>NC_090286.1:26142295-30962295 GCF_037392515.1 Haliotis asinina | reverse complement strand
GATAATGTAATACATTTCAAATCGAAATTTACGTTTCACTGTAACAGACACACTACATTCCTGTTCAGCTGTTTGATACGGAGGGATTGTCTCAAAAGGATTTAGTTACAATATTATCGATGTGTCATGGTATCATCAAGACTCCAACTGAAGTGTTGTACTTGTCCAAAGTCTAAACACACTCAAACTCAATATAGGTGAGACCCCCCGTTGATAAGTCACTTAAAGGAAGGGGGATTGAAGTGAAGTTGACCTTCACCTTAGTCCACCTACCCAGTCTTTTGAAAGGGATAACGCTCATATCAGGCGATAGGTTTTTTCACATGAGACAACCCATTTAAGTCGATAAGGGATATATTTACCTGTTAGAGTCATCGGTTATGATATATCGGGTCTGAGTTAATAATTTTGATAAATAAAAAATAAAAATAAAATTAATAAAAAGGCTGTCTTTCATAATCGTTTATCTAAAAAAAATGAAGGGTATCAAATTTTGAAATAGGGGTCAGAATGGGTAAGGTGGATAGACGTGCTTTTGTTGACAGGAACTTACACACGTGTTCGTATATTTGATTGACAGCTACTCACACGTGGCTGTATGAAATTTACATCTGGGTACCTGGGGTAACGTATATATCACAGCTAATGGAAACAAGAGGAAACAGATAAATTGATCATTGATACGTTCGTGATACACTTAGGTGAAGGGTTTGCTCGCCTGTAGATAAGTAATTCCGCTCACAAGGTTTCATATACGTGGATCATAAATCATATGGAGGATAATAAATATATATTCTGTGGAGATTAGTTGGGATATGATAGATCAGAGAATATAGATAATTCTTGTTACGCTAAGATTACTCAAGTTCAAAAGGACGTGATGTTTGAGCGGATATGTTTCAGGGGCGAAATAAGGTCACCAAGTCACAATAGTTACAGAGGGGTCTTATCTTAGTGGTCATACACCATCATGACCCCCGGGGTCACACACTTCAGACCCCATATAGACATCTGAGGTAGCACGAGATGACCAGCTGTTGACATACAAATAGGTAGGACGAGATGACCAGCTGTTGACGTACAAATAATCATGCCAATATAGGTTCATTACTGCGTAACAAAACATGTCAGTGTGTTGAGACACTGTTTACTACATTAGATTTTTTATATTTTGCTTCGAAGCTGGGGAAAATTTGAACACATTACAAGTTAACGAGCTAAGTAAAACCGATCTTGTAAATACACACTGAAATCTATAGTGTTCGAATTCTGAAATGAATGTTTGTGTGTCAGTGAGCAATCAACATGTTTGTTTCGTTTAAGATAAAAATGCACAGGACATGACCCGTGAATTGAAAGACCAAACATTATAATCATTTTGTAGCGTAATTATTTCGAATAGATGTCGGGGTCTCGGAGGTACTGTGCAATACGTTCAGTTTCTCAATGATATACCTGATATGCATATACCATGCAGTTAAACGAAAGTGACAACACACGGGAGTCTATTGCTTGCTTTCGGTAACATGTAAAAAAGATCGGCCCTTTGATGAATGCAGGTAGAGATTAACATCGCGAGCATCGATAAAAGAGTTTTGGATATCGTTCGAGATAATCACACAATGGTCACGTGATTTATCACATGGTCATACATCTTTTTTATGACAAGCGACAAGAAAGAGATATATGTAAATAAAGTAACTTTATTACCCATCTCTTGACACGATCGCTATCTAGAGAGGAAGGCCGCTGGGACTAACCCTGGGGGCAAAAAAAGAGAGAGAGGGGGTGGAGGGGGTAGGGGGTGGGGGGGAGTTGTCGTGTAGGCTATGATGCGATGGGACGGCGAATTCTAGATGTACATTCTTGAGACTCACATTCATGAGACTTCATGATTGAAAAAGAAAAAAACCGCCTTTGGCAAAATGCATTTGAAACATCTTGTATCGGTACCACCTTTGTAAATAATTAACAAGCTAGCAGCATTTCGCCCGTGGGTGACTATGTGTGTTTTTGACGGAGTTGTTGCGATAAGTGCTTTTAGTGTTTACATACTAAGCGCCGACGGTAGCTGGTAAACACAGAACATAGAGCTTAAACCTAATGTAAACCTACACGCAATGACTGAAATGTATTGTTGATCTGTTGAAATGGATTACTGCGAATTATTTTAAGTACATAGGTCTTTGTGCAGATTATGCGGACTGTGAAATGAATAATCTTCATAAGAGGTGAAATAAGCGTCTTAATTGTTGGACGTAAATACGTACAGATTACACTCATCCCTGGAGTCAGTGACGAGTCTCTAACGTGCATTTCAGTCACAGGGATATAATTTTCAAGTTTACATTTCTTACTGAGTCAAAGGTTGATTAATTTCTTTGGAAAACAAAATAGTTCGTAATTACAGGGAGACCTGAAACCCGGACTTGTTGGCGTAGTCTATAGCGCAATGTACAATAACAGCGAGCAGTGACAGGTGGGGAAACCATGTCTATTCATGTCACTCTCGTTTCGAGCGTGATATGAATGAGTGTCAATTTCACAACGTGAAAATAATACATCTGGGAGGTAAACAATACCATTGTACATTACAGTGTTGGCTGGTGTATATTTCATCATATTACACCTGCAGTTTGCAGGTATTGGCTAACCGATTGCCAACTGTGTTTATATAACACGTTGATTGACACATTGAAATCGATTTCATTCCGTGATGTTTCGCGATGCTCTCAGTGAAAATTCCTATAGAAGTATTGCTGGGTTGTATCAAATATATACAGGTCCATTCAAGTCTTGTTTCAAAGGCTGCGATAATTGAGCTGAATATAATGCAAGCTAATTTGGTATTTAATCAGGTGGAACGAAACTTATTGATCGATAAGACTCGCAATCAGTGTCAAGACTGAATAGGCAATTTAGGACAGGTAGGGGGTAGGGGTAAGGGGGGTGGATTGTTGAGGGGTTTGTTGGGCTAAACAATGCAGCTTCCGTTCATTAACGCCAGCGACATTGTTTAAATAATACACTCATTATTAATCGCTGTTTCGGAGCTTCTTTGAATGTGCAAGACAGAACTCGTTAAAAACATGTCCCATGGCAAGCCTATTTCCGTATGATGGAAACAGAAAGCAAAGAAAACATGAATGAAAGTGACAAATATATACCTTTTAAGCAAACACGATTTTGACATGATCTTGCGACATGCATGTTGATCATCATTAATATTTATTTTCAATTAACGATTGCCTAATATTGACGTAAGAGCCAAACTCACTAATTCTCTTCGAGAATAATTTTCATTCCCAACAAAATGGTCAAGGATACATTCCCCTTTCCTATATATGTGTAGTAGACGAACATGATATTTACACAGTTGGGCTTCAATGCCATATCGTTGGGAATGACATTTATAACTTTATAACTCAGTTTGACTTCCAAACGTATTTTAACTTCCGTGTCACATTGCCCTTACAACAGTTTAGGTTCCTTTATGTTACTGTCCAGATACTTCAACCTGAGTACTTGTAGGTGGTTAGTAGGATATACGCGTGCTCCTATTAGCTGTCACTTTCAAAGCGTTTCAGTTCTCAGGGAAGAGCTTGGTATCGTGACAGCACGGTAGTAAAGACATTATTCGTGTTAGATGTATGCAAAGAGTTTTCATTTCAAATGATTATGAATCACCTACTGCGTTCCCTTATAGACGAAAGGTTACTTGTGTATGAATAACATCGACGCACATGTGAATATAGCACGAAATGCCCGTCAATTTACTTATGATTGCTTAAGGTGAAATATAAACACTGAAAAGGACAACATGGAATTGTTTGTTTCACGTGTTACTAGTGAACTGCGTGGTTTCACCACTGAATCATGTCACTATTCGACAACACTGACAACTGTCAGAGAAATAGGAATTTTGAAATAGACAACGCTGGAGTAAGTTTCACGTGATAATTATGAATCTCGTGGGTTTCGTCACTGACTACACCCGAAAATACCGACAGACATCTATCGTGAATCGTAAATAATAAAACAGATTACACTGGTGTATGTTTAAGTGAATCGCATGGGTTTTTATATCGACGACTCCCAACAACACTAACAATTACCTATGGGGAAATAAAAGACATTACAATGGACAACTCCGGTGAACACGTTTCACGTGATAATTGTGAATCGCGTGGGTTTGAAGGCTGGCTTCTACACGGTAAAGAGAAAACGTCACTGTGAAATGTACAAATTGAAATATACATTGTTGATGTATACGTTTCACGTGATAATTGTGCATCACATTGTTCCATCGCTATGTCCACCCCATGACCTTCACATACTTCGCGAAACTGTCACACGGAGTGGACCATTCACACCCAACAGTTTACAACACATTTCATAAAGAAATTATTCATGCACAAACAGAAACCATTATTTTCTTGTCAGAAATTGACACCATTTCACTTTAAAGTACCAAAAGCATTAACAGGATCAGAACGTGCGATTACATAAGAAGGTTATTTGCAAGAACCCACATTTCGAGCACAACAACAAAATTATTACAAACCTACAACTACATCTGAATTTAGACGGTCACATTGGAGGATCGTAAATATTTTATATTCTGGAAATGCTCTTGTATTCGCCATGAGGAGAGCATCTGTTATTCCAACTTTATACCATTTCCCCATCCGTCATAACATGCATGAATAATTCATAAGAGCGAAGGCGGGCCTATAGGTGGTTTTATTACGTGCAGTATCATAAACCAGCACACACAAGGTGGGGAACCAAATTACTTAATGCGAAATATTTTACTTTGAATTACGCTTGAACATTAACTGAATTTCATAGGCTTCTTAAGCAGCTTAATTCCTAATATAATCAACACTGGGACGTAAAAGCGTGAATAATCGACATGAGGGAATCTGTTTAATTATAATATTACGGAAGAACCATGGTCGTAGCTTTATTCATGCTTAGATTCTGATTCTTATAAACCATGACATACAAAGTGAACACAGGTCACACGACTGCCATCTATGCGTTCACGTATCCACCCCCGTGTTCAAAGCTACTGAAGAAAATACCCCAACCTTATTATACCTGGCCCAGAAGTTCTATACAACATCGGGCAATAACTACCATGCTATCGTTTGACACATAATTTTACTCTGACAAAGGTCATCAATAATTTCGTGCCATCGATTTCCGTGCAACCTGATCTGTTGCATTAAAATACAGAATGTGCTCGTACTGGTTTGATCGGATAATTGGTGTTCCCCAGTTCTGCACAAACACAATAATAAAATAATTCTATCGATCACCTAGCTTCGACTACTGAGCTGGCTATCATAAGTTGTATAATTCAATTACGATCATCAATTATATCGTAATAAATATCTTAGCTTGTTTTGTTAGCCACTATAATATGACGAGTTCCCTGGTCGGATATTGTTTACCCTATTATAAAGTATACCTTGTGTGAGCTAAGTTATGACAATGCGTGGATTCAAAACTCACTGTATGAGTTTGGAGATTACCACTGAATTCAAAAACCAAAGAATCATATTACATACATTCAATATTCATACTGTCAACCGAAACACGGAAATATTCGATACAAACTGGAAATGTCACAGCATGAATACGCATGTGAAATTGTTTCGTTACTATGTGTAAAAATAAAGGCAACACTTACATTATAGCCGATATTTCGCCATCCGATAATTCAAATCCATCCAGAGAAAGATCTTCCTCGGGGCCCCAGCTCCGCATGTTAACCATGTTCGTCCCTAACTATCACAATTTTCTATACCCGGCGATCCCAGCCGTATGTGGGGGTAGCACTGACGTAACCCAACACGCCCTCCCAACATCAATAGAGCGAACTGCACGATCACTGGGCTCACACCCTACACGCTCCACTTGCCCCAGGGTCCAAGCACTTAACACACTGTCCAGCGATTATGGCGTTGACCACATGGTCAGCAGGTCTTCACCACTGCGTGGACATCTCAAGGGTAATGGTGATCTTAACTGACTGGGGAAGGTCTCCTATCGTCAGTGGTCAGCCACGCATGGATGGCTCGCCTTTATTAGGTGTCCCTCGCCGTGATACCTTTTCTTTGCATAACTATGGTTACCATGGATACATATTATTCTCTTTCTCTCTCGTCGTCTTCACCAATTTGATGGGTTCTTCTTTTCGGGTAGATTGGTTTGTGAACTTTGAGGAGCGATTGTCCGGCGTTTTAATTTAAGGGTCCCAAGCCTCAGACCTTACAACAACATGTCATTGGTCCTGTCTGTGAAGGTGAGTTTTGCGGTTGGACTGTCGAGACGTGTTGTTTCAACAGCGAATTACACTCAGCTTGGCAAATTAACCCTTACAGTTAAATGCATTCATCTTAATTGCAATTCAATAGCGCCTCTGCAAACACTCTTTGCGCCTAACGCGATTCAGCCGCTTCTCAAATTAGCAGCATCGAGCCAATTAAATTCACCGTTCCCACAACCGATTATAGAAGTCTTAGGGCTATTTGTATCCTGTATAAAATTAATGTTAATAAGAAACAAACGAATTAAATCCTTTAATTTAATTCCAACACTAGACACGTTCGTTAAATCGGCGGGAGGAAAAAGGAAACGTGTGCTTGTCAAGGGGGATTTGTGATAATAGCTACTGAAAATTGTGTATGTCTTCTGTCGTGGTCACGTGGTGGTAGACTGTGTGTTTCACACCTGGCTGCTTCCATCCTAACACCCATGTCCTATACAAGATATACAACAGCCAACACAAGAACGCTCGCGACAGTAGTGACTGCCATGATGGGACACAACACACTGTCCTAATCTCAATCCCATCTACTCACTCACCTGTATAAATACCTGAGAAACACGGAATTATCATAATATAGTATCCTCACACACGTGGTCCGATACTGTAGGTAAATAAACAAATACCAACCTGTGTCTGTACAGAGTCGCAAATCTAACGTCACGGGTGAAATTCCAGGTAAAAATTCCAATGTGTTAGGACGTTCCAACACCATCTCTGCTGTTGCGTCTTTCCAGGTTATAAGATTCGGTTATAAATAATAGCATAATGAATGAAAAACACCTTACCCCGAACTTTTCGACTTTGTCGCGGTGCTCATTCTACACGGCTTGTGGAACTTGTTAGACCAGTCGGGAAACACAGCTATTGTACGTAGCACCTAGCTAGACCTGTTCCTTTAGCCGTACAATACAAATATAGATGGCTGGCACTTCGGGTAGACTCCAGTCGATCCCGACAACACGGAACGGTAGGTAAAGGTACTACCAGTCTTCTGGATTCCGAGACTTGTGTGTGGAGCTAAACAGCCGCGTCCCCGAACTTTCTACATGGACGAGTTAACGACGAAAGGTACACCGTCCCACAACGCGTATGACCTGCATGGACTACAGGTAGCTGTCAGCATAATGGCGCGGCGTATTTTTGTCAATAGCGCTTCTTTTGTTATGCGTTGTACGATTCATTACATGGGAAAGACGACGTGAGAAAGAGGGACAGAGTTGTACTTGCAATGAGAATAGTACAAGGGTGAAGGTGAATTGTGGAGTTTGTATGCTTCGCATGTGGAAATGGTGATATATTTTATTTATAAGGTGTGGTCTGGGGCTAGTGGTTGCGTGACTGATGCACTCATTGGTTCTAAGAGGCAATCGTTTTGGTGTTTGTCATCACATCGGCTTAGTATCAGAACCAGTATCGGTTTGATTGCTCGATAACGCCGCTGCCATAGACTCTACATCCTCCTCCATCAAGTTAATATCATTTTTGTCACGGGACAGTGTGCATGAGTTTACGAACATCGATCAGGCACGTGGGTTGCCATGCAACGGGACGCTGTCAACAAAGTTGCGGACCAAAAATAGGAGCGCGGAAATCGCCTGGGTGGTTTAAACGGTGGGCATTTTCGTTAACGACTTGGTGACACAAGCGGAAATTGATGTTCATTTTGTAATTTTGTTGTCCGTTTTATGCGATGGACATCTATAAACACTTAAGAACATGCTATAAAACTCGGAGTCCTCGTTAGGCATTTTCACCACGAGGTAACAGCCATTGTGTGGTTGTCTGGCAACATGGCGACGATGAACTATCGTTAAGAATGGTGCCACTGTAATGTGGCACTCATGATCTTTGGTACATACACCACATACGATTTTGGATAATTAAAACTTCACTTCTAGAATAAAAACATCCGCTCTTTTAATAGCCAAAACTATGTTTTATTTATATATTAATCTTTCTGCTTATCGGGTGAAAATAGGAGTCACTGAAATAATGACCTTGACCCCAGTTGTTCTAAATGACAAAATGTGTGTTGAGATGACCCCCATGTGAACTGTGCTTGATGGATACCAATGGATACTACCGGATACCAGTGGATACAAGGTGATGCTGATGGATACCAGGCAACCAGTGTTTTCTCCCAAGGAGCAATCTATATAACATTATGGACATAGTGACGCGGAGCAGGCCAGTAGTTAAGGTCAATGTATTTCACGTCAAGGTCCCGGGTTCGATTCCAAACAGTGGAAAACTTACTTTGATTTTTGATCGTATTATTTTCTCTGGTCTAGTCTGTATCGATTTTATGAAAAAATATTAATGTGACCTAACAATCTTTAAAATGATTAAAAACTTATATTTATCTCGTTTAGCACATTCGTTTTGCTTCTAAGTCTGGGAACATGACATCACGTCATGCATCTGTGACCATGATTATACTATGGTAGATAACCAGACGAAATGAAATTATTTTGATCCGTCACCAAGATATAACCCTGTCCTAAAACTGTTAAATCCTTCAGAGTGTAATCAATCGTTTTCCGAATTCTACCAGGAAAGATAGAGAGCGGCACTGTTCATGGATTGAGTGTATGTCAGTTCATTAATTCATAAAACGTTTCGTTTTACTCCAGTCTCGAGGGTCAATATGGACCAAATTACTGCAGAGTTTGCTCCACTTTGTCGTACAAGGATCCGATGACCGTTGGCACGAATGCATGTTTACCTTTATTATGATTCCAGCAACATGTACCTTGGGTCGTTTTGGAAACTGGGTATCACTTACGTATCTTCGTGTTTTCATCGGACACGGAACTGAAACACTGCGACATAGCTGGAATATTGTTCAAAGTTAAACAAAACCGACTCACTCTCTCACTCACATAAGGTGAAGGTGCAGGTGCAGGTGCAGGTGCAGGTGAAGGTGAAGGTGTGGGTGAAGTCCCACTTCTTCTAATAACTTTTTAACACATGTACCAGATCCAGAGCTGACAACATGTGACCAACACACTCTGTGACCTATTGTACTATCAACTGATTCTACCCTTGTAGGTACTCGGCAATAAAGAACAACCCAGACTGACAGTATGTCATTATTTGATATGGCCCCCAGTTTTACTACCTGTGCCATTAACCCATAACCGTTCACACTGAAACAAATCTCTGGGAAATAGATGTCTCGTACACATAAAGATGAATAAGTACATGCGATGAACTACAGCAGACAAACGTGAAACCATCTTCGAGAAGACCCTCCCCAGGCAGGACAAGAGTCCCGTGTTATAATTACTAGTGACCATGTTCAGTCACTGACAGGTATTTTATAAGGCATGCCCATTTTGATTCCTTTGAAGTCTATATTTGGAGGAAGGTATTAGGAAATATTGCATAAAATAACAGTAATAAATTGTTGGAAGAGCTTGATGTCCTTAAAGATGATTGAAATAAATAATATCAAAATATATTTTTATCTCCTCGAGGACTGAGTGGTTGGAAGGAGCGAACCTAATTTGACCAGATTCAGAATTTTTAAAATGACCTGATTCAGTTTTGTTTAAATGACCTGATTCGCCTGATGCAGTTATACTATCCCAGCTTCTTTAGTTGAGACTACCCGCGTGTAACTGTCTGAACGCCGGGTAAGTCTAGGTTGTGATTCGCACGGTTCGTGCTCCTGTACCAAGTGTTTATATTACTTTACATTACATTCCACGTGTAGAATTCCATCTGTGAATAGCGTAGAGTGCAATGAACCCAACACAATCCCGAGTCATGGCTTTGTATAAATTTCTTAAGGCTTTGTAAATCGCCCCCCTTCCTGTAGACCCTAAGCAGCATTTTTTCCCATTAATTTAGTGATTTGACTCATGCAGTACATATGCTATTTAAGGATCATGTATTAAGAAAGGAAATGGTTATGTAATTGTAGGGCACACACAAAATACATGTTTTCTTGTATAAGTTAATAGTGCACAGATTGCAGGGGTTTTTCCATATGGCTTGGCACATGTGATGCATATGCCTGTGAAATATGAGCAGTTGTGACACATTTAATACCTGATTCGAAAGAAACGAATCCAGAGTTCCATGAAAATGGTAGTGGGGTCGAAGAACTGCCATTTTTAGGTACATGTGTATTTGAATAAAATCTTTGAAACTCCAGAATGTCTTGTCCAGAAATGATCGAAGCCCAGATTCACGATTCTGAGTCTATGTTAAACTATGGCAGGTACAATAGATTTACTTATAGTCTCCGAAATGGGGTTACGTGTAGGCTGAATATGATTAATCCTCCAAGTGAACTAAAAACTAATATTTAACTCCTTAAGTAATTCCATTTGGTGTAAAGGGACTGGGTATAGGCTACTGTAGTGAGTAAGAGATTGTGGCTTTAAGCAACATTCCAGCAACATCATGGTAGGAACACCTGAAGTAGGCATCACATTGTGTCTTTGTGGGGAATCGAACCCAGGTCGATTGGCGTGTCAAGCGAATGCTTTATCCAGTAGATCATACAGCGCACAGAGGTCTGATAAAGGAATTTTGATCATCATCACGACCAGAGCTTCTTGTATGTCTTTCTATTTTTGTTTGTGTGTATTGTGAATGTCAGATTGATTAAACAGCGACCATATCAGTTACAACTTTTGTGCGACTACTTCTCCGATAAAAACAACAAACTACCCACAACCAAACGTTAACAACAAATTCGCGTGAAATACGACACAAGATAAAAACACAAAGTTGTCTGGGCTTGCCGCACGTGGGTCATTTCCTTGACCACTTTGATTGATGACATATCAATATCTCCTAGATAAGGCTGGAGTAAAGCCGCATTGTTGACATCCAACAATCATGGTATTAATATTTCAGCTTTATCAATATTAAGCTTCTTACACGGCGTCACCGTGACCTCTTTTACTTCCCCGTCACTTCCCCTTGACCGATAACCTCTAGTGGTCACTCCGTGAGTGAACAGAATAGGACATCTGTATTGCCAATGGCTATATGTATACACGAGGAACTACACGCAAAATGTTTAGATAAAGCATAAAGGATAATTGGATTCACGTTTGCATTTTTGGAGAGAGCGTTGCCTCGGGTTTCCAACCATGTATAACATGCATAGATATCACAAAGTAAAAGGCTTCCAATATACAATGGCGCGAGTGACTTCCACCGTAGGCTGGGAGGAAGAAACGTCTTCCACCGAGACTTCTGTGGAAGAAATTCAGATGGCCTAAAATCACAGAAACCTTAATTGCTCGACTATAAATTTGCCAAAAAACAAACGGAAAAATTCTACGTGACGCGCAAGGGTCCCGCTATCCAACGACATGCAGGATGCGCGTGTAAGGCGGCGAATGCAGCTCTCAAGGGAACCGTGCTGAAATAGGTTACATGTATACAATCTGGGTGGACTTTGACAGGTGGTACATGTCCGTTGGGTGGGGAATAGTACAAGTATTATCGTCTTAAAACAAGGCTGGCACAATATTATAAATAGCTTTGGAACTCGGCCTTTGATGTATTTCAAGGGTGTATAGGATACTAATAACTCTGTGTTGCTGTTAAGGCTTATACAGAAGATAGTCTGCATCGGTTTCTCTCAGTAGGATAAAAAGTAGATAGGTACTTTTTACAGTATATAATTTTTACTTATTTAAAGATCAAACAGAATAATTTGATCAACATATCTATGACGACCCATTTTCAATGCATTCATGTTAGGATTATTTCTTCACACTTGTACGATATGATTGTGATTTTCGTTTGTTATGATCCCATTTCAACAATAGCACGTTTCAAATGAATAGACAAAGGAAATATCATTAGAAGTATAGTTTAGTTCAGTGACGCTTAAGAGACGTACGATGAAGGTAATATTTACGGCTGATATTTCTCAGTTTACAACATATTGTTTTATTCCTAATACATTATAGTTACTGGTGGGTACAAGACAGAAAAAAACAACACCCCCCACCCCCACCCCCCAAAAAAAACAAAAACAAAACAAACAAAACAAACAAACAAAAAAACCAAAAAAACACAGACACAAACAAAAAAACACCTCACCCCCAAATAGAGTATCCGCAGTGGAATGGAATATGTTTAATATTGATAATTTTCTGTAATATTTTCAATATTTAAATTTCAAGCCAAAGATATATAGGAAAAATGCTTCTGTTTATTAAATCCGGCGTCCTATTATCTCCACTGTACCAAGTCAGGTATCATTGCTGGGGCGAAATAACACAGCAACACTCTCATAAATCACATGTACAACGATCATAAAAGCAGGTGACCCGTGACAACATGTCACTTTCACTGAATATTGTGCATTGGAAATTGAGTCAGGATTGATGGCTTCCAGCGTACCGCCGTCCCTATATAAATGACAGAAACAACCCTGTTCGCTTTCTCTTTGATCAGCTGATGGGCTGTGAAACATTGTCATAATTTTTCACATATTTGATGGGGGTGAAGTTGTTTTGGTAAACAATCTTTATGTGACAGTTTGTTTCCGTAATACATAGGTCAGATTCAGAAGTCATACATGTGAATTTCAAGAGTTGTTTATGTTGTTTAATGTGATATGGGCTGACTGTTGTGGTATAGTAGTGCCTTGGTATTGGCTGACTATTTGCAGTAGAGCTGTGTTGGTGGTAGCACCAGTAGCAGCAACAGCAACAGCAACAGCAACAGCAAAAGCTGCAAGCGCTTTGAAGAAGTAGTAGAGGTCATAGACATGGTGTGGCCGTTTCTGTCTTACTACAGGTGTGACTACGTCTGTCTTACTACAGGTGTGACTAAGTCTGTCGTAACAGGTGTGACTACTTTTGTCTTCATTACAGGTGTGAATACCTCTGTCCCCACTCCAGGTGTGACTACTTCTGTTATCCCTTATGGTGTGACTTCTGTTACCAGTGGGTGAGTTAATATTTAACGTCATATCGGCAATATTGCAGCCATATTGTGACGAACTTCTGTTACCACTACAGGTGTGATTATTTATGTTATCCTTATTGGTCTGTCTACTTCTGTTACCACTACAGGTGTGACTACTTCTGCCATCCCCACTACAGGTGTGAATACTTCTGTCCCCACTACAGGTGTGACCTCTCCTGTTACCACTACAGATGTGACTACTTATGTCCCCACTACGGGTGTGGCTACTTCTGTCTGAACTATAGGTGTGACTGCTTCTGTCCCGACTACAGGTGTGGCTACTTCTGTCTCAACTATAGGTGTGACTGCCTCTGTCCCCACTATAGGTGTGACTACTTCTGTTATCACTACAGGCCGTAAGAGTTGACTAACTGGATCGCGTGGTCAGACTCGCTGGCTCGATTCCCGGTTGCGCAGATCGATGCTCATGCTGTTGTTCACTGGATTGTCTGGTCCAGACTCGATTATTTACAGACCGCCACCATATACCTGTGTTATTGCTGAGTGCAGCGTAAAACTAAATCCACTCACTCGTTACAGGTTCAACTTCTACATCTGTCATCACTAATGCTCCAACGTTTGTTACCACTACTGGTGTGACTTCAGCTACTTGTACACCTGTCATCACTAATGCCGTACGTTTGTTACCACTACTGGTGTGATTTCAGCTACTTCTACTCCTGTTATCACTAATGCTGCTACGTTTGTTCCCACTACTGTTATGACTGCAGCTACTTCTACACCTGTCATCACTAATGCTCCAACGTTTGTCACCACTACTGGTGTGACTTCAGGTACTTCTACTCCTGTCATCACTAATGCTGCTACGTTTGTTACCACTACTGGTCTGACTTCAGCTACTTCTACACCTGTCATCACTAATGCTCCAACGTTTGTTATCACTACTGTTATGACTTCAGCTACTTCTACACCTGTCATCACTAATGCGCCAACGTTTGTCACCACTACTGGTGTGACTTCAGCTACTTCTACTCCTCTCATCACTAATGCTACTACGTTTGTTACCACTACTGGTGTGACTTCAGCTACTTCTACACCTGTCATCACTAATGCTGCAACGTTTGTCACCACTACTGTTATGACTTCAGCTACTTCTACTCCTGTCATCACTAATGCTGCTAGGTTTGTTCCCACTACTGCTATGACTTCAGCTACTTCTACACCTGTCATCACTAATGCTCCAACGTTTGTTAGCACTACTGGTGTGACTTCAGCTACTTCTACTCCTGTCATCACTAATGCTGCTACGTTTGTTACCACTACTGGTGTGACTTCAGCTACTTCTACACCTGTCATCACTAATGCTGCTAGGTTTGTTACCACTACTGGTGTGACTTCAGCTACTTCTACTTCTGTCATCACTAATGCTGCTAGGTTTGTTACCACTACTGGTGTGACTTCAGCTACTTCTACTCCTGTCATCACTAATGCTGCTACGTTTGTTACCACTACTGGTGTGACTTCAGCTACTTCTACACCTGTCATCACTAATGCTGCAACGTTTGTCACCACTACTGGTGTGACTTCAGCTACTTCTACACCTGTCATCACTAATGCTGCAACGTTTGTTACCACTTCTGGTGTGACTTCAGCTACTTCTACACCTGTCATCACTAATGCTCCAACGTTTGTCACCACTACTGGTCTGACTTCAGCTACTTCTAAATCTGTCATCACTAATGCTGCTACGTTTGTTACTACTACTGGTGTGACTTCAGCTACTTCTACACCTGTCATCACTAATACTGCTACGTTTGTCACCACTACTGGTGTGATTTCAGCTACTTGTACACCTGTTATCACTAATGCTGCTAGGTTTGTTCCCACTACTGTTATGACTTCAGCTACTTCTACTCCTGTTATCACTAATGCTGCTACGTTTGTTCCCACTACTGTTATGAGTTCAGCTACTTCTACACCTGTCATCACTAATGCTCCTACGTTTGTTACCACTACTGGTGTGACTTCAGCTACTTCTACACCTGTCATCACTAATGCTCCAACGTTTGTCACCACTACTGGTGTGACTTCAGGTACTTCTACTCCCGTCATCACTAATGCTCCAACGTTTGTTACCACTACTGGTGTGACTTCAGCTACTTCTACTCCTGTCATCACTAATGCTGCTAGGTTTGTTACCACTACTCCTGTGACTTAAGCTACTTCTACACCTGTCATCACTAATGCTCCTATGTTTGTTACCACTACTGTTATGACTTCAGCTACTTCTACACCTGTCATCACTAATGCGCCAACGTTTGTTACCACTACTGGTGTGATTTCAGCTACTTCTACACCTGTCATCACTAATGCTCCAACGTTTGTCACCACTACTGGTGTGACTTCAGCTACTTCTACATCTGTCATCACTAATGCTGCTACGTTTGTTACCACTACTGGTGTGACTTCAGGTACTTCTACACCTGTCATCACTAATGCTGCTACGTTTGTTCCCACTACTGCTATGACTTCAGCTACTTCTACACCTGTCATCACTAATGCTCCAACGTTTGTTACCACTACTGCTATGACTTCAGCTACTTCTACGCCTGTCATCACTAATGCTGCTACGTTTGTTACCACTACTGGTGTGACTTCAGCTACTTCTACTCCTGTCATCA
The DNA here is from genome assembly GCF_037392515.1 of Haliotis asinina. Classification (NCBI taxonomy): domain Eukaryota; kingdom Metazoa; phylum Mollusca; class Gastropoda; order Lepetellida; family Haliotidae; genus Haliotis; species Haliotis asinina. Next base: position 30,946,365 of record NC_090286.1, on the reverse strand, counting down.
GTAATGCTGCTATGTTTGTCACCACTACCATTGTGACTTCAGCTACTTCTACACCTGTCATCACTAATGCTCCTACGTTTGTCACCACTACTGTTATGACTTCAGCTACTTCTACTCCTCTCATCACTAATGCTCCAACGTTTGTTACCACTACTGTTGTGACTTCAGCTACTTCTACACCTGTCATCACTAATGCTCCAACGTTTGTCACCACTACTGGTGTGACGTCAGCTACCTCTACATCTGTCATCACTAATGCTGCTACGTTTGTCACCACTACTGGTGTGACTTCAGCTACTTCTGATAACACAGTGAAAAGTGACAGAAAATAACATCAGACTTATTGAAATGAAACTTATTGGAAACCAACTGACTAAGTAGAAAACAAGTTCTCTCGTTTGCCCGAAGCGCAGGTTTTGATATCAAATATTGTGTGGGAAAAGCAGTACTGACTAAATATTAGTCTATTAACACTGACTAAACGTCGTCAAGCTATCTACCGCCCCAGTGTCTCCCGTAAACGCACACTTTCAAACTTAAACCTAAACGTACACTTACTGATACACACCATAACCCCATCGAGTCTCAGGAGTGAATCTCCTTTAAATATATCACTAAATAAAAATAAATGTATATTATTTAAATAATCCTTAAGTTCAGGAATGAGAGTCAATTGTGACATGCCAAATTATTCGACTCCTTTTTCAATATATTCTTCAGGGTGTGGAAGACAGACTAAGCACAGAGGAACACACATTATATTTCACTATTTTTTTTAGCTTAATTGAAACCCCGCCATCATAGGATTGCAATGGAATCTTAAGACTTCAGTCTATTTACCTATATATGACACATATTTCTCGGCATCTCCTAAACTATAGTGATCAATACAGATCAATAAATCTCCTTTGTCAACAGTTGTATTAATTATTAACTCAATATCCAAGACTGACTCTACTGCTGTTACCCCTGAAGTGGTTAACACACCCGACAGAACGCTAACCACGACAGACGCAATATTCATGCCTTTGATCTGAACACGCGCAGACATGGATAAAGCGACTGATTCGGGTAGAAATGGGTTAAGTAAATAGCGCCCAGCAAGCAAAAATCTTTGAAAATTGCAGTAAGATGTTTCCACCACAGAATAAACGTATCTTAGACCGTAGGAGGTGGATCAATAACTATGGTTAATGGGGAATATGTGTAAGCCAAGGAATTCACTTAGGTCCCCCTTTATTCTGGGTCAGATTGCTGTTTGTGTTCAGTTGAAGGATTTGATACAACAAACCTGAAGGTTTCAGTACTGTTTGGAATATTTTTGCTTGATTCCGTTGAATTCAGTTTCAGCGCTTTGAGAACAAAGTGAAAACAAAATCATGATTCGAAGAAACGCACCGGGTAATAAACTAAATATCAGATCATGAAATGCGACGGATAAACCAAATGGCGAAGATGTTGTCTGAACCTAGTAATGTATGTATGTATGGCAAGTTCAAATCAGGGGGATAACATCATGCCCAAAACCAACAAAATACATGGAGATTGCCCTTCTTAAAAGTTTTATCAAGTGAACTATTTAGGAGGCGTCATCCTGCAGAATTTTGAAAGGGGGAAGGGGTACTCACTACCCGAGTCTGGAATTGCAGAGAGACCCCTGTTGCACTTGTCCCCCGTCCCCCATTTCCCCGTCCAAACAATCTGGTTTCGCCATTGTTTTCGTCGGCCATCCACAATAACCCACTGTACATCCTTCCAGTAATGATAATCAAACGGATTAAAGCAGAGCTGAGTGGAACCATCCTTTCACATAACCTTCTGAGTGTGTTTGCTCAGGTAGTTCTACGCCCATCAAGTACCTGGTGATAATTATACTCGTGCTGCTATACGCTGTAGGGCTCTTAACGACCTGAAAAACAAGGACGATGTCACGCCACGTTGTTGAACTAACCTGTCAATGCCAAGAATCAGTTTACATCCGTCAAGGCGACGTCAGGAGAATTGGGTGCACGAATAAACGCATACAAAGTTAATTAGTGACATTTCCCCTCGAAATCTCTCAGTATATGTACACGTACTCTTGTCATGCAAGGGACATACGGTGACCCAGTTGTCTCCGACCCCGACTCATGCGTTCCTGTGTTCGATTCCCCGCTCGCCCTGATTATGTGTTTTTGTTTCTGTCCTCTAACCCCTTCTCGTGGGTTTCAGTAAAGTGTACATGTATAACATAAGAGACATACTTTAACACTGACAATTTGCACATCACGAAATGACCAATGACTAAGGCGCTTTGAAACTCACTCTACGGTGTTAAAATTGACCCAAGTACGCTGTGAGATATGGATCGGGTATATATGATCCTTGCTTTGGGCTGGCTAGATGTGTGTCACCGTGTGTTAATTGAGCGGTTGGGATCGTTGCTTATACAATTAGCCACCGGTTTGCATGTTCACTCTTTATACACTCTTTTTTTGACTGTAGCACAAAACAACATTCACCCAACACGTTTCATACGCCAGTCATGATAACGTTTGTGCAGACAGTAATAAAAAAGACATGTTTTGATGACCATCAAGGTAAGCTAATTGAGGTCATGTGGTCATGCTGCAACACACGAATTACAGCTTGCTCTTCACTAAACACAAGAGTGAGGACAATTACACTAGCGACTATAATCAGATCCTGTGTTAAAATAGTAAGTGATGTATGGCAAGTTCAAATCAGAGGGATAACACCGAAGGCTGCCATCTTTTCCCAAAACCAACAAAAGGACAGGGATATTACCCCTCTTAAAATGTTATATCAAGTGCCCTATTTAGGAGACGTCATCCTGCAGAATTTTGAAAGGGGGAAGGGGTACTCACTACCCGAGTCTGGAAATGCAGAAAAAACACAGTTTAGGATGCACTTCTACCCCGTCCCCCATTTCCCCGCCCCAACAATATGGTTTCGTCATTGTTTTCGTCGTCCATCCTCGATAACCCACTGTACATCCTCCCAGTAATGATAATCAAACGGATTAAAGCAGAGCTGAGTGGAACCATCCTTTCACATAACCTTCTGAGTGTGTTTTGATGACCAGCAAGATAAAAATGATGACCATGTTGGATGAGAAAACTGAGATTTGTATTCCATCTGCACAAGAGTATTGAAAATTATTATGCACACATTACGAAAGAGAAGGGTCGATTTCATTGTCTTTCACACCTAATCAACAAATGCTTCCCAAAGCCGAAGGAAGGTAGAAGAGACAACTGCAGCCTATGAAAGTTCACTCGACTCCACTTTTTGCACTTTTGAGATCAACCCTGAACTGACAACATCAGTTTGAACACGAACGTGTTATTGACAGTGTAAACTGACAACATGCGCCCTTATTACTTGGCGTTCCTGCAGAAATGAACAACGCATCATACTCGGAAATGAATCGCTGCACAAGCACGGTTTAGGTATGGATATTCCGCTCGAACGTGCAGCTTTGAATGATGCACTGGGCGTTTATGTCCGAAGGGAGAAGTACAGAAAGTACCCCTGCATCACTGACTGGTGCGGATGGATTTAATTCTAAATAAAATGCAATAAAAATCAGAATGTCAATACATGAGTCAGAGGATTTTTTTCACGCCACAGAGCGAAATTAACACCTGAATCAAAACCGGCTGTAAATAATCGAATCCTGACCAGAAACCTATTGGAAGATTTATAAAGCAATATTTTCTGACGCGTTCTTTTGTTATTGCCCATACCACGTCTAAGACACATGCACTTCTTCGTCGTTAATCAAACATGAAAGTGATGTAAGTAACTGGACCGCGGAGATCAGAAGTCATATCGACCATTTCGAGCATTCGATCTGACAAGATATTCCGTACCTTTACATTTTAAAATCTAATAAAGCTGTCTTGATTCAAGATATATTTTTCCATTTTCTTCTAAGAATTCAGATTTGTTCATGTCACACCCTTTCTGCAATACGTTGTTGTTCAAATCCTTTGTGTTTGGAATTACTTTTACCTTTAAAACACCCCTTTACCGTAAAGCAGTAAAGTATATGCCTTCCTTTGGTACCACGTTACCCTGCAATCACCCCCTGTATACCCTTGTTGTCTAGTCATGTCTATGTCCCATCTCGTGCCATAGAACCCGTGCTATTTCTGTGACATTGTTACTCTCCACGCTATAAATAAGTGGAGGGTGCTTGTGCACATTTCATGGAGCAGCTCTTATGTCACTATGACTAATGTGTAGTGCATCCTCCAGAAACAGTACAGGACAAAGGGGTTCTGTTTCGTGACCAGAATGTGGGATTTATCGCGTGCTCCGCCTTTTGGATGAGTGAATATCGAAACTCATACGCATTATCATACGGCGAATTAATATATACACAGCAACAAGTTAAGCACCATCATAATATTCATTATTTAAATATTGAATTTATAATAATACGACTTATTGAAAACTTGAAACCTGAAAATGGGGTGTTTTTTTAACTTTTTGGTTAAAAATACACGTATGTGCGCAGAGGAACTTCTGCACTGTGACGAGTTTGGTCCTTTTACACGTAAAACGCCAACCACGATAAAACACATGTCGTCGCTACATCGAAACAGATGGCCAAGGTACTGTCGGTTTTTATATAACGTGACAAGGACGTATTACAAGAAAAATGTCTTCTCCAAAATGAATTTCAAACAACGAATATTTTGTGTTTTAAGAAATAATGAGACTTAAAGCGACGCATGCAGGTGCCCACGCGCACGTATTTTCGCTATGATACAGTTAAACTGTTACTGAGCAAATTAAAAACATTTCGCTTGTACTTGAATGGAGAATGACGACTGTCCCTTGGACCTGCATATTCAAACATTAATTCCTTCTCGTTACCTAGAAAGCTTTAAATTTGCCAGTACTACGTACAATAGTTTCCACGCTACTGTAGCTTCCTAGCTGCATTTGAAACTTGCACACAATCACCCAGCATACCTTTACAGGCATCTTTGTAATTTTCCGTTGACGGGAATGGATAATTTGGATACGCCGTTGACACAAGTGTGTGGGTCTCAGAGGAAATTTCCTTAACCAACTAAAATTTCCCCAAACTCTCCAGTGTTGTCCGACGTAGGTAGTCTCAAGACAGCTTACAGTTGGAGCAACGGAGTGGAGGACTGAAGACTGGATGGAAGCGTAACAGGTTTACTGCTGTGGTGGAATGCATCAATCTGGGATTCGAACTAGCTTCTACTGACATATTACAACGGACCCAACTATATACGGACAGGGATTTTCCAGCAGTTATGTCACCATGACTACCTGTGGTCCCATACATATAAGACTGATTACACAATTGATTAAAAATATTGTCTTTCATCTTTTAATGACGAACTAGCACATGGGAGCACCATTTCCGTAAGTGTTACATTGCAGTGGTTTTTTTTCCCCAATTACCCTTAAAAGGGAAAATACAAGTAAATATATTTACAAATACTTCCAAAGTGGTCTCTACCTTAGCAATCAACTTTTACATTATATGTCATTTTCCTCTTATGCAATACTATCGATTGTGTGGGCAAATAAATCTTTGATATATATGACACAATTTATGTTGCATCCATTTCCTCATTGTGCACATATTAGCGTTTGAAATTCTAACAGTTTATCTAATCATAGATATTTCAAGTTTTCTTGAAAGCGTTAGGAAAGCGTTAGTTGCATTCGCTGAATACCCTTGAAATAAATGAAAATCAAATAATATATAAAATTCATAAAAATGTAGAAAGTAATCGAATTTGAATTACAAATTTTCAATATGTTCAACTCTATGGAAACACAGTGATATTAAATGACCGACACTGATATACTGAGTATAAGATCACAACCATTTTATGTGAAGAAATATGTTCAAGCCATAGCCGACATCCGGGGAATGTTTGAAGATGTTTTAAGGTTTATAATAGTGAGTGTTGTTTTGCCTTTAGCAGTATGTGTCCATAAAGTTTGCTAACTGACGTTATGACGTTATACTTGCTGGGTTTTGTTTTGTTTTTGTTTTTGTTTTTTCGCCTATATAAATTCTTTTTTGCACTGGGCCTATATAAATTCTTGGTTGCACTGGGCCAATATAATCAGCTTCTGTGAGGCATGAGAATATGTGAGCTGAGCGAGTCGGTGAGTACAGTTGTGAGAGTGAGCACAAAAGTGAGTATTTCAGTTACACACAAGCGAGGAAGTTGCAAATGAGTCAGCATCAAGTCGGCATGAGCCGAAAATCATCAGCTTTTCGGTGTTAACAACATTCGTCAAACCAAGAACACTGTCATTGTGCTAACATAACAATAAGCATCAATAAAAACACCATAGGTTTCTGTAACATGTCCAGTTGCCCTTCCCACTTATTAGTGTAATTTATTGCATATATTTTCCTAATACATTATTCTCCTAAACCACATCTGCATTGAAAAGAAAGACAGATACTAACATGAATATCGGAGTTGAAGCGACATTCCCTCCATAAGATTGGGGAGGCCCGTGATAACACATGATTGACTCTCTAAACGCCTACGTATATTTTGTCCTTGACTTCAAAAGGAGTGCCATCCCTGTAGGCCCAGTGTCTAACTTAACATTTTATCAAACAAATCCAGATTGCCATTAGCAGGCAATATTTAAGTTTTAAAAAGATTGTGAAAAATGCAGACAACTACAATCACTGGGTATATAAAGCAGAAGTATGACAAAGTAGTTTTATGTCGAAAAATAAATAAAGGACGATATACCTGTTTGCTCTATGCAAACACATTTCACTCTTAACGTCGGCATTTCTCAAGGTCCTTTCAGATAAATGATTGATTTAGTCGTTTAATTCTGTTATGCGCAAATGTACACATGGTGCGTAGTGCTGGTCGAGACCATGACATGAAGAGAAATACTGTTGAAGTGACAACGGAATAATTTTAAAAAGTTTTATGTATGTAAATATGCCTATTTGTGAATTTATCATGTGTTAGGGTAAGATTTTGTTAAGCAGTACTAAATGACACGAAAGCTTAAATGGTAAAGTACTAGGCAGCATTACACCCGTGAAGGTCCGGGGTAGAATAAGACTTCAGCAACCCTTGCTTGTCATAAAAGGGGACTATGCTTGTCGTAAGAGGCGACTAACGGGATCGGGTGGTCAGACTCGCTGACGTGGTTGACACGTCATCGGTTCCCAATTGCGCAGATCGATGCTCATGCTGTTGATTATTGGATTGTCTGGTCCAGACTCGATTATTTACAGACCGCCGCCATATTGCTGTAATATTGCTGAGTGCGGTGTAAAACTAAACTCACCCACTAGGCACCATTCCACTGTATTGATTTACGTTAAAATGGGTGAATTTCATTTAAGTTTTTTTTTAAATAGAAAAGACATAAACATACCTCATTTTCACCCCCATAAAGCATCTAAATGATGAATAAATAGCAGACATTTGCCTTTTTTAAATAAGGGCAACGAGAACATTCAAGCTATGTCTATAGATATTGCTATAAAGCTGAAAGTAACACAGCCCTTTAATTTGTTAGTGGAATATGTATGGGGTGAGTGAGTGAGTTAAGTGAGTTTACGCTGCCTTTAGCAATATTCCAGCAATATTCCAGCAATATTCCAGCAATATCAAGGTGACGGACACCAGAATTAGGCTTCATACACTGGACCCATGTGGGGAATCGAACCCGGACCTTCGGCGTGACGGGCGAACGATTTAACCACTAGGCTACCCTACCGCCCGGACACGTCTTAGACGATTCCTGTAATCATTTGCAGACTTTACCAGCATGTACGGTGCAAATTCAAGTCAGTTGCCAGATTTAACGTTAACGATTTTCCTACAGGTGATCGGTCTTGTAAAGCTCTATGAATAATCCATTTGCGAGTTTAACCTGTCATTATTGTGTCAATTGCATTCGACGACCTCAGTGCTGTACATATTAACCTGTCATTTACATGTCAATCAATCTCTTAAAAAGTCGGGTAAAACAAATTAGAATCAATCCAACTTCAGATGATGGGGAAATCAATTTTGGGCTGTGAAAAGAAGGCATTTAGTCTGGGGTGTAAGACACATATAAGACACTTTTGATCGCTGCCCTAATCGAAATGCGTACATGGTTTTAGTAACTTGTCCACGGCGCAAACGAAACGAGCGGTTTAAATAGTATATTTATAGTGAGTGAGTATGGTTTTACGCCACCTTTAGCAATTTAGTAGCAATATCACGGCGGTGTACATCGGCAATGGGTTTCACACATTGTAACCATGTGGGGAATCGAACCAGTATCTTTGGCGTGACGAGCGAACGCTAGAAGCGAAAGTCCTGCCATAAGATTGGGGAGGTCTGTGATAATACATGATTTACTCTCTATGCGTCTATGTACATTATGTCCGTGACTTGAGAAGGAGTGCCATTTCCGGATCAAGGAAGCTTCCATGCTGTGGTGTGTATGAAATATTTCACAGGTTTGAACCTGACTCACGCGAGACATCGTTGAGTATGGGATGTCAATAAACTTAGCAACATGGTACCACTCACTATCTTTGTGAAGGTCCCAGTCCGCCTTCGTTCATTGTTGTGTATAACTATTGTCTAAACCGGTAACTAGGGTTCCATTCCCACATGATGCAATGTGTGAAGCCCATTTCTAGAATATTGGAATTCTATTGCTGGAATATTGCAAAAAGCGGCGTAAAACCATACTCATTCATTCATGTAATAAAGAGCGGTTATATCATATTATCTTACCTCACACATGAATGTCGCTTTCTGATTGGATAAGCGCTATTCTATTATTTTCAATGTAGCCCGCTTACCATTCTCTTCCGACAGAGGATACTCCTGTCATATCTTCCTCTGTTCTAATACGGCCATTTCATGCTGCAAGTGTTCAAGACTCGCGATTGGAGGCGTTCAGATTTAGTTGTGCAATCAGAGACGTTGTTTCAAGAGTTATCATTTTCAAAATCTCGGTAATTTCTGAATGCATCGGGAAAACTTGCCACTACCAGTTTTTGTTTCTACAAACATATCATAGCGATTGATCCCTACACACTCTATTGCCAGTTTCTGATTTTCAGTTAAACATGAAATACCGAATCTTTCCTTCGCACGTTGATGAACCAACTCTATGGGGGCCGCCATATTGGAGCTAAGTCTATTTAACGCGTGTTCTGATAGGATAGTAATAAGGGAGATAATTTCAGTTGCGAGTTTTTTTCCGCAAGGGGATTTCTCGATGACCGGGAAATATGGCCGTATTAGAACAGAGGTTACGTAGGAAGATATGACAGAAGTAACCTCTGTGGGAAGAGAATGTCCGCTTACAGGCGATGTATTATTTTCAATGTACACCGCTGGGAATTCCGAACTCTTCTGGTGCTTCATGGTAGTACTCCTTTACTCGAATAACATTGAATCACGCATGAAGCGCGGAAATTACCGATTGTTTGCGATTGAAAATCGATGGAAAGGGAGATAACTCTGAATCTGTTTATCTTGTGTCAAATGGCGATTCGCCTCGCATTCAACAGAAGTGCTTCAAATAGTTTAAAATTAAAATTCAGGTGTTCGGTAAGATAAATACGTTGTTCACTGGTCGCTCGGGGTCCATGGGCTGATGCACCCTCGAGGTTTGTTTATGTTCCTCGAGCCCTCGAGGGTACATGAGCCCATGGCCAACTCGTGACCAGTGGACAACTTATAATACAAGCTCACTGCAATGTACATTTACTTCGTAAGGCTGCATTCCAAATATGGTGTAACTAAATATAAAGGGGTCTGTAGTCCGTGCATGTGATGGCGCTAGAATGGACTCTACACAATGTATCTAAATAGGTAATGGTAACGTTGTATTCCTCGTAGCTAGCTAACGTACTTTAAAGCCTCTCTGCTGTCATCTTTGTAAATAGATATTTCATCATATTCAATTTCAGTGATCGACAGCTTTCTCGTACATTGTTCTTTACAAGCATATAAATCGGTCCTTTAACAGTTCATCGTTGAAAATCGGTAAGACTTCCGCCCGTATCCCCCTAAAGTAAAAGACGAGGAAGTATTTCTTTGAGTGTCATTTTCAGGAGTTGTATATGCCCCCGAGTTCGTTCAGACACAATGAAAGAAACATATGTATGTTAAAGCTAATCCTTATCAGATAAAGAATATATATTCAGGTGATGTATGATTTTGCAGGAATGAAGTTTAAGGGGGCACACGGGAGGAATTCTTTCACATTCACAGTATACACGTATTGCGATTTGCAGAAACATTTGACACGTTACCTGCTCATGGTGCTGCTCAATCTCATTCCACCTACTTGTGTACCTGCTGTCCTATGTCACATTAACAGTGTGTGGGATATTTTACTCAATAGCAGGTCGAGTCCCCAGTCATGTTACGACCGTGAACACAACGCAGCTTCATCATGAAGATTGCCAACATGATATACTATCACATTTATTATTCTTTTATTATCAAAGGAGACGCGATTTTGTCACGGGACGCAAGGTACAATGCATACACACATCGCATGCATCTTGCAAACTGTGAATGCTTATGGCCTTGGCGTAAAGCAGAACGCAGATTGCAGAGACCGTGACGACCTTTTAGCGGCTGTCTTTAAAGGTACAGTGCGTCGATAATCTGCCCCTTCTTTCGAAATGGCTGTTGAGGTTAGAATTTGTCAGTCTCTCATATCTTCAGAATGTGCCTTTCGATGGATGGATGGAATGTTGAGCGGGGTGGAGGAGGGTGTGCGTGTGCTCAAGTACCGTGGCGTCATACAGGGTAAGAATTGATATAATAATATAATAATTGATATCTACATACATAGGGACGGATGTAGCCTTTTAGCAATCGGGCGGTACAAAGTACATTTTCGTCCGTTTTCACGAAATGTTCAATAAACTGTCATGACAAAGAAAGGGGGTGGTGTGTGTGGGAGGGTGGGGGTGGGGATGTGTGTGGGGGGCTGCAAGCGCTGCAAGCCCACTCAAAATGAGCCAGTGGGTGCTGCGGTCAGAGTGGGCAAAAGGAAGTGATAACAAGTGGGAAATGGAACCAAGGTCTGGTTCGCTCTAACATAACAACAAGGTTTTTTGATAACTGCTCAACGCCCCCCCAACTGCCATATCGGTACCCCTGTGAAAGAGGTTCACACAGTTTGCTTATGTATACACCAGCGTTTTGATTAAACACGAAGGTAAAACCTTTCCTTCCACGGTATTTGTGCCACACTCGACTGGTTTTATTAACATGTTTATATCTTAAATACACGGTGCGCAATGCATATCACAAACGGGATGTCTGTCTTCATATAATAAATATTAGCACAGGGCTTCATCTTGCACTCTATAATATTTTATGATTACCATAGTAAATTACTGTCAAAAGTTCGTAATTCCTTTTGTTGTCTCCACTTTCGGATGACAAGTGAGCATTTCATACGTCAGGGGTAGTTGTGGTATTTGTTCACACATGCATATGAAATTACAGACATATTTAAATGGCTGCGTAGGAAGAGGCCCCAGGCATGGTAGAGTGACAGGCAGTGTATTCATGAAAATATATTCATGGACAAATAATAATGTGCTCCCATGCTTGATGGCGGCTACAACGAAACAAATACCAAACTGTATCACATGAGAGAACGTCAGGACAGCCTGGATACATATCAGTTGCATTTGTTTTACTAAAGTCTTGATATCAAATGTATACTTTCTTTAGCCAGGGGGTTAATAGCTATACAGAGAGTAAATGGACTGGTTGGCTGTTTCAGCATGTGTCCGACAATAGGCATACATGTTATAAGTTGGGCATGGAATTTCTCCAAGCAAACACTTGCAAAAATATTTTTAAAATGGCGTACGTGCGATTGACGCTCGCACATGAACCCACGCACCCATGCATCCACACACCCGTTTTGAAACGCACGCACGCACGGCCGCACGCACGCACGCACGCACGCACACACACACACACACACACACACACCAGCCTCCTCCGTGCCTCCTTCCGGATCCGCCTATGCATCTTTCTACAACGACTACCGAAAACGTTTAATTCCATTTAATCAAAAGCTGTCACGACGGTCCGTAATTGCGTCTCCACTGTAAAATATCTCTCTCTTCATAAAGCCTAAACATTGTCAGTATAATCAGTATAATGCTTTTGCTGTGTTAAAACTACCTACAGAATCATATTAATAGTTGTTCGATATTTCTCACGATGTTATAGATGTCCGAACTTTTAATACCCCGATCTCCCTCTGAATTGAACCATTTTTCTCACGTGCAGTGCTTCAGGGTGGGTAGTTAACGCGTCTCACCTGAGTCACCCCTTTATTGTCGGGTGTTATTGACGGTACAAACGGCCTGTATTACAACAATTCCAAGATTTGTGATGGTAATTTTATGACCCGAAGGCCCAGTGAATAGAAACGGTAGAAATCATTGATGGTCATAAACTACAAATTACTTGTTCTCGAAAGTCCGTGCTTACAATAGTTACTATACTCAGATGTAAAGATTTTCACTCTGATCGGAGTTTAACAACACAGCTCTGAAAGATCCTTGATTGTATTCTCGTTAAACTGCGTTGTTAACCGACAGACGTCCGTGGTGGTTGCAGTAGTACTACAAGTAGTTGTTAGGCATGTCACATCTTGAACACAGGCAAAGCACGACCGCAACTGATACATTTGTGGGCCGTAGTCTACTCGAGAAACGCTTCATGAATAAATAATAACTTTATGATGAATTATGTATCATTACGAGTCAGGACGTTTAAATGGGAAGGATTGTATTACCAAATGAATGAAACCAACTTGAAACTGAATGCATAAAAAAACAGTATCGTAACTCCCATGGTATCTACGACTTTGTATCATAAAAAATGTATTTGTATCGTAGGTGTATGGTGACTGCGGGACATTCTGTCGTTTAATTCGACATTCGAGTTGCGCCCCATGCCAGAACATTATAAACGTGAGTTCCAATACCAGATCGGCCCAATTATTTTTCTAGGTTTGTTAGCACCACACCCATGCCCGTTGGTTTCACTGGCTACCTCCTTCCAGTCTGCGTTAAGCTCAACTCAATCACTCACGAAGTGAAGTAGTGTCATACTAGTATACAGTAATATATATAGCAATATAGCAATATTCCAGCAATATCACAGCGGAGGACATAGATATTGCTATTAAGCTGAAACAAGTAACACATGTCCTCTAATTTGTTAGTGGAACATGTCCTGAAGCGAGCGAGTGAGTGAGTGAGTGAGTTTAGTTCTACGACGCTTTTAGCAATATTCCAGCAATATCAAGGCGACGGACACCAGAAATGGGTTTCACACATTGTATCCATGTGGGGAATCGAACCCGGGTCTTCGGCGCCAAGAGCGAACGCTTTAACTACAAGGCTAGCCCACCGCCTCATATATACTTAGTCTATTAATTCAAAACACAGGCAATCTGTGTTTATTGTTTTAATGTCTTTTGCGTTTGGGTTACGAGTGAAGGGAAAATGGTTGAAGCTCACTGTCGTTTTTATGTGAACAGTTGTCCAAGATTATAGACATCACGTTCCCTGTGACCTTTACACGATAGAACGTTAGTCCCGAGCATGATCCATGACCTTTCGATTGCTGTTGGAAGATATCTTTGTTATCTTTGTTTTGAAAGGGATCCGGGAGGCCCAGTCGCCGTCGGTGCGCAGAAACCAGATCCTGGCTTCGCCCTGATTATGTTTCTGGGTCAGTCGGCAGACTTATTGACCACTATTCAGGGCAAATCTGCGAGTCAAACCCAGGACTGGCAAGGGGCGCAACTCAGCACACTTATTGTGTGGCATGTCAGGCCAATGGTAATAGAGGCAACTCTCAGACTGATGAAGTTCCGTATATACAGACCGTAAGCTATAATGTTAGATCAAGCGGATACAATATACTGGATAAACCAAATGCTTTGTAGAAATGTGGCCCTCCAATCAACACTCGTCCTCAAGGCCGGGATTCTGAATGTAAAGGGTCGTGCTGTGTCATTGCGACCCTCTGACTCTGACCAGTCAGTTATTCAGTAGGTTCTTGCGAAAGGCATTTAGAAGTCGGTATTCTGATATAAGACCTGACCGTCATCCACCTGAAGAAGGGGCAAGAAATAGCCCGGAACCTTGTACAAAGAATAAAGGAGTTGACATCCATAACATTGTCTTATATCAGTGATTCAGTAAAATCCCTTAAAGGACCCAGACCATACTTTCGACCAGTTACCCAGTTTATTCCCATTAGTATATACACGCACGCACGCACGCACGCACGCACGCACGCACGCACGCACGCACGCACGCACGCACGCACGCACGCACGCACGCACGCACACGCCGCCTCCCCCACCTCTTAGAAATTTTGGGATCGCTTAATTCTTGGTTTATATAAATAACATACTACGTGAACTGTGTTAATCTGCTCATTCGCTTGTGACTGGCCTATATGAATACATATCAGTTTTACTCACCTCCCTGTTTATATTGAGTGAGTTTAGTTTTACATCGCAGTCGGCAGTGTTTCGGCTACATGGCTGTGATCTGTAAATTATATCGAGCCTGAACCAGGCAATCCAGTGATCATCTGCATGATCGTCAATCTACGCAACTGGGAACCGATGACACGTGTCAACCAAGTCAGTGAGCTTGACCACCCGATCCCGTTAGTCGCCTGTTGCGATCAACATGGGTCACCGACAGTCTTCTCTGACCCGGTTCTTCACGGGTATTTTTTATTGAAACCTTAAGTGAATGAGTGAGTGAGTTTAGTTTTACGCCGGACTCAGCAGTATTCCTTCTATATGGCGGCGGTCTATAAATAATCGAGTCTGGACCAGATAATCCAGTGATCTGCAGCATGAGCATCGATCTGCGCAATTGGGAACCGATGACGTGTCAACCAAGTCGGCGAGCCTGAACACCTGATCTCGTTAGTCGCCTCTTACGACAAGCTGAGTCGCCTGTTTTGGCAAACATGGGTTGCTGAAGTCTTATTCTACCCCGGACCTTCACGGGTGAAAACCTTAAGCCTGTTTGTATTGTACAAGTTGTACACCGGTGTACTGTAGACTTACAAAAGAAGGATATCTCAGAAAAGCACATGTAAGGAAATATAATAACATAGATTAATTCATTGTTGCATGCCTTTGTGTTACTTCTGCATACTGGTACTAAAATATGTTCATATTGGTTCGTGTCATTCCACGGTAAAATGTGTTTTCGAGCTTATTATAGTCTATCCGTTATTGTGGATAATACGTATTAATGCTCCCATGAAACCAAACAAGTTTGTTGAATCGACTTTTACGCTTGCAATCATTTTACCAAGTCACCAGGTCATAAGCCTGCGAGATTATCAGGATTAAGGTTAATTGAAAGATTCGTATGTGCACCTGTGGTGTACTCCTCAAAGCGTATCATGTTAGGTTATGAACAATGACATAAAATTTTAATGCTCCATGCATATCTTTTAGCATGAAACAACGTGTCCGAGCGCGAACTTCGAGGCAAAGCTAGACACATCACCTCCATTAAAATTTCTATCAAGCCGAGATGGTATGTGGTTACGGCTTTATGTAATGTCGTAGCTCCTATACAGTAGCATAGATTTGCGACATTCGTAGCGCTATGGCTGTCGTAACACCTATACTGTAACACAGACTTAAGACATTCGTAATCTACAATAACCCTCTGAAACGGTGCCTTTGTTGTTGACATGAGACAATATAATGGCGTCACATTCAGACGTTCATAACAATTTCGACTCGTCACATTGTGTGGAACAACATAAACCATGGGGAATGAGGTAATTAAAATAATGCGTGTACATATTTTTACGCATATAAAAAGGTATTTTTTGTGATTTTGGTATGCTAAAAATCTCGCTGCTGAATTTATCATAATGCATTTTCATCCTATTGTAAGCTGGCAACTTTCCTTTAGTACAACCAGTATGACTTAGACGCACATTGTGTTTGTGTAATCTCTGTCTGGGGTGTTCCTTGGGCGGGAGATCATGGCCTGCTGGTTCCCACATAGCTTAGTGTTTCATTCGATACATGTGCAGCACAAAGGCACAGCTGGAAAGTATGCCACACATTTTAATTTCATACTTGAATAGCACCTAAAAAGTTAATATACAGGCAGAGCTTGTGACGTTGCAGCGCGCACACATCAATTGTTGTGACGGGAAGTAGACTGAGGAGGGGACTGTATCAAAATTGTATATATTGTTTCCTTGCAACAGACGCACGAACATATGTGAAATAAGCTGACGTACAAAAGAAAATACACACCTGTTTGGGGGATTAGGTCCAAAAACCAAAGTAAATATTTGCGAAAGTATTTGCTATCGACTGAAGTCAAAGACAGTGTTTACGTTTTGCGAAATTCAATGGTTGATATGGTGTAAATAGGACCTTTAAATTGACCACAGATTGCTACGAGTCGTAAACTATATCTTAATTTCGTTTTCCTGTATTTGGTATTGGTTTTGGCAGCTAAAAGGAAAGAAATGAAAACGAAGAGAGAACAAATGCTCGCAAGAAAATTTCAATCTTTCTTTTCAGATGACAACCTTTTCAAAATCGTAATTGTTCATAAACACAGGTGACAGTTCAAGACGTATGGAGTCCTAGCAATTTTTTACGATAACCCAAATATATGTCCGATCAACAAACTACAATACAACGGAATGGTTCTGAGTTTGTGGTATGCCGGGTGAAGATTATTTGATGCCCCCAATTACTTGTAATCTTCGTGAACAACAACGTCAGGATCTTGACCTTCCAACAAATATACAATCTGGTTTTGAAACTAGTCACCCCTTCAGCTACAGGTACACGTCACAAATGCAAATTCACTGACGTAATGAACATCCACTCCTTGACAGGCACGGCACATAATTGTTTCTAACCACGAACTGGAATGACGTTCAGAAATATATGAGACAGATAGTAAATGAAGTGGTTCTCTTTATAGCAAAACATCTCTAAACTTAATCTCTAAGCCACGGCGTATAATCACATGTAGTATTTATGGGTAGCTGCGAAGCATTACCAGGGTCCACTTGCACAAAGCGATCTTAGCGCTACAATGATTGTACCTCCCATTCTTCAACATAGACTTAAGATAGTTGTAGCGCTAAGATTGCTTTGTGCAAGTAGGCCCAGAGCAATAGGGCTTTACATTTCTGCTACTCTTACACACCTATCTGATTTTGCATAACGATGCACTTACTAATATCCCACTTTGACCATTATTGACTTTTGCAAAAGTCGAATTTGGGCACGTTAATCCAGTGACTGACAGCCCGGGTATCCGTGTTACCGAGGCAGGTACAATAGGCAGCTGTTGACATTTCGGATTTTATGTAAATAGCAAAAAATATATGTTTTCTGGCATTGTAAAAATCAACATTAGATAAGTTTATATCTAATCATGCTTTCAATAAAAATGCATTTATTTCAACATAAGAGCTCACACTGCATGCAAATACATAGGGAATGAAATAAATCCCGTTTAAAAAAACTCAGAATAATAGTTCACCTTTTTCATGTGGATAACGTGATTCAAATATTCAAATTAAATGCCTGCACTTTGACTTCCAGTTGACTTGGTATTGAAGTTTTTTCAAAAATAAAAAAAACCAAAATATTCTAAAACAAACAGTTTGATCAATAAAATAGACCATCGTATAAACTTGTCACGCATTATTACTTGTGTTTGTGCTCTGTGCCTAACGAAGATCATTGCTAGTCAATGGTTTGGGCTGAGGTAGGCGGGTGCAGACCGATTTCTCTCGGTGTAAAGATAATGATAGTCTTAGAACACGCAAAGTGAAATGTACACCAGTGTTTCCCACATGTCAATGAGAGAACACGTCTCTCCGAAACTATATTATAATTGCCCCATTATCAAATAGGCCATCTGTAACAATGGATATCTAATACACCTCCCCATTGTTGTTCATTAACGCTCTATGAGAAGTGTAATGAGCTTACCTACCCGGAGGTGGCAGTGGGTATAGCGGAACCTTCACTATGTGGATTGCACGTGAAACCGGCATTTTGGTACATTCGTCTAAGACGCTGCAGTCCGTTGTGATGGTTGAGTACCATGATTGATTGAGTTAAGTTGAGTGATTGTTAGGAAACAGGCTCTTACTCATTGATTCTGTGCTCGTTGGTTTCGCCAAAATTACTGAGTTGAGTTTTACGTAATATACCAGCAATATCAGGCAAGGCGCGCCAGATATGGACATTACACATTGTACTCATATGTAGAATCGCACCCGGATCTACGGAGTGAGGAGCAACGCTTTAACCATATACCTATCCACAGCCCTTCACCTTAAGTAGTAAACGTCTGAGACCCGTATCACACCCTGCGTTCTTCTCACATCAAGCCATCAAGCTGAGCAAGGCACACCAATACCCTAAACCGTGAATCCCATCTTCAGTTATCAACAACAGATAATGATGATCATCTTTGACATAACACAAGATCAGAATCAAACTTTGCCGTGCTCCTTTCCTGTAAAAAAGACATTACCAAAATTTGAAAGATATTCATTGAATGATTGTTAAGTTTTTGGTTGACTCATTAGGATTTTTGACGACTTTGTGACAGAATTTGTGATAATTCTTCACGAATGAAAAATATTAGTATGGAACTTTGCACTCCACCGTTCCTAGATATTGAGAGTTATCAATACATTTGAAATACCTTTCAGGTTAGTAGTGAAAGAAAACTTTAACAAGCGTTCAAATTTTGACAAAGAAGGATGTCCCCAAATTTCTAAACCAACCAACCAACAATTTTCAAGTCACTGGGCGAGCGGACTGATAGAATTTCTTAGTGTAACTACCAACCCTTTGTCGGTGTGGAGTATGCAGTGGTAGAAAATTCAGTCTCCTGTTCGGAGCTTCATACTGGTTCCAGAAATGTTACTTAAGTCATTGGTTACAATAACACTCGTGAGCCTCATGATTAAGACTTGGCCGAAGGCATGAGTCTGAAGCACTCCTTGGAACCTTATGATGTAGGCCTTGATGAATTCATGGGTGAAAGGCACACACTCAGCGTGAAGACGTTGCTGAAGGCATAATATACAAGCACTCTCATAAACCTCAGTGTTTAAGACGTGGGTCACAAGCACTCTTAGGAACCGTAGGATGCAGGCGTTGGTGAATAACAAGCATTTTCTGTAGCCTCAGTTGGTAAGCTCTAAGAATGTCAATGTGAAGACTTTGCTGAAAGCATAGATCTCACGCACGCACTTAAACATCAGTGTGAAGGTTTTGCTGAATGCATTGGTCTCACGCTCGTTCTTAAATCCCAGGGTGAAGATCTTCATTAGTTTCAAACCCCAAGTGATTGATATGCTGAGCTTGTGGGTTTCAAACACGCTTTGTGACATTGGACGGCAATACTCCTAATGTTGGAGATATCAGTTCTCTCTCCGCATGTAAGGTCGGGGTTGTACAGCGTTGGCACGTCATGGCAAGGTTCAAACTAACAAAATTAGCCAAACGCAACACCGTGTTAATTAAGCTTTATTGCACTATGATAGTGTCCCATCTAGGATTCTGCACGTACCAGTTTGAGCTACGAACCCAATAAAGTCCCTTTCCTTCCTGTTAGAGACACAATGAATGGTCAAAACAACACTCCTCCATGCTCCCGTTGGGTACGTCTCAAACCTACCATATACCCGACCTACCCGAACAAGAAGCTCTGTAAGTAAACATACGCTTTACCGCAAGACTCAGCGGGAATTGTTTATATGCGGCAAATTCTTATTGTCACTGACAGGTAAAGGATATGCACAAAGGAACACATTTACCACTTTCAAACATCTCAGTGCGAGTCAATACACTATAGGCGCCACTCTCTAAGGCAAAGGGCAAAGAACGAATGCTTTCAGGAGTCAGAATAACAGATTGCTATTCGGATTGTGTGGTACGGTGTACTCTATTATGCTTGCACTCGTGCACCCAACACTCTCAACGCTCAGTATATGAGCGTGCAGATACACATCCCAAAGTTGGCTTTGAATGTCTGCTTAAATAAAGTTAATAAGACTGCCAGGCTTTTAAATATTTCAAGTGTCGGGGAAGACAACCAGGAAACATGTTGCTGAGGAGGATATTGGATATGGTACTTTTGATATATGCTATCTCAAAAAGAAACGCATATGCGATTTGTATTTTTAAAAAATCTAGTTATTACCTATTGTGTTCAAACAATCGTCAAAATGTGAAACAAAAGCGTTGATACCATGATCTTACACAACTGCGCAAGCAAAAAAATCGATTTTACCTCAAAATGTTGATACTGATGAATTTTCTTACAAGCATTAAGAAGGTATCGCCACAGCTCAACAGAAATCACCTTCCACTTGAAACTATGCAGCAAAGAGAATTCACTGTCTGGCAATGAAAATCCAGATTACTTCAGGAAACTGGCATTCGTCTTGAAGGGGTTTGAAGGTCAAATCACTACGCCACGTCTTGACTTTGCTTCACGGGACATCGCCACTGAAAGAATGCACACTGGAGATTGCTAATCTTCTGTTGCCAGTCGTCTGAATGTTAGTCTGAGCAAAATATCATACCTTGCAGCTCGTTGCTATCAAAAATGTATAACATACGACCGTCCTCGTACGGACAGGCCTCGACTTACCACTGCAGCCGAAGATCGGTACATCCAGGTACTATAGTTGCGTGATCGTACTGCCACGGGTGACAGCACAGCAGCCAGGGTGCCTGGACTTCAGAGGATATCCGGTCAAACTGCACGGAACAAGTTGAAAGAGATTGGTCTGAGAGCCAGGAGACCCCACGTCTGGCCCGTGCTACGTCGCCATCATCGCGCTCAACGTCTATGGTATCTAAAATGTGTCCACTTGGTTATATTACGTAACATACATTACCTTCTTCTAAACTGGTGTAAAAATTCATGCACTAAAGTGTATTTGTGGGCGTTTGAAAATGCAACATTTTCGCAACAGATGTCTGGCCTATGCGTTTCTTTTTTGTGATTACACACACACACACACACACACACACACACACACATATATATATATATATATATAAAATTATTACATATATATCATATATTACATATTATATATTATATATATACAGTATTTTCCCAGTGGTCGGAACATTTCTTTCTTTCTCGTTTTAACCATGCTTGTAATGTTAGGAGGAAAAAGCCGAGAAAATCACAATTTTGAAATTAATCACTGAACAGCTGTGCTGAATCACCTTCCTCCACAAAGAACTCCTGAAGATCCGGGTTAGAACTGATCTTCAGTAACACATAATTGTCGTAAGCGGCGACTAACGGGATCGAGTGGTCAGACTCACTGTCTTGCTTGACACATGTCATCGGTTCCCAGTTGCGTAGATCGATGCTGATTCTGCTGATCACTGGATTGTGTGGTCCCGACTCGATTATGTGCAAAACACTGTCGTATAGTTGGAATATTGCTGAGTCCGGCGTAAAACTAAATTCACTCTCTCGCTCCTCCACAAAGAAAATGTTATCCTGTTTGGTATAAAGCACATACTTTTCCAAATTCAACCTGAGCTCACTGCGTATGATATGCCATCTGATTTTATGATTTATGAAGACATTTTATGAAGACACATTTTATGAAGGCACATGTTTTGGTTGTTTTAATTCCTTCCATGTCTATGAAAAAGGTGAAATTGATAATATTTAAGTGTGATAACACAATCATTAATCAGTCATAATTTATTCGCCAAATACACCACGTCATGTCGTCACCTGGTTTTCGTGTTACTAGACTGATGCGTGGGATTATGTCCGCTACCTGACCCGAATTCACTTAATACTCCACTGTTACAATTATCTTCCAAGTTACGCGAAACGTTATTTAAGGCCGTGAAAATGCAATAGAGAGATAAATGTTCCCAATAAATCTTCTTCGTGAAGGACATCACAGAAATATGGCGACGCCCGGGGTGAAAGTAAATACCCGTATGTTACCTATAATCTGACGCTGCCAAATGTGGTGGGTAATTAAAACCTGGATAATGCCAGTATGGAGTGCACTACGTGGATTAGTCGAAAGGAGACAACTGCTTGAAGGGCGAACTGTTCGTGTAATCGTTACCGTGCCTTGCCTGAACACAGTTTGGGGTAGTTTTGGAGGGCTAAGCTCTTTGGAATGGTGCCTGGAAAAATTATACTTAGAGGAAGCAGTGTATTGATGTTTACATTGATTTGGTGAAAGGCGTTGAGTTTGTAATTCAGCTATATTTACTGTCAAACCTGGAACTGAATATAAGCGTATACGATGCTCAATGTAAACTGACGGGCGAGAGAAAGCACACACATGGTGATTGTATTTGACTCATTAACTGCAAATGTGATAAAAACGTTACATGCCTGAGAACGATATCCGAAACACTTAAACACCAAAACAAGTCTACGATACACGCATCAAACGCATGACAATGGAATAACATTGCCTTATTTGTTAAAGTTTTCCTACTTTCCGACGTGTGTATAACCTGTTTAATAAAACTACAAACAGCACAGCGCCAGTGCTACACATTTCTGTGAAAGGTTTATGATGATGTCAGAGAGAGAGAGAGAGAGAGAGTGTGTGTGTGTGTGTGTGTGTGTGTGTGTGTGTGTGTGTGTGTTAATGTACCCATGTACATGCGTTTTAACTGTGTTGTAACGAGACCACATGCATCCACAAAGCGTACGTACAGCATAAAGACTCTTTTATATTTTGATGTAATTTGAAATCAAGCAACGTCTAAATGGCACCAAACAGTGCGGGATAATGTGAGCATCATGTGAAATAACGAAACTAGACTTTCCTGTTCATTTACGGATTTCTGCAAGTGCAAACTAATTGTGTTGCATTTGAAGGAACAAAGAGGAATTGATAGTACGTTCAGGGACGTCATCTTGTTGTCTTCTCTGACGTCCGCGCCGAATAAAACACAATCCCTACTATGTTACTTTGGCAAGTCTAGGTTTCTTAAATTTCCGAAACGAAAGCAGACTGGTTAGAATTAATACTCTTTATCCCTGAATATACAGTTTAAGTAAATGTCAAAGTCTTTTTTTCACTTCTGAAGTTCGTCTGAGTATAGTGGCTTGTTTCCAGAGAGATCAACCTTTGATTTGGTTGTTCCGAATGAAAGCAGAACGTGGACCTTGGACCTGTCAGTTTTAGAGGACATATATATTTGATAACATTCATTATTTATCAAGACAACACAAACCACAAATTACAATTAAAGCCAAAATGATACGATCGTGTTCTTAAGGTATTTCCTCTGCCTTGGATGATAAGATTGTTAACGGTCAGTGGTTTACCAAGGCAATGCCGGGTAGTATTTCGGGATCATGGGTGAGAGGGGAGGGTGATATCCGATGTCAATTCTTGGCTAGGGGCCGTCGGGTGGGTACAGCTGACGTTGGAAGGTTACCACAGTATTAAGTCAAGCGAAAGGACGGAAGGTTAAACGAATGGTGCCTGTCTATCACTGACAATACTTGGGTTAATTTCTCTGTGACTAAGAATCTCATTTCGGAATGGAGTCTGACATAACGTATTAGTATACGGTCTACTGATTGTGTCCTGTATTGTCTATTTTTCCTGTCTAGGGGATTGTATGATTTTGTATGAGCTTGCGAAGGCAGTCACATGTTACAACATCTCATGATAGGGTAATATATTTTGTTATAATGAATGTGGAACAAACTAGGAGAAGGCTATGGAATGTAAAAAGTAGTTGTAAGAGACGGGATGAGGGAGACAGAGGGCGGAGGGGAAGAGAAATACGAGACAGGGGGATGGACAGCAGGAAGGACGACAGAAAGGACAAATTAAAGAGGCAGAGCTTGAAGGGGTGTCAATGGGGAGGTGTGATGGATAGATCAGGTGAGATGGATAGAGACAGTGAAGGGGAAAGACGTTAGTTCCGTAGATGACGTGAGTTGGATAGAGAAAGTGAGATGATGTAAGACTTGAGCTGGATAGAGACAGTGAAGGGGAAAGACGTTAGTTCCGTAGATGACGTGAGTTGGATAGAGAAAGTGAGATGATGTAAGACTTGAGATGAATAGAGACAAAGACGGGGAAAGACGTTTGGAGGGATAGAGGAAGTGTTATGGGTAGAGAAAATGAGATGATAGAGGAAGTGTTATGGGTAGAGAAAATGAGATGATAGAGGAAGTGTTATGGGTAGAGAAAATGAGATGATAGAGGAAGTGTTATGGGTAGAGAAAATGAGATGATAGAGGAAGTGTTATGGGTAGAGAAAATGAGATGATAGAGGAAGTGTTATGGGTAGAGAAAATGAGATGATAGAGGAACTGAAATGGATAGAGAAGGTGAGATGAGCAGAGAAAGTGACATGATAGAGACGGTTAGAACTATAGAGGTGATGGATACAGAAGGTGATGTGAATAGAGAAGGTGGGAAGAATAGAAAGAGGGGTGGAGAGAGAGAGGGCTAGAGAAAGAAGACGATGTATACATGTATATAGATAGTTAACTTTCATGTTTAGATATCTTCAACTCCATAAAGAGTTGTTTTGCATATGTTTCAAACTTGAAAAATAAGAATATATCGTTTCATCATGCCATTACATAGCATTGGCTCGTTGCAACTCACGCCTGCCCTGCAAACATAATCGACCTTTAACCATTCAGAGATTTGTTTGGGGTACTGCCAAGTGCAACACGACTGTTAAAAGAGGATGGGATATTTGCTTAAAAACCACATAACGAAAACAAGTTTTTTGTCCTGCCGTGTGCGTATGAACAAAGGTGTCATGAATTTTAATTGGTTGTGTGTGTTGGAAAACATCTACCCGAGGCTAGTTACGGTTTCCCTTGACAAAACAGGACCTTCTGGTGGAGGCAAACACGGGGTGACAGGTACTTTATCCCTGAGCTCCTGCAAACACGCCGATTGTTGGAGACAACAGTGGACCCAGGAAATATGATATGGGACGATAATCATCTCAGGGGTTTCGGGTGATGCGGGATTCTTGGGGATTGGAGAAAATTGACGAGACAAGGGTAGCCGTGGAAAAAGACACTAAAACAAGCGCAATTGTTCTATAGGTACTCGCACCGATAGTACCCTTACTACAACAACAGCTACCTACTACTACCACCACCACTACTACAGCAACAACAGCTGTTACTACTACTACTACTACTACTACTACTACTACTACTACTACTACTACTACTACTACTACTACTACTACTACTACTACTACTACTACATCAACAGCAGATGTTACTACTAGTACTACTACTACTACTGCTGCTGCTACTACTACTACTGCTGCTGCTGCTACTACTACAGCAATAACAGATGTTACTACTACTACTACTACTACTACTACTACTGCTGCTGCTGCTACTGCTGCTGCTACTACTACTGCTGCTGCTGCTACTGCTACTACTACTACTGCTGCAGCAGCAGCATCAAGACCTTACAGCAGTACGATTCCGGCTATATGATGACAGTCTGTAAACAGGCAAATCTGGACCAGACAATCCAGTGACTAACAGCATGAATACCGATCTACTAACTAGGATACGATGGCATGTGTAAGCTAACTCCGGTTCATTACACGCATTTCGACTGAACCATATAGCAAGGTCTATATATGCATCGTTTCGTTAAAGACTAGGATTATTGAAGTGCATTCACGTTATCAACAAAACTCGTTGCTTAACCAAGACAATAGTTTACGTCAACCTTTAATTCAACAGCAACTAAAGCGTGTATGCCTTATTATCGCGTTCAGCAGAATAGTAGTAAAGACAAACAGCTGACATTAGCCCCTCGACCCTCTGGGGCGAAGCTCACACCGCGATATGAACAGATGGGTAGATTTATTACAACCTATTTCTATATGGAGAAACAACATGCTCGCTGGTGGGTCCGTTGATGGGTGTAGTCAAGGGTGGGGATCATAGGGCTTTTACGTGGGTGGCACTTCCATCCGGGGCACTTGGTTGCTAGGTGCGCAGTACAGGCTAGCCTTTAACAGTATGTTCAATGTGCCATCGTTTTCAGGAGCGTGTTGGTATTAATGATCTTGAATGTGCTTGCGTGTACAGGGCATGAATGATAAGTTCTTTATGACAAGATGATACGCAATTGTGTATTTATGAAGTATTTGGGAAGGTTTATATGGTTTTCTTTCATAGGAACAGTCAATATAAATTGTAAATGAATGTTTTTTGTCTAATTGTATTTGATAACGAGTCATACTTTGTACGGTATTTCGTTTGCTTGTTTGCTGTATAATGCCTCATTCAGCAACATTCCAGCTGTATGGCGGCGATCTGTAAATGATCGAATCTAAACCAGACAATCCAGTGATCAACAGCATGAGCATCGATCTGCGCAATTGGGAACCAAAGACATATGTCAACCAAGTCGATCTTGTGAGATACGAGGACACGTGAGTCACCCGACCCCGTTGGTCGCCTCTTGAGACAAGCACAGGTTGCTATGGACCAATTCATAAATTGACGGGGACATGTGGTTCTGCAATATATGAACACGATTCGCAGGTTGCGTTCGCAAGACGCGTAGGTTGAATCCTGATTGGGTCCGATTATAGTTGTAGTCAAGTCGATATTCTTCCCGTGGTGGCTGGTTTCACGATATTTAAGACGCAAACCTTCGAGATCTGCATCGCACTTAAGCTGTCCGCCAGCACCATGCTCACTTACTCACTCATACTAAATTGGATCTTTATACACATCAAATTGCGTCCAATGTAGGGTCATGTTTCAACTTCAAAATATGCTATCCAAACTAGAAACGTGTAGAAGAGAATTCTGTTGGAAACATTTGTATTTTCAATCAAGTATATCTCGTTCCCAAATAGACTTTAGTGCATGACATTTTACGTCAGTTTAGAAGAAGGTAATGTCTGTACAACCAAGTGAATACTTTTAGACAACGGAGAGCCTGAGCGCAATTGCGACGACGTAGCACGACCCCAACGTTGGGCTTCCTGACTCTCTCACCAGTCTCTTTCAACTTGTTCCATACAGTTTGACCGGGTACCTTCTGAAATCCAGGTACCCTGGCTGCTGTGCTCTCACCCGTGGTAGTACGATCACGCAAATGTAGTACCCGGATGTACCGATCTTCGGCTGCAGTGGTAAGTCGAGATATGTACGTATGAGCACTGTCATTTATTATACCTGTTAAGTTGCAACGAGCTGCAAGCTATGATATCTTGCTCAGACTATTTGCAATCTCCATCGTGCATTCTTTCACAGGCGACGTTTAGTGTTGCAGAGTCAAAGCGTGACGTAGTGATTTGACTTTGAAACTTCTTTAAAACGAATGTCAATTTCTGAAAGTATTGCCAGACAGTGAATGCTCTTTGCTGCACAGTTGCAACTGGAATGTGATTTCTGTTGCGTTGTGACGATGTCTTTCTAATCCTTTATTGCCAGACAGTGAATGCTTTTTGCTGCACAGTTTCAACTGGAATGTGATTTCTTTTGCGTTGTGACGATGTCTTTCTAATCCTTTATTGCCAGACACTGGGTGCTCTTTGCTGCACATTTTCAACTGGAATGTGATTTCTGTTGCGTTGTGACGATGTCTTTCTAATCCTTTATTGCCAGACAGTGACTGCTCTTTGCTGCACAGTTTCAACTGGAATGTGATTTCTGTTGCGTTGTGACGATGTCTTTCTAATCCTTTATTGCCAGACAGTGACTGCTCTTTGCTGCACATTTTCAACTGGAATGTGATTTCTGTTGCGTTGTGACGATGCCTTTCTAATCCTTGTAAGAAATCTCATCAAAATCAACATTTTAAGGTAAAATCGATTTTTTACGTGAGCAATTGTGTAAGATCATGTGCTCAACACATGACGGTTGTTTGAACACAATTGGTAATAAATAGATTTTTTTTAAAATCAAATAGTCTATGCTTTTCATTTTGGGTAATAGTAAATATGCTTGTACAGATACGCATTTTAATGGAGCTTTTATGTGAAGCCTGGATCACTGCGCAAGTTGAAATCTACTTATTTCGATGCTATAAATATATTTATGTTCGCTGTATACGAACGAAATCTAAACAAAACCAAGGACCTGTGACTTGCAAACACATAGGACGATCCACCCACAACACATCAAACGTAGTCCTCAATGCTCTTGGTCCATAGCCGACATGCATGTTACCTACATGTGGCTCTTTGTCATCACTATCGTTTGTGATTATGGCCCATGATGTTAATAGTATGAATAATTCATGCTATTTTTAACATCGTGTTCTTTTGATGTCTTTATGTTTTTAAGCACACATGAATGTTCTAAAGCACTAAATACGTAGACAAATCCCTTTGCGTGAGTTTTTAAAAGACATCAATTGCGATTTACAAGTGCATGTAGGCGACGAGGGATGGCAAAGTGATTGTCACGAACTTCAATTCAGAGACGTTTGAAAACTTTTAATATCGTCAGAAATATTATCGATATCCCTATAGAGATATGAAGGTGCATTGTGTTTATGGGTGGGTCAAATACATCAACGTCGGTGATAGCCCGAACCCGTATTAATAAATAACCTTACCTCTTTTATCAAGGCGGGTGACAGAAATCCATTTAACGCTTAACGTGAGAAACGTCACAACCTTCATACGTCTCCTCGTGATAAGGCGAACATGACGGTTTGTTTCGGAAATATAAAGTGACACTTATATTTATTTCCTGTGGAATTTAATTAATTTGAATGAGTTTGCTTTATACGCATTTATCTCCCTTAGATTATGACTCTGGAATTTGGTGCGACGTGAAATTATTATACGTTTCGTGAAGGTTCCGTCATGTCATAGACGACTCGAGACGTGTGAATTTAGGTTGTTTTATGCCGTAATGAGAAACCTTAGTTAATGATCGAATCTGTGCCATGAAAACAGGTGGTTGATACCTCGAGCAATTGTAACACCAACCAGGTCATATATGTCACGGCGCATTTCCGGTGCCCATTTCCGGTGATATTGCTAGATTATTGCTACAGGGGGCGTAAAATTCTGACAATACCTACAAGCACGCCACTGGAATTGTAAAAAAAGGTTTGATTTGCATGTGTATGAAAACAATCCCGTGTTTAGGGTTATATGAGATTAAAAGACATAAGGTACGTACAAACTATTTTTTAACAAGGACTTAGTCACCCCTTGAATATGTTACTGTCGATCCATTCTCCCATGGGTTTGTACATTCCCATAACAAAGGTAATCCAGACACGACTCACACATTCACAACACAAACACTCGATCCAAACCACCGGTGGAAGCACTTGAAACAAATAGTTCCCCATTCTCTAACGCCGCCACGCATTCCTAGATTGGCCAGCGCCCAAGGCACGCCCCAGGTATCTCTCACCCCTCCCTTGTCGTGGTAGACGCGACATTGATCGGGGGATACAACTGACCCTATCTCTGTCTGGATGGGCGGGGTCACGCTGAATTAGGCCAGTTAAACACTGAGAGCGTTTAAACTTTAAAATATAAGCATTACCCACCCACCCTCCCACATTTCCTATTGAATTTCACGGACATCAAGTGTTCTTTTATAGCAATATATTTACCCGGCATTATTGACGTAATAGTCTAGCTCAAATACGCCACTGACGCAGGGATACAGCGTATGTTAGACTTTTCTAAAAAGATTTTAAAAAATAAAAAATGTATATATTCTCTTTGTGTACCGGGTGCTGATGTCAGATTATCGTATCACGATGTTATCATTGTATATGATAAACGCCATACTAGTTGTACGCTGAATAAGATAGAATAAGATATCTGTGGGAGGATCAACTCTCGCACAAAGTCAGAGCCTTTTAAAAGAGACTGTCTTGTCCGTGAATATATAACAATTTAATTAATCTTGCGTTCTTGTTTATTTAGTTCAATCAATTTTCCACCTCGCCGATTCGATGGGATTGCTGTTGGGTTCAGAATATGATAACAGAGTGTTCTTTATCACAAGGTCAGCTCCACGAGGAGTATACACCACCTACACGTGACTGTTTTCTCACGTGGCCTGGTTGACAGGGAGCAGGATATGTACATTTTACAATTTGGCAAACATCCTTTAAAAATACTGCTATTTGTGTTGTATGGTGAGCGTGGAGTGGTACTGTACAGCTGGCAGGATAAAGGGTCAAACAGAAGGATAATGGATGATACGACTTCATCTCACACAACAGAGGTTTTGTTTTGCCAAAGAGGAAAATGCTTATGCATCACGTAGGGGATTTTCCCTTACTTTAATATGAGTGTCCCACGTCGAGAGACGCCGAAATAGGGCTTCAAACGATGTATTCATGTGGTGAATATGGACTGTGAGGTCGCTCGTCAGGGCCGACGTCCCAGGTTCGATTCTTCATATTGGTACAATGTGTGAAGCCCATACCTGGTGTCCCCCGCCGTGGGACATATTGCTGAGGGATCAAAACAGATGAAACTGTCGGTGCTCGTGGACCAAGGAGTGAGTGAGTGAGTGAGTGAGTGAGTGAGTGAGTGAGTGAGTAAGTGAGTGAGTGAGTCTCAAGAAATGGGATTGCACAGAGCATCGATCCCTGAGGCGAGGCGATAAACAGTTTTAACCACTGGGCTACCCCACCGCACCGGAAACCCTATGTACCTTTATGGATAATGGCGACTTCGGCCCCCTAACAATTCGGAACTGTAAAGGCCAGCGTATAACCCCCTGTACTCCTCGGAAAGGAGGTATCAAATTATAAACTGGTGGCGATAATCCGATTTTGATGTTATGAGTTTTACTTAATAAGGCACGACCAACAGAGGATAGGTAACCCCTATTTGCTATAGGGCTATACGTCATTGTCTGACAAAGTATCATTAAAACGAACAGTGGCTTAGAGATCTATTGCAAACAGACTTAGACACTGGCACTTCAGTTACCAAGTGTGAAACATCAACTTGATACGAGTGTGCTCGCCTCATATGTAAGTACTGAAAAGCTTAGGCTATGGTTGAGAGAGAATCGTCCTTTGTGTGAACGAGTCACTTGGATGGAATCGGTTGTGACATTGATAAATGAGGTACGCTGAATAAGCGTGGTTGTTGTCTTAACCACCATGGAGAAATTTTTAATTCACTTTCCTGTTCAACGACACAATCGCAATAGTCAATACCTGTGATGATCCGACTTTGAACTCCTCCTTACGAACCCATGCTTGTTGTTACAGGCGACTAACGTGATCGGGTAGTCAGGCTCGCTGACTTGGTTCATACAGGTCATCGTATCCCAATTGTGTAAGTCGATGCTCATTTTGTTGATCACTGGATTGTGTGGTC
The DNA here is from genome assembly GCF_037392515.1 of Haliotis asinina. Taxonomy (NCBI): domain Eukaryota; kingdom Metazoa; phylum Mollusca; class Gastropoda; order Lepetellida; family Haliotidae; genus Haliotis; species Haliotis asinina. The sequence continues at coordinate 30,914,904 of NC_090286.1, read as the reverse complement.
CAGATTCGATTCCCTACAGACCGCCGCCATATAATTGGAATATTGCTGAGTGCGGCAAAAAACTAAACTCACGCAGGTTTCCAACCTAAGACAGTGGTGTGTAAGAAATCGACTTTGAGTCAGACAAAACGGTGATTGATATTGTCCAGGCTATGATGACACCCAAACATCCAAGTCACCTGGCCTAACCACCCGTTTCATAGTAACATCCCGAGGGGTGTCTGTGAAAATGTAAGCTTAAACCATTTAACCAACATGATATGTTTCAAGTCCTTTAAATGATTATATTTATCGACCTAGCTAATAAAAATAATTCTTACCCTAATTACACAGAAACAATAACCCATGATAACCCTCTTCGCGAACAACTGGGGAAATCGCTGATTTTCATCAACACCATTCCTAAGATTTTCACTTATATTTTCCAGTAAACAAAATGAATTGTTTTCTGTCGATTGTTATGATTGTGTATTCTTTTGTAATTTAGTTTTAATGGGTTTATTGACCAAGATATCGGGCTAGCTTTTCTCAAATCGTTCGTAGCCATACGAACGTCTTAAGACCATTGTCTTACTTCTGCCTGATACCTCGTAATGAAACAGGAACTCGGGCCGATATCATCTGTATACCAGGTACAAATGACAATAAATGATACTATCATGGCGGAATAGTGCTTAGCCGGAAGATTTTACGTTTTGCATAGTACATTTACAGAATGTATTGAGATTTGTAACAGCAGATATGTTTTTAAATGTATAGTGTGATCTAAATTATATCGTACTGGTCTGAGTGTGATGGGAGCTGATGTATACGTTGATCTTTCCTTTCTGCAATATGTTCATTCACAAATATAATAAAACTCATCACCCACATCTTTCATTCAACATAATTTACATCTTCTTTCATTTATTGGTATGGTATTCCGGTTTCCTTCTTCAGAAGCATGAAGTACGAAATTGCAGGAACATTGGCATTTAAAATCGAATGATCTGTATTTTTTATCCAGGAAGATGAAACTGGAGACTGGTAAATCCATATATAACTTGAACCAGTGTTACAGCTGTGAATACCTTCATTGTGAAGATTGTATACAACAGAATAGAAGATAACTTAGATGAAATGTTTGTAAACAATTTAGACCGAAAAGTTAACATACGTGCCTCGTAGCGTCAAAAAAGTGGGACTCTTAACTAAGTCACCATGAAGTATATAAAACGGCTTACGTTTCTTCACAGGTGATACGTTTCTAATAAAACATATAATTATGTACATGTTCATATTGATTAAATCAACATATCGCCACATTTCACCACCATATAACGAGATTGGTTTCACCATTGCATCAACGAGATGCAGTTGGCATTGTCTCGATGAGTTGGTTCGACTTACGTGTAAAGCAAACTACATGGCTTTAGTGTCAAACTGACAGTGATTTCATAAAGATAATTTGAAAGAACATTTTCTATAAAAAGTAGCTCCAGAATATCAATACACGATAACAATTGTCCTTTGGTTTATCTAACCAGTTGAAATATGCATTTGGGACATTCCTTACATACGGATGTTGCCTTAATTAATCCCTACTCAGGTGTCTGACAACTGGGATTTCTAATTTAATGGGCATCTAACAAATGGGAATACACCTTCTCAACACATTGGCTATGAGTAAAGTTCAGAGTTCTTGGGGCTGCGAACGTATCGAGAATAAAGACCCAGACAAATATCATGGATGAGCCGTATAGGGACAATCTCCAGGTGCGAAATCGGATCAATACGAAGAACATGAAAACTCGCCAGTCAGCTGAATTATCCATCTCAACTTTAAATCTGCAAGGTTTATGAAATGGGATAATTTCCCCATGACGGGAATCATATGTGGTTACAGAATTAGATTTGAATACATGTAAACTAAATGTAGGGAATGTTTCTAAAATGACACAAAATAATGCTTGCATCCTTGTGATTTTAAGTGCACTGTCCTTGTCAACATTATGTCAAAATTGTACTTTGATTAGGGATCTATCAATGTATAGCTGCCATGCAGTCTCATTCATGACAATCTATGATAACGATAATATTACCGCGCAGTCACAGAATAGATATTGGAAGTAAAATGCCCATAATGCACGAGAAATCGGCCCCTAAATGCCCTTCTTCTTTGCACGTAACAGGCGGTAAAGTGGGTGTTGATTACATCGTGTAATTAGACGGAAACACCTTTTCTACCCGCGGGCAAACAGTAGGCACCGGTTATGCCCCAGAGTATCAAGATCTCTGAAGTTGAAAGGAAATGACACAATTAATAGGATGTGAAGAATGCACAAATATTGACGGTTGCTCCATCACGGGAGATTAGCACATAATTACAAGTAACAACTTCATACCATCGCCTTCTGGGGCATTGGAGCAGGCTTGGTGTGAAGGGGTGGGATGGAATAGAATGGAAGTGTGTGTGGGGTGGTGGGGGGGGGTTGGGGTGGTGGTGGTGGTGGTGTGGGGGGGGGGGAGGTGCGACATTATGGTGGCCATTTAACATAATTTATGATTCATTAAGGATTCTTACTTGCATCTTGCAATTTACTTTATTCATATGAAAAAAAAATAAAATGAAATATGATGGCAATAATGGTAATTCTCCCCGGGCCTCGTACTTTCGTTACGATCCATTGTCCCTCGGCCTCGCCCCCTACCATCGCCCCCGACCCTCACCCCAGCCCGTTATCCTCAATCTCCCTGTACTCTGTTTCTCCCAGTGGCATGCAGGCCTCACTGTGTTTTCGACGGGTTTTTAAGGTGTGATATCACGCAATATTCGTTTTGATCTCCGAATTAATGTGTATAAATGATCTTAAAGGTGTTGTTTTCAATACGTTAACAATGCAGGGTGTCACTGAGACATGAATCAGTGTCAATGGCAGAGTGTGGAAAGTCGGCTTCTAATTATTGTTAAGGTAGAAATTGCTACACTGAGTCCATGATATTTTGCGGACATTTCATGTTGGCTTGGCACTGTTCATAATATAAGGACGGACGTTTTTCATCAACTCAAAATAGCGTCTTGATAACGGTATTAGAATCGGTACCAAAACCTTCCTCGCACTGTATAAAGCGGTTGCTCATCCTCATATTGTTATCCTGCTTTTCCGAATATGGGCATACATTTACAAAGAAAAATGTCTTACTTTAAACAACGGATGCCTTTCTAGAAAGTGAATAGTTTGTGTTTCTTAACAAATTCACGAATGTTTTGCTTCAACAAACGGTAAATAAACAACACCGTGACCCGATTTCCACCCCAAGTCAATCAAGTCATCCGTTCATGTCGATTTCACATCACATGCGAGGCTGTCACCACGCTTTGATCATCGCAGGGGAATGAGAGATCACGTGACTCCTGACTGACGACACCTGTCATTCACGTTGCCATGTTTATTATCACAGTGAAGTGATTTCGGATGACAAGTCATTTCTCATTATATTGACATAGCTTCCAACAATAGATTCGCCGTAGCTTTGACAGGTGAAAATTCCTCGGACCAACTGTCAGAATGTTTTAGAAGGCTAGTGTAAATTTCATCTCATTTGACAAAGATGAACTTAATTGTTATGTGCAAAACTGACATTCTGAAAAGCCATCGTGATCGTACAGAGCGTGTGCTCTACAGCCGCTATCGACTACGATTTAAGATCGGAAATATAGTAATTATATTTTAAATGTACAATGCATATAAACTAAAAATATAATCTACATGAAACCAAAAGAGATAATCAAAACTTGTCGTATAATTCCAGCGCTGGATTCCTTTCAATTTTTTTCTGAGGATCTGGGAGACCTACTACCGCTATTGCTACTGTTGGTGTAGCCATCACCTTGTTAGTTTGATGTCATGAAATGTGAAAAAAATATTAATAATAATGACATTTAGGAATGTAACGATGCATGGATTTGTCGATGGATTGCAGTTCCTGAGTGTCCGGTCTCCGGTGTGGTAGTTCAGCTTCCATTGATAAACGTTCAGCGCAAAATACAGAAAGTGCAAGATTCGTTCACTTTCATTAGGAGTTATATGCCCGTATTACCTCTCAAAAATTTGAACTTGCTTTCATGTTTCTTGTCAGTAATTAAAAGACACTGAAACTACTTCAGCTTGTTTCTGTTTCGTATCAATTTTACTGTGCACTCTGTCCAACTCGGAGTCTGTCTTTCTCGGATTGCTGTATAAACTGGACTGAAGTTACAGTCAGCCATTCATTTGGGAAATGACTTCAAATGAGAAAATTTCATGAGGAAAAACTATAATTGCATTAGGTACTGCAATGGCTGGTCGCAATGGACTATCGCTATCGCAACAGTATGGTGCAACAGACTATTGCTATTTAATACATTGACCCTTACCTGTTACAACCGCTCCATCTTCAATACTGCTACTATATTGACCTTCACCGCTGTTACAATCGCTCCAACTTCAATACTGCTACTATATTGACCTTCACCGCTGTTACAACCGCTCCACCTTCAATACTGCTACTATATTGACCTTCACCGCTGTTACAACCGCTCCACCTTCAATACTGCTACTGCATTGACCTTCACCACTGTTACAACCACTCCACCTTCAATACTGCTACTATATTGACCTTCACCACTGTCACAACCACTCCACCTTCAATACTGCTACTATATTGACCTTCACCACTGTCACAACCACTCCACCTTCGATGCTGCTACTATATTGACCTTCACCACTGTTACAACCACTCCACCTTCAATACTGCTACTATGTTGACCTTCACCACTGTTACAATCGCTCCAACTTCAATACTGCTACTGCATTGACCTTCACCCTGTTACAACCGCTCCATCTTCAATACTGCTCCTTCCATACCCTTCACCACTGTTTCTGCCGCTCCATCTTCAATACTGCTACTATATTGACCTTCACCACTGTCACAACCACTCCACCTTCGATGCTGCTACTATATTGACCTTCACCACTGTTACAACCACTCCACCTTCAATGCTGCTACTATATTGACCTTCACCACTGTCACAACCACTCCACCTTCAATACTGCTACTATGTTGAAATTCACCACTGTTACAACCACTCCACCTTCGATGCTGCTACTATATTGACCTTCACCACTGTTACAATTGCTCCACCTTCAATACTGCTACTGCATTGACCTTCACCCTGTTACAACCGCTCCATCTTCAATACTGCTTCTTCCATACCCTTCACCACTGTTTCAGCCGCTCCATCTTCAATGCTGTTACTATATTGACCTTCACCACTGTTACAACCACTCCACCTTCAATACTGCTCCTTCCACACCCTTCACCACTGTTACAACCACTCCATCTTCAATACTGCTCCTTCTACACCCTTCAACGCTGTTACAACCACTCCATCTTCAATACTACTCCTTCTACACCCTCCAACGCTGTTACAACCACTCCATCTTCAATACTGCTACTTTAATAACCTTCAACGCTGTGACGACCTTATGGAATTCAATACTCCTACTTTAATAACCTTCACCGCTGTTACAACCACTCCATCTTCAATACTCCTACACTATTGACCTTCACCATTGTTACAACCACTCTGTCTTCAATACGGCTACTGTAATTTCCTTCACTGCTGTTGCAACCACAGAGAATTCAATACCGCTACTTTATTTACCTACACCACTGTTACACAGTCACGCTGTTAGGCCGCAACTGGTTCCTTTAGCTGCAATCACCATCACCACTGTTAACTTTCACATATAGTTCAAAATCAAAGTGCGTCAAGTATTATGTAGTTTATCTTTAATAGTATTTCAATCATTAAATGTAGCAGTTGGTGTATCGTTTCAAATCACTGTTTGTATATCTGTAATGCAAACACGTCTGATAGGCGAATTATCTACATGGGAGGGAATGCGTTACGCTTGCTGTTACAATATATATGCTAATGGGGGAAATCAAATCTGGCATACAGCACATTAAACTGGCTGCCATGTACTCGTCATGCGACTGTGTTTTATTATCAGAGCAGCCACCCTTGCTCTTCTGAATACGCCCAGACAGGCGTTATTTATACGAACGTTTATACAATCAGAAGGCGAAAACAATCATCTTTTGTAGCGTTTCGCCATTTCATTCACAGTTTAGTCACCTGGAACTTTATTTTCGTTACTGAGACGAAAAGATGCGTGTGAAATGGATGCGGGTATGGGTTAAAATGCCTATCAAAGCTTGTTACATGCACGGGTGAAGGTCGTTCAACTCGAATGTCACGTTGACACCTAGTCACGTGACGCCAGGAGCAGACGACTAATTGTTCGTCGGGGATCATAATGGCTGACACATGTAATGGAGCGTGAACTTACCGCAGCAGACAATTAGCACGACACAAATGACGATGGATGAGAGCGATGTGGAGGAATTTGATGAAACCAGAGTAATTTGTTATCCTGTTAATATTGATGTAGCTTATTGGGGTGTCGTGTCACAGTCAGTGTCACTGTGAAAGGACACTGAATGCACTGTTATAATAGAATGCCGTGCTTGAGCTGGTATGGAAATATCTTCACAACTTTCTAAAAAAAACCTGCACGACCTTGTCTTATTATTGTAATACACTCACTGCTTTCACTTCGAAAGGCATGCGTGAATGACTGATACAAAAAGAAGCGATGTAAGCGCTGTTCATCTTCTCTTGCCATGTAAATGATAATTTTTATAATGTTAATGGCGTTTACAACAAGAGTCTCTCAGTGAGTGAATGTGGAAATATTTAACTCAGCTGGCAAGACAGTCTGGTGTTTGTGTTTTCATGTCGCCTCCAGCTGTGTCCATCGTTTCTTTGCATAGTTCCCTGTTAGAGATCACACTTGTTCATCAGTTGTAACAGTACTGAAGTTTTATGGGCAGGATTAATTTTATGTGACGTTGCCATAACACCTTAGACGACACAGATTGGGTTACTGATTGTGACGTCATGGGTTTATGAGTCTTCAAAACCTCCATACACAGTTATATATATTGCACCCCTTTCAGAAAGCATGAACCATGTAAAAGACGCTACAAGTGACCCCTTTTTGATAGTTTTACGTTGGCATGAAGTAACGTGCACATAATCTCATCCAACAGATCTAAACTCTGATGAATCTGTATTCAACCGTCAGCTATACTCTCATATCTTTTTTGAAACAGATTCCTTTCACACAGAACAAGGTGATAGATGTCAATGGAAAAATCACGATCATAAATCATCTCTATTTCAGCAGTAGTAAATTATTAATACATCTTCAAAAGCAAGTGTATCGTCACGTCAAATGAAATTATGAAAGATGATAAATGATATTTCTTTCTTTCTATGTTTATCCCGCACGTTAAAAACTGCCGTAACGTGAGGCATAGTCTGTCGTACAGACCCTGAAGCAAATGTATCCAAGAAAGTCCACACAAGTCTAGAAAATGTGGCAAGTCTAGATTTCCAAACCTTATAAAGTATTTATAATTTTGCTTTAAAAAGTTTTTTCTATCAAATATGTTCATTTTATAGATTGGCTGTTAGTTTTCGTGAAGCACCGGAAATTTATCCGGTCATTTCGAGGACCATGACTACGGAAACCCATTAGGAGGACATTGCAAAAAAAACATGGCATATTTAAACCCTGTCTCTTTAACAGATAAATGGCACATTGTTGTTGTTTTAAAAACGGTCGTCGATGATGATGCACACTATCTATGTCCATTGATTCCTAGTTCATTTGCATCCTAACTCGCATCGCTGTACTCACAACACGGGACAGTGGGGTAGCCTAGTGGTTGAAGCGTTCACTCGTCACTCGTCACTCGTCACCCGGGTCCGATTCCCCACATGGGTACAATGTTCGAAACCCGCTTCTGGTGTACCCCGCAGTGATATTGCTGGCTGGAATACTTCTAAAGGTGGCGATAAACTAACCTCACTCACTTCTCCCGACACCCATGCACGTGATAATACTGTTTGTTCTTTATCATTACACTCAGCAATAGTTTTATGGTAGTGATCTGTAAATAATCTGAAAAGGATTAGACAATCGATTGATTGACATCATGATATAACCTCGATGTAAGCAATTCTGATATGGTTACAACGATAGAAACGCTGTAAAAATCATAGAAACAAGTCTATTTTCTCACAATACAATCTCTACAGCTATCATCATTTCCCATGCATACCGAAATTACCCCCGTTATTATTCAGATGTATTTAGTGGACCTTATAAATAATGTGTTTTGCTCTTTTTCGAGTGATCAGTTGCGTAATTACTCTCTTCACGTCAGCATGACATGAAAGTTGGGGTATTTCCTCCGTCCGTCCATGACGAACGGGGCAATTTTAGTAACTTTCTACAGAAGCGCTACTCAAAATACCACTGTGCAAAGTGTTCTGAAGCATGTTATATTCACACAAAAATTGGATGGGACCGTGAACATGGTCTTCTATTAACAGAGCGGAGCTCAACGGCAACACGAACGTCCCTAAACAGGTTTTGGAGGAAGGGAGGTAACTCTAATAAAATATAGTCGGTTCGCGAGCACATTCAGCTCAGCACATCGACAAACATGAGATCGAATCTAGCATTGTTGGTGTTTTTAATGTAAAATTGTATATTCTGGTTTAGACTATTCCAAAAAGAAAAGAAAATGACATTTTCCAACTGGAAAATTTATACAAAAGAGGACGTGTTATGTAACCGTTGACTTAAGTCACCAAGGCCGTCTCTTATCAGCGGAACCAGCAGCTGTGAAGCTATTCATTGATAGGCCACAGTAACAAGCCCTTCCAGCTTGTCGTCACAGAGGCGAAAGACGTAAACATGATTCCGCTGCTGGTCTTGTGTCTGTGCGGGGTCGCAACGGACGGTAAGGTTTTTATTTAAAATTGTAACGAAAACCTGAAACACTACATGTAATTAATTAATAAGAATAAGTTAATAATTCAGCACCCTTACATGCGTATTTGAATTAGGTGAATCGGTATGGCATCCTACAGTGTATACTTCAGACAAATTTAACTTTTATGCAATTCAGATTTTTAAAAGATTTTTATTACCTTTTTTGATAGCTGATAGGTTTGCAAGCATTTTTAACGCTTACAATACGTTTACAGGTAACGGACTTTGGTCAGGTCATGAAAAATGCAATCTACATAATCTAATCTGTTAACTCAAATCCAAAATATAGGCGAATGTTACATACAATAGAGCTGGGATACGGTGGAACCTTAAGAGACAGAAGACATCAGTTCTGTTGGAAACGTCTTTGATAGAACAAGTCACAATATGCAATTTGTAGGAAACATATATTTCATGACACCACTCCTCTACCGTATGTCCCCTCCTCGCCCCACCCCACCCCGCCCCTCCTAATTAGACAAACACGTGTTTATGTAAGCAAAATGACAAATGTGTATATTACTGGTACCCTAGAGATCCGAGGGAGTAAAGATTCAGTTTAGTGAGACTGGAATGATACGAGTTGAGTGTAATACTAAATATTCGGATCTGTTGATCATGATCCTGAAATGACTTCATTCTAAAACCTTCATATTTTATGTTTTCCAATACGATAATATTGTTTCCACGACCATATGTCAGTCTTTTCTACGACCATATGTCAGTCTAACCTCATAAACCGACGTACAAAAGAAAGTTAACACCTTGTGTTTGAGGAGGTTTTCCCAGTTACAAAGTACATGTTTCGAAAAAGTGACTTGACTGTGATTTACAAGTTCAAAGAATTGTGTCCATGCCACCAGGATACGACAGATATCTTTTACAGAGCTTTGAGTAGAATATCGTGAATATCATGATTTCTGCTGTACCCCACGGGCATGGTGTGCGCCAACACTGTCAACGCCATCGATTGAAATCGTTAGTGATATACCCGAGAGATCCACACAGTTACGGGCCAAAGTCATAAGCAGCGGATCGAGAGCGAGCCACTGAAATGTAGCAGACTTGGGCTTCGATCAAGCAGATTGTCAGGCCGTGCGCCCGACCGTCGTCGACACCCAGAATGACCAAACATCTGACCATATCTGGTCTGGTAGACGGAGAATGACCATCCCTCAAGATGGCACCATCTGCGTATCTGCACACAGTGACGTCATCAGCAATAACAGCTTTAGCCCGCATCAGCAGCAGGAACGCAATGAAACCTTTACATACTGTGGATAGCCGAGTCCATCGACCATTTTTGTGCATGTCATTAATCCGCCACTTTGACTGAAATGTCTACGTTGTCCAAGAAAGGTCAGGCTATGGCAATTATTCAAAAGCGCTCCTAACATGTTTATCCCAAAGCGCTAAGTGTGTACTTTCTTTTGTACATCGGTTTATATATAGGTGGGGTAAATTAGTGAGTGAGGGAATTTAGTATTACGCTCAGTGTTATTTCAGCATTGCCATGGCAGGCGGCACCGGAAATGGGCTGGGGAAAATAAGCATCAACAGTTTACACATACAGCACCCGTGGTTATCGGAGATGACAGAAATTGACCAGTTACTAGGTGCTGATTGCACAAAGTCGTAGGCAGGCGCCATGGGACGAAGCTCGATTTTTCACAGGCCGTCATGATATCGCTGGAATATTGCTGGTTGCGACTGAAAATCCAAACATGACATTCCTGATACCGAACTATATATTATTTTGTATTCACATAACACTTAACACACACTGATCCATATTGTGCACATTGGCCCTCTTACCAACATCTGCGTGCCCTTCAGGTGATAAGCCTTGCCATGACCTTTAACAATCTGAAAGAAAGGTCATAAAAGATATAACAATGGTGTTAGCTTGTGTGGTAATACTCAGAAGTTAACACAGAACTAAATTGTAGTCCCATCCTCAAGGGACAGCCCAAGGTATAATCAACAAATGCCTTTGAACACACAACTGTAAGTTTACCAAAAACTCCAAAGTAACGGGACTTATACTCAACGAACGAATGAATGTCCGCGTCGAAAGTTTACAAAAGGCTTTGTCTTTATTAACAAATCCAGAATAGGAATGGGGAATTTCCAAAGAGGCATTCACACCACTCTTGGCTAACAGATAAGTCACTTGTGAGGAGTCCACGAGCTCCCAATCTTTATGCAGAGGTACAATGGTCCAGTCGGCAATATTCGTGTATAAACAGGAGACATAACTAAGTAAGAGAGTGTTGTTTCAACTCCGCTATTTGCAAAATTCCTCACAGCAGATGACAATAGGTTGGTCTACACACGTTGTAACAATGTGAGGATTCGAACCCGTATCAACTGCGCTGAAGACTTGCCCATGTCTGAGGTAATTATCAATAACTTAAATGACAGTTTCTAAAAGCATAAATAGAAAGAACACATTGTCCCTCAAACAGACCGCTTACCTAGACTTGCCACATTAAAGGATATAGATTATTAAGGATAAAAATATTATATCCCATGGGCTTAGTACTCACTCGTGCCCTGCAGCAAGGCTAGCTTGGATGACACAAGTCATTATAAATAGATCAATGCTCATTATGTTGATCACTGGATGGTCTGGACACGATTATTTACAAGCCGACACTATATAGTGTGCAGATATCTGAAAGTGGCGTTTAATAACAAACAAAATCTACAACAAGTATACTTAAAACAGTTTCACCGAAAAAAACCCACTTATCAATACATAGTCCATTATTTAATGAAAGGAGTTTGTAATAAATTGTTTAAAGTGACGATATCGCCTAAAATTTGCTGCTTTTATTGTGTTGTGTGCAAAACTGGAATGATTCAGTTCCAACAGGTTCAGTAAATTGTGATGGGTGTGTCGTCTAAGACAGCACGAGTTATGTCCCTTACTTTTAATGTAATATGCATCTCTACCGTTTTCACCTGATCGTTGCTTCATCTCATGGACTCCGCGGTGTTTAAGCATTGCATAATTCGCAACTGTGACACGATGGCATTCCGGCTGAGTCGGCAGCGACCAATCCGTTCTGTGGGTTGGTAAACGTGTAAACGTGCAAATAAATACTCGCAAATAAACGCTGCATTCAGCAATATTCCAACTATATGACGGCGGTCTGTAAATAATCGAGCCTGGATCAGATAATCCAGTGATCAACGCTACGACAAGCATGGGTTACTGAAGATCAAATCACATCCAGCAAAGTATGACTGCATAAATTATGAAGTCACTCCAGGGGAATCACTCAGACTCGACCCGTGAAGATCCGGGTTAGAATAGGTTTCCAGCAGCCGGTGTTTGTCGCCACAGACGACCAACGGGATCGGGTGGTCAGGCTCGCTGACTTGATACGTGTCACCCTATCCCAAAAGCGTAGACCGATGCTCATGCTGTTTATCACTGGGTTGTCTGGTTCAGACTCTACTATTTACAGACCGCCGCCATATGGATGGAATATTGCTAAGAGCAGCGTGACCCCACTCACTCACTCCCTCTGAAACATACTAGTTCTTGGTTGTCATTGAGACTGGCTATGTTTACAATCCTTAAAGAAGTCGGATTTTACCTCTTGTACACATTTTGTGACCTAGTGTCCACAGGATACAAACCAGAAAAACTGATGTTCATGCACATTCTATTTCAGCAAGCATCATGTACGAAACTGGCATTCAGTGCATTGTGTTTCTTCACAGCGTTCCTGGTAACTTCATCGAAACCCTCTGAGGTATGTTATGGGGACCTAGGGTGTTTCAGCAACGCCACGCCCTTCAAGAGCAGCAAACGCCCCAGCAGTTTCCTCCCCAAGTCTCCAGAAGAAATCAAGACCGCATTCCTCTTGTATACACGGTAAGTATAATGTATACTAATATGAATATATACAGGTCTGATCGAAAAAATATACAGGTTTTCATTTCAATATTTACTTTGTATGATTTCCCTGTAGACCATGAGACTATATGTATATTATTTATCCTTGGCGTTGTGGATTTATTCACGTCCGTAAAAGAAATTAGTCTTCAGTTGTTCAGTAGGTGTAGTCAACTCAGATCAGCTACTATGACGTTAAACTGCAGGGGCGTATCCAGAAGGGATGGGGTTGGGGTTAGGTGAGGTGAGTTCATCACGAAGAAAATGTCAGTAAGGAGGATTACCCTAACGCACGCACGCACGCACGCACGCACACACGCGCGCACGCACGCACACACTTTCTCACTCACTCACTAACTGTTCTTTAACGCTACACTCAGGAATATTCCAACTATTTGGCGGCGGTCTGTAAATAATCGAGTCTGGACCAGACAATCCAGTGATCAGCATCATGAGCATCGATCTACCCAACTGAAATACGATGACATGTGTCAACCAAGTCAGCGAACCTGACCACCCAATCCTGTTAGTCGCCTCTTACAACAAGCATGAGCTGCAGAAGGCCAGTTCTATGATGAATCTTCATTCGTATCTGGTTTTGGTCTCTCTCACTGTCTTTCGCTGTATCGTTTCTTCCCACCTCCAGATCACCAACACGCCTTATATCAAAATACGCTTATCATCGTATTGCCTATTGAACCATTGCAGCAATAACTGTTCGCAGGGACTGTACTCAGATGGGACGTGTAATTGCTAGAAGCGTACGTACAATACCTTTAAAGCCCAAGCTCGATCAGTTGTATCTGACTGTTCAAGCCTGTACGGAAGATCTATGGTTTTACTGTCTTATTATTTTGTGCTGCTTTTTATTTCATTTGTGCAATAGATATTTTAACCTCTCGTCCAACTATTCCCAACTCCTAAACAAATGACCAGCCCCTCCCTCAAGTTAACACGTGTGTCCCCAGGGGCAACCCCACCACAGACAAAGAGGAGACGCTGTCAGTGTCGGACCCCTCTAGCTTCTCCAAGTCCCACTATGACGCCACGAAGCCTACGAAGATCTTGGTCCACGGCTTCACGCACAACGGACACAAGCAGTGGCTTCAGAATATGAAGTCAGAGCTACTGAAAAATGTGAGTCCGAGGAACACACAAAGTGCTTGTTACGACGTAAATTGCAGTTAAAACGTAAATTGAAATGCTTGCATCAAATTGTAATAACCTTGACGTAAATTATAACGAAGGCATAACTTTACGTTTGAATACAATTTACGTCGTAACAGTGTTCTCAGATAATACAGACCCTTGGAGGTCCCTGTAGACTAGGCCATCAGCAACCCTTGCTTGCCATAAAAGGCGACTATGCTTGTCGTACAAAGCGACTAACGGGATCGGGTGGTCAGGCTCGCTGACACATTTCATCGGTTCCCAAATGCGCAGATCGATGCTCACGCACTGGTTTGTCTGGTCCAGACTCGATTATTTATAGACCGCCGCCATATAGCTCGAATATTGCTGAGTGCGGCGTAAAACTAAACTCACTCACTCAGTGAGTAATTTACTCCGGGGCAATAGTAAATATGCCACTTTTGTTCGTAACTTAGAAAGAACTGTCGTGAAATGTAATTATGTTAATTTTACTATTTTTTATTCCCTCAACAATGTGTATCATCTAATCCCTGGCTTGGTAATATTGCGTAAAAATAGATCGGAAGAAGTCTTGGATAAGAATAGAGGAATTGTCAACCATTTACCCCCACCTTGTTTTAAAAGCTGTACCGTAATATTATACAAATGTATTTATTTCATAAGTTATGCTGTCTAAGATACATTGACCAAGTGTATTGTGACCAATTACATTAAAAAAATATATTTATAGTAAACATTTAAACCAAATTATATTTGAAAACTAAAAGAGAACCAAGCAAATGTATTCTTTAACAGCAGACTAATCAAGTTCAGTTCATATTTTGAAAATCAAAAATAGGAGTGGGTGAGTGAGGGAGTATGGTTTTACGTGGCTTTTAGCAACATTCCAGCACTATCACGGCGGGGGATTCCAGAAACAGGCTTCATGGCGTACTCATGTGGGGAACTGAATACGTGTCTTTAGCGCGAGGAGCGATCGCTTTAACGACTAGGCTACTCCACTGAGGAGCGATCGCTTTAACGACTAGGCTACCCCACTGAGGAGCGATCGTATTAACCACTAGGCTACCCCACTGAGGAGCGATCGTATTAACCACTAGGCTACCCCACTGAGGAGCGATCGCTTTAACCACTAGGCTACCCAACTGTCTCTAAAACCTGACGAAATGACACACATACTTCTATTTGCTCGGCCGAAAATTACAGTTTGATTCTAATAGCCCTTCTATCGATAGCCTTATTGAAGATAATATAATCTGTGACGTTACATCCGTTGATCCACAAGCAGCAGGCTTATTACATGTTTATTGGCTTTCATTCTATCAACCACTAATTTGCCTTGGATCGTAGCTAAAGCGTTTGCTCGTAACGCCATGGACCCGGGTTCGATTCCTCAAATGTGTACAATGGGTGATGACCGTGATAATGCTGGATAATTGCTAAAAGCGGCGTAGAAACAATACTCACTCACCATGTGATCACAGTAAGGTCGCCACGTAAAAAAACCCACTCTGTTGGCAGTTAGAGCCAGACACAGGCATCTGATATTTATTATTTTAACTGGTCTTTCTTCTCCAATATCTAAGGCTGAAATGAACGTGATCATTGTGGACTGGGGCATTGGGGCAGCGCTGCCCTATGGTCAAGCCGCAGCCAATACCCGTCTCGTCGGCGCCCAGATCGGCCAACTCATCAACTACATCCTCAACAACACCAACAGCGAAGCCATCCGCTTCCACGTCATTGGGCACAGTCTGGGAGCGCATATAGCGGGATATGCCGGGGAACGAGTCAAAGACATGGGGAGAATCTCAGGTAGGTCAATGTCTGTGGGTGCTACGATTGGTTCAAAACTAATATATCAAAATAGAGATGATATTCAGTTATAAATAAACATCTAACACCTCAGTGACGGACGGAGTGAAATGTGGTACACGATGTACAGTGAATGAATGAGGGAGGGAGTTTTATGCAGCTGTTAGCAATATTCCAGCAACATCACGGGGGAGGGGGTGGGGGGGGGTGGGGTGGGGGGACCGGATATGGGCTTCACATAATGTACCCATGTTGGGGATCGACCCAAGTTTTCAGCTAGACGAACGAACGCTTTAACCATTAAGCTACTCTACCGCCTCGTCTATTGAATGAGATTGTGAGTAAGTGAGTGAACGAGCGATTGTGTGGTTCTTGGTGTCTGGATAAGTGAATGGGTGAACATGATGATCGGACTGCTCACATGATGGTATTGCTTTTAAATGACTACACTGATTATAAGTTAATATCAAGTTCAATATCTTTCATTAACATACTCGATTATCCCATTCATTTGGGAAATGACTTCAAATGAGATAATTCTGGTAGAAAAACCAGACTGCATGTACTGCAACTGTATTGCAATGGTATTTGCAGGCGATATTGCAATGTTATGTAGGAATAGATTATCAATATCGCAAATGTTGTTTCGCCCTCAACAGTCACCACTACTTTTCAATTTCAAAACCCGGTAAACACGCGTTGACGAAAGATATTGTGACAGTGATGGTCAAACTCGCAATGCAACACAACGGCTAGGTCTAATATCACTCACCAGCCTGACCTTTTTATCAACTTTTATCAATTTTTATCAACTTGATCCAATATGTCCAGACGTAGCTTTAACAAGACGTCGAACAACGCAGATCTGTGCAAAACTTACGCACAGAAGTGACGTTTTATGTTTTAATTAGTTGCTGATTTTAAGCATTATTAGAGAGGGAAATTTATGATTTTGTTAATATAACATTATGTTTGTGTTTTCCATGGGACTCACGTTCTGCAGTTTTAACATCATATGTTTGTAAACATCGGTTCTCTAGGTCTGGACCCAGCTGAGCCGTACTTCGAAGACACGCCCCCACAGGTTCGTCTTGACCCCACTGACGCCACCTTCGTCGACGTCATCCACACCGACGATGGCACGATCCTGTCTCTTGGCATGGGGGCTAAGCAGGCCATGGGTCACGTGGACTTTTACGTCAATGGCGGATCTGTACAGCCCGGATGCGACACGAACGTCCTGTCTAAACTCACCCACACTGTGTGGAATGGTATCACACTGGGTTACTACGGTAAGAGGATTCAATGGGTGATGTAAGGAGAAATGAGATACCGACATGAGCTTGCACGTGCATATTTTAGTGTATATTGGATTCTTGTCACTGCTTAACGAAATATTGATATTTCACATGGAGGGGGGCCAATATCAGCTGTTTCTCATGCCTCAATGTTCATGTTCGACCGTATTCAACACAATCTATCCAGTAATTCGTTATTAAATTCATCCGTGAAGATTCGGGTTAGAATTTATCTTCAGGAACCGTAAGAGGCGACTACGGCGATCGGGTGACACATGTTATCGTATTCCAGTTGCGTAGGCTGATGCTCATGCCGTAGATCACTGGATTGTCTGGTTCAGACTTGATTATATATTAGCCGGATGTTGCCGAGTGCTGCATTCGGTGGCTGGAGCAGTGTGCAACATAGTTACCATATTTTGCTGGCCAGTCGGGCTCGCTGTGAGTTACAGTTACCAGCCCACAAGATAATTCACTAGCCCAAAATTTGAATGTAGAAACTAAACAAAAACTTACAAGAGGTAAAATGCCATGATTCATCAGGCAAATATATTGCATGATTTAAATGTGTATTATGATTTTAGCAAGTCGGAGAGAGTGGTATATTGAAAAAACATCCCATGGAAATTCACTAACCACTCGGGCTGTTGTCAGTGGAAATTTACTGGCCAAGTTATATTCACAGTCGTATGTCTTGTATACGTGAGTGAGTTGGGCTGTAGCCCGCTCTTACAGCGTGGCGAAGGACAGCGGAAACGGGCATACAGTGTGCCTCGGTGGGGACTCGAACCCGTCCTTCAGTATGACGAGTGAACGCCTTAGCCACTTGCCTTAACCACACCGGTATTTGTCTTGGCAGTCGGCAAGATATATAGCTCCTGCTCGGTCTTAAAAGTTTTGATGGAAATATACACCTCAACACGTATTGTGTCAGAAAGGGTTGTTCTTTTGTGTACCCATTCAAACTGAATGTTTGGTAACAACACGGTATAAATATTTCATTTCCAAGGGGTTATCTAAAATTATGTATCACTAATTACTAAAACCTTTGTTTGATATCAGAAAATAAATTATTCAGGTGTAGAGAATCTGTGTGAATTTTAAAGCTGTTGTTATCGAAAATATTTTCATTTCGTCTCAAACCCCAGTCTAAGAAACCCATGAAGGTCCCGGGGTAGAATAGACCTTCAGCAACCCATGCTTGCCATAAAAGGTGACTATGCTTGTCGTAAGAGGCGACTAACGGGATTGGGGGGCTTGCTGACTTGGTTGACACGTCATAGGTTCCCATTTGCGCAGGTCGATGCTCATGCTGTTGATCATTGGATTACCTGGTCCAGACTCGATTATTTACAGACCTCCGCCATATAGCTGGAATATTTCTGAGGGCGGTGTAAAACTAAAGTCACTCACTCAGTGAGTAATATACTCAGGGGCAATAGGAGCGATCGCTTTAACGACTAGGCTCACTCGCTCACTCTCCAATGTCAGACCTTCTTAAATGGAGCATCAACAGCCTATGCTTGTCGTAAGAGGCAATTAAACGGGATCGGGTGGTCACACTTGTCATTGTACCTCAAATTGTACAGATCGATGCTCATGATGTCAATCATTGGATTGTCTCGTCCAAACTAGATTATTTACGAACCGCCGCCATATAACCGGAATATTGGTTGGTTGTTGTTTAACGCTGCACTCAGCAGTTTCTAGTTACCTGCTGTAGGTCTGTTAACAAGCGAGTTTGGACCAGACAATCCAGTGATCAGCAGCATGAGCATCGATCTACGCAGACCAAAAAAGCCTTACTGTGAACAGATGCCTATTTGGTTGCTGCTGTATTCGTAACTCAGGTGCTGAGGCTGCCGTTGCCTGCAGCCACGAGAGGTCTTACGCTCTCTACACCGAAAGCATCAACTCAGTCTGTCCGTTCATGGGGTTTCCTTGCACCGGAGGCGATGACTTCAACCAAGGCCGTTGTCTCTCGTGTCTTGGCAATCAGTGTTCCAAAATGGGTTATCATGCCATCGAAAGCCCAGGGCGCGGATCTTTGTTCCTCAACACTCAAGCGGCTTCCCCATTTTGCGGTGAGTTACCTCCCCTGTTTCTTCAGTGCCCTTGAACCAGGAAGGTTACGTGTAGTTAACCTTTATGAACTGTATAAAGCGTGTTAATTTTACGTTAAATAACTCATACACACCAAGGTATCGCCTGTAACCATGGTAACGCATGTAGTTAGTCATAACTGTAGCTAGGAGTGGGCACGTGAAATATCCGGGTTAGAATAGATCTTCAGTAAACCATGCTTGTCGTCACAGGCGGGAACGGGTTGTCAGGCCGCTCACTTGGTTGACATATGTCATCGTATCCCAGCTGCGTAGATTGATGTTCATGCTGTTCATCACTGGGGAATATTTACAGACCGTCGCCTTATAGCTTGAATATTGCTGAGTGTGACGTAAAACTACATTCGCTCAATCACCCACTTCCTCACTCACTAACCCACCCACTCACCCTCCCTCTTGTGTATCTTGCTGTCTGTCAGTCTTGATATTATATATATATCATGAGATGCAGATACATACACACACACACACACACACACACACACACACACACACACACATACATACATACATACATACATACATACATATGCGCATCAAAACTTACATACGCACGCACGCACGGACGCACGCACATACATACATACATACATACATACATACATATGCGCATCAAAACTTACATACGCACGCACGCACGCACATACATACATACATACATGCATATGCGCATCAAAACTTACGCACGCACGCACGCACGCACGCACGCACACATACATACATGCCAAGAGTCCATATATTGCTGCTGCTGTTAATTCTTATCGACCACGTACAAAGCGCAATGGAATATCTCCATCAGCTGTGACATTGGGAATAAACAGGGACCATCTCGCCTGTAGTACTACCGTGTATAATCTGCTTGTCAATGAGTTCTCTCCCTTGGGCCATGTCTACGAACAAAATATCGTGATTCCCTGTGGGAAACTTAAGGGAATTACAAGCTATACACCCTTAATCACCGTATATTTAGTGAATGAAACACGGCTATGAAAAGGACAATCGTCTGCGAAGTGCCCAATACCAAGAATTATCATATATATTAGGTTACGAAACGACTGCCCTCAAGGGGTTGCCCTTGAACAAAGCCAAATTACAAACTTCACTCGAATAGCATGTTTTAGCATGGAACGGTGTATGATACCAGTTACACTGATTGATAATATACGTGTATATTATTTTTTATCTAATCCATAGCCGAGCAGCTCTTTGGGGTAATCTAGGCTTACTTGTATGCTTTAACCGCGACCTTGCTGCTGGCGTGATGCACCGCCCATAACCCGACATTTTGTACAGATTTTGTGTCCGATTCTAACCTTCTCATTGCTTTGTTGTTGTCTGAAGCATACGGCGAGGCAGACAACGTTGGGATGCTGTAACTGTTAGGTATCCATGTGAAGAATATGACCAAGTGATCGGTCGCTCTAAACTGACGTGAGTGAGTGAGTGAGTGAGTTTCGGTTTATGCCGCTTCCAGCAATATTCCAGCAATATTCCAGCAATATCACGGCAAAGGACACCGTAAATAGGCTTCACATATTGCATCCATGTTGGGATCCGAACCCGGGTCTTTGGTGTGACAAGCAAGCGTTTTAACCACTCGGACACCTTACCGACCCTAAAATACCTGAAGACAACAGAGATATTTTGAGCCTCAGAGGTGGCTGCTCTTGGTTTGAGAGTTTGCCTTCTCTTATTGATGTTTGTGATCTTTGAAATGTGTTGTTGTTTAATCCAGTAGCCCAGGAACGATTTTGAAGTTGGTCGTTACATGCCGGACTGTAACAGAAAACTTTGAAAACACCTGGGAAGTATCATCATAAAACATATTTTGGTGGGTGTCCGATTTGTTGGGCCCACTTTCCGAAATATCCAATATGGGCTCCAAGATAACCGCCAAAAATCAAAGATTTCCAATTTTAACACTACGCGACGTTTCCTCGCTGGATGAAAGCAGAAAAACCTTGCACAGTGTTAGGGATAAAGCATACATTTTGGGTGTTCAGGAACATTGTTGGCCCATTTTTTCCCCAAGAATCCAACATGGCCTCCAATAAGGCCACCTAAAATAAAATATTTCCAATTCTAACACCATTTGACTTCCATCCGCTGGATTATAACAGACATAGTGTTAGGTAACACTATGATGTGGGGGGTGTGCGAATTTTTGGCCCATTTTCCCCAAAATCCAAAACGGCCTCTAAAATTCAAAGAGTGCTGAAGTCCACCCAGAATGGTCGTCGACTGTAGGACATCATTATTTGTTGCAATATAAGAGATGTATTCGACGTTTGATATACTTCCTGCAGCAGACTGAAATGTGTGAGTGAGTTAATGGGGCTGGAACTCACACCCATCATCGAGTCAAGGACAACTTCACCAAAGCTAAAGAAGAAACTTGGATCAAGCACTGCTCTGGCCTTCTTGCCATAGAACATTTGTAAAAAGATGACTTCATTGCCTGGTGCATGTCATGCTTCTCGTCAGTCCCACAGACAGGTTGCAGGAGGGATAAGTTCTCTCCTTCCCCCTGGTTAGATATGGTATGTCCATCATCAAGACAGTCACAGAACATTGCAAGCCAGGACAACTCCCAGTCATGGATGTAGATCAACCACTTTGTGCTAGAAAAATATGTTCATTGGAGATGGCTTAATGCGTTTGGCGAAGATGTGTACTCTATCATGCTTTGAGGTCTTCACATTGAAATATCCTTATGGAAAATGTCCTCACTGGAACCGCATGTTCAACAATCATTTGAAGACTGGCTGGATAAGTGGATGTCAGAAAAGAGTCCATCATTCAAGTACTGTGCCTTGATTCTTCACCTTGAGACAATGATACTGATCTCTGAGGTCCCATCGCGAGAGAAACATGTCTCTGTACATCAGGGTCATGGAAGAACTTGTCCCTTGGGTTTTTGCTCTTTGATCACATCAACTATATAAGCTGGCTGTCAGTTCACATCAGGTATATGACAGCTCCCCCTGAGTGACAGAAGAGAGTCCCTTCAGAGAGGTTGGGTTTTTCCGGAAACACGGAACACATTTTCTGCCACGCTTTTGGATCAAGCTTATGAACAAACATAAAAGTTGTAAAACACCAAGATTGTGCAGTTGGATTAAAGGATTTTTTTTGCCTTAATGAGATGGATCATACCTGAACCAAGAGAAGCCAGAAGTGTGCAACAGTTTCAGAAGCAAAAGCAAGATGGAAAGCTGGATACACGAAGTAATTTTAAATAAAATTGACAGTACTGAGGGAAAGGACAGCAGAATCGTAAAAGAAAGGCCGTCCCATTAAACGTCAGAATGTCCTGCCGTTTGTTAGCAGGCTACCTTGTTTATTCATACAGAATTACCAACAGTTTGTTACCAATTTACCTGGCATATTCATATAGAAATACCTGCTGTTTGTTACTAAGCTACCTTGCTCATTCATACAGAATTACCTGCTGTTTGTTACTGAGCTACCTTGCTCATTCATACAGAATTACCTGCTGTTTGTTACTAAGCTAACTTGCTGTTTGTTACCCTGGATAAATAATTATACAATTGAACGTTTTGTTTGTTTCCAGGGTACCACTACATGGTCAACATCTCCTCCGACAACGAGATGGACGGCATCGTCAAGGTGACATTGCACGGAACAGCTGGCGACACGTCCGTCGTGCCCCTCATGAAGTACGGCGATTTAGTCAGTGTCTTTAATGTATTGATATTATCATCCACATCCTTTCATCGTAATCGACAAAGAAAACTTCACACAAACGCATCTTTTTAGGAGTGAGGGGTGAATATTACGTGGTTGTTGGATTAAGGATCACGTCAGTCACCAGTGCTTCGTTTTGATCATCACCACCCCATTCCAGAAACGATCGTAGCACTTGGACACCCGAAGGATGACATAATGTAGTCGTGATCACTGTAACGCTTATGTCGCTAGATGGTACTCGTCGGTACCCTAGGCCTTGCCCACATGAACGTGCCGTCATGGGTGATGTAGTTCACTAGGGCGAGGCAATCAGCTGATTAGAATTGCATCTCTTGGGCATGCAAGAAACCTTCGACTGTGGTTCGAATCCCAGCTTTACTGATTATGCTTGTATGTTTGTCAGTACTGGTCGGTGTGCTCGTGGGGTAACCGTTCAAGTCGTAACAATGACATTTAGTCGTTTTTCTCCCACACAGGAGCATTGGGGTAGCCGTGCGGTTAAAGCGTGTCCCCCGCCTTGATATTGCTGCATTACTGCTAAAAGCAGAGTAAAAGTAAACACGGTTGGTGCAATATCAATCACTGGATTGTCTTGTCCAATCATACCCACTCACTCCTCCAACACAAGTTTGTTATGATTAATGAAGCCCTGTTCAAACCGGACTTAACCGAACTACTCACCTACTCTCATGGCCAGGTACTCGATATGCTTGTGTGAACTCACCTCACAAAATTATTACCAGGTCTAATGAAGTGATCAACGCAGGTAAGGTTCTCACTCACCTGGTCACCGCACACGAGTCCATTGGCGACATCACCGGCATCACAGTCAGCTACGACAAAACCTCCAGCCTCCTGGTCGGGTGGATGTACCCGGATGACTGGAAGCTGATGGGCATCTCGGTCCTGGAAGGGGAAACGCAGCAGAAGTGAGTGCGCATGCGCAGATACCAAACAGCTGTTTTAGTTGGAATGACAATTTCGCGTTTTGAAATTGTTTAAAAGTGGTGAACAGGTATCAAAATATAAACCCGTAATATACTACCAAAATGACGATTGATTTCAGTCAGTCAGTCATGATCACTGCACATCGTGTTCCTTGTTGTTGCTCTTTTATTTTGATCCGATCTTTTATCTTTTAACCATGCTTAGATTATGGATATGTTAAGGCAGTATTTAGGTTGACTAACAACTTAGTCTCTGAAATAAACATATTTAACAATAAAAACAATAGAACATAATGAAAACGAACCCAGAGACTAAAGCTGTGTGAAGATAGATTTGCCACGTTTTCTAAACTTGCGTGGGGTTTCTTGGCTATACTTGTATTTGCTTCAGGTCCGTATGACAGACTAGATTTTAGGTTGTGAGGTGAGCTATAGCAGACTCACTGGAATGTCAATGTGACACATGCTATATATTTCTATATCGAAACATTTAATTCTTATTAATCAGTGACGAGTTAGAAGTTAGCTTGACCAAATTATATTTAAGATACAAAGCATTTAAAAAAATAATAAATCAATATTAACACGATGTTGCAATTCATTAATGAACGGCCAATTCACTATAAGTGATACGGTTTAATACACATTTCAAGATGCTTTTCATACATTGTTTTGCCACAAACTAGGCACGTGACCAGAACACGGAAAAAATGGACATTTCAAAATAAAAACTGCTGCTGTTGGATTATCGTATTTCCTCTAATCAGTACGCTTATGTTTTCAACGGACTTTCAGACCCGGCGATTATTGCGTTTTCTGGGTGTACCGTAAAAAATTGTTAGTGAACGTCAGGGACTATTCTTTAATCAATATATTTTTGGATGATGGGAGAATACAACCAACCCTGCGCTTATCCAAAACCGGGGCATATTTCTTTTACCGTTGCTCTACCATCGGCGATTATTAGAGGAAATACGGTATGTCTGGTCATGGAGTGTCATGACAAAAATAGACAAGAGCCTGGGAAAGGTGATACGTCAACCATAAGGGGAAGGTCATGTCCCTTTAAAAATATCAGTGCAGCTCCTGATCCTCCAACCCTGTATCATATAGCCATGCGTATGCAATCATTTATCAACGAGAGAGTAAATTCTCGCATTCCCGCGGACCCGTGAATGTCCGGGGTAGAATAGACCTTCAACAACCCATGTTTGCCATAAAAGGCGACTATTCTTGTCGTAAGAGGCGATTAATGGGATCGGGTGGTCAGAGTTGCTGACTTCGCTGACTCATGTCATCGTTTCCCAATTGCGCAGATCAATGCTCATGCTGTTGATCACTGGATTGTCTGGTCCAGACCCAATTATTTACAAACCTCTGCCATATAGTTGGAATACTGCGACGTAAAAATAAACTCACTCACTCACGCATTCTCTCGATCTCGACCTTTGGAAACATGCTAAAAATACTAAAAGTGCGAGAACGAGAATCACGCACTTTTGGCATTCTTAGCCTATGTCAAGAGGTCTAGATCGCGAGAATGTCCCTTACAGTTTCCCATACAAAACCCTTCAACATGTGCATGATTCGTACCGGACATAGCCATTGTTCATAACGCTGATCATATCTGCCGGAGGTGTGATCAATCTCATGTCAACTATCACACTCTCCCGTTCCGGCTGTTGAATTGATACGCGTAAACGTGAAAAAATTCCCCGAACGTTCCTTGCTCGGCAATCAAAACAAATCCGGTAGGATTTTCCCAGTATAGCGCGTCCTGCTCAACTTGTGCACGCGATAGGTTGCATATCACCGCGTTCTTGTGCGACTCTGTCTTGTTTTCTATAATAAAAGACCCGTGAAGATCTGGGCTAGAAATGAACATCTGTAACTCATGCTTGTCGTAAGAGGCGATTAACGGGAACGTGTGGTCAGGATAACTGACTTGGTTGACACTTCATCGTATCCCGATTGCGTAGATGCGTTGATCACTGTATAGTCTGGTCCAGAGTCGATTAACTACGAACTCTTTAACAAAACTATTTTTGTTTTATCCAGAACGATGTTCTGCGCCTACGGCAAGGACGTGATGTCCCACTCTCATTCCGATTTCAAAGTCACTGGACACTGCTCTTAAAGTGGAGGATTGTTGTGGACATTAATACTGGCTGCACTTGTAAATAAATAAGATAAAATAAATAAAAGATCTATATATGTCTACGTATCATTATTACCACATTAATTATAATAAAGGACTTTAGATTATAGAGCTTACTGTGCCTGGTGCTCGATCGGTGTTAAGGGACTATACCAAAGGCCGGCATTATGTTGGAAGGGGCGGATGGTTAAAGCGTTCCCTCGTTACGCCGAGAACAAGGGTTCGATTCCTCATATGGGTACAATGTGTGAAACCCATTTTCTGGTGTCTCCCGCTATGATATTGCTGAAATATTGCTCAAAGAGGCGTAAAACTCACTCACTCACTCACTCATTATGTTGGATAGCTACGTCATGGGATTTGAGTGGGCTTCTATTATAAAACCGGCCCTATTCCGGACCAGTGCGAGTAACACACAGCAACACACGCACACACGCACCTACGCAGCCACGCACGCTCACACAAAATACTGTGTTTGACATTTCAACCTAGAAGAAGTCTCACACTGTAACAGTTTCACAGGATTTGGGGCACAAGGAAAGTAGGCCATATTACAGTCACAAAGGTGATGCTTTTCCACACAACTGGGTTTTTGTTCCTTGATGGCGAGGAACATTGCTCGTGACATCAATCACTGGATTGCCTAGTTCAGACTGAACTATATACAAGCAAAGGTGAAATATTGCCGAGTTCAAAGTTTACAACATATACACAACGAACGCGTCCCGTGAAGGTCCGGGTTAGAACTGGTCGTCAGTAACCCATGCTTGTCATAAGAGGAGATTAACGGTATCGGGTGGTCAGACTTACTGACTTGGTTGACACATGTCATCGTGATGATGATGAACATTGGATTGTATGGTCCAGTCTCGATTGTTTATAGAACGTCGTCATTCAGCTTAGTGCGACTCACTCACTCACTCGCATGCTCGAAAGAAAAATGTTATCCTCTGAGCCACAGTGCTGTAAACTTAGATTTTAGTCTTACATCCGTTTTGCATTTCAACCATGCATATCGCGTCTTCAATCAAACTGTCTGCATATGAGTGCATCGATGCTCATACTGTCGATCACTGGGTTGTCAGGTCCAGAATCGACTACTTAGCGAAAATATCGCTGAGAGTGGCCTTAAACAACAAACTAACCAACTTTGTATGTGTAAACAAACAAACAGCGATACCAAATGGGAGATACAGTTAACGAAGGGGAGTAACTCTTACGAGCGTATGTCTCAATATATGTCTAATGGAAACACGCTAATGAGATCCAGGCTGAAATGACTATTGAGATTAATTGTGTCTCACTTTATATCTTGTTGACCAGGAATGGCCTAAAAGTCGGGCCAAGAAAGGCTAGGCCGGACCGGACCAGCGGGTAATACTAAAATGGATTGCAGAATATTAAAACGAAATCTGCATATGTGAGTAGATACACTTCCTGGCTTCACATTTAGGCCATCCCTGTGCTGACGAAATTAGTAAAACAACGTTTTGTTAAGTCACTCAAAGTAGGCAATCGAATATATACTTTCGTTGTTTCGGCTGGACAGGCGAGTAGTATCGCATCAACGTCAGGTTAATGACATACGGGACATTTCGGCATGATAACTCGTTTTGCTACAACGTCTTGTGTAGAATGACAGGCAAACTGTAGCGCAAATAGGGTTGCGCAACAGAGAGAAAATGACCAATATATGCAAGCGAAGCGAGCAATGGTTGGCAACGTACTTCCCTCGCTTCGTTACGAAAAATATTTTTCATGTCAAAATAAAATATCGTCACCATCAAAGGTACACATCCATTTCCTCACCGGGTTTAGCTTGAGATTTCCAACCCCATATTTAATAATTACTCACATGAAATATATTTTATTCAACATTTTAAGCGCCGCTCGTGGCATATAATATCGTTTTTCGTCACCATTCTCCATGCAGGCTTCCGGTTCAACGGAGTGAAGGAAAAAGAATAAGCAGAATTTAAAACGAAATGCCATATTGCCTTATTTTACCATAAAACTGTTGGAGTTTATTTTTCTCATCTATCATCGTTATTGTTAGCATTTCGTAACATTTATTCTACATAAAACACTTATGGCGTAGCGGGTGAATGAAGCAGGGGAGGTAACCCCGCAAGTATTCCATATGGCGGACGCGTAATTCAACATGTAGATTTAGATTTAACTCCCCTGTTCCTTCACTCCCTTGAACCGGAAGCTTTCAGGAATGGGGGCGAAGAACGATTTGATATGGCCAGAGTTGCACTTAATATTGAATAAAATATATTTCACGTGAGTAATTGTTGAATGTGGGATTGAGAATATGGGAGTGTATCTATGATGGTGGCGATATTCTATTTTGACATGAAAATTATTTTTCGAACCGAAGGGAGGGAAGTACGCTGCCAATCTTTGCTTGCTTCGCGCGGATATAAGAGGACTGGTCATTTTCTCTCTGTTGCGCAACCCTTCCTGCGCTACAGTGTGCCTGTGATCGAATACATGCCACAATAGTCTGCGCTTTTGTCTGAAAACTTAACCATCGAGCACATAAAAAGCCCAAATCGCCCTTTCGAAGGACGCAGTTTAATCAGAACATTAGAGCATTTTCCCTTGTTTTTCAATTTCAAAATATTTTGGATTTACAACATTTCAAAACAAAACATTTGAAAACAAGGCAGTTTTTCACTCTTTCTGTTTTTACCTTGGCTGGTTCTTTAAAGGGAAGGGGTGTAGGCAGTTGGTGAACATTCCGCCTCTCGGAATAGATGATTATTGGCAGTGTCCATGTAGAAGAATATATAATAATAATACAAGGCTATTTATATAGCACATATATCTATGTCCGTGACATGCTCAAAGCGCACAAAATGAGAAGTTCCGGAGTCACTATATACAAGTAAAGATGAGAGATTGTTGGGGATCACTGATGAAAAGGTAATTTGGTGTGCTTATTTGTAGAGGTGAGAAGGCAAATATAGAGTGAGGATACTGCAGAGATAAACCGGAGCAGAGCCAGAGAGACGACGAAACACAATGCATAAGACTTTGAAGAGAATTCGTTGTTCAACTGGTAGCCAATGGAGTGGCTGAGCAACAGGCCTGACACTTCTAATGTGATTCGTAGGGACATCTCTTAAACTTTGTAACACCCCAGGGGTGATATATTTACAACATTTCATCTTGGGATTCCTATTAACTGTCGCATTTCACGTACCCCCTGACGTCTCATCTTGCTGTTCCTCTGGGCGTCTTCCTTGGTGTTCCTCCTGACGTCTCATGTAGGTGTTTTTCCTGACGCCTATCTTGGTGTTCCTCTTGAGTGCCTTCTTGGTATTCGTCCTGACGTCTATCTTGGTGATCCTCCTGACGCCTGTCTTGGTATTCCTCCAGTTTCTATGTTGGTATTCTTTGTTGGTACATCTTGGTGTCATACCTGACGTCCATTTTAGTGTTCCTCTTGACTGCCTTCTTGCTATTACTCCTGGCCTCTATCTTGGTGTTTCACCTGACAATCATCTTCGTGTCCCACCTGACGTCCATCTTTGTGTCCCACCGGGCGTCTATCATGGTATTCCTCCTGACGTCCATCTTGGTGTTCCTCCAGACGTCCACCTTGGTATACCCGACGTCCATCTTGGTGTCATACCTGACGTCTATCTCGGTGTTTCAGCTTGGTGTTTCTCCAGGCGTCCACTTTGGTGTTCCTCCTGACGCCTATCTTGGTGTTCCTCTTTGACGTTAAACCTTCTTAGCACCCATCTTCTCCCTGTTACAGTTCCGTTTAGTGTTTCCCCTAACGTCAATCTTGATGTTTCACATGACATACGTAATGAGTCGTGCCACGTCCAGTGGTCATGTTTGAATACTTGATCCTGAATTCGACTTCTGTAGTCCTGAGTTCGAATCCTTTATTCATCCTGACTGTTTTGCCAGGTTGACAGCACCATATCGGCGCTTGTGAGTTTCACCAAAGTTATAACAGTCTCAGAAGTGTATGACTTCGGACATCTCTCCCACATCAAACAGACACGACTTGATGTAACTGAAATACAGTTCAAAGCAGCGTAAACACCAACTGAATCTCTATCCTCAGAAAACACGGTTTATGGGCCTCTTTGATCATCCCAGCATTGATTTCCTAATGGTTTCTTGAGGTCAGGGTGAATCCAGACCTTATACAGCCCAACCCTCCCGTGTTACAGCGGCTCTTGGTTCCACGTTTTACATGTATGAAGTTGTAACAAACCAGTATAAATAGCATGCGCCTCAGAAACTGCATTCTTAGTCAGGGCAGTGAGTTTGAGTATCCCCCGTAATGACCGGAGTCATCGAGAGCCGTTTATGTATCCGAGCGCTTAAGAACAGCCGGCACTCTTCATTCCCCACAATGATCCGTCTGTTCTGGAGATGACCGTTAAAACCATGTGAAATCTATATGCAACATCGGCCGTTTTCGCAGACTTGCACAAGTCTATAAAGTAATAAATAATAGTTTAATGATTTCTAAAAGTATACATTTCCTTCAAACAGACTAGCGTCCATGTCCTGTCCGCTTATCTTGACGTGACTCTTTTAAGGATAGAATTACTCTGCATGTACATCCATAGGTTCAGCCTTTAGTACAGCCTTGGATAAAGGCTTCCATTTCCGTCATGACTGTCTTCAACAGTATGTTCTTGTGACATATCTGTTGCACACACGTGCAGCAACATACAGAATAAAGGTCAGTCATCATGACCGGATAGCATGTGATGGGAGATTGCCCCGGTGGGAGAGAGGAGGGCGGGGTTGGGGAGATCGTTGTGGGGCTGATAGTTTGTGTGCAGTGGACGAGCTAGCATCTGCTATTGTGGTTTGTTTATTGGCTAACGCCACACCTAGAATATTTTCTGACGGGGCAGCAAACAGTCGAGTCTGGACCATACAACCCAGTGATTGACACCATGAGTATCGGTCTACGTAGTTTAGGTACAATTACGTGCATCAACCCAGTACGTTTTGCACGCGTTCGACACTGCTTTCAACAAGACTACTGGGCTCTTGAGACGATAATGGAGTGCTGAAATCAGTTCAAAATTGCCCGGATCTTCACTGACATGGTCTATTAGTAAGTGAGGGACAAAGATTAGAATAGCATTGGCGCTTACAATGTCACAACGCCACAGTCCATCATGGTCGCCCAAATACCCTGCCTAACCAACATCCCTCATTATTCTGCCCAAGACTCCCTTACTGGAGTCATCAATACACTAGTATAGGATAAACTACAGGGGCTGAAATTATTCAGGTGTCTTCCCATTCTGTCTAGGTGTAAGATATCCTTATTCTTTCTGAATGCATTTCATTCATCGGATTTGACAAAATGTCATGGAGTGTAATGTATACTCTTGGCCATCATGTCATTTAATTTAATTGAAACTGCATTAATTACCCTTTCTTCAAACCCACAACATACCATTTAGTAACTGGTAAGTGGGTTGGTCCATTATTTTACAGGTCGAAACGTACTTCCCATTCTAACTACAGTATTTTTGCAGGCAAAGTGGGATGTAGGCAACTTGGGACAGTAGGCAGAATGGGATGTATTTTAATAAGTTAGGTAAAGTGCATTAGCCTATGGGACATGCATGCCTCACAAGTTTAAAGGATTATGGTGGATTATCGCTGGACTGGTCCATCATTGACCACATGAGGGGTGAATCATGGTTGGGTGACATTTTTACAAGGAGTGGAGCTTGTCATGTCATTGTTCGTTCGGTGTCCATCATTTGCGAAGTGATTATTTTGTCCAGGACGCACACTCCACCCAAGTTTATGTCACACTGTTCACGAACCGAGCTGCTGCTGCTCCTTGGGGACTGTAGGCGATTGCATCCACCCACACATTACCTCACATTCTCATGCGATCATCTTGTGTGTGGATAGATCTTTACAGTGCTGCACTGGACTTGTCCAGTTGCAAATGTCACGTCACAAACATTGGGAAGGTATCTGACATTGACTTGTGCATTCGCAATAGCTACAAACATACAAGTCATACTTAAAGCAAGTATCTTATTTCTCATTGTTAGTTAGAGAAGAAAACATATTTAATCAAATGTTGTACTGGTTTCCAAAATATTAATATAACAGATATACAAAGCCGTGAAAAGGACTTAAAGTAATACCGATACATGGTGTACAGATAAGGTTTCAATATATTAATATATTCATAAAAATGCATAAATCATTAAACAGAAAATGCAGATATAGTGTCAGGTATGAATCTATACAGTTTAGAGTCGTCTAAGTACTGGAGAGAGAAGGATCCATTTGTGATTGAAATTATTTTATTATTATTTGTTGATGCCAGAATTTCCACAAGGAATGTTTCTGTTAGAATTTACGTATAGAATTTACGTATAAAATGGATTTGGAAACATATTTTTAAAACTGCATATGTGAATATGTCTCAATGATGATGTGATTTAGTATTCTGTTTTCATGTGGAGTACCAAACCAATTTTTTAACATCAGTGGATGACGATGTTAAGCCAAATCTGTAGGTCTATCCAAAGGGTTTGTGTCTCTTAACATTCCCAGCACAGAAACAGAAGAAACCCACGAAAACTATATACGGAGTTATGTTACTTTTCCGAAGCACTATGGATATGAGAAATATGTCAATGTTAACTTACAAAGAAAACAACGAGGCGCTACAGCAATATTCAGATGTGGTTTCACTATTTAAGACTGGAAGATATGAGCACTTCCCAGTAGAAAGTTCACTGTGTTTTAAGTACCCGGACTGAGTTGAAGATTAAGCACTTGTTTTACTTTCGTGCCCCTTATATGCTGATATCTTCTGATGTTTTAGAACATTTCCTTTTAAAATAGCCTGACTTTGATGTTTTACCGGGTTGACAACAACTTGTATACACTGTTTTGTATCACTGGCGATCAATGACTTCCACTGATCAGTAACCTCTTCCACTCATGTTTCACGCCCCAGTTACGCCATTAAATATGTTATGCTTGTCAGGTGTGAATTTTAGGCCAGGTGGGCTGTATCCCACTCAGGACTACACAGTACTGAACTAAGCTACCCTCCACAGTCCTGAACTAAACTACCCTTCACAATATTGTACTACATGAATACTACCCTACACAGTCCTGACGTAAGCTACCCTACAAGTTCTGGACTAAACAATCTTATACAATAGTGCACCAAACTACCCTATACAGTCCTGTACTAAACTACTCTACAAGTCTACCCTACAAAGTTTGAACAAAACTATCGTTCACAATAGTGCACCAACTACCCTGCACAGTCCTGAACTAAAGTACCGTACACAGTATTTTCTCCAAACTACCCCACACAGTCTTGAACTAAGTTCCCTACACAATACTGCAACAAACTACCCAACACAGTACTGAACTAAAACTACCCTACAAGTTCTGGGCTAAACTATCTTACACATTACTCCACCAGACTATCCAAGACAGTCCTAAACTAAACTACCCAACAAGTACTAAACTAAACTACCCTACACAATATTGCACCAAACTACTCCACACAGTCCTAAACTACCCTAAAGTTCTGGACTTGACTATCGCACACAATGTTGCACTAAACTACCCATCACAGTCCCAAACCAAGCCTCCCCACACAATATTG
This sequence comes from Haliotis asinina, assembly GCF_037392515.1. Lineage (NCBI taxonomy): Eukaryota > Metazoa > Mollusca > Gastropoda > Lepetellida > Haliotidae > Haliotis > Haliotis asinina. Next base: position 30,881,200 of record NC_090286.1, on the reverse strand, counting down.
CGCCAAACTGTACTACGCAGTTCTGAACTAAACTATCCCACACAATATTGCACTGTAATCGCTTAGTTTCTGTCATCAATCCACAAAACATTCTGTGCTACTGTGGAAAATAACAATTTATTACATTTACACAATTACAAACACTAATTCACTAGCCTTCACCATACAGTCACGCATAACACATCACCGTACACACTACAGCTGATACACCCACCCTACCTTTGTAGGACTGTGAGCAACCCTACATAAACCGACCAGAGATATTAAGGACAAGACTCCCCTTTTAACAACAGCTCCGTGTGGCAGAATCATATCGATCTCATAATGGATCGCAATCTAGGGAGGAGACTATTTCAGAAATTCAATAATATCCCGTCGACAGATTATGTCCCTTTGGGTAGACTAAATTGTCTGTGTAGGTAGGTATCCGATGTACATATTACCTGTCATCACTTCAAACGTTGCGCTCGTGTTACAGACAACGTGTAAAGAGAGCGCGTGTTTCCAGCACTCTTCCACAGCGTTGGTACAGATTGGTTAGCTGTAATCCACTTCCTGTTTGACTTAACATACAGTTTCATATGAATGTCTGCGTCATTGCTCGTAAGTTCTAATAACAACATCGGTCGGAACTAATTTGATACTAAATTTGTAGGATATATGACTTCACTAGTTTGCAATCGGGATGTCTTGAAATTCTACACTGCATGGACCGAACAATAATGACAGGAAACATCTGTCTAAGTGGGTGAGTTTAGATTTTTCAGTAATATGGCGACAGTCTGTAAACAATCCAGTCTGCACCAGAGAATCCAGTGATCAACAGCATGAGCATCGATCTACCCAATTGGGATACGATGACATGTCAACCAAGTCATCTATCCTGGCCACCTATTAGTCCTATTTTACGACAAGCGTGGGTTACTGATGTTCAAGTATAACCGGGATCTTTACCCATAGGCACATGTGGGATCATGGAAAAACCTACAAACATGGTCAGGATCAACCGGGATTTGAACCAGCGTGGGTTCCCATAGTTAACGAACTGTCTAATTTGCCGTTTTCGTTCGGATGATGATGTTGCCTTCGAAAATGTTATGCTGGCCTTGCAATTGTTATCATTTTACATATGATCTGGCGGTACTCATTGATTGATTCAAGTTGGGTCATTGATTAATAATACTCTTTGACATTTGACAATATCTCGCTGAAATAAAACACAGGTTCGTAAAACATATAAGTTAACATATTTCTGTTTCATTATAAATTCCAAAGTATGTTGATGATGAAAAGTTAATGCGTCGATCAATCAGCATTGATCGATGAGCAAGTGCCGCAGTACTTATGGTCCGTATTGGTCAGCTATATTCAGTTCCGATCATTCTTTGGTCGCATTTTGAAACATTAACTCACTCACTCATTCACTTACCCATTCACTTACTCGGATGTCATACGGATTATACCTATGTCAACAAGTCGTTCACCATGACTTCATGGATTTAGTTCAATCGAAATCAACATCTTATAAAATATATGAAGAATTTTATTGTTGAAAAAAGCATTAATCTCCCGATAATCGTCCAGGCAATTAAGCAAGGGATAGTTAATCGATAGTAATGCATCTGGAATAAAAGCTCCCTTTCTGACCTGAAGTATGCAATGTTTCGGTGACACATTTCAGTCAGAAACGCATTGTGAAATCCAGTTTCAACTTTAGTGTATACTTTCTTTTCCGCTTCAGTTTATGTTTCAGTCCGCAGGTTTCACTGTACGCTGGCATTCAGCATTTCCACAGTGGCAAGATGTGACACGAAAAAGGTCATATGGTCTGGTAGTAATTACAAATAGCGGAAAACAATGTAGTGAAGTAATTGCCTGAGTGGACCCACGCATGAGGGTTTTCCATTAGCGTTATTCCATTATGGACAACAGCGCGATTAACAAGATTTGTTGGGGTAATTATAGGGCTAATTAATTAGCACGGACCCACGTGTTGAAGAATCACGATTATACATGTGGCAGCCATTAAAAACATGCTCATGTGTATGGTCATAATAATAATCAGAGGCATGTACATGATTTTCCTGTACGTTGTGGGTGTGTTGGGATTAAAGATGCTATATAGCTTAATCCAGTTTTAATGAGTGAGTTGGCTTGTACGCCGCCTTTAGCCTTATTCCGTCAATATCAAGACGTGGGACACCAGAAATGGGCTCTCAGCCATTTATTTACCGTTTTGTTGAAGTTCATCAGCAATCTGCTCGCAATCCTAGAAACCTGGTGGGGCGAGCAGGCAATTCGAGTCACAGCTGTAGGTGCCTGACGTGCCCAAGGGACGCAACTCTGCACGGCAAATTACTTCGCCTGAGACCCGCGCCCCCATGTCTTGCCGAATAAGCTCAAATTATACCAGCAATTCTCAATGACATCACCACATTCCATTTTGAATATTTACATCACTGTTATAAAGTGGCTGCAATGAAAATGTATACACATACGAATTGGATTTCGCCGAAACATTACAAATGGTATTTACACGTTGCTCGACTCGACAGTTGTCAAAACACTACAAACTCAATACGAAATCCACTGCTATGATATCAAACACGTGACTATAGAATAACCATTTATTTTTGTGTTTCTTTCAGCCATAATCAAACTGGACGTTTGATTTCGTTTCCGAGGAATTTAGTTGTGTTTAAAATGATTTTGTCACTATCACAGTTGCACAGTTGTAGAGAATATCTGTTACTACTAACGCTAATGTTTTCCTGACGGCATGAGTTGCCTCCCTTTTGCGGACCTGTATCCTTGTTCGTGGGCCTCATCCAATCTAAATTACTCTCTAAAAACGTGTAGGTCACATCCATTCAAAACTAAGCTATAAAGCACAATCTCAAAACGTGTTAGTCCTACGTATTCCAAAACACATGCTTATTACCAAACATCATAGACACGTCATGTGTTAATTTTAATTACACCCAAACACCAGTTAATCTCAGTAACTACGTACTCTCAAACAACTTTTAATAGAAGTAACGTTCTAAGCACGTATTTATCTCAGCCACTTCCCAAACACACTCTGTTACTCGAATCTCTCTGTTATTCTCAGTAACTTCCCAAATACGTGTAATTCTCTGTTACTTTTAAATGTTTTTCAATCGCAGTAACGTTCTAAGCATGTGTTTTTCTCAGTTACTTCCCAAACACTTACACTCTCACTCGAAAACCTCTGTTAATTTCAGTAACATCCCAGAAACATAGAATATCATCAAATATTTTGACTGACATTTAGTTCCAGAAATAAAGTTTTAAGTAAGCCAAAACAAACCTTAATTTCCTTGAACAGTGGCAGTCTAGACTTACCCATCATTCTAGTAAGATATTCTCTAGAAAACGGACAGGAAAGACAAACGAATGCCCTTCCTACACAATACTTTTGTATCGTAAACCTTTCGGTTAATAATCCTCGTTTTGGGGACCATGCATTCAGTCCATATCTGGGGAACATTCCGTCTTGTGTGGTCGCGTTCGATTTTAAAATCCTTGACGACCCTGGTGAACGCGTGTTGACCAAAGAATGACCTAAATGTAAGCACATGTCATCTGATTGATACCATACTTCAGCTAACCGGGGTTGCTCAAACCGTCTCATCAACTCCAGATTGGTCCCGTAGCCGTTAAAGTTAATTAGTTCTGCTGATTGATTCAATAATGAAGAAAAACACTGTAATGAATCAGATTATACCTAGGAATTTACGGCTTATATGTATTTTGATATCCGTATGGGATATTTGTACTTCAAAATCAGAAACTTATTTAGTAAACTTTGATGGTCATCCATATCCCTTATTCCTGTTACTCCTTCTTTCTTTGAGTTTTCAGGACTGATAGTGAGTGAGTGAGTGAGTGAGTGAGTAATATGGTTTTCGTCGTTTTTAGCAATATTCAAGCGATATCACGGCGAGGACACCAGAAATAGGCTTTACACATTGTACCCATCTGGGAATCGAACCAGGGCCTTCGGCTAGACGAACGAGCGAACACTTTAACCACTAGGCTACCCCACAGTCTCTACGACTGATATGGGAAAGGTGCAGTGATTGGAGTATCTGACGGTAAAACATTTGGTGATCTTCCTGGTCGATGCATTTTATCATATCAGTACATTAGAGTGTATACACGTGCTTCCTTTAGCGATATTCCGTCTTTATCAAAGACGGGGATGGGCGGGACACTGGGGTTTCATTTCGAACCCGGGGCTTCGGCGAACGCTTTAACCACTAGGCTACCCCACCACCGAGCATCAGAAGGATATAATGTATCATCTTTTTTTATTTCCATATCGGGTTATCAGAGACTATAAAAAGTATAAAAACCCTCAAAAGACAAACAAACAAACAAAAAACCCCGGAGACTAAACAAGAATGACACCACAGAGATAAATCTAAGCATTATATAAAATGGACTTGCGGTTTCAAGTAAGAGTTTTTGGCCGTTAAAAAACAACAGATCATCATTGGATATAATAAAAGCGAGCATCATCTAAAACTTAAAAACTTATCAGTAATACTTGTATATAAAGGGCAATGAAATAAAACATGGAGTTCATCTTCCACGTATTCATGACAATTAAAACATACTCTTTCACTCAAAGGCACATTACTGTATCGACCTGTCTCCACACGGTATGTCCTCCTGATTGTCGTGTGCTGGATCTGATACGCGTTTAGGCGGTTTAGTCCAGGTCTTAACTTTACTGGTTAACTAATGTTCAGTCGGCGCTCGTTGCTCGAAGTGTAGACTAACGCTTAGGCTCTGAATATATATCATAATTATTTGGATACTAACAAATAAGCCTGTTTTATTTGAAAAGGCGCCCCAGTGTGAACATGAGCGAATCTAGACTAGCTTCATTTACTCTTTAGCATTTCCGGGAGGGTTGGGCAGTAGGGGAATAATATGGTTCAGACACTACTTGAAATGCTGTAAGCACTGTGGTGAAATTCAAATGAAAGCGTTCATTTAATTTGAAACCTCGAAACATCAGTTTTATAAGTTATACAAAATGAAAAAAAACTATTTCTCAGCTTAATCCCAGTCTGCATCCCTAACTGACAAGTCCCACCCTGGGCGTTAGGGTTGAAAGTTGTCGTCACATCGGCTTATAAATGTCACTGTAGTTTCTTTTTAAAAAAACGCCTAGCTGTTATAATCAATCCTGTACTCATATCAAAGGATCTGTCAAGATACGAGTTTGAAAATTTTTCCAGGCTTTCCGAAGAGGCGACTAATCAGGCTCGCTGATTTGGTTAATGTATGGTTTTATGCTGACAATGTTGATCACTGGATTGTCTTCTCCAGTCTAGATTTTTTACATATCGCCAGTGTAACATAAGTTTAACTGCACATTTCAAGTTCAAATATTATCAACAGTAAGTGACTAAGGAACAAATTCAGACAGGATTCCGAAGCGAAACGGATAATTATAACATTTATCGCCTACCCGGAGTTTAAATGTTTACAAAATTGTTGATAGGGATGCACCGGGGCGGGGGTGGGGGTGGGGATGGGGGGTGGGGATGGGGGTGGGGATGGGAGTGGGAGCGGGAGCGGGAGGGGGAGTGGGAGTGGGAGTGGGAGTGGGAGTGGGGGTGGGGGTGGGGGTTGGGGTATTGTGATGATGTATTGGGCTCGTGTCGTCGGTTCTCCTGTCACTGAAGGCAAATCGAGATTGTCTCCCTTAGGCACTTATGATAGTCAGTTTGAATCCCAGATTCGCCTTGTTATTGTTCAAAGGTTTTCATTTCATGGAAATACACGAGTTACATAGCAATTAAACCTGTAACACTTTGGATTCTCTCATTCTAGCTCGCATGACGCGATATGACTAATTCATAGTTCTAACCATACTCATTATATTGTAGTGGGAGGGGATTATGCTCTCTCCTTTTACGTTTATCACGACTGCAAGTACACGAACTGTTGAAATCCATCACAAACGGATATAATGTTTACTTCCTTCCTTAACTCAAATTATCATTATCTGTTATCCTTGTCATGATATTTGAGCAAGTTCGCTTGTTTACTGATGGTATCCAGTGCTCCATAAATTATTAACATGTTACAAAGTGCACAGTCACGAGCACATTAGCGGACAGTCTAATGTAACATAATATATTACCCTCAGTTTGTACCGTCTGAAAATAAGCAAAAGTAAAAAATATTTTTTCGTGATTTTTCTGAGTTTCAATTCACTGTATTCGAAATATATTCCTTTTGTTTTAATGGTGTTGTCTTTAAAAAATCTTTGGTTTTAAAAGTTCATGTAGTATATAATAAATTGTGGTAGATTGGTTTTTTTTTTCCGTTTTTCTTTATGCGAGATGCTCTAGAATGTCGTAAAAGAAGGAGTTGTCTAAGAAAACCTTTACAATATATTTAGTTTCTTCATTTCAATTTCCGTTTTAATATTTTGCTTTTCAGCTGTATCCTGTGTCCCCCCTCAGGATATCAAATTGGTGTCCAAAGGGTTCAAACACTTGAATAATTTAAGGAAAGGTTTGCTAGTACTTTATTTCTTTTTACATCTCGCTTTGCTTTTCAACACTTAACGTTCAGCATTCTTTTCCTGTACTGTAGTTTATTAGGGTTTTCGTTGTTGTAAACTATATTCGGTGTCTCGAATATTCGGAGGGGGAGGAAGGATTCTGTAGCACTCAGAAACGCATATTCGTGGATCGAGTGCTTGACAACAAATCTAACTATGCAACATAGATGAAGAAGGCAAGATCCCGTTCATGAGCGATTAAATTTATTGACTATTCATACGTGTGGAGGGGCAGTGGGGTAGCGCACTGGTTAAAGCGTTCGTTCTAAGACGGAGTTCGATTCCCCACATGGTTAAAGTGTGTAAAGTCCATTTTTCGTGTCCCGCATTGACATTGCTGGAATGTTGTTGAAAGGGACATAAAAGTAAACTCACCCACTCACATGTTATAACACACGAACCAGTTACACGGTCTATAAAACGAGTAATGCAATTGATGCCATTTATTCAGTACTGAAGAGGCCACAGGCCTGTAGAACATTTACAACATGCATATGGTAGACCATAAGCAAACATTATCGTTGATACTACTCGACATAATTAAGCCATGACAGTATTTCTATAGTTTAAGGCATTGAATATAAATGATGATACATTTCGTATAATTAGAGAATTATTTGAACACAGTAGAGCAATAAATTTGTGGGTGTTTGGGTGTCTAATATAATACACAAACAGATATCTTTCTCTTATTGTTGAATAAAATGGAGGTCGATGATATTCGTCGCCTATGGTATTCATATTACAAAGTCTACAATATCTATTTTAGATATTATCTAGAGATATTTGTGAACCTTCCTGTTTCCACAAAGAGATCATGGGATGAACACCTTAACCTTGCAATTGCTATCCGAAATTTCTTCACATTTATAGCCTTGAGGTAACTTTCAGTTTCAACCGTGGATTTTACCTGTTTGCAATTGAAACATTTACTTGACAAACACAGGGCGCGATGCCAGATAAATATTTTTAACCTTTGGGTAGAAGTCATTATGAAACTTGAAATGCTATTTAAATTTACATAAAACCCGTATTAAAAAGTATTCCCTTCACGTTAGTGAATCAATATCCAAATGCCCATTTAAATAAAAAAAAACAATAAAAAATATCCAAACAAACAAAACACATTACTAGATACAACAACAGAAAACAAACAGTATTTAAGTGACACAGATAGCATCTAAACATAATACAAATGGGAGATAAATGTTTAATGCAAATGATCCAAACATCCCTCGTCATCCGTTTCATTACGAAACATTAATTAAATCCAATACCAGCCGTCACAGACAGTGGTGACATGACTCAACCCGACCCTCTGCCCGACCGTTACGTTTCGCTGGAAGCTACCCACTTGTTCTCTGTTCAGAGTTCGATTGACAGCAACACTGGATGCTAGTTATTCGCGTCTCATTATCATAATCAGACCTAGCTGAATCGATGCCGGCGAGCGAGGCCGGGAATTGCCGAGTCTGTCTCGAGTAACCTTGCAACTTCCTCCGTCGACTCGGGGAGCGTCAAGACTGCACGCGTTGTAGTCTGCCTCGCTTTCATTTCGAGGTGATTTATGCACAGGTTTTTTCCTATCGAATCTGTATATTTGCTATGTGTTATTTTCCCGACTTAGATTTTCTTGGACTACAGTAAACGTATGTATTGGGTAGATGTATTCAAGCATCAAAACAAGAGAAGCGTATTGTGAAAGCTGAAGGCACGGTTTGGATGTATACAGAGGATAGCTAATAACCACTCCAAGGATGGACTGATCGGCGGCCACGGGTCGTTACAGAGGTATACTCGGTAAGTAAATTCTACAATACACAAGCTGTAATCGGGGTCATACTTACATATCTGTTGCCATAGCTACGGAGAGAACTATCAATGGGGAACGACAGGTGGCCTAGCATCGTCCCTTAAATAACGGCACATTTTCCCCATACAGCTTTGGCCTATATTCCATTAATAATAGCATTTATAATGATAGTGTTGTCAATTCGTTCTGACGTTTCACCGACACTGATTTCAGTTCCTCGGGAATGGACCTTGATATTATTCGTGTTCTGTGAGCATTGACCGATGCTGATTGTTATATTTTATCAACAAATGCCGGATCGTTAGAACACAATAACAAGCTGCCATACACCATTCGTGCTAACACATGGCGTTCACCCATAAGCTTCCTCTTGGAAACAGATGATCGTATAGATCGGAGCACGAGCAGACGACAGCTTGCCTGCCGATATGGGCCCGCTTAGGGGGTTAAATGGGAATTTCATCCATTACGAGGATATTGGAATCTTCATGGAGATGTGGCTATATTTTTTCATTCATTCTTCATTTGCAATCAGTACTAGCTTGTCAATGCTCGGCAAAACCGGTCGATCCCGTGGCATCATGGCCGCTTGCTAGGCATCTCTCGCGTGTGGGAAATCCTGACGCCTGTATCCAACAACATGGTAGTAGAACTGTCGCTCGCTCGCTCGCTTCCAGGCCACGTAACCCACCGTGTCAATTGGGATAAGCTGAATATAGGGTTTTCTGGGGGCGAACAGGAGCTGTATTGAACCGGTTGATCATTGCGATAGCTTCGACACATGTGTTGGCGATCTTGAATGATTTCCCATCTTATCATTATGCTAATGTAAGAGCGAGCTAGTTAGCAGTGCTCATTCAGTAACAGTCAATCTGGACAACATCATCACAGCCCACTCACTCCCCTCCCCCCACCCGTGGCGTTGATGCCCAATATCCCTCCTGGTGCTCTTAATTGGCGTTGACCTAAGCCTTCACCAGCACAGGGAACCTCGAACACCTGGCGGCCTATTCGTCGGTCAAGGTTGCCATACAAATGGATGACATAAAGTTGTCCACACGGCTATTCCCCTTCATCACTGTTATCAATAACATCAGACAGCAGGTTTGATTTACAAAATGGTCAATCACTTGTAGCGTTGGGGAAAATAATTCATCTTGGATGAAACGATCCTTTCAGCAGCTGTTAATTAAGACGAAGGATGCTTTGATGGCAAAATCACGATTTCTGTATTTTTGTATCCTCTGTATGTATGAACGCTATAACAGGTTTTATTTTCCATATGAAGCAAGTGTTTTTATTGATTGTTTTATTATTTATTTTTACTGTTTCATGATTGAAATCATACTGTTTCAGGGAGATATTGCATACGGGTTTATGCATAAATGAACCTTTTGTTTTCAATAACACACGCTCAGACAAACAATATGATATCGTCACGTTCACGAGCGTGTCCCACCCCCGCAATAACGAACATCCTCTTCGTCTAATGAGCAGATGTTACTCACGACTTAAAATATACTCAGCTCGCAGGACAGGTACTTTATCCGCATGTTGTCAACATTCTGTGTATAGTCATGTCGCTAGCAGATTAACATAGTTGCGAAGATATACATATATGTGTCGATTTCAGATCCGTCAGCTGTTACCTGATGCGTATTTCGACCCTCGTAAATTCAATGATCTTTGGCCGTGTGTATTTGGTCGATTGTACGTGTATTGGATATTTGTCTAGCTTGTTTGGTAGCCTTATCCACAATTTGCTCTGTGGAAAAATTGATGTCTTCATTGACATGGCGACCTGAGTAAACAGATCGGAGGAAAACGGATTTATATTTCATCAGGTATTTCTATATATATATATCGGTCCGTTCATGTTGTACTGTGTACGGTGCACGGGGAGAAGGGTGACTAATTGATCGGGAGGACATGGTATATGCTTGTTATTGACTTTAAGCTAATTAGGGATGAACGTTAGAGTAAACATATTATTGGCAGAGTGGACAGAGAAACGTGTGAATAGATTGTGAGCGTTGTTAAACATCATGTGAATAGATCCTCGATATGCATTGATCGTTGGTACTGAATAGATCTTGTGTATATATTTTCAGTATGGTAGGCCTCATGTGAATAGATCATTGTATTGAATACATCATGTAAACAGATTCTCCATATGGTAGACATAGTTCATCGTTGATGTTGAATGCATCACGCGAATAGGTTTTCGTTATGGTAGATATACTTGATTATTGGTACTGAATACACTTCTTTCGATATGATAGACCTCATGTGAATAGATTATTGTATTAAACATATCATGTGGACAGATTCTCAATATGGTAGACATAATCGATCATTGGTATCGAGTACATCACGTGACTAGATTTCGGTGTGGCAGACATAATTTTTGGTATTGAATACATCGCATGAGTAGCATGTGGGTATGGTAGACATCATGTGCTTATGTCGATGTACTGAATACATCGTGTGAACAGATTCCCGATATGGTAGACATAATTCATAATTGGTATTGAGTGCATCACGTGAACAGATTATAGGTATAGTGGTACATCATAAGGTAAACAAATGTGAAATGATCATTGTATTGGATATTAGTTTGAACAGATTCACGGTACAGTGTGAGTTATGTAAATATATCTTATTGAGTACATATAAATAGTTATTCGGTACCGTAGACCGTATGTGAATGTACCCACAGATGTGATATATAATCGGTGATCAACAGCATCGATCTGGGAACCGTTGAGAGTGTCAGCCAAGTCATCGAGCCTGACCACCCGATCACGTTAGTCGCCTCTTACGACAAGCGTAGTCGCCTTTTATGGCAGGCATGGGTTGCTGAAGGCCTAGACCTTCACCTGTTAGACACCATGTGAATAGAACCTTGGCCCGATAGACATGTAAACAGAACCATGGCGTGTAAACATATGAATAGATCATCTCATTAGATCGAGTGTACTAATGGCCATGATGCCAATGAGTCGCCAGCATGGGGCGGCCAAAATATGATGTTACTGGACCAGTTTGTAATGAAAACAGATCCTCATTTAATGTGGATATAATGGTGAACTTTCACTTCCGCCTTTGCGAGGAGTGATCGTGACAACGGCCTATTGTAATCACGGTTCTCCCTGCGACCCCAACCCCACACAACCCCGGCGCACGCCCCTGCTGACAGACAAGCGCCCCAGGCATAACGTGCACAAAACCAACATTCTTCCAGTATTGATTTTCCTGGACCATATTTTACATGCCCATGTCATTTTCATGATATAGATTTTAATTCCGTCCTAAACAGTGACATGTGCACGAATCGGAGAGTACGGAGAGGGACATCATCCATTCCAGCCTCCTCACTAGAAAGATAGCGCATTTTGGTCTTGCCTCTCTCGAGTTACTCGACTAATCTTCTGAATGTCTCGAATCTACGGAAGACCCAAGGGGGTATTGATATTGGCATGGACATTTTGGAAGATTTATTATACCCTGGTATATATATAGTACACCCTGGTATGTTGTGGTGGGAGGTAAAATTGGTATACTTAAATACTTCGAGATATCCGAGTCTCAACGATGATGATGATTGCAAATGATGACTAAATAAGGAAACGCGGATACCCCACTTTTACTTCGAGATAAACATAAGCTTGGCACAATGGTGTTGGACCGTGCATGTTTTAGTCGCTGGTTTTCCCAGTGGATATTCCAAGAAACGTCTGTGTATTGAAAGGTAAGGATAATAGAGAACACGTTTGTCCCTACCACTCTCGGAGGTAAAAACTGAGTTCATCACAATAATATCATTAGTGTACCATTCAGGCTATTCATCTACTCGTCTTCTGTACCTATTACCTGCCTCTGAACCAACAACCTGTCTCTCAGTCTACCTGCATCTCCATCAACCCTCATGCGTCTCCATAAACTCAACTGTAGTTCTGTCAAATCACCTGCATCTCTTCCAACTCCCCTGCATCTCAATGAACTCACCTCCATCTCATCTCCATATCTGCCTATGTAGTTCTGTCAACTCACCTGCATCTCCTCCAACTCACCTTTAACACCGTCAACTCACCTGCCTCTCCTCCAACTCATCTGCATCTCCATCAAACCACCGGCATCTCTCCCAACTCACCTGTAGTTCTATCAACTCACCTGCATCTCTCCCAGGTCACCTGCATCTCCATCAACTCACATGTATTTCCATCAAACCACCCGTGCTTCCATCAACTCCCCTGTATTTCCATCAAACCACCTGTATTTCCCCCACCACGCGTCTCCCCCTAATCCACCTGCCTCCCTGACGCTCACATATTTCACCATCTATAACCCGTCTCTTCATCGTATCATCAGTATCCCGATCACCTATCTGTTTATACCTATCTTTTCATACCCGTTCGTCGTCTGTCCATGTATCACCTTCATTTCCATCTGACTAACCTGATTCTTTATAATGCACCTGTTTTTCCATCTTTCACCTGTCTCTCAGTTTACCATGTGAGTAACCACAACCCACCTGCATTTCCATGTACCAACTGTTTTCCTTGTTTCTCATCTGTATGCCAATCTTCCAACCCATCTCCAAAACTCGCCCATCTTTCCATATCTGTCCATCACCCACACGTGTCACCGTTCACACATCTCTCATTCTATTATATATTTCCCCATCTACCATCTGTCACATCATTTCTCTTCTGTCTCTCCATCCGCTGACTGTCTTTTCATCATTACTGGCTCTATCTACCACTCATATTGCCATCAACTTTCTTTCATTTCATCACCTGTCTCTCCCATCATCACCTGTCACTTCATCACTTACCTGTCTCTCCCATCATCACCTGTCACTTCATCTATCAGCTACTTTTCGTCACGTGCCTATCTATGCATCACCACTCTGTGTCTCAAACTATCCACACTCGACTTTCTCATATCTCTCTCCATCTACCCACCAATCTATTCTGCAACCCCACTTCCATGAGATGCATAGGGTCTTACATAATTTTTGAACGGAGTTATATCCAGTTACAGATACACATTGACCGGACCTGTTAGGCTGCCAGCAATGGCTCACGTAGTCTTGATCTTAATACTGAAGTTTACAGGGCTCGTTTCGTCAACACCGTTCCCAGCCCAGCCATAAACCACGTGTGGAATGTATGTCGGGACACGCCCATCTACTAGCGAACAGGACGCAAAGTACAAATACTCTTTTATTACGTGAGATGGAAGAAATTAGATCTCAGGTTGCACGTGCACATTACACTAGGCCATGCTGTAATGGAAGCAGATGTCTGTGCAGAATGAATTAAACGGAATAACATTTAAAAAATGTGAAGTCTTATTTCCTGTCGAAATATTCGGTTTCAATTTTGTTTGGTAGAACCGGTTTTAATCCTGGTACATATGTACGTTTTACTCTAGAAAGTACATTGATGATGTATTTTCAGGGTGTTTGATAGACGTTTGGGTGGTGATATTTGTTGTATAATCATCTTCAGGAAAATTAGTTACAGTAGTTTCTTATCTGGTTCATGCCCGTGCCAGGGCGCCGTTGTACAGAACAACCTTAGCGCTAAGACTACCTTAAGTCAGAGTTAAGGTATGGGGGTTACGGTCACCTTAGCGCCAAGGTCGCTGCGTACAATGGCGTCCAAATGTAGAACGGCCCCATTGTGGAAAACAATGATGAAATGCACTGACACCTTTGTCCATTGTCGTTGCAGTAATTAATTTCGACATCGATTCCGACATCCAACATAAACAAACCTTCAGGTAAAAGCACACAGCCTCTTTGGCTTTGGAAACACATTCTTCCTCTATCGATGGTTTCATTTAAGTGTGAGTGAGTTCAATTTTACGACGTCTTTATTAATATTCCAGCAATATCACAGCTGGTGACACCGGAAATGGACTTCACTCATTGTGACCATGTTGGAAATCGAACCTGGACCTTCGATGTGGGGAGTGAACGCCTTAACCACTAGGCCCCCACTTTTCAGGAAACGAGCGTGTCCCCTTTTTCTCTCCCGACACCATAGCAACGCGGACTTTAAGCGAAGAAAGCATTCGTGCCCGACGTTAAGTGACCGGGTTCGAATCTTGGTAGGATTACACTGTGTGACGAGATTTTTTTTTATTTTCCGATGCCTTGTGATAGCAGGAAGCTGAATCACCACCCACTCACTCAATCCAACATATTCTAAAATTGAACTCTCACATAGATTGAGGCGTGTCATTCAAATTAAAATGCCATCGATATTTAAATCAACCAACACTTATTCAATTTAGAACGTTTTTACATTAAACAGTTATGTAAGAAACACGAAAAAGACGTAGAAAAGTATTCCAAAAGGCCGTGACATTAAGCCATCGGTGTCCATTTTGCAATGCTCGATCATTCGACATATTCTTAATCGGTATATTCGGAGCTCGTGCCGTTTGCAGACAGACTTTCTCTCAGTGCAGTACGTACCAAAGTGACCTTCTGGTTTCCTGCCCAATGAGATGTCCTTTGTTCCATTCATGCATGTTATGAATATATCACGTCAATAATCGGACGCCAGCGGTCACGCGTCCGTGAAATTGTGCACAGGAGAAGTTGGTGACAGCAGGACTGACAAGGTCTGTGAAAAAGTGTTTGCGTCCTTATAAGATTTAGCCGTTCATTTAGATGATTTATTTGACCCATACTCACCGGAAAATGAAACGGAACTGACTATGTCAATTTTTTCATATTTATTTTACTGTTATGAGATTCATGATAGTGCATAACGGAGCCATGTGGTCACTTACAGGTCACAATGCAGAGGTCACGGAATCAGACGAATTCAAGTAGGCCACAGAGCGTCCTTGGATGGGCAGTTCCCTGTTTATTTCATTAAGTATAACAGTCTGCAGTTTCTCTAAGCAGTTATCCGTCGCGCCAAGCACATTTCATCAGTATCTGTCAGCAGTCAGTTATTTCTCTCAAAACAACAATTAATAATCGAACTTAGTACTTAGTACAACAGTCAACTGTCAGTAATCATTCTCTCTAAGTACAACAGCTCTCCATCCATCTTAGAACAGTCTGTCATCGCTCTTAGTAGAACCGTCAGTCATCTTTGTTAACACAAGTCAGTCATTCATGTTTACACATAACAGTCAGTCACCTATCTCAGTATAACGGTCAGTCATCTATCTCAGTATAACGGTCAGTCATCTATCTCAGTACAACAGTCAGTCATCTTTGTTGACACAAGCCAGTCATTCATGTTTACGCATAACAGTCAGTCACCTATCTCAGTATAACGGTCTGTCTGTCATCTGTGTCAACACAACATTCAGTCATCTATCTCAGTACAACAGTCAGTCAGTCATCTATCTCAGTACAACAGTCAATCATCTATGTCAGTACAACAGTCAGTCATCTATCTCAGTGCAACGGTCAATCATCTCTGTTAACACAACAGTCAAATGTTTCTGTGAACACTACCGAGTCCGCCATCCCTCTCAGTACACCCCTGTTATGTAATGCTGAAAGACTGAGCCAGCAGTAGGTCAGTCCTAGTATACCTGCTGTCAGTATCCTCGGTTCCTGGTTGCCGTGCTGCTGGGGCCGCGTATGTGTGTCAGTAGAGGTAGACAAGCCGGCTCTCTATGTGTATATACCCACGTCAAGCCTGACATGGTACAGACGGCGGAGCAGATCCCGCTTCTCACCTCTGGGAAGGGGCTCTCGGACGCGGAGACTCTTTTCTTTGAGTCGGGGACTGCCCACTTCAAATCTGTTTCTGGAATCTCAGTGAAAAATAAAAACAAAACAAAACGGGTAAACGAGGAATCAGGTTTAGAATGATTTACCTCCCTACTACTAGGACAGTGGGCACAGTTTTGGGCCCCGTTTCATTTTCATGTATACTGGACAAAAATAGTTAGGGATATATATGCAAATTTTAAAATTATGAATAATGGTATATCAGTCATAAAAATACCAATGTCCCTAACTTATTTTGTCCAGTGTGTGTTGTAAGGGGAGCAGTATTTAACTTAACAGGTGACTTGTGAGAAGTTGCTATGTTCGTGGGATGCGTCAGATACTACATGATTAGTGAGTGACAAGCTACTACACTCAAGTGAATAGTGACAAGTTACTCCATTCAGGTGACTACTGACAATAGTTACCGCAATTGGGTGATTGGTAACAAGTTGCCGCATTCACGTGAATAGTTACAACATGTGGGTAATTAATGGCAGTTAACAACATTTAGATGATTAATGACAATGTACTATAGCTATGTGATTAGTGACTGGTCACTATATTAATGTGACAAGTTACTGCAGGAAGGTGGCAAAGTGTTCAATTCCGGTGGTTACTGATTGGTGACACGATTCTGCATCCAGTTGCCCTGGTGCGATGCTTAAACATTTACATGATTAATGGCAACGTTTTTTTATTCAGGTGATAAGTGACTGATCGCGACATTGAGGTGACAAGGTACTAAATTTAGGTGGCAAAATTCTCCATTTACTCAAGTGACTACAGACGAGTTACTACATTTCGGTGACGCGTAGAGGCCACTTAATTCAGGTGATTAGTGCCAAGTTACTACATTTCCGTGACGCGTAGCAAGTTACTACATGTAAGTGACTGGTGACAAGTTGCGACATTAAGGTACCAAGCGACTGGGTGACGAGTCAGTTTTCTATTGCCTGTGTAACATAACCGATATTTTTAGAACACAGTCATAACAAAGAAACATGCTGTTATCAATATCTAAGTGCACGGAATAATATACCCATGTGTTTGTAGCTTCGCTTAAGCACCGATATTGCATAGATAATAAGATAAATAGAGCACTGTTCTGGTTATGGCATTATAAGGACGGGTTACTTTTACCTGGAGCAACTGTTACAGCGAAGAGTTCAAAGAGCTTTGCTGTAAGCTTCAGCAGCAGATCAATACTCCGTAATGCTCCGCGTAGGAATATGGCCTTGTCACAAAGAACTATCTTGCACCCATGTCAGCTCCGCTAAAAGAAGTAGCTTTCTCGTTTTGACCCACTTTGTAATAATTAGTACTGATTTAATCAATTTCCTCCTAGTGCTGAAATAGGCTAATGGGGTTGGTTATGTAAATGTAGGCTAACGGTGAATCTAGCGATGCATCACCAAGGCTATGTGTTCTTAGAGAGAGAGAGAGAGAGAGAGAGAGAGAGAGAGAGAGAGAGAGAGAGAGAGAGAGAGAGAGAGAGAGAGAGAGAGAGAGAGAGAGAGAGAGAGAGAGAGAGAGAGAGAGAGACCCGTGTGGGAAACTGATCACAATGAAATACGCATTTGTCACATTCCAAAATTGACTCCCGCGGAAGGGCGCTCTTGTTTCTTTTGCACCTGATATCATCCTTTTGTGACAACGATTCAGCGCATGTTTTGTCCTATTTATTTAACGGGATGCGTGTTTCATTTAACCCTACGTTTTTTCGTTTGCTGTATCTGAAAATTGACAAGAGAAGGCTGTTTGTTTCTCAGATAGCGTATATCTTGAAATGCCAAACTATCAGACATGGGAAGGTATATATATTATTCACTTTATCAAAGGCTGAAAATAATCGCCGAAAAACTGGAGATTTAACTAAATAGGTCCAAAACACCATTTGTTTCATGTCTACCCTTCATGAATGTATTCTAGTTTTATTCCCTTCAGTTTCGCTTTGGCTACAGGAGTTGGATATAGTGCTTAAAGTGACGCCTCGTTATGCAGTGAGTGAGCTTTGTCTTATTTCAGCTATATGGCAGCGATCTGTAAATAATGGACTCTGGACCAGAGAATCCAGTGATCAACAGCATGAGCATCGATCTACGCAACTGGGGTAGGGTGACATGTGTTAACCAGCCAGACCACTTGGTCCCGTTAGACGCCTCTTGCAACCAGCATCGGTTGCTGAGGACCAATTCTAACCCGGATATTCACGCAGTGCCTCGATGGATTCCGAATGTTGATAAAATGTGGAATGATTGCACAATGTGTTTCCAAATGTGACACACGTATACATGTGTATAGCTAACATATTGCTGAAACGGCGTAAGTCACTCATTCATAACTAACTCCCAAGTACACTTCACCATGTGTCATCCATTATGGATGCGACATTTTTAACGAAACAGGAAGTACCACGGTGTCGAGAACAGATCACTGAAAAGTCAGGCCTGTATCCAGAAAGAACTGGTATAAGTAGGTGAATCAGAGAAAACGCCTCCTCACTGCAATCATCTACAGACCTCCGCCACATAGCTAGAATATTCCTGAGTGCAGCGTTAATGAACAAACAGCCAATGAGAGAGGAGAGACAGAGAGAGCGAGAGAGAGCGAGACAGTGTGTGTGTGTGCGCGAGAGAGAGTGTGTGTGTGAGAGAGAAAGAGCGAGAGAGAGATAGTGTGTTTGTGCGCGCGCGAGAGAGTGTATGTGTGTGTGTGTGTGTGTGTGTGTGAGAGAGAGAGAGAGAGAGAGAGAGAGAGAGGGACGGGCGGGGGGGGGGGGCGGTTTATTTTAGTAATAACAATCAACGATGGAAATCAGTGGTTCCTAAACAAAAACGTTAAAAAACGCATCTTCCCCATTTCCCCATGCAACTGAACTCTTTCATAGCGAGACCACGCCTCCACGCCTTGATGTGCTAGAGGGACGTAAAAGGTATGTTACCCCACACTTGTAAAGTCTGAGAAATCAATGTGTCACTACGAGGATGTATTAAAAACCATAAAAATTGTACATGAACTTTAATCAAGTCATTTCTTCAGACCAATATGAGTCATACCACCAGCGTATCCTCGTTACAACTTTACAGGTAAAACATCTGTATACATTGTCGAATTACTTTACAATAATATAGCAGGTCAAAACATAAACCAAATTATTCAGCTGGAATATTCACAGGTCATATCCTGTTTAGAATACAAGCTGTGTGCTATGATACAAAAACGTGTTGAGTAAACAATAGGTCATCAGCGTCCTGGATGTAGACTGTCTCGGCGTCCCTGAACCGTTTTACATTCCCCTCAGCCGGTTCTTGCTGCAATGCTACAGATGTATCTGAAGTAAGTCTAGATTCACTTCTCTTTGGGTCTCCTTATCAATCTAAATAAAATTATTCTAATAAATAGTATTAATTCTGAGTGGAAGTATTAGTCTGCCTTCGATGGTGCTGTGTTTTAGTCCAGTTGTTAAAGTTTTCACTCATCAGACTGGACGGTTTAGTTCGATGCTCATGATACCAATCACTAGATTGTATGGTCCGCTTCGATTACTAACAGACTCTTGTCACATAGCGGGTCACACGTTTTGACTTGGGGAGACATAGGCCTACAGTGTACAACACAGACCCATAGCGTACAACACATGTTGGTGATATCATCAGTTACACTTTACACGTTTTAACTTGGGGAGACTAGGGCCCATAGCGTACAACATGTTGGCGATATCATCGGTCACTCGTTTACACGTTTTAACTTGGGGAGACTAGGGCCCATAGCGTACAGCACATGTTGGTGATATCATCGGTCACTCGTTTACACGTTTTAACTTGGGGAGACTAGGGCCCATAGCGTACAACATGTTGGTGATATCATCGGTCACTCGTTTACACGTTTTAACTTGGGGAGACTAGGGCCCATAGCGTACAGCGTGTTGGTGATATCATCGGTCACTCGTTTACACGTTTTAACTTGGGGAGACAAGGACCCATAGCGTACAGCGTGTTGGTGATATCATCGGTCACTCGTTTACACGTTTTAACTTGGGGAGACAAGGGCCCATAGCGTACAGCACATGTTGGTGATATCATCGGTCACTCGTTTACACGTTTTAACTTGGGGAGACTAGGGCCCATAGCGTACAGCGTGTTGGTGATATCATCGGTCACTCGTTTACACGTTTTAACTTGGGGAGACTAGGGCCCATAGCGTACAGCATGTTGGTGATATCATCGGTCACTCGTTTACACGTTTTAACTTGGGGAGACTAGGGCCCATAGCGTACAGCGTGTTGGTGATATCATCGGTCACTCGTTTACACGTTTTGACTTTGAGAAACCAGAGCCAAGAGTGTACAATGTATCGTTATCATCCACCACTCATTTACTCCGTTTGACCTGATATCCACTAGCTTGCTGGGATCACTGGTGGCCAAGTGGACTAAGGCGCTGCAAATGGCTATGCTGAAATGCGCCTCTTGGGCACGCCGGAAACCCACTTACTAGACTTCGAACCCTGGGCAGCCCAAAATGCTTTTGAAAGTTGGTGCTGGTTGGTTTCATTAAGCTGTATACCCCACAAACCTGCAACACTACAGGTGTTTTTCCCACATCAAAATGAAGTGCTGTGACATGACTGGAATACCGTTAAACTTGGCTTTAAAGTCACCTATGCAGAGGTTAAACTGTCATATGATATCTGATGGTTAACATGACCTCGCAGACCCAGTTTACCAACTACAGAACAAAAGTTGACATTTTCGACAGAACTGTCCACATAACCATATAAGACACTATGTTACGATAACATGTCTTGTACCCAAGTACGTAATTATTCCATTGTCTGACACTAAGTGATTACAAGAACCGGTCTTCCCACACAGACACAAGGAAGAACTCCTTACAGCGTATTCCCTGCGTCAAGTTCACATACCACGTCACTCGATGACATGTTTCAGCTCTGGCACTGCCGATGAGTCATTCTGAAAGGTATTGCATTCACTGGAAACGCTGTAGAGGATAACATAAAGAAACACCTATTTTAATCGATTATTTATCGTGTACATTTTGAAATATTTACCAATTCAAATAAACTACAGACGTTCGTGGCGGAGAGCCTTGTAGGAAATCTGTGTTAAGAACGTGCTTTCCCGCTATGATGGTAACTTTGTTAACGTATTCGGGAGTGCTGTATATAGGTTAACAAATATGACTGGTGTTGGCATTCGTTTATCATCAATATTCCTGCTTGAAAAAAAACTTGCCTGTTTTGATGTATTTATACAGTAGATGAATGTGATATTTTAACACCATATGCTCTTTCTATTAATGTGGAAACCAACCAATATGTCACAAATTATTAATGTACGAGTTATGATGCTATATCTGGGTCGCTGGGTTCGGGGAGGCGATGGTGTAATAGTTTATGATCTATTTTGATGCTCACAAATTGGTCCTTATAGGTGAAATTAATTGAGTGAGTGAGTGGGTTGTGGTTTACGTCGCTTTTAGCAATATTCCAGCAACGTCACGGCGGGGGACACCAGAAATGGGCTTCACACATTGTACCCCTATGTTGAATCGAGACCGAATCTTTGGCGTGACGAGCGAACGCTAAAACCATTAGGTTACCCAGGACCCCAGGTTAACTGACATAAAGCCAGGTAGAGCATCCCATTAGAAATTTAGGCACACAACAAGACGCTGAACACGTGTGCGTGTGTGTGTGTGCATGCGTGCGTGTGTGCGTGCGTGCGTGCGTGTGTGTCTGCTTGTGCCTGTGTAATATTATATTATTGTCCGTGTGTCTTCATATTAGTAACAATAATAGCTCGCTGATATTGCACTCATATTCAGGCACACTGCCCACGGCGCTACCTACATTACTATCCCCAGTCTTAGAGCAGTGGCAGTGGTACTTTCCGATATTTGTTCAGTTCCCTTGCAATCATACAGCCATGCTGATTGTTTGGCCCAATGAACTAAACGCTCAAATTTCCAGCACACCCTCACGGGTACCCATTGTGAAACTGGGTGAACTGAGATAATCTCGATCTTAGTATCTTGTCCAAGGACACCACGCAAATGTGCCCACCTGTCTTCCTTTGGTGTTGAGCAGCAGGTAGAGGACAAGAGTACTAATCACTAGACACAAGAGTCGGTCTAATGAGTAAGTGAGTCTTAAGTAAGTAAGAAAGTTGTATAATAAATAAATGAATTGAATGAACAAAAGAACGAACGAGTGAGAACTAACGAACGAACGAACGAACGAATAAACCAATGAATGAACCTATTTACAGGTACCATATCTCCCCTCCGCCTTGTCCCTGTTCAGACGGATACCCCACCCCCCGAACTGTTTCATTTACAAGGAGTCTTCATTTAAAGAAGATTGTCCGAACGGACATTAGACACATTAACCTACTTTTAATACAGGACTAATTAAACTGTTTTAAGCAATATCTTACTAATTTTATAACAGTGCAAAACCAAAGTATTCATAATAGTAAAGCCCTACCACGGTAGCAAGGTCGACATTGAACTTATGTAATGTGACTTTAAGTAAGTGCAGAATGGCCTCTGATTTCTGAAATGACTTTACAGGGAATCGAAACGACACCCAAGTGGTTCTCCGTAAAGTTCTAATGGAGATTTACTTTACACAGAGTTGGGGCTCATCACCAGGCCAGCAGAATGCGGCTCACGGTTTTCTAATTAGATTTGAAGCCATTTGAGGAAGGCTTTGCATAAGCGCACGACTTCGGAGGTCGTAGCCGCTGTTTTTATTTGATCTTTAACTAGTCCCTGTCGACGGTACGAGAGAAGAAAAGTCGCCTGTATGTCTTTTCGCCCAGACGACAAAAATTTAACGTTTTAGCAAAATAGTTGCTGCTGTTTTGGAGTGAATGAGTGAGCTGGGTATTACGATGCTTTGAGCAATATTCTAACAACATTACAGCGAGGTACACCAGATAATTTGGCTGCACACATTGTATCCATATAGGGAATCGAACCCGGGTCTCCGACGTGACGAGCGAACGCTGTAACAACTCTGCTACTTCACCGCCCCTGCTGTTATGAACACATGCATTATTATTGTCTTTGAATGCGACTGAATATGTGGTAGAGGGTTTCTTCATGAAAAAAAAAATGTCTACAAACACCGGGTGTTCTTATAGCTTGACATGTCGAGATTTGTTCTTGTGTTGGTCATGATAGAGGGTATCCCGTGGTAAGATTGTTCGCTGTCACTCGGTGTTCGAATCCTCCAAGGGTACTTGTATCATGTGCCCCAGTGAGATTGGAGATTCAGAAGCTGAGAAAATCTAGACTTGCTTCATTTAGGGCTTTTGAACTGCGGGCAAGGGGAGGCAGTAAGGAAAATAATATGGTTCGGGAACTGTGAGACATATTCATAGCCGACGAACTTCAACGAGGAATGTTTGGTGGGACTAACTTTTGATTAAAATTTCAGCTGTGAGTGTTCCTGGCCATGACTAACGGTTGTGAGGAACGGAGTAAATGGTGAACTGACACTGGAATCCGGAAATGGCTTGGGTCATGACCTCTGCGCTAATTTGCCTCAAAGGTCGTGTTTATGGCTACATTCTCTTTAAGATCCAACAACTATCTGTCTACTTTACACATTTGACATGCTTTTGAATATGTAAAGAGAAGGTTGGTGTTGTATCGTTTGAACAGGTGTTATAACCAATTATCACTACTTAAACAGAACGAATGCTGTTTGCATTAGGTTTATCGTTATTCGCAGCCGTTGCCTTATAATAAACGAAGAATCAGTTAAACATTCAGTACAGTTAGTATAAGGACGTTAATGTAAAACGATGGCCTTGAGGGAAAAGGGTGATGGGTGGGTCATCGACGTCACAGATTGATAAAACATATGTCAGTGCGATATCTCTACGAAAAAGGAGGCCGTACCATCTAAAATCATTAATCTACGCGTGAATTCCAGACAACCCATTTCTAGTTCAGGTGATGAAGAACGCAAAAAAATGTGAAAGAAAAGAAATTCCATTCGCTGAAATTGGTGTAACCACTGGCGAATCTGGGTCACTAATCAAATGAGTCTTTGTGAGGTTTCCCTGAACACGAGGAACCACTGATACCGTCAGCCTCCTGATGACGCGAATTTAAGTCGGGACCGACTGAGCTAGTGTGGACCTGCCTTCTAACACAGATATTGCTGGAGCTTCTGTAGACACACTTGAGTTCGTGTTCGTGCACACGTGTCTGTCCACGCTCAGCACAAGTTTTCGTGTATCATGTTCTCGTTGAAGTCGGTGGATATTTGAGGATCTACTTGGCGTTGCTATATAAGCATGTGCTCGCGCGAAGGCCTTGTCCTTAGAAATCTTTGTATAAGTATGGTAGGCTTTTTTATGTTCATATATATTCTTCTTCGTCTTCTTCTATTGCATTTTGTGCACTTTACGGAAGAGTAAAGCTTGTAAGGACACGCATGCTGGCGTGCACATTTTACCCTTTATTCTTGGCCTCAAAAGTGCAAGCATGTCAAGGACGGTGATAGGCGTGTAGATTTCATCCTTTGGCCACAGCCACATTTGAAGAATGACACATGACTGACACGTGTATGGGCGTGTTGATTTCCCTCTTTGTTTATACCTGCATTAGAACAAGCAAGACTGACACGTGTATTGGCGTGCTGATTTCATCCTTCGCCTATAGATACATTAGAACACATATGATTGACAAGAGTATTGTATATTTCATCCTTTGTTCACAGCAATTTTAGAACACGTCAGACTGACACATTATGGGCGTGTACATTTCATCCGTTTTCCTTTCGTGTACATTTCGTCATAAGCCAAATTTGTAAAAGCATAACATACACACACGTTTAAAGGCTTGTACATTTCATCATAAGCCAAATTTGTACAAGCATAACATACACACACGTTTAAAGGCATATTTTCCCTCCATCCTAGCCCTCCCTGCAGTGCTAAGGCTGTAAATAAAGCAAATCTACATTTCCGTAGGTTCTGAATCTGGCCTCCCCGGGGCTCCTTTTCAAGTTATATGGGTTAGTTTGTCACTGTAAAATTATATATATATATAGATTAAACATTACTTTAAGATGTGATGTTCAAGATGGTACTTCTCGCATCCCGTGTTTAAATGAACACCAGTCTTGACAGTATCAGTGCGACATACGCTCATTGTACTGGTACTCAGATCACCACGTTCGGATTGTACATATTCACACAGTGCATTATGCTTAATGTAGGTACGTTTTCATTTACGAGACAGAACATTAAATACCTTAAAAGTCACATTTTTGTGTTTCTTATATATATTTTTAATGAACATAGTTATTATTGTACACGCAAAGTCTGTTTTCTACATACTAGAGCCATAAAATAAATAATAACTTAAACAATAGAGATCATCACAAAATTCCACATATATTTGTATTACCCAGTATTCCGGTTCTGTGAAACATACGTTGCAAGGCGTATCGCTTCAAAGGCGTATTGCGATATATCGGTAAAACCAGTATTACTGTGCAGCCCTCAAGGGGTTCTGTCCTCACCGACAGAAGATATGTGAATGACACGCCCCTAGCCTGCTAAATAGTAGCTTTTCCTATGAGCCACGGCTTCAGTCGACGACACGCTAGTGCAGTGTTAGAAACATTGCGGTTACATTGTTCAGCAGAGATGCACTGATTCCCTCCCTATGAATGCACTGATTCCCTCCCAACAAAATATCGTCCTGTTTTCATATACAGAACCCTGTGTCTAAATTACCCCGTAATATATTGAGGTCAAGCACGGCTTGACCGGACGTGGTCAATTAAACTGGAAAGCCCCGGCAGTTCGTTACTACTGCTGTAGAACTCGTAGTGGTTGTTTGTTGGTGATAAATGATTTTACAAGGAATAGACTGATGTATCCAGTCACAAGTATCTAATTATCTGGCGTCATGTTTAGCAGTGACGTGGGTGACAGTGACGGCATTTTTTAACACCTGCTGTCGATGTTGATGTGGAGCCTTTCACGTCATTGTTGCCAAAGCAAGGCTCCATTGATATTTACTCTGGAGGATAGAAATGTGTTGAATAGAGTACAATAACGTTTTGGAGTTACCTCAAATGTGCCACTCTTACAACTGTTGTTATTGCTACTATTTCATTCTCACCGCTCCCGAGCAGATACGGGTTAGAATTGATCTTCAGCTCCCCTTCCTTGTCGTAAAAGACCACCAACAGTAAAGGGTGATAAGGTTCAGTGATGCATGTCATCGTGTCTCAAATGCGTCGATTGGTGCTCATGATGTCAATAACAGGACCTGATTCCATTTAACTGAAAAAGTTGCAGACTGTGCCTCGGTAAACAACAAACAAACTAAAACAAACCGTAGCAGATGTAAGGACAGAAACTACCTGACAGAAATCTCATTGATTCTCACAGCTTCCTGGGGAGTGAATACAAGAACAATCTCATTCGCTGTACTATTTTCCTGAATCATTGTCAGAGATGTCTTTACACATTGTGCTGTTGCCTCTTCCAATCTTCTGTCAATTTTACACAAAATTCGATCTATAAATTAATATTTGCTCTTACATTGATTTTAGGCGCAGTATCTTTACCCTTTTCAGTGGCATTACGTCCATTAATATTTGGAGCATTATTTCATAGGATATTTGAACTTGATATTGATTTTCTACGCTGTTTGCAGTACCATGTCCGGAAGCACTACTCGCTTGTAACACCACCGTCCGAGCTGAATAGCAAGTAACACTTTGATTGGTCTTAATTCAAATGGATATCAGCGGTAACATCAGCGATAATGTTTTGTATTCCGACCAGTCAGAAACCTGGCGTATAAATGTCGGGGCACGTGGTAAAGGAGTCCAATACACATCATTTCTGGGATAACGTAAACATACACCTCATTTTGTAATCGGGATTCAGAATTGGAATGGAAATGACGAAAAACGTACCATGTAGTCACAGTATGCTTTTGCGATCATTTCATTTAAAATTCAAGTAGTCACAAATTCACACTTTCCCCCAAAAATGCTTCGTTAGAAAAGATACCTCTGTTTAAAATAGTTGAATAGTTGTAAGTGTTATTCTATGGTTCATGCCTGGTGGACGCATATTAATGGTCGGCTCGGAGTCAGTATAATGTGTATCTCGGTGAGCTGGCACTATAAAACCAGCTGGAGTCTGGGCTAGTACAAGCAATCACGCATACAAGATTCTTAAGCACGACGTTAACGTTTCACCTCACCTCACCTCACCCCACCCCACCCCACCCCACCCCACCCCACCCCACCCCACCCCACCTCACCTCACCTCACCTCGTACTGAATGAGTGCCTGGACATTATTTCGGTTATTTCATGATGTGGCAGCATGATGAAGGGACGTGACAATTGCAGGGCTTTTTTGACCATATACACATCCGCAGTTTACATACTACATGTACAATCTATCTACATGAGTATACATAGACACTTTCTCAAATCCCCATCATACAACAAATAAACTTCTTTGAATATCTCTGTGTTTCAAATAAAAGTAACGAGTAATTAAATACACTTAAAATTTGTTTTCTGTCGTAATATTTTCTGTAAATAGATTGTGGAAAGATGAACAGAAGGTGACAAATGCAGAGTTTACGAACCCTTGATGACAGGTTTCCGGCACGCCTAAAGGGAAGCAACTTTGCCAAGCAAAATGCCATCCGAGCATGTTTGGCTTAGAGGTGACCTCAGTTAGACATAAGCCACGCGTCCAGACAGTGTTTATACCTTGTTTCCATATAAACCCTAACGTGATGAAGTAAAGAACACCCCCTGCATATGAATCAACGTCAAAGGTGACACCAGGTGTCCGCTGAAAAAAGCATGTACTCGCTCACACAGAGAACATTCTTGTACACCTGTTGTTGTGAGTATGCACGACCCCCGTGAAATCCAATTCACCTTCGACCTTCCGTCGTAATTTGAAGTGCTCTAGTGCTTGATTCTTGTGGTACTGTACAGAACCAGTGGTCATTCGTCCTTGACTTGCCTTTGTTTATACGTTGTTTGGCTAGGTGAAGGTCACGTAACCGTAAAACATTAATTAAAATGTCACCGCGTTAATATTTTGATTTTGATGTTTTCTAAGTTGGAGGATAGGTCAAGGAATTCATTGTCGCCGCGAAGGCCACTGGTAAATGTATTTCGTACTATTAATATACTATGATAGTACGCACACACTGAAGCCTTAGTAAACGCACTGGTCACTGGTACGTATTAAAGGTTATTACACTTACAGTATGCCGGGCACTGGTCAGTTGTACGTATTAAAGTTGTAATACTCATACAGCATACCGGGCACTGGTCAGTGACCCCCGCTGAAGTTAAACTGACCCATTTCCTCTGAAAGTAAGAAACGAGTAATAGCGTTTCCAGCACCGGTTTTCGAGTTCTTACAGTGTACTCAACGTATTGACCAGCGGCCAGAGGGTCATTCTCCGTGGACAGTGTGCTATTTGATTTTGATAGTGGAGAGCATATGAAGGAGCGCCAGGGCTTATGGCAAATGTCTGCACGACGGTTTAGTTAACACGTGTGGTGTCCGGGGATAGATGTGCAAAATTGGTCTCAGCATCGGGTTAGAGTCATTAACCAATGTAGGCAACACTGGGGAGCCGGTACAGACCAAATAACAGAATGTGGCCGATTCATTCACCATGCGGTTTCATGGACAACAGTTTGTCCTGAACTGTGAGTAACGAGTGAAAGTAATTTTACGCTGTTTTAGTTATAGTCCAGTAACATCATGGCGGGGAACACCAGAATGGGTTTCACACATTTTACCCTTGTTAGGATTCGAACCCGGGTCTTCGGCGTGACGTTCCTTTAATGTAAAGGAAAGACAGGGACGCAGCTGGAATCAAACCCACTTTTCCAGAGGCTTCTGAGGCAATAATTATTAGTTTCAATAGTAACTGCTATGAATTATACACAAAGAACAATTTGTTCCTTTAACAGAGTCCTTTGAACGTTCCCTTTATTTAGAAAAGGGTTCTTGGCACGAAGCAACCTTTACTAAAAGTATCCTTAACTCTCACTCTTTAACATTGCTTTAAAGTTATCTTAGTCACCTTGGTGATGGGAGGCCCTGATGAGGAAGTATGTTTAGTTTGCATACCAAGTAACATTCTCCAACCAATCTGTGTCACATAGGAACTCACCTCATTTGTTTGGCAAGTCTAGATATCCTTGTGGGTCGGGACGCTCTACCCATGAATACTCTGAAGTGCGCAGGAGCGGATACAGCTTCAGAAAGGGGGTGGTTGGCTGGGGTTTGCACAGTGTCAATGGCCATTTATTAACCTTTCGATGGTGATGCGCACTCCCACATCGCAGTCTTGATCCACCTGTGGATCGGCTTGTCTGAACGTAACATTTAGCACTCAGTAAACCCCTGACTTGTGAATAATTGGCCTAAATGTTGACTGATTTGAAGACTAGGACAATTTCATCCATACATACAAAACTATGCTCTAAAATACCCCGGGCCTTAGCGCTACAATGATCATAACTTTCTTTTTCCAATGCAGGCTTAACATAGTCGTAGCGCAAAGATCGCTTTGGGCAAGTGGGCCCTGGGATGTGCAAGAGCGCCTAGTGATTGTCATGAAGTCCGTTATTCAGACCCCGAAACAAATACACCAAATGCAAGTCTAGAACGTGTAGAAAGTCTAGATGACCAGTTATATTAGGAACGTGAAGACGGTTTCCTGGGATCCTATTTATTATATTTCATGAACTTTGCTTAGAAACCGTTTTTTTCTGTAAAATGTTTAGTAAACAGACTAGGTTTAGGCTAATTGCTCTTATACCTGTGCATAATTGTCTGAAATGTTGTCAAAATTCCTACTGTTAAATGAAGAGATTCCCATACGTCATTCTGTATATGTCATGATTGGAATGACTATAGAGTATTCACTATGAATTTGATATGAAAGAAATTGTCAGGCTAAATGACTCGAAACCTGGATCGGTTCTGCAATAAAAACAAACATTTAAGCATTTTCAGATTTCTCTTGTCTTTTTGGTCCCTCTTTGGTCTTGAGAAGCGATCACGTGGAATAAGGCTGATATGCTGAAATAAGAAGACACGGAAAATATTAAAAACAATTCAATATTTTCACTACTTCTTTTTTGTCAACAGATGATCTTGAAATCGGCTAATACAAGTTTGGAATTAATCTACTCCGTGTTTCAGTACGTGCCACGCCTGCACAGATGACACGTGTCCATTCCTGAGAATTCTCATAAAAAGCCTTGACATTATAATCCTAAAGTATTTCGCAACAGCATCCCTCTGCATTTAATCCGAAGACTCCAATCGTATTTGAAGATATTAGCGTCAGTCACGTGACGAGCAGTACTTCGCGAGTGACGTGTCATATTTTCATGTTCTCCAGTTTCATTTTAACAGCGATCTCAAGCATTTGCTAAAGCACAGGCTGGACAGTGTGTCGCTATTTGGGGAACATTACATGTTATTTATTTATTCGAATGAAAGAAATGATAATCAGGACCTTTGTACGGGCACGTCAGGTGGAAACTCGCATAATAAGTATAAACAGAATTGATCCTAACTGAAGGAAGCCATAGCATAAAATGATTTAGGCTTCATTTGATTCTGTGGTTTCCATGGTAACACTGAGCCTGAGAAGCGTTGCTGTAACCGTTTGGCAAAGGATGCCGCCTGGATCCTGACTGGGTCCTGGTTGGATCCTGCGCTCTCTAGGCACGTTGTAATAATCCGTTTTCAGTGAGAACATAACGCGAACCCCCTTCTCTAGGGGCAAAGTATTGAACGAATCATGCCATAACGAATCTATCATTTTTGGATATCAGGATTTCTTGTTTCATTTCCAGCTGGTAAAACGTCGAAACGGCTCGGGCATTGAGCAAATCTATACAATGGGTTAATATGTCAATCAATAGAGGCTTGAACACACCTGTTCCAAGCGCTTTGTCGTCCGTGTTTACATCCTGAGATATTTATGCGATCGTGACAAAGTGTGTGTGATGTATTACTCAAGCATGTTTAGATTTGGGGTGTTTTTTTAAAGAAGGTATACTCGTTGTAATAGATTGCGGGGCGCCATTGTGATTTCATATTTTCCTAGTTCTAAAAATGTAATTGCAAATTGAAAGAAAAATCTTGAAAAGAAATACAAAAACAGTGTTTCGATTCTAAAGCATTATATTTTTTCTTTTCTTTTCTTATATTTTAAAAATATATTTGTCATATTTGTACGCGGAAAATACTATATGCACTGGTTTTATGCCACAGTCAGAAATCTTCCAGCGGTATTTAAATAATCGGACCTGGACCAAATAATCCAGGGATCAACAGCATGAACATCAATCTACTCAAATTAGATACGATGACATGTGTCAACGAAGTCAGCGAGCCTGACTGCCTGATCCCGTTAGTCGCCTCGTACGACAAGGATGTTTTATTGAAGATCAATTCTAACCCGGATCTTCATAGACCATCTTCAGGACCATAGAACTGGTGATCCAATGTATTCCGAACTAAACTGTTTCACAATACCTGGAGCACATTATTTCCCCTACAGCCTAGCCCTCCCTGCAATGTTAAAGCCTGGTCTGTCTCCCAGTCCCTGAACCACATTATTTCCCCTACAGCCTAGCCCTCCCTGCAATGTTAAAGCCTGGTCTGTCTCACAGTCCCTGAACCACATTATTTCCCCTACAGCCTAGCCCTCCCTGCAATGTTAAAGCCTGGTCTGTCTCACAGTCCCTGAACCACATTATTTCCCCTACAGCCTAGCCCTCCCTGCAATGTTAAAGCCTGGTCTGTCTCACAGTCCCTGAACCACATTATGTCCCCTACTGCCTAGCCCTCCCTGCAATGTTAAAGCCTGGTCTGTCTCACAGTCCCTGAACCACATTATTTCCCCTACAGCCTAGTCCTCCCTGCAATGTTAAAGCCTGGTCTGTCCCTCAGTCCCTGAACCACATTATTTCCCCTACAGCCTAGCCCTCCCTGCAATGTTAAAGCCTGGTCTGTCTCACAGTCCCTGAACCACATTATTTTCCCTACTTCCTAGTCCTTCCTGCAATGCTAAAGCCTGGTCTGTCTCACAGTCCCTGAACCACTTTATTTTCCCTACTGCCTAGCCCTCCCTGCAATGTTAAAGCCTGGTCTGTCCCTTAGTCCCTGAACCACATTATTTCCCCTACAGCCTAGTCCTCCCTGCAATGTTAAAGCCTGGTCTGTCTCCCAGTCCCTGAACCACATTATTTCCCCTACAGCCTAGCCCTCCCTGCAATGTTAAAGCCTGGTCTGTCTCACAGTCCCTGAACCACATTATTTCCCCTACAGCCTAGTCCTCCCTGCAATGTTAAAGCCTGGTCTGTCTCCCAGTCCCTGAACCACATTATTTCCCCTACAGCCTAGTCCTCCCTGCAATGTTAAAGCCTGGTCTGTCTCACAGTCCCTGAACCACATTATTTCCCCTACAGCCTAGCCCTCCCTGCAATGTTAAAGTCTGGTCTGTCTCACAGTCCCTGAACCACATTATTTCCCCTACAGCCTAGCCCTCCCTGCAATGTTAAAGCCTGGTCTGTCTCACAGTCCCTGAACCACATTATTTCCCCTACAGCCTAGCCCTCCCTGCAATGTTAAAGCCTGGTCTGTCTCACAGTCCCTGAACCACATTATTTCCCCTACAGCCTAGCCCTCTCTGCAATGTTAAAACCCTAAATGAAGTAAATGATTTCTCTAGGTTCTATTACATTCAGATACTAAGCGACGTTAAAATAAAACGGCGTTAGAATAATTCCAAACGAGAGAATGAACGAACGATGTTTCATTGTTTCTGGGTTTTCACCCCTCTATTTCCGTGTCCTGTTGCAAACCAACTGGATGTATTGTTAAAGCAGCTATGAATAAATAAAATAAAATAATATGAGTTACTTTTATTTTAGGACAGTCCTAAATATGTCCTCAACAATGGTTGTAACTTCCATTGAAGCTTTGTGACAATAGACATTGTTTGCAAACAACCTATGTAGTTTCCTGAAACACTGGCGTGTTATTAATATATACATTGTGAACGAAAGACTCAGTTTCGAATCAAAACAACAAAAATTATCTTCCAACAACCGACGAAATGGAACTACACAAAACGCAAACGTTTTCTAAACGTTACTAAGCTGACAACAGATGTTGGAACACTGAAAACGTACAGTCAAAACACATCTATATGTGTGTGAAATCATCTTTGAATATCCATTTTTTGTTTCATGTTAGCAACCATAAGATGTGTAAGTTTTTTGTGTGCGTCAGGTTAGGTTCCCAAAGCAAGACAGCATACACTACTATATGTATATGGCGGTGCAATGCAATGGACGCAGTAATAAGGTTTGATTAAAGGTGAAAAATATGTATAAATAAACGAAATATATCCCCATTTCATGTCCACTCCCCACTCACCTTCCAAGATTATATCCTCGAACTGTTTATTCAGCTGAAATCTGATAACGCATTTGCGATGTACGTATGTCTTATGAGTTCACCTTTTCGCAGCAGCATGTGTTATTAAGGTAATAAAACATCTAACATTACTTTTTATGTATCATTATGCAGCAAAGCGTGACATAAACTAAACTAATGTGCAAAATTATACCTTTTTGGGACAACAAAAACAGTGTTTTGAAAATAACATTCAAAGGAAACTTGAACAAATTGACAATTACCTAGGACATACCTTGCCTCATGTGTTAGTTTCATTTGGCTTCGTTGGGCTCTGTGGTGGCCTAGTGATTAACAAGTTCTCTCGTCATCCCAAAGATCCGGGTTCGATTCCCCACCTGTGTACAATTTGTGAAGTCCATGTCTCGTGTCCACCGTTATGATATTGCTGGAATATTGCTGAAAGCGGCGTAAAACCATATTCACTCACTCATTTGAATCCTCGCTGTGTGCTCCGAGGCACCTCATATAATACCTGGAAGCGAATGCATTTTGATTGTACAATGATTGTAACGCAGTGCCAACGTCACAGAAACTAGACGGAATGAGGGTATTGCACTCTATTTTGACGTCGTTAGTAAGAACACTCTAGCATACAGGACAATCGAGGTTCTACTAATTGCTCTCAATTCATGAATTACCTCCTGTCGGAGCTTTGTGGTGGTTTTGATAATGGTACATTATATCTCATGCTGCAATCTTGATCAGCGATGCATAATAACACATCATTATCGACATTTGTTTCATCTATGAAGGAACGTAACTGTTCTCCAACAGCTTGAAAAGACATAAGTTAAACATGTTTCAGTAGATAGTGCTTGGTATGTACTGTTGGGTGAATGAATAGGAATATATCCTCGCTTTCATTCTTAGGAGGCGGTGGGGTAGCCTAGTGGTTAAAGCGTTCGCTCGTCACACCAAAGACTCGTGTTCGATTCCCCACTTGGGAACAATGTGTGAAGCCCCTTTCAGGTGTCCCCCGCCGTGATATTGCTGGAATATTTTTTAAAGCTTACCCTCTCACTTTCATCAAATATAATCATTATTTCACGTAAATCTTATAAATTATCCACATTACTTTGAAGTGAAGATATGCATTTGAATCATTATCTCTAATTATGTATTTGTCTCGCAACCAGGTCACTAAATGAATATGACTTCACGTCAGTTGGGAAAATACATTTCTCTCTTTCTCGGTCTGGATTTCCCTTTGAGTACTGACGTACAATCTGAAAAACGCAACGAATTTTTGTTTAGGTTATGAAGAAGTAAGTCATGTGTCATTGAGAGAGCCAGATCTAACTAACATCATTAGGTGCAGTTCAGTTGGGCACGAACAGTGACGTCACAATGCGGAAGTAATGTTAATTTCCTTTTTGTTTAGGTTATGAATAAGTAAGTCATGTGTCATTGAGAGAGCCAGATCTAACTAACATCATTAGGTGCAGTTCAGTTGGGTACGAACAGTGACGTCACAATGCGGAAGTAATGTTAATTTCCTTTTTGTTTAGGTTATGAAGAAGTAAGTCATGTGTCATTGAGAGAGCCAGATCTAACTAACATCATTAGGTGCAGTTCAGTTGGGCACGAACAGTGACGTCACAATGCGGAAGTAATGTTAATTTCCTTTTTGTTTAGGTTATGAATAAGTAAGTCATGTGTCATTGAGAGAGCCAGATCTAACTAACATCATTAGGTGCAGTTCAGTTGGGCACGAACAGTGACGTCACAATGCGGAAGTAATGTTAATTTCCTTTTTGTTTAGGTTATGAAGAAGTAAGTCATGTGTCATTGAGAGAGCCAGATCTAACTAACATCATTAGGTGCAGTTCAGTTGGGCACGAACAGTGACGTCACAATGCGGAAGTAATGTTAATTTCCTTTTTGTTTAGGTTATGAATAAGTAAGTCATGTGTCATTGAGAGAGCCAGATCTAACTAACATCATTAGGTGCAGTTCAGTTGGGCACGAACAGTGACGTCACAATGCGGAAGTAATGTTAATTTCCTTTTTGTAGAAGACATATGTTTTCAATTTATCGATTACTCCTTTATACAAGAGAGCGGTGGGCTTGGGATCCCGGAGTCACACGAGGGCAATGAGGTACGACTGTAATGGTGTCGTCAGTGTGTATTTGTTTCTTTGTTTGTTATACAACTCAATTTGTTATTGAGGTTAATCATGCCAGGAACCTATTTAAATGAATTCGGTACATCGCATAGATCCCATTTTGAAAAGGTCATTCGGATTTCTTCTCAAAGTGGTAGGGGAAGTGGGGTAGACTAGCGGTTATGACGTTCGCTCGTCACGCCCAAGACCCGGGCTCGATTCCACACAAGGGTACAGTATGTGATGCACATTTCTGTTGTACCCCGCCATGATGTTACTGGACTATAACTAAAACGGCGTAAAATTACTTTTACTCATTACTCACAATTCGACTCAATGACGACTCTATTTGTTGAGACCAATTTTGTACATCTATCCACGGAAACTGCACGTGTAACTAAACAGTCGTCGGTAGACTAGTAGTTATGACGTTCTCTCGTCACGCCGAAAACCCGGGGTCGATTTCCCCCAAAGGTACAGTGTGTGATGCCCATTTCTAGTGTCCCCCACCATAGCATTGCTGGATTATTATCAAAAGCGGCGTAAAACCATACTCACTCATTCACTCACAAGATGTTATTTTCGAAGGGTGTGGTCCCTTTTCGCGATCTTTTCGTGGTCCGTTGAAATAATGTTCTCATCCTTTTGCCCAATCTAATCTGTCTTGTCAGAAAATGGAGACTGGTTATCCGTCTGATTTGATGTTTGACGACTTGATACAGAAACACGCTCGTCTTATAATCACTTATCGTATCCCCTGAATTAAGGTTAGATATACGTGTATACTTACAGTGTTCTCCAAAAAAGTAGGGGAACCCGAAATTTCAGTTTGGGTAGGAATTTTCAAAGACAGACACCCAGTAACCCCATACACGTGCAGAGGGTGTCATTCCAGTTTTGCACGGTTTTCAAGAAGGTCGATAAATCACTTTAGACCATTAATTTTGGCAATCGTTTTGCATCACACAGTTGTTGGTGTTTGTTTATAGCCGTTCTTGTTTTGTTTGAAAATGAAATTCTTACATATGCAAATTTCACGTCATAAAGCAATTATCTTTCAAAAGAGATTACTGCACAAACAGCTACGGTCACAAGGAAGTAGTGATGCACCCTCGAAACATTCATTATTATCACATCATCTTTCATTAACTCTGATATATCACCCAAAGTTTTCAAAAGTGAATTAAAATGTTCCCCTAATTTTTAAAAGAGTATAGCATATAAGCAAGGTCTCAGTTTAAAGTAATACAAGTATCCACAGGAGATGCGATGTGCCACTCACGATAACATTGGACGGTCTCGACTGAATATACGAGGATTTGGCTTCTCATCGCAGAGACACTCGCCTATGCCCTTGGGAAATGATGAGTCATCAGTTTCATCTGAAGCAGGAGTAGGAGGTTGCAATATGGTGATTAGTGCGTGAGTTTAGTTTTCTGCCGCACTTAGCAATATTCCAGCTATATGGCGGCGGTCTGTAAATAATTGAGTCCGGACCAGACAATCCAGTGATCAACAGCATGAGCATCGATCTACGCAGATGGGATAAGATGACATGTGTCAACCGTCATCTGGCCTGACCATCCGATGCCGTTTGTCGCCTCTTACGACAAGCATGAAGTCAGTTCTAACGCGGATCTTCACGGTAGGATGTGTAGATTAGATTATATAGTACATGACATATTGTTCGCATGGAACACACATAAGATTGCAACTATATGTTTTCACCGAATATAGAATATTCTTTTCTCAAAATATATTTGTAACTTCAGGGAATGTGTAAAGATGAATTTCGAATTTTGAATAATCACGAGATCAGTAAGACTCGCATAGAGAAGCTGCCATTAGAAACAAAGAGTTAAACCGCACTGACAGTTTACAGTACAA
Organism: Haliotis asinina; assembly: GCF_037392515.1. Classification (NCBI taxonomy): domain Eukaryota; kingdom Metazoa; phylum Mollusca; class Gastropoda; order Lepetellida; family Haliotidae; genus Haliotis; species Haliotis asinina. Next base: position 30,843,469 of record NC_090286.1, on the reverse strand, counting down.
AGCACTTACGGGGCGGAGACATAATCATTTATCATTTTGTGAAAGGACAGTTTAGCAAACTGACCCTAAAGGAAGCGTATGAATTATCCCAGCATGCAATCTCATCTTGCTCAATGTGTGTTAAACCATATTTCCGCTAAAACAGAAAGGATTGAATCTTTTCAGACAAACATAGCTAAGGTAAATAGATGAAAAAAAGAAGTGTTCTTAACCCGGAAATGAAACCTGAAGGGGAGCCCTGGATCGTTGTCTTAGTCGCATCATATTAATATTCCGATACACTTGACATCTTATTACTTCAGATACGTATTGTGCCTCATTAAGTTTATGTACATTTAAAAACCGTATGTCACCACAAATCCAAAACTGGTTGTTTAATGCACCACGTGTGAGTGAGTGTAGTTTTGACTATGTATGGTTCCCACCGATCACCCGTCAACCAAACAGATCGCGTCTTTGCGTCACCGCGGGATAGCTTGTTGCTAAGGCGCCATTTGGTCCCCCAGCCATATCATGGCGGGGGGCTCCAGAAATGGGCTTCACATATTCACAAGACTTCTTAGGCCGTGTTAAGACAAAATCCTTGTTCACGTTTGCACAATGTTTATGGTGACGTTAGTTCATGAAACTTTATCTCACTTAAGTGATCTTTAAGTGATCGATTTTGTTTAAATCGATGCAGGTCGCTGTAGAGAGTTGTCTCCCTTAGGCAATCAGCAATCTGTGTTCAAAAGTTACACTTTTGGTTTGTCAGCACCAAACCTTTGTCGATGTTTCACCAGACAGGCAAACGTCAAAGACTTGTCATTTCACTACATTCTCCCACATAATGCTGACATCCCGTAATAACACTAAAACATTTTTCAAATGGCGTATGAAAAAAACAATCTCTATTGCAAATCGCGATGCCTTCTTGTCGGTCAAAGAATGGTATAAACTCACATACAGATTAAACAGTATGATCTGACCACCGCGGTATGTGGGCTGGTCCTATCATAGCTATCCGTCAGCGGAAGTCAATGAAATACTTTCACATAGAGAGGGTTTTCCGGAAGTGCCCCATTGTGCCGCACAATGAGATATATTGTCGTCACTTCCGGTTTGATTGCGACTTTCAAGGAGATCTCGAGATCAGCTGGTAAAATTAATAGATGGCTCTCGTGGACATACTTAGGACTAAGTATTTCAGTAATGCAGTTATATAGATATGATGACGTGTATAGGTGCAGGTACTTCATAAACAATTCCAAACACTCATTATCTTCATTTGAAGATTGACGAAAAATAGTTCATCGAGATATTATTAGAATCGGACAAATCTCTACCAAACAGATAGTATGGAGAACAAGATTTATTCATAATTTGCTCAGCTCAGCTGATCTCACTGCCCTGCTCTTTAAACGCTATTTTATTTATGTTTATTTTTGTGATGTCTCCTATAGAATCGTTGATATTGAGAAGCCATCAACACAAATACGTAACAAAACCCAGCCTATTTGTTAAGCATTAAAGGAAACAAGTATTGTTAGATGATATGCTGGAGACATGTTACGTGACATATTTTGAAATCTACACCAGTTGTGTCCCTTCGACAGACTCACACTAGACCACTAGATATAAAGAATATAGAGTGTCATACCACATAAGGTTAAGTGATTTAGCGGTATTGGTTCGTCGGTAAAAGTAGCCAATACAATGACCCCCGACCTTGATGTCATGCATAAAAATAGGGGGAAAAACATGAAGTTGCAGTATCAAGATATGGGTTTAGTGGGGAACTTATTCAGTCTAGCCCAGTTAAAATCATTTCCTTTTTTTTATGTCATTGAAATATTTCCTGGTTTGGTTAAGTTTAGGGACAGTATCGCCCGACTGGTTACATTGTGTGAAAGAATGTCTGACGTTATGGTAGTGCTGAGGTCGTACGGGGTAAGTCATGCCTTACATTGCTTAGTTGCCATGTTCGCCTCGTATTGAGACCGGGCATTTTGTTGAGCATGTCTAGAAATATTCATGCGGATATATTCTAAAGGTTTCACAAGGCAATAACGAACAGTAACATGCTGACTACCAATGATTAGGACAAGGGATAATCAGTGATTGATATTTTAGACGGGCGTTTATTGCGGGGTTTAGCATGACTTGGCAGTTGACTCGTGTTTTCATGCCTTGTGGCGAGTGCCAGTGGGACATCATAAGGGCCCTTGGTGTTGTTGTTGTTGCTTTTGTATAAATTCATAAATTCATGCTAATGACATTGTCCGAGCTGCACTTACGATTCTGCATGTGACAGACTTCGTATGTATAAGGAATGGGTTATTTTGATTTTATCAAAATGTGACATAGTGCTTGTTAGAAGGTAACACCCTGAACAACGATGATGAACTTTCCTGGCTTACTTTGGCTACTACTGTATATCGTTATATTGTGGTTAAAGCCTTCGCTCTTCACGTCGAAGTCCTGAGTTCGATTCCCAATCCGGGTACAATGTGAAGCCCATTTCTTGTGTCCCCCGCCGCGATATTGCTGGAATATTGCTAAAAGGCGGCGTAAACCTAAACTCACTCACTCTATCTGTCCACTTTAATTTAATGTTAGCTGACTGACTCACTACCCCAGCCGGCCTGTGTAATCTTGTTTGACGTCTTACCCGCGCCCCATTTCGTATGGACGTGGGGAGGGTCTTCTAGCCTTTGTCCTTCTTGTACTTTTGTTAACGTTCTTAAGGTTGCATCCCGGAAACTAACTGCAAACTAATCGTTTCTGTTTCACTTTTGCCCGCTTTCTGAAAATCATGCACAGTCAGTGTGGAATATTAAACCAGGCAGAGTTCTTCCTCGTTACAGGAACATTTACCATCCGGGTATCATCTCCACAAACCAGAGTTTCAGTCAGGATGTACTGACTCACATATCACTATCTGTTTACATGCACAGCTGATGTGACAATGTGGCATGTATTTCATGTCTAGCACATAAACATATCCTATGTCAAGCGCATATTCCATGTCAAACAGATGCGATGTTTTGGGTTGTACCGCAAACACTGCATTATGACAATAGTGTTGACTGTCACGCATGATGTGTTATCACAGTGTTATTGGTTCGTGTCACGATACATCATGACAGTACTACTGTTTATGGCATTGTCACGCATTGTGTCAATACGCCAGACATCACGTGACATATATAATGCATTAAGACACTGAATGTAATGAACTAGGTCGAAATGATCAGTCATTATCAAATTATTGTCAGATGATGACGATGATGTTGACGACGATGCCTTTGCCGACGACGACACCGACGACGATTCATTGTAACATGGAACGCAATGAACTAGGTCGAACTGATCAGTCATAATCAATATTTTTGTCAGCTGATGAAGAACATAATGATAAACGAGTGATGTTGCCGAAATGTACTTTTAGTCGTACCAGATAATAGTTTTATTGAACTGACATATGTATAGCCTGAAAACGTACCGATGAATTTCAAAAATGTAAACCTAATTATGTGTCTTAATTTCATCTTGCCAATTGAAAATCTTATTCAACTTAGGATAAAAGTTGTTTAACAAACGATCATTGATTCAAATTGTTTCTATTGGTTTGCATTACAAGGGGTGAGCGCAGTAGTTGGAACAGTGAAACAAATGCACGTGTGGTACGTGATGGGCGTTAACTTAGACCAACCAAACTAGTTCTCGGTGTTTCATTTAATGTGCATACCCCCTTGTAAAACAAACAAACTTAGCGTTTTGAAACTACAACTTTTATCCTAAGATGAATGAAATTTTCAGATTTAAATGTTAAGTTGGCTAGATAAAATTATAAGGATTCGCAATGTTAATTTCACTTTATTCGGTTTGCCTTTTTGTTTAAATTGAAATTCAGACCATATGTATGGTGACCAAATTCAAAAGAAATACACTCGTCTGAAATATATAATATTCCACGACGGAGAGGATATTTTGTCATGTTGTTGTCAAGATGTTTTCAAAGCAATATAAAATTTATGCTAGCTAGACCAAGTTAGTATTGATATTGATAATGCAAAAATCGGTGACAGAAACTTTCAATGTTTATGAATAGTATCCAATGTACTCTTCCTCCGGTAACTAGTCTAGTGGTTAAAGCGTCAAGTCGAAAACCACTTTTCCCAACTTGGGTACAACGTGTTAAGCTCATTTCTGGTGTCCCCCTCCGTGGAATTGCTGGATTTGCCAAAAGCGGCATAAAAGCAAATTCACTCACACACACTCTGGAAACTACTAGGACTACAAGTATATGGTGATCTCAACCCTTCATTCCACGTCGGTGTTCACTTACCATATTTAAACTCTCTACATTCAGTATTGCAATGATCACAGCATCAGATGTATGGTGTCTGTCCATTGTCAGCATCTTGTCCAGAACACTCTGAGAACACCGCATTTGGCTTCAAGGAAATCCGATTTTAGCCTAACTGTTTTTCTTAGCCTGTAGCGACAGTGATTTCGAGCCATAGTAAAGTGACTGGACTTGAGGATTGACGATTGATTTTCGTAATATCTTGAGAGTCGAAGCATCTCTTTGATCAAGGAGTTTTTGCGGAGTTGCGTCAACATGTACCCGTCGGAGGTTCTAAGGCCGAGCCGGCTTTGTTTTGGATTGCAACTCGTTCGCTCTTCAATCTCCAGCACTAGTATTTGGCCATTGATTCAGGCGTACATTATTCAAACGGCCTTTTGGTCTATTTATTTTCATTCCTGAAAGACGGGTCTTAATATTTTTTTATCAGGTGCAAGATAATATTTCTTAATGATTCAAGTTCTAATGTTGCTGTATCGAATATTATTGAGTACTGTTTAGATGGCATCAAAGTCGAAACCGTTGAGCTTGTAGATATGCCAAGGTACGGTATTGCCATTCTTGTCTTGGTTTGTGTCCCATGTAAACTGGTATGCGGTTGTTGTAAAAGCTTCGTAATAACAAAATACCATTTTGAGAAATTGTTAATTTTTCTATCTTCGCTACGTTGGCAACATTTAATGAAAACTTTGGTTTTCGTAAACCCCTCCTTTCCTTTAGAAATAGTAAGAACGTACATAACGCCTCCCGCTTTTAATCCGCATGTCTTGTCTAGCAAGTAACAGTTTGCCCTCATAACATGGCATGATTTCGAATGTCTTGGAGCACGGTGAGTTGTTGCCATGGTGATATCATCCTAACTGCTTCTGATTAAATAGTACCCTCATTATCACCACAGTTCTTGCAGATGACACATGCATGTTTGTTTACTCAAGACTATAAGCCATCAGTCATCTGATTTCATACACATGTCAATAGTTATACCAAGTGGAAGTATTTTCCTTCATATTGCCGATTTGGCCACCACTTGTCGCCAGTATGGGAAAGAGGGGTATTTCCTGGGAGTTTCCATTCTTATTGTTAAGTCCAAAGGGGAGGAGAAACTGACACATCAGCCTGACGTACAATTGTTTAACTGGTTCTAGATTCCAGTCCTTAACTCACTAACATTATGACATTATTTTACTCAGGCTGTCATTAATCTGGCCATTTGCCCCATTGGTCTGTCCTTTGTGGCAAGAATCGGATATGTTTAACCGAGGTCTTTGGCGCTTTAAGCAGTCAGTCCCTAAGGAGAATATATTCCTTTCTAATTGCCATGACGACTTAGTCGTTTCCATAAATGCAGGTGAGAGTTGATCCATCTGACTGACTGAATTTAGTTTTACGACGCCTTTAGCAATATTCCAGCAATATCACGGCGCGGACGCCATGAATGGGCTTCACACATTGTACCCATGTGGGTAATCGAACCCGGACCTTCGGCGTGATGAACGAACGCTTTAACCACTTTGCTACACCCACTCCCTGGTCCATATGACCTTAACACAACAAGTGCTGTATCCAAGGCATGACCTGCGTCCTTGAAGCCATGACCTCAGAAAATTCAATAGCATCATTAAATCAATAATAGGTCAGGAAAGGAAATGTCAAGGTTACCGGCTGACGGCCAAGGTTAATCACCCATGTGGTGCTATTAATCTTTGTCGTATATATAACATACTGGGTCGTACTCGAGGGTCACAAGTACTCAAATCAAAGTTTGTTTACGTGTTGCACAAGAAGCGATTTCTCAGTAGCATCATCTGATGTGCGTAGGTGTTGTGCAGCTGAACCATTTACTGTTGACCAGACTCGATGAGGGCGGGTTGATAATTTATCAGGGTTGTGTTACGGATAAATAACTTCAGAAACTTCTCGTTCATCGAGGATTACAACACTCGATGAGGGCTGGTGGTTAATTTGTCAGAACTGTGTTACGGATAAACTATCTTGACAAACAACTCGTTTATCGACGATCACAACAGTCAGTAAGGGCAGGATGACAGTTTCGCAGATCATTGTTATGGATAAATATCATAATATCTAATATCTAGTCAATAATGACAACGCTCGATGAGGGCTCCATGATAGATACCCAGAGGACATGTTATGGATAAATAACCCCAGCGTGTACTTCTCGTCCATTTAATGGTGACAACACTCGATAAGGGCTTGATTATAGATTGTGAGAGCAGCGTTATGAATACGAAACTTCAGTCTACGTTTCCTCTATTCATTGATAACAACACTCGATGAGGGCTGGATGACAGACTGTCACAGTAGTGTTATGGATAAATGACTTCAGCTATCATAAATGATGATTATTATAAGAGCCGGCGTCAAATATAGCTTAATGGGTGTTAGGGATATACGTTATTGTTGGGATATGCTTCACGTTAACACAACTGAATTTCTCGATTCATACTTATAAGACGTTCCTGTGTTGAAGGATTTTAACCATCCTGATTCCGAATTGAAATTATTCATTATGCTCATTTTGTTCGATGTCCATGAGTTTGTTCACTATTGACGTTTTAGAAATCCGTTTTGCCGGTGGGATCGATTCTGCTGTTTATGCAGATCTGTTCTCAGTCCATGTTGCCTTAAAAGATAAGAGTGAGAAAGTGAAGTTTGATAAATGCTGTATCATCAGTTTTGTAACTATTCGTTTAGAGAAATGTCTTCCGTTTTACGGTTATGATTTCCCATCAGTTGTAATGCTAGTCAGATTCTATTTGTCAGGTACAACTTAAAAAACTGACCATGTCCAAATTAGGTCACTTGTCTTGAAACAACGACATCCTGCCCCTCTCTATGAGGAACGAGGAGGGCAGCTGAGTGGTTTAACAGCATGCGCGTTATGCGTCTGAGTCGATTCCCCACGCATGTAAGCTCAAATTTAATATCCCTTTCCGTAGAACCGATGCAGAATGGCTCAACAGACACTTAAATCCTACTCACTCAATTCCCTTTCGTATATCTCACCGTATTTAAAAGTAGATGGTACGGCCAGTTCTGGCGACCCATCCATCCACGTTCATCAGCTGAATCAACCAGCGTCGTCATCAGCAACGCATCACAACGCGTTCACGTCCACTGATTCGAACCCGGACCTTCGTCGTGAAGAGCGAACGCTTTAACCACTAGGCTACCCACCCCCCTCTGTGTGTTTGACAACCATGTCATCCTCACCTGAAATTAGAAACAGGCTTGAAACGAACGGATAGCGGGCATGTTTCTGACATCCTTGAGACTACTGTTTGCTGCTGCTGTTGCTTCAGAGGCCTGCTCTTGATGCTCCCTCAGAGTGGGCGTCCGTCGCACAACGATTTATCAATGTACGCCATTTTATTGGTATTGATTTTTCCAGGTGGTTGCATTCCCCTGTTCTGTGCTTTTATGAATCGGGGCAGCTGAGGAGTTGCTTGGGAGAAAACGCTGATATTGACAGAGATTTGAAAAAAAAACAACCCAAGAATCTCTGTCCACGTGAAGCTGATGCGACAGTGATTGCTGGACAGTCAGGGCGAAGAGCGGATATGTCGCTCATGTTGGGTGTTTTGTGGCATTGCAAGTTCAATTATAGGCAGTTTAGTTGGGGTTGTCCGAATTACGTTTTGCTTCCAGTAATGTCGAGTTGTGAGTTTGATAAATGGCGAAAGCACGACCTGTTTGAAAATCAATGACAAATGTGAACGTGAGTTTTTTGGGGGAGAAGAGTACGGGACAGCTATGACATTTTGTTAGACTGGGTTTCTGTGACAGTGACTCCGATTAACTGTAGTAGTGTATTCACTTTGTATGAGTTGTAGTTTATCAGCACTCAGCAATATTCCAGCCAGATGGAGGAACATTGCATGGCATATAGGAGACAGGCAAGTAAATCCGTCCTTTTTAATTTAAGTATGTGTACAAAATATTTTTATAAGAATGCCGTAATATTTTGGCAGAAAAGGTATCCATAAAGTTTTCAATAGCTAAAAAACGGGTTTAGAGTTAATGGTTATCTGATAACAACAAATAACAAAAGAAATGAAAAAATGCGCCTTTTCTGTCTGCTAAAGCAAGATTTGCGTGACCTTTTGGGCATGATCTATGTTGATTGGAAGGAAATATTCATGTATGTACTTCTGTTCGAAATCACGCAATGCAATTCAGAAATATTTACCTACAAGCGTGTTAATGGGACACAAGCTTAAAACAGATTTGGCAGAGATGTTTTGTTATTGATTAAGATGTCCTGCTTGGTAAAAGTTTATCCTCGTACAGTAAAATCTCATTAATGCGGACATCCTTCGTAATAGCATTATATTATGGAGGGAGTAAAAGGGAGTGGTTTCGAAGTGATGTTTATTCATGCGTAATCATAAAATCAGAAAACGACTGTACGGCATGTAAGAGTCTGGATTAGCAGGTGGAAACTATCGTGTGTTGAATTTGTCCTGGGATTGATGTTTATAGGAACTGCAGAATTTCTCAGGATATAAATCATTCCAACTGTGGACAGTTGCTTAGACTTAGTCTCTGAATATATCTATAGTCTCTGATAGTAACAAACTAGCCCCTTTTAATTGAAAAGGAGCCCAAGGAAGAGATGCAGAACTTGAGGATATCTAGACCTGCTTCATGTATGGCTTTAGCACTGCAGAGAAGGCTTGGCATTAGGCAAAATATTGTGGTTCAGGGACTGTGTAGGCTTGGAATAGGAATTCCCGATATTTCGAGTGGAATGTTAGAATATGCTTCTCTTAAATTGATACCAGTACTATGGATCTAGCATTATTCAAATGGTTTCTTTAAACAACACTCATCACCTGTAATTCGTGGGCCTTAGATCATGAAATGTTGACAGTGGGAATTAACAGCTGGTTTAAACGGACTATCAATTGTCTGTAGATGCAACACTGCCTTGAATATGAGTTAGTCAAGTAAAATATACTAGAATATACCCCAACTATCGCTCACAGACCATGTTTTATGTCACGTGTTTAATGGCTTATTGTTATCCCAGGTCAGGGCTGTTTATTCTGCGAAAAGGGACCATCAGGATATCTGCCAATTTTGTTATGCCATTAATTATCATTATGGATCTCCTAACTCTGTAGGAACGCAAGGACTAATGATGAAATGGACGATAACGAAGTTGGTTTAATATTAAATATTAGTGAACTATTTCATGGGTAAGGGGTACCACTAACCTGCGAATGATTCAAAATATTCTCAGTTTCAGTTTGTTATACCTGTAATGCATAGATCTGAGAAACTAATACCAATCCTGATAAAGGTAACCTGACGACTGTGTGGAATGGAGGTTCATGTTTTAATTTGAATATTTCATGTTTTGGAATCATTAGAGTCTCACCCTACCTTAGGGACCGTTCATCATCACCCTACCATACACTATGAACGGTTGCTTATGAGGTTAATCATTTGTAGAAGAAAACAAGAACGCAATCTGAATGTACAAGACGACTCGTTTTTGAGGAGTTCTGTCAAAGGAATGAGAACGTTAATCTCGCTCAAGACGAACCAGTGGAATCAGATAACCAGCCTTGCCTTCAAATCAAATTCAAGGCTACTTCAGATGTATCTCAGGGTCATCTGATAGTCGGCCAGTGGTCAAACAAACCAGCAATGCATATGTGTTCTTGCCAGGCTAAGCAATTCCAAATGAAAATCAGCGGGCAAAGCGAATCACCGAGAACTATTTGATTAAACCATTAACACTAAAATTGCCGATTGATAAAACGGGATCACAAGCCTACTCGTCTGATTTCACCACGGCTAGCCTCGTGTATGGGTTGACATCCTAGCGTAAGATCAGATCAAGTCACGAAACTTGATGGGAGTGCCTATTTCGAATAGTACTTGACATTCACGTGTTGAACGCGATTTTCACTTAGTGAACTGATACGAGGGAATATGAACCCGTTATTGATTGAACGTGCCCGTAGAGTCAAATGGCAGCCTGATACTATCCGACTGAACATGCCCAGTGACCTTGACCTCTTGTGTGACCTTGAGCCTTCTCATCCTGTTCAATTACTGGTCAGTGCTGAAAAGCACTGACCCACTCGGGGAATAGATTAGATGTGAGGATATGTAACATACGGACAGTATGCGTCGGCGTTGACTGGACGTGGTATTTAGGCGTTCTCAGTTGGCATACTGTCAAGTTTGATACAGAGAATTATATCGCAAAGCAATGTATAAATTCCATGTCCTTGGCTTAGATTTAGCTGGGAAGTCCAACCGCTTTCAAATTTACTTTCATTCGTATTCCAAGAGCAAGACCGTCATGCAACTTATTCAACAGGTGATGGCTTTTCTTTTTTTGAGAGTCTCACCCTTATCTACCGCATGGAAATGCGCATCTGAAGTGCCTTATTTATATCAGTGTGTGGCACCATGGTAAATTGATAGTTAAATATTTATAATCTATTTCCTTCTTAATAGGTAGGAACATTTGGGGATCTGTAATCTGAGGATGTGCGGTGAAATAATATGCTTATCCGTATTGCCATATGAACAAATACATCTGTTAATCAACTGTCAAAAAGTACATCTATTCTAATATTTTTTAATGTTATGAACAGGTTGTTATTGCTAGTTTCAAGGTTATTTAGTGATCGATAAATTACAAAATCAACTAACATTAATATTCGAACCGTGAAGATTCGGATCAGAATATGGTGGTCAGAATGGCTGCCTTGGTTGATGCATAGCCTAGTGGTCAACGCGTTCGCTCGTCACACTGAACTGAGACCCGGGTTCGATTCCCACATGGGTACAATGTGTGCAGCCCATTTCTGATGTCCCCTGTCGTGATATTACTGGAATATTGCTAAAAGCGGCGTTAAACTAAATTCAGTCAGTCATATGGACCAGCTATCATTGGCATTTATGGAAACGGCTAAGGCGTATCGGCAATTAGAAAGGCACATATTCTCTCTGAAGACTGGCTCAGTTCAGTATAATAGTAGTTTCAGAAAAGCATGCTTCCAACATGGCAAGTGTGAATTAAAACAATGAAAAGATGCTTCCAAACCAAAGTCTCAACAACTCCCATGTTCTCCTGGAAATCCACGTTCACATGCTGTTGGAACCACCTTGTTCTCAAGTAGACGGAAGGGTGTATAAGTGGGATTTACAAACCGCTGCGTGGTATATTTCTCTTGTCAAACCATATAGACACCCTGGGATATGGAACTAAGGATGCAGAGAACACATCTTGTCTCAGCCGCTTCAGCGGTATTATCTTCAACAGTTTATGATGCAAGATGCTTGGGCATAGGAGATTGTTCAAATACAACCACTTGAAACATTCCAGTGCGTTCTGTTTGCTTAACAGGGGAAATTGCGTTGAATTATTGTGCCTCGTACGCTAAACATGTATAAGTAGATGCCCTATTTTCTTTGAGACAAGGGGCGGTGGGGTAGCCTAGTGGTTAAAGCGTTCGCTCGTCACGCCGAACACCCGGATTCGATTCCCCATATGGGTATTATGTGTGAGGCCCATTTTCTGGTGTCCCCCGCCGTGATATCGCTGGAATATTGCTAAAAGCGGTGTAAAACCAAACTCACTCACTCACACTCACTCTTTGAGACAAATACATCTTTTTGATATAATGTCTTATCTTATGTTTGGATCATATGGAATAACTGACACTGTCATGATTCTTTAGTCAGTAGTACTATATATTTTGTATAATGAGTGCAAAAATACAGATGTCAGGCCAAAATGTATTTTACATATGCACATAACAACGTTAATTTGAAAAAAAGTATGTAACATTTGCGAGTTATTTAGGTTTGTTTGAGAAAGAATATGTTTTATTCTGCCACTGGGTCAAAACAAATGTATGCACTTTTTGACGTTTGAGTGCGAAACTAAGAGGGGGTTTGAGAGAGGAGTACTAGGGTGCTCTCCCGCCTCTTGTCCTGCAAGTTTATTGAATGTTCATGGACACTCTCGTGAAAATGGATGAAAGTAAACTGTGCACCTCCCCCTTTCTCGAAAAGATGGATCAGCCCCTGATTATCAAGTCTTATCGCAAACTCCCACAGATTGTTATAACATACTTATATCACCCAAGTAAATGGTCCTTATAAGTAACCTTTGATATGATAAATCATCCCTGTTAATACCTGCATCACATAACCGGATAAGTAGTTGAGTTATTCGCGGTGTCAAGACCGTTAAAGTGGACTATCAAATGTCAGAAAGTCCTTCCGCATGAAGATGGGGACTCAAGTAAGCTGATTTGCGGTTTCCAGGGCTGAGACTAAGACCTGTAAGGGACAAACGCTGCCTCGTCATTTGCGGCGAGCCAACATGACAAGAAAATTATTATAAATCGTTTTTAAAACATAACGCCAGACAAGAAATCGCAACTTTTCTCTAAGCGCCATGTCAGTGTCTTGTCCTACAAGCTATGAAAAGGACTAGTTGCTTTGAGAATCTTTGGGCTTACCCTGATTAGCGAAGCTTATGTGTTTCGGGGAGAAGCGTTGTAATGTTCTGTTAGAAGGAGGAAATGATTGATATTTAACGCCGAATGTTTTTTTATGATTTGAGGGTATTAGTTCCAAGTAATGCTCCCTGGATTCTTCCGAATTGACATGAAATAGCGTCAGTCAATTTTTAAGGCATTTTTATGGCTAATGGAGGGAAAAACATGATTATGATTGGTAACAATGAAACGAGAGGCAACGTATGATGCATCTATCGTGAGTGAAGGCGACAATTCTTCTTGACAAGTGATGGATCTTCTCTGATGTATCTGTAGTTGATGGAGACACAGGCCATGCAGTCGAAGAAGCATTCATTGACCCGAGTAAGACACAAATCACTGATCTTATTATTGCCAGCTGCATACCTCGCTGGAGCTTGCTCGTTAGGATTAGAAGTAAAACAAGACTTTGGGATAATTAAACTTAATAACTGAACTTATCTTATTACCTGTGTCTTTACACTACTCGATCTCGGCCATGCCAATGGGGCGTCCAATGGTTTGCTTGATGACCAGTTGGTAGATTGATCGGGAGTACGGTCAAACCCTCCTGGCTCAAGATGGCGTTGAAATAAGGCCATGGCGGTCGATGGAAGAAGATGACCGTTACAAACAAAGCTTAATCTTGTCAGGCCGTCCGGCATTAGTCCAGTAGTCTCTCAATATGTGGCCAGGACACACACATTAATTTTATCCATCATGACCTACGCTTTAAGATCGCATCTTTTATGTGAGAATTAAGTATGATGCTTGGAAATATGAGCTTAACCTTCTGTTTTAAGATCTATGATATTTCATTGGATGAAAAACTGTCTGAAGCTGTCAAGTTATGGGAATACTTCCGGTTCATTTAGCACAACGACGATGGTTATGGACGAATAAGCAACTATTGCGATAGTCTATTGCAACATACTATTGCCACCACTATTGCGATAGTCTATTGCAACATACTATTGCCACCACTATTGCGATAGTCTATTGCAACATACTATTGCCACCACTATTGCGATAGTCTATTGCAACATACTATTGCCACCACTATTGCGATAGTCTATTGCAACATACTATTGCCCCACCTATTGGCATAGGGTTGTTTTATCTCCCTGAATCTTCTCATTTGAAGTCAAATGAATGACTCAATAGTTTATATGAAATAACAACTTGAAGAAGTTTCATCCTGTTTCGGTAACTGGCAAGAAACTTGAAACCCAGATCAAGTTAATAGTCATGTTTGTTTTTGAAATAGGTAACAGGGGCGGATAACTCTTGATCAAACTGAACGAATCTGGCACTTCCTGTATTTTGCGCTGCGCATTCATCAATGGAGCCAGTTGTTAAACTGTCGTTAGTCACACATATTATCCATTCTTCATAGATAGTGTTTCGTTTTTACCATCGATTAATTGCTATCGCAGACTCACAATTGCAATCCATCGTTCGATGCATAGTTACAGCCATACTGATTCTTATCTGGCGTTGACATTTACACTCATTCACAGAGCGGGTATGTAAGGCTAAAGATACGACAGAACAAGGGCAAATACGTTTCTTATCAACTGACTTTAGTAAGTAAATAACAGTGTTGTAAGTAAACTTTGAGTTTGAAAACCTCTACATGACTAACCCAGCTAACACAGAAACGTTTTGAAAACGTTTTACAAACGTTTCCGTATGGTTTTAGAAACATTCTAAAAAGAACCTAATTTTGTGGACTTTAAGAAGGTTTTGAAGAAACGTTGGCGAGAACTATTAGAAACCCTTTAAAAACGTTTTGGAAACGTTTTTCCCATGGGGTTTTCAAAACGTTCCAGAAAACGTTTGGGTTGAACCTTCTTGCGATTGTAGAGATATCAGAAACAATATCATCTTCTGACATCGTTGCAAGGATAGTTTACTAACACTAAGTTTTTTTAATCCAAAATATACACCCAGCTTTAGTAAACCATACAGGTTCATGAAAAAAAATGAGCTTTCACACCCGATGAGTTCTTTCTGTGCGCGTGGTGTCAAGCCGGAGGTGTGACCCAGTATTGTACAGCCGCTCGCATTTGATTAAGACCACCACACAAGATCATTATCTGCCCGTCCGAATGAACACCCCACCGTCTGCTCTCATCAGAGAAGAAGTTCCAGCCACAATGCAGCATCTAAGCCAAGCGGTGTAGACAAATAATGACCTCCTGTTTCTTCGTTGAAGTGTAATTGACATAGGCCAGTGGGCTAGGAGAGAAGTATCGAACAGCCATCAATAGGAATCTCCTTATCTTCTATGCAAGGTTGGTGGCTAATTGCCTAACTGCACAGTTCTGTGTTGGCGAGGCTACCTGTCACCTAGTGGTCTGTATTGATATTGGTCCCCTCCAAACTGGGTTTGGAAAGCGCAAATGTTCTTCGCCCGAAGAACCATCATTCATTGTTCGGTAAATAAAGACTAATGTAGATTCATTCCATTGCGTTTGACCTCTGTAGGAGCAGTTCTGAGAAGAAATCCATTCATTGTTTTCCAGCACTATTCTCAAGGAATACGTTCAGAGAAAGCAGTCTGATTCGATTTAGTGCACTGAGATACCTTGGTGGACTGATTTTGATGCTCACGTGAACCTTTAGCTGTTTCTGTAGCTTAAGGGTGAGGTATAGCTGTAGCATATTCCGATTGTATTTGCAAATACTCTGGTATGATCTTAGCTTAGACTGTTATTACGACATTAATCAATGCATAGCTTAAAGTTCTCTGGTTAAAAGATCTCTAGATCGGTGAAGATCCGGATTAGAACTGATCTTCAGTAACCTGTGCTTGTCTCAATAGGCCACTAACGGGATCGAGTGGTCAGACTCGCTTACTTGGTTGACCCATCTCATAGATTCCCAGTTGCGCGGAGACTCGAGACTCGATTATTTACAGCCCGCCAGAGAGATTTGGAATATTGCCGAATGTGGCGTAAAACTACACTCACTCACTTACGATCTCCACAAGATAAGACCATTGCGAAATGCGTAACAAATAAGTCCTTAAATACCATTAAGTGCAGCTTGTATACTCCGTATGAAATATTTTTTTCTGAACTTGTGAAAGTATTGCGACTGATCTTTGAAAACGGAAGTCAGTGTCTGTGTATAAAATTATTGTCCCCCTTTAAAGAAGCCGCTGTGAAAATTAGTTCCTATCATACTTTTTATCGTTCCCCTACCGGAATCAACATGGCATTAACGTGCACGATAAATGATAAATACACTGATATTTCAGATAGGTTTTTATGTTACCCCTCTGTTCCACGATAAAATAATCAGCTCTCTGAGAGAACTTGTGTAGATTTCTAGCTCTAGTAATCTATTCGCTGAAACATCAGAGGGGATACCCAGGATGCAAAGATGCATTAACCGAGATAAAGTAGTAAGTAACTGGAATAAATTTATCAATTTTACTTCCGGAAATGTAGGCCACTCAGGTGAACATGTTCATATAGCATTATAGAATGATTGAATGACTTTAGTTTTACGCCGCACTGAGAAATATTCCCGCTACACAATCGCGATCTGATGGTCAGCCTTGCTGGCGTGGTTGACACATGTCAACGTATCCCAATTGAGTAGATCGATGTTCATGCTGTTGATCACTTGGTTTGCTTGTCCCGACACAATTATTTTCAAACCGCTTCCATATAGCTGGAACAACGACCAAACAAAACCAACAAAATGCTCACACTCTACCTTGTTCAGAATTCAACGCAAAAGACGACCCTCAAACATATAACCTTTTTACCCAACCTCCTCTGTGTACCTTAATGATAAATGAGAACAAATAAACAAGCAAACAAACATTCTTGGCTCATCATGGCGTTGTTCAGTTCAAAACATGAATGAGCTCACTCGCCTTAGTGTAGTTCTCATTCAAACCGGCGTATCTGCTATAATATCTAACGGTCATGCTTTCTTTAAATTGTACAGCTCCGCTGAAGTAAAACCCCAGCTAAGATCTTATCCGTTACCATGAACCTTTGGAGGATAAAAAGAAAATGAAGTTCCCAGGGTTGATAGTTAAGATACTCAGAGCAATCGCAGCATTCCTGTATAAATTGCAGATTCTGTCGGTGGGCAAATCAACGATAAACCTAAAAACTTAATCAGCCAAATTGCTGATAAGTGTCGCGATAAAAGCAAGCCTCTAGACCGGATATTAGTCGAAGCCTTTTGATTACGTAAGGAACAAACACGCAGGACCGAAGAATGCGAGACACGCCAGATCCCAGCAACTTCCTTATTGCTGAGCTGAAACAACAGTGGCAGATATCTCATTGTTGGCTGTGGCAGCAGTCGTCACTTGAATGATTCCTTGTGCGAGAGCAGGATACAGAATGACCAGGATGTTGATAAAAGATGGCCTTGGTGTTTGATTAGCAGGAGGGAAGGTAACTTTCGGCACGTTTTGGACAAATGGTTCCAAGGAAAGGTTTTAGATTCAGGATGATGAGTTTATGCTTATTTTCGGTAATGTTCCCTTCCGAAATGATTCCATTTTTATGGCAAGTGTGCTTAAACAACGGATTGATTTCTATGGACGATGGCATAAGACTGTAGTTAAGGTGCTGGCTTATTGGGAAATTTCTTGGATTCTTTATGAAACTATATCCTTGAGGAAAGAATCCAGTCATTGGTGTTATGTGTTTTGTGGGTGAGTTTAGTTTTACGCCGCTTCTAGCAATATTCCAGTGACGTCATGGCGAGGCGAGGTACTCCAAAAATGTACATGAATATGTTTTGTGACTCATAGCGTGACGGGTGAACGCTCTAACCAACAGACTACCGCACTTGGTATGATGTTCCCATGCTCGTGGTCATAAAATCACAATGGCCATTCCAAAAACTGATGCCGACTCCACACTGAGAGTAAAATATATACATGTATTACCAGTTGACAGAAAGTAAATGGGGCAATTGGATGATTTCGAACAAAACGGAAGTGACTGGTTTACAGATTTGGAGCATCCTGTAGTGAAGGTCGGTGTCATTATGTAGGTAGTCACTGAATAATATTTTAGAAGAATATGTAGTTGAAGTAATGAATGAGGACATTGTGTGGCAAGTGAGTGAGTATAGCTTTTCGCTATATTCCAACAATATCACGGCGGGAAACACCAGAAATGAACTGCACACATTGTACCCATGTAGGGAATCTTCGGCATGGCAAGCGAATTCTAATTAATGTTCTGGAGAAATGTATGAGACCCATATTTCGCCATATTGTTACCGTCAGCAGAAAACCATACTTACTCTCTTAACCCTTCGGGTTACCTGCTTTTGTCGCAGTTTACTACTCTTTCGAATGTAAACAAACAGACTTAACGATTTACCAAATGATTTATGTGCGTTTTGTTAAAATATTGGTTATGCAAATAAATCAACTCGAACACTTTTGGAAAATTGTAATTAGTGTGTAGTTTTCTTAGATGATTTTGTTTTGTAGTTTCCTCTCTTGATGCTCAGGGGGAATGCGCGGCCGTGGGTTAGCCTAGTGGTTCACTCGTCACGCAGATGACCCGGGTTTGATTCCCCTCATGGGTGCAGTGTGTGAAGCCCATTTCTGGTGACGCTCGCCGTGGTATTGCTGGAATATTGCTAAAAGCGGCGTAAAACCATACTCCCTCACTCAGAAGGAATGCAGAGTAAATGCTTGTCTGAACCCGGGTCTTCAGCGTTACGAGCGATCGCTTTAACTACTGGCCTACCCCACCGTCCAAGCGTTTACTAACTAACTAAACGTGTAATCGTTGGTTCAATTGCCGGATTCACCCTGATAATGCTTCCTGGGTTTTACAAACACCGCACTGTGGCTTCTCGTGGCATTCACCCGTGAAGGTCCCGGGGTAGAATAGGCCTTCAGCAACCCATGCTTGCCATAAAAGGCGACTATGCTTGTCGTAAGAGACGACTAACGGGATCGGGTGGTCAAGTTCGCTGACTTGGTTGACTCATGTCATCGGTTCCCAATTGCGCAGATCGATGCTCATGTTGTTGATCACTGGATTGTCTGGTCCAGACTCGATTAATTACAGACCTCCGCCATATAGCTGGAACATTCCTGAGTGTGGCGTAAAACTAATCTCACTCACTCTCTCACTCGTGGCATTCAGTAAGGATTATACTCCATCATCTAGTTGGTGCGCTGTGATATTACTGGAACAATGTTTCTATTGTGTGAAAGTAACCTCACTCACTCACTCGTCGGAATAAAGATGAAATATTGCCAACGTTAACGCTAGTTTACACTCACGCTGAAAGCATATATTTTTGACATTGTTTTGATAAACAATTATTTTCAAATTGAAAAATAACCAAATTTGAAATGAAACCTGAGGAAATCTAGACTTGCTTCATTTAGGGCTGTAGCATTGCAGAGAGGCCTGGGTAGAATGAAAATTATTGCTGTTCAAGGACTGTGAGACATACTAGTGAAAGCCTAGACTAATGCCTAGTCTCTGAGTATATATAATGATGATAGTAACAAACTATTCCATACAAACTGAAAAGGAGCCCAAGGGAGACCAGAGATTCAGAACCTGAGGAAATCTAGACTTGTTTTATATAAGGCTTTAGCATTGCAGAGAGGATTAAGCAGTAGGGAATATACTGTGGTTCAAGGACTGTGAGACAGACAAGTGAAGGCCCACCAAAAGGGGTTTTGCTCTGTATACAGATCCTGAGACGATTATGATTTAATATGGCGGTTGATTTGACAAAGCCCAAGGGGGTCCCATAAAACGAGCGATGGACAATACGTTCGACAGAAAACTTTAGTTTTTAAGCCTTATAAGAACTACACATCATTTTATGGTACCCATATTGTGTCTGGAATGATTAACTGTACACATCTCACAAAATTCAATTACAAGTCAAGCTGTTTTACGACTCTCCAGGGATGAAGGGTTTTCTCTCACTGTATCGAAGACGTGAACACACACGCATCGTGTTTACCTTGAAAACGCCACTGGCCATACACGATTTACACGTTGACGCCCAGACACAACTAAATGTACAATATTCTATAACTGAGATAAATAGTATCTGAAGGCAAGTCGTTCATTTTCAATATTTATCTCAATATTTATCTTGCCAAATTAGACCAAATAGAGAGTGTTACCTAAAGGTCACGTGGTTATTGCACGGACAGAGAGAAGACGGTGTGGGCGTGGGCTAGACATAATAAACTGCTTATTGATTTCTCCCCCGCTTCACGTGCTGCACGTTCTGAAACATAAACTTGTAACATAACCTTTGACCCCGTTGCTTCAATGAAACCTTGTACCATTTGGACGGTTGAAGGATTCGGGCTTATCTCATTTGCTGCCGTAGCAGTAAGCAATATGAAACCGAGTTAATCAAATCAAGCCATTCAATCTGATACGAGTTGATACACAAGGGGCTTGGTTATGTCTATCTGGGTGATCGCGAGCGCCTGTAGCCTGACTGATACTTGTACGGGCGCTTCATTAGGTTATATCACGTGTCTCTTGGCCTTGTGAAAACACTGGCCTTGTATGTGTGCATACTTCGTGACAACCAACGATTTATGAACGTTGAAACTGTAAATGCTTCAAATCTGTAATAAAAATAATATAATGCTTCCACCATAACTACATTTTGACCTCTCCCTTATTTGTCGGTGTCACCGTATTAATCGTGTTAGTTTCACAGCTTTTGTTGTATCATTTTTGTCAAATTCTATGGGACTTAAATTTGTTTTATTAGCTGACCTTAGCTGACCTTATTAACTGACCTTAGCTGACCTTATCAGCTGACCTTATTAGCTGACCTTGGCTGACCTTATTAGCTGACCTTATTTCCATGGATAGTTTCAATAGATCCCTTGAATTAGTTTCATATTGTTTGTTGTATTGGTTTAACCCTTTTGGGTGCCGTGTATTTTTAGTGCAATAACTTAACCTTCTTCTTTACCGTTAAGTTATTCATCGTTATTTTCAACTACTTTGAGTCAACATTCTTTTCACTCTTTTAATCCTTCCATCTTACTCGTATAATCATTGTGATGGATTTCCTTATATTTAGTGAAATAATACCATCGTATTCGTTGCAATAGCCTCACCTAACATACTGCAAAATGCTAAACTTATTTCGTGCAACGTTCTAATCTTCAGTGTTGTTTAGTGTCAGTAAACACCACATTGTGATAGTGTCGGTAATCTCACCTTGTTTATTGTCAGTGATAGTGTCGGTAATCTCACCTTGTTTAGTGTCAGTGATAGTGTCAGTAATCTCACCATGTTTAGTGTCAGTAATACTGTCCGTAAGCTCACATGTGTAGTGTCAGTAATTGTGTCGGTAATCTCACCTTGTTTAGTGTCAGTAATAGTGTCAGTAATCTCACCTTGTTTAGTGTCAGTGATAGTGTCAGTAATCTCACCTT
Organism: Haliotis asinina; assembly: GCF_037392515.1. Classification (NCBI taxonomy): domain Eukaryota; kingdom Metazoa; phylum Mollusca; class Gastropoda; order Lepetellida; family Haliotidae; genus Haliotis; species Haliotis asinina. The sequence continues at coordinate 30,822,144 of NC_090286.1, read as the reverse complement.
GTTTAGTGTCAGTGATTGTGTTAATACTCTCAACAGGTATTGAGTCGGAAATCTTACCTTGTTACGTGCCAGTAATCTTACATCAATTAGTGTCAGTAATAGTGTCGGTAATCTCACCTTGTATATTGTCAGTGATAGTGTCGGTAATCTCACCTTGTTTAGTGTCAGTGATAGTGTCAGTGATAGTGTCAGTGATCTCACCATGTTTAGTGTCAGTAATACTGTCCGTAACCTCACCTTGTTTAGTGGCAGTAATAGTGTCGGTAATCTTACCGTAAGTGCCGTTAATCTCACCTCATTTAGTGTCCGTAATCTCACCTTGTTCAGTACACTTCTTCTCCCTCACCCATAGCAGCTGTCACATACTGGGGTTAAGTGAACACTTGCCGACATTTGACGAGGATGGAGATGTATTATACTCCTTCCTCAGGAAACAAACAACAGAAATCTCAGTTTTCAAGATCCCATTCGTGTTTTACCTCATGCCTGGTGTCATCAAAGAATGTGAGCGATCTGTTCCGTAATTTCCAAGACTATTTAGCTCAGCGCCTAATACAAGACTGGTTGTTATGTGACGTCAACGTTGTATGTTTAACTGATGGTGACAACTGACCTTGAGGCGACCCTGATGATACGAATACATCAGCCTACCCAAGGAAGAGTGAGTGAGTAAGTTGAAGTTTACGCCTCTTTTAGCAATAGTCCAGTAACATCACAACGGGGACACCAGAAATGAACTGCACACATTATACCCATGTGGGGAATCGAACCCGGGTCTTCGGTGTCACGAGCGAATGGTTTAACCACTAGGCTACCCCACCGCCTCCCCCGAGGAAGACATGATATATGTTTAGGAGGGGGAACTCCGGTGAGAGGCGCTGACGCTGTAGTTTGGCTTCTTCTCCAGTCAAAGTAAACTTATCCTCAGTACTTTTCATTACACTCCACCACTGAGTCTAACAAAACCTTATGGGAGGTCGCGTCAGGTAAACTTTGAGATTGACCAATCAGAACACAGCTTACCAAATCGCGAAAGTGGACATTTGCACATACCTTTTGAACTTTTTATCTCGAAAAGGTTCGTACCTGAACGACTCCGAATGCTATTTAGCGTACGTTCGCTTCCGGGTGATGCACACGGCGTACGTGCAACCATGACAGTGAGTAAACAGTAGCTGAAAATGGTGTTTTTGGCAATATTCAAGGATGTCATCTTGCGCAAATATTAGCTTATGGTAACCATGTCAACAGAAACCCCAAACCGTATATACTGCAGTCAAATAATTGTGTTATATGCGGATTTTTGTTTGTGGAGAGATCTGTGTCAGTGACCTGAATATTTTGAAAGTCCCTCCGATCCCTAAATAGTAGCCGTTGTCTGATTGGTTAAATCTGTTTAACCGTCTCGCGTTTGATTCGACGGTCATTGGTCGCTCAAAGGTTACCTGACGCAACCTTCAAATAGGTTTTGTTAGACTCAGTGGTGGAGTGTAACGAAATACACTGAGACTAAGTTTACTTAGACTGGCATCTTCTCTTAAGCTAATTCTGATAAAGAGATAGTACACATGAACATGATCGTGTTAGTAATATTCATGTTCGTGTTATTCATTCGCTCTTGTTTAGACGATTTATGTTGAATTTGTAGGTTAGCTGAAGGGTAACCAACTTCCGTCGTCCTCTGGTAATGATCTCAAATACATGTGCATAGTTGTCTCATTAAAGCCTGCTGGGAATAATTCAGCCTTCTTATGTGTTTAGTAGGCTCATATCCAAGCTCATGGGGTTCACAAATTGGAAGCATTTACAACATGCGTCACTTTGGACTTTGCTTACGCACCAAGCTGACAACCCGCGATTGTTTACTTTTTCACTGTCACGTGAAACCGAACATACAACCACAGGTTTCTACAAAGTATTAATGACCCTTGTATGAATGCTGTTGTGGCTTTAAATTTTATCACTAATGCCCTGTTGTTTTGTGAACATAGCAGTTGTAATGTCAGTTTCCAAACCGAAATATGAGTCACATTAACCTTTTCAGACAATGACCTACTTTTCAGCCGATCCTAATTTTCCTCGTATGAAAGTTAACATAAACATCACAAACAACTCTGGTTACACTGAATTCCAATTTCCTGTTTCATAAGAAAATGGTACTTACAAATGAGTTTTAATTTTAAACTTTAATAACACCGTATTCCTATACTTTATGGCGAGGTGTAGGCAGCATGACTATTACTAAGAGGTCACAGACTGTCCCTGTTTCATGAGGTTGTAAAATGATTCACAGTGTATCTGGCTGACTGGTTACACCAGTTATGTGTTTTTGCACTTATTCAGTGTAGTTCTGTAACGCACAGTGATTATAATGTCAGTTCCGTACCTGACAGCCAAACGTTTCTAACGGCAGAGCCGCGTTTTGAGCTTCCCACGATTTCCACGGTTGCCGTTTGTCAGAGCTCGCTGTAGGACAGAGCGCGCTGTACGACGTGTTTGTAAGGACAAGTAGGCGCATAGTGTTTCAATATATAAGTGCTCAGATGTATCGAATCATACTGATTAATATTTATGTATCTAGTTAAGTGAATTAGTCTAAAATGTTTGACTGGTTATTGCATCAAGTTGCGCATTTGGAAGGAGCCCAGAAAACAGGAAACGAAACTGTTGTGTAATCATTGTTTTGACTTGGTTTCAATAGATTTATATTCTGTTGAGGCTTTTCGTTTTGTATAGAAAACACGACCATAACAGATTACATACTCAAACGTTATCGATTCTGCAGCGTAATCCTTTGTTCTACAGAACACTACAATATCTTGCTATGAAAATCCATTATTATACAATTTACATGAGCTAATAAGTTAGGCGCATTCACCTTTCTGCAATGTGCATCCAAACTGCTGCAATGAACATCCCATGTTTTGCAACGTGCATCCCATACTATGCAATGTAAACCCCATATTTTGCAATGCATGTCCGATATCCTGCAATGTCCATTCAATAGTCCACAATGCATATCCACTATTTTGAAATGTACATTCCCTATTTTGCAATGAACAGCCGATATTCTGTGAGATCATCCGATACCGACTATTTCTGGCAACCAAACTTCGCGACCACGCGTCGCTAACAATAGCAGCGTAGCCTCATATCTGACATATATCCAAGGGAAGGTACACCCTCATAGACCGGCAATTACTGGCAGATATAACAAGCATCACCTTTATAAACCCGGAGAAAGTCCACTGTTACAGAGCGACACCTCTTCCTCTCCGTGCCTCTATATGAATGGGTTGAAACGGGCCCTGCACAGCTGGTCCGAGTTTTCAGTGAATGGCGCCTGAGTTGACTTAAAAGTAGTAGGTGGACATGTAGAGATAGCCAAATCAGAATAGAATTTGTGCCCTGTAAAATCAATAACAATTACATGTCTTCACGCAGAAGTCCTGCCTGGCGAGCAAATCTAGTGGCGCGAACTACTTCATCGCGCGTAGACGTCTCCGGTTTCGTCAGTGGGGAGTAATGGGGCCCGAGTCGCTCGCTGTGTGTTTAACGGGTACGGGAATCTCAGGGGACTGTATTGAAACGTTGCTGTTTTGTCACCTTTCAGTACGTCTAGCCTTTTCTCGACTTCTGTCTGCGATAAACTGAGTTTAATTTTACCGAGCTCCTTTGGCAATGACGCAAAACATTTTTCTACACATGTATCATGATGGTAGTTGTTAATAATTAGTCTATTTTGCAAACCATTCTTAAAAGCGATTCAATATTTTTTAGTCATTCCACACGTAAGGCGTTTAAAATAATGGAAAATGAAAATAGAAACTGCGCGTATTTCCGTACATGACACTCAAGGCGATATCGTCACAACTCGCTCCCTTACTTCTTCGCCGAGACCGCAGCGTGACGTCACCTTAACATCATCTGATGAGGTCATGTTCACATCCGGTTCCAGTGACGTCACCGTTAATGCAATATGAGACTGCTATGGTAAACTGCGGTCGTTACAGGAGCGAGCGTCGCTGTGAGACATCTACAAGTGAACTCACTTGGATGTGTCACAGACGTAGGCTGGTCTATTTATTATCTGTCTATATATGGAAAATTGTGTTTTACAATATTCCTGAATATCAAGTAATTCTAGAGTTTGATCCATTGACTTGTGGTTTATAGCAGCTCTAGTTTCATTTTTAATGGAAAACATTATCTCATTCTAGAAATGCCATACACTACTTGTAGGTGTTTTGCACTGAGTCATATATTTTAAAAACTGAAACCCTTTTCAGATATCTAAAGAAGTCACAACATTTTCGTGAACGTTCTCAATCATAAAGACAGTAAAACCCCTTATTAAAATCTTCCTGATTTATGATTGACGGACTGTTTTATTCACACTACATTACGATGTATATGATCAAGTCCAAATGATATTCACCTATCTGATCGAGAGCAGTATTTGTTCAAATTTATGTCCGATCAAGTTTTGTTCTAAAAATAGCCTTCAGAATAGTGTCTCAACACATTCACGACGTGTTCAGATCTCAACATGTCATGTATTTGTTTTCATTCTAAACATCTTTATTGTGTCATTGCCCTCTTAGGGGCGGTAGGGTAGCCTAGTGGTTAAAGCGTTCGCTCGTCACGCCGGGGTTCGTTTCCCCACTTGGGTACTATGTGTGAATCTCTTTTTCTGGTGTCCCCCTCCGTGATGTTGCTGGAATATTGCTAAAAGCGGCGTAAAACCATACTCACCCACTCATTGTTCTTCTTACATAGTAAACGGTAACTTAGTGGTTTAAGCGTTCGATCGTCACGCCGAAGACCCGGGTTCGATTCCCCACATGGGTACAATGTTGTTGGGATGATGCTAAAAAGATGTAGAACCATACTCACTCTAAACAAACTTAGAACCATGTTCAGCCACAGTAACGATGCTTGTGACGAATTCGTATTTATTATGCTGGTTCAGTTCGAACTGTACCAGTATTACGCCCTTGGGATTTACTTAAGTACATTTTATTGTCATTTCGGGATTTCATCCCACATACAACCGCCCTGCCATTATATAACTGAGATGAAAAGGGGCTTTTCATTCAAATCCTCCTTAACTCTCTTGGGAAATACATTGAAGACTTTAGTGTAACACAGCTGCGACAGAACGCCCGTGCCGTCACACTTAATGGGCACCCAGCCTACATTCAGCCCTGGTACAATTTCCGACATTTCTAGTTCATGGGGTCGCGCCGCGCCGCGTTGTTTCTTGCCGCGTGGATCGCGCTCTCCAAGATGGCGTGCCATTGAATTGTAAAGAGACTGCGTGATTCGCACGAACTGGAAATCCAAAATTGGCCAAGTTATCTTTAATTCATGTTGATCGTGGTGGGTTTCCACGATTGCTTGGCACTACGAAGCTTAATTATCTAGCGGTAGCTGCCGTTGTGGTCTTGCATATTTCAGGTAACGTCGTCCTTCTAACATATTAAAGATGTAGGTCACATTCTCTTTGTGGCTGGGGTGGTAGGGTAGCCTAGTGGTTAAAGCGTTACTCGTTACACCGAAGACCGATTTTCCACACGGGCACTGGTGTCCTCCGCCGCTGGAATATTGTTGAAAAGCGGCGTAAAGCCATACTCACTCACTCACTTGTGGCAGCTCGTTTTCATGTGAATGGTGAGATTTTACAACATTCTGTCAAATAATGACACGAGGAGGTACAGTATTTTATGCATGGGTGATCGAATGTGGAGGACTGGACTTCCAGTACAGTTTGTTGTTCTCTGTTGTTGGAGGGTAGGGGGATTGTTAGCGGGTGCGGCGACTGGATGTGGATTTCTACACTTGTGTTTTTCCTGTATCATTCTTTGCTCAAATCTTAAAGGGAAAAAAAGAGGCGTGACTGGTCATGTCGCGGTGCTGAGTTAACTCCAGAGTTAACAGCCTTAGGAACACAAGTAACCTATGATCTGGGGTTCGAATCTCGGTTCGCCCTGATAATGCTTCCAGATTTATCAGCACCATGCCATTGTCTGTATGGTGTAATGTGGCCTTGTTGGTCGAGATCAGGTCACCAGTAAGGTGACGATAAGCGATAACGTCGGGCGCGGAGTGTTTTTGGATGGGTGACCGCGTTTGGCAGCTTGACTTCTGGGACTTCAGTCCTGCTCCACAACGAAGCACATGTCTTCCATGTGGTCTCACCTTGGGCAAATGAGTTCACAATTACCCCTGTTAAACCAGCAGAAAGTGGGTATCCGGCGAGATAAGCCTTGTGACTATGAACCCTTTTGTGTCTCACAATCAACTTGGGTTATCCTGGGTAATAATAGTCAGATTCAGATTACCACGTCCAGTGAGCAACTATTCAGATAGACGCAAGGCGCTATACAATGAATTATTATATCATTATATCATTCCGCGGGTTTCAGCAAAGTGGTATACGTCTGAGTTCTGCATCACTCCGCGTTTCCCTCCCACATTAAGCAGACACGCCGTGAGATAACTGGCTGCTGTTGTGGCATGGCGTGGCGTGGCGTGGCGTGGCGTGGCGTGGCGTGGCGTGGCGTGGCGTGGCGTGGCGTGTAATCATAGAAATATAGAAATGAGTGCTGACCTGCGGTGACCTGGTGCCTGGGCATCAGTTGACCATCTGACCACGGGACCACTTAATCACTGACCTAAATACCCTTCAGAATTAATGCCCATGCTGCAAGAGAAAGCGCATCACCAAAACGACTATTTTACGACATGACTAGTCAACGTAATGTGATGGTGTACGGCACTACTTCCATCCTACGGAGGGCTAAGCTGGCAGACTTCATCAGCAAGTATATACAGAAAGCTGTTCAACCCTTGAGAAAATGTGCCTCTCTGGGATCAATCGCGAACCCAATATTTATAATAGCGATCAATATTTATCGTATAGACATCGGACTTTAGACATGACACACTTTTAGTAGCTACTTTGTTTTCCATGTTCTTTTCAACCTAACCTCATTTCCCCTTGTCTCAGTTAAAACGTTTGTAAGTTTATATAACAATACTATAACACAGTAACGCCAATAACAATAATTATGATATTGACATTAAGGGTAATTGATATTATTTCCTGTTATATGCACTATATGGCTGAATACTGGCTATGTGAGAAGATGTCTTAAAGGCACTATGTCACACCATACCTCTATTAAAATACACTGACGGGCAAAACAAAGTATACAGATTGTGTTTCTTCCTAAAAGGTCAACATACATTAACCTTTTCATGAAAAGGAAAATGTATGTTGAAGCACACTGCAATACATGTGTTTTATCAGCAAAATGACACTGAAACAGTAAACAGCGATGTAGAGATGACCACGGTCTACGATGCTAGAAGGTCAAAGCCAAACCACACAGCGGTCGGTAGGCTCGTATACCAGCAACCCGAAGTCGTCTTGTCAGTGTGAATCAGCTCACGCGATGACCCAATGATGTGGCTGCTGATGACGTCACCGTCAATATCTGGTTTCGTAGCAAAACAATCAGCAAACAACGGTCCTCTTTGAGTGTTGTAACTCCTAGCTAAGAGGTGTTTTTAAATTCCTGTGCAGAGATGCTATGTAGCGTCGAAGCCAGCCTGAAGAGAACTGAGCAGCACGACAAAGATGACGTATGCATATGACGTCACAATCGTAAAGAAGGATTTCACGTTAAGACAGCATGGCAACTATGCCGAGAATTTGAAAACATAACATGTTCATTTTTCTTATACAGTGATTTTTTTCTATAATTATGCATTTACTGGTGCCTTGCGCACCCACATGTCGATCCTTTGGCTTTACAATGCAAAACGTGTTCGTGCAGGTTTGCCAAAGTGAAAAAAAACTTCCAGTAGTTTAACCACATTCACCAAGTTTCATCCCACAACTCGATCAAGCGTATCGTAGTGACCTGGACACTGCCCCCTGACTGGTTCGTTCACCTCATTCCCCAAACACACTAGAGACCGGTGATCATCAAATATTTATCTCATTATCGAGATTTGGAAGACAAACTCCTTCCGTGAAATTGATTTGATACAATATTCGCAAGAGCCTACACAGCCTGAGCGCGTAAGGCGTTTTAAGACGACTACAGTCCCTTTCGCCTTAAGTGACATGGTTCACCCAATAACCAAAGTGGGTCATTGGGACATATGCAATGTGTGACGATGTTAAGGTCGTTGCATGTCGCCTTCAGCAGAGATGAAGCTAAATGTCACGTTATCACTCTTCCTAACAATCTTCAGTTAGCCCTCGACAGATCTGTCTCTTCTTAGCCTTGGAACACATCGTCATTTCTTGCTGACCAGTATTGTTACTCGTTCAGTATCTGTTTTGAACAAGGTCTATTATTCTTGTTATCTTTGTCCTATTTTCTCAAGGGTCTGTCTCAGACTGTCGCTTCCTATTTGGTCAACTTTCAATTCACGACTTGTTCTGATGACACCATTGTTCTAGATATGGTGCCCTAGAGGGTTGACTGAGTTCAGAGCAAACGGTGGAGTTTTATGTGTTCAAGGAGAACGGCCATTGGCTCCTTTCAGCGCCATGATCGTTCCCTTGGGTGAATTACAGAATCGTTTAAAAAGTGAAGTTAAAAAGTATCTTTGAGAACCGTCTCATGTAATATGTATGTGAATTTTCTCCATGCAACTCCCAGGAGTGTTTCTTCTCAACCTTCTTTGGTAATGCTACCGTAATGATCATCAGTTTGATGTGTTTTGATTCTACCAAGAGAACGGTTACGATAGTTTATTGTGTTATCTGTACCATATGCAAGGACAATTATTCATGTGAGTTTATTCAAAATGTTCTATTCATATGAAACTAGATTCCGAATGAATTCAAGTGAACCAACAACTTAAAACATTTTTTAGAATGAATTCAAATCAACGTTTTAAAATATTTTACGGACTGACGAATGAATGAGTCGTGTCATGTATTTAACGAACATCCAGTTCTGAATGTTTTTTTTTTATTTTTGGAAATGTTTTGGGATTTAAGGACAAGTCATGAATGAACTAATATGAGGATTTATTTTACAAATGTAGAAACATTCAACAGTGTATTGTTAACTATTTGAGATGTTTCTAGAATGCAATAGGAATCTTAATTGTAGTATTTCTTGGGCGAACACGCCCCCTCCTCCCATCCGCAGTGTGGGAAGTTTACGATGGTCCAGTGGTCCCTGGCTAGTAAAGATTCATCAGGACCACTAAATGACAAGTTTGCAGTGGCCCTGGTGGCCAGTGAATTTTGTGTTGATAGTTAAGTAAATCTAGAAATAGCAATTTTAGACCAGTGCACTTCAGACAGGGCCTCTAATTATTGTCCACCCACTAGTCCTGTGGTCTAGTGGGTAATATTGAAAAGTGTCTTTCTTCGTAACCTATTTAAAGAATGACCCCGTTCAATGATGTGGTGCCAGTTTAAAGGGTGTGTGTTGACGTTACCCAATTGCGACATTGTTGCTGTGGGTTCTAGGCATAGTACGTATGTGTGTTACGAAAATATTGTATCAAATTCGCGTCATCAAATTTTATAGGACAGGAAATCAAACAATTTTGACGACTGGAAACAAAATTGTTTGATCTGAGATTTTTACCATTCCCTTTCAAAGAGATTACAAAATACAAGTATGTACGGTATTTTACTGACGCGAATTCTCTGCACTTTTATTAGTGGTGGTAATTTGGCATATGACAGATGGCTGTTTATTAATCTGAGAGGGAACTGTTAAACACGAGAAGACTCTGTGATGGGTCACATCATAACATTTGGTCTGTGAACATCTACGGTTCATATGTACCGCAATTCATAAACACGCCCAACAGGTTCAGTTTTAGTGGACTGGGGGATAGTTAACCAAATGTCCCATAACGAGAGGAGAAATGACTTGCACGGAAAGGTAGGTAATTAGAGTAGGTAAAGTTTACTTTTATTTGGGACATCAGTCATGACTACCTGTCAGTTTTACTGGCACGAGGTATATTTATATTGCCTGCATAAAAGAGAGTAAAATCGGTCCGAATCATGGATTCAAACACACGACTACAGATCGAGGTAATAACATCGACGAAGAATCTTGATTTTGAAGGCTCAGTTTTGACAACGTTCGGTAGGACATCGAATCCCAGTGTTTCTTACTCTGTTCAAATGCCATCTCACGAAGGCGCTACTTAGCGACACGCTGATCAATAGTGTCACGTCAACAGGTTTCTACAACATCGCCATTAATCAGTTTTTCAAACAGTTCGAAGTGTGACTAGTTCATTACTGTCGTTGTGACCTGCTCTCGTCAGCGGACAAGGGTAGTCTATCAGGTTATCTGCTTAAACAGGAAAGGATATAAGCATTGTCGATGCTTGTCAATAGTTGTGAGAAATGATTGACAGGATTGGTTTATCGTCTTCTTGTCCCATGTCCTCGCTCATGGTACTAATCACCTGATTGTGTGGTCGAGGTTGTATTATTACAATTCCCGCCATATAGCTGAAATAATGCTAAATGCCTTGGTAAACAATAACTGAAAAAAAAGTAATATCAAGTGGAACCGTTTGCGTTATGAACTGCGCAAAGTGTCTGCCACGAGAGTGGTTGGTTTGATCACTTGTCTGATGCTTTGCGTTGCGGGGATGGAACAGAGACTGGTACTGGTTAACATGGAGTCAATATACTGTGTCTGAGATGGGTATCTATGTGTGATACCTCAGCGGGCAATACGTTTAAAACCCGCAGTGCAAGCAACCACACGCAAAGCTACACGCCATCATGACAGACACACATACATTTAGACACGCGCACGCACACGCGCGCACTGAGAGATACACTCGTCCCTGCATAACAGCACTAACTGTCAACGCAGCACATCTGGAATGACCAAAAATGTACATATGTATAGTGCACGACGAAGAACACCGAATTTGACCTTCAGATCAGCTGGCGTGGGAGAACTTACATAAGTTTCCATGTATTTTGACGTGACATCGAATGCCACTCAATCCTGGTAATGTCTTTACCAACCTACTGCGTAGTTTTCAGGATGCAGTCCACTTACTGAAACATCATGACTTTATGGCTTGAGACGTGTCCCTAGACCTATCCTTGATTACATGGACCATCCGGGATTTATAGCTTGAAAATGTGTCGCAAATCTTTTCTTATATGTTTTATTTATACGATAAATTAAATACGCTTAATGACATGAAATGTGGACACAAATTTAATCTGTTGTTTGGTTGTTTTTGAATGCTACACACCGCGATATTCCAGCATATGACAGTAGTCTGTAAATAATCGAGTGATGGATCAGACAATACAGTGATTGGCATCATGAGCATCGTCCTTCGCCTCTGGGATACGATGACGTGTCAACCAAGTCAGCAAGACTGGCCACCCGACCCCGTTAGACGCCTCGAACGACAAGTGTTTGGTGCTTGAGATCAATTCTACCCGGGATTTTCACGCAGCTAATGTTTTTATTAAATGACTTCTACGACCTTCGAAAAGGTTGAATTAGAAAATATATGTTCAAATTATGCTGTTTAATCGCGTCACTCTCAGAACAGAGTGACGACTTGTAATGTAATACAACGCGACTCCACGCAGCCCTACAGTCCAATCATTCTGTGACAGGAGAACGTTCAAATCCGTTGTAAACGCTTTATACACGCAATAAGACACAATGGTAACATTACCACCAACGCTACTACAGAAGATCCAAGCGTACAATGTAATGCTCCCAACGTTGCCTCATCTGGTGTGCTGTCGTTTTGTCCCTCTAATTACAATGGGGACCTTTTCGAAAATATTTTCCGAGCACTCCCACATGTCTCATGAGGAAGATTTTATGTACACTTCAGTCGCCTGGCAACGCAGTCATTCCCCGTGGGTGTGGCGGACAGTCAGGTCAGATTTCAACGAAAGCGCTTGTGTTTTTCCCAACAGTCTTATACATTACAGAAACGACGACATCTGATGGACGTTTTTTAACTGCGTCAATGAAGCTCTTTTTGTAAAGTAAACATTTGATCTTACTTGTATTTGTTGAATTACAATTGATTAAGTATCAGTTAATTCCTGTCAGATTATTGATTATAGGATTATTCTAATTTGTTCTTATGTCTTGGTCTAGACATGCGTGTTTCCAGGTTAACAAACTGATACTAATGAGCATTCGCATATCTCGGTTTGTGTCGGACTTACAGCAATCCAGTTATACATTTCTTACCAGCTTCGACAGCTGAACCGAACCTTCAGCTGAAAATTAATAAATTCTGAGCCAAGTTAATGAATATGAAACTAAATCTCTTCCTAATGAGGTTGAAATAAGCACTCTATGGTCTCCAACATCATATGATGTATAGAGAATATAACTGGATTCGACTGTCGCTTACAGCAATGATGTATGAATGTAATGAAAAAAGAAATTTTAAAAAGTCTTTCTTTCAAACGAACTGCCAGTGTCCTGCGTCTGTCATGATCACAAGAAGATCAAGGTCACAGTATAACATAGACTGGCAGAGTTGTTGCCCCTCCATCGGGAACAACTGTGACCACGCGACGTAAGGCTATCGGTTGCATACACAACCGTGCCAGTTATATTCGGACACTTGACGTCATTTCCATAGACTTACATGTTATGTCTGTACAACAAAGTAATTTTCATGAAGTGAGTTTGGGGTGGATCTTTTTTTCAAATTTGACATGCAAATCATGTGTACTCGGCACACATAATTTCAGTTCAATCTGACGACCACTGGTTAACTTATGACATCACATTTATCAACTTACGTGTGGTTCCACAATGCACAATCCCATAGGCCGCTATGTTAAAGGAGTTCTCGACACTGTGCATATGTTGATCAACTTGTTGCTATTCGATAAATAATCAACGGAAAATAAACAGAAATTATGAAGGATATTGTTTTCACAAACTGAAAGAATCCAGTGTACTGACTTGAGATTACAGATCTTGATATTGCTTGGAAACGTTTGGCTAAACCGGAAACAGAATCAGAAAAAAATCTTGGTCAAGAAATTGAAATTGGCAAAACAGGAACTGATGCCTTAAACATTTTCAGGCAAGACATGTTTTCCTCCAAAGTTCCAATGTTTCAAATACAACGAAACAACAGTTTCATTCTACTGGGAGCCATTGGGGTAGCCTAGAGGTTAAAGCGTTCGATCGTCAAATATAAGACCCGGGTTCGGTTCCCCACATGCGTACAATGTGTGAAATCCATTTTCGTTGTCCCCCGCCGTAATATTGCTGGAATATTTCTGAAAGCGGTGTAAAACCATACTCACTCACTCACCCATTCACTCAACTGAAGAAACACCCTCTTATTCTACATGTCCAGGAACAGATTGCAGGAAGTTGTATAACATTGAGTATACGATCGGTACTCCGATATTGTTAACTGATTTATCGATTTTCTGCATAGATATTTGCATAAAGGTTGTTTCAAGGCATATTAAGGCTTTCTAAAATTTTAGGCACGATATTTTTTAAAAAAATCAAATTTGATGCACAAACGATAAAAATATTGATCGAAGCAAATCTTCCTATTTAACATTGTACCACATGTTACCGTGTCATTTTCAAATGAACTGTTGACTTGTCTTTGCATGTATTGTGATAACTCCCTCTGGTGGTGCAGGATACGTACACCCTTAGCGAGAGCATGACATCAGTAGATTTTTAATATGTTCTAGTGATATTGAATTTAGTGGAAATAGTCCAAGCGACACAACTTACAGAGGAGACTTCTATGTATAGGGTGGTCGTTCATGAGCTTTTGTGTCCTAAACTGTATCCCCAGACCCAATAAGAAAATTCGAGCCCGTAATCACACACAGAATATGTGCAAATTTATTCCGATGAGGAAATTCTCACCATTATGGCCTTTGTATCCCAGTTTCTTGAATGACCTTTCCGCTTATATACTAGTATTTAGTCTCGTTTTGAACCTCATGACCTTGACCTACTTTTCATCGATTTTGGTAGTGTCCTACATGGGCATATTAGTTTGAGCACGAAATGGCTTAGACTGACAATGGCTTGATGTAAGATTTCCTATCGCAGCACTAGTTACCGATAACATATCTTAAACGTTGCATGTTTCTAAACATTAGCAATATCTATTGTCATGTGTTTTGACAACAATGGCGGTCAGTGACGTCAAGGTTTACCGGCGATGATCAGCTGGAGCTGGCGGATTATTTGTTATGCATGACACACATTAAAAGAGGTACCCTGGACAATACAGATATTCATTGGTATATTGAACCGAGCGTTGCGCTATATTCATTAGTCTTCGTGGTCAAACAGCAGGCGCCGTCAGCTGTTGTAAAACGCTATTGCAATCTCTTTTGATCCTTATGCGTTTTTCGTTTTCTTTTGGTTAAGGGTAACCTTTTGATGAAAAGTAGGGTACTGGTACTGATTATACAATACATGAAATGCTTCCGTGTGCTATCATTTGACTAGAATATGTCTAGCTGTCCATATTAAGGGATAAACGAAGCGAGGTGAGAACAAATAGAGTTGACGATAGTTTCACTTATAGACGAGTGAGTGAATGAGTGAGCTCCGTTTAAGGCTGTTTTGAATAGTATTTAGGTAGACATGACGTGTATACTTAATGTGAGAGAAAGCTTAAGTGATGCAAATAGCGGACTTTACTACTTGAGAAGGGGTATTTGACGACAAACGCTGAGACATACTTGAAGCCGGGATTCGAGCCGCCAATCAAGCGTTTCTCTCACGCATACGAGACGTAACACTGCATGGTGTTTTGTGTCGCCTTTGGGAACGAAACCCTCTATGCCCCACATACACATCGCTGTGCATTGGTTAGACATGCATGGATGTCTATGTTACTCTCTCTCTCTCTCTCTCTCTCTCTCTCTCTCTCTATCTCTCTCTCTCTCTCCCTCTCCACCCGGGAGGTTGCGGGTTTGATCGCGTCATACCAAAAGACGTTAAAATAAGATATTTGTTCTTCCCTGCCTGTCGCACGCCATTGATGGATACAACAAGGACTGGTCGGCACAGTCCGCATAATGTGTCTGTGTGGGGTATTCATGCTTAACTCCGGCATGGTATCTCATTGGGCTAGTACTAAACAATTAAACAATCAGCTCCAGTGTGGGCTGGTACAAGAAGCCATACATATATGCAAAATATTCTCAAGTACGACGTTAAACCTCATTTCACCTCACCTTTGCTGGATTGTGGGGACTAATCTCAATTATTACAGACCGCCATCATTAAACTGAAAACATGCTGAGAGCGGCATTAAACAGCAAACATGCAAACAAACAAATTTGTTTTTTAGTTTTGCAAGGCTACTGAGAAATCATGGCGCTGTTTCACAGATTCTCAGTCACAGCATCCGAGCCGACCAATGTTTATTTCACACCCAGCATCTCAAGTAATCAACCCGATGGAGAAGTATCTGGGTCATAACAGACCCCCGAGCCAGTTTCACATGCTCGTCATACAAACACATTTAAGTAGGGATCAGTCGTTGTCTTCCTTTGTGTCAGTCTGCCCTGCTGGTGTCCATTGTTGCTCATGATTTTAGAAACTGGTTTTCATAATCTCTGTGCAATGGAATTTTGTTCTTTTTTTAAAAAAAAATAAAAATAATAAAAACAATAATAATCATATTTGGGTTTTACACATCATTAATGACTGGAGGGGAACGTGGATTACCACAGGACGATGTTGTATTATGAGCAAATTAAAAGCGTGATGGGTTATGAGCAATTTGTTTTGGTTGTTGCTGTTGTTTGACGACACACTCAGCAGTAGCTCAGCGATATGGCGGCAGGGTGTAAATAATCGAGTCCGGGCCGTACGATCCAGTGATCAACAGTGAGAGCATCGAATTACTCTGTTGGAACACGATGGCATGTGTCAACCATGTCAGCGAGCCTGACCACCAGATCTTGTTATTCGCCTCTCACGGCAAACATGGGCTGCTGAAGACCAATTCTTCAGAAACGTCTCGACGTGGCTTGTTCCCGTGGCTGCGAATGTTAATCTTATGACTTAACGTAGGGATGAAAGTCTCCGCACGTACATGATACTACTGGTTAACAAAAGGCCTGGCGGGGGAACAGATGATTGAAGCGATTTACCATCTCGAAGGTTTTGTATTGTTTTGCAAACGATTCTCACATATAATACTACACCAGCACACAGAAACACGTGATGAACGCCGTGAAACGCTGCATTATGAACAATGAAAATATCAATTTCTGATTGGCCTTGACCTTGCACATAAGACACCTGGATCCGTGCAATCAGAATCATTGTGTGTGTAGGTAACTTAAGTCGGATTTATACTTATGAGTGTCCTATATTGATAGACACAGTCGGCGAGCTGATCGCGAATGGAGTATGCCTGTTCCGTCAAGCCTTGCGCCAGGGCGATGAATATTACGTGTTTGTCCCGATCGTTGTTGTACTTTCTGATGTTTCACTTAGATATTTATTCAGATACTCAGAGCCACATGTACTGTCAGTTTTTTAATGACCGCATCTGGTGTTATTGTAGTGTTTCATAATGTTTCATTCACGCATTAAGGGTGCATGAATTTTCATATTTATGAATTTTGGGTTCATGACACTACCAGCAATAGACAAGAGACACATGAAGTATATTTATCACGTGTCATACCTGCAGCAGGATTGTTACTCAGGACGCCATCATCATCTTCGTCGTCGTTGGTCATCTTGTTCTTCTCATTCATCTTCCTCTTCTGTGTTTGATCGACCCATGAAGATCTGGGTTATAACTGATCTTCAGTAACCCATACTTGTCGCAAGAGGCGACCGACGGGAGACTAACGGGATCCGATGGTCAGGTTCGCGGACTTGGTTGACACATGTCATCGTATTCCATATTCGTAGATCGATGCTCATGTTGTTAATCAGGGGATTGTCTGGTCCAGACTCGATAATGAACAGACCGCCGCCATATAGCTGTAATATTGCTGAGTGTGGCAAAAAGCTAAATTCACTCACTCACTCACCTTGGTTTGTCATTATATAATAATTATTTTTATTATTCCAGATGAGTGCTGCCACTGTGCTGCACAGACAATCGTCGGGGTCTACGGACAACGACGTGAGGATGCGGAACAACCGGCCTGTAGGCGGGGGGCAGCAGCCGACGTCCACGGCAGAGTCGCCCCCATCGTCCCCAGGGCAGTCGGCGGAGAGGACCACACGGGGCTGCTGCTTCTGCTGGTCAGTAGGGTAGGGACCATTCGTTATCTCAACACCTTTTTGACAACTTTTTTTACCACTTTGTTTTACACTTTACATATTAATGAGTGTGTTTTATGGCGTGTTAGCATCATATATAAATCACAGACGAATACCTCTATGGCGGTATCCAGGATTACGACGTTTGGGTATGGTTTTCACAAGCTACGTCTTTATCAAATGACGCGGTGGAGTAGCCTAGGGGTGAAAGCGTTCGCTCATCACGCCGAAGACGTGAAGAATGAAAAGTATGAAGCATTGTTATGGTGTCGCCCACCGTGAAATATGTTCGAAAGCTGCGTAAAACTATACTCACTCGACTCATAATCAAATACGGGATTCGAACCCACGACCAACGACTTTGTGCACAGAAGGGAATGCACCATTCATGCACCCAACAAATATTTTCGATGCATTGAGTACAAGGTTTTCACAGGCCGCTAGTGAGTAAATATAATTTTACGCAGACTTTAGCAATATTCAAGTAAGATCACAGCGTGGGCACCGGAGACAGCATCCTACCCACGTTGGGAACTGAACCCGGGCTTTCGACGTGTCGTCAGGCTACCTCACCACCTTCGCTACCTCTTGAGCGTTTAGAAGAGGGTGTAAGATAAACGGCCTGGAAGGTTTTGACTCATATCAAGAGGGAAAGTTAGATAATGCACATTGCCTTGCTGTCGGCCATGTGAACGTCCCTGTTGTAAACACTGTGGTGACTTAAGGACGATTACTGGGCTATGGCGATTCATTAAGAGAAGAGCGCTTTACACAGGCCTTACAAAACCCTTACTGTCGCTACCGTGCCAAATGTGCTCATTGGCTGATCGTAATTGCCATGGAAACAGGCGAGATCACTACACGGCATGGGCTAAACAAAGGCATATGGAACTCGCGTGGATGTTAATGTTCCTTTGGTATATTTCTCCCACACAAGGCGTTGGAATTCAGAGAATTCGTTTTCAAATGTCATCTTGTCAGAATTTTTATGTTAATGTAATGGGTGAATTGAACTTTCTTTTGGGTGCGTGAAAGCTTTAAAAAATTACGTTTTCCTTTTGGGACATTTGTCATTTCAAAATATTATCCTCACATGTTGTCTAAATTGATGACTGTAAATATGTGCGCGTAAGATCTAATCTGCATTGAGGAATAACACAAGTGTTTTAGAATGATTCGGTTTGGATTTTTCGGAAGAAGGAAATAGTATTAAATGTCACGATTCGTTTTCCGTTTTTCAAAGCACTGTAGGAAAATGAGTAAACGAGATCATTCGAAATATGCCACTGTACTTCGAGACAAGTGGTGTTCTGATATAAACACAGTATGAAAGTATGGATTATTCTTTTATCGTGGATCCATGTAGTTTTAAACAACATTCGTAAATAACAGTCACAATAGAAAGATTTCTTTAAACTTGGCACATAATAGTTTGTCCAGGTGCGTTGAGTCCCTTAGGCTTTTCAAAACCTATTATCGCGGTTCGAATCCCTGTTCGTAAACATCTACTATTATTCAAACCAGGGAGCCTCTATTGTTGTAGAGTATCCCTGTTCAAACTCACCTTAATTACCTATGTGATGCGGTCAGTTAGAATCAATACATTATTGCATGTGCATTCGAAACGAGGAATAACGGTTAAAATGAGTTATTCATAATAGTTGCATGTTATTCGATAATGACAGTAATGAACGTCAAAGTATTGATATTCAGAAGCTCTAACAGTCCTATGCTCGTACACCTTCATTCACCGTCATAAATTCACAAAAGTAGATCTGTATACCGTCTTTGATGCATTAAGCGGAAAATTCTAGTAAACTTAGTGCATCATATTTACTGGTCTTTACAGTTATCTAGGGTAGAATGACCTTGAATTAACCTCTTTACTGCCAAAACCCTGCAATGTTTAAACCGTGTTATGAATTCCGTGTAATAGGAAGTACCTTCGTGGCCAATGAAAAAACAACATACAGCATTATAACATGAGAAAATCCGTTCCCTCTCGATGCCTGTGTGCCACCCACGCGAAAGCATTCGTCCCTGATCAATGAGCTTTGTTATCGGATTGGAGCATGAACGGCCCCTAATGCTGATTCCATGTATATCTATGCAGCTGATAGTGTAGTGAGTACCATTACCACAGTGGCAAAGCACCGTTGCTCTCTCTGCGTTGCTATTTGTATGCATTTGTATGCCATCAAGCAACTGATGGACGCAACTGACAGTGTCTTGTATGGTAAAATCACTATACTAGTTGCACAGCCTAACGAACGTGCGCCCATGTGCATGTGCATATGCGCTGTAGTATTTGTTCCTGTGATGATAAACAAAAATTGGCTGCACATTTTACTTTCATAATTATAGTTAAGAATGGACGTAATTAATGCTCTTATTTTTCCAGTACAAAAACATGGTTAATTTTCATCTAGGGACTTAATTAATGCTGTTGTGTTTTTAACAATAAAAATAGATAATTTTTATCAAGGCCAGGGACGTAATTAATCCCGTTATGGTTCCAACACATACGACAGATAATTTTGATCAAGGTACTTAATTAATGTCATTTTCCAACACAAAAACTATGGGACTTGATTAATACTGTTATTTTGCAACACAAAATACATAATTTTTATCCAGGGACTTAAGGAATGCTGTTATTATTCCATCATAAAAAATGCATAATTATTATTAGTATTTTGATAGATGTTATATTCCAACATAAAAAGCGAGGGACTTGGTAATTTTGGTAATTCAACACAAAAGTTTAATATTTTTGATCAAGTTGATCTTCTAGAATGAATAGTGACTCTAGGAACAAAGGTACTCCTCCAAATGAACCTAAGACGACTCTTATTTGAACTCTGTAAGTATGCCTCCATAATTTTTGTCGTCGGTAAACAGCCACTTGTACACCACACGTCCATTGAACGTCGCGTTCAATCATATCTGTAAGACGTGGTCGGTGACAACGCTGGTGTGCTTCAAGCTTTGCAGCATCATAGATCGCGGCGTTTCCCTCAACGTCAGCGACAGACTTCAAAGTGTTAACCTTTCCAAGAAAAGAAAATCCAGATGAAACATTGATTTAATATACCAAACCGTCTTCCTGGTTTAAGGCAAGTTCATCTTATGTTCGTCTCAATCAAACTATTTGGCCTCCAACAAACCCTGTTCCTAAACATAGCGTCTGAACAAGGATTTAAAAAATCAATCACAACAGAAGCTGTTCTGAGAGAACCTCAATAGCGCATGCTTACACGTTATTATAATTCTATTGACCTCTTATGGTATGGATTCGGTTTCCATAGCAACGGACAAACATAACAACGACCGGCGTTCCTAGCAAGCTGGTCTTCCACGAGTATGACTGTGAGATATGACAGTATAATTACTGATTATAATTGCATGGTTTGTGCCATTAAAAGGTCATAACGCACACTGCCGGGAACATAAGGTTAATCATGGTGCCATATACATGATAATCTGCATTTCTGAATGTGTGGCGGTTACATGAAATGACTGGAGCAAGCGCAGACTTATTGTTTATGATAATCGAAATGATATGATATATTTATATATAATGCAATAAGGTTGATTGAAACGGTCCATCAACTAACTTTTTCTGACTAATTTAAATGGGAGCTCTTTCTACAGATTTACTGTGTAACTGTCAGCATATATTGCTTTATAAATCATTCTGTGAAATGTAACTTGCTGGAGAAATCAATCTGACCTTGTTATGTGGTCATGTTACATCGAGTGACAATGACGTGCATGATTTCGAAAACATACCTACTATATCTGATTGATATACAGCTGAACGGTTTTGTCAGATTAAAAGGGGCATCCGAAAATTTTGTAAGCTATCCTAGGCTTGATAACTGCAACAAAAGTTCAAGAGTGGATGAGGATACTGTTTCAAATTCGACACACAAATGTTCGACTCAAGGTAAACCACCCCTGTCATCAATTACACTTCAACAGTCACACAATGAAACACACAAGTCTTTGTTTCTTAAAAACGAAATACGGACGATGTGTCCTTGGTGTCATGCTATTTGGAACAAATATGACAGTGTTTCTTAAAACATGGTATGTATAGGGCTTAACCGTTTTAAATATGATTGTCTTCTAATATATGAATAATAGATACAATCGTTCGAAATATGCCTAAACGGAACAGGGAAAACACTTCCAAATATGTTTGATGTTATATGGAAGTATAAATAGTAGGTGAAACTATCCCAAATATGCCTACAATTATATGAATAGTAGGTACAACTGTTAAATTATGCCTTAGATGATATGAAAAGCGAGTGAAACAGTTTGAAACTGCTTACTATTACTAGTGTATGAAAAGCAGATGAAATTGTTCTAAATCTGCTTACTAACATATGAATAGCAGGTGAAACTGTTCTAAATCTGCTTGCTAACATATGAATAGCAGGTGAAACTGTTCTAAATCTGCTTACTAACATATGAATAGCAGGTGAAACTGTTCTAAATCTGCTTACTAACATATGAATAGCAGGTGAAACTGTTCTAAATCTGCTTACTAACATATGAAAAGCAGGTGAAACTGTTCTAAATCTGCTTGCTAACATATGAATAGCAGGTGAAACTGTTCTAAATCTGCTTACTAACATATGAATAGCAGGTGAAACTGTTCTAAATCTGCTTACTAACATATGAATAGCAGGTGAAACTGTTCTAAATCTGCTTACTAACATATGAATAGCAGGTGAAACTGTTCTAAATCTGCTTGCTAACATATGAATAGCAGGTGAAACTGTTCTAAATCTGCTTACTAACATATGAATAGCAGGTGAAACTGTTCTAAATCTGCTTACTAACATATGAATAGCAGGTGAAACTGTTCTAAATCTGCTTACTAACATATGAATAGCAGGTGAAACTGTTCTAAATCTGCTTACTAACATATGAATAGCAGGTGAAACTGTTCTAAATCTGCTTACTAACATATGAATAGCAGGTGAAACTGTTCTAAATCTGCTTACTAACATATGAATAGCAGGTGAAACTGTTCTAAATCTGCTTACTAACATATGAATAGCAGGTGAAACTGTTCTAAATCTGCTTACTAACATATGAATAGCAGGTGAAACTGTTCTAAATCTGCTTGCTAACATATGAATAGCAGGTGAAACTGTTCTAAATCTGCTTGCTAACATATGAATAGCAGGTGAAACTGTTCTAAATCTGCTTGCTAACATATGAATAGCAGGTGAAACTGTTCGAAATATGCCTAGTACTATTATGATTATTAATTGAAAGGAGGTGAATAGTTGCAAATATGTCTGCGGTGAATGTGTCTTGCAGGTAAAGCCGTTCAAAATATGCTTTGATTGTATGTGTGGTAGGTGAAACCATTACAGATAAGTCATTGATTTATGTACTGCACCAAACCGTTCCAGCTGTGTCTTTGATTGTATGTAGTGGAGATGAAACGATTCAACATGTGACATTGATTTTATGCACAGCAGACGAAAAATGGTCAACACGAATTTAGAAAACAAGTAGTCCCAGCTCAATAGCTTCTGTATTTACTGTCTTACACAAAAACAAATATTCTCTTGGCCTGCCGAGTAGGCAAGATGAAAAAAACAAACATTCCCACGAGTAGAAAACAAATACTTTTTACACCAGTATATTGAGTTACACTTACACCGAACGGTAGTTATAACAATATGGAGAATATTGTAAAGCTAATTGCCCTCTGGACAATATTGACACAGACATCTTTTTTTTTGTAAATTATACACGTTTCTGAAAAAAATACAGTTGTCCTTATCAGTCAATGAAGGGACAAAATATTTTTAACTGAAACATTTGAGGGATGCATGAAGCTAGGTTACATTTTCAAAGTGATTACATCTTCTGTAGAAAATTTCCGCTGAGGCCCTCCATATTGAACAGCAGTATCAATGCCTTGATATAGTCTTGCTGACCTTGGAGTTGGCCACTCGCTAAATGGATCACGAATCCTCGTTTCGATTCATGTTCTTATTTCTCATTGGCCAGTGATTATTGATGGGTTGTTGCAGACTTGCATCAGTCTCTGTTATAAGTTCTGAGTGTGATTTTATTTCTCCTGACTGAAAGCGTTATGAATTATTAAGCTTTGTACAAAAATGATTCGTTTGTCATCGCGGTTTGTTTATCTCATCTTTCAGATAATCTAGACGTTCATTCAATATCAAATTAGACTTATTCTACAGCATACGTGTTTATTAGTCAGTGAAATTCTTGCCTTATGCCTTCAAACTGATGGGTCCATTGATATCATTATGGCATAGATCCACTGGATCCAGTGTACCATTGAACTAACCCTGGGCACCCCCTATAGCAATAAATCCATCGTTAATAACCTACTGGTATATTAGACCGATGGTCAATCTTAATCAAATATTAACCAGCAAATATCTACCGTGTCCAAATATTGATAGTGAGATGATTATGGTGTTTCTTGCCACCAACAAATGTCGTACCGATTTGCCAGATCTGCCTATGTGCCAAAGTAGAAACGCCATAAATTACCTCACTAATATGGTAGGCATTGGTGGAGATATTGATCGTGCTCAAACCGGGAGTAGTACATCAGCACCATGGCAATCATTGCGGTAGACTAGATGCGCCGTCTACCTACCGCGGACTGAATGATGGACTAACTACTGCTGATTAATAGATTATTGGGATCGACGAGGCCTCGTGTTCTTTCCTGTCAACAACCTCAAGCCTTAGATGTGTATAACGGTTTCTGAAATATATCCACAGTTTGATGTCACAAATCATGTGCATTGCATCAGAGAAAATTTGCAGATGGGTAATTCATGCATGATAGGGTAGTTCAATTACCAACGTTTGTTTTTGTTTTTCTACAGATGAATTAGATCACATTCTCAAATGGTTTCTCTCGTGATTAACGAGGCATATTGTGCTTTTTACAACTCCTTTCACTATGTCCTTATGCAAATTGAGTGAATGGCGGATGTTAACGGTATGCCAGGAAATACGTACTCTTTTCTCGAACACCTGGTGTCATCGCTTATTTTTAGTGGGCCATTCATGCGACTTCTACATATATATTGCTCAGTAAGGGAAATGAAATCTGGACCCTTACTCTCCAAACGTCCGTAGCCCTAAGAATTAGTAAGTTTGATTGTAGCCAATGTCTTAAGAATGGACTTACGAAGTTCGTAAGGTTACGAACGTTTCGAAAATATCCTGGCTGTTTTTATCGAAAGTCAATCTTCATTCTCTTGCACTGATAGTGAGTTACGGTTAATCATTCTTCCTTTGAAGGACACCAAGGCATTAGAATGGAAAAGGTCTGCCTTACCTGTGATGGAGTATGTTTTTACTCCGCTTCTAATGGTTAGTATGCCGCCAATATTGTAGGATTTGTAAACATAAGAAATTGAAATCGAACCCAGACTTGGTGTGGCAAGTGAACACTTTAACACCCACGAGGCCCCATCTCCCCCCATTGTTATAAGATCCCGAACAATTCATTTAGTTTCCAGTGTTTCCTTATCTACCGTGAAATGAGTAAACATGTAATATACTGTACGAAATAATTAAGGGAACACGAAGGAATATACCTTCGTGGCAATGCTTTTGTTTTAATTTTAACTTTAAAGAACAGTGGCCGCATTGTCATGTGTGTAGTCTTTTGTTCCAATAAGTATGTACCCGTTTATGTTGTAATTTGCTGATATGCAATTTCAAAAACACCTTGACATATGCAGGTGCCTGCTTATGAAAATTTAACCCAACTCACCATTGTAAATAGGGGTCGTAAAACAACATTATTTTGAGAAACTAACAACAGATATCATCCATAAATCAGTGATCAGGAATGAGTAAGTAAGTATGGATTTTACGCGACATTCAGCAATATTCCAGCAATATCACGGCTGTCGACATTTCGTCTACATGTTTTGTTTTCAATCGCGTAGTAACATAACACATCGTTCATGACGTGACCCAGCTTGCTTCTTCAAGGCCATGGTCCAATGAAAACGAAACCCTCCCCAAAATGGTTTCGACCATAACTTCGGATTGTGAAGTCGATCATAAAAATCCAGGCTAAATACGTAGACGTAGGTAAATTCAGTTGAGAAATGCGTAAATGAATTACAATAACAGAAAAGTAGTCCGTCTTGGGACAGTTTATGACGATTTATGTTTTTTGGTAAAAGAAATGTTAACTTTGTTTGTTTTTTTTTGTTTCGTACAGTCCGACACAGGAGAATATCCTTGAACTGGATACATGTCTCAGATCAATAACGAGATTTTCTATTAACATTTAAGCAGATTTGCTACGACAGGGCATCATCCGTAGTGCTAAACTGCACACACAGTTCGCTGCTGTAGTTATCGTGTACACCAATGATTCCTTGCTAATCCTATTATCTTTATGTATAGAATCTTAACGTACAGCTTATCCGTTGAATATGACCAGAGGAAAGTGTACTTATTTTGTTGTCGTGAACTCTCGCTGGGGTGTTTCACAAAAGTCTGTATCCTCCTCTGTAAAGGAGCGAGTTAGTGAGTGTGATGGGTTCAACCATGAACAACTGAACAACTTTCAGCAAAACACCACGACGTGTTGGCTTAATGAGTGAGGAAACGACCAAGCAATCGTCGACCATTTTTTGTGATTAGCTCGCAAACAGAGCAAGCAATTGCAGGATCATATTTAAGGACCCTTAAGATACAAACATCTACTACGACAACCCCGGCACCTTCGGCGACTGGCCCGTCGTAAGTTAATACTGTGGCGTTATTTTGTGTCTTAGATTGTTGTTTATGTTCGGTTGTTATAGAAACGGATCCATTAATGAAAAACACTAGATAGGACACGGATCGCTCAGTGTTTTATAGCACCGTCTTTCGCTGTTCAGAATGAATTCCCCCGTACTGTGTTATGCTGCTGTTTAAATGAGAGTTAAACCATCGTAATAAAAGTGAAGGAACCCTTACGGTGCCCATATGAAAACTAAACATGCCAACCATCAAACTGTTTTTCAAAGGCTTTAGTGACGCTTGAATGTTGTAACTCTACTCAAAAATCTTTTGTGCCAGAGCTGTGCGAGTGTCTCTGAACTCTTCGGAGAAAAGTGGGGCTGTGGGGTCGTCTTGTGATTAAAGCGTCCGCTCGGCACGCTGAAGACCCAGGTTCGATTCCCTGCGGTACAGTGCGTGAAACCCATTTCTGGAGTCCCCGATGTTGCTGGAATATTGCTGAAAGTGCGTAGATCCAAACTGACTCACTCATCTTGTTAGCATGCCGAGTTCGCTTTTGTTACGATTTGATGACGTCAGCGTCGTACTAGTGCTCACTGTGTCACTGCAATGTTAGTGACATGCACTGCGTCCAACCCCCTCCCCACATATCCCCGTCCAGGATATGATGTAACTGACAGACTCACCAAAGCGGCTTTATATTCCATGTAATTTATCATATTGTGTTGATAGTTCGCGCAACAGCACACACTGATAAAGCATAGGTCTAAATCGTACAATAGACTTTAAATTCAGCAGAGATTTCTAATGATTATAACATTTGTCATGTAAAAGAGGTACTGAGGTGGGTGCTTCGCTATATATTAGCGGTATTCAAGACACTGACGTTCTACTGAATGTTACATGGCCACGATGATATGGAATAATGTAAGGGACATTCGCGTTCTCTGGGTCTGGTTTTACAAAATATGCAGAGAATACGTGGAATCGAAATCGAGAGAAGACGAGTTTGACCAAATCACGCTTTCTTGTGAGATCATGCACTGTGCGTTTGTAACGCTAGTTTTCAGAAATCGATATCGCACGTTTGCAAGGACGCATGTCCCTTACAGTATTCCATATGATCGAGTAAAAAGTCCAGCTAGAGCTCCCTTCAAGGTAAATATGCATGACATAAATATGTCTGAAACGTCCTTATCTTAATTAACCCTTAAACAATTTTGCACTTGGTTGCTGTTGAGGTTATTCGAAGTGTGTATGACAAGAGTGTCCTTTGTGAACGAATATTCAGCATTCATTGTTAGTATACCCAGCAACCCTTTATAATTTACCGCATTCTGTCACAGCCGCGATAGAACAACAAAATATAGGCTTGCATTCTGGAGCCTGTTATTGATGGTGAGGATGCTTCGAGGATGCTTTAATTGAATACACTGTTCAAATATGCAAAATTTGAAATTTTCCAATTACGAGCTTATAATCAAACAATCAGACAAATTATTAATGGATAGGAATATTATCTTAACTTAGCGAATGTTTCCATACACTACAGCAGGGAAGGGTTGTGCACACACAGGCTTGTTAGTGTGTTTACTTCAAAAGTTCTTAGAGTAAAGCTACAGGTTGGTATACTGACAGATACTCTACGTTAAAGCACAAATGCCAAGTTTAAAACTAAATGACGATTTCATCCAGTGTGTGGTCCTTCTCCGATATTCTTATTCACAGTGGCCGAATATTGAATATATCAAATTTTCCTGTTATGAATGATAATTCGTAGAGTATGTAACCGACCAAACTATGAATGTTGTTTTTTTTATGTTGCTGCCTGATTTCTATGCCCATGTTTTCAGTTGATCATATTTTGAACACGTTATTCTGCTACATACATACATTTAGCGAGTCTTCATGGTATTCCGACACATGGCATTTGCATTTCAGCGTGTCTTCTTCATCCCAATTGATGGGATTTGTTTGAGGGTATGTTTTGAATATTTAGAAAATGAACAGTGATATTGTCAGATTTGTTCATGCGAATGATCTTTTTAATGTCAACACTTGCGTGGTCTGGCACCTAGAAATCTACAACGCTGTTTCAAGGACGTGTTTAAGACCCGTTACAGTTTTAGATGATGAAGACAACACAGGCTTGTGAAAAGTCATCATTGATCAAGGAACTCCTCATTTTGGCATTTTGTTAGCGACGTTCGAGAAAGCAGCAATGTTCACCCATTTTGCCACCCAAATATGCACATGGGAACGAAAAAGGAAACACGTGAAAGTACAAGTGTTGTTGTTTTTCTTTTCCAGGTTTCTTCTCAAGCTCTGTATTGCAGTGTGGGTGAAATTCTTGGGATATATAAAGGAACACTTGTACTTTCTTATGTTCCCTTATTTGTTTCCTTGAGTGTATATAAATGTGTCATCACAACGGGGATCGGAATAGGTTAACAACCAATACACATTTCCGATATTATCCACTCGTATGGTTCAAGGTTCACCCTATCGTTTCATTTCCATTGAACTCAAAAAGAACCATCATCGTGCATCAACCTTTGGTGTCCAAGGCCTACTTTTCAGTGGCCAGTCATATTGTCATGCAACCATGTCGTCAATAGTTTATGATTCATTCCAGTCACGCACGCATGTATTGCAATACTCTATCGCACAGTCCCTGTCCCAGAGAATCATTTGAAATGGTATAACATCTGGGGATGTTAGAGAAATGGCAAATGCGTCAGTGTATATCCTTGTATCATTTACATGTAATGTCATCAGTATATTGCC
Source organism: Haliotis asinina (assembly GCF_037392515.1). Classification (NCBI taxonomy): domain Eukaryota; kingdom Metazoa; phylum Mollusca; class Gastropoda; order Lepetellida; family Haliotidae; genus Haliotis; species Haliotis asinina. The sequence continues at coordinate 30,793,285 of NC_090286.1, read as the reverse complement.
ATCTAAAAAGGTATACATCCTACCAACTGTAACACCGTCCTAAAATTTATGGATGTCAACTTCTTTGTTTTAATGGACACCTTGTGTCATACATCCATCTTCATGAAATGCAGCTATCTGAAATAGACTTTTACCCGAGTAACTGTACATCTTTCAGAGCAAATCATACGTAACGTTAAACGTACTCTGGACCAAGAAACCACTGATTCCAAGTCTGTATGGGGTGAGCAGATAAGGTATAGGACAAGATTCCCCAAGTGTTTCCGTACTGTCGTGACCATGTCATCAAAGCGTTATTGTATATTTGTACCGGAATTTCAACAATACTATTGTTGGACTGACTTTGCTGACTGCAGCTTTTTCAACCAATTCTTGGCCTGGGTAATCATCTTATGGTATGAACTTGCATCAATGGTATGCACTTTTATCGTGTGACCTGAGTAATCATTTTATAAAAAACACAGTCATCAATGGTATGAACATTTATTATGTGACCTGAGTAATCATCTTATGGTATGAGCATTCCTCCACATTATCCAGTAATCCTGTAAATTGTTTTACCATCATTGTGAATGTATTCAAGTTAAGTTTATAGGAAACAATTCTAAAACATTTTTTCATACCCTCTTGGACTGATTTTTGTAATTGTCTGTGAAATTTCAACTGTATAACTGACAGCATCACCTCCTAGTGGTTTAATGTTCGTATTATTTTTTCTAGTTTACATATGACTGCCAAAGCTTTTGAATCCCACCCATCCCCGTTCTCTCGACTGTCTAGCTGAACGATCTTTTCGGAATTACGTGTTATGGCGAAGTCTGATATATATGATTGAAACAATCATCGGGTTCTGGTGTTCATTTTTATCTTATTGAATCATGCTGAAGACCTCTAACTATGGTCAGTTGTTCTCGTGCTGAACTATGCCCCTGGCACTCTGAATACTCTCAGCGTGATCCCTGCTTCTAACGGTCACCGATTACATGTAGCAGAGATTTGTAAGTGTAGGAATCTACGTCATGGAGCAATCCTAATCATAGCCACAGGCACAGAGTATCAGCCTCAATCAGATCTCCCTGGCTTAGGCCCGGACTGGCCCTAGGTTGTCATACCTATGGTTCAAAACTGAACTCCTACTGTGGCTCGTTCTGGGTCTATTTCCAATGTTAATCAGCATTGATTTGAAACAATCGTCTTAAGTAATTATCTCTTGCTTTCACCGGATATTGACAGAATCAACGTGATCTAGAGACGACTTTCTGCTGGTGCTTTTTGTTCAATCCAAATGCATGGAATGGAATATCGAATGAGGTTTTGTGTTTGTCAAAGTGTTGTTGTGGGATCTTCATATCGCCTAATCACAACTCTTTGTTTTTTGCTACTGATTTGATCCATGATGTAGTTTGATACCGTTTTGATCGATTAGTAAGCTATATCTTCTGTAAACCAGTGTCCATCCTCTTCTATTAAAATTACTTTTAAATGCATTTTTGAAAAAGCAAGTTTGAGTTTAACATATTTTATATATAAGTCTCATTATACCGATATCAAAGTTTCTATGAAGCATTTCATTGTAGATATGAAATATGCATTTGAATTATGTAAATGTTAGATTTACAAAAGAAATTATAAGTTGTGGCAACTAGGTCTATAAACGAATAGTCCCTGACCAGGCGGATTTTTATGAATTATTTGTAAAATCATGGTTACCAATGCTGAATGAACTGGAGGAAAAATAACGTAAAATGATTTAATAATTACTGACTCGAATGCATTGTGCATCTCCCCTCCGAGCCGTACCGTTGGTTTTGTCTCTTCCGTAAATATTTAGGTAAGTACATGTACTCTTTTAGATTCGTATTAAAGTATTTTATTAATGATTCCACGTTTATCAAAATAAAACGTATACAGATGTTTGAGAAAGTAAGCAACAGTAATTCCAAGGGTCAACGGTTATGTGTGGATCGTCAAGTTGAAGAAACACGTAAATGCAAAATCTGTACGTAACGGAGTGAGTGAGTGAGTGAGTTTAGTTTTACGCCGCACTCAGCAACATTACAGCTATATGGCGGCGGTCTGTAAATAATCGAGTCTGGACCAGACAATCCAGTGATCAACAACATGAGCATCGATCTGCGCAATTGGGAACCGATGACATGTGTCAACCAAGTCAGCGAGCCTGACCACCCGATCCCGTTAGTCGCCTCTTACGACAAGCTGTGTCGCCTTTTATGGCAAGCATGGGTTGCTGAAGGCCTATTCTACCCCGGGACCTTCACGGGTCTGTACGTAACGGAATTAAAAGAAAGAAACCTACAAAAAAACAAATAAATAGTATACAATGAAATCTGCATTCCACTTCAACGGCAGTACTGGACAAAATAGAGTCGCTTTAGTGACAGTGCAAGATAGAGTGGTTTTAATGGCAGTGCAGAATAGAGTAGCTTTAATGGCAGCACTGAAAAGAGTAGTTTTAATGGCAGTGCAGAATAGAGTGACAGTACAAATGTAATGACAGTACAAAGAGTGTTATATACATACATTGATGATGGCAATAAAGACCATGATGATATAATCCACAAAGTGGCCGTGCTTTCAAAGTAGGTCCAGCCTTGGAACCATGGGTGGTGAATGTCCTTACTTAGCTACAGGGTTTTATGTGATATATAGTATGAGATGCAAGGTGAGATAAAAGATGTCTATATGAATGACTTCCAGGAGTTGCTATTCTGGAACATTCAGTGACTAGTTGTAAGAGCATTTCCTCTGCTCTAGAAGCTCCTGGACAACTCCCAATCCGAGTCTAAATATAGTAACTAGCCCACCAATGCCCTCTACTGACTCTTAACCTAAACAATGATACAGAAATGCAACACTGTTCCACGGTGACTGCCAGCCACACAACATCAACGGAGACGTATCCCTCTTGCAAGAGGACTCAGAATGATTCTACCATCAACGCTATTGTTGTGTAAGGGTCCCACAACAGATAGTGCCCTCTCGAGCATTCAGCTCAGTGGGAACTAAACGAAACCCAAACCTTCAATGAAGGCATACAATATTAATGGATACTCTCTGTCAGCAGAATACTGTTATGACGTTATCGGTTTATAGCGAGTGCACTTTGAGATCTGATGAGCATGGGTTTTGCCGGAATGCCGGAGAGAGATAATGCCATTTTTCATACTTGCTGTGCACGTACCAGTGACATTATTCCCGATAGGAGACACGGTCGTAATTTGAGGGATGGTCTCATGGTCCCGTCATCTCTGAACAGCCTTGGTGCAATGATTTGTTTCAAGACCTTGAGAAGGCGTTTAGCGTTAAGTACACTGATACACCGATAGGACCACAATGAATATAAAGAACGTAATTTGACCTTATGAACACATTGAAAGATCCCCTCATGTAAATCAGGATCAATAAGGTAAAGGTACTAATGTTTTTTTCATGGGTAATTTTGCTGAAAGTACCTCTTTCTATAACACCTAGGTACATGGGACAATGATGTTGGCTTCAATCTATCATTACAAGAAGACATTGTTATTTGGCTTGGTGGATTACTAACAGTTTCCATTGTGCATAATTTTTATTTTTTTATTTCTATTTATTTAGTTATTTTTGTTTTTTTCGGAACTAAATCACACGAACTTGCTGTTTAGTTGACGTATTAATTTGTTAAAGGCAATAGGATTCCATGTTATGAGTACCTAGGATACATGCAGAAAAAAATGAGGATTGACATGTTGAGTGCATATCTTGTATGTATTCAGGGATACTTTACTAATCTTTGTATAACTGACTTCATCATAGTCCAGGGAGTATGGTTGGTCAGTAACCAGGAATCATAAAGACTTGTTAACGAATCATCTCTCTAAATGATTCTTTTAATTTTCTTAACCCCAAGGTACCATTCTAACGGTAGCTATTAAAAGATGGCGGTTTGAATATTGTTCTCATGAGGCATTCTGTGTCCGTTTCGCTTCAGATTTGAGTTTTAGTAGGTTCTTGATAAGCATAACAATCAAAATTGTTCCGTTGGACATTTCACTGCCTTTCTATAAAGGGAGAGGAGGAAATCGGCATCGGTTGCCAATGACTCAATAAGGTTAAGGTCGATTCACATGTACTATCAGTTTGGCCCGAACGTTCCTCTTCCAGGGAGATATAACAAGAAGAAACAATCATCAATATCCCCCGCATTACCTCCAATTTCAGTCTAGGTCACACTTGTTGCCATGGAAACGCCAAAATATTTTATTCAGAATTCCAAAACTATCAAAAGGCACCAGTACACCACTAGACCAATCTATGTGTCACGTTTGGTGAAGAAATACTGCTCCGGAAAAGATAAATGTGCACGGACGGACTCACGGACGGACTGCATTTTAATACGGGGGATAACAAAATAGTACCATCACACGCATCATGAAATCCAACCAGATCTGGGAAATCCAACCATGTGATATCACAGAGGAGAGAGGACAGTAAACATATTTTCCAGAGTGAGCGAATGTATTCAAGGAGCGTATTAAGCTGACCGCATGTGGTTTCAGTAATTAACATCACAAGTAAGCGTTGGGTAGGCGGTGGACGTTTTTAGCTGGGTTGAAGTCAGGTGATCTAATCTCGCGGCGCGTTGCCCATGTTTCGTCCACGTCGTAAACATTTCGTCTGAAGCCTCAAGGCCTTTGTAATGAAGATGAGCCCAGCTTTGAAGTCTTTTCAAATTCGTCACAATTCTTATCCTGTCTTTTTTCAAAATGGCGGTCATGTCAGCCATATTAGAAATGAGCTTCTTGAGCATTACTCAGGTATTCGTTGAGCTCTCTCTCAGTGTGTCTCTCTCTATCTACCTATTTTCTATTTATCATTTCCTTATCCATATCATTTGACCTTCATCTTTCATCGATAGTTTTAATGCTTTGTAACATCTTCCTTTCAAAAGACTTTGGGGTCGCGACAGCCATATTGGAAAATGAAATTTTGTCCAATTCTCAAGCTAGCATTATGTGTTTGATGACGTAAGCAAGTATTTAAGTAAGAATGTACTTTTAAGCTGATGAGTCTGTACCAGGCTTTTACTTTCAGTAACACCCAATTTCCCTAGTTCTATTGTTTTTTTTCGATTTATGTGAAATTTAATGCTAAAATGTTTAAGCTGAAATGTGTGTATGGTCCCAATAGTGTCACGGAATCGTAACTACTTCATAATTATGGTCCCTTGATGGCATCTGTCAGTATTAAATTTAATAAACATAGTAGTGATGAGTTCAGGCTTGCGGTGTTTATTTCTCATGTTCTTTTTGCCCTTATCTTGCTTTCATAATGCAATATATTATTTTTATAAATATATTGTTTACCCTCTATAGACATGGAGCAGTGGAATGTCAATGTAAATATATTCAGAGAAATATGAGCAGTTGTTAGGAAACACTCAGACAGCCTTTTACCTTGAGTGAACCAATTTCATTTTCATGATTACACAAGCATTAATGTTTCATACAAAATGCCATTTAGGCTTCTTGACGACTTGTATTTTTTAAAATATATGGGTAATTACCGAGGAAATGCTCTCGACGGCGAGGTAATGAGAATGTCGTACTAGTCCAAAACAGACATTTGGTGCCGTGGACTATGGTTCAGCGGTCGATATCTCGAAGCTCTAAAAATATTCTCTGCAATATTTTCAAGCGTTACGGAGTAATTGTGTTCAATAAACGACGAATGTGGCAACAATACCTTAGTATTTATGTAGCGATTTACGTGATCTCGGTGCTCACTGCATCTTTGTATATAGGTGAGTATAAATATTGCCATTATGCCCTAAATCCGAATACCTAATATAGGGAATTCATCCGTTGTCTTTGTTAGTTCTGATGATAAGAGTTTGAAATTATTTCCCTGTCACACTCAAAACGCTACAGTAATAGGATGTCCACATACTTATCGGGGTGAGGGAAAATCAATACCCGCCATGGCGGTGCGATCGGTGCTTCTCGTTCGTCGTGTTTAACATAATGCAGTTGTACTGTTGGGGACAGAACTGTAAACAGTAACGAGCTGGAAGACCAATTCAAATCATGAAAAATCTCTTGTTTCAGTGAGTGAGTATGATTTTAGGTCGCGTTTAGTAGTATTTCAGCAGTATCACTTCGGGCGACACCAGAAATGGGCTTCACACTTTATACAAATGGGGAATCACTGGTCACTCGAGTCTTCGGCGTGACAACGAGACTACCCTACAGCCCCTTATTGCTTAAGAGTTTATGTATAAGAATATTACTTTCGTTGGTATGTGTTAAGGGGTGCAACGCGGTTGATGTCACGGCTAACTATACATTTCGTTTGTGAAAGTGTTTCTGAAACCCTTTAGTGTATCTTGTTAGTCATTACATTTCAAAGATTGTAAATAGCAATACATTTATCAAGATTATATTCGCAAGGCGTTAGCATCCAAAGAAGGCTTTTATTTGTAACGTTTGCAAGAAAAGTGATTGGAGACAGTCACGGTTATCCACAGAAAGAAGATTGAATTTGGCGCTGAAGATGTGGAAGTGAGTATGGTTTTAAGCGGCTTTTAGCAATTTCACAGCAATATCACAGAAACTGGCATTACACATTTTATCCATGTGGGGAATCGAATCCGGATGTTGACATTGACAAGCGAACGCTTTAACCACCAGGCTCATCCACTGCCCTTTTTAAATAATGGCTAAAGGGATATATTAAAAGTTGTTCACTGGTCACGAGAGGGGCATTGGTTGATGTACCCTCGATGTTTGTTTATGTTCCCTGAGCCCGAAACATCGAGGGTACATCAATCCATGCACCCCCTCGTAACCAGTGAACATCATACTATCCCTTTCCTCGGGGGTGCATGACCGGACTGTTTGTTACCACTTTTAAATATTCCATTAATATTCACATAATATGCATATATAATAATATTGATGCGAATGACCTTAAAGGTAACATAATGCTGGGTAGTCGGATGGGTGAATGCAAGAACTTATGTCAAAACTATTTAGAAAATACATTGCCTAATCGTGTTGTTAAACACTTGAGCTCAAATACCTTTGTGAGCACGGAAAATCTTCTTCTTCAGACATTCTGAACACATTTGTGGCTGACACTGACAATGGCGGTGAATGTGAAAGCATGTATCTTGATGAATGTTTGCGCATGCGGGAAAATTATTCACGAATACCTCCCGTTCGGGGCAAACAAAAATTCAACCATTCGCCACTAACCGAGAATAACATATCAATTGCTACAATTACTCTGCGCATTCCGGGCCACATTACGTTGTCAAACAGCCCCTATCGTGTTCAGATATATCAGATGGCACGTGCTGTAAGTGACATGTGAAAGCACGTGCAACGCGAAATTTTCAAGGACCTGATGTTATTTACTTTTGTGTCTCTCACATATACAGCAAATGTATGTAGGTAGTATTGATTGGTGGACGCCAGATGCCCACATATATTGGCTCTGAAACGGCGTGAAACACTGGAACATATTGTGAAATATACACTGAAATGTACACCGACATATAGACCTGTATATGCTCTGTACTGCACACTGACATGTACTACCCCTGTATATTCTCTGTAATGCACAGTCACTTAAATGTTCACCGAAATATACACTTGTGTATACCCGTCAATGCACTCTAAAATGTGCACCGAAATATACACTCACACATAACCTCAGTCGTAAATTGAAACATTCACCTCAGTATATAAATAGATATATTTGTGAAATATGCACTGTTTTTAGACCGAAACATACACTGATAAATACATAGAACCCCACACTGAAATATATCATGAAGTATACGTGAACGGGTATTGGGGCAGGGATCAAAGTGCGTGGTTATAACGAGATGGTATCTCACTGAAAAGCTTCTTGCAACACTTCTCATCGAGCCCAGCGGTACTGGCGTAGGTGACACGTCCTTTGAGGGTGGTGTGCTTCAATACTGTCGATAACCCTCGCGTCTTCTTCAGACTTTCTCAGTTCTGTAATCACGACCAGCATGATCTGCAGATATTGGTGCCTTTCAGATATCGATAACATGAAACAAGCAGGGTAAAATAGTAATTGATCCTTGTAGTCGATCCCGGGGAACGTTCACGCCTGACTAGGTAATATGCTACAAAAAGAGAACTGTATTAGGTCGAGAAACTGCGAGGGATAGAAATGTGACGTTGAGGCTGCATGACAAATGATAGAATTAGGACAAAATTGCCCTCAATTCGCTCGTTATATATCGAGGTGTGCTATGCTAGCTCATAGATGCCATTGTGTGTACGATGAGAAGGACGCGTTGAAAACGTACTGACGCGCGGCGCTGTTATTCTGCGGTTTGGCAAACTATATTCTCAAAATGAAATATTACCAGTTTTTAAATGTATGATTTCGTTTAACAAACGCATACTCAAATAAACATTGAACTCTTAGTTTCTCTGAAATTTAGAAGCACATTCTGGGTTTGATTGACTATTTGTTACATTTACTAGAAGTTCACATTCAGTGAAATGCAATTATAATCATTAATTCATTATGTTTATATTTTCAACTTATGCTATCTTTCCACACCTATAACTTTGTCTAACGTATGCATGTTATCGTGTATATCATTAGATAATCACGTAATAATTTACCCGTACCCCCAAAAATGATAAGTTTCGATTGGTTAGTACATTTATCAATATTCAGATATAATTAAAGACAATAACATCATTGATATCTATATATCTATATCTATATAGAATAATATATACGTTATAATATGTTACGTGTTTTTTATTTTAGAGAATAGTGCAGATGATAAAGTTATCATCAAGGCATTATTGTTATGTAGTCAGTGATATTGTTGTGCATTCTTGAAGCTGGAATATCAGTCAGAAGTCATCAGAATTGCATGTGTTACCTGTTGCACCGATTGAATAATTCAACCACAACAACGCAGAGAGATCACCATGTTTACATTCAACACAGTAGTTGTCCGTCCAGAGAGCTCCGCTTTACGTATATCTATTTACCGGTTCAGTCGATGAAGACTCTAGTACCTTTGGGGTGGAAATTAGGCTGTAATTACCGATGAGCCGCGATACACTGGCTCCTGCGTTGACACTAGTCATGGCTGTAGAGGTAGTGAAGCCTATGCCAACTCGGCTTGCCAAGGCCCATGACGTAGTCGGTAGTGGTAATGTTTCATTTGCTGAGGATGGTATTGATCGAAATTCGCCAAACACACTGGAGCGCTAACAAGAGAGAGATAGAGCCCGAGCGCAACACTGCTAAATCTGCATGGTAAGCGAGGTTGTCAGACTGATGTGACAACTAAGGGAAAGCGGACAGTAGGGACGAGCATGATACAAGATGGAGGATGCAAGGTGAAATTCCATCTACTGGAGGCGGCTGGACTAGATGTGCAAGAGGAGCTGATATTCTAATGGTCTGTCTCTAGATGTCCGCCTAGTCGAACCCAGCCAGAGAGCTGTACATGTGAGGTCTGTCACAGACTGGTGGCAGACGACAATTGGAAAGGCTTGCACCGCCATTCTGGCATCCGTGGACCTGGAGACTACTTCTTGGACGTCAATGGCGAAATGTGTGATGGCTGACACAATTCTCATTTTCGATTTTTAAGAGGGCGGACATGTTGACGATAGAAGCTTCGTTGATTAACTATTCCGACTGAAAGCTGTGTATGTCAGGATATGAGGGGAATCGAAGGACACACGAGCAAAACAACCACCATGGTAGACCATTATTGACAAAGCCGGGTCACAGGTCTATAATTTGACTGGCGTCTCGTTGATAAAGGTATTTCACGAACCATAGCGCATCTCCCATTTGGATCTATTGTGAGGAGTCGAGTTCTCCACAATAGCAGTCATTCTGACTGATTGCATCACCGTGACGTAGTCTTCGGTGAGATACAGAAATTCTAACTCAACAGTTACATATATGGGAATGTTATGTGTGTACATATCTCAGTACAGAAAACTGTGATTGCCGTGTTTCTCGACATGGGTTCATGAAGCAATAGGTGTCGGTGATTTTATACCACAACTCAATGTGTTATCAAGAACAGATCGTTTGAGAGATTTACAACCAAACTCCATTCACCTTCTTCGACAGCTTGCTTGTGTGTGTTCAAGACGGACCGGCATCTACAACGTGAAGTGATTACTACATTTGCAAATGTCTCTAAGGATATTTATGACAAACTCAACACCAACGACCACTTCATCTTCCTCCAACAACAGATTTACTTGGACACCATCGACAACGGTTGAGCTACCCATTCTGTCGTGATTAGTGTTCTGCAATACAGGACAAAAGACCTGATTTGGGTACTTGCCCATTCATGTGTTCGTTCCATTTGGTACGATTCCTGCCAGGAGTTCCTCTAGCTCGAAGGGTTTCACAAGCAATCTGTGTATGCTGTCTACCACACAGGAAATCTACCAGTTAGGATTTCACCATTTGGGATTAAGCAGATATATCCACTGGATAATATCTAGCCCTTCCATTATGGCCTGGCTGTTCAAAAGGTTATATTTGTGAACTTCTTCGTTTACCTTCTTCTTACCTGTAGATTCGTGCTTCCATATTATATGCGACTTATCTCCCCCTTTGAGGTCAGACTTTATGATTAATTCACCGTTAACCGTTCTCGGCAAGCCTGTTACATCTTATTGATTCTCTCCTTATGTTTAGCATCGATCTTCGTCGAGTTATGTCTGCCATTCTAAATGCATTACAACCAAATGTTGATTTCAGGATTGTGCACATTTAACGCTGTGTGGTTTTATATATATTGCTCAATAATACTTACATGGATATAGATCATAATATCGTTTTATAGGGTCTCAAGTTGTAAATATAGCAGGGTTTATGGCGTGTGTTATGATGTTCAATCTGTGACAGTGCGACAAGTATAGGTTAAAGGCGGTAGTTAATCTGTTGTATTTAATGGCAAATCGATGGATGCAGTCAAGAAGTGCACTCCTCTTTGTCAACGGTGGTAACACATACTGGCAACACCTGTTGCATAATCATTTATATTCCTGGAACTCAGTACGAAACTAATTATAACTATATTGATGTCTATACGTCTGTGGTACAACCTTTCCCATTGTGCACTTTCACTGGCTCTTTATGTTTACAGGAGATTTTAACATCTGACCAGATTTTGTGTTACTTTTGTCATAATTTGCTTTAGTGTATATTTTGCCTTCAGGTGAGTGTGTGTCTTAATGTATCAGTTGACTAAAGGTCTATAGGTCTTATGCGCCTTTCTATACATGGATGTGAGGATCCTCGTTTGTCCAACACAATACGCTTCCATTCATCTATAATGAATACCCTGGATTGCTAGCGACCATGGCTTCGTTCTTCCGATCAATGTCTTCGCACATAATTTCTGTCGTCAATGAGAGTAATTTGATTGGACAACTATTAACGCTTCGTTTCGGTCTCAAAAAGAAGCTATGGCAGCGAATGAATCCAGGATTTATCCCAATAGAAAGGAGATTTATTACACTGGGTTATCGAGGATGGATTTGTGATTGTCGTTTTGTGTGATGGCAGTGAATATAAACATTAAGACTGTGTAACATAACTGTAAAACCTGGACGTTCATACGTTGAGATATATCGTGAACTAATCTTTCTCGAACACAATGTGTAAATCTGTATCTCTGTAGGTATTTAATTGACTATTGAATCTGTTTACTTATCTGATATTGTCTTTATCCGCCCTGTGTCACTATTTCCCCATGCCTTTCTTGTTTCCCAATATGTGTCGGTCTGCGTTTATGAATGTGTCTGTAACTCTGTCACCCTCCTTGCCTTTGAATATGTCAGCACTGTTACATTGCGACATTAGTTTTCTAATTTAGCCCATTTCTATTTTTGTGACTCTTTGTTTGTCTGCATATTCATGTTTACCCATGTGTTTTCCTTTGTTTGTCTCCGGGGCCCTTATGCTTGCCACATGTGTCTCTTTGTCTCCCACAGCGCCTCTATCTTAGCCATTCTCAATCTTTTCTGTTTTCTTCTGGCTTATATGTTTGTCACAGTGTCACTCTGTGTTTGCAGTTGAGTCTTTTTTTAGCCCCTCTGTTTGCTTCTGTCCTCATGTTTGTCTCTATGGCACTCGTTTTTTCAGTAGCTGTCTCTATTGACCAATGCTTCTCTCTGTTTGCCACGGTCCTCTGCCAATGCGTGTAATGTAGGGGGGCTTGTCTCACTTTGTTTGCCACTGTTTGTCATGTTGGAGACGTTGTTTTTCTCTGTTTGCCACTGTTTGCATGTTGGAGGTTTTGCCTTTGTCTTCCTGTTTGCCATGTTTGAGGCTTAGGCTTCCTCTCTTTGCGCTTGTGTGTCATGTTGGAGGCCTCGTCATCCTCTGCCACTATATGTCATGTCCGATACTTTGTCTTCCACTTTTTGCTATTGTGTGTCATGCTTGAGACTTTGTCTTCCTCTGTTAGTCACTGTGTGTCATGCTGGAGGCTTTGTCTTTCTCTGTCACTGTGTGTCATGCTGGAGGCTTTGACGTCCTCTGTTAATCACTGCTGGAGGCTTTGTCTTCCTCTTGTTGCCACTGGATGTCACGCTGGAAGCTTTGCGGTCCTCTATTTGTAACTGTGTCTCATGTCTGAGACTTTTCTTTTCATGGTTCTTACTGTGACCGATCGATGTCCACATCTTGCTCTCATTTTGCCACTGTGTCTCAATCTTATTAGTTATTTCTCTCTTTTGCTTTTGTTATTTTTTTATATTTATGAACGTGTCGACCAGTATTTGCAACTGCAAGTCCTTGTGTTAAGAACTGTCTTTCATGCTTGACTCTCCTTCACACAATGTCTCTGTCTTTGCCTGTTTACCACGGTGTCTCATGATTACCACAAAGTCTTTCTGTGTTTTCCACTGTTTATCTTTCTTTGCTGTCATGTCTATTTCCATTTATATACAATTTTCCAGACTGTTTAGATAGCTGTTAGAATGATCTGTCATTTAGGTCACTGCTCATTTAAATCTAGGTGCCAGCCTGCAGATCTCGCAGTAAGATAGTCGAAGGTGCAATCGTATCATTTCAGTTGAGATGCCAACGTTTTTCATTCTGACATTATCAGGTTTCTTTGTCGTGTTCTGCAGCTGTATTAGCAAATCTTGAATATGTTCCATGCAGGCACAACTCTTGCTCGCCAGCACTGGGTTACATGTCAGACACCTAAACAGCCTCTGCAACCTTTACGTTTAAGTAAAAGCAACGTTCATTCCAATAGAATCAGTAACGCCTATTCAGAATTAAGTCAGCTTTAGTCTGTCTAAGCATCGCATTCGAAATCATGCATAGGTTTGTATCAAAATATGTTTATCAATATTATATCCTATATAGCCTTAGCAGCAACAGGATCCTGTGAGTTCGGATCCCAACTTCGTCTGCATCATGCTCTTTCTCTATTGTTTCATCGACGTTTTTGAAACGTCTACGACAGGCCATATTTCTGATTCCCTCGTATATGAGCCCAAATGGAGTGGCATATCTGAAAACAGGGTTAAATTCAACTCATACTCCCTTCATCATGACTCATCTGATCCCGATTACTTTGAGATAACGTTCGTATTATTTCTTCTTCATCCGCATATGCATTATTCAACCCCACGTCTTTGAGTTGAGTATCTGTAGTACATGCAACGTGAAGTTCATGGTTCTTCCGGGAAGGCCAAGGAACAAAGGACAGAATTATCTGATGTATGTCTGAATAATAGATGATCATGTTGGTTGTGCGTATTCATTGGTACAAAACATGATTTAATTGGCTATTTTCATCGAACGATCCAAAGATAATGACGGAACGTAATCTTGTATTTTATGAGTAACACATGGTATTAGTGATTAATATCAAATGGCGAATGATAGATTATACTGGCACAATAATCATTTAAATATCTACTGACAGTTTCGAAGATAATGTACATACAGGATTCTTTAGTATTCCATGGAACCGTACTTTGGTCTGTTTAACTGAATGTCATAAACACATGCAAAAACATAAACTGTTTACTCACATATCTTTCAACGTACGTACTCAAATGTTTCAAGAGCATACTAGATTCAGGGATCAAATATGTTCAAAAACGATAAGAGGAAATTTGAATGTGGAATATATGTGTATATGATTTGGTCTTTCTATTAATATGTGTTGTCAGACATAATTTATAATTTTCACTGAGATTGGACAAACTTTGCCATCTGATAATGCATATTTTGATGACTGATATGTACAAATGTTGCATGCATCTCCGTCTGAAATCAAAACACGTATGCTCTATAGCTGCACTGCGTTTACCATTAGGAACAACATCAATTCATACGAACAACCCAACAACCAGTCTTAATCCTTGTGTCAAAACCTGTTCAGATGAGAAATGTGTACCTTCAGATTACATCAATCCCAGTTACAATCAACTCGCTTCCTCGTGAGCACAATTCAGGCAGGCCATGTGCATCCTTGCCAAATGGATCACATATTCTATCACCAGCCTATAATTGCATATTATTAGCCTCGAGTCGTGTGTCCCTTCTACCTGAGCAGAGAGAGTCCAAATATCGATCTCCTCCGGTCATTACCTTCCATGTTCAATTATTGATCACAACCGGTGTTTATATCATGTATGACCTTTCTTGATAGTATTGATTTGTCAACAAAATATGTACATGACCGCGACAAAATGGCACTTTTATTGTGGATTAATATCTGATGAATCCAATGGTATTAAACCGGATACTCACGATTCTTAGGCGCACAAGGAATGTGAGAAATAAGGTATTTGAAAATACATGTAGGATCAATGAACTCTTGTACACAAGTGTGTTCTTCAACGCAAAGTTTTACGAGCTGGCTTTTCAAAATGTGAATAGTATTTTGTATAGTATTGTGGTGTCACTATCGGAGTAAGTCTTGTTGTCATGAAGCGTTTCATTACTAACCGGCTATATATGTGTGACGCCTTTTGGTAACTGCGACCAAGATTTAGATGATTACAGCAGACGTGCACTCATGGAAAGGAATAAGGGAGCACATGAATTTCCCTTATTCTTTTCCAGGTTTCTTCACGAGGTGTGTGTTGCTCTGTGGGTGAAGTTCTGGAAATAAATAAGGGAACACCTGTCTGGTATATTTTCGGACTACACATTTCTTAATGTTACCAATATTACCATATATATGTGTACAAGATGTATTAGTACTACGTATGTAACGAACACGGTTATCACGAACTGGCGGATATATCGAACTATTTACTTAAGTGGCATTTTGAAGTTGTCATGGTTACTAGGGACAATGTTTAGGTAGTGAAGCTTATAAATATTGCCTCTGTTCAAGGTTATCCATGCATTACAGGTTGCTGTGTAGGGTAGAAATTGCTATACATCAGTGGGGCGGAGGGTAGGATAGCCTAGTGGTAAAAGCGTTCGCTTGTCACGCAGAAGACTCGGGTTCTACTCCCCGAATGGGTATAATGTGTCAAGCCCGTTTCTCGTGTCCCCCGCCATGATATTGCTAGAATATTGCTGGAAGAAATACTCACTCATGCCTAAGGCAAGAAACGCTGTCTTGGATTACTATACACAGCCTAAAATATTACCGTATGTCACTGAACACAAAGTTAAAGGTGTTATCATTCATCATTGTATTCAAAGCGAGAAATATATCCATTAAATCTTGATATATTGTCATATATCTGTGTACGCAAGACCAAAAAGAGTATTTCGCCGCTCGACAATTTCATTTTATCCGGGATTTTATTCATCAAAGGAACACATTGAAAAGAAAAACACTAAGGACAATAGTGACGTCGGCGAAAGGCGTCGAATTTCTTGCTAATTCGGATAGAGTGTGAGTAATACGTAATTGTTCCAATATATATCACAACCGTTAAACTCCTTCAATCCTACTTCAAAGGAAAACCTGCTGTGGCCGATTGTTTCGTGTGTATCGATGCACTGTTTACAGAAACCAAGCTCCTTCTGCAGATGTTTCCAATGTACAATGGCATATGTTCCTGTTTCCACGTGTGTCTGTAGGCTAGCAGCGGCATCGACCGTGGTTACAATATGTTGGAGATCCACTCCTTGTGTTTCTGGTGCACATCTGCCGTGAGCGATGTCGTACATACGATGGTGCACATGTATATGTTGTGTAAGGCCTCGCTCCTGAGACAGGGCCATTGGCACTTGGTGGGTCTGATAGCAGAATGGAGGACTGCCGTGCCATTTGATTTAATTACTTACCGTGTCGTATTGTATGATGTGTGTGCGTGAGTGGTAACGTGCTTGTTGATTTTAGGGCCGGTGTGGTTTATGCCCGACTCTGTATTTATCAACTTGTGAAGTATTTTATGTTTGTATTTTCGTCTCTCTGTCTTTTTACCATTCATTCTTCCTTCAAACTAACCTTGGCCTTACCCTTGTTTTCCTCTTCTTTCCATCTCATTTCTTTCTGGTATCTTACCTACTTTCCACCCATCCCCATCGCTTATTCTCTTATCCTTCTCATTCCCCTTCTTTCTCTTCATCCCTCTCTCTCCTTATATACCACTAATTCCCACTCTTTTCTTTCTTTCCATGCCACTCCACCCCGAAGTATCTCCCTACCCGATTGCCTCTCTTTCCTCTCTCTCCATATTTCTCCATCCGTCTTTTCTCCTGGTTCAGTCGCTGTCCTTTCTCTTCAGTCTTCACACCTCCTTCTCCCCCCACCCCCACCCCCACCCCCTCCGTCTATATCCTGCCACCCCTCTCTCCCCCAACCCTTTCCATCTGATTCTCTCTCCCTCCATTCTCTCTGTATCCCACATCCCTCTCCCCCTTATTCCCCACGCTCTCTCATTTCGTCATCCGTCTCTCTCTATCTCTCCCAGTCTATCTCTCTATCCCGTCATCCCTCCGTAGAAATCTACCGTACCTGTCTCTACCCCTTTGTTACACTTCCTCACGACCATCTCACCGTCACTTTCTGTTCTTCCAATCCTGCACTATCCCATCCTCACTCACTATCTGTCCCCCCACCTGGCACGCCACTCCTCCCTAACCCCCTAACCTTTACCCTCCCTCGGCGTGTCTCGAACCCATCCTATACCGTCTCCTGCCTCTATTACCATGATTAGAAACATCCATTGGCCTTCGAACACCCGACAATGAAAATGTGCACTTTGCATCATGACATGAACAAATGAATGCATATATAAATAATGCATCAACTATATGTCGCCCTTGTATCAGCGTCATAATGCAACCAATCGAAAAACCCTTGCACGTATGCATACACATATAAGTCCCTTTGTTCCAAGGTACTCCAGATCTATCACACAAAATGGCGCAGTGGTGTACGTTTGAATCAGCCATACCGTTTATTGACAGGTACGATCATATGTTAAGTGGCCTATCTCTGGTAAGCTTCTTTTCATGTTGATAACTGATGAGGATGCCATCCTCCATTGTCTTCCGGATAATAACCTGTGATGTTTGCCTACATGAATCACGTACTTCAACAATGCATTTTTGTTTCAGCTTGGCTATGAAGAGCAACAACGGAAATCAGGAACAGAGACCCAAAGACACAAAATTAGGCACTATAACTGAGAAGGACGACCCGTAAGTATGCCAGCTTACATCCAAAGGAATTGTCTCGAAATTACCTGCAGTTACATAAGAGGGATCTGCAGAAATTGGTGGCTCAGTTACTTTTAGATTCTTCTACTCATGGGATTAGCTTTTGTACGTGCAGGGTGTGTGAACATGCTTTTATGCCACGTTTAGTAATATTTCAGCAAAATATCTTTCTCACTATCCTACTGATTTCCTCTACCTCCATTCACTCCATATGCCTCTTTCCTCCTGTTTGACCCTCTTTCCTTTTTCGTCATAACTCTCTTTCCTTCTTTCTCCCTCTGTCCTCTGATTCTCTCTACCTCCATTCTCCCCATATGCCTCTTTCCTCCTGATTGACCATCTCTCCTTTTTCGTCATCCCTCTCTTTCCTTCTTTCTCCCTCTATTCTCTGATTCCCTCTACCTCCATTCTCCCCATATGCCTCCGTCCTTTTATCCCCTTCATTCCCTCTACATCTTGCTGCTAGTCCCCGTTGTATCGTGTGGGGATCGAACCTGGTCTGCCACATAATGATCGAAAGCTTTAACCATTAGGCTACCCAACCGCCCTTGTTGCGCTTAGAGGTGTACAACTCTAAGGAACTTTCCATCTGATATTCATGGGAGGGGATAGGGACAGTTTTAAGATTGATTGATTGAGTTTAGTTTTACGCCGCTTTTAGGAATATTCCAGCAATGTCACGGCGGGGGACACTAGAAAATGCTCTTCGCACATTGTACCCAGACAGTTTTAAGAAATGACACCATACATCGGTATACCGTTTGTGGAACACAATATATTTTTTCCAACAACCTGAAGCATAGCTATTTCGTTGAGAGATTTGAACGATAAATGATCTTTTTCGATCAGTTTCTAACATGTAGTGAAAATGTATTAATATGAAATGTCACGTCTGTATCAATGCCCATGACGATCCGGGTTAGAACTGATCTTCAGTAACCCATGCTTGTCGTAAAAGGCGAGTAACGTAATCGGGTGGTCAGGCTTCCTGACGTATCCCAGTTGCACGTATCCCAGTTGCACAGACTGACCCGCATGTTGATTACTGTATTGACTGGTCCAGATTTGACTATTTACAGAACGCCACCATACAGCTGCAATATTGTTGAGTGCGGTCAGGCTCACAATTTGACTGACACGTCATCACACCCCAGTTGCGAAGATCTGCGATCAATGCTCATGCTGGGTATTCCCGGATTGTCATATCCGGTCTTGATTATTTACACACCGCTGCCATGTAGCTGGAATATTGCTGAATGCGGCGTAAAACTCACTCACTCCCTTAACATGTTTCCTGTTCGTCTCTGCATTGTAAGTTAAGACCCAGTATTGTGTATAAAGTAGCATTTAAAGGGTCATACATTCTCTTAGTACCGACTTGGCCACGAGATGTCACTGTTATGTTGTCCACTGTACATATACATGGGATATATGAAAACAGTGGGCTGGTGTTTAACCTTTTCCAGCTTAACTCATTCTAAGTCACTACAGGTCACATTGGGTCATGCGACAATACATGAAAGCTAAAAATAACTCATTAATTCAAATTGTCATTATAATGGCACTGGCTGGTGAATGGTTGTCAAGATCGTTAAAAATAATACTTCTCCGAGGGGGACATGGTTTGATGTATCCCCATGTTTGTTTATGTTCCCCGAATCCCGCTGACAAGAAAAGCAGATTTAGAGTTATCTCCCTTCCATCGATTTGCATTCGCAAAACATCGGTGCTTTCCATACATGATGCGCGATTCAGTGTTATTGAGATAAAGAATTACTACCACGAAGTACCAAATGCATTCGGCAGTCCCAGCGGGGTGCATATAAATGTTACTCTCTTGAATGAGGGGTACATTGAAAATAAAAAAAGAAGGCTCAGCCAATCAGAATGCGACACTAATGTGTGAGGTAGTACAATAAATGGTAATTGAGGTTATATGGTGCGAAGATGAGGGGATATATAACATGAAGATTAGAGGGTGTATGGCATGTAAAGATTTGAAAATAATGTTTATGTTAAGGGAGTATGATGTGACGATTAAGTGAGACAAGTTGAATGGACTTCACTGCATGGCCGATCATTCTAGTGAGTCTTGTCAGTTCATATTCGGCAAGAAGGCCATGGCTCCATTCTCCACATGGGTACCATGTGTGAAACCAATTTCTGGCATCCCCGTGATATCGCTGAATAGTACTAAAAGCGGCGTAAAAGCATATTCACTCACTGGTAACAGAGAGAGTTGTTTTTGAGAGTAAAGCATGTTCGCAACGTAGAGTTTATCGGTGTTCCTGGAGACGCTTGATTAGCTGCGACCTGACTCAGTGTTAACGTTTGGCCAGTATGGACATATTGCCCATGAGCACTACACATGGGGCCCGGAGATTAACCGTGAATGGATACCCACTTCCAATCAGCGTCTAATCGTTCCTTGTCTATTCCAGGCTTTGGCATAATAGCATTTGTGGTAATTACATAATTTGGGATGCTACTGAAGTAGAAAGCATAGTTTCCCTAATAGAACAACCATTGTGAGCCGGTATTGACTGTTTGAATGGGACTCCTCTGGTTCGTGTGATGTCAGGACTCAACAGCATCAACACATTAAACACTGGAATATTACAGTGAATAATTGGGTAAATCTGCTGTTTGATAGTATTTAGATGACACGTCGCTTGTCAACCTGGTATGACTTTTGCGTTCAGCTTCACACCACAATGTCAACGGGGATTAAGTGTTTTAAGTCAGTGAGTGAAAATGGTTTTACGCCGCTATCAGAAAAATTTCAGAAATATCACGGCGGGGACACCAGAAATGGGCTTCACACATAGCACCCATGTTGGGAACCGAACCCGATCTTCAGCGTGACGACACTAGGCTATCCCACCGCCCCTAACTGTTTTGATGAAGGTGTGTGAAAGGTGATGGTACATGAACTTTGCTCTTTGACACGTGTCATAGCGGCTTTGATGTATCCATTTATATTTATTCGTATCCCCATTTCGATTTCTGTTTCATGTCATCACTGCCATGTTTCAGAGACTCTTATTTCCGCTTTTACAGCTATGTACATATGCTCTCGCTGAAATAACACTGATATATTTTTCAACGCAAAAGTCTGTTTCAGTATTCACTGAATTTGAAACCAATGAATCACTGTTCGCGTTAACTCGGAAACCTGCGTTTTTCACGCAAAAAAAGATAATATAAGCACACAAAAAGTATTTTTAATGCTTGTTTTGGATGCATTGATTGTGATCGTTAAAAAAGATTACCTTAAAACATAAACATGTTGGAAAATAAATACCTTTCGGAATGATTTAAGACTGTAATAAAAAAAATTACGCGACAACATTTCGACTACATATTCTTAACTTTATTTTTGCGCGCACTTGATTCACTGGTCAATCTATTTGTTAAGTTTAAAACAATGCTGAGACGTGGATGGCAATCATCAGTATTTGCAGTGAAGAGTTGCCTCCCTTGTGTATGATCTTTTCAATGGGGGTTTGAAGCCCGGTTCGTCACGTTCAAATTTCTTTTTAGGTTTGTCAGCTCCATATCCCTGTCCGTTGGTTCCACCACATGTGAAAACATTGATTACAGAACAGTTTCGTTTCCTGTTTACTGGGGTCCGTCCTATTGCGCTACTTAGTGCGATAACCAGTCCAGATTTTTAGAGTATGTCATTTAACAGGATGCATGAAATATTTATCAGTATGATCTGATAAGTTTAAGCACTTTTATATTGCAACGCTACGCTCCTTCTAACAAACATGTCGTATAGCGTGCTCTGTCGTACAGCAAGCTCTGACAAACCTGGAAATCGTGGAAATCTCAAAACGAGGTTCTGCCGCCAGAAATGTTGGCGGTCTGGTACGGAACTGATATTACATCATCCCCATTTTGCGTTGCAGAACTTCGCTGAATAAGCGCACGATAACACATAAATGGTTTAAGCAGTGAGCCAGATACATTGTGAATTATTTTACCTCATCAAACAGGAACAATCTGTGATTTCATAGTTAAGGTATGCTGCCTGAACCTGGACATAAAGTATACAAAGTTATTAAACTTTGTTAAAGTGTTATTAAAGTTTCAAATTAAAATTCATTCGTAAATACCATTTTGGATGAAACAAGGAATTGGAATTAACCACAGTTGTTTGTGACGTCTATTTTCACTTTCACTCGAGAGAAAATTCGGATCGGCTGAACTGTAGGTCATTGTCTGAATAGGTTAATGAGACTTATGTCTCGATATGTGTCTTAGAGCTGCATTATTTCGGACTTACCTCCGTGGTAAGTTGACACATAATGATATAAGCGGTGGGGTAGCCTAGTGGTTAAAGCGTTCGCTCGTCATGCCGAAGACCGGGTTCGATTCCCCGAGTCTTTGTGAAGGCCATTTCATGTTTTCTCTGCTTTGATCTTGCTGGAGTATTGCTCAAAGCGACGAAAAACTAAGCTCCCTCATTTACTCATGATTGTTGTTGATTATTGGCATAATATTTACTCGCTCACACATGATGTAACTTTTAAACCCTACTCCGTCACTAATCAGCAATGTGTATGACACATGTAAATCAAGCTGTTTACAGGGAAGCCCTACAAATACAAGTTATAAATATCGGAAGGGCACAGATAATGTAAACATTTGTTTTTAATATTTTTAGTACAATTTCCGTTGTCCTTAACAAAGGGGGGTAACTCATAATGACAGTGTTTACGACAAAGGATAAAAGTTGACTAATCCGGGTTGTTTTATAATCCGGATAAATGAGTCGGTCCTAGACCAGTCTGTAATACACAGATTCCACTGTACTAAAATTTTGATGCAGGAATTATTGTAGTTAGAACAACGGTGGGTCAATACAACGTTGAGATAAGTAGAATCTTGTACTGTTGCAATTGTCGGTGTTAAACAATTAGATCCAAAACGTTTAGCAAAAAAAGGCTGGGATGAAATGCCAAGCACAGGTGGCATAGTGTCACTGACGTACATATTACTCAGACTGGTGAAACGTTTTAACGCAGGTGAAACGCGGGCTGAAATTGCCATCGCAAAAAGTTTTGCCAAAGCTGAAACAAAGGGGGGAAACGGGTAAAGCCTTTCACTACCTTAGAGGAAGCTATCGAGCGATACGTACATCCTAGAGGACTTATAGTAACACGTGACCTGAACATATCATGATGGAACCCCATTTCTTGTAAACGGCAACTGATTTTTGTTTTGTTCAGTTATCACTTGAAGGTGTTACTGGTGGAAACCTCAATGACGATAAAAGAGCCACAACAATGTGTGTATTGTTCAACGATGAAGCAGAGTTTTGGATACTATTGTGAAGAAAATCTAATATTCTTCATTTATTTCACTCAAGTTATTTTCCGGGATTACTTTCAATATGTTTTAGCAGAGCTAATGTGTTCATTTTTTTCATAATGAATCTATATAGTATTATATGACCCAAACAAATAATGTACTTTGAGCGGAAACTGGCTAAAGGCTATATTCACTAATTTACAGTGATCTTCAAGAATAATTTCCACCGCTTTTTCCCCTCTAAGGCCAGGCTATTGAGACTGGTTGTTATCTGGTATTGATGCAATACAGTATGGTGAATTATGCAATATTCAAAACACCGTGAAATATGCAACGGTAAATCAATACAGATTAAACTTTATTGATAAAAAGTTCTTTTATTCGAGAGTGCGACGTTTAGATACAGATCCAAACGTTGTCCAACAGGAATGACTTCCTGCATACCTGCTTGGCAACAGTACAAGTACCTGTATCGAAACGTCGCACTCACGAATATAAAGTAAGTTCCCAACTTCTAAAATGCAACTCAGGTTAACGGTCAATCAGTTGCTGTAGTACCGTACTTGTGTGTACTTCCCAACTGCCTAGAGCGATGCTCATAATGTTGATCACTGGATTTTCTAGTCAAGACTAGAGGTGTCAGAGAGGTGGAATATTGCTGAATGCGGTGTTAGTCAAACGAACCAGTTGGAAAGAAACAAAGTTCTACGTAACAGCGTCTTCGTGTGTCCCG
Source organism: Haliotis asinina (assembly GCF_037392515.1). Taxonomy (NCBI): domain Eukaryota; kingdom Metazoa; phylum Mollusca; class Gastropoda; order Lepetellida; family Haliotidae; genus Haliotis; species Haliotis asinina. The sequence goes on along the minus strand of NC_090286.1, from coordinate 30,769,530 downwards.
CCCCACCCCCTTGGCCACTGTTTACAGTGTAAAAGTACATAGTTTCTTTCTCCGTTTCTTCTTTATACATGTACATATGTACTAACATTTATTTCGTTTGTTTCAGTCCAACGATAGAAGAAGTGAAAAGTTGGGGCGAGTCCTTTGACAAACTGATGAAAAGTAATGCCATTACAATCATTTACTCATTTACTGGTACTTAAAACGGAAATGACCGTTTTAGGTGTTTTTTAAATAGAATCTTGCACAAGTTATATTGACTTAAGTAAAATAATGTGTTTTTTCTTTTTTGTCTCATTCTCCTACACTACTAATTGCAATAAAAGAATGTGATCTTTCTACTATAAAGTTGATGTTAACGTTGTTCTTCATGTCGATGTCAAACTTGATGTTAAAGTTGATGATAACGTTCATGGTGATATTTATGTAAACGATGATGTAATGGATGTTAATTTTAACGTAACATGTCGAGTTAAGGAATATATTTATATTGTCGTTTATGATGATGTTTAAGGTTCGTGTTAATGTTAAACGTTATTTTAACGTTAACGTTAATGTTGAACTTGTATTTCAGGTGGACGGAAGGTGTTTAGGGAATTTTTGCGGTCAGAATACAGCGAGGAAAACATGCTGTTTTGGCAGGCATGTGAAGATCTAAAACAGGAACAAAACCCAGAACTAGTAGAAGAAAAGGCACGATTGATATACGAAGATTACATTTCTATATTATCGCCCAAAGAGGTATGTAGCAGAGCCAATGGATGTTTTTCTCTTTGTAGCAGTAATTAAATATACGTCATTACTGTTATTTTAAATAATATTTTAAACCACTGAAAGGAATTTAGAGAATTGCTATAGTTAATCTGTTAAATATGGGCAGGTGGCCAATCCCCGTTAATAGTTATCAGATTTATGACTCCCGCTTGATGTACGCCTTCTGGGATAGATGTCAAATACCTACTTACGTCATCCCCTTATATATAAAAAGATTAATGTGTCTCGCATAGATGATCATGACGTCTTCTTGTACAAATCGTTTGCATACGATTGATAGCTACCATATGCTACATATCACACTCGGCGGTATGTACACGTAATGAACAGCGTATGTTTTATATCCAGAAAATAGAACTTTTGGATAGGGGAGGGTAATTATTCATGTGTAATCAATATATTCCCGAGGAGATGTTGGCTAGGGACCTGCATACGCCCAAGTGAATTGATTGAATAAAGTAAGATTTCCTATTCATGTATTTTTCTTTGGAAATCCTGTTTACCGTTTAGTATGGCGGTTAGAAACTGCATCCCTATTGACTGCATCTAATTAGGATGCATCTAAACTTTCACGTGAATAGAGCGTGTCACTGACGTTAACATATATGTATTAGACTAAATAAAAAAGTGATATGTTTCTCGGGCATCGGTGCGAGTAACAATTTTTGTTGTCATTTTTTAAAAAAAATATGTTTGACTTGGCCGCGCTCCGATCCGATCATCCATGTGTCCACTTTAAGAATGATTGTCTGTAAGAACACATGCTAAACTTTCCAAGTTGTATTTCTAAAAGAAATATGCCCCGCCATATATGGCAGGGAGCATTTAGGGTCCGTATGGAACAGGGAATGTACTCATCCACTTCTCCACAAAAAAATTCTACGGCATTCAATGACCCTAATGGTGTGCATCTCATATTTTGATTTTGCATTTTATTTGTTTTGTTTTTTTTCAATTTTAATGCCGTTTGACCATAGATAAATTGTGTTGAATTTCTCTCTGAATATAGTCTTATATCGGATGAAGTCCACTTCTCCACAAAAGCTGCTCAATTGAATTGATTGAGCTTCTACTTGTTTCTTTCGGACTTTGAAGGTGTGCATCTCATACCTTGTTCAATTCTACAGAAGTTTGAACTTAGTTGAATTTGGTTCTATCACATCCTGATAGTCCCATACAACGGGGGTATACTTTATCCACTTCCGTAAACACTGCACAAAATTCACTTAGTTTACATATATGTTTTATAGAAACTCTAAAAGTGTGCACCTCGTATTTTGCTTTTGTAATTTATAGTTTTTGTATGTTTAGAGACATTTGAACTTAGATAAAGTTTGTGGAATTTCTCTCTGATGAATTGGGGGATAAGTCAATCCATTTCTCCACAAAAACTGCTCAACAGAATTGATTAAGCTTATTCATGCATTTCAGTGGGACTCGAGAGGTGTGCATCTCCTAGTTGCATAGATGTATATTGAACTTGTTTAGTAGAAATTAATCACCAGAGCACACTCAACGTGGGGAACGCTTCCTGCAGCAGCGGGGGCATCTGTGTCCCTAGACACAATTTTGTCTTGTTTTTCTATGAAAAATTTTAAAAAAAGTGTCCAACCACCCTCGTCACTTTTGAAAATAATGTACCCGAGAAACATTTAATTTTTTATGCAGCCGTATATCTTAAGTGAACAGTTAGCTCAACAAAATATTCAGTTGGGTTTTATATGGTCATTGGGAAAATTACAATATTCCTAATACACCTACAATATTCAAGGATGGAGCTATTTACATTCATTGTTTCTTTTGTGTTTCAGGTTAGTTTAGATTCGAGAGTACGGGAAGTAATCAACAGAAACATGGTGGATCCAACACCTCACACATTTGACGAAGCTCAGTTACAAATATACACGTTAATGCATCGAGACTCGTACCCACGTTTTCTAAATTCGCAGATCTATAAGCGTCTTGTTCAACAAACTTCATGAATGTTATCATCACCTTAACAGTGTACCTTTCTACCAGGAGTGATGTGTGTAGGCAATAGTCTTCACTCCTGTCGGGCGACCTTGACCTTCCCATCAGGTCACGTGCGTCGTCACGTGTCACCACAAAGCCCTGTACAGCAACTTCCAGTTATGTTTTTATTTCCATGGTGATAGTGCGAAAGAGTCGTGGCGAGTAGCAACGGTTGGATGTCGTTGTAGTCGTCTCCCACTGTTTCATTGTCGTACGCTAATGGAGTGGACGTTGCTCCAAGTGATCTCCAGTCACGAATGCGTGAAAGCGGCTTCCTTCTGCGCATGTACAGAGGTTATTGCCAACATTTGCTGCCAGGCTCATTCATGTGTAAATCAACAGGGACCAAAACCTTGAGAGTTATCTGCCCTTGAAGACAGCGCCACCAGAGGATCCGCAGAACAAAGGCCGGGCAGGGGAATGTATCTTATCAGTCCCTATGTTGTTAATTTCACCTAATGACGGGTGGAGTATGCTCAATTTGGAGAAGACAACAGCACAACAGTTTTCACTTATCATGCCAAACAGTAATTGACTTGTGATCTGATGGGGTGTAGTTTGGCAGTTAGGCAAAACAGTCCACCATTTTGATTTTTTTCCCGGCAGGCTTAAACAAATCCGGTTTATATTAGTAACTTGCCTGACAAAATGTCCTGATTATATGAAGTACTACAGAGGCAGAAGGATTAAGTGCAATATGTAAGAAGCAATGTTTTTGAGGTTTGAAACATAAGAGTTCAAACATGGTCTCGGATTGGTCAGAACACAGTGTCCATTGATGTGGTACATGTATAAATTCTAGAATCAGGGAAACACTCAAAATTGTCGTCATCAGGCGAGTTTACATTAATTACATAATGTATGGATATTAGATGATGCAGGTAGTGTTTGGGGTTCCCTAGATGACAAAACTGCAAAATGTGACATATTTTACGTTACATGCCAGGGAGCCAAAACTTAATTCGACAAATTGTACTGCCAGATTCTGGTACTGTTCCTGTCCTTTTCATTCTTTTCCATTTTACTTTCATGGTTTCATCGCAAGGGAGGTAATCCATGCAAGACATTGTCAAAATGCATACCCAAAATCGTATGCTATGATGCTGCCAAACTGTATTTCCATTTTGAAATGCATTCAATACATTTACTCGCATAAACTCATTTTCATTATTTCGGATAATATTTCCATGATATTCATCAAGAAGTAAGTTAAAAACACCTTTGAGAATTAAACTGATAACACTGAAACTTTAAACAGAATGCTTTATGCTTTTTTCATTAGTAAAACCTATCTGTGATAACAATAACTTATTAAATAATCTTTAATCTATTTCATGTCATTATATTCTTTATATTTCTCTCATCTTAATCTGTCTGTAAAGTTATTTCAAGGGTGCAATGTTACGAATGAAAAATCATTATGGATCAATCTATAATATATTCATTCTTCTAAGTTTAATCATTTTACTTTAGATCATTGTTGAATCTGTCCATCGTAATGAGAAGTCGGATGCCGAAAGAGCCAGTAATTAATGCTTCAATCATTAATATAAAGTAATACTTTAAACTGGAGAAAGATTTACAGTGGTACACAGGTTTGCCAAACTCTGGTGGTCTTGTGATATAACGTGTTCTGATGCTGGGCCCCGTTCCTCAAATCGATCTAAGCGCCACGTCAGGACCCAAGCTATGTTAAACTATTGGAGTTACGATCAACTTAGCGCTAAGATCGCGTTGAGGGACCGGGCCCTGATCGTTGGAACCAGCCGTACGTGTCACATTCGATTTGTGAAATTATTTTGTCATCTCTTTCTTACTTCCCGGGTTTGGCATAACCGCGAATAGCTGTAACTGACAGATTGCACTAAACTGTAAACCATTACTAGTTAACACTGCACTTCGACATTGTATAGTTATATGTTATTTCTAGATACTTGACCTTAAGTGTGGTTTATCCACAAAGCCTCAACACCACTAAACGAGCTCGCTAGATTAATGTATTAGAGAAATCGTATACTGTTGCCCAATGATAAACGACGGATGCCGGTTTGTGATAGCATCAAGAATTTATATGTATTTCGTCACCGCTTGAAGAAGACTTGTTGACTTATGTGTCATAGGACGAACAGAATCTGGTGATTGATATCCGCGATGAGGGCTATGCTGTCTCACTTACCAGCCCGCATCGAGCACCAATCATCATGAGGCTCTGTTCATTCTACGATCTGTTTGAGATGACTGCATTGCCATAATGCACCATAGCTTTGAAATACACTACTGTCAGGAAGTCCATCGCGACCGGGACGCGCACTGTTCGCCTCAGTTGGGATTGTCGAATGGTTGTTGTGGCCAGTAGCGCACTAACAAACATCCCGATGATCGAGAACATGTTGCGAACTCGCCGCATTCAGGTCATGAACAAAGGAACGTTTGTTTTAAACAGTAGTGTATGTGTGTGCTATATGTATTGTCAATTACACTGACTGATCAGCTGACGTCAAACTGAAATGGATCACATGTCAGCATGTGATGGACATTGTAAAGTATATAGAACCAATGAAATGAACATACATACCCTTTACCTCTTGGTGTTGATAACGTATTCTACTTTACAAGTCCTGTGAAAAAAAATGCTTTGTGTGTTTTCATTGTCACAGTTTGTGTTTTGATTCAACATTGTGTTGATTTCGGTGAAGTGTAATTATCCGTCTAGGTTTTTTTCGTTGGTCAGTCAGTTGTAAGCGTTCAGGTTGTTGCTTGTGAATGAAAAACGTTGAAAATTGGATTTACGAATTCGTCAATTCCTAAATCATCAAATATTCAGATTGTCACGAGGTACATTTAGATGCAAATGTTATTGTTTTTAATTATTATTTTGTTACTGTGTTTAGTTTTTACAGTTTATGATACGCTCCCTCCTCATACCCAGTGTATTCTGTTTCTATTACTCATGTTTCTGTTACTCATATCGCCATGCGCAATGAAGTGTGCACATGCGCAATGTGTTGTCCAGCCTTCTTTGCCGCATAGTATGTGGCGGGGAACATTTCATAATAAAAGTTTGTGATAAAATTGGTTACAATATAAATTTTATTCTCTTATGGCCACACTGTGTGTATCGTTCTGTATTTGCTTGTTGTCGGCGATCTCAGTATGAAAATTCTGATTCAACAATCAAAACTAATACCGATGTGCTGTGTTACGAGTATCTCATCGTTATAACTGTGTTTAATGCACTCCCTGACCTTTGTCATTTAGCGCTGTACAATTCCGATATTTCAACAACGAAACTCATATAGTGTGTTTATTTATATTCCTCGAGTTCATTCCAACAATAAGACATATCTTTTCACCACTCAAAGTCCACCACCTTTCGAGTCTCGCTTTGACAGTAACCGAACCGAGATGTCATTACCCTATATAATTCTAACAACGGATGTGTAGTCTCGTTTCACATGCTTTCGAGATTGTACCATCTCGGCTTATTTCTGGTTATCGCGAGACTTTGCAATCTGGTTACAGTCGGGATTTTATAAGCTCTTTGCGAAACGAGATTTTGTGTTCAGGTTCTGAGAGGGACGGGGAAATCTCTCTTCTGATATGTCAGGGCGAGACTTTGCGAGGGAGGAGGGCTCAGTCACCACGTGACTTGAGATGTTTGTGTTCAAGGACTGCTTTAATCTCGGAACTGTGACTTCCGCTGCGTTTGTTTCATATTCATATCATTAGGGGTGTCTGGATCCTATATCAAAATTAAATATTCTTATATGCAACGGGTCTTGATACAAGTGGGCGACACTCAAGAATATTCATCAATATTCGTGAATATTCCTTCTTTTCCTAAATTCGTCTTTCACAATGCTTGCCCACAAGGTGATATTTCATTATCGGCAAGTCAAGACTGGATCAACACTGAAATGTCCAATCAAATGGTCAAATGGCATTACTGAGAGCGGGTACCGCAGCCCTAGATTAGCCCTGTTGATCATGTTATGTACATGTGTATATTTCACGCAATGAACATGGTTGGTATAACTGATGCTTAAGACTCTTCATGTCAATTTTAGCAGGAGATCGGGTCACGTATTCGACGAAACACATGACGTTTCCATTCTATTTTCAAAGTAAAAAAATCACTTTCAGTGAAATCGTAACATGCTTTTGTTGAATGAAATGGAAAGTATGTATGGCATGGTTTCAAGCGAATCTTAGGCTCCTTTGATATCTCCGTTACCAAGGTCCTTTATTAGAATACTTTAGAAGACCATGAATGTGTTGTTTGGTTAACTGGAGGATGGCCATTTCTGTTTGTTAAAAATCCTTGACTCGTCTGATACTAAGTCTGTTCAGTTCGACGCGTCAGTTTCTTCGTTGTAAAGTGTGGCCAGGTTTATTATGATAACTACTAGACTCTACCATCAGTATGCTTGGCGTTGTAAATTCATGTTTTAAGGACACAATTCATCCCTATCATGCGTCACACATTTTTGTACATACCGGAAATTACGTTTTCCACGAAATAATGAAGTAACGCCAACGACCGATGACGTTTTCGACAGGGCTGTTCCTGTCCCGGAAGTGACGTCATCATGTTGTGCATACTGTCTCACGCATTGAGTAACTGATTGTATCTTGCCACGTCTGGTGGTACAATGGCTAGATTTAATTGTCTTTTTATTGTTTCAGATTATTTCATGCCAGAGGGTATTACATTTATATTTATATCGATTGTTTAAGTCATGAATGTGGTTGTTTTGAATTAAATGATTCAATGATGTAAACTATGTCATCGATTAAAACTTCCTTAAAATTTGTGGTTTTTGTTTTCCTTAGTAAGGGCTTTGTGATAATGACGAGTGATCTGCCTGTCGCATGGACCCCGGAGAATTTTTTGAAAAACAACACCAACTCGAGTCTAGAGTGCTTGGATAAGACTAGATTGTTTCAGATCTACCTTGAAATTAAGCACTGGTCAGGGTGCCGTTTGACTATAATTACCTTTTTTGTAACTATATATTTTCAAATAAGATAACTTTATTTCGAGACTAAAATTTATATCTATATAGATGACAGATTTAAAGAAATTACTGAATATAAAGATACTTATCACTTACACCTCAACGTTCCTGTTTCATGCATTAAGGAAAAGGACTCGATCACCATATCTATAATAACATCTAACATATGGGATGTTTCATATGGGATTCTAATTTCACGGCACATAAACTACGCAGAATTCAGGTCATTGTGAGACAGTGCAAGGCACTCTCTGATCGGGCGCTTTCCATTGTGTGGAGATCAACGCTATACAGATGTCCTAATTATGATTATTATTTCAGAGCATTCATTTTATAATTCAAGATTTATCCGTGTTCCTCTATCGGTTTATCCCCTTGGATATCAATATCTGACTGATGAAGAGTTTCGTATACTACTGACATGTTCACCTGGTCAGCCATGATGTGATGGAGGGAGTGTTGATGGAGGGGAATGGGTCGGCTAGAGTTGAGATGGTGGGAGAGTTGATGGAGGGGAAAGGGTCGGCTAGAGTTGAGATGGTGGGAGAGTTGATGGAGGGGAATGGGTCGGCTAGAGTTGAGATGGGGGGAGTCTTGATGGAGGGGAATGGGTCGGCTAGAGTTGAGATGTAGGGGGAGTTGATGGAGGGGAAAGGGTCGGCTAGAGTTGAGATGGAGGGAGAGTTGATGGAGGGGAATGGGTCGGCTAGAGTTGAGATGGTGGGAGAGTTGATGGAGGAGAAAGGGTCGGCTAGAGTTGAGATGGAGGGAGAGTTGATGGAGGGGAATGGGTCGGCTAGAGTTGAGATGGTGGGAGAGTTGATGGAGGGGAAAGGGTCGGCTAGAGTTGAGATGGAGGGAGAGTTGATGGAGGGGAATGGGTCGGCTAGAGTTGAGATGGTGGGGGAGTTGATGGAGGGGAATGGGTCGGCTAGAGTTGAGATGGTGGGAGAGTTGATGGAGGGGAAAGGGTCGGCTAGAGTTGAGATGGAGGGAGTCTTGATGGAGGGGAAAGGGTCGGCTAGAGTTGAGATGGAGGGAGTCTTGATGGAGGGGAATGGGTCGGCTAGAGTTGAGATGGTGGGAGAGTTGATGGAGGGGAATGGGTCGGCTAGAGTTGAGATGGAGGGAGAGTTGATGGAGGGGAAAGGGTCGGCTAGAGTTGAGATGGAGGGAGTCTTGATGGAGGGGAATGGGTCGGCTAGAGTTGAGATGGTGGGAGAGTTGATGGAGAGGAATGGGTCGGCTAGAGTTGAGATGGTGGGAGAGTTGATGGAGAGGAAAGGGTCGGCTAGAGTTGAGATGGTGGGAGAGTTGATGGAGGAGAAAGGTCGGCTAGAGTTGAGATAGAGGGGGTGTTGATGGAGGGGAATGTGTCGACTAGAGTTGAGATGGAGGGAGAGTTGATAGTGGGGAAAGGTCGGCTAGAGTTGAGATGGGGGGGGGGGGGTGTTGACGGAGGGGAATGTGTCGGCTAGAGTTGAGATGGAAGGAGTGTTGATGGGGGGAATGGGTCGGCTAGAGTTGAGATGGAGGGAGAGTTGATAGAGGGGAAAGGTCGGCTAGAGTTGAGATAGAGGGGGTGTTGATGGAGGGGGATGTGTCGGCTAGAGTTGAGATGTAGGGGACATTGATGGAGGAAAATTGGTCCTCTAGAGTTGAGACAGAGGGAGTGTTGATGGAGGAGAAAGGTCGGCTAGAGTTGAGACAGAGGGGGTGTTGATGGAGGTAAAAGGGTCGGCTAGAGTTGAGATGGAGGGAGAGTTGATAGAGGGGAAAGGTCAGCTAGAGTTGAGATGGAGGGAATGTTGATGGAGGGGAAAGGTCGGCTAGAGTTGAAATGGAGGGAGCGTTGATGGAGGGCAATGGGTGGGCTAGAGTTGAGATGGAGGGAGTGTTGATGGAGGGGAATGGGTCAGCTGGAGTTGAGACAGAGGGAAAGTTGATGGAGGGGAAAGGTCGACTATAGTTGAGACAGAGGGAGAGTTCATGGAGGGAGCGTTGATGGGGGGAATGGGTAGACTAGAGCTGAGATGGAGGGAGTCTTGATGGAGGGGAATGGATCGGCTAGAGTTGAGACAGGGAGAGTGGATGGAGGGGAAAGGTCGGCTAGTGTTGAGATGGAGGGAACATTGATGGAGGGGAATGGGTCAGCTGGAGTTGAGATTAGACGGAGAGCTGATGGAGGGGAATGGGTCCTCTAGAGTTGAGACAGAGGGAGCGTTGATGGCGGGTAACGAGACGAAGTGAAGAGCCAGGGGTTAGTGTACAGGTAATACCGGAGCTTAGATAAAGGAACAAGGAGTACAAGGGAACCGAAGAGCTCAGATACATAAGAGTCCAGGCCCCGATTTTTCGAGCCAAACTGAAGTCTCAGTTTTCACTTAAGTTTGAGTTCTTACTCAAGTTTGAGTAACCACGGGAAAATTCATTTCCCAGAATGAACTGAAATTAATATTAAATGCAAAAACAGTAGACAATTTGCGTGGATACATTAATTAAGCATGTATGTTTTTATTTTAATTGTAAAATACTACTGAGTTAAAATTCAGCTGTTTCATTTTGTCAAACTCAGTCTGAAATTTGATTAAAGTTTGTTTCGACAAATCGGGGCCAAGTAACTAAAGAACTGAGACATACGAGAGTCCAGGTAACTAAAGAACTGAGATCTAGGAGACCACGAGGTAACTGAAGAGCTAGACGTGTTCAGATAACTAAAGAACTGAGATCCAGGAGACCCGAGGTAACTGAAGAGCTAGACGTGTTCAGATAACTAAAGAACGGAGATCCGGGAGACTCAAGGTAACTGAAGAGCTAGACGTGTTCAGATAACTAAAGAACTGAGACCTGGGATCACACCACACCCCCACAGCCCCCCCCTCCCCCCCCCCCCCCCCCCACGAAGACCTGAGTTCCATTTTTCGCATTGGCAAATGTGTGAAGCCGATTTCTGGTGTTCCGCGACGTGATATTGCTGGAATATTGCTAAAACCGACGTAAAACCATGCTCACTCACTCAAACTCAAAACACATCCTGAAAACACACATAACAATGTCACCCTAGCTGTTCCAACAAGATGGTATTTTATTGGACAGAAAAGACGTGGAAGCGTATGGTAAAATCAGGTTTATTCCATGGAATGGTCAAGCAGTAAAGGGTTCTGTGTGGTCAATATGAATATGAATATACCAAAGAAGCACTGGGAACAGCAGTGGTCAAGTGAGTGTTAAAGTAGCATCCCTCAAATTGTATTTTTTAATACATACTTTTGAGCGTGAGACTACAATGTATTGCAAATGTAGAAATTTGATTATATACTTTAGATAATATTCCGGAGAATATACATTTTATATATACTTAAAATACAACAATGCAGTCGAGGGATTATGTAATTCTGTCACATTTATCCCAAAGGGGTTTCTCAAACATACGTTTTTTTCGAATGATTACACATGCATGTATCGAAATATTCTCTACAGCAAGTCGAAAGGCTTGTGTAGTCATAAGCGTTCATTATTCCTACATGGTTATTCATTAGTCCTGTCGTGAAAACCTTTTTAACACTCAGGGATGGGAAACTCATTAGACAAAACGAATAAAAACATAAACGTGGATCAAGCTCCAGGTCCGTGATTGGCTACTCTGTGATGATGGCCAAGGTCAGATTTTGACGTACTACTTTTCTGATCGTAGCCACTAAGCTTGTCGTGTTTCAAGCAATTTCACACCCTCTGTGTAGAAACTTGGGGGGGGGGGGGATTAATAAATGTAGTGACGCTACCTAGTGTACATTATCATTATCGCCATAGTAATACACAGATATTACTATGTACACTATGGAAGTCGGAAGCCGGATGACGTCACGTATGACGTGTATGACGTCACATGTATTAAAGCGCTACTGCGATCATAGGAAGTCTGCATCGATTCGGTGCTAAAATAGTGCAATTAATCGTCACAGAATGTGCGTCACATACATCATTATCTTCGTTATTTCAAGGGATACCTTTTGAAAGAACTAATTGAAAGATTAATGAGATTTTTGGTGCAATGCCTAGATCTGACAACAGGGTCTGTGTCGAAATTATCAAAAACGTTACTTCTTTTGGCAGTAAGTCGTGAGTAAGCTTTTATGCAGTTTCAGGCAATATTCTTTCAATATTACTCCCTCGAATTATATATCGAAGTTCTGATTGAGTCCTTTAGGAGCTGTGTATGTGTGGAGATAATAACTAAAGATACCAAATAAAGCAGTATGATTTATATATACTAGTATATAGGCTGATTGATGTAATGCCAAATGTTCTGTCCAAAGAGGAATGCATTACAAACATGTGATGCCCCAAACACACGAATTGGCAGCGTGATCTGATATTCCAGTCCTACAGTTGTGACAAGACAACCGGGAAACAGCGGGTACACTATGACATGAAATAGCGGTTAAATAGGAAGAAACATGTAAGAAATTGACATCAGATAGTGATATTATTGATACGGGTATCCCGATTCAGCGTCCCGTTTCACAAAGCTAACATTAACACATCGCTGCGACTGAATTTATTGTACGATTGACGTTACGTCGTAACGTTACGGTCGCTTTGTGAAACTTAAGATAGTCGTAAGTTAATGTTAATGTATCTTAGCTGTAAGAGAGCTTCGAAATTCTAGGCCCTGCTGGACCCCGTTCCCTAAAGCGATCATAGCGTTACGTCAGTCGTAAGCCTTTGTTAAAGTATGTGAGTTACAATCGCCTTGGCGCTACGACAATCGTAAGTCTATGTTGAAGTATGGGAGTTATAATAATCGCATTGTGGAACGGGCCCAGGGCCTACATTTCGAAGCTCTCTTAGCGGTAGAATGGCCGTAGGTTGATGTTAATATAGACCACTTACGACTATCTTGGCGCTATGAAAGCTTCGAAAATCTTGACCCTGGCTAGCTATTCCCGAAACATTCGTAGCCCTACGAACTTCCTAAACCCACTGGCCAAAATAAAAATTAACAATCCTTAAGGATGCGAACGTTTCGAGAAGAAGGGTCCTAGATTTTCAAAGTTCTCTTAGCGCTACGGTAGTCGTAAGTACCATACATTAACACCGACTTACGACAATCTTAGCGCTAAGAGAGCTTTGAAAATCTAGGCTAAGGATTTTATGTAAATAGTGCTTCAACGACTGTTTCCAGCCCAGTGACGTTCTGATCATATTTGGGTAATGGTTTGGTCAAATCTCGTTGGCAATTGTACACAACTTTGCCTTCGGAAGTTTAGAAACAGATGTGGCGAAATTACACCTATGGCGTAATAATTAAGGCTACAGTGAAAAAAAACATAATAATTACTCAAGTAACTACTTACACGTCAATATATGCTACTGGCATAGCACCTGAACACTGAAATACTTTGTATGCCTAACCAGATATACATTTCGCAGTGAAATAGTATGATTTTCAAGCGCCTTAATATATTATCCAAGCACTGTTTATTTGTTGTGACCCATTATACAGATGCAAGCACTCTCGGCATACAACAAGGTGAAGGCATGATGGTGGAATGCTTGCTGGTTCGACGTGATTTAGCCATTGGTTCTTTGTGGGGTTCACATTTTCAAACTCTGTTGGAACACTGCACATGGTTCCTTCAAGACATATACAGATGGATTACAAAAACAGTTTGCAAAAATACAAAAATGGGAGTGATGGACTTCTCTCCAGCACACACAGAGAAATCCGCGCCTATATTTGAGGTGATGACGTTTCTCCAGAGGAGAAAGCGCGTCCACCCATCAGTCTTCACTAGGGACACTGTGTATTTCGGCAAGATATTAACATCATAAGACATGTTGTAGGTTCCAGAGTTGTATAAAACTGTTTCCCTGTCAGCTGTTAGTCGCATTTACACACCTCCAACGTGGGATGTTAAGAGCAAGGTTTGTGGTCATTTCACTTGAAGGTCGTGGGAGGGTTCACATGCTGTGAACTCAACGTCTCTCAGAACTGTTAACAAGTCCTGAAATGGCATTGGGTAATTCACACACAACGTATCACGAGGGACACTTCATGGTCATGCCGATTTGATTTATTGAAGATGGAAATTGGATTGGCCACATGCAATATAAAGTATTCACCAAACAGCACTATCGGATTTTACGGAATGTTGGATAAGACGGTTGCAAGAAAAATCACAACAGTCAAGACGGTCCCTGTTTGTATCAGACTCGTTCTGTCTTTTCCTCTAGGGCTGAGGGAACAGCTTGTGCTCTGTGTGAGCTGACGTCTGAATGGGAATGCTCGCTTTTAGTTATTTTGAATTCGCGTTCTTCTGTCTCGTTGGTGCTGACGACGACATTTTTTACCTTCACAGTCTCAACTGTCTTTACCAGTAAAGCTGAGGACGTTTCGTGGACCTCTCTGAAAGTTGTTTTACATTTGGTAGTCGACACAGTACCATCTGTGCTCGATACACTTGTGCTCGTGTCCTGCTTGACTTTGCTTGTATTGGTGTTGTCCGTAGTGGTGAGAGGGGACATCGCGACGACGGGTACATTTGTAGGACCTTTATTTGTTGACTCTTTGTTATCCGATTGATCGTTTGGAAACGTAGTGTCAATAACAGCATTAGATTCCTTCGTGATTTGAATAGAATCATCCTTCGATCTGAGAACATCCGAGCTTTCCAATTGCTGGACACAATACTCCTTCACAATAGGGATGGACATGACATCTGTGTGCGAATCTTTCCTTTCATCCTTAGCAGCAGTTGGAAGTTCATCCTTGGACATCAGATCTTCAGCTTTGGGAGTGGTACTTTCAGTATCCCTGACTATCTTGATACTGACCGAATCTTTATCAACCTGCACTCGAACATCATTGTCTCGAACAGAGCTATCATCAGGTGTTGGGACATGGGAAGTCTCAGCAGCCTCGGGCAACAGAGCATCTGTCGAGTTGGGAGAAGTACTTCTCTTGATGTCTGAGGTTCTGGTCTTGTGTCTCGGTGTTGGACGTTTGTGCGGAACACATACATAGACCGGGCGGTAGAGAATCTCCTTGTCTGTGTCCGAGTCTTCATCGTCTCCCATGTACACCTGTCCTAGCTGGAATTCCGAGCTGATGTACATGCCTCCCTCAACGTAGTCGGCCGCTACATCTGAGAGAGTATGAAACTCAGTAAGAACTTGGACATATCGAAATCAAATTTAATGTAACAAACTGCTTAAATCGCGATCGCTTAAGTTCGTTTTATACATTATCGGTAAAAGTCTTTACCACTTTTAATGAAAAGATTGGAGTTCATTACAAACGAGTAATCTCAATAATGTCTACGTCTGGGGTCAATGGTCTTCTTGTGGTGATTCGTGTCAATAACCTTTATGCATGAGGAACGTTCATCCGAAAGTAGTTGGCGTGAAATCGAGCCTCTTTTCACACTGCTTGTTTTAGTTGATATAATTGACATGGATTTTTCAGACTTAATTGGGAAAGTAGTACTTTAACTAGCATTCACCTGAGGCTGATTTTTGCACACAGACATATCTTTATATATGTTCTTAAATGCATTCTTTGTTTGCAAGGATATATTAAGTTTCTGATAAATAGGAATATTTTGTTTACCATATTGTATCTCTGGTGTGGGGTTGCTAGGGATGCGGAATGGAACAGTTGCTATGGTGACAGGCATCTCCACTTCTAAAGCATCACCAGATTTCTCCATCCGCAAACACAGCTGTAAAATGACCATTTGTGTATTTACACATAACATACTGTCATACGTACATCCTTAATATGCTGATATAAATGGGTTTTCAGATGAACATCAATGAAAGATCAATGTTTTGCATGGTAGTTTATACCCGTATACAGTGTTACCCTGAGTGCAATGCATACCTCACGAACGTATTGGGGGCCTCACCATTTATAGATCTGGCCCCCGCACAAGAGCCATGGCAGAATTGTTTTCCCCGCACAGAGTTAGCTACCATGAGCTGGTTGTACATCTGGTCCCTGCACAACCATGACAGATTTACCTGGACTACACAGAGTTACCTACCCTGAGTGTGCAGTAGATCCGGCAACGCACATCAACCATGACAGAATTACCTGCCCTTTACAGAGTTACCTACCCTGAGTGTGTAATAGATCTGAACCAGACCGCACACATCCACCATTGTCGGGGGCATTATGGGCACCTGCAGCTGATGGTAGAGGTCATCCAGACTTGTGGTGGTGTGAGGTTCTATATGGGGGCTCTCCACCTGCATAACTGTGTGTCTCAGCTCCTTGGACAGTCCAAGCACACCACGATTGATGAAATATTCCACGTACTGAAACAAATAGGATACCGACATCAAATGGATTGAATTATCTATGTGCATAGAAACGTCTGCCAACATGTCCTGAAAATACTTGACATTCATCTTTCTAAAGACGCATCAGGAATCATTTATCCAAAACATCCTGAAAATACTTGACTTGCAACGTTCTACATGCGCAGCGCATAACTACAAATATGTTACCTCCACCTATCTGGACATTCAGGATTCATATCTCTAAATATGTTCTGATATCACTTGCTTGATAACGGTGTTAGAGCCTAATACGAAACGTTGCTCCTACTGTAAGAAAGAAGTTCTTCATTCATACATTCTAAGGCTTCCAAAGTGCTCCAAAGTGTTCCAACTTCTAAATGCCTCCCTCCTGAGTATGCTTTGTGGACACACAGGCCCATACGGCTGGAAATATAGTCTGAAAATCTTACTGCAGTCGCTGAATATGCCATTCTCGGAAACATAAAATTATCCTGGGCATTCTTGTCCTGCACTTTCCTACAGATGCATGACAAGAATCTGCTACCTGCAAACTGATGCTGATTGTACTGGGCCGTCATCTTTCAACACAGTTGTCACTAACACATTCACAACATGTCTATCTGAAACGTATTTAATAAAGCCACAAATTCCTACAGGTACACATCCAACAAATCAGCCAAGGCGAGACCTGGTAAATTTGCCAAGAGTTATGTCCCTTTCCTTCCACCACACGTTTCTCCCGAAGGGAGTGCTTTGGGACCTGTTGAGTGTTGTAAATCTAGCACATCTTGGTGTCACTGTACAGAATAAAGTACACTAACGCTCAGTCCCTGAACATATATAACTTTGAGAGGAACAAATACATTCATTTAAGTTGAAAAGCATCCCCAGTGAGTTGGGAAACATGGGGAAATCTTGCTTCATTTAGCAAGAATGCAATTGCAAGGATGGCTAGGCATTTGGGAAAATAATGAGGTTCAGAGACTTGAGACAGACTAAGCATAAAGACGCACCTGCATCATTCTACAGATCAGCCACACTTCCTCGTCACAGCCATTTTGGATCTCCACCTTTAGCTTGACGTTCTCCCCACAACAATAAGCAGTCCTCTCTAGTGTCCCCTTCAAAGACAGAGGACCCTTTCCACAGCACAGAATACAGTTGTATCTCTTAGACTCGGCGTGAGAAGGCGTCTGTAATGTAAGCAAAATAACCAATTATACCATCCCGTCAAATAAGCCGTACGTGGCACTGCATCTGTTCATTGTGTATTATCCACTGCTGTATTCTTACAGTGAGTTTAATTTTAAGGCCTCTTTAACAATATTCCAGCAAATATCACTGCAATGGACATCATATTTCTCACATGGGTATAATGTGTGAAGGCCATTCCTGGTGTCCCCCGTCGTGATATTCCTGGAATATTGCTAAAGGCGGCATAAAACTAAACTCAATCAGTATCTATAGAGACTTCCTGCAATGCTCGCCTGCTTGAAGTCGTTTCATGCTTCCGGACACCATCTTTCTTTACCACTGAATTATTTTGGTGAATTCAACCACTGGTTATCAAGCTTTAGACGATGCAATCAGTGGACCAACGGGTTGGGTCTTGATGTCTATTGAAGATAGCAAACAGATTGGTTAGACAACCCTATTGATTCGGTAGGATTGGGCAGTATTGTGGTGATGTGATGCACGTGCAGGTACTGAACCATAAGACAAAGTCTAATCATTCGTTGTGTGTTCTTGTGTGCGTTCAGTGACATTTTACATTGTTATGGAGTAGGGTGTGTGTGTGCAAAATCCTATAGCAAACAGAGACCTATCTACCCTCGATATATATGCAGTTTTTAAAACTCCCAAAAATTCAAACCAGACAGTCGGACTGGTAAGTTAAAATGGTAAAATAACCAGGTTTCTGAATACTGTATTTGCTGCATATAAGCTACACGGCCTGGTTTATAAACTCGTTTCATTTTCTACCTCACAGTCACAATCAAGATCGGACAATTTGAGTCATTGTCTGAGTCGGCAGTACAATTTTTTTAGCAGCAGGAACCTCATCATCATCTGCAGCTAAATGCTGCTGAAACACAACAGAACTCTTCAAAGCTTTTTTCAGGTCAACTTAGAGGTAAAAATATCTACCAGACTACAGGACTGGCAACTTTTGAAATCAAACCGTCCGATATGAAAATAGACCGTTCCGGACGGTCGGGTGGGCGGGAATTTTAACCACTGATATATGACGTCACAAATATGTACACCATAACTCCTGATTGCGAAGAAGGCGCTCTATGTCTGAAGGTAATTAAAGCTAAAGGTAGAATGGCAGTTTAATCTCAAAGGATTTTTGCAAGATTTTTTGTGAGATATAAAAAGCCTCGGAAGAATAACATCAATGAGTCAGTCATAGTCACTGTGCCCCGCAATATAATTCCATCAAGTACTTGACTGACAATCCCAACGTTTTCGAAATTGTTAACTAACGTTAGAGGCGAGGCATCGTTGATCTGATGATCAGGTGTGATCATTTCAAATATTCAGGTGATTGTGAGGACGTATCAGACAGACGCTGGGAAAATTCATGTGTTGTTATGAAGGCGCCAGCGACGATCCGTTAAGATCGGGGTTAGAGTTGCTCTTCAGTACACAGAAGCGACAAAAAACCTTTCCATATTGATAGGAAATCTCTGCAAAAAGCAGAGTCGATATGACAATTGTGACTATATCATGAGCAGATATTTGCTTCAGCAGTATTGCAGCTGTGCCATGCTGTTTGTAAAAGAAATCGGGTCTGAACCAGACAATCCAGTGATTGTCACCATGCGATATGATGAGAGAGCAAGTGTTTATGAATCGCTACGAAACAGTGATGATGCCAGGTGTTCGCGAAAAGGTGAACGTATCCTCCTCTACCGGTGGAACCCGTCATAAACATATGCTAAGTAGAGCCATTTGTTCACCTGAAACATTCGTATAGAATGAATTAAAAACGGAAATTGAACCGGACATCATTTTTGTCAATGAACATGACCCAGACTTATCATGAGAGGTGACAAAGGTAACTTGTCTTTTACAAGTATGGGTTGCTGAAGACCAATCATAGCCCGGATCTTCACGGATCTCGTATTGCATGAACGCCAGAACGTGCCATTGATACTTAGCGCATTTGTTAGCGTTATGGTCAACGACCAGCCTCCCGTCCAACCGAAAAGCAGTATGTCGTGTGACCATTTAAACTTTATTTCAAACTGACATGACGCCTGTTCCTAATGCTGTTGTGTTCAAGAGCACATCAATAATTTACTCGTTACCGAAATAACATAGTTTACATTAGCTCACTTATCGCCAACATCCAATCCTGTATGAACTATATAGGCTCTCTACTCTAATACATATCTGTACACGGTATCGTCTCAACCCAAACATATGCCACACTATATTGATGATGTCAGTGCTTGCGTTTTCAGGCTGTACATGGATATCCTGACAATCTTCTTATCTTACTGATGTAGTGTGCATTATTTAAAGATGAAATGGGTTTTGAGGGTTTGATCAATATATCTAATACCGACCTCCGTAAATGCACTTTAGGGAGTAATGCAGGACAACAAGGATGGGTTGGCGGCTAAAAACCATCTGGTCCATTTAAAGGCGGACTTCACTCTACGTACTGAGTGCGACTTCCAGTTAGATAATACGTTCACTTTTGTACATTGTGTAGTAACCCCTATGAAAATTATCCCCTTATTCAGGCTGTACACTTTCCTTTGTCCAGGAATTTAGCTTCTGTTATTATATAGCGTATTTATTAAGACTAAAATTTATTTGTGTCAAAGATAAATCAAGGGGCACCACAATAACCTCAGTAAACTTGGCATCAGCCTGAAATGCATGCTGTCTTTGGGCCCGTGAAGATCCGGGTTAGAACTAATCTGTGTATCCCATGCTTGTCAAAAAAACGTGACTAACGGGATCGGGAGATCGGACCCGCTGATTTGGTTGACACGTCATCGTATCCCAGTTGCGTAGATCGATGCTGATCACTGGATTGTCTAGTACAGTTTCTATTATAAGACTGCCCCCATATAACTGGAATAATGCTGAGTGTGGTGTAAAACTGCACTCACTCACACATTCGCATGTTGATTCATGGTATCCTGTTATTGCTGCAATGTAGCATTAAGCAGACTGGTAGCAAATGTGTCCTTCATTTCAAGGAAAGATACTTGGAGACAGTTACCTTAAATGTTAGAGCTGCCTATTAATAAAATGTACTTATTGGGTGTTGAAATCATAAGCAGTTGTTGATGGTTAGCATGAGAAAAAGGGAAACAAATTGTGAAAATCCATGAAGTGAGAGGAATAACAATTTTTGCACATTCCTTGTCAGTGATTGGTAGTGTCGCCTTAATCACACGATTAACTAATATTAGAAGAATGAAAACTGACGTTAGACAAGATGACAGAGAATGCCTTACAAAACGGCCAAACTTAAGAGCCGACGGGAGGAATTCAAAAATATGAAATGTCTATCAACCGAACTTCAATTATCTTTCATTATTAGGGTAGTGTTATTCAGGATGTAAGAAAAGTAAAGACAAGATGGGTTTTCTCATGAGTAAAGATGAATAAGCATCGGGAAGCCCTGGAAGCAATAAAATCAAATGGCGAACTGACATGCATATTCAAATACAAATATTCGTGGGAATATAAGAGTGAGATGCCGAAATGGTGTCCAGTCCTTGGATGGGATTTGCTGAAGTTAACGTTCTTTGGTTTTGGAAGTTGGTGAATCTCAGAATAAAGGATATAGTCCTGACCAAACAAAAATCATAATCAGAGAGGACCTGGGACTCGAACCCATGATCAGTAGATCATTGAATCACTATGACACACAATTCTCCTAGCGAAGTGAAACTCGTTTCTTCAAATAGCAATTTGAAAGAAGAATACCATTAGGTTATCATCTAATATATTATAGCAGTGTGAACCAAAAATACAGTTCGAAACATCAGCCAGTTCGTTATAAGCGGGTTCGATATAAACATATTTTAATACACATACTATAATACTGATTAGTAGCGGGCATTCTCTGTAGATTTTGGTCCAAATGTTTAAAAAGACCTAGCTACAATTAAAAAGAACAAAATTGTAGTTTTCAGCTTCTAGGCGATGTTGGAATCAAACTTACAAGTATCAAAAACGAGAATTACAAGTATCTGAAACGAGAAATACTAGTATCAGAAACGATAAGTACAAGTATTAGAAACGATAAATACAAATACAAGTATCAGAAACGATAAATACATGTATCAGAAACGGGGAATACAAGTAATAGAAACGAGAAATACAAATACAAGTAACAGAAACGAGAAATACATGTATCAGAAACGATAAATGCATGTATCAGAAATGAGGAATACAAGTAATAGAAACGAGAAACACAAATACAAGTAACAAAAACGAGAAATACAAGTATCAGAAACGATAAATACATGTATGAGAAACGAGGAATTCAAGTAATAGAAACGAGAAATACAAATACAAGTAACAGAAACGAGAAATACAAGTATCAGAAACGATAAGTACAATCATCATGTATCAGAAACGAGGATTACAAGTAATAGAAACGAGAAATACAAATACAAGTAACAGAAACGAGAAATACATGTATCAGAAACGATAAATGCATGTATCAGAAATGAGGAATACAGGTAATAGAAACGAGAAACACAAATACAAGTAACAAAAACGAGAAATACAAGTATCAGAAACGATAAATACATGTATCAGAAACGAGGAATTCAAGTAATAGAAACGAGAAATACAAATACAAGTAACAGAAACGAGAAATACAAGTATCAGAAACGATAAATACATGTATCAGAAACGAGGAATTCAAGTAATAGAAACGAGAAATACAAATACAAGTAACAGAAACGAGAAATACAAGTATCAGAAACGATAAATACATGTATCGGAAACGAGGAATTCAAGTAATAGAAACGAGAAATACAAATACAAGTAACAGAAACGAGAAATACATGTATCAGAAACGAGGAATACAAGTAATAGAAACGAGAAACACAAATACAAGTATCAGAAACGATAAATACATGTATCAGAAACGAGGAATACAAGTAATAGAAACGAGAAATACAAATACAAGTATCAGAAACGATAAATGCATGTATCAGAAACGAGGAATACAAGTAATAGAAACGAGAAACACAAAATCAAGTATCAGAAACGAGAAATACAAATACAAGTATCAGAAACGATAAGTACAAGTAACAGAAACGAGAAACACAAAAGCCTGAAACTAGAAATATAAATACCAGAAATCGTTCGTCCATGCAGTCGGTATGAGGTCCGACCACGGTGAAGTACTTGATTCCCTGCGGACAGGAAGCATATGGAATGTCGATTGTGACCCGGATGTAGTAACGAATTGTACCAATCTTGCTTTCGAATGAGCAGGGGAGAGCACTCTCCGGTAGTTTGAATTCGAAGGGATACTTGTGGTTTCCTCTTGGTAAAATAGGTACTGGACCTTCTTCGTTTTTGTCTGGAAAAAAATTGAAAATGACAGTTGGTAAGTTTCTCTAAATATCTGGCCAGGAACAAACATATTCATGATAATAACGTTTGTTTAGTTTTTGAAAGGATTTCAAACAAAGATGCTTGGACACTCGAAAGAGTGTTATGATAAATAATTGTTCTAGATAATGCTTAAAAATTTAAAGTAAATTTGAAAAAATAATGAAAATGTTAAGCTTTCAAAGTACTTTTCCATATGTCCTTAAAATAAAATGAAGCATATGGTTGGAGTTCAGTCTTAAATATATGGCTGACTGGCCAAATGACAGTATTCAATGGCCAACCCAACGTTTAAGAATGACAATAATAACTATTTTCCAAGCAATTGGCGCCATTGCTACATTTGTGGCTAGCGTGAGTTACTGTAGGTACCTATCCACCTCCAGCACTGTAGTTACGTATCTCCAACACCGGGTGTCATTCCAGCACTGCAGTTGGCGTAAACACATATCCGTGTATCATCACTAGCATTGCAGTTAGTGAATCTCCTTCACCATGTCTTCGCCAGCACGGTAGTTACGTATCCCCAAACACATGGTATCATCACCTACACTGCAGTTATGGCATCCCAACACCAGGTGTCATCAGCAAAACTGAAGTAGTGCATCCCAACATGAGGTGTCATCACTAGCACTGTCTCCTAACATCAGGTATCATCCCTAGCAATGTAGTAGTGCATCCTAACACCCGGTCTGAATCACTATCACACCTGGAGTAATCAACTGCACGTAATCAGTGAATTAGTGGATGGGTTTTACACCACACTCGGTAACATTCCATACGCAGATAAGATACGATGATATGTTTCAACAAAGTCAGCTAGCCTGTCCACCCGATTCCGTAAGTCACCTCTTACGACAAACATGAGTTACTGATGATCTGTTCTACCCCGTATCTTCACCGTTACGTAGTCGGAGGCGTTTGTCCACCCCATCTTCAATGAGCTGGCTCTGTCAGTAACAACACTAGTTTTCAAATTCCTAAAGCCAAACGTTACCTTTTCCCCAGATCGACTTTCTCTCGTCTATGTAGTGTTCATCTTGTTTCACATGCCGCCTTTCCCCAGCTCTCGTGATCCTCCATTCAGCGTGCGCCTTACCCCGTATGTGAAGGCGGATACCTGGAAACACAAGAGTGAGAGAGTATCGTTTTACGCCGCTATTACCACTATTCCATCTACATCACGGTGGTGACACAAGAAATGGGCTTCACACATTGTACTGATGTGGAGAATCAAACCCGGGTCTTTGGCGTGACGAGCGTACGCTTTAACCACTAGGCTACCCTACTGCCCGTAGTTTAAACGGTCACATTACTGGTTATATCACATTTAATGTAGCTAAGCGGACACAACATACCATTCTTTGCTGAACAAACATCTATTTTGTATTTGATGATTTTGAGAAGAGCCCTCACATAACCACTTCTGTTTTCAATGCTTCTTTGGTATATTCATATATGCCAACATGCGTATACACCTAAAAAATGACTCCAATGTTTCCGTGGATCCTATTTCAACAACTGATCGCTGTTGGAAACCAACACCTTACAGTTACTGTGAATATGACTGTTTCAAATAGATCGTTCAAGCTAGACCAGGCAGGCCACTGCTTCATAGCCTGAGCATCAATATACGATGCTGTAACCCCCGATCATCTTCATTCGGGGCCGCGGGGTAGTTTAATGGTTAAAGTGTTCGTTCGTCACGCAGAAGATCTGTGTTCCATTTCCCAGATGTGTACATCTGTGAAGACCATATCTGGTGTCCCAGGCCGTGGTATTGCTGGAATGTTGTTACAAGCGGCATCTTGTTCTAACATGTTCGTGTTATTACATGCAGATGACGTCACGTCCTGTTCTGTAATTGGCCTTCATGATCAACTAGATATACTTTCAGCGTATACACACAAATGGCATTTGACAGTGAATCTAGATAAAACAGGCATTGTTACATTCCGTAGACGTGGTCCTCTGTCGGCTAGAGAGAAATGAGTTTGTATTTTCAAAGATAAATGTATGAAAGCTGTGATTGATTATAAACACCTTGGCATATTGTTTATCCATCCATACTCTGACTCTGTATATGTCTGTACTGAGCCTGGCAAGGAAAGCAAAGAAAGCTCTTTTCCATCTTCATTCTGTTGTTCCTTTGCTCGGAGGTATTCCGACTATTTACCCGTTGATAAAGTACTTGTACATAAATTAAGCACCAATGACCTTGTTGATCACGTTATAGATTAAAGAACACTCGTTGTATTTTCCCATTTTGCTTTCCTCGCCAGGCCAAAGGGTTTAAAGGAATGTCAAGAACAGCTGGCTTGTTTCCCTCACAACACAAAGGACTTCTTACTTTACACAGCGAATACCCGTTTTCTTACTTTACACATGAAATGTTCAAGTTCTTACTTTACAAGGCAATACTCATCTTCTTACATTTCACAGAGAATGTTCTTGTTCTTACTTTAGACAGCGAATATCAGTTTTCTTACTTTACACATGAAATGTTCATGTTCTCACTTTACAATCTTATTGTTCTTACATTACTCAGGAAATGTTCTTGTTCTTATTTTACATAGGCAATGTTCTTGTTTTACTTTACACAGGGAATGTTCTGGTTCTTGCTTTACACAGAAAATGTTCTTACTTTACACATGAAATGGTCTTGCTCTTACTTTAACACAGGCAATGTTCTAGTTCTTGCTTTACATAGGCAATGTTCTTCTTACTTTACACATGAAATGGTCTTGCTCTTACTTTACACAGGCAATGTTCTTGTTATACTTTACACAGGGAATGTTCTAGTTCTTGCTTTACACAGAAAATGTTCTTGCTTTACACAGGGAATGTTCTTGTTCTTACTTTACAAGGGGAATGCTCTTCTTCTTACTTTACACAGGCAAGGTTGTTTTTCTTACTTTACATAAGCAATGTTCTTCTTGCTTTACACATGAAATGGTCTTGCTCTTACTTTACACAGGCAATGTTCTTGTTATACTTTACACAGGGAATGTTCTAGTTCTTGCTTTACACAGAAAATGTTCTTGCTTTACACAGGGAATGCTCTTCTTCTTACTTTACACAGGCAAGGTTGTTTTTCTTACTTTACATAAGCAATGTTCTTCTTGCTTTACACAGCCAATGTTCTTGTTCTTACTCTACACAGGGAATGTTCTTGTTCCTATATTACACAGGCAATGTTCTTTTTACTTTACACAGGCAATGTTCTTGTTCTTACTTCCTGCAGTCACAATGGTTCTTGTACCACTGCATATGTAAAGGCTGTATGACTTTACTCCAATATGACGACATTAACCGAACTAATTTTTAAAGCAGCGTCAGTCACAGTTGAGTGTCCTGTGCGTTCGAAACAATTAATGTAGCGTCAATATGTTCAATCCGAAGTTTACGTTGATTCAAGGTCTTTTTTTGACAATGCGGACACTTGCACTTGATTGTTAATCACTGGCTACGGTTATGTTGCATACCAGGAGGCGATTTAAGACAGACGGACGTGAAACAAACGCTGCTCTAACTATTTCCGAAATACTTAAGGACTGTCGTTGTCAGTGGGACCGTGGAGATTCCAGTTTAGTATAGGATTCTGGTAATCTAAGCTTGTTGTCGGAAGTACCTCGTTCATGTTCGTTTTTTAGCAACTCCCCTATATGATGGCGACGTGTAAATAATCGAGTCTTGAACACAAAAATCCAGCGGCTGACATTATGAGCATAAGATGTGACTATTGAAGGGGAGCAACTATTGCGATAGCGATAGCCTATTGCATCATACTACTGCGATATTTTTCTCATTCAAATGTCTCATCTTGTCTCATCTTGACTCCCTGGTGTCATGAGAAAGAGTCATGGACATGTACTTAGGACTCAAATACGCAGGACCTCTGCGTCATGGGAAACACTGTTTCTCAAATGAATGTATAGTTCATATGAAATAAAAACAAGTTTGTTTCAGAGGTAACAAGGGCGGATAACTCTACATCAAAGTGAACAAATCTGGTATATCTTGCACATTGCGCTTCAACGGAAGTCAGTTACTAAGTAATCGACAGACACACACATTATGGATGCATGGCTTTTTTTCTCGTTTCTACCATCGATTAACTGCTATCGGACACTCACCAGCTGTAATCCATCGATAGTTCGATGCATCGTTTCAGTCCTAAAGATCATTGATCAACGGATCTGGGATACGATGATATGTCAAACACGTCAACAAACTTTCTACCCTATCCAGTTATTTGCCGTTTGCGAAAAAGCATGTGCTTGTTAACACCTTTGAGAAATATTTATGGGCTACTAGAGCGACTCTCTAAACCTTGCACTTAAAATAATATTCACGAAAGTAATGTCGACACTGAGCGTGTGAAATGGTTTGAAAGAGAAGTTTGCGCAACGCATTGAATGCAGCTCCCAAGGGGGCCTTGATGACCCTTTCAATCCAACTGCAAAATGTATAAGTTCTAAATTCTCGTTTTCCATGGTTGTCATGCGCAGTTACGACATACGACTTGCAGAGTAACAGGCTAGCTTCATTAAGACGTAATGTCAAAGAGCACGGAAACTTGAGATAGGTGTGAAGAAAATGAAAACTAACTTTAGAAATTGAAGCTATGAAGATTTTATGAAGTTTCTCATCACGGTTCGGACCATTGGGAACAGCTATCAATACGTTTTGGTTTTGTTTGGTTAAAAAAAGTCTTGATAAGGTTTTGGTATCAGTTCTGTTTGCCCGGATAATAGTATATCTTTCCTTGTCTGCCATATTTGCTAACGAGTTCGAACATAATGAGATCTGGTCATTTTGAAAATACGTCTCTGATGAGAAACATAAACAGGATCTGACGTGTTAGTGTACATATGAAACATATGGGATTCTGCTGAGCACACTCTAATTAGGTTACCGGCAATATGGTTAATAAAACATCACGGGAAAGATGGATCATCACCGCAGTGATCAATAATGCTGCATCATCTGTAATGGCAGTTTATATCTTACAAACCCTTACACTAGGTCAGGACCATGTTATTACATGTTTTATTCAGATGTTCGTTTTTAAATAGAACTAACGTAAGAGACTCAGATGGCAGCTGGTTCCCACCTGGTTTCACGAGCGTGTGAGTTTAGCTTTACGCCGCTATTAGCAATATTCTAGTCATATTACGGCGAGGGGACACCAGAAATGGGTTTTTAGAAAATATGTTCCTAACAACTGATTTAGGTGGCTAAGTGGATTGAATGGTCAGGTATGGTGACTTAATTATATCAATCACTGGTTGATCTAGTTTTACAGGCGCGTTTTACATGGCTTGAGTACTGATATAGTGCGGCGTTAGCAAAACAGACAGCGCCAGGGCGAATACTACGCGAACCGTAGGCGAACCATCAACATTTCCATATCATGTCAACTGGCGCATTTAGCTCATCAAATTCGCGTCAGAGTGTATTTCTTCTCCACAGTTTACTATGTTTAGTTCCAGAACGGATAACGAATGTTGTCATATGGGTAAAGGGCTTCTGTCCTGGAATGGAAATACATCATGACAGGTCCGACAGCTGGTGTTTATTTTCCATAACAGGTCCTCGCTTACACTTACACAATTACCAAATTATCAAGAATTAACGATAATAGTTAAGAGGAGTTGGGTCATTAACACAATTAAGACAGATTTAACCACCAGGAACCTTTATCTTTGAGCGATGCAGACATACTTTGTCTCTTGACCTACATGTGGGCGATGAAGTTGACAAAGTCGGCAATAACACTAAGCTGTTCACATTTATTTGTTGGTTATGAAAAGATCTGTTTCCAAACCCCAGCTTCCTCACCCCCCCCCCCCCCCACCACCACCACCACACACACACACACACACACACACACACACACACACACACACACACCTCCGTTGGCAACTAAATTGGCCTTTCCTTCCTCCTAATGTTTTAACGCCGCACAACAATTTTCTCGCTGTGTGACAGAGACCTTTATATAATCGAGCCTGGACCAGACAGTCCAGTGATCAACATAATGCGTATCGAACTACGTGACTGGGAAACGATGGCATGTGCCAACCGGGTCCTGGCCACCCGATCCCTTTAGTCGTCTCTTACGACTAGTATGGGTTGCTGAAGGCCAATTCGAATGTCCACGTGTCTATGTGGGTTTGTTGAGGTGTGTCAGTATTCAGCATTCTCAGTAATCCGAAAACACCCCTTTCCGGAGAAGGACTGCTGGGTAAATCTCAAATTAAGGACATTACTCTCTACCAATGCTGTGTATCCGGAGGTTCCTGTTGTTTAAAGGTGCAATTCATTTGTCTCTTGAAAACAAACCGAAAAGCTCCAGGTTATATGGCGAGTGGACTGGAAGTAAGTATGTCTTGGGTCAAGGGCATCATTACTATTGCAACTTTGCATATAATTATTGCTACTAAATGTGTAATTTCATGTTATAACAGTTACTGAATAGGGTGTACATGCATATAGAAGATATTCAATGTAAATTGACATGTAAATGAAAGTACACTGTCTGTCTGTGACTTATGGGTCAAAATCATTGTGTACATGTTGCCTAAGCGTCAGGCTGTGCTTTCTCTTTTGAAAACCAGTCTATATCAGTATGTAATAAACATAAGGAAAGGATACATGTGACTTGACCTAGCCGTCTTGTCGTAATATGACATCAAGTGTTGTCTCCCTTTGGTGCGCAAGGATCCCATGATTCCGTATACGTTTTGATATTATTTCTCCGTCTGTGAACACCACACCCTTGCTCGTTGGCATCATGCTAGCGGGAAAACATGATCAAGTAAAGTTGGCATGTCGTGATGTTTCTGAAATACCCTTAAAAGAGGAAATGTAGGTGCTTATAGTTACCTTGGACCCGGATATTTTCAGTGTTTTGAACGATGATCTTTCCAGACAAAATCTCCCCTGCATAGTAGATCTCCTTGTCCAATTCTATGTCGAACTTCCGAATAAAATCCATCTTGAAGTAACCTCTGGTGACACGTCGTCATCCAATCAGTTTGTACAGATCTAATCATGTGACACATTGATTCAGCATGGGCTTGTCATTTTAGCTCCAAAATGTACTTCCTGCAAACAAAAATATTTCGATTATGAAAGCAAATAAATATTTCTGCTGCAGTATACTTCGATATTAATGATACTACTAACAAGCTTATAACAAGGCTAAGCAGCTGAATCAATGAAATACACAACAGACCAATATTATAGCTTACTCGGAGTATGTGTTATGGATGAGTGTATTTTTCTTTAAAATTTTATTTTCTGTGATATCAATAATTACGTGCAGACTAAAGTGAACACATGTGCTATTTTACCCATGTTCTCTCAACTCCCCTGCCATTTATGTATAAAACAATTAAGTATACATACTGTAATAATATGCAAAAATATTAATTATTTTTGTGGTTAACTACAGACTGTTAAATATGTATCCATCGTATTCGCGTTCACCTGTCAGTAGTTTCTTTATTTGTCTCACTAATATTCCAGGAATTAGAATAATCTCTGAAAAGGCCGTCCTACCTGCAACTCGCTTGAAGAACACCTAGTAGTGCTGTCATGTTAACTGTTGTTATGTGAAATCGATTTTTCTTCTCGTACCTTCTCTGTGAGCAGGACATTTGGCATGCACTAAGTAGGGCATATGGTCATTGTAAGTTGTTCACTGGTCGCGAGGGGTCCATGGACTCATGTACCCTCGAGGTGTATATGTTCCCCGAGCCGCAGGGCGGGGGGAACATAAACAAACCTCGAGGGTACATCAGCCCATGGACCCCGAGGGACCAGTGAACAACGTATTTATCTTACCGAACACCTGAATTTTAATTTCGAACTGTTTGAAGCACTTCTGTTGAACGCGAGGCGAATCGCCATTTCGCAGACGACACAAGGTAAACAGATTTCGCGTGGTCTCCCGTCCATCGATTTTCAATCGCAAAACATCGGTAATTTTCGTGCTTGATGCGCAATTCAATGTTATTCGAGGCAAAGAAGTACTACCATGAATCACCAGAAGAGTTCGGAATTCCCAGCGGTGTACATTGAAAATAATACATCGCCTGTAAGCGGGGTACACTGAAGATAATACATCGCCTGTAGGTGGGGTACATTGAAAATAAAAGAATATCGCTTAGCCAATCGGAGAGCGACATTCATGTGTGAGGTAAGATAAGCCAAAATGTCATGGCGTGTCATGTTGATGTTGTGTCATTAAAAATACACTCCGACATTCAACGACATATACATGGTATTAATTATTCAGAAATCAATATCTCCCTGTAGTGTTATGTAAATTAAATGATTATTTTCTTATTTTAAAAAAGGGTGAAAGAAGACTGCTGACTGCCTTAAGGCTAACCATCAATAACATGTGGTAAGAGTATGACGATTCATCTAAACAGCATACTGATATTCCACCGGACGTAAAAGTTTACAAAATGACTTGTAAACACTAAAACCAATTATCGAGATGATGAAGACATTCAAAACCGTTTGGTGGTGTACAGTTTCATGTCGCATGTACGGAATAAAGAAGTTATATATATATAGTCCTCATTCTTCATTCTACAATTTTACTGTTTGTGCAAAAACGCTTTCCCATATCATCGGATGATGAAGTGGGCGAGCGACTTTAAAGCTGCCACATGTACCACCCGTACAAACATATCCCATATTCCTACATCCTCCGCCGTAACATGCCTCACACCCTCCGTCCCCGTCATCTCCGACTACACCTTACTCCGATACCCCTGTCCTCGCCTCTCCCTTTTCCTTCCTCAAATTACGCGCAAAATGCAACAACATGAGAAATATGTGCCACAGTTCCAATCTCCTGTCCATCATATCACACAACCACGTGAAAACACGATGCGCCCTTAACCCACGCCAGCTGGTGAACGGGGAGGCTACCTAACAGTAAACGCTGTCACGGCAAAACACGTCTGTGACGTTCTCCCAACACCGACACCAATGACCTGGTTGTAGCGAGCTAATCGTTGTGCCGCTAGTAGAGACCAGTCGGTAATTTCGTTTCCTTGGCCCGAGTGGCAAAGTGTGAACACTCGGAGCGAAATGTTTGGGGTTATGGGTCACGTGACCAAACTGATCGATTTTCGTGTAAATGTGATGGTTGCTTGGCAACGTTTGGTAATTCTGATGATCAAGTGTCAATACTCTTCGTCCGTAGCAACAGTAAGTAGGGACACACACCAAAGGTCATATGAGGTGTCGTGCACACGCGGATGACTGTCGCAAAAGACAGAAATTGTTTTTTGTCAAATCGGCTAGATATACACAGGTGTAGTATGTGAGTCTTGATACATGTGCAGTTCCTGAATTCAGTATTAGATGTATGATTCAGTATCATATTAGATAGAATTCAGTATCATTTCAGACATGGGATTCGGTGTCAGTCCAACACATAGAAATGCATATCAGTTCAGATATTCCACAGAGTATAAGTTTAGATTTGGAATCAGTATCAATTCTGACACGGGATTAAGAATCAGTTTCGATACATGATTCAGTAACACATTACATATTGAATTCACCGTCAGTTCTGACACAGAATTCGGTGTCAGTCCAGATACAGAATTCCAGATTAGTTTAGTTATATCACCGAGTATATGTTTAGATTTAGAATCAATATCAGTTTAGATGCAGGATTCAGTAGCATATTAGATATGGAATTCAGTATCAGTTTAGACATAGGTTTCGTTGTCAGGCCGGGTATTAGGATTTGGAATCAGTTTAGATATAACAGTCAGTATAGGTTTATATATAGGATTCGATATCAACTAATATAAAGAATTCAGCATAAGTTTAGAAGTATTATTAGATTCGGTAGTAGCCAGGGTAAGGATGGGAAAGCCACATTAACTCGGTGCGCTGCAAGAGTTGTATAATCCCCAGGGAGTTGTGATGGACATGCAATGATAGAGGGAAACAAGCGCCCTTGAGCAGCTGAACTAATTGGATAACGGCTCTATACAAATATCTAGTTGTATTGTATTATATAGCATCAGTTAGACAGAGGTTTCGATTTTGTTTACATATGGAATTCAGTATAGGTTTGGATACAAGATTTAGGATCAGTTTAGATACAGGATTCAGTGTCAGTCTTAAATGCAGGAGTCGACACCAGTTTATATACAGGCCTAGAATCAGATTAGACGGAGTATCAATTTACACATTATAGATTATCAGGAATCATGTATAACCAGGTACTTTAACGCTTTACAGTATCAAGTTCATACCAATCTAGGATTCAGTATATTCAGTACAAGTTTGCACAGAGAATTCATCACAGGTTAAGATATAGGATTCGTTAACAGTCTGGATATATTCCTGAGTATCAGGGGATTGTCTGGTCCAGAATCGATTATTATATAGATGGAATATTGCAGGGTGCGACGTAAAATTAACTCACTTACTCAGTATCAAAGAGACTTTGGATCTGAGGACTGAGCTTCAACGTAAACCTTCGATTCAGTATCAGTTTGAGCATTACAATCATGATCAATTTCAATGCAAGATTCTCTCATAATAAAGGATTCGTAGTATCAGTGTGAACTGAGTATTTATTTCCATTGTCTGTTAGAATATAGTATATATTCAGTGTCAGCGAGAATATAGCATTCAGCTTCGAATTCAATGAGAAGAGAAATTAGAAAATGAAGAATTTAGTATCGGTGAGATTATAAAATTTAGTATGAGAGAGAACTGAAAATTTAGCATCAGCGACAATATAGGATATAGCATCACGGGGAATAGAGAATTTAGTATCGGCGAGATTATAAAATTTAGTATGAGGAAGAAACGAAAATTTAGTATCAGCGAGAATATGGGATTTAGCATCAGGGAGAATAGAGAATTTAGTATCAGTGAGAATATAGGATTTAGCATCAGGGAGAATAGAGAATTTAGTATCAGTGAGAATATAGGATTTAGTATCAGGAAGAATAGAGAATTTAGTATCAGCGTGAATATAAAACGTAGTATCAGCAAGAATGTAGGAAATAATGTAGGATTTAGTACCAACAAGAACATAGGATTTAGTATCAAAATATAAGACTTTATATCTGTGAAGAGATAGGATCCAGTCTGAAAATAGGATTCAGTACCATGTATTGTTTTCTTTTTGTTTGTTTGGGTTTTTTAGCTGTTGTTTCTTATTTTCATTTTCATTTTTATTTTTTTAGCTTAATATCACCTTTGAGGCACGCAGTCTGCTTCGATGTGAATATCGGAATCTGTTGCCTTGTAAAATAATAGTTACAAATGAATATCAATGTTATCAATGTGTATTGAACATGTGTTCATGGTCCCAGAGCTTAGAATGAATATTCAGTTTACAAGCAACGGATGTGAGCTTGGAAATATGTAATAAACGTGCACAGCAGTACGAACCAGGCTGTCACATGTCGAGTATATCAATGCATAATCTGAGGAAAGCGACACGTTATTCAATAGTACGCATTCCTTTCACAAACATCTGTATCAAAACTAGTATGCCACAATAACATGTCAGCCAAATTTCGTGACATATATAGGAATTGTATAATGATTAAATAATATTACTTTACAATTATTTATGTTTAGACTGACACCTGGATTTAATTAGCCTTCTAGAACAGGTCCAGAGTCTAGATCCACAGGCCCCCTGAGTTGATCTTTACAAATGTCAAGTCATCGGCGTATACATAAATAAGCATATACATGGCCAAGTTTACGAATGTGCGTCAAATTATATTTTATAAAACGACATGTTATGAATATAAAGTCCAGACATTATTCATGAATATAAAATTATTACACTAGGGACATGAGCAAGCTTACCGTCGTGACCTAGTTCGAACACCTATATATCAACAGGAAATGTTGGTTTGTCTATTACATTACAGAAATGAACATGGATAGCTATAAACAACGACAATGACATTTAATTATCAGCTGCAAGTACGTAACCGAATTGGATATGCGGGACAACTGAGTGATGTATTGACATAGTCTGAGGATACTTGCAGTTAACAGTGTGAGGATACATGCAGTTAACAGTGTGAGGTTACATGCAGTTAACAGTCTGATGATACATGCAGTTAACAGTGTGAGGATACATGCAGTTAACAGTGTGAGGATACATGCAGTTAACAGTGTGAGGATACATCCAGTTAACAGTGTCAGGATACATCCAGTTAAGAGTGTGAGGATACATGCAGTTAACAGTGTGAGGATACATGCAGTGGGGGGAGGGGGGGATTGTTATGGAGTATACATAGCTGAATCTGACGGATGACAGTAATGAATGCACGAGAAGTGTTTAGAGAAGGGGTAGTCCGGTGCCAAACAGCTTAATAGCATGTGAACTCGGCTCTGTTAGTTCTTTGTTCACGTAGCTTGTACCCATTCTCTTTAATATTCATGGTATGGCGGGGTAGAGTAATGGTTAAGAGTCAGCTTTTCACGCTACAGACCCGGATTCGATTCTCACATGGGAAGTGTTTGAAGACCATTTCTGGTGAGCCTTGCTGTCATATTGCTGGAATATTACCGGAAGCGACGTAAAACCAAACTCACTCACTCGCTCACTCCATGCACACGTTAAGGATGGATGAGGTGGGTGAGTTAAGGGTGAGAATGTGAGCGGACCAATGTAAAAGGTGTAACCGGTATCTGGGATTCAGCGACTTCTTTAACAACAGGTTACCCCACCGCCCGTCTGAGACTATGTCCCTTTTATTCTGATTATTTACATCACTGACCAACTGTTTGCACCAAGCGATACCACAATAACACAGCAATAACATTCAACTGATGTACAAAGGCACACGATTTGTTCTGCAATATTCATAATTATCATATAGAGGTGAGATAAAAATGTCAAATTGTATTTAAAAGTAACAAATTTCATAAACATGCAAACGAAAACACATTCATCTTAATCTGATTTCTGTTAAAATAAAACTTTTACGGATGCTAAAATAATGCATTATGATTAAAAGGTTTATTCCAAAATAATCAATTCTAAAACTGGATACTAAGCCTGGTGTTGCGTGAAAAGCTAATGTTTAAAACATGATCTACACATCTCACTTTTCTTAAGGACGAATCATTTGACAGCCTTTGTAGTATAAGCTTGAACATTATATTGTTACCTTCTAACAACGTAATATCCCCTTGTCCTTGATTTTATTACGCCTAAATCGATTTTCTGTCCCGGCAGAGAAAGCAAACTTAAAGTTTAATGAACATTTTCACCCACAAAATGAAAACCTTTTCTTTTTCGATAAAGATCTACGGAAGAACACTGCAATCTTCATCCCACAGTCATCTTAACACGAGCCAATTACTAACACAGCGGCGAGCTATGAGGGGTGCAGATTTTCCTTTAACGACAAAATATACACATTTTATCATCTCTGATAATGAAATGAGATTTTCACAGCTATCATAAATACTACATCACACCTAATGTTTTTTCGTTTTCATCACACCACGATTACTTGGAGACGACAGTTAATCTTCTTCCGATCGCTGTATTAATGCCCAACAACATTTGCATATTACGTCAGCTAATGGGCCTGTGTTTATTGATTAGTATACGGTACCTCGGCGCTTCATTGTGACGTGGTGGGAAAGACTCTGTATAGTGTATTGTTCAAACAATTCCTATTCTTTGACCAACCCGACACAAAGAAAACGTAATTGTCCCAAAGGGCACCCCGTATTGATACCGTAACAAAGACTACGTCGGTTGTTAGATGAATAAAGGTTGAACGAGTTATGCTTTCGACTTGTTAAATATTTATCAAGGGTCCAAAAATTGATTCTTAAATTTCCGTGATCGATTAAAAGAGCATTTCCGAGAAGATTGAATACGTTTGTTTTTAGCGATGCTTATCGACTGATTTCATCAGCGTCTGCAAAGTGGTCTTTTGTACATGCCGGCGTTCGTTGTTTCCGGGTCATTCCTAGTCACACTCCGTGCCCTAAACCTCCCCACCTTTGATTGTTTCTGACGGTATATCAATTACTTTGGACGACTTGTAGATGATTAACTGTGCCCACTCATTATGCGGCATTCAAAGGTTAGAAACGGGTATTCATTATTTTGGGCTTGAATCGAAACTGTAGTTTCTTCTTTTTTCACATCATTATCATCATCATCATCATCATCATCATCATCATCATCATTCACACCACCACATCCTCACAATCGTCATCATCATCATCATCATAATTCACACCATCACATCCTCAAAATCGTCATCCTCATCATCATCATTCACACCATCACATCCTCAAAATCGTCATCATCATCATCATCCTCATCATTCACACCATCACATCCTCAAAATCGTCATCATCATCATCATCCTCATCATCATCATTCACACCATCACATCCTCAAAATCGTCATCATCATCATCATCTTTCACACATCACATCCTCAAAATCATCATCATCATCTTTCACACATCACATCCTCAAAATCATCATCATCATCATCTTTCACACCATCACATCATCATCATCATTACTACCACCACATGACATCATATCGCAGCATCACAACCACCATCATCCCATCGCACTGTATGACATCATTATCATCACAACAACCACC
Source organism: Haliotis asinina (assembly GCF_037392515.1). Taxonomy (NCBI): domain Eukaryota; kingdom Metazoa; phylum Mollusca; class Gastropoda; order Lepetellida; family Haliotidae; genus Haliotis; species Haliotis asinina. The sequence goes on along the minus strand of NC_090286.1, from coordinate 30,732,141 downwards.
ATCATCGCCTTCATCATAATCGCATCACTTGCATCACTACTGTGCTGACGGTCACATAACTCACCATCAATGATCAATGGTTCCTTTGTTACTTTGTGGTTTCACCCCACATGGAGAATGTTTAAAGTGACGTCATACCAAAATCACAGGATTCGGATGCGCCGAGGGGACACAACTCTAAACGGCGCATTGTGGTGCACCTTGTCAACCTTGGTTGAGAATAAAAATCCGACTTTTGAGACCCTGTGCTCCATATTTCCAAATAATCATTCACGACTAATAGGTTTCATATTTGTAGACATTCCACAAAAATGGACACAACATCAATGCTACAACAAGGTGAAGCTATACCACGGCGGCCATTCAACAAAAGCAGATGTCATTGTTAACGGGCTATGTTTACGAAATATCTTTTCATATCACTGGCGCCTGACGCCAGACGCCGGGCAAGCACCCAATGGCGTATGCTCACAATTTTCAGTCACGTACAAAATTGAAATTAAGTATTCACGACCTATTTCACGTAGCATTACTCCGAGTATAGTTGACCTGAAATGGACCAGGGGAGCCGTTCGATTCCCTGTTTTCAGTGTCTAAGATTACCGGTGTGTTCCCCATGTAAACGTTACAAACTGAGAAGTGAAAATACCCGTGAAATGTGCATTGATTTGGCGTTAGGGCTGAAGTATTTATAGGCAATGTTGACTCTGAGCCAAGCCAGTGTGATACCCGGGCGGACATCAGCTGATAGACTGCGGCACATTTACATCGACAATTGCACACTGTCGATCAAGGGGAGGGGGGAGGCCTGGGGGAGAGGAACGGAGATGGCTAGGGGAGCAACAGCATATTGGCATTTAGATGAAGTGCGAGATGAGGAGAATATGTCGAGAACATGTCGACTTTGATGAAGAGCAGGAAACATTTTCAACACTTGTGTTTTCTGTTGAAATAGACCCAAGTGAATTCAGCGCACGTCGGTTGACGTGTTTCCGTTCCAGAGATCCCAGGGCATGGACAATTAAACCTGGGCTATAGCCAGGCCGATACCCCATTGTGCTAGTGAAGGGAGCTGTGAACCTAATGAAACTATATTTCCGACATTGATATAGTAATATGTGAATACTCAACACAGAAAATAACGAAGCATTACACGAATAATGAACTTAAACCAAGCCCGTTGTGATCATTCGACGCTGCAGTTTGCTGTTTTTCGGCAGTGCTATTTAAGGTCGGTTAACAGAAATGCAATAAGTCGATAGACCTAAGATAGAGGTAAAACAATAGACGTGAAGACAGAATATCAGTAACGGCACCAAATGGACACCTTGTTTCTCATGACCTTTTTAAACTGACCGGTTAGAGGGGGAATTGGTAGTGTCGTGTTTAAATTTATTTTTCTAGTAGGTTACGAAGAGAAAAAAAACTTGATCTATTACAATAGGTGGTTTTTTTTATCCACGTTACTAAAGAGTCAAAAGCGAAATGTGAGGCACTTGACAGTTTAAACGAACTAACCTCTGTGCTCTCTTGCTGTTGACTAAATAGATTTCTGTATGCAGCAAGACGTAGGTGATAGCGTGTCTGCCAGTGGTGGCTAAAGGTCGCTGTTCGATCCCCAGTCACGACATGTCTAAAGTCACTTATAGACCATGGTATTGAGGATGGTGCTGGCTATTAAAGGCATCAAACAAAGATTCGCGCAGTCAGTATTATTGGCATAATCTGACGACACATGTTATATAATCCGGAGTTACTGTTCGATAGGCGAGCACCGTTAAATAGTTCGCGGTTAACGTTGTGTCGAATATTGGGTAAATCGAAGTATAAGCGTAGACCAGTGCGACTTATATCAGTAGGCTGCCCTACCACCCCTTATGTTGGAATGTGACTTGAGGGACACTGGTGCAAAGTGTCGGACCCGGGTGTTCGGTGTAAGGGCTAGGGACACTGGGCTACTCTACCGTTAATCAACAGCGCAGCATCTTTTCTAAATATGTTATGACAATATTCGACTGTTCTTATGTTATGTTATCACTTTCTTTTCCATCATACAATGGGAATAATGTATCACATCAGTTTTTGCCTCCATGCAGCTGGAATATTGCTAAGTGCGGCGTAAAAATGCACTCACTCGTTAAATAATTTTTTCATAATCGCTGACATAGGTTAAAGAATTTCACTCTCCTTTCCGCAAGTACTAATTTCATAATTTCCTACTATCCAATTTGGACTAAATTTTCTGTCATTTATATTTCCATAAGCTGTGCTAATACATAAAGTTGTAACTTATATTACGGTAATACATTTTCCAAATCTCTGAATAATTTCATGTTTTCAGTATTCTTCATCAAGATCATCATGACGCCTAACTTATGTTTTCACTGTCCTCTGTCTGTGATGCTTTAATAATCCATGAAACCCCAGTCTGGTTGCCGTAAGAAGTGCCCAAAATAGACATCGGATGGTTAATAATGACGAGTGTCGGTCGTCGCTGGTCTCTAGATAGATAGCACTGGCGTATTGTAGGGACAGACACCAGTCAAATACGCACGAATTGGAAAACACAACCGTATCCAATCCTCAGATAAAGAATAACGTAAGTTCTTGTGATTAATCGTTACTTATTTAGAAAGAAACGTTCTTAAAAATACGCTTTATAAAAACGTTTGTTTATAGTATTTTGCTTGCTTTAGGGGCAGTTAGGAAGCCGAAGGGGCTAACGTGTTCGCTCCTCTCGCCTAAGACCAGGGTTCGATTCCCTTCATGGATACAATTTGTGAAGCCCATTCCTGGTGTTTCCTGCCATGATATTGCTGGAATATTGCTAAAAGCAGCGTAAAACCATGCTCACTCACATTCCGTTTTAGCAGCAAATGGATTTAATGATGGTGGCTATATAACACTATTCGTAAATTTTCTAAACGACTGTTACGGTACTTAGCGGTTTGCGAAAGTGACTGATGCTCATCAGGACTGATAATGGCCAGATCTACCGTTACTCATATGGCTGAAATATTACCCCGTACACACTTTGATAATATAACGAAAGCAATAGTAAAAGTAATATCAGGCAAGTAGACACTGCACTGAACCTTGATATTTGGTCCACTTTGACAGGAGCTTGGCAGTTGACAACTGTTTGTTTACATAGCAACGGTGCTATCTTCTTACAACTGATTTTATGTGGTTTGCTGAAAACAAAGGCTTGGGCCCGTTTTGGACACCTTCAAAAACATATTTCCCCATTCTTCAGTGTTTGTGGGGTTCTGTGTTCATGATAACAATTTTCTGGAATAATTGGGTTGCTATTACAAATGTCTAAGATAGATAACAGTAAATCGTGGCTAATGTTACCGACTCATTGCTTGCGTTTCGCACTATGACGGGATTAGCTGTAATAGTGCTCACAGCGGCAAAAAACACCATTCTTTTTCTCCCCCTGCCCCTACGCACACCATCTTACCACTTAGTCGTAATGTCAACGTAACATAGCGTGGCCATGTAGCTGATAAAAGCTCTTGTCATCGATTTTATTTCATGACACGGTGCAATGAAATTAATTGTCTGTTATTTTGAGTTTGGCTAAAACCGCAGAGGGAATTGAAGGAAATATTAGGGTCAGCGAGTTTCGCAGCCACCATTTGAAACAGTGCATTGGTCAGCGGTGCCAACCCTTGGCCTCTACATTCTGCTGCCACAGGATAAGATCGATCTACAGCTGTTGCGATTCGGAATAACGCTTTGAATAAAACTATGATATCAATGAAATACAAAAAATGAGGACGTCGGCACGACGCTCAAAACACGTAAAAAAAGCCCCCCAAAACCCGAAAGCAAAAGGCTATACAGAGAAATGCAATACTAAAACTTCAACAAATAACCAGTATCGACTATCTGTTGAAACAGATTCCATTTTGGAATGGAAAAATGAAATGACACCAGGTGTTCGCTATAACATGCCCTGTTCTATTGGAAACAACCGTCACGTGCGCAATGTGCTTCCACAAAGTACGGTTCCATTGGTATTAACGGGCAACATAGTTGTAAAAGGAATCTGAATGGATAACTGAAAATCAGTGATGAGATCAGGTGTCCTGCGACAGCATGTCCTGGCCTATTGGCAAAAAACACCTTTCAATACAAGGTGCATACAAAATATGTTTTTTTTTCATAACACCACAGTGAAGTACTCCGAAATCTCTACCCGTTTCCACTGAAATTTTCCAGATAAACAATCAAAGGTAACGTCCTTATTCTAATGTATCCGTTCTGACTTTTTCAGACAGAACGGTGCCTGGAATAACGAGTTTCTGAGTTCTCGTCCCGATGGTTGTGAACATGTTCCTTTAGGAATATTTCTGGTGTAAATACAGGTTGTTGTAAACTTGGTTAAACCTTCACAATCACAATACACTTATGTAAAAATCAATAGATTCATCAATATTTACCAATGAATAAGCGTTTAAGCACTATATTCGCAGTGTTTGGGGAGTTCGTTTGAGAAATCGAGCTGTAAAATAAAGCGAGTGAGTGTGATTTTACGCCACTTTTAGAAATACCAAGCATTAACACGGTTGGGACATCAGAAATGGGTTCCCCACTTTGTAGCCATATGTAGAATCGAACCCGATTTTCGGCGTGAAGATGGAACGCATTAGGGACCATGTCACCGACCCCCCATCTCATCTGGTTTACGCTGACACATGACATATTGAAACATCTTTCAAAGAGGAGGTAAAACCTTTCACTCTCCCTCACTCACTCAAACGCCTAGAGAAACATACACGTGATTCTCAAGAGATAGAGCACCTTCTATAAATGACATCAACTGTCAATGTACACGTGTAAAAAGACATCGCTTAAAAAGTTTCCTGAATGCGTTTTCGTTAATCCAAACAGGTTTTCGAAACAGTTAACTTGAAATGCCATAGAATTATTAAAATACTGAAAGAAGAATATGTCCAACGAGTATGTCGCAGTCAAGCATCCGGAAAATACGTGCTATCTGCCCGTTAATATCTTTTCCTTTGAACACAATGGAACAAGGTCTCATTTTGTAAAACAATAGAAAACTCGAATGCAAGAATAAAACATCATACTAATATGATGAGTTTTCAACGCCTTGAAAAGAGTCATGCACATAAGCTCCTAATCATTCTACCCAGACCCAAGGCTACGCACGCAGTCACGCCTGTTAGCGTCATAATCACAAATGTTCATATTTGATAGTTTCCAACGGCGCGATTGCAGCCATATTGGTTACAAACAATTGACTTACCGACTTACATCCTTAGTCTCTTGTCAAGTGCAGAAGCCTTGACACGCCTTCCAAAGCTCTCTGTTCCCTTGCACGTTTTCCAGAGCAGGAAGTTGGGATGTAAACTAAAAAACATTCATTACAATAATTCGCTGGAAAGTGCCAGGATAGTCCATATTTGCATCAGGGGGTGGAGGTGGGCGATGTGTCATTATACTTCACTATCACACAGAACGAGCTGGAATTGTAAGTTGGTCATCAGTTTCCGATAAAAATCAACCGTTATAGGAATGTATGGGTAAGATCCAGAACAAAGAATATGGTCCGGGGTGGTTTTATGAGGTTCGAGGCGTGCGCTTTGTTTGTGGTTGACCCAATTTCATATGGTTGAGTCTTTCGACTTTGGATAATGAGACGATCGATACGGCTTGCAAGATGGCGGCGATCATCACGTGACAGTGAGCAAGGCTGAACAGGCAGGGGTGGGGGAGGGGATGATAGAATGTCGATATGTGAGGCGTAATAACGTTGGCATTCTGTGCACCAAGTAGTGTACACAATCGGTTGCATTGTTTCGTAATGGTGTTTTGTTCCGCGGAATTCGTCCCTAAGTGGAGCGCCATGGCGTGTGCTCATGCATTCTATGTGCCAGTCAGTGTGTAAATCAGTCACTGTGAAAATGGACTGGAATTTTCACTGCGGTAGTTTTACGAAATGCTTATATATTTCATATAATTTTCTAACTGGCTGACAACTTTCACTTAACATCACAGACAAGAAATCATTAGACCGGACTATACACATTTTGATACTCAATTTCATTACCATGAGACTAAAATAACCAAATTTGATTGAAACCCAAAGTGTATATTTTTTTGGGGCTTCAAATCCCGGCATAAAAAATAAATGATGTCTTTTAAAAACTTCAGTCAAACCGCTTGCTAAATGGGCAGCTTTTCGATTTGTAAAATGACTTATATTTAGGCATTTAAAAGATATGAATTTCATAGAGCAAATTAGATGTGTTTGTTTGTTGCCGAACGCCGCAATCAGGAATATTCCAGCCACATGACCTCGGACTGCAAATAATGTCTGGACGAGACAATCCAGTGATTGACATCACGAGCATCGATCTACGCAGTTGGGATACGATGACACGAGTCAACCAAGCCTGCCAGTCGCCTCTTACTACAAGCACATGTTGATGAAGACTCTGATATTCATGGGTTGGAAAATTAGAAACAGTCTGGGCATTTCTGTTACTTTGCACTCCGTCACATATATAAGGGTGTCAGGAACGTGACAGTTTGAGTGATTAATAATGACTGAATGTTTATACCGTAGAACTGAAATGTACAAGCACTGTACTAGAAATATTGAGCATACTGTACTGTAATGACTCATAACAGTTTAATTTTCATGCGATTATGCTTTTATGGGTATACTCAAGTTTACATGTTACGCTTCTTCTCAGATGAAACTAATAGTAATACTATGTTTTTACTGTTGATATGACTGTTATTTCACGTAACATCATTATTCTTGAGGGCCCAGCGGTTAAAGCGTTGTTAAAGCTTTTGCTCGTTGCTCCTAAGACCCGGGTTCGATTCCCCACATGGATACTCTGTGTGAAGCGCATTTCTTGCGTCCCCCGCTGTGATATTACTGGAATATTGCTAAAAGCGGCATAAAACCCAACTCGCTGATTACACTTAAATTAACTCAATACAATATTTTCAATAAGAACGCTGTAGAGGCAAAACTTAGCCATCTAAACTGACCGGCAAAAGAAGGTATACCAAAAGTTACCATTTCTCAAATTGTAAAACAAATAATTTGTGGGATGCACTAGAGAGATGCGTTCGGAAAAGCTCTTAACCACCACAGAAGAGACAACACAAGCCTTCCAGGACGAATGGTGTCGCATATTACGTGACCTTGACCGGCGTTTTCGGCTAGAAGGAGTCTGCATGCATGTATTGACACAAGGGGTGGAAATACAGATTACAAAAGTGATGGTAGTTATCATTTATTGTGTGTAGCTCAGTACCCGATTAACTTCTGTGTGACTGAAAACAGTTTTTCAGGGCCCTCAGTGAACTTACACATGTCAGCTACTTTAGTATGTTTAGCTCAGCGTGTGATTTTAGCTCACGTTGAGTAAAGATGTTGTTAACACGACTGTCTCATGCTTGTGTGTCCATGTACTTTGGGTCAATGATAATGACCTCTTGGAAACCTTGTATACTTTCTTTTGCCGGTCAGTATAAAATTAGAAGTTAGAATATTCGTCCAATAAGACGAAATACTTTGTGAAGAGTTGTGGCAGAGATTGTCACATGATCTAAGCTTAAACACCAAATTCTTTCATATGGTGGCGCCTGTTGTTTGCACCAGAACTGTATGTTTCATCAAAATAGCAATGCTACAGCGATTGAACGGCACATCATGTCTTGACCAGAAAACCTGTGATTGACATCCTGAGCAGCTACCCTGCAAAGGGCGCAGGGAACCCTATAAGCGGTTATTACTATGTTTATAATTATTTACCTTCGCTGATCAGTGGGCTTTGACGTTGCATTACTTTTCAGAGTTGCGTCCCGTTGCCTTCCAGGATCGGTCCCCGTTGTACAGCATTTCTGCTATATCATGATAAAGTCATGTCATTGTGAGAGATGAACGTAATTTGGCCCAGGAAGGTGAACGCGTTCTTATCATCTGATTCACAAATCCTGGCACCACAAAGAGAAAGAAATCAGCACCGGAGCGGTTTAGACCACAGCATTTTTAACATCACGTTTTAAGACCACCCTTGTCTCAAAATCAAGAAGCTAGTGATTTGTGGTTTGAACCACCCCTGGCCCTCCTGAAAAGAATCCCCTCATGGGTGCAAGAAATTACTGGATCCACCAAGCATGTTACTCATCCACTCACTCACTGACTCACTATTATAATGTTTTGTCACGCTAATTTTGTTTGGTTAAGCTTAAAATCTCCCTTTGGTCAACAAACATCCTAAATTTGGAATAGGATTAAAGCGGCTTAAAACTCCACTCACTTAACTAACTCACTCACTCACAGAATCACCCACTCAACGACTCCCTCACAGAATCACTCACTCACTCACTGAGATGTTTTGTAACACTAATCGTGCTTGGTAAAGCTTGAAATCTCTCTCTGGTCAACAAACATCCCCAAGGTTGGAATAGGACTGAAACCAGCGTCACAATTCCTCTGAGTTACTCACATAATCACTTACTCATCGACTCCTTCACTCATAGGCTTACTCTCTGACATAATGTTTTGTGACGGTAATTTGTTTTGGTAAAGCTTAAAATCTCTGTCTGGTCAACAAACATCCCAAGGTTGGAACAGGACTGAAAACAGCGTCAAAATACCTCTGAGTTACTCACAGAATCACTTACTCAACGACTCCCTCACTCATAGACTAAGAACGGAAAGCAGCGTCAAAAGTACAATCAGTTACTCACAGAATCACTAAGTCTTACTCATCGACTCACGCACTGAGATAATGCTTTTGTAATGTTGTAATTTTGCTTCGTAAAGCTCACAACGTCAGCTACAAATGCATCACCTCTAGGAAAAGTAAGTAAAACAATCTGGATCAATGATTCTGTGGATATCAAAAATAGGACCTAACACATTGCGATGGTGTAGTCTCGAAACGCCGATCGTCAGCATACAGAGGCGTATCAATAATTTATCAAGCCAGGTGACTAATTACAGTCTATGGTCCCGGTCGAAATGCAACACCTAGTTGGCACGAAGCACTCAGTAGAGAAATATGGAGTCAAAATCAAAGTCAATAGAACAATGGTATTTAAAGCGCCACGATGGAAATCACGGGGCCACGAGTACCTGTGTCTTGACCAGACAGGTGTAGTGCCTGTAAGGGCGGTAGAGTAGCCTGGTACTGTTGTTAAAGAGTTCGCTCGTCACGCCGAAGACCCGGATTCGATACCCCAAATGAGTACAATGTGTGAACCCCATTTCTGGTGTCCCCAGCCGTGGTATTGCTGAAGCAGTGTAAAACCAACTCACCCACTCACTCCAGATGTTAAGGAAGGGTGAGGCGGGTGAATGAAGGGTGAGTACGTGGGCGAAGCGAAGTCTGAGATGTGTAACCGGCAAGTGGGTTTAAATGGGTGTTACAACTGAGGCCAGGTGTGCGAGTTGTCGATATCTCGATGTGAGAGTGTGTGAATCAGTGCTCCTAAGTACTTACGGTTTAGGTTGTCAAACGAATGCGCCGCTTACTTGCGGTACCAGTTTGGGAGCGTCATATACCAGAATGAAGCTTATCCAACGGGGATATAGAAACCGGTTCATCATACGGGTTTCAGTTTATCGTCCCTGTTAAATTTTCTACGCAAACGTATAGTCTATCATATTTCAACCTAACGCATTTCTAATACGTGAGTTGGACTTAACGCCAATTTGAACAGCACAGAATATGGAATGCAGGCCTCTAACCTTTTTGTTTACAAAATAAGAATACTAACTGTTGCTTTTGAAATCGAACCCGCAACCACATATTTCTGGCATGCCAAAGGAACCCAAACTCACGACCAAGAATCTTCGTGTCTTAGATATTCGATGCTCATGGTGTCGGCATTTTAAGGACAAGAACCAGTTGGGCTTCTCTTCCCAGGTACACAGAAAAGGGACACAACTTTGCAAGCACTTCCGGAATGTTTAACGACCGACATGACAAAGGGTCACCCGTCACTCATTTCTGTTACCATGAAACAAATAATGTTTGCACGATGTTTGAGGCTAAATTCCCTGAATACCAAACTAAAAGGCATTGTTTTGACATCAAGTGAGTCACATCCGTGTACAGTTTGTAGCATACACTTTTCACTGAAGGCATAGCTGTATGGCGATTGTGGGGTGTGCGCTAACTAACCCGACTCGAATTAACTAAACCCATGAGCACGTTGAAGTGATGAATATATTGCACTGTTTCATGGGAAAGCATTAAATTAAGAATATGTACTAATCGTCGTGGTGCCTTTAAGACCATGCTATTGTGAAGTCGCCCCATCACTCAGCGATCTGGAGGCAGGAACTTCGACACATCTATTGATTAAGTTTGCGTCTTTTGCCGAACAGTGGGAGAGTTGATACAGTGGAGAATATCGCTGTGATATCTACGATAAATATAACCAGCAGTTGCATCGCCATGAGACTTTCATCGGATATTCTCGTCTCTTTCAGTAAGGCGCATGGTGACATACACAGACATTCATTGCAGGGTTGCGTCCCTTAGTTGTGTTAGTATGTGCTGAGTTCAAACTCAAGATTTGCACTGGTTATGATCATCGGGTTGTAAACAGCATAGCAGTGCTGTTGAATTTCACAAATGTAGTGCAGTGGAGAGTCCTCCCGCTTGGTGTGCGTCACTATTTCGATACTCGGCCGTGTTAAAGCTAAAGAAAGTCACAAATGTTACTTGTTATTATCTTGCCTGGAGACCCCTGAAGGTCCCGGGTTAGAATAGGCCTTCAGCAACCCATTCCTGCCATAAAGGGCGACTAACGGGATCGGGTGGTCAGGCTCGCTGACACATGTCATCGGTTCCCAATTGCGCAGATCGATGCTCATATTGTTGATCAGTGGATTGTCTGGTCCAGACTCGATTATTTACAGACCGGAAGATGGAATATTGCTGACTGCGGCGTTAAACTAAACTCACTCACTATCTTGCCTGGCGCTTGTGCAGATCCTCTTTCTACAAGACCACAGGTATCATAGGTTTTACTCTCCTGCCATCTTTAAGTCTCCCTTCATAAGTCCTGTCTTACTAACCTGGGTATTTTATTACCATGTTTTTCCTTTGTTTCTGAGTATAAAGATAGTTTGTCATGTGAAATATGTAGTATGTAAATGTATATATTCAACAAGTATGTTTACGTAATGTGTCATTATATAATCGTGTTGGTTAAGTTGGAGAAGTCATTTAATCAAGGTCATATCTCCTCCTATTCTGGTTCGATGAGCTTTGTTTAGGTAATATACACAAATGCGTTAGTTAAGACATATTTCACGATTGAACGAACCCTGATGTTAAACCTTTGGCGCATACATGGAACCTGGCTCAAATGGAACCAACTTTACTCAAGGAATGGCATAGTTTGCCCCTTCAGAGGATCAGGAGGTTGACATAGGGTATCAGGAGGAGAATGCTGGCTCTCATTAAGTCACATGGTCGTTACACTCGGTATTGGCCTTGACATTTTGAATGATCACATTCATCAGTAAATTCAACATTAAACATTCCAGCGCCATACGTGTGCAGACATGGTATTACATGAAAAATCAGTGTTTATTTATTTATTTATTTATTTATTTATTTATTTATTTATTTATTTATTTATTTATTTTAAAAATGACCAATTTGCAGCATAAATCAACATGGATTCCAATCATATTTGTCGTTTTATATGACTCAAGGGATCATACGAACTATGTTGTTCCATCGTGGTCACCACGAGTTTTATGAACGCGTTGTGAACCTGTCTTTGCAAAAATACACGGGTGCTTAATTTAGATCTTTGCGTATAGTTACGCTTATTGGTTATGTTCAAGTATCCTTATTTGTATAGGAAATACCTGCTCCTATTTAGGCTTTTAGTGGCATGCCATTCTGTTTTGTGCCGGTTCAATCAGCCTGTATTGTGAAAACAAAACATTGATAACTCTTTTGTGTGAGCTAACCAACAGTATTAAAAAGAAATATGAAACTCAGAGCGATGAATTAATAATACTCAACAGTAAATGACAGCAACAGTAAAATAGCAACAGACATCCAAACGAAACCTGGAGGTAATATGACGATATGAAGAAAAACCAAACACTGTCAAAAATAAAAACAAACATATTTCTTAATAATCATAGCAACCTATATACAGCAGGAAAATACACACATTCAAAATGAATACAAAGAACACCTATTTTGTTCAAATGAGCTTCTTCATATGTTCATATCAGGTCATATGTTAGCAGCTATCGATTGCGGAAATACTGCTTCACTTTGATTTAGACGCATCAAGTCCGCTTCTTGAAATAGCCAAATGACGTCATATGCTTGCAGGGGCTGACGTCATATCAGAGTAATCTCAACAGGGGTTGTCTTCCCCGTGCGTTTGTCAGGTCACTTCATGCTGTATTTCTTTCCATAGAACTAAAAACCACATTGATTTATAGCATGGTGCGAAAACACCGCATGCTTCAATGGAGTTATGAAACTTTTATCAGCCATCGATGTCGACTTGTAAGATGTGAAGAAATATACGATTCTGGCAAGAGTCAAACAGTGTTGAGACCGACATCATTTGGTCTTTGGTATAGACCCAGCAGTATATCTTCTCTTTGGCGTTACAGAGTTGATGGGAATCTGATCTACAGGGGAACGTATAGTTTAGTTTTACTATGCCGCTTTTAGCAATGGTAAGATCACACGGGGTAAACTAGAGACAATATGGGCCTCACGCATTGTACCCTTGTGGGGAATTGAACCTAGCTCTTTGACGAGCAAACACCTTAAACGCTACAGCACAACCCTTATAATTTATTGCAAGGTTTGAGTAATGACCGAGACGCCCTAAAATAGCCAAATACAGGTTTTTGAGAATGGTGAGAATATAATTTATTGCAACGTTTTGAGTAATGACCGAGAGGCCCTAATACTTTAAGTTACAGTGCCAGATACAGGTTTTTGAGAATAGTAGGAATGCACCCTCTTGAGAAGGATGGAGCGCACACTTCATTTTCAATGGTCAAGTTAACAAACTTTCAGGAACACGTCATATTTCTTTGGCTTTCCTAGCCCTTTGTTTATTCCTGATGTCCTTGGGCAGTGGTGTAACCCAGTGGTGTAGCCCAGTGGTCAATCCGAAGATCCGGTTCAGTTCCCTACACTGATGTGTGAATGCCGTTTCTAGTGTCACCCCCCGTGAAATTTGCGAAATATTGAAGGTTAAAGGCATCGTAAAACTAACTCATTCATTCAGTCAATGTACACGGTAGAGATATATTTCATACGTCACGAAATCTAGAAAAAAATTAGGGTGAGATCGTTAGCGGAGCGGTGGACGAGACGGTAGAGTTATTGGAGCGTTGTCCTGTTTGAAAGTCGGTGTGTGAGTCGGTGAATGAGACAGCGAGACGATATGTGTATTATCGATATCTCACTGTGTGAGTCTCTGGTGAATCAGATGGTGAATAGGTTATTGAGTAGCGTATGAGCGATTCCAGTGGTGAGACGATGCGTGAGTAGGCTGGTGAGTCTTAGGTGAGGTGGCTGGTGAGCCGATGAATGAAACAGTTGGTGAATACGTGAGCAGGTTATGATTGTGTTTGTGTGTGAGTGTTAATGTGAGTCGTTGGAAGTGGATATGTTAATGAGGAAAAGTGTATTTATCGGCCAGTGGACCAACTTAAGGTGAATATGTGACGAGGTGTCAGTCAGTCAGTCAGTCAGTCAGCAAATCGAGAAACGAGTTTATAGGCTTTTATTTCACCCACGATTTCCTAGGTGTGAGTAGAACTGACTTAACAGTATCAACATCATCACCACGTAACGTTTTTTTTCAATCACTGGATGCCAATTTATTTTTCGAAAAGGCCACATATTTATTCACTTTAAAGTGAGCATCGAATTATGGACACTTGACAATGGATGTACTTTTGAATTGAAAGAATATATTACGCAGAGATGTAGAATATCAAAGTTTCTTTGCGAGGGTGTAAAATCAATTGCGAAAAACAGACAGTGTAAAGGGTATTTTTCTAGATTTCGTGATTCTTGAAAAATTAAATGTCTCTGTCTATGGTCTGACAGTAAAAGCAGTTTGCGACGAATATTGCATTTGCTTTATGTAAACTGTGAGCGAACTAAATACTGTTTATTATCTTCACAACATAATGATATTTCAAATCGATTTGTATGGGTTTTTTCTATACCTCTACACGTTCGTTAAAAATGGCTTGCGATAAATGGAAAAAATCGATAACCTGCTTAAAAGGCGACACGAGGGAGGTGTAGTCTAGTAGTTAAAGCATTTTCTGGTATCTCTGGTCGTGATATTGATGGAATATTGTTAATGCAATGTAATCAATACACGCACGTTGCCTGTCAGTAAGTAAAGGAATGTATCCTGTTTTACGCCGCTTTTATCACTATTCCAGCAATATCACGACGTTGTAACACCAGAAATGGGGGGGGGATCGAACCCGGGTCGTCGACGTGACGAACGAACACATTAACCACTAGGTTACTCACTACCCCACTGTCCCAGTAAGTAAAGGAGGACAGTGCACGGGCACGAATAGAGACGCTCGTTACTCTGCTAATACATGTTTAAACCATCTAGACTCAGCCATCTTGATAAGACTTCAAACCACCAGTATATATTTTCGTTTTGTTCTGCTCAGGGGCTACCAAACTAGGACAACAACAAAAATGTCAGTATTGAGCGAATTAATCTGCATCACAAAATCACTATTGACAAAGTACAAATGTCATAATGGGGTGGGGGTAGGCAAGTGGTTAGAGGGTTCGCTCGTCACGTCGAAGGTCCGAGTTCGATTCTGCACTCGGATACATTATGTGAACCCCGTTTCTGGTGTTCCCCATCTTGATATTGCTGGAATGTTGGCTTCATTTCAGTGTATCCATGTTGGGAATCAAACCCGGGTCTACAGTCTGACGAGCGGACGCTTCGGTCACTAGGGTACCCCTTCAACCCTATACTTTTTGGATTATTTCTTGAAACGTCTACACATTGTTTAAATGCATTGCACATATCCAGATCAAATGACTCTCATGCACTAAACATGATTCTATGTTGAATCAGGCCTCCTCGGTAGTGGCGTGGATAGAACGTCAGTGGGCCAGGAGAATGTTGCTATTCTTAAAAAATATACCTTTCTTGCTGTATTATGTCAAGGAATCAAGAGGATAAAACACGGCCGGGTGGCCACGGGTATCCAGGCTGAACTACGGTATCACAGTAGGAAGGGGCATTCCGATAGCCAGGTCGTTAAAGCGTCCGGGTTCGATTCCCCACGTGGGTACAATGTGTGGAGCCCATTTCTGGTGTCTCATGTGGAGATATTGCTGGACTATTGCTGAAAGTGACGTAACGCAACGTATACTCAGTCGCCATCATTGTACTATACACATCGCTGTATTGATCTTCACGCTGACGTCAACCTCACTCTACACACATGGGACTGAATGTAACCGATACTACTGCACTGAGTGGATGCTAGCACGAGTAGCCTCCCTTTAACCACAAATGTGATCTAAGAAAATGATGCCCACAGCGTTTCGAGACAGGGTCAGACATTGCATGTTGATGTTTGAATATCAATAAATGAATTATTGATGAAAACTGAAATTGCATGGTAAATATCAAACGTTTCGTCCTGAACAGTAGCGCCTTGAGCATGTTTCAGTGTGGGACTTTCGCCCACTATATGTTGTAATTAGTAAGTACTGATCATGAATACTGGACGTGATCTCCATGACCTGTCATTTCAGAAAACTTTAATTTTCCCGGTAGCACTTAAAATGACAACGAGGGCAAAGCTTCATACGTCCGTAGAAAATCATTTCATAAAAGGTAGTTTCGATATTACAAGTACAGTATATATATAGGCAACTGATTTTACACCACCACAAATAAGTTGACATCCAGAGGTGAAATCGTTAAGTGATGATGATATTGATGCTGTTGAGCCCACCATCTCAGGTGTGGAATCACCAAAACACTGATCATCAACCTATTCACTATCTCATTCAACAACCGCCTCACGCAATACGATATCGACAACTCGCATATTGTCTCCATGTTTTATTCACCGAGTCACCGGTTGTAACACTCACTGAAACCCGCATATACGACTTTCACGCAGACCAACCAACCAATAACATTACCGTCTGATTCACTGCTTTACCTACGGACTCATCACCAACTCACCCACCTCACCCCTTCCATAACATGTGCGTTGAGTGAGTGAGTGAGTGAGTGTGTGAGTTGATTTATTGGTCAATTTCCTTGTTCGACAACACAACTCGTGAAGATCCGGATTAGAATTGATCTTCACCAACCACTGCTTGTCGTAAGACGCGGAATCGGGTGGTCAGATGCTCCAACTTAGATGATCGATTATGATCATCAGTGGATTGCTTGGTCCATCTATTTACAGACGGCCGTCATACAGCTGGAATATTGCTGGGTGTGGCGTCAAACAACAAATAAAGGCACAGTGATTAAGGGAAAGTGAATATCACCTTTTTAAGGCGCAAGGTAATGACAGGTATGATAAACTACAAGCGTTCAGATGTACCATGTAGCTTTTACTCAGTAATATGTTCTTTAAAAATAATCAATAAGTAAAATATAAACTTGTTAATAAAGGTTGTAGCACACGATTTGAAACAAATGAACAGTATGTACAACTTGACATCTGACTTTAAATCCTATTCTAATATTAAGAGGCTGGGCCCAGATTTTCGAAACTCTCTTAGCGCTAAGATAGTCGTTAGTGCCATAGCTTACGACTATCTTAGCGCTATGAGAGCTTCGATTTCAAATAGGCCCTGATTTCAAATCCTCATTGACGGTTTTCTCTTTGACTTGTGCGTGGGAGGGAATGGATAATGCTTTCTCACTCTTCTGCGATAGTTCCGGCACCAAACATCTCCAGTAGGTTACGATGAAGTCTGGAAACAAGGTGAAAAATTATTAAATAGGCAATTCGTTATAACTTAAACAGATTTCTTCAGAGCGATCGGTTCATTTCGGGTGGCCTGGGCGATGGTGTACAAAGTGGCTAAAGGGTTTGCTCCTCACGCTGAAGACATCAAGACCCACCCCTGCACGGGTACGATGTGGTACACCTATTTCTGGTGTCACCCGCCGTGATATTTCTCGAATATTGCTAAAACATGTGTAAGACGTGACGAAGTCATTACGATTTTGGGGCTTGTCTGTAAACATCATTGACACTAGTTGAACTTTCCACCTGGTTTTGATCCGTCAAGATCCCGATATGAACTGATCCTCAGTAACCCATGCTTGTCGTAAGAGGCAACTAACGGGATCGGGTGGTCAGGCTCGCTGATATTGTTGACACAACTTGAAGTCATCGTATTCTAGTTGTATAGATCATTGTTCATGATGTTAATCACTGGGTCGGCTGGTTCAGACAGCGTGAATGTTGTTGAGTGTGGCGTTTAACAACCGGCCAACAAATTGGACAGAGGCAAGTCTAGATCAAACGAAATTATGTTTCTTTGGGGATATGAGAACAACCGAGGTGGAAAGTCCTTAATAACTACAGCTTTCACTGATAAACGCTAGTCTACACCAAAACGAAAAGTAACAATATTTAAGGATAGATAGCATCTACACCGAAAGGTCGCATCGATTGAAGCTAACACTGGTATCAAGCACTAGCTTTCCGTTTCTCTCTAGATACTAACACTGGTATCAAGCATTTGTGTTATGTGTCGGTGTAGATAGTAACACTGGTATCAAGCACTTGTGTTATGTGTCGGTGTAGATACTAACACTGGTATCAAGCATTTGTGTTATGTGTCGGTGTAGATACTAACACCGTTATCAAGGATATGTAACACAGAGCGTCTTGGGGGCGGTGGAGTAGTCGGATGTTAAAGCGTAACGCGGGGAATATTGCTAAACCAGGCCTACCACAGAAAATCTCCCCACTGTGCAGAAAAGCCCTAAATATTCCAAACTGAAAATAGCAACATAAACATATTACCTCCCTACTGAAACTGTTAACAGTTAAAACACTACAACGGATTATAAAACGAGGAGCCTGCAACTTCGATTTGCGCATGCGCACATGGAAGGAGGCTCAAACGCATGTTGACATTTTCCACCTTGGACACAATTTATTTTCCCTAGTTTTCTGTTGTGTTATTTTGCATTTATCATCATCATATTTGTGTGCACACTTGTTTAGTTTTGTTTAGTTTAGGTTTCGCTAAAAACTAAACACACTCAACCTCGTGAATGGGGCATCGAATCGTTATGCAACACAAGACGTTAACGAGAACCACATACCACAGAGACACACCCTGCTTCGTGATGTGGCCTTTACACCCTGTCCATCCACTCTTTCACTGGGGAATGAGATAGTGAGTTGTGTTTTTGGCAATATTTTGCAATATTCCATCGCGACAGGGGACACCAGAAATGGGCTTCACACGTTATACCAATGTGGAGAATCGCACAAAGGCCTTAACCACTACGCCACACCATCAAAAGCTTATCAGCATCCCCTCTTCGTCCGTGTCCCCAAGCCGCGGTAAAGATGGAATATTTTTGAGTGCGGTGTAAAACTCAACTTATTCAAACCGTGTTCTCAACAAAGCGGCCAGCAGTGCTCTCACCTGACAGTGACGTCCAGATCGCCTGCCTCTACTTTATATACCTCGCCATCAAGACTCACAGCCCTCTCCAGGCGCGTTACTCGATCAGTTGATCCTTCTTCCGGAATTACCCGAAGCCGGAAAGACTTAACCTGTAAGGTCGTTACGAAGTCGTAGCTGAACTGAAAATAATATCAATACAGACAAATATTATAACAGAAAGTGATTACCTTCGCACAGAAGCCCTCTAAAACATAATACCGTATACTACAACACTTGTGAAGTGGTTGTTACTTGCATACAAGGATAGACCTGACAAATGACCCGTTTAAGCATGCATGAGAACGGCCCTCTGGCGTTCGCCATTGTGAGTGAAGGGGCCCGAGGTTGTCCGTGATGAAGTCTAGTGCGATTGGTGAAACGTGAAAGTGTTATGAGCAAGGGATGTGCAGCTACCTGCTCAATCCGTCAATACGTTTCGTGAAAACGTTCCCTGCGCCGGTCCAACTTGTCCTTGTTTGCCAGTAATTACGACTATATTAATCAGGGAGTAGATGGCTACTCACAGTGTCACGATGCAGCTCAGTCAGCTTGTTCATGTAGGAGATGAACGTCAACCTCCCACACTGCTTTTCCATCAACAACGTCATCGCCTCCGCATTGACGTCAAAAACGCCCTTCGGCGTATTCTTCTGAGGGCGCACTAAAGTTGGGAAGCACATTAATCCGGTATAACGTCCCTCTATCGTCTTCCAAACTGGTTCTGGGAAAAAGTCAAAAATAAGTTTCATCTACATAGACAAATATTTCATTGCGGCGGGGTAACCCACTGCTTGACAAGTATTAGATGAGCCAGCGCAATGAACGCGCTTGTGACAAGCAGGCTCGGCAAGTAATGTGGATGAATACACTTGGTTGCTACATGTGCAATACATGCTGACCGTGGCGTGAAATCACTACCGCTACTGTTTCGTAGAGAGGTTTAGTTTAGCAAGACACCATCACAAAACGAGTCAATTTTTGAATGTTTGCAGATTTCATTTGCGCAAACCCAAAACTTTCAAGCACAAACCTGATGATTCCGTCAATTTGTACTAAGTTTATATAGAGTACAAAAGCAGCTGTCTACCCTAGATATGATATATGATATGGCAAGAGGCCAATTGCACTACAAGGATTTAAAGGAAAGTTTTCGAAAAAATGTGAAAGACATCGGGTTTAGGTGGCGAAAAACACAGTCAGATCGTAAGGATTTAATGGAATGAAAAGACATCGTTGCAAAGCGTTTGCAATACTTGCGGACAATAATGATTGCATGTACACCACATTGTACCAAAATGTTGGCAACTTGATGGTGAGGTTTAATAAATGAGGTTCAACTTCCGTCCGGCACCGGGCCTCGACTAATTGTGGTTCATGCAGGGTCTGAAAATGGTCTTGTACCAAATGCTTTACTTGTATTTGATTCAAAGCTCAAGTCAGCAGATTACCATGACGAGATGAATTTTGATAATTTTTCCAAATGGCTGCAGGCAAAAACTGATCCAAAACATTTCACCCCACACCGTCATTGTTACGGATAATGTTCCACAAAACAGCAAGCAAGTGGACAAGTGTCCAACAACGGCTAGCAGCTTGGTTACTAAGACACAATATTGCACTTGATGATAAAATGCTCAAAGCCGAACTGTTGTTTCTGGCAAAATCCAACAAATCTGGTCTTGCCTATAGAGCAGACACTATGTTGAAGCAACATGGCCATGACGTACTATGTCTTACTCCTTGCCACGCATAACTGAACCCAAATGAGTTGACTTGAATGTAAAAAATTATATTGCTACACAAAACCTGCAGTTCACAAAAACTTCGCTAAGAGTTTCCATAAATGAGGAGATGTCTGAAATCGGTGCTAAGGAATGGCCCGTATGTTGTAAACATGTCAAAACCATTGAAAGTGGCTACTGGCAACGGGAAATTGCAGTAGAAAAAGAAATTGACAGAATCGTGATCGATTTAGGACTGACAAGTAATTCAGACATCTAGACCGATTCAGAAAGTGTCGACTAAGGTTCGAATTAAGTATGTTTAAATCAGTAAACTCTATAATGGATCTAATGAGTATTTGACTCCAGTCTGTGACGAAAAGTACTGAGGCTAAGTTTACTTAGACTGTATTTGACTCCTGTATGGACAGGATGTATCAGACTACATGGTAGGGCTGTGCAATATTACCGGTAAACTGGTGTATACCGGTACAGTATCTCGCGATACCATTATCGCGATATGGCTCCGATTCTGGAATATACTGAGTCATCATTATGTTCGCAAAAGTCTGTTTGCAATACAGTACTTTAATTAACCATTCTACATTAAGGCTATGTATCATTTTATTTATCTGTAAGCCATTAGCGCTACAATAATCGTAACTCGAATACTTTAACATAGACTTACGGCAGTCTTAGCACTAAGATCGCTTTGAGGAACGGGGCCCAGGTTACTTGCCCCGCCTGCTTGTCACAAACGCGTTCAGTGCCCTGGCTCATCTAATACTTGCCAATCAGTAGTATAATATAACAATCAAAACACGATTCGCACGAGGAAATTGAACTTTTCAATATTTATACGACAACCCATTTCCCTCTAGTTTCAAATGGAAATGTGCTGGAGGGCGTCCCCATATTGGGGCCATTTGTCTTGTCGTGGCTCATCTAATACTTGTCAAGCCGTAGTGGTTAATATTCTGCAGGCTTGGGGAACATAAACATACCTCGAGGGTACATGAGCCCATGGACCCCGAGGGACCAGTGTATTTATCCGAACACCTGAATATTAATTTTGAACTGTTTGAAGCACTTCTGTTGAACGCGAGGCGAATCGCCATTTTGCAGACGACACAAGGTCGAGTTATCTCCCTTCCATCGATTTCAATCGCAAAACACCGTCATTGGTAATTTCCGTGCTTGATGCGCAATTCAATGTTATTCGAGGTAAAAAAAGTACTACCAAGAAGCACCAGAAGAGTTCGGAATTTCCAGCGGTCTACATTGAAAATAATACATCACCTGTAAGCGGGGTACATTGAAAATAACAGAATAGCGTTTAGCGAATCGGAAAGCGACATTCATGTGTGAGGTAAGATAAGTATACATATACTACTCCACATTATTATGTAGATACTTACAACTGTACAACCAGGTCCAGATTAGAATTGAATTTCCGGAACCTATGCTTTTCGTACGAGGCGATTAACGGGACCGGGTTGAAACATGTCACCGTATCCCATTTGCGCAGATCGATACTCATGTTTCTGATCACCGAAATGTCTGGACCAGACTCGTTTATTTACAGACCGCCGCCATATAGCTAGAATATTGCTGAGTGTGGTGTAAAACTAAACTGACTCACTCACTCACAGAGAGTGAGGCTGTACGCGTAATCATAACAACATACCTGTTTCTACGGTGCTGTTGTCAACATCACTCCCGCCTCTGAAAGAGTTATATGTTTACGATTAAGCTAAACAATAATGTCAAGTTTTTGTTAGTATTTCCATGTGAATTAGTAAATTCATACCTTCTAACCTCTAGTCATTCGGTCAGTCGAATTTTTAGATAGGATAGGGCGTAAAACTGTCAAAGGTGTGGGTAATATTTATTTACGAATTTATCAATCTTAAATCTGACTATATCGTCCAATAACTGCAAAAGATGTTTAATTCCAATAACATCATGCTGAGCTGTCTAGAGACAATATTCCATCTTCCATTGGGTGCGAAACTGTGGTGTCTGTTCACGTCTTCCCAAGAACTAGGGGTGGGGTCATTGTAACCAAATGTCCCGTGTCTTAGTTAGGGAGACTGAGGATAGAAGACAAGCCTTCTTTGAGGTTACGGAAAGTTGGCGAGTGGGGACGAATGGACAGCATTATGACGTAATTGGGCCTGTTTATTCCCGTAAACCGGAAGTCGTACAAAGCCAATGTCGTGATCGACCATACGTTACAGTCAAGGGTGCTTGATTGGTTATTTGATGAACATAAAGATTTACTGGGTTACGTCTTTTCTTTATTCTGGAGTACCACGTTTCAGGGCTTGTACCACGGAAACGTGGTGCTCCAGAATAAAGAAAAGACGTAACCCAGAAAAAATCTCTATGTTCGGGAGATAAACAGTGTTCCTACGCACATGTGTTTAGCATGGTGGAGTAAATATAACTCACGTTTGTGGTTCGTAGGGCAAGTAGTCGATTCGAATATTGAACTCGCTTCGAGACCTCCAAAATATTGCAATCATTGCAACTGAAACACGAAACAAACCAAAATTGCGGGATGGCATCATGGTCACACTCTAAGCTGCCGGGCAACGCTAAATCTCTGCGACTGATTCCATGAACGATACATGATGGTTATTTTTTGGTGAAACTGTAATACATCATCATCATCATCAACAACAACAACAACAACAACAACAACAACAACACTATCCTGTTTTACAGATTACAAATAGCATGCACCAGAGAGGGGTCAGTTGATTCTGGCACAGTCAGGCTGGTAAGGCTCATCATCAACTCAAGGCTCTTGCCTCCTCTACACGCAGCCCAGACAGTGAAAACTGCGACTGGGACTTCTCCCGGGGAATGCTGCCTAGTCGCGGATATGAATTCTCGGAACATGTCAGCCATCTGTATAACTCAGAGAGTGTCAGAACGGCTCCATATCTGCACAAAGAGACATGGAGGTACCAAACCAGGGGCACCAAGAACAATGGGAAGCTTGACGACAGTATACTTTGGATACAAGCGCTTATTTACGTCTGCGTATTTAGCATGCTTTTCCTGAATCTTGCCAATCACGTTGTTGTCAACAGACAGAAAATTCGATAATATGAATTAACGCATTGTATATAGCTTTATCAAATAGGACTGTCACAACTTCAGGTTTATTGGCTGGAATTCTTCTATGGTTGTATATAGGACTATTCCAAAGAAGTTTCAAAGCATCATTTTCCATGACGACATATTCAGGGTCAAAAGCCACATGCTACAGTCAGTAGAGGCACCAAACAATGCCATTATGTTGTTTAAGATATGCTGTTTGTTCCAAGGTAAGGAATCCACTGATGACGTTTTAGGCAGTCTCTGTAACTCCACTGCACAAGCTACATTTAATACAAGTATTTCATGGGGAGAAATGGCATTGGGCAGCAAAATAGACGGCCTCTTTTTCACACGTAAGACCAGCCGACTTCATCCTGTCGTTTGGATTGTTGTATTGTTAAAAGAAATACCACAGGATAAAACTTACGCAGAAATCGTAGCCGGCCCAGCCGTCTGTCTTCAATGTATTCCATAATCTCACTCCAAAATCCGTGGCCAAAGATCACCCCCGTAAAACCCAGATGTTCGTTGCCTTGACTGATGCTAGCAATGTTCTTGAAGGTTCTACATCCTAACACACCAAACAACGTCAGATTCAAAGCAAGAACTCATTAATTGTTGGCAAATGATCCATGAAAGAATTTGGTTCACTTTTACTCCACTTTTAGCAATGGGTTACCAATATTGTACCTATTATAGGGTATCGAACCCAGGTCTTCGGTGATGACGATCCATGGAACAATTTGCTTCGAACAAGTCGAAGTTAAGTTTTACGCTGCCTCTTTCCTCAGTTTACTAATATCGAGGACACATTGTACCTACGTGGGGAATCGAACCCGGGTATTCAGTTATAACGAGCGAACGCTTTAACCACTAGTCTACCTCACCGTTCCAAACACGTCATGGCATACCTGTAATGATGTTGAGAGCTGCTGTCTCTATGTCGTCACTTCCGCAAAGTTCTTTCGCAATACCATTTTGTGTTCCTGGGGTACGAAAAACGTAATAAGACAATAATTACTAGATTATAGACATCTGGATTAGTCGAGTTAAGTGTGGGTGTTTGACTGCTCTTTAACGTCGCACATTGCAATATTCCAGCTATATGACGGCTGTCTTTATATAATGGCGTCAGAACCACACAATCCAGCGATTGAAATCATGAGCATCGATCCATGCAATGGGAATGCGACATGCATAAACCAGTTCAGTAAGCCTGACCACTCAATCTCGTTGGTCGCCCCTGGCGATAGGCATGGATTTTCACGGTTTGGGAGGGGGGGAGGGGGGGGAGGGGGGGAGGGGGGGTCAAGAAATCTACGAGGCTATTCACGTGGCTACATTTTGAAGCCAGGCGGCTTTGGTCCATGCTCACATCATCACTGGTTGGTTCAAACTTAAGTCTTTACAGGCTAGAATATGCAAACCGAAACATACGTCTCATTAATCAATTCAGTCAATGACTACTAATTCTCTGCCGATCCGAATTTTCTCTTGTGAAAAGAGACACTACAAACAAGTACTGTTACATTGAATTAGAATTCTTTGCTTTCGTTTACAAATTAATTTTAATTATAAAGTTGAATAAAATTCTAATTTTATATGTTATGTCGAGGTTTAGGCAGCATGTCGTTAACTAAGACGTCTCAGACTGCCTTCGTTAGAAGACGTCGTACAATGATTCACAATTCGCCTGGCTCACTGGTTACACCTGTTATGTGTTCTTTGCGATTATTAGGTACATTTTTGTTACGACAATGTAACTGATATAATAATATAATCAAATAATCCTGATTAATGACTGTATATCAGATGAATAAGCTGGTCTCAAAATGTTGGACTGGTTATTGTACTATGTTGCGCCATAGGACGTAACCTAGTCAGCAGGAAACGAGACTGTGAGTGAGATAAATGAGTGATCGAGGTCACTGCACTTCGCGACAACTTAGTACTTCCTGTCAGAAACAACGTTACATACTTCTTCGAATGGTTTCCAGGTTGTCTGCTGACAGTAAGGAACCGATAATACTTGTAGCCAGGAACAAAAACAAATCCGATCTAACCGTCCCCATATTAGCCAGCTATTACGACTGTCAAGAGCTGTGACAGCCAAGCACAGGTGTACACTTGGTCCGGTCTTGTAAAGTCGCGCAATTTGGAACCAGAACTGGTTCTTTAACATACGCTTGTCACCGGAAATCTGTTACCGGAAAAAGCTGGACTCTTGCATATCGCACAAAAGGAGTCGGAAACCAGAGACTTACAGGACCAATCTCAAGGCGTGTTAGCCAAAATCACTAAAAATCACGCAGGCCTCAGACGTTTCAGTTTTGTAATGATAACGGGTACGGTGCTGACAAACATATCAACATATTTGGAGCGAACTAGGAGTCACATGCTCCTGCTGTTCCCAAGGGTTGCAACTCTCCACAGTGAATCAGACAAGGGGTCCATCCGTGCCCTAACACAACTGAAAGAAAAGCCTAGATTTTCTGAGTGAACCGCCCTGTAGTTACTTTTGACCAAACGTAAATACGCCATTTTGGCACGGATTGGAAATAAATGTTGATCTTGGACTTACCGGTGGGTATCATTCCTACTGGAAATGGTAATGCCTTCAAGTCGGCATCAGTGGTTCCAATTTGTATCCCAGCGTCCTTCTGTATCCTTGGCAACAGAGTGTGTAGCAGTTTCTGGAGCGTGCCATCTCCACCAGCGACCACCACTCTGTTACAACAATGTGTTGGTTTGATTCGGTGCCAAGACATTTAAACCTCGTTAATCGGACTGGTCTACAGACATACAAATCAATGAAGGAGCTTCTAATATGGTGGGACGTCTGTAATATATAACTCTACTTACCCCGTGACCCTCGAGAAGTCGAACGTGTTTCCTAACTCCTCTGGGTGCGATGGGCTTTGAGACACTGAAATAAGGAAAACTTTTCATGTCTTCACCCATTCAAAATATTTGCATTGACATTGATGTCATGTCATCCTTCACTACTTGCGGCCAAGTAAACACTTTCCAGATGTGAAACTTTCCTGTAACACTTTACTCATATAAGACATTGGCGGTTTTGGAGGAAAGGGAAAGGTTGGTTATTTAACGCTGCCCTCAGTAATATTCCAGCTATATGGCGCCCATCTGTGCATAATCGAGTCTGGACCAGACCATCCAGTGATCAACAGAATGAGCATCGATCTATGCAATTAGGATACGATGTCATTGATGGCATATCATCTTCCTCTACCTGTAGCCCAGGAAACAGTCCCCCTGATAAGAAAGTTTTCTCCAACACTTTACTCATATAATCTAGCTACGCTGAGTGATTACATTGGTAGGTTTTGAAAAGGTTGGATGATGGTTGGCTGATTTGGTGTTTAACACCTAACATAGCAATATTCCAGCTAAATGGCGGCCGTCTGTACTAATCGAGTTTGGAACAGTCAATCCAGTGATCAACAGAATGAGCATCGATCTACGCATTTGGGATACGATGTGTCAACCAACTCAGAGACCCAAGCACCACTCGATCCCGTCTGTCTATATTCTACATTAAAAAAGTACATATTCTTTCTCTGTATGTCTCCTCTACCCTAGGTCTCTGTCGCTATGACACACACATATACACACCCGCACGCGCGCACACACACACAACCTATGACTTCCGTGTCGATCTTGGCCAGTCGGAACAAAGGGGCGACAACTCTTCTGTACTGGGCTTCTCCTTGGCCGCTTGGACCACCGACGGGATTTATCAACACCAGCAGGCGGGAGGGCCGATCTACAAGAAGAAAAGAGTGAGTTTGTGGCAGCTTTTAGCAATATTCCGGCAATATCACGGACACCAGAAATGGACTTTACTACATTAAAAGACACCAGGAGTGAGTGAGTTAATTTGCTTTCATTCCGGTTTATGAGCACGCCAGAATCTATCACTTGATGAGGAAGAGCGCCCATAGTATTCCTGGGCAAATGTGGAAAACCCAAACCAACCCGAAAGTCTCTCCTCCATATAAGGGTTCATGAGGTCAAGCAAATGCCGTTCAGATTTACTGGCACATGATGAGTTTTGTCAATCACTCGGGCAGTGGGATGGCCTATTAGTAAAACTAAATTAGACCCGGGTTCGAATTTGTAGAATGTGTGGAGCCTGGTGTCACCACAAGCAGCGTAAAACTCGTTCACCAGAATGACCAGTATGGCTAAGCAGCTGTTTGATATTGTTGCTTGATGTAAGATACAAAGTGCATATACTAACCAAAGAATATAAGACTTAGTGTTGAAGAGGACGATACTCTTTGACATTTCTTTAGTTTATCTGTGTTATTCCTTTTCGTCTGATTGAATGTAATGATAAAATGACCGGTTGTTCTTTAACTTCTTTTGAGTAGCATGTTAACAAGAATGCGTTAAGAAGAGTACATATGACTGGACAGGAATATGTGACTCTGATCACATAAAGACGACGAGCAGCATCTACAATGGCGTATGGTCTCGCCTACCTTTCTTGGATTTCTCCTGTACAGTACTTAAAATGTCTTCGAAATTAGTCCCGTTGCTGAGAAATGTCTTGTGTTTGTGTCTCCAGACACGATTTGCTTGTTTGTCGATAAAATGCAAGGTGAAGCCTTTGTTGTTGTCAAGGTCGCCGATGATCTCTGTCGGTGTTTTGGGTGACACCTGTCCTCGGTGACAGGTAATGACGTCTGACCAAGTGAGGGTAACTGTGAAGATAGATGAACAGTGTATTAACGCCTCTTGTGTCACCTGCATATCAACATCAACAATGCATTAACGTCTATTGTGTCACATGTATACGAACATGAACAGTTCATTAACGTCTCTTATGTCATCTGTATATCAACATGAACAGTGCATTAACGTCTCTTATGTCACCTGTATATCAACATGAACAGTGCATTAACGTCTCTTGCGTCACCTGTATATCAACATGAACAGAGCATTAACGTCTCTTATGTCACATGTATATCAACATGAACAATTCATTAACGTCTCTTATGTCACCTGTATATCAACATGAACAGTGCATTAACGTCTCTTTCGTCACCCGTATATCGACATGAACGGTGCTTTAACCTCCTTTATGGCCTCCTTTATGTGCAATGGCCTCTCTGATGTCAGTATGGAACTTGATAGTAATACCTTAATGTGGCCTGCTGCAGGATTCGTATGCATGTGTAATGTGCTGCTGATTGGATATACACTTGTAGCACTCACATGGGTTGAAATGATATATTTTTATATCATCATCATCGTCATCATCATCATCGTCATCATCATCATCATGTCGCTGTGTTAATTACACGTCGATAAAAACACTTGAGGGTATCTTTATCAACTAAATATCAATCAATGGATTGAATTTGACAATACTGATTAATTAAAACTACCCACTGTGCCGACTTGTAAATATTTAGTTTTATGTTCAGTTAGTGGTACACCTCCTCATGAGATGCGGCGTATAACAATATCCATTCTTTTCTTATACAACGTCATCTCTGTAAAAGCAGGTAATCTCTTGATAACTGGTTTTATTGGTGCTGCGCGCAAGTAATATACCACCTAATAGACAGGATCCCAGTTACAGGTATCAGGGTCAAAGGGAGGCTACTCCGACATGAAATGATCAGTTACAGTAAACATACGCACCAGTTACTGTATCCACGGGTTTCACCGACATCAAGACACCCTTTGTAACTTTCATTAACTTACAATATGATATATAAAAAAGAATCATGACTCAAATTAAGATCACACGATAATCCTAACGGCGTGTACTTACCTTCGCTTGTATCCACCAAGTTTCTCCATGAAATCCCTTCCTCCGTCAGACTCAAAGTCACATGGACGCTGTCGGTTACGAAATCCCTGACAGCAAGTTGTGTGGCCTGGCCGGGAATGGTTTCTGACCTCCCTCCCTCCCTCCATAACAGTTGCTCACAGCTGAACTCTGTACGGTCCTCGCAGGTTGAAGGCAACATGTGTTCACAGGCTGTGTCTTGACCCAGTGTTTTCCTGCACTGTTTACATTGGACGGTTTTTTGTTACAAGTACAGGTCACGAGAGGCTCGCTTTATGAGGCTGAATACGTAGCTATCAAGCGAAGCACCCGCTGTCACTAAAGGAACGTTCATATAGTTTATGGGTTGTGGGGTAATGATGACTTAAGGTTGCAGACCCATTTTGTTGCGGGGGAGGTGGTGGGAAGTCATTCACTTTGTACATAAATGTTAGGGTGATCACTCACTTTGTACATGATTTCGGACCCGTGAAGGTCACGGGATAGAATAGTGCCTTAAGCAACCAATGCTTGCCATAAAAGGCGACTATGCTTGTCGTAAGAGGCGACTAACGGGATCGGGTGGTCAGGCTCGCTGACTTGATCGATGCTCATGATGTTAATCACTGGATTGTCTGGTCCACACTCGATTATTTACAGACCGCCGCCATATAGCTGGAATATTGTGGCGTAAAACTAAACTCACTCACTCACTACATGATTTCGACGAAGGCTTACCCTTTGTCTGTGAATAAACACGTGTCAATCAAGTCGGCTAGCCTGAACTTCTGATCACGTTAGTCGCCTCTTACGAATATTTCATTCTATCGTGCATCATACCGAGGAAACCCAAACCTTAAATGGAGTGAGTGAGTGAGTGAGTGAGTGAGTGTGTTTTTACGCCGCCATTAACAATATCACGGCAGTGAACACCAGAAATGGGTCCACTCATTGTGCCCATGTCGGGAAAGCCGACAATAGAATTTATTAAGCTCTTAATTCCTGGAGGCGGAGACACGTGTATCAAAAGGTCGAGTCACCAGATGTAACTGCAGATTGTGTTTCTTTTCCTTCAAACAGATTCCACAACGAGGTGGATTGTCAAGTTCTCACACAAGGGAGTACTTGAGATCGAAACTCCCGATTGAGCAGTTGAATCACGAGGGTCAGTGTGCGAACTGACGGTTATAGATATGTTCTAATGAACAATATCACGAAACACAAAATTCTGCATGACGAGCGAACGAACACAACCACGTAGGAGAGAGCATTTGCTTTTCAGTGTAAACATAATCCAGAACTTGGTGTAGAATTTATTTCCTCATAATCATATTAAAGCGCCTTAGGAGGGTTGCAGAATCCGATCCATGTGCCGAGACAGTTCGGCTCTTAAATTTACATTTGTGCCAGACACAGTTGAATTTCCATGTCTTTGGAGTTAGTCGGTGAGTGATTACGTGAGTTTGAGATTAAAATAATTGTTTATCTTGAAAAATGAAGGGTTCTTGCAACAGAGACCACAGATTGACCAGTATCAAGCCTCCCCAAAGCACCTTGGCGTTCTTGGCATTTCTAAAGACTAATATGGAAAGTTTAATTTGTTTTCCTAGCCTACATTAAACGTGCGCGTTCAGTTTGAGCGAACATACACCGGATGACCTAATGCATTTACTTTTTACACGTGCATTTCGTGTTTTTCATCCTCATCGGCTTAAAAATTGACAAGGTTTGTACACGAACTAACAATTTAAGAAATCAATGCACCCACACGGTTTACTACCATTTAATTGATACTTACTGTATGGCACAGGCGGGGCCAGAGGGTTTGTGTTTAGGGAGGAGCTGTGTTGGGGTGCCCCTTTTGTCATGAACATTTTTTAAATGACCATTGAAACTCTCGTGAAAATACAGTGTGCAAACCTCGACCCCCACCCCACCCCTCCCTTTCTCAGTAGTGTGCACCCCCACCCTCACTCCCCTTTGCCTCCTTCTCAAAAAGCTCTTCCCACCAATGTTCCATACCACCTGCATGTCAGTGATCTGATATGGCGAAACAGTTCACCTGTGAGACAAAGGGGCTGATAACATCACGTAACTGATAGTGGAAATCTAGTCTGTCTCACGGCACCTGAACCGCTCATTATTATTTCACCCAAACAAAGCGATGCAAGGCTAAAGCTCTAAATATCAATACTCTATACTCTGAATCTCCTATCTCACTGGGGCTCCTTTTCAATTTAAATGGAAGCATTAAAACAATGCTCAATCTCAAACTTTTATATGTTAAGAGACAGCGTTACAGTCTATGTCGAAACAAAGGCTATCAACTAAGCCGACATACATAGCGTATGAACGGTTTATTGACAATATATGCTTCAGCTGATAGCTAGCTAATCACAGCTCAACCTCTCATAACGAAAAACCGTGCAATGTAGACAGCAGAGAAAACATTGCGTCATTACTCGGCTACTCACACATATTGACTTCGACCCTCGAAGGCCGTACAGTGAGCAGTTGTGAGCTATGGAGCGAGAGAGGTCAGAAACCTCAGTGGAGGTGGATTCAAATCCCGGCCAGGCCACACAACTTGCTGTAGGGGATTTCGTAACCGACAGCGTCCATGTGACATTGAGTTTGACGGAGGAAGGGATTTCATGGAGAAACTTGGTGGATACAAGCGAAGGTATGTGTACTCCGTTTGGATTATCGTGAGACATTAATTTATCTGACGATTCTTTCGTATACGGGCAAAACGCTGAAGGTCAGAGTTGTTAAGTGCTAATTTTGGTGTTTTGATGTCGATGAAATCCGTGGACACAGTAATTGGTGCGTATGTTTACTGTAACCGATCATTTCCGCATTCTTCGTTATGGAGGAGTGACCTCCCCTTGACTGTGAAACCTTCAACTGGGTTCCTGTCTATCAGGTACCATGGTACTGCGCGGAGCAACAATAAAACTGTTTATCAAGAGATCACCTGCAGGCGGAATAACGATGTTTTATAAGGAATTGATGAATGAATTTTGCCTTACGCAGCATTTTATTAGGAGGTGTGTCACTAAATAAAGTATCAATATTACATTAGAACAATATTTGGGGGTCGGTAAGTAGATTTCTTTCTGTGCATCTTTCATCAATGGTGACAGAATTCCACACTTTGTCACACAGATAAATCTTTGTATTAGGAGTCTGAGGGTTACATTACATACCTGTAGACGCTCTCTATTAATCACCGTTTTCCCCTACTCACAGTCTATCCACTACCCTGTCCGTCTTGCGTTCAATCCCTTGACCGAATATTCTTCAAAGTTCTGTATACTATAGACGCAAGAGACGTTAATGCACTGTTCATGCTCATATACAGGTAACACAAAAGTCGTTCATGCACTGTTCATGTTGATATACAGGTAACACAAGAGGCGTTAATGCACTGTTCATGTTGATATACAGGTAACACAAGAGACGTTAATTAATGCACTGTTCATGTTGATATACAGGTAACACAGGAGGCGTTAATGCACTGTTCATGATGATATACAGGTAACACAAGAGACGTAAATGAACTGTTCATGATGATATACAGGTAACACAAGAGACGTTCATGCACTGTTCATGATGATATACAGGTAACACAAGAGACGTTAATGCACTGTTCATGTTGATATACAGGTAACACAGGAGGCGTTAATGCACTGTTCATGTTGATAGACAGGTAACACAGGAGGCGTTAATGCACTGTTCATGTTGATATACAGGTAGCACAAAAGACGTTAATGCACTGTTCATGTTGATATACAGGTAACACAAGAGACGTTCATGCACTGTTCTTGATGATATACAGGTAACACAAGAGACGTTAATGAACTGTTCATGTTGATATACAGGTAACACAAGAGACGTTAATGCACTGTTCATGTTGATATACAGGTGAAACAAGAGACGTTAATGAACTGTTCATGTTGATATACAGGTAACACAAGAGACGTTCATGCACTGTTCATGATGATGTACAGGTGAAACAAGAGACGTTAATGAACTGTTCATGTTGATATACAGCTAACACAAGAGACGTTAATGCTCTGTTCATGTCTCTTCACAGTTACTCTCCCTTGGTTTGACGTCATCACCTGTCATCGAGGACAGGTGTCACCCAAAACACCTACAAAGATCATCGGCGACCTTGACAACAACAAAGGCTTCACCTTGCATTATATCGACAAACAAGCAAACCGTGTCTGGAAACACAAACACAAGACATTTCTTAGCAGCGAGAATAATTTCGAAGACATTTTAAGTACTGTACAGGAGAAATCCAAGAAAGGTAGGCGAGACCTTACTCCATTGTAGATTCTGCTCGTCGTCTTTATGTGATCAGAGTCACATATTCCTGCCCAGTCATAATTGCTCTTCTTAACGTATTCTTGTTAACATGCTACTCAAAAGAAGTTAAAGAAGAAGTCTTTTTTTCAGTACATTTAATCAGACGAACATGAATTTACTACAGTAACATGAAAGAATCTGTACTCTTTAACAATTCACAAAAGTCCAGGACCTTTCTGCACCGTGGCCAGTTTCTGACAAAGGATTTGACTAATTCAGTATGCTATTATCACACATATGTGCCAAGGGTAAAAATATGAAACATTTGTTTTCGAATCTCAAAACTTCAAGCAGTGGGCATAATTTCTTACAGGGGTACGGTTTTTAAGTCCATGTCTTGGTCTACCGCTGTGATGTTGCCGGAATATTGCTAAAAACTTTTAAAAACTAAAACTAAACTCACTAGCACACCGTTTTTATTACTGCCTTAACAGGTGTCAGAAGGTGTAGGTATTTCAAGAACAGGTCATCATACAAAGTGGCGGATATCGGAGGTTTTTTTTCGTAGTGATCTTTGGGTCACGGCTTTTGGAGTGACTTCACGGACCATCACATGGAAGAAAGACGGTTGGGTTGTTTCCGGCTTCCTGTTTTCACATTTACTCGTACTCGTTCCTTATTACATGGGGGCGGTAGATAAAAAAAAACCCAGGGTTTCTACGGGCTTTCATAGTTATCAAGGTGAATCGTTGTGAGAGTTTTTGAAATGATCTTTAACTCGAATGAATGCAAACTAAATCACTAACTTTCACAATGTCTGTTTCATGTAGATCGACCGTCCCGCTTGCTGGTGTTGATAAATCCAGTCGGTGGAAGAGGCCAGGGAGAAGCCCAATACAGGAGAGTTGTCGCCCCTTTGTTCCGACTGACCAAGATCGACACAGAAGTCATAGGTTGACGATTGTATTTTTGGGTGTTTTTTTGTTTTTGTGTTGTGTTGTTGTTGTTGTTGTTTTTGTTGAGATATCAAGCCGAAGTTACATATATATCACTTCTTCCTATATTTCTGTTTAATCCTGTCGACAGTCGAGGTATTCGACGTCATACAAGTAGATTCTAACTGACTGCAATACAATCAAATCCAGCTTAAGTAAAAGTCGTCAGTGTCACATATTAATACAAGTTCTATGCTTCTGCCATGACAATTACACTTTCAAAGTTAGAAATGGAATATCTAGTTCAAGGAAATGTAACTTATATCACTGGACGTGTGTAAAATGATAATTTACCATTTATATGCTGGAGTGTCGAAATGAAGGTCCAAAGCATGGCGAATCGAAAACGTGAGAAAACAAAACAGAATTATCGCCCTTTGAGAGCTACAAGAATGCAGCGTGCACACCGCTAAGAAAAGTTTTTGTAGAAATAAACAAGAATAAATTAAAAATTCCTACAATAAACATGCACGTCACTTTGTTTTACCCTGTCATGCCGAGCGTCATACCGACACAGGCAATATGTCAACATGTAAGAATTGATCATCTGCAACCCATCTTTGTCATAAGGGTCGACTAACGGGGTCGGGGGTTCAAGTGCGCCGATTGGTTGACACATGTCATCGTGCCCCAATTGTGTAGATTGATGCTGTTGATCACTGGATGGTCTGGTCTAAACTCGATTATTTACAGATGGGCGCCATATATCAGGAATATTATTCAGCGCAGCGTTAAACAACCAACCTTTCCTACTCCACCAAAACCGCCAATGTCAGTAGTGAGAGGGGGTTATATGAGTCAAGTTTTACAGGAATGTTTCTCATCTTGAAAGTGTTTACTTGGCCACAAGTAGTGAAGGATGATATGACATCAATGTCAGTGCAAATATTTTGAATGGGTGAAGACATGAAAAGTTTACTTGGCCACAAGTAGTGAAGGATGATATGACATCAATGTCAGTGCAAATATTTTGAATGGGTGAAGACGAAATGTTTTTCCTGTTTCCTTATTTCAGTGTCTCAAAGCCCATCACACCCAGAGGAGTTAGGAAACACGTTCGACTTCTCGAGGGTCACGGGGTAAGTGGAGTTACATATTAAAGAAGTTCCACCATATTAGAAGCTCCTGATTTGTATGTCTACATACCAGTCCGTCCCGATTAACGAGGTTTAAATGTCTTGGCACCGAATCATACCAACACATTATTATAACAGGGTGGTGGTCGTTGGTGGGGATGGAACGCTCCAGAAACTGTTACACACTCTGTTGCCAAGGATACAGAAGGACGCTGGGATACAAATTGGAACCACTGATGCCGACTTGAAGGCATTACCATTTCCAGTAGGAATGATACCCACCGGTAAGTCCAAGATCAACAGTCATTTCCAATCCGTGCCAAAATGGCGTATTTGCGTTTGGTCAAAAGTAACTACATGGCAGCTCACTCTAGGCTTTTCTTTCAGTTATGTTAGGGCACGGGTGGAGCCCTTGTCTAATTCACTGTGCAGAGTTGCATCCCTTGGGAACAGCAGGAACATATGACTGCGGGGTAGAGATCTTGTTCGCTCCAAATATGTTGATATGTTTGTGAGCACTATACCCGTTATCATGGTCGTTACAAAACTCAAACGTCTGAGGCCTGCGTGATTTTTAGTGATTTTGGCTAACACGCCGTGATATTGGTCCTGTAAGTCTCGTGAGGTGCTGCTTCCGGTACTGAGTTGGTTTCCGACTCCTTTTGTGCGCGCAACCTGCGATATGCGAGACTTGGTCCAGCTTTCTTCCGGTAACAGATTTCCGATGACAAGCGTATATTCAAGAACCAGTTCCGGTTCCAAATATGACTTTACTAGACCGGACCAAGTGTACAACCATTCTTGGCTGTTACAGCTGTTGACAGTCCTGATAGCTGGTTAACGTGGGGATCGTGAGATCGGAAATTTGTTATTTCTGGCAGCAAGGATAATCGGTTCCTTACTGTCAACTAACAGCCATGAGACCATTTGAAATAGTATGTAACGTTGTTTGTCACGGGAAGTGCAGTGACCAACTTCCGGGCCCTATATCATGAATGTCTCAATGGGGGTTTATTCGACCTTGCCCACTCATTTACAATCCTATACAATAGGCTTAATCTCCATGCGTGTGAGCGAATGTCACAGTACTCAACGTACTTCAGCCTGTAAACAGTTAAGTCGTGAAGCAGACAAACCAGTGCGGATGAGGGCATCCACCAAAGACCATTGCCTCTAAAATGTAGTCATAGATTTCTCGGACCAAAACCCGTGAAAATCCGGTATGGATTTGGTCTGCAACAGTCCATGCTTGTCGTCAGAGGCAACTGTAACAGGATTGAGTCGCCAGGCTTGCTGAATTCATGCATGTCGTATTCCATTTGCATGGACCGATACTCCATTATATACAGGCCGTCGTCTTATAGCTGGGAAATATATATATAACAAACAAAACAACTACATCTCAGTCGGTGTGTTGCATGAAGAACATAGACCTATATACAAAGTAGATGTGCATAATATGTACAGCATTTGCAAATACGACACACACGTTACATTGAATCCTTTCACAATACAAGCGCATGGTAAATAAACAGAGCTACCTTATACTGTAGTATGGACGCTTTGCAGGACAGTGTTGAATACAGTTTTAATTTGTAGCATTGGTATGTGATCGTAGCCATTGTGGAAAGTACATTTGCCTTAAATCGTTATATACAGGACAAAAAAATAAAAATGTAATTCATTCTCTACCCACACTTAACTCGACTAATCCAGAAGTCTATAATGTTATATGATGTATACATAGGTTGCGTCATCAGTAATTATTGTCTCATCACGTTATTCATAATCCAGGAACAGGAAATGGTATTGCGAAAGGACTTTGCGGAAATGACGACATAGAAACCGCAGTTCTCAACATCATTACAGGTATGTCATGGCGTGTTTGGGACGGTGAGGTATACTAGTGATCAAAACGTTCGCTCGTTATAACTGAATACCCGGGTTCGATTCCCCACGTAGGTACAATGTGTCCTCGATATTAGTAAACTGAGGAAAAAGGCAGCGTAAAACTTAACTTCGACTTGTTCGAAGCAAATTGTTCCATGGATCGTTCAGATTTACCAACAAATCACGAGTTCTTCCTTTAACTCTGGCGTTGTTGGTGTCTTAGGATGTAGAATCTTCAAGAACATTGCCAGCATCAGCCAAGGTGACAAACATCTGGGTTTTTCGGGGGTGATCTTTGGCCACGGATTTTGGAGTGACCTCATGGACGCTTACTTCGAAGAGAGACGGCTGGGTTGGTTACGATTCCCCAGTAAGTTTTATCATTGTTTAAATGATCCCACCGACTCCTTCGCCTGAATAGAGCCCTATGGCGTTTCTTTTAACAATACATAATCATATTGATGATGTTAGTGTTGTTGTTGTTGTTGTTGTTGATGATGATGATGATGATGATGATGATAGTATTACAGTATCACCAAAAATGTCCATCACGTATTGTTCATGGAATGAATCCCACAATGCCATTCCTCAATTTTTGTTTGCCTTGTGTTTCAGTCGGAATGCTCATAGCATTTCTGAGGACTCGGCGCGAGTTCAATGTCCGAATCGACTTCTTGCCCTATGACCCACCAACGTAAGTAGTATTTATTCCACCATGCTGTACACACGTGCAGAGAAACAC
This sequence comes from Haliotis asinina, assembly GCF_037392515.1. Lineage (NCBI taxonomy): Eukaryota > Metazoa > Mollusca > Gastropoda > Lepetellida > Haliotidae > Haliotis > Haliotis asinina. Next base: position 30,693,746 of record NC_090286.1, on the reverse strand, counting down.
ACTTTATCTCGATAAAATAAAATAGAATGACAGTCACTTTAACGTACAGTCTATTGCGACATTGGCTTTGTACGACTTCCGGTTTACGGCATTAAACAGACCAAGTGTTACGTCATGATGATGTCATGTCCTCAATACACGATACAATGACCACACCCCCTAGTTCTTCACCGGAAGATGTAAACTGATACCACGGTTCTACACCAAATGGAAGTTAGAAAATCATCACAAGGCAACTGAGCATGATGTTATTGTAATCAAATATCTTTTGCAATTATTGAAAGCATGAGTCAGTACTACAACCCGGGTTGGGGAAAATTTTAAAATTGATAAATTCCTAAATAATTTTTGCCCAGTTAGTGTACAGTTTACGCCCTATCCTATTTTCAAATTCGAATGACTCCGCTTAATCGTAAGCATGTAATCCTTTCAGAGACGGAGGTTATGCTGACAATAGCAAGACAGAAACAGGTATGTTATGATTACGAACTATCCCAACTTAATGTTGAGTAGTATATGGTCTGTATGTAGTCGTGATCTGTGAAAATCCGGAATAGGGTTGATCTTCATCAACCCATTCCACTAACGGTTAGGCCAGCTCATTCAGTGAACGTGTGAGAACAGAGGAACGCCGTTTTATCAATATTCCAGCAAAAACACGACAGGAGACTACATAAATGAGCTTCACACATTGTACCCTTTTGGGAAATCGAACCCGGGCCTTCGGCATGATTGCCTTTAACCACAAGGCTACCCCCAAATCAGTGAAAATCGGTGTTGATGAACACATTTGAGAAAAATTTAATTTATATTTTTCACTTTTTCCAGAACCAGCTTGGAAGACAATAGAGGGGCGTTATGCCGGAATAATGTGCTTTCCAGCTTTAATGCGTCCTCACAAGAAAACGCCGAAGGGCGTTTTCGACGTCAATGCGGAGGCGATGACGTTGTTGATGGACAAGCAGTGTGGGAGGTTGACGTTCTTCTCCTGGCTGTACAAGCTGACTCAGCTGCATATGGACGCCGTGAGTAGCCGACTACCCCGAATTATGAGTGAATGAGTGAGTGAGTGAGTTTAGGTTTAGCTAGCATAGTATTCAATGCGCCGTTATACAACAAGTTAGAGATAGAAAAGTCTGTAGACTGTAAAACGTATTCCATACAGTAATGAAAGATGTCTAATTAATTTGAATGTGTACCTCTTAACAATAACCCAGCAATTGTACTCGGGGATACATGAAAAGGACTTCACACATTGTACCCGTGTGGGGAATGAAACCCCGGCTGTCAGCGTGACGCACACCCTACCCTTCCCTCTCGTGCGCGCCTAAACGCCTTTCAGTCATGAGTGTAGTACTTGACGTCTTTCTCATCAAGAAAGCTCTTGTGTGAAGATCACCACTTGTCATGAGCATTGATGTTATTATTTTCAGTTCAGCTACGACTTCGTAACGACGTTGCAGGTTAAGTCGTTACGACTACGGGTAATTCCGGAAGAAGGATCAACTGATCGGGAAAGGCGTTTGGAAAGGACCATGAACCTTGACGGCGAACTACTTGCACTAGAATCTGGCGATCTGGACGTCAATATCAGGTGAGAGCTGATTACTTTGTTGGGGACATTAGTGAGGAGTGCATGCTGATGATATGTTTTGGGGTGTAGGCTAGTAGTAGAAGCGTTCTCAATTCACTCGCTGAGGACCTGGGTTCAATTTCCCCACATTGGTATAATTTGTGAAGCCCATATCTGGTGTCCCTGTCGTTATGTTGGTGGTCAGTATCATGATCGTCGATCTACACAATTGGGAACCGATGACATGTGTCATCACCAAGTAAGCGAGCCTGACCAACTGACCCCAGAAGATTCCTCTTACAACAAGCAGGGGTTCCTGATGACCAATTGTAACCCGCATTGGCGGATCCAGAGCGGGAGTTCAGGGGGAGTTCGAACCCAGTAGAGGGTTCAGGGTGTGCGAACCAACTCCTTTCAAAGTTCCTGGATCCGCCCATGACCTGGATCTTCGTGGGTCAAATGAAAGTTCTACTAATGTTAACGATGTTCACAAGCAAACCCAAAATGTTAGTGAGTTTAGTCTTAAACCATGTTTAGCAATACATAGAAATATCACGTAGGAAGAGACCAGAAATGAACCCGGACCTTGACAACGGAACGCTTTAAATACTAGGGTAGCCCATCGCATCCACCACCAGAAATGTATTGATGGCCCTGAGGACATCTTTATTGCCTTAGGCATTATCTTGCTTTCAGACTCCATCGCAACCTGCTGGAGATGTTTGGAGACGGAACTATTGCAGAAGAGTGAGAAAACATTACCCACTACCTCCCACGCACAAGTCAAAGACAAAACGGTCAATGAGGATTTAAATGAGGACTCTGTGCCATTTGTCAAGTTGTACATATTCTTTATTTGTTTCAAATCGTGTAATACAGCCACAAAATTCTGGTTTGAAATTTGCTTGTTTAATTATTCTTAGAGAAAATGTAACTGACTTTTAAAGTTACATGTAACATCTTAACGTATGTTCTTTATCATACCTGCAAGCATATGTGCCTTGAAGGGCGATCTCCAATATTGGGTTTGTTTGGTGTTTATCGACGCACTCAGAACTATTCTGGCTGTATGGCCGCAGTCTGTCTGGGATCTGGACCAGACGAGCCAGTCATCAGTATTATGAGCAGCTATCAGCTAAGTTCGGCAAGCCTGACCACCCGATCCCAACTGTTACGACAGACATCGGTTGCGAAGGACCACTTCACGGGTTTCTCAGTCTTCATAGATTGGCGGGCATTTTAAATCCTTAAAGGTGAAGATATGCCTCAATGTTTAACGAATAAACAGTTGTACGTTTGACACATTCAGTGTTGAAATACTCATTCGGAGAAGGATATTGGATGGCTAAATCCGAGACTTAAATACACGAAAATCCAGACTCGACCCCCCAATTAATGCTTAAACATTGTTCGTAGGATCGATTTCTGGCATGGGGTGTTGTTTATAACATCAACCACTAGTTTGTCTGGCCCAAAAAGTATTACACGGGTGTAATGTGTGAAGCTGTTTACAGCTATGTTCGAACTTTATGTTTGTGGTCTGTGAATAATTAACTCTGGATCCGGTAATCCAGTGATTCGCAGCATGAGCATATCGATCTACGCATTGAGAATACGATGACGTATCAACCAATCAGCGAGTCTGACCACCCGATCCTGTTGGTCACCTCTTACGGCAGGAATGAGTAGCCGAAAAACAATTGTAGCCCTAAACATCACGAGTTAATACAGACGTAAACAAGTGATCAAGAAAAAGGCAACAAGAGAAGGATGTCGTTGGACTGCATGGTATTATTGGCTGATTTCTCTTATCTATGTCCACCCTTTATAACAGTTCTCCAGTGGAGGAGTAACCTTCGTGTGATGCATCTTTTGTTGGTTATATAACGCTTCATCCAGCTATATTCCAATTACATTGCGACGGTCCGGGTTTTAACACCAAGACCATCGACCCACACAAGAAGGACACGATGACAAGTGTCAACCACCCGATCATGTTAGTCGCCTCTAGAAATCCAGACCGTGATCATAGTTACTTTGACCTCTTCTTCAAGACTTCGTGTATTCACGGACCAGGTATCGGTCTATGAATTTTATTTCATTACCATTCGTGTAAGAAATATACACAAAACCGTAAATGCCAGTGTTAAGGGTGATTAGAATTAACAACTTCAACTCATCGACAAAAAAGATCCATTCAGGACACGGGCGTGGTATAGGAGATCCAGATAACATCTGTATATAAAAGTTATCCATTGACTGATATACTGGGTAACAAAATAATATCTGGGTTCGACCAAGTTAATTCTTCATTCCAAACGCTGCTCGATGTTTACACGTAGCTACACATGGTTGGAAGTCTGGTGTGTCAGCAGAAAGGGAATCCCGCTGAAGCGGATTAAGTTGACATTTTACCCAGGTACTTTGGGTACCTCGGAATCAAACTTGCTGGCTCTGTCAATTGTTTCAAGTGTAGTATCCCTTTAAACATAATCACGTTAGTATCCCTTTACATATAACCACGTTATCTGATGTTTTTTGTTTGTTTGGTTGGTTGGGTTGTTTTTGTTGTTGTTGTTGTTTTTTGGGTTTTTTTCTTTTCTTTTTTTTATTTCCGGCGGTGGTTTGCTCGAGTAATATACCGCCGGGCGTCCATCAGCTTTACAAGAGAGAGAATCGCTGACTCCGATTATGACTCACGAGGTCCACTTTCATGTCCTCAACTGTCTTCTTAAGTGATCTCACGAAGAACACATGAAGCATCAGGAACACCGTAAGTAAGAACAGGAACAAGGAACAAGTGATGGGGTTCAGGTACAGGAAAGGGGAGGCTCTGCTTTTGTCCTCAGAAGGCAAGACTTCCAAACGTCTCACAGTCTTACCTACAAACAAAAAACGAAGGCAATCGAGTCTTTCGCTTTTGAAAAATAACAGTAAATCGATGTTTACCACCAATTCCACTTACTTAAACTCCGATGGTCAATTAATTCGATGGTCAAATGAATTTCTGTGCGACCGATATATCAGTATGAGAGAAATGAACTATACTGAGTCAAAAAAGAAACTTCACAAAATGTAATATTAAAAAATAATGAATAATTTTTCTCAGATGATACACCTATGTATCCGAAATGGGATCCCTATCTTTCGAAAAACGTTAGCAAAATCCACTCAAACCCATCCATTCGTCGTGCAAATGACTCTCGTGCCAAATCAGGTTTTGCACGTGAAGTCGTTTACGTGATCTTCGCATCGACGTTTTCTTCATTTGCACGTGTTTGCATTGAAAAATTGAAAAAAAAAACACTTCTAAACTACAGTTCTACCGGTGCTTTAAATGCCACAATTATCAAATGTACAACGTGAACATGCCAATATTAATGCAATGGGATGAAGCCGAAGCACTGTGTATAACTTGCGAGGTCGTCTACAACAAACTGGCACCACTTCTGATCGACCCAAGGTCGGGTCGTCCACGGCTGACGTCACGAGCAGAAGACCGCCAAATCGTCCTACGTCACCTACGTGACAGATTTCTGCCGAACCAGGGCTGAGATGTTTAGAAGTCGACTGTCCTCACAGACCATTCGAAATCGGTTGCGGGTTGCCAACCTCCATTCTCGACGTTCATATCGTGGGCCAATATTAACGCCGTTTCATCAACGTCAACGTCTGCTGTGGGGCCAACGTCACCTCCGATAGACCCAGAGAGACTGGAATCGAGTCGTCTTTGGTGATGAATCCAGGTGTACCCTCAGATTCGCGACGTCGTGAACGGTATGCCCAATGTTGTGTACACTAAGTCGACAGATTTGGGGGGCGGAAAGTGCATGGTGTGGGGTGCTCTCTGTGGGAACAACCGTTCTCGACTTCTGGTCATCCGTGGAAACCTCACAGCTGCTGCTTACCGCCACCAGGTGCTCACCCCTGAACTCGTTCCTTTCATAGCGGGTCGTGACCCAGGTCCACAGTTCCAGCATGATAATGCTCGGCTGGATATCGCGATGTTGACACTAAAATTCCTTCAAAACGCTGGAATCAACGTTATTGACTGGCCATCAAGGTCCCCTGACCTTCATCCAATAGAGCCACGTTTGAGATGCACTTGGGAGAAGGCTTCGTGGTCTTAGGAACCAACCTCAGAATTTGCAGAACTTGTCGCTGGACTGCAAGAGCAATGGCGCAGAATCCCTAACCACGTGGTCACAAGCATCAGGCAATTGACGAGGAGACAGTGTTTGACAGTGGTGAATGCGCGGGACGACCATACTCAATACTGAACTGAAAAATTTCGAATATCTATTCTTGTCACTTGACATCTTGTAACCCATGATTTCGAACGGCGGTGCAGCCTAATGGAACAGATTGTGGCACAGTCAGTGTATCGAGTACATCACATAAATCTCAGCAATGAAATAATAACAATTTAACCATCTTACCATTTCTTATTCTTTTTATAGTGCCCTGAAGAAAGAATGTGAAGTTTGTTTTTTTACTCGCGGTAAGAGGTAATCTGCTATATTGAGGTAAGATAAATGGCAGTTTGCTATATCAAGGTAAGATGAACAATAACATACTATGTCAGATGAAAAGTAATGACAATATGCTATATCAAGATAGCAGGAAATATACTTCAAGGTAAGATGAATAATAACAGACTATGTCAAATGAAAAGTAATGACAATATGCTGTATCAAGATAGTAGGAAATATACTATATTTACCGAAAACGAATCGTTATGTACACTACTCCTTACAAAAAGTTAAGCAACAAGTATAATCAGTCTCGGCATGTAACTGAAAGATACATAGTCAAAGAATATACAACCTTTATGGATGGTAATGCCATACCACTGATGGTAATGCCAGACCACTGATGGTAATGCCAGACCATTGATAGTAATGTCAGACCATTGATGGTAATGCCAGACCATTGATGGTAATGCCATACCACTGATGGTAATGCCAGACCACTGATGGTAATGCCAGACCATTGATAGTAATGTCAGACCATTGATGGTAATGCCAGACCATTGATGGTAATGCCAGACCATTGATGGTAATGTCAGACCATTGATGGCAATGCCAGACCACTGATGGTCATGCCAGACCATTGATGGTAATGTCAGACCATTGATGGCAATGCCAGACCACTGATGGTCATGCCAGACCATTGATGGTAATGTCAGACCATTGATGGCAATGCCAGACCACTGATGGTAATGCCCGACAATTGATGGTAATGCCCGAAATATAGCCAATAATGTTGTTTATATGAACAAAATCACACATATGGACTGGCATGTAAGGTCATTTGATGGTAATTCCATTGAACATGCTTGGGGCATCACTGAAGTCGTGTTTACGATGTCAATGTTTTCACACAAACACACACACACACAGAGAGAGAGAGAGAGAGAGAGAGAGTGAGAGAGAGAGAGAGAGTGGTTACACAAAGCCGTTACACAAGGAATGGCCGTATATTCCGCAACAGCAACTTACTTGAACGTTAATGTTAAGGTTTCCCTCCATCAATGCAGCACATTTTGCACGACTGCTTAACGGTTTTTATGATTTGTAAGTGTATTATTGCTCAGTACTATTTCATTTTTAATCGTGTGTATATGTTTCACCTTTGTACTACATCATTCCATGATTTGCGATTTTAATAAGTGTAGATGTAATGAGACTAAGAATTTACTTTTTGTGAGCAGTATACGTGAAGGTACGAGGCACCTCCTACATTTCATATCAAAGTAAGAATAATGATACACTGTTTCAAGAAACTGAATGTTGATTTTTGGGTGCATAAAACGTATTCTTCATGGCACGTGTTTGCATCTCACCCTGTTCGTCATCCTGCAGGACCGCCACTGTTGTGAACACTGGTTTTCTTACTCCCGGGTCAGCATTTTCTGAACGCTTTCCTCTACGTCTAAAAAACCTACAACGCTGAATAACACGGACACTCTATAAGTTAACACCGTTGTAACAGTACAAAAAAGAACTTACTTCATATTTATCTTTGTGTAATCGTTCTGTTTACAAGTAAAAAATGTATTGCTTATTATTCCGTCAATATTTATACCAGAGAAACCCAAAAAATAGTTATGAGAAGGTCTGTGCGATTGTTTGATCCGCATTTTAGATGTTGGTGAGTCAATAACGAAGACTGGAGTGAGTGAGTTTACTTTTACCCGCTTCTAGCAATATTCCGACAATATCACAGCGAGGGACAGCGATAAGACAGTAGTGGGCATCACTGAAACGATGATTTTTGACACCATGACGGATCAGAATGAGTGAGTGAGTGAATGAGTTACGTTTTACGCCACAATCAGCAATATTCCAGCTATATGGCGGCGGTCTCTATATAATCGAGTCTGGACCAGACAATCTAATGACCAACAACATGAGCATCGATCTGCGCAATTGGGAACCGATGACATGTGTCAACCAAGTCAGCGAGTCTGACCACCCGATCCCATTAGTCGCCTCTTACAACAATCATAGTCGCCTTTCATGGCAAGTGTGGGTTGCTGAAGGCCTGTTCTACCCCGGGACCTTCACGGGCCTATTCTACCCCGGGACCTTCACGGGCCTATTCTACTCTGGGACCTTCACGGGTCCATCAGAAGACCTGTAACCTTGATGAATGAGAATGAGGCGGAGGATGCTGGTACTGACAGTCACATAATCCAGCCATGAATACCTTTAAGAAGAGATCAAATATTTACATTTATACACTTGAACTCGGCTCGGAAACAGTAGTCATACTGACAACGGAAGTTGACGGAGGAGTGCCCGGGGAAAGTGAATATTGGAAATGGAGCCGTGACCGACGCGTTCACTCCCGACACAGGGGAACCGCTAGCTGCACATCTGAAATGACATAATACATGTAAATATAAAATAAATAAAAAATGGATCGATCTACTGGATTTTCATTACTGATAAACTTCTGTATAGTCTATCAATATTGCAGCAATATCACTGTAACGGAGGCCATAGATGGACTTCACATTTTGTTCACACGTAGGCAACATTTCAGCATTATCACGGCGGGAGACACCAGAAATGGACATCACGCATTGTACCCATGTGGGGAATCGAACCCGTTTCTTCGACGTGACGAGCCAACGCTTTGACCACTAGACTATACCTCACCGCCCCTGGAGGATATACGTGTTCAGGCGTCCCTGCCTAGTGATTATTAATATACATCAGGTATTAAAACCAACATATTCACCCATATTTATCCGTGAGCTGCTTTGTGTACATTCCGTCTGACGTATAGGCTTCGCAGTTGTATGCCGAAACTCCTCGAGCTCCTGACCCTGCAAAGAGTACAGTAAGGGAGTGAGTATGGTTTGACGCCACCTTAGTAATGTTCCAGCTACATCATGGAAGGAGACACCAGAAAAGGTTTTCGCACAGTATTCATGTGGGAAAGAAACGCGGGTCTTCAGCCTTACACGCGACGCTTAAACCACTACGCTACCCTGCCACCGGCTTGAATCAAGAAACGGATACATACAGCTAGTTCTTAAAGGACTTACTCCATAAAACGCGTATTTAAGTAATGGGGACACAGGTGGGCAGATCGTTTAACGCGACGCAGTTGCTATGTTGTTACGTTTGTTAGAAGATCCAGAAGTCTATTAAAGCAGCTTCGAATCCTGTCCGCCATTAAATGTGAGTTTTTTCCTTCGTTCGCTGTGGGGTAGCCTCATGTTTAAAGCTACACTGAAGACCAAAGTTCAGTTCCCCACATGGGTAAAATGATGCCTCCTGCCGTGATTACAAAAAGCGGCATGACAGCTAATCCATCCATCCCTACGACCGTTGTTGACACACCAAAGCAGAAAACTGAACTATTTCTAGAAGCGGCGCTAAATTGACCTCCCTCATTTGCTCTCCCGCTTACTGTAACAAGTACTAGTGAGTGAGTTTAGTTTCACGCCCCACTCAGCAATATTCCACCTCTATGGCGGCGGTCTGTAAATAATCGAGTCTGGACCAAACAAACCCGGGATCAACACCTGGAACATCGATCTACGCAACTGGGATAAGATGACAACCAACGCCTCTAACGACAAGCATGGGTTGCTGAAAATTAGTTCTAACCCGGAACTCCAGGTGGTAACGGATACTGAGAGCTTAAGTCAAACTAATGATGAAACAAATTTCTTTAATTAAAACATTGCTAACATTGTGAAATCAGTTCGGTTTCGATGGTTAATGTTTATTCTTGAGAATAAATAACTTTGACGAAGTCTTTGCTTCTCTGTTTGACATCCTTTTAGAAATTTTCATGCATTAAAAATAAAAGGTACAATTGAAACTTTCGCAAGATATGAAAGTGACCACTCGGGTCCAGTCTTTGTTCGTATATATTAATTTGTTTGTGCCTCTGGAGTAAAACTTAGAGTTAGTGAGTGACTTTAGTTTTTACGCCACAATCAGCAATATTCCAGCCATATGGCGGTGGTCGGTAAATAATCGAGTCTGCACCAGACAATCCAGTGACCAGCAACATGAGCATCGATCTGGGCAATTGGGAACCGATGACATGTGTCAACCAAGTCAGGGAGCCTGACCACGCGATCCCGTTAGTCGCCTCTTACGACAAGCATAGTCGCCTGTTGTGGCAAGCATGGGTTGCTGAAGGCCTATTCTACCCCGGGACATTCACGGGTCGGTAAGTCTTAGAATATCGAATATATAATTATTTACCTGGCTTAGTGTCGATCGCTAGTTTGAGTATAACATTGCTTCCCAACTGGACCTTGTTCACTTTCTCCAGAGTGACGGGATTGATCACAAGCAGTTTCACCTCTTCCTTCGTTTCAACCAGAGTCTTCACGACAGTATCAACTATTCTGTGGAAAATAAAATATCGTAGATATTACACTGTGACGTGCTACATCTGAATTACACGTTAACGGAAACGCCATTTACGATTTAATGTCATCGTGTCCATGACGTAAAAATTTCAACTTCAGGCTATTGACTGAAGGAGCGGTGGAGTAGCCTAGTGGTGCTCGCGTTTGGTGGCCACGCCGACGATCCGTGTTTGAGTCCCCACACTGGTACAGTGTGTGTGTGTGTGTCTTGTCTTATCCGAGTCATGATGAGTCCCAGATAGTTACAATGAGGCGTTTAAATGACGTGTTATGATCTGTTGATTATGTAAATGAGTGAGTGCGTTTTGTGCCACACTCAGCCATGTTCCTGTTATGTGGCCCCGTGAAGGTCCCAGGGTAGAATAGGCCTTCAGCAACCCATGCTTGCCATAAAAGGCGACTCAGCTTGTCGTAAGAGGCGACTAATGGGATCGGGTGGTCAGGCTCTCTGACTTGGTTGGCACATGTCATCGGTTCCCAATTGCGCAGATCGATGCTCATGTTGTTGGTCATTAGATTGTCTGGTCCAGACTCGATTATTTACAGACCGCCGCCATATAGCTGGAATATTGCTGAGTGCGGCGTAAAACTAAACTCACTCACTCACTCACTCCTGTTATGTGGCGGAGGTCAGTAGATAATCGAGTCTGGACCAGACAATTCAGTGATCAACATCGACCTACACAACTAGTATACCATGACATGTCAACCAAGTCAGCGTGTCTGACCACCCGATCCTTTCAGTTGCCCAGTACGACAAGCGTGGTCACTGGTTATTATTTCTAACCCGGATATTCGCGGGTGATTACCTAAATAATACATACAGTTACTGTATATAACTAAAAACACTTTTTACTTTTCTTTTTGTAGAGTATATGTTAGAAGACAGAACGATCCTTAGGAGTGGCGGACTATGCTGTTGCATATGCTCATAGCAACATTCGAGCATAACGAAATGATATTTAGAGATATCTTGTCACATCGCGGGCTTCATACGTTTCACAATATTACCCGTCAATGTCTGCACCGTCGTGTCTGGACAGTGTGTCAGCGTTGCTGAAGTTGCATTTGACAACGATGTCGATATCAGCGCGGGATAACAATCCAGGGAATTCTTGCACACGGAAAGTCCACTGCCAATCCCCGTCCTTTGTCTGCAAAATACATGAAGCGAGTGAGTAAGTAAGTGAGAGAGGGAGTTAGTGAGTGGTGGGTAGGAGAGGTAGCTAAATGAGGGAGATGCCTCGACATGGTCGATAGACATAGATATCCATGCAGTAAATAGGTGTGTCTGGTCTGCATTGTTCTGCATTGTTTCGCCCGGACAGTGGTCTCATGATCTGAGAATCGTCGACCTTGACATGATGGTGTCGTTTGTTATCGTCAATGATGATGAAATCCGGTCCTCTTTCATCAGGATCAAACTTAGTTCCTCAGGAAACGCTGAGTGGATTATGTTTGTCCAACAGGTAGTGTTAAGCTCAGCTGGGTGTAATGAATAACAGTCGACATTATCACCACTGACTGACTGGATGACTGGACGGATAGATGGATGGATAGATAGATCGATGGATGATGGATGGATGGATAGACAAATTGACCGATGGATGGATGGACGGACGGATGAATGGGTGGGTGGAAGTGCTGATTTCAACTTACCACAATGCCTCCGCATGGATTTTTGTCGCCGTCAGTGACGTTAATGACTCTACTGAACACACCCCTGTCGTCTAATATGAAGGACGTCTTGTCGCACCCGTCCACGCTCACTCCGTCTCGGTCGATGGCGCCTATGACATTGTAGTGCATGCTTTTGGGGTTGATGCGGAGAAGCATATACTTCCCCCTCACTTTCGAGTTGAAGCAGTAGAACAGCGCTGCGGACATTTCATCAGACAGTGTAAATGTGAGTGAGTGAGTGAGTGAGTGAGCGAGTGAGTTTAGTTTTACGCCGCTTTTAACAATATACCAAAATATCAGGGCGGGAAACATCAGAAATGGGCTTCACAAATTGCACATGGTCCTCATATGGAGAATCGAACCCGGATCGTTGGCATGACGATCAAGGAGGTAACCACTAGGCTACCTCAGCTCAAAATACGGATTGGGAAATGCTCGTATTACAAACTTATTGTGAACGTAATGATCTTTGGTTCATATTTTGCATTTAAAACTGGCAATCACTTGTGCTTGAACGTATACTAAATGTAAAACAATAGGAAAGCCATCCTCAATATCTCCAGGGTCTACGTTCCGAAAAGTCTCCACTATACCCTGGATGCATCTACGGCTCAGCCCGATATATTTATTACCTCCCTTGGCTGGCTTTTTATCCAATCAGGTGTCTACGCTGGGAATTTGAGCGAACCAATCACAACTCACTTTCGCTTTTTAAATTCTCTAACCGATTAAACTTGGCAAACAAACCATGCGTAGGTTCTCTGAAAGTATTAGATGGATTACTTGCATATGTTTGAAAAAGGTTTCGGACCTATAAAGTTGCATGTATGATTTCCCCAAATTGTGAGTCGCACGGCGAGCAAACCTTCGCAGTTGCAACTGCTACCTTTGTTGACAGTGGCAAATTCGGTTATAACGGCGACCACTCTGACTGGCCACTGTGAGAAAGCGGAGTCAGCAAAGGGAGGTAATAAAATAATCGGGCCGACCCGTAGATGCGTCCAGGTTATAGTGGAGACTTTTCGGAACGTAGACCCTGGAGATATCGAGGATGTAGGAAAGCACCCCGCTTGGGAAAATGGTGTTATCATACTATGACATGTTTAGAATTAGTGTACTTGCATTTTTTGTCTGTATGAACCAGACTGAGTCCTCTTTCTGCTTACCTTCTGGAGTAGCAACAGCTGAAAAGGAGAAAAAATATTCGTAACATTGTATATCATAAGAAACAATATCCCACGATTGATTTCTGCATCGCACTTCACGTTACATTCCTCCATTAATTGAAAATACATACAAGCATAGTTTACTAATATCTATATCTAAAATACTAATATCTATATCTGAAATACTAATATCTATATCTGAACTATATCTGAAATACTGATATCTATATCTGAAATACTGATATCTATATCTGAACTATATCTGAAATACTGATATCTATATCTGAAATACTAATATCTATATCTGAACTATATCTGAAATACTAATATCTATATCTGAACTATATCTGAAATACTGATATCTATATCTGAACTATATCAGAAATACTAATATCTATATCTGAACTATATCTGAAATACTGATATCTAAATCTGAACTATATCAGAAATACTAATATCTATATCTGAAATACTAATATCTATATCTGAAATACTAATATCTATATCTGAAATAAAACCAATATTTGTCCAACTTGAGCAATGATGAGTGTTCTTAAGTCAAATATATCCTGCTTGGTCAACCATTTATGAGGTTAGGTTTAGGCCGCCTTTAGCGATATTCCTGCTATATGACGGTGGGGAACACCAGAAATTGGCTTCACACAAAAAGCATCCATGTGGGAAATCGAACCCGGGACTTCGACGTGACGAGCGAACACTTTAACCACTAGACTACTCCACCGCCTCTAAACTATTGTGTTACCTGGTCCATTGTCTTCCATCATGGCGCCGTAATAAAGAGGCAGACTGAGGTCAGCGGCATTCGTAACTACTCGTCTTATTCCGTGATCTACTAGAAAACTCGCGTCTGCATAGTACGCCATTGTTGCCAAGAATCGCGCCTAACCAACCAAATCAAGCGTAGTAAAATGTGAAATGAGGTCAAATAGTTTCTTTGCTATTAATGATTAACATTATTATGTCCGTGATTATAACATTATGCTGCTACTGGTATTAGTTAACAACATAAGAAACTTACTTAAAGTGACTTTCATGTTGCATTTTAAACTTCCAGTAGCCATGTTTGGAAATTCAAAGTTACCTTTCGTTGAAGATAGTCCTATACTATTTTCATATCTGTGTCCTTTTGCTCTCAACAAGTCCCACTCGTGGACATGGCCACGAGATGGGTACGAGTTTCCGGAATGATACGAGTAGTTACGAATGACGACAACGCTACATGTTCCAAAAGCTGGCGAACGAGAAACATCAATGTGGGCGACGTACACGTTACCCCAGAGTTCATTGTCCTCTGAAATCCCTTAGCGGAAACAAAGCCTACATGTATGTTTGATTGGTGGTTAAACTGTAGGCATGCGTTTCACGAATGTCTTCGTGACCGACTGGTCTTTATGCTTGAGAAGCCGAATGGAGGTTACGGAAAAGGACGAGTATTGGCGAATGTTACGAAAGATACTGTATGTACAAACCAGTATTCCCGGTATTATAAGACAGTGAGCTTAATGTGGGAGACATGACCACGTGAAGATACAAGCGTACACCACCTTGGTGAAAGATAGGCATGGTGCTGCCATGCCTCGCATATATATAATCGGGGCGAACCGGGAGTCGAACCACGGTCATTGAGCATGAGAGTGGCATGCATTCTCCATGGATGTGGGTGAATACAGTAATCTTTAAATTTCTGTATTACGTCTACACGTTTCCTGGCCTCTTACGTCTTCGCGGTCAAGACTTATACCGTTAATTCGTCCTCCTTTATCCAGCTGATTATACTATTTCCACCCTTATGACATTATAATATCCTGTACTGCCCATGATGGTGTTACTTGCAAACAGCCGTGGTGTTGCCTCTTTACAGTTAAGCCCCGTAAAGATCCGGGGTACACTATATATCTTCATAAATGTCTTCAGAAACTCATGCTTGCCACAAAAGGTGACTATTCTTGTCGTAAGAGGCGATTAACGGGATCGGGTGGTCGGATACATGTCATCGGTTCCCAATTACGCAGGTCGATGCTCATGCTATTGATCACTGGATTGTCTAGTCTAGATTCGATTCTTTACAGACATATAGCTGGCATATTGGTGAGTGTGCCGTAAAACTAATCTTACTCACCACTTTACAGTTAAATTTCTGTGTCTCCAGCAGTGATATTGCTGGAATACTCCTAACACCGGCATGCAACTAATTAAACTCACTCACTCACTCTTCATTGCTCAAGCTGAAACCTTTTTCGGAAGTTAATAACGAAGGGCAATACGCACGCTGGAAACACTGCGGTCCATGCCAACCGATGTGACACCCCTGTGAACACTCTCCTGAACCTCTCGGGCAGTGTTCTTCAAGGCAATGGCACTGTTTTTCGCATTTCTCACCAAACCATCCTTTCAAGCAGGCTGGAACGGGAACAGATTGCATCACAGTAACAGAATGCTTGCTGGGGTGTGTGGTCCTGAGCATAAAGCCCAGGTGACAAATTATACTCTTCAAAGAGAGTAGGGGAACTTCATGTTAAATTTGCGATTGAAAAATGGGAAAATCGGTGTCAGTCAAAGTTTATATCTAATATTGAATGTTTGAAGAGTGCATCACGACTTGCTCTTCCTTATGGCTGTAGTTGTTTGCCTAAGCAATCAGCTAATAACAAACACTAAAATCTGTGTGATGCAAGATGATTGTCAACATGAATAGTCTACAGTGCTTTCGCGACCTTCTTGAAAACCGTCAATATTGAGAATGTCCCCCATGCACGTGTATGGGGAACTGCGTTATGCAGCCTATGTGTTTAGAGGTAGTGAAGAGAGATGTTGGTCCGTTCATAAGATGTCTGTCTTTGAAAGTTTACGCTTATACTTTCTATCCACATTTAAAGTTCAGGTTCTTCTACTTTCTTTAAGTAGTATATTTGACGTTAACAGGTTCCCCTACTTTCTTTAAAGAGTATAGCTGACGTTAAGATGTGTTGGTCATTGGCAGTCTTTGGATAGGCGCCAGTGCTTGGCAGCTTGAGTGTCTGGAACTTCAGTCCTGCCCCGAGGCACATATGGTCTCACCCAGGGCAAGTCATAAATTGCTTCTGGTCACCCAGAAGTATATGGGTACCCGGTGGCATACAAGGAGTTATATAATGACAATGATAGCCCATTTGTCATGCGCATTTCCCATGCACCATGCATGCTCAAAGCGCCCAAATAATCGCATTATGATTACCGTATTATAACCCGAGCTAAGGTAAATGGTTACATGACTTATCCCGCCGGGTAACAATTTTTTGCTCAGCGAACAGGGACAAATTCACTAAGGTGAAACTCCATGTCTTATCCTCTTGATTTGGGGAGCGGGGCTGAAAACCTAGTAATTCCTAGGAGTCAAACTGCCAAACAGGGTCACCCATCCAAGGACTCCCCGCGCCCAACGTTGCTTAACTGGGCCCCGTTTCACAAAACTGTCGTAAGCTAAAGATCTCGTAACTGTTCTCGTAGCATTTGCACCTCCTGTGTTACAGCATACCAGGTGCAAATGCCACGAGAAAGGTTACGAGATCTAAGGATTAAGAGAGTTTTGTGAAACCGGACCCTGAGCTTTACGCACACGGCCACACACCACCGCTGATGATGTGGTAGCATCTTCAGCGTGCCCAAGTGCATAGAACCTTGTGCTTTATAAATAAATAAATAAATAAATAAATAAATAAATAAATAAATAAATAAATAAATAAATAAATAAATAAATAAATAAATAAATAAATAAATAAATAAATAAATGTGCTACTATAATTTTATTATTGTTAAGTCTGTTCAACCATTTTGCAGGGTGAAGCCATAAACAACACACAAACAAACTAATTTGAGTAACCCAAATCAACCGTGCACATCTGCCACCATATCTGTTGACTAGATTCAACCAGAGTATTTCATTTCATTGCTTGTGAAAGCTGCCAATACACTTTTTCTTTCCTTCACGATAACGTAAGTCTTTGCAGGTGCTCGAGTAACCCCCTTAAACTACCCTTTTTTGTGCCACAGCTGATTTCAGGTGATATCACTGGTACATTCGTGTAACATCAAGACGTTTAAAGAATGGTAAACCCGTAAAGATCCCGGGGTTATAAACGATCTTCAGCAACATTTGTTTGTTGTAAAATTCGACTAACGGGATCAGGTGGTCAGGCTCGCTGGAGACATGTGGTTGTATCATTGCAAAGATGCTCATGATGTTAATCACTGGATTGTCTTGTCAAGACGGGTCTATTTACAGACCGCCACCATACAGCTAGATCATAGCCGATTGATAAACAACAAGGCTGGTAATCTCACCACTGGGTTTTTGACAAATGAATTGCCTCTCCTCGCTACATGTCCCTGTGTTCATCCACTCGTTGTAGGCACGGCCCAGGTAGCCACATGTGTTCGGGGTGAAACTGCCCACAAAGTTGGAGTGACGTAACTGTGGATATACATGATACTATCAACACAAAGACCGGGTACTCATGGAGCAAAGGTATGACTGATTGCGCATTAAAAGTTTAATAGTTGTTAGGACAATAAAGTCCATGTACTCCTTATATCAGGTTTCTATTTTTTTTAATGTTTTATTTTGGTAGCAACAATAACACGCACTTTAAGATAAGCGAGAATTGTCTTGAGTATGATAATATAAGATGGGTTTCAGGGGAGAGAGTGTCACCAGTTTTGTTCTGATAATTAGGTGGGTGCTGGTGTGGTCCTGAATTATAAACACTTGTACTACGGGACGGGTCAGCAAATTCGTAACGTGTATTACTTATAAGTTCGGACGGGACTAACACAGTGAGATTTTCTCTCCCTCGGTCGTTGACACTGATCTCTCAACAAACGGAAGCCCGCATAAAATACAGATAATATATTTAACCTGCAGTATATACGCTTAGGGGTTTCCGATGACATGGTTACAATTTGCTAATATTTCAAGATGACATCCTGACAAAACGCTATTTTCAGCGACTGGTTAGTCATTGTGAATATTGACGTCCTTCATGTGTATCACTCGGAAGCGATTGTCCGGGAAAAAAACCATTCAGAATCGTTCGAATTTTCGAGGTTATGGTTCAAACGGTATATCCGAATGCTACTGTTGCTAATTTTCAAACTGTGTTGTGATAAGTCAGTTCAAAAGGTTAGCTGACGCAACCTTCTACAAGGGTTTGTTAGATTCGGTATAGCAATGTAACGAATGCTACTGAGTCTAAGTTTACTTAGACTTGGGTTTGGCCGATATACAGTATAGTAAGAGTGCGGTTATAACAGACTCCAGTGTATGACAAATGTTTGGATACTTGCACGAAAAGTGTTGTGAGCTCCGTCCTTCCATCTGAGTTGTGGATTGTAATAGTTTGATGTAGTCAACAAACCAATCCAGAATTCTCTACCTTTTCTTCTCGTTATATCTGAAACAAACCTGCATAATAAGAATGTAATGGGTTCAGTCGGCTGTACGAGTTTAATTTCCAAGATGGTAATGAACAGAGGGAGATCAAGCGCTAACCCAAACGCCAAAGACCTAAAGTAATAATCACACGAAACGTCACTCAGGAGGACCAGTGTAGATCGATGCTCATGCTGTTGGTCACTGGTTTGCCTTGGTCCTCATTTTTCTTCAACAACCCATCCTGGGTAGTAAGATCCGACTAACGGTTAGTGAGTGAGTTTAGTTTTACGCCGCACTCAGCAATATTCCAGCTATATGGCGGAGGTCTGTAAATAACATATTCTGGAACAGACAATCCAGCCAGATCAATAGCATGAGCATCGATCTGTGCAACTGGGAGTCGTTGACATGTGTCAACCAAGTCAGCGAGCCTGAACATCCGATCGCGTTAGTCGCCTCTCACGACAAGCAGAGTGGCCTTTTATGACTAGCATGGGTTGCTGAAGGCCTTCACTGGTATCGACTAACGGGATCGAGTGGTCATGCTCACTGACTTGCCTGACACGTGTCATCGTATGAGTTTAGTCATGCATGAGTTTAGTCATGCGCCTCTTTCAGCAATTTTCCAGCAATATCACAATATCACGCTTTACCTGTGAGGCTACCCACCGCCCGGCTGATGGGTAGTGAAGCAGAGGAGTTTTACCCTGAATTTATAAATTATTTAGCAGCATCAAGAGAAGGAACTTCTTATTGTTTGACAAAAGTGGTGACTCCAAAAGGTACCTTCGTCGTCCCGAAACACGTTTTAAACACTCAAGGCTAAATATTCCCACGCAACTCTTCTTATTCACATCCATACAAAACCGGAGAAAACATTACCACCAACAAAAAATCAGTACATAACAACAATCCGTCTTGAATTTCGTCAAAAACAGATTCCATATCTAATTATTATATGAAAAGACATATTGTCATGATATGTACGGCGTACCTCAATAATACCATAAACCTGCATGTGATTGTACTTGATAACCATGGACAACGGAGTACTAACACCATTCACCATTTAACCTCCGACCTATGAAGATCCGGGTCTTCAGTAACTCCATGCTCGTTGTAAGAGGCGACGAGCGGGATCGACACATGTCATCAACTGTGTAGGAAGATGCTCATACTGTTGATCACTTGATTCACAGACCACCGCCGTATAGCTTGAATATTGCTGAGTGCGGTGTTAAACAACAAACCAACGATTCCCCTTGATAATGAGTCAGCTGCTAAACCGGTGACCTCCTTTAATATCTTTGACGCCATAGCTGTTTGGTGTCTTATTGCAAGAAACGAAGAGGATATCTTACACTTCTTGTCAAAACAATTGTTATCTAAAACAATATAATGGGTGGCAATCAATTCCAGCACACAACCGTTGTGACGCTACTTTGTTATTGCTGTTTAACAATAGACAAACAAATGCACCTTATCCTCTAATATGTACGTGTCACTTACTGTTCACAAATTGTTCCTTTTGTTCCGTCTGTAGTGTAAGTAGTTGACCCCCTTTCTCGAGACACGACTTCTCTGCAGTATCGAATGTTGCCGTGGAGTCACTCAGCCAGATACACTCGCCCGCACCATATCGTTCCCATCCGGACTGACAAACAACTCTGGCTTGATTAAAAGAATGAAGAGTGAGTGAGTGAGTTTAATTTTACGTCGCACACGGCAAATTTCCAGCTATATGGCGTCCGTTTGTAAATATTCGACTATGGACTTGACAATCCAGTTACTGACAACAGGAGCATCGATGTACGAAACTGTCATACGATGCCATGTGCCACCCGATCCCTTTAGTCGCCTCTTACGACAGGCATGGGTTACTGAAGATGAATTCTAACCAGGATCTTCACGGGTTGAATGAAGTGACAATTGTCGTTGGTAAACGATATAAACACACTTGGAGGGATCCAGGATTTTTTGACGAAAGTGTGTGTGTGCGTGCATGGGTGGGTGCGTGTGTGAGTGTGTGTGTGCATGGCTAATGACTACTTGTCATAATGAGCACCAGTTTTCATCACAAAATGTAAAAAGTTCATTAGATCTGTGGCGTACATTGTATTAGATTTATCATCTTTTTTATTTTTCTTTAAGACGACTTAAATACAAAATGAAAAAAAAACAAACAAATGTGTTAAAAACATCATCTCGGATTGAAACGTCCATTAATTTTCACGAAGATGTCTAAAATATTCTTTCTCCAATAATAAAGTCTTACTGGTCTTTAAAAGGACCTTATCGTACCTAATCCGAGCTTTCTTGATGTTGTTTATGGACCAGTAGCATAAGAGCAATAAATCAGTCTACTAGAAAGTAAATTTAGCCTCAGTGTTATTCGTTACGCTCCTACACAGTGTAACAATCTACAAAGTCTAACAAACCCTGGTAGAAGATCGCGTCAGGTAACCTTTGGGCGACCTACCAAATTGCCACCGTTCAATCAAGTGCGAGACGACCAAACGGATTTAACCACTCAAACAACAGCCACTGTTTAGGGTTTGGCGGGCGGGATGTAAACTTTCCCGGTCACTGACACTGATCTCTCAACAAACTAAAATCCGTATAAAACACAGATGATTGACGGACAGTAAATACACTTTGCGGTTTCTGTTGACATGGCTACCATTAGCTAACATCCTTGAATATTGCCAAAACGTTATTGCTGTTTACTCATTGTTGTTACGTGCTCCATGTGCACCACCCGGAAGCGATCGTACGGAAAAGAGCATTCGGAATCGCTCGGGTGCAAACCTTTTCGAGTTAATGTTCAAAACGTATGTGCGAATTTCAGCTATTTAGTAACCTGTTAGACTAACAACTAGCCTCTGAAATGAACATACTGCACTGAAAAAAATGTTCATAGTGAAAGAAACTAAAATGAAATGAAAAGGAGCCCTGAGCTTGAAGTTGTGGATTTGCCACATTTTCTAGACTTGCTTGGGCTTTCTTGGTTATATTAGCTTCAGGGTCTGTAGGAAAGACAAGTAAGCTGTGTTCTGATTGGCCAATCTCAAAGGTTACCTGGCACGATCTCTTACTTAGATTTGTTAGACTGAGTATAACAGCGTAAGGAATAAAACAAGGGCTAGGATTACTAGGACTAGAATTACTCATACTGGTGTAAAACTGCATAACCAACCCCAACGTTCGGCTGGTAATCATGAACATGAACAGCGTCGAGTAAATAAAGGACAAACCGCTAGCGAAAAATGGGTAGATCGGGCGAGGTGACTCGCTGATTTGTTTGCTTGTAATCATCCCAACCATAAGGATGTTCATGATGTCGCCCCTATGTTTTCTGGGCAAATAAAAATATATACTCGATTATATACTCTACTTCACATAGATGAAATTTCGGCGTGGAGTTAATAACACAAAAATGGTCAATAAAAATATTATCTATGTCAACATTTATATTACTGGGAACACCCGATACTTACTGCTTAATCATTCACCCAATCGAGGAATAAGTACATACTCCGAAATGTTGTGCTCCACAAACAAACACGAAGTGTTCAATGGCAATATTATTGATGTCAACATCCCTATAATGAGGAACACGTACAACATTACGGGGTATATACTCACTTCTTGATCATTCATTGGTTATACACCCCGAGACATTGTGTTCTTCTGTTCTTCTTAGAAAAGAAGTTGACACCTATAAAGCTCGCTTCATTATGTGTATCGCTAAATGCCATTCAAGGACCCGACACTGTCATACTTACACAGATCAATTTCTTCATTCCAAACGCCATCAATCCAAACCAGTAAGAAAACTGTCAACGAAGCTGAAAATGCATGTGCCATGTTTCTCGTGTTCAGCGTAAAAGGGCCAGAGATGAGACTCGTATTGTGTTTCTTACCGATGAGGACCTAAGGGTCGCGTCATATCTATGGACCAATGGTCGAAGAGTTTCACGTTTCGCAATGCAGTTTCTAATGTATCCAGACTCACCATCTCCAATTCAATCATTATCTACACATATATGAAACAAGTAAGGGAACGCATGAAAGTACACATGTTCCTATCACACTTTGCTCTGTCCCTTTATTTGTTTCCGGGAGTATATACATATATCGGTATATGTGAGAGTGTACCTGCTAGTACATGTGTTTTAAATTTGTTCTGCGTTGATGAGGGCCGGTTAGGTAGCCTAGTGGCTAAAGGGTTCGCCCTTTACGCCGAGGACCCGGTTCGAATCCTCACATGGGTGCAATGTGTGAAACCTATTTCTGATGTACCTGCCGTGATATTGCTGGAATGTTGCTAAAGGTACATTAAACTATAGTCAGTCCCTCTTAAGTTTATGTGCTTATATCCGACAAACCATCTTTGTGAAAAAGGACTGTGAATTTTAATCACACGTGAATGAGGAAGTATGCACTCCTTTGAAGTAGCAGCAAAAGCATTGAATCACTATAAAATTGGGGAAAGAAGTCCAAATCAACAAATTAAATTTTGGTATCGTTTCTTTTACCCGTTAGTTCATACGGCTTCGGTCTGGACCCGACAATGCAGTGGTCAACATCATGAGCATCGGTCTGCGCTTGTGGGATACGATGACATGTGTCAACCACCTCAGCGGCCCTGACCACCCGACCCCGTTAGTCGCCTCGTACGACAAGCAAGGGTTACTGACGATGAATTCTGACTCGGATCTTCTCAAGTGTTAATATCCCATGAAGGGTGGTTTACCAAATCAGTGCAGTAAGTCGATGGTGGGTGCAACCACCATCAGCATTTATTCAGTCGAGGAATATAGGCGTAAGCTGACAAATACATTTACTGAAGTAGGCACGCGTGTTCATTGAAGTAGACACATGGGACCCAAAGGTGCGCTTTTTTTATTCTGTAGCTACTTCTAACAACGATAAGAGCTTTATATCAAAGGACTAGTGATGCAACTCCCTCCGATTACACTATCAGCTCTGACGTGGATAAATCTTTCTCCCGGATGCCTGTAAGTCCTTGCACGACCATCAGAGCTGTCGAGATGACACGTGACTCACAGTACTTAGCTGTGATTTCGTAACTACCTTGCTGTCTGTAGAGCTGACAAGGACCCGTGAAGATCCGGGTTAAAATTGGTCTTCAGCAACCCATGCTTGCAGAGACGACTAACTGGGTAATCAGGCGCGCTGACTTGTGTACATTGATGCTCATGATGTTGATCACCAGATTATCTACAGACCGCCGCCATATAGCTAGAATGCTGCTGATATCGGCGTAGAAAAATAAACAAAAAGAAAAGAACTGGTACAGTTATCCCTTTCTTTAAATATTTTTAATCAAGGGAGGTAACCCATGTATTACAGTTCGCTTTTACCGCCCGAAAAGTAAAATAATCCAGCGCTGCCTCTTCCCTTCAGTGTTGTCCTGATTTTGACACAAGCCGGGAGAGTCCCCCGTGTATGATTTTACGCCGCTTTGAGCAATATTCATGACACAAGAAATGGGTTTGACATATCGTACCCATGTGGGGAGTGTGTGAATATAGTTATAAGCCACTTAAGGCAATACTCAAGCAATAAAACAGCAGGGGATTACAGGAATGGACATCACACGTCATATTGGGAATCACATTGGGGTCTTCGGCCTGAGAGGAAAACTGGATCGTGCCATGAGGTATGATGAGTTGGTAGACACCCTGTTTCAATTCACAAGCCCTGACCTACAACATGATGGGAAGTTACAGTAAAAATCACTGTCAAAATTTCTTGAACAGAACTGACAGTCAAAATTTCTTGAACAGAACTGACCAATAGGAGGGCTGGTGCCCAGTTCTGATCTTAGTCTCAAGATTTTATTAGACTACTATTTCTTTATTCGTTGTTTAAATCCCTGTTTCCATCTCCAGTTTCATGAATAGTGGAGTCTTGACCAGTGATTAGAAACACGAGCCTTGTATCAAGGCAATCTAGTCACGGTGACATGCAATGAAGCAAGACATCGATCGGGGGCGGTGGGGTAGACTAGTGGTTAAAGCGTTCGCAGAAGAACCGGGTTCGATTCCCCACATGGGTACAATGTGTCCCCCGGAGTGATATTGCTGGAATGAAAACTAAACTAAATTCACTCACTCACTCACTCACTCACTCACTCACTCACTCACTCAGGCATTGATCCTTGCCATCCTATACAAGAGGCCGCCTCTTGCGACAAACTTGGATTGCTATGGGCCAACGATCTACAGGTGTATGGCTTTGTGATGTGAGGTTATTGTGTGATTAGGAAAATATCTTTATTCGGAGAACCCGGCCTTTGTGACAGTCACTGTATGTACACATGGACAATGTTCGCTATACTGGGATATTATAATTCACTGAGGTAGACACATGTTTGCATTGAAGTAGACACATATATTCATTGAAGTAGACACATATATGCATTGAAGTAGACACTTTATTTACTGAAATAGGCATATATGTTAGCTGCAGTAGACATATGCATTTACTGAAATAGACACTGAGGCCAGCGTTCGATATAATCGCATGCATGGAGTCCCACAGCTGTTTGTCACAGCATCGGGCCGTCAGTTTCAAATTTGTGCATGGGATTATATCCAGGGTGGCATTATATCCAGGGTGCACTTTAGTTCATCTGTCTGAAGTAACAACTGTTGTGCTTGGGTGTAAATATCCTTGTATTGAGAAAATGTGTTGCTATAAAGTAAATCCGTGTAAAGTTTTCAAAAATCAACTGGAAACTGCTTTTTACTCTTTACTCCCATTAGAATCTAGAGCACACGAATTGAAACGGTCCGCTTGTGATGGTACGCGTATCGCTTTCGCAACACACTTTATCGTTATTAATGAATGTATTTATTACTGCACTTAAATGCATTCACTGAAACAGCGGACAGGAATCCCTCACTTCTACCTTGCACATGACCTTCTCTGGTTGAAGAATTAAACCTGGTGACCAGGTTCTCACATCGGAGGATGACGTCATTCCGCCCTCTGGCGGTAGAAACTTAAAATGTTGAACAAGAGTGGTTATTAACAGAAACATCCTCGTTTTGGCAAACACTTCACCGGGGCATTGCCGTTTTCCTACGCCAAACGGTAAGAACCTGTGGCAACAAAAAATAGAAATTTAGGAACTAGATGTTCGTTCTGATGCTGTTGATAACAAACACAATATTTTTAGCCATTTTGTTGAGCTCCATTCGGGATTCGAACCCACATAATCAGAGTCAGGTAAGTAAACATAAACTTTTCAGCTACTCAATGGCACTCATCCCCACAAAGTACTAGAATCTTTACTTTATTAAGAAAGTGTAATCCCAACTATAATGTACATTACTTGACATTGGTAATTCGTAAATATGATCCTTGTGCTGTCAGGCAAATAAGACTATTAGGAAACAAACACTCTTAATAATATGGGAGGGGCAACGGGTGCATGCTATTTGCAGTGACGGGATTCGAACCCGGTTACCATGCTTCCCAAATAATTATCGCGTCCCCTCATTACCCCAAGATAAGGAAATGTGACCACAATGTTGAGATTTACCGTTGCCGAACTGGATGATCTGGTGGTAGCAGGTCACCATGGTCGTCAAGGAAACGCTGGGGTCGAAATACCCAAGGGGAGTCCCAGACTTTCTCATTATGTGCCATTGACCAGAAGTTTGACAGAATCTGTAAAAGACGAATAGTTCTGTCTGTGAAATGACTAAACAGTCGAATTCCGATGGGTGGAATACCGGCGTCTCGAATATTATGCATAGCTTGAACTTTGTATAATCAAAAATTGCATCCTGACCTGGAATATTCACACCACTGTGTTATATATAGTAAAATATCTTCATCTGCCAAGAAAGGAAAGTGTATGCAGTTGATGTTGAGTTGATGAAGTCGGAGTATTGAGAAAACGTCCATTGTGACAAAAGACGTTGAAGGTTCCAAGTCTGGAAAAGGATATGCTCACCCTTTTGCGAAAAACACCCGATGTCATTACCGATTGCAGTGAACATTTGTTCAATATACTGACAATCGTACAATTGACTCTACTTTTAGCAGATAACATGCATAAAAGAAACTAATTATCATTGACACAAAGGTTCAGTTTTATCACTGGGATATTCGAACGTTTCAATAACATTATATAAATAATGCAAATAGGGTTTAAATCTTAATCTAAATGCTAAGATTAAATATCTTTGCTGTAAAACATTTCCGTGGAAATGCTGTAAGTTATATGAATACAGGTAATTCGGTAAAATACTTTTACCACGGAAAGACTTAGTCTGTTATAGTAGAGGACAGAGCTGACATTAACAAAACCTTTGTCCTTTACCAATGCTATGTGTACAGATACAATAGCGTTTATGAGGGAAATCATTACTACTACAGCATTCATTGTTACTTCCTTTGAGTCATGATACAGCTGAAGTTACATACTTTCGAATACGTTCATATGATCCACAGAAACAGTGGCGGTGGGCTAGCCTAGTGGTTAAAGCGTTCACTCGTCACGCCGAAGACCCGGGTTCGATTCCCCACAAGGGTACAATGTGTGAGGCCCATTTTCTGGTATCCCCCGCCGTGGTATTGCTGGAATATTGCTGAAAGCGGCGTAAAACCAAACTCACTCACTCACAGAAACAGAGATTCGCTCAACGTATATCAGTTAAATAACAGGAACAAGGGACATAGACGTGCTACCTTAAACTTACAATTGAATCTTTAGGGATCCTATAGCCGTCTATCTCCATGTCCTTGTTGGTCCTGTGGGGTAGGGATACTGGCCCGTGGGTTAGGTATCTGACGGCTTCCAGGACCATGGCATCGACAAACGGAAGTGACCCTCTGTCCTCGACCTTGACCTTTCGGTCACCTATGCTATCCTTGATGTGACCGTACAGCGTGTCTTGCAGTTCAGGATGTTCCACCAGCGCCATGAAGATACCAAGGAGTGTCCCTCTCGTTGTTAGATAACCTGCGGATAGAGACACGTAGGTGCCATCATTGTATTGAGTGAGTGAGTGAGTTAAAAAGTAACGTCGCGTCGGCTTTATCTCGAGGTCATTTAGCAACTAGGCCAAGTTTCACAATTACACATAATTCTATTGTTAACACAAAGCAGAGACCATATAATAGATTATTATATGGTCTCTGCACAAAGTAACTCATCACAAACAGGCAAACCCATATAGAAACATCCACGCACGCATGATCACAATTATATAAATGCATGCATTCTCTAAGATTTGCAAACACTTATCGTTCTTTATTTTACTTACCAGCAGAGATTATTTCTAACATTATGAAACGGATGTGGTCGTCCGCCATCTTGGATTTGTCGCTCACACTGTGTTGGGTTTCTAAAGCAGCTTGAATCAAACCACGTGGATCACCAGGAATGTATCTGGCCTTAAAACAATTGAAAAATTAAAAGTAGTTAGTAGTGAGCAGGCCTCAGGAAACAAAGCACTGCACACTCGGAAACATGCATATCGTCATACATCGTTGAGTGCAGCGTTGATATCCTCTTTAGTTTCCTATAGATATCGCGTTAGAAACATATTTAACTAATCTGAGAGCGTATTCTTGAGCCGATGCTGCTGAATCATTATGGCAGCTAACATGCTGAAGGCTGAATTTGAGGGGAAACAGAGTTGAGTGCCGTGAGAGTTTCCGGACCCTACCATAGTGACTTCAAATCCTGGTTCACTCAAACTGCACATTTCAGCAAAGTGTTCGTGGACGTCAACAACGTGAACGTCTAATACCTGCATCAATTCGTGTTTTCTTCACACATGTCGCCATGGTCATATTATCTATCACCTAAGAAACGACCCATTTTCTTACAAATCTAGTACTACGTTAAGAAACAGAATTCATAATAAAGTGAGCGAGTGAAAATTTAAAGACACATCGGCAACATTTCCTCAACATTGTGGCAAAAACACGTTTTAACTTTATCACAAATACGCGTAAATCTCTAAAAACATGACAACGAAGGACAGAAAAACCAATTAGAATGTCACAGACAAAACCAAATAATTAATAACAGGGAAAAAACTAATATGCTAAATCGGAAACAAGAAAAAGTTTAAGACAATATATTATGGTTGTCAACTTCATCTTTTTATTTTATACCCGTTTCTGGACTTTTCCTTACCCCCTCGTCACGTCAAAGAAGTAGAGGTTAATGTCCGATGAACTCTCCACTCATAAATAATGGAGCCGAGGTCTCGGAGGGGAATATTTCTGTTATCAGAACTTCTGTTATCTGTAACTTTGAGAAAGTTAATTCAAAGTTTAAAAATCGTGAATAGTTATGCACGTCACCTTTACTTTCTCATATATCGATGCGTAAAGTGTTTCAATACAAGATTTCGCCTTGTCGCACTTCGCCTTAAAAGGTCCCGGGAGATAGCGCAGAAATGGCATGATGGTCAGTGGCTGATCAACTTCCAGTCCAAACAACCTGTTGACAGCGCTGTTGTATTCTTTCATCTGAAGAACAGTGGAACCGTCATCTTCCGGACGTTCATCGGTCAGCTGTGGATAGGCAACACGTAAAATGTTCGTTAGGTCGGCCCCCAAACATAACAAATATAAACATGTTTTACCGACTTTAATAGATGAACGCAGCGAAGAGGGTTCGAGTGATCGTGGCGCGGCCAGGCTGGGTACACACAACAGCTCAAGTACCATTGCACACTCCAAAACACTGCTTTCTTCCGCATTATCCTGAGTGTGACAAGAGCTGAGTTCCCGGTGGTGAAAACGATCATACTACTTGCGAGTGAGTGAGTGAGTGAGTGAGTTTAGTTTTACGCCACACCCAGCAATATTCCAGCTATATGGCGGCGGTCTGTAAATAATCGAGTCTGCACCAGACAATCTAATGACCAACAACATGAGCATCGATCTGCGCAATTGGGAACCGACGACAGGTGTCAACCAAGTCACCGAGCCTGAACACCCGATCCGGTTAGTCGCCTCTTACGACAAGCATACTCGCCTCTTATGGCAAGCATGGGTTGCTGAAGGCCTATTCTACCCCGGGACCTTCACGGGTCAGTAGTAGTATTAGTAGTAGTAGCAGCAGCAGCAGCAGTAGTAGTAGTAGTGGTAGTTTCTGTAGTAGGAGCAGCAGCAGTAGTAGCAGTAGCACCAGTAGCACCAGTAGTAGTAGTAGCAGCAGCAGTAGTATTCACGCTGCTCCTCGGATCAAACTTCCTCTGGACAGCAAACTTCACCATCATCATTAATTGCATTCAAATCAAACTTCAAGGTGCATTTATATATTTTCATAGACCCCCTTTCACCCTATTATTCATCTGTATCAACTATATTTCATAGACATTTTCTCCAACTGTTATTCACTGGCTTTGTTTCAGGCTATCATTCATTTTTTTGTTATACTATTATTACTTTTATGCACTTTGAGCATGCACCTTGTGGGTGGATGCAGCGCTTTATAAATACTCATTATTATTTTTAATAGCAGCGGTAGTAATAGTAGTAGTAGTAGTATTAGGAGGAGGAGGAGGAGGAGGAGTCGCTGTCGTGTGTGTGTGTCGTGTGTGTGTGTGGTCACGTGTGTGTGTGTGTGTGTGTGTGTGTGTGTGTGTGTGTGTGTGTGTGTGTGTGTGTGTGTGTTTTGCTTGTACAGGATTCTGTCATCCTAAAGCTCACATGCGTGAAACCTGTTTTTCACATGTCATTCTCAAACCACATTATAATCAACCATTTACGGTACATAAGCATCGTTTTCCTCGAAAATGCTCGTAAATCGTAAATATACTCATGGAAACATTTAAGGGAACGCATGTTTCTTAGGGCAACTTAAAATTTCTGTCTACTAACTCCAGCGCCGTGTATTATCGTTTTCGTGAAGAGCAGTTCACTCAAACTCACCATAATGCTTTCCATGCACGTGCACTACATGCTCCTAAAGTTACATGCACTTAGATGTACACGTGACATGTATGTGCACTGTCAAATACAACGGTTAAAAACATTGTTAACATGGCGAGACAGTACTTAACTGTGGTACAGAAATGGGAGGCAATTGGCATGGAAGCTCATTACGACAGGTTGCAACAACTTTTCACAAGTCTGTTAGCGTGATATCCAGACTTTGGAATCTCTGTAGAGCAACTGGTGACGTCAAAATGAATCGTGGTCGGGGACGGAAAAAGAAAACCACCACACGGGATGACCGGACCCTACGCCTTATTGCTCTGCGAGACAGGTTCAAATCCTCCTCCAAAATCAATATGGAATTCAGGCGAAGAAAAAACGTCAGAATTTGTTCACGTACAGTGCGTAATCGTCTTAAATCGGCTGGGGTGGGTTTACCTTTAACCACATAAAAGATCTTGTGCGTGTTGATGGCAGGATAACAGGTGTACGATATCGTGACGAGATCTTGATCCCGATTCTGATCCCCTTTGCGCCTACAGCATTTCGAATGTTCGAGTTCCAACATGACAATGCCCGCCCTCACATCACTCATATTTGTCTGGGCAGACTGAGAGCTGCAAGTGTCCGGGTGTTGCAATGGCCGGCTAAAAGTCCTGACCTT
Source organism: Haliotis asinina (assembly GCF_037392515.1). NCBI lineage: Eukaryota > Metazoa > Mollusca > Gastropoda > Lepetellida > Haliotidae > Haliotis > Haliotis asinina. The sequence goes on along the minus strand of NC_090286.1, from coordinate 30,662,384 downwards.
AACCCCATCGAACATCTTTGGGATGTTCTTGGCCGTAATGTTCGGGACAGACCTGTTCAACCCAACAATTTGGATGAACTTTTCGTGGCTCTCCAGGAAGAATGGCGTAGAATTAGAATTGGTACCATTCGTACACTCATTCGCAGCATGCCACGACGATGCCAAGCCGTTCTCCAGAGACATGGGGGACACACCCGATATTGATATCATCACTTGACATAAGCCTTTTCATCTGTATGAGCTTTTCTCTTACTGTTTCAAAGATTAAAAGTCACAGCTATTTCATGCGTTCCCTTAAATTTTTCCATGGGTAAATATTACGCCCAGAACGTGATATTCATATTGAAGTGATAACAGTCAATATCGCTCCCACACGTTTTAATACTGTGACGTCACTACATTAGGTCAATATAACAATACGCTACACATGTGATAAGTTTTTCGTGTCAGTGCATCGTTACGCACGCAGTCTGTGAGCAGTCTGGTTCCCGGGGAACCGTATTGGTCTTTATCTTGTCACAACAAACCAGACACAACAAATATGATTTTTGTAGAAAACTCACGAAAAGAGAGAGAGAGTAATAATAGAGAGTAGACATGGACTGTCAATCATTGTAGCTGTATAGTCATGTAAAACTGGGTTGACTATCACGCAGTAGGGTGCTACAAAATCTCACTTCCGGTATAAACGGAAGTAACAGAGTAACCAGGAACTTATTTCCTAAGTGCTGATATGTTTTTGCAACGCACAGCAAGTGGAAACCGCGGTGACCATATCACATTGTATTGTTCCACACATATGACCCGTAAATGGACTCTTTCATTGCCTAGAAGACGAGTTTTCCGCTCTTATTTACGGTTTCATTGCACCACACCTCCTTTTAAACTGTCAATATATTACCTTGGTCAGTATCCATGACATTACGATGGGATTAGTAGCCATTACTTAGTCTGATTTAGACTCAGTATTATTCGTTACACTGCTTTTACTGAAGCCCACCAATCAGACAACAACTTACCAAGTCGCGAAAATTAAAAGTTACCTCGAAAAGGTTTGTACCCGAAATGTTCCGAATGTTATTTTCTGACCATTCATTCCCGGTGATGCATGTGGATCAAGGCACAAGTGATCGAGTTTTTTGCGTCTTTTGACATTATTCAAGGACGTCAGCTTGCTGAAATACTAGCTAATGGTAACCATGTCAGACAGCCTTGCTTATTTGCAGTTCAAATATCTGTGTGTGGATTTTCGTTTGTTGAGACATTAGTGACCGGGAATTTTTTTAAGTCCCGCCGAACCCTATAAACAGTAGTTGTTGTCTGATTGGTTAAATCCTTTCGGCCGTCTCGCATTTGATTGGACGGTCAAAGTTTAGCTGGCGTGACATTCTACCAGGGTTTGTTAGACTCTTTACAGCAGTGTAACGAATAACGAGTCTACATTTACTGAGCCATAACAAGATTTCAGACAGCTCACCTGTATTGAAAATGGACCAGTCCACGGGTCTACATAGAAACATCGCTGTGCATTCAACCTTGCTTTACATTTGTCTGAGGTATTTGAAAAACTGGGGCGTCTGAATCATACATTGACTCGATATGGGAACCCCTTCCTGTCAGACTGGGACGCTCGATCGACACACTGCACCCCAACCTTTCATTCGGATGTTTCAAGTAAACCAACCACGGACATTTGGTATTTCGCGCCACTGTTTCCTCTATACATTGTAATCTACACATTTGACATATATAAAGTTATTGGAGGAATGCACAACTCCTAGATGTACTAGCACTTGTGCACAACAGAGTCATGTCAATACTCGTTGGGAAACTGGACCGTGAAGTGCACAGTACAGCACAAAAAAACTGTGATCATATACAAGTGTGAAGGGAATCCAATTACTCAAGATTATATGCGTTTACACGATGTTCAGCATTCAAACTGGGACACACAATAGACCAAAGAGTGAGTGAGTGGACGAATGGATGACTGTGTGAATCAAGAAAGAGAATGAGTGAACGGGCGAGCAGGGATGAATGAATAGTGATGAGTGAGTGCATGAATTTAGTTTCAAGCTGATTTTAGCAATAGTTCAGCAAAAGAAATAGACACAAGAAATGGGCTTCACACACTGAACTCGTGTCGGGAATCGAGCCCGGGACTTCGGGGTGTCGATCAAACGCTTTAACCACTAGGCTACCCCACCGTCCCTGGTAGTGACTGAGTGGACGAATGGTGAGTAAGTGAACGAGTAAGGGTGAGTGAAAGAACGAGTGAGGGAGAGTGAGCGGACGAATGGATGAGCGAGTGAATGAGTGAATCAGAATATATGGGTGAACGAGTGAGCAGAGGTGAGTGAGTGAACGAATCGGTGAGTAAACGAGGTTGGTTTCATTTCGCATTTGAATAGACTAACTCAAAGGCGGGGGCCATTTCAGCACGTAAACCTACAATGTTTAAATACCATTATGAGATCACACGCTGATCGTGTAGTTTTCCGGCTCTTTAGATAATTTCCAGCAGAATCACAGGAGACACCAGTTTCAGAATGGAACCTGACCACTGCGTGACGTAAGCTTCGTAAGCCTATGATAAACTAAAGTTACGACAGCTCGTAATTTTACGAACGCTTTGCGGATCGGGATCCAGATGTCAAATTACCGTACGGGTTCTTCAGTTGAATCAAAACCACCGAGGCTACTCAATGTGGGTGCGACTGTAGTTAGTCCTTTGCAAGACGTGATGACGTGTACTATTGTACTCTTCGCAACATAGGTGTGGTAAGTTTGGGTAGGGTTGTGATTAACGGAGAAGGGAATTGCAAAATTCAAAAACATTTATGCACTCGTTCACTTCTTCCCAAAGGCCCCTGTTGTAGGACCGGATGCACAGAAGACTCGGTAACGTTGGGAAAGGTGTCCACACCGACAGAGTAGGGATTAAGGAGATATAAACCTTTATTGCATCAGAGCAACCTCGCCACACATGACCCATGAACAACCGCGCTACATATTGCCTCATCACGACAGCTTCACGACTGACTTCCTTGTGTTAGGATCCACACGGAACGTACAAGCGAATGAGTGCGCGAGTGAATATTGTATAAATCCGTATTAGAATTTTGCAGCTTTGACCAGCGACATATCGGTGAATGTCTTAAAAGGTACCAGTTGTAATCTGCTTCCTGAATAATTTGCAATAATATTATTATTGTTAGATAAGGCGGGAAAGTATGAGAGACCGAACAAATGCTGGTGTAAATTTGGTTAAATACACCCCGCTGAGAACCTGAGCTTGGGTGGCAATATGTCGTCAGGGGGCAGTGCAGCAGAAGGATCGAAAACAGAAACAATACTCACGAGAATGTGTATTACATTCAGCAAAAAGTTTGATATCACGTCATCCAATGGTACTTCTTCCTTCGAGTTTATTTCCATGACAACGCGTCGAAGCTCTTCAAAAATCGTATCCTCAAAACACTGCACACCATCCCCGTACAGTTTCAAGGAACCGTGAAATATTTTCCTCATTCTTGTGTGATGCTTACCCAAGGAGCTAAGGCCAATATTCTGGTCCTTGAAAACGAACCTTGAGGCGAAAGAGCTAGGCCTGTCATTTGTGACCATTTTCAAGGAATCGTCGCAGAAAAGCCTCTTCATTAACTTCCCCTCGTTAATGAAGACAATGTTCTGGCCAAGCAGCCCCACCGATACAATGTTCCCGTACTGGCGCGCCCAGCGGTCTGCATGGAGATGGAGAGTAAAGTTAGAAACAGCATTCAGAAAATTGAATAACGTCCCAATGCCCCTGGGCCCGGGGGGTACGGGTTTCAGAGATGCACCTCTCCATTTTTGGTAAATCCACATCACACAGAACACTCCTGACAGAATGAACAATAGGGTTACTAAATCCATAGCGCATAGCGAAAACGGTCCAGCCACAGTGGAAATTGGTCGAGTATTATTGTAGAGTTTCCTCTTTGGATGACCCACTTCAACGAGATGGCAGTCTGAAATAATCCGGAACAATATCACGATAGTGTGCAGTGTGACTGGCGTTACAAATCACCACGCGGGATTTAATACAGATATAGTGCTACCTGTTCAACGGGAGAAACGTATACATTGCACAGGCAAAATCCCCGCGTATTTTATACGGGCAGTACTGCCTGTTCAACAGAGGTGTATACATTGCGGGTGTTGCAGCTCTGCATGATTAACACAGGTAGTGGTAACTATTCAACTAGGCGAGCTATAGCAGCGTCAACACACAGTACCCGGCGTCGTTTTCAACAGTCTGCGTTGTGGAGTGTCGAGTGAGCGAACAAGGCCGGTGATCTTATCAGGTGCACACGGCGTCAGTGACGATGGGTGGGGGAGCTACGACGAATGTCTACCACATGCTGGGTGTAATTGTAACTGTGTAATCAAATAGTAGAAACAAGGTAATGGTACCCATATTTGTCATTTGGGCGAAAACTGTGTCGCAATAATACCTTGTTCTCGTTACACTGTGTTTGCTTTGGTATCTAAAATATTTTGGGTTTTTTTTTCGGGAAATCAGATGAACATATGTTTATTCGTCGGTACACACAAATTGTGTAATGAGTACATACGTGACATGAAGAAGCGTTTAAACTTACTGAACATAAAGGTCATGCGTCTTGAATATTCTGGCAAATACACTGATGGAAACTGATACACTGATGCGCATATACGCATTTAGTGCAGATCTGCGGGATCCGAGTCTTTCCATACAAACCAGACTCCCGGTTTCAAGGATTTTCCTCGTACGTTGTGTGTCTATACCCATCGCTTTAGATAATAGCTCTCAAAAAGTTATTCAATACCTTATAATTTCATGCTTACATTTTCATATCGTTCTTTTTGAACATGTGAGCATCAAATTTATAAGTACTCATTGTGAAAATAACATATTCGTTCTTTATCTTTAGCTATTGTAAACGTATACATATGTTGTGAAGACCCACTGCTTGGCATATTCCACGAGCTACTTAGTGGAGACTGTATATCCAGTACTACTTCGTTCCTCCACTGTGACGTCATTGTTAATGATGATACTGACAGAAATATGCATATTCGGGTCCCTGACTCACAATCTATGATTCGCAGAGATGTCGCAAAGCCAAATTCACTTGAATGAGTTTTTCATTATATGTCAGTATATGCTTTTGAAGTTTGTTCGTTTCATTCTCTTCATGTTCTTACTTCGTTTAGAACTGATCACAAGATCTGCAAGTGTCTTGGCTCACAATATGCGACTCCCAACTTCTAAGATCCGGTTGTCGTGAGAATGCAAAATCCAGATACAAAAGCATAATTGTTTACAGTCTCAAACTACGAACGTGACCAGGTTTGTGACCAGTACTACCCAGTTGAAAAGCTGTATTGCTTTAACGCATGTCGCAGGGTAAACGTACAATCTGGTCAGATGAATCGGTAATTCAGAACCCCATGATGGACAATACAAATGTTCTGATCTTGTTTTGCTTTTATAAATTTCGGCACGAAATTTTAAAAGAACACGGGGATATTATTAACACGGGAAAATTGGACAAAGTTATACCAATAATTTATAACGGTATGTGTTATTGAAAAGTGGAAATTTACAGACCAACTGACCACGTTCTTCAATGTTAAACCTGTCAAGGGTCACAGTGATAACGAGCATCAGACTTAATCCGTGACCAGTATCTCTTAAGCTAACAGAACCAAGGTGAAATACACGTATCTGTCTCTACGACAGTCAGAAATCGTGGGGTGGCTGTCTAGTAATTGTTATCTATTATATTACGTTGTGAATACTATGCTGTTTAGTAACTATGTACTATGTAGATTGTAAAAACGCCCTCTGGCTTGATGTGTAGGGCTTTTAACGATGACATTACGCTGTATACGTTTGGGTGTGTGTTGTTATTAATATAGTGTGTAAAACGAATCTACGTATGATGTTTATGTTCTATGAAAGCTGATAGATAACTATATTAATTGTACCCATACTATTATCGAATGATTAAATTCCCTGTTTGTTTTACCCAGCTGTTGTGTTGGTGTGGGTTGGTATGGTCATTCCTCTAGCCAAGCGAGCCAACTCGCGATTTAATAGCTATACGCTTCGTCGATGTAGTGCTGTTCTCAATGCCGATTGTGGACACACCCGTTATTGGGCTTGTGACAAGGTCGTTTGACCCCTGTCCCGTTTGTGAAGTCGTGACGTCACTGTAATTGGCTTTTCAGTTGAAATCCTCCCGTTATGGTCTCATGATCCCTCCATTAACGTCTATATGTACCTTTGACATTGTTATCGTACTTATCAACTGGGATTATATTTTGACAATGCAGTTTCTTTATGTGGCTAGTATATTAACGATATATAGACAATGGTATCTCAAAGGTATTATACTGTTTAATGCAACCACCGACTTGACATACATTACGATCCGTGTCTTCCGAACATTTTGCTTAAACCACTAAAGAAAGATACAGATTTCTGTACATTGTGTTTCTCGTTATTATTTTCTATCACATGTACCGAGCTTGTTGACAAGTCTTTTCTTGATGGCAGATTACTTTGTGAGAATTGGGCTTTTGAAAACAACTTGTCCTGACCATTAGACATTCCATTCTGTGTTTGGTCGGTCCGGCCAGTGGATATTGTCTGTAAGAACACTGGCCTGTGAGCAAGTCCAACACCTTCACCCTCTCCTGAATGTGCCCGTTGTCCTATCCCTTTCAGTATGTCCACCTCCTCCAACAAGCGTTGAACCTGTTCCTGTAAGAAGGCAATTTCATCCGACAGTTGTCCGACTTGTGTTTGTAGATGTAGGTTATTTAGGTCCAGACATCTGGAACAGAATCGAGCCCCTTGGAGGTCAGAACGGAGAGTGTCTACCTCGGCGAGGGAAGCCATCAGTTGCACGCGGAGCTCGCGTTCTTTGGATGGTTGTGTGTCCTCCTCTGAACTGCAGTCCCACTGGAACGGTGGATCAGGACGGATAGGAGTTGGTTTGATTGTGATGAACTTTGGAACAGAATCGTGGAACTCTGAAGAAGGAAGAGCACCAGTTCAGTGTGCGCCTCCAGGCGGTACGACATTTCATGTGAAAGGCCTTATACTTTGTCAGCGAGTGAGCTTCAATTTTCGCCGCTTCTAGCTATATTCCAGCAATATCACGGCGGGGGGAGGGGGGGGGGGGGGGGGGGGGTCGCACTAGAAATTGGCTTCACACATCGTACCCATGTGGGGAATCGAAGCCGGGTCTTTGACATGACGGGCGAACGCTTAAACCACAAGGCTATTCCACTGCCCCTAAAATTTGTGAAGGAATGGCCGGGTAAGTTAGCGGTAAGAGCGTTCGCACGTCGTGCCGATGTCCAGTTTCGATTCTTCACATAGACACAATGTGTGAAGCCACATCGGCCAAAGTCCTCCGCCGTGATAAACTTGGAATAAATCTAAATGCATAGTGGAATGACATTCACTCAGCCACTTGTGACGGACATTCGGTTTTTGCTTAAGTACAAATTACGAAATAAAAACGGTATTTCAGGAAGAAATTTATCCAGAATGGTAGGTAATGGTGATGAGCACGACAGTCTTTAAAACACACTTATGATTCAAACTGATTTCGTTAAAACAGGGTTTGTTCTGGGAATAGTTTTTGATAATAGTGGGAATTTTATGAATTAAAGATTCTTATGTATGACAAGGTTGCCACACATACCCTTCGGCTGCGCTTGGGCGAGACACTCAGCAACTTCGGAATCGAACCCCTCACATTCAGACAGACGTCTAACCACTGGCATATTACACGGCGTTTGGGCTAGAAAGAAAACACATCTCAAAATATGTTCCTCAAAACTGATAGACAAAATAGTGTCTTTGTCCCAGTAATAATAAAGAAAGACAAACATTACCAAATAAATACAGACACTGGGCGCTCGATGATGCAAAGTTGATAAACCTCGTCGGAAAAGAGAATTCACTCACCTGCGACGTGTGCAGAAAACTGGAGTCGTTTTCAATCTGATATTATTCTTGACAAACGAAGACCGGTGTCGTGAGCCTTCAACAGCTCGCCCGGACAATGACGGACAATAGTATGACGTCACAATTTAGCCAGGTGACGTCATAGCGACTAAGCAGTTTGACTAGGTAGTTTGACAGTCGTCAACCTGCGGGCTAAATATTACGATATATGAGAGGCAAGAACCAACTTACAACATGGGTCTAAAACCGTTATGCTTGCGTCCTGCTCAACAGACGAACCTGTTTAGTTGGGATCCTTCGTTAGCATCCGGTCGTACCCAGCTCATCTGTTCATGACTCATCCTTGTGATTGTCTACTTTAGGCGACCTTGAAGTCTTTCCTCCGCGAGAGTCATGTTTGCTGACAGTTTATCAGTGGAGCATACTACTATATTCCGAAGTTGAAAGAACGTATGGCAAACCGACGTCCATATAATTAAGGAATGCAGAACTTTGAGAGTGTTCTTAAGAGCACTTCCCTTCGTTCAGATTGCGCACGTTATAGTTCAGGCATTTGAAAAATGAGGCAGAACTATTTGTACCCTGTACTGTAGAGGTCCATTCGCACGATGCAGGCGATGTGTGCTTTCTTTTGCTGATTCTTGTTCACTATATAGTGTGTACGTTTGATTCTATAATTGTGAGAGGTGTTCAATAGAACGACCTCGAGTCAAGATAACGATCAACTGACAGCCAATTTCTCATTACTCATAAATTATGGACATATGAAACAATGGAGTAACGACACATAAGTGGTCGAATAGGACACATCGGTTTCCTGTTGGTGTTCAGTTCCTATTCTAGGTTAATACAATACCAGGAAGGGGCTCTAATGAGTTCCGCAGCAGAGATGACATTGTGAGTTTCAGTGAAACAACCGAGAAAGAACAAAACAACAAAAACAGAAGTTATAATGAAAGTTTATGTTTGAAAACTCATCAATGGAGACCTGTCGTGGAATTCGGGTATTTAAAAACATTGCATACGGTTCGATAAGAATTGACTGTTATCAAGCGGATGTTGTTGTTTGACTTTGCTAGAAAAACAAGGCAAATGAGGTTAAAAGCACGCACACACACACACACACACACACTCACACAGACTCACACACACACCAACATGGATCTTTGTGGCATATGTGCAAACATACCTTCTGAAACGTGCAACATGTGAATAAGGAAACAATTGTTTTTTATTGGATATCTGTATATAGTGCACATCCACGTAACAAGTACATGCTCAAGGCGCTGTTGTTTTTCCCCTCCATCATTGAATGTCAACCTAAACGGCACATCGTACTATCAGTCTCAACTCCCTGGGGACCATGCAGCTCTTACTGCCATTAGGCGCACTAAGTTACTGTGACTTTCCCATCATTACAGGGTACTCATTCACGGCTGGGTGGGCAGGGACACATAGTGAGAGTACTTTGTCCAAGTTTACTGCACATTGCTGTACTCACAACTAGGTGTTTACGGGCAGATGTTGTAAAAAACATAACTACTGGAAAAAAACAAACTGTAACAATAATTGTGCATTCAGCATATCTTTACAACATTTATAATCATAGCTTTGACCAATCAGAACTCGTGTTCTAAGTTGAATAAGAATATCTCTTTGAAAATGTCACGTGAAGTGATGAATGTGAAAACATGCTGTGCTTATTCCCGCATCCTTTCAGAAGGACTGGACCCAGTTTCTCAAAGCGTTTCTACCGCTACGGTTATCGTCAGCCAATTGTACGCTCACTTAGGGCTGAAATCGGTTTGCTAATGTGGGGATGTTAGTGCGAGGTTGTGGCTAAGGGTTTCGTTGTGTGGGTTGAAAACCTGCACTGATCCAGAAGAGATATGTCAGTCCCTGTCACACACAAGTACAAATTGTGTCCACACTTTCTGTCCCAGTTCTTATGGCTTGAGTTGGTAATCTAAACCAAAGAGACATGCGATCTGAAGCGTGAAAGGGTGTGTCAAACAGGCAAATTAAATTAGGTCGGTAGTGGGTCAACTATATATCAGAGGTCGACAAAACAGGATGACATGATTCAGTAGAATGGAAGGAATGTTCTTGACCCGTGTCTATGTCCTAGAAAGTTTCATACAAAGAAGCCAAATCCGTGTTTGCTGTGTGTCTGTAATGTCTTCAGGTTGTGAGTGAGTTTAGTTTTACGCCGCACTCAGCAATATTCCGTCTATATCTCCGCGGTCTGTAAATAATCGAGTCTGTACCAGACAATCCGGTGATCAACAGCATGAGCATCGATCTGCGCAAATGGGAACCGATGACATGTGCAAACCATGTCAGAGGGCCTGACCACCCGATCACGATAAGCATAGTCGCCTTTTATTACAAGCATAGGTTGCTGATGGCCTATTCTACCCCGGACCTTCACGGGTCGTCTTCGCGTATTCTTAAAAGAAATACAGAATACATTCTAGGCCAAATGTAGAGATAGCATCTGAATTAGGCAATGTGATACCCCCAGCCTCATCACACATGCTGCGCATCTTGCCCATGTTGAACACTAGTGCATGTCACCGCCCATTAGATCACGTTGTTAATACTCATATAGTTGGCCCATGGACATGTGGACATGGCTGCAGCTACTTTAGACAATCTGGAATGGAATCTCTCAAGGTGGTTTGTTGTTCTCTGTTTGGCTGTTTAAAAATGGTACCATATCTGGTGGCTGACACCCCCAACCCATTGCTCGGTCACATAATCTGCAAATGATCGGACGCCTGGCACGTTCATGTCCACAGGTTCTAAAGCATTCCACCAGAGTGAGTGAGTTGAGCTTTACGCCGCACTCAGCAACATTCAAGCTATATGGCGCCGGTCTGTAAATAATCGTGTCTGGACCAGACAATCCAGTGATCAACAACATGAGCATCGATCTGAGCAATTTTGGTCAATTCCCCCAGAAGTCTTTAAGCACTATCCGCACAGCAGTCGAGGATTCATCTATGAGAGTTTTTGAAAATTAGATGGTATCATTTGCGATTTCCTGCTTTCTCGAGGTAAAATAACCCAGTGTAATTTTGTAGTAAATATTATTACTTCATGCTACGTTTTTTTCCAGATTTTTCAGAAAAGGTTTCTTTGTTTAGAATTGCAGCATCTGTACATAATGTCCTGAATTAAACTTAATGAGTATGTTGAGGCATATCTGTATATATGCAAAAAAGCTGTTTTGTTCAGTATTAATATACAATAGTTGCATTAATTTCAGCTGACAGTCCAGAAATTGCACGTGAAATTTACATATCTTACTCACCTGCAATATTACTTAGTCAGATTAATCATTGCAGCATAACAAGATAAGTCAGTCAGAATGATTGCCATATTTACGATCAGCCATGAAATTAACACATTTTGAGTTCCAAGAGAATATCCAAAATGAATTTGACTGTATTACACACTTTCAGCTGTTTGCATCTCTCCCCTCTGTCTCCCTAGAGTAGATAGTGCAGGGACTTGGCATCAAAGGTGTGAATCTATATGTGCGGCATTGGCAGACCAGTTAGACCTTTAGTGCTCCTTGTTGCAAGTGGCACATTTTGTCACCAGTGTTTGTTTATTCATTGTTTTGTATGTTGTTCTTTATTTTGCCTATCCTGTCTTTTTGTGTCATGTGGATTGATGCAATCTCTTTTCTAATGCAGTCTTTTGTTCCTTAATTAACATTAGATATTGCACAGTATGCCGTCAGTTTTGTTTGTTCCTTGATTAACATTAGGTATTGCACAGTATGCCGTCAGCTTGGTTTGTTCCTTGATTAACATTAGGTATTGCACAGTATGCCGTCAGCTTGGTTTGTTCCTTGATTAACATTAGGTATTGCATAGTATGCCGTCAGTTTTGTTTGTTCCTTGATTAACATTAGGTACTGCACAGTATGCCGTCAGTTTTGTTTGTTCCTTGATTAACATTAGGTATTGCACTGTATGCCGTCAGTTTTGTTTGTTCCTTGATTAACATTAGGTATTGCACAGTATGCCGTCAGCTTGGTTTGTTCCTTGATTAACATTAGGTATTGCACAGTATGCCGTCAGCTTGGTTTGTTCCTTGATTAACATTAGGTCTTGCACAGTATGCCGTCAGTTTTATTGGTTCCTTGAGTAACACTAGGTATTGCACAGTATGCCGTCAGTTTTGTTTGTTCCTTAATTATTATTAGGTATTGCACAGTATGCCGTCAGTTGTGTTTGTTCCTTAATTAACATTATGCATTGCACAGTCTTGTTTGGTTCTGAGCACTCACTGTCATTGCCCTAGATTCCTTATATCATTTACTGATGGTTGATGTAATCATATGTAATTTGGTACCGATTGTTTGTCAGATGGGCTGCACGCAATCTTTGTATCATTAAATGAGGTGTGGATGTTAGTGCTGCGGTGAGGGTATATGGCGTTATATAAAAAAAACAAACAAAACAAAAAAAGAAAAACGTTCTAGGGGACAGCTGACCCCTGTCCCCCTGGTCTACCAACGGCCCTGCCCATAAACCTTCTTGATTTTGACGGTTTTCAAGAAATTCAATAGATCACTGTGGACCATTAATTTTGAAAATCATCTTGCATCTCACAGTTGCTAGTGTTTGTTTCCAGCTGTTTGTTTTGTTTAAAAATGAAAATCATACACAAGCAAATTTCAAGTCATACACCAATAATCGTTATGTTTACTGAACTAATAACAAAGGTCATAAATAAGTGCAAGTGGTGATGAACTCTCAAAACATTCATTATTATCACATCAATATGGACTGACTCCGATATATCACCCAGTCTTTTCAATCGTAAATTAAAAATGAAGTTCCTCTATTTATTTTTAAGAGCATAGGTTACATCCTGTGTACGATTTGAGCTTCATTCTATGCTCTCATCCTTGCCGATTCCTTTTGGATAAACACTGACGTAAAATATATGTCGTACACAACATCAAACCAGTTATTTTCAGTGTTTGATCAGGGCATAGATACCCAGAGATCGAACTGAGAACAATAACATATGACTTAAAATATGGCTGAGAGGAAGCAAGGTCTATAGGTTAATGGTCAACGGTTGTTGTAAATAGGTTGTGTTAGCGGCGATATTTACATCGTCATACTTAATTACCGGCAATTTTGATGAGAATTAATATGAATGAGTAGGTCTATGTTTGAAACAAGAGGGGGCGAAAATATCAATCGATTCGAGTACATGTGTATCGCGTATCATCTGAGGTACGTATGGGTTGCCCAGGATGACATGTCCAAGATTAAATAGAAAAGATTCAAATAGACTTGTAAACAGACTCCACAACTCATGTTGATGAAATGCCTTGCTAGTTTACCATGCTTCCTCAGCCTCGTTTCACTGAAAGAGACATCAACAAAGTGTGAGTGAGTGAGATAATGATAACAGTTCACTTGTACGGCATTTTCCAACACAGAATATCACGTTCAAACCCCTTTTACCACGGCAGTTGTTAATCCAAATGGGAGTATACACGATCCAAGCTGTCTATCTAGTGCTGAAAGGTTAAGTCGCATCGACATCTTTTTCTGCCTGGTATCCATCCACTGCTGGTTGACCTGGGACACATTTCCAACAACTTCACTTGCCACCAGATGTATTTTATGTGCATCAGTCAGTGACATTCAGTAGATGACACAACATTCCACTGTATGGCAAAACTCAAGATGCAGAAAGGAACGAAAGGTGAAGAACGTAATTTCAACATCAGTTTGGTTTGTTGATTATTATCACTCAGCAACCTGGGGAAGTTCGAACAGCTTGGTGCTTGGGGTGCATGCGGGACAGTTCATGGGAACAACCACGTTTTTCCTGAAATATTTCAATCACATTGATTTGTATGACAGAGAATTCTATGATATTAAGAATTTCATTGCTTGTTTACTGTGTAAAAAGATCAGCTTTGCTGTCTTTGTTTTAAATGATGTTATTAAACTGAGATTGATATTCCAAATCCCTGATTGTTTTAGAAACTTGTTATTAGCAGTGTGAGTGAGTGAGTTTAGTTTTGCGCCCCACTCAGCAATATTCCAGCTATATGGCGACGGTCTGTAAATAATCGAGTCTGGACCAGACAATCCAGTGACCAACAACATGAGCATCGATCTGCGCAATTGAGAACCGATGACATGTGTCAACCAAGTCAGCGAGCCTGACCACCCAATCCCGTTAGTCGCCTCTTACGACAAGCATAGTTGCCTTTTATGGCAAGCATGGGTTGTTGAAGGCCTATTCTACCCCGGGACCTTCACGGGTATTGTTATTAGCAAAAATTATCTCAAGAGAATTTGTACCTGAAAATATCCGCTATGTACAGACGAATGTGACTCCGTATGGGGCACTCGACTTTGCATCATCAATATCTCCAGGGTATACGTTCCGATAAGTCTCCACTATACCCTGGACGCATCTACGGGTCAGCCGAATTATTTTATTACCTCCCTTTGCTGGCTCCGCATTCTAACAGTAGCCAATCAGCTAGGGCCCCTGTTATATCCGAACTTGCCAGTGTCAACAAAGGTAGCAAAAATATGTCACCACATCGTGGGTTTACAGTACGGAACTCATAGCCTAAGATTTTCAGCTTTACATATGATCATCTATGCTTTCATATGGCGTGTCAGAGCATTATATAAGATCATCTACCTATGTACTTGGCGTGTGAGAGTATTATATATGATCATCTTCATATGTGCGTGGCGTGTCAGAGCATTATATAAGATCATCTACCTATGTACTTGGCGTGTCAGAGCATTACGTATGATCATCTTCATATGTGCGTGGCGTGTCAGAGCATTATATAAGATCATCTACCTATGTACTTGGCGTGTCAGAGCATTACGTATGATCATCTTCATATGTGCGTGGCGTGTCAGAGCATTATATATGATCATCTACCTATGTACTTGGCGTGTCAGAGCATTACATTTGATCATCTTCATATGTGCGTGGCGTGTCAGAGCATTAAATATACCATGATTCAAGTGGTAACCCAAGCTCTCTAGGTCTAGTATTTTATTGACCAGTATTAGGTTCTGCTTTTATTTATGAAAACATTATACACACTTAAAAGGGCATTCTTATTATTAACTTAATCAAATAAGTAATCACTGGTCCAAACGAAGACAAACACACCATATGTTGTCTCTTGGGGTAGATGTTATCATTCTTACACCACGTACCAGGTGACATACATCATGGTGACAGATGGAGTGGGTAAAGGATGGTTACTCGTCTTTCATGACGCATTGTTTTGTTTAGTGAAACTGTTACAGTTCTGACCATCCAAGGATTAACAGTCGTGTTGGATTTCAATATCGAACGATCAGTCGGATCGGTTTCTGGGGGTGTAACACCGTCTGGATGCAGGCCAGAGATGACCGTATATCATGTTTTGGTAGTATTTTCTTTTTGTAAACATATTTTATTCATGAACATAAATAACATGAATATGGATTGGCACAACGAACCAAAGGCTTAAGACAAGTGCCTCTCCATTACCTATGATATAATTTCAATCAAACTTTACACAGTACAGGGGCAATGAATTATTTCAGAAAATAAAAAAGCAAAAGAAACAGTTATTTCCACAAAGGCATTAGATCATTAACATTCGGGAAATACGTCTACACAAGTTGCATTAAAGGGGTTCACAGTTGTTGTAGTCTAGAAGAATTTGAATCTATTTGAAAGCAGTATGTATTTATGAACAGAGTCAAGAATAAGTTGATTAATTCCGTTGCTTGAAGTTTGATTACTTTGAAGAACTGAGTTTAGGTCAAAGCCACTAGTGTAGAAAAATTGATCTGATTTTATTGAGTCATAATAAGGGCAGGAGAGAGTCTTCCCATGGATACCCACATGCACAATTTGGATTATGTGAAATATGTCTATCAAAGCGATGAGCGTTCAAGTCACTACACCCCAATCTGAGACGAGCATGAATTATTTGACAAAATCTAGATCCAAAGTTTTGGTCAAAGAGAACATGTCTTTCCTTGGTCTGTCGTTTATTGAATAAATTTACTGATTCTGAGTTAATTATTTCAAGTGGTAAATTGTTCCATAAGAGTATGGTGTTTGGTAAAAAGGACCGAGCATACGACTCTGTGTGGCAACGAATTGTGCGAATACTATCATTTATAAATTAATTTAATTTATTTCTCAGATTGTAGGAACTTAAAACTGAAACATGTTCTGGAATTAAATCTGATAAGTAGATTGGAGTAAGATTATTATTCATTTTGTAGAGTAAAGTAAGTTTCTTGATTTCTCTACGCTTAACTAATGGTACGAAGTTTGTCTCATTGTAGATTTTTTCATGACTGGTTCCTCTCACGGCTCCGCAAATCGTTCTTAGAGTGTCTAATTTTAAATTTTCTAAAATAATAGATTGTTCTGTCGTACAGTGGTCCCATATGTGGCAACAATAATCAAAGTGTGGAAGTATATAATACGTATACATACATTCTAATGTATGTCTAGTTAATCTATATTTAAAGCTTCTTAAACAGTTTACCATAGGACTTACAACTTTTACTATCTCATCAATTTGTTTTTTCCAAAAACAATCTTTTTGAAGATAAATACCTAAATGTTTATGGAAATATACTTCATTTACTTGAGTTCCTTTCATTTGATTTACTTTGCGAGAGAATAAAAGCATTTCAGTTTTTGTTGGATTAAAATTCACTTGCCGCATATTGGAAGTTTTGGTAGTATAGAATGGCCTGGATTACCTGCTTCTCATATGGGAAACATATTTATGACAACTGCTTGTTGAAAGAGGGCGACTGAATTTCGTGATTTCGTTAGTTGTTCTGTTCTGTTCCGATTACTTCGGCAACGACTTCTGTTGGAGTATTATATGTCAGGTGAGGACAAGGCCCAATGAATAGTGACTGACTGGGTCTAGGAGAAATTTAGAAAACATAAAGTTGATGATATCAAGGTAACACATAGTACTGACAGAAAGAATCATATGTGATACATGAGGTCACATCTTAAGCAAGTGAACTTGCTCAAAATTGTCTCTGTTCACCCAACAGGAAATGCGTTCCCGATGGGATAGGTCACAAGACTATTGAGATTCTATCGCATCGCAGGCAGTTTCGGTTATCCAGGGCAATAATGTGTTTTGATGTTTATTGTTAACGCTGTATCCAGGGCAATAATGTGTTTTGATGTTTATTGTTAACGCTGTATCCAGGGCAATAATGTGTTTTGATGTTTATTGTTAACGCTGTATCCAGGGCAATAATGTGTTTTGATGTTTATTGTTAGCGCTGTGAGTATTTCTGATGTGCAGTGTTGTGCTATATAAATGGACAGATATTATTAACGTCACACAAACGTGAAAATATGGTCCCTTGAGAATGAACAATTAACTAGTATCAAATCAAATGTCTTGGAACTCACTCACTCACTCACTCCTTCACTCACTTAGGAATAACATGGATGTATGTCTGTGATGCCGTTTGTTAGTTGCTATGATACCCAGACAAACCATGATTTCAAACACTGGGAATTGTTACTACACGTGTGTGTTATAGTGATAATGCGTTGAATTTATTGTTGATCGACTGTGTCATTTCCGTTTTATCCTGTTGTCAGATGCAACAGGTTATCAAGCAGCCAGCAAGCAAGGGGAGAAAACACGTTCTGTGTTCACCCTACCGTACGGTTTGACATCCTGTATTGTACACCTTTACGCTTTCGTATCCTTGACACCTCGGCTAGATCTAATTGTGATATGTAATTTACAATGTAGGTAGGTAGGTAGGTAGGTAGGTAGGTAGGTAGGTAGGTAGGTAGGTAGGTAGGTAGGTAGGTAGGTAGGTAGGTAGGTAGGTAGGTAGGTAGGTAGGTAGGTAGGTAGGTAGGTAGGTAGGTAGGTAGGTTGGTTTTTATATTATATTTTAAAGAGATAAAGTATCGTGTAAATGTTATATGCTGTGGTACAATAAAGTTCAGAACTGGTTGTACTTAATCCCTTGTTAATCCACCCTGAAACAAAGGCAGGGGGCACAGTGGGGTACCCCACTTCTGACAAATCCGCTGTGCAAGATAAAAGTAATAAATCAGTTAGATTGTTATCGGTTAATCCTTTCATCCGTGTTTGTTATTTTAACTCAGTTGTTATTCCTTTTCATGCTCCCCCAACCATACATTACACAACATGCAATACATCCGACCTTGATTTATAACTTTGAATATTTAGTGCAGACATACGAAATGCTAAACGGAAATCATTGTCGGGCAATTTCGGCATTTCAGTATTGAGAAAGCTTACATTGCTGGAATACTTTATAACAACCAGACTACGTCCATCGATACTATTGTTTCATTTATTTAATGTCTGCCAAGGGAGAGAGCTGCATTGTCCCTGTGTCCGTCACGCCGATGGAGCAGGCGCTGCCCACCTAGCAGCCAGACTACGCAACCGGAAGCGCTTGATTAGGAATGAATAAGGCCTCGCGAGATGT
Organism: Haliotis asinina; assembly: GCF_037392515.1. Classification (NCBI taxonomy): domain Eukaryota; kingdom Metazoa; phylum Mollusca; class Gastropoda; order Lepetellida; family Haliotidae; genus Haliotis; species Haliotis asinina. Next base: position 30,643,832 of record NC_090286.1, on the reverse strand, counting down.
GATGTAATTGTGAAAACAATATTGCAGTTATCACTGTTTTTCTAAAACTATGAAGGGTACGCAGACTAGTGACGTGTTTACAATAGAATTTAGAAAATAACTGAGCACCCATAGGTCCTTGTTTGAAATGCCGCCATATGGTTTAAACATATTTATTTCCAGAAGGGGAATTGGATCGGTAAACAAGCAATATATTGCTTATGTTAATACCGCTCCGGGATACAAGTAACTTATATAAAGCAGTGGTGAGGAGAAAAGCGTGCAACTATCAAACAATAAACAATAGCTTTCTGAGAATGTAACAATCAAAACTTGACAACATAGCATATGTATTTGAAGCATTACCAAAAGGAGTTTGCATGACACAGCCTGTAAGATAAACTAAGCGAGGTCGGGGTCGAAGTGAAAATACTGCGCGATAAATTTCTTCACATGCTAAATTTTCTTGGTTTGTAACGTTCCCTCACCAGTATGTAGACACTTGTCAGTATACGTCTTTATACTTGGTCTCATAATCCCAATTACTATATAATCATACTTATAAGAAATTTTGAAACTTAATAAAAAGAAGCAATCTGCGAATGTATAACAGGAACGTAATATGTAGACATCTCATACTTTTCCCATATGAATCATAATTCGCACGCACGCCCTAGTGTATGTCGTCTGTATCATTACACTTTACGACGAAAACAATGATTCGGTTGAAAGCTACGACAACTTATTAAAAACAAAAATGCAAATATCAAAATTAAAGTTAAAGGAGCAATGTCAGGCTAATACCTTCTTCGAGGAATGTATGTATCCATATCCACAAAAACAAGTGATATATAATTCATCTGCAGATTTCCCAAGTGATGTGTCTTTTCACAGTCTAATATACGAAAACGTGATGTATCGTTTCAGGTTTTTCATAGTGCTGTATAGTTTCATTGGTTACCCAAGATAGCACACCTAACAAATAATTTGCATAATGTGCGTCATTCTTTTTAAAAAGTTATTTAGTTAGCCAATAATGAGCAATCAATCAATGTATTGACGGCTAATCCTTTGAAAGAAAAGTGTTGTTTTACATAGACAGAGACACGACAGAGTGTATTCAGTATAGATTAGTAAATATACATACATAAACACAACCTTTTGACAAACCCCCCATTTAAGTCCCCATAAAACTAATTAATCAATGAGCGTGTTATCGGTTAATCCTTTGATCGATCCAGACGAAAGAAATGCCAAATGGGGGCCTTTGTCGGGTAATCTAAGTGGCGTTACCACTAATTATACCTGTTATAAATTCATTAACTGAGCGTCAAGTGAATGATGACAAATAATGTGTAGGTTTATAACACCTAACACGGATTACAACCTAGCGACGCCAAGTGATTTTGACACAATCGTCTATGAAAACAAGGGTTTAACTCGAAAACTAGGCAAAGCAGGAGACAAAACTGGATGATAGCAGATTGTGAGCTTTCATTTTTCTCAAGAGCTTTCGCGACTTCAGGTTTGTACAAACCTGAAAACGAAATAGTTTAACCCCTGAAATGTAGATGAATACTGCACAGACCCTCATTTCTATACCCACTATTACGTCACGGGGACGCGCCGCTCTGATTGGTTGAAATGTCGTTTGCGGCTGAGATTTGTGCACTGTTGAGAAAAAGGTCGATTTAATGTAATTAAAGACCGAATTGAGCAGTGTTAATGACGGGGTTTCATTTATAACGATGTCAGCAAGTGATCTTGCACTTGTACCCTATTAGAGTATATGTGACCTTTAATAGTTTTCGCAGGATTACTTTTGACGAAGTTGGCTAAGTTTTGATTCATGCAAGATGCAAGATGCAAGATGCGATAGGGGTCGTATTAGTTTCAAAATATTCCGTAACTTTCTGCAAGATAAATACGTTAACATTTCCACCAGTTATACATTCAAATGAAATAAATCACTTTTTCATGAGCGATGAATTGATTTGCTTACGTAAACAGCTGAACCTGGGCGTGGTATTTCTGCTTTCCCGATGTTTTCACGTGCCGAAAAAATCGAGTAGTATAGGGAATGACAGTTCTGGACCACTTTCAAGAAATGTCTCTGCAAAGCCTTATTTACTAAATAAGGCTTTGGTTGGGTCCTTAGCTCTTGCTACTATTACCCCTACTACAAAAACGTTGGCGGTAATTACTATGCCTACTTTGTGTTGGTTGGAGGTAACACTGTGCCGTACGGTACGATCAATAATTCTTCTCTTACAAAACCCCTACCCGGCCCACCCCTCAAGTAGTACAAGTTAGGTTCGTCGGCTTTCATATCCACTTTATCTATGTTGTAAGTTTTGACTGACCATATAGGATCGGTGGCTCGCTTACGGCTATCGCCCTCGTGTTCCCCCGGCTGGTATAGATACCTCACTAGGGCCCTATCTGGTATCTGTTTCTCCTTCCCACGCAATGGAGCGGCCGACTCTGCAACTATTGATTTTAGTTTGATAGCGTCTGCCGGTTTCTTACCGGTGAGACGGGTGACTTCATGGTTGATTGCCGACACCACCTTGGGTAACCTCGTGACCCATTCAGTCGATCGTTTTCCAGGGGTGGCCATCTCCCTAGCATACTGATAGCCGAACAAGCGCTCAGCCAAAGTCCTATTAAATCTTTCAACTATGGCTTGGCTGCGATGGGCTCCGGCCGTGCCACGCCTGACCTTTGTATCGTGTTTGGCTAGCAGTTGTGACACGGCACCCATGAACTCCCGTCCGGGGTCAACTTGCAGCTCTGTTGGCCACGTCAGCGGACTGCGTTTGTATATGCGTTCGAATCCTCTGGCTACCTGGGCCGAATCTTTCGTGGTCAAGGGTTCGGCTTCCTTGTAACGACTGGCTACGTCCACTACGGTTAAGGCATACTTGTACCTCTTGTCGTGGGGTAGGAACAGTAGGTCTGCCTGGTGAACGCTATTAGGTATGTTAATACCGAACCTCCTTCTAGGCACGTAGCGTGGTGCCGGCAAATAGATCTGCCACAGGGCTTGTTTTTCAAGCCACGCTTTGGCTTCCTCCGGGGGTACTCGCGCTATTTTAGCTAGCTTATCTACTGCGCTAGCTCCTTTCCAGTACCCACGCGGGCTGTAGTAAATAGCCTCAAATTTTTTCATGTCCATATGCATATGTGTTTATCCCATCAATAGCTATCCAACGTTTCGTGTCCATAGGCGACAGGGACGTCTTGTTTATAGTCAGTCCGTATATCTTATGTCCATCACTTCTAAGTGTGTTCATTTTATGCCTAAAGGTACGGGTCTTGAACAGGGCTTCCTTGAATCTGGCGTGTTTGATGTGTTGTTTCACCACATACTTCTTAACCCCCTTAGCCTTCCGGATCTCACTATTGTCGGCTTTCAGTATGGAGTACATCTTAGGTCTCAAACCTATGTACTCGGCTATGGGCGTGCCAGCACACTCGTCCTTCATCTTACCTAGGACCTTTTTATTTACCGTACTGTGTATGGCATGGGTCTTAGGGTAGTCGCTGGTGTCGTATAAATCGAGGTGTTTTTTCATGTCCTCGTACACGTCCTCGGTTCGAATCTCCATCAGCAGGGAATCCGTGTCAGTGTACAGCACTTCACACCTGTCACCGTACTGTTTCTTGAGCTCGTTGTAGTAAAAGTCGTACATCAGGTGTTTGGATAAATTGAGGATGCTCATCCCCACGTAAACAGGCCGGTTGAATTTTATGTGGCTTTTCTTCATGTGTAGGGCAACCAGGTTGTCTGTGAATATCTTACTACGGTTGAATGCCGGACTGGCTACCAATCTCCTGAGCTTGTCTTCCTCACTCGACCGAACCAGCTTCACGGTCACGCGTTTCCTCAGGTTCTCCATAGTCTTACCAAACACCGAGTTGTTCATGAGCTTGTAGAGATTTTTCTCAAAATCACTGGTGGCTTTTTTTCGTAGGTCTGTGTTCATTCTGATGTAGGGCTCCATCCATGGGCTCTGGTCGAACATGAGCACCCTGTGTATTTTGGTCAGCCTCATACCCAACGACAGGTACAGCTGTAGGTTGCGATAGTGAACGATGTACTTGGTCTTATTCATTAAGTTAGGCACGAGTTTTTCAACGTCTGTCACACACCCACCTGACAAGTTATGTTGGTACTCAGACATCCAGTCTGGGTTAACCCTCATACGTTCGGGGGCCAGGGGGTAGCTGTTGTGCGATGTGTGTAATTCCTTGGGATACTCTAAGTCAACCTCGAGGATATACCCTTTGTTTGAATCTGCTGCAACCCCCATAACATCAACGTGTGGTACCCATTCGAATCCCCCTGTAGGTAGATACTGGCTCATGGCCCAGCCGTACAGGTTGTTTGCGTCGAGGTAGAGAATGTGATTGGTTGGTTTGTTAGGATCGTAACCTTTCACGTATTGATTATTTGCTTTCGCGTATCGTTTGGATGCCATGGAAATCCCACCTCGCAAGCCTTTCTCAATGAATAGGTGCATGTCGTAATCTGTGAGCAATTCCAAATTAACTCCGGTCTTTTTAAGCAAGGCGTCCCACGACAGACCTGGGCTGGTGTAATACCATGCGGGGTCGAGTTTATACTGCTTGAAACATGTCCGCCTAAACGTTTCAAACACGTCGGCTAACAGCAGTACATCTGTCCTCAAGTACAGGTCGTGATAATCACCCAGGTTCTTACAACCCAGTTTATTCCATACGTTAGTCGCGTGCGAGTAATCATCTCGTGAGACGGACGCCTCATTCAGCTTGCTATAAAAGCAGTCAATAGGGGGTAGTCTGGTCTCGGTGAACTTAGCCCAACTATCCATGTACTCATAGGGGTACACACCCTTCCTCATAAGCAGGGGTCTAGTCTCGGCATCTGTGTATCGATCGGTGATAGGGAAGGTATTGTTGGCCTTGACCAGACTGTCGAGTGACGACAGGAGGAACTGAAACGAGTCAATGAACCTAAGTCCGTTTAAGCTGAAGGAGATGTATCTCTCCATGTTGTTGGGGATGCACGTTATATTACCATCGATTTTCGCGATGGCCTGCATGATCAAGTGTGAGTCGTACCCTCTCAAGTTGTGAAAGACAACGGGGATGTTTATTGTCTTAGGGTTGATTTTAAGCTTGAGGTTGCACGCGTTGTGAGCGGCGCCTCTATACTTACCAGTTATGTGACAGTGATCTCTCACCGAATCACCGTTAAGTGGTGATTCACACACGTGACAGTTAGTGCTACTAGCGTGGGCTAGCCTGTCGACTCGGGTCAGACGCATGGGAGCGATTTTATACAATGCATTCCTAATAATTTTTTCTTCCTCCTGCAAACACTTTAGAAACCTTTCAGCCGCGTCAGGCCCCCTATACACTACCGGAGCTTTCGTTTCCCCGTCACAACGGACGACAATGTATCCAAACGAACAGGCTTTATGCTCTTGTGTTTTGTGGGTGATGGGAGCCTCGCCGGCGGCACCACTGGGGGTATCCCCCACAACTAAGGCTTCGAAATCGGCATATATAATATAAGGCACAGACATTTGGTTCTTGTGGTTACTGAATTTTAGGATATTGTCACCTTCCTTAGGCATGTCGACTCGTATGGCCGTCTGCCCCACACCTTGACAATCATCCCGGTGGGATTCTAATAAATCAGCTCGGGTGAAGCCATGTAGGCATCGTACACAAAAGTGTTTTTCCCCATCGTGTTTCAACTGGTCGTGCAACAACCGGCTGAGATGTTTTATCCACGTGTAGTGATACTTTTCACCTCGTTGGATCATGAATATATTGATAACTTGGCGATCCTTCACCGGGCTGACCCTGTGTACTATTGTTGTGTTACCTTCGTACCCAAAGACATTTATAGCCAGATTATTCTGTTTTTCTACTTTAGTGATCTGGGATATGGGGGTGGGTTCATCTATACCATCCCAGTTGAGCCCATCGTCTTGGGGATAGCTAGAAAGCCTATCTGAATGAGTGCCAGCTGGAAATAAGGCTGACCTGATAGCTAACCTCAGGCAATCGTTTCCTCTATTCTTAACGTTTACTATGGCATGTTTATTCCTATAGTAGGGAGGCAAGGCTAGGTATGACCCGCCTCTGAACGGCACGTAGTTAGCTATGTCTAGATAGACATTATCGATTTTATCTACAGCCCACCCGGACCCCAAGTGTGTGTAGCGTTCTAGGTATTCTCGTATCTGCTGAAAACTGGTATCGATTGATGTATCAATGGTCTCTGTATGTGTGGCGACCTCTTGTTGGCCTCGGAAGTAAGGCTGAACATACTCAGTGGTACTCCCAACCTGCTTATCGAGCGACATTTTCACTGTGATCTGAAACTTGATACTTCCTAGATTATTTAGTTCCTGGTTGACCTTATCAGCTATCAGAGGCTTGATATCTGTAATGTCTATGTTTCTATCAACGTGCATGCGCCAACCTCTCAAATAGTTGCCTACAGCGCGCTCAGTGCGCACGAACTGTAGGTCAATAGCTCTATTCTGTCGTAATAATTCTACAAGCTGTGGTTTTCTCATACGGGAATACCCGCCTAAACCCAAATCGTGTGCCTCGGCTTTCAGTTGTTTTACAGTGGGAGGTTTTGCTACGGGGGCATGTGATAACAATGCGGTTAACCCGGCTCTCCCCAGGTTTGAATAACCCGTGTATCCAAGTTGTTTTGCTTGAGCTTTTAATTGTTTTACTGAAGGAGGGGCTTCTAAACCTAGTAATCCCAACAATGCTGACTTCCGCATTCGAGAATACCCGATCACACCTCTCTGTTTTGCGACCCTCTTCAGCTCGCGTACAGTAGACATAGTGTTTACACCTAAGAGAACCAATGTCTAATTGCTTCACAGTAAAGGGAGGTAACCCTTTCACGCACTGGAGTCTATCTTGAGCAGTCGCCTACGTTCTTTTATGTAGCCTTTTTTATTCTCGTAGATGAGTTGATGTCTGACTATGTTCGCTCCGTGAGCTTTACATAGACAGTAGTGTCCTTTAACCCCGATACCACACACAGAACACGTGTAGTTAGGACTTCCCATATGGAAACAACAGAACCCCTGATTCCTGCATTTCCTACCACAGGCCTCGGTCTTCCCCATAAGTATGTATTCGCATCGGTATGGAGCGGGTCTCATGTTTACTTATATAGGTATTTTAATCTAATTGCTTCGCAACCAACGCAGTAGCTGCTATACCCAACACTATGAAGCCCAGTTCACGATTCATTTGTCCCTTGGATGGTGTGTAGTACTGAGCGAGTGTGGGTTTATTGAGCGGTTCCAATTGTTTACCAGTTAGTAGATAGTATTCTTTCATTGCTTCATCGACATCGTTGAATGTTTGAACGGCATGGTTTTCACGCTGGAGTTGTTCATTAATAAAATCGATCCTCTGGTGGCGTTTTTTAGCGTACTCAGCCTGTGCTCTTTGTAATTTCTCAGTAGCGAGATCGTGCCGCTTCCTTTCTTCCTGTATTTCAGCCACGTGATCATCTCGTAGTTTCGAGAAGAGGAAATTACTCCCGGAAAATGCCAGGGCATTCACTAACGCCCCACCGACCATCATAGTTATCGTGGCCATCCCTATATTTATTTCATTATATTATCAGGTATTATTCCTTGTTTTACTAGGATGTCTTTTGTGGCCATCGCCATACCAAGGTTCATTATGAGCATACCCATATCCTGCAGGTTGAAATCTAGCTTGATAGTTGGTTGTTTAAGCACCATTTTAGTCAACCGAGCGTACCCTACGGCTAGACTGGCGACCACTGTGGCGTGGTATGCGTCGTTGACGAACGTTTTCCCCTCAGACATTATGTATATGATATAAAATATTAAAATTATAACATGATATGCGGGTCGACGGTGGGGGTACCCCCCACACCCCCAACAGTGGGGGTTACCACCTCAGGTACCACCTCACGTGTATATAACCACGAGATAGCCAAGGCGGCAGTTACACCTACAGCCAACAACAGTCGGGGGTTGGCCACTTTATGTTGGTTACACCACCGTTTTTTACCGGCAGCTACTCTCTTAGGATTCTTCTGCCTGGTTACTGTTGAAGTGGTCTCCACCGTCACCTCGGGACTCACTGTTGGGGGTGGGGTCTCCTCCATCACTGTGTCCACTGGGGTTTCCTGTGCAGCATCCATCTATACTATTATTATTATTCTTTCTCTCAAATTGACAATGTTTTGCCGTGATAATCGCCGCCGTCACTGGAGCCAACAACATACCATATTTGTGGTACAGCCCGCAGCTGATAGAGCTCACAGCGTGTTCGATAAAAGGGTCTTTCTCGAGGTCTTCCCACAGGTAAAGTCGGCGCTCTGGTGGAATGGGAAGGAAGTGTGATACAATACCGGTGTATATCTGGGTCATAGCCGATCCTATTGTCTTTGTCATTTCTGCTCCGAGCCGAGACTCGTATCTAGCGTATAGCTTATCGATTTCTTCGGCTGACATTTTGTGAATTTTATCCGGGGTGTAGTCTCCAAAGTAATGTTTGGCTTTGCCACCAACAGCCAACGCCACCAGTTTCTCTCGCTTGGGGGAATCCCCCACACCCCCAGTGGGGGAACCCTCCAACGACAATTGTTCGAGCAATTCCTCACACTCCATCTTATAATATAACAAGTAAGATTTAGTTTTAACTATATAATACCCGATGCAGGCAAAACACAGAGAAATGAAGGTTAAGTTGCACACGATAAATACTTCAAATATCATAGCTATATGCTTAGCTTTGCTTAGCTTTGCTTAGCTTTGCTTAGCTTTGCTTAGCTTTAGCATACTATATATGCTACTGGTTGGTCGGTCTTGAGCACGAGCTTAGCGTGTTTAGTTTCAGCGAGCTGTTTCTTCACCCGTTCCCGTTCTAATTTGCTCATCACATCGTTCTCTCTCAAACACTCCTCGAACGAATCCCTGTCCTTGCAGTGAAATAAGGCCACCCATCGCGTCTGCTCCCTTAGGTCTTTCAACACCGAGTTGAACTTCTGCGTTAGCACCCAGACGCTGTGATTTGCATGCCGGCCGGAGAAGGCCAATTACGATAGCATGTCTCTCTTTTTTGTTATCTCGCGATTAGCGCTGCAGTCGTCCAGTATGAACAGCGTCGGTTCCCCTTTAAATTTCTCGTGAAGAGCTTTCAACCAGTCCTGCAGGCGTGTTCCAGGGTCGATTTTGTGTACGTCCGGGTCCGTCATCACCCAAGGTCGCGCGTACGTTTTATTAATGCTCAGAGTAGGGCACATGATAACGATGTTATCGAACACATCCTTGTAGTAACCCTCCAACATATCCAACACGAAAACGGTCTTCCCACAGCCAGTCTGCCCGCACACTATGGCGCAGTGTGGGCCAGTGGGGAGTTGTGGGTACCCCTGGGGGTCTCCCCCACTAGTAGATGGCTTGCACGAATCTCCCATTGTCTATATTAAGTTGCGCGTCCATAATAACGTACAGATATAATTTCAACTTACCAGCGGTTTGAGCCTTCTTAGTAATCTGAATGGTTATCCCTTCGCTGCCGTTATCTATACGACGCCCGCTACCGTGCAGTTTATCATCATCCGTGGATCGCATGTCCAACCATAGGGCGTACTTGGTGGTCAGGTATTCACCGATCTGCACGGAGCCTAGGTCCAGGTCCTTTGTTATATAATCCCCCACTGGTAGCTTTTTTATCTCATCCCACTGCTGGTGTGGCCTCATACCATGACTGAACAGCTGGTTGGGCACGCCCTCGATAGTCACTTCCACCTTTTCAATCTCGGGGTTGAAAAACTTCTCGCTGTCCCTCCGGAATGGATCGTAATCCTCCACGGGGACGACCAGGATACCTTTCATCGATCGCGCCGGCACGTTCAGGTTGATATTCCACACAGTGTCGCTCTTATCTCGCACGACTGACCTATGCCTCAGTACGCGATCGTACAGGATAGCCATCTTCCCAGAGTACTGGCTTCGAACCTACCTGGCCAGCTCCGGGCTAGTGACCATGTCGAACTCCAGAGAGATGTTGTCTATGGTATAACTGGCCTCATCACCGTTCGGCGTATGCACTACTTTGCTATAGTCGTTAAACGTGAGCTCGTATTCGAGCCTATCACCCAGCGCGGCCTGGTAAAACGGCGCGTGTCCAGTGAGCAACTCAAAGTCGAGCGGCACGCAGAATCTATTCCCGTATGCTCGAGCGATGGCCTTTTCACCGTCCGATAGCTTGTCTAGCTGGTCTTGCGTGAAGGCATACCCTATGCGCGACCGGGTTGATTTGCTGATGCCCTGGTACACATCATTGACTCGTTCTCCCTCGCTTTTCCAGAGATCCCTGTAGCAGTGAAACACGTCGCTGTCGTCGATGCTCAGCACCTCGTTACCGCTGATCTTGACTGTCGTTTTCTTGATGCTAGCTCGACCCACGTTACGCACTAGCTCGCGTTTGTCGTTGTCGGAGGTCAACGTGATATTGAACGCCAGTCGAACAGTGCCTGGTACAATGAGGTCATTCTCACCAAGGTTTGGAAATCTAACCAGCAGAGTTTGATTCTGGTCTATCTTGCTGGGATTGTTGGTGATGGTCACCGACTGTCGCACGGCTCTGGCTCCTAATGGCTCTCTCAATTTTCTGAAAGGATCTAATTTTCTGCCGTACATTGTTATATAAAAGAAATATATTTTTAATACTAATGGATGAAGACATAGATATGACGGAGATGCCGGGCGCTAGTGCCCAGGCATTCGATGATGAGCAGGAGACCTCATTTACTAGTTCACCATTGAACCAAGAACTCTTGGAAACAACGGTAAATGATTATTACGAAAGTTTAAGAAGAGATAAAAACTACGTTGAACCACAGGGTCGATACCATAAGAATTTTTTTATTGATACAAAGGGTGTTCTACGCCTTAAGTCTGACCCAGGGGTTGACCTCTTTAACAAGAGCAATAAAAAACCACTGGCCTTGTCAACTCTAGCCAGCCGCCATGGTGTCGAATTTATCCGTAAAAATCTAAACATGAATGATTACGGTGGTGCAATACCTAAGGCCGTTAAAGAAGATCTGCAAGCTACCAGATCCCACCTCACCACTAGAGATGAAATGACACCACAGCGTGCTACAGAAGCCTCGGACAGCATAGAAAAACTGTTGAGCACCTACTGGGACAAACCGTTACCGGGGTTTGACTTTCCGGTAAGGGAACTGCGCGGCTTAGACGAAGCCGTGAAACGCGTGCGTGGAGAACTCGTGAACAACATGGGGAAACTGAACGAAATCGACGAGCACATCGCTAGGGAAAAAACCAAACTCAACGAAACTGAAAACGATGATATGAAGTGTCGTATCAATGAACGACTACGCGATTTAGAAGACGAGAGACGTACACGATTGGAATCCGCTTCCTCGAATCGTGAACAGCTTCGATCCCAGATCAGTCGCATTCGGGAAACAATCGATAGAATACTGAACGAGGATACAACTTTAGCCAACAGGATTCGGATATTGTTCCGGGAGCAAGGGATCACCATCGCCAGCATTCTAACTGCATTGGGTTTCATTATATCAACCCTGGTGGTGTCACTGACAGGGGGAACCCCCACACCTGCCGGCGGGGGAACTCCCACTCCCACAGGCGGTGGTGTTAAAGACTGGATAAAAAAACTCGGGGAAGGCCTAGCTAAACTGGCTGGTAAAGCCGCCGAAGCCCTTCCCGGCATCCTGGGTAGCATCGTCTCGTGGTTGTTGAGCGCTCTGTCTAAAACTGCCATGTGGCTCAGTCAAAACCTGTGGGCAGCCATCGTCGCCGTGGCGGGTCTGGTGTACGTAGCGGCTAAGAAATCTTTAACCAAATAAGTCCCAAAGTTACTCCACCAACCACTAGGGCTGTTTTATTATCAATATGCTGCTGATAGGAGGTCTGAATATGGGGGTGTGTGGGGGGTACATGAACTTTAGACTCCGGGGGTGGCGCCACTATACCCTTTTCACGTGGTGGGATGTGTGGGATATAGGGGGTGTTAATATCGGGGTTGATACCCAACTTTTGGTCCGCCGTGGCTATGACTATTTTGTTGTTATAACCCACCACTTTTTTTATTCTCAGTTGCATATCACTCGGAGCCATGTACAACCCCACGCCGAACACGTAATTGACTTTCGATCTGGCGTATTCTAACACGTTTTGGTAACGGTCGATGGCCCTCGGGAGATCAACTGGAGAATTGATAGCATCCTCAACGTTGGAAACGAATTGTGTCTGAGCGTCGTAAGCAGTTCCCTTACCGAGGATGTTGGAACGCGTCATCGACTGCGCACCCAACAGCGCCCACACGTACGTTCGAATCGAGTCGTTCAAGCGTATTGTACCAGCACGAGTGAATCCTTTCGATGTTTTTGGGATCATTTTAGTCCAGGCTGTGGCTGCATCAGGATTGGTTTGTTTTATACAGCTGACATGGATCTTTTCATTCGTTGTGGGACCTGAAAATGTATGACGGTTTGGGTTGTATGAACCATCTTTAGAACCGGCATAATATGTTCCGGACCTGTAGAAGTACACGAGAACTATACCGAGACCATGGTTCACACCAGGAAGGCGAAAGTCTTTATTCGTTGGAATCTCAAACTCCCCACAAATACGTTCATAAGCGCGTCTATCATAGGGGTTATTCGTCATACTCCACGCTTTATCTTGGGGAAGAGGAGCACTTATTTCCTTCAATATTCGTCTCGTTTGATAATAAATATGAAACAAAATAACCGCCTTACTCAGTTCGTCTATACCGTAGTCTGGTGTCACACCCGACCCTGTCGTCGCACACCACACAGCAAAGTTGAGTTGGTTCTGCCAAAACTGCATTGGGTTTTGATTCCAGTTTACCACCGCCTGCGCGTTATTAACGGACACGACATATTTTTCAAAGATATTAATAAAGGTTGTTTTAAACCCCGTACCATCTGCATTCACCACGATTTTCAAGTGTGCTAAATCCATATTATAATATATAAATTATATATTATAATATGTACATAACACTTCCAGGGATAACGAGCGGTGAGGCCGTTCAGCTGACGCACGCGATCGATAACACGTCAGGTCAACTCGAAGTCGCACTCTGCGATATCACCTACCTACCGCAATGGACTAACATTAATATCAGCAACAATAAGCTGTTCGTCAGTGGAACTCGCAGCCAGATAACTGACGGCTACTACAGCGTGTGCTCTCTAAACGACGAGGTCTTCAAACCCCTGGGAGCCGAACTCAAGATGAACGACTCAAACGGCACAGTGGTGTTAATCAACAACGGAAGAAACCCCTTGAGGCTCGGCCGACCATTAGCGAGGATACTCGGTATGTCTCCTGACGAGATAAAACCAACAACAACCGTCACAGGCACGAAGTTACCTGACCTAGTACCGTACCGAGAGCTGTACATTCATCTCGATCAGGTGAGCACAACGTACAACATTCAAGGAGGCCACCCTTCCACTATACTGAGAGCAGTGCCGGTTAAAACTGAGAAATACAACGACGGTAGAACCGAGTCGTTTTCACCACGGCAGTATAAGAGATTAACCCAGGGCAACATACCTGAGCTGACAATATCGGTGTTAGATATAAATCATAATCCTGTAAATATAGGATACCTCAGCTTAACGCTTCATGTAAAATGACCAGCGCACAAGGGCCCGGAGTGAAAAAATGCGTCAATATCGGGATCTCCGACCTCGGAGACACGCGCGGTTTCGACGCTCCCGGAGTAGATGGTAAATCGTACGCCTTGCAACTGAAAAACAACATTTACAAACGCGTTGAAATCCCCTCCGGTGGAACCCTAAGTGATATGATAGATACCACAAGAGCAACAGTCAACACTAAGTACGCCCTTGTCAACACCGGTGATAATAATTGGATAATATACCCATCGTTCGGGGGTAAACTGTTCGACTTAGACGATGTTGAGAGCACTACCGTCGTCCAAAACAAACCATATATGCTCGTCTTCACTGAAGATAACAAGTGGGTGTTGTTACCCGATAACGACGAGTGGTTTCTCAATATTAGACTTGTCTCTCCCTACGTGTTTACTGATAACAAAGACAACCACCTAAACAAAGTCGTGAACAATGGAACCCTGCTCGTGGCTTACGTCCCAACTCAGAGACGTAGCATAGTCGTCAGCCCAGTCAACACTATAGCAGCCCACATGCTATCGAGTAAACCGGCCATACAAAACGTGAAATTGCAGTTGGTGTCTGAATTCGAAGGTGTGGTTAAGATACTAGAGAGTCTACCGGCAAACTCAACACTGATCATCAAAGTCTACCTAGGGGAACCATCGGGGAATGATGTCGAGATCGTGAAGGGGATCAAACTCGGGTGGGTGAAACGACACCAGTATCAAGTTTGCAACGTTTACGTGCGGGTGGGTGTCGGCTCCAACACCAGTCTGCAGGGGGTCAACGTGATCGTGGAAAACAAGATATCACTAATCAATATCTTTCTGCCTGACAACATACACTTCATGGGTATGAAGTTCACCCCTGAATTATTATCAGAAAACCAGTTGGAAATTATATCGTAATAGTATAATAATGACCAGTCATCATCCCAACACTACGCTTAACGACCTAGGAGATACGGAGGGATTCGATCAGCCTGGTGAGGAAGATGAATTATACATCCTGCACTTCAAAGACAACGTGTACAGACGGGTGTCGTTATCAGATTTAAAAGAGCCCAAATGGCTGATCAACTTAACACTCGCCTCACCTTATATCACATTAAAAGAGGAGGGGGTAGGATTGGGGGTTGTCTCTAAGATTAGGAATAACGGTATCTGGCCCGGGGATTTCATTCTGGAGCATAACGTGAATAAAGTAGCCACGATAGATTTTAGGGAAGAAAAAATTTTATTAAGCACTGGAACAGTAGATCATAAATTAACATTTAACAGTAATTTTTATCCCCAGAGGGTTTTTGATAGAACATCCTACTCCTACACAATCATCATAGAAGTCTTCTTTATGTATTTTGACAATGAAAACTCCTCGAAAGGACAACAAATTTTACCCGGGTTGGTAATACATTGGTATACCGAACACGTAGGTCAATATTGCCGTATTGTTATACAACGGGATACCCCCACGGGTCCTATAAACCGTGTAATAAGCCTCCGTGGGGTTTTTATTACAACAGAAAAGTCTATTGGTCTCTCACATCTTAGCATTAGTTATAATCTATCCCTTGTAGGTTTCAAATACATTGATAGGTTTTTAACTGAAACCCAATTAAAATATCTTTCAAAATATACATTATAGGATGGGTCTGTACCCAGTCGTAGAGGAAGTAGCGAAGACGCTGGAAACCGTAGATGGGTTCCGCTTGAGGCAGTTATGTGATGTGAAACGTCAACTAGAACAAGACCGTGACACGCGGAAAGCACTATGTAAAAAATATAATAGAGCTTTCAATATCGTGGACGGGGCTGACACTACCCTTATGGCAACCAGCATGGGACTAGGGGCGGCAGGCGTTGGGTTGTTAGCTACCATCGTGGCCGCACCTATAGTGTTAGGTATTGAAATAACAGCTGGGGTGGCAGGGTTGGCAGGGTTGGCGCTTAAGTTAGTATCACGCAGACTTAATCGTAAGGCATTGAAACAATACGAGATCAGGGTTCTGGCCGAAGCAAAACTGAACACAGTGAGTGAGCGTATTTCCACGGCACTCTCTGATAGTAAGATCTCAGAAGAGGAGTTTCGTTCAATCCTCTCTGAACTCACAAAATATAACGGAATGAAACAAGATATTCGATCCAAGTCTCGTAAGTCTGCTATCAGCGAGGACGAGAAAAAAAAGTACGTAGAACAGGGGATACAAAAAGCCCAGCAAGCCTTTATTATGAACACCAAAGAGATCGTAGGCGGTTCACGTTAAACTGTTTCATCGATATAAACGTGACATAGGCCGCCAAAGTGAGGTATCTATACCAGCCGGGGGAACACGAGGGCGATAGCCGTAAGCGAGCCACCGATCCTATATGGTCAGTCAAAACTTACAACATAGATAAAGTGGATATGAAAGCCGACGAACCTAACTTGTACTACTTGAGGGGTGGGCCGGGTAGGGGTTTTGTAAGAGAAGAATTATTGATCGTACCGTACGGCACAGTGTTACCTCCAACCAACACAAAGTAGGCATAGTAATTACCGCCAACTTTTTTGTAGTAGGGGTAATAGTAGCAAGAGCTAAGGACCCAACCAAAGCCTTATTTAGTAAATAAGGCTTTGCAGAGACATTTCTTGAAAGTGGTCCAGAACTGTCATTCCCTATACTACTAATCGAAAAATAGAGAGACCCAGTATGCATCAACCTAGGATGATTGTGCATATTTTGTCGGACAAACAACTTGTATTCTGCAAGTTGTAATCCACTGAGTGCAAATGACGAAAGCGTGGCATCCGAGATCGAAAAACCTGTTCATTCACGACAGTCAAGTACCCTACCACCCTTGGGGATTTTACGGGACGCTTAATTACCCTGCATCGTGTTCACACCCAGTCGAGGTGGTTCCACGGTGATTGAATTAATTAGGGGGAGCGCTTCAGTTAGTACCGCGGAGCGCACCGTCTCGCGTACACGTTACGTCTCGGACTGATCAATAGATCTAGCTTTTGATCCAATCCAGGTTGCTTCAATTTATCTAAATTTTCAAACCTGATAATTTGTAAAAGGTTGTCAGTAGCAGAACACAATGTCTCTTCAGCCCCATCAAGAAACAGTTCAGTATCATCAGCATATTGTTCCAGTTTATATCCATTATCATTGATAACTTTAGCTTGATAACTTTCATCATTTCTTATGATGCAACCATGATATCTAGTAGAATTGACGTAGCACACTAAGGCTTTGCATGGCGCATAATTTCTACTGGACGCCTCTTCTCATCCCTATGCGCGAAATAGAAGCAGTTCGCCTCGAAAGGGGAAAAGTCTGTCCCCAGTACTACTCCCTGCTATTAAATGAACAATAACTCCTTAATCCAATGGAATTGCAGAGGACTTAGGACCAATTTTAATGAAGTACAATTACTAGCACAGGACTTTACACCGTCAGCATTTAGTTTTCAAGAACCGTACTTGAAACAAAAGTTTGAATAGCGTAAATTCTTATCATTCTTTTTCACCCCCCTGGTGACATAATAACTGGTGGATCTTCCATATTGGTGAGAGATGGTATTATTCATAGACCTGTTCTTGTTAAAACCAATCTTCAGGCTGTTGCTGCTCCTCTTACTTTACATACAGTATGGTTCAAAATTATTGAGAATAGCTAAAGCATTTCATATTATTAAACGAGAACAAATCAGATAAAATTGAATGTATTGTGAAAGTGAACTGACCTTTTCATGTTGTGTAGGTAACAATTTAATATTTTATCAAGTCTCCTTGAGCTTCACGGCACAGTCTAAGACGGGTAGGCATACTTCCTATCAGAGAGGTTAGCGTCTCGTGAGTTATGCTGTCCCAGTATCGGACCACTTCTCTCTTCATGTCTTCAATTTTTGTCAACCCCTTTTGATTCACACATTCCTTCATCATCCCCCAAATGTTCTCAATGGGATTTAAGTCAGGACTATATGCAGGAAATGGTAATGCAGTCACATTTTTCTCCTGAAACCACTGCTTGGCATGTTTTGCGGTGTGTTTAGGATCATTATCTTGATGCAAAATCCAGTCATTTCCATAAAACACATGTGCACCTGGAAGGAGAAAATTATCTAATATGTTAGTGTAGCGTTGACTTGTCAGATTTCCTTCAAACACACACAGCGGGGTCGTTCCTAATAAGGATATCCCTCCCCATACATGAAACTTTGGGCTGTATTTAGGTCGTCGATACAACGGTGCTGACGCAGACTTTGTCCATATTTTCACATTATTGGGATATACCCATATTGAGCTTTCATCAGTAAAAATCACATTTTCCCAGTCAAAGTTTTCATGTGCCAAACACCACTCAACACGCCTGTCTTTATGTTCTTGTTTCATGAGAGGAGAAGGAATTCCAGTCTTTTTCTCCCATCCAAGATCAATCAAATTTCTTCTAACTGTAGATTTTGATACAACTGTTGATCCCCTTTCTATCATTTCATACCTGATGTTGGAGATGCTTGCCATTTGCTTTTTAGACGCTAAAATTCCCAGCCGGACGCGATCTGGGAAGTCCAATTTTCTGGGTCTCCCTGCTCCTTTCTGGTGCCCCAAATCCTTTCCCTCTTTAAAATTCTTCCTAATCCTATACACAGTAGAAAGAGGAGTTCCTGTTCTCTCTGCCAATGTATTTACATCATCAATTCCTTGATTACACAACTCAAAAATCAACCTTCTTTTATCTTCAGCAGACATTGTTGACAGTGCTGAGGAAAATGACGTCTGCGACAAATTCAGGGGAGGTAACTCTAATTGTACTATACCCAGTAGGCCAAGATGAGTTACCTCCCTTATACCATTACTAAGTTTTAAGTATCAGTGAATCAGTTGAGGTGTTAGGATAGCTCAAAGTAAGAAGAAAAATTCTCAATAATTATGAACCAGACTGTATAACCCTTACTCTTTGTTCCTTGTATACCTCTCCTTCTGCCAATCTTCACCAGACTGATCTATTTATTTATTTAGATTTAGATTTATTTGACCAATTAGCAAAATCCTGTATCATAATTGGTGATTTCAATGGACATAACCCACTATGGGGTAAGTCCTGATACCCACAGTAAAGGAAAAGTTCTTGAAGAGTTTATATCTTACAATAATTTGAGTACATTCAGTGATGGCTATGACACATATTTACATCCTGCAACGGGAACATATTCTTCCTTAGACCTGTCACTCACTGATTCAAACGTTTATAATGAATTTGAATGGTCAGTTCATAATGATCTTTGTGGCAGTGACCATTTCCCAACAGTACTTACAGCAATTAACCCTTCCGATGATCCGCCTGTAACAAGATGGATTTTTTCAAAGTCCATTTGGTCCTTATTGCATGCCACCTGCATTGAAGAGCTTAAGTCAGACCTTTTCATGGATGTACGTACCTGATCCAGTTAAAATGTTCTCGGACAAATTAGAACATATAGCTGATGAAAATATTCCTATATAAGTCCTCTGTAAAGCTGCACACCCGTAAACCATGGCTTAATCATGAATGCAAACAGGCTAGGAAAAAGAGGAAGAAAGCCAAGAAATATTTTCGCCTTCATCCTACTGTACATAACTTAAATGATGTAAAAATCAGCTACGTTAAGGCTAAACGAACGTTTCAACACATTGAACGTCATACGTGGAAAAGAACGTTTCCAAAATAAATTCCCGTACTCCTACGTCAAGGGTATGGAATATGATGCAAAAATTTAAAGGCAAGGGTTCCAAATGCAGTAGTATTCGGCATCTCAAAAATGCTAATAACATACTAACTGAAAAATCTGATACTGCAAACAAGTTGGTGAAACTTTGGCTAAACATTCGTCCTCCTCAAATTATCATCCACAATTCCAGACAAACACACCAAGAAAAGAAAACAGCGAATTTTGATTCTAATAATTATGATGATTATAATGAGGCATTTTCATTACATGAACTTCATGCTGCGCTATCACAGGCTCACGATACTGCAACAGGACCTGATGATACCCATTACCAACTCCTAAAACACTTGCCTGAATCCTGTCTCGAAACGTTACTTGGCATTTTTACCATATTTGGATAACGCAACATTTTCCCCCTTCATGGCGAAAAGCCATATTTGTTCCTACTGCAATGCCTGGCAGGGATCATACAGATCCATCAAATTATCGACCCATTTCCTTAACTAGTTGCGTTTGCAAAACCATGGAGCGAATGGTAAATAATCGCTTATTTTGGTTTTGGGAAACCAACAATCTGATCACTGAGATACAATGTAGTTTGCGTAAAGACCGAAGCACAAAGACCGAAGCACAACTGACCACGTGGTTCTTTTGGAATCATTTGTTAAAAATTCTTTCATTAGAAAACAACATGCAGTATCAATCGTTTTTTATTTTGAAAAAGCTTATGATACTACTCGGAAGCATGGTATTTTTAAAGATTTACATTCTTTGGGGTTGAGAGGTCGCTTGCCTCAATTTATATCTATTTTTTTAACTGACAGACAGTTTCAAGTACGTGTGGTTTCAACCGTCTCAGACTACTTTCATCAAGATCAGGGTGTTCCACAAGGCAGTATTTTGTCTGTGACCTTATTTAGTATTAAAATCAATAGTCTGTCTAAGGTTGTAAGTGATTCAATAGATGGATCACAATTTGTGGATGATTTTATTGTTTCTTGTAGAGGTGGAAATATGCATACAATAGAGCGGCAATTATAAATTTGTCTCAATAAAATTGAAAAATGGTCACTTGAAAATGAGTTTAAATTTTCTATAACAAAAACAAATTGTTTGCATTTCTGCAGAAAGTATAAACCGCATAAAGGTCCAGTATTATTGTTAAATGGCACTCCAATCAAAGTAGTAAAGGAGGCCAAGTTCTTGGGGCTTATTTTCGACTCACGTCTAACTTTTCTACCCCACATTAAATCCCTTAAACCTAAAAGCCTGAAAGCAACATCAAAATACTTGATTCTATCCACCATCAAGGTCTAAGACTTTGTCTTGGGTCATTTAGAACCTCTCCTATTGACCGTCTTTACGTCGAGGTCGGTGAGCCATCTCTTACTCAACTACGTATAAAAAACTCTCCTTACAGCATAAAACAAAACTATACTCTAATGAGGCCAACCCTGCATTTAACTGTCTTTTATTCCTCTTTATGAGGATCTATACAATAAAAAGTCTTCTCTAGTTTCGCCTCTGGGAGTAAGAGTGAAACCTTTTCATTCTGCTGGCGGCATTGAGCTAGCCAATATATCTCCTTCCCGTCTTCCCGTCTTCCCGTCTTCTTTCGTCTCCTCCTTGGCAGCTAGTTAGACCCGAAGTTGACACTGACGAGGTTTAAAAAACGGAAACAAGTGAAGTACAATATCAACAAGAACACAGTCAATTAAAAATTAACTATAGTACATACAAATCTTTGTTTACGTCCAAGGATGGTGGCGCATCAGATTACCGGATAACCGTTTTATTTTCACAGCGGAAGCAAACGCTATATTAACGGCTCTTAAATATACTGAAAGACATCCTCGACATAAACAGTGTATAACCTACTCAGACTCTCTTTCTTGCCTCCAGGCTATTAAAAACCTGCCATGTAAACGTCGATTTTTAATAGAAATTATAGAATTGTATAATGATCTTGCTACTGGTCAATACGACATCGTGTTTTGTTGGTTACCAAGCCATGTAGGCATTTCTGGTAGCACAATGGCTGATCTTGCTGCCAAGGCAGCACTCAACAAATCTGTGACACCACTTATTCTATACTCTGATTATAAAGTTACAATTAGATCGTATATCCGTGATCTGATGCAAAAGAAGTGGGACACCCAAGTGGGTGGAAATAAATTACATGCAATAAAACCTTATATTGGGTATACCCACTTAGGTTGTCAGTCCAGATTTGAAGAGGTCATTTTGCGGCGATGTCGTATTGGCCATACGAGATATACTCATGAATACCTTTTGAAAGGCGAGGATCCTCCGTTCTGCATCCCATGTGATGAAAGAATCACAGTCAAGCATATCCTGCTTGACTGTGTTGAGTATTCCATCACACGGGATCAGTATTTTAATTCACGAACCATGAAGGATCTTTTTAGCAATGTTAGTCCTCGTTTAATCATTGCATTTTTATAGGAATTAGATTTGTTGAATGAATTGTAAATACATAAAGTATTTTATGATTGGAAGATTAAATTAGTAACTCAAATCGTCAGTGGCTGTACCCTCAAAGCGGGTTAAAGAACTGTAAAAACATTGTCCTCATGAGAGGGTATTTAAGTCCCAAAACATTTGATGTAAATTTAAGTTTTCCAGGTGTTTAATCGTAGAATAAGTGTTCTTTTATTGTATGGCTAGATTTGTCTAAATTGCTAACAGCAGAAGGGATGGTGTAAATCCAACTAGAGTCCATGCAGGAAGCAAATGTACTTTAAGTCCCCATGGTCCTTAGTAAGGTGTTGTACCTTCAGTTCTGGGCACCCTATAGTTCATTTTTATACTCTATTGTCCTCTATAGATACATTGTTTTAGGTCTAACCACTAGTGTTACACTTTACTCTGTGATATACTAGTTAGTTTTACTGTCCTTCGTTGACAGGTTTTTACAATGTATGTGCTATTAATTTATTTGTATTTTTATAATTAATCGTACTCGTCACGATATTTCTGCAATGATGCCGATGTGACGTTAAATATTAACTCACTCACTCACTCGTGGATGGTTCTCAAAGTCAATGAAAAAGACTCTTTTTGAAGAAAATGATAATATACTGAGGGCTGCAAGGGCGTGCACATATTTCAAACAGCCGGCCCGATGCAATAACAATCGGCGCTAGGCCTCCGGGCCGGCGATTATTTCGAACGCTGCAGCGTTGTGTTGGTAGAATATGGGCCCAGCGACCACTGCGTGGAATTAGCCTCCACATTGCAACATCGTAGGAACCTTCTACAGTGATCATTACCACATCGCTGTTTATTGGTACAGTATCATTTTGCTGATAAAACACGCGTGTATTGCAGTGTGCTTCAACTTTCATCAAGAGTTTTTATTACTTTTTATTTTTTTTTTGAACAAACACAACCTGTGTACTTTCTTTTGTTCGTCAGTTTGTTCTTATATTCGGAGGCCTTCATATCATTACGTCAAAAGCGTGAATGAAGTAAACAGTCCAAAGGTACATTATGATTTTTCTAGATTTTCTTCAAAGACAAATATGATTTCTGAGGCACTCTATGATAAATATTTGATTGCTAATCTAAAAAGGTTCTTTTATCTACTGAATTTAACGCCGAAGTATTTATTATTGTCATTTTCGATATTTACCTGATACAAATATAACCAAATGATTGGGGTGGCCCGCTTTAAAGGAAGAGAGCTATTCTGACGATATATCGTAGTATCGATAATACTGATACTTTATCCAACGATAAATGAATCGATACTTTTTCGTATCGTGATGCGTATCTTTAACCTTCAAATTGTTACTTTTCACTAGAAATTGACTTTTATGTCAATATTTACATGGTTACTTGACATAAAATATACATTTTGAAAGAAAATAACTAAAGTTTGCATACCGTGATGTGCATCGAATCGAAGCATATCTTTCCAAGATATCGCAATATGTATCGTATCGTCAATTTTCGGTATCGTAACACTTTTAATTTATAGACACAACTGATCTATTTGCATAATTTGTACTAACTGGAAAAAATTACCCATAACATCACATTTTACTCTATGTCATAACACTTTAAAGAAAGGTACATGCCTTGTAAACGAATGCTGAAAGGCGAACCACTACAACGCGGTTTTCTTCGTCATCCAGACACATGTAATAGTACTTTCGTTTTCGATTTCAGGGGTTGAAAGACAGGATATTTAACCTCAATTACACTTTTTAAAACAACTGAACCTAGCACAATAAGTATGTATATCATATAGATCCTATTTTAGGAAATGATAGCATCCACTTTCGACTGACGAACAATACCGAAATGGAAAGTAAGAAATATTCGAACAATGATTAATATGTTAATAACCAAGAGGACGTTTCCGTAAAAAAATTAAATCGTAACCAAAATTTGAAGAAAACAAACTATTACCAACATAAGTAACGTAGGCTTACATACTTTCAATATCAGGCGTCTTGAGAGACAGTGCAGACACGTTACATTGAAGCACTGTTTCTGACGTGTGAAACAGCCTTCTCTGCTCCATCTACACCCGAGACTGACCATATTCGTGCGCAGTATCTGTTCTGCAAAAAAGAGAGAGTACATGTGAGAATATATATAGCTAACATGGCAAGTTCAGTGATTCGGCGGTTGTTAGGCTGATCTGAGGTGAAACATGTGGCTGATCTGGTCAACAGAAAAGGATAGAACCTGTCCCTCCGCTGCTACGACGCTGGCTTCTCTACGTGGTGGGCAGTGGTAAGGAACGACGGCCTGATCATTGGCGAGTCTGGCTCTACTGACATTGGTTCAAAATATCACTCATCCCTGCTTTCCCAATATACTGTAGTAGCACTCTACCGTCATACATTCCTGTCCCCAATCGCCAGAAATAGCGTTAGCCTCAACTTTCGGCCTTCAAACTTCAGACTTGACTAAGGAATACTGACTAAGGTATTGACTAGAAAAACATCACCTAGTTATTTAAATCGTATAGTATGATTGAACAGATGAAAGTACTGGTAAACACATATAAGATGATCCACAACCTGACAAATGACCCCAATTTGCATACTTGGGAACGCCCCACAGAACGATCCACTTGAAACAAGAGGGAAACAGGTTGTTTGATAAATATCAGAACAGAACAGAACAGAACAGAACAGTTTATTCTCGGAGAAGACCCACCTACGGTGGTACATGTGAAAACATTGTGAATGGAAATGTATCTTCAATCAAGATGGCGTATAAAACATCTCATAAATTGAAGTGCAATAACTACAATCTGAGCATGCTAGAAAGAGTATTCAAAAACTTAGAGAGGTTTTTAATGTGTTTTGTTTTCTGTACTGAGAATAGTTTTTTTAGTTTGAATGCATTTGGCCATTTATAGAAGTATTCTGGGATGTGCATCACCCGCTGTTGGAGAAGAACTTCGCATTTAAAAAGGTAATGGAATTCGTCCCCAACAGACGGAGAATCACAAAGTTTACAAAGTCTATTTTCTTTTGGAGTATTGGACCAGCGTCCGGTTTCGATGGGTAGATTATGGTTAGACAGCTTGAATTTGAGAATCGGTATATATATTTCTTTAGGAAGAAACAGATAGTTATCAAATAATATAGTGTCTTTAACAGTTTGATAGAATTTACCTTTGGAACTGGAGGACAGTTCAAAATGCCAATATTGTAGATACTGGTTTTTTAATGTTAATTCTATTTTAGATACCAAGTATTCATTTGAGCAAAGAAAAGGGTTTTTGTATATTTCTGAAAGTCCACAATTATCTAAAATATATTTAACATGTTTAAACCATTGTAATTGGTTTACAACGTTCGGTAAAGATGATGTTACAAAGTTATATAACATAGTTGACAGTTTCATATTGAGTGGGTTTATAGCTATTTTATGACAGAGTGAGATAATTCTTTTATATATTTTAATGTATAGAGGATATCTTCCAAATTCTCCATATACCATATAGTTGGGAGTTGAGTTTCTAAGACCACTGGCGCATTTTAGAAATTTCAAATGTGTTTTTTCAATTAACAATAAGCTTTCATAACCCCATATTTCTGAACCATACATTAATATGGGAGCTATCATTGTGTCGAAAGCTGACATCAAACAGTCTAAAGGTAGATTCAAATTACGTGCTCTTTTCAGAAGAGAGAACATTGCTTTAGTTGCATTTTCTACAAGACTTTTGATTGCATTTACAAATCGTCCATTACGGTGAAGCTTGATACCAAGGTAAGTATAGCTATCAACAATTTCGATTGGTTCGCCCCCGTAAGTAAAATGTAGTTTCTTTTCGAGTTTTTGGGAAGGGCCACTACCGAATACAACGATTTTGGTTTTAGAGAGATTTACTTTTAACCTCCACTGACTACAGTAGTCATAAAATGAATTCAGAGACAACTGCAAATCATTGGGATTGTCATTTACCAAGACAGCATCATCGGCATATAGTAAAATTATAAATTTTATCCAAACAGTGATGTTCTTTTCAGCAGATTGTTCAAAATTAATACCTGTACATCCTTGACTGTAAAGGTGTGATTCGATGTCATTTATGAATAGTGAGAATAATAAAGGGGAAAGATTTTCACCCTGTCGCACCCCTGTGTTGCATGGGAAGTACGAGGTTATATGGTTACCAAACATAACAGCCGATTTTATGTTATGGTACATATTTTTAACAATGGTTAGTATTTTACCATTTATGCCATATTTTAGTAATTTATGCCATAGTCCAGCTCGCCACACTGTGTCAAAGGCTTTTGTGTAATCAATGAAAACACAATACAATTTTTTTTTGACAACTTAAGGATTTCAAATATCGTGTGTATTGCAAATAAATTGTCACAAGCCGAGAAACCTTTTCGAAACCCAGACTGTGATGGAGAGAGGATACTATTTATCTCAACAAAATGTGTAAGTCTCGTGTTTAAGATACTTGTGAAGAGTTTTCCAAAGCAACTTAGTATAGTTATGGGTCTGTATGAATTGGGTTCCTTTGGGTCACCTTTCTTCTTATAAATAGGTTTGATTGCACCTTTAAGCCAACAGTCTGGGACGATTCCAGAATCTAAAATCAGATTAAAGAAACTAGTTAGGAGTGGTATTAATTTTTCAGACGCATCGATTAAGAAATCATTTTCTACTAAGTCTATTCCCGAGGCTTTGTTACGCTTCAAGTTTTTAATGGCAGAGGCAATTTCATCACTTCTGATTACATCATTAAGAATATGTGTATCAAATATAGGATCATCAGTATCCTCATTATCAAGAGGGATATGATCATTACAATTCGTTTCATTAACTGTTTTAAAATACTCGTAAAAATTTTCTAAGCTAGGTGATATGTCTGTTTTCACATTTTCTCGCCTGTTTAGAATCTTCCAGTAATCTTTTGGAGAATGTTTTCTTTTACTACGAAATTGTTCAGCTGTTTCTTTAGAGAATAATTTAATATGTTTATCCATGCATTTTTATAAGCACGGGACGATTCATAAAATCTTTCTTTATTAAATGGAGTTCTAAATTTCTTAAACACATTTTTAGCTTTATGGAATTTTCTACGCATCTTCCTACATTCAGAGTTGAACCAAGGTTTGTCTTTTCTGCCTGTTTTCGTCTTAGGGGAGTTAGCATAAGTCTTCCTAATACCAAATGTTTCACGTGCCGCATCAACTAATACCAGCGCCAAGTCAGAGGCGATGTCATTTACAATATCTGGGTCAGCCCCTTCCTCACACGCCAACTCAGTGCGTCTATGTATATCTGTTAACTTTTCGGAATTCACATTGTGGCAAAAGGTATTCGACTTTTCAATATCATAATGTTTTGGCCTATTTCTTTGTGGGCTTTTCTCCGTTACTGGGTTACTGGCAGGTTTTGGTGTATTGCTACAGCTGTGAAGTGCGAAGTGAATAGGACAATGTACATCTGAGTAAAGAGGTGAGAATTCAAAAACTTCGAAATCTTTGTACAATGATAGACAGGGAGGGGATGTAACAATATAATCAATTACAGACTTGTTTTTACATGTTGCCTTGCCTGTTTCCTTATCTTTATCTATTCGCCCATTACAAATAAACATGTTTAAATTTCTACACAATTCTCTATCAATCTATATCCAAAATTATTTGCTGTGCCATTGTCTTGAGTAATTCTATCATATGGGAGGTGTAAGTTATCTAGAACATTTTCTGGGTTTATGTCGTTTTTCATTTCGTCTAAGTCCATATCGGGGCGGTGGGGTAGTGTAGTGGTTAAGGCGTTCGCTCGTCACGCCGAAGACCCGGGTTCGATTCCCCACATGGGTACAATGTGTGAAGCCCATTTTCTGGTGTCCCCCGCCGTGATATTGCTGGAATATTGCTAAAAGCGGCGTAAAACGTAACTCACTCACTCACTAAGTCCATATCAAATTCATCGACAATATGTTTATCTATCGACAAATAATCCTTCATATTACTGGTCCGAGCATTAAAATCACCCATGAGGGTGGCATAATCACTAATTGAAAGGTAATATAATAGTGACTGTTCTATTTCGTTAAAAGCATCATTATTTACATATTTAGATCCTTCAGGTGGAAGATATACAATGCCAATATAGATGTCTTGATCAATGTGAAACACTTGCCTGTCAAGTTTTATCCATAAGATGAATTTATAGTCATTTTCTAAAACTGTGACATGTTTTTCATATTTATGTTTTATAGCAACTCCTATTCCACCAGACTTTCTGGCTGCATTTAGTCTGTGTTTTAAGCATATTCTATATCCTTCTAATTTTATATCATCAAAGCAGTCTGTTTTAGTTTCTTGAAACCCTATTATGTCATGATCTTCCAAGAGCTTAACAAATTCATCATACTGAAGTCTTTTTCTAAGGCCACATACATTCAAACTTAAAAAGTTCATAATAGTGTTATAATTTTCAGATTCATCAGGAGCATCATCATCATCATCATCATCATCATCATCATCAGTATCATCATTATCTGCAGCATATGCACTATTAACAGTATTTACATCTTTGGCACCATTACAATCATCATCATCATCATCATCATCATCATCATCATCATCATCATCATCATCATCATCATCATCATCATTGTTTGTTGTTTTGTTATCAATTGTTATTGTTGATCCATTGTTCATAGAGTTCTGCATATCAACAGAAATGGCTGTGTGTGTATTTGGGTCATCTACATCAAAGTCAACATCATAAATATATACATTTGATTTCAAAGAGGAATTTGTAACATAAGGTTTGTATATAGGTAACATTGATTTATTGAATGGAATGTCATTGTTAGCTATACTATTACCACTTCTTGTTGTTGGTCCATTGTTCATATTAAGACTATCACACTTTTTAAATGGATTAACTAGTTGTTCATTACAGAAAGATTGGAGTGATGGTTGTATTACCTTTCTGTCACTGTACTTATCTAAATGTACAAGTTTCCTGGGATATTTATCACTTTGTTGGGAGTAATTTGTATTTGAAGTCTTACAGAATAAATCAGAAGTATTATTGTCAGAGCTGTGGTTACAGTTTTTGTTGCATCTGTCCTTGTCAGTTAATGGTTTGTAACACTTAGGGTTACATCCATGGACAGTATGCGAATATTGACCACCGTGCCTGTCCTAAGGTATTCTGTGGGTAGGAGTGCCCGATGAAGTTGGGAGTCTATAAGGGGGCGGGTTTGACACATGTTGGAGCTTTCTGTCTACATAGAGTTTATCTATGACAATATACGCCTGTTTGCCTTGTCTCTTCGCGTCTCTCAGTAGAGGCATGAGTACATCCCGTCGATACTTGCCGATTTCATCCGGAAACTGCTCCATAATACTGAACGGTTTACCTTTCAATCGTCGTGCAGCTGATTTTACTGTGTCCCTCTCTCGTGTGTAAATAAACTTGGCAATCATAGCTCGCGGTCTGGTGGCACCACCTTGTTGTTTTTTGTTGCCGATCCTATGAACCCGCTTGAACTTCATGTCATCAGCGTCAGGTTGAAGATGTTCCTTGATGAATTGTTTCAACACATTCTCACAATGTTCTGTTGTTCTGTTTCAGGGATTCTGTTTCAGGGATTCCAGTAAAAATTAGATTATCACGCATGGATCTGCATCTGAGATCTACTGTGTATTCTCTAAGGATAAGGTGATCTTCTCTCAAGCGTGAAATATCAGAGGACTATGCACTGACCTGGCTACCTAGTGATTGTAGGTCCGCTTCCATGTTTACTTTGTCAGCGTTCCACTGATCGAAGCCATCACTCATGAATCGTGAGCCTGCCTCAACTTCAGCTAATTTAGTTTTTATGTCATCAATTTCCTTGACTTTGAGCTCAAGCTTGGACATGTTTACTTTGATTGTGTTAACATCATGTTCAATAGCATCCAACTTTGCAAGTCTGGCATCCATTTGTTCCAATTTAGCTAAGATGACCGCCGTGTCGGGGTTATGCTGGGTTTGTTGTGGGTGGGGGTAAGGGTGTTGATACTGACCTTGATTATGCATATACATTGGAGTGAAAGGTGGCGATGTATAGACCGTATCCAGAGACTTTCTCACAGATTCACCGACGTTCATATCTGCTTGGCGTTTGCTTGCCGGTGTGTGTCCTGTATTCGTGTCAGACTCGGTCGCACTTGTCGAGGACGATGACTTCTTTTTTCTTTTGTTATCTTTTTCGGGGTTTGATGTTTTAGGCATGTTAAACGTACCTTGGTGTCACGTGATGTGTCATTTTGCGGGATAATATTGTGTAATCAAAGCCTTATAAGAGCTATAGTGATGAGCACATGAAAAAGCAAACCTTCTCCCGCCATCTTGATCACGTGAGAAGTTAATTTCCCCCTTGCGTTTCACGCATGAATTGTTATAGCACACTCGATTTGGGAGCAGGTACAATCCCAACGAATTTAATCAACACAATATACTGAGCAAATATGTTCAGGACCACCGATCCATTTCACAAAGCAAATGACATTTTCCTGGGTTTTTTTTAACAAAATTGTTGTGTGTGTTTTTAACGCTATATAAACTTTGTACAAATTGCGGGCTGTACACCGGTCGAAATCATCAAGTTTGTAACTACAAGTTTTGGGTTTGCGTAACTTGGTGGGAGTGATAAATGTAGGTCCACTCGCACTCCTACCACCTTCAGCCTTAATGCGCTTCAAAGTTGCCGTTGTGAGTCCAGTAGCAAGGCTACTTTGTAAAAGAGAATCTGCTTTGGCTGCACAATTTTTGTCCATATACATGATAACATTGTATGCTATCTCCCTTGCCCGAGAATGAACTATTTGCCCATGTTTTCCTAACTTGGACATTTTTTACTACAACTGAAATCTGTTTCACAGTATTGACACAGGTGTAAAACAGTAGCGAGACAGGTGTTAATCAGTAGCGGTGTTGATTTCATGTCACGGTTAGCATGTACTGCACATGCACAATCGTCAAGCTACTTGTAGCAGCCACGTGTACTCGCCCAATTCGTTGTACCGCCTCTCTTGTCACAAATGCGTTTAGTGCGCGGGATCATCTAATATGTGTCTAGCAGTAGGTGAGTATGGATTTACAGCGGTTTTAAGCAATTTCTGCAATATCACCAGAAATGGGCTTTACACACTGTACCAACCACTAGGCTGTCTCCCAAGATATAGAAACAGAGTTTGGAAGGTTTGTCAGCTGTCACGTGACATAAACTGCGTTACTCTCCGATGTGTAAACATGGCATGAAACATTCAGGGCGATTTCCTGAAAACGATCCCATATCTGTGGCTGATTCCTTAATATAATATTATTTTTTACTGAACGGTAAAGAATCACTTCAGCATAACAAGAGCAGTTCTGGGTATATATCTAGGTATATATTATAAGGTGTTTATTTGTTGAATGGACCACACAGCCAACAAGAAAAATTATTCGTAAAGTTTATAGAGTTACCTGTCTGGTTCTTTTGCTTTGTTTTCACAAACATAAACATCAATCAACGATTTGGCAACATAAACTAGTAAAACATATATAGCTCTTGTGTAGGATGCAGGGCCAAAACACAGTTTATTTTTAGATGAAGTTGTCGGCCTGTATATAGACTACCTTAAGTGTTATGTCAAAGGATGTAAAAGTTGCTTCCAAGTTTTCAAATGGGGAAAAGGATGCCTTTGGTGTGATCCGCTCAACAAGACTGTCCTCGTGACTCAATCTCCTCTTCCTCCTGGAAGGACATGCACATGACGGAATCCTGGCGGTGTCATTTCGGCTATATATTGCTTCATCCCCTGCCTCTTGAAGCTAAGTTTCAGTTAAGAATAAAACATCAATGTCATATTCAGTAAGCATGTCAGCTATTTCTGTGGATTTATTTTTGGAAAACTGAACATTCCAGAACACAGCATTGAGTAAACAGTTTGAACTATTACTGGTTTTGTTTTGTATGCATTCGTGGTTAGTTGCATGGACTGTACATAGATTGTTCACTTCCCGTCCAAATCTACAACATCTTTTTCTTATTTTCCCCTTCACATATAATGTGTTTATAATGGCTGGCGGACGATGAAGTTGGTGTACTGATTGTCTGATTGACAATTGCATATCTCAGGAGTACACGGGTGGCTGATTGGTCACCATTGTTCCATCCTCTCACGCTCTTGTCTTACTATCAGAGCATGGATACTGATCAGCAAGACATTTGAGATCACAGAGAAACACAAACAACATAAAACTACCCATAGCTTTCCTAATCATGCACTTACTTTTTCAACCAGGTGTGAAGGGCTACGTGACAAATTCCGAGGGCAACGGACGACCAGGACATCCTGTTACAGGTTTATTTTTACAATCCAGCATATGCTTTTCGCATTCATGTAGCAGTATGTTTGTGTGTAGTATATTGTTAGATTTTAAATCATCATCATAGTAAACTTATATGAAGTAAATTAATAACCTAAACCAAAATATTTAATGACATAAACCTAAGCATGTAACATTTAATTTCCTGAAATACCTGTGTTAACTCCAGCACTTGGATAGTGTAGCCTCTTTATTGTATATAGGTTCCTGGGTATTGTCACTTGGGCAGTCACGGGCTTGGCCTGTGATTGGGGTTTTATTGTTCTCTGGGGTCACGTGATCGTTTTAGTCATGTGCGGTCAAACTTCAAACTTATGGCTCATCAGCAGACTATTTCTCCCTTCTGCCAGTGAGCACATGTTCTGCGCGAGGGAACATAGGGTAAGTTAATGTATTACTTTTTCTGGAATCTTAGGTTGACCATTATGTATTTTAGGCCTTGCTATATATGTAGCATTTTAGTAAGTAGTGTATTATGTTGTATGGTAGTGTTTATTCAACTTACCCGTGTACTTGATAGAGGTATAGACAAAGTGTATTGCACAGGATATAAATTTACATTTTGCGTGTGTAAACGGGTTAGAAGTATCTTTTATACCATGTATGTATTTCCGGAAGTGTATAACATAATCTGTACATGCTAAGAATGAAGATTTTATGGATATCAACTTCTTTATTATGAGAACACAACGTTTCGGAGTTAATGCTTACTCCTTCATCAGGTGATTGAGAATGGGGTACAGAGCTATATTTGTATGTACAGGTAAAACAATAACAAAGTAAGAAGTGGAGTGAATTAACGAAAGCTGGAAGCCAGTATAAACAAGCACTGATAGGAAGCTGACAGGTATGATAACAATGATGGAGGCCAATGGTATTACAGATGAAAGGATATGTATACATAACACGGGTAGGGGATAAGGACGATGTACATGATTGGGGATAAACTATGGAAGTGAATGGTGATACATCACGCATGATTGGATGAGGTTTACATAGCACATGATTGGGGATTAAGGCGGTGTACATGATGACTGCATGAGGCTTGATGAGCATGTTTACATGAGGGTGATGTACAAACACAAGTTGATAAGGATGTACACAGGTAGATTGTCTATACATGAATTACATAGAATGTACACAGATAGATGAGATTAATTTATCAATAAGTCCCAGGCACTTGGAAGGTACGCTCCTTGGTCATGGTTGATTGCTGGTTTGCGTCTCCGGATCTCGATGGCCTCTTGTAGTTTCCTTTAGCGCCAGTTGCTATGTAAACATCATCCAATCATGCGTAATGTATCACCATTTACTTCCATAGTTTATCCCCAATCATGTACATCGTCCTTATCCCCTTTCCGTGTTATGTATACATATCCTATCATCTGTAATACCATTGGCCTCCATCATTGTTATCATAACCGTCAGCTTCCTATCAGTGCTTGTTTATACTGGCTTCCAGCTTTCGTTAATTCATTCCACTTGTTACTTTGTTATTGTTTTACCTGTACATGTAAATATGTCTCTGTACCCCATTAAGCATTAACTCCGAAACGTTGTGTTCTCATAATAAAGAAGTTGATATCCATAAAATCTTCATTCTTATGTATTTCACTTCTAAATGCCCTTCAAAGACCTGTACATGCTAGTGTTCCATAAACTTTATCATAAACATATATAGTATGTTAATCCAGCCTGCGTCCCTTTGAGGAAGTAATATATCTACGTGCATGCTCTTTATATAAAGGGTAATGTGATTTATCTAAAGGGATTTGTAACGCATATACAAATGAATTGTAAAGTGTTATAAATAACATGGTTACATTGTGTCTGTGCAGTGCCATGATATTTATGATTGAATTATGTATGTCTTAGAACAAATCTGGACTACCATTTACAAAAATATATCCCCTGAACCCCGCAAGCACTCGCTTGTGATTGAGAGAACATGAGTATTCCAGTTACATTCCCAAACTGTGTCAATGACGACCCATTGGAAAATTGATAAAACGGCAGAAGCCACACTTACACACTGTTATTAAACAAATCTACATATGTTAAAAATGTGATTCCAAGACCCGTTTCTTTCAGACGCGGGGACCATGGCACATTTTGGATTTGGTTTTGGTCCCTCCACACCCCCTTCTACTCGGACTTCAGTACACTGCTTCTCCGAGACACCGATGGGAGGAGTTCATGTCTGATGGTGGCTCTACAGTGTCTCCGCTTTTCGCGTAGCTCCCAGCCGATGAAACTATGGAGTAGGTTCGGTGTTAGGGCCTGACTGTCCAGTCAGGATGGTTGTTGTAGCAAGTTAGGGTTGGTACACTCTGTGTCCCCAGTGCTGACGGCCTTTGACTGGTAGTTTAGGCAGTTAGGGCGATAGGGCCTCCTCATGCATGCCCTGCATGATGCTGTCATAGAGATGGCATGATTTAGTGCTTACCCACCCTTAATTCATTCAATAGGTAGTTCCCCGAAACAGCAAGTCCCATATGGTCTCTCTGGGGGCAGTGTACTGGCCACCACCGCATAAAGTATTGCAATATTTCAGGTTGATATTCAGGTTAAATCGTGTTTTTCACGACCCAACATATTTGTTTTGCATTTAACATCTTTGTTAACATCATTCTATAGTTGTTGTTCCCCATTGTAAAACTACATTCATGCAGTCATAACATCTGTGATAAGTATGAATGATATAAACGATCTTTACCTTTATGAGTAGAACAGTCGTGCAGACATACAAAAATACATTTGCCATTCATTATATATGTAGTGAGCTTCAGTGATTTTAAACATTAAAGTTATCTTTTCGATTAGGACCATGGACATCATTATCTGGGGGAGGGGGGGGGGGGGGGTATGAACCATGAAGTCCCCAAGAGGCAGTGACGACTAAAAACAAGACAATCCATGGACAGAAGTGAACCAAGTGCCGAGTGATGGAGGAGGAGTGCCACGAAACCGACAGAGAACCAGCGAGGCAAGTGTTTCAATCTTTTGACATCATGTGCCAGTTACAACGTGCATTTCAGGATACAGATTTTTTCACAATTCCGTATACATGTATATACATACTTTTACCATTCATTACCTATATAGTAAGAATCAATGATTTTAAACATTAATTTATTCTTTATATATACAATTAGGACCGTGGACATCATCATCCTGCGCACAGAAATCGACCACAAAGTCCCCCAGAGGCAGTGATGACTACCAAGTAGACGCTCCATGGTCAAAAGTGAACCCAGGAGGGAGGGAGGACAAGTGCCATTAAGCCGACAGAGGACCAGGGAGGCAAGTGTTTCAATCTTTTCATATTCACCATGACATCATGTGCCAGTTACATCATGCACTTCAGAATGCAAATTTTTCCATAATTCTGTATACAGGTATATACATATTTTTGGCATTAATTACCTATGTTATCAACATCAATGATTTCAAACATTAATTTATTCTTTATATATACAAATAGGAACGTGGACATCATCATCCTGGGGGCAGAAATGGACCATGAAGTCCCCCAGAGGCAGTGACGACTGCCGAGAAGAACTCCATCGATAGAAGTGGACCAAGGAGGGTGGGAGGGAGGGAGGACGAGTGCCATGAAGCCGACAGAGGATCAGGGAGGCAAGTGTTTCAATCTTTTCATGTTCACCATGACGTCATGTGCCCGTTAGAACATGCAGTTCAGGATACAAATTTTTCCATAATTCTGTATACATGTATATACATCCTTTTGGCATTCATTATCTATGTAATCAATATCAATGATTTCAATCATTAATTTATTCTTTATATATACAATTAGGACCATGGACATCATCATCCTGGGGGCAAAAATGGACCCAGGAGGGAGGGACGATGGACCACTGCCACGAAGCTGACAGAGGACCACAAAGGCAAGTAGACATCAACTAACATCAGTTATTTCAAACATTAAACTTCTCATTATCTTTGCTCTCAGCACCATGGACATCATCATCCTGGGGGCAGAAATGGACCATGAAGTCCCCCAGAGGCAGTGACGACTGCCGAGAAGAACTCCATGGACAGAAGTGGACGAAGCTGACAGAGGACCACAAAGGCAAGTAGACATCAATTAACATCAGTTATTTCAAACATTAAACTTCTCATTATCTTTGCTCTTGGCACCATGGACATCATCATCCTGGGGGCAGAAATGGACCATGAAGTCCTCCAGAGGCAGTGACGACTGCCGAGAAGAACTCCATGGACAGAAGTGGACGAGGCTGACAGAGGACCACAAAGGCAAGTAGACATCAATTAACATCAGTTATTTCAAACATTAAACTTCTCATTATCTTTGCTCTCAGCACCATGGACATCATCATCCTGGGGGCAGAAATGGACCATGAAGTCCCCCAGAGGCAGTGGCGACTGCCGAGAAGAACTCCATGGACAGAAGAGGACCCAGGAGGGAGGGAGGACGAGTGCCACGAAGCCGACAGAGGATCAGGGAGGCAAGTGTTTCAATCTTTTCATGTTTACCATGATGTCATGTGCCCGTTACAACATGCATTTCAGGATACAAATTTTTCCATAATTCTGTATACATGTATATACATCCTTTTGGCATTCATTATCTATGTAATCAATATCAATGATTTCAAACATTAATTTATTCTTTATATATACAATTAGGACCATGGACATCATCATCCTGGGGGCAGAAATGGACCCAGGAGGGAGGGACGATGGACCACTGCCATGAAGCTGACAGAGGACCACAAAGGCAAGTAGACATCAATTAACATCAGTTATTTCAAACATTAAACTTCTCATTATCTTTGCTCTCAGCACCATGGACATCATCATCCTGGGGGCAGAAATGGACCATGAAGTCCCCTAGAGGCAGTGACGACTGCCGAGAAGAACTCCATGGACAGAAGTGGACAAAGCTGACAGAGGACCACAAAGGCAAGTAGACATTAATTAACATCAGCTATTTCAAACATTAAACTTCTCATTATCTTTGCTCTCAGCACCATGGACATCATCATCCTGGGGGCAGAAATGGACCATGAAGTGCCCCAGAGGCAGTGACGACTGCCGAGAAGAACTCCATGGACAGAAGAGGACCCAGGAGGGAAGGAGGGAGGGAGGGAGGACGAGTGCCACGAAGCCGACAGAGGATCAGTTAGGCAAGTGTTTCAATCTTTTCATGTTTACCATGACGTCATGTACCCGTTACAACATGCATTTCAGGATACAAATTTTTCCATAAATCTGTATACATGTATATACATCCTTTTGGCATTCATTATCTATGTAATCAATAGCAATGATTTCAAACATTAATTTATTCTTTATACATACAATTAGGACCATGGACATCATCATCCTGGGGGCAAAAATGGACCCAGGAGGGAGGGACGATGGACCACTGCCATGAAGCTGACAGAGGACCACAAAGGCAAGTAGACATCAATTAACATCAGTTATTTCAAACATTAAACTTCTCATTATCTTTGCTCTCGGCACCATGGACATCATCATCCTGGGGGCAGAAATGGACCATGAAGTCCCCCAGAGGCAGTGACGACTGCCGAGAAGAACTCCATGGACAGAAGTGGACGAAGCTGACAGAGGAACACAAAGGCAAGTAGACATCAATTAACATCAGTTATTTCAAACATTAAACTTCTCATTATCTTTGCTCTTGGCACCATGGACATCATCATCCTGGGGGCAGAAATGGACCATGAAGTCCCCCAGAGGCAGTGACGACTGCCGAGAAGAACTCCATGGACAGAAGTGGACGAAGCTGACAGAGGACCACAAAGGCAAGTAGACATCAATTAACATCAGTTATTTCAAACATTAAACTTCTCATTATCTTTGCTCTCAGCACCATGGACATCATCATCCTGGGGGCAGAAATGGACCATGAAGTCCCCCAGAGGCAGTGACGACTGCCGAGAAGAACTCCATGGACAGAAGAGGACCCAGGAGGGAGGGAGGGAGGGAGGACGAGTGCCACGAAGCCGACAGAGGATCAGGGAGGCAAGTGTTTCAATCTTTTCATGTTTACCATGACGTCATGTGCCCGTTACAACATGCAGTTCAGGATACAAATTTTCCCATAATTCTGTATACATGTATATACATCCTTTTGGCATTCATTATCTATGTAATCAATATCAATGATTTCAAACATTAATTTATTCTTTATATATACAAATAGGACCATGGACATCATCATCCTGGGGGCAAAAATGGACCTAGGAGGGAGGGACGAAGGACCACTGCCACGAAGCTGACAGAGGACCACAAAGGCAAGTAGACATCAATTAACATCAGTTATTTCAAACATTAAACTTCTCATTATCTTTGCTCTCGGCACCATGGACATCATCATCCTGGGGGCAGAAATGGACCATGAAGTCCCCAAGAGGCAGTGACGACTGCCGAGAAGAACTCCATGGACAGAAGTGGACGAAGCTGACAGAGGACCACAAAGGCAAGTAGACATCAACTAACATCAGTTATTTCAAACATTAAACTTCTCATTATCTTTGCTCTCAGCACCATGGACATCATCATCCTGGGGGCAGAAATGGACCATGAAGTCCCCCAGAGGCAGTGACGACTGCCGAGAAGAACTCCATGGACAGAAGTGGACGAAGCTGACAGAGGACCACAAAGGCAAGTAGACATCAATTAACATCAGTTATTTCAAACATTAAACTTCTCATTATCTTTGCTCTCAGCACCATGGACATCATCATCCTGGGGGCAGAAATGGACCATGAAGTCCCCCAGAGGCAGTGACGACTGCCGAGAAGAACTCCATGGACAGAAGAGGACCCAGGAGGGAGGGAGGGAGGGAGGACGAGTGCCACGAAGCCGACAGAGGATCAGGGAGGCAAGTGTTTCAATCTTTTCATGTTTACCATGACGTCATGTGCCCGTTACAACATGCAGTTCAGGATACAAATTTTTCCATAATTCTGTATACATGTATATACATACTTTTG
This sequence comes from Haliotis asinina, assembly GCF_037392515.1. NCBI lineage: Eukaryota > Metazoa > Mollusca > Gastropoda > Lepetellida > Haliotidae > Haliotis > Haliotis asinina. The sequence goes on along the minus strand of NC_090286.1, from coordinate 30,604,515 downwards.
GCATTCATTATCTATGTAATCAATATCAATGATTTCAAACATTAATTTATTCTTTATATATACAATTAGGACCATGGACATCATCATCCTGGGGGCAAAAATGGACCCAGGAGGGAGGGACGATGGACCACTGCCACGAAGCTGACAGAGGACCACAAAGGCAAGTAGACATCAATTAACATCAGTTATTTCAAACATTAAACTTCTCATTATCTTTGCTCTCAGCACCATGGACATCATCATCCTGGGGGCAGAAATGGACCATGAAGTCCCCCAGAGGCAGTGACGACTGCCGAGAAGAACTCCATGGACAGAAGAGGACCCAGGAGGGAGGGAGGGAGGGAGGACGAGTGCCACGAAGCCGACAGAGGATCAGGGAGGCAAGTGTTTCAATCTTTTCATGTTTACCATGACGTCATGTGCCCGTTACAACATGCAGTTCAGGATACAAATTTTCCCATAATTCTGTATACATGTATATACATCCTTTTGGCATTCATTATCTATGTAATCAATATCAATGATTTCAAACATTAATTTATTCTTTATATATACAAATAGGACCATGGACATCATCATCCTGGGGGCAAAAATGGACCTAGGAGGGAGGGACGAAGGACCACTGCCACGAAGCTGACAGAGGACCACAAAGGCAAGTAGACATCAATTAACATCAGTTATTTCAAACATTAAACTTCTCATTATCTTTGCTCTCGGCACCATGGACATCATCATCCTGGGGGCAGAAATGGACCATGAAGTCCCCCAGAGGCAGTGACGACTGCCGAGAAGAACTCCATGGACAGAAGTGGACGAAGCTGACAGAGGACCACAAAGGCAAGTAGACATCAACTAACATCAGTTATTTCAAACATTAAACTTCTCATTATCTTTGCTCTCAGCACCATGGACATCATCATCCTGGGGGCAGAAATGGACCATGAAGTCCCCCAGAGGCAGTGACGACTGCCGAGAAGAACTCCATGGACAGAAGTGGACGAAGCTGACAGAGGACCACAAAGGCAAGTAGACATCAATTAACATCAGTTATTTCAAACATTAAACTTCTCATTATCTTTGCTCTCAGCACCATGGACATCATCATCCTGGGGGCAGAAATGGACCATGAAGTCCCCCAGAGGCAGTGACGACTGCCGAGAAGAACTCCATGGACAGAAGAGGACCCAGGAGGGAGGGAGGGAGGGAGGACGAGTGCCACGAAGCCGACAGAGGATCAGGGAGGCAAGTGTTTCAATCTTTTCATGTTTACCATGACGTCATGTGCCCGTTACAACATGCAGTTCAGGATACAAATTTTCCCATAATTCTGTATACATGTATATACATCCTTTTGGCATTCATTATCTATGTAATCAATATCAATGATTTCAAACATTAATTTATTCTTTATATATACAAATAGGACCATGGACATCATCATCCTGGGGGCAAAAATGGACCTAGGAGGGAGGGACGAAGGACCACTGCCACGAAGCTGACAGAGGACCACAAAGGCAAGTAGACATCAATTAACATCAGTTATTTCAAACATTAAACTTCTCATTATCTTTGCTCTCAGCACCATGGACATCATCATCCTGGGGGCAGAAATGGACCATGAAGTCCCCCAGAGGCAGTGACGACTGCCGAGAAGAACTCCATGGACAGAAGTGGACGAAGCTGACAGAGGACCACAAAGGCAAGTAGACATCAATTAACATCAGTTATTTCAAACATTAAACTTCTCATTATCTTTGCTCTCAGCACCATGGACATCATCATCCTGGGGGCAGAAATGGACCATGAAGTCCCCCAGAGGCAGTGACGACTGCCGAGAAGAACTCCATGGACAGAAGTGGACGAAGCTGACAGAGGACCACAAAGGCAAGTAGACATCAATTAACATCAGTTATTTCAAACATTAAACTTCTCATTATCTTTGCTCTCAGCACCATGGACATCATCATCCTGGGGGCAGAAATGGACCATGAAGTCCCCCAGAGGCAGTGACGACTGCCGAGAAGAACTCCATGGACAGAAGTGGACGAAGCTGACAGAGGACCACAAAGGCAAGTAGACATCAATTAACATCAGTTATTTCAAACATTAAACTTCTCATTATCTTTGCTCTCGGCACCATGGACATCATCATCCTGGGGGCAGAAATGGACCATGAAGTCCCCCAGAGGCAGTGACGACTGCCGAGAAGAACTCCATGGACAGAAGTGGACGAAGCTGACAGAGGACCACAAAGGCAAGTAGACATCAATTAACATCAGTTATTTCAAACATTAAACTTCTCATTATCTTTGCTCTCAGCACCATGGACATCATCATCCTGGGGGCAGAAATGGACCATGAAGTCCCCCAGAGGCAGTGACGACTGCCGAGAAGAACTCCATGGACAGAAGTGGACGAAGCTGACAGAGGACCACAAAGGCAAGTAGACATCAATTAACATCAGTTATTTCAAACATTAAACTTCTCATTATCTTTGCTCTCAGCACCATGGACATCATCATCCTGGGGGCAGAAATGGACCATGAAGTCCCCCAGAGGCAGTGACGACTGCCGAGAAGAACTCCATGGACAGAAGAGGACCCAGGAGGGAGGGAGGGAGGGAGGACGAGTGCCACGAAGCCGACAGAGGATCAGGGAGGCAAGTGTTTCAATCTTTTCATGTTTACCATGACGTCATGTGCCCGTTACAACATGCAGTTCAGGATACAAATTTTCCCATAATTCTGTATACATGTATATACATCCTTTTGGCATTCATTATCTATGTAATCAATATCAATGATTTCAAACATTAATTTATTCTTTATATATACAAATAGGACCATGGACATCATCATCCTGGGGGCAAAAATGGACCTAGGAGGGAGGGACGAAGGACCACTGCCACGAAGCTGACAGAGGACCACAAAGGCAAGTAGACATCAATTAACATCAGTTATTTCAAACATTAAACTTCTCATTATCTTTGCTCTCGGCACCATGGACATCATCATCCTGGGGGCAGAAATGGACCATGAAGTCCCCCAGAGGCAGTGACGACTGCCGAGAAGAACTCCATGGACAGAAGTGGACGAAGCTGACAGAGGACCACAAAGGCAAGTAGACATCAATTAACATCAGTTATTTCAAACATTAAACTTCTCATTATCTTTGCTCTCAGCACCATGGACATCATCATCCTGGGGGCAGAAATGGACCATGAAGTCCCCCAGAGGCAGTGACGACTGCCGAGAAGAACTCCATGGACAGAAGTGGACGAAGCTGACAGAGGACCACAAAGGCAAGTAGACATCAATTAACATCAGTTATTTCAAACATTAAACTTCTCATTATCTTTGCTCTCAGCACCATGGACATCATCATCCTGGGGGCAGAAATGGACCATGAAGTCCCCCAGAGGCAGTGACGACTGCCGAGAAGAACTCCATGGACAGAAGAGGACCCAGGAGGGAGGGAGGGAGGGAGGACGAGTGCCACGAAGCCGACAGAGGATCAGGGAGGCAAGTGTTTTCAATCTTTTCATGTTTACCATGACGTCATGTGCCCGTTACAACATGCAGTTCAGGATACAAATTTTTCCATAATTCTGTATACATGTATATACATACTTTTGGCATTCATTATCTATGTAATCAATATCAATGATTTCAAACATTAATTTATTCTTTATATATACAATTAGGACCATGGACATCATCATCCTGGGGGCAAAAATGGACCCAGGAGGGAGGGACGATGGACCACTGCCACGAAGCTGACAGAGGACCACAAAGGCAAGTAGACATCAATTAACATCAGTTATTTCAAACATTAAACTTCTCATTATCTTTGCTCTCAGCACCATGGACATCATCATCCTGGGGGCAGAAATGGACCATGAAGTCCCCCAGAGGCAGTGACGACTGCCGAGAAGAACTCCATGGACAGAAGAGGACCCAGGAGGGAGGGAGGGAGGGAGGACGAGTGCCACGAAGCCGACAGAGGATCAGGGAGGCAAGTGTTTCAATCTTTTCATGTTTACCATGACGTCATGTGCCCGTTACAACATGCAGTTCAGGATACAAATTTTCCCATAATTCTGTATACATGTATATACATACTTTTGGCATTCATTATCTATGTAATCAATATCAATGATTTCAAACATTAATTTATTCTTTATATATACAAATAGGACCATGGACATCATCATCCTAAGGGAAAAAATGGACCTAGGAGGGAGGGACGAAGGACCACTGCCACGAAGCTGACAGAGGACCATCAGTTATTTCAAACATTAAACTTCTCATTATCTTTGCTCTCAGCACCATGGACATCATCATCCTGGGGGCAGAAATGGACCATGAAGTCCCCCAGAGGCAGTGACGACTGCCGAGAAGAACTCCATGGACAGAAGTGGACGAAGCTGACAGAGGACCACAAAGGCAAGTAGACATCAATTAACATCAGTTATTTCAAACATTAAACTTCTCATTATCTTTGCTCTCAGCACCATGGACATCATCATCCTGGGGGCAGAAATGGACCATGAAGTCCCCCAGAGGCAGTGACGACTGCCGAGAAGAACTCCATGGACAGAAGTGGACGAAGCTGACAGAGGACCACAAAGGCAAGTAGACATCAATTAACATCAGTTATTTCAAACATTAAACTTCTCATTATCTTTGCTCTCAGCACCATGGACATCATCATCCTGGGGGCAGAAATGGACCATGAAGTCCCCCAGAGGCAGTGACGACTGCCGAGAAGAACTCCATGGACAGAAGTGGACGAAGCTGACAGAGGACCACAAAGGCAAGTAGACATCAATTAACATCAGTTATTTCAAACATTAAACTTCTCATTATCTTTGCTCTCAGCACCATGGACATCATCATCCTGGGGGCAGAAATGGACCATGAAGTCCCCCAGAGGCAGTGACGACTGCCGAGAAGAACTCCATGGACAGAAGAGGACCCAGGAGGGAGGGAGGGAGGGAGGACGAGTGCCACGAAGTCGACAGAGGATCAGGGAGGCAAGTGTTTCAATCTTTTCATGTTTACCACGACGTCATGTGCCCGTTACAACATGCAGTTCAGGATACAAATTTTTCCATAATTCTGTATACATGTATATACATACTTTTGGCATTCATTATCTATGTAATCAATATCAATGATTTCAAACATTAATTTATTCTTTATATATACAATTAGGACCATGGACATCATCATCCTGGGGGCAAAAATGGACCCAGGAGGGAGGGACGATGGACCACTGCCACGAAGCTGACAGAGGACCACAAAGGCAAGTAGACATCAATTAACATCAGTTATTTCAAACATTAAACTTCTCATTATCTTTGCTCTCAGCACCATGGACATCATCATCCTGGGGGCAGAAATGGACCATGAAGTCCCCCAGAGGCAGTGACGACTGCCGAGAAGAACTCCATGGACAGAAGAGGACCCAGGAGGGAGGGAGGGAGGGAGGACGAGTGCCACGAAGCCGACAGAGGATCAGGGAGGCAAGTGTTTCAATCTTTTCATGTTTACCATGACGTCATGTGCCCGTTACAACATGCAGTTCAGGATACAAATTTTCCCATAATTCTGTATACATGTATATACATCCTTTTGGCATTCATTATCTATGTAATCAATATCAATGATTTCAAACATTAATTTATTCTTTATATATACAAATAGGACCATGGACATCATCATCCTGGGGGCAAAAATGGACCTAGGAGGGAGGGACGAAGGACCACTGCCACGAAGCTGACAGAGGACCACAAAGGCAAGTAGACATCAATTAACATCAGTTATTTCAAACATTAAACTTCTCATTATCTTTGCTCTCGGCACCATGGACATCATCATCCTGGGGGCAGAAATGGACCATGAAGTCCCCCAGAGGCAGTGACGACTGCCGAGAAGAACTCCATGGACAGAAGTGGACGAAGCTGACAGAGGACCACAAAGGCAAGTAGACATCAATTAACATCAGTTATTTCAAACATTAAACTTCTCATTATCTTTGCTCTCAGCACCATGGACATCATCATCCTGGGGGCAGAAATGGACCATGAAGTCCCCCAGAGGCAGTGACGACTGCCGAGAAGAACTCCATGGACAGAAGTGGACGAAGCTGACAGAGGACCACAAAGGCAAGTAGACATCAATTAACATCAGTTATTTCAAACATTAAACTTCTCATTATCTTTGCTCTCAGCACCATGGACATCATCATCCTGGGGGCAGAAATGGACCATGAAGTCCCCCAGAGGCAGTGACGACTGCCGAGAAGAACTCCATGGACAGAAGAGGACCCAGGAGGGAGGGAGGGAGGGAGGACGAGTGCCACGAAGCCGACAGAGGATCAGGGAGGCAAGTGTTTCAATCTTTTCATGTTTACCATGACGTCATGTGCCCGTTACAACATGCAGTTCAGGATACAAATTTTTCCATAATTCTGTATACATGTATATACATACTTTTGGCATTCATTATCTATGTAATCAATATCAATGATTTCAAACATTAATTTATTCTTTATATATACAATTAGGACCATGGACATCATCATCCTGGGGGCAAAAATGGACCCAGGAGGGAGGGACGATGGACCACTGCCACGAAGCTGACAGAGGACCACAAAGGCAAGTAGACATCAATTAACATCAGTTATTTCAAACATTAAACTTCTCATTATCTTTGCTCTCAGCACCATGGACATCATCATCCTGGGGGCAGAAATGGACCATGAAGTCCCCCAGAGGCAGTGACGACTGCCGAGAAGAACTCCATGGACAGAAGAGGACCCAGGAGGGAGGGAGGGAGGGAGGACGAGTGCCACGAAGCCGACAGAGGATCAGGGAGGCAAGTGTTTCAATCTTTTCATGTTTACCATGACGTCATGTGCCCGTTACAACATGCAGTTCAGGATACAAATTTTCCCATAATTCTGTATACATGTATATACATCCTTTTGGCATTCATTATCTATGTAATCAATATCAATGATTTCAAACATTAATTTATTCTTTATATATAGAAATAGGACCATGGACATCATCATCCTGGGGGCAAAAATGGACCTAGGAGGGAGGGACGAAGGACCACTGCCACGAAGCTGACAGAGGACCACAAAGGCAAGTAGACATCAATTAACATCAGTTATTTCAAACATTAAACTTCTCATTATCTTTGCTCTCAGCACCATGGACATCATCATCCTGGGGGCAGAAATGGACCATGAAGTCCCCCAGAGGCAGTGACGACTGCCGAGAAGAACTCCATGGACAGAAGTGGACGAAGCTGACAGAGGACCACAAAGGCAAGTAGACATCAATTAACATCAGTTATTTCAAACATTAAACTTCTCATTATCTTTGCTCTCAGCACCATGGACATCATCATCCTGGGGGCAGAAATGGACCATGAAGTCCCCCAGAGGCAGTGACGACTGCCGAGAAGAACTCCATGGACAGAAGTGGACGAAGCTGACAGAGGACCACAAAGGCAAGTAGACATCAATTAACATCAGTTATTTCAAACATTAAACTTCTCATTATCTTTGCTCTCAGCACCATGGACATCATCATCCTGGGGGCAGAAATGGACCATGAAGTCCCCCAGAGGCAGTGACGACTGCCGAGAAGAACTCCATGGACAGAAGAGGACCCAGGAGGGAGGGAGGGAGGGAGGACGAGTGCCACGAAGTCGACAGAGGATCAGGGAGGCAAGTGTTTCAATCTTTTCATGTTTACCACGACGTCATGTGCCCGTTACAACATGCAGTTCAGGATACAAATTTTTCCATAATTCTGTATACATGTATATACATACTTTTGGCATTCATTATCTATGTAATCAATATCAATGATTTCAAACATTAATTTATTCTTTATATATACAATTAGGACCATGGACATCATCATCCTGGGGGCAAAAATGGACCCAGGAGGGAGGGACGATGGACCACTGCCACGAAGCTGACAGAGGACCACAAAGGCAAGTAGACATCAATTAACATCAGTTATTTCAAACATTAAACTTCTCATTATCTTTGCTCTCAGCACCATGGACATCATCATCCTGGGGGCAGAAATGGACCATGAAGTCCCCCAGAGGCAGTGACGACTGCCGAGAAGAACTCCATGGACAGAAGAGGACCCAGGAGGGAGGGAGGGAGGGAGGACGAGTGCCACGAAGCCGACAGAGGATCAGGGAGGCAAGTGTTTCAATCTTTTCATGTTTACCATGACGTCATGTGCCCGTTACAACATGCAGTTCAGGATACAAATTTTCCCATAATTCTGTATACATGTATATACATCCTTTTGGCATTCATTATCTATGTAATCAATATCAATGATTTCAAACATTAATTTATTCTTTATATATACAAATAGGACCATGGACATCATCATCCTGGGGGCAAAAATGGACCTAGGAGGGAGGGACGAAGGACCACTGCCACGAAGCTGACAGAGGACCACAAAGGCAAGTAGACATCAATTAACATCAGTTATTTCAAACATTAAACTTCTCATTATCTTTGCTCTCGGCACCATGGACATCATCATCCTGGGGGCAGAAATGGACCATGAAGTCCCCCAGAGGCAGTGACGACTGCCGAGAAGAACTCCATGGACAGAAGTGGACGAAGCTGACAGAGGACCACAAAGGCAAGTAGACATCAATTAACATCAGTTATTTCAAACATTAAACTTCTCATTATCTTTGCTCTCAGCACCATGGACATCATCATCCTGGGGGCAGAAATGGACCATGAAGTCCCCCAGAGGCAGTGACGACTGCCGAGAAGAACTCCATGGACAGAAGTGGACGAAGCTGACAGAGGACCACAAAGGCAAGTAGACATCAATTAACATCAGTTATTTCAAACATTAAACTTCTCATTATCTTTGCTCTCAGCACCATGGACATCATCATCCTGGGGGCAGAAATGGACCATGAAGTCCCCCAGAGGCAGTGACGACTGCCGAGAAGAACTCCATGGACAGAAGAGGACCCAGGAGGGAGGGAGGGAGGGAGGACGAGTGCCACGAAGCCGACAGAGGATCAGGGAGGCAAGTGTTTCAATCTTTTCATGTTTACCATGACGTCATGTGCCCGTTACAACATGCAGTTCAGGATACAAATTTTTCCATAATTCTGTATACATGTATATACATACTTTTGGCATTCATTATCTATGTAATCAATATCAATGATTTCAAACATTAATTTATTCTTTATATATACAATTAGGACCATGGACATCATCATCCTGGGGGCAAAAATGGACCCAGGAGGGAGGGACGATGGACCACTGCCACGAAGCTGACAGAGGACCACAAAGGCAAGTAGACATCAATTAACATCAGTTATTTCAAACATTAAACTTCTCATTATCTTTGCTCTCAGCACCATGGACATCATCATCCTGGGGGCAGAAATGGACCATGAAGTCCCCCAGAGGCAGTGACGACTGCCGAGAAGAACTCCATGGACAGAAGAGGACCCAGGAGGGAGGGAGGGAGGGAGGACGAGTGCCACGAAGCCGACAGAGGATCAGGGAGGCAAGTGTTTCAATCTTTTCATGTTTACCATGACGTCATGTGCCCGTTACAACATGCAGTTCAGGATACAAATTTTCCCATAATTCTGTATACATGTATATACATCCTTTTGGCATTCATTATCTATGTAATCAATATCAATGATTTCAAACATTAATTTATTCTTTATATATAGAAATAGGACCATGGACATCATCATCCTGGGGGCAAAAATGGACCTAGGAGGGAGGGACGAAGGACCACTGCCACGAAGCTGACAGAGGACCACAAAGGCAAGTAGACATCAATTAACATCAGTTATTTCAAACATTAAACTTCTCATTATCTTTGCTCTCAGCACCATGGACATCATCATCCTGGGGGCAGAAATGGACCATGAAGTCCCCCAGAGGCAGTGACGACTGCCGAGAAGAACTCCATGGACAGAAGTGGACGAAGCTGACAGAGGACCACAAAGGCAAGTAGACATCAATTAACATCAGTTATTTCAAACATTAAACTTCTCATTATCTTTGCTCTCAGCACCATGGACATCATCATCCTGGGGGCAGAAATGGACCATGAAGTCCCCCAGAGGCAGTGACGACTGCCGAGAAGAACTCCATGGACAGAAGTGGACGAAGCTGACAGAGGACCACAAAGGCAAGTAGACATCAATTAACATCAGTTATTTCAAACATTAAACTTCTCATTATCTTTGCTCTCAGCACCATGGACATCATCATCCTGGGGGCAGAAATGGACCATGAAGTCCCCCAGAGGCAGTGACGACTGCCGAGAAGAACTCCATGGACAGAAGAGGACCCAGGAGGGAGGGAGGGAGGGAGGACGAGTGCCACGAAGCCGACAGAGGATCAGGGAGGCAAGTGTTTCAATCTTTTCATGTTTACCATGACGTCATGTGCCCGTTACAACATGCAGTTCAGGATACAAATTTTCCCATAATTCTGTATACATGTATATACATACTTTTGGCATTCATTATCTATGTAATCAATATCAATGATTTCAAACATTAATTTATTCTTTATATATACAATTAGGACCATGGACATCATCATCCTGGGGGCAAAAATGGACCCAGGAGGGAGGGACGATGGACCACTGCCACGAAGCTGACAGAGGACCACAAAGGCAAGTAGACATCAATTAACATCAGTTATTTCAAACATTAAACTTCTCATTATCTTTGCTCTCAGCACCATGGACATCATCATCCTGGGGGCAGAAATGGACCATGAAGTCCCCCAGAGGCAGTGACGACTGCCGAGAAGAACTCCATGGACAGAAGAGGACCCAGGAGGGAGGGAGGGAGGGAGGACGAGTGCCACGAAGCCGACAGAGGATCAGGGAGGCAAGTGTTTCAATCTTTTCATGTTTACCATGACGTCATGTGCCCGTTACAACATGCAGTTCAGGATACAAATTTTCCCATAATTCTGTATACATGTATATACATCCTTTTGGCATTCATTATCTATGTAATCAATATCAATGATTTCAAACATTAATTTATTCTTTATATATACAAATAGAACCATGGACATCATCATCCTAAGGGCAAAAATGGACCTAGGAGGGAGGGACGAAGGACCACTGCCACGAAGCTGACAGAGGACCACAAAGGCAAGTAGACATCAATTAACATCAGTTATTTCAAACATTAAACTTCTCATTATCTTTGCTCTCAGCACCATGGACATCATCATCCTGGGGGCAGAAATGGACCATGAAGTCCCCCAGAGGCAGTGACGACTGCCGAGAAGAACTCCATGGACAGAAGTGGACGAAGCTGACAGAGGACCACAAAGGCAAGTAGACATCAATTAACATCAGTTATTTCAAACATTAAACTTCTCATTATCTTTGCTCTCAGCACCATGGACATCATCATCCTGGGGGCAGAAATGGACCATGAAGTCCCCCAGAGGCAGTGACGACTGCCGAGAAGAACTCCATGGACAGAAGTGGACGAAGCTGACAGAGGACCACAAAGGCAAGTAGACATCAATTAACATCAGTTATTTCAAACATTAAACTTCTCATTATCTTTGCTCTCAGCACCATGGACATCATCATCCTGGGGGCAGAAATGGACCATGAAGTCCCCCAGAGGCAGTGACGACTGCCGAGAAGAACTCCATGGACAGAAGAGGACCCAGGAGGGAGGGAGGGAGGGAGGACGAGTGCCACGAAGCCGACAGAGGATCAGGGAGGCAAGTGTTTCAATCTTTTCATGTTTACCATGACGTCATGTGCCCGTTACAACATGCAGTTCAGGATACAAATTTTCCCATAATTCTGTATACATGTATATACATCCTTTTGGCATTCATTATCTATGTAATCAATATCAATGATTTCAAACATTAATTTATTCTTTATATATACAATTAGGACCATGGACATCATCATCCTGGGGGCAAAAATGGACCCAGGAGGGAGGGACGATGGACCACTGCCACGAAGCTGACAGAGGACCACAAAGGCAAGTAGACATCAATTAACATCAGTTATTTCAAACATTAAACTTCTCATTATCTTTGCTCTCAGCACCATGGACATCATCATCCTGGGGGCAGAAATGGACCATGAAGTCCCCCAGAGGCAGTGACGACTGCCGAGAAGAACTCCATGGACAGAAGAGGACCCAGGAGGGAGGGAGGGAGGGAGGACGAGTGCCACGAAGCCGACAGAGGATCAGGGAGGCAAGTGTTTCAATCTTTTCATGTTTACCATGACGTCATGTGCCCGTTACAACATGCAGTTCAGGATACAAATTTTCCCATAATTCTGTATACATGTATATACATCCTTTTGGCATTCATTATCTATGTAATCAATATCAATGATTTCAAACATTAATTTATTCTTTATATATACAAATAGGACCATGGACATCATCATCCTAAGGGCAAAAATGGACCTAGGAGGGAGGGACGAAGGACCACTGCCACGAAGCTGACAGAGGACCACAAAGGCAAGTAGACATCAATTAACATCAGTTATTTCAAACATTAAACTTCTCATTATCTTTGCTCTCAGCACCATGGACATCATCATCCTGGGGGCAGAAATGGACCATGAAGTCCCCCAGAGGCAGTGACGACTGCTGAGAAGAACTCCATGGACAGAAGTGGACGAAGCTGACAGAGGACCACAAAGGCAAGTAGACATCAATTAACATCAGTTATTTCAAACATTAAACTTCTCATTATCTTTGCTCTCAGCACCATGGACATCATCATCCTGGGGGCAGAAATGGACCATGAAGTCCCCCAGAGGCAGTGACGACTGCCGAGAAGAACTCCATGGACAGAAGAGGACCCAGGAGGGAGGGAGGGAGGGAGGACGAGTGCCACGAAGCCGACAGAGGATCAGGGAGGCAAGTGTTTCAATCTTTTCATGTTTACCATGACGTCATGTGCCCGTTACAACATGCAGTTCAGGATACAAATTTTCCCATAATTCTGTATACATGTATATACATACTTTTGGCATTCATTATCTATGTAATCAATATCAATGATTTCAAACATTAATTTATTCTTTATATATACAATTAGGACCATGGACATCATCATCCTGGGGGCAAAAATGGACCCAGGAGGGAGGGACGATGGACCACTGCCACGAAGCTGACAGAGGACCACAAAGGCAAGTAGACATCAATTAACATCAGTTATTTCAAACATTAAACTTCTCATTATCTTTGCTCTCAGCACCATGGACATCATCATCCTGGGGGCAGAAATGGACCATGAAGTCCCCCAGAGGCAGTGACGACTGCCGAGAAGAACTCCATGGACAGAAGAGGACCCAGGAGGGAGGGAGGGAGGGAGGACGAGTGCCACGAAGCCGACAGAGGATCAGGGAGGCAAGTGTTTCAATCTTTTCATGTTTACCATGACGTCATGTGCCCGTTACAACATGCAGTTCAGGATACAAATTTTCCCATAATTCTGTATACATGTATATACATCCTTTTGGCATTCATTATCTATGTAATCAATATCAATGATTTCAAACATTAATTTATTCTTTATATATACAAATAGGACCATGGACATCATCATCCTGGGGGCAAAAATGGACCTAGGAGGGAGGGACGAAGGACCACTGCCACGAAGCTGACAGAGGACCACAAAGGCAAGTAGACATCAATTAACATCAGTTATTTCAAACATTAAACTTCTCATTATCTTTGCTCTCAGCACCATGGACATCATCATCCTGGGGGCAGAAATGGACCATGAAGTCCCCCAGAGGCAGTGACAACTGCCGAGAAGAACTCCATGGACAGAAGTGGACGAAGCTGACAGAGGACCACAAAGGCAAGTAGACATCAATTAACATCAGTTATTTCAAACATTAAACTTCTCATTATCTTTGCTCTCAGCACCATGGACATCATCATCCTGGGGGCAGAAATGGACCATGAAGTCCCCCAGAGGCAGTGACGACTGCCGAGAAGAACTCCATGGACAGAAGTGGACGAAGCTGACAGAGGACCACAAAGGCAAGTAGACATCAATTAACATCAGTTATTTCAAACATTAAACTTCTCATTATCTTTGCTCTCAGCACCATGGACATCATCATCCTGGGGGCAGGAATGGACCATGAAGTCCCCCAGAGGCAGTGACGACTGCCGAGAAGAACTCCATGGACAGAAGAGGACCCAGGAGGGAGGGAGGGAGGGAGGACGAGTGCCACGAAGCCGACAGAGGATCAGGGAGGCAAGTGTTTCAATCTTTTCATGTTTACCATGACGTCATGTGCCCGTTACAACATGCAGTTCAGGATACAAATTTTCCCATAATTCTGTATACATGTATATACATCCTTTTGGCATTCATTATCTATGTAATCAATATCAATGATTTCAAACATTAATTTATTCTTTATATATACAAATAGGACCATGGACATCATCATCCTAAGGGCAAAAATGGACCTAGGAGGGAGGGACGAAGGACCACTGCCACGAAGCTGACAGAGGACCACAAAGGCAAGTAGACATCAATTAACATCAGTTATTTCAAACATTAAACTTCTCATTATCTTTGCTCTCAGCACCATGGACATCATCATCCTGGGGGCAGAAATGGACCATGAAGTCCCCCAGAGGCAGTGACGACTGCCGAGAAGAACTCCATGGACAGAAGTGGACGAAGCTGACAGAGGACCACAAAGGCAAGTAGACATCAATTAACATCAGTTATTTCAAACATTAAACTTCTCATTATCTTTGCTCTCAGCACCATGGACATCATCATCCTGGGGGCAGAAATGGACCATGAAGTCCCCCAGAGGCAGTGACGACTGCCGAGAAGAACTCCATGGACAGAAGAGGACCCAGGAGGGAGGGAGGGAGGGAGGACGAGTGCCACGAAGCCGACAGAGGATCAGGGAGGCAAGTGTTTCAATCTTTTCATGTTTACCATGACGTCATGTGCCCGTTACAACATGCAGTTCAGGATACAAATTTTCCCATAATTCTGTATACATGTATATACATACTTTTGGCATTCATTATCTATGTAATCAATATCAATGATTTCAAACATTAATTTATTCTTTATATATACAATTAGGACCATGGACATCATCATCCTGGGGGCAAAAATGGACCCAGGAGGGAGGGACGATGGACCACTGCCACGAAGCTGACAGAGGACCACAAAGGCAAGTAGACATCAATTAACATCAGTTATTTCAAACATTAAACTTCTCATTATCTTTGCTCTCAGCACCATGGACATCATCATCCTGGGGGCAGAAATGGACCATGAAGTCCCCCAGAGGCAGTGACGACTGCCGAGAAGAACTCCATGGACAGAAGAGGACCCAGGAGGGAGGGAGGGAGGGAGGACGAGTGCCACGAAGCCGACAGAGGATCAGGGAGGCAAGTGTTTCAATCTTTTCATGTTTACCATGACGTCATGTGCCCGTTACAACATGCAGTTCAGGATACAAATTTTCCCATAATTCTGTATACATGTATATACATACTTTTGGCATTCATTATCTATGTAATCAATATCAATGATTTCAAACATTAATTTATTCTTTATATATACAATTAGGACCATGGACATCATCATCCTGGGGGCAAAAATGGACCCAGGAGGGAGGGACGATGGACCACTGCCACGAAGCTGACAGAGGACCACAAAGGCAAGTAGACATCAATTAACATCAGTTATTTCAAACATTAAACTTCTCATTATCTTTGCTCTCAGCACCATGGACATCATCATCCTGGGGGCAGAAATGGACCATGAAGTCCCCCAGAGGCAGTGACGACTGCCGAGAAGAACTCCATGGACAGAAGAGGACCCAGGAGGGAGGGAGGGAGGGAGGACGAGTGCCACGAAGCCGACAGAGGATCAGGGAGGCAAGTGTTTCAATCTTTTCATGTTTACCATGACGTCATGTGCCCGTTACAACATGCAGTTCAGGATACAAATTTTCCCATAATTCTGTATACATGTATATACATCCTTTTGGCATTCATTATCTATGTAATCAATATCAATGATTTCAAACATTAATTTATTCTTTATATATACAAATAGGACCATGGACATCATCATCCTAAGGGCAAAAATGGACCTAGGAGGGAGGGACGAAGGACCACTGCCACGAAGCTGACAGAGGACCACAAAGGCAAGTAGACATCAATTAACATCAGTTATTTCAAACATTAAACTTCTCATTATCTTTGCTCTCAGCACCATGGACATCATCATCCTGGGGGCAGAAATGGACCATGAAGTCCCCCAGAGGCAGTGACGACTGCCGAGAAGAACTCCATGGACAGAAGTGGACGAAGCTGACAGAGGACCACAAAGGCAAGTAGACATCAATTAACATCAGTTATTTCAAACATTAAACTTCTCATTATCTTTGCTCTCAGCACCATGGACATCATCATCCTGGGGGCAGAAATGGACCATGAAGTCCCCCAGAGGCAGTGACGACTGCCGAGAAGAACTCCATGGACAGAAGTGGACGAAGCTGACAGAGGACCACAAAGGCAAGTAGACATCAATTAACATCAGTTATTTCAAACATTAAACTTCTCATTATCTTTGCTCTCAGCACCATGGACATCATCATCCTGGGGGCAGAAATGGACCATGAAGTCCCCCAGAGGCAGTGACGACTGCCGAGAAGAACTCCATGGACAGAAGAGGACCCAGGAGGGAGGGAGGGAGGGAGGACGAGTGCCACGAAGCCGACAGAGGATCAGGGAGGCAAGTGTTTCAATCTTTTCATGTTTACCATGACGTCATGTGCCCGTTACAACATGCAGTTCAGGATACAAATTTTCCCATAATTCTGTATACATGTATATACATACTTTTGGCATTCATTATCTATGTAATCAATATCAATGATTTCAAACATTAATTTATTCTTTATATATACAATCAGGACCATGGACATCATCATCCTGGGGGCAAAAATGGACCCAGGAGGGAGGGACGATGGACCACTGCCACGAAGCTGACAGAGGACCACAAAGGCAAGTAGACATCAATTAACATCAGTTATTTCAAACATTAAACTTCTCATTATCTTTGCTCTCAGCACCATGGACATCATCATCCTGGGGGCAGAAATGGACCATGAAGTCCCCCAGAGGCAGTGACGACTGCCGAGAAGAACTCCATGGACAGAAGTGGACGAAGCTGACAGAGGACCACAAAGGCAAGTAGACATCAATTAACATCAGTTATTTCAAACATTAAACTTCTCATTATCTTTGCTCTCAGCACCATGGACATCATCATCCTGGGGGCAGAAATGGACCATGAAGTCCCCCAGAGGCAGTGACGACTGCCGAGAAGAACTCCATGGACAGAAGTGGACGAAGCTGACAGAGGACCACAAAGGCAAGTAGACATCAATTAACATCAGTTATTTCAAACATTAAACTTCTCATTATCTTTGCTCTCAGCACCATGGACATCATCATCCTGGGGGCAGAAATGGACCATGAAGTCCCCCAGAGGCAGTGACGACTGCCGAGAAGAACTCCATGGACAGAAGTGGACGAAGCTGACAGAGGACCACAAAGGCAAGTAGACATCAATTAACATCAGTTATTTCAAACATTAAACTTCTCATTATCTTTGCTCTCAGCACCATGGACATCATCATCCTGGGGGCAGAAATGGACCATGAAGTCCCCCAGAGGCAGTGACGACTGCCGAGAAGAACTCCATGGACAGAAGAGGACCCAGGAGGGAGGGAGGGAGGGAGGACGAGTGCCACGAAGCCGACAGAGGATCAGGGAGGCAAGTGTTTCAATCTTTTCATGTTTACCATGACGTCATGTGCCCGTTACAACATGCAGTTCAGGATACAAATTTTCCCATAATTCTGTATACATGTATATACATACTTTTGGCATTCATTATCTATGTAATCAATATCAATGATTTCAAACATTAATTTATTCTTTATATATACAATTAGGACCATGGACATCATCATCCTGGGGGCAAAAATGGACCCAGGAGGGAGGGACGATGGACCACTGCCACGAAGCTGACAGAGGACCACAAAGGCAAGTAGACATCAATTAACATCAGTTATTTCAAACATTAAACTTCTCATTATCTTTGCTCTCAGCACCATGGACATCATCATCCTGGGGGCAGAAATGGACCATGAAGTCCCCCAGAGGCAGTGACGACTGCCGAGAAGAACTCCATGGACAGAAGAGGACCCAGGAGGGAGGGAGGGAGGGAGGACGAGTGCCACGAAGCCGACAGAGGATCAGGGAGGCAAGTGTTTCAATCTTTTCATGTTTACCATGACGTCATGTGCCCGTTACAACATGCAGTTCAGGATACAAATTTTCCCATAATTCTGTATACATGTATATACATCCTTTTGGCATTCATTATCTATGTAATCAATATCAATGATTTCAAACATTAATTTATTCTTTATATATACAAATAGGACCATGGACATCATCATCCTAAGGGCAAAAATGGACCTAGGAGGGAGGGACGAAGGACCACTGCCACGAAGCTGACAGAGGACCACAAAGGCAAGTAGACATCAATTAACATCAGTTATTTCAAACATTAAACTTCTCATTATCTTTGCTCTCAGCACCATGGACATCATCATCCTGGGGGCAGAAATGGACCATGAAGTCCCCCAGAGGCAGTGACGACTGCCGAGAAGAACTCCATGGACAGAAGTGGACGAAGCTGACAGAGGACCACAAAGGCAAGTAGACATCAATTAACATCCGTTATTTCAAACATTAAACTTCTCATTATCTTTGCTCTCAGCACCATGGACATCATCATCCTGGGGGCAGAAATGGACCATGAAGTCCCCCAGAGGCAGTGACGACTGCCGAGAAGAACTCCATGGACAGAAGAGGACCCAGGAGGGAGGGAGGGAGGGAGGACGAGTGCCACGAAGCCGACAGAGGATCAGGGAGGCAAGTGTTTCAATCTTTTCATGTTTACCATGACGTCATGTGCCCGTTACAACATGCAGTTCAGGATACATATTTTCCCATAATTCTGTATACATGTATATACATCCTTTTGGCATTCATTATCTATGTAATCAATATCAATGATTTCAAACATTAATTTATTCTTTATATATACAAATAGGACCATGGACATCATCATCCTGGGGGCAAAAATGGACCTAGGAGGGAGGGACGAAGGACCACTGCCACGAAGCTGACAGAGGAACACAAAGGCAAGTAGACATCAATTAACATCAGTTATTTCAAACATTAAACTTCTCATTATCTTTGCTCTCGGCACCATGGACATCATCATCCTGGGGGCAGAAATGGACCATGAAGTCCCCCAGAGGCAGTGACGACTGCCGAGAAGAACTCCATGGACAGAAGTGGACGAAGCTGACAGAGGACCACAAAGGCAAGTAGACATCAATTAACATCAGTTATTTCAAACATTAAACTTCTCATTATCTTTGCTCTCAGCACCATGGACATCATCATCCTGGGGGCAGAAATGGACCGTGAAGTCCCCCAGAGGCAGTGACGACTGCCGAGAAGAACTCCATGGACAGAAGTGGACGAAGCTGACAGAGAACCACAAAGGCAAGTAGACATCAATTAACATCAGTTATTTCAAACATTAAACTTCTCATTATCTTTGCTCTCAGCACCATGGACATCATCATCCTGGGGGCAGAAATGGACCATGAAGTCCCCCAGAGGCAGTGACGACTGCCGAGAAGAACTCCATGGACAGAAGAGGACCCAGGAGGGAGGGAGGGAGGGAGGACGAGTGCCACGAAGCCGACAGAGGATCAGGGAGGCAAGTGTTTCAATCTTTTCATGTTTACCATGACGTCATGTGCCCGTTACAACATGCAGTTCAGGATACAAATTTTCCCATAATTCTGTATACATGTATATACATCCTTTTGGCATTCATTATCTATGTAATCAATATCAATGATTTCAAACATTAATTTATTCTTTATATATACAAATAGGACCATGGACATCATCATCCTCAGGGCAAAAATGGACCTAGGAGGGAGGGACGAAGGACCACTGCCACGAAGCTGACAGAGGAACACAAAGGCAAGTAGACATCAATTAACATCAGTTATTTCAAACATTAAACTTCTCGTTATCTTTGCTCTCGGCACCATGGACATCATCATCCTGGGGGCAGAAATGGACCATGAAGTCCCCCAGAGGCAGTGACGACTGCCGAGAAGAACTCCATGGACAGAAGTGGACGAAGCTGACAGAGGACCACAAAGGCAAGTAGACATCAATTAACATCCGTTATTTCAAACATTAAACTTCTCATTATCTTTGCTCTCAGCACCATGGACATCATCATCCTGGGGGCAGAAATGGACCGTGAAGTCCCCCAGAGGCAGTGACGACTGCCGAGAAGAACTCCATGGACAGAAGTAGACGAAGCTGACAGAGAACCACAAAGGCAAGTAGACATCAATTAACATCAGTTATTTCAAACATTAAACTTCTCATTATCTTTGCTCTCAGCACCATGGACATCATCATCCTGGGGGCAGAAATGGACCATGAAGTCCCCCAGAGGCAGTGACGACTGCCGAGAAGAACTCCATGGACAGAAGAGGACCCAGGAGGGAGGGAGGGAGGGAGGACGAGTGCCACGAAGCCGACAGAGGATCAGGGAGGCAAGTGTTTCAATCTTTTCATGTTTACCATGACGTCATGTGCCCGTTACAACATGCAGTTCAGGATACAAATTTTCCCATAATTCTGTATACATGTATATACATCCTTTTGGCATTCATTATCTATGTAATCAATATCAATGATTTCAAACATTAATTTATTCTTTATATATACAATTAGGACCATGGACATCATCATCCTCAGGGCAAAAATGGACCTAGGAGGGAGGGACGAAGGACCACTGCCACGAAGCTGACAGAGGACCACAAAGGCAAGTAGACATCAATTAACATCAGTTATTTCAAACATTAAACTTCTCATTATCTTTGCTCTCAGCACCATGGACATCATCATCCTGGGGGCAGAAATGGACCATGAAGTCCCCCAGAGGCAGTGACGACTGCCGAGAAGAACTCCATGGACAGAAGAGGACCCAGGAGGGAGGGAGGGAGGGAGGACGAGTGCCACGAAGCCGACAGAGGATCAGGGAGGCAAGTGTTTCAATCTTTTCATGTTTACCATGACGTCATGTGCCCGTTACAACATGCAGTTCAGGATACAAATTTTCCCATAATTCTGTATACATGTATATACATCCTTTTGGCATTCATTATCTATGTAATCAATATCAATGATTTCAAACATTAATTTATTCTTTATATATACAAATAGGACCATGGACATCATCATCCTAAGGGCAAAAATGGACCTAGGAGGGAGGGACGAAGGACCACTGCCACGAAGCTGACAGAGGACCACAAAGGCAAGTAGACATCAATTAACATCAGTTATTTCAAACATTAAACTTCTCATTATCTTTGCTCTCAGCACCATGGACATCATCATCCTGGGGGCAGAAATGGACCATGAAGTCCCCCAGAGGCAGTGACGACTGCCGAGAAGAACTCCATGGACAGAAGTGGACGAAGCTGACAGAGGACCACAAAGGCAAGTAGACATCAATTAACATCCGTTATTTCAAACATTAAACTTCTCATTATCTTTGCTCTCAGCACCATGGACATCATCATCCTGGGGGCAGAAATGGACCATGAAGTCCCCCAGAGGCAGTGACGACTGCCGAGAAGAACTCCATGGACAGAAGAGGACCCAGGAGGGAGGGAGGGAGGGAGGACGAGTGCCACGAAGCCGACAGAGGATCAGGGAGGCAAGTGTTTCAATCTTTTCATGTTTACCATGACGTCATGTGCCCGTTACAACATGCAGTTCAGGATACATATTTTCCCATAATTCTGTATACATGTATATACATCCTTTTGGCATTCATTATCTATGTAATCAATATCAATGATTTCAAACATTAATTTATTCTTTATATATACAAATAGGACCATGGACATCATCATCCTGGGGGCAAAAATGGACCTAGGAGGGAGGGACGAAGGACCACTGCCACGAAGCTGACAGAGGAACACAAAGGCAAGTAGACATCAATTAACATCAGTTATTTCAAACATTAAACTTCTCATTATCTTTGCTCTCGGCACCATGGACATCATCATCCTGGGGGCAGAAATGGACCATGAAGTCCCCCAGAGGCAGTGACGACTGCCGAGAAGAACTCCATGGACAGAAGTGGACGAAGCTGACAGAGGACCACAAAGGCAAGTAGACATCAATTAACATCAGTTATTTCAAACATTAAACTTCTCATTATCTTTGCTCTCAGCACCATGGACATCATCATCCTGGGGGCAGAAATGGACCGTGAAGTCCCCCAGAGGCAGTGACGACTGCCGAGAAGAACTCCATGGACAGAAGTGGACGAAGCTGACAGAGAACCACAAAGGCAAGTAGACATCAATTAACATCAGTTATTTCAAACATTAAACTTCTCATTATCTTTGCTCTCAGCACCATGGACATCATCATCCTGGGGGCAGAAATGGACCATGAAGTCCCCCAGAGGCAGTGACGACTGCCGAGAAGAACTCCATGGACAGAAGAGGACCCAGGAGGGAGGGAGGGAGGGAGGACGAGTGCCACGAAGCCGACAGAGGATCAGGGAGGCAAGTGTTTCAATCTTTTCATGTTTACCATGACGTCATGTGCCCGTTACAACATGCAGTTCAGGATACAAATTTTCCCATAATTCTGTATACATGTATATACATCCTTTTGGCATTCATTATCTATGTAATCAATATCAATGATTTCAAACATTAATTTATTCTTTATATATACAAATAGGACCATGGACATCATCATCCTCAGGGCAAAAATGGACCTAGGAGGGAGGGACGAAGGACCACTGCCACGAAGCTGACAGAGGAACACAAAGGCAAGTAGACATCAATTAACATCAGTTATTTCAAACATTAAACTTCTCGTTATCTTTGCTCTCGGCACCATGGACATCATCATCCTGGGGGCAGAAATGGACCATGAAGTCCCCCAGAGGCAGTGACGACTGCCGAGAAGAACTCCATGGACAGAAGTGGACGAAGCTGACAGAGGACCACAAAGGCAAGTAGACATCAATTAACATCCGTTATTTCAAACATTAAACTTCTCATTATCTTTGCTCTCAGCACCATGGACATCATCATCCTGGGGGCAGAAATGGACCGTGAAGTCCCCCAGAGGCAGTGACGACTGCCGAGAAGAACTCCATGGACAGAAGTAGACGAAGCTGACAGAGAACCACAAAGGCAAGTAGACATCAATTAACATCAGTTATTTCAAACATTAAACTTCTCATTATCTTTGCTCTCAGCACCATGGACATCATCATCCTGGGGGCAGAAATGGACCATGAAGTCCCCCAGAGGCAGTGACGACTGCCGAGAAGAACTCCATGGACAGAAGAGGACCCAGGAGGGAGGGAGGGAGGGAGGACGAGTGCCACGAAGCCGACAGAGGATCAGGGAGGCAAGTGTTTCAATCTTTTCATGTTTACCATGACGTCATGTGCCCGTTACAACATGCAGTTCAGGATACAAATTTTCCCATAATTCTGTATACATGTATATACATCCTTTTGGCATTCATTATCTATGTAATCAATATCAATGATTTCAAACATTAATTTATTCTTTATATATACAATTAGGACCATGGACATCATCATCCTCAGGGCAAAAATGGACCTAGGAGGGAGGGACGAAGGACCACTGCCACGAAGCTGACAGAGGACCACAAAGGCAAGTAGACATCAATTAACATCAGTTATTTCAAACATTAAACTTCTCATTATCTTTGCTCTTGGCACCATGGACATCATCATCCTGGGGGCAGAAATGGACCATGAAGTCCCCCAGAGGCAGTGACGACTGCCGAGAAGAACTCCATGGACAGAAGTGGACGAAGCTGACAGAGGACCACAAAGGCAAGTAGACATCAATTAACATCAGTTATTTCAAACATTAAACTTCTCATTATCTTTGCTCTCAGCACCATGGACATCATCATCCTGGGGGCAGAAATGGACCGTGAAGTCCCCCAGAGGCAGTGACGACTGCCGAGAAGAACTCCATGGACAGAAGTGGACGAAGCTGACAGAGAACCACAAAGGCAAGTAGACATCAATTAACATCAGTTATTTCAAACATTAAACTTCTCATTATCTTTGCTCTCAGCACCATGGACATCATCATCCTGGGGGCAGAAATGGACCATGAAGTCCCCCAGAGGCAGTGACGACTGCCGAGAAGAACTCCATGGACAGAAGAGGACCCAGGAGGGAGGGAGGGAGGGAGGACGAGTGCCACGAAGCCAACAGAGGATCAGGGAGGCAAGTGTTTCAATCTTTTCATGTTTACCATGACGTCATGTGCCCGTTACAACATGCAGTTCAGGATACAAATTTTTCCATAATTCTGTCTACATGTATATACATCCTTTTGGCATTCATTATCTATGTAATCAATATCAATGACTTCAAACATTAATTTATTCTTTATATATACAATTAGGACCATGGACATCATCATGCTGGGGGCAAAAATGGACCCAGGACAGCAGGGAGGGACGATGGACCACTGCCACGAAGCTGACAGAGGACCACAAAGGCAAGTAGACATCAATTAACATCAGTTATTTCAAACATTAAACTTCTCATTATCTTTGCTCTCAGCACCATGGACATCATCATCCTGGGGGCAGAAATGGACCATGAAGTCCCCCAGAGGCAGTGACGACTGCCGAGAAGAACTCCATGGACAGAAGAGGACCCAGGAGGGAGGGAGGGAGGGAGGACGAGTGCCACGAAGCCGACAGAGGATCAGGGAGGCAAGTGTTTCAATCTTTTCATGTTTACCATGACGTCATGTGCCCGTTACAACATGCAGTTCAGGATACAAATTTTCCCATAATTCTGTATACATGTATATACATACTTTTGGCATTCATTATCTATGTAATCAATATCAATGATTTCAAACATTAATTTATTCTTTATATATACAATCAGGACCATGGACATCATCATCCTGGGGGCAAAAATGGACCCAGGAGGGAGGGACGATGGACCACTGCCACGAAGCTGACAGAGGACCACAAAGGCAAGTAGACATCAATTAACATCAGTTATTTCAAACATTAAACTTCTCATTATCTTTGCTCTCAGCACCATGGACATCATCATCCTGGGGGCAGAAATGGACCATGAAGTCCCCCAGAGGCAGTGACGACTGCCGAGAAGAACTCCATGGACAGAAGTGGACGAAGCTGACAGAGGACCACAAAGGCAAGTAGACATCAATTAACATCAGTTATTTCAAACATTAAACTTCTCATTATCTTTGCTCTCAGCACCATGGACATCATCATCCTGGGGGCAGAAATGGACCATGAAGTCCCCCAGAGGCAGTGACGACTGCCGAGAAGAACTCCATGGACAGAAGTGGACGAAGCTGACAGAGGACCACAAAGGCAAGTAGACATCAATTAACATCAGTTATTTCAAACATTAAACTTCTCATTATCTTTGCTCTCAGCACCATGGACATCATCATCCTGGGGGCAGAAATGGACCATGAAGTCCCCCAGAGGCAGTGACGACTGCCGAGAAGAACTCCATGGACAGAAGTGGACGAAGCTGACAGAGGACCACAAAGGCAAGTAGACATCAATTAACATCAGTTATTTCAAACATTAAACTTCTCATTATCTTTGCTCTCAGCACCATGGACATCATCATCCTGGGGGCAGAAATGGACCATGAAGTCCCCCAGAGGCAGTGACGACTGCCGAGAAGAACTCCATGGACAGAAGAGGACCCAGGAGGGAGGGAGGGAGGGAGGACGAGTGCCACGAAGCCGACAGAGGATCAGGGAGGCAAGTGTTTCAATCTTTTCATGTTTACCATGACGTCATGTGCCCGTTACAACATGCAGTTCAGGATACAAATTTTCCCATAATTCTGTATACATGTATATACATACTTTTGGCATTCATTATCTATGTAATCAATATCAATGATTTCAAACATTAATTTATTCTTCATATATACAATTAGGACCATGGACATCATCATCCTGGGGGCAAAAATGGACCCAGGAGGGAGGGACGATGGACCACTGCCACGAAGCTGACAGAGGACCACAAAGGCAAGTAGACATCAATTAACATCAGTTATTTCAAACATTAAACTTCTCATTATCTTTGCTCTCAGCACCATGGACATCATCATCCTGGGGGCAGAAATGGACCATGAAGTCCCCCAGAGGCAGTGACGACTGCCGAGAAGAACTCCATGGACAGAAGAGGACCCAGGAGGGAGGGAGGGAGGGAGGACGAGTGCCACGAAGCCGACAGAGGATCAGGGAGGCAAGTGTTTCAATCTTTTCATGTTTACCATGACGTCATGTGCCCGTTACAACATGCAGTTCAGGATACAAATTTTCCCATAATTCTGTATACATGTATATACATCCTTTTGGCATTCATTATCTATGTAATCAATATCAATGATTTCAAACATTAATTTATTCTTTATATATACAAATAGGACCATGGACATCATCATCCTAAGGGCAAAAATGGACCTAGGAGGGAGGGACGAAGGACCACTGCCACGAAGCTGACAGAGGACCACAAAGGCAAGTAGACATCAATTAACATCAGTTATTTCAAACATTAAACTTCTCATTATCTTTGCTCTCAGCACCATGGACATCATCATCCTGGGGGCAGAAATGGACCATGAAGTCCCCCAGAGGCAGTGACGACTGCCGAGAAGAACTCCATGGACAGAAGTGGACGAAGCTGACAGAGGACCACAAAGGCAAGTAGACATCAATTAACATCCGTTATTTCAAACATTAAACTTCTCATTATCTTTGCTCTCAGCACCATGGACATCATCATCCTGGGGGCAGAAATGGACCATGAAGTCCCCCAGAGGCAGTGACGACTGCCGAGAAGAACTCCATGGACAGAAGAGGACCCAGGAGGGAGGGAGGGAGGGAGGACGAGTGCCACGAAGCCGACAGAGGATCAGGGAGGCAAGTGTTTCAATCTTTTCATGTTTACCATGACGTCATGTGCCCGTTACAACATGCAGTTCAGGATACATATTTTCCCATAATTCTGTATACATGTATATACATCCTTTTGGCATTCATTATCTATGTAATCAATATCAATGATTTCAAACATTAATTTATTCTTTATATATACAAATAGGACCATGGACATCATCATCCTGGGGGCAAAAATGGACCTAGGAGGGAGGGACGAAGGACCACTGCCACGAAGCTGACAGAGGAACACAAAGGCAAGTAGACATCAATTAACATCAGTTATTTCAAACATTAAACTTCTCATTATCTTTGCTCTCGGCACCATGGACATCATCATCCTGGGGGCAGAAATGGACCATGAAGTCCCCCAGAGGCAGTGACGACTGCCGAGAAGAACTCCATGGACAGAAGTGGACGAAGCTGACAGAGGACCACAAAGGCAAGTAGACATCAATTAACATCAGTTATTTCAAACATTAAACTTCTCATTATCTTTGCTCTCAGCACCATGGACATCATCATCCTGGGGGCAGAAATGGACCGTGAAGTCCCCCAGAGGCAGTGACGACTGCCGAGAAGAACTCCATGGACAGAAGTGGACGAAGCTGACAGAGAACCACAAAGGCAAGTAGACATCAATTAACATCAGTTATTTCAAACATTAAACTTCTCATTATCTTTGCTCTCAGCACCATGGACATCATCATCCTGGGGGCAGAAATGGACCATGAAGTCCCCCAGAGGCAGTGACGACTGCCGAGAAGAACTCCATGGACAGAAGAGGACCCAGGAGGGAGGGAGGGAGGGAGGACGAGTGCCACGAAGCCGACAGAGGATCAGGGAGGCAAGTGTTTCAATCTTTTCATGTTTACCATGACGTCATGTGCCCGTTACAACATGCAGTTCAGGATACAAATTTTCCCATAATTCTGTATACATGTATATACATCCTTTTGGCATTCATTATCTATGTAATCAATATCAATGATTTCAAACATTAATTTATTCTTTATATATACAAATAGGACCATGGACATCATCATCCTCAGGGCAAAAATGGACCTAGGAGGGAGGGACGAAGGACCACTGCCACGAAGCTGACAGAGGAACACAAAGGCAAGTAGACATCAATTAACATCAGTTATTTCAAACATTAAACTTCTCGTTATCTTTGCTCTCGGCACCATGGACATCATCATCCTGGGGGCAGAAATGGACCATGAAGTCCCCCAGAGGCAGTGACGACTGCCGAGAAGAACTCCATGGACAGAAGTGGACGAAGCTGACAGAGGACCACAAAGGCAAGTAGACATCAATTAACATCCGTTATTTCAAACATTAAACTTCTCATTATCTTTGCTCTCAGCACCATGGACATCATCATCCTGGGGGCAGAAATGGACCGTGAAGTCCCCCAGAGGCAGTGACGACTGCCGAGAAGAACTCCATGGACAGAAGTAGACGAAGCTGACAGAGAACCACAAAGGCAAGTAGACATCAATTAACATCAGTTATTTCAAACATTAAACTTCTCATTATCTTTGCTCTCAGCACCATGGACATCATCATCCTGGGGGCAGAAATGGACCATGAAGTCCCCCAGAGGCAGTGACGACTGCCGAGAAGAACTCCATGGACAGAAGAGGACCCAGGAGGGAGGGAGGGAGGGAGGACGAGTGCCACGAAGCCGACAGAGGATCAGGGAGGCAAGTGTTTCAATCTTTTCATGTTTACCATGACGTCATGTGCCCGTTACAACATGCAGTTCAGGATACAAATTTTCCCATAATTCTGTATACATGTATATACATCCTTTTGGCATTCATTATCTATGTAATCAATATCAATGATTTCAAACATTAATTTATTCTTTATATATACAATTAGGACCATGGACATCATCATCCTCAGGGCAAAAATGGACCTAGGAGGGAGGGACGAAGGACCACTGCCACGAAGCTGACAGAGGACCACAAAGGCAAGTAGACATCAATTAACATCAGTTATTTCAAACATTAAACTTCTCATTATCTTTGCTCTTGGCACCATGGACATCATCATCCTGGGGGCAGAAATGGACCATGAAGTCCCCCAGAGGCAGTGACGACTGCCGAGAAGAACTCCATGGACAGAAGTGGACGAAGCTGACAGAGGACCACAAAGGCAAGTAGACATCAATTAACATCAGTTATTTCAAACATTAAACTTCTCATTATCTTTGCTCTCAGCACCATGGACATCATCATCCTGGGGGCAGAAATGGACCGTGAAGTCCCCCAGAGGCAGTGACGACTGCCGAGAAGAACTCCATGGACAGAAGTGGACGAAGCTGACAGAGAACCACAAAGGCAAGTAGACATCAATTAACATCAGTTATTTCAAACATTAAACTTCTCATTATCTTTGCTCTCAGCACCATGGACATCATCATCCTGGGGGCAGAAATGGACCATGAAGTCCCCCAGAGGCAGTGACGACTGCCGAGAAGAACTCCATGGACAGAAGAGGACCCAGGAGGGAGGGAGGGAGGGAGGACGAGTGCCACGAAGCCAACAGAGGATCAGGGAGGCAAGTGTTTCAATCTTTTCATGTTTACCATGACGTCATGTGCCCGTTACAACATGCAGTTCAGGATACAAATTTTTCCATAATTCTGTCTACATGTATATACATCCTTTTGGCATTCATTATCTATGTAATCAATATCAATGACTTCAAACATTAATTTATTCTTTATATATACAATTAGGACCATGGACATCATCATGCTGGGGGCAAAAATGGACCCAGGACAGCAGGGAGGGACGATGGACCACTGCCACGAAGCTGACAGAGGACCACAAAGGCAAGTAGACATCAATTAACATCAGTTATTTCAAACATTAAACTTCTCATTATCTTTGCTCTCAGCACCATGGACATCATCATCCTGGGGGCAGAAATGGACCATGAAGTCCCCCAGAGGCAGTGACGACTGCCGAGAAGAACTCCATGGACAGAAGAGGACCCAGGAGGGAGGGAGGGAGGGAGGACGAGTGCCACGAAGCCGACAGAGGATCAGGGAGGCAAGTGTTTCAATCTTTTCATGTTTACCATGACGTCATGTGCCCGTTACAACATGCAGTTCAGGATACAAATTTTCCCATAATTCTGTATACATGTATATACATCCTTTTGGCATTCATTATCTATGTAATCAATATCAATGATTTCAAACATTAATTTATTCTTTATATATACAAATAGGACCATGGACATCATCATCCTAAGGGCAAAAATGGACCTAGGAGGGAGGGACGAAGGACCACTGCCACGAAGCTGACAGAGGACCACAAAGGCAAGTAGACATCAATTAACATCAGTTATTTCAAACATTAAACTTCTCATTATCTTTGCTCTCAGCACCATGGACATCATCATCCTGGGGGCAGAAATGGACCATGAAGTCCCCCAGAGGCAGTGACGACTGCCGAGAAGAACTCCATGGACAGAAGTGGACGAAGCTGACAGAGGACCACAAAGGCAAGTAGACATCAATTAACATCAGTTATTTCAAACATTAAACTTCTCATTATCTTTGCTCTCAGCACCATGGACATCATCATCCTGGGGGCAGAAATGGACCATGAAGTCCCCCAGAGGCAGTGACGACTGCCGAGAAGAACTCCATGGACAGAAGAGGACCCAGGAGGGAGGGAGGGAGGGAGGACGAGTGCCACGAAGCC
Source organism: Haliotis asinina (assembly GCF_037392515.1). Classification (NCBI taxonomy): domain Eukaryota; kingdom Metazoa; phylum Mollusca; class Gastropoda; order Lepetellida; family Haliotidae; genus Haliotis; species Haliotis asinina. Next base: position 30,573,513 of record NC_090286.1, on the reverse strand, counting down.
GACAGAGGATCAGGGAGGCAAGTGTTTCAATCTTTTCATGTTTACCATGACGTCATGTGCCCGTTACAACATGCAGTTCAGGATACAAATTTTCCCATAATTCTGTATACATGTATATACATCCTTTTGGCATTCATTATCTATGTAATCAATATCAATGATTTCAAACATTAATTTATTCTTTATATATACAATTAGGACCATGGACATCATCATCCTGGGGGCAAAAATGGACCCAGGAGGGAGGGACGATGGACCACTGCCACGAAGCTGACAGAGGACCACAAAGGCAAGTAGACATCAATTAACATCAGTTATTTCAAACATTAAACTTCTCATTATCTTTGCTCTCAGCACCATGGACATCATCATCCTGGGGGCAGAAATGGACCATGAAGTCCCCCAGAGGCAGTGACGACTGCCGAGAAGAACTCCATGGACAGAAGTGGACGAAGCTGACAGAGGACCACAAAGGCAAGTAGACATCAATTAACATCAGTTATTTCAAACATTAAACTTCTCATTATCTTTGCTCTCAGCACCATGGACATCATCATCCTGGGGGCAGAAATGGACCATGAAGTCCCCCAGAGGCAGTGACGACTGCCGAGAAGAACTCCATGGACAGAAGTGGACGAAGCTGACAGAGGACCACAAAGGCAAGTAGACATCAATTAACATCAGTTATTTCAAACATTAAACTTCTCATTATCTTTGCTCTCAGCACCATGGACATCATCATCCTGGGGGCAGAAATGGACCATGAAGTCCCTCAGAGGCAGTGACGACTGCCGAGAAGAACTCCATGGACAGAAGAGGACCCAGGAGGGAGGGAGGGAGGGAGGACGAGTGCCACGAAGCCGACAGAGGATCAGGGAGGCAAGTGTTTCAATCTTTTCATGTTTACCATGACGTCATGTGCCCGTTACCACATGCAGTTCAGGATACAAATTTTCCCATAATTCTGTATACATGTATATACATCCTTTTGGCATTCATTATCTATGTAATCAATATCAATGATTTCAAACATTAATTTATTCTTTATATATACAATTAGGACCATGGACATCATCATCCTGGGGGCAAAAATGGACCCAGGAGGGAGGGACGATGGACCACTGCCACGAAGCTGACAGAGGACCACAAAGGCAAGTAGACATCAATTAACATCAGTTATTTCAAACATTAAACTTCTCATTATCTTTGCTCTCAGCACCATGGACATCATCATCCTGGGGGCAGAAATGGACCATGAAGTCCCCCAGAGGCAGTGACGACTGCCGAGAAGAACTCCATGGACAGAAGAGGACCCAGGAGGGAGGGAGGGAGGGAGGACGAGTGCCACGAAGCCGACAGAGGATCAGGGAGGCAAGTGTTTCAATCTTTTCATGTTTACCATGACGTCATGTGCCCGTTACAACATGCAGTTCAGGATACAAATTTTCCCATAATTCTGTATACATGTATATACATCCTTCTGGCATTCATTATCTATGTAATCAATATCAATGATTTCAAACATTAATTTATTCTTTATATATACAAATAGGACCATGGACATCATCATCCTCAGGGCAAAAATGGACCTAGGAGGGAGGGACGAAGGACCACTGCCACGAAGCTGACAGAGGACCACAAAGGCAAGTAGACATCAATTAACATCAGTTATTTCAAACATTAAACTTCTCATTATCTTTGCTCTCGGCACCATGGACATCATCATCCTGGGGGCAGAAATGGACCATGAAGTCCCCCAGAGGCAGTCACGACTGCCGAGAAGAACTCCATGGACAGAAGTGGACGAAGCTGACAGAGGACCACAAAGGCAAGTAGACATCAATTAACATCAGTTATTTCAAACATTAAACTTCTCATTATCTTTGCTCTCAGCACCATGGACATCATCATCCTGGGGGCAGAAATGGACCGTGAAGTCCCCCAGAGGCAGTGACGACTGCCGAGAAGAACTCCATGGACAGAAGTGGACGAAGCTGACAGAGGACCACAAAGGCAAGTAGACATCAATTAACATCAGTTATTTCAAACATTAAACTTCTCATTATCTTTGCTCTCAGCACCATGGACATCATCATCCTGGGGGCAGAAATGGACCATGAAGTCCCCCAGAGGCAGTGACGACTGCCGAGAAGAACTCCATGGACAGAAGTGGACGAAGCTGACAGAGGACCACAAAGGCAAGTAGACATCAATTAACATCAGTTATTTCAAACATTAAACTTCTCATTATCTTTGCTCTCAGCACCATGGACATCATCATCCTGGGGGCAGAAATGGACCATGAAGTCCCCCAGAGGCAGTGACGACTGCCGAGAAGAACTCCATGGACAGAAGTGGACGAAGCTGACAGAGGACCACAAAGGCAAGTAGACATCAATTAACATCAGTTATTTCAAACATTAAACTTCTCATTATCTTTGCTCTCAGCACCATGGACATCATCATCCTGGGGACAGAAATGGACCATGAAGTCCCCCAGAGGCAGTGACGACTGCCGAGAAGAACTCCATGGACAGAAGAGGACCCAGGAGGGAGGGAGGGAGGGAGGACGAGTGCCACGAAGCCGACAGAGGATCAGGGAGGCAAGTGTTTCAATCTTTTCATGTTTACCATGACGTCATGTGCCCGTTACAACATGCAGTTCAGGATACAAATTTTTCCATAATTCTGTCTACATGTATATACAAACTTTTGGCATTCATTATCTATGTAATCAATATCAATGATTTCAAACATTAATTTATTCTTTATATATACAACTAGGACCATGAACATCATCATCCTGGGGGCAAAAATGGACCCAGGAGGGAGGGACGATGGACCACTGCCACGAAGCTGACAGAGGACCACAAAGGCAAGTAGACATCAATTAACATCAGTTATTTCAAACATTAAACTTCTCATTATCTTTGCTCTCAGCACCATGGACATCATCATCCTGGGGGCAGAAATGGACCATGAAGTCCCCCAGAGGCAGTGACGACTGCCGAGAAGAACTCCATGGACAGAAGTGGACGAAGCTGACAGAGGACCACAAAGGCAAGTAGACATCAATTAACATCAGTTATTTCAAACATTAAACTTCTCATTATCTTTGCTCTCAGCACCATGGACATCATCATCCTGGGGGCAGAAATGGACCATGAAGTCCCCCAGAGGCAGTGACGACTGCCGAGAAGAACTCCATGGACAGAAGTGGACGAAGCTGACAGAGGACCACAAAGGCAAGTAGACATCAATTAACATCAGTTATTTCAAACATTAAACTTCTCATTATCTTTGCTCTCAGCACCATGGACATCATCATCCTGGGGGCAGAAATGGACCATGAAGTCCCCCAGAGGCAGTGACGACTGCCGAGAAGAACTCCATGGACAGAAGAGGACCCAGGAGGGAGGGAGGGAGGGAGGACGAGTGCCACGAAGCCGACAGAGGATCAGGGAGGCAAGTGTTTCAATCTTTTCATGTTTACCATGACGTCATGTGCCCGTTACAACATGCAGTTCAGGATACAAATTTTCCCATAATTCTGTATACATGTATATACATCCTTTTGGCATTCATTATCTATGTAATCAATATCAATGATTTCAAACATTAATTTATTCTTTATATATACAAATAGGACCATGGACATCATCATCCTAAGGGCAAAAATGGACCTAGGAGGGAGGGACGAAGGACCACTGCCACGAAGCTGACAGAGGACCACAAAGGCAAGTAGACATCAATTAACATCAGTTATTTCAAACATTAAACTTCTCATTATCTTTGCTCTCAGCACCATGGACATCATCATCCTGGGGGCAGAAATGGACCATGAAGTCCCCCAGAGGCAGTGACGACTGCCGAGAAGAACTCCATGGACAGAAGTGGACGAAGCTGACAGAGGACCACAAAGGCAAGTAGACATCAATTAACATCAGTTATTTCAAACATTAAACTTCTCATTATCTTTGCTCTCAGCACCATGGACATCATCATCCTGGGGGCAGAAATGGACCATGAAGTCCCCCAGAGGCAGTGACGACTGCCGAGAAGAACTCCATGGACAGAAGAGGACCCAGGAGGGAGGGAGGGAGGGAGGACGAGTGCCACGAAGCCGACAGAGGATCAGGGAGGCAAGTGTTTCAATCTTTTCATGTTTACCATGACGTCATGTGCCCGTTACAACATGCAGTTCAGGATACAAATTTTCCCATAATTCTGTATACATGTATATACATCCTTTTGGCATTCATTATCTATGTAATCAATATCAATGATTTCAAACATTAATTTATTCTTTATATATACAATTAGGACCATGGACATCATCATCCTGGGGGCAAAAATGGACCCAGGAGGGAGGGACGATGGACCACTGCCACGAAGCTGACAGAGGACCACAAAGGCAAGTAGACATCAATTAACATCAGTTATTTCAAACATTAAACTTCTCATTATCTTTGCTCTCAGCACCATGGACATCATCATCCTGGGGGCAGAAATGGACCATGAAGTCCCCCAGAGGCAGTGACAACTGCCGAGAAGAACTCCATGGACAGAAGAGGACCCAGGAGGGAGGGAGGGAGGGAGGACGAGTGCCACGAAGCCGACAGAGGATCAGGGAGGCAAGTGTTTCAATCTTTTCATGTTTACCATGACGTCATGTGCCCGTTACAACATGCAGTTCAGGATACAAATTTTCCCATAATTCTGTATACATGTATATACATCCTTTTGGCATTCATTATCTATGTAATCAATATCAATGATTTCAAACATTAATTTATTCTTTATATATACAAATAGGACCATGGACATCATCATCCTAAGGGCAAAAATGGACCTAGGAGGGAGGGACGAAGGACCACTGCCACGAAGCTGACAGAGGACCACAAAGGCAAGTAGACATCAATTAACATCAGTTATTTCAAACATTAAACTTCTCATTATCTTTGCTCTCAGCACCATGGACATCATCATCCTGGGGGCAGAAATGGACCATGAAGTCCCCCAGAGGCAGTGACGACTGCCGAGAAGAACTCCATGGACAGAAGTGGACGAAGCTGACAGAGGACCACAAAGGCAAGTAGACATCAATTAACATCAGTTATTTCAAACATTAAACTTCTCATTATCTTTGCTCTCAGCACCATGGACATCATCATCCTGGGGGCAGAAATGGACCATGAAGTCCCCCAGAGGCAGTGACGACTGCCGAGAAGAACTCCATGGACAGAAGTGGACGAAGCTGACAGAGGACCACAAAGGCAAGTAGACATCAATTAACATCAGTTATTTCAAACATTAAACTTCTCATTATCTTTGCTCTCAGCACCATGGACATCATCATCCTGGGGGCAGAAATGGACCATGAAGTCCCCCAGAGGCAGTGACGACTGCCGAGAAGAACTCCATGGACAGAAGAGGACCCAGGAGGGAGGGAGGGAGGGAGGACGAGTGCCACGAAGCCGACAGAGGATCAGGGAGGCAAGTGTTTCAATCTTTTCATGTTTACCATGACGTCATGTGCCCGTTACAACATGCAGTTCAGGATACAAATTTTCCCATAATTCTGTATACATGTATATACATCCTTTTGGCATTCATTATCTATGTAATCAATATCAATGATTTCAAACATTAATTTATTCTTTATATATACAAATAGGACCATGGACATCATCATCCTAAGGGCAAAAATGGACCTAGGAGGGAGGGACGAAGGACCACTGCCACGAAGCTGACAGAGGACCACAAAGGCAAGTAGACATCAATTAACATCAGTTATTTCAAACATTAAACTTCTCATTATCTTTGCTCTCAGCACCATGGACATCATCATCCTGGGGGCAGAAATGGACCATGAAGTCCCCCAGAGGCAGTGACGACTGCCGAGAAGAACTCCATGGACAGAAGTGGACGAAGCTGACAGAGGACCACAAAGGCAAGTAGACATCAATTAACATCAGTTATTTCAAACATTAAACTTCTCATTATCTTTGCTCTCAGCACCATGGACATCATCATCCTGGGGGCAGAAATGGACCATGAAGTCCCCCAGAGGCAGTGACGACTGCCGAGAAGAACTCCATGGACAGAAGTGGACGAAGCTGACAGAGGACCACAAAGGCAAGTAGACATCAATTAACATCAGTTATTTCAAACATTAAACTTCTCATTATCTTTGCTCTCAGCACCATGGACATCATCATCCTGGGGGCAGAAATGGACCATGAAGTCCCCCAGAGGCAGTGACGACTGCCGAGAAGAACTCCATGGACAGAAGTGGACGAAGCTGACAGAGGACCACAAAGGCAAGTAGACATCAATTAACATCAGTTATTTCAAACATTAAACTTCTCATTATCTTTGCTCTCAGCACCATGGACATCATCATCCTGGGGGCAGAAATGGACCATGAAGTCCCCCAGAGGCAGTGACGACTGCCGAGAAGAACTCCATGGACAGAAGTGGACGAAGCTGACAGAGGACCACAAAGGCAAGTAGACATCAATTAACATCAGTTATTTCAAACATTAAACTTCTCATTATCTTTGCTCTCAGCACCATGGACATCATCATCCTGGGGGCAGAAATGGACCATGAAGTCCCCCAGAGGCAGTGACGACTGCCGAGAAGAACTCCATGGACAGAAGAGGACCCAGGAGGGAGGGAGGGAGGGAGGACGAGTGCCACGAAGCCGACAGAGGATCAGGGAGGCAAGTGTTTCAATCTTTTCATGTTTACCATGACGTCATGTGCCCGTTACAACATGCAGTTCAGGATACAAATTTTCCCATAATTCTGTATACATGTATATACATACTTTTGGCATTCATTATCTATGTAATCAATATCAATGATTTCAAACATTAATTTATTCTTTATATATACAATTAGGACCATGGACATCATCATCCTGGGGGCAAAAATGGACCCAGGAGGGAGGGACGATGGACCACTGCCACGAAGCTGACAGAGGACCACAAAGGCAAGTAGACATCAATTAACATCAGTTATTTCAAACATTAAACTTCTCATTATCTTTGCTCTCAGCACCATGGACATCATCATCCTGGGGGCAGAAATGGACCATGAAGTCCCCCAGAGGCAGTGACGACTGCCGAGAAGAACTCCATGGACAGAAGAGGACCCAGGAGGGAGGGAGGGAGGGAGGACGAGTGCCACGAAGCCGACAGAGGATCAGGGAGGCAAGTGTTTCAATCTTTTCATGTTTACCATGACGTCATGTGCCCGTTACAACATGCAGTTCAGGATACAAATTTTCCCATAATTCTGTATACATGTATATACATCCTTTTGGCATTCATTATCTATGTAATCAATATCAATGATTTCAAACATTAATTTATTCTTTATATATACAAATAGGACCATGGACATCATCATCCTAAGGGCAAAAATGGACCTAGGAGGGAGGGACGAAGGACCACTGCCACGAAGCTGACAGAGGACCACAAAGGCAAGTAGACATCAATTAACATCAGTTATTTCAAACATTAAACTTCTCATTATCTTTGCTCTCAGCACCATGGACATCATCATCCTGGGGGCAGAAATGGACCATGAAGTCCCCCAGAGGCAGTGACGACTGCCGAGAAGAACTCCATGGACAGAAGTGGACGAAGCTGACAGAGGACCACAAAGGCAAGTAGACATCAATTAACATCCGTTATTTCAAACATTAAACTTCTCATTATCTTTGCTCTCAGCACCATGGACATCATCATCCTGGGGACAGAAATGGACCATGAAGTCTCCCAGAGGCAGTGACGACTGCCGAGAAGAACTCCATGGACAGAAGAGGACCCAGGAGGGAGGGAGGGAGGGAGGACGAGTGCCACGAAGCCGACAGAGGATCAGGGAGGCAAGTGTTTCAATCTTTTCATGTTTACCATGACGTCATGTGCCCGTTACAACATGCAGTTCAGGATACATATTTTCCCATAATTCTGTATACATGTATATACATCCTTTTGGCATTCATTATCTATGTAATCAATATCAATGATTTCAAACATTAATTTATTCTTTATATATACAAATAGGACCATGGACATCATCATCCTGGGGGCAAAAATGGACCTAGGAGGGAGGGACGAAGGACCACTGCCACGAAGCTGACAGAGGAACACAAAGGCAAGTAGACATCAATTAACATCAGTTATTTCAAACATTAAACTTCTCATTATCTTTGCTCTCGGCACCATGGACATCATCATCCTGGGGGCAGAAATGGACCATGAAGTCCCCCAGAGGCAGTGACGACTGCCGAGAAGAACTCCATGGACAGAAGTGGACGAAGCTGACAGAGGACCACAAAGGCAAGTAGACATCAATTAACATCAGTTATTTCAAACATTAAACTTCTCATTATCTTTGCTCTCAGCACCATGGACATCATCATCCTGGGGGCAGAAATGGACCGTGAAGTCCCCCAGAGGCAGTGACGACTGCCGAGAAGAACTCCATGGACAGAAGTGGACGAAGCTGACAGAGAACCACAAAGGCAAGTAGACATCAATTAACATCAGTTATTTCAAACATTAAACTTCTCATTATCTTTGCTCTCAGCACCATGGACATCATCATCCTGGGGGCAGAAATGGACCATGAAGTCCCCCAGAGGCAGTGACGACTGCCGAGAAGAACTCCATGGACAGAAGAGGACCCAGGAGGGAGGGAGGGAGGGAGGACGAGTGCCACGAAGCCGACAGAGGATCAGGGAGGCAAGTGTTTCAATCTTTTCATGTTTACCATGACGTCATGTGCCCGTTACAACATGCAGTTCAGGATACAAATTTTCCCATAATTCTGTATACATGTATATACATCCTTTTGGCATTCATTATCTATGTAATCAATATCAATGATTTCAAACATTAATTTATTCTTTATATATACAAATAGGACCATGGACATCATCATCCTCAGGGCAAAAATGGACCTAGGAGGGAGGGACGAAGGACCACTGCCACGAAGCTGACAGAGGAACACAAAGGCAAGTAGACATCAATTAACATCAGTTATTTCAAACATTAAACTTCTCATTATCTTTGCTCTCGGCACCATGGACATCATCATCCTGGGGGCAGAAATGGACCATGAAGTCCCCCAGAGGCAGTGACGACTGCCGAGAAGAACTCCATGGACAGAAGTGGACGAAGCTGACAGAGGACCACAAAGGCAAGTAGACATCAATTAACATCAGTTATTTCAAACATTAAACTTCTCATTATCTTTGCTCTCAGCACCATGGACATCATCATCCTGGGGGCAGAAATGGACCGTGAAGTCCCCCAGAGGCAGTGACGACTGCCGAGAAGAACTCCATGGACAGAAGTGGACGAAGCTGACAGAGAACCACAAAGGCAAGTAGACATCAATTAACATCAGTTATTTCAAACATTAAACTTCTCATTATCTTTGCTCTCAGCACCATGGACATCATCATCCTGGGGGCAGAAATGGACCATGAAGTCCCCCAGAGGCAGTGACGACTGCCGAGAAGAACTCCATGGACAGAAGAGGACCCAGGAGGGAGGGAGGGAGGGAGGACGAGTGCCACGAAGCCGACAGAGGATCAGGGAGGCAAGTGTTTCAATCTTTTCATGTTTACCATGACGTCATGTGCCCGTTACAACATGCAGTTCAGGATACAAATTTTCCCATAATTCTGTATACATGTATATACATCCTTTTGGCATTCATTATCTATGTAATCAATATCAATGATTTCAAACATTAATTTATTCTTTATATATACAAATAGGACCATGGACATCATCATCCTAAGGGCAAAAATGGACCTAGGAGGGAGGGACGAAGGACCACTGCCACGAAGCTGACAGAGGAACACAAAGGCAAGTAGACATCAATTAACATCAGTTATTTCAAACATTAAACTTCTCATTATCTTTGCTCTCAGCACCATGGACATCATCATCCTGGGGGCAGAAATGGACCATGAAGTCCCCCAGAGGCAGTGACGACTGCCGAGAAGAACTCCATGGACAGAAGTGGACGAAGCTGACAGAGGACCACAAAGGCAAGTAGACATCAATTAACATCCGTTATTTCAAACATTAAACTTCTCATTATCTTTGCTCTCAGCACCATGGACATCATCATCCTGGGGGCAGAAATGGACCGTGAAGTCCCCCAGAGGCAGTGACGACTGCCGAGAAGAACTCCATGGACAGAAGTGGACGAAGCTGACAGAGAACCACAAAGGCAAGTAGACATCAATTAACATCAGTTATTTCAAACATTAAACTTCTCATTATCTTTGCTCTCAGCACCATGGACATCATCATCCTGGGGGCAGAAATGGACCATGAAGTCCCCCAGAGGCAGTGACGACTGCCGAGAAGAACTCCATGGACAGAAGAGGACCCAGGAGGGAGGGAGGGAGGGAGGACGAGTGCCACGAAGCCGACAGAGGATCAGGGAGGCAAGTGTTTCAATCTTTTCATGTTTACCATGACGTCATGTGCCCGTTACAACATGCAGTTCAGGATACAAATTTTCCCATAATTCTGTATACATGTATATACATCCTTTTGGCATTCATTATCTATGTAATCAATATCAATGATTTCAAACATTAATTTATTCTTTATATATACAAATAGGACCATGGACATCATCATCCTAAGGGCAAAAATGGACCTAGGAGGGAGGGACGAAGGACCACTGCCACGAAGCTGACAGAGGAACACAAAGGCAAGTAGACATCAATTAACATCAGTTATTTCAAACATTAAACTTCTCATTATCTTTGCTCTTGGCACCATGGACATCATCATCCTGGGGGCAGAAATGGACCATGAAGTCCCCCAGAGGCAGTGACGACTGCCGAGAAGAACTCCATGGACAGAAGTGGACGAAGCTGACAGAGGACCACAAAGGCAAGTAGACATCAATTAACATCAGTTATTTCAAACATTAAACTTCTCATTATCTTTGCTCTCAGCACCATGGACATCATCATCCTGGGGGCAGAAATGGACCATGAAGTCCCCCAGAGGCAGTGACGACTGCCGAGAAGAACTCCATGGACAGAAGAGGACCCAGGAGGGAGGGAGGGAGGGAGGACGAGTGCCACGAAGCCAACAGAGGATCAGGGAGGCAAGTGTTTCAATCTTTTCATGTTTACCATGACGTCATGTGCCCGTTACAACATGCAGTTCAGGATACAAATTTTTCCATAATTCTGTCTACATGTATATACATCCTTTTGGCATTCATTATCTATGTAATCAATATCAATGACTTCAAACATTAATTTATTCTTTATATATACAATTAGGACCATGGACATCATCATGCTGGGGGCAAAAATGGACCCAGGACAGCAGGGAGGGACGATGGACCACTGCCACGAAGCTGACAGAGGACCACAAAGGCAAGTAGACATCAATTAACATCAGTTATTTCAAACATTAAACTTCTCATTATCTTTGCTCTCAGCACCATGGACATCATCATCCTGGGGGCAGAAATGGACCATGAAGTCCCCCAGAGGCAGTGACGACTGCCGAGAAGAACTCCATGGACAGAAGAGGACCCAGGAGGGAGGGAGGGAGGGAGGACGAGTGCCACGAAGCCGACAGAGGATCAGGGAGGCAAGTGTTTCAATCTTTTCATGTTTACCATGACGTCATGTGCCCGTTACAACATGCAGTTCAGGATACAAATTTTCCCATAATTCTGTATACATGTATATACATCCTTTTGGCATTCATTATCTATGTAATCAATATCAATGATTTCAAACATTAATTTATTCTTTATATATACAAATAGGACCATGGACATCATCATCCTAAGGGCAAAAATGGACCTAGGAGGGAGGGACGAAGGACCACTGCCACGAAGCTGACAGAGGACCACAAAGGCAAGTAGACATCAATTAACATCAGTTATTTCAAACATTAAACTTCTCATTATCTTTGCTCTCAGCACCATGGACATCATCATCCTGGGGGCAGAAATGGACCATGAAGTCCCCCAGAGGCAGTGACGACTGCCGAGAAGAACTCCATGGACAGAAGAGGACCCAGGAGGGAGGGAGGGAGGGAGGACGAGTGCCACGAAGCCAACAGAGGATCAGGGAGGCAAGTGTTTCAATCTTTTCATGTTTACCATGACGTCATGTGCCCGTTACAACATGCAGTTCAGGATACAAATTTTTCCATAATTCTGTCTACATGTATATACATCCTTTTGGCATTCATTATCTATGTAATCAATATCAATGACTTCAAACATTAATTTATTCTTTATATATACAATTAGGACCATGGACATCATCATGCTGGGGGCAAAAATGGACCCAGGACAGGAGGGAGGGACGATGGACCACTGCCACGAAGCTGACAGAGGACCACAAAGGCAAGTAGACATCAATTAACATCAGTTATTTCAAACATTAAACTTCTCATTATCTTTGCTCTCAGCACCATGGACATCATCATCCTGGGGGCAGAAATGGACCATGAAGTCCCCCAGAGGCAGTGACGACTGCCGAGAAGAACTCCATGGACAGAAGAGGACCCAGGAGGGAGGGAGGGAGGGAGGACGAGTGCCACGAAGCCGACAGAGGATCAGGGAGGCAAGTGTTTCAATCTTTTCATGTTTACCATGACGTCATGTGCCCGTTACAACATGCAGTTCAGGATACAAATTTTCCCATAATTCTGTATACATGTATATACATCCTTTTGGCATTCATTATCTATGTAATCAATATCAATGATTTCAAACATTAATTTATTCTTTATATATACAAATAGGACCATGGACATCATCATCCTAAGGGCAAAAATGGACCTAGGAGGGAGGGACGAAGGACCACTGCCACGAAGCTGACAGAGGACCACAAAGGCAAGTAGACATCAATTAACATCAGTTATTTCAAACATTAAACTTCTCATTATCTTTGCTCTCAGCACCATGGACATCATCATCCTGGGGGCAGAAATGGACCATGAAGTCCCCCAGAGGCAGTGACGACTGCCGAGAAGAACTCCATGGACAGAAGTGGACGAAGCTGACAGAGGACCACAAAGGCAAGTAGACATCAATTAACATCAGTTATTTCAAACATTAAACTTCTCATTATCTTTGCTCTCAGCACCATGGACATCATCATCCTGGGGGCAGAAATGGACCATGAAGTCCCCCAGAGGCAGTGACGACTGCCGAGAAGAACTCCATGGACAGAAGTGGACGAAGCTGACAGAGGACCACAAAGGCAAGTAGACATCAATTAACATCAGTTATTTCAAACATTAAACTTCTCATTATCTTTGCTCTCAGCACCATGGACATCATCATCCTGGGGGCAGAAATGGACCATGAAGTCCCCCAGAGGCAGTGACGACTGCCGAGAAGAACTCCATGGACAGAAGAGGACCCAGGAGGGAGGGAGGGAGGGAGGACGAGTGCCACGAAGCCGACAGAGGATCAGGGAGGCAAGTGTTTCAATCTTTTCATGTTTACCATGACGTCATGTGCCCGTTACAACATGCAGTTCAGGATACAAATTTTCCCATAATTCTGTATACATGTATATACATACTTTTGGCATTCATTATCTATGTAATCAATATCAATGATTTCAAACATTAATTTATTCTTTATATATACAATTAGGACCATGGACATCATCATCCTGGGGGCAAAAATGGACCCAGGAGGGAGGGACGATGGACCACTGCCACGAAGCTGACAGAGGACCACAAAGGCAAGTAGACATCAATTAACATCAGTTATTTCAAACATTAAACTTCTCATTATCTTTGCTCTCAGCACCATGGACATCATCATCCTGGGGGCAGAAATGGACCATGAAGTCCCCCAGAGGCAGTGACGACTGCCGAGAAGAACTCCATGGACAGAAGTGGACGAAGCTGACAGAGGACCACAAAGGCAAGTAGACATCAATTAACATCAGTTATTTCAAACATTAAACTTCTCATTATCTTTGCTCTCAGCACCATGGACATCATCATCCTGGGGGCAGAAATGGACCATGAAGTCCCCCAGAGGCAGTGACGACTGCCGAGAAGAACTCCATGGACAGAAGTGGACGAAGCTGACAGAGGACCACAAAGGCAAGTAGACATCAATTAACATCAGTTATTTCAAACATTAAACTTCTCATTATCTTTGCTCTCAGCACCATGGACATCATCATCCTGGGGGCAGAAATGGACCATGAAGTCCCCCAGAGGCAGTGACGACTGCCGAGAAGAACTCCATGGACAGAAGAGGACCCAGGAGGGAGGGAGGGAGGGAGGACGAGTGCCACAAAGCCGACAGAGGATCAGGGAGGCAAGTGTTTCAAACTTTTCATGTTTACCATGACGTCATGTGCCCGTTACAACATGCAGTTCAGGATACAAATTTTCCCATAATTCTGTCTACATGTATATACATACTTTTGGCATTCATTATCTATGTAATCAATATCAATGATTTCAAACATTAATTTATTCTTTATATATACAATTAGGACCATGGACATCATCATCCTGGGGGCAAAAATGGACCCAAGAGGGAGGGACGATGGACCACTGCCACGAAGCTGACAGAGGACCACAAAGGCAAGTAGACATCAATTAACATCAGTTATTTCAAACATTAAACTTCTCATTATCTTTGCTCTCAGCACCATGGACATCATCATCCTGGGGGCAGAAATGGACCATGAAGTCCCCCAGAGGCAGTGACGACTGCCGAGAAGAACTCCATGGACAGAAGAGGACCCAGGAGGGAGGGAGGGAGGGAGGACGAGTGCCACGAAGCCAACAGAGGATCAGGGAGGCAAGTGTTTCAATCTTTTCATGTTTACCATGACGTCATGTGCCCGTTACAACATGCAGTTCAGGATACAAATTTTCCCATAATTCTGTATACATGTATATACATCCTTTTGGCATTCATTATCTATGTAATCAATATCAATGATTTCAAACATTAATTTATTCTTTATATATACAAATAGGACCATGGACATCATCATCCTAAGGGCAAAAATGGACCTAGGAGGGAGGGACGAAGGACCACTGCCACGAAGCTGACAGAGGACCACAAAGGCAAGTAGACATCAATTAACATCAGTTATTTCAAACATTAAACTTCTCATTATCTTTGCTCTCAGCACCATGGACATCATCATCCTGGGGGCAGAAATGGACCATGAAGTCCCCCAGAGGCAGTGACGACTGCCGAGAAGAACTCCATGGACAGAAGTGGACGAAGCTGACAGAGGACCACAAAGGCAAGTAGACATCAATTAACATCAGTTATTTCAAACATTAAACTTCTCATTATCTTTGCTCTCAGCACCATGGACATCATCATCCTGGGGGCAGAAATGGACCATGAAGTCCCCCAGAGGCAGTGACGACTGCCGAGAAGAACTCCATGGACAGAAGTGGACGAAGCTGACAGAGGACCACAAAGGCAAGTAGACATCAATTAACATCAGTTATTTCAAACATTAAACTTCTCATTATCTTTGCTCTCAGCACCATGGACATCATCATCCTGGGGGCAGAAATGGACCATGAAGTCCCCCAGAGGCAGTGACGACTGCCGAGAAGAACTCCATGGACAGAAGAGGACCCAGGAGGGAGGGAGGGAGGGAGGACGAGTGCCACGAAGCCGACAGAGGATCAGGGAGGCAAGTGTTTCAATCTTTTCATGTTTACCATGACGTCATGTGCCCGTTACAACATGCAGTTCAGGATACAAATTTTCCCATAATTCTGTATACATGTATATACATCCTTCTGGCATTCATTATCTATGTAATCAATATCAATGATTTCAAACATTAATTTATTCTTTATATATACAAATAGGACCATGGACATCCTCATCCTCAGGGCAAAAATGGACCTAGGAGGGAGGGACGAAGGACCACTGCCACGAAGCTGACAGAGGACCACAAAGGCAAGTAGACATCAATTAACATCAGTTATTTCAAACATTAAACTTCTCATTATCTTTGCTCTCGGCACCATGGACATCATCATCCTGGGGGCAGAAATGGACCATGAAGTCCCCCAGAGGCAGTCACGACTGCCGAGAAGAACTCCATGGACAGAAGTGGACGAAGCTGACAGAGGACCACAAAGGCAAGTAGACATCAATTAACATCAGTTATTTCAAACATTAAACTTCTCATTATCTTTGCTCTCAGCACCATGGACATCATCATCCTGGGGGCAGAAATGGACCGTGAAGTCCCCCAGAGGCAGTGACGACTGCCGAGAAGAACTCCATGGACAGAAGTGGACGAAGCTGACAGAGGACCACAAAGGCAAGTAGACATCAATTAACATCAGTTATTTCAAACATTAAACTTCTCATTATCTTTGCTCTCAGCACCATGGACATCATCATCCTGGGGGCAGAAATGGACCATGAAGTCCCCCAGAGGCAGTGACGACTGCCGAGAAGAACTCCATGGACAGAAGTGGACGAAGCTGACAGAGGACCACAAAGGCAAGTAGACATCAATTAACATCAGTTATTTCAAACATTAAACTTCTCATTATCTTTGCTCTCAGCACCATGGACATCATCATCCTGGGGGCAGAAATGGACCATGAAGTCCCCCAGAGGCAGTGACGACTGCCGAGAAGAACTCCATGGACAGAAGTGGACGAAGCTGACAGAGGACCACAAAGGCAAGTAGACATCAATTAACATCAGTTATTTCAAACATTAAACTTCTCATTATCTTTGCTCTCAGCACCATGGACATCATCATCCTGGGGACAGAAATGGACCATGAAGTCCCCCAGAGGCAGTGACGACTGCCGAGAAGAACTCCATGGACAGAAGAGGACCCAGGAGGGAGGGAGGGAGGGAGGACGAGTGCCACGAAGCCGACAGAGGATCAGGGAGGCAAGTGTTTCAATCTTTTCATGTTTACCATGACGTCATGTGCCCGTTACAACATGCAGTTCAGGATACAAATTTTTCCATAATTCTGTCTACATGTATATACAAACTTTTGGCATTCATTATCTATGTAATCAATATCAATGATTTCAAACATTAATTTATTCTTTATATATACAACTAGGACCATGAACATCATCATCCTGGGGGCAAAAATGGACCCAGGAGGGAGGGACGATGGACCACTGCCACGAAGCTGACAGAGGACCACAAAGGCAAGTAGACATCAATTAACATCAGTTATTTCAAACATTAAACTTCTCATTATCTTTGCTCTCAGCACCATGGACATCATCATCCTGGGGGCAGAAATGGACCATGAAGTCCCCCAGAGGCAGTGACGACTGCCGAGAAGAACTCCATGGACAGAAGTGGACGAAGCTGACAGAGGACCACAAAGGCAAGTAGACATCAATTAACATCAGTTATTTCAAACATTAAACTTCTCATTATCTTTGCTCTCAGCACCATGGACATCATCATCCTGGGGGCAGAAATGGACCATGAAGTCCCCCAGAGGCAGTGACGACTGCCGAGAAGAACTCCATGGACAGAAGAGGACCCAGGAGGGAGGGAGGGAGGGAGGACGAGTGCCACGAAGCCGACAGAGGATCAGGGAGGCAAGTGTTTCAATCTTTTCATGTTTACCATGACGTCATGTGCCCGTTACAACATGCAGTTCAGGATACAAATTTTCCCATAATTCTGTATACATGTATATACATCCTTTTGGCATTCATTATCTATGTAATCAATATCAATGATTTCAAACATTAATTTATTCTTTATATATACAAATAGGACCATGGACATCATCATCCTAAGGGCAAAAATGGACCTAGGAGGGAGGGACGAAGGACCACTGCCACGAAGCTGACAGAGGAACACAAAGGCAAGTAGACATCAATTAACATCAGTTATTTCAAACATTAAACTTCTCATTATCTTTGCTCTCGGCACCATGGACATCATCATCCTGGGGGCAGAAATGGACCATGAAGTCCCCCAGAGGCAGTGACGACTGCCGAGAAGAACTCCATGGACAGAAGTGGACGAAGCTGACAGAAGACCACAAAGGCAAGTAGACATCAATTAACATCAGTTATTTCAAACATTAAACTTCTCATTATCTTTGCTCTCGGCACCATGGACATCATCATCCTGGGGGCAGAAATGGACCATGAAGTCCCCCAGAGGCAGTGACGACTGCCGAGAAGAACTCCATGGACAGAAGTGGACGAAGCTGACAGAGGACCACAAAGGCAAGTAGACATCAATTAACATCAGTTATTTCAAACATTAAACTTCTCATTATCTTTGCTCTCAGCACCATGGACATCATCATCCTGGGGGCAGAAATGGACCATGAAGTCCCCCAGAGGCAGTGACGACTGCCGAGAAGAACTCCATGGACAGAAGAGGACCCAGGAGGGAGGGAGGGAGGGAGGACGAGTGCCACGAAGCCAACAGAGGATCAGGGAGGCAAGTGTTTCAATCTTTTCATGTTTACCATGACGTCATGTGCCCGTTACAACATGCAGTTCAGGATACAAATTTTCCCATAATTCTGTATACATGTATATACATCCTTTTGGCATTCATTATCTATGTAATCAATATCAATGATTTCAAACATTAATTTATTCTTTATATATACAAATAGGACCATGGAC
This sequence comes from Haliotis asinina, assembly GCF_037392515.1. Classification (NCBI taxonomy): domain Eukaryota; kingdom Metazoa; phylum Mollusca; class Gastropoda; order Lepetellida; family Haliotidae; genus Haliotis; species Haliotis asinina. The sequence continues at coordinate 30,554,827 of NC_090286.1, read as the reverse complement.
ATCATCATCCTAAGGGCAAAAATGGACCTAGGAGGGAGGGACGAAGGACCACTGCCACGAAGCTGACAGAGGACCACAAAGGCAAGTAGACATCAATTAACATCAGTTATTTCAAACATTAAACTTCTCATTATCTTTGCTCTCAGCACCATGGACATCATCATCCTGGGGGCAGAAATGGACCATGAAGTCCCCCAGAGGCAGTGACGACTGCCGAGAAGAACTCCATGGACAGAAGTGGACGAAGCTGACAGAGGACCACAAAGGCAAGTAGACATCAATTAACATCAGTTATTTCAAACATTAAACTTCTCATTATCTTTGCTCTCAGCACCATGGACATCATCATCCTGGGGGCAGAAATGGACCATGAAGTCCCCCAGAGGCAGTGACGACTGCCGAGAAGAACTCCATGGACAGAAGAGGACCCAGGAGAGAGGGAGGGAGGGAGAACGAGTGACACAAAGCCGACAGAGGATCAGGGAGGCAAGTGTTTCAATCTTTTCATGTTTACCATGACGTCATGTGCCCGTTACAACATGCAGTTCAGGATACAAATTTTCCCATAATTCTGTATACATGTATATACATCCTTTTGGCATTCATTATCTATGTAATCAATATCAATGATTTCAAACATTAATTTATTCTTTATATATACAAATAGGACCATGGACATCATCATCCTAAGGGCAAAAATGGACCTAGGAGGGAGGGACGAAGGACCACTGCCACGAAGCTGACAGAGGAACACAAAGGCAAGTAGACATCAATTAACATCAGTTATTTCAAACATTAAACTTCTCATTATCTTTGCTCTCGGCACCATGGACATCATCATCCTGGGGGCAGAAATGGACCATGAAGTCCCCCAGAGGCAGTGACGACTGCCGAGAAGAACTCCATGGACAGAAGTGGACGAAGCTGACAGAAGACCACAAAGGCAAGTAGACATCAATTAACATCAGTTATTTCAAACATTAAACTTCTCATTATCTTTGCTCTCGGCACCATGGACATCATCATCCTGGGGGCAGAAATGGACCATGAAGTCCCCCAGAGGCAGTGACGACTGCCGAGAAGAACTCCATGGACAGAAGTGGACGAAGCTGACAGAGGACCACAAAGGCAAGTAGACATCAATTAACATCAGTTATTTCAAACATTAAACTTCTCATTATCTTTGCTCTCAGCACCATGGACATCATCATCCTGGGGGCAGAAATGGACCATGAAGTCCCCCAGAGGCAGTGACGACTGCCGAGAAGAACTCCATGGACAGAAGAGGACCCAGGAGGGAGGGAGGGAGGGAGGACGAGTGCCACGAAGCCAACAGAGGATCAGGGAGGCAAGTGTTTCAATCTTTTCATGTTTACCATGACGTCATGTGCCCGTTACAACATGCAGTTCAGGATACAAATTTTCCCATAATTCTGTATACATGTATATACATCCTTTTGGCATTCATTATCTATGTAATCAATATCAATGATTTCAAACATTAATTTATTCTTTATATATACAAATAGGACCATGGACATCATCATCCTAAGGGCAAAAATGGACCTAGGAGGGAGGGACGAAGGACCACTGCCACGAAGCTGACAGAGGACCACAAAGGCAAGTAGACATCAATTAACATCAGTTATTTCAAACATTAAACTTCTCATTATCTTTGCTCTCAGCACCATGGACATCATCATCCTGGGGGCAGAAATGGACCATGAAGTCCCCCAGAGGCAGTGACGACTGCCGAGAAGAACTCCATGGACAGAAGTGGACGAAGCTGACAGAGGACCACAAAGGCAAGTAGACATCAATTAACATCAGTTATTTCAAACATTAAACTTCTCATTATCTTTGCTCTCAGCACCATGGACATCATCATCCTGGGGGCAGAAATGGACCATGAAGTCCCCCAGAGGCAGTGACGACTGCCGAGAAGAACTCCATGGACAGAAGAGGACCCAGGAGAGAGGGAGGGAGGGAGAACGAGTGACACAAAGCCGACAGAGGATCAGGGAGGCAAGTGTTTCAATCTTTTCATGTTTACCATGACGTCATGTGCCCGTTACAACATGCAGTTCAGGATACAAATTTTCCCATAATTCTGTATACATGTATATACATCCTTTTGGCATTCATTATCTATGTAATCAATATCAATGATTTCAAACATTAATTTATTCTTTATATATACAAATAGGACCATGGACATCATCATCCTAAGGGCAAAAATGGACCTAGGAGGGAGGGACGAAGGACCACTGCCACGAAGCTGACAGAGGAACACAAAGGCAAGTAGACATCAATTAACATCAGTTATTTCAAACATTAAACTTCTCATTATCTTTGCTCTCGGCACCATGGACATCATCATCCTGGGGGCAGAAATGGACCATGAAGTCCCCCAGAGGCAGTGACGACTGCCGAGAAGAACTCCATGGACAGAAGTGGACGAAGCTGACAGAGGACCACAAAGGCAAGTAGACATCAATTAACATCAGTTATTTCAAACATTAAACTTCTCATTATCTTTGCTCTCAGCACCATGGACATCATCATCCTGGGGGCAGAAATGGACCATGAAGTCCCCCAGAGGCAGTGACGACTGCCGAGAAGAACTCCATGGACAGAAGAGGACCCAGGAGGGAGGGAGGGAGGGAGGACGAGTGCCACGAAGCCGACAGAGGATCAGGGAGGCAAGTGTCTCAATCTTTTCATGTTTACCATGACGTCATGTGCCCGTTACAACATGCAGTTCAGGATACACATTTTTCCATAATTCTGTCTACATGTATATACATACTTTTGGCATTCATTATCTATGTAATCAATATCAATGATTTCAAACATTAATTTATTCTTTATATATACAATTAGGACCATCGACATCATCATCCTAGGGGCAAAAATGGACCCAGGAGGGAGGGACGAAGGACCACTGCCATGAAGCTGACAGAGGACCACAAAGGCAAGTAGACATCAATTAACATCAGTTATTTCAAACATTAAACTTCTCATTATCTTTGCTCTCAGCACCATGGACATCATCATCCTGGGGGCAGAAATGGACCATGAAGTCCCCCAGAGGCAGTGACGACTGCCGAGAAGAACTCCATGGACAGAAGTGGACGAAGCTGACAGAGGACCACAAAGGCAAGTAGACATCAATTAACATCAGTTATTTCAAACATTAAACTTCTCATTATCTTTGCTCTCAGCACCATGGACATCATCATCCTGGGGGCAGAAATGGACCATGAAGTCCCCCAGAGGCAGTGACGACTGCCGAGAAGAACTCCATGGACAGAAGTGGACGAAGCTGACAGAGGACCACAAAGGCAAGTAGACATCAATTAACATCAGTTATTTCAAACATTAAACTTCTCATTATCTTTGCTCTCAGCACCATGGACATCATCCTGGGGGCAGAAATGGACCATGAAGAACTCCATGGACAGAAGAGGACCCAGGAGGGAGGGAGGGAGGGAGGACGAGTGCCACGAAGCCGACAGAGGATCAGGGAGGCAAGTGTTTCAATCTTTTCATGTTTACCATGACGTCATGTGCCCGTTACAACATGCAGTTCAGGATACAAATTTTCCCATAATTCTGTATACATGTATATACATCCTTTTGGCATTCATTATCTATGTAATCAATATCAATGATTTCAAACATTAATTTATTCTTTATATATACAAATAGGACCATGGACATCATCATCCTAAGGGCAAAAATGGACCTAGGAGGGAGGGACGACGGACCACTGCCACGAAGCTGACAGAGGAACACAAAGGCAAGTAGACATCAATTAACATCAGTTATTTCAAACATTAAACTTCTCATTATCTTTGCTCTCGGCACCATGGACATCATCATCCTGGGGGCAGAAATGGACCATGAAGTCCCCCAGAGGCAGTGACGACTGCCGAGAAGAACTCCATGGACAGAAGTGGACGAAGCTGACAGAGGACCACAAAGGCAAGTAGACATCAATTAACATCAGTTATTTCAAACATTAAACTTCTCATTATCTTTGCTCTCAGCACCATGGACATCATCATCCTGGGGGCAGAAATGGACCATGAAGTCCCCCAGAGGCAGTGACGACTGCCGAGAAGAAATCCATGGACAGAAGAGGACCCAGGAGGGAGGGAGGGAGGGAGGACGAGTGCCACGAAGCCGACAGAGGATCAGGGAGGCAAGTGTCTCAATCTTTTTATGTTTACCATGACGTCATGTGCCCATTACAACATGCAGTTCAGGATACAAATTTTCCCATAATTCTGTATACATGTATATACATCCTTTTGGCATTCATTATCTATGTAATCAATATCAATGACTTCAAACATTAATTTATTCTTTATATATACAATTAGGACCATGGACATCATCATCCTGGGGGCAAAAATGGACCCAGGACAGGAGGGAGGGACGATGGACCACTGCCACGAAGCTGACAGAGGACCACAAAGGCAAGTAGACATCAATTAACATCAGTTATTTCAAACATTAAACTTCTCATTATCTTTGCTCTCAGCACCATGGACATCATCATCCTGGGGGCAGAAATGGACCATGAAGTCCCCCAGAGGCAGTGACGACTGCCGAGAAGAACTCCATGGACAGAAGTGGACGAAGCTGACAGAGGACCACAAAGGCAAGTAGACATCAATTAACATCAGTTATTTCAAACATTAAACTTCTCATTATCTTTGCTCTCAGCACCATGGACATCATCATCCTGGGGGCAGAAATGGACCATGAAGTCCCCCAGAGGCAGTGACGACTGCCGAGAAGAACTCCATGGACAGAAGAGGACCCAGGAGAGAGGGAGGGAGGGAGAACGAGTGACACAAAGCCGACAGAGGATCAGGGAGGCAAGTGTTTCAATCTTTTCATGTTTACCATGACGTCATGTGCCCGTTACAACATGCAGTTCAGGATACAAATTTTCCCATAATTCTGTATACATGTATATACATCCTTTTGGCATTCATTATCTATGTAATCAATATCAATGATTTCAAACATTAATTTATTCTTTATATATACAAATAGGACCATGGACATCATCATCCTAAGGGCAAAAATGGACCTAGGAGGGAGGGACGAAGGACCACTGCCACGAAGCTGACAGAGGAACACAAAGGCAAGTAGACATCAATTAACATCAGTTATTTCAAACATTAAACTTCTCATTATCTTTGCTCTCGGCACCATGGACATCATCATCCTGGGGGCAGAAATGGACCATGAAGTCCCCCAGAGGCAGTCACGACTGCCGAGAAGAACTCCATGGACAGAAGTGGACGAAGCTGACAGAGGACCACAAGGCAAGTAGACATCAATTAACATCAGTTATTTCAAACATTAAACTTCTCATTATCTTTGCTCTCAGCACCATGGACATCATCATCCTGGGGGCAGAAATGGACCATGAAGTCCCCCAGAGGCAGTGACGACTGCCGAGAAGAACTCCATGGACAGAAGAGGACCCAGGAGGGAGGGAGGGAGGGAGGACGAGTGCCACGAAGCCGACAGAGGATCAGGGAGGCAAGTGTCTCAATCTTTTCATGTTTACCATGACGTCATGTGCCCGTTACAACATGCAGTTCAGGATACACATTTTTCCATAATTCCTGTCTACATGTATATACATACTTTTGGCATTCATTATCTATGTAATCAATATCAATGATTTCAAACATTAATTTATTCTTTATATATACAATTAGGACCATCGACATCATCATCCTAGGGGCAAAAATGGACCCAGGAGGGAGGGACGAAGGACCACTGCCATGAAGCTGACAGAGGACCACAAAGGCAAGTAGACATCAATTAACATCAGTTATTTCAAACATTAAACTTCTCATTATCTTTGCTCTCAGCACCATGGACATCATCATCCTGGGGGCAGAAATGGACCATGAAGTCCCCAGAGGCAGTGACGACTGCCGAGAAGAACTCCATGGACAGAAGTGGACGAAGCTGACAGAGGACCACAAAGGCAAGTAGACATCAATTAACATCAGTTATTTCAAACATTAAACTTCTCATTATCTTTGCTCTCAGCACCATGGACATCATCATCCTGGGGGCAGAAATGGACCATGAAGTCCCCCAGAGGCAGTGACGACTGCCGAGAAGAACTCCATGGACAGAAGTGGACGAAGCTGACAGAGGACCACAAAGGCAAGTAGACATCAATTAACATCAGTTATTTCAAACATTAAACTCTCATTATCTTTGCTCTCAGCACCATGGACATCATCCTGGGGGCAGAAATGGACCATGAAGAACTCCATGGACAGAAGAGGACCAGGAGGGAGGGAGGGAGGGAGGACGAGTGCCACGAAGCCGACAGAGGATCAGGGAGGCAAGTGTTTCAATCTTTTCATGTTTACCATGACGTCATGTGCCCGTTACAACATGCAGTTCAGGATACAAATTTTCCCATAATTCTGTATACATGTATATACATCCTTTTGGCATTCATTATCTATGTAATCAATATCAATGATTTCAAACATTAATTTATTCTTTATATATACAAATAGGACCATGGACATCATCATCCTAAGGGCAAAAATGGACCTAGGAGGGAGGGACGACGGACCACTGCACGAAGCTGACAGAGGAACACAAAGGCAAGTAGACATCAATTAACATCAGTTATTTCAAACATTAAACTTCTCATTATCTTTGCTCTCGGCACCATGGACATCATCATCCTGGGGGCAGAAATGGACCATGAAGTCCCCCAGAGGCAGTGACGACTGCCGAGAAGAACTCCATGGACAGAAGTGGACGAAGCTGACAGAGGACCACAAAGGCAAGTAGACATCAATTAACATCAGTTATTTCAAACATTAAACTTCTCATTATCTTTGCTCTCAGCACCATGGACATCATCATCCTGGGGGCAGAAATGGACCATGAAGTCCCCCAGAGGCAGTGACGACTGCCGAGAAGAAATCCATGGACAGAAGAGGACCCAGGGAGGGAGGGAGGGAGGGAGGACGAGTGCCACGAAGCCGACAGAGGATCAGGGGAGGCAAGTGTTTCAATCTTTTTATGTTTACCATGACGTCATGTGCCCATTACAACATGCAGTTCAGGATACAAATTTTCCCATAATTCTGTATACATGTATATACATCCTTTTGGCATTCATTATCTATGTAATCAATATCAATGACTTCAAACATTAATTTATTCTTTATATGTACAATTAGGACCATGGACATCATCATCCTGGGGGCAAAAATGGACCCAGGACAGGAGGGAGGGACGATGGACCACTGCCACGAAGCTGACAGAGGACCACAAAGGCAAGTAGACATCAATTAACATCAGTTATTTCAAACATTAAACTTCTCATTATCTTTGCTCTCAGCACCATGGACATCATCATCCTGGGGGCAGAAATGGACCATGAAGTCCCCCAGAGGCAGTGACGACTGCCGAGAAGAACTCCATGGACAGAAGTGGACGAAGCTGACAGAGGACCACAAAGGCAAGTAGACATCAATTAACATCAGTTATTTCAAACATTAAACTTCTCATTATCTTTGCTCTCAGCACCATGGACATCATCATCCTGGGGGCAGAAATGGACCATGAAGTCCCCCAGAGGCAGTGACGACTGCCGAGAAGAACTCCATGGACAGAATTGGACGAAGCTGACAGAGGACCACAAAGGCAAGTAGACATCAATTAACATCAGTTATTTCAAACATTAAACTTCTCATTATCTTTGCTCTCAGCACCATGGACATCATCATCCTGGGGGCAGAAATGGACCATGAAGTCCCCCAGAGGCAGTGACGACTGCCAAGAAGAACTCCATGGACAGAAGTGGACGAAGCTGACAGAGGACCACAAAGGCAAGTAGACATCAATTAACATCAGTTATTTCAAACATTAAACTTCTCATTATCTTTGCTCTCAGCACCATGGACATCATCCTGGGGGCAGAAATGGACCATGAAGAACTCCATGGACAGAAGAGGACCCAGGAGGGAGGGAGGGAGGGAGGACGAGTGCCACGAAGCCGACAGAGGATCAGGGAGGCAAGTGTTTCAATCTTTTCATGTTTACCATGACGTCATGTGCCCGTTACAACATGCAGTTCAGGATACAAATTTTCCCATAATTCTGTATACATGTATATACATCCTTTTCGCATTCATTATCTATGTAATCAATATCAATGATTTCAAACATTAATTTATTCTTTATATATACAAAAAGGACCATGGACATCATCATCCTAAGGGCAAAAATGGACCCAGGACAGGAGGGAGGGACGATGGACCACTGCCACGAAGCTGACAGAGGACCACAAAGGCAAGTAGACATCAATTAACATCAGTTATTTCAAACATTAAACTTCTCATTATCTTTGCTCTCAGCACCATGGACATCATCATCCTGGGGGCAGAAATGGACCATGAAGTCCCCCAGAGGCAGTGACGACTGCCGAGAAGAACTCCATGGACAGAAGTGGACGAAGCTGACAGAGGACCACAAAGGCAAGTAGACATCAATTAACATCAGTTATTTCAAACATTAAACTTCTCATTATCTTTGCTCTCAGCACCATGGACATCATCATCCTGGGGGCAGAAATGGACCATGAAGTCCCCCAGAGGCAGTGACGACTGCCGAGAAGAACTCCATGGACAGAATTGGACGAAGCTGACAGAGGACCACAAAGGCAAGTAGACATCAATTAACATCAGTTATTTCAAACATTAAACTTCTCATTATCTTTGCTCTCAGCACCATGGACATCATCATCCTGGGGGCAGAAATGGACCATGAAGTCCCCCAGAGGCAGTGACGACTGCCAAGAAGAACTCCATGGACAGAAGTGGACGAAGCTGACAGAGGACCACAAAGGCAAGTAGACATCAATTAACATCAGTTATTTCAAACATTAAACTTCTCATTATCTTTGCTCTCAGCACCATGGACATCATCCTGGGGGCAGAAATGGACCATGAAGAACTCCATGGACAGAAGAGGACCCAGGAGGGAGGGAGGGAGGGAGGACGAGTGCCACGAAGCCGACAGAGGATCAGGGAGGCAAGTGTTTCAATCTTTTCATGTTTACCATGACGTCATGTGCCCGTTACAACATGCAGTTCAGGATACAAATTTTCCCATAATTCTGTATACATGTATATACATCCTTTTCGCATTCATTATCTATGTAATCAATATCAATGATTTCAAACATTAATTTATTCTTTATATATACAAAAAGGACCATGGACATCATCATCCTAAGGGCAAAAATGGACCTAGGAGGGAGGGACGAAGGACCACTGCCACGAAGCTGACAGAGGAACACAAAGGCAAGTAGACATCAATTAACATCAGTTATTTCAAACATTAAACTTCTCATTATCTTTGCTCTCGGCACCATGGACATCATCATCCTGGGGGCAGAAATGGACCATGAAGTCCCCCAGAGGCAGTGACGACTGCCGAGAAGAACTCCATGGACAGAAGTGGACGAAGCTGACAGAGGACCACAAAGGCAAGTAGACATCAATTAACATCAGTTATTTCAAACATTAAACTTCTCATTATCTTTGCTCTCAGCACCATGGACATCATCATCCTGGGGGCAGAAATGGACCATGAAGTCCCCCAGAGGCAGTGACGACTGCCGAGAAGAACTCCATGGACAGAAGTGGACGAAGCTGACAGAGGACCACAAAGGCAAGTAGACATCAATTAACATCAGTTATTTCAAACATTAAACTTCTCATTATCTTTGCTCTCAGCACCATGGACATCATCATCCTGGGGGCAGAAATGGACCATGAAGTCCCCCAGAGGCAGTGACGACTGCCGAGAAGAACTCCATGGACAGAAGAGGACCCAGGAGGGAGGGAGGGAGGGAGGACGAGTGCCACGAAGCCGACAGAGGATCAGGGAGGCAAGTGTTTCAATCTTTTCATGTTTACCATGACGTCATGTGCCCGTTACAACATGCAGTTCAGGATACAAATTTTCCCATAATTCTGTATACATGTATATACATACTTTTGGCATTCATTATCTATGTAATCAATATCAATGATTTCAAAAATTAATTTATTCTTTATATATACAAATAGGACCATGGACATCATCATCCTAAGGGCAAAAATGGACCTAGGAGGGAGAGACGAACGACCACTGCCACGAAGCTGACAGAGGAACACAAAGGCAAGTAGACATCAATTAACATCAGTTATTTCAAACATTAAACTTCTCATTATCTTTGCTCTCGGCACCATGGACATCATCATCCTGGGGGCAGAAATGGACCATGAAGTCCCCCAGAGGCAGTGACGACTGCCGAGAAGAACTCCATGGACAGAAGTGGACGAAGCTGACAGAGGACCACAAAGGCAAGTAGACATCAATTAACATCAGTTATTTCAAACATTAAACTTCTCATTATCTTTGCTCTCAGCACCATGGACATCATCATCCTGGGGGCAGAAATGGACCATGAAGTCCCCCAGAGGCAGTGACGACTGCCGAGAAGAAATCCATGGACAGAAGAGGACCCAGGAGGGAGGGAGGGAGGGAGGACGAGTGCCACGAAGCCGACAGAGGATCAGGGAGGCAAGTGTTTCAATCTTTTTATGTTTACCATGACGTCATGTGCCCATTACAACATGCAGTTCAGGATACAAATTTTCCCATAATTCTGTATACATGTATATACATCCTTTTGGCATTCATAATCTATGTAATCAATATCAATGACTTCAAACATTAATTTATTCTTCATATATACAAATAGGACCATCGACATCATCATCCTGGGTGCAAAAATGGACCCAGGACAGGAGGGAGGGACGACGGACCACTGCCACGAAGTTGACAGAGGACCACAAAGGCAAGTAGACATCAATTACCATCAGTTATTTCAAACATTAAACTTCTCATTATCTTTGCTCTCAGCACCATGGACATCATCATCCTGGGGGCAGAAATGGACCATGAAGTCCCCCAGAGGCAGTGACGACTGCCGAGAAGAACTCCATGGACAGAAGTGGACGAAGCTGACAGAGGACCACAAAGGCAAGTAGACATCAATTAACATCAGTTATTTCAAACATTAAACTTCTCATTATCTTTGCTCTCAGCACCATGGACATCATCATCCTGGGGGCAGAAATGGACCATGAAGTCCCCCAGAGGCAGTGACGACTGCCGAGAAGAACTCCATGGACAGAATTGGACGAAGCTGACAGAGGACCACAAAGGCAAGTAGACATCAATTAACATCAGTTATTTCAAACATTAAACTTCTCATTATCTTTGCTCTCAGCACCATGGACATCATCATCCTGGGGGCAGAAATGGACCATGAAGTCCCCCAGAGGCAGTGACGACTGCCGAGAAGAACTCCATGGACAGAAGTGGACGAAGCTGACAGAGGACCACAAAGGCAAGTAGACATCAATTAACATCAGTTATTTCAAACATTAAACTTCTCATTATCTTTGCTCTCAGCACCATGGACATCATCATCCTGGGGGCAGAAATGGACCATGAAGTCCCCCAGAGGCAGTGACGACTGCCGAGAAGAACTCCATGGACAGAAGAGGACCCAGGAGGGAGGGAGGGAGGGAGAACGAGTGCCACGAAGATAACAGAGGATCAGGGAGGCAAGTGTTTCAATCTTTTCATGTTTACCATGACGTCATGTGCCCGTTACAACATGCAGTTCAGGATACAAATTTTTCCATAATTCTCTATACATGTATATACAAACTTTTGGCATTCATTATCTATGTAATCAATAGCAATGATTTCAAACATTAATGTATTCTTTATATATACAATTAGGACCATGCACATCATCATACTACGGGCAAAAATGGACCCAGGAGGGAAGGACGAAGGACCACTGCCACGAAGCTGACAGAGGACCACAAAGGCAAGTAGACATCAATTAACATCAGTTATTTCAAACATTAAACTTCTCATTATCTTTGCTCTCAGCACCATGGACATCATCATCCTGGGGGCAGAAATGGACCATGAAGTCCCCCAGAGGCAGTGACGACTGCCGAGAAGAACTCCATGGACAGAAGTGGACGAAGCTGACAGAGGACCACAAAGGCAAGTAGACATCAATTAACATCAGTTATTTCAAACATTAAACTTCTCACTATCTTTGCTCTCAGCACCATGGACATCATCATCCTGGGGGCAGAAATGGACCATGAAGTCCCCCAGAGGCAGTGACGACTGCCTAGAAGAACTCCATGGACAGAAGAGGACCCAGGAGGGAGGGAGGGAGGGAGAACGAGTGCCACGAAGCCAACAGAGGATCAGGGAGGCAAGTGTTTCAATCTTTGCATGTTTACCATGACGTCATGTGCCCGTTACAACATGCAGTTCAGGATACAAATTTTTCCATAATTCTGTATATATGTATATACATCCTTTTGGCATTCATTATCTATGTAATCAATAGCAATGATTTCAAACATTAATTTATTCTTTATATATACAATTAGGACCATGGACATCATCATCCTGGGGGCAAAAATGGACCCAGGACAGGAGGGAGGGACGATGGACCACTGCCATGAAGTTGACAGAGGACCACAAAGGCAAGTAGACATCAATTAACATCAGTTATTTCAAACATTAAACTTCTCATTATCTTTGCTCTCAGCACCATGGACATCATCATCATGGGGGCAGAAATGGACCATGAAGTCCCCCAGAGGCAGTGACGACTGCCGAGAAGAACTCCATGGACAGAAGTGGACGAAGCTGACAGAGGACCACAAAGGCAAGTAGACATCAATTAACATCAGTTATTTCAAACATTAAACTTCTCATTATCTTTGCTCTCAGCACCATGGACATCATCATCCTGGGGGCAGAAATGGACCATGAAGTCCCCCAGAGGCAGTGACGACTGCCGAGAAGAACTCCATGGACAGAAGAGGACCCAGGAAGGAGGGAGGGAGGGAGAACGAGTGCCACGAAGCCGACAGAGGATCAGGGAGGCAAGTGTTTCAATCTTTTCATGTTTACCATGATGTCATGTGCCCGTTACAACATGCAGTTCAGGATACAAATTTTTCCATAATTCTGTCTACATGTATATACATACTTTTGGCATTCATTATCTATGTAATCAATATCAATGATTTCAAACATTAATTTATTCTTTATATATACAATTAGGACCATCGACATCATCATCCTAGGGGCAAAAATGGACCCAGGAGGGAGGGACGAAGGACCACTGCCATGAAGCTGACAGAGGACCACAAAGGCAAGTAGACATCAATTAACATCAGTTATTTCAAACATTAAACTTCTCATTATCTTTGCTCTCAGCACCATGGACATCATCATCCTGGGGGCAGAAATGGACCATGAAGTCCCCCAGAGGCAGTGACGACTGCCGAGAAGAACTCCATGGACAGAATTGGACGAAGCTGACAGAGGACCACAAAGGCAAGTAGACATCAATTAACATCAGTTATTTCAAACATTAAACTTCTCATTATCTTTGCTCTCAGCACCATGGACATCATCATCCTGGGGGCAGAAATGGACCATGAAGTCCCCCAGAGGCAGTGACGACTGCCGAGAAGAACTCCATGGACAGAAGAGGACCCAGGAGGGAGGGAGGGAGGGAGAACGAGTGCCACGAAGCCGACAGAGGATCAGGGAGGCAAGTGTTTCAATCTTTTCATGTTTACCATGATGTCATGTGCCCGTTACAACATGCAGTTCAGGATACAAATTTTTCCATAATTCTGTCTACATGTATATACATCCTTTTGGCATTCATTATCTATGTAATCAATATCAATGATTTCAAACATTAATTTATTCTTTATATACACAATTAGGACCATCGACATCATCATCCTAGGGGCAAAAATGGACCCAGGACGGAGGGACGAAGGACCACTGCCATGAAGCTGACAGAGGACCACAAAGGCAAGTAGACATCAATTAACATCAGTTATTTCAAACATTAAACTTCTCATTATCTTTGCTCTCAGCACCATGGACATCATCATCCTGGGGGCAGAAATGGACCATGAAGTCCCCCAGAGGCAGTGACGACTGCCGAGAAGAACTCCATGGACAGAAGTGGACGAAGCTGACAGAGGACCACAAAGGCAAGTAGACATCAATTAACATCAGTTATTTCAAACATTAAACTTCTCATTATCTTTGCTCTCAGCACCATGGACATCATCATCCTGGGGGCAGAAATGGACCATGAAGTCCCCCAGAGGCAGTGACGACTGCCTAGAAGAACTCCATGGACAGAAGAGGACCCAGGAGGGAGGGAGGGAGGGAGGACGAGTGCCACGAAGCCGACAGAGGATCAGGGAGGCAAGTGTTTCAATCTTTTCATGTTTACCATGACGTCATGTGCCCGTTACAACATGCAGTTCAGGATACAAATTTTTCCATAATTCTGTCTACATGTATATACAAACTTTTGGCATTCATTATCTATGTAATCAATAGCAATGATTTCAAACATTAATGTATTCTTTATATATACAAATAGGACCATGGACATCATCATACTACGGGCAAAAATGGACCCAGGAGGGAGGGATGAAGGACAACTGCCACGAAGCTGACAGAGGACCACAAAGGCAAGTAGACATCAATTAACATCAGTTATTTCAAACATTACACTTCTCATTATCTTTGCTCTCAGCACCATGGACATCATCATCCTGTGGGCAGAAATGGACCATGAAGTCCCCCAGAGGCAGTGACGACTGCCGAGAAGAACTCCATGGACAGAAGTGGACAAAGCTGACAGAGGACCACAAAGGCAAGTAGACATCAATTAACATCAGTTATTTCAAACATTAAACTTCTCATTATCTTTGCTCTCAGCACCATGGACATCATCATCCTGGGGGCAGAAATGGACCATGAAGTCCCCCAGAGGCAGTGACGACTGCCGAGAAGAACTCCATGGACAGAATTGGACGAAGCTGACAGAGGACCACAAAGGCAAGTAGACATCAATTAACATCAGTTATTTCAAACATTAAACTTCTCATTATCTTTGCTCTCAGCACCATGGACATCATCATCCTGGGGGCAGAAATGGACCATGAAGTCCCCCAGAGGCAGTGACGACTGCCGAGAAGAACTCCATGGACAGAAGAGGACCCAGGAGGGAGGGAGGGAGGGAGGACGAGTGCCACGAAGCCGACAGAGGATCAGGGAGGCAAGTGTTTCAATCTTTTCATGTTTACCATGACGTCATGTGCCCGTTACAACATGCAGTTCAGGATACAAATTTTTCCATAATTCTGTATACATGTATATACATACTTTTGGCATTCATTATCTATGTAATCAATATCAATGATTTCAAACATTAATTTATTCTTTATATATACAATTAGGACCATCGACATCATCATCCTAGGGGCAAAAATGGACCTAGGAGGGAGGGACGATAGACCACTGCCACGAAGCTGACAGAGGACCACAAAGGCAAGTAGACATCAATTAACATCAGTTATTTCAAACATTAAACTTCTCATTATCTTTGCTCTCAGCACCATGGACATCATCATCCTGGGGGCAGAAATGGACCATGAAGTCCCCCAGAGGCAGTGACGACTGCCGAGAAGAACTCCATGGACAGAAGTGGACGAGGCTGACAGAGGACCACAAAGGCAAGTAGACATCAATTAACATCAGTTATTTCAAACATTAAACTTCTCATTATCTTTGCTCTCAGCACCATGGACATCATCATCCTGGGGGCAGAAATGGACCATGAAGTCCCCCAGAGGCAGTGACGACTGCCGAGAAGAACTCCATGAACAGAAGAGGACCCAGGAGGGAGGGAGGGAGGGAGGACGAGTGCCACGAAGCCGACAGAGGATCAGGGAGGCAAGTGTTTCAATCTTTTCATGTTTACCATGACGTCATGTGCCCGTTACAACATGCAGTTCAGGATACAAATTTTTCCATAATTCTGTATACATGTATATACATACTTTTGGCATTCATTATCTATGTAATCAATATCAATGATTTCAAACATTAATTTATTCTTTATATATACAATTAGGACCATCGACATCATCATCCTAGGGGCAAAAATGGACCCAGGACGGAGGGACGAAGGACCACTGCCATGAAGCTGACAGAGGACCACAAAGGCAAGTAGACATCAATTAACATCAGTTATTTCAAACATTAAACTTCTCATTATCTTTGCTCTCAGCACCATGGACATCATCATCCTGGGGGCAGAAATGGACCATGAAGTCCCCCAGAGGCAGTGACGACTGCCGAGAAGAACTCCATGGACAGAAGTGGACGAAGCTGACAGAGGACCACAAAGGCAAGTAGACATCAATTAACATCAGTTATTTCAAACATTAAACTTCTCATTATCTTTGCTCTCAGCACCATGGACATCATCATCCTGGGGGCAGAAATGGACCATGAAGTCCCCCAGAGGCAGTGACGACTGCCTAGAAGAACTCCATGGACAGAAGAGGACCCAGGAGGGAGGGAGGGAGGGAGGACGAGTGCCACGAAGCCGACAGAGGATCAGGGAGGCAAGTGTTTCAATCTTTTCATGTTTACCATGACGTCATGTGCCCGTTACAACATGCAGTTCAGGATACAAATTTTTCCATAATTCTGTCTACATGTATATACAAACTTTTGGCATTCATTATCTATGTAATCAATAGCAATGATTTCAAACATTAATGTATTCTTTATATATACAAATAGGACCATGGACATCATCATACTACGGGCAAAAATGGACCCAGGAGGGAGGGATGAAGGACAACTGCCACGAAGCTGACAGAGGACCACAAAGGCAAGTAGACACCAATTAACATCAGTTATTTCAAACATTACACTTCTCATTATCTTTGCTCTCAGCACCATGGACATCATCATCCTGTGGGCAGAAATGGACCATGAAGTCCCCCAGAGGCAGTGACGACTGCCGAGAAGAACTCCATGGACAGAAGTGGACAAAGCTGACAGAGGACCACAAAGGCAAGTAGACATCAATTAACATCAGTTATTTCAAACATTAAACTTCTCATTATCTTTGCTCTCAGCACCATGGACATCATCATCCTGGGGGCAGAAATGGACCATGAAGTCCCCCAGAGGCAGTGACGACTGCCGAGAAGAACTCCATGGACAGAATTGGACGAAGCTGACAGAGGACCACAAAGGCAAGTAGACATCAATTAACATCAGTTATTTCAAACATTAAACTTCTCATTATCTTTGCTCTCAGCACCATGGACATCATCATCCTGGGGGCAGAAATGGACCATGAAGTCCCCCAGAGGCAGTGACGACTGCCGAGAAGAACTCCATGGACAGAAGAGGACCCAGGAGGGAGGGAGGGAGGGAGGACGAGTGCCACGAAGCCGACAGAGGATCAGGGAGGCAAGTGTTTCAATCTTTTCATGTTTACCATGACGTCATGTGCCCGTTACAACATGCAGTTCAGGATACAAATTTTTCCATAATTCTGTATACATGTATATACATACTTTTGGCATTCATTATCTATGTAATCAATATCAATGATTTCAAACATTAATTTATTCTTTATATATACAATTAGGACCATCGACATCATCATCCTAGGGGCAAAAATGGACCTAGGAGGGAGGGACGATAGACCACTGCCACGAAGCTGACAGAGGACCACAAAGGCAAGTAGACATCAATTAACATCAGTTATTTCAAACATTAAACTTCTCATTATCTTTGCTCTCAGCACCATGGACATCATCATCCTGGGGGCAGAAATGGACCATGAAGTCCCCCAGAGGCAGTGACGACTGCCGAGAAGAACTCCATGGACAGAAGTGGACGAGGCTGACAGAGGACCACAAAGGCAAGTAGACATCAATTAACATCAGTTATTTCAAACATTAAACTTCTCATTATCTTTGCTCTCAGCACCATGGACATCATCATCCTGGGGGCAGAAATGGACCATGAAGTCCCCCAGAGGCAGTGACGACTGCCGAGAAGAACTCCATGAACAGAAGAGGACCCAGGAGGGAGGGAGGGAGGGAGGACGAGTGCCACGAAGCCGACAGAGGATCAGGGAGGCAAGTGTTTCAATCTTTTCATGTTTACCATGACGTCATGTGCCCGTTACAACATGCAGTTCAGGATACAAATTTTTCCATAATTCTGTATACATGTATATACATACTTTTGGCATTCATTATCTATGTAATCAATATCAATGATTTCAAACATTAATTTATTCTTTATATATACAATTAGGACCATCGACATCATCATCCTAGGGGCAAAAATGGACCCAGGAGGGAGGGACGATGGACCACTGCCACGAAGCTGACAGAGGACCACAAAGGCAAGTAGACATCAATTAACATCAGTTATTTCAAACATTAAACTTCTCATTATCTTTGCTCTCAGCACCATGGACATCATCATCCTGGGGGCAGAAATGGACCATGAAGTCCCCCAGAGGCAGTGACGACTGCCGAGAAGAACTCCATGGACAGAAGTGGACGAAGCTGACAGAGGACCACAAAGGCAAGTAGACATCAATTAACATCAGTTATTTCAAACATTAAACTTCTCATTATCTTTGCTCTCAGCACCATGGACATCATCGTCCTGGGGCAGAAATGGACCATGAAGTCCCCCAGAGGCAGTGACGATTGCCGAGAAGAACTCCATGGACAGAAGAGGACCCAGGAGGGAGGGAGGGAGGGAGGACGAGTGCCACGAAGCCGACAGAGGATCAGGGAGGCAAGTGTTTCAATCTTTTCATGTTTACCATGACGTCATGTGCCCGTTACAACATGCAGTTCAGGATACAAATTTTTCCATAATTCTGTCTACATGTATATACAAACTTTTGGCATTCATTATCTATGTAATCAATAGCAATGATTTCAAACATTAATGTATTCTTTATATATACAATTAGGACCATGGACATCATCATCCTGGGGGCAAAAATGGACCCAGGAGGGAGGGACGAAGGACCACTGCCACGAAGCTGACAGAGGACCACAAAGGCAAGTAGACATCAATTAACATCAGTTATTTCAAACATTAAACTTCTCATTATCTTTGCTCTCAGCACCATGGACATCATCATCCTGGGGGCAGAAATGGACCATGAAGTCCCCCAGAGGCAGTGACGACTGCCGAGAAGAACTCCATGGACAGAAGAGGACCCAGGAGGGAGGGAGGGAGGGAGAACGAGTGCCACGAAGCCGACAGAGGATCAGGGAGGCAAGTGTTTCAATCTTTTCATGTTTACCATGACGTCATGTGCCCGTTACAACATGCAGTTCAGGATACAAATTTTTCCATAATTCTGTATACATGTATATACATACTTTTGGCATTCATTATCTATGTAATCAATATCAATGATTTCAAACATTAATTTATTCTTTATATATACAATTAGGACCATCGACATCATCATCCTAGGGAGAAAAAATGGACCCAGGAGGGAGGGACGATGGACCACTGCCACGAAGCTGACAGAGGACCACAAAGGCAAGTAGACATCAATTAACATCAGTTATTTCAAACATTAAACTTCTCATTATCTTTGCTCTCAGCACCATGGACATCATCATCCTGGGGGCAGAAATGGACCATGAAGTCCCCCAGAGGCAGTGACGACTGCCGAGAAGAACTCCATGGACAGAAGAGGACCCAGGAGGGAGGGAGGGAGGGAGAACGAGTGCCACGAAGCCGACAGAGGATCAGGGAGGCAAGTGTTTCAATCTTTTCATGTTTACCATGATGTCATGTGCCCGTTACAACATGCAGTTCAGGATACAAATTTTTCCATAATTCTGTCTACATGTATATACATACTTTTGGCATTCATTATCTATGTAATCAATATCAATGATTTCAAACATTAATTTATTCTTTATATATACAATTAGGACCATCGACATCATCATCCTAGGGGCAAAAATGGACCCAGGAGGGAGGGACGATGGACCACTGCCACGAAGCTGACAGAGGACCACAAAGGCAAGTAGACATCAATTAACATCAGTTATTTCAAACATTAAACTTCTCATTATCTTTGCTCTCAGCACCATGGACATCATCATCCTGGGGGCAGAAATGGACCATGAAGTCCCCCAGAGGCAGTGACGACTGCCGAGAAGAACTCCATGGACAGAAGAGGACCCAGGAGGGAGGGAGGGAGGGAGAACGAGTGCCACGAAGCCGACAGAGGATCAGGGAGGCAAGTGTTTCAATCTTTTCATGTTTACCATGATGTCATGTGCCCGTTACAATATGCAGTTCAGGATACAAATTTTTCCATAATTCTGTCTACATGTATATACATACTTTTGGCATTCATTATCTATGTAATCAAAATCAATGATTTCAAACATTAATTTATTCTTTATATATACAATTAGGACCATCGACATCATCATCCTAGGGGCAAAAATGGACCCAGGAGGGAGGGACGAAGGACCACTGCCATGAAGCTGACAGAGGACCACAAAGGCAAGTAGACATCAATTAACATCAGTTATTTCAAACATAAACTTCTCATTATCTTTGCTCTCAGCACCATGGACATCATCATCCTGGGGGCAGAAATGGACCATGAAGTCCCCCAGAGGCAGTGACGACTGCCGAGAAGAACTCCATGGACAGAAGAGGACCCAGGAGGGAGGGAGGGAGGGAGGGAGGACGAGTGCCACGAAGCCGACAGAGGATCAGGGAGGCAAGTGTTTCAATCTTTTCATGTTTACCATGACGTCATGTGCCCGTTACAACATGCAGTTCAGGATACAAATTTTTCCATAATTCTGTATACATGTATATACATACTTTTGGCATTCATTATCTATGTAATCAGCATCAATGATTTCAAACATTAATTTATTCTTTATATATACAATTAGGACCATCGACATCATCATCCTAGGGGCAAAAATGGACCCAGGAGGGAGGGACGATGGACCACTGCCACGAAGCTGACAGAGGACCACAAAGGCAAGTAGACATCAATTAACATCAGTTATTTCAAACATTAAACTTCTCATTATCTTTGCTCTCAGCACCATGGACATCATCATCCTGGGGGCAGAAATGGACCATGAAGTCCCCCAGAGGCAGTGACGACTGCCGAGAAGAACTCCATGGACAGAAGTGGACGAAGCTGACAGAGGACCACAAAGGCAAGTAGACATCAATTAACATCAGTTATTTCAAACATTAAACTTCTCATTATCTTTGCTCTCAGCACCATGGACATCATCATCCTGGGGGCAGAAATGGACCATGAAGTCCCCCAGAGGCAGTGACGACTGCCGAGAAGAACTCCATGGACAGAAGAGGACCCAGGAGGGAGGGAGGGAGGGAGAACGAGTGCCACGAAGCCGACAGAGGATCAGGGAGGCAAGTGTTTCAATCTTTTCATGTTTACCATGATGTCATGTGCCCGTTACAACATGCAGTTCAGGATACAAATTTTTCCATAATTCTGTCTACATGTATATACATACTTTTGGCATTCATTATCTATGTAATCAATATCAATGATTTCAAACATTAATTTATTCTTTATATATACAATTAGGACCATCGACATCATCATCCTAGGGGCAAAAATGGACCCAGGAGGGAGGGACGAAGGACCACTGCCATGAAGCTGACAGAGGACCACAAAGGCAAGTAGACATCAATTAACATCAGTTATTTCAAACATAAACTTCTCATTATCTTTGCTCTCAGCACCATGGACATCATCATCCTGGGGGCAGAAATGGACCATGAAGTCCCCCAGAGGCAGTGACGACTGCCGAGAAGAACTCCATGGACAGAAGAGGACCCAGGAGGGAGGGAGGGAGGACGAGTGCCACGAAGCCGACAGAGGATCAGGGAGGCAAGTGTTTCAATCTTTTCATGTTTACCATGACGTCATGTGCCCGTTACAACATGCAGTTCAGGATACAAATTTTTCCATAATTCTGTATACATGTATATACATACTTTTGGCATTCATTATCTATGTAATCAATATCAATGATTTCAAACATTAATTTATTCTTTATATATACAATTAGGACCATCGACATCATCATCCTAGGGGCAAAAATGGACCCAGGAGGGAGGGACGATGGACCACTGCCACGAAGCTGACAGAGGACCACAAAGGCAAGTAGACATCAATTAACATCAGTTATTTCAAACATTAAACTTCTCATTATCTTTGCTCTCAGCACCATGGACATCATCATCCTGGGGGCAGAAATGGACCATGAAGTCCCCCAGAGGCAGTGACGACTGCCGAGAAGAACTCCATGGACAGAAGAGGACCCAGGAGGGAGGGAGGGAGGGAGAACGAGTGCCACGAAGCCGACAGAGGATCAGGGAGGCAAGTGTTTCAATCTTTTCATGTTTACCATGATGTCATGTGCCCGTTACAACATGCAGTTCAGGATACAAATTTTTCCATAATTCTGTCTACATGTATATACATACTTTTGGCATTCATTATCTATGTAATCAATATCAATGATTTCAAACATTAATTTATTCTTTATATATACAATTAGGACCATCGACATCATCATCCTAGGGGCAAAAATGGACCCAGGAGGGAGGGACGAAGGACCACTGCCATGAAGCTGACAGAGGACCACAAAGGCAAGTAGACATCAATTAACATCAGTTATTTCAAACATAAACTTCTCATTATCTTTGCTCTCAGCACCATGGACATCATCATCCTGGGGGCAGAAATGGACCATGAAGTCCCCCAGAGGCAGTGACGACTGCCGAGAAGAACTCCATGGACAGAAGTGGACGAAGCTGACAGAGGACCACAAAGGCAAGTAGACATCAATTAACATCAGTTATTTCAAACATTAAACTTCTCATTATCTCTGCTCTCAGCACCATGGACATCATCATCCTGGGGGCAGAAATGGACCATGAAGTCCCCCAGAGGCAGTGACGACTGCCGAGAAGAACTCCATGGACAGAAGTGGACGAAGCTGACAGAGGACCAGAAAGGCAAGTAGACATCAATTAACATCAGTTATTTCAAACATTAAACTTCTCATTATCTTTGCTCTCAGCACCATGGACATCATCATCCTGGGGGCAGAAATGGACCATGAAGTCCCCCAGAGGCAGTGACGACTGCCGAGAAGAACTCCATGGACAGAAGAGGACCCAGGAGGGAGGGAGGGAGGGAGAACGAGTGCCACGAAGCCGACAGAGGATCAGGGAGGCAAGTGTTTCAATCTTTTCATGTTTACCATGATGTCATGTGCCCGTTACAACATGCAGTTCAGGATACAAATTTTTCCATAATTCTGTCTACATGTATATACATACTTTTGGCATTCATTATCTATGTAATCAATATCAATGATTTCAAACATTAATTTATTCTTTATATATACAATTAGGACCATCGACATCATCATCCTAGGGGCAAAAATGGACCCAGGAGGGAGGGACGAAGGACCACTGCCATGAAGCTGACAGAGGACCACAAAGGCAAGTAGACATCAATTAACATCAGTTATTTCAAACATTAAACTTCTCATTATCTTTGCTCTCAGCACCATGGACATCATCATCCTGGGGGCAGAAATGGACCATGAAGTCCCCCAGAGGCAGTGACGACTGCCGAGAAGAACTCCATGGACAGAATTGGACGAAGCTGACAGAGGACCACAAAGGCAAGTAGACATCAATTAACATCAGTTATTTCAAACATTAAACTTCTCATTATCTTTGCTCTCAGCACCATGGACATCATCATCCTGGGGGCAGAAATGGACCATGAAGTCCCCCAGAGGCAGTGACGACTGCCGAGAAGAACTCCATGGACAGAAGAGGACCCAGGAGGGAGGGAGGGAGGGAGAACGAGTGCCACGAAGCCGACAGAGGATCAGGGAGGCAAGTGTTTCAATCTTTTCATGTTTACCATGATGTCATGTGCCCGTTACAACATGCAGTTCAGGATACAAATTTTTCCATAATTCTGTCTACATGTATATACATCCTTTTGGCATTCATTATCTATGTAATCAATATCAATGATTTCAAACATTAATTTATTCTTTATATATACAATTAGGACCATCGACATCATCATCCTAGGGGCAAAAATGGACCCAGGACGGAGGGACGAAGGACCACTGCCATGAAGCTGACAGAGGACCACAAAGGCAAGTAGACATCAATTAACATCAGTTATTTCAAACATTAAACTTCTCATTATCTTTGCTCTCAGCACCATGGACATCATCATCCTGGGGGCAGAAATGGACCATGAAGTCCCCCAGAGGCAGTGACGACTGCCGAGAAGAACTCCATGGACAGAAGTGGACGAAGCTGACAGAGGACCACAAAGGCAAGTAGACATCAATTAACATCAGTTATTTCAAACATTAAACTTCTCACTATCTTTGCTCTCAGCACCATGGACATCATCATCCTGGGGGCAGAAATGGACCATGAAGTCCCACAGAGGCAGTGACGACTGCCGAGAAGAACTCCATGGACAGAAGAGGACCCAGGAGGGAGGGAGGGAGGGAGGACGAGTGCCACGAAGCCAACAGAGGATCAGGGAGGCAAATGTTTCAATCTTTTCATGTTTACCATGACGTCATGTGCCCGTTACAACATGCAGTTCAGGATACAAATTTTTCCATAATTCTGTATATATGTATATACATCCTTTTGGCATTCATTATCTATGTAATCAATATCAATGACTTCAAACATTAATTTATTCTTTATATATACAATTAGGACCATGAACATCATCATCCTGGGGGCAAAAATGGACCCAGGACAGGAGGGAGGGACGATGGACCACTGCCACGAAGTTGACAGAGGACCACAAAGGCAAGTAGACATCAATTAACATCAGTTATTTCAAACATTAAACTTCTCATTATCTTTGCTCTCAGCACCATGGACATCATCATCCTGGGGGCAGAAATGGACCATGAAGTCCCCCAGAGGCAGTGACGACTGCCGAGAAGAACTCCATGGACAGAAGTGGACGAAGCTGACAGAGGACCAGAAAGGCAAGTAGACATCAATTAACATCAGTTATTTCAAACATTAAACTTCTCATTATCTTTGCTCTCAGCACCATGGACATCATCATCCTGGGGGCAGAAATGGACCATGAAGTCCCCCAGAGGCAGTGACGACTGCCGAGAAGAACTCCATGGACAGAAGAGGACCCAGGAGGGAGGGAGGGAGGGAGGACGAGTGCCACGAAGCCGACAGAGGATCAGGGAGGCAAGTGTTTCAATCTTTTCATGTTTACCATGATGTCATGTGCCCGTTACAACATGCAGTTCAGGATACAAATTTTTCCATAATTCTGTCTACATGTATATACATATTTTTGGCATTCATTATCTATGTAATCTATATCAATGATTTCAAACATTAATTTATTCTTTATATATACAATTAGGACCATCGACATCATCATCCTAGGGGCAAAAATGGACCCAGGACAGGAGGGACGAAGGACCACTGCCATGAAGCTGACAGAGGACCACAAAGGCAAGTAGACATCAATTAACATCAGTTATTTCAAACATTAAACTTCTCATTATCTTTGCTCTCAGCACCATGGACATCATCATCCTGGGGGCAGAAATGGACCATGAAGTCCCCCAGAGGCAGTGACGACTGCTGAGAAGAACTCCATGGACAGAATTGGACGAAGCTGACAGAGGACCACAAAGGCAAGTAGACATCAATTAACATCAGTTATTTCAAACATTAAACTTCTCATTATCTTTGCTCTCAGCACCATGGACATCATCATCCTGGGGGCAGAAATGGACCATGAAGTCCCCCAGAGGCAGTGACGACTGCCGAGAAGAACTCCATGGACAGAAGAGGACCCAGGAGGGAGGGAGGGAGGGAGGACGAGTGCCACGAAGCCGACAGAGGATCAGGGAGGCAAGTGTTTCAATCTTTTCATGTTTACCATGATGTCATGTGCCCGTTACAACATGCAGTTCAGGATACAAATTTTTCCATAATTCTGTCTACATGTATATACATACTTTTGGCATTCATTATCTATGTAATCTATATCAATGATTTCAAACATTAATTTATTCTTTATATATACAATTAGGACCATCGACATCATCATCCTAGGGGCAAAAATGGACCCAGGACAGGAGGGACGAAGGACCACTGCCATGAAGCTGACAGAGGACCACAAAGGCAAGTAGACATCAATTAACATCAGTTATTTCAAACATTAAACTTCTCATTATCTTTGCTCTCAGCACCATGGACATCATCATCCTGGGGGCAGAAATGGACCATGAAGTCCCCCAGAGGCAGTGACGACTGCCGAGAAGAACTCCATGGACAGAATTGGACGAAGCTGACAGAGGACCACAAAGGCAAGTAGACATCAATTAACATCAGTTATTTCAAACATTAAACTTCTCATTATCTTTGCTCTCAGCACCATGGACATCATCATCCTGGGGACAGAAATGGACCATGAAGTCCCCCAGAGGCAGTGACGACTGCCGAGAAGAACTCCATGGACAGAAGAGGACCCAGGAGGGAGGGAGGGAGGGAGGACGAGTGCCACGAAGCCGACAGAGGATCAGGGAGGCAAGTGTTTCAATCTTTTCATGTTTACCATGACGTCATGTGCCCGTTACAACATGCAGTTCAGGATACAAATTTTTCCATAATTCTGTATACATGTATATACATACTTTTGGCATTCATTATCTATGTAATCAATAGCAATGATTTCAAACATTAATGTATTCTTTATATATACAATTAGGACCATGGACATCATCATACTACGGGCAAAAATGGATCCAGGAGGGAGGGACGAAGGACCACTGCCACGAAGCTGACAGAGGACCACAAAGGCAAGTAGACATCAATTAACATCAGTTATTTCAAACATTAAACTTCTCATTATCTTTGCTCTCAGCACCATGGACATCATCATCCTGTGGGCAGAAATGGACCATGAAGTCCCCCAGAGGCAGTGACGACTGCCGAGAAGAACTCCATGGACAGAAGTGGACGAAGCTGACAGAGGACCACAAAGGCAAGTAGACATCAATTAACATCAGTTATTTCAAACATTAAACTTCTCACTATCTTTGCTCTCAGCACCATGGACATCATCATCCTGGGGGCAGAAATGGACCATGAAGTCCCCCAGAGGCAGTGACGACTGCCTAGAAGAACTCCATGGACAGAAGAGGACCCAGGAGGGAGGGAGGGAGGGAGGACGAGTGCCACGAAGCCAACAGAGGATCAGGGAGGCAAATGTTTCAATCTTTGCATGTTCACCATGACGTCATGTGCCCGTTACAACATGCAGTTCAGGATACAAGTTTTTCCATAATTCTGTATATATGTATATACATCCTTTTGGCATTCATTATCTATGTAATCAATATCAATGACTTCAAACATTAATTTATTCTTTATATATACAATTAGGACCATGAACATCATCATCCTGGGGGCAAAAATGGACCCAGGACAGGAGGGAGGGACGATGGACCACTGCCACGAAGTTGACAGAGGACCACAAAGGCAAGTAGACATCAATTAACATCAGTTATTTCAAACATTAAACTTCTCATTATCTTTGCTCTCAGCACCATGGACATCATCATCCTGGGGGCAGAAATGGACCATGAAGTCCCCCAGAGGCAGTGACGACTGCCAAGAACTCCATGGACAGAAGAGGACCCAGGAGGGAGGGAGGGAGGGAGAACGAGTGCCACGAAGCCGACAGAGGATCAGGGAGGCAAGTGTTTCAATCTTTTCATGTTTACCATGATGTCATGTGCCCGTTACAACATGCAGTTCAGGATACAAATTTTTCCATAATTCTGTCTACATGTATATACATACTTTTGGCATTCATTATCTATGTAATCAATATCAATGATTTCAAACATTAATTTATTCTTTATATATACAACTAGGACCATCGACATCATCATCCTAGGGGCAAAAATGGACCCAGGACAGGAGGGACGAAGGACCACTGCCATGAAGCTGACAGAGGACCACAAAGGCAAGTAGACATCAATTAACATCAGTTATTTCAAACATTAAACTTCTCATTATCTTTGCTCTCAGCACCATGGACATCATCATCCCGGGGGCAGAAATGGACCATGAAGTCCCCCAGAGGCAGTGACGACTGCCGAGAAGAACTCCATGGACAGAAGTGGACGAAGCTGACAGAGGACCACAAAGGCAAGTAGACATCAATTAACATCAGTTATTTCAAACATTAAACTTCTCATTATCTTTGCTCTCAGCACCATGGACATCATCATCCTGGGGGCAGAAATGGACCATGAAGTCCCCCAGAGGCAGTGACGACTGCCGAGAAGAACTCCATGGACAGAAGAGGACCCAGGAGGGAGGGAGGGAGGGAGGACGAAGGCCACGAAGCCGACAGAGGATCAGGGAGGCAAGTGTTTCAATCTTTTCATGTTTACCATGACGTCATGTGCCCGTTACAACATGCAGTTCAGGATACAAATTTTTCCATAATTCTGTATACATG
The DNA here is from genome assembly GCF_037392515.1 of Haliotis asinina. Taxonomy (NCBI): domain Eukaryota; kingdom Metazoa; phylum Mollusca; class Gastropoda; order Lepetellida; family Haliotidae; genus Haliotis; species Haliotis asinina. The sequence continues at coordinate 30,526,161 of NC_090286.1, read as the reverse complement.
TATATACAAACTTTTGGCATTCATTATCTATGTAATCAATATCAATGATTTCAAACATTAATGTATTCTTTATATATACAATTAGGACCATGGACATCATCATACTACGGGCAAAAATGGATCCAGGAGGGAGGGACGAAGGACCACTGCCACGAAGCTGACAGAGGACCACAAAGGCAAGTAGACATCAATTAACATCAGTTATTTCAAACATTAAACTTCTCATTATCTTTGCTCTCAGCACCATGGACATCATCATCCTGTGGGCAGAAATGGACCATGAAGTCCCCCAGAGGCAGTGACGAAAGCCGAGAAGAACTCCATGGACAGAAGAGGACCCAGGAGGGAGGGAGGGAGGGAGAACGAGTGCCACGAAGCCGACAGAGGATCAGGGAGGCAAGTGTTTCAATCTTTTCATGTTTACCATGATGTCATGTGCCCGTTACAACATGCAGTTCAGGATACAAATTTTTCCATAATTCTGTCTACATGTATATACATACTTTTGGCATTCATTATCTATGTAATCAATATCAATGATTTCAAACATTAATTTATTCTTTATATATACAATTAGGACCATCGACATCATCATCCTAGGGGCAAAAATGGACCCAGGAGGGAGGGACGAAGGACCACTGCCATGAAGCTGACAGAGGACCACAAAGGCAAGTAGACATCAATTAACATCAGTTATTTCAAACATTAAACTTCTCATTATCTTTGCTCTCAGCACCATGGACATCATCATCCTGTGGGCAGAAATGGACCATGAAGTCCCCCAGAGGCAGTGACGACTGCCGAGAAGAACTCCATGGACAGAAGTGGACGAAGCTGACAGAGGGAGGGAGGGAGGGAGGACGAGTGCCACGAAGCCGACAGAGGATCAGGGAGGCAAGTGTTTCAATCTTTTCATGTTTACCATGACGTCATGTGCCCGTTACAACATGCAGTTCAGGATACAAATTTTTCCATAATTCTGTATACATGTATATACATACTTTTGGCATTCATTATCTATGTAATCAATATCAATGATTTCAAACATTAATTTATTCTTTATATATACAATTAGGACCATCGACATCATCATCCTAGGGGCAAAAATGGACCCAGGAGGGAGGGACGATGGACCACTGCCACGAAGCTGACAGAGGACCACAAAGGCAAGTAGACATCAATTAACATCAGTTATTTCAAACATTAAACTTCTCATTATCTTTGCTCTCAGCACCATGGACATCATCATCCTGGGGGCAGAAATGGACCATGAAGTCCCCCAGAGGCAGTGACGACTGCCGAGAAGAACTCCATGGACAGAAGTGGACGAAGCTGACAGAGGACCACAAAGGCAAGTAGACATCAATTAACATCAGTTATTTCAAACATTAAACTTCTCATTATCTTTGCTCTCAGCACCATGGACATCATCATCCTGGGGGCAGAAATGGACCATGAAGTCCCCCAGAGGCAGTGACGACTGCCGAGAAGAACTCCATGAACAGAAGAGGACCCAGGAGGGAGGGAGGGAGGGAGGACGAGTGCCACGAAGCCGACAGAGGATCAGGGAGGCAAGTGTTTCAATCTTTTCATGTTTACCATGACGTCATGTGCCCGTTACAACATGCAGTTCAGGATACAAATTTTTCCATAATTCTGTATACATGTATATACATACTTTTGGCATTCATTATCTATGTAATCAATATCAATGATTTCAAACATTAATTTATTCTTTATATATACAATTAGGACCATCGACATCATCATCCTAGGGGCAAAAATGGACCCAGGACGGAGGGACGATGGACCACTGCCACGAAGCTGACAGAGGACCACAAAGGCAAGTAGACATCAATTAACATCAGTTATTTCAAACATTAAACTTCTCATTATCTTTGCTCTCAGCACCATGGACATCATCATCCTGGGGGCAGAAATGGACCATGAAGTCCCCCAGAGGCAGTGACGACTGCCGAGAAGAACTCCATGGACAGAAGTGGACGAAGCTGACAGAGGACCACAAAGGCAAGTAGACATCAATTAACATCAGTTATTTCAAACATTAAACTTCTCATTATCTTTGCTCTCAGCACCATGGACATCATCATCCTGGGGGCAGAAATGGACCATGAAGTCCCCCAGAGGCAGTGACGACTGCCGAGAAGAACTCCATGGACAGAAGAGGACCCAGGAGGGAGGGAGGGAGGGAGAACGAGTGCCACGAAGCCGACAGAGGATCAGGGAGGCAAGTGTTTCAATCTTTTCATGTTTACCATGATGTCATGTGCCCGTTACAACATGCAGTTCAGGATACAAATTTTTCCATAATTCTGTCTACATGTATATACATACTTTTGGCATTCATTATCTATGTAATCAATATCAATGATTTCAAACATTAATTTATTCTTTATATATACAATTAGGACCATCGACATCATCATCCTAGGGGCAAAAATGGACCCAGGAGGGAGGGACGAAGGACCACTGCCATGAAGCTGACAGAGGACCACAAAGGCAAGTAGACATCAATTAACATCAGTTATTTCAAACATAAACTTCTCATTATCTTTGCTCTCAGCACCATGGACATCATCATCCTGGGGGCAGAAATGGACCATGAAGTCCCCCAGAGGCAGTGACGACTGCCGAGAAGAACTCCATGGACAGAAGAGGACCCAGGAGGGAGGGAGGGAGGGAGGACGAGTGCCACGAAGCCGACAGAGGATCAGGGAGGCAAGTGTTTCAATCTTTTCATGTTTACCATGACGTCATGTGCCCGTTACAACATGCAGTTCAGGATACAAATTTTTCCATAATTCTGTATACATGTATATACATACTTTTGGCATTCATTATCTATGTAATCAATATCAATGATTTCAAACATTAATTTATTCTTTATATATACAATTAGGACCATCGACATCATCATCCTAGGGGCAAAAATGGACCCAGGAGGGAGGGACGATGGACCACTGCCACGAAGCTGACAGAGGACCACAAAGGCAAGTAGACATCAATTAACATCAGTTATTTCAAACATTAAACTTCTCATTATCTTTGCTCTCAGCACCATGGACATCATCATCCTGGGGGCAGAAATGGACCATGAAGTCCCCCAGAGGCAGTGACGACTGCCGAGAAGAACTCCATGGACAGAAGTGGACGAAGCTGACAGAGGACCACAAAGGCAAGTAGACATCAATTAACATCAGTTATTTCAAACATTAAACTTCTCATTATCTTTGCTCTCAGCACCATGGACATCATCATCCTGGGGGCAGAAATGGACCATGAAGTCCCCCAGAGGCAGTGACGACTGCCGAGAAGAACTCCATGAACAGAAGAGGACCCAGGAGGGAGGGAGGGAGGGAGAACGAGTGCCACGAAGCCGACAGAGGATCAGGGAGGCAAGTGTTGCAATCTTTTCATGTTTACCATGACGTCATGTGCCCGTTACAACATGCAGTTCAGGATACAAATTTTTCCATAATTCTGTATACATGTATATACATACTTTTGGCATTCATTATCTATGTAATCAATATCAATGATTTCAAACATTAATTTATTCTTTATATATACAATTAGGACCATCGACATCATCATCCTAGGGGCAAAAATGGACCCAGGAGGGAGGGACGATGGACCACTGCCACGAAGCTGACAGAGGACCACAAAGGCAAGTAGACATCAATTAACATCAGTTATTTCAAACATTAAACTTCTCATTATCTTTGCTCTCAGCACCATGGACATCATCATCCTGGGGGCAGAAATGGACCATGAAGTCCCCCAGAGGCAGTGACGACTGCCGAGAAGAACTCCATGGACAGAAGTGGACGAAGCTGACAGAGGACCACAAAGGCAAGTAGACATCAATTAACATCAGTTATTTCAAACATTAAACTTCTCATTATCTTTGCTCTCAGCACCATGGACATCATCATCCTGGGGGCAGAAATGGACCATGAAGTCCCCCAGAGGCAGTGACGACTGCCGAGAAGAACTCCATGGACAGAAGAGGACCCAGGAGGGAGGGAGGGAGGGAGAACGAGTGCCACGAAGCCGACAGAGGATCAGGGAGGCAAGTGTTTCAATCTTTTCATGTTTACCATGATGTCATGTGCCCGTTACAACATGCAGTTCAGGATACAAATTTTTCCATAATTCTGTATACATGTATATACATACTTTTGGCATTCATTATCTATGTAATCAATATCAATGATTTCAAACATTAATTTATTCTTTATATATACAATTAGGACCATCGACATCATCATCCTAGGGGCAAAAATGGACCCAGGAGGGAGGGACGAAGGACCACTGCCATGAAGCTGACAGAGGACCACAAAGGCAAGTAGACATCAATTAACATCAGTTATTTCAAACATTAAACTTCTCATTATCTTTGCTCTCAGCACCATGGACATCATCATCCTGGGGGCAGAAATGGACCATGAAGTCCCCCAGAGGCAGTGACGACTGCCGAGAAGAACTCCATGGACAGAAGTGGACGAAGCTGACAGAGGACCACAAAGGCAAGTAGACATCAATTAACATCAGTTATTTCAAACATTAAACTTCTCATTATCTTTGCTCTCAGCACCATGGACATCATCATCCTGGGGGCAGAAATGGACCATGAAGTCCCCCAGAGGCAGTGACGACTGCCGAGAAAAACTCCATGAACAGAAGAGGACCCAGGAGGGAGGGAGGAAGGGAGGGAGGACGAGTGCCACGAAGCTGACAGAGGATCAGGGAGGCAAGTGTTTCAATCTTTTCATGTTTACCATGACGTCATGTGCCCGTTACAACATGCAGTTCAGGATACAAATTTTTCCATAATTCTGTATACATGTATATACATACTTTTGGCATTCATTATCTATGTAATCAATATCAATGATTTCAAACATTAATTTATTCTTTATATATACAATTAGGACCATCGACATCATCATCCTAGGGGCAAAAATGGACCCAGGAGGGAGGGACGATGGACCACTGCCACGAAGCTGACAGAGGACCACAAAGGCAAGTAGACATCAATTAACATCAGTTATTTCAAACATTAAACTTCTCATTATCTTTGCTCTCAGCACCATGGACATCATCATCCTGGGGGCAGAAATGGACCATGAAGTCCCCCAGAGGCAGTGACGACTGCCGAGAAGAACTCCATGGACAGAAGTGGACGAAGCTGACAGAGGACCAGAAAGGCAAGTAGACATCAATTAACATCAGTTATTTCAAACATTAAACTTCTCATTATCTTTGCTCTCAGCACCATGGACATCATCATCCTGGGGGCAGAAATGGGCCATGAAGTCCCCCAGAGGCAGTGACGACTGCCGAGAAGAACTCCATGAACAGAAGAGGACCCAGGAGGGAGGGAGGGAGGGAGGACGAGTGCCACGAAGCCGACAGAGGATCAGGGAGGCAAGTGTTTCAATCTTTTCATGTTTACCATGACGTCATGTGCCCGTTACAACATGCAGTTCAGGATACAAATTTTTCCATAATTCTGTATACATGTATATACATACTGTTGGCATTCATTATCTATGTAATCAATATCAATGATTTCAAACATTAATTTATTCTTTATATATACAATTAGGACCATCGACATCATCATCCTAGGGGCAAAAATGGACCCAGGAGGGAGGGACGATGGACCACTGCCACGAAGCTGACAGAGGACCACAAAGGCAAGTAGACATCAATTAACATCAGTTATTTCAAACATTAAACTTCTCATTATCTTTGCTCTCAGCACCATGGACATCATCATCCTGGGGGCAGAAATGGACCATGAAGTCCCCCAGAGGCAGTGACGACTGCCGAGAAGAACTCCATGGACAGAAGTGGACGAAGCTGACAGAGGACCACAAAGGCAAGTAGACATCAATTAACATCAGTTATTTCAAACATTAAACTTCTCATTATCTTTGCTCTCAGCACCATGGACATCATCATCCTGGGGGCAGAAATGGACCATGAAGTCCCCCAGAGGCAGTGACGACTGCCGAGAAGAACTCCATGAACAGAAGAGGACCCAGGAGGGAGGGAGGGAGGGAGAACGAGTGCCACGAAGCCGACAGAGGATCAGGGAGGCAAGTGTTTCAATCTTTTCATGTTTACCATGACGTCATGTGCCCGTTACAACATGCAGTTCAGGATACAAATTTTTCCATAATTCTGTATACATGTATATACATACTTTTGGCATTCATTATCTATGTAATCAATATCAATGATTTCAAACATTAATTTATTCTTTATATATACAATTAGGACCATCGACATCATCATCCTAGGGGCAAAAATGGACCCAGGAGGGAGGGACGATGGACCACTGCCACGAAGCTGACAGAGGACCACAAAGGCAAGTAGACATCAATTAACATCAGTTATTTCAAACATTAAACTTCTCATTATCTTTGCTCTCAGCACCATGGACATCATCATCCTGGGGGCAGAAATGGACCATGAAGTCCCCTAGAGGCAGTGACGACTGCCGAGAAGAACTCCATGGACAGAAGTGGACGAAGCTGACAGAGGACCACAAAGGCAAGTAGACATCAATTAACATCAGTTATTTCAAACATTAAACTTTTCATTATCTTTGCTTTCAGCACCACGGACATCATCATCCTGGGGGCAGAAATGGACCATGAAGTCCCCCAGAGGCAGTGACGACTGCCGAGAAGAACTCCATGGACAGAAGTGGACGAAGCTGACAGAGGACCACAAAGGCAAGTAGACATCAATTAACATCAGTTATTTCAAACATTAAACTTTTCATTATCTTTGCTTTCAGCACCATGGACATCATCATCCTGGGGGCAGAAATGGACCATGAAGTCCCCCAGAGGCAGTGACGACTGCCGAGAAGAACTCCATGGACAGAAGTTGACCCAGGAAGGAGGACGAGAGCCACGAAGCCGACAGAGGATCAGGGAGGCAAGTGTTTCAATCTTTTCATTTTCACCATGACGTCATGTGCCCGTCACAACATGCATTTCAGGATACAAATTTTTCCATAATTCTGTATACATGTATATACATACTTTTGGCATTCATTATCTATGTAATCAATATCAATGATTTCAAACATTAATTTATTCTTTATATATACAATTAGGACCATGGACATCATCATCCTGGGGGCAAAAATGAACCGTGAAGTGGACCCAGGACGGAGGGACGAATGACCACTGCCACGAAGCTGACAGAGGACCACAAAGGCAAGTAGACATCAATTAACATCAGTTATTTCAAACATTAAACTTCTCATTATCTTTGCTCTCAGCACCATGGACATCATCATCCTGGGGGCAGAAATGGACCATGAAGTCCTCGAGAGGCAGGACGACTGCTAAGAAGACTCTCCACGGACAGAAGTGGACCCAGGAGGGAGGGACAAAGGACAACTGCCACGAAGCAGACAGAGGACCACAAAGGGAAGTAGACATCAATTGCTCTACAGTCTTTGCTTAAGTTCAGTGTTAGATAGGCTCTATATCCAAACAGATAGTACATTACCAGGCAAATACTGTATGTAGTGATGACCAAAATTGTGTAAACTAATCATATGAACAGGTTGTGAATGCGATATATTTTGAGATAAAATAGTACTGGCAACAGATTCTAAAGATATTCTTTTGGTCTGGTATTATTCCATACTTTCGGTTGCGAAAGACTGTTTGTTCAGTAAGAAGCAAATCATTTCGATTTTCCTTTAATCCAAATAGTATGGTATGTATATACATTTATCACATTGCAGTCCCCCAAAAGGTGGAAATTTTACAATAGCTACACAGGAGTGAGTCACTGGCTTTTATTTTATGTTGATAATAATTTTCTGCCTAAGATATTGTTAATAATTTTGATTTGGAACCATCTTAATTCTGTACTCTGTGTACATCTAAATGGAGTAATATTGTAAGTTCTCCAATCTGATTCATCAATGTTAGATTCAAGCATGGTTCCCCATTTTAAATTTGAGGCTGATTTGTTGAATTTTGACGGGAGAAGAGTGATATAAGACAACTTGCTTCCCTCAGACTGTAGCAGTTTATGAATGTAGTAAGGTGCTATTGGCAGCTCTAATGTTATATGGTCTGAATTAAGGGTAGCAAGATTGTAATATTTTTGGAGGTTTTTAACACAACTGATCATACTTCGATAAGATAAGAAATTGGCATTGCAATGAAATTTAGTAACAAATTCATTAAAATCTAAATATTTTCCATCTTTATCCAGTAGATCTTTAATTGACCTTACTCCTTTCTAGTACCAATATGAGTAGAAACACTACGAAAATGACTTGGTTTCCAGACATCTGGAAACCATCCCTAATGTGGGTAATGGTGGAATCCAGTTGGTTTCCATTCACTGAAACTCACTAACTGAGTTTCTAACTAAATTCCATTTTGGATTGTGTGTTTTGGTATTTCTGTAAATGGAAACCAAAATGAAACTAAGTTCAGGGGTTTCTTGTTGGTTTCCATATCTGGAATTTGCAAGTGGAACATCTCATTAAATGGAAACCAACATAAAAGCAGAAAATATAGTTTCATGATGGTTTCCATTGCGCTGTTTTGAAACAAATAACATTCAATTTGTAATTGTTTGCCATCCTGACATCCAGTTGGTATCTATTCAGTGAAACTGGGTGTCCTAGTTTCTAGTTGACTGTTGGTTTCCATTCCTGACTGAAACTTAGTTCTGAAGATTAACTTAGAATATTCACGAGGCCTTATAATTCAGTCTGAATATGCCTGGGGAAGGAATAGCAGATTCATATCATTGCTTAGATAACAAGACAAAAGTAAATTGTTGACGCATCATTTGGTGGATATCACAATTTTCAAATGTGTCTTCAAACTGATGACACAAGAACAAACGATACATTTGGTCTCTTCACATTCTTATTTATTCATGATGTCATGAAGCATCATTTTCCAACTACTATGCACACAAACTTCACAATGGCTGTACTAAACATACAAATGGTGAAGTAAAAGAAGAATGACTCTAAATGGCCTTTGTCCAGCTATGTGCGTGAGGCACTCTTAGTCTGGTTTCTCCAGGTTTTGGTTGTCTACTTTGTCAAATTGAGGATCAGACGCTATCTTTATACCTATATACAAGAATAACAGGTAAACTGACTAAGAATACAAAAAATGACTCAGCATAGGTACATTGATCCAACTTTTATTATATATTAATTACAACTTATTGGATCATTGAGTTATGTACGGGCTTGTATTAGTAGCATTTGCGTATCCTGATGTTCCTTTCAGTAAATATATTGTATAAAAATAAGTAAAATTAAGCCACTCCGGCAAAATTTCAGATATAGATTAATAATTAAAATGTAAATGATGATATACATAAAAACAGGCTATAGACTGCCAACTCCTGGGAATGTGGAAGAGTATAAGCATGTAGGAAGATTAGTATAAGTCATTAAAACAATTGTCAGTTCGGTACTTACATGATGATATTTCTCAATATCCAAAATATACAATAAATTGAGGCAGTGCATAAAGTTTAGTATTAAAAGCATTTATAGTTGGTATGCTTTGACACTGAGTTCAAGTACTTAACAATTAATCAGTGTCAGGTCGTTAGTGAGTTGGAGTCCGTGTGTGTCGGCGTCATTGGGGCTGTCCTCACTTAACAGGCTCCTAATATCTAAATTGGTTTGCTGTAAAAAAACAATGGAACTTACCCGAGTCGGGTGTTGACAGACGAAACCAGAAGTAATGAGCAGGTAATCCATGGGCACGCAAACTCATGAGATTTTATAAAAGCAACTGTTTTATGTACTGAAGTGGTCGTTTTCAGTCTTTGTCTTAAAATCACAACCAAATTGGGTCAGATAAGGATTTCATGCCTGCCAATCCAAAAAGCATGAGGCATTTGTTATTACCCACAATGCCCCTACGCACAGTTGCCGTCATTTTGTCACTTCATACCAAGTTGTTTTGAGATGACTACTTTGAAAGCAGGTCTCAATCGGTATCTCCAGTAACGACAACATGGAACTCAACACAATGCATTATTCCTACGCTGTGACAGTGTTACCTGATTCAAGAATCAGCAGCAGTCATCGATCGCAGCGGTTGAAAAGGAACATAAATAAGTAACTAGGACAATACATATGAAATTTTAGACTTGATGGACCTCGGTAAACGAATGTTGAATTCTTATCAAGAGAGATGGCTTCCTTCACTCAGCACTCGGTTCACTCAAGAACTCAATATTTGTGTGATTTGGATCAGGTCACACACCATTAGGATGGTTCATTGTGTTAATGAATGAAAACTTATCTTTGCAAGAAAAAATAAATAAATCACAAATATCTCTAGTATTATTGCTAATGGGCTGTCATGACTCAAGATAACTTCCAAACGAATATTTATTGTAACAAATCCTTTTCATATTGCTTTTGATATTTGCACCATTGAAAACAATGTAGTTGGGGATAGTGAGTCATTTTGTATTTATAGTTTAGGAATTATCCGACCAGATTTGGTGCATTGTTTGAGTGAAATTTCAATATTCTTAGTGACATTTATCATGATGCTGTATGGGTGTTGCATGGATAATTTTCAAACTAATATTGAATATTTATATATTGTATTACTGATTTATGAGATAATTTAAATTTGTCATCTGATGGAAGTAGCATTATGCTTATCATATCAAGATTTAACAAACTCTGAATGAAGACATGTGGATTGTGTTGGACCCACTGAAGAGGTTGCTAGGAATTTTTCCTGACATTCCATTGCCTAACGATCTGACAATGTTATAAATAATAATTTTCGCAACTTTTACCTTGTATTCTCCTAACTTGGAGGATAGATAAAGAATATATGGGCATACAGAAGGATAAATAAAGAATATGTGGGTATACAATGATTCATTGCCAACCTAAAACAGCATATGAATTTGTTGACCTGGATTCTTCATCATGATCATATTCCACACTTTGCAAATTGATATTTACTCTTTTCATTTCATGCTTCATTGTTAACATGAGTGCAATATGACAAGTTCCTAACTTTTTTTAATCGATTCATTTCTCCATTTCCAGCATAATGGAGGGCAGTGTTGGAAAAACTGGAGAAGACAGTCAGGACCAAATCATTTTGACATACAAAAGGTATGTATGACCGAAGCCGTCCAGTACAAATTTGTACATACAAAATAACCAAATAATGTAAATCCTAGGAACCAGTAAAAATGCAAGACACAGTGACTATTCTTGTAACCTCCAACTCAAAACATGTTCCACTTATAGTTATGCATCATGCACATGTCTCCTTTCAGAAGCTTTCTGGTAGGTTTGGATGAACAAGCAGGGTAAGAAGGTGCGGGGAAAGCAGAGGCTCCAGGCTTGTACACAAAGAACGGCAAAACGTTCAGAGTAAGTATAAACGTATTCTGGTCATTTTACATCTTGCACAGATTAAAAATTTAAAGGAAACTTTTTAAAAATTATGTTTATGTGGTTTCTTGATATGTACATTCAAGAAATTTAAAAACTGAACACTGTTTAACAAGTACAATTTATCCTTTGAAACATACAGCTTAGAGTTGTAAATAGCACATATTATGGCACAGTTTATGCTTGTCACCCCATGTTCATAGCTTGTCTGCCAGAATGACACAACATTATTGGTTAAGGAAATATTTCTTTTCACAATAACCGACAATTCATAGTTCTATACACGTAATATATAAGCATATTGCAAATAATGTTCAGAAAATAAATTATGGCTTTCAAAGGAGAATTTCTTTGTGTTACTGAACTCTATCAAATATCAATCAGCTGTTCTGCGATTGAAGCTTTTGTCCCTTTTCAGGTCAAATGCCCAGTTTATACTTTTTGAGCTCCTCGCTTATTGGACAGGGGTTTCAGTTTATTTCACCTCAAGCAATACTGAACAGTTTTCTTTTCTCTTGCCATGGATATTGTTGACGAATGCTTGTTTGTATTGATAGTTTATTTTCTAAATTTCAGAAGCTGGAAAGCAGGAAGGCTGTGAAATGATTGACTGACCGCAGGAGAAAAGCAGAAAGTTCTTCCTCTCTTGGTGACAGAGCTAACATTCCTCAAACTAGGAAGCCAAGTGATAAGGGCTGATCTACATTGATGTGTTTGAGAAAACATTGTATACTCACTGCTATTTATGCCCTTGTTTTTATTTTATTTATTAATTTGAATATTCCAAATATTATTTGTTTACAAACAGATTGTTGAATATAAATAAACTTTTAATGAATTTGTGTATTGTTCTGTTGTTTGTCATCCTTAAGCTTTTCAACATTATGCAACTGTATAAAATACCTGGGTCCACTTGCACAGAGCGATCTTAGTGCTACAATTATCTTAAGCCTATGTTGGAGAATGGGAGTTACAATCATTGTAGCGCTAAGATTGCTTTGTGCAAGTGGGCCCTGATTTGCTGCATGGGAGACATGAAACAACCGCTTTTCAGGAGGAGCGGGTGAAGGACCAGCATGAGTAAGTTTCAGTTCATGGAAACTAGATTGGAAGCTAGTTTGGAAATTATGTTGGAAACTAGTTTGGAAACTAGACTGGAAACTAGGTTGGAAAATACAACAAGGAAACTGGGTTGAAACCTACAATAAACTCATACATGGAAACCTGTTTGAAACCTTCAATACTCATACATGGAAACTAACTGGATCCTGCTTGGAGGAGTGGGTAATGAAATGAATTGGAAACCATCCTGAAATGGTGCAGTTTCAGTTGCATGGAAACCACAATGAAATTATAGGAAACTCCTTTGATACCAACTGGAAATGTTGGTTTCCATGACATTTCTTCTCAGTTTCAGTATTCCGGAAAAGAGCTGATTTTTGTAGTGAAAGGTGTTTGATTAGTTTGTTGTTGAACCACAAAGGAAATGTCAGAAATTCCTCAACACATGGTGTCATTGTTCCAATAAGGTTTCAGTGTAATCTGCCAAAGCCAAAAGTACATCACTCCACAAAGGATTGTTGATGTTATCTGCATATTCTCTTATTTTGCTTGGACCGATTTCAAAGAAACTTACAGATAGTGGACGGAGATATATGAAGAAATGATTTTGTAGGTTTGAGTCTTTTAACAAGATTCTTTTTATCCAAGAAAGTTTTTGTGATTGGATTGTTTTAAAGATCTGCGGTACTTTAATTCCTCCATCTTTATGAGTACAATATGTTTTCTCTCTCTTTGTTTTGTCAGTCTTTCCACCCCAAATAAATAAAAAAAAGTTCCTTTGCAGTTCATCAACTATACTCTTAGTTGGATTAGATAGTGTTGAGAAGAGATGATACAGTTTAGGCAGGAGAAGTGATTACAGTATTGTATTTCTTCCTAATGGAGTTAATGTCCTGAGGTGACCAGATTTTCATTAAATTTGATATGTTTTGTATTTTATTATTATAGTTTTTTTCTACCATTACATCCAAGTCTACATCAAAGTCTATTCCTAGCAGATTAAAACTCTCTACCCATTCAAGGTTCCATTTGTTACATAGTTTATGTTTTGATCTCTTTTTAGATCCGATCCATATAAATTTACTTTTTTCAATGTAAACTTTCAATCCTGAAAATCTAGCAAAGAAAGTTAATTCATAAATTGTTGCATACAAAGATTTCTCAGTTCCATCGAGAGTAATAGTTGTATCATCTGCAAATTGTGAGAGAATATACTCAATATGTCCAGTTTTTACGCCTTTAACATTTTTGTTATTTCTCAGCATAATGGCGAGGATATCTACACACAATATAAAAATGTATGGTGATAATGGGTCACCTTGACGACAGCCACAAGATATTGGAAAGAAAGGTGTAGCAAATCCATTCACAAGAATACAAGATTTTATATCTTTGTAGAGTATATTTATCTGTTTTTTTTTATTACTGGGCCAAAATTGAAAAAACTTAGTACTTTGTCAATATATTTCCAGTCAACTGTATTAAATGCTTTTTCAAAGTCCACTTGAAGAAGCAGTTCTGGGATTTGATAGGTTTCAGTGTAATACATGATGTAATAAATAAGCTGGGTGGCTTCGCCAATATAGCGACCTGACATAAATCTATTTTGATCTTCATTGATCAAATGTGGCATGACAGATTTTATTCTTTGAGCAATGACAGCTGAAGCTAGCTTATAGGAAACAATAAGGAGTGAGATTGGTCTCCAGTTTTTAATAAATTGTTTAGGTCTATTTCCCTTTGGGATACAGGTTAGAAGTCCTTGTTTTGGAGTAACAGATAATTCGCCTGTATCAAAAGAGTAATTAATAGCATTTAAAAGGTATTTGTTGAGATCCTTCCAGAAAAATTTGTAAAATTCCGAAGTAGAAACCATCAGGCCTAGGGCTCTTCTCATTTTTTGTTCGTTTTAGGGCTTCTAGCAATTCTGTCATAGACATTTGACTTTCTAATAGTGATGCTGTGTCATCATTTAAGGTTGGAACAGTGATATCTTTAAAAAATTGGTTAAAATCTTATATTTCCTGCTGTTGATAATGTTAATAATAGAACATTCTCACTTCTTCTTCAATTAATTTTTTATCTTTTATCATGTTTCCAGAGGTATCTTGGATTTCTGTGAAGCTTTTATTAAGGAAGTTCCTCGATGCCAAATTCAGAAAATATTTTGTGGGTTTTTCTCCTTTTTCAACCCATCTTACTTTAGCCCTTATGAGAATACCTTTAGTTTTTCCATACTTATATCATCAAGTTGTTGGTTTATTGTTAAAATGTCTTTTAATAGTTTTTCCTTTAGTTCAATGTCTTTAGTCTCGTCCAGTTTTTCTTGAACAGATTCTATTTCTGATAACAGGTCCTTCTCTAGTGTGTCTCTATTTGTCTTTTTCGTTGATGAGTACTGAATGGTTTCACCCTGTATTTCTAGAAGAAGAGTTTCCCAAAGGAGGCTTTCATTGACTGTATAATCTTGGTTATTTGTATCTGGTCGTCTATATTGTTCTACCGTTTGGTTGATTTTTTATTTTATTTTCATGACATATTCTTTATCTCTTCAAAGACTGTTCTTGAATTTCCAAAAACCTTTTCCCCTAGTTAGTTCTGTTAATTTAAATACCATATCGACAGGTGAATGGTCAGATTTGAAGGCTGGGGTGATGTTACATGATTCTACTGATGCAATTAGATTATGTGAAATTAAAAAAAAATCGAGTCTTGATTCTTTGATAGGATTTTTTTGTCTCCAAGTAAATATTTTTTTATATGGATTAGTTTCACACCAAGGTCAAGCACTTCCATAATGTTTAATACTGTCTTTTTAGCCTCTGGGTTATTAATGTGTTTGTACAGTCAAACCCCATTTATCCGGACGTTTTGGTTTCACTCGAAAATTGTCCGGATAGCGAGACGTCTGTTTAATGGGATCAAACAATCAAAACTATGAAAGTACCAAAAATTCATGTACATATATCAATGAGCAATATTACAGTCAATAGTAATAACAGCGAATCATCATAACATTTAAGTGTACCGATGATACATGGAAGGCAGAACGCAGGTTACCATTTGTCAGGTTGTCTCGTACGTAATCATGTAGCGCGTGGTGGTAAGTTAGATGAAATCGATTACAGTTTAGTTTACCTTAATCCTACTTAACATGTGTTTTCGTTTCTGATGAGATGTTCACACATGTGCCAAGTCCTAATGAACAACCTCAAGTGACACGCGTCACTAGTGTTTTGATGCCTATTTCATCAATTCACATCAAACCCCTTCCGATAGCTTAAAAGTGAAATCACCTTGTCGTGCAGTAAACGATAGTGACATGACACATACACATGCACGCTGCACATATCTCCCCATCCGCAAAACTAGATAATTTTTCAATGGAAATCTATAGGAATGGTTTGAAAATTTGTCGTCCGGGTCCGAAAGCGCGGGGTCCAGTTAAGCGAGTAGAATTAATGAACGTACGTTTCATTTCACATAAACATTATCCGGAAGGCGGGGTTTCCGGATACGTGGGATCCGAGTAAGCGGGCTTCGACTGTATATATATCCATCTGTTGGTCTTGCACTAGATTCCAGTCACCATTTAGGATTGTGTAAGGGTTATCAAATTCCAAAATGATATTATTTATTTTTTGAAAACAATCAGGGTTGTCCCCATTTGGTCCATAGAGTGTCAATAGAGTAACTTTTTTCCCATTAATAAGTACATCTAGACCCAGGAAATTTCCACTATCTTCAGATCTGAAATTTAGTATGTCTACATCAATGGTGTTAGTAAACAGGATATACCACGTGACAGCTATCACTCCGAGCATGCGCGTACAGACATACACAACACTGAGACTGAGCGATGGGACTCTAGCCGTAAGGGTGAGTTTATTCACTACATTTCGGAAAACATTAATGAATTCAGCACCATATTTTATGATGTATTACACGACAGTGTTGATGGGGCTATCACTTCATTGAATGACTTCATTCGCAGAGCCTTGCACCCGCTTAGGCAACACTCACACCAACCCACGAGAGCATATGCACAGTTGCTACCACGCACTCATCCACACCATACACGTGTACAGCCCCAGTGTTTCGACCATGAATGCGAACAGGCTAAAAGACATAAGTAC
The DNA here is from genome assembly GCF_037392515.1 of Haliotis asinina. Lineage (NCBI taxonomy): Eukaryota > Metazoa > Mollusca > Gastropoda > Lepetellida > Haliotidae > Haliotis > Haliotis asinina. Next base: position 30,509,484 of record NC_090286.1, on the reverse strand, counting down.
GCTTTAGTTAATAGATTCAGAAAAACAAACAACTTGTTGCATTGTAGGCACTATTTAACAGCAAAGAATGATTTTAAGACATAAGACATTGTGATAAAAAGAAATCACATTATGAAAAAGGTATTTTAAACGAAATTGTTGTTTCTGCAAAGAAATCTGGAAATCTATAAAGGAACATTGTCTTTGCAGGGAAAATATATCTGAAAATATATCAGTTGACTAATGGTTTGACTATTTTAAAAACCTCCTTGCTGGAGATACGAACAACACTGATAATCCTTTTGGGGAACATGTGCAAAACTATGTAAATAACCACAACTTTAACGAATGCGAGGATTGTATTATGTCTGACAAATATCTTGGGGACCGTATAACTGATAATGAGATAGTATGTGCAGTAAAAACTTTGAAATATGGAAAAGCACCCGGGGAAGATGGTTTTCCAGTCAAAGTTTTTACAGAATGTATTTCTCTAATGCTTCCTCTTATAAATAGTCAGTTTAATCGAGTTCTAGATAGCAGTGTTTCCCCAGATGTCTGGAATGTAGGACTGATAGTACCTCTGCATAAGTCAGGAGAAAGTAGCGACCCAAATAACTAAGGCATTGCATTACTGAATACACTAAATAAAATGTTTACCACTGTATTAGATAATCGCATTAAGTTTTGGGTGTCTACACACGAACTTCTGGCAGAGTGCCAAGCAGGATTTCGAGAAGAATATTCAACTATGGACCACATAATTACTCTTAGTATTAACCATAAATACCTACGGACGAAAGGGGGAAAGTTTCATTGCCTTTTCGTAGACTTTAAGAAGGCTTTTGATTCTGTCAATAGAACGAAACTGTTATATGTTCTACTACAGTCAGGAATATATGGTAAACTCCAACGTTTTTTACGTAATATGTACACCAACGTGAGAGCATCTGTCAGAATTAATAAACTTGAAATGAGTGATGTATTTGATACATATGCGGGAGTCAGGCAAGGCTGCATTCTATCAGCAGTTCTTTTCTTGTTATATGTCGAAGAACTTGTTAAGGAACTGTTATCAAATGATACGAGAGGTGTTTTTATTAAAGGTCACATGCAACCAAAAAATCAAACATAATTAAAACACATTTATCACTTATTCATGACATATCATATACATTGCTGCTTTTAAAAAAACAAATAAACAAAATTATAAGCGTACAATCGTGATTCAAAAGTGCAATATTTTGTACTTGGGCTTACTTCCCCCGAAACAAAGCCCTCGGGAGACCGAATCCAGTCGTAGTGGGTGGACGTGCACTCAAGTGTAACGACGGCTTCCGATTGGCTGTTTCATTTGCTGATATGCTGAGGGTTCATTGTGTGTACAGAAAGATGATTTGTCTGATGGGCATTTTAGAAGTATCGCTAGCACTAGTCACAAGAAAGTAAGATTCTTCGTGGATAACAACTTCTTTTTGTGTACTTGATGCGTCGTTTCAGTATGGATTCAAATACTGTTGTCAAACAGAAAATCAAATACATTAAAAGAAGTTGTTGTCCATGAAGAATGTATATAGAGACGTTAGGTTTTGAAAATACATGTTCTCTGAATTTGTGCTCAATCCAATCAAAAATCATGTCAGTAGAGATGGTAAACTACTGCGTGGCTGGAATCTGTCATTCGTCCAAGTACAAAGCAGGACTTGAAAGTGACAAGAGTTTGCACCAGTTTCCTTCAGATCCACTCATCCGAAAAAAAATGAATGTACTTTGCAACCCACAGACATAAAAACATGTGTATCAGTATCATCCCTGCCTAATTACATAATGTGGAAGAGACGAGACTCGGGTGCACAAGTCATAAATCAATTTATTTTCTTTATGTGGGATAGTCTGATAGGTGTTAAGTTCAAATTGCACGTGGTCAATGATTGAAGCTGTGTACTGCATGTTGTCTTTAGCAGACAAGCAGGCAGACATAAAGGTGTCCATAAACCAGACACTGAGCTTTCTCTGAGACAGAGACTGCTTACCACAATCAACAAGTTTTCTTACGTGACGAGTAGATTATTTACTTGTTTGTGTACACAACCGAAACTAGACTACTGCTCACAACCTCTGGGCATGAATACTGTTTCAATCTCTGCGAACCTATTCACTGTGCATGCGTTATACACGCAGCGCAGTGCAGCACAGCTGTTGAAACCAGTAGTGAAACATTTGAACTCCGATTTCGCGGGCTTTTTTTTCATCACGTTTTTTTTTCAACTTTAAAGGTTGAATTGACATTTTTTACGATTTGTTTCATTAAGTGCATACCGAAAGGTACCAGAATCTGCAAAGTTGTGTTTTACGTTGCATGTGACCTTTAACAAACATATCAGAGATCTTGTAGTGCGGCTATTTGTGATCCTTGTCTGCTGCTGATTCTGTTGTGAATATTGTCTGAGTGAGTGAGTTAAGTTTTACGTCGATTTTAGCAATATTCCGTCAATATCACGGTGGAGGACACCAGAAAATGGTCTTCACACATTGTACCCATGTGGGGAATCAAACCCGGGTCTTCAGCGTGACGAGCGAACGCTTTAACCACTAGGCTACCCCACCGCCCGAATATATTGTCTGAAATGGGGCCTTGAGGTAAATATGAGTAAAACTAAAGTAATGGTTTTCAAAATGGAGGTAAAATTTCCAATAGTGAAAAATGGTTTCTCAACGGCCAAACATTGGAGGTGGTATCATATTATAAATATATAGGTATCATATTTTCCTTTATAAATATATTTTCCAGAGACTGCGAAATATTATCTATGCAAGCCGAACAAGCCCTTCACGTCATAAAGAAATTCATATGTAAATACGAAGAACTACCGATCCACGCAAGTTTTAAACTGTTTGATGGGAAAATTCAACCAATTTTGCTGTATGGTTCTGAAATATGGGGCACTCGGATAAATAAGAATATTGAAAAGGTACATTCAAAGTTCTGTAAGTACTTGTTATGTGTTGGTTACAGAACCATGAACAAGGTTATTTTAGCAGAATGTGGATGTTTTCCATTATTTATTAACGCCCGCTGTTGGGTTATATCATATTGGCTAAGATTGATGAGACAACCAATTTCACGCTATTCACGATGTAGTTATGAAATGCTTAAAACATTAGTTGATACAGGAGATACTAATTGGGTTTCCTTTGTCAGAACTATTCGCTCAAAATGTAAGCAATGCAGAATATTTCATCGAAGTATTCAGGCAGAGATGCCAAGATATTTATCAACAAGACTGGTACAATGAAATAACCTCATCTACGTCTGTCAACTTTTATACAGAATAAAAATACTGTATTAAAACAGAAATTTACTTTTCAAAGATTAAATCACCAGAACTTAAGTGAGTGAGTGAGTTAATATTTAACGTCACATCGGCAATATTTCAGCCATATCATGACGGGAACATAACACTTAAATGGAATATATGTGTAATATAAAAACCTGTCGACAAAGGACAGTAAAAACACTAGAATATCACAGACATGAATATAAAACCAGCATGAAAAACTAAAACATTGTAATTAAAGAAGACTATACATTATAAAACATGGGCTATAGATCGCCAACAACAGAAGGTAGGTCACCATACTAGGGACCATGGGGACTTACAGTACCTTTGCTACCTGTATGGACCCAAGCTGGATTTACACCATCCCTTCAGCTGCTGGCGAGTGTATGAAATTCTAGCCAAATTTAAAATAACAAGAATACTACGATTAAAAACCTGGTATATTTAAATTTACATCGAATGTTTTGGGACTTACGTATCCTCTCAGGAGGACAATACTTTTACAATACTTCAACCCCCTTTGAGAGTACAGCCGCCAACAATTCTAGTTACAAATCTAAACTACCAATAATTACGATACGTCTATTTGCAGCACATACTATTCATAATTCAATCAAGAAATCAATTTCCTTTAAAAAAACAATGAGAATTAACAGTGTTAAAAAGATCCTTGACAGTTTTGACACTGAAATATTTATCCCTTGTGATGGAGAATTCAACACAGTCAAGCAGGATATGCTTGACCGTGACACTCTCGTCACAAGGGATACAAAACGGAGGATCCTCACCTTTCAATAGGTATGCACCAGTATATCTAGTATGGCCAAAACGACATCGTCTTAAAATAACCTCTTCAAATCTGGACTGACAGTACAAGTAGGTGTAACCAATATACGGTTTTATTTCATGTAATTTATTTATACCTACTTGGGTGTCCCACTTCTTCTGCATCAGATCACAGATATACGTTCTAATGCTAGCTTTATAATCAGAGTATGGAAGAAGATGTGGTGTCACAGATTTGTTGAGTGCTGCTTTTCCAGCAAGATCGGCCATCACATTCCCAGAAATACCTACGTGACTGGGTAACCAACAAAAGACAATGTCGTATTGGCCAGTAGCAAGAGTATTATACAGTTCAATAATTTCAATTAAAAGTGGATGTTTACAACAAATATTTTTAATAGCCTGAAGGCAAGAAAGAGAGTCTAAATATATTATATACTGTTTATGTTTTGGGTGTCTTTGAATATATTTAAGAGCTGTTAATATGGTGTTAGCTTCTGCTGTAAAAATAGAACTACTGTCTGGTAATCTAGAAGATATTGTTCTGGATCCAATGACAGTAGCACAAGCACAGTCCACAGTCCACAGTCCACAGTCCTTGGACCCATCTGTAAATAAGGATTTGTAATTGTTATATGTATGTTTCAATTGATTATAGTCCTGTTTATACTGTAATTCATTCGTATCTGATTTTTTAAATGTAGTTAATGTTAGGTCAACCTGTGGCCTAACCAGCTTGCCAAGGGGTAGAGGAAAGAAGATGGAAAGCAGCTATATTGTCCAGCTCAATACCAGCAGCAGCAATAAACGGCTTTATTCTGAGCCCAAGAGGTGGAACAAGAGAAGACTGTTTGCTATACAAATCCTCATAAAGAGGATTGATGACACAGTTATATGCAGGGTTAGATTCGTTAGAGTATAGTTTTGTGATATATTGTAAAGATAATTTGATACGGCATTGTACAAGAGATGGTTCATCGGCTTCAATGTAAAGACTGTCAATAGGTGAAGTTCTGAAGGACCCAAGACCTTGGTGATGGACAGGATGAAGAAGTTTAAGATTGCTTTTGCAGGCTCCACCATAGACGATGGAGCCATAATCAAGTTTAGAATGAACGAGTGATCGATATAGATGGAGAAGGGTAGCTTGATCCCCTCCCCATTTTGAATTTGACACCACTTTCAACAAGTCAAGTGCTTTCAGGCATTTAGTTTTAAGTGATTTAATATGCACTAAAAACGTTAAATGTGAATCAAGGATTAGACGCAAGAACTTGGCTTCCTTCACAACTTTAATGGGCGTCCCATCTAGAAACAGTCCAGGGTCTTTATGGGGTTTGTATTTACAACAAAAATGTATGCAGTTAGTTTTCGATTTGGAAAATTGAAAGCCGTTTTCAAGACACCATTTATCTATTTTGTTTAAACACAACTGCAATTGCCGTTCAGTGGTATGCATATTTTTACCACAACAAGAAACATTAAAATCATCCACAAATAACGATCCATCAACTGAATCGTTTAAAACTTTTGATAAACAGTTGATCTTGATGCTAAAAAGAGTGACAGATAAAATTCTGCCTTGTGGAACACCCTGATCAGACAGGGTAAAACCCACACGGACCTGTAATTGTCTGTCATTGTCAAGCCAAAGTCATGTAAATCTCTCAAAATGCCATATTTCCAAGTTGTGTCATATGCTTTTCAAGATCAAAAAAGATAGACACAGCATGTTGTTTATTAATTAATGCGTTTTTAACAAATGATTCCAGTCGCACTAAGTGATCGACAGTACTTCTGCTTTTAAGGATACCACATTGTATATCTGTGATAAGATTATTTGTTTCCAAGTACCAAACAAGTTGATTATTTATCATGCGTCCCATGGTCTTGCAAACACAGCTAGTTAATGAAAACGACGATAATTGGATGGATCCGTATGATCCAGGTTTAGGTATTGGTACTACTATGGCATAACGCCATGAAGGAGGAAAGTTACCCGATGTCCAAATATCATCAAAAATATTTAGGAGAGTTTCCAGAAAGGATTCTGGTAAATGTTTCAAGAGTTGATAATGTATGTTATCAGCTCCTGTAGCAGTATCACGAGCTTGGTCAAGTGCAGTATGGAGTTCATGAATAGAAAACGTTTCATTATAATCTTCCCCATTATCAGAATTGAAATTGATAGTTTTCTTTTCTTCTTGTTTTTGATATTGCTGGAATTTTGGTACAGAATTTGAAGAGGAAGAGTGTTTAGCAAGGGTTTCACCCAGTTTACTAGCAACATCTGATTTATCAGTAAACAATCGATCTCCATGTTTAAGATGATGGACAGTAGAATTAGTACCTTTACCTTTGATTTTCTGGACCATGGTCCATACCTTGGACATCGGTGTCCAAGAATTTATTTTGGATACCTAATTTTGCCAAGATTGGCGTTTGTTCTGTTTAAAAGTACCCCATGATTAGCATTTAAAATTTTAAATTTATTTAAATTATGCACCATAGGATGGCGACAGAGATAATGTTCTGCTTTTTTTTCCTTGCCTTCCTAGCTTGTTTGCATTCATCTCTGAACCATGGTTTTCGAATATGTGGAACTGCAGAGGACTTTGGTATACACTCATCAGCTATGGAATTCAGTTCATCAGAAAAGCATTTAATAGCATCGGGAACATCAATAAAACGTTCAGGTTTAAGTTTCTCTGCACACAGTGTTTCATATAAAGCCCAGTTAGCCTTTTTAAAATTTCGTCTTGATGATGGACGAAGATCGGATGGAGTTACAGCTTTTAATACAGTAGGAAAATGGTCACTTCCACAGAGGTCATCGTGGACTGACCATTCCAATTCATTTAGTAGTTCTGAATTTGTCAATGACAAGTCAAGAGCAGAATAGGTCCCTGTCCCAGGGTGTAAATATGTGTTGGAACCATCATTCTAAATACATAAATCATTGTGAGAACAAAAGTCCTCCAACAACTTACCTTTAGCGTTTGTAGTTACACTACCCCAGAGTGGGTTGTGTCCATTTAAATCTCCCATTATAATACAGGCCTAGGGCTTCGGGAGCTGATCATATAGAGCTTGAAGATCAGTTCTAGCAAACGTCGAAGACGGCGAAATATAAAGAGAACATAGTGTAAACGCTACATGTAAAGTAATTTTCACTGCAACAGCATGCATATCAGTAATAAGTGAAACAGGGCTTTGAATAACGTTTTGTCTGACTAGAATGGATGATCCTCCAGTGGCCCTATCACCCGGAGGGGAAAAACAATAATATGCATTAAAATGACGAAGGTCAAATGTATCTGTTTGTTTTATATAAGTCTCTTGGAGACATAACGCTGAAGTTGTAAAATCTTGGACTAATAGCTGTAATTCATGTAAATTAGTCCTTAATCCTCTGCAGTTCCACTGTACAATATTATTGGAATAAACTATCTTTTGGGGGGATTTATTGGAGATCTACCCCGCACTCTTTTGGAGGGCGACAAGCTATGTGCCCTAGAATGGACGTTTTCAGAAACGTCCATGTCTTCAAGAGACCCGTATTTATTGACGAAATGAATTTTGTTCTGTGACCCTTTAGGAGCTTTGCCACTTTGTTGTTTTGAAGCATCGGGCTTTGGCTTCGGTTTACTTTTTCCAGTTTGCTGACTATCAGCTGTCAACTGAGACTTTGAGTGTGACTGAGATGATGATTTGTTATCAAAAGAAGACTTTGAGGAACTAGGAAGTGATTCTTCAGTCTGTGATGATATAGGAGGGTACAAAAGCTGTGGAGAATCGCAATTTACCCATGTTAGGTAGTTTGGCAGCTTGTGGTTGATGTTGTTTTAGAGCTAGATGATCCGATGATGTTTTTGCTACTGTAGCATAACTTTCTGAAAGTTCAGATCTCTTTACCAATTTTTTGGCCTCCGAAAAAGAGATATTTTGTGTAAATTTTATTTTATTGATCTCCATTTGCTCTTTCCAAATAAGACACTGTTTAGAAAATGAAGAATGGTTGCCTGAGCAATTGGTGCATTTTTTATAATCACTGTCACAATCTTCTGTTGTGTGTTTCTTCTCACCACAGTGAGCACGCACAACAGACAATGTGCAAGTATTTACACTGTGTCCATATTTCTGGCATTTAAAACACCTGAGCGAGTTGGGGATGTACGTATCAACTGGAATGTTACAGCAGCCTGCTTCACTAATTTGGGTGCATTTGGAGATGAAAAAGTAAACAGGTATGTATTCATTTTGATGGTTTCGTTGTTTCTCCGCGTTGAAAAGCGCTTGACATAGAGCACACCTTGATCCTTCATTTCAGATCCTATATCAAGTTCCGACATATCATCCAACAATCGATCAATATCTCTCACAATACCTTTACTTGTATTCAAGGTCTTGTGAGCAGAGACCTTGACTGGAATGCCCACAAAAGATTTCATGTTCATCAGGTTCGTTGCTTGTTGCTTTTTCCCACATTCAACTAGCAGGGCACCCGAACGCAAGCATCTAATGTTTTTCCCCTCCCCAGCAATACCTTGAATACCCTTGGACACAGCAAAGGGGTTCAGTTTTAACAGTGTCTTGTCAGGTTTTACATTTTAAATTCGTACTGTACCTATAATTTCAATCAATTTAGCAGTAATGATCAAAGATTAGCCTTTCTTACGAGAGAGGTTACTTTCTGTGTTAATCAGAAGAACTATTAATGTGCTTTTATAACAATTGCTTGCAATGTCGGGGGCTTATACAGGCAAATGAACACGTCTGTGAGAAAAGGGATTATGAGATGTTGTTACAGGAGGTACGTGTTTGTTACTCGTCATTGGGAGTGAATACTAAGATACCATGTTTGCACATTGATTGAATTAACGGTGACAAGGTTACAAAATCTTCTTCTAAATTAAATCATTCATTCATTCGTTGTAATAGTTCATATAATGAATCGTAGACATAAATAGCAATACTGTATTACACTCATGTTCGGGTAGGTTTGAAACAAACCAAGTTACTAATTTAGACCTAATTCATTTGCAACTATTGATTTTTAAAGTTGACAATAATACAATAATCGAATATGAAATGATAACTCTTGCATCTACTCATAATATACATATATAGTACACATAAACCATACAGAAGTAACTGGGGTATTTTGTTCAAGATGTTTCATGCTTATTTGAAACGTGATTTTTCAATGCAATTTACATAAACATTGTGTAAGAAACGTTTGTATTTGATCTCTGTAATTATCTTATCCAGTGTAATGATCACGTGTATCAAATCCATCGTCAATAAAAGGAGGATAATATATCAGTTACGGAATTGATGCGTATAATCATTCAATCAGACAACACTAAATGAGATATGTGAACACCTCTTTCAACCTCAAAATAACAGCCTCTGGCCAAATGCATGTCCAGGTAAACTTTTGTCCCGTGACAAGTGTAAAACAAACTAATGCGCTGTTACATCATTGGACAACCTGTTTTGTGGAGTCACGCCCATTGTCAATCCTCTGAACCTCGTTTGCTTTCAAAACAAATATAAGTATGCCATCTTCATAAATATTTGGGGAGATTCAACTACAAGTGTATACATCACAATAAATCAGTATCGTGTTACTTTTTGTAATTCTATAACACATGTAATTGAATTATGATATTTATTCGTAACAATGTGCCGATTATATTGAAATGTTCAGCAAGCCATTATGTTTGATGTACAAGTAGTGTGCGCAAAAACTATATGCAAATAAATACTATCTCTACTCAATGGTTGGACTGGGTTATCCGGGGTAAAAATAATCGGATTGTAGCGCTTTGAGCGCTTCAAAGAAAAATAAACTCGTCACATTGCTTGTTAGTCCTACATGTACATTTCAGGCATCCTTACGATTATGTATGTTCACGATACACAAACTTTTCATGATAGCTAGAGTTGATAAAACCGAAATCTAGCATATTGATCGGTCAATGATCTAACCAATAGTCAGTCTGAAACCAAGCTGTCTTGTGACCGAACGTACTCTTCAGAAATTTAGCCCACGCCCAATCACCTGTCATTTCCAATGTGACAGGTATCTCATGATACGATTGGTCATAGATAACAAATCAGGAAGTATATTGAACAGTTAAGATACAAAACGACCTATTCGGGAACTTTGATGACGCCCATCCCATGACCCTTTGTCTTATGTATGTGCAAGGAATAGCAGTATACAATATGTATGCATGTATGTTCGTGCGATAACGTATATTTTCTGCGTTAAATCTAGATTAACCAAAGCGACAAATCTGTTATATGTAAGACTAGCTTATTAATACTTTCCTTAAAATATTCAGTATACACTAGCAATGTATCAGCGAAAACACTTCTTTCATAGATTATTAGGCATGTGCGTAAATTCGTCTTTACTGCCATTGACATAGATGTTTTGAACAATTTAATCTCACACAATGATATGAGAGGGACATCATTTGGTTTAAGTATGTCTTACATACAAAGAATCCAAACATGCATATGTGTGAAGAAAGACACACTTACATAATCCCTTACTTTATGTGCTATTGGATGTTTCTTGACACCTCTCTGTAATTATCACGTGTAGCAACTAATTCCGTTGATCCATCATCAGTAAAAGCAGGATAGCATATTAGTCATGGTATTGATACCCTTGCGTATCATCATTCAGACTAGAGTAATAAGATTATTTAGAGCTACTTTTGGTCTTGAAACAACAGTGTCCGGTAGAAGACGTAGCCACGCCCCTACTCCCTTATTGAACGGACTGTCCCGGGACAAGCGTAAAATAAACATGTGTTGTTATTTTGTCAGACAACCCATTTGATGGTGCTACGTACGCGTCATTCTCTGTACTTTATATGCACAAATGGGTGCAATCTGGTGAACCTTGATAGCGATACGATATCAGACAATACACAAATTGTTACATGATAGTTAGAATATACAACCAAAACACAACATATCCACTGGTCAACAATACAATAAAAAAATCAACGTATCCAATCTGGGTGACCAAACGTGCCCTTCAGAAATTTAGGCCACGCCCCGTCACCTTGCCCTTCCTTTTTGACAGGTTCTCACGATACAATTGGTCAAAGTATCAGCCAATATAATGAGTAACTGAGATATAATGCGTTACATTCAGGATATTTTATCCCATCACATGACGGGAAGCTTTGTTTAGCATCGAGTAATGATAAATGTATCATGCAGTATGTATGTGTATGAATGGTGATGTATGTTTGCAGCATTAAGTTAAGATGAACAAAGTGACAAACTATAAATCTCTATATGCTCCATGTTACTTACACACCTATTGATACTTTCCTTGAAATAGTCAGTAAGCACAAGCAATGTATTGGCAAAAAATGTAGACGTAACACACCCCACCCACCCCTCTCTCTCTTTTTAAACTCTATTGTAAATAATATATTATAATTCAGTCAATACGATGAGAGAGACAGGAGGAATTTGTATATTTGTTCATCTCATACGTACAAAGACCGCGTAGGTGTTGATAAAAATACAGCACACACTGGCAAAGGGGTATAAGTGACACATGTAATAAATTACATGAAATGCTGTAATATATGTATTCACATCGGCCTCTTTTCCATTTACATCTTTATGACACAATTAAATAATCAGTACTTGTTTGTGAGACTAGACAGTTTCCTGTCATATCCGAGACCTGCCAGGGAAATCAGGCATGATTAGCACTAATTAGCCTCGTCGCAGCAATCAGGCAGTCAGCGAGGGGTCCCAGGTGTTGGGCAGTGGAGCGGCTCCAGGGCTTAATGAGTTAAGAGGTATTTCGTAAGCCATGGTTAAGGTAATATGGTTCATCATTCGAGCTCCCCACCCACCACAGAGTATCACAAGGACAATGCTAAAGCAAGCGGGCCTCCAGCTTGCAGCACCAAGGATACCCGGATGATATACTCCAGCAGAAGAATTGAAAGATTAATAATTCTACCAGATTGGCCTATGAGCCACTGCCTTTTGACATAGGACTCTAGGCAAATTTCAGAACAACATATTTCAAAATCAAAAATGTTTTAGATTATAAAGCCAAGTCCAAATTTACAATTCCAAATGATATGAGTGCATTGATAAATATAATAATACCCCATGCACAGGGCATGGCATGACCAGCCGACTGGTCGAACCGGGCCCATTCGACCACCTGTCTAGACGAAGTCAGGGTGTATTGAGCAACAGGAACACGGTTGCAAGCTGCTATTGCCCTCAACCACCAGGATCCCTTCCGACACAGGGTCGCAACCCACGGCAAACGGGTTGGTGGACCAAATATCCCCCCCCCGGGTCCACTACGGGGGTGTCGGCGAGCTCTTAGCATTACCCAGCACCCACCAGGAGGAGGTGGCTCGCCACGGGTGCCCCACAACTTAAGCGTGCGCTCAGTAAATTTAGATGTAATGCCCACAATGTTAATGTCCTAGCCGTACGATTTGCCAAAACTGTAAATACAATGGATACCCAGTGTCCATTCTGTAATCTATCGCAAGAGGATTAATACCATGTACTACTTACATGTACATGCCCGCAATACTCAAAATTTAGAAAAAAAATATCTGCCTAATTTCTTTCATAACCAACCCTCGAGACAAAAATTCTGTATGCTGCTCCGCAGAGAAGATACAGACCTATTGTTTAAGCTAGTTCTTTTGTTGTACCACAAACTTAGATTCAGAGAAAGTAATTTAAATTAAAAATGAGTGTCTTCAGATTTTTTCGCTTAATAGCAACATACGAAATTACAGGTAGCGCATATATGCATTGTAAAGATTTCTCTCAGATGTACTATTGGCCTTAGGGCCACATACACAAATAAACTGTCTGTCTGAAAACAGGATAGCAACACCCCAAGCATTACTTCTAAAAGAGCTAAAATAACATTTGTTGGAGCCCCATTCTTGAAGTTTTTACTGTTCAATACCTTTAGTAAAGTGCGTATCCTGTAAACAATATATTGATGGGTTTCTGTTCCTAAGATGTCTGAAAATTTGTCTTCTCTCAAATGAGTCATTGAGGCCTCTACAATTTGCAGTTATTACTTTTAACGTTTCAGCCATAATAATCTAAGTTATAATGTAAATCAATTCTCATAGATAAGAATAAAATATGAGGTATTATAGTACTACACGTAACGATCAAGTGAGCGAAGTAATTTGGAAGAACATGTGCGTCTGTACCACAGGAACCCGATATTGCACTATAGGTTAAACATAGACCATAGATATACACTCACACCATATATATTAATAGATATATGGGGTGGCCTAAAAGTCGGGCCACCGGGTACAACTAAAAATGGATTGCAGAATATTAAAACGAAATCTGCGCATTTGGGTAGCTAGAATTCCAAGTATGGTTTAATTTGGTTGAAAATGTATAGTTAATGATGAAAAACCAAAATTGATAACATACCGAGAGTCCCAGAGAAAAGACATTGTCTTGTTGTTATGTGTTCTCCTTGATATGTCTGTGTGAGAAGGTTACTTACTTGGCGCGTCAGGAGTGACATCCTGGGGTTCTGAGCAAGAAGTGACAGTGTTTTTACAGCTTTTCTTTTCTTAATTTAAACATTTGGGGTTTCCTAATTAACCTTTATTGTCTCATGCTGAATCAGCAGAGGATGTTTATGTTAAAGGGGAGCAGGCATTGGCCAGAGCCAGTGGGCAAATGTGACATGAATATAAATATGTGTTAAAAGATTTAAATTTACATGTACACATGATAGACAAAATGTAATAATATCTACCTAAATAACACTAAGCAGAGCATGTGCAAACACGTTTCCTCAAAGGACTCTTTTTCTATATAGTCTCAACATACACACTATCATAAGCGTGCGGTCCGGTTTTGCATGCAAGTTCTGTCAGAAGCATTTTTCATCTCTCAAATGGACCTTGAAGTGTATTTAAATCCATAGATTGGTATCATATCTACCTAAACATCACATTGTAGTGTTACGAAATGCAAAATGTAAAGATAACCGGTCCCTTAAAGTGAATTACCTGTCTTTCAAACATAGCCTCGACCAAAAGTGCTAAGTCTCTGTTCGGCCCGACTTGGCCCGACCTCTCGAAAGCACCTTGAGACTCATAACTCATGTATGTAGAAATGTATTTAAATCCTTAGAGTGGTAGCATATCTACCTAAATACTACTTTGTAATGTTATCAAGTACAACATGTAAAGAAAACTGGCCCCTTAAAGTGAAGTCCTTTTCGCTCTCCGTTCTAAACAGAGCCTCGACCAAAAGTGTTAAGTCTCTGTTCGGTCCGACTTGGCCCGACCTCTCAAAAACACCTTACGCCTCACAGATGCATCTTAAATTCTATTCAAATCAATAGTTTAGTATCATATCTACCGAAATACGGTTTTACAGAGTTTCAAAGCGTTGTATTTGAAACAAACACGTTGGTTAAAGTCAACCCTATTTTCTATGCATTCTCAATAAAGACACAGTATCACAAGCTTTCGCTCCGACTTGGCCCGACCTCTCAAAAGCAGCTTAAACGTAACCCATGTATCTTGAATTGTAATTCAATCCATAGATTAGATCTACATGTACCTAAATATCACCTTTTCATGTTACAAAATGCAACATGTAAAGATAACCGTTCCTTAAAGTGAAGCCCTTTTCGCTCTCCATTCTCAACATAGCCTCGACCAAAAGTGTTAAGTCTCTGTTCGGTCCGACTTGGCCCGACCTCTCAAAAGCACCTTACGCCTCACAGATGTATCTTAAGTTCTATTTAAATCCATAGTTTTGTATCATATCTACCGAAGTATGGCTTTACAGAGTTTCAAAGCGTTGTATTTGAAACAAACACGTTGCTCAAAGTGAATCCTATTTTCTATGCATTCTCAATAAAGACACAGTATCACAAGCTTTCGGTCCGGCTTGGCCCGACCTCCCTAAAGCAGCTGAAACCAGACACATATAACTTGAATTGTAATTCAATCCATAGATTAGATCTACATGTACCTAAATGCAACATGTAAAGATAACCGGTCCCTTAAAGTGAAGCCTTTTTCGCTCTCCATTCTCAACATAGACTCGTAAAGTCAGTATCACAAGCTTTCGGTCCGGCTTGGCCCGAGCTCACTAAAGCAGCTTAAACCTGACACATGTATCCAGACATGTTTGAATTCCATCGATTGGAATTATGTCTACCTAAAGATGTATTTGTGACGCAATGAAATGCAACATGTAAAGATAACCGGTCCCTTAAAGTGAAGCCCTTTTCGCTCTACATTCTCAACATAGCCTCATTCAAAAGTGTTAAGTCTCTGTTCGGCCCGACTTGGCCCAAGCACTCAAAAACAGCTCAAACCCCACGCATTGCCCTTAATTACCTGTCTGGGGTAACTCCTGTAACTCCGTTTCTTTATAACATTTTTCACAATAACTGACTAAATTACAAATACTAAAATGAGACATTTGTTTCATTATATATTTATGAACATGTACACATGTAATAAACTGAAAGAAATAGTACAAGAAGATATTACACCCAATTATATGACATGAAACGCTTGAAAGGCTTGGGGTTTTTTTTCAGGGGTTAAGAATATAGAACTTTCCCGCACATTTTTATAGCATAGACATCAATGAATACTATCACAGATACATACAGACAAGTGAGGCTATTCATGGCATGATTTAAACATATCAGAAACTTAATACCCATCAGAAGATAGGTAACACGAGGCATCTTACGGAATATGAGTATGACATATCATGGTTACATAATCTGAACATACGAAACTATGAAAACACATCCAATACATCTCTAGGTTGTCCAGCTCCGGACCAATAGAAATTTGGTTTCACTGCATGAGCTTTGCAACACAAAGGACTACTCGGAGAATCTGTTTCCGGATGTTGTAAACATCCAGCCTTTCAGATACATTTGCTTTCCTGAACACACATACAGACAATAAAAGCATTAAAGAGGGACTTGCGAGAAGTATATTTTCATAAACCCTCAGTGTCTCACGTAACCTTCTCCAAATGTATCACTATAAAACTATTTCCAAGTCATATGATCTGAAAATGTCTGCATTACTTCTTCTCGTTGTTGAAGTATGTTGGTCATTATACGGAGAAAGAAGGGATCGTGACAAAGTCTCTGTCAGGAGCCAAGGTGGCTGATATTCCCAATCTCTTGCGGGACATTGAGAACTTTAAGGTTGGAAACAGCTGAAGTATGTATGATTTTGCACAGAATGAGGATTATTTCACGTGCGTTTTCATAATATATCATTGGATACTGCAAGCTACAAAGCGCATATTATATTTTGATCGCCCACATGGATTCATTTCTGAAGTAATTTTTAATTCTAAATTGTTTCCAGTTCATCATCGTCCACGCAGGGATTAATGACCTGGCGTACATACCTTGGATGCCTGGACAGGTCTTGGTCAACTTTTCGGAACTGGTTGACATCATAGGAAACGGAACCCAGGGTATTTCATCTAGTTTTATGCATCTATTTAATACATGACATTTGAATGCCTGTTATGTTTTTATGAATAAGAACGGTTTAATCTGACATTTACTTATACAAGCGGTTGCAAAGTAAGGTCTAAAGGCCAAGGCATTGTCCGACTACAGATTAGTTATTTAGATAAATTCGATATTTCAGATTTCAGCGTGTGGGGAAAAGATCCGATGGGTGCACATAATGTTTTGTATACTAAATTTCACAGTGCTGTGTTACTCCTATCCGTTGTCATTAGTTAGGCTGAAGTTGCTTTTGAGAGCTCAGGCCAAGTCGGTCCGAAATATTGTGATACTGTGTCTTTATTGAGAATGTCTAGAAAATAGGGTTGACTTTAAGCAACGTGCTTGCTTCAAATACTACGTTTTGAGACTCAACAAAGAGGCATTCAGGTAGATAGAATAGACATCTGTAATTGTAAACACAAAACAGTACACGTGTGTTAGGTTTAAGCTGTGTTTGAGAGGTCAGGCCAAGTCAGGCCGAACAGAGACTTAACATTTTTGATTGAGGCTATGTTGAGAATGGAGAGCGAAAAGGGCTTCACTTTAAGGGGCCAGTTTTCTTTACATGTTGCACTTGATAACATTTTGAAGTAGTATTTAGGTGGATATGTAGCCGGTCTATGAATTTAATTACAATTGAAGATGCATGTTCTAGGTTTAAGCTGGTTTAGAGAGCTCGGGCCAAGCCGGGCCGAACTATTGTGGTTGAGATATTGTTTAGAGTGTGGGGAAGAGTTCATATCTTGCATGCTTTAAATACTATGAATAGTGAATTTATGGGGTGGTATTAATTGGATGTAGACGTAGGAAAGTTTTCGTGCCGATAGAAGCATGTATCCGAAAGAAGTCAAATATTTATGCATTTTAAATCTTGTTTTGTTTATCGATTCCACTTTTAGACGTAACCTCGGTCAGTCAGCTCGCAGGAAACTTGTCTTCATGAGTTTGAGCCGATTTATTCGTAGTAAACTGTATATGGCACGCGTTTGTGGCTTAAAAGTCATTATTATTATCAAGTATGTATGTTGCATTAATCATTTGTAGGCATGGTGCTCATTAATGGGTTCATTATCCAATATTATAGCTAAAATGGATAGAATTATCATGAAGACGACCGCTCGTTATCAGAAATGAGCGGTCCACTGTAACTTGATAACGCCCGCAAAATGCTTGACGACAGGCCATTACCAAGCCCATTGTTAGGTGACGTCATAAGTAGCTCAGCTGTTGAAGTTCAATCACCTACGGCTCGAATGAACTTGGGTTCATTATTGACCATACATCTGGCTCACATTCATCACATGTGCCTGTGCCATTATGCACTTTCCTGCTTGTGCCATCCATAACGATTGTGCCATAAATGACAACATACAGCAATGAAAATATCGACTTGAAGTCTAACGTTGTCGATCACTGAAAACAATATATATTTGGCCCGCCGTGGCCCGGCCCGGCCCGGCCCGACTTTTAGGACATCCCTAGATACAAAACAAATGCTGTGAGTGTATGTCTATCATCTACAGTGCGATATCGGGTTCTTGTGGCCTGTACCGTTTTCTGTGCGGCTACTCGGTGTTTTCGCTACACACCAAAAATGTGATAGAAGGTAAAACAATCTAAAATAAACCTTTGAGAGAATACATGTTGCATGTCTGGTAGTAACAGTTACCATACTGACATCAACTGGCGTTAATTGCCAAGTAACTTGATAACTTGATCCTAGTTGGTCTTGACTCAGAGAAGAGAGCGCGATCACATTCTCCCGAAAATGATAGATTATAGGACGAAACGCAGGGTATACTTATAACAGAACGTAAATGTCCGATTACCTGATGGTCAGTTTATGCTTTTGTTAGTTCCACACTATCGCAGTCATATGATGATATGTGCGGGTGGCATCAGACAAGCGCCGTAAATACAAAGGGAGGTTAGTCTAATTACTTGACCATCAGGCTAATCGCTAGTGATGTTTTTCCTAATTGATGAATTTCACATCGCGACAGACCAGTAGTACATTTGTCATATGTGAACTTTTTTTACGACTAGATGTTAATGTTTCTAGGTATTTCTATACATCTTTTTTTAAATTACGTGTTATTTTACAATATATATTTATATTTTACAATATATGTTTAACAAGTGTGGACAGTTTCATGATGGAGGAGAGAACTTATATAACACAAAGGTAAACTACATATTTCACCTTCTATACGATGTAGCTAAATGTGTCCACTCTCTGACAGAGCTGGAAATATATATAACATGCAAAGGTGGGTGACATATTTTACAACTCACGTTATGTGAACAAATATTGAACAACATGTTGGCCGCTCGAACATAGTACATGGACTGTATATAACCAGGGATACTCTACAACAGGGATAGGTCACTCGATGGTTTGCTTTCTTTACCATTTGTACTAATGAACGTGTGCCTCGTCATGCTCCAACGCACACAGTCACTTGGCTCGTTCCCAGTGCAACTTCAGTTGTGTTTAACCAGGGAGACTATATAGAGTATATACGTTGTAGATTATCACTCGTTTAACAGAACTTCAGCCAGTTTATTGTATCAGTCGGAATTTTACAATGAATGAATGAATTATAAAAAGAATGAACAGCAAGAACTGTGTGAATGAATGAAAGAAATTAAGCAAAAGAATAAAAGAAAGAAGTCCATTTGTGAATGAATGAAAGAATAAATGATACACCGCGGCCTTCCCTCTCAAAACATGTTAGAGAAGG
Source organism: Haliotis asinina (assembly GCF_037392515.1). Lineage (NCBI taxonomy): Eukaryota > Metazoa > Mollusca > Gastropoda > Lepetellida > Haliotidae > Haliotis > Haliotis asinina. The sequence goes on along the minus strand of NC_090286.1, from coordinate 30,490,057 downwards.
TAAAAGTATCGCGAGAACAGCTGTCTTTTAAAAAATCTACTTTGAAACATTTTTGTTTACATTAATAATTAATTCAGATATCTTATTGCATTATGGGGAATGGAATGGACATTAACAAAATGTTAACTGACACTGTCACACTGCCCTAAAATATAAAGTGTAAAACTCTCACAAAGCGTTCTAAAACACCTTTCCAGTATTGTCAAATACTAATATCAACAAGGGAGAAAGAAGTTATGGAACTATAACCTTCAAGCATCAATGGCGAAGCAGATCAGATCGGCAATATGTCATATTTTTCGCACACCTCAAATACACCCTAACATTTTGTTTTAGATTATGGAACTGTCACTTCTACTTGCAAACACATTTCACCTGATAGTATATTCCCATCATAAGAATTAAAGGTGTATGTGAAAGATGTATTTGAAGTAATAACTAGAAACGCGCAAACAACGGCGTATAGTATATCTATGGCGGATCAGAGCAGATCGCCGGTATGTCACATTTTTCACACACCTCAAATACACCTTAACATTCTTTTTTTAGATTATGAAACTATCACTATTACTTGCAAACACATGTTACCTGATAGTATATTCCCCTCATATGAATTAAAGGTGTATGTGAAAGATGTTTTTGAGGAAGTAACTAGGAATACTCAAACAACGGCTTATAGAATTTCAATCGCGAAATATCATATTTTTCACACACCTCAATTACACCCTAACAATTTTTTAAGTCATAAAACTGTCACTTTTACTTGCGAATACATTTCAACTAAAGGTATGTTCTCCTTCTAAAAATTAAACGAACAATTTAGTCTATCTTCGCGGTGAATCGAGAATAGAAGCCAGTGAGCTTACCGACTTGAAACTTTACTACGAATCTACTGTCCTAATACGGACACTAATACCAATTATTTCACTTAAACTTCTACATGTTGGATTTCAGTTGTTATAACACTCAGCGAACGTAATCAACTGTTGAAAATAAAGCGGGCTCAATCTTAAATACTACGCTGCCACCATATTGGCTACACTGGTTACGTAACGACCCGAGAGATACGTTCAGCGGCTTTTCGAGAAGTTTCTTCGCTCCTTCTATATAGGCTCCCGGATATAACACGCAAAGGTGAGTGTCATAGTTTACAACCCACATGATATAAACAAATGCTGATTAATATGTCGGCAGTTCGAACATAGAGCATGGAGGATATATGTTACACGCAAAGGTGGATGACATAATATACAACTCACATGGTGTAAATATAAATGTTCAACTGTGTGTAGACAGCTCAAACATAGAGCATGAAAGACGTATAACACGCAAAGGTGGGTGATACGTTTTGCAGCCCACACGATGTAAACTATGTTGAACAGTCAAACTTCAGGTAGGCAAGATGTTTAGGTCAATGGGGTATAACTTGGATGGCATAACTTAGTGCTTACTCATACATATTATGAAAGAACAACCAAATATTGGTGGTGGTTTTTGTGCGTATTGTTTCTGTGTGTTCGAGAATTTGGCATTGTACCATGTTCGGAATGGTGACAATAAAAAGCAGTGAACCTCACACAGTTGTACTTGTTATAATTTTGTTTTTGTTGATTATGGGAAAGTTGTGCACTCAAGGAGAACTGTGTTCGTCAACGGACATCGGTCAGCTCATCAAAACGTTCCACTTTTGTTGCAATATTGCAACATTTAATGGGCTCAGAATTAAGCCGTTTATTACTGTTGCCAGCACTGAGCTGGAAAATATAGCTCATTTCCGTTTTCTTTCTTCTCCTCCTTGGCATTTGGTTAGACCACAGGTCCATCTAACAATAACTACATTTAAACCATCAGAAACTAACGAATTACTGTCTTTTATCAGGAATATAATCAATTAAAAAGTAAATATAGCAATTACAAATCCTTATTTACAGATGGGTACAAGGACGGTGGCGCAGTAGGTTCTGCCACTGTCATTGGATCTAGAACAATATCTTCTAGATTACCTAATAGTTCTAGTTTTACAGCTGAAGCAAACGCTATATTAACAACTCTTAAACATATTCAAACATAATAAACATAAACAACATATCACCTTTTCTGACTCTTCAGGCTATATAAAACGTATCATGTAAACACCCACTTTTAATACAAATCATTGAATTATATAATGGTCTTGCTACTGTCGAATTCGACATTGTCTTTTGTTGGTTACCCAGCCACGTTTTCATTTCTGGGAACACCATGACCGATTTTGCTGCCAAGGCAGCACTCAACAAATCTGTGACACCACTTCTTATTCCATACAGTGACTATAAAGCTAGCATTAGAACTTACATTCGTGATCTGGTGCAAAAGAGGTGAGGCACCCAAATTGTTATCAATAAATTACATGAAACAGAACCCTTTATCGGATACACCTACTTGGGTTGTCAGTCCTGATTTGAAGAGATCATCGTGCGACGATGTCGTATTGGTCAAACAAGATACACTCATAACTACCTAAAGGTGAGGATCCTCTATTTTGCATCCCTTGTGGTGAAAGAATCACAGTCAAGCACGTACTGCTTTGAATACTCCATCACAAGGGATAAGTATTTTCCATCATGAACTGTGATCTTTTTAACAATATAAGTTTTCATATAATTATTGTATTTTTAAAAGAATTGAATTTGTTGATTGATATGTAAATAGATCAATATGTTATGATTGGAAGTCGAAATTAATATTTCAGATTGTTAGTGACGGTATCCCCAGGGGAGGTTAAAGTACTGTAAAATTATTGTCCTCATGAAAGGGTACGTAAGTCCCAAAACATTGAACGTCAACTCTAATCTTCCTCACTTTTAGCTGTAGTATTATTGTCACCTTAATTTGTGGCTAAATTTGCATACAGTCGCCAACAGCTAAAGTGATGTGGTGATGTGATGTAAATCCAACTAGGGTCCATGCAGGTAGTAAAAGCACTGTACGTCCCCATGGCCCCTAGTATGGTGACCTATCTTCAGTTGTTAGTGATCAATTTTTACGTGGCCTTATGTAACATAGTTTTCTGCTTTTAAAAATACATTCTGTATAGTTTAAGTCCTTTTGTGATAGTCTAGTTATTTTACAGTTCGTCGATGACTGGTTCTTTAATTACTTGTATGTATTGTGTATCTACAACATTTCTCGTCACTGTATGGGTGCAATATTGACGATGTGGCGTTAAAGTTTAACTCACTCACCCTTTGGTGAAGTTCTAACAAGTGTTACAAAACCCACCAGGAGGGCTCATGGTTTCGTTGCCATGGTGACGAGGCTTTCATTACGGAGTTAACCCTGCCCACTTACTCATTTAAGCATGCTCCGAGGAAAAGTGGAAAAGGTGCTGGCCTTGGCATTGTTCACAGGTCACATTGGAAAGTGAAACACTGTCATAACACAGTTATTTCATCACATGAATTAAATGAATATGTTGTTGACTGTCAGAAGTATTTCACTCAGGTGCGTGAGCATCTACCGGCCCTCTCCATCCAAGAAAAATAAACTGGCAACTTCTCTATTTTTTATGAACTATCGGATCTCCTAATGAAACTCAAACAGAGGAATCTTCTATTACTAGGAGATTTCAATCGTCACTATGATGGTATCTGGTATCTCATGAGTTAGTCCAACACACTCTTGACTGGGTGATCACCCGGCTAGATGATAACCTTGTAAAGAACATGTCAGTTGTCGACTGTCAGATGTCTGATCATCATGCTGTATTCATGAAACGTCCTGAACGACCGATCAAGAAGGTTGCTTGTCGTAACATCAAACGCGTCCCTTTCTACTCAAAGGAAGTTGCTGCTGCCAGGAGGAACAGAAAGACTGAGAGGAATTGGCGAACGTGTAAACTGGAAGTCGACAGACAGATCATTAGGTCAGCGCGGAACTCAACAACCAATATGATTCGGAAAGCCAGGGCAGAGTATTGTCTGTCTCAAGTGAAGGAGTCCACGTCCACGAAGGCCCTCTATGACTCAGATAACTCATGTTTCACAGTGCATCTCTGATGTGAAATCCTGGATGTCAATCAATAAGCTAAAATTGAATGACAACAAAACTGACCATCTTGCAACCATGAATTGGGCCAAGCTTAAAGTAGACTCGATCAAGATTGGTATTCCGTGCGACCTTTCAGTACAGCAGTAAAAACTCTTGCAGTCATCATGGACTTTCTATGGAGGACCATGTAAATACCGTATGTCGCATATGCTACTTCCACATGAGAACATTGCCAACATGCGTCACCTTTCGACATGTGATGCGTTATGTCATTGGCCAGATCCACTATCCTCTCAGGGTTGGATTACCGTAACAGTCTACTGGGTAATGCACGTTAGGAACTTGTCACCAAATTACAGCGCGTTCACAATGTAGCTGCACAGACCATCACCAGAAGCGGGAAGCGGTCACATATCACACCAGTCCTTGTCAAACTACACTGGCTGCCGATCAATGCAAGGATCGAATATAAGGTCTTGTGCATCACATACCGCTGCATAAATGGTTCAGCTCCATCCTACCTGTCCAACTTGATGAAAGAGTATGTTTCGTCTTGCTGTCTGAGATCAGCCAACAACTCACTACTCAAATTCCCACAGCCAAACTGAAAACCTTTGGACACAGACGCTTCTTGTTCACATCCACCTTTCTCTGGAATGATCTGCCCGTCTTTATCAAAAACACTGAAACACTGTCCACTTTCCAGTCAAAGCTGAAAACTTTCCTCTTCCGAAAATATTACCCTGTTGTCTAGATTAGCTGTTTTATCAAAGGCTCCGCGAGTTTGTCACTTGGTGTTTGGACAATGTGCGCTATAAAAGACGACTTATTATTATTATTATTTACAGATTGAGATAGAAATGCAGCAGAGAGGGTTCGGGTGATCCTGGCACACTCAGGCTGGTCAAGCTCATCATCAGCTCAGGGCCCTCACCCCCTCTACACGCAGCCCAGACAGCGAATGGGACGTCTCCCAGGAAACACTGCCTAGTCGAACCCACCAAGAACTTTCCGGAGAATATGGAGGCTCCCCAACACTGCAGCCTTCTGCATTACCCAGATTGTCAGAAGGGCTGTGCTCCCGGTGGAGAACCCGGGCACTCTCCTGATCTGCGCCAAGAGATCAGGAGGTACCAAACCAAGGGCACCGAGAACAATGGGGAGCCTGACGACAGTGTACTTGGGATGCTAGTGAGACATTTCAAAGGCGAGGTCCGCATATTTATCATGCTTTTCCTGAATCTTGCCAATCACGTTGCTGTCAAAAGGGACAGAAAATTCTATGATATAAATAATTTCATTGGCTTTATCAAAAAGGACAAGATCAGGTTTGTTGGCTGGAATTCGTCTCAGGCTGTATATTGGCCTACTCCAGAGAAGTTTGTAGCTGGCATTTTCCAGGACGCCCTGGACATGTTCAGGGTCGAGCCCCCTCTACACGCAGCCCAGACAGCGAATGGGACGTCTCCCAGGAAACACTGCCTAGTCGAACCCACCAAGAACTTTCCGGAGAATATGGAGGCTCCCCAACACTGCAGCCTTCTGCATTACCCAGATTGTCAGAAGGGCTGTGCTCCCGGTGGAGAACCCGGGCACTCTCCTGATCTGCGCCAAGAGATCAGGAGGTACCAAACCAAGGGCACCGAGAACAATGGGGAGCCTGACGACAGTGTACTTGGGATGCTAGTGAGACATTTCAAAGGCGAGGTCCGCATATTTATCATGCTTTTCCTGAATCTTGCCAATCACGTTGCTGTCAAAAGGGACAGAAAATTCTATGATATAAATAATTTCATTGGCTTTATCAAAAAGGACAAGATCAGGTTTGTTGGCTGGAATTCGTCTCAGGCTGTATATTGGCCTACTCCAGAGAAGTTTGTAGCTGGCATTTTCCAGGACGCCCTGGACATGTTCAGGGTCGAGCCCCCTCTACACGCAGCCCAGACAGCGAATGGGACGTCTCCCAGGAAACACTGCCTAGTCGAACCCACCAAGAACTTTCCGGAGAATATGGAGGCTCCCCAACACTGCAGCCTTCTGCATTACCCAGATTGTCAGAAGGGCTGTGCTCCCGGTGGAGAACCCGGGCACTCTCTTGATCTGTACCAAGAGATCAGGAGGTACCAAACCAAGGGCACCGAGAACAATGGGGAGCCTGACGACTGTGTACTTGGGATGCAAGTGAGAAATTTCAAAGGCGAGGTCCGCATATTTATCATGCTCTTCCTGAATCTTGCCAATCACGTTGCTGTCAAAAGGGACAGAAAATTCTATGATATAAATATTTTCATTGGCTTTATCAAAAAGGACAAGATCAGGTTTGTTGGCTGGAATTCGTCTCAGGCTGTATATTGGCCTATTCCAGAGAAGTTTGTAGCTGGCATTTTCCAGGACGCCCTGGACATGTTCAGGGTCGTACCATGGATGGACCTCGGAGTCATAGCCACAGGCATGGTGGAGACGATAATAAAAGCAGCGAGCCATGCCATCATGTCTTTTAAGATATGCTGTTTGTGCCAAGGAAGGGCATCCACTGACAAGGTGTTGGACAGCCTCTGTAAATTTATTGCAAAGACGACATTTCATATTGATATTCTCTTTAAGAATCACATTCTGGCGATTGCGAGTGGGAAGTGACTGGTCCTGAGCAGCAAAAAGGAAGCCCTCAGTTTCACATTTGAGACCAACCGACTTCATCCAGGCGAAGGAGTCGGTTGGATTGCTGTTCTGTTCCACACACTGCATGTACACTCGATGCAATGGCTTCTCAGACAGCTTCTCCACAAAGGACCGACTCTGGGCAGATTTGGTGAATGACTTCACTTGGTTTACTCCCATCACTGTACCGTCCAGCAGTACATCGCCATCAACAAAATCAATTTCAAATTTCAGATTGTGTCCAACAACCTTGGCACGCTTAAAATAGCTGTGGAATTCCTTGCTTTCATCGTGAGTCTTGACGTGCTTCACCAGAGGATCATCCGATAAATAAATATGTGCAAAAGTACACAATAAAATTCTATCATGAAGAGCTTCCACATTAATCAAACCCCGACCTCCAGAATTGATTGGCATATATAAACGATTAAGAGAGGAACGAGGGTGGTGTGCTCTGTTATCTGACATGATCCTTCTGGTCAGGCGGTCAAGACCCTGGATGTCTTGTTTTGTCCAATCAACTACTCCAAAGGAGTAGGAGAGGACTGGCACAGCAAACGTATTGGTGGCTTTGACCTTGTTTCGAGCATTTAGCTCGGAGCTCCAGATTTCCTTTAAACAAGATTTATACTCGGCCCTAAGTTTATCTTGAATCTGGGCATTCTGGAGCTTCTCTCGAACTTGCATTCCAAGATAGGTGTAGGCCTGATCTTCCACAAGATGCTCAATAACTCCTCCCCCTTGTAACTTGACCGATCCATTATTAGTTACCTTGCCACGTTTCAAATGAAGAGTATTACATTTGTCAAGTCCAAATGTCATGCCAATATCATTAGAAAAGGTGAAGTTTGGTGTACCAGGTGGACACTCAATCAGCTGTATCTCAGTTCAGGCTCATTGTACCAGGTGGACACTCAGCAAGTTCCATCTTATTAGGAGTTTGGTGTACCAGGCAAACACTCAGTTAGCTGTATCTCAGTTCAGGTTCACTGTACGAGGTGGACATCCATCAAGTTGTATCTCAATAGAAGTTTGGTGTGCCAGGTGGACACCAACTCATCTGTACATCAGTTTAGGCTCATTGTACCAGGGGCAGACCCAGCAAGTTATACCTCAGTTCAGGCTCATTGTACCAGAAGGACATCCAGGAGGTTATATGTCAGTTCAGGTTTATTTTACCCGACCGACACCTGGCTACTTGTATCTCATTAGAAGTTCGGTGTACCAGGTGGACACTCAGTCAACTGTATCTCAGTTCAGGTTCATTGTACGAGGTGGACACCCATCAAGTTGTATCTCAATAGAAGTTTGGTGTACCAGGTGGACACCCAGTCAGCTGTATCTCAATTCAGGCTCATTGCACCAGGGTCAGACCCAGGAAGTTGTATCTCAGTTCAGGCTCATTGTACCAGGTGGACACTCAGTCAACTGTATCTCAGTTCAGGTTCATTGTACCAGACGGACACTCAGCAAGTTTTATCTCAGTAGAAGTTCAGTGTACCAGGTGGACACTCAATCAGCTGTATCTCAGTTCAGGCTCATTGTACCAGGTGGACACCGAGCAGGTTATATGTCAGTTCAGGTTTATTATACCAGGCCGATACACGGGTAGTTGTATCTCATTATAAGTTTGGTGTACCAGGCAAACACTCAGTTAGCTGTATCTCAGTTCAGGCTCATTGTACCAGATGGACACGAAGCAAGTTTTATTTCATTAGAAGTTCGGTGTACCAGGTGGACACTCAGTCATCTGTATCTCAGTTCAGGCTCATTGTACCACTTAAAAAAACTCAGCTAACTGTATCTGAGTTATTTCTTATTGTACCCCATGGACAGATAGGAAGTTCTGTCTCAGTAGAAGTTCGGTGTACCAGGTGGACGCACTGTTAGCTGTATCTCAGTTCAGGCTCATTGTACCACTTGAAAACGGATTTAACTGTATCTGAGTTAATTCTTATTGTACCCCATGGACACTCAGCAAGTTTTATCTCAGTAGAAGTTCAGTGTACCATGTGGACACTCAATCAGCTGTATCTCAGTTCAGGCTCATTGTACCAGGTGGACACCGAGCAGGTTATATGTCAGTTCAGGTTTATTATACCAGGCCGATACACGGGTAGTTGTATCTCATTATAAGTTTGGTGTACCAGGTGGACACTCAGTCAGCTGTATCTCAGTTCAGGCTCATTGTACCATGTGGACACTCAGCAAGTTTTATCTCAGTAGAAGTTCGGTGTACCAGGTGAACACTCAGTCAGCTGTATCTCAGTTCAGGCTCATTGTACCACTTGAAAACTGATTTAACTGTATCTGAGTTCAGCCTCATTGTACTAGATGGAGAGTCAGGAAGTTGTGTCTCAGTAGAAATTTGGTGTACCAGGTGGACACTCAGTGATCTATGTCTCAGTTCAGGTTCATTGTACGAGTTGGACACCCAGCAAGTTGTATCTCAACAGAAGTTTGGTGTACCAGGTGGACACCCAGTCATCTGTATCTCAGTTCAGGCTCATTGTACCAGAGTCAGACCCAGCAAGTTGTATCTCAGTTCAAGCTCATTGTACCAGATGGACACGCAGCAAGTTTTGTCTCAGTAGAAGTTCGGTGTACCAGGTGGACACTCAATCAACTGTATCTCAGTTCAGGCTCATTGTACCAGTTGGACACCCAGGAGGTTATATGTCAGTTCAGGTTTATTGTACCAGACCGACACACGGGTAGTTGTATCTCATTATAGGTTTAGTGTACCACGTGGATACTCAGTCAGCTGTATCTCAGTTCAGGCTCATTGTACCTCTTGAAAACTCAGTTAACTGTATCTGAGTTCAGGCTCATTGTACCACATGGACAGTCAGGAAGTTCTGTCTCAGTAGAAGTTCGGTGTACCAGGTGGACGCTCAGTCAGCTGTATCTCAATTCAGGCTCATTGTACCAGGGTCAGACCCAGGAAGTTGTATCTCAGTTCTGGCTCATTGTACCAGATGGACAGTCAGGAAGTTCTGTCTCAGTAGAGGTTCGGTGTACCAGGTGGATGCTCTGTCAGCTGTATCTCAGTTCAGGCTCATTGTACCAGATGGACACTCAGCAAGTTTTATCTCAGTAGAAGTTCAGTGTACCAGGTGGACACTCAATCAGCTGTATCTCAGTTCAGGCTCATTGTACCAGGTGGACACCGAGCAGGTTACATGTCAGTTCAGGTTTATTATACCAGGCCGATACACGGGTAGTTGTATCTCATTAGAAGTTTGGTGTACCAGGTGGACACTCAATCAGCTGTATCTCAGTTCAGGGTCATTGTACCAGATGGACACTAAGCAACTTTTATTTCATTAGAAGTTTGGTGTACCAGCTGGACACTCAGTCAGCTGTATCTCAGTTCAGGCTCATTGTACCACTTGAAAACTCAGTTAACTGTATCTGAGTTAATTCTTATTGTACCTCATGGACAGTCAGGAAGTTCTGTCTCAGTAAAAGTTCGGTGTACCAGGTGGACGCTCTGTCATCTGTATCTCAGTTCAAGTTCATTGTACGAGGTGGACACCCAGCAAGTTGTATCTCAATAGAAGTTTGGTGTACCAGGTGGACACCCAGTCATCTGTATTTCAGTTCAGGCTCATTGTACCAGGGAGACCCAGCAAGTTGTACCTCAGTTCAGGCTCATTGTACTAGTTGGACACCCAGTAGGTTACATGTCAGTTCAGGTTTATTTTACCTGACCGACACCTGACTACTTGTATCTCATTATAAGTTTGGTGTACCAGGTGGACACTCAGTCAGCTGTATCTCAGTTCAGAATCATTGTACGAGGTGGACACCCAGCAAGTTGTATCTCAATAGAAGTTTGGTGTACCAGGTGGACACCCAGTCATCTGTATCTCAGTTCAGGTTCATTGTACCAGGGTCAGACCCAGCAAGTTGTACCTCAGTTCAGGCTCATTGTACCAGGGGGACACCTAGCAGGTTATATGTCAGTTCATGTTTATTTTACCAAGCCGAAACACGGGTAGTTGTATCTCATTGGAAGTTTGGTGTACCAGATGTACACTGAGTCAGCTGTATCTTAGTTCAGGCTCATTGTACCAGATGAACACTGAGCAAGTTCTATCTTATTAGAAGTTTGGTGTACTACGCAAGCACTCAGTCAGCTGTATCTCAGTTCAGGTTCATTGTACGAGGTGGACACCCAGCAAGTTGTATCTCAACAGAAGTTTGGTGTACCAGGTGGACACCCAGTCATCTGTATCTCAATTCAGGCTCATTGTACCAGGGTCAGACCCAGGAAGTTGTATCTCAGTTCAGGCTCATTGTACCAGACGGACACTCAGCAAGTTTTATCTCAGTAGAAGTTCAGTGTACCATGTGGACACTCAATCAGCTGTATCTCAGTTCAGGCTCATTGTACCAGGTGGACACCGAGCAGGTTATATGTCAGTTCAGGTTTATTATACCAGGCCGATACACGGGTAGTTGTATCTCATTATAAGTTTGGTGTACCAGGTGGACACTCAGTCAGCTGTATCTCAGTTCAGGCTCATTGTACCAGGTGGACACTAAGCAAGTTTTATTTCATTAGAAGTTCGGTGTACCAGGTGGACACTCAGTCATCTGTATCTCAGTTCAGGCTCATTGTACCACTTAAAAAAACTCAGCTAACTGTATCTGAGTTATTTCTTATTTTACCCCATGGACAGTTAGGAAGTTCTGTCTCAGTAGAAGTTCGGTGTACCAGGTGGACGCACTGTTAGCTGTATCTCAGTTCAGGCTCATTGTACCACTTGAAAACTGATTTAACTGTATTTGAGTTCAGGCTCATTGTACTAGATGGAGAGTCAGGAAGTTGTGTCTCAGTAGAAATTTGGTGTACCAGGTGGACACTCAGTGATCTGTATCTCAGTTCAGGTTCATTGTACGAGTTGGACACCCAGCAAGTTGTATCTCAATAGAAGTTTGGTGTACCAGGTGGACACCCAGTCATCTGTTTCTCAGTTCAGGCTCATTGTACCAGGGTCAGACCCAGGAAGTTGTATCTCAGTTCAAGCTCATTGTACCAGATGGACACGCAGCAAGTTTTGTCTCAGTAGAAGTTCGGTGTACCAGGTGGACACTCAATCAACTGTATCTCAGTTCAGGCTCATTGTACCAGTTGGACACCCAGGAGGTTATATGTCAGTTCAGGTTTATTGTACCAGACCGACACACGGGTAGTTGTATCTCATTATAAGTTTAGTGTACCACGTGGATACTCAGTCAGCTGTATCTCAGTTCAGGCTCATTTACCTCTTGAAAACTCAGTTAACTGTATCTGAGTTCAGGCTCATTGTACCAAATGGGCAGTCAGGATGTTCTGCCTCAGTAGAAGTTCGGTGTACCAGGTGGACGCTCTGTCAGCTGTATCTCAGTTCAGGTTCATTATATGAGGTGGACACCCAGCAAGTTGTATCTCAGTTCTGGCTCATTGTACCAGGTGGACACCGAGCAAGTTATATGTCAGTTCAGGTTTATTGTACTAGGCCGACACACGGGTAGTTGTATCTCATTAGAAGTTTGGTGTACCAGGTGGACGCTCTGTGAGCTGTATCTCAGTTCAGGTTCATTGTACCATGTGGACACCCAGCAAGTTCTATCTTATTAGAAGTTCGGTGTACTAGGCAAACACTCAGTTAGCTGTATCTCAGTTCAGGCTCATTGTACCACTTGAAAACTCATTTAACTGTATCTGAGTTCAGGCTCATTGTACTAGATGGAGAGTCAGGAAGTTGTGTCTCAGTAGAAATTTGGTGTACCAGGTGGACCCTCAGTGATCTGTATCTCAGTTCAGGTTCATTGTACGAGTTGGACACGCAGCAAGTTGTATCTCAACAGAAGTTTGGTGTACCAGGTGGACAACCAGTCATCTGTATCTCAGTTCAGGCTCATTGTACCAGGGGGACACCGAGCAAGTTATATGTCAGTTCAGGTTTATTGTACTAGGCCGACACACGGGTAGTTGTATCTCATTAGAAGTTTGGTGTACCAGATGTACACTCAGTCAGCTCTATTTTAGTTCAAGCTCATTGTACCATGTGGACACTCAGCAAGTTTTATCTCAGTAGAAGTTCGGTGTACCAGGTGAACACTCAGTCAGCTGTATCTCAGTTCAGGCTCATTGTACCACTTGAAACTCAGCTAACTGTATCTGAGTTCAGGCTCATTGTACCACATGGACAGTCAGGAAGTTGTGTCTCAGTAGAAATTTGGTGTACCAGGTGGACACTCAGTGATCTATGTCTCAGTTCAGGTTCATTGTACGAGTTGGACACCCAGCAAGTTCTATCTCAACAGAAGTTTGGTGTACCAGGTGGACACCCAGTCATCTGTATCTCAGTTCAGGCTCATTGTACCAGGGTCAGACCCAGGAAGTTGTATCTCAGTTCTAGCTCATTGTACCAGATGGTCACGCAGCAAGTTTTGTCTCAGTAGAAGTTCGGTGTACCATGTGGACACTCAATCAGCTGTATCTCAGTTCAGGTTCATTGTACCAGTTGGACACCGAGGAGGTTACATGTCAGTTCAGGTTTATTGTAGCAGACCGACACACGGGTAGTTGTATCTCATTATAAGTTTAGTGTACCACGTGGATACTCAGTCAGCTGTATCTCAGTTCAGGCTCATTGTACCTCTTGAAAACTCAGTTAACTGTATCTGAGTTCAGGCTCATTGTACCAAATGGGCAGTCAGGATGTTCTGCCTCAGTAGAAGTTCGGTGTACCAGGTGGACGCTCTGTCAGCTGTATCTCAGTTCAGGTTCATTATACGAGGTGGACACCCAGCAAGATGTACCTCAGTTCTGGCTCATTGTACCAGGTGGACACCGAGCAAGTTATATGTCAGTTCAGGTTTATTGTACTAGGCCGACACACGGGTAGTTGTATCTCATTAGAAGTTTGGTGTACCAGATGTACACTCAGTCAGCTGTATCTTAGTTCAGGCTCATTGTACCATGTGGACACTCAGCAAGTTTTATCTCAGTAGAAGTTCGGTGTACCAGGTGAACACTCAGTCAGCTGTATCTCAGTTCAGGCTCATTGTACCACTTGAAAACTCAGCTAACTGTATCTGAGTTCAGGCTCATTGTACCACATGGACAGTCAGGAAGTTGTGTCTCAGTAGAAGTTCGGTGTACCAGGTGGACGCTCTGTCATCTGTATCTCAGTTCAGGTTCATTGTACAAGGTGGACACCCAGCAAGTTCTATCTTATTAGGAGTTTGGTGTGCCAGGTGGACACCCAGTCATCTGTATCTCTGTTCAGGCTCATTGTACGAGGTGGACACCCAGCAAGTTGTATCTCAATAGAAGTTTGGTGTGCCAGGTGGAGACCCAGTCATCTGTATCTCAGTTCAGGCTGATTGTACCAGGGGAGACCCAGCAAGTTGTACCTCAGTTCAGGCTCATTGTACCAGTTGGACACCCAGGAGGTTATATGTCACTTCAGGTTTATTTTACCCGACCGACACCTGGCTACTTGTATCTCATTAGACGTCTGGTGTACCAGGTGGACACTCAATCAGCTGTATCTCAGTTCAGGCTCATTGTACCAGGTGGACACTCAGCAAGTTCTATCTTATTAGGAGTTTGGTGTACTAGGCAAACATTCAGTTAGCTGTATCTCAGTTCAGGCTCATTGTACCACTTGAAAACTCAGCTAACTGTATCTCAGTTCAGGCTCATTGTACTAGATGGAGAGTCAGGAAGTTGTGTCTCAGTAGAAATTTGGTGTACCAGGTGGACACTCAGTCATCTGTATCTCAGTTCAGGTTCATTGTAGGAGGTTGACACCCAGGAAGTTGTATCTCAATAGAAGTTTGGTGTACCAGGTGGACACCCAGTCATCTGTATCTCAGTTCAGGCTGATTGTACCAGGGGCAGACCCAACAAGTTGTATCTCAGTTCAGGTTCATTGTACCAGGTGGACACCGAGCATGTTATATGTCAGTTCAGGTTTATTGTACCAGGCCGACACATGGGTAGTTGTATCTCATTAGAAGTTTGGTGTACCAGATGTACACTCAGTCAACTGTATTTCAGTTCAGGCTCAATGTACCAGGTGGACACCGAGCAGGTTATATGTCAGTTCATGTTTATTTTACCAGGCCGAAACACGGGTAGTTGTATCTCATTGGAAGTTTGGTGTACCAGATGTACACTGAGTCAGCTGTATCTTAGTTCAGGCTCATTGTACCATGTGGATACTGAGCAAGTTCTATCTTATTAGAAGTTTGGTGTACTACGCAAGCACTCAGTTAGCTGTATCTCAGTTCAGGCTCATTGCACCAGATGGACACTAAGTGAATTTTATTTCATTAGAAGTTCGGTGTAGCAGGTGGACACTCAGTCAGCTGTATCTCAGTTCAGGCTCATTGTACCACTTGAAAACTCAGTTAACTGTATCTGAGTTCAGGCTCATTGTACCACATGGACAGTCAGGAAGTTGTGTCTCAGTAGAAGTTCAGTGTACCAGGTGGACGCTCTGTCATCTGTATCTCAGTTCAGGTTCATTATACGAGGTGGACACCCAGCAAGTTGTACCTCAGTTCTGGCTCATTGTACCAGGTGGACACCGAGCAAGTTATATGTCAGTTCAGGTTTATTGTACTAGGCCGACACACGGGTAGTTGTATCTCATTAGAAGTTTGGTGTACCAGATGTACACTCAGTCAGCTGTATCTTAGTTCAGGCTCATTGTACCATGTGGACACTCAGCAAGTTTTATCTCAGTAGAAGTTCGGTGTACCAGGTGAACACTCAGTCAGCTGTATCTCAGTTCAGGCTCATTGTACCACTTGAAAACTCAGCTAACTGTATCTGAGTTCAGGCTCATTGTACCACATGGACAGTCAGGAAGTTGTGTCTCAGTAGAAGTTCGGTGTACCAGGTGGACGCTCTGTCATCTGTATCTCAGTTCAGGTTCATTGTACAAGGTGGACACCCAGCAAGTTCTATCTTATTAGGAGTTTGGTGTGCCAGGTGGACACCCAGTCATCTGTATCTCTGTTCAGGCTCATTGTACGAGGTGGACACCCAGCAAGTTGTATCTCAATAGAAGTTTGGTGTGCCAGGTGGAGACCCAGTCATCTGTATCTCAGTTCAGGCTGATTGTACCAGGGGAGACCCAGCAAGTTGTACCTCAGTTCAGGCTCATTGTACCAGTTGGACACCCAGGAGGTTATATGTCACTTCAGGTTTATTTTACCCGACCGACACCTGGCTACTTGTATCTCATTAGACGTCTGGTGTACCAGGTGGACACTCAATCAGCTGTATCTCAGTTCAGGCTCATTGTACCAGGTGGACACTCAGCAAGTTCTATCTTATTAGGAGTTTGGTGTACTAGGCAAACATTCAGTTAGCTGTATCTCAGTTCAGGCTCATTGTACCACTTGAAAACTCAGCTAACTGTATCTCAGTTCAGGCTCATTGTACTAGATGGAGAGTCAGGAAGTTGTGTCTCAGTAGAAATTTGGTGTACCAGGTGGACACTCAGTCATCTGTATCTCAGTTCAGGTTCATTGTAGGAGGTTGACACCCAGGAAGTTGTATCTCAATAGAAGTTTGGTGTACCAGGTGGACACCCAGTCATCTGTATCTCAGTTCAGGCTGATTGTACCAGGGGCAGACCCAACAAGTTGTATCTCAGTTCAGGTTCATTGTACCAGGTGGACACCGAGCATGTTATATGTCAGTTCAGGTTTATTGTACCAGGCCGACACATGGGTAGTTGTATCTCATTAGAAGTTTGGTGTACCAGATGTACACTCAGTCAACTGTATTTCAGTTCAGGCTCAATGTACCAGGTGGACACCGAGCAGGTTATATGTCAGTTCATGTTTATTTTACCAGGCCGAAACACGGGTAGTTGTATCTCATTGGAAGTTTGGTGTACCAGATGTACACTGAGTCAGCTGTATCTTAGTTCAGGCTCATTGTACCATGTGGATACTGAGCAAGTTCTATCTTATTAGAAGTTTGGTGTACTACGCAAGCACTCAGTTAGCTGTATCTCAGTTCAGGCTCATTGCACCAGATGGACACTAAGTGAATTTTATTTCATTAGAAGTTCGGTGTAGCAGGTGGACACTCAGTCAGCTGTATCTCAGTTCAGGCTCATTGTACCACTTGAAAACTCAGTTAACTGTATCTGAGTTCAGGCTCATTGTACCACATGGACAGTCAGGAAGTTGTGTCTCAGTAGAAGTTCAGTGTACCAGGTGGACGCTCTGTCATCTGTATCTCAGTTCAGGTTCATTATACGAGGTGGACACCCAGCAAGTTGTACCTCAGTTCTGGCTCATTGTACCAGGTGGACACCGAGCAAGTTATATGTCAGTTCAGGTTTATTGTACTAGGCCGACACACGGGTAGTTGTATCTCATTAGAAGTTTGGTGTACCAGATGTACACTCAGTCAGCTGTATCTTAGTTCAGGCTCATTGTACCATGTGGACACTCAGCAAGTTTTATCTCAGTAGAAGTTCGGTGTACCAGGTGAACACTCAGTCAGCTGTATCTCAGTTCAGGCTCATTGTACCACTTGAAAACTCAGCTAACTGTATCTGAGTTCAGGCTCATTGTACCACATGGACAGTCAGGAAGTTGTGTCTCAGTAGAAGTTCGGTGTACCAGGTGGACGCTCTGTCATCTGTATCTCAGTTCAGGTTCATTGTACAAGGTGGACACCCAGCAAGTTCTATCTTATTAGGAGTTTGGTGTGCCAGGTGGACACCCAGTCATCTGTATCTCTGTTCAGGCTCATTGTACGAGGTGGACACCCAGCAAGTTGTATCTCAATAGAAGTTTGGTGTGCCAGGTGGAGACCCAGTCATCTGTATCTCAGTTCAGGCTGATTGTACCAGGGGAGACCCAGCAAGTTGTACCTCAGTTCAGGCTCATTGTACCAGTTGGACACCCAGGAGGTTATATGTCACTTCAGGTTTATTTTACCCGACCGACACCTGGCTACTTGTATCTCATTAGACGTCTGGTGTACCAGGTGGACACTCAATCAGCTGTATCTCAGTTCAGGCTCATTGTACCAGGTGGACACTCAGCAAGTTCTATCTTATTAGGAGTTTGGTGTACTAGGCAAACATTCAGTTAGCTGTATCTCAGTTCAGGCTCATTGTACCACTTGAAAACTCAGCTAACTGTATCTCAGTTCAGGCTCATTGTACTAGATGGAGAGTCAGGAAGTTGTGTCTCAGTAGAAATTTGGTGTACCAGGTGGACGCTCAGTCATCTGTATCTCAGTTCAGGTTCATTGTAGGAGGTTGACACCCAGGAAGTTGTATCTCAATAGAAGTTTGGTGTACCAGGTGGACACCCAGTCATCTGTATCTCAGTTCAGGCTGATTGTACCAGGGGCAGACCCAACAAGTTGTATCTCAGTTCAGGTTCATTGTACCAGGTGGACACCGAGCATGTTATATGTCAGTTCAGGTTTATTGTACCAGGCCGACACATGGGTAGTTGTATCTCATTAGAAGTTTGGTGTACCAGATGTACACTCAGTCAACTGTATTTCAGTTCAGGCTCAATGTACCAGGTGGACACCGAGCAGGTTATATGTCAGTTCATGTTTATTTTACCAGGCCGAAACACGGGTAGTTGTATCTCATTGGAAGTTTGGTGTACCAGATGTACACTGAGTCAGCTGTATCTTAGTTCAGGCTCATTGTACCATGTGGATACTGAGCAAGTTCTATCTTATTAGAAGTTTGGTGTACTACGCAAGCACTCAGTTAGCTGTATCTCAGTTCAGGCTCATTGCACCAGATGGACACTAAGTGAATTTTATTTCATTAGAAGTTCGGTGTAGCAGGTGGACACTCAGTCAGCTGTATCTCAGTTCAGGCTCATTGTACCACTTGAAAACTCAGTTAACTGTATCTGAGTTCAGGCTCATTGTACCACATGGACAGTCAGGAAGTTGTGTCTCAGTAGAAGTTCAGTGTACCAGGTGGACGCTCTGTCATCTGTATCTCAGTTCAGGCGCATTGTACCAGATGGACAGTCAGGAAGTTCTGTCTCAGTAGAAGTTTGTTGTACCAGGTGGATGCTCTGTCAGCTGTATCTCAGGTCAGGCTCATTGTACCAGTTGGACACCCAGGAGATTATATGTCACTTCCGGCTTATTGTACCCGACCGACACCCGGCTACTTGTATCTCATTAGAAGTTTGGTGTACCAGGTGGACACTCAGTCAGCTGTATTTTAGTTCAGGCTCATTGTACTAGATAGACACTCAGCAAGTTTTATCTCAGTAGAAGTTCAGTGTACCAGGTGGACACTCAGTCAGCTGTATCTCAGTTCTGGCTCATTGTACCACTTGAAAACTCAGTTAACTGTATCTGAGTTCAGGCTCATTGTACCACATTTACAGTCAGGAAGTTCTGTCTCAGTAGAAGTTCATTGTACGAGGTGGACACCCAGCAAGTTGTATCTCAATAGAAGTTTGGTGTGCCATTTGGAGACCCAGTCATCTGTATCTCAGTTCAGGCTCATTGTACCAGGGGCAGACCCAGCAAGTTGTACCTCAGTTCTGGCTCATTGTACCAGGTGGACACCGAGCAAGTTATATGTCAGTTCAGGTTTATTGTACTAGGCTGACACACGGGTAGTTGTATCTCATTAGAAGTTTGGTGTACCAGATGTACACTCAGTCAGCTGTATCTTAGTTCAGGCTCATTGTACCATGTGCACACTCAGCAAGTTTTATCTCAGTAGAAGTTCGGTGTACCAGGTGAACGCTCAGTCAGCTGTATCTCATTTCAGGCTCAATGCACCAGATGGACACTAAGCAAGTTTTATTTCATTAGAAGTTTGGTGTACCATGTGGACAATGGCGTCTGAAAGAACTTAAAGTAACTCTCACTCACTCACTCACTCACTCACTCACTCCGCACTCACAAGGCAAACTCAGCATGGCATGTGTTAGAGTGAACAAGATGATGGCATATACGCAGGATTCTGGGTTTGGCATTTTCATAAATGAAGACAATTGGCAGGTTACATACAGGATCTTAATTATATAATTTAAGCCCAAACATTGCATATATTGTGAGTGAGTGAGTCTGATTTTACACAGTTTTCTGCAGTATGACTGCAGGACACCAGAAATGGGCTCCACACATTGTACCCATGTGGGGAATCAAACCTGGTCTTCAGAAAACAATAACCATTACACTATCCCACTGCCCCACAAGATAAGAGAACAGGCTTTTCACACTGGCCTACTGTATGTCACTGAAAAAAAACAAACTTCCATTGATTGTAAAACATTTATTTTAAAAAATACACATTTGCCTGTATTCCATTTACTCTTTCAGGTCTGTCCTGTCACTTGATGCAAACATACTATAATATGTACAAACCATTACGTCACTGATACATTTATAATGAACAAATAAGACATGAATCTCATTAGCATACATGAACTATATCTAAGGTAGCTGTAAGTATTATGGAAAGCTGTTCCAACATATACTGATAACTGTTTTTCAAAATAACCTACAATACTGCTATAAGTCCCACTGCCATCAGCATGGAAGGTTGGTCGCAACAAAGCACTGTGTTGCAAAGCAATGAATAAACACAATCCAATCTGGCTGAAGCACACTAACAACAGTCTGTTATACAGACCCTGAAACCAATATATCCGATGAGTGAGTGAGTTTAGTTTTATCCAGCAATATCATGCCGGGGGACACTAGAAAATGGGCTTCACATACCGTGTATACCCACGTATAATGCGACCCCGCGTATAATGCGATCCCCTCTACACCCTTTCAAAATCGAGGATAAATCATATACCCTGTGTATAATGCGACCACGGATGAAGCACATCACCGGCACCAATATAAAAGTGTTTTGTCATGCGTTGTTGTTTTTATACGAAACTTTCTGGAGTGTATTACTCCAAAATGACCTAAAATGAAGCACACATCCAGTAAATACGTGTTTGTCTTGCGTTGTTGTTTTTTCTACGAAGCTTTGTCAAGTGAATAACTCCAAAACAAGTCGCAAGGTCACATGTGCTGTAGGGACCATCTTCAGCAAACAAAATGTATTTTCGTTACTGGTTATATGTTTGTCTATTTTGCCGTGTATTTCAGTATAGGCATGTAACCATATACTTTTCTGAAGGAACAACGTGATTGCAGTGATTATTTAAGTTAAACACATAAAAATATGGAAGTAATATACTAAATACATAAAAGAAATATGAGACGATTCCGCTCGTGAAACACAGGAAGTGTTTGCTAACCATGTGCAGAGTTTATATTTCTAACTTGGAGAGCCAGCCAGCGAAACCTACGCCCCCACATTCCAGGTACGAAAAACTTGCATTATACGCAGGTATATACGGTATTGCACCCATGTGGGGAATTGAACCTGGGTCTTCGGTGTGACGAGTGAATGCTTTAACCACTAGGCTACCCCACATTATGAAAATGTCCTTTTTCTGGCAAACTTGTCCATTTGAATGCAAAGTCTGGAGTGAGCTTTAGACTTTCTCCTCAAAATAGAATAAAAAAATTTATTTACAAAATATTGGCTGGGTTTGTTCTACCAATACACAGCTGGATTCAATGAGCACCTTATCAGTTTCATGTAGACATGATTCTCATAACATCTACCTTTGAACAGACATTTCCTTCATAAACTTAACAGACAGGTGGTATTAATGTGATTTGCACATTAGCAAATTTTATCAATTTTTATGTACAAAGTAAGTGACAACCTCACCCACTGCATGTCACGCGCAAGATCAATCACACCCACCACCCTCTTCCACCCCCAACTCTGAATTTTTAAGTATAAATTTTTAATATTTGCATGTACAAAACTGATGATCCCCCTAGCTCATGTTTGCAATGTTGCTGACCCTACCTACCTCTCTAGGACAAAATGGGTGACCTCCGTTAAAATCATCATCACATCCCACCCCACCCCACCCCTTCTCGCACAACCCACCCCTAAGCTATAATATATCAACAGTCCCTACGCTTTGAAAACAACAGATGATTTCACAGGTGGCTTTTCAGATCCAGGGTAGAGAGATTCCAAAGATTAATTCTGATGACTAATTTCAGTTCATTTCAATGCGTTTGCTGCTTGTTTAAATGCCATACTCTGCAATACACCAGTTCTACATCGTTTCGATGTCAGGATGAAAGACAATAAATTTACTTCATGCAAGATCGGCCTGTTTCTTATATCACTGATATAATGGGGAAATTTAGTATATACAAATGTCTGACTTGTTTTTCTAAGGTTTAATGTGAAGTTTGTATATACAAAAACCTAGTTTCAACAATACTACCAACAAAAATTACAATTAATTACACAATTAATCATTGGTATTTTAACATTCAACAGAACTAGATTGTAGTGTTTGAAAAAAATGCAAAATTCTGATCTTTGGTTGGAAAAATTATAATTCTCCCATTGAAATTTCACAAACGCAATTTCTCAAATTATGAAGTGGATAGTTATATGAAATATTAGATGATGATTTTGTTATAAAAGTAAACCTAACTAATATTACGTTAAGACATATTTATAAAAAAAATATCTCACTGTTAAAGAGCACATCTGAAAAGGGGGACAACTCTTGTTTAAAACCACTTTAGATACTTTTCAGTTTTATGCAGTTAGTCTGAAAGTACTGCTTTCAAACCATTTAAGTATTTGTGAATGCAATATTTCTATGGGATCTTATTTTCACACATGTGAAATAAACTTAAGATGAAATCATACTTGATATGAGAGGAAAACATGAATTGACAGAAGTCAGTAACCTTTGGATAACCAAAGTGCATGGATATGTTACCAACAAATTAATGATTATTATCAGGATGATTTTCTATCATGAAACAGGATTATGACATCACTAAGGGAGTCAACTCCACATAGCGGGTTTGTGGATCCATAGAAAACTGTCACCATTGCCCCTTGGAGACACGTGTCTCCGAGGAATGGAAAAGGGAGACAATTTCTCAAACAAAAAACATCACATAAAATAGAAACTCTGCAAAATATCTTTAGACCTGTTGTATGAGCAATGGTCAGCTGAACTGTCACCCTGCAGATGTGCATAACAGGTTAAGTACAAGCAAGGATGATTGCACATTTTGAAGTCAGGATCACAAGCATAGGAACAAAATATTATGATACGCTGTACATCTAAACCATGTAACATATTCTGACATGTACCTTTTTTATCTTTGTAAATAAATATGTATTATCTATTTATAATTAGCAATATGCAACACATATTTTGTTACAATAGGAAACGAATGGTCTCTGTTTGTCAAAAACATATCACAGTCAACACTTATTTCAAAGAAATGAAACCTATGAACCTAATGCATTCATTTCTCTAAAATACTAAAAAACAAAATATATGATACATCTGAAAAGCACTGTTCTTACAAATTCAGATAAGGCCAGACCAATTTTACCTCTAGTTTGACATTAGACTTGTCATTAGAAAACCTAAAGGCAGGCGTGTAAAAATAAAATCACCAAAGTTATAACCTACATGAGTTTCCATTTGAAATCTATTTGTTTGTTGATTTCAGTTCATTCAATTCACACTGACTTCAAGAGCATTTCACTTATCTCACATCAACATTAGGACTTTATTTTTTGGGAGGGAAAATACATAAAAAACAACAACATATAAAAAAAAAAGAAATTTTGAAATGATTCTGGATTGTAATGACCATTTCATGCGCAAAGGATAATAATAATTTCATTCTCTTACAAAACGCACTCTTACAAAACCTACTGCAAGCACTGATAATATGTATCCACGATTTGAACCAGACTCATGCATAGCATACCAAAGACAGGTTTCAAACAAAGACATCAAAATGTCTGTATTGCAGTGATGATTAGAATACCTGGCAAATTTTTGATGGTGTGAGGTCTTCATCTGAAACTTGCCTCCTTTACTTATTGTGATTTTCTTTGTTGTTTACGGGGATACATCCATGCAATGTTTGTACATAAATCTGAAGTTTGGCAGCTCTTGACTGATTTTCTTTGGTAATATTGAAAACAAACTCCTTCATGCATCCTCTCAAAGAACATTTAACCAACATGCTTCATATTTCAGGGGTGTCCCAGTGAGACAGCAATGGCAGTGTGAAAGAACACTGACAAAAACTAATATCACCTAGATCCATACCTTTGCTTCCAAGCCCAACATTTTCATTGGCAATACATTAATTGCCCAATTAAAAATCCAAATCAATCCATTGTGGTCTCCTGTAAAGATGCTGGATAGAGATTCTCTCTGTGAAGCTGGGGCAATGATGGGGAATGACACATGTTGGCCATAACTGGCTTGAGAACATAATCATCACCATTATTATGACTGCTTAACTGCACAGACTAGTCCCATCTCGAGCTCATTTCATGGTTCATTGATCACAAGGCAAAAGGTAATGTCTGATTCTCTGCTGCTGTTTCTGCGGTGGAGTCTGATGTCAAAGTCACAACCTTTGCAGAAACTGCTGTACAGTCATGTACTCCTGTCAAATAGGATAAAATGACTATTACAAGCAAGTACAGACTGACACTTTGCCTCAGAAAATATAGAATTTTGATACAAAAACAAGATAAGTCTTTTCACATTGAAACTGAGTATTGCTAAGTAAACTCTCAAATCTCCAAGAAATTCTTCAGTCTTGGATATTGAATTAAAGGGCAGTACATAAATGGACATAATGTGACTCAGAGGCTCTGAGGCAGACTGTGAGTGAGTGAGTGAGTTAAAATAAGGTTTATGACGCACTCAACAATATTCTAGCTATATGGCAGTGGTCTGTAAATAGGCATGTCTGGACCAGACAATTGAGTGATCAACAGCATGAGCATTGATCTGAGTAAATGGGAGCTGATCACATGCGTCAGCTAAGTCAGTGAGCTTGACCACTCAATCCAGTAAGTCATCACTTAAGACAAGCATAGGCGTCCTTAAATCGCGGCAAGTGCTGAGGCAGATTGAAAAAGTACAACTACTAGATGTTGTACAGAGTAAAGTCATGGTTCACTGTCATTGCGGTTACCTGTAGGTTGGTGAAGAGGAAGGACCTAGATATGTACAGCTTCTTTTCCAGTTTGTCATACTTCCACAGATGCAGGACACGACCTACAGGAGAGACACATTTAATACAGCTGATATGGTGGAGCACACTACCGCATATATGCAATATATGTGGGGCACCTGAGCTCGGGGAGACAACTCATATATTATTTCCCAAGGAAACAACTCATGTATTAAAGTGCAGCATCTAACCAAAAGGAGTCAACTCAATACCTATGGAATGTCTGACCTAGGGGAGACAACTCATGAATACTTGTGGATCATTCAGTCAAAACGACTGTTCATAATTTATGGCTACGGGTGATGATGATGATTTTTATGAAGAAGCATGTACTATGTGTGTGACACGCCATCGATCAAGTTCCAGAGCCTGATTGTCTTGTGAAAGTAAATAATGTTTTCACTGTGACCGAGAAATGCTTTGACCAAAATGTTTGCCCTTCATTGGATCCTTCCAATCATACCTGGGACAGTCTGTGAGTAGCTCCCTTGATCATCAGCTATGAAAAAGTCCCCCTCTCCACAACTGATCTGATCATGTTTGAGTGAGTTTATTAGCAGATCCTCAAAAAGTGGCTTGAACAAAGCTGTTCCTGTAGAATTCCACTCTTCGGTGTGGAACACACAATTGCTTCGACGGATTGGGAAGAAATGGTTGTTTCCTGGTAAAACATACATCATAGTCACATGATGTTGATAATTATGTTGATAAAAACTAAACATGGTCATCAATATCCTCTGCCATAGTGTTCTGTTCCTGTTTGCTTCCTTTTTTTCTAACAGGACATTCATGTCCAGAAAACACATACCAAATTTGGTTTACCTATCCATAACAGTTACAGAGAAAATCTGTCCCTACGGGGGATACCTTGCATTAAGTCAAGAAATGTATGGAAAGGGCCATAAATTTCCTACCCATGTACTCAACCTCGCTCCAAAACCCATGGTGGAAAGTGTCCAATTAAGAATTGTTTTACTTGAGCCTTGACTAAACTATTTAGAAACAGATATTAAATTACCTCGGTTCCACAAAGTGACCTCTGCGATACGACTATTGTAGCCATGTGATTCAGCACGGGTGCTGGTTGTCCTGTAGATACTCACCCTTGGTTTAATAGTTTATGCATGGAGTCGGTTTTATTTGACATCCATGACTCATTTTATCAACATATTGTAATTAAGTAAACATAGCTGATATTGAACCACTGCTCCTTGAGACACAAATATGGTAAGTGTTTACAATAACCTTTCATGATTCTCTTCAGACAATTCTTAAGTATTCCAACTGTGCATCCTTTCTATTTTCTTACAGCTCACCCACACCTATTACTCAACTGGTTTTGTCCTGTACACACACAATTTTCAAAATTGATGATATCAACCTTTTGTTTGCATAGGGCCTTAATTAGTTTCTTAAATCTTAAATGTCATCAACCCAGCTAAGATCACATAACTGGGCTAGTAAAGTCAGAGTATCAGACCCATTTAAGGCATTCTGTTACCGGACCTGCACTATTTTGCACACTGGTGTTAAACTGACCCAGTACAGGCAGAGAACTCTGGCCTAGTACCCAGCTGTAACGGTTGCCTAATTGGCCCTTTACAGTGTGACCAGCACTGGCTCAGTTATATGTTTAATAGTGTATCTACACTTTGAAACAAGCTGATACTAAACAAAAATAATCTGAAGGAGAAAGGCAAAACAAAACAAAACAAGACACAAGTTTAGACGTATGAGTCTACTTCCTCCTGAACTGAACTTATGTTATTGAATTAGATATGCAAACAGGTCTTGCATGATCTGAAAACATGACATATATGATGAATGACCACATGTTTAAAATTTTCAAACTGCTCTTGTCTCAGTAAAAATTTATACTGCATGTTATTATTAAAAATTTAGCTCAACACTTCACTTGAGTAGCAAATGTAGTCTCTACAACTACAAGTGATTCAAAACAAAGATTTTTAAATTAAACAGTACCTGAAATCATTCCGTTGCTGTTATTGTCACAGGAATCATTCACCTGGCAGTCATAGTCGTCCAGTCTGCGGCGTTTACCTGCAATGTGGCTGTTGTTTACCTCGGCTATCATGCATCGTTGGTTGGCCATGTCACATCCTCCCTTCTTTCACGTTACCTCATCTAAACACAAACATCCAAAACCATCATACACTTTTAGGGCTCTTTGTGTCTTTATCTTAGCCAAAACCATGTATACTTTTATCACAGCTTCACAAACATTACATTATAATCACAGTTGTAGATCTTAAAAATATGACCCTCATCTATATACTCTTTCAGGGCCACACTCCCTCACCGCTCGTGCCCAACTATGGATGTGGTGGAAAGTGCTAATGGTCCTCCCTATAAAAGTTCAAGGATATTATAAAGAGATATAAACTACACCACCTACTACTTTGAGTCAAGGCCTTTGTGAGATCGGAGATCAGTATTTCAAAGACCCCCTATTCTGTTCTACATGAGCGCATCATGAATAACTTTGGTCCATTTATCTTGAATCAGTGGAGTACTCTAGTGTTTAGAGTATTCGCTTAAGAGTATTAAGACCTGGGTTCGATTCCTCATATGGATACAGTGTATGACGCCCATTTCTGGTGTCCCCACCATTATATTGCTGGGATATTGCTAAAATCTGTGTTTTATTAAACTCACAATCTTGGACCAAAGTTTCAACCAATCATGTATTTAGTAAAGTAGATGCAATGCTGTAATCAACCTGCGAGCCTGCCCTACCAGTAGGGGTGTCATGATGCAGGTGCCTCACCATACCATACGTATCTCGATACTGAGGTCACGATACGACATGTTTTGCGATACGCCATTTTCGACATTTTGTGCTTGACATGAAGCAATTACCTCAATGGTAAGTTGAGTGATGTTGAAACCATAGTTTACTAAATACCTGTAAACAACTACACCACTTCATTTCTGTGATAGGTAGAGATTTTTACAGAAAGGACAACTACGTATCAGCCAAGCAAATATAACACTGAGAAGTTTGATATTTCAATAATTTTGTATTCAGCAAAAACAAAGGAAAGATATACAAGATTCACGAGAGAGGTTACATGTCAATCTAAAGTAATGGTTCACAAATATAATGTAAACTCACCAAAGTCTTGATGTGAGAGTGAGGAACAGTTATGCAGAATGTAACACAGCGAGTGGTGACAGGCAGCGGTTATGTAGATCAAGCATTGATGGAGACTGGCAGATATGTACTCCAGTTAATCAACATCCGTGTCGACAACACAGAAACTTAAGCCTTCATATATACAGTCATTGATTCAAGGACTTTTGAGCAGTTACGACCATCGCAACTGACATAGAATTCTCTCAGTCAGCCTCGTGGTTATCTTTTTCAAAGGGAGGTAACTCTTGAGAACTACCTTCAAGGCCTGCTGATAAAATACTGACACCACTGAACATTTATGATATGAAATATGACCCATAATAACTATCACTTAAAACACTAAAGGTTGTGACCAAATAAAGTCACACCCACTTACCCATTCACTCACAAAGAGGCAGAGCTACCTTATCAAGTAATGTCACTCAAACTCATACACTGCTGCAACACAAGAGCATGTTTTAGTGCATGACCTTGAATTTGAATGTCAGTGATAAAGACCTCAAAAACATTCCCAAAGACTGGATTTAGCAGCGCAAAGAGAGGAATACAGTGCATGAGTGAGTGAACGAGTCTAGTTTTATGCCACTGTTAGCAATATTCCAGCAATATCACAACACGGGACACCAGAAGTGGGCTCCACATATTGTACCCATGTGGGGAATTGAACCCGGGTCTCTGGCACGTCAAGTGAATGCTGTAACCACTGTACTACCCCACCTCTCCCTCACCCCAACAGTAAAGCTGTGAGTCATCCGACAATCTAACCATTAACAGTACAGCTATACTCCACAACATCAACAGCTTGTCTATTTTCTTTCACCACAAACTCATTTGAAGAAATATATTGATCATGACCAGAATATATTTAATTAGACTTTACAATCTGTTGCCGACAAATACTTGTAAACATATGTTACAAAAACACAATTGTAAATTTTGCAATGACTGAAGACATGACTATCAGCTGCTTTCATGAATCCTGGTTAGCCCTGAAATAATGACATGATATTAGTCTATACTGTCAGCTGTTGATTACAGATAAAGTACACTGACCTAATTTCTGCAAGGCATTTCTTAACCTCTGTGATGCATTGATTCTATGCATGTCAGAGAAGTGGGGGGAGGGGACAGTGCACAGGCCTTTGTGTTGCTGCATATGTATCTCATGAAGCACATCACCAATCCCACGTAAACGTGATATAGCATAGTGTATCTCTGACATATGCAGAGAGTTCACTTGTTATGCTGAGGACCCAAGCCTCCTTTCACAAAGCTCTAAGGTAACTGGAAGTATTTACTAAGGTAACCTTAGTGCAATGTGAAAGAATGGGAGTTAAGTTTAACCTTAGTAAAGGTTGCTTTATGAACATGATGAAAGGCGCCCTGTAAAGTCATACATATCCTTAGATGTAGTCATACACTTGGATAGATGTAAAGTCATACAGATGGATAGATGTAAAGTCATACAGATGGATAGATGTAAAGTCATACATGGATAGATGTTAAGTCATACAGATGGATGATGTAAAGTCATACAGATCCATAGATGTAGTCATACACATGGATAGATGTAGTCATACACATGGATAGATGTTAAGTCATACAGATGGATGGATGTAAAGTTACACACATGGACAGATGTAAAGTCATACAGATCCGTAGATGTAAAGTCATGCCCATGGATAGATGTAAAGCAATACAAATGGAGGGATTCTGGTGTGTGTTTAAGGGTACATAAGGATAGATCACATACCCATGTCACGAACAGCATGATGAAATGTTGTCACACCAACTACAACTACGTCTCTTCAGATTGCAGCAACAAATATGGGCTTGGCATGTTGGAGTGAAACAATTACGCAACTGATCCAATTACAATATGGGAGTGACTTCCTCAACCACTGAGAGCTATTACGCTCCACACAGGGTTCATGTAATAACAGTACACATCAGACAGGTGCCATGAAGGACAGTGTATTTAGTGGTAGATGATCCTCCCCTGTCCACTTTGTCTCTGGGAATTCTTGTAGGATATTGGAAGCATTCCATCCCTAGGAAGGAATTGGTGGCACTCCATTCCTGAAAATTCTGGGGAAAGAGTTTTTGGCACTCCATCCCTATGAATTCTGGGTAGGAATTATTGGCGCTCCATCCTGTCAATTCTGGTGTGGAATTGGTGGCACTCCTTCCTAGGGAATTCTGTGGAGGAATTGCTGGCACTCCATCCTAGGGAATTCTGTGGAGGAATTGCTTGGCACTCCATCCTAAGGAATTCTAGGGTGGAATTGGCAGCACTACATCACAGAGAATTCTGTGGAGGAACTGCTGGCACTCCATCCTAGGGAATTCTGTGGAGGAATTGGTGACACTATATCCCAGGGAATTCTGTGGAGGAACTGCTGGCACTCCATCCTAGGGAATTCTGTAGGGGAATTGATGGATCATCCACCTGACGAAGGGGCAAGAATTAGCCTTGAAACGTCGTGTTAAAAGAATTAAAGAAGTTGTCATCCATAATAGTATCTTATATTACCTCACCAACTTCTAAACGCCTTTGAAGAATTTCGAATTGGTAGTACTTCATAACCAGGAATTCCAGGGAGAAATTGGTGTTGTTTCACTCCTGGGAATTCTCAGCGAAGGAGGTGGCCTTGAGGTTACTTGACATGTCCCGTTTATCCGAACCTCAGATATCCTTAAAACTTGCTTTCCGAACAAAAAAGCCTTAAAATGAATTCACAACACTGTAAACTCACTTACTTATTTGGAAATCCAGTTTTCGTAACTGAACAGTCAGTTTCACAGATAAAACATTAAATTATATGCATTTTTGTCTCATATATGTGGATGGCTGAGCACCTGTCAGTATGTTTACACATGAAAATCTTTGTAATTAGCAAGGTGACACTGAGTTAATTTTGAGGCATGTCAATTTGCCCGTCAATGATGACATGTTAATTGAAAAAGCACATACCTTTGGCGATAGCATGGGTATAACTGACTTTGCTTATTCTTATGGTTGGTTAACACGGTTTAAGTCTAGACGTAGTGTATCGAGCAGGAAATATGAAGGTGAATCAGCAAGTGCTTGTTGATGTTTTATCAATCAATAAAGATTACGTGTAAGGCCTATTATGTTTGTTTCTTTGTACATGTACATATGGTCCGTAGTTCAGATATCCGGAAATTTGTTTATCCAGACAATTTCAAGAAAAACACAAGAGCAGATAAAGGGGGCATGACTGCATGGGCTGTGGGCAGCACCTTGATGAGGTTTCGTGAAGACACTGAACAGCATTTCACTATATATAGTCTAAAGTCACAGATAGGGTCAGTAAAATGAACGGGTAAAGTTAGATGTCAAACAACACAAACAGCTGGTTTGCAAAATATACAGGTTCCAAGATGGACAAGAGAACTTCATTGTTCAGTATACGCCAATGTTATGGCAAATATATTTGCAGATCTGTAAACAATTAAATCTGGGCAGATGAGTGGTTGATTGCATGATCACTCACAATCACCAAGGGCACATAGTATAAATCACATCTTCATTCATCAGCCATAGTAATAAACAGATGTTACACTCTACTTATCCTGTCACAGAATCTGCTTGCGGGTTGTAACTAGTAAAATGAAAGGTTTTAAAATTCAAAATAATTCTTTGAAGCATCGTGATACAGTACCATATAATGTAACGTTGGTTGGTTTGTTGTTTAATGCCGCATTCAGCAATATTCCAGCTGTATGAAGGTGGTGGCTTTTAAATAATCAAATCTGGACCAGGTAATCCAGTAATCAAGAGCATGAGCGTTGATCTACACAAGTGGGATACAATGTGTCAAGCAAGTCAGTGAATCTGACCATTAGAACCCAATGCTTTTACGCTGAAGACCGATCCTAACCTAGGGTTATAATGTAATGTACTGATACAATAAAGAAAACCAAAAATGATAATTATTACACATAATGTTGGATACATAAATAAAAGATAAAATGTA
The DNA here is from genome assembly GCF_037392515.1 of Haliotis asinina. Lineage (NCBI taxonomy): Eukaryota > Metazoa > Mollusca > Gastropoda > Lepetellida > Haliotidae > Haliotis > Haliotis asinina. Next base: position 30,458,064 of record NC_090286.1, on the reverse strand, counting down.
CCCCAAAAAAGTAATTTTCTTACAGGCATAAAACCTACCTTGGTTACGTTTATCATAATGCTCTGACATTCATTATGTCAACCATCTGTTTATGAGCTAGCCTCTTCAGCAAACCCATGCTTGCCATAAAAGCTATGCTTGTCGTAAGAAGCGAATAACAGGATCGGGTGGTCAGGCTTGCTGACTTGGTTGACATACATCACCAATTCCCATTGCGCAGGGTGATGCCCATGTTGTTGATCACTGGATTGTCTGGTCCAAATTTGATTATTTACAGACTGGCGCAATAAACTGGAATATTGCTGAGTGTGGCGTAAAACTAAACTCACTCACTCACTCACTCACTTGAGAGCTTCCCTGATAAAGCTGTCAACAGTCATGACAGCTTGAAGTTGAATAGCATAGAGTGCAATGTAAACTAAATTATAGATAACTGTATTATTTGGCTTTCTTGACCATGGGTTATGGCTACTTAGAAAATGTGTAATTTATGTCAGATTGCCCATTCCTCCTCCCACCCTCTCCCCCTCCGAAACATGTATAATTATCAGCTAAGAGAGAGATACACATAACATTCCCACCGCCTCACAAGAAGAGTGTTTACGATAAACAGCTCAGTTCCATCAATAACACATAGATATTTTTTGAATACTTCAAATTACTCAAAACAGTCATGATGCCAAAACAGAGAGAGTCACTTGTCATCCAATACTATGATTGCCATGGTTAAGCACGCTTCAAAACTTACCTCACTTTTCCTTGCATAGAGGAACAAAAAAGCTAAACAAGCCAATAAACATACAGAACAGTGTGACCCAGTTCAATCCTCTACACTAATGTCTAAAATAACCACACTCCATCAACATTGCTCTGCCATGCATGCAAAAGTTTACCCACCACAAACACAGACTACTCACATGAAGGCAGGTTAAAATCAAGTGCTGTTATACAGAACACTCACAGATTACCTTGGCCTAGAAACTAGTAACAAACATCAGTATATATAGTGCACGGGACGATGTTTGTGGACCTGTATCAAAAGACAAGTCCATGTTCAGTAGGGCATATTATGCCTCAGCTCAAGACTCTCTGATGTCCCCCGTCATGCATGAAATCTTAAATAATGGACTCCTGTGTGTGACCGAAATATTTCTGCACTGTCACTGACAGTCATAGTATATGCTGGCTGTTTACTTTCAGTGCTGACTGGGAAATGTAATTTTAGCATATAGCATATCTTCAGTGTGCTTATACATGTTGGGTTACACTTACAGGGCAAAAAAAGCACATGATTTTTAAAAATATATAACGTGTTCCAGAAAATAATGTAGGCTAAGATACAGTGGTATGTAAGTCCCTAAGTCTTTGCTGCTATTCATCCAGGGGAATACAGACTGTACTTTCTACTTGTTGGTTTATTTTTATTTACTGTCAGACATAAATGCAATGGATAAAAATATTGGAATAAATAGTATTTCATAAATGTGGCAAAATGATGTTTGTTTGGGTATTCCTCCCACACTGACATGCTACGATATACCACACTCCCCATAATAAATGCCCTGCTATCACAAAATAAAAATAATACACAGTAATGTATGAGTTCCCATATCGTGGTTACTAGGAATACAGATTGTACTTTGTACTAGTTGGTGTATTGATCAGTTGTATTTACCATCAAGGATTTCAGTATGAGGCTGAATGTAATGGAACAGCAGTGCTTCATGAATAGTGCCACACAACAAGCGCCCAACAGGGCACACTTGCAATATTAACATTTCATGACATACCATATTCCCTGTAATAAATGCCCTGACACTTTGAAAGAAAGCTGACAAGAGGGAAGCACCTAAGCTATAAAAGTTATGAAACTATCAGAGATTGGGCAGTCAAGGCGAGTGGAGACTAAGATTCAAATGCCAAAAAACTTTCCTATTATTTGTGGTGTGCAGAGGTCAACCAAAGATAGGCATTGCCAGGTAACTATATCTCTACTTTAAACTTCACCTCATAAATACTGCTTCTTTAAAGTTAATTTGATGAAGAATGATGACAATTTTTATGGCCATACAACTTCTTTTATTCAATGAAGTGACCTTTTGACATAGATTTTAATGTTAGCAAGAAAGTATCACTTGCTATGTTGAAACATTGGCTTCACAGAAAAAAAGAAGTATATCCATAAAAATTGTCATGATTCTTCACATAAATACTGGTGATTAACTTGTTCATTCATCAGGCTTCTTAAAAAACAGGATTAGAATTGTTGAAAAAATTAAACCTGTTACATAAATGAAAAACGTGAAGTCTTGATAGCCCCCCATGCTGTTGTTTATGATGAAGGCTGCAGTATATATGTTCACAGCAAAAAGCTTATACTTAACTCACTTTTACCTACAAAGACAACACATCACTGGAGTACCACCGTAAACGATGCTTACAACAAACATGCTTTTAACAAAATGGCAGATATATTGAATTGCGCTGGGTTTTTTTCACACTTGCTGTTGTTAATCGAAAATATGTAAGACAAGCCATGGTTTAAACAAACAAAAAATTAGTGGTCACATTCAGTTTGTTACATCTGTACTTACATGCATGCTCTTAACATTTTAACAATTCTTTATAAACAACAGTTTGTCCTGTCTGAAAGCACTGACCAGCATCCTTCTAGATTTCAGTTCCTGGTCCAAATTGTGCATATGTGTTGTTCGTAAAATTCCCAAGAAAATGTCATTTTTCCCTATTTGCTGTGAAACAGCTCTTCTCTATTTTTCAGTCAGGAAATAAACAACTTTACTATCATATGCAAACAGAATCAGAAAGCATTAAAATAATCATACCATTTAAAATATCGTTTATGCCAGGGGTACTACTATAAATGTACATGTCTGTAATTTCTCTAGTTTGGATAGCATTTATATAATGTCACGCTTTTCTCATGCATTTCTATGTATGAAGATTTATAAGTGATGTGCGCCAGAACATTTAGCTGTTGCCTTACCATCATTAAAACACAACCCATTAAAAACAATATTCTAACATCTTCCAATATTACAAAATACAACAAAAAAGTGAAACATAACTATAAAAAGCTGAACATACCATGCCACTTCAGACAAAGTACAGCCAGAGATATATTCGTCGAAGCATTCAGCTATTCCACGTCCACCACACTATAAACACAGCATATATCCCATCAAATTCTATTATTCCACTTTCATGATACCCAACAAACACAGTATATATACCACGCACAGAGCCATTGTAATCTTCTGCAGGTCAAGCATTTGAAATCCAGCTCTTGTTGACTGATCAATGAGGTAATAGCTGATCAATACGGACCCCAACTGGTCACATGGGTCATTGTCAGTTCAATGGCCAGCATAGACTATGTGTCTACTAAAGAGGTGATTACCTGGACAGTCTGAATAATCAATGTATGTCACAGCAGCTAGGAAGGTAACAGTCATACATGACAAGGCTTGAGAAAATAAATTTGTTTCTCATGACCTGCCTGACAAAAAAAATTGTTAAAACTGCCCTCCTCCATAATATTTTGAACTTTTGACCATTAGCATGATTAGGAACAAACCTTTTTAAGCTGATGTTGTATAATGTCTTTTAGCAGCATTTAGGAGTTGCGAGAGATGGTCAAGATATTTGATGGTTTTAAAGAATATAGAAGATTAATTTCATAAAACATCTTGGAAACTCTTTCAGCTTGTTTTGGGACCACACACTTGAAAAGGCTAAGGGTCACATTCAGTCAAAGTCAGTTGGGCTTTTCAACTGTTTTAAAAACATTCCTTCAGGGCCCTTATTCTCGAAACGTTCACAGCCCAATAAATTCTTAACTTTGATTGTAGCCAATGTCTTATGAATGGGCTTAAGAAGTTTGCTGGACTATGAACCATTCAAGAAGAGCTAGCCAGATTCACAGTGAATGGACACCCGGATAGGCACATATTATACGTATGAGTATTACCAAAAATGGACCTGATGAACTAAACCGTCACCCAGGACGATGTGCATGTGAGCGTATTTGTGACTGCTTGTACTAGCTCTGATTTAAGCTGCTGTTATAGTGCTAGCACAGAGATACCATGCTGCAGGTAAACACGAATACCCCACTCAGATACATTCTGCTGACTCAGTTATACATTTGTTGTCTGAGTGTACTGTCTATACTGTAATTAGAGATAGATGTATTCTTGTAAATAGGCAGTTAAATTTAGTCATTAACTATCATAACATATCTAGGAATTGTAGATATACCAATGTAAACTGTTCCAATTACATTGAAGAAGCTCTTGCCTTATAGAAAAAAGTTACATTAGCCATTTAATTGAATTACTTTGTAAAGTTGCTCTGATTCCATGAAAATTTACTCCCTCTCAATTGTATTGTGCATGGGCCAAAGGTCTACACACTGTACTAAAAGAAGAGTGAACTGACCAGTCCTTTTATCCATTAATGCTGAGCTCCAGGCAGGGACCAACAAGTACCATATTTTAACATGTTTTGGAATGACTGGGGATTAAACCCACAACCTTTCGCTCTCTTGGGGGCTCTAAGTCTAACCACTGCACAATGGAGGCAATGCCTTAAGCCTTGAAACTACCCTACCAGCTCTTAAGGAAAATTAAGGAAACCCATCGTGTGACCTTGCCAATGTCTCTTATTACACTGAAACAAATCTTGGAGGTCACATGGTACACTAAGGTGAAGTATACCTCTTTAGATTTGTAGACTGTTAAAAAATGACACAAAACACAAAATCTTCCCTCTCTAACCAGACAGTTTGGAAGATGGTGATGAGAAACAAAGTTAAATGTTGAATTGGCCTAAGCTTTTTACTTAAGCCACTGAGGCAGAAAATGATGGCATTACATACACAAATATAATTTGTAAAGTCCTCTCAATAACTTAGTGGTGGATTTGATTACATGCTTGACATTGGCGATTTATGACATGACAGCTGGCGATTGATTCAACTGTTTTTATCTGTTTGTCACTGAGCTGTTAAGTCTAGGTATATATTTTTTAGCTTTTGATGGTGTATTCTAAAACACACGTATGCCATTGTTGATTTTGATTACATAACAGCTGTCATCTAAACTAACTCTTTTTCTTTACAAAATTTATTTTAGTTTATCACCTTTCACACATACATAACAAAAATGGCCCCTTCTCTTAAAGTCACTATTTCACATTACACTTATAATGTATTTCTCTCAATAATGATCACTATCAACTGTCAGGGAAGCTGCCATATAATTGATTAAAAAAAATGGATGCATTTAGATTCCAATATCAAGTGGAGACACTACCCATCTCCATTTCAGTTGACGTAAACATAAGGACATAATTAACTTATTCTAATGTTTTCAGTTATTCATACATGATACCATGGGTTCAGACTAAATGGTCACATACGTGTCAGCTCTAAATATATTGTGAACAGTGCCACTGCCAGCTTGAACATCTGGATACAATGTTTTTGAAAGATTAAAATGGTCTGGTCCATAAAGAACACCACCCTACACTGAACATAAATATAGCAATACACATCTTTGACTACTGACTATGACGGGACGTCATTCAAAAATATACTGAACATATTTTATAGAATATTATCCGAGGCCATACCATGCAATGTTTTTTGATATATTATAAGCTATGTGTTAGGATGACTAATATCTTGTTAGCCACATATGTGAAATTTTGGACATGGCTTTGCTAAGGATTCCTTCAAAAGAAAATGGAAGCTTTTCAAACTTTTCAAATATTTTTTAGATACTTGCACTTTTTGTCTTGTCCTTTAGTACAAGCAAGTTGACCAAACATGCTCTGACACCAGAACACATCATCTACACCTAAATAATATGTGAGCCCCAACAAATATGCATGGTTATACACGTGGAAAAAACACTGTCTAACAATCACCTACCCAGGCCATGTTGTACTCACATCGTCACATAGTTGCCAAGCAGAGTTAGCTCCCTCCTTTAGTCACTGCAGTGTGGTTTTGTTGTTGCAAGATCAAGTCTTTCAAGGGCATTTTCAAGTGGAATGCAAAAAAAAAGCAAGACTTACGAATGTCAAATTCTTTATTGTGAATAACACAATGGAGTGCATGCTAATTGCTCCTTCATTAGGTGATTGTTAAGGGATTAACTAGGTGATATATATACATACAAGGAAAACGTTAATAAGGAATCCCTACCTCTGTTTATATGGTATCACTGTATCCCTGGTCTCCTTGTGTTTTCTTCTTTACCCCATCAATTCACCCAATATATATGTGTTGTTTCAATGACTTTTGTTGGCTTCATTTCTTCTGTTGCCTTTTGTCTTAGTCTTTCGAAATCTCACTCTGCACATTCTATAGCGATCGCTCAGTAAACAGTTCTTCTGTAGCATCTGGCAGCGATACAATAGACACTGGATTCCAACAGATCGGGACACCTTTTTCTTTTTTGAAACTCCTGCTAGTCTCTATGCAGAAAGAAATAGTGCCATGGGGAGTCCAATACATCATATCTTACCACCTATCATGTTTTTCTTCCTCAAAATCATTGCGCACAGAGAGAATTTGATCTGATCCTTGTTTGCCCAAATTGGTATCAGTTCATCGTTGCTGTTGTTTTGCACATCTACTCTGTGGGAAGTCTTGCAGGATTTCTGTATGTGCCATCTGAGAATGGAATCGGTTTTCTTTTCTGAAAGGCAAGACAAGCGGATTGTACTAAGAATGGAGAGACTGTTCTTGACCGCTTCTAGTGATTTTTTAAAAAACCTCTACGCAGCTCTTTTGGCGGCAATGATCTCTTCGAGGAGATCGACTTCCCTCGTTTGCTTTTCTTTGTTCCTTTTGTAGTCTTCTCGCATCGTCTCTAGACAACCCCATGCTTCCTTACACCATTCTTCTACACTGGCAGCATGCACAAACTCTTCCAGTCATCTTTCAAAAGCAACTCATTCGTTCGGGCGTGGCAACATATCTAGATTTGGACCTGGGGATGTTGCTACATCAGTCTATGTCTTCGAGATAATATAGTTCTCATACAGGGAGCTTTTGTATAGCTTCATCAGATCACAGTGGTTCTACTTCTAGTCTGGTAGCTGTAGCGGCCAAAATGTCTACTTGGAATAGAGGATATGTTTGGATCCAAAATTATCTGTAGCCCATTCAACTGTGTGATCCCATCAAGTATTGTCTTTGACATTGGCTTTGGTGTGTACTGGGATTCTGGATACTCTTCCTGTGCCTGTGTGAGCATACCAATCCACGAAGATAGTACCAAAAGAAATCATTCGAATTTGGAAATATTGGCTTGCATTTGCTCCATGGGTATTTCCCTCAGACATCCACTTTTCTAACAATATTCCAAATAGTGGATTGTCCATGTTATGTGTAGAGATTCCCATTGTGCCTTTGCAGCAGAATTGGTTTCTTCTGGATTCTTAGTACAGAGCTCCATATTGCAGATGGGGCATCTACGGCATATTGTATGTTTTTGGTTTGCAAGTAGCCCTCCTCTTGCTCGAAAGATTCACACGCTGCACTTGCTATGTTGGAAACTACAACAAATGCCATTCCTTTCTCTCCGATGGTGCACAACACAGTTCCTTTTCTATAGACACAGTCTTTTCGTCAAAGAAAGCCAAATACATAAATATTGTCCACAAATGTAGGCAGACCTTCCAGGGATTGGATATTTGTTTTGCCAAGACTGTAGTAAAGATAGTCTACATGGGCAATGACAGGCACATATTAATATTGATGAATAAATGCTGCGTCATCGAGTGAAAAAATCAAAGAACTTAAACTGGTGTCACCGTTTCTCATCACATTTGTGATATTTTATTCATAGGGACTGTCTCCAGCAGACATTGATTCACATATTGACCATGTGTATGTTTACATGCAATTTTTCAGATTTCAGTCAGCATAGAGGTTCCAACATTGAGGTTCACTTTAATAAGATTGGCTAATGAGTAAATGTAATCACCACTGATTTACATGACAGGTGGTAAATAATGAGTGAAAGTTATTCAACTGAGACAGTTGTGAATATCCCCACTGCGCCCACCAATATTATACTGTGTTTGAGAAACTCATCAGATACTGTTACCATTTGCTGTATCAAACTGAAAGATCGCATGACTTGAAATAGGTTTGTATCTATATACATACCAAGCGACCATATAATGAACAACAACCACTTCAGCATTTTTATGACAGTTCATTTATCAGGTCTGTGAATAATGTAGATAATTTTGCAAATGACATTTACTAAATATACGCATATACCACATGTCGAAGAAGGATAACAAATTACCTTCGTAATTAGGACGCAGTTCATAAGTAATTTGAGCTTCCCGCCGCAGGTGAACGTTCGATCTGTTTACACGGAAGCAGGAAGTGATCTTTTCATGTGTGCGCATGCGTGACACGCACCTGTGATGGTCGTCGCTTCCGGTTTGTGTGAGGTGGAGAAAATGATCTGAACCGGCGACAGGACACCAAATAATTCCGCATACGATCCTAGTGGTAATTCAGGTATTATGTTCTCTCACTGTATTACTTCTTGTTTTTAAAGTTGAAAAATAAAACTTCATGAATTGTGCCGTTAATACATTTTCGAGCCGGTTTACCAGCTGGGTACCAGCTAATATGTTGTCTGCTGTTAGTATTGAGAGAATATGCCTATTAGTCAGGTGCTATCTTTGTACATACCATTGTAATAGGTACAGCATTTTGAGACCGTAATGCCACAACCATAACACAGCTTACAGGTGTTATTCATGATACAAACATTTTGTCTTGATTTTGAGTTTTGATTTTTGTCCTGAATAAAGTTTCATGCCATTGAGTTAAAACACTTTAATATTTCGTAGAAACCAAAGAAACAAAACTGACAAATGCCGCAAAGAAAGTCAGAAAGCATAGAAAATGAAATCAGTGCTATCAGAGGAAAGAGATTTCCGCCTTTATGACTCCCATTTGTTTAATCTATGCCTAAAAAGATATGTTTTTTTTTTAATAAGAAAACAACCCAAACACTAAGCCTAAACCATTAAAGGTCACATGCAACGTAAAACACAACTTTGCAGATTCTGGTACCTTTAGGTATGCACTTACCGAAACAAATCATAAAAAATGCCAATTCAACCCATAAAGTTGAAAAAAAGCCCGCGAAATCGGAGTTCAAACGTTTCACTAAATTCCCCCCAGCGCTGGGGGGAAAACTGGTTTCAACAGCTGTGCTGCGCTGCGTCCATAACGCATGCGCAGTGAATGGGTTCGCGGAGCTTGAAACAGTATGCATGCCCAGCGTCTGAGGTCGTGAGCAGTAGTCTAATCTTGGTTGTGTACACAAACAAGTAAATAATCTACTCGTTACGGAAAACAACTTGTTGATTGTAGTAAGCAGTTTCTGTCACAGAGAAAGCTCAGTGTCTGGTTTATTCTCACCTATATGTCTGTCTGCCTGTCTGCTAAAAACAACATGCAATACACAGCTTCAACCATTGACCATGTGCAATTTGAACTTAACACCTATCAGACTATACGACGTAAAGAAAATAAGTTGATTTATGACTCGTGCATCCGAGTCCTGTCTCTGCCACATTATGTAATTAGGCACGTGTGATACACACGACATGTTTTTATGTCTGTGGGTTGCAAACAAACTACATTCATTTTTTTCGGATGACTGGATCTGACGGAAACTGATGCAAACTCTTGTCACTTTCAAGTCCTGCTTTGTACTTGGACGAATGACAGATTCCAGTCACGCAGTAGTTTACTATCTCTACTGACATGATTTTATTGGATCGAGCGCAAATTCAGAGAACATGTATTTTCCAAAACCAGCATCTCTATATACATTCTTCATGGATAATGACTTCTTTTAGTGTATATGATTTTGTTTGACAACGGCATATGAATCCATACTGAAACGACGCGTCAAGTACACAAAAAGAAGTTGTTATCCATAAAGAATCTTACTTTCTTGTGACTGGCTATACTTCTAAAATGCCCACCAAACAGATCATCTTTCTGTACTCACAATGAACTCTCAGCATATCAGCAAATGAAACAGCCAATCGGAAGCCGTCGTTACACTTGAGTGCATATCCACCCGCGCTGACTGGGTTCGGTCTCTCGAGTGCGTCGTTTCGGGGGAAGTAAGCCCAAGTACAAAATATTGCACTTTTGAATCGCGATTGTACGCTTATAATTGTGTTTATTTGGGTTTTTTTAAGCATCAATGTATATTATATGTCATGAATAAGTGATAAATGTGTTTTAATTATGTTTGATTTTTTGGTTGCATGTGACCTTTAAAATATTCATGGTAAATAGCATACCTATCAAGCATTAGTTCCATTTGGAACTCTTAACCTAAGAGATATATGTAGTGATGTGTGTGGATGTACATGTGGCACAGTGACCAGCATGTGACATAAGTTTGTCACTGTTTAAAAGGGCACTGATGTGGAGCAATTCTTGTTTCTCGCCAACAGTCTAATTATGAAACCAAGCTGCAATATGACCAGCACCTGCTCCCTTGACCATGACACACACAGGGACAGGGCTACTGTCCATGCCATTTTTTGGAAAAATCCCTGATATTCCTTCGCTTATTGTAATAATGTATTGCAACAGTGTAGTTTTTTTTTCTAATGCATGGATGGTATTGTGACTGATCCAAATTTAACCTATTTCTGTGGTTTTACCTCAATATTTAACCTTGTCGTGTAAAAATGTCTACAGGCACGTAGCAAGTTCGATAGATTGCAAATCTTTATATTTACTAAATATCTAAATAATTTAGGTAGTATTGAGGGTTGGCTCAGTTTTCATAGCAAACATTATGTGTAATTTGAGGGAGCTATGCCCCTGGTCTTATCATCTATGATAATAAAACCTACACATTGTTTGTCATCATTCACTTGATGGTCAGTCAATGAATTTATAACAGGTATAATAAGTGGTAACACCACTCAGATTACTCGATAAGGTTTCCCATTTGGCATTTCTCCTGTCTGGAGTAAATACACAACATTACTACGTCTGTAAAGAAAAATTTCGTTGGGAATGGCTGGAAAGAGCGCCCCCCTTGACCTAGCTTGATTTTTCAGTGATTTTTACAATTTGTCATTCTCATGTCTGTTTACCGTGTCAGCTGGCTTGTAAATCTGGATCGATGGTCATTTCAACTTTATTTACAGAGAATATACGTTAAAAACAAGGAAATGAGATACAAATGGTCTTTTTTCGGATATTAACAGTTATTTCGGACTAAATACGAAGTTTTCTTGTGAAGTGCTGGGATGGCTATCAAACGCCGTTTGACATCATCAGTGGAGAAACTGAAAGTGAAACAGCAGGGAAAAACGTAAGATCTTATACCCCGTGTATAATGCGATAACCCTTCCTGACCCCCTCATTCTAGGTACGAAAAACTTGCATTATACGCAGGTATATACGGTAAATTGAGGTCCGATGTGGTAAATGTATTACATGTTATGTAATATGTACATGTAAGAGATGCAAGAGGGTTTATCAGCTGCGTTACAAAAACAAACATTTATCAAAGAATTAAACAATAACACACTGATTGATCAATTGCCTTTATTTTCCACAGCGGATTTGTGAAAAGGCAATGTTTATGTGTGTAGATTACTACACCTTGCGAAGTGCAAGTGTAAAAACAGAATGGTGGACAGCATGCAATAAGTTGCCAGGTGTGACCAGTGAGACTATACATTAATGTGAAAAGTGAAACGATGCATCACTTTTTTGCATATTAGACTGTTGAAAGACCATGAGATAGAGCAGGATCAGCTGCAGATGAATGGCATATGGTTCTTTTGTTGTTTTTATGTGGATATTGATGGATGCATTCCTGAACAAGGTAGTAGTTTGGCATTGTGGCTATGACATTAGTCTGTTTTATATTTTATATTTGCATTTTTGTTTAAATTTATTTGTTGTGGCATTCAGCAGAATCTGCATTACAGACAACATACATAAGCGCACATATATGGCATGTGTGAAATATGATTCGGCAATCTATACAATGTTTGGATATACTGGACAAAATGAGTTAGCAATAATGGTATTTTTATGATAGATATTTCATCAGTGTGTCAATGAATAAAAAAACAGATAATTATTCAGAATTTTAAAATTTACATGTATCCTTAACTATTTTTGTCCAGTATATATCATTCGTGTTATAAATTCACTATAAGTATGAGTAGACCATGTGCTTTTATATTAACTTTCAAAATGACTTCATCTTTATCGATCAGTCTATACTTTAACTGTCATTTGCGCATTTGGGGGGTGCAGCAGAGCTCACGAACTGGTCACAAATTCTGGGATATCATCTGGGTACTCGGAGGGGAAAAACAGAAGGAATAACCAGTCCACGGAAATAGCTCTGGACAAGTGTCCCTTTAAGCATAAACTATTGGGACCATTCCATTTTGGTTAATATTATACTTGTGCAAAGTAACAAGCATTGCATGTGTCATCTTATGTGTTTTTGTAGACTGACGCTTAGTCTCCCTCTGTCACTCTCACACTCTCTTCTTCCCCCCCTCTCTCTCTACATACATACACACAAACACACACACATAGTAGGGAAAATAATGTGGTTCAGGAACTGTGAGACAGAAGAGTGCCCTTTCTACCCTGACACTTAGGGAAAACTGTTGCGTATTATTAGTCTGATAGTCATTTTAATAATAAACATACTCATGGAACAGACTAGGTTATGATAGCATGGTTATAGATTTAATGACTTATATTGTTGACATAGACTCTCTGACACCTGAATTGTGATACAGTTCATATTGTGCATGCATTCACTGATTCAGGGTATGATGAAATGGTTGTGCATACCCACAACATGTATGTACACCCATTGATGTGATGGGGTAGTCAAGTTGTGGAAGTGTCTGCCCATCATGCCTAAGTCACTGGTTCAGTTTGTCACATGGGTAGTACGTGAAGCCCTGGTAGGATGCTGCCATTGATCATGTTGATGCTTACCATCCTAACACTTCAGGAGAAATAGAAAACCCAACTACAGTGGAAGCTGTCTAAACCAGCACTCATCTAGTTTAATCTAGTTTAGACAATGTGCTGAATTGTAGAGCTGATGATGAATGTACAAATCACGGATGGGATTTTATGCTAGTGCTGACAACCTACTGGATTGGACAGATGCTGATTTTGACAGCTTGCATGTTGCTCATTTGTCCACAGTTAATACGATGGCTTCATAACATAACTCCTTACAAAATACATGACATTTATTCATTTATACATTGTCTGTAGACAGTGATGCTTCACCGTAGCATTTAATTAATTTAATAATAATCTTCGAATTGGTTCAAATCCCATGGACATGATCGAGGGTTTTATTTATGAAATGCTGCACAATTGTTGGCTATATGAGTCATTCACTGTGAGAACTAACATGTGGCACTCTGCCAAAAATTTACGTATAACCTGACTGTAAGACAAGAAGAAAAGATTTGTCAATAGAGAAGGTAGTATCAGTAGGTAGTATTGCCTTGAATAGTTTTACTATGTTATTGTTAATATATTACTATATAAGTGCCCTGTCATGCTTTAATAACTGTCTCCTGACGGATTTGAAGTCCAGCCTGAAAATATCAGTTATCCTTGTTTATGCTCAACATTCCTATTTTCGTCTGATTATTACAGATATTTTACAGACAAACAACATTGTAGAGGGATAAATAATCTTGAAAATCATTTCATATAGTTTTGAATTGTGTTTTCCATTCTGTTCACTTGATCTTTGACAACAATTTGTATATGGTTTTGATAAGCACACTTTGTCAATTTGCCCATTACCTAATTTCCTGATTACAGTAAATATGGTATGCAACTATCAGGCCTACCACACAAACGGTGAACAAATCATCAAAACTGAGCTCATATACACCAAAACTGAACTCATATTCACCAAAACAGAACACAAATCACCAGAAACTGCCACAATATCCTCAAAAAACAAACCCCCTGTAATGGAATACTGATCTTTTGAAATGGCAACAAAACTCTTGTATTAGCTACAACAGTGCCCAAGAACGGTTGCCAAGCGCACAAAGCGGCAGTCACAGCATCCAAAAACGGCAACCATAGCATCCTGAAACGGCATAAATATCATCAAAGATGGCAGCGAGAGGAGACGAACAGGCGGTAGTCAATAATGTTTTTCGTCACCACGAGTCTAATCTTGAAAATTTGATATCGGGACATAGTGCAATAACCCCCTATTGTATTAAGCTTCAAATCTATGTTCATACTTCAAGCGTCAGGCTTGCGATTCTGCATAATTTAGTCCCCCGTTCGACCGAAATTCTTGATGCTAAATACCTATAATCTATAAAATATACATTTGTTTCTTTTGTTTTTAGGTAAAGACATCTGCTTCACCATGTCTGCCTCAGCTATATATCTCCTTGATGTCAAGGGAAAGGTAATGCTATTGTTAATTATGCAAAACCCATGAAAATTCAATGTGTTCAAGAGTATAATAAGGATTTTTTCTGGTTTACTTTTGTTGAAAATGCCAAATTGAAGTCTTTAAAAGACCTTCAGCTTATTTTCAGAGCTCATGAAACTGACAATTACTTTTGTTTAATGATTTTAACACATTTTTGGTCTTTGTACAGACACATAAGGACTATTTAACTAACTGCTAATTCTGATATTTCAACGCCATTAAACTACCAAGTGATAAAAGTCAAGGTGGTTGCTGACATATCTTTGTTCATGAGTTCTTTTTACTTCTACACGTGAAGGTCCGGGTTACAGTATTGGCCTTCAGTAACCCATGCTTGTCATAGGTGGCAACTTAGGGATCGGGTTGTGAGGCTCGCTGACTCAGTTGACACGTCATCAGTTCCAAGTTGCGCACATCTATGCTCATGCTCTTGTTCATTATTTACAGACCGCCACAACAATGATGGAATGTTGTGGCATAAAACTAAACTCACTCACTCTGTTTTTATCCTCAGATGACAACTCTATAACAGAGGAGATTTTTTGACAAGTGACATTAAAACTGATATATTACCTTGAGCACGTCTTTTAGAAAATGGACAATTTTAACATGAGACCATTAGGTGCCTTACTCTGAGAGTTGGGGTTCAAATCTCACTTGACACTCAACTCCATAAGGTACTAGAATCTGTACTTTAATGAGAAAGTGTAAACCTTAATATAGCATCTGTTACAATTTTTGGCCATGTCTTGATTTTCCAGGTTCTGATTAGTCGGAACTACCGGGGTGACATAGACATGTCTGTGATTGACAAGTTCATGACACTAGTGATGGACAAGGAAGAGGAGGGGAATGTTTCCCCCATCATCCAGCATGGTGATCTGGCCTACATCTACATCAAGTACAACAACCTGTACCTGGTGGCAACGTCCAAGAAGAACTCCAATGCTGCTCTCATGTTCTCCTTCCTGCATAAGCTTGTTCAGGTACAACATTTTGATGTGTTTTGTCTTTAAATAATTGTCAAACTGGTGGCCCTTGGAATTGCTGACCTATTAAACTGAATTTTCTAACTGCGGCATGGCTCATGCCATGTGAGACCTGTGAAGGTATGGGTTAGAATATATCTTCAGTAACCCATGCTTGTTGTAAGAGGCGACTAATGGGATTGGGTGGTCATGTTCCTTGACTTAGTTGACACACATCATCAGTTCCCAATAATGCAGATCGATACTCATGATGTTAATGACTTGATTAATTACTGATTAATTAATTAATTAATTAATTCAGCCATATAGCTGAAATATTGATGAGTGCAGTGTAAAACTATATACTCTCTCTCTCTCTCACACTCACTCAGTCAGTCAGTCAGTCAGTCAGTTGCAAGATGTCACTACTACTGGTGATAAGCGAACTTCCATTCACTTTCACCTTTGGTTGCCATTGAATAAGTATAGTGAAGTTTTAACTCGTTTTAAGGGATGCTTGGCCAAACTGAAATCATAGCAGTCACTTTTTTTTGACTTTTCATTTCTAACAATACTTGATGTATTTTGACCGTACCAGCCACTATGTCTCCTCTCTTACAGATATTTGTTGAGTATTTCAAAGAGTTGGAAGAGGAAAGTATCCGAGATAATTTCGTTGTCATCTATGAGCTTCTGGATGAGGTGATGGACTTTGGCTACCCACAGACCACTGACAGCAAGATCTTACAAGAGTGAGTATACCACATTGGCCAGTATGTAATCATTACAGAATTATCAACAATCTGAAGGTCACATTATGTCTGAGGCATGTAATGCTTATGGGTGATAAAAGTTTGAGAACAAATAAGGCAATGATTTTATCCGAAGTTTTGAGTAGTTCATGCCAGGGATGTTTCTAGGTTTCGATGAAAATGCCATTGGAAAGCGAAGGTGTTGTTAATAAGTTGGTCATCCTTGGCTAAGTCCTAAGTGTCTTATATGATTGTCTGCTTTGTAGACTATATATGGCCATGCTTTGTTTGCAATGATGTAAACCAAAGTGCTGAATCCTTGACATTTGTTAAACTGCAAGACATCTCAGAAGCACTGTTTGTAAATACTACCAGTATGAATGGTAATCTGAATTAAACAATTGCAGTTGATCCAACTTGTTAAAGTGTGCTTAAGATTGACCTCTGCGACTGCCTGGATGGATAGTCTTTAAGTGTTGGCATTTTGTCATATTTATGTATCATGTATATGCCTGTCAGTAATGATACTTTGGTGTCATGGATGTATGTTCCATATGTATGTTACAGGTACATCACCCAAGATAGTCACAAGTTAGAGATTGCTCCTCGTCCACCCATGGCAGTCACTAACGCTGTGTCATGGCGGTCAGAAGGAGTCAAATACAGGAAGAACGAAGTCTTTCTTGATGTCATAGAATCTGTTAATCTTCTCGTAGGTATCCTCAGAACTGTGCCATAGTCTGGAGTTCACTGAACAATGTCATTCTTAACATACTCTATTCTATTCTACTAGGGGTGGTAGGATAGGCTAGCAGTTTAAGCATTTGCTCGTCATGCCAAAGACTTGGGTTCAATTCCACAGGGGTACAATGTGTGGTGTACATTTCTGGCATGCCCAGATGTGATGTTGCTGAAATATTTCTAAAAGCAGGATAAAACTAAAACTCACTTAGGTGTTCAAAGTTTTTTGCCTCAGGGCAAGTGACTTGAAGAAAGTAAATTGTCCTGACTAATTTTCCTCTTGCTCTGATTTCATTACATAATCAAGAGTGATAAATAGCACAGTGAAATAACTCTACTTTATCATTATTGTGAAATTTATTAGCTACATTTTGAGCA
The DNA here is from genome assembly GCF_037392515.1 of Haliotis asinina. Taxonomy (NCBI): domain Eukaryota; kingdom Metazoa; phylum Mollusca; class Gastropoda; order Lepetellida; family Haliotidae; genus Haliotis; species Haliotis asinina. The sequence continues at coordinate 30,440,658 of NC_090286.1, read as the reverse complement.
GATGTGAAATGAAATCCAAGTTTATTTGCAGTTTGAGACTGTAAGTGGAAACTATCTAGTAGCCCTCATACAAGTAGGATATCATTACTTGATTGCCTGGGCATCGGGCAATGGGATTTTTGAACCCCTGGGCATCGGGCAATGGGATTTTTGAACCCCTGCTCACTCACTCTCAACATTTCAATCCAAGCATATGGAGTGTCGTCCTGAAGTATGTGATAGAATGCTTGGGGACTGCGTCATACAAATATCATTCCACATTGTTATGCAGCAGGACCATATTCAGATTCATATGTAGAATTTACAGATGATGTTCTCCAGTTGCTGTCCTCAAGTTCTGTAGCAGTATTAAATATACCAACTTCCCTGGCAAGTGATAACATCAGAATAAAGTTACAATGCCCTCCTGCTTGTGTGCAGCGAGAGTGATGTGTAAGATGTGCTTAGACAGATTTCTCTATCTACACAGGTGAGCGCCAATGGTAACGTGTTACGGAGTGAGATAGTTGGAGCAATCAAAATGAGGGTGTTTCTGTCAGGAATGCCTGAACTACGACTCGGCCTCAACGATAAAGTTCTGTTTGAAAGTACAGGCAGTGAGTAGTACTGATTTAAATTTGTCTCATATAGATTTGATAACATTGCTGTTTATCATATTGATTAAGTTTCTCTATTTTCAGCTGTTGGTAGCATCATTTTGTTTACAATGTATACTGTCAGGTGCACTGCATTTCTATCCCCTGTTATGGTCACATACCAATTTTTTTTGTTAGGAGCAGTGAGGTAGTTGAGTGGTTAAGGCAGTCACTCATCACACCGAAAACCTGGGTTCATTTCACCACTTGGTGTAATGTGTGAAGCTCATTTTCCTGTGTCCCCTGCCATTATGTTGCAGGAATATTGCTAAAAGTGACTTTAAATGATACTCTGTCACTTTTCTTTCTCAACGTTTACCCATAGGAAGTCCAGAGTAGACTTGGTCCCTAGAAACTTATTATGACCAAATGGATCAGGCTGTAAGACTTGGTGCACTGGTGGCATGTCGTCACATTCAGCACTGTATATGATGACTAGATTCTCTTGCCCAAACCCAGTTGTTTACAGGCTGCCATGAAATGCCTGAATTACTTCTGAGGCAGTTTCATGCAGCAGACAAGCAAATGAATGTAAGCTGTTTTCTGATTGGTTGAAAGATGAACTGACCTCTGCTGACCTGGATTCTCCTGTATGAATCTGTTGCATTGTTTACGTTAATTTCACTTACTGTCTTTCTCATGCCTGTTTAAATAATCAAAGAATGATATTGTAATGGAGATGTATGCATGAAATGAACATTCTGCTTTCAGTGCGACCAACAGGATCGAGTGGTCAGACTCAGTGCCTTGGTTCCCACATTTCATCCATTCAGTTCTCATGCTGATGGTCCCTGGATTGTCTGGTCCAGACTCAATTATTTACAGACCGTCGCCATATAGCTGGAATATTGCTGAGGGTGATGTAAAACCCAACTCACTTATTGTTTTCAGTGTCATGTTGTTTTTAGAGCATTAAGCATATTAAAATTGCAGTCTAAGTAAACTTAGTCTGAGTGTATTTCATTACAATCCACCACTGAGTCTAACAAAACCTAGTAAAATTTGCGTCAGGCAACCTTTGAGCGACCAATGACCGTCCAATAAAATGCGAGACGGTTAAATAGATTTAACCAATCAGACAATGGCTACTATTTAGGGATCAGAGGGACCTTCAAAATATTCAGGGCACTGACTCAAACAAAAATCTGCATGTTACACAGTTATTTGACCTGCAGTATATACGCTTTGGGGTTTCTGTTGACATGGTTACCCTTACCAAATATTTCCGCAAGATAACATCCTTGAATATTGCCAAAAACACCATTTTCAGCAACTGTTTACTCACCGTTGTCATGGTTGTATGTACGCCGTGTGCATCACCCGGAAGAGAGCGTACACTAAATAGCTTTCGGAATCGTTCGGGTATGAACCTTTCCGAGATAAAAAGTTCAAAAGGTATTTGCGAATGACTTTTGGGATTTGGTAAGCTGTGTTCTGATTGGTCAATCTCAAAGGTTACCTGATGCGACCTCCAATAATGTTTTGTTACACTCTGTAGTGGAGTGTAACGAAAAGTACTGAGGATAAGTTTACATAGACTAATTAAAATTGTCAACAAAGATGTCTTCGTTGTCATTGTTTTTACTGAGAGAAACATTTTGTGTTAGCTGTAGACGTAAGAATTTAATATGTTTCCACAATTATGCAATAAGTAAAATCAGCACATTCGTCAAAGGTGATTATTTGTAAAACCCAACAGATCAATAATCAGAATCAAGTATTTCATAGGGTCATGCTACAATAAGTATTCAATGCATAGAAATTATTGTCCCCCGTCACAATGTGGCACGGGGGACTATGTATTCAGCGGCGTCTGTACATACCTACATCTGTTTGTCCGTAGGTACGTGCATCCCGATTCTTGTTAATGCGATATCTCATGAACTATTGTACCCAATATCTTCAAATTTGGTGACAGCCTACATTTGAGGATTATGTAGACACCAGTGTTCAAGATCAATTTTATCAATATTTCTTTGTTCTTCAGTGACGAGGGGACATTGCCATATTTTTGGAAAACTCTTGTTTTCTCTCAAATGCTATTTGAGGTCATTATGAATTATACAGCCTAATGTTTGACTGATTTTATAGAGATAGATGTACTATGATCTAGATGTGAGAATGTGATACATCTTTTGCAGGGGGTAAGAGCAAGTCTGTGGAACTAGAGGACGTCAAGTTCCATCAGTGTGTGAGACTGTCCAGATTTGAAAATGATAGAACCATCTCCTTCATCCCGCCAGATGGAGAGTTTGAACTCATGTCCTACAGGCTTAACACCCATGTAAGTCAAACTGACTCGCATCTTTAATCTTAGGGTGTGGTGGGATAGCCAAGTGATTACTGTGTTTGCTCATCATGCCGAAGATCTGGGTTTGATTCCCACATTGGTGCAGTGTGTGAGGCCCATTTCGAGAGTCCCTCACTGTGATACTGCAGGAATATTGCAAAAAGTGGCATTAAACTCACTCACTCACTTATTTTGTATTTTGTGAGCTACTGGTGGTTTATTCAAACATAATGTCAAACACATTCAAACATTTATTCAGATGAGCGCAAACATGGCATTTGTGTCTGAAGGTGTTTGCAGAGTTATGTCCCTTGAATCACACTTGTAGGGTTCGGTTTACAATTTTTTTGCAAGACCAAGGCTTGGGGTTGTCTGCAATAATTTATGTTCATTTGTTTCACTGTTGATCAGCTCCATAATTTTGGTTTATTTAGCATAAAGATTCAATAGTTGCCAACTGTCCTTCATCATAATACGTAGACTAATGCTCAGATGTTGATCACTGAATTGTCTGGCCCAGTCATGATTATTTACAGACTGACATATATTGCTGGAATATTGCTGAGTGTGGCTGTAAACAACAAATCAACCACATCATGGGTTTTGAATCTGATACTGAAATTTTAAAAGGCCATCTCTGTCCTTGTTCATATGCATAAGGTGCTAATGTAGGAAGAAAATATAACTACAAGCACTATGGCATTATTCCTCTTTAAACAGTTCTTTGTTGTTGTTAATGTATTGTGTTGTTGCAGGTGAAGCCACTGATCTGGGTGGAGTCGGTGATTGAGAGACACGCCCACAGCAGGGTGGAATACATGATCAAGGTAAACATGCACCTGTATTGTCATGTTGTCATAGAAGACTTGTTTCTATGCTATAAGTTTGCCATGAGGTGATTAAGTGTAGTGTGAAGCCTTGAGAAGTTTACTCTCTATCTGATGTCCTGAACCCAGTTGACATGTTGTGATTTAACTGAAATACTGTGGTTTCAGACAGGATTAACACTCTTTTTTGTCACTTTCTTGACAACATAATCCCTGCTCCTTTCCAAAATGACCCATGAAGATAGGGGTTAGAAATAGAATTGATCTTCATAAACCCAAGCTTCTTGTAGGAGGTAACTAACAGGACTGGGTGGTCAGGCTCGCTGACTTGGTTGACACATGTCATGTGTCCCAACTGTGTTGATCGATGCTCATGTTGTTGATCACTGGATTGTCTTGTCCAGACTCGATTATATACAGACCTTCATTTGAGAGACTAATCGATATTCATTTAAAATGAAACATCAACAGGAAATATCTCCAGTAGTTTTCATAGTGGCATCAGTTGCAATTGTGTCCTGTGAGTTTTGTGGAAGTGTTAATGATTACAGTTTATCAATCTGTTATGAGTGATAACCATAACACTATGGATTTACTTGCAGTTAACTCTGTGACTACTGCAGGTCTGTGTTAGGGTGTTTGAGTATGTTGAAGTAATTTTGTGTCAACCCTGATCTATATGTGATTATCCTTCCAGGCCAAGAGTCAGTTCAAGAGGAGGTCCACAGCCAATAATGTTGAGATCATAATTCCGGTACCAACTGATGCAGATTCCCCCAAATTTAAAACTTCCGTCGGAAGTTGTAAATACTCTCCAGAAATAAGCAGTGTAGTGTGGAGCATCAAATCGTTCCCGGTGAGTAAACTTCAAGTCTGTGTTACAAAAGATCACCTTAACTTTGGTAAATGTGTATTAAATAGATGTCAATCACTAGATTGTCTGGTCCAGCCTCAATTATTTAGAGACTGTTTATTTGGAATATGGAAAAGTCAGGGATTTATGGGATGCAAATTCTTGTGTCCTATATGCCAAAAATTGATAACTGACGCAACGCAACATGTCCACAAGGATACAGAGAAAGTCCAAATGCTTGAATTCAATCAAGTAACAATAGATTGTCACTGAGTTTGCTACTAGCTGTGCTATGGTATCATTTGTAATTTGATTGCTGTAACAATATGATGATAATGGCAGTAACTGAATCACAACAGCCTGCAACCCCTTTCTAGTCCAGTGGGGCCAGTGACTGGAGATTTACAGCCTAACTGGATTATTACTAGCCACACTGCCTGACTGGATTATTACTAGCCACACTGCCTGACTGGATTATTACTAGCCACACTGCCTGACTGGATTATTACTAGCCACACTGCCTGACTGGATTATTCCTTCCATGCCCTTGTGGCTATGTCACGCACTGTGTGTATGTCATATTTGGAACATTGCTGCAACAGGTTTTTATTCAGACTTGAGCCATATAGCTGGAATATAGCTGGAACAGGTTTTCATTCAGACTTGAGCCATATAGCTGGAATATAACTGCAACAGGTTTTCATTCAGACTTGAGCCATAAAGCTAGAATATTGCTGTATGTGGCAGTAAACAACAAACAAACAAATCATTCAGACTGTATTGATACAGTTCCATACAGTTAAAACACAGCAGCAATTACCTTTGTTTTCCAGGGTGGTAAGGAGTATCTGATGAGAGCCCACTTTGGTCTACCTAGTGTGATGAGTGAAGACATTGAAGGTCGACCTCCGATCAATGTCAAGTTCGAGATTCCTTACTTCACTGTGTCAGGAATTCAGGTGAGTTAGTGTTGACATAAGTGTCAGTAGAAATACTGAAACCTTTTCCTTTGGTGCCTAAGATTGTGACAGGTGTAACTGTCTCTTGGAAAACCACCACAGGGAATTCGAAAAAGGTTTACAACTGACAATTTCCCACTTTGTCATGGTTCTTTTATCAAATCAAGATCGCAGACTAAGTAGAAAGGAACCTAACTTTCTCTTACATATTCATTAAAAATTACGGTTGAAATGAAGTGCAAATTAGCCATATTAGACAAACAGGTAAATGCACACAGGCATGTTCCAACACAGATTCCAACACAGATTCCAACACACACATTTGACTTCACATCTGTGTAGTCCATCTTGTTCTGTATGGATTTGAAAATGAAACACAAAAATGCCCTTGAAGCCTGACCTCAACCCAGTCTGGAAAGGTGTACTTTATGTGTTCTACAGAATTGTGCATCTGTTTCAGGTTCGTTACCTGAAGATCATTGAGAAAAGCGGGTATCAAGCACTACCTTGGGTGCGTTACATCACCCAGAACGGAGACTACCAGCTACGTACCCAGTGAGAAGCTGCTTCCAGTTGTCTGGGCATCCTTGGAATTGTGAACAGTGTCAATGTAAAGTCCTATAAGCTCATTACTGAACACCGTATGTTCAGTCCTTGTTGTCACACAGGGGTATTCAGAACAAAATGGAGGTCATTCTTGTAAGGTACAACTGATTTTAAGTATCCTGAAAGAAAATGATATGTACTTTATGTGTCTGAGACTATTTATGTATTTGTTTTATATAAAATAATGCAAATTATTAGATTGTTTGCAAAGATAGTGTCTTTTTTTAATGATTTATATTGAACACTTTGCAAACACATAATCAGGTTTGGGGTAAAATCTGTCAAAAATGGCCACAAAAATCAAAGTTGTTCTTGGGATCTGGACAAAGAAGTAACTCAACAAACAGGGATTACAACAGGTGAAAGGTATTTCAGCTGAAAATCAGCTGGGGTCTAGGGGCTGCAACAATGTATGTAAATAGTTACAATCAATAGCCCAAGAGAGATGTGGGTACTTGACCATGGTAAGCAGGATCTCACCCCTCAAAATATTTTCTCCCGGGATTTATGCAACATACGTCATATTTGGGATTTCACTTTCTTAGTAATTTAGATGTATCTCAAGATTGATTGATTTGCATTTAATAATCGGATTTCCGAGGATTTGCTGAAAAGTGCCATCCCTAAACAAACATAACAATCATCAGGCTCAAATCTTAGTGTGTTTCATCATGGACTGGCACAAAGACAGGTTATGTACTGGTACTTGAAAACATGATTTCTTGACTGTGAGTAGAGTTGTTCCTTTTCAAATGAAGGAATAGTGATCGGAATAAATACCAAGTGATCTGTTACCAAGATCTATTACCAAGTCATACAGGTAAGTAATATCAGTGTGCAAAATTCCTGTGGTCCCTGGCTTGTAAAAATTCATCACGACCATTATATGATAAGTTTGCAGTGGTCCTATGTCCAGTGAATTTTACTATTAATAGTTAAGTGAAGCTACAATTGTTATTTTCTCGAGTTAAGTATATACAAGACCACTAATTATTGTCCACTCACCAGTCCTGTGGTCAAGTGGGAAATTTGAAAGGGTCCTTTTCCCGAATGTAATATTCTGACATGGGAAAGACTGTGACATGTCACATACATCATATGTGCTATGAAATATTATATCTGATTGATGCTGTCTTTGTTATGTTAGTTAGTGAGGCAGTTCTGTTGACAGCTGTTCAATGTGCATGTACATAATTGTTGTGGTCAAAAGACTGATAGACACAGTCCATCATCCATTGTATTTATTTATGTGAAATAGATGAAACGCTGTTTGTTTGTTGGACTTATATGGCTTACTTCATCTAGTAAAGTTTAAGCATTACCAACATCAAGGACAATTTGTTTTTGGTTTTGTCATATGTAATTGGAAATTGACACCAAAATATAAATCAGAACATTATTTGAAGATTGTGCTGAATTTTTGGAATTTTTATCATTTGCAGTTGTATAATCAAACAGAACAGAACTGTAATGGCTGTCAGAAGTTGTGGAATACTGAAGTGTTCAATTCCATCAATAACTATCTTTTATCAGATTGCAGTAATGTAAGATATGTATGTGATTACAGGTTGAAAAGACCATTAACGTCAGTAGGTGCACAAAAGTACCACCTGCAAATGATGATGTTGACTTCTACTCATGTTTGATGTATCAGTGAAGTTTTAGCATGAGACACATTGTCATTGTAATGATGACGTATTTGAGGACAGTGCTAGAATAGCTATAATAGTTTCTTGACAACCGTTGACTAATTACGGACAATTACAGTCCACTGAGCATTTACCACCAGTCTAGGAAATGCAGGAAAAGCAAGTGTTTAAGTTTTGACTGAAGTATGATTATCATTCTGAAGTGTTAGAACAAAATATTTTAAGCTAGAATATTTGACTATTTTTTTCACACATTCCCGATTTTTAATCCGTTAATCTGCAGACCAGCTGATACAAAATACACATTTTCAAGACACTTGTGTGAAGCAAATACACTAAGACTTAGAATAACTAACGGGACATGTAACAGAATGTAACTGAGACATAGCATTGGAAGGGGTGCCATGTGTGATGAAGCTATTGTACAGTATGTCAGCAGCTTGAGTGACAAGTTCTAGGAATGATCTGCAGACTGAAGGAAGCTATCCTGCTGTCAGCTACAGTATGCTATGTGTCTACATTCCTCATGGTTGCACAATTTGTTTGTCATGTATTTCATCAATTAAATCTGCAAGTGCTGTGGTGATTGTTGTTTTCCTTGATGCAAGGTTTGGTTTGGTTTGTTTGTTGTTTAATGCCACACTCCACAATATTCCAGCTGTATGGTGGAGGTGTGTAAATACATATAATCGGATCTGGACCAGACAGTCCAGTGATCAACGGCATGAGCATTGATCTATACAGTTGGGATACAATGACAGATACAATGACTGTGTCAACTAAGTCAGCAAACCTGACCACCAGATCCTATTGGTCGCCTGTTACGACAAGCATGGGCTGCTGATGAATTCGAACCCGGACATTCATGTTGCATTCTCCTGAACTGAACCACATTGTCAGGAGTCCCATCCTGCATTTGCCTGAAGAAAACAATATGATGAAGAGATCAGTCTTGCATTAACTTGAAGTACTGTTGTTATTTAACAAGGCTCTATTCCAGATATACGACATTGGTCCACGTTTGTGCTTGGTTTTACATCGCAATGCACAATACAGCTATATAGTGGCGGTCTGTAAATGGCTCTGGGCCAGACAATCCAGTGATCAACAGCATGAGCATCAATCTGCACAATGGTCTGTAAGTAACTGAGTCTGGAATTGACAATCTGTAAGACGTAAGATAATGATAGTTCATTTATACATCCATCTGTCTAACTCAAAGGATGTTGAAATCGCAATTTGATTATTATTAAGAAGGATATAACAATCTGTCTGTGAGGCACTAGAAGGTTATAAACCACATGACTTTCCAACTGGGTACCCATTTTCTGCTGTGTGAAACAGAGGCAATTCACTTGACATCATTAGTACATGTCAACCAAGTAAACAAGCCTGACCATTTGATCCCATGTTGTCGCCTCTTACAACAAGCATGTGTTGCTGACACCCATTCTAACCAGATCTTCATGGGGTTTGTCTGAAGGAAGTCATGTGGCTCGGAAAAAAACAGCACACCATTCATATCACTGGTATTTATTTGACATTTTTGGTATTGTTGATTAACATGGTTAAGAGGATCATCCCTGATTAACATTACAACAAGAATTCTGAATATACACATATGTACAAATATTACACACAACATAACAGCTGAACAAGCCCAAACACATTCTGGTAACCATGGTATCAACGGATGTGCAACATTACCTCAAAATAACATAAAAAGTACTATCACCATGTGTTTGTGATACTAAATGCCCTGAAAGCAAAATAATATACATGCATTTCACTGTCTGAAAGTGATGTTTATAATTTAGGTGTTGTTTTAATGACTACCATTTTGAATGTTTGGAGTGATTATTACACGAATGCTGTATGTCACGGCTGAGAAATTTACCATATACAGTCATCCATCGCAATAACACGCTTCGTGATACCGCGGGGTAAACTACCCCACCACTTGCTTAAGCTTCAAAGAAGCTACAACTTCAGTGGAACCATCTTTATAATGAAACTTTATGTTTGACTACTCATATCAAGCCCTCTGTGGGGAATTATTTACACTGTGTACCAAATTGTTCAAAATGACAAATATTGCGTATATGTTAATGATAACAGATGTGAACATATGCTAAAAACATGAAAGAGGAGCTGGTCACCACAGGCCCTCATGTCATTGCAGGTAAAGATTATTATCGATCACTACTCATGACACCTACCAGTTCTTTATTGTTACTTCTACAAGTTGATTAATAGCTGATTTTGACCCTTAACTAACCTATCTCAACATAAATGGTGGACGATAGCAAGCGTCGACCAATGGGAGGGCTTGCTTTGACCACACACCCTTTATGCGGCTTTATCGTCCTTGCTATCGTCCATCCTTGTCTAGATATAGTGTACTGTGAAGCCTTTCAAGTTGGGGGTCATCTAAAAATTTATATATATTTTTTTTAAAATCTTTAATCCTCACAGTGACACGAAGGCCTGTGCTGGTCACAGCATACCTCTGCACCACTACAATACTTAGAAAACTGGCAGTCTTAATGTATTTAATATGATGCAAGGTGGTCAAACACTACGAGTTTGTCTGCAACACATTTTATGTTAAGGAAGGATAAGAATTTAAGGATGAACAACTTCTGTATTCATATATTTATACATATATTCTTAATTTATATTTTGTCATCTTTCCTTAGTGCTCCAACTTTAAATGCCTCTCAAATAGGTTACACTTTATGTTGTATATCAATCTAGCCAGATTAGATCCTCATTCTACAAACCTTCAATTCAAGAGTGAAATGAAATACCATTGTACAACATGATCTTGAACGTGACACTAGAGTCATAAGAGAGAGTGTGGTTTTACGCTTTTACCAATATTCCAGCAAATACCATGGGGGGGGGGGGGGGGGGGGCACACATTGTACCAAATGGGAAATCTAACCTTTGTCTTTGGTGTGATGAACTGATTCTTTAAGCACTAGACTACATACCCTGCCAAAGTCAATACGGAAAATAACTGCATCACATGTCTGGAACAGGGTTCTGTTCTGCAGGTACACTTTAAACCGATACATCCTTATTTGGCCCTCTAAATCCTTATTAACACAATACCACTAGTCTTGGTTATATATACCAGACTGCCACACTGATTGTAAAAATAATAATACACAAATGTTTTAGAAAAACAATGACATGTAATTACATGTAATGTAATTCTTTTAGAAATGTTACATCATGAAAATCTAGAATTGTAAAATAGTCTCTTGTTATATCCAATGTGGCCATGTATAGTTAGTGACATTAATGTCTTGAACACTGTGTCTGTTATAAAAATACACGAATATAGCCATAAAAGCCATACTGAGTCACCGTGAGTGAGTCAGTTTGATTTTACTCCACTTTTAGCAATAATCCAGCAATGTCACGGCAGGGTACACCAGAAATGGGCTTCACATGATTGGCAATGTTCAGGCTTAGTCTAGTGGTGCTTGGAGGTCCCTGTGATTTGCTGCTTTTTTTAAAATCTGGAGACCCCTTTAATATCGGTTGTAGTACATTAGAGTGGTTGGCCATAGCAAAGGCTCCTTGCTTTCAAAACTTAATTTAGCTGTGGGATCAGTGAGCTGGTTGTATGTACCCCACTCCCGTGTGTGTAAATGCTAACAATAACTGAATCCAGCACACAATAGACAAAAATTAGACATTCTTAGCTACACAAAACAATCTGAAAGCTACTAAACATGCAAAATACTGCAAACTAAAACAGTCCTAACATGACCACTATATCGTTAAATATAATCTTATGTACAAGGTTGCAGATTAACATGAAACATCCTTGTTGGCTATTCAAATGCACACCAACCATGGATAATCTATAAGATTATGTAGTGCATGAGGGAAAGACATATGATCAGATAGCCCATTCATTCAGTCTGATACTATTTCTCCTTCACTCAGGGAGTCCTCTAAGTCTCTTGCCACCTGAGGCTGACTGACTGGACTTGCTGGAGAGTCAAAGTTCTCTAATGATGAAATATCATCATAAACCTGTTCATCATCACTGTTATCACTTAGTTCTCCTGAACTACTGTTATCATTATCACTATTTTTAAGTCTTAAATGCACAGCTGTTTTTACATTTAACCCTGTTGAAATACTTGCTGCTGATGAAGTTTGAACATTGGGTGAAGAGTGAAATTGGGTGATTCCATTCTCTGAATCATGTCTGCTGCTACAGTCTGCAGACTCTGATGACACATTGCTGAGATCTTCTATCACTTGAGGCTGTACATCATCATCTGAAGAAATCTCACCCTCATCTGAAGAATCTGTATTATCCCCAATCACTTGAGGATTAAGTTTAGACGATCCTGACACAGAACTAGGAGTTGGCTGAATGACCTCCCCGAAATCACTCTCCTCTGAAGATATATCACTAGCATCTGCAATGACTTGGGAATGCCTCTGAACAAGCACATCATCTTCGTCCGAAGAAATTTCACTCACACCTTCAATAACCTGAAGAGCAGGACCTGGCAGAGAGTCACAATTTTCAGACGTAACAACTTCACCGTTGCCAAGAGAATAGTCGTGTCTAGCACTGGCTCTGTTACCTGCAGGACTACTTTCAAAGTTACTTTCAGCTTCCACAGACCCTGATAAACTGCTATCAGATGACAGCTGCTCATTGTCTTGCTGGGGACAATTGTGAGGCAAATGTGAAGTTACATTATTACTTTCACTCGTATCAAGTGGGCAAGGCTCAGGAGGAGAACTACTGACATAGTCTTCTGCTACATGTCCAGTACTGTCAGCACCATGTAGTCCACTATCCATTAACTGAGACACCATGTGTATCTGTTCGCTAGCATTTGGCAGTTGAGCACCTTTTCCATTTGAAGAAGCATCTCTGAAACTACCAAATTCAATGTCAGTTCTAATTCCAGCATCAGAATCTCCGACATCAACATCCATATATTCTTCCGATCTGTGATCAGTTGCAGTTCCATTTCTATCATTAAGTGGAACAAGGTTAGGTGAACACCCTGATGGGAACTCCACTCCAACATTAACAGATTCATCTCCAGAGGTCGACACAGTTTGGCTCATACTTTCATCCATGTTGCTATTATTCACTGTAGTGTTATCTGGCATTTCTGATGGACAGGACTCCCTAGCAACCATCTCATTCTTCTCAGTGCCAAGTTCAGGAGTGTTGACTGTTGAGGAGCTTGCATTCACAGAGCATGTATGATTGGAATTGGAATCTTGTGAAACAGGTAGTGCTTCTGATAGAGCAGTTGAAATTATTTCTGGCTGTGAATTGGAATCTTGTGAAACAGGTAGTGCTTCTGATAGAGCAGTTGAAATTACTTCTGGCTGTGAAGTGTCCCCAGGCTCACCAGGGAGGTCTTTTTCAACACTGTCTGTGTCATTGGACTCACCATTCTTGGAAGTTGTAACTGTCCTCTCTGGTGTGGTGGCATCCTTCGGTTCATCATCACTGTCAATGACCTCCATTATAGCATCAGAGGCTATTGGTCTTCCAGTGGAACTAGCCTCAATGATGGTATCACTATCTGAATTCACAACATTGATTTCCTCTTGGACTTCAATACTCTTATGACTATGAATCTCATCACAGAGAACAGGAATTCTGTCCATGAAGTTGACTCTCATCAAGTCCTGGAGACCCTGGTCTCGGAGAGAATTGCTGCTAGATGACACAGCATGTGTGGCGCTGTTATCTACAGATTCCAAAACAACATCACTTTCATCACTGGAACTCACCATCACTGGATGGTCAGATGAGGTCACTTGAGCAGTAGGTCTTGGTAAGAAATTTGATAAGCTGGACCAATTGGCTGCCGGATACCCATACAACAGATTGGTATCAAAGAAGTTTGACATCATCCCAGGGATAACTGATCTCAAATCAGACTGTGGAGTTTGAGAAATGCCCTGGTTACTTAATCCTTGGAACAAGTGAGCCATAGCATCCAATACTGGAATCCTCTGGTCAGAAACTTGGGAAACACTTGTGCTACTGGTAACAGTGCTTGTGGAAGGATCAGGAAGTCGTGGCAACTGTCTCCTGCTTTTCTTGTGTCCAGATGGATGTTTTTTGAATGATTTTCTCTTGACTTCCACTTGTTCAGCCGAGGAGTCAGAATCTTCCTTCTTTCTGTCAGAGCCATCTTTAGGAGTTGGTGATCTCTGCTGAGAGGATGAACTTGTCTGGCTGTGTGTCTGAGGTGTGGAGCTTGTACTAATGGGCACCTGCTGTGAGGAGCTGGTGCTTTCCTCGTTTGTCTGTGTCACTGTCTCATTAGATGTATCAGTTGTACGCTTAGGACTAACTGGTTCTGTTCTGATCACTATATTATCAGGGATATCTATTTCAGGATATACCACCGGAGCAGCATCAACAGTGCTTGAGACAACAGGTGCATCTTCGGACTTATCACGTTTAATGGTGATGGACAAGAGCGGATCTTTGGACGAATTTCCATCAGTTTTATCCTTCACTATTTTGTACTGGACATTATTAGAAGTACCTTTCTCTTTATCACTGTCTCGGCTCCTTTTATGCTTCTTATGTTTTTTGTGTCTATGTCTGCTTGATAAGACTTCAACACTGGAACTTCTGGACCGTCTATGTCTTCTGGAACTTTTTGATTTACTATGTCTACTTCTGTGATATCTCTCAGAGGATTTTGACCTTGACCTAGATGAGGAGTCACTGTACCTTGAGTTTCTGTGACGGTCCCTTCTCTTCTTCCTTCGAGAGTCTGAATATATTCCACTGTTTCTTTCTGGAGAATGAGTTGTACGTCTTGAATAGCCAAATGCATCCTCATAAACAAGAGATCTGGACCTATTCCTTCTTCTGTATCTGGACCTGGAGGATGGTGAAGGAGACCTATATCTTTGATGTCTTGACCCTGACCTTGACCTACTGCGATATCGAGATGTTGATCTTTGCCTACGTCGACGTCTTGATGTGGAACGGGATCTACTTCTTCTGCGATTAGATCGGGATGATGATGACCTTGACCTTCTTCTTCTTCGTGATCGTGAGTGAGATGGACTTCTTGACCTCCTCCTTTTTTTGGAGTCTTCCCGTCTCCTGGCCAGGTCTTTCTTTCTCTTAAGCTTTTCTGCCTTTTCTATCATACGCTCTTCTTCTGTATCGGTTGAAACAACAACTGGAGTCCTTTCCTGCCAGGGTTTGTCATAGCCTGTACACACCACGTCACCCGAATCTGAATCTGACTCAACCAAATTCGTCTCAGAGTCAACATTAATTCTAGTGGCACCTTCCACCTTCACATCTGACCCCTTCCTTTGTGCTATGTTATTAAGAAATTGATAGATCGGTCCTGGCTGTGAACTGGAGCTTCCAGGAACTGCAAGGGCATTGCTAGTTTCGGGAGTCAAATGCCAAGAAGGACCTGCAATAGGAGACTCCCAGCCTGAGTGGGATATAACCTGGTCATCATCTTCTTCCAATAAATCTCGGAGACTGACAGAGTACGGAGTAACCTCTGACCGAGTGTGGTGGCGTCTAACAGCCCCAGGGTCACGTCTTCTCCTTGCTGGATTAGGGTAACTTGGGGATGTTGGACAGTAAGTTGGGGACACTATCATCACATCACTGTCATTTCCATCAGAATGAACTGAGTCTGAGTCTGATACTGACTCTGGTTTTTGCTCATAGATAGCCTTTTGATCATATGAAGAAATACAGAAAGGTGACTTTGCAAAGCTTTCGAATTCATGCATGAAGTGTCTTGTGTGTCTGCTAATAAATGGAAACACATGCTGAAAAAATTCTTCACTCTGAATGGGGAACCTTTTAATCAAGTCCATGATCAATTCCAAAACAAATTGCACATGTTCCTCGTGATTGTAGAGCAAAGCATTCAACTCCCTGTTCAACCAGGGCACCAGGCGATGGGATGTAGCTGGGTTGGAGGCAAAGAATTCAGGTGATATATTCCGAGATCTTCCACTTGAATCCCTGATTCCTACCACTCGCATTCCGTTAATGTAAACGCGTCTTCTGAATTCTGACGTAGCAGCTTCTCTCTGCCGACGCCAGTTTTGACGGGTTGTAATCGTAGTAGGCAAACGGCTTCCAATATCAGGATGTTGAGAATTCCTTCTTGGACGGAAACCAAAAACATGGTCCTGGGTCAAAGTTGTCCGGTAACGAAAACGGCGTCCACTGGGGCTACCAAAGGAAAACTGGTTCCCTACCGTGTCGACTTCAAGGTGGTACTGATCATAGTCATCATAAGAGCGGACATTGTGAATTATACTCTTGAATGGCTGTTTGCACAATGGGCATTCTGCCTTGATTTTGGACCACTCCAGCAGACACACAAAGCAGAACATATGGAAGCAGCTGTCAGTGAAGGACTTATTCTCCAGCTTGCTGAGACAGATGGCACAGTTAGGGTCTGGAGATGAAGATGATCGGGATGGAGAATCTGGCTTGTCCGTTTCTTTGTCATCATCTTTGTTACCCTCAGCTGGCTTGAGTTCTTCCATTGCCTTACTTGCAGCCTTCCGTTTACTTTTTCGGGTGGGAGCATCCGACTTTGGCACCTCTGCTATGTCAGCCATTTTCTGATTTTCTAATTCTATTCCAAACCTGAAAAGAAAGATCAGCTGGTTTAGTGTTATGACTCAAATGTTTTTGTGGACAGTAGAGCAAGTTGACTGTAGTTCATTGTGCATCTTTGAAAATTTGCAACAGTGGAGCAGATCTCAAAATAATCAGTAAAATAGTCAAAAAATCTAAGATCTCATTGAGTCACAGAGGATATGAATGCATCATCAAAATATTTTCCAGTTATCAAAGATACTCATCAAAGATTACAATCTTTTGTGACCACATAATTGTCCGTACACTGCTAGTACCCTGTTGATACCAGAGTCAAAATCTCAAAGTTCAACAATGAATGAGGGTCAATACATATGGTATCCTAAATAGATAATAGAGTGTGTTTCCATATCATGAAATTTATCTCAAAAACATGTGCTCTAGGTCAAATGATTACCCATGGAAAGACATTTATGGTGTGTAACAATGTTAGCAGCTTAGTCTTCATTGAGCAACTAATAAATATTCAGTGAGTGACTAATAAATATTCAGTGAGTGACTAATAAATATACACTTGGGAAATATTGTTTTTATTTGAAACAAATTACAGCTCATTTGAGTGAGTGAGTGAGTGAGTGGGTGAGTTTAGTTTTACGCTGCTTTACACTGCACTAAGCAATATTCCAGCTATATCATAGTATACTATATGGTGTCGATCTGTAAATAATCGAGTATGGATCATAGAATCCAGTGGTCAACAGCATGAGCATCAGTCTTCGCAATTCGGAAGCCATGACACGTGTCAATCAAGTCATCGAGTCTGACCACCCAATCCTGTTTGTCACCTTTTATCATGTTTATGGCAAGTATGGAATGAAAAGGTGACGAGCATAGGAAGCTCATCTCATTTGAGTTTGATGATTGAAACACAGCACCATGCTCGAACTACCAGTAAATGTCAAACTCTGTGTCACCTGATCCATGATATCTTCCAGTTATCAATATGAAATACAGTCAAGTCTTGTTAATCTGACATCGGCCGTTGCACAACAAAATGTCAGATTAACGAGGATACTGGACACAACAACCAAGACTAAACTATGTTCATTAAATTTGTTACCAACAAAAGTGTCGGATAAACTGACTTGAGTGTATTAACAAACAGAATTGATTGTGATCAGTTATGCATCTCGGTTCCAAAAATACATTCCTTTTGTCTATATACTGAAGGTGAGTCAAGTATCTGATCTTGCATCCTTCATACAGAAAATATACAGAACTTGCCCTGAACAATCTCTCACATTTTACATGGCTGAATAAATGCCAATACAACAGTACATTTTAAAAAATTGCACACTCTCCCCTGACCAACATGTTCAAAGGATAAGGATAATAATATTTGGCTTCTAATAAAGTACCCCCGGACAACACTTGTGATATTGTGTCATCAGGTACACTGGTAAAACTATATGAATATGTTTACGACACATAATATGAGGCCATTAAGGTACATTGCCATTCATGTACATATATAAAAGCATTTCCACTTTCAGTTTATCAAGTACTCTGTTTCAAATGAATTCACGTGAAGAAAGTGTTTATGAACTGGAACTCACATGCACAATTTATTTTTTCAACTTGAACATTTATTTAATAGGTAAACATTTTGTTAGGCATCACACATCTTTAGCAAGGAATCAATTTGATTTGTAATGACAAGTTGGATGAGAGGCTCTAGGAGTTACACAGTGGTAAAGGTGGTGTATATGTGTGTGGAGGGGGATGGACTTGTTTCTCCTCCCTCAGTTACTCTTATTGTATCAGTTGAAAGTGAGCTTGGTGAATTCTTACTTACACTGGACAAAAACAGTCACGGATATATGTAAATTTTGAAATTATGAATAATGATCTATTAATTCATTGACACACTGATGAAATATCAATCATAACAAGACACAGTCATCAATATCCCCTGCATTACCTCCAATTTCAGTCTAAGTCACACTTGTTGCCATGGAAACGTGAAACATATTTTATTAAGAATATCCAAACTACCAAAAGGCACTAATACATCACCAGATCTATCTATGTACCAATTTTGGTGAAGAAATATTGAGTGGTTTTAAAGTTCTACTCCGATAAATGTTCACAGACAGATAAATGGACTGGGTGTACTTTTCATACCCTCTGCAAAACGTGTTGTAGATGATAAAAATACCAATATCCCAGACTTATTTTGCCCAGTAGATTTCATTGCTAGCACAATTCATGCTACATGTGAGTGTGATGGAATGGAAAATCTTTAGTGGCCCAAATGTTTCAAGTCTGGCCACCACTTATTGAAAGTTAGTGGCCCACACCACTTTTAGGTGGCCCAAATAAAAATAACAACAGCACAAGTCAAGATTGCAGTTGGATCAGTCATAGAAACTCTTCACTTCATGATAATTTAAATGGATTTAAATCCCTCATCAGTGTTCTGCCAAGACATTCACAACTTGGGCTCAATGGCCCATTTACACACAAAAGTCATATTCGACATGACAAGGTCATTACCGGCAAGTTCCTGACTGTATGTAATGTCAATTAAAATTCACCATGAAAGTGTGTGTGTCACCAGCCAACTCTCAACATGTACATAATGTTAATTTAATAAACATGTTAATACTGAGAATGAGAACAGTTAATGGAAGGAATGGTGTAAGCTGGGTAGTAGAAGTCTATCACCAAACTGCTTTGGTTAGCTACTTGGAATACAAAACCACCATCATGAGAAATATATGCTATTGCTAAGGCGTCTTTGTTTATCAAGGAAACTGTGAGCTTGAAAAAACGTTATTTCTACTACATCTCAAAAACCATTTGAAAGGTCTAATTGCATTACATGAATAATGTAAGCTTGCATTTTCATTACAAATAAATTTAAACAAATTTATTTGTAATGAAAATGCAAGCTTACATTATTCATGTCCAGAAAAACCATGAAAGAAGCATACACTATGATGCATTCTTCCATTTGTTACGTCATAATATATCCTTGCCTTTTCTTGCAATTATATTTATATTTTGACATAGATCTAATCGGAAAATTATCATAAAAAGATTTCTTAAATGATATGTATAGTCGCCAAATACCCAATACAAGTGACTTCCCGCTCAATGACTTGACACAACAGCAGAAAATCTCTGTTTTCGAAGCTTTGTATGAATAACATGTGAGACAATTCCTTTGATGGCAGGTGAGGTTCAAAAGCTTTGAACATTAACTAAATCAATGTACCCTTGCCAAGAGTATTTTAACAGTTGTAAGAAGTGATTCTATTGGACAAAGACTGGCTTGTAATGATGCTTTTTCCTCCACAGTCTGCTATCATGATTGGTTTAAGTCAGTCACATGACACAAGACAGCAAAGCATATTACAGTGGACAATGTCCTCGTAAGTTTTCAATACAATAATGTTTTTCTGAATGTGTTAAGCAAGACGTCGCTACCTATGCATAAATTATGGAACTTGTTGAACGTATTGTACTATTGTTATGACCTACGACAAAAATTCTTTGTGATTAATGTGAATATGTTTTTGCATTAAGGATCATATCCGAGCATGAAGATTGAGGTGGCGTAAACTGAGATCTTATTTGTTACCAGCTGGTTAGTGACTTGACTTGCATTACATGATCACACAAAACTATGGAAACAGTAATTTGTATGTAAGTTTGACAACTTTTACGTATGCTGTTGTTGATTTTATTCATTAGTTTATCCAATATGTTTAATGATTTCCTCGAAACATTTCTTTGCACTGTGACAATTTCATTGTGAAGCTGCTGCTGCTGCCGAAAATTTCTGAAAATCACTGTTTCCAAAATCTTAAAATAGTTTAGAATTTTAATCCTGCCGAAAACATATAAACTGAAATGTAATAAGAGTTTTCAGGCACTGTCAAAAGTGATAGATTATCAGGAATTGATAATGGGCCATTTTCAGGATTATTAGCCATTTTCTGAATTCAGAATGGGCCCCTGTCCTTGTATCAATAGTAAACTTCAAAACAGTAATGGGCCATTTTTTATTCTTATGTGCACAATGGCACATGGCCCTTGCCTTTCCCAATCCCTGGATTTTATATATAAATCGTAAGTGACTTTCGTAAGTGTCCTGTCATGTAGATGTACATGATCATTTGTATTTAATTTCATCTCAACTTAGACATGCCTGGGCAAACTTGCAAGTTTAATGGTTTAGACATAGTTCATAGTTAAGGGTTAACAATGTGAAAGTCATGAGTCTATATTTGACAGATCCTCGTATGTACTGGATCATATTATCTGACACATGACATACAGCAGTGAACATCTTCCCAAGAAATGGTACTGTTTCTACACATGGTAATCTACATAGACAACATATTTACTGTTTGTCACTTCATGTTTAAGTACAAGAAAATAAATGTGGTTTGGTGTACAACTTTTTAAGATAAAACATAACAGGGATGCTTTCTCATTAACCATTAACATGATAAAAATTCAGTGAAAATAAAACCTGGCAGTCAGACAATCTCTCAAGAAAAGGAGGCCAAACTACTCTTCAAACGAATTTTATTGAATAAAATTGAAATTGAATAAGAACACTAAACTGATGATCAGATTATTAACCTACTTGGAGTATTTAAGTTTGTTAAGTGTCTATAACTAGCCGTACTAAATTTCCTAATCAAAGCATATAACATACAATGTCATTCAAGTCAAATTACTGTCTGGCCGACATGATAACCCATATGACTGAGAAGGAAATAAGTATTGAGTGGCAAAAGCAAGGGTTTCAACAAACCATGTTTCTTCCTACCTGACCAGAAGAAACATCATTTGCAAGACGAATGACTGAACCACGTTTTACATACATTTTGATTGTACTCACCATTAAATAAAAGTGTCCTAGATCAATCAAATTGTCACAAAATAACTGCAATGTCAACCATCATTATCAACAACCGGAAGCTAAATTTTGGAATAGATGCCTTTGATTGTTAGTACGAAGATTACGATTGGTTCACCTCTTGTACTTAAAACCAATGGTGTTCTACGTATTAGAAGTCAGGAGAAATAATTGTTTGATATTTTGTAATAATTTAAAAACACATTTGACAAATATTGGTGATTTGTATGCAATAGTCTCTTATTACAATAGTTAATAATATTTTAAAGTGTTCAATGGTTAATTAGAGGGTGTGTTGTGACAAGTGGCAACGAATAATCAATGCATATATCCACAAAAAGTAATCCATGCTCCCCATTGTAAATTTCGGCAATATCTTGAAAGTGGACCATTACACTCAAGGAAATCTGATAAAGTCACCGCATTAAGTCAAAGTTAGCAAATGTAAGATCTGTGACAGATCACACTAGCTCCAAGTTTTCAAAGCTTCTTTTCACGCACGATGTCATTCTCAGTTAATACAAATAACTAAAGTTACCCTGAGGCCAACGGTATGCTGTTTATGTTGACTATCTGTAAAGTCAGTATGTACAGTTTTTCTGTTCTTTACTATAAATTCGAATAAGCTTCAAACCCAAATTGCCTTAGGATAATTTGCTGGTCTTTCCATTTTGCCAAATACATTCCCGGATTTTACATTTAGAAAAGTCATAGAAAGAAAAGTACATCAGTTGCATATTGTCATATATAAATTGAATGGTTTTCCCGAAAACTTTGAAATGTGTTCTTGCATTTTTGCCATGGAAAGAGTTCCTGCCGTTCCCCCATATTCATTCTCCTGCAGATTAACATATCTAACACTTAGTGGTTCAACTCTATATACTGTACTTCATTCTTTAGTGTTAGTGTTTTGTTATTTTTTTTGAGAAAATGATCAAAGCAAATAAGGAGCATCAAACATTATACCTCATTGTTAACCCCACTTAATTCTAATGTATGCTGATTAAGAGTGATTGAACTATTTATGGAAGTGTATTCTCCAGAACTATTTTAACCATGTGGTCCCTCGAATGGCTTATTTCGCCAAAAATATGACAGATGTGAAAAAGATTTTTGTTGCTTTTTACAGATGAAATGTTTCAGTATGCAATGGATTGTTAACATTTAGCAAGTTGATTCTACTGTTATTTGAAATGGGCCGTCCTGAATGAGTTATTCTTTCCAGACATGCCGATGACCATGATGATAGGTATCCTTGTTTCAGTGCAAGCATGTAATCTTCTGGTTCAGATCACCTGAAAAAATTATATCACCTTGAAGAGGACTGCCATAGCTTTATGATAACATTATGAGTGTAGAAATCCATCAAAGTTTACAGTATTTAGTTGTTAATGTACATGGCAGTGATTGCCCATGATCTGGAATACTCTAACACACTGTAAATATTATTCTTTAGATATATATCTATACAGAGATGAATCATGAGCTGCTCAGATTTCAATATTTGGTCTTAACTCTTCTAATGAAACGGTGTTCTTCTAAAAAAAGAAATCTTGATTTTGCACTTTTCCCCTTATCTGAATGCCAACTTTTCTATGCTTCAAAAGAGAAATTACCCCCTTGCTTATGCAGAGTATGCAGAATCTGTGAGGTTAGATTTGTTCACAGAATTTTCGTTCATTAACTGAGTGAGATTTGCATGCTATTTTAGCCAAATATGACTTTTCTTTAAACATTTTTGATTTACGACAATACAGAAGCAGCAAAATGGGTTAAAAAGTGAACCAAGAAATCATGCCCCGCAGCAGTGATGAGGAAGAAGGTGGCGGAAGTAAGCAGAAAGGTAAATCAGTGTTATGATGTTGATGCCTTGGATCCTAGTTAATTACATATGACTGTTCAAAATCATGTTTCCAATACTATATTCCTGGCAGATGATTTTTTACATATAAAGTAACATTTCTAGTTCTGTAACTGGATTCCCAGATAAACCTGATATAAGTGTGAAACATATTTTGACAGTTTGGACAAAAGGGGAGAAATGTCTGGCGCCATATTCTGGAGATGGGGAACTGTACAAAGCATGCATCAAAGAAATTCATCATAGGAACGGAAAGGGGATCTATGCTGTGGTGAAGTTTGATGAGTACGACTCAGATGAAAATGAAGAAGTGCCCATTGATAACCTCCAAGCAACCAAGCAAAAGTCTGTATGGAGGAAAATTGATGTGGACTCTGCAGAAGAAGGTGAACATTTGAAGTTGTCTACGTAAGCTCTGATGATATATTAATCCTTAATGCTGGCTTCTTGTCAGTCAGGGGTGGTGGGGTTGCCGGAGGGTTAAAGCATATGCTTGTCATGCCGAAGAGGCAGGTTTGATTCCCCACACGGGTACAGTATGTGACGCCCACTTCTTGTGTCCCCTGCCATGTTATTGCTGGAAATTATTGCTAAAATCGGTGTAAAACAAACTCACTCACTTCATGCTTGATATCATCTGGTCTGGTTGTGTTGGTGTCCTCAATCTGTCTTGCTGGCTTCTTGTCAATCATGGACAATCCTATTCATTTTGAATAGAGTGAATTAACCACATCAGTGAGATGACACCTTCTTTGTAGATGATGCGTACCTTGAGAAGAGCATGTTTAAGCCACTGCGTGGAAACGAAGAATATTTAAGACTTGAGTGAGTATTTATATGTACATGTATTTTTTCATTTTTATGACAAAAATCTCAATTCATGAAGTCCTGAATCTTGTTACCAGATCATCCACATTTATCCTCAGTTTGTTATAGAAAGAATGTTATAATTTTCATGTGTTCATGTTTAAGAGCAAGACTTTGAAAAACATGACAAAATTCTTTTGGAGTGCCTGTTTATGTTTTACGGAAAATGGTTTGTGCTACTGAAAGACGCTTTATATGTTTTAGCTGTTTGGTCGCTGCACACATTTGGAAACTAACCTGCTCTCAGCATCAATATTGAAAATTAAAATATTGATATTTATAGGAATCAGTTTATGTGACTCATGATACCCAGTCCTGACCAGTCTACACTATAAGCTATGTTTTCATTTTTAGCACTTAAAAGATAACATTAACTTGTTTCAACTGACCCAAGATTTTAAAAGAAAAATTGATTGAAATATTCATATTTTGAAACTTACCCTATATCACATCTTGTACTCTCTCTCGTCCAACTGAGTGGAAACAAAGCTGTAAACCTAAACCAGGCCTCTCGTGTCTATTCGCCAGTGCGCTCTATGCAGCTCCTCTTTCAGGACAGCCTTTGTGTCTCCTGAGAATCACGTAACATGCTCTACTACCTGCTCACATGAAAACCCATCTCTCAACGTTCTCTACCTTGTCACAGAGCTGTGCAGACTTTTCTGTGAGCTTGAAATTTTCTTCACGGTTCCATGTGTCAGTATGAGGAAAACAGACTCTTCCACCAAGGAAGGGAAATTTTGTATTCTGCCTAAGAAGATATTTTCTACGTCTGACTAACTAAACTTACGTAGACTGCACTAACTTGAGCTCATGAGATCGTAGATGTGAGCAGTGCAAACATGTGGATGAAGATGCCTTTACAGACTACAGGAGGGCTGGTACTCTCCGCTGCTCTGATATTGACTCGAGCAGTCATAGGAGTTTGGGCTTTCATCCACAAAGAGGTCAAGGAAAGATCATCCTGTCAAGATTCCTCATCATGTGGTCATGCCTACTTCTGAGTAGGAAGAGTTCTTAGAGGCTTCTGATTCTTACCTCTCATAGAACGTGTCTTTTGTTTTGCCCATTGGATGCTTTGTAATGTTGTCCTACTATCTGTTCACGGATCGTCGTCATGGACCATATGGCGAATCTGAAGGGATCTTCCATGTCAAGGATCATGGAGCCACTATGACCATGTCTCCGTGAGTGAGTGAGTGAGTGAGTTCAGTTTTACGCCACACTCAGCAATATTCCAGCTATATGGCGGTGGTCTGTAAATAATCAAGTCTGGACAAGACAATCCAGTGATCAACAACATGAGCATCGATCTGTGCAGTTGGGAACCAGTGACATGTGTCAACCAAGTCTGCGAGCCTGAGCACCGGATGCTGTTAGTCGCCTCTTACGACAAGCATAGTTGCATTTTATGGCAAGCATGGGTTGCTGATCGGGATGCTGATGACATCCCAGCAGGCGAAAGACTGAGACACTTCTCTCCCAAATAGACCATTTTAAATGACCTTTTTGTGCTAGCGATGCTGTCTGAAGGTTACAAGTTACATCTCATCGGATCGCCTCCCCTGACCAATGAACTGATGGGATGAACCTATCCATTGAACCACCATTGGTATGTTGCTAGAGAAACATGAAAGCGAACATCTTGGTCCATTGCCCGTCACTCTAAGCACTTACTCCCCAATATTTCTGGTCCTAAAGAAAGACTCTTACTACCTGCACATCATCTTCAACATGAAGCGCTTCAATTGCCAGATTCATGAACCATCACTTGGCAACAATCTGAAGACAGGGAGTGACCTCATCAGTCTCAAACTCCAAAATGTGTATCTTCATTTTCCAATCCATCCAGGGCATCCCAGGTAACCAAACGTCATGTGGAAGGAATTACCAATAGTGAGTCCTTCCACTTGG
Organism: Haliotis asinina; assembly: GCF_037392515.1. Lineage (NCBI taxonomy): Eukaryota > Metazoa > Mollusca > Gastropoda > Lepetellida > Haliotidae > Haliotis > Haliotis asinina. Next base: position 30,414,644 of record NC_090286.1, on the reverse strand, counting down.
AATTTCTATAGCCCCATGGCTTTTAATCTGAATCACAAAGCCCAACACGCAATTTAGCGTTGGGTCCCTCTGGCACTGTCTCAAAAAAGAAGTCTTCGCTAACAGGCAGGAGTTGTTGGGTCTACTCACTTCAGAGTAAATCCTAACCTACAGAAGTCAACTCCAGCTTCAGCCCATTCATTATCTCGAGGTTGACGATCCCAACGCACTGTTTCGAGTCCCTCTGCTGCTTCGTCCAATACTCCAGTGGTGGCTCAATGAATGGAACTTTTGTGGAGGAGTCTGTGTGAAGCCGTTCATTCCTACTCATTTTCTGTTCATAGATGAATCCCTCAAGGGATAGGGCACTCAGCTTCTCAATCATCAGATGACAGGGCAGTGGTCTTTTGACAAAAAGGGTCCTGAACATCAGCGAATTGTAGTTCAATGCAGTCATTCTGGCCTTACACCAGTGTGCACAAGAGCTTTGATGCACCAGTCTACTGATTTGATCAGACAACTTGACCATGGTTTCGTACTTAAACCATCTAGGGTCAACAAGTTTATCCCGTCTAGATTGAGCATTTCAATTCTTACAACTCGTTGAGACACATCCCAGGTTGCAAAATGTAACCGCTGATGCTATGTCTTGATCCAGTCGAGTTGCATCCACAGATGTTTCAAGTGCTTTGAAAACTGATTATCAGACCTCAGGTGGCCTTGTTCATGACCAGGTTCAACAATCAACTTCCAAACTTCCAAACATGTTGGCTTGGGAACAGGGTGCTCTGCCAGCTGCTGATCACCAAGTAGATAACGACACTGATGTTGGTCGCGCCCTTTTGGCCAGTGAGATATTGGTTTGTGGACTGCCAAACACTCGCTGATCCAAACCTAGTACCACCACCCAGCTGAGACAGCCCACTACTGCATCCTCACTTGGATTGTTGCCATGCACCTCCTCAAACACTAAATGTGCCTGTTTGGCCATCTTTAGACGTTACTTCTAGCCAAGGACTATTCCTGCATAGTGGCCTTGGCTATTACCATGGCTAATTGTACATCCTCACCTCCCTTACATGATGACAAATAATTGAAGTTAAAGGGCAATTGTAGAATTAGGGGCATCCAGTCCCCTACTACTGCCTCTGCTGAGGTTGTCACAGAATTCCTTGAACACTTGCACTCTACTACTAAGAAGGTGAAAGCCTCTACACTGGCTACATATTCAGCTGCTATAGACTCGGTGTTGGCCACATCTATAGGTGTCACGATCTCCATCATTCCAGAACTCAAGTATCTATTGCATGCATACAGATAAACCAATCAGACTGACCAGTTAAAGAAATTCCATCCTCCAGCAGGGGACCTCTGCCTCCTTATACATACTGAATAGAGTCTAAATCTAACTTCATCCTACTTTATTTCTCCCTCGCCTGATTCAACATTAGGACCTTCAGTACAGCCGACAGTCACATGGCTTTATCATACACTCTGAGACTTACTTTGTCCCATGATGTGGATGTGATCACCACTAATGTTTACTGACCTCTACTCGTAGGAGCAATTATGTCATTAAAGTGTCAATTGTCGAATTCCAGTGGATTTTGATGCGTTTTGTTTCTTTAATGTTGGACTCATCCTTGATTAAATTTAAGCAAAGGAGCAAGGGTCATTTGTTGTTGTTCAGAACTGAAAGTTAAAATAGTCAGCTATGCAAGTCATTTCAACTTTCACCTTCGAATTCACATTGTCTGTGGGGACAGTCTTATTGAGTTCTGTCTTTTACCTACATAAGAAGATTGGTGGCGGAAAACCATTTTACTTGGGAGTGCCCATCTCCTTGAGAGTTTTGTTCTTAGTACACAAAGAGGTTCTCTGGGTTGACCCATCACAAGCATAGGAGTTATGGACTCTCAGGCCTTACTTGTGTTTTGTATCTACAGTTGTGTACAGGTACTTAGCACTGGCCATATGCACTGTTTGACACGGATAGTCTCGTGTGATGGGATAACTCTGAAAATTTGGAAATTTTGACTATAAATTGTATGTTTATATACTTATAGACCTAAGAGAGAGAGAGAGGAGAGAGAGAGAGAGAGGTCACATATCATGTAACATAATGGACAATGAATGCAGGCTTTGACTGTCATTTCTGATTCGGATCTACAGGTTATCTCCTGTAAACACTGGGGAGAGGGGATTTATTAACTTGCTTCCTACTTCCCTCTCAGTTCCTGTGCAAACATGAGTACTGATTAATTGAACAGGTAGATACAATCGTGGTTTGTCGCGTTTGATGTTTGCCTGACTCTTAACAAGCTTTAACGTCTCTTGTCTCTCTCTTTCTCTCGTGATTGGGACGCTTACAAATACTATTTAGAGACTGGCTCAGAAGTAGGCCAGCAGAACCTATTGAAGTACAGAATATGGCTGAATGAAATAATTCAGGGAGAGTGTTTAGACTTCAGTGTTTATTATTCCTCTGAATACACAGGCAGTACTTCATCAAATACACTGTGAGAATATTGACACCTTTTGTTTCTATTTCTAGGGGTAAATTCAAAACTGTTGATAGTGACAGTGATGAAGACTGGCAGTCACATGCACCCAAAACAAAGGGAAAAGTTTCAGAATGGAAAATGAGCCTGTCATGTGAAAAGGGCTCCCAGATAAAGTCTCATGGCAAGAAGAAAACAGTCGTAGCCATCGGAGGAAGGAAGAAAAATAAGGATACTCCCAAGAATCGAAATATTGGGTAGGAACAGTTCTGCAAAATAATCCCATCTTGTGGATGGTTAAGCTGACTGGCATAGTATTGAGTTTTACACAGTGATAATAAGTAAAACTGGTAAAATAGCCCCAGTTTCAAAACACTGATTTGTTGGATAAAAGCATCACACAAACATCATTAAATTACTTCTAAAGACCCACACCCATTCATTATAGTGTCCATGATTCACAAGAAGCCAGCACAAGCACAAGACAGATTGAAGACACAGGGACAAACAGAACAGATGTCAAGTCTGTACAGAGAAGTAACAAGTCAACCACCTGTACACGGAATGAGGATGAATTCACAGGTAAGCCTTACCTATTTTGATTCTTGTTCTGCATTATAGTTTTGTTTGAATTTTCAATATATTGTTTTCCATGCATTGTATTGTACATATTTCATTGTGAAGACATTCCTGGGATAATTCTGTATTGCATACAACCAGCTTGTTTGTATTTTAACAGGGTTCACTGAGGATGATATGGAAAAACCAAAATTTTCCTTTACCCTGTCAGCTAGTAAAGTGCCATTCCTGTTGTCTGAGCAAGGGGAGACACCAGTAGTACAGGTGAGTCATTATGTCCATGTGAGTCAATGAAGCCAGTTGAGTCACTGTGTCCAGGTGAGTCAATGAGGCCAGGTGGGTCACTGTGTCCAGGTGAGTCAGTGAGGCCAGGTGAGTTACTGTAGCCAGGTGAGTCAATGAGGCCAGGTGAGTTACTGTGTCCAGGTGAGTCTCAGTGAGTCACTGTGGCCAGGTGAGTCAGTGAGGCTCAGTAGCTCATGATGTTATTACAATGTTTGTGATTGGGAAGTGTTCCTCTGAGGTAGCAAGCTGATAAAGTTTGACTCCCTCTTCATGATAGTGCAGATTAAATATTATTGTCATCACATAAAGTGTCCTTTCTTATCCTCAAACAATGTTCAAAATATTTGCAAAGTCTCTGTCATCATGATATATGCGAAATGATTCTAAAAGTGGCTTGAAACCACACTACACACTCAAAGCTGGAGTGTTAAACGATGATAAAAAAAGGTATTACATATAATAATGTCTGAAATAATTGAGAGTTTATGCTAAACATAACAAATGAACGATAAAATTTCAATGAAAAAATTCTAGGTGCCGGCACCCATCAACCAGTATCTGCGAGATTACCAGCGGGAAGGCATCAAGTTCCTGTATTCACATTACAGGGAAGGTCGAGGTGCTATACTTGGTGACGATATGGGACTTGGCAAAACTGTACAGGTACTTCAGTTGTAGTCATGGAAACGTTGAACAGAGGTGCCAGCTGTTTCAATCGTTATGATTTTGGTTTCACATGCACCACATTTAATCAAGTGAAATATATTGAAAAATGCATATTTTTCCTTATCCTGACTCATGCTTAATTGCTTATCTCCTCTTCCCTGGCGAAGGTAGTGGAACACCTGAAATCACTTGAAGTTCCCTTCTAAAAGAAGTGGACGTAAAATACACTCACCCATGTGTAGCCTCCCCTTTCCCGCGCAAAAGGTCAGCTGACCGACCATGCTTGTCAGTCTCTCTCCGAGGGCAGCTGGAGTTACCTGGGATCTCCACTAGTTTTTAAACTTTTTCAGTCCTTTAACTATATTTATGTCATATGCGGTATTCGGGTTATGTATATGTATCACAATTTGTTTATTTGTGATTATTGTGTGTTTATATAGCACGTAGTAGTCTCAGTTTATGAAATCGTGTTTACAGTGTAGATTATGGCTGTCAGCGGTTGACCCACTCTTATTTTCTCCAGCGTGTAAACCCTTATGTTCTTCCACTATTTGCTGTGAATTTTGCAGCAATTTATCTGTTTCAGAATTTATTGTATGCATTCGTTCTTTTCACAGGCGTGCGAGGGACAGGCAACGTCGACTTTCATTAGTCATGTCTAAGCGGGTTATTTAGCATCGGGTAACCGTTTTTCATTAACTGCTGAATTTCATTCCAGTTACCAGTTAGGCATGTCTCCAGGGTTATGCCTTGGGTCCAGCGAGTCGTTCCTTAGACCACAGAAGAGACCACAGAAGAGGCCATCGCAGCCTAAGAAGTCTAGATCACCATCGTCAACATTCATCGACGAAGAAGTCCTTCGGTGACGAGGTCAGTCCTCTACAGGGACGACATATCTATGATGAGCCGCCATTGATGCTACACTTCGAGCAGAATGTCAACCGGCATAGATAACTTCGTTGGACAACGTAGACTTCGTCAGCAGCTTTGGTCATCGCCGTAGACATCTCTACGAGTCATCACTGCACTCAACGCAGCCGTTTGATGCAGACGCCTTCATGCAACATGAGCTTGAAAAGGTCGTGTTGAAGAAGAAAGAAGACTGCAATCTTCAACTACATCAACTGTTGCTCCTAGATCAACCGAGACTGCATCATCACCACTCTGGGTCTTCAGACAACGCTGACTTCATCAGCAGCCTTGGTCATTACAGCAGACATCTCTATGAGTCAGCAGTCACTGCACTTAACAAAGCTGTTCGACGCAGACGCCTTCATGCATCATGAGCCTGGGAAAGGTCATGTTGAAGAAGAACGAAGACTGCAATCTTCAACTATGTCGACTGCTGCTCCGTGTGACTCATCTGGCCTTCAGTTGGAAAATTCCGACATTCTACTTAGAAGACAATTTGTCCACATCAGCTTCAAGTGGCGGAAGTTTTTTTAAGCGCTATACTCATCTAGACACATGCTCGCCAAACAGCATGGTTACGGAAAAGCCTAAATGCTAGCAAGGGTATCACCATTTGAACAAGATTTCACGATGATCAGTTGTCTGCTACACAGGTGATGTCACGTCTTCTATCAGGAGGCTTGCAACAATGAACGACAGTTTCTGATTGGACAGACAGCCAGCTATAAATAGACTTCCTTGGAATGTCAACTCATTTGTAATGAACAATGTTGATGATCTGAAGAATGATGCATCTTCACGGCATACAAGTCAACTCAGTCTACGGTTGGACTTCACTATCAGGCTACTAACTCAGCTCGGGTGACATGAGAATCTGAATTCCTCGGGATTTGATTCATCACTACATTGAAATACATCGCTGTCCTAGAGGATCGGTGGGTCATAGTTCAAGCCGATGATTAGAACAAGTTCTACTCTCTCTGTTATCACTATGTAAGTGATAATGTCTACTCGATCTGCTCACGTCACCTCAGGATATGACCAGACGAAGACGTCTACTACTACGTCTATGACAGCGGTTCCTGAGTCCACTGTTTCACATCCTGACCGGTTTACTACATCTTGAGGCCATACCTGCTATGGTAGACTCGCCAGTCAATATCTGCGCAGGAACTTACATGTTAGAGCCGGCATTCAACAGCCATCTTTAGGTAGGCACGTATCTCTAAAGATGGATTGCCCATCTAAACAACGAGGTTGCAGCAGGATTCTGGAAGAAGGAAGATCGAGCTCTTCTCATCAACCAGTTGGAGATGAAAGTGGTGATGCATGTTATCCATCATTAGACACCTACGGAAGTATTTTGCAACACTATTTCAGTGTGGATCAGAGCTGTTATACGGAAAGCCTACAAAGCAGCAGGATTGGAACCTCCACGAGCCTCCAACCCACATGAAGTCAGAGCTTGGCCTCTACACTAGCGATACATGGGAATCGCTCACTATCAAGTATAATCGAGGGCTGCTTTTGGAAATCAAACACGGTGTTTGTCGACCATTACCTATGAGACATAGTCATGGAGGACATCACTGGCATTTTGGGCCTCTAATAGTTGTGCAGCAACTAACGGCTCCCCGGAGGCGCTGAGTTCATTCACCTGTTTTATCATGTGACTTGTGTAAGCTAGATGCTCTGCACACGTCTTGAACAGACTAGCATGAGTGATTATGACCCTGTACTCGTAATGAAGATACTTGTACATGAAGAAGGGTCACAGCTAGTCTTGATGGGAATATCCTGACATTCAGTTGCATCAGACACTAGCAGAATGCTAGTTATTTTGGGTATCATCACGTTCCAGTCAACGAATCCTTCAGTAGAAGACAAGTTTGACTGGATATGATCCCTCCCAGAATCTACACTGGCATTCATCAGTTTGGGAAATTATTGGACGTGATTTCAACAGCCAGCAGAATTGAGCGTGGCCTGACCCACCACCATTTCCATCGGATTCTGTAAGCAATTAAGCATCAGTCAGGAGAAGGTAAAATGTGCAATTTTCTGAATAAAATTGATATTTATAGTTATCCCAACTCATGATGGAAGCCCTCCCAGCCGTCCCTCACGGGCATGCTGAATTGCAAAACTTCTTGTATCAGGCGATTTACAAGGAGAGAGTGACAAGTATGGTCGGTCAACTGACCTTTTGCGCGGGAAGGGGGAGGCTACACATGGTTGAGTGTATTTTACGTCCACTTCTTTTAGAAGGGAACTTCAAGGGATTTCAGGTATTCCACTACCTTTACCAGGGAAGAGGAGATAAGCAATTAAGCATGAGTCAGGATAAGTATATAATATCAAATTTATTCAGAAAATTACATAAATGAAACATTGCCAGTCATTTTGCTGGATATTGACAGTTTGAAGGGATGGGACAGGTTCCATATGTCAGATGTGATCTCCATCGTGACATTACATTGTGTATGGACACGATTAATACTTCAGTGACGTGGTGATGTAGCCTAATGGTTAAAGTGGTCGCTCACCATGTTTAGGGTTGAGTCTCCACAGTGGTTCAGTATGTGATGCCCATTTCTGTTGTCTCCTGGTATGATATTGCTTTACAGTTTTGAAAGTCTGTGTAAAAACCATACTTACTCAATTGTAAGAAAAGATCAAAGCAGAATGGTGTTCTCGTTTTGTATTATAAGTGTCTCTGTCTGTGAAGGTGATAGGACTGCTGGCTGCGTTGTTGCACAAGCAGGGAAACAGGATGGACGTCATGAGACAGAAGCCTAAATTTATCAGAGAGGTGAGTTTGTATGCTACATCAGCCTAGCACAGTAACTATGGTAAGTATTAGGTTAGTAACACTATGAATACTAGGCAGTAGGGGTGGCGATAATACCGGTTAACCGTTATATTGCAATTTGAACTTCAGAATACAAAGTAGTGGGGTACACTTTTCGCGAACTGGTTCACCCGATACGATTAGTTCTGTGACCATGATTGGTAATTTTTATGATGTTAGTCAAAAATACTATTAACATTTGTATATCCTTTATATTACTATACCTTAATAATTTTGTGAATGTTTATTGGTCATATGATTGCATTCACGTGACTTTTAAGCCACATAAATAGACAGTCTAAGTAAGCTTAGCCTCAGTACTTTTCGTTACACTCCACTGCCAAATCTAGCGAAACCTTATGGGAGGTCGCGTCAGGTATCCTTTGAGATTGACCAATCAGAACACAGCTTACCAAATTGTGAAAGTGAACATTCGCACATACCTTTTGAACTTTTTATCCCTGAAAGGTTCGTACCCAAACGATTCCAACGCTATTTAGCGTACACTTGCTTCTGGGTGATGCGCACAACGCACATTACAACCATGACAACAGCGAGTAAACAGTCACTGAAAAAAGTGTTTTTGGCAATATCAAGGATGTCATCTTGCAGAAATATTAGCTAATGGTAACCATGTCAACAGAAACCCAAAAGCATATATACTGCAGGTCAATTAACTGTGTTATATGCGGACATTTGTTTGTGGAGAGATCTGTGTCAGTGACCTGAATATTTTGTAAGTCCCTTCGATCCCTAAGTAGGAGCTTTTGTCTGATTGGTTAAATCTGTTCAACCATCTCGCGTTTGATTGGGTGGTCATAGGTTGCTCAAAGTTTGCGACCTCCTGCTAGGGTTTGTTAGACTCAGTGTTGGAGTGTAACGAATAACACTGAGACTGAGTTTACTTAGTCTGCATAAATAGAAAAAATAGATTTGTACCGGCATTTGTTGTAGGGATGCTTTTCCAAACATTTCCAGTTTATCCCTTGTACAATCAAACTTGAGTCCTGACAGTGGCCAGTGGCATTGTTTCAAAAGAATAAACAGTAATTTCATTACCTTAAACTATGTGTTACACTTTTACAATACATATTGCAATACGCCAACATGTATCACAAAATATCACAATGCAAAAGCTTTGGCAATACCCAACCCTAGTTGCACTATAATATAAAATGTAGTAGGTACTTGAGGAATATGTTTGTGCATATCACAAAGGCATAAGTTTATATCAGATACTCTTTGACTACTTATTACAGTGGTTTGATCACAGTGGTGAAATACGACATGAATCCATTGTAAAAATAGTAGCAGTGATTTCAACATGATATTGTTATGCGTGTAACAATTAGTACTTATAGCTCAATTCTTGTAGGTGAGGGAAGTAGGATATCAATTTTTCTTCACCATTTGTCTGCTTCTTGAAAGTGAAACAGGAGTGTGTTTCCATTTGTCAACACTTTTTTACACTTGATCTTCTGTATGAGGGAATCTTTTTGTGACAACAGTTGTCAGATACATCAGACCAATTTGCTGACATGGACTACAAACCCTTCCTCATCATCGGCCCTGGCAGCGTCTTGTACAACTGGTTGGATGAACTGGACACGTGGGGATACTTTTCTGCAAGGTCAGCCATAATTTATCTGTTCTTGAGGGACAATAAATTAAGTCAGGGGTTATCTCCCCTGTTTCTGTTCAGCAAGGTCAGTCAGTGTTTTTCCCCCTCTTTATACATAGCAAGTTCAGACAAGGTTATCCCCACTTTTTCTACATTGCAAGGTCAGCCAACATTTCCCTCCCCTTTATATATATGTAGCAAGTTCAAACAATGTTAACTTACCTTTTGTATGCAGAAATTGTAGTCTATAGTATGGTCAGCCAATGTTTTTCTCTTCTTTATGTAGGGGTGATGGGGTACCCTAAAGGTTAAAGCGCTGGCCAACGTTTTGTCCCCTTTATGTATACCTTTTCAGTCAAAGTTATCTCCAGTTTTTCTATGCAGCAAGGTCTCCTTTTCATTTCCCCTTATATATGAAGTTCATTCAATGGTTATCTCCCCTTTTATGCAGCAAGGTCAGCCATAATTTTTTCTCCTTAATGTATATAGCAAGGTCAGTCAAGAGTTATCTCCCCTTTTTATGCAGCAAGGTCAGCCAAAGTTTTTTTTTCTCTTTATAGATGGCAAATTCAGTCAATGGATATCTCCCCTTTTTCTATGCAACAAAGTTAGCCTACGTTCAGCCAATGTATTTTTCCCCCTTTATAGCAAGTGCACTCTAGGATTATCTCCCCTTTTGCTATGCAGCAAGGTCAGTCAACAATTATTTTCCCCTGTGTATATGTAGCATATTAAGTCAAGGGTTGTGTCCCCTTTTTCTATACAGCAAGTTTAGGATTTCACCCATTGTCCATACATAGCTGAACCATCTCCCCTGTGCCTTGTAACTAGCATGTAGGTGACAAGGGTACTGAGCACAATAGCAATATGTCAACTATCTGGATTTTTAAGTGCATGTTTTTAAGAAACACCTTAAAGGATTAAGGCCTAGAAGAGGCTGGTCAAGCAATTGTAAAGAAAGTTGACTGAAATGGAGGGTGGGTGATCAGTCTGATATTTTACTGATTAGATGTCATGGGACCAAAGAGCACCCATTTCCTGATACTGAATGATGAAGTAATCCTTTGTTCCAGCAAGGTTAGTTTTAAGCATATGTTATTTCTGCCTTCAGCAAGTTTCATGGTTCGGACAAGAAGACATGCTTGGCTGAAGTCAAGAAAGGAAAGCTGGAGGTTGTCGTGACAACATTTGAGACATTCAGAGACAACATGGTCAGTTGAGACTTAAAAGTCAACTGCCCTCATTCATCCATATCCATCCATGGTACTATCACATTGTGTAGGGATTGTATAGATACCATAAGGTCACATAAATATCCTACAGTTCGGTACACTGTAGTGAAATCCAAAAATTTAGTATTTTTGGTTCTCCCACCACCATTTTATTAACCTTTAGATCTTTTCCAAAATGTCTAGAAAGCAAATCGTTTTTTCAAAATACATACATTTCTTTCAATCTTTGCTGAAAGGCCAGTATTTTTTGGAGGTACATTCTCATATACTGAACCAAAACTCTTTCAATCTTTGCTGAAAGGCCTGTATTTTTTGGAAGTACATTCTCATATACTGAACCAAAACTCTTTCAATCTTTGCTGAAAGGCCTGTATTTTTTGGAAGTACATTCTCATATACTGAACCAAAACTCTTTCAATCTTTGCTGAAAGGCCTGTATTTTTTGGAAGTACATTCTCATATACTGAACCAAAACAGACCGAAAAGGCCTTGTACCACAATATGCACCTCACCGTTGTAAGATTGTAACATTGTGTATTCTAAAGATGGTAACATTGTGTATTCTACAGCTTATCAGGTGCTCTGTTCGTGTTCTAGGAGCTGTTGGACTCTGTTGACTGGGAAGCTGTGATTGTGGATGAGGTCCACAGGATCAAGGTAGGTTCATGTGACAAGTGCTTCACCACATACACAGTCATGTAGGAGAGGAGGCTGAAGTGGTCATGGCACCCATTCATATCAGTCAGATTAAGGAATTCGAAAAGTGTTCATGCTCAGCCCAAGTCACAAAGTGAGTCAGGCAGACTGCATAATTCTTTTTCAAAAGAAGTCCTCCTAGCTCTACATGAAAGCATTGAAAGTGAGGTGCAACTTAGATGGCTAGAGTTACCTGCTCTTGGTTGTAGGGGCCCTGAGGACGCTTGTAGGGTGGTCTCCCAAGACAAATAACGTTTTTGTTTTGTAAATATTTCTATTTAAATATAGTTACAACTGCTGTAGGCTTTTAAATAGACATTTTGATGCTAATATGTACCCCAAGGAGGATCCTCTTCAAAGAATCCCTAACCTCTACAGGTTTGTATGAACAGCTGATATGTAGGGTGCCTGAAAGATGTCTGGTCAGTCAAACCAAGGAGATCAGAACCTTAAGAATCCAATTTTGTTTTCAGGTTTCATTATATTTGAAGCCCTTCACCCTTTCAAGAAAACTATTCAGTAAATTCAGTCAATGAAATCCTTAAACACGTAGATGTACTGAAGTCAATGCTTAGTTCGGACTTGTGGAATCCAATGTTTTGGGAGAGACTGGTATATGGGAATCATTTTCTGGATACATTGGACAAATAACGGAGAGAGTGGGTTGTCACAAATGTTTGATGTTTCCACTACAGGGACTAAAAGCACAGACAACTCAAGCCCTCCGTTGTCTGCACACAAAGAAGCGCTATGGCCTCACTGGAACTGCATTACAGAACAACATGACAGAACTCTGGTCTATCCTTGACTGGTAAGCACTAGTATAGTTAGGAGCGATCAGGGAAGTAGATGAGCGCTAAAACTTTGTTGGTGTAACGTGGGAAGTCAAGAGTAGAACTGGTTCCCAGCAAGCTTGTTGTAAGATGGGCTATTTAGGCACTGTCATTTGTATGACGGCTTATTCATCTATTGAATATTAATTCACCCTTTGATTGTTTATTCTAGACTTGATTATTTAGAGATAGCAGTCATATTATTGGATTGTTAGTGAGTGCATCGTTAAACAATACCATACACAAACACTTGTACTCTTCTGAATAGTGCTAACTAAGGCTAAATAACTTTAACTTTATTATTGTTGTAAGTTATGTCTTATGGTGTGGTCCCAGTGGCGATCTCGGGAGCTCAACTGACACATCCTTGCAAACTCAACCTTGACCTGTCTCAACCTAGGGGTATCTCAACCTCACAAAGACCTCGTAATGACTTCAGTTCAATTTCAGTTTGACTTATCTCGGCCAGGTTAAGAAGACTTATACTCTACAAGCTAGACCTGTACTCGACCACCTTGACCTGTACATCGACTTAATGTCAACCACATCTCAAGTTAATCTTGTCCTAAGTCGACTGACCTGACCTCTACTCGACCTGTGCTCAACCAGGGCGAATGGCTCCCAAGTCACTCAATTTTAGGTTGAGTCCAGGTCGAGTCCAGATTGAGTTTTGGTAGACTCAAGGTCAAGTCGAGGCCCAGTACAGATGGACTCTAAGATGAACACAGATCGACATGTCAGGCAAGCTTGACCTTCAACTCGACCCTTTTTTGACCCAACTTGACCTATTCTCAACCTGGTCTTGATCCCATCCCGGACTGATGGTCGAAAGGGAAGTCGGGGAAGATTTTTAAAATTTTGCAAAACGTTGATAGACCTGATCCTACCTGGCTCACCCTGACATGACCTAACTAATTCTGAAAATCGACCTCCTTTACCCCCATCGACCTTCAGGAGCATAAGGTCAGCAATGGGACCGCACCATTATGGAATTAGGTTGTCAGATTTGCTGACCTAGATGCATGTCATCATATCCCGTTTGTGTAGATCAGTGCTCAAGACGTCTATCAAAGGATTTTCTGGTCTGGACTTTTTATGACAGAATGTCATCATATAGCTGGTATAAGTTTACAGCAGGCTTGATATCAGATTGTTTTTAATGTATTCCCATAACCAGTGTATGAAATAGTGTCTGCCCGGCTGCTCACTGCTTGCTAGGTACTTAGCGGTCTTACAACTTTATTTTATAGCCAGCCCTGTGGGCCAAATCATTTTCCATGGGTATATATTTTACCATGTCTCTGGCTACGAATGATATTTTGAAAATGGTGTACAATTATGGTAGCTAGACGACGTCTGTATGTATAGTTCATGATCAAGCAAACTGTGACTTCCACAGATCAGCCTACCCTTTTATCTAACACTAAACGTGATTGGTCTAAACCATGCTTTCAGCGACCAAGTCGTTTTTGTTACATTTGCTGTTGCACATGTTTACCGTTCACAAGAAGAGTTACAAATTCTCTGTGCTAATTGCATGAAGAACATGTAGAGACCATTCTGGCCGAAGATACTGACCATTCTGACTTTGCCTATTTGTCTCATTCAGATGGCATTGACACTAAATGAATCAACAAGGACCACCAAGTTATGCTTTGTAAAATTTGCTTTTGCATGTGTTTAAGTTTACTGAACTATAAGTAATTCTTTGATAAGAGTATTTTAGCACCTTACCTAAGTTTCCAATTTGTAACACAGGGCTGTTCACATGTTCACAGGGCCAGCAAAATTTTTCAGTTATCAGCCTGGTGGGCTTTCTGGTATTTTTAGGAGTTTCATACACATTCTCTTCCCACAGAGGTTACTTGTCATATGTTCCTACAAACCTCTGTTCTATTACGGCCATTATTAGGGTTGTATTAGAACAGAGGTTATGTTGGGAGATATGACAAGTAACCACTGTGGGAAGAGAATGACACTGCCATAACTTTTAAACACGATTTGCATTTATTACTTGGATGTTACCGAAATTAATTTCTTCGTCTTCGTTCCAAGGACCAAGGTTTTTATGCCTCCTGTGGTTGGTTTTACACCACAAGCTGGAGGTGAGAGTTTAGGAAGCCTAACGCAGGACACATAGAACCACTTAAACAATGTGATACTGCTGTTGTGATGCTTCTGAGGATGTTTTAATCTACAACTGTAAAAGAATTGAGAAATTGGAAATAAGTTCTTGGTCAGATCTCACTGTACTGACAAGGTGTGTGTCCATGTTCCAGGGCCCAGCCGAATGTGATGGGTGGTCTGTACGAGTTTGAGACTGATTTTGTTCAGGTCATTGAGCGAGGCCAGAGACATGATGCCACAAAGAGGGAACTTGCCATGGCCAGAAAGAGTAGGTCCAGATGAGATTCAGTTTGCTCAGCTGTTATAGCTGAGACTAGAAAGTTTGAATGTTTTCCGGATGAGACTGGACCATTGCTGACTCTTGCGTAAAAGACTGTTAGCTCAGTCACAACTAAGATTTTGTCACACGTACAAAAAGAAAGCGCTGCAGAAAAAGCGTAAAAAGAGTTTGAGTACTGAGTACTGAGTACTGAGTACCTGGATGATATCTCAGATTTCGTGACTGGTTTGTTTCCGCATGCGCAAATGATAGTTTAATTATAGACAGGTCAACTAAGGTGAAGTCATTTTTACTTCATTAGAAATGTATTATGAAAAGAAATGAAACACTTTGAAGGTTAATCATCTGCCAATGGTAGAAATGGTAAAAAACTATTAGGATGGAAAAATAACGACGCCAATGTAGTCTCTATATCTTGTCTCATAACACTAATTAGTTTATTGTCATATTTGTATGATTTTGAAAATTACTAAAAGAACACACGGTCTGCTTATATTTATAGTAAATTTCTAACATGACTGTAACATTTAAACATTGTATAGACTGCCAGTGTGGATCATATTTCACACACATACGCGGTCTAGTGTGCGTTTTTTGTCATATAGATTCTGCTGAATGGTACAATAAATAAATTAAAACAAAGTGCAAATAATGATTGTAAAACAGACTAATTTTATAGCAACAATGTCAGGCTACTACCTTGTTCAGGAATGTATCCATCAATATCCACATAAAAGAACGCTATTCCATTCATCTGCAGCTGGTAAATCATCCTGCTCTGTGTCGTGTTTCTAACAACAATCTAATTTACGAAAAAGTGACACATTGATTCAGGTCTTTCACACTGGTGAAAACCTGATAAACCTCTCATTGGTCACCCAAGATAGCACACCTGGCAACTAATTGTATGATGTCTGCCATTGTAAGTAATTTAGTTAACCAATAATGAGCAATCAATCAATCAACACAATGGTGGTTAATTCTTTGAAGGGAGGATGTGGTTTTTACACTCGCACTTTACGACAGGGTGTAGTCAGTATAGATTAGTACATCAACACACACTGCCTTTTGACAAATCCGCTGTAGAAGATAAAAGTAATTAATCAATCAATGTGTTATTGGTTAATCCTTTGATCGATGTTTGTTTTTGTAACTCAGCTGATAAACCCTCTTGCATCACTTACATGCACATACTACATAACATACAATACATTTGCCATTACAGACCTTAATTTATAATGTTGAGTATTTACTGCAGACAGGAGAAATACCAAATGGGAACCTTTGTTGAGTAACCTGAGTGGTGTTACCACTAATTATACCTGTTATAAATTCATTAACTGACCACCAAGAGAATGGTGACAAATAACACGTGTAGGTTTACACCATCAAACGAGTTACAGCAAGGAGATGTAATCTCTGTGTTGCATGCAGTCTGAAAACACTTATGGCTCGAAATAGTTTTGAGGATACCAATGCAATTTTGTGACATAAGAAATACATACAGGCATTTGCTGTATGCTTGGGTAAATTAATAGGTGTAATCAGTTTCGTTACATAAGAAAATTTTCAGATTTCTCTACCAATGACAAAATCATTGTTTTTAGTTTAAGAATTCAAATAAATCAACTGTGTGTTTTTATTATCATAGATAATAAACCAGGGTAGCTACCATAGCTACCAAAATTTACGTATGATATTTGCTATCACAGCTGGGCCAACACTCAAACGTATCTGAATATAAAGCTTTGCAATCTTTCGGACTGAAACTAATGGCTTGCTATGTGCCTGTAGACATCATATTTTTGCATAACATGATTTAATATCAAGGTAAAAAACACAGAAATAGGATCAAATTGGATCAGTCATTATACCATCCAAGCATCCAAAAAAACCTACACTGCTGGGATACTTTGTTACAATTAGACAAGGAATACCATGGATATCTTTAAATAATGGCATATGATGGGCATCCAGCCTCCTGACTGTTTAGGGTGAAGAAATTCTGCTAAGGTGGACCAGAGCCCAGCCCATTTGTCCGTCATGGTCAAGGGAACGGGCGCTGAATAATTTGCAGTTTGATTTCGTAATTAGACTGTTGGCGAGAAACATTATTCACTCCGCATCAGTGCCCCTTTAAGCATTTTTTATTTCTGAAACGGTTTGTAATAGGAGGACTGTTCACAAGTTAATTGTAAATGTTTGAGGGATGTAAAAAATTATTATTAAAACAAACAGATATCAGTAACACTCCTGTTTGTTCCAGAAAAAGAAGAATTCTCAAACAAGCGGACTAGCATGATGATCAGAAGAACCAAAATGATAATTGCCGACCAGCTGCCAGAGAAAGGTAAGTTCTAGGTGTTAGGAGGATAAAACCCAAAATGATAATTGCCGACCAGCTGCCAGAGAAAGGTAAGTTCTAGGTGTTAGGAGGATAAAACCCAAAATGATAATTGCCGACCAGCTGCCAGAGAAAGGTAAGTTCTAGGTGTTAGGAGGATAAAACCCAAAATGATAATTGCCGACCAGCTGCCAGAGAAAGGTAAGTTCTAGGTGTTAGGAGGATAAAACCCAAAATGATAATTGCCGACCAGCTGCCAGAGAAAGGTAAGTTCTAGGTGTTAGGAGGATAAAACCCAAAATGATAATTGCCGACCAGCTGCCAGAGAAAGGTAAGTTCTAGGTGTTAGGAGGATAAAACCCAAAATGATAATTGCCGACCAGCTGCCAGAGAAAGGTAAGTTCTAGGTGTTAGGAGGATAAAACCCAAAATGATAATTGCCGACCAGCTGCCAGAGAAAGGTAAGTTCTAGGTGTTAGGAGGATAAAACCCAAAATGATAATTGCCGACCAGCTGCCAGAGAAAGGTAAGTTCTAGGTGTTAGGAGGATAAAACCCAAAATGATAATTGCCGACCAGCTGCCAGAGAAAGGTAAGTTCTAGGTGTTAGGAGGATAAAACCCAAAATGATAATTGCCAACCAGCTGCCAGAGAAAGGTAAGTTCTAGGTGTTAGGAGGATAAAACCCAAAATGATAATTGCCGACCAGCTGCCAGAGAAAGGTAAGTTCTAGGTGTTAGGAGGATAAAACCCAACGAGGGACACATTACACCATGTATACTCCAAATCATAATGTGACAATAAATTTGTCTCACCAAATGTTTAAATCTCTCATTATGTAAATAAATTCACACACACTGAAATTCAATCAATTATTTTACTTATGATGTGGTCCTTACAAGTCGATATGACCACTGGTTCACAGTTCACTGACTGCCGTGGATGCTTTATGGGTGGGGTATAAATGTTTTATTCTCCCTCCCAAAGATTTGTTCCTCGCTTGGGCAGTGTACGTTCATGTGAACCAATAGTGATGGATATTCTTACATGGAGGAGGATAAAGAGGTTTTCATATGACTCACTTACTCTTCTCTATCCATCAGATGACAATGTGGTGTTTTGTAAGTTGATGCCACTCCAGGAGAGTGTGTACAGAGCGGTGCTGGGTCACCCCGACATGAGTCTCGTTTTGAGAATGGATGACCCTTGTGACTGTGAGAGCTCAAGAACAAGAAGCAAATGTTGCTACAAGGTAAAGTCAGCTGTCAAGACACTGTGAGATGCTGTTTACCCCTCTTCTCCCTTCATTATGTGCACATAACTGTGATAGCATCAAATGATTGATGAAATGTGTCTTCATAACTGTGGAATAACTGTAGATGTTATTATCCCCACAACAACGAAGTTGTGGGATATAGAAACAAGTTCCGTCTGTCCATCCTTTTGTTATCCCCCCGTCCGTCCATAATCATTTTGTTTCCGGAGCAGAACTCAGAAACCGTTCAATATTTTTAGACCAAACTTGATAGATATAGTAATCTCAGCCTATGGTTGTGCCTTTTGCTATTTACTGATTTTTGGCATTTTTATTTTTTTTGTTTTTCCATGGAACATTTTGGTGTTAGTCGTATGGTGGGGTGGGCTTCCGGAGCAGAACTCCAAAACCATTCAATATTTTTCTGCAAAACTTGGTAGATCTGTCAGTCAGAACCTAAAGTGGTGCCTTTTGCTATGTACAGGTTTTTGTGATTTATTATTTTCTTGGTTTCCATGGAAACGTTTCAGACTTAGTCTCAAAATGGAGGGGTGGGCTTCGTTTCCGGAGCAGAACTCAAAAAACATTCAATGTTTTTCTGCAAAACTTGGTAGATATATCAGTCAGAAGCTGAAGTGGTGCCTTTTGCTATGTACAGGATCTTGTGATTTATTATTTTCTTGGTTTCCATGGAAACATTTTGGACCTAGTCTTAAAAGTGAGAGGTGTGTTTCATTTCCAGAACAGAACTCAAAAACTTCTTAATATCTGTTAGTAAAACTTTCTAGATGTTTGGCAGACCCCAAAGTGGTGCCTTTTGGTTTTTGAAGGTTTTCGTGATGTATTATTTTCTTGGTTTCCGTGGAAATGTTTTGAACTTAGTCTCAAAATGGAGGGGTGGGCTTCGTTCCCAGAGCACAGCTCGAAAACCATTTCATATCTTTCAACAGATCTTGGCAGATATATGACATTGTGACTTTGCTGGTTACAGATATATGGCATTCATAATTTTCATGAATTCCATGGAAACAATTCAAACTTAGATGAAAAAAACAATTAGTAACTCTGAGATTATTTGTCCTTTCAAACATTTTGGGGCCGGGGGGATATGTCATCTTCTGATGACTCTTGTTTGTGAGTCAGTCACACTTTTTCTAAAGTATAATTTCTATTCATGATAGCTCAACCAAACTTGGTACTTATGTGAACTATGATCCCTGGATGTGTCTTTTTGGGTTTAGACCCAGATATAAATTGTACTTTTTGCTGTTTCCATGGAAACAGGACTTAGGCTGTGACTATGAGCATGTTATCTTGTCTCCCTGGAGATCTTCCAAACTATACATGCTAGCTTCATCAAACTTGGTGCATATGTCAAGCATGATCCCAAGATGTGCCATTTGGGTGTTAGACCCAGGTATGAATTTAGTTTTTGCATTTTCCATGAAAATTGCGGTTTCCATATCAAGCATCATCCGTAGATATGCCGTTCAATTTTTAGACCCAGATACTAGTTATATTTTTTGCAGTTTACACGACTTAGCTATAGCTTGTGACTATGAGAATGTCATCTTGTGTGGATCAGATCTTCCAAATGGAACATGCTGCTTCATCTGACTTGGTACATATGTTGAGCCTGATCCATAGATGTGACTGTTCGGTTCATCTCTCACTCTCACACACACATGCACACGCACACACAGAGACATACGCACGTATGCTCACACACTATGCTGTGCAAGTGTTCAAAATTCGTGATTGTATGCAATCAGATTTAGTTGTGGAGTCAGCAATGAATTTTCATTTATGATACCTCAGTAATTTTTTTGCTTCAGGAAAACTAGAACTCTTCTAGATTGAAATGCTCAGTCATGTAATAGACATCAATAGTGTCTCCATTGCCATTATTGACAACAGACCAGCTAGCCATTAAATGTCTTGCGTGTTGCCAGCAGAGGAGGGATATTTGTGGCCCCACATTTGCTGGTATTAGTCAAATGATCTAAGTAGATGTAACATGTGTCCTAATTGGATAGAAAGAAGATTGATAATTTGTGTTGCGATTTTTTGCCACTAGGGAAAATGGCCGTATTAGAACAGATGTTCATAGGAAAATATGACAAGTAATCTCTGTGGGAAGAAATGTGTGGCCTTAAGTCATTGTTAAAGGGGGTTGGGTAAGGCGCATGGAGGGGGTGGTGTGTGTTCCACTAACTTGGTAGGGGGGTCTGTCTCGCTGACTTGGTTGGCAGATGTCATTGTATAACAGATGTGTAGATCGATGCTGATGTGTCTGGATTGTCTGGTCCAAACATGATTACTTAGAGGCCGGAAATAATAGTTACCTGCAGTATTGGAAGGGTTAAACATCAACCAATCTATGCCACAACATGATCATCACATAGTTGATTGTTTTGTGAAAGAGGATTCTGATCTTCAGACTTTGGGCAAAATTCACATGAAGACCACTATGATTGTGATATTGAGAACACATGTATGTAATAAGTTCTCTGGGGTCAGAACTTTTTTATATGTCCTTGATGTGTGCTGAGAAGTCAGAAACACAATGTCTGTGTTGAAGGTCTCCCCGGAAGGTCACAACATCACAAGCGTAATGTTCTCCTTCATGCATCTACTTCTGAAGACAGCCAATCACGTGGCTCTCCTCACACCACATGCCAACTCAAGTCTGCAGCAACTGAAGAGAACCAAGGAGGTGTGCAAGATTGCATTCAAGGACCACCCTCAGTTCCTGGAGCAGAGCAGGGAAGCATCTTTCCGAACATTGTCTGATCCAAAGTACTGTGGGAAGATGAAGGTTAGCTAATCAAACAAATCTGGTTGAGGAAACTGAAAACTTGAGAACATTAACATGTTAGGAATATTTGATTTAGAAAACAGCTAACACTAACAAGGTAAAAGTGACAAGAAGTTATTCGTAACTGAATGTTTTTTAAACTGGTAACTTTGCTGGTACGCACCACATGGTTAGCACTATCAGCAATGGGATTGTTCATAAACACACTGCACATATTGGCAGTCCACTGTTTGTTGTCATTGGATACATAGGACTATTGATGTTATGCTTTAGGCTTTGCAGCAACTGCCTGTCGACTAAAACAGGTTTACATTTACGATGCAGTAACTCTGTCGACTAAAACAGGGTTACATTTACGATGCAGCAACTGCCTTTTGCCTAAAACAGGTTTACATTTACAATGCAGTAACTGCCTGTCGCCTAAAACAGGTTTACATTTACGATGCAGTAAATATGATTTTTACCTATTTCTAATTACCGTAAGATGTATCAAGTCATTCAGATTCAAAGGAAAAACAACAGCCTCAAGGGCAAAATCTCACATGATTTTGTCCCCATAATTTCATTCTGATAGATAGATGGTACTGAGTTTAAGTCTTACAAACCCAGTACAGTATCAGTGTATTTAAGATGATGTTTGTGTCTGTATGATGTTGTGTCTGTCACACCAGGTTCTCCAGGGTCTCCTGTCTGTCTTCCACAAGACTCACAGCAAGGTGTTGGTGTTCTCCTACTCCACCAGGGTACATGCTTTTATTGTTAGACTTCTCAAATACACTGGCAGCATGGGTGACTCTGCCACGTAAAGCGGCTCCTTTGTGCAGAATTGTTTCCCCTAGATTTGTTGCGATCCTGTTTGTTTATGACTTCTGCCAGTTGTGATAGTACATTGTAGTTCACTTATTCAAAAACCTGCGGGCACTGGTTTCATTGCATTAGTTTCATTCATGTTTTACCAAGTTGTTAAATAAAGATGGTTGTAAATGAATTCCAGGAAGAATTCCCAAATTGTTAAATATTTCACCTTGATAATACAATACTTGATGAAACAATATTCATGCACTCAAAGGCATGCCGCAATAACGTGAAGCATTCATGAAGATGTGTTGTTGGGATTTACCAAGTAATGAAAGCCACTCAAGAACACCAATTTAATTATGAGATTGCTCAGAATTATGATATATGTTGCACAAATGTCATAAGTGTTCAGTGATGAAAAGTAATGAAGGTAAGGCTTGTTCTTGGTTCCCCTTTTGCTCTAAGTTGTTGTTGATAATTTATGCATTTTATTTTATAATGCTGGATCATTTGTGAACATGTGAGCACAGACTGTTTTCGTTGTATTGTGACAATCAGTGTACATATTCCACCTCTGTAGCTGTTGGATATCCTGGAACAATATATCATCAGTGATGGACATGAGTATCGGCGCATCGACGGCACCGTCAACAACCGCCGCAGGATGGATATTGTTCGCGAGTTCAACAAGGACCCCAACATCTTTGTCTGTTTGATATCTACTAAGTAAGTTTCTGATAACCTTTTGTCAGCAATTTTCTACACATGTACTAGGGGGATCAGCAATTTTGTACATAATATTATTTGAAAATGATGCTTAAAAAGATATGGAAAGGGGTCCACTGATTTTCTCCATGGGGTGGCGAGCACTCACCTTGTAGATTATATACACTGTACATATTGCATCTATTTTGTCACACTGTCATTCATCTTTTAGGTTATTTATCTTTCTATTATCTGTGCATAATTTCAGAGCTGGTGGCTTAGGCTTGAACTTGACTGGTGCCAACAAGGTGGTGATCTTTGACCCCAACTGGAATCCAAGTCATGACCTCCAAGCTCAAGACAGGTGAGTGGTCTCCCTTGAGTCCTTTCTTGTCAAACAGATTGTCTTAAAACTAGATACAAACTTTATGGCTTCAAACAAAGATGGAATGTCTGGTCCAGACTTGATTAATTACAGTCTGACACATACCAAAATATCGCTGAGTGTGGCTGTAAACTTCAAATGAAACATTTATAGATATTGTTTTTCGTTTCCTGTTTCAGAGCGTACAGGATTGGCCAGAGAAAGAATGTGAATGTGTATCGCCTCATATCTGTAGGTACAATAGAAGAAAATATTTACCTGCGTCAAATGTACAAACAGGTATGTTGTTTTGGCTTGTTCATTGGGATTCTGGGTAAAAGTAAGTCAGCACCAACCCATGCTGGTCTGAAGAAGCAACTAAATGGATCGGGTGATCTTAGTTCTGTGGGCTTAAATATGGTAATGAATGAAATATCTATTGTTCTTATTGAGTTTTCACACATTCATATTTGGATCGAATTGAACTTAACTTTCCTTCCTACAGCAACTAGGAAGTGTTGCCGTTGCAAGTGAGAATGCAACGCGTTTCTTCCACGGTATCCAAGGTGACCGCTTCCACAAGGGGGAGCTATTTGGGGTGAAAAATATGTTCCAGATCCGCACAGGGGACTCATGTCTGACTATGGACATTCTAGAGGTACGTGGAGGATGCTTGGAGTGAGCAACCATTTTGGTTTCCATGATAAGGCTTAATTATCCTAATTAATGTTGAACTTAATGACTAAATTTATGGACTGGTATTTTATTAATGAGGGACGGTAGTGTTGGTGTAACGACTATCATATTCTGACCCCTTTCTCTATTTTATGTTACTTTTTTATTTCTCATGGCCCTTTCCTTCCCCTGTAATAGATCTGTGTCATTTTTGCATGACACTCCTCCATCTAGTTGTGATCAATTTTGACAAGATCCCCCTTTTGAATTTGCCATTATTTCATGCGCCTCGATCACCATTCGTAATGAATTTGTCCATGTCAAAGACCACTGAATTACTTCCCAGCTAATATCACGTAGCTGGGCCAGTACTGGCATCGTTCTGGCCTGGTCCATTGGTACTGGCATAATGGACGACAATATAGAACCAGCACTGGACCAGTGATTGTTTTCCGTCAGTAACCCATTACAGGCCAAACTGTACTGGGCCATATATGGGCGGTTACTGTAAATATTGCACTGCAATACTGTACCAGCCCAGTACTTGCCAAGTACTAGCCCAGTATAGACAGTGCACTTCCTGTCTGGTGAATTGTGGGTGGTCATCTCAGGACCATGTCATCTGCTTGAGACATGGCCAAAAGGTAGAATGTGACATTTTCCACATTTCTGAATGTAAATTGACTTAATGTGGCAAGAACAAGTAACAGTATTTGTTTAGAAGAACTCATAAAGACTTTTTCAACTGAAGTTAACTGTTGAGCTGAATTTTGAACAAAAACATGCCACATGAATTTTGCTGGGACAAGGCCATTTCAAACATGCGGTGTGTGTTAGGATGTTAGATCATGACAAACCTGTTGCCTCGCATTCAAAAACATAAATTCAATAAATGGCCAAGCTTACAGTTTTTGCTTGATAACCATTCATACTTGATAAACCATCACAAGACTGCATACTGAATGAAACTTTGAAAATTCTTTAAAAAAAAGATTCTATCAGGTAAATTGAATTTTGAAACTTGAAAGAATAACAAATAATGTTTTGATCTTGTTTTATGAATTAAAAGCATGTAGACAAACTTGTGTGTTCTTGTTTTGTTTTTTTTCTATTTTACTGAGTTTCTTTTGGTAACAGCTTGTTTTAAACAGTAGAAACTGTATTAAACTTAACCAGGCTAGTTCCAGCCAAACTGTAAAGGGCCAATTTCCAACCATTACAGCTGTGTACTGGGCCATGTTTCTTGGCCTGTACTGGGCTAGTTCAACGCCAGTGTGCAAAATAGTACAGGCCCAGTTCCGGGAATGCCTTAAACACGCCTAATTTCTTTAAGTGTCTGACTTTACATCTACAGTTCTGTATGTATGGCTTACATCTATCCTTGTGTATGACTTTACATCTATCTATGTGAATGGCTTTGCATCTATCCAGGTGGATAGTTTCATATCTACAGATCTGTATGACTTTACATCTATCCATGTGTATGACTTTTCATCTATCCATGTGTATGACTTTACAGGACCACATCATACCAAAAGACGTTGAAATATGGTTCTTAGGGCTAGTTTACGTGTCCACTACTCTAAAACTATGGCCTGTATATTGACATTAAAACATTCACTCTCACTTGTGGTTTCATTTCACCATTCCAGAGAAATCAGAAGGTGGAGACCGGTTTACGTGGGTTCCAGGTGTCAAAGTACATAGCGCCACCATCCATCGTCACAGAGGAGACAGTTGAGGATGAAGATTTTTCTGATAACGCTAACTTGGAGTCAGACGATGAGGAGTCTGAAGATGCACTCAGACATCTGCTGGGCTCAGACAATGGTAGGATGTAATACAACATTTACCAACTCCTTGACTCAACTACCCAGCTGCCTGATTGACTTGGAAGAACTTACCTTGCTTTGAGGGCACAACTCTTTTTCTTAGGGATCATTTATATTCTGGGCATTACATTTGGTATCAAGAAAATGTATCTTGAAGTATTGTATGTTGAGAGTTTTAATGTATTTTATGGTGTCACAGACTGAGATTTCTATGGATGATACTGTATGGTACACTGTCACAAATATCTTCTACAATGCAACATCATAACATACATAAAATCAAAATTAATGCTGAATTGGGGCAGGTGAAAACAGGAACAATAGAACACAAGTGGATGTTTTAAACTTTAGAGTTGAATCTCATCAGTATTGTGCAATGTTTTCAGTTTACTGTAGTTTAAAATTTTGTTCTATGTTCTTAAAAAATATGCAAAAAAGTTGTTTGTGTATGCCATTAAAAGTTTCTTCAGTAATACCCATTTTTGCAAGGTAGCGACCAATATCAAACTTTCAGTATAGAATAATGTCTTTAGGTACAATGACACAAATAGTGTCTTACTTTCAGATTCAGGTTTGGATATAGCATCACCACCTCCTTCACCACCAAGTAAGACTAAACCACAGGCGTCTGTCAAAAAGAGATCAGCCCAGAGAAATACAAAAACTGCCACAAGACATGAAGTAGTGAAGGAGTTGTCTACCCCTGATGCATCTGTCAATCAGTCCTTTACATCAATCAACTCAGTGTTTGGTAATACCCTGTATATATTGAAATATGATTTGCACAACCTGTATTTATTCAGAAGATAAACATATTGTTTTCTGTCTAGAGCAAAGTAACCAAAACTTGTAACACCATTCCAATTTTAACAATTGATTATATTTTTTTTGTGACTAACATTGAGTCAGTTTTGCTCTCAAGGTAAGAAAAACATCCCAAAATTTAAAGATTCTCAATCATTTTATTCATTAGTCAGTACATATTATGTAAACTTTTAGGGGGGCAAATCTACAAGAAATGAAGAACTTCCTTATGTTTCTTGATTGTGTATATCACTATCTGCCTCCAGAGAAATGTGGTGTGATGCATGTCCACGAAAACCCCAAGGTGGTAGGCGCATCTCGAGCAGAGAATTACATGTCGCGATGTGCCATACAAGATGTGTACGAGCTACACCAGAACTCACAAGCTCCCGCCATGGAGGTTGATCCTTACTCGGATGTAAATATTTTCACCAAGTTTTTATATTCCTTTCTCAATTACGTCTGTCCATTTTTTCCATGTTTTTTTTTTTTACATCAGATTCTGAAGCTTGGCATTTCTGGTGCCAGAAATAATGTCACATTATATTTCCCACAGGAACCTGATCTGATATATCGAAGCTTGCACTAAATCTGTCTCAAAGTCATTTGATCTATTCCTTACATTTTGGATATATGGCAAACGGTGTTTATGCAAAGATTGTGCACCACTTTATATAAAAATCTCTAATGGAAAAAACTGCATTCAGGTGCTATACAATGCTAAAAGTAATTACTCATTATTTGTTAACACGAAAGACAAAAGGAAATCGGTGACATCTGTTTTGGACACATATGTAGAGATATTGTTTGGTTAGCCAGTTACTGGCCATTGGGACACCTGCAGCTGTTTAATCATTATGATATTATGTATGCACAATTTCCTGCAGTTCTTCACAAACCTTCAATACATTCTAACATACATACTGCTGAAAGGGGTAGCCTAGTGGTCATCAAGGCAAAGACCTAGGTTCAATTCTCCAATGGGTACAATGTGTGAAGCCCATTTCTGCCGTCCCCTGCCATGATACTGTTGGAATATTGCTAAATCAGCACAAGACTAAACACTTACTGATGCTGAAAGGCCATACTTCTTGAAGAAACATTTGAGTTTTTCAGCTCATTTTAACTTTGCATTTAAAAATAATTTATTTGTATTGAAAGCAGCAGTTAATTAGTGAGTGTCTTTTCGTCAAAATCATGAAAGCCACTTTCATTATATTTTGTATCGGTGTGAGGGGAGTGTGGTTTCTATTTCAATCTGTTAGAAACATTGGGGCTAAAGCTTTTAGTGTTTTATTTTCTGAAGATCCAAATACATTAAAACATCTGAAATTTGTTAGGATTGTGTTTTTGTTTACACCTGTTATGAGCTAATGAGCAAATTTCCCATGAACAAGCGGGTAATCTTCAGAGCTCTTTGGGTGTGTATCTTTCACCATGGATAACCAATGTCTTCAAATGTTTATGACAAGTTGGTTCTGCTTTTACATCAAGTTGTATTATGTGATAATTGTGTAGTATATTACTACGTACGTTGCTTTAGTCCAGTGAGGACGAGACGCCAACCCCTCCCCAACTGAAGAAGGGTGGAAGCAGAGGGCGAGGTCGTGGTAGGAAGGCTGGGCCTGATCACAATACCCCAAAAGCAATAGAACATGGGTCATGTAGGGTTCTGATTGGCCAAACACCAGCAGCCATCAGAAGGTGAGATGATTTATAGTATTTCAAAATATGTTTTGAAGTTTATGAACTAAGGGCAACTTTTGTTTTATTTCTGACATTTCTATTATTTCAGGCTTTTCGGATGAAAATGTAAAATTGTCAGAAGGGAAAAATGATATCATAACCCTGATATCTTTTTTTATAGGAATGGTATATTTATATTCTTCTCAAGTGAGCAATATATCAGGTTTGTGTGTTTATTCCTTGCCAGCAGGCACTCTTTAACTGCATATATAATTGACAATGTACTGGTGAGGAAGACCAATCACTGTTAAGAAGTTTGTATAAAATATTAACAAATATTATAGTTTGCTACACAACATCCATTTACCATCAAGTGATGCAGCTATATGTTACGTTGTCTCAGAGGTTTTTTGAATTATTTCAAGTCTGTGATTCTTGCCTTCACATGGCAATGGAGTAGCCTAGTGGTTCACTCATAATGCCAAATACTCTGGTTCAGCTTCCCATATGTGTAGTTTGTGAAGCAAATTTCTGGTGTCCCCTGCCGTGTTATTGCTGGAATATTGCTACAAGCGATGTAAGACTAATCTCACTCACTCACTCTTGGCTTCACAGCCTGATTGGGTAATAGGTTAACTCACTTGTATGAAATACTTATCTTCTGTTTGTTAGACAACATTTTGCCAAGATGGCTGATTGTGAGTCAGCAGACCAGCTGGCTCTGGCAGAGACAATCCTCAGGGGTGATGCAGCATCACGACTACAGATGCTGAGAGAGTTCTATACCCAGGAGCACCCTCACCTGGAGGAGGTGGTCAATACGTCATTGACCATCATCAAGACTGATGAGAGCTCGGTGCTCAGCAGTAATGTTAAGAAAACCAACAGCGTCATAAAAGGTTTGTTGTGTTGCAAAGATTGATCCTTGGGTGAGGATTCATAACCCAGGTACAGGTCAGGTGGGTAAAGTACTAGATCCAAGTGTCCACAAGACTGTCTGGACCATTCATTAATTCAGAAATATAACTCATTGTTTACACTGCAACTTGATGATGTTAGACTATCCTTACAACTTTAATAAAGCTTCATCAACTTCAAGGGTGGATACAGCTTTTTGAGAAAGGGGTGCTGCACAGTTCATTTTCATGAGAGGTTCAATAAACCTTTTGGGACAAAAGGGGGGAAGAGGGGTGTACCTCTATTGGATCCACCTATGAACGTCATTCTATGCCTAATCAGACTGATTTGGTACGTGTATCTAAACAGTGTTTGTCAGGAACTAAGTGAAACAGTTCTCAAGAAGACATCATACACCCAACTCTTGAGCTCTGTTTCAGGGACATGGATAATAATGGATGTTGGGTTCCAAGTTAGTAAATATGGACATTCAGTTTCAATTTTGTGCTTTATCATTGGAGAGTTACAAGTTTGTTAATAAATGAACCACAAACTAATTCTGGTTAAATTATTGAGAGTTAATTGAGACATTTTCTGTATGAAGAACTAGTGATGGCTCGTGATGTTGAAATCTTGACGTTTGTTTCATCCTTTTAGGCCAAGAGAGGAAAACTGCCTCTAAAAGTCAGACTAAAGGTCGACCAAAGAAGTCAAAACAAGGCCTCACTTTTATGGACTTTGATGACAGTGAATCTCAGTCCATTCCACAACCCAAACCTGGTCCAAGCCGACTTGACCACGATGAAAGTGACCTGTCCAGCATGGAAGTAGGCAAGGCAATATCTCCAAGAGGAGCAACCACTCGGATGAGAACTCCTCGTGGGAGATGGACAAAGTCTCAAGGACAGAGTCTGGCAACTAAGACTGTTGTTGAGTCTGATTTCGGCTCACTGTTTGAAAGTGTTCCACAAAGACTGAATAAACAGTCAAAGGAAAGAGAACAAAAGCCGACAGACACGGAGTTGACATTTTCTGAGACTGTCAATGTTGATGAAGTGAAAGTGCCTTTTATAAGAGACGAAGGATCAAATGTAGATGAGTTGCTGTTTCAAATTGGCAGAGAAAAGGAGAAGAAACTGTTACAAGATGCCAAAGAAGATGACGATCAGTTAGGTGTTTCCATACTTGATGATCTGTTCACCACTTCCACATCACAGAGGAAACCTGCACCTCCCAAAGCCAAGAAAAATGAAAATTCATGTGACCTGTTTTCTCCAGAATCGTCAACTTCTGAGAAAGATGCAGATTTTACATCAGACTTGCTCAACGAGAGCACTTTAGCTGATGACAGCATTGACTGTTTCAGTGAGCACAAGAAGTGGAAGAAAAGGAAAGCATCACCAGGGAAAACCCCTGGCAAATCCCCAGGGAGAAGAGTTCAAAGACTCCTCCAAGAGAGTACTGATGATTTTGAGAAGCTGTTGGAGTCTGGAAAATTGAGGAAAAAACATCCGAAATCTTCAAGAAAGAATTTGCATCGAGATTTTGATGATCTTGATGGTATAGGCAGAGAGCATGAGAATAAAGACAGTGCTAGCCTATTCTCATAGTACTCTACCATTAGTGCATCATACATGGGGATGGTTCATGGATGAGACCCATTCAGGAAGATCTACAGTCATTCCAATAGTATGAAAACACTTCTGCTGAAATGCATGTGTGAATTATGTCACATGCCTTGCCAAAAAACATTGTTTGTACTTGTTATTAAGAACTACTGTTGACATTGCATCAGTCACTGCCAGATACACAACTAGTAATAAGAAATGATTTTATCTTTTTTTCATGACTTGTAAAGTGAAGGTTTACAGGATTTGGATGATAAAATGCGGTATTAAATGTTGTCTTTTATTAAAACCATGGTCAGATATGACGGTTATGAGAATTCATTTCTTTTTCAGTTAACACATTATGAGATGTCAGTTACCACAGAACTGCCTTGATATAGTGTAGGCAGCTCAATGACTACTTCTCAAGAAATCCATGAACATTTATCAGGGCTCAGATCAAGCTTGTCATGTTTTTTTAAGCTTATACCTGTTGTCGGTCACAATTTTTAACTTCCTCCATGCTTTAGTATTTTGGAAAAAAAATGTCTCCCCTTTCCCACAGGTTTCTTGTTACATGCAGATTATCCTGAAACTATGAGACAGTTCAAGACCAAGCCTGAAAATTGATCTTTGCATGACAGTGTCTCAATTCAGTGTTAAAAGGTGTGAGTTGCATCTGTTTAATTGGTAAGATCACTTAGCAAGTGAACCAAGCTCATTGAAAAGTTATCAACCATCTTTTAACTGACTGCTTAAGCCAGTGGGGTTGCTTATGTCATGCTAAAGTGCCATGTTGACTCTCATTATGGGTTCAAGGCACAGGCATGACTTCAGCCACTTGTCCAAATTCAAGACTTTGTGTAATATCTTAATCTTCTAATCTATACAGCTAAAGATTATCAACACTTGTACATCAGCTAAAATACTCTTCTACAAAATGATGTCAAGTAATATCTTCCACGTAGGTTTTGGAGCAGATTGTGGAGCATATTCTTGATGTTGTTAGACCATCGATATTTCATCTTTCTTCAATTTTCAGCTCTCTCATCAAAAACAAGACCACACTGCATATTTGCAACTGGTTACATAAAAAATTAAGCTCTTTTATTATGAACAAATGCAACAACATTTCATGTACAACAGTGGACACTGTCAAACCTGAAGACACAGTTTACCATGGCAGTAGAAAATCAGATTGACATATTTCAGTTTTATACCAATTTAGAACATTGCAATGACCAAAGATAATGTGTAAAATGCATTTGATCAATCGTTATTAAAAAATGTTAATCCTTGACCTTGAAGTGTTAGATCTTTTTATTTAAAAATTTCCTGTATCCGTAATTTCCTTTGTTAACCAATTATTGTACCCTAGTTAAGAATCTAGCTAAGTATTTATCATGCAGTGTCACTCCACAGAACATTAACTTGCATGTCAACATCTGATCAAATATTGTACAACTGTAACACTTGTCTATGATATGCACATTAATGTGTGTAGTTTTGGGCTGGTGGCTTGCACTATCAGGGTTAAAAATGAACCGTATGAAAGGGGCTGAAATAACTTGGGTTGAACCAGTTAAATTTCATGTTTTTTTGCGGTACTTGTTAAACTGTTGACTTTGGAAACAATCTCAGTGTTTTCCGAAGAACGTTATTTTACTCTGTCTTCAGTGATATTCCAGCACTACAGTCTCTGATCCAAACAGGCCATCATGAAGATCTATGATGAACCAGATCCAACAGATAGTGATAATATGATCAACATTGTTGGTGGGTCTCATAACAATCAAGGGTCACTAGGCAGACTCTAGACTGTAGAGTTTTCAACTACATCCAATACGCAGACAAGTATATATGTTTATGTGATGCATCTAGAAATCAACCAAGCAATGTCATAAAATCAGATCTTTTTACCCTAATAACACCACCAGCAGTGAATTTTAAGATGAGGCATTTAGCATTGTGGTGTCTATATTATTAGTACAAGTGGGAGAAACATTCAAACCAATTTATCTGGTGTCATCAACACCTCTCCAGATGACAGTCTGATGACTGGTGCCCGGAGACCTTTCAAATGTGACATTTAGCATTGAGGTGTCTCAATTATTGGTACAAGTGGGAAAAACACTCAAACCAATGTATCTGGTTTCACCTCAAAACAAATTTAAACAACAGGCAGAACATTATACGCTTGTAGTAATGAATGGACATCTGTGATCTCTGTACCAATGTAAATTTCCAAATCAAACTGTTGAAAAATCAGGGCAAATCATTTTTATTTAGATTCAGCAATCTTCAAACTTTGCTGAGCTTTCATCTGAAATTAACTGCTAAGGAGGTGGAGTTAATGATGTTTGTGTCCATGATAATTCCAATGCTAAATGAGAAATGACCAGTGATGATTACATTTGTGGAGGTAATTATGAAGTAATCAAGAAGATGCCTTTGCTTTCTTCTTCTTATTGGCAGTTGGAGTTTGGTGTAAGTCATCATAGCCTGGTTTAGTTTTCTACTTTTTTGCTTCTTTTAGCTTTGTTCTTCTTTTCTTCTGTGTTTTCAGCATCCTTGTTTAAGTTGTCAATAAATTGCTGTTAAAAAAAAAAAATAATAATAATAATGAAAACGAAAACTTATATGAGTCTTAATCCAACCGCGGAGTGGGTGCTAAGAACAAACAAAACCACTGATTACTGATTTTACTGACTGTAAAAAAAGGTCACACTACATGTTTAATATCAAGGCAGCATGATGGGGTAGCCTTGTGGTTAAAGCATTGGCTCATCATGCTGAATCCTTGGGTTTGATTCCCCACATGGGTACAACGTGTGAAGCCCATTTGTCGTGTACCCCACCATGATACTGTAATATTACTAAAAGTGATGTAAAACCATACTCACTCATGTCCAGGCAACACCATTCCTAATTTTAGTGTGCAAAATGGGACACAGCTGAACAAAAGGCTTCTCTGTTTTTTTAATCATTATGTGCCTCAAAATGCAAGTGAAAATTTTTTCCCTTCTGTGTATCACTTCTAAATGCCTTTCAAGGAATGTTTTCAGTACTACTGCAATAGTAACCGATTAAAATATGAGAGCATGGTTTACTCAGGCCCCTGTCTGGGATGCCCAAGTTTAGGCGGACAACAACATGAAACACATTTTGAAAACACTTTCGATAAATGCCAAACCCATGGGGTTTTTAGGTTCAAAATATGCAATTTAGAAAATCGGAATCAACCTTTGCTGTGCACCTTTCCTTCTGAGACAAATCAGTTTTACATATTCTAAAATCTTTTGACTTATCATTTTCAAATTTCTTGGAAAAAATAAATATCACAATTGAACTGTGCTCTATACTTTTACTTTAGACAAAAATAGTGGTCCCCAAACTTTAAAACATGTCTTTAGACAGACATACAGAATTCTTTGGTAAAACAATATATTATTTAACCAAGATATTTTATGGATTAAGCTTTCTTATTCTTTCCACATAAAATTTCAGGATCATCAGCTTTCACTTCACCAGATGAAAGGATCTGTAAATGTATGATCCCGAATCGCTGTGTGGATAGAATAAAGAAGTTTAATCCATAAAATATCCTGGTCATCTCCAATAACTTCTAAATGCTGCTAAAATATGACAATATATTTGTTATGAAAGGTCTGAAAATGCCCCTTATTGTTAGTTGCATAAAATCAATAGTTGTCAATAGTTAAAAATTCCTGGCACATACCATGAGATTCTTTGACATGAAGTAGGGTTTGGTGACACCATCATTCTCCTCACAATCTTCACAGAAACACAGAAAGATTGTATCCAAGGTGATCTGAAAGACAGTAGCACTCATTACCAATCTTGTTCCCATTGTGATTCCATGTATGACAATGTTCCTAGCAACATTTGCTTGTTGTACAATGGGAAGTGTTTAGGCTTGGTTCACTTGGTAGATAATGTATTACTGGACAAAGTTCATAATAACAATCAACGGTTTGTGTTTACACGACTCGATCATAACATAAAACATTATACATTTAGGGAATTTTGGCATTTATCTCTAGGTGTATCTTTTTTATGCATCAAAGAACAAAGATATAATCAAACCAATTGTAATTTAGTCAGTTGAGATCAGTTTTCAGATATGAGGTAAAATCAGGTTAGATTAATATGCTCATGTGCATGCTAGTGTGGCCATGGCTGCTTGGATAATCAAGATTTATGCAGTTTATAATGAACAAGCCGAACATTATTTTCCTAACAGCTTTGCCTCCCTGCCATGTTAAAGCCCAAACTGAAGCAAGTCTAGGTTTCCCCAAGTACAGGGATTTCTGGTCTCCCTGGGACTCGTTTTCAATTTATATTGGGTTATTTGTTGCAATCAAAATGATATATTCAGCGACCAAACGTTAGTCTACCCTGAAATGTCAAGCAATAGACAGGGAAACAACAAGTAGCGTATTTTTATGACATTGGGTAGGACTGAGTCAGATACTGTACAGACAACACTGTAGTTACCTCATAGACAAGCATGAAGCAGTGAGCGATGGCAAAGGCAACAGCACCAGCAGCAGTCAAGGGGGCCCAGATGTAGTTGATGTCATCTCGTATCTGCAGCAACAAATATCATACTTTCAAAATCACAGTATCAGGGATGGCAACAGGAAAAAACAACTTTCAGCACAAACTTAATATTGTGTCATGGGGGGTGAGTGAGTGAGTTTAATGTCGCACTCAGCAGTATTCCAGCAATATGGCGGCAGTTTGTAAATAATCAAGACTGAACCAGACAATCCAGTGATCAACAGCATTATCATCGATCCGTTCAATTGGGAACTGATGGCGTGTCAACCAAGTAAGCGAGCCTGACCACATAATCCCATTAGTCGCCTCTTACAACAAGCACAGTCGCCTTTTATAGCAAGCATATCTGTATTAGAAGTTCTCACCATCTATGCCTGTGGTGAGAGTCAAGCGAATAGACAGCCTATGCCATCAAAGCTGGTGATGATGAAGGACACTCTTTGTATTGTCAATGACTAGATTATTTTGTTCAGACTGAGTTATTAACAGATATTCTGTAACATTTGTTCAGTGGACAAATAACATAGAAACAAATCAAAACGATATATACTATCAGTTGGATATTTTGGAAATATGCATACTGTTTCCAATTTTCCTCACATTTCATAGGGGCAAATTTGGTGTGAAATCATCGCTATTGGATTAGAATAGCTTCCTTTAGAACAGAGGAAGATACTAGGTACTTGATCTTGGTTAGAATAGCTTCCTATAGAAAAGAGGATGATACTGGGTACTGGATCTGGGTTAGAATAGCTTCCTTTAGAAAAGAGGATGATACTGGGTACTTGATCTGGGTTATAATAGCTTTCTTTAGAAAAGAGGATGATACTGGGCACTGGATCTGGGTTACAATAGCTTTCTTTAGAAAAGAGGATGATACTGGGTACTTGATCTGGGTTAGAATAGCTTCCTTTAGGAAAGAGGATGATACTGGGTACTGGATCTGGGTTAGAATAGCTTTCTTTAGAAAAGAGGATGATACTGGGTACTTGATCTTGGTTAGAATAGCTTCCTTTAGGAAAGAGGATGATACTGGGTACTGGATCTGGGTTAGAATAGCTTTCTTTAGAAAAGAGGATGATACTGGGTACTTGATCTGGGTTAGAATAGCTTCCTTTAGGAAAGAGGATGATACTGGGTACTTGATCTGGGTTAGAATAGCTTTCTTTAGAAAAGAGGATGATACTGGGTACTGGATCTGGGTTAGAATAGCTTCCTTTAGAAAAGAGGATGATACTGGGTACTTGATCTGGGTTAGAATAGCTTCCTATAGAAAAGAGGATGATACTGGGTACTGGATCTGGGTTAGATATAGCTTCCTTTAGAAAAGAGGATGATACTGGGTACTTGATCTGGGTTAGAATAGCTTCCTTTAGAAAGGAGGATGATACTGGGTATTTGATCTGGGTTAGAATAGCTTCCTTTAGAAAAGAGGATGATACTGGGTACTTGATCTGGGTTAGAATAGCTTCCTATAGAAAAGAGGATGATACTGGGTACTTGATCTGGGTTAGAATAGCTTTCTTTAGAAAAGAGGATGATACTGGGTAATTGATCTGGGTTAGAATAGCTTCCTTTAGAAAAGAGGATGATACTGGGTACTTGATCTGGGTTAGAATAGCTTCCTTTAGAAAAGAGGATGATACTGGGTACTTGATCTGGGTTAGAATAGCTTCCTTTAGAAAAGAGGATGATACTGGGTACTTGATCTGGGTTAGAATAGCTTTCTTTAGAAAAGAGGATGATACTGGGTACTTGATCTGGGTTAGAATAGCTTCCTTTAGAAAAGAGGATGATACTGGGTACTTGATCTGGGTTAGAATAGCTTCCTTTAGAAAAGAGGATGATACTGGGTACTTGATCTGGCCTAAGTGTATTATTGTTTGACCTGAAAATGAAATTTCTGGACTAAACGCAGACTCTTTTATATCATGAGAAACAAACTAGTGCTATCACTCACTTTTATGAAGCATTCGTAACCAACTACCACAGTGATGGCTACACATCCCAGCTTTGCCAGGAAGAGAACAAAATCACCGATAGAGTTGATGGCCGCAACTCGCAGAATATTGGCCAACAGTAACATAAAGGCCTTCCTGGCACCAGTACAGAAGTTGTACCCATGGGATGCTGAAAGTAAGTCAAAGGATATATGACAGTCATTAAACCCAGCAATGCATCTAGGTCAAAAACAGTTTGTATTTCAAGTGAGCCAAGAAATGTCTTAAAACTGTTTAATTTTATGGACCCCATTATAAGATACCATTATTTGATTGCCTAAAACTGACTTGTCGTGGGCATCGGGTGATGGGATTTTCAAACCTCTGATGTATCTTACCAAGAACAACTTCAAGAGTGAGCATCTTCACATGACGAGTTGAAGAACAACCTACCTGTCATGATGTACGCATTTCTGTTGAGGTACTTGATGAACTTCTCAAAGCAATAGAGACAGCACTGAAGCATCTTCAGAAGGAAGTCCACAAACTTGCCACTCTTCCCCTTTAGCCTTGGGACACATCACAATTGGTTAATTCAACAGATACCTTCTCTGTTGAAAATGTTCAATATGAAGGACTGACCAAGAATCCATCAGTTCTGAAGTCTGGATCAGGGTTTCTTTTCATTTAGAAGGGGTAAAACTATTACAATAGCAGAAGGAGTAATTGTAATAAATATATATAAGATGTGTTCAACTTTATTTCAACATTGGCATATGTTGGTTCATAGCAGCACTTCATCAATGTATTGAAATGAAGGCTGCATTTTTAAGAGTTTTACGGGATTGTTTTCCCAACTTCCTCACATTTTTAAGGAAACTGTACATCCAAAATGTTCATACATAAAAGTTGGGATTTTTTTTATTTTTTATTGAAGTAAACAAATGCTGCTTTTTTCTATACTTAAGCAATACTTATGTATTGGACTAGGAGTTCAACATACAAATATGGACAAGAACGAACACAGCTCATATGCCCTCTGCTGAATCCATCTCATAATTTTCAAACTGGTAATACTGCAACGTTTTCACAAAAAAATCAAATATGACAATTCAGTTGAGCCAACACATACCTTATTTTGTCCCTTCACACATTTAGAGACTGTTCAATTGAAATTCTACAGTCTGATATTTCTACAACTAAAAAGTCTATACCTACTGGCTAACATGGATAGGCCTGAGCACCGACCTGACAACTGACCCATATTAGCATGTGTAAGTGCTGCCACTGGGGCTTGCCAATTCGATCCATGATCAAGTGTAGTGCAATGGGTGATGCATGTGGCAGAATAAATTTCAGTGTCATGCTCTACATATGCACTAGCCTACATCTGCTCTAACTTTCACAATCCAAATGGATTTGCTCATTGCTGTACACTGTCTACTTCTTGTAAGCTCATCCTGAGCTGGTTCAACCTATCCTTGTTTGCCAGTAAGCTCTATTCTTGCTGAGAAACATGTTTGCAAGTCTCACTGTTTTGGGTGTTTGAACACATGTATGTTAAGTTGTAAACAATTCTTTAGAGCTGATGAGAAGTTAATTCTTCAATGTCATATTTGAACTTTCCCACATGTACTGAATCTGAATCATTGCCCACTTACTTCTTTTGAATCCTGGCCAGAATGAATCGGATGAACCTTATTATTGCTATGATGAGGGATCCAAAGGCGACTGTGCCTATGTGATACCTGCAGATGGTGTTCACAAACATACAAATAGGTCATTTTGTACGATAGGATGTTTGTGGCAAAACAATCATTTCCAGGTAGGTAAGCTAATTTAAAGATGGGGAGGTGAGCATGAAAAACATTATCAAAATCTTATGTCATGTGCAGTACATAGTTTCGCAATTTTAAAGGAACTCTCATCTTACAGGTTATATCCGTCTTGATATGTGGATTGATTTGGATGGCAAATATTGTAAAGCAAGTACGAAATGAAATAACTTTTGTAAAGTCTGTTTGGCAGGGTTCTTCAGTTGACCTAAACAAACATAACAGTGGACTGCTTTGGTGGTTTGGAGCTAAACGGGAAAGAATGAAGTAAGATGGACACTGGATTGACACTGTGATGGGCCTGATTGTCACAATGGCTGTATTTGAGGCCATGATCCACTCCAAATAGACACCTGTATTATCATGTGTTATTCAGAACTATCATGATGTGGGATCAATTCAGACATTGCCAGTAATCCATTCCCTGCTGAGAGACTGAGGCCGCTGTTATGATACATCACTCACTTGGACATACTACTCTATACATACATTCATTCTTTCAGTAAAAAATAAATTCAATTCTTTTATTAGATGACTTATCCACTACTCTCTGACATTTTTCAGCAGTTTCCAACATATTGAGGACTTTGCTACAAGGTGTTTTATAGAAGATAAAATTCTCATCTGTAAATATTTAGAACGGTTACCAGCACTCTAAAATGGTTCAAAATGATATGCCACTAGAAGGAGTGGAAATGATTTAAAAGATGATTTATTACCTTATGAGATTGCATATAGACCGACATATTGGACAGCCAAGTTTGGATTTGTCACTGAAATACAGAATCAAAGAGAAATGTGATGAATGTTATATGAAAGAGTTCTTGATCTACTGCGAAAATATCTTGAAATTGAGTGAGTATGGCTGTTCGCTGCTTATAGCAATATTCAAGCACAATGGGTGACATCACAAATGGGTTTCACACACTGTACCAGGTGGGGAATCGAACCTAGCTCTAAAGGAATACAAGTGATTGCTTTAACCACAAGACTACCCCACCACTCCTCAAGAAACTGATTAGACACAGTGACACAAATAGATGTTTACATTTCCTATTTTGTTCACTTTCATTAATTTTGGTTTCTGTACTTGGAAGTTAAATCAACCTGCTGTTTTCTTGCCTGCTCATTGATGAACTGGTCACTTTTAACGCAACCCAGTTCATCAATGTTCAATATTGTAAATATAAAGATAAGTAATATGAAATGTTAGGCTTGAAACTGTTCTTACTTCATGAAAGATGCTGGACAAACCATGGATCCATCTACATAGAAAACTGTTTTAGTTGTCTAGAGACCCACCTTGAAAAATACCACACAGACACTGCCCCAGCTATGATGAGATCTTGACAGGCAACGATGAAGGCAGATATCCACAGCAGGCCAAAAAAGTAGTACCACCGTAGATACTGAAACATATCACCAGTCAGTGTTGGGAATAGGTTGAAAGCTCATAATTGATTGTTGATTTATTACAACCAATCAACCATCAAAGAGAATTGGCTAGAGCTCTTTATCAAATTTTCCTAGTTATGTTAGTTAATGCACAAAAACTGAAGAAAAAATATGTAGTTCTTCTGTGCTCTTTTAGAAATTTGCACAAAATGCATTTGGAGATTGAAAATATCTTTAAGGGGTGAGTGGTATGTACAAAACATTAGAGAATGCTTCCTTTGTCTTTGACCATACTATAACCATCCGATGTGGCGGTTACAACCCACACGGAACTACTTTCTCAAATGAAGAGAACAATTTCAACTATATTTACTTTTTATTACTTTTTAATGACAACAAACACTGAAATCATGACGCGATCATCTGTCACACTTTGCGAGACTGCGAGCGTGGTAGTGGTAGCTACATCAACACTGGAGTCAACAGTTCGTTGTCACCTTGGATGACGTTGCTCAGTTTTCTCCTCAGCTGTACTAACTCGCTGTACTAACTCGCTTGTAGTCTCTCACAGCGGTACTCCTATCTTCCCGCTGTTCTGGCGATTAGTTGTTCATCAATCGAGTGGCGCATGTGGCTGTCAGTGAGTGATTAGTTGTAAAACCCTGCAATAAGACAATTTACATTATTACTAGTCTAACAAAGTAAGGAATATGGCTATATGTTCAACACTTTTCTTTTTCAATATCGCGCCTTTGAACAATCATACAGAAGCCTTGTCAATTTATACTTACAATACAAAGGCAGCCTCAATCAGAAATATGGTCATGCCATACTGTGAAACCAAAAACCACCACATTCACAAGTTTAAAGGAAAGTCGAAAAGGTAAAACTTACCTTCAAAGCCTGCTTGTTTACACATCTTGCCAACTGTCTGCTGCAGAGTGTCTTCCAACAGCCTGCTGACTGTACCACTGATCATGTCTGGGCTTCACCAGCGGTCGCATGACACAGGAGTTGGTCAGACGCAGAGTACAGTACTTTCTGAATATCTCAACTACACACTTGTTACGATTGTCACTGGCGTATGCACAAACACACTTAGTCCACGCTGGTAACACTTACTAGTCTTCTCAGAATAAAGAAGAAATTCTCCAGAGTCATCCTTGTCAATTTCGAATTGGTCAGCTGTAAGATTCCTGTGCTCATCGCTGCTTCTGAGTGCAAAATTTAATCCAATGAGATACAGTATCCAAAAGACCCTGTGGTGACGAAACTCCCAAGATGCCCATATCCCACATAGTTTTCTCTTGTTCATAGGAAATAACCATGGCCTTTTTGGTACGAATTCCAATACCACGTTTCGATCCTACTTTCATTACACTGTTGCATATATTTCGCAGTTCGAGAAAAACGTTACCGGACAGGAATTTCAAATCCTGACCACAGTTCGTCAAATGCATGTTCAATAACAGCACTAACTGCCGAAGAGTTTTTGGATTATATTCAGATCCATCACTTTTGTGCACCTCGCATACAAAATGACACAGAGAGTAAGTTAATCGTCGTTCAGATCCTCAAGTCTGTGAGCTATTAAATTTAAACACTGTCCGGATGTTTCCCCTCATAAAATTCTCTATTACGTGAATTTCGCCAAGTTTCAAAAAGACCACAGACTCAACATAAATGCTGCTTGGTATTTTGAGGCACACTTGTCTCTCATAATCCTGCAATTTAAGAATCCAACAACGGTACAGAAAATCTTTCCTCTGCAGTTTCCAGTGCTGTGCATAGAATTTCTTCATCTTCAGAGTGGTCACTTATTGTCAAAAACTCACACTGTGAAGCTGGAATCAACGTATCGTCGATGTCGGTCACACTCATACCTGCTGCGTAATGAAGAGACATGTGCGCAGAGACCACGTGTTTATAAAGGTGAGATTTCCGAAAAGCATGTGCTTTGTGTCCTCAGTTCATTAACCATCTTTGATGAGGGCCCGGAATGAAATCCTGTCTATCCCTGAAGCTGATTAATCAAAGGGCATCGGGTGGCTTTCTCAAGACGACCTTCGATAACTGGTAACGACATATTAGCGTTGATTTAACATCAATAGCGACTGTACGGGCCTTTAGGTAGAATACAGAATAGAACACACATTAGCGTGTGCTGTTCATGACATAAGTTGACCATACCACAACCTTGCTTGCATTTAAAAAATCTACAGTCCATTCATTAAAGTACAGACGTGTACCGAATAAATATTACTCTTTTATTTTATTGAAAGCAGTATTTATATGCATGCTCAAAGTAGGTTAGAAGACTGGGACACATTCTGTAACCACTTGGGCTCTAACCACCTTAATCTGCGGTTACAAAAAGCATCCTCGTCTTCTAACCTATACGTAATTTCCTGAAGTCTTTTTGATAAATTCAATCATGACTTTGAACAGCTTGCAGTGTTTATGAAATGAATCAGTCAAAACCAACCTTATGTAAATTAGTTTTGTGAAATAGTTTTAATGCAAACACGTGTTCCACAACAGTTTATTTTTGATTATGAGAAAACATGAGAATGAAAGAAGAAACAAGAAAATGTGTATTTCAGTTAGGACCTGCAGAACTTGGCAGTCAAGTTTCAGCACTCTGCACTTCATTGTACCCTAACACAAAGCTCAAAGTTTATAATGATACAGTTTTGACTAGTACTTTAAAAAAACATCATCAGTTCAGGAAGAAATCTACAGGATAAAAGAAAGTATAACTGCAAAGAAATACCTGCATCAAGACATTCAGCTCATACTTCACAAAACCAGTCTGGCCGTCTATTACAGGCTCTCCTGCTCAAACAGAACAGAAATACATCAATCACAGGTTTCTTTTTGTTGTGATTAGGAACATAACCTGACTACAACTTAATGTCTGTGATCTCATCACTAACACTCTAATTGCTGTATCCAGATGACTGAGCAGTTTGCTTCAAAATACTCCATGATACATTCTTCAGAAGGGAAAAAGGAAATGAGTCAATAAAATAACACACAGGGAGTCTGAGGTGGGTTCAACCACACAAAACACAGTATTGTCTGCCTGTCGGATCCAAGAAA
This sequence comes from Haliotis asinina, assembly GCF_037392515.1. Lineage (NCBI taxonomy): Eukaryota > Metazoa > Mollusca > Gastropoda > Lepetellida > Haliotidae > Haliotis > Haliotis asinina. Next base: position 30,371,442 of record NC_090286.1, on the reverse strand, counting down.
CAATAGGTTTCTTGTTCATCATGACTTTTGAACTTTGAAGAGTCATTTCTATTTCAATGTACAGAGAATGAACTCTAAAATGTATTCCAAAGGTGTTGTTGTTGTCTTTGCTTGGAAACAGAGGTGTGTTTGCAGTCACAAGTTCATTAGACTGGAGTTTATCATTTTAATCTATAACCTAAAATGTAAACACAACAAAATATCCTCCCTGCCTCCAGCTCATGAGAAAAACACAGTCAATATGCCATATGTAGGAGCGAGCAAGTTGGGTTTAATCATAAGCAGGTTTCAAATTGTTTTCAAATTGTGCTAGCCAGTCAGGAGAGCTATGTCTGATATTTATAGTCCAGACAGTAGTTCACTAGCCTGAAATGTGAACATAGATACAGGTTTCATCATTAAGCTGCCAATATGATGCACATTTCTATCAGGCCATAATCTTGCATAATCAGCAAGTTGGAGATAGTGATACAATAAAAAAAATTTACCCTGTAAATAGTCACTGGTCAGTCTGTGAACATTCACTTGCCTGACTTGATTTTAATAGCCATGGGCTTGCCGGCCAGTAGCTATTTCGCACACTGCTTTCAACAATATTCCACTTATATCATGGAGTGTCAAAAGATAGATACAGGTGAGGCATGTCTTAGACATTTTCCACTTGGGTGAAACTCCTAAGTATTGATATGGTGCTAGCAAACCTATAAGCATACTTTGTAGGGAAGGACCGGGATCTGAACCCACTATAATAGGTGGCTGCCATGTCCAAGAGACACAACTCTGGTCTTGGCCATCTGTGATGGTCTTTATTGGAAAGAAACAGGTGAAGATGAACCACTTAGGCAAAACTGATCAGCTGAGAGTCAGGAACAGTAGTTGGGATGAGCCATGCATGAGAAGCATGTTCCGGCCATCTACTAAACATAGTCCTGCCCAAATTTTACCTGCTGTTTCTATGAAGAGCCCAGTGAAAACCAGTGCTCCAACTGCAGTCAGGAGAATGATCAAGGTCTGGAATAGAGGATATGCTTCAGTGACAAGTAATACCAGTAGAGTGAGATGGTGAACTAATGTTGACATATGTGGTGTCCGATGGGAGGAGGACGCATTTTGAAATCTTAGGTCATTACAGTCAAAAAACTGGTGGCTGTTATGGTAAGTATAATTTTAGTTCATATCGTGGAGGACTCAGACCTCAATACACTCTATGTACACACGAATGGCATATGACCTTCACCTGTCACATAATGATATGAGTGAGTGAGTAACTTTGGTTTAACGCTGCCTTTAGTAATATACTCTTCAAAAAAAGTAGGGGATAATGAACTTTCAATTTGGATAGGAAGTGTAAACACCAACAAACGTTTCAAGGACAGACATCTTATGAACGCACTACCATTTCCCTCTATTACCACCTCTAAACGCATGATATGCACGTGCACAATACAGTAGGCCCGTACACGTGCATAGGGTCCCATTTTTGATTTTGATGTTTTTGACACTCACCTTGCATCACACATTTGTTAGTGTTTGTTTCTAGTCGTTTGTTTTAAAATGAAGATTGTATACATGCAAATTACATGCCATACACCAATCATCTTTCAAAAAACACTACATTTAAAAAAATGATGGTTGTAAGGAAGTGCAAATGGTGATGCACTCTCAAAACATTCAATAATATCATATCAACACTGACTGACTCCAATTAATCTCCTAAATAAAAAAAATGAAGATCCCCTACTTTTTGAAGAGCATGTATCACAGCAGATACAGAAATGAGCTTCACACACTATACCCATGAGACCAATCAAACTATGTGACATGCAAACGCTTTAACCACTAGGCTACCCCACCGCCCCCATAATCACATGATCAGGTAGAGAAGACAGTTATATTTCAAATAAATTACATTTCAAGTAAGGGGTTTATTACTGTCAGTTTTGTTTATGGCTGCTTCTAGAGGATCTAGTCATGTGTATCTAGTCAGTGGATCTACAAGTGTCTCTAGTCAGGAGGAAATTAGAGCTATCCATTCACTAGAACACATTGTCTGTCGTACAGATCCTGAAGGATATCCAAGACAGCCCACGCAAGTCTAGAAAATGTGGCAAGTCTAGATTTCCTTAGCTTCAGGGTCTGTACCAATCTGCTGAATCCATAGCCAGTATATGGCTTCATCTGAAAATGAAGAAAGTCTCAGGGCTCCATTTCATTATATTATTTTTTTTCACTATGAACATTTTTTCTATTTTTCTGTTAGTCTATAGAACACACATCAGGAGCATTAGCACAGGAATATGTGAACATTCATGGTTAACCTCCTCACTCTCTATCAGTCCTCTCCACACAGGTTCTTACATAAAGACACCCATGGTCTCCCAGTGTAAGAATACAGGTTTCCACAAGCTCTTGTAGTGAGAAGGAACTGAAGGTATTGGGTGGTAACTTGGTCAGTTACACGTCATCATATCAATTACATTGATCAGTACTCGCGATGTCAGTCATTGGATTGTGGTGGTGTGTCTAGACTAGATAATGTCCTCCACATGGCCAGAATATTGAGGAACATATGTTAAACTGCAGACATGGGCAGTAAATGTAACTAACCCAGACAGGTTGTATCAACAGAAGTGGGATGCGGCCCAACGCTGATCCTGCTTCTTTAAACAGCTGCACCACCTAGGAGAAATATGAATTAAAAATCTATATATAGACACCAAAGAGACAAGGCACAAAACTACATCCATAAAGTTAACAGTAAGCTTACTATGTCAAATGCACAATATTTAAAATGAGTATCATTAGATTGTTATTATCATTTTAATTATGAATTTGTGTATAGACAATGTCAAACCTAACTCAGCTGCTTAAAGGCTCCTTGTTTTCCACTGGATAATAGGATGCCAATCTCAAGGGCACATCCTATTTTTTAATCTCAACTCCCTGGGGAGTATTCAAAGATAAAACAAACAACATAGAAGCAGGACAAAGTAGGGTGTGATACACATAACCAAATTCCATGTTTTTTAGAATAAATTTAAAAATCAAATAGAAACTGGTCATTCTTTGTACAGCATTTTCATACCAATTTGTCAGTGGGTCCATGAATAAAAATTGCATACATGGGGTGGTGGGGGTAGACAAAACAAGACCATCTGCCCATCCTTGGCACAGATGCACGCATGCACACAAAATCTTATTTCAGTGTTACTAAGTATCTTTTGGCTAAGTATAATTTGCCATCATACAACATTTCCACACACACCAATGTACTTATCAACAGGAAAGTGAAAGAAGTGCTTGTAAAATATTAAATGCCTGTGGCCATTAGGCAACGCTTGCTTAAAAAAAAGTGGGTTAACTGAGTGAGCTAAGGTGAAACATTTTCTTTGTCTCAAAGCAAATAGGAGTATTTAAGATTTATTACATCGCAATCATAGTCTCTCACCAGTTTGATTCTCTTCCACATGACAATGACCAAGAGGAATACAATAATCTGAAAAGGAAATAGAAAAGACAAAATCCTTAGAGATTGGGGCCAGAATACTGAGAGCACCTATCATGCATATCATGGAGCCATTTTTTGTTTTCTAGAAAATCAAGTGTTCTGTTAGGTAACTGTATAAGATTTATTAAAATAAAAATACTGTTTCTGATGATCACTGCATCTAAAACTGCCCTAGGATCAAGTCTCATTATTTCGACAAGTGACAAAAGTGATCTTTCCCATCCATCCGCAACTCTGTCTACTTTTATATCAACTGTTTATTTGACCTAAAATGTACGTTATCAAAACAGGACCATAATACACTGAAGACTTATGGTCAGAAACACCATATACAGCTGGTATAGTAGGTCAGCAAACAAGCCAACTGAGGTACAGATATGACTTTCATGATGTTTTTTGAGGTAAAGGAGTAAGAAGTTGTGTCAAATTTCCATCTAATGAAATATATAATCCAATATCATAAAGTATGTTGTAAAACTGCCCACATTTAAGGGCAATTCCAAAATGTGTGTGTAAAGCCAAGACCATCATAAATCCGTTCTGTTAACACAGCCCTAAGGCTGTCTAAAGACTATCATATGATCACTTTGGACAAGTTCACTTTGTGAATGGGACTCTGATTAAGACTATTCATGGTATACTAACACCCTCTCTATATCCTTTATGATCGTTTTCCTTCCTTCACCCAAAATAATCAAGTCTGGACCAACCAGTCTTGTGTTGACACCAAGAGTATCAGTCTACACGGCAGATATCGATACATTTTCCAAGAAAACCAGCAGTGTGACTACACAATTAGTTAAGCTGTCTCTTACAGTTTGCTAGACACCTGTATCGCATGTTGTGCTCCATGTACTGTGGAGAAATAAAATGTTTTACTGTCCTATCCCGTGCACATTCTTAAGTGGAATGGTCCGAACTCGAATATTTACAGACCACCAGTATGTAGCTACAATATTGCCAAGTGGCAGGTTACACAACAATCCCTTTTTATAGATACATGGTAGAGTATTTTATCTAATTTTATTGATTTATCAAAACTGCAGATTCCTGTGGTATTTCCTTGTGTGTGTCTGATATCTGGTTCTAAATTACTCTATGGTCAAAACCATTTCCTTCTCACTTAAAAAAAAAATGCATCCCAGTAACAATATGTATGCAGTTGTCTTTTATTATGCCCTTGTAATGTGTAATTCTTGTGTAAATAAAATGTGTGTAGATGATATTTAAATCAGTAAATATTATTAGAATAAATACAATTGCCAAATCATGATCTGACAAACCTGTGGTTGAAAACAGTGATCTAATGTTGACACAATCAACTAACCCTGCCACTTTCCAAAACCTTAAAGATGGCTTGGCTTGGTGGATCAACCCTGCCCAATTATCGAAACTTCAAGGGAAAATTTTCTCAAGTACTGCCTGAAAATTACTTTTAGCAAAAATTTACAAATGCTAAACCTCAACGTCTGTTGACCAAGGAACAGTCAGAACCCTTGTCTTTTTCTGAAAGGTGACACCATCTGACCAGACTGCAATCAAGCCTGAGATTGCACTTCCTTGTTTGGACTATTCAGGGAGAAGAAGGATTGGGTTTAGATGTCAACGATCCAGCCAACCCACCGCAATCACAGAGGCAACAGACGCATAGACCATCCAAGTATCGACCTTCGCCTGCATTTCTGGAGTTGTGATCTCCTCTGCCTTGAGATTTGTATGCAGATTGTAGAACAAATACCTGGAAGAGTAAAAATTGCATGTCAGCACCAGATTACACTAAAACTGACACTGTGGTTATTCTTTGAACTTTTGAGTTTATTTGAACATTTAAAGGTTTGCTGTTAAATAACTGAACGCAAGTTATTGTAAAGACACAAAGCATCTGAACAGTTTAATCTGTAAAGTGACAATATTTCAGTGACCGTATGGTTTCACTAAACAAGCAATGTCACAAACAAATAATGTGACTGACATTATGAGACTTCCCTAACATTGATTTACTATGAACGATGATAATCCAGATCACCCATCATGATCATCCTATCACTTTTTATCATCCTGTTTGTCTGCATGGTTGACAAAATCATAACCTGTAGTGTGGTGTCTTCTGGCACAGCATTCATCACAGACATCCACAACCAAAATTTGACAGGACATACTATCTCACAGACAACATTTGTCTGTTAATATGCCTTCCAAACTCACCAGCAGTATCCAGCAGCGGCAAAACAGAGAAGCACTGTGAAGATGGTTACTGTCCAGATGACAAGTGCTGCCAGGAACTTCAGCAGTATGACAATTAAAAGGGCCAAGCCTGAGCAAAAGTTAGAGAAAATTGACAGCATCTCTCCATTTGCTGGGATCATGATCAATGTGAACTTTTTTCTGTTATATTTATGTATTCTGGTGATGTGAAACGTTGCAGTCAAGATCAGTGAGCATGCACGCCTCTGTATGAGTGAGGCAGAACATTACTTACTGATTTCCTGTCAATGACAAGACTGAGATTTCCTGTATTTAAGCTCATGGGCCTAAAATTGGGAATTTCTGGGGTTTTTTTTTCTTTTTACACCCATGGGCCTAAATTAAGATTGTTATATTCATTATTGGGAGGTGAATATGTCAGCTGGTATTGATAACACTAATGTCGTAGACAGGACACTTTCATGTGAACAGATCTCCAGAGACAAGGTCAAATATACAAGAAATATCTTCTTTAAGTGTGACAAAGGTTGTAACTTTTGGGAGCAGTAGTGAAGCAAACCAGTGAGTGAAATCAATTGTTTTGGTATTCAATGCTAGTTTACACCAGCTGAAAACTTGAACTAAATAACAGACATTTCCTGGGAGGTACAGGACTTCAGTAGTGATTTACAGGACGCAAATTCCTGCGTCCTATATGCATAAAAATTGATAAAAGATGAAATGAAATAGATTAGCACATGAAAAGGGATATAGAAAAAGAAAGGCCAAATACTTTTTTTAAAAAGTTGATCAAATAACGATAAGTCATCACTGTGTCTGCTACCAGCCAAGTTATGATATTCTTTGCAGTTGAACTACTGTGATGATCATGAAACACAATACAATAACAGTAACTGAATTGCAACAATATTATACCATAGTATTAATAATAGTATTTCAGTGTCAGATCAAAAGTTTGTTGTCCAGGAACCCTGAAAATAAACAGTAAGAGTCCCAAGGACCATCAGATACAGGATTCAGGGTAAATCCAGGTGTGGTGAATGTAATCTGATCAGTTTCTGTTTTATCCCCTAGTATGCAGTGACAGGCACAGTAAGAAGTTTTACATTTTACAGTGTTTTCTCATTAGTGAGATGGAACACTGATACCCCACTGTCTTGGAGCTGTCATCCACTAGAACAGGGAGTCAAGAAGTAGCTGATTTTATCTACTGAAAATGTGCAAAAGTCTACACTGTATGATGCTACGTAACAACCTTTGATAAACCAACAAAAATGAAGCAAATAACATATTTTACCGTTTTTACCTTTTTCAAAACCAATATGATAAAACGAACATGATATATGACCCATGATCAGGTTATAACTCAGATGAACTAAGATGACTTGTACAGTTTCTTTCATCAATTTACCTAAAAACATGTCAGGACGAAGCAAAGGAATAATTATACATGTAATTATTTTCTTGCTTCATCCTATCATTTTTTTCAGGCAACTTGATGTAGTATATTATGTGAGGGATGCCACAATGTATAGATCTGTCTATTCTGTTTAGAAAGCACGACATATTTTTATGAAACAGAGAACAAAACAGAGGAATGAAGAAAAATTATGTTTGTATGGTGAAGTATATGCCAGTAAAAACCAATGGGATTTATATAAAATAAACGGAAAATACAAGGTTAATTACTTTCACTTGCACTGAAGACTGCCACTTACCAAAGGATATTGCAGCCAAATACAACAGCTCTCGCCATGTAGTCTGAATATCAGCAAAAACTTTCTGAAATTTCAAAGTATACAACATTGTGGTAAGAGCAATCGAGAGGTCAGACTGGCATACTTGGTTGACACGTAATCACATCGATGCTCATGCTATTGGTCTCTGGATAGTCTGGTCCAGATTCCATCATTTACAGACTGCCACTAAAAGCTGGAATATTGCTGAGTGGTGCGTAAAAGAACAATCAATCAATCAAGGATGAAATTTATTCTTCCAAAGGCTATTTTGTCCCAGCGAACCCAAGTGATATTTATAAAGCATTAGCTGGAGTCTGGAAACAGCATAATTGTCCGAGCCTATTACAAGAACACCATGTGGATGTGTTGTGCACTGTCAACACAAGATACTCATTATTGTATTCTGCATTTATGGGTAAAAAGCTTTGATGGGATTCTGTGTATTTTAACACATAGATAAATCCAACTGAGAGTGACGTTCCCTTACATAAACAACATGTACAAATGGACATCCAGGAGGGATTTAATCCATCCATTAGCACCACGAATGATTGTTTCCAGCACTATCATAAACACAGCTCTCTTCAGCTGACTAAAGAGAGCTGTGGATTGAAAGGTATTTTGAACAGTATTTCAGTTCTACTTCAAGGTGTTACCCATATGTTGGCCCAGGAAGTTAGTCGATAGGTGAGTGAGGGGGATTAGTTTTACGCCACACAGCAATATTCCAACTCTGTGGCGTGGTCTCTATACGCTTGTGGTATGAGACACTAAAGGGATTGGTGGCAGGGCTGCTGACTTGGTTATTACATGTCATGGTATGTCAACTGTGTGAATAGTTACTCATGCTGTCAATCACTAGACTGTCTGGTCCACACTCAATCATTTTACAGACTGCCTACATAAAGCTGGAATACTGCCAAGTGGCGGTAAACAGAAATACACCCACTCATGTACCTACCTGAGGGACATCCCCTGAAATCACTGTTTTAATACTTGAGGTGACGGCTTCTACCATGACGAAAAAAGAGGAAGGCACACATCGGTTCAGAAGTGTTTTGCTAAAATCAAATAATTCAGTGATTACTGTATTGGTCCAAAACCTATATTAATGTGTGGTTGTTGCATCATTAAACATACATACAAAACACAAAATTAAAACGAAAAAATAAACATTTCTCCTGTCCTACTTCAGTAAATGGATTAGAAATCAGCAAGCGTTTCATGAAAGCAGGTGTCACCAGTCAAGATCATGCACCTGCTGGAACAGATACAATATATTTCTTTTAGTCTGATAAAAAGATTATATATTTTTAAAAACCAAATATGAAACAAGAAGGAAACAGGAATGCATTAATTAGTAGAAAGCTGTATTTTGTCTTTGGTTTGGTATAGGTAAATCAATAAAAAAAATATCAGTATTTTCAGTTTCTGTCATTTCTGTCTAGTCATAAAACAACAGATTTTTTCAGTCAAAATGACAAATATTAAGGTTATTTTTCTCCATGTTATTAAACAATGTAAAGTTGTCAACTGGTGTCCCCTGACATCATATTACTGGAATATTGGTAAAAGTGGCGTAAAACCAAACTCACTCACTGTTGTCAATTTGCTGCATTATGATCACATCTCATACGCTGAAACAATCTGAACCATAGGCCTTGTACCTATAACCGTACACTGGTAAGATCATACCACTTCATCCTTAAAGAACAAAAACTGTCTCAACCAAATGTCCTGCTATTGTTGAAGTAACCGTGGACTTACTGGGGAAGCACAGGCAATGAAGGACAAGTCACACCATCGTAGGTACACAAAGAGGCCACACTGGAGGAAGTTAATAGTGTAGTTGCTGGACATTCAGCCACACAGACGATGGGGTCCGTTAATACCAGGGGGTCACCATGGTGCCAGTTGGCCAGTGCAGGGGGCAGATCGAAAGTAGCATCAGGAAACTCAGGCAGAAACTTTTTGTAGAAATATTCTTTGTCATGAAAAAAGGTATATCTGAAAAATAAAATCATATGAGGTTGTGGAAGAGATAAGGCTGCCCAAATGTAACAGTTATATGGTTTCAAATATTGGGACACGAATGAAAACTGGCCATTTATTCTATCAATAAAGCCCTAAGATCAGTACCCTACCCTAACAAATGAGTCCCTTATTTCTGTTGAGAAATATTATACACATTTTGCATGGAAGACTCAGCACGATTCCTTACATGTGTACAAAGTGTGAAGCCCATTTCTGGTATGTACATGCCATGTCATTGCTGGAATATTGCTAAAAGCACTGTAAAACCAAACTCACCCACATGCACCACTGACTACTGTCTGACTGGAGATGCAGTTTGTTCCCGTTCCCTACTCCCATATTTTTAAACTTAAATACGCTTACTGACTGGTTAGGTGCCACTGAACTCCACAATGAAGCTTTGTTTCTAAGTCCTTATTTCCCAAGAAGCGTAAGTGGTTACAATTTTATCTGGTGACCTCGACTGTTGAATGACACCACAGTAGTGTTGAGGGTATCTTTGTTCATGATATTAACCACTGGTTTGTCTCTTTCAGGATATATTTCATCAGAGTGCTCAGTGACAGAGCAGACTGTCCACTAAACCAAACCCCACTCGCTCTCTTTGTCAGTACGTACGGTCTATCTGTCATGTCTTTTCCCGACTGGTTACTATTGGTAATACTGTCTTTGTTGGGTCGCCCACACACGTTTCCCCAACTGTCGTAGCCGTTGATGAGGCGGTAGGGGTCGCCATTTTTCACACCTAGGAAACTCACATATCCCTAAAACAAAGAAAATATAGAATTATAATATGTCGTATTCCCATATAATAACAACTTATTTGTGGCAGATCATGGGATAACATCTTTATCGCACTTTCTCATACTGGTTTAACCCCTTTGTCCTGTGGATGATGTGTCCATAGAGTATCAGAATCTCTGCCATGTTATGACCACTTGTGTAGTGCCCAAAATGTCCTGTACATGAGGCCACCTTTACACAAATTTTAACTTGGAAAATACTCTAATGCATAAAAGTAGAAACAAAATCAAAAACTTTATAGTTTTTTTCAATCCCCTTTAATCAGTATTGGTTTCGAAAACTAACACTATTGGGCAGACCTATTCATTGTCAAGTGTTTTTTCAACAAGAGAAACAGGCCACTGGCCCTTGATACAGCAGTTGTACAGCAGCCACAATACTTATTGCACACAGACTGATTCAGGGCCCATAGGAAACCTTCTGGCATGATACAGATGCATTTGACCTGAGCACATCTGCATCCCAGCTAACATCGGAAGTGGGCCAGTACTGGCATCGTTCTTGCCTGCACCATTTGTACTAGTATAACTGTACACCAATACAAGCTGGTATTGGATCAATGCTTGTTTTCCGTTAGTGGTCCCTCACAGGCAAAACTGTAATGCGCCACATATGGGTAATTTCCATAAGTAATGCAATGCAATACTGTACCGGCCCAGTACTGACCCAGTACAGACAGTGCACTTCCTGCCTGGTGAATTGTGGGGGATTACCTCTCATGTCATCTGCACAAGACAGGTGGCCAAAAGGTAGAGAGACATTTTCCAAATTTCTGAATGTAAATTGACTTAATGTGGCACTAAAAGGTAACAATATATGTTGTGAATCACTTTCTCAATGAAGGTGAAGTGTTGAGGTAATTTTTTAACAATAACATGCTATATGATTTTCATTGCAACAAGGGTATTTTGAAACCTTCAGTATGTATATCATGTTGTTAGATCATGGAAAACCTGTTCACTGCCCCTATTGGGAAAAATATTGAATTCAATATATCACCTGGACTATTGTAGTGTTTGATAATCATGTCATACTTGACAAAATGTCAAAAGGTTGAATAGTAAATGAAAAATTGAAAATATTTAAGAAAGAGACTTTGTCATGTGAACAGAATTTTGAAACTCTTGAACGAGCTCAATGAACCATCATGTTTTCATCTAGTTTCATGAATTAAACTCAAATGGATAAACTTGTGATTTCTTGTTTTGGGTTTTCTTTATCTTCAGAGTTTGTTTTGGTATCAGCTTGTTCTAAACAGTGGAAACTGTATTAAACTTAACTGGACCAGTGTTTGCCAAACTGTAATTTGGGCCAATTTGCAACCATTAATTCCATGTCCTGGGCCATACTACCTTGCCTCTAATGGTCCAGTACAAGGCCAGTGTGCAAAATAGTACAGACCTAGTTTCAGAATGCCTTGAATGGGCCTCATGCTCTGACTTTTTTGGGCCAGATTGGACCCAGTTATGAGTTGTGTATTTGTTATGTACCATTCCTCCAATGAAAGCCAACAACAGAAGAAGAAAGAATATATCCGTGCAGCCTCGTTTTCTTGCTACTCCAACTGTGTAATCTTCAGCAGCCATTTGCGAGATCGTTGGACTTTCCTGCAAAACAAACATTGTTATTATGTAACTATTATAACCTCAGGCAGAAATGTCTCGGTTTAAGCTTTCTTAACTTGGTGGAAAAGACCAGTCGAACGAAGCCTTATCAGATGGTAGACCTAATGGAATACGGTTTTCGATCTACTGTCCAAGGGAGATCATTCTTGAATAAAACACCATTAGAGTTACCTCCCGTAGATTACGCTAACGCCTGCCACGAACATTATTTTACCGACTTTGATATTGTAAAACACTTTCTGTTCCCATGAGTTTATTTTAAGAAGTGAAATTTCGAACATTTCTACTGAATAACACACATAATAATCCATACAATGTCATACAAAAGAGAAGTGTACACACAAGCCAGTGCTATCCGATAAGCGATTAAAATGCAGTGTGATTATGGAATGAACTGAGCTATTTGAGCAACAAAATGATATACGTAGAACATTCGCATCATCTTACCCTCAAATCAGTTACTTCATTTCCGGAAGCGCAACACCCCATTATATGAAGTTAATGCTGCATTATTTAAGCAGTAATAGTGAGACCGGAAGCACAAGCGCACCTTGCAAATGGCGCGCTCTTCTACCCAGACATCATTGCGCCGGCGCCAATCCCACGTTCGGCTATTTCCGTCTGGTGTTATGACGTCATGGTTTGATAACGTCATACCATTTGTGACGTTCACCCGCGTACTTTCCCATCTAGAATCTGTTTGTCTTTGATAAACCTCCAGCAACTCATGCTTGCCATAAAAGGCGACCGTGCTTGTGGTAAGAGGCAACTAACGGGATCGGGTGATCAGGCTCCCTGACTTGGTTGACACATGACATCGGTTCCCAGTTGCGCAGATCGATGCTCATTCTGTTGACCACAGCATGGATTGTCCAAAACCGTACTGCTAAATGCGCAGCGGTAACAACACACAGACAATCAACCAACCAAAACACTATCACCGCGCATTCCTAGTCCCAGCGATCCAGTTTAGCGACCGTTCAACTAACGCCTCGTAAAAGCCTCTGAGTCGTAAGTGTTCATGCTGTTGATTACTGGATTGTCCGGTCCAGACTCGATTACTTACAGACCGCCGCCTTATTGCTGAAATATTGCTGAGTGCGGCGTAAAACTAAACTCACTCACTCATTGAAAGGAGCTGTATGTGTTTTGTGTTTCCAATGCACTAACAAATATTAGCACTTGCTGTGTTTGAGGGCACCCAGTCGCTGACCATCAGTTGATCCCCAACCCGACTGCTTACGATGACTCCGGGTCGGGCTCCCAAACCCCTCTCCTCTTACGTTGATTAGATTCTATATACATGTACCTCCGAAATCCGGTTAGACGCAAATGAACCTAAGGTTCCTCTTATCCCTGTTATCTTACCGTTCCAAATCCGAATTTCTTTTCTTCAATAACGGTTTTTGTTTGTTAAAAGCAAGCCTTCAAATATTTGAAATCGTTAGGCTATCCAAATGATGCGCGTAGGAAAAAAATTAAAAATCTGAACTAAAAAGAATAGATTGTTTGTCAATTTAAGCTCAATAGTTATGTTATGCGATATGTATAGAAATGGTTCACAGTTATTAGTTTGGGTTTTCTAAGGGTGTTTTAAACCCGTCGTTTAACCCAAGCAAAAACGTGAAGAGACAAAAATTAAAGGATTATCGAAAAGGTCACTACACATAGCTTATATTCGCATTTAATGAACCACTAGGCACATGTGCGTGTTATACAAAAATACCCGTCACTTTCAACTCGATACCGTACATACCATGGAAAGGTCGCCCCATGAAGCCAACTCTGGTGTGACGTGAAAGCCATAGAGGCGCTGAAAAATAGGCCTACGCGTGTCTATAGTGATCTTGATTGAATGTTGTTATAAGGATATTTATTGGAGTAGGAAGATAAGTATGGCCAATATGAAGTCACACCTGGGATCAAATACATGTAAAATGAAACGGATTAATTTATCATGGTATACCCACTTCTCTGTTACTAATAGGTTTAGTTCCTTTCAAACCACCATAACCCTATAAAAATGGAGTTTTTGTCAAGTACGAAGAGTCGCAATGGCTAACCTACAAAGGGCAGAGATCACAGGATACACGGGGGAAGACAGGTTCTGCATAACGAACGAAACTATCGTTTGAATGTTGTTAGACAAGTAGCCATACACCGGAAGTGCGTCATAGATAGATGCAAAGTGACCGCTCTCTTTCTACCGGGCACATTTTCCTCATAATAGAAATAAATAATTAAATATGATTTTATGTTAACAAATAAAGTCATTTAATACCACTTTATACCTCTTTTTCTTCTTTCAGTCAGAAGAGTCCACTTTCAGATTATAGGGGTAAATTGCGTTCATCATTGCGTAATCCGTGGTCAGCAGACCACAAAGTGTTGTTTTAAGACTGTAGGCGAATAGAGAACAATCCGTGGGCGGGTCTAAAGTGTTAACTTTTTATTTGTGGTACATCTCTATAATCGTTACGTTTTTTCAGGAAAGGATGACGCAGACAGGGCATGCATTCATCTTTGAATGTTATTATGTAATAACAATGCCAAATAATTAACCTTTAAAGTCGAGGAAATACGTGGAAATGTTTTAGACGAGGAAATACGGTAAAATGTTTCCATACAATTTCGGTATCTTACATGTTCTGCACAATAGTTTATGTTGCTCTTAGCATTATGTTTTGACCCATTGCACTCCGGTGGGGCGGTCTTGGAGTTTGTCTGGTCCAGACTCGATTATTTAGATTCGATTATCATAGCTTGGCTTGTTTGTATATCCTTTCGTTAGCATTGTAAGTCCTGGCAGCGTTGTACAAGTGTCCGTGAAACTGATTTACACATCCTGTTAAATATATATTGATATAATAAACATATCATTAACATTTGACTTAACCGATGCACTTTCCGCAGGTTTAAATGTTAAATAATTAAATTTATGTTTTTAACATGTTTAGACTTTCATATTAATGTTCTATGGTCTAATGGTTCATTTGGTTTTAAACATGTGCGCATGTTTACATTATACATTTTAAACATGTTAACGCAATTTGAATGTTGTCTTAGGAGTATTTAGACAGTGAGACGACATTCCAGTCGTGAGATAAGATAAACAAAACAAAACAATTCAAGCATGTATCCTGTATAGGACTAAAACACAGTCCTAAACATGTTTAGATACTGTATGTGTTTACGTTCTGAAAAGACAGTGTGTAAAATTTGTTAATCAAAGACAACAAGTTGAATTGATATAAAGTCTGCTTCTGGTAAGGATTAGCAGGAACCTAGTTCCAGTAATGTGTACTGGCCTGGGTTCTAATGAGCTGGGCAAGACAAGGTAATTTGAAGCTATAGCGGAATAACCCGAGTTGTGCGGAGTGAATATTAACTATGGCGCGGCTGAAACAGCCACATGTGTGATGCTGTTATGAATAACGGTGCACTAATCAAATCAAGACTGCCACACAGATGCATAACATCTATAATGAATGTCTGATCCCAGATCAAAGGCGACGCCAACCAACCACAAGACGTTCCAAGGAGATGAAACAGTAAGAGGCGTTTACAATCCCCGCCTGCCCATTTAAGACGGACTCTCTTCAAGTGAACTACTGTCAACTGTGGAAATTGTCTAAACTCGCACGTTTGCATCCTCATGTAGACTTCAGTTCCAGATTTATCCTTTTGTTGTTTCTGCCCATTTAAGACGGACTCTCTTCATGTGAACTACTGTCAACTGTGGAAATTGTCTAAACTCGCACGTTTGTATCCTCATGTAGACTTCGGTTCCAGATTTATGTTTTTGTTGTGTAACGTCACACTCCATAATGTCCTGTAAATATTCGAGTCTGGGATAGGCAATCCAGTGATCAACAGCATGAACATCGATCGCGATCTACGCAGTAATGATGATGGATCAACCAAGTCAGAGAGCTATGTATCGCCTCTCATTGATTGCTGAAGACATATTTTAACCCTGAATTTCAAGGGTCTCATTTCCAGGACAGGCTATTCGCAACAAGCTGATATATCTCGTCTGTGGATCACAAAAGTAAGACAATAAACATATATGAGATTCTAGGCTGACCTTAGCTAGTTTCCGACAAGTGACTAGTACGTGTCAGACGTCTTGACGTCAACGAACTGCGCGTTAACAGTTCGTACACAAATGCAGTTAGATATCACGTAAATAATAAATAGAATAATAGAAGAGTCGACAGGACGTGAACGTGTCTTCAAACCTCACATATCAGACACCGCGCACTTGTGTATGTATGTATGTATGTATGTATGTATGTATGTATGTATGTATGTATGTATGTATGTATGTATGTATGTATGTATGTATGTATGTATGTATGTATGTATGTATGTATGTATGTATGTATGTATGTATGTATGTATGTATGTACACACACACACACACACATGTTCTTGCAACGGATGTTCAACGTCAACATCTACCGTTTCAATAATACTTTGGTATAACATAAATATTTCATGATCCTCTACATTTTTAAAAAAAAGAGGATATGGATCATTTGGATTTAGATGACACTTAATATATCTTGTGTTTATAATATTTATGAAGAAACTCAGGTATGTTTTTAGATGCCTTGGATTCCAGCGTTTGACGTTCGTACACACTCTTAGCCAGTATGTCCGAAGGTATGCGGTACACTGCACTGGGTGACTATTGAGGGGGAACTCAGTTCAAACAACTTTGCCATAGCGACGGTTTATTGTGACCATCTATTGCAATACTATTGCAAAAGCCTTTTTTCTCCTTGAATTGTCGAATCTGAAGTCATTTCCAACATGAATGTATTGCTTATATGAAATAAAATTAATGTTGAAGTCGTTTTAGTCTCAGTTAATAACTGACAAGAAACTTGAAACCCAGATCAAGTTTGTTCAAGAGGTGACAGGGGCGGGTAACTCTTAATCAAACTGAACGAATATGGTTCTTCCTGTACTTTGCGCTGCGTATTTATCAACAGAAGTCAATTACGTCACACACACTATCGATGAATCGACATTTTTTTAGTTTCTACCATCGAGTAATTGCTACCGTGAACTCAGTAATTCCAATCCATCCATAGTTCAATGCATCGTTACAACACTAATACTACAGTCTATCCAAGTACATGTATTCAGTATTGGCTGTTAATCCTGGATGTTTACTAGCCACGGGCTAACGAGCCTGTGGCTCTTTTGCGTACTGTGCATGGATGCAGTATGTGAAGGTCACTTCTGGTCCTCTGAAGGCCTTTAATATCAAAACCGGCTCGAGTACAAGCAGTCACTGCCAGACAGATGCATGCATGGATAACCTCAGTATATATACATATAATAATTATCATAATTGATCATTAAATACACACTCGTTACAGATATGACGGTTACATCCGAATTATTATACAGATATGGTTCAAGTCCACACTACAAGTGAAGTAAACTGAATATCTTGAAATGCTTTTTGAGAACTATCCTCAGAGGGTGATAATCAAGTCCACACTACAATTGAAGTAAACTGAATATCTTTAAATGCTGTTTTTGAACTATCCTCAGAGGGTGATAATCAAGTCCACACTACAATTGAAATGAAATGAAGGTCTTCAAGTGTTGCTGTGAAGTGTCGTTAGAGGGCGATATTTGTCTCTTCATATTCAGGTTATTCCACAAAACATAACAAATGATCACCACTCAAATGCAGCTTTTAGGAGAAATTGTTCCCTTTCAATTTCAATTATTAATATTACAGCGTCTACCAATGCAATATTTATGGCAATGAGGTAGTTTGATGGTCCAATGACAATTAAGCTTTCGTCTTAATCACTTATGCATGGAAAGCTCAGAATCGCAACACTGCCATCGTGTTATAACCATCCAACTTTCCTCTTAAGGTCTGACATAAATTGATCGTAACCATATTTGAAAACGAGACCTGTTGTTGTAAAATTGCCTTGAGAGCAATGTTGTAGAGAACAGAACGTTTGTCTGTATTCAGGCGTCAAGCGGTAAACATGAGAAAGCTGTTTCAGCTGTGAGTTTCCTCCTTTCATCTTTCAAAACCATGGTTGTAAAACGACACCTATACGAGCTTGCCGTCATTCCAGTGTATACACCTGGAAATGAATTAAGCATGTTTTAACCTTATTTCAAAATGGCTGTCAGAAAGGTCATGAACTTGTTTTGGTGCTTCTTTTCGTCAGTGGTCAGTTTATGTACTTTTCACATATACTTTGACCTTCACGCCAAATGGAATCTGTTTCTGAGGATAGCCAAGGCTGGTTATTCTCTTGCATTCGCATTTACCTATACTCTGCGTTGATAAGAAATCAATGCTAGCGTTTCATTTTGAGTGCGTGAGTGAGTCTAGTTTTACGCCACTCTAGCAATATTCCAGCAAGGGAATGGTAAGAGACACCAGATATGAGTTTCACACATTGCACCTATTTATTGAATCGAACCCTAGTCCTCGGCGTAACAAGCGAAGACCACCAGGCTACGCCGCGGTATTATCTAAAGGACACACACTTTGATAGTCATGAAGCGAGCAAACCAAATTGATTTTATTCATAAAAACAAAACATATTGACAAACAAACAGTAGTTACTGTACTTCATGTGCCTTCTTAATTAACACTTTAATTAATTTCCCTTGTCCACACTACAGTATACCAGGAAGTTGCTCTACAGTAACGTTGAGGATGTTTTTAGATTTTTTTTACATGTGTGATTTAAGAGAAAAACAACAAGTATGGACGGTGGTCAATCGATACTTATCTACGGTTAGCTTTTTTAAAACTTCAAGCTCAAAACAGTCTGGATCTGTGGGAGACGGGTGGATAGGGTAAACTGATTTCACGACGAAACAGGTAAAGCTGGAAATATTTTCAGGTCGGGCTTAGGTTAGGTCACATCTCTCCTCATGGCGACATTTATCGCCCAAAGTTTCATCTGTTTGACCCCCTTCAATGCATATCATCTCATTGTCGCTAATGTGTATTTTAGTGTATTTTTATCATCTTGCTGAACGTAAAATCACATTTAATTTTGGCTTTAGGGGCGACAGGGTAGCCTAGTGGTTAAAGCGTTCTCTCGTCACGCCGAAGACCCGGGTTGGATCCTTTCATGGGTTCACTTGCTTCATTAATTTTGACTTTCAAAATATTATATATAATATATTATTACCGGGAATGCACTGGGCACTTATTGCTCCGCTGAGCTTTCACAAAAGCAGTGCGAAACCTAGTATGAAACCTCGCATCAAACCTTCCTCTACCTATGCTATTAAGCGGTACATTCTCCTCCGTATAGCCTGTAATCGCGGACAGCATATAAACTCCTTCAGGAGCCAGAAATCTGATGAGTCATAGGTCGCGACTGGCGGAGGATGAATGGCGTAATGATGCCGGCGTTGAAGGTGTTTCCACAAGCGGAGACGAATCGATGTCATACATTGTGAGGATTTGTTTACATGAATGTGCATGAGTTCGTGTTACGGAGTCAAAAAAGGCAATTGATTGGGGGAAATATCGAGACGGGAAATCAAAGCAGCTTGTGACACTCCCTGTCTGGTTAGATTATTTGGCTGCCGAAAAAACGGTTTAGCCCGGAGATATTCAAGCATGATTGTTGAAGTGATATCAAGAGGGCAATGTGTGTGTGCGTGTGTGTGTGCGTCTGTGTGTGTGTGTCTGTATGTGTGTCTGTGTGTCTGTGTGTGCCTGTGTGTCTGTGTGTGCCTGTGTGTGTGAGAGAGACGTGAGACTGACTGGTGGATCCTTTGTACCCATGAATGCTGTGTTCAAGGATCACCTTCGTGAGTGAAACCACCGGATAGATGATTATGCATTATACATCTCGCACACAAAGCCTTCGATTGTGTCCTTTCGTAACGACCAACCACTCGGAAATGCTACAGGCACTTAGAATACCTAGAGAGTACGTGAGTGAGTGAGTGAGTGAGTGAATGAGTTTAGTTTTACGCCACACTCAGCAAAGTACAGCTGTATGGCGGCGGTCTGTAAATAATCGAATTAGGACGAGACAGTCCAGTGATCAACACAATGAGCATCGATCTACGCAGGTGGGATGCGATAAAATATGTCAGCCAAGTCAGAGAGCCAGACCTTCCGATCCCGTTAGTCACCTTTTACGGCAAACATGGGTTGCTGAAGACCAATTCTAACCCGGATGTTGACGAGAAATCATGCCGCATTTCCGAGAGTTTTGTCTTCCCCAGAGCAGACACAGAGCGTTTCGAGCGTATATTTAGTCCTATATGAGACGTTCCAGTCGGAGCGTTAGCGCAGGCGCAACAGAACCAGGTTGGACACAGTCTTTCTAGGGGATCGGCAAACGATGGATTCTAACACAACATTTACACCGTGCTCCTTGATTTGTTGGAGAATGAGTAAATAATGTTTTACCTCTCTGTCACAATGACTATATTATTATGTTGTATTATAAACAACCGGATTTAAGCCAGACAAACCTGTGGCCAACAGCATGATTACACGTTTAATCAAGGGTCCACCTTGGGCAGGTTTCACTAAAGTCACTAAAATATTACACCAGTGAAGATCCTGGTCAGAATTGCTCTGAAGTAACGCGGTTGTAGCATGTCGTAAGACGCGGCCACGGTCACTGACTTCGTTGACACATGCCGCCGTATACCAGTTGCGAAGATCAATGCTCATGCTATTGATCACTGAATTGTCCGGTCCCAAACCGTATAGCTGGAATATTGCTAAATGCGGCGGTAACAACACACAATCAACCAACTAAAACACTATCACCACACATTCCTAGTCCCAGCGATTCAGTTTAGCGACCGTTCAACAAACGCCTCGTAAAAGCCTCTGAGTCTTACGATAAGAGTGCGATCACTGCTTACATCTCAATTTGGACAGTATCACGATTCAAATCCACTTGAACAATTTCACCTGCTTAAATATCTTGGAAGAGTTCCGAGGCAGTTCTTTGTAAAACGACACAATCTTTCAGAGGTTTAGGGAGTCGCTTTTTTACAGTCACCCGATCCTGATTTATTCAACCTTTCTAACAAGGCAAGGCTACTAAGCATCTAGACCTCCTTCAGTTTGGCAAACCTATGAACGTGGGTTGGAATCCAGTTTCGGCCTGGCTTTATGGGTTTCGTAGCACTATCAATGATCTCTCTGGTTTCACCAAGAACATCTGCATCACTCTGGGCCTTTCTCTCACACGATGCTGACTTTATACAATATAAACATCTCATCAAATGTCACCCTCTCTGAAAAAAACTTCACTATATGTGTATATATGAGGTTACATCGAATGGTGAAAAGCACGTGCTAATATTATGCATATGATCAGCGGCGCTTTGGGGTAAAGTTTTGTTAAGAATTCGCCAGTATTCACTGAGTTTTAACATTTTTGAACTCATAACACTAAACGTTTCTACGCTACGAACTGTTTTTACAATACATCGGTTCATATGTAAACAGCACCTATAGACAGTGTGGAAGTTTCTGCAAATCTTCAACGGTTGCCAGAAGAAAGTGGCTATATTTATACTAGTGAGTCTTCACTTTTGATGGGAAGTATACTCACTCACTCACTCACTACCTACCTCACTCCTTCAATATCATGCCTGTTAACTCAAAACTGATGCTGTCTATTTGTCACAATTCTGTTCGCTATCTTTGCAATGATGGCTCCGGGGATATCACCTAGTAAATGTTCTGATATCTCATGTAAAAATATTCTTATAGGAGAAGCAGATCTCATCCCATTAACTCTCAGACAGAGCCTACATTTATATAACAGGCGTCTTGGGTCTTTAATGCTGATAAGAATTCAAGATTTCATTCAAGATTCGACCATAAACACTATCACAAAGCAGACCCTTAAGGTTACTAAACAGTATAAGGAAAAGTCATCTCGTTCTTCGAAGCTGGAATCAATTGGAAGCAATACTAATCAAGGAATCTGGAAAACGACCTAACATAAACACCTCAGTCAAGACAGTAGCTGCTGGACAGACTTGTATACGTTTGCTGACAGAGTGATACGGAAGATTAGCTAAACTAACACGTAAGGACCAGACTACCGCCGGCGTGCCAAGGTGAGAAAAATGGTAGTTTAATTTTGATTGAATGCTGATAGATTGTGTAGTTTGAAAAAGAGACTGTTTGAAAGGGTTCTTTTTGTTATTCTGCACACATGGATCGTTCATAGCGCTACGTAAACTACTATTCGTAAACTGTAGAGTTTCGACAGGTCGTAACGTTACGAATGCGTTGTGGATCGAGTCCATGAGCTTCAATGAAGCACCAACTGAAACCACGGGAAAAAGTTTGGACACAAGAAGTGATCATACCCAAGCCCGTGCTCCCACAAAATATCTTCAAATTTATTGGTCACATGTTCACGTGCTGCGGTGGCGCTAAGCACCTCCCAATATAAATTCATTTTTAAAGGTTTTTTTTTTCAAAACAGGTTGTAGACGTTCAGAATTCACAGGCATGCATGACGCAGGTATGTTATATTTCAGCAGCAAACTTTATATATTAATCACACTGCAATCAGTGGACGTGTGGGGAAGCACGTGTGTGGGGAAGCACGTGTGTGCGGCCACCTGTACCTGTCCATTCATCAGATGATGAATACCCACCTGTATCTTAAAACCCATGTAAACGCAAATCCTTTTGCCCCTGGGGGTAAATTAACCCCCGGGAGGTAAAATACCCCGGGGGGCAAACAGGTGACATGTAAACGCAGCTTATGACGCTGAATCAACACGTCGCTTAATATCTGAAGTACTGAGTGGAAAAAATAAGGAATCACATGAAAGCACAAGTGTTCCTGTATTTGTTTCCAGATTTCTTCACAAGCTATTTGATAGACAGCTTGTAAGGAAACCTTGGAAAAAAGTACAGGAACACTTGTCCTTTCATGTGATCATTTACTTTCCCCCCTAAACATATATAAATTTTCATTTACAGATAGATATATTTTTTGTAACTTAAAGTTATCGTCTTCAAACAGGAATTCAACATACTTAGCACTTACATTGATAAGTTGACTGGAGTATATCCCGGGTTGTATTTACTATACAGATAAGTCCTGTAAGTGCAACAGATGAACTATAAATCCACGACAAACAGGTTGTCATGACACTCAAGAAGCATCTAAATATATCGCTTAATCTAACAGTGGAACTGTGAGGCGTCGGATTTCAGAACGGTTTATTTTACACGTAATACCTTGATACGATCAGGCTTTTACTCTCGGCGGCGTGTACGTGGACACCATCTGCTCAGTGTTGTGAAGACGACGTGACGTTGAGCTGTAGTAGCACTTCACGGACAGGGCTTGTTTGTTCAACAGTGTTTGTATGGTGTTATACTTGCGAATGCTCGCAGTTTGTAAGTAATGGAGTCTGGACTAAACAGTTCAATGATTTACATGATGAGCATATATCAACGCAGTCGCGACTCGATGACAATAGTGTCAGCGAGCTTCAACACCGGATCCCGTTCGGTGTATTATTTTACGTTGATGGATTTATGAAGCATTTTCACTTACAGTGTGTCTGGGCTTCTGCATAGTAGTGACATTTTAATGAGTTGGCATGCGAAGAGTGTATCAATTAACGTCATACGTCGTCAACGACTGAACCTCACAGAGGATGGAAGAGAAAGTGGATAGACTTACAACATATATATTGTATTTGAGATAATACCTTCTTGGTAAAGGGCATATTTTAGTACTTTTGCTGGGTTGACTACTATCCGGGATTCGAACTCACACCCTCAAAGTCGGCCACCTAATCGCCAACAAACAATGCCAGCCACATATCCAGCTCAAGTCGCGGTGGTTGAGCGAGTTAAGCGGATGACTTTGTGTGCTGGGGATTAGGTTACATTTGACTACTTTCTAAATGGCATTGTGTTATCACAGGAACAGGCTTCCTTATATCGCCATTGGCTAACCCACAGACCGTATGTCTTTTCCAATGAAAACTGCTGACAGTTGTGCTGTTTCACATACTAAAAAACCAACAACTTTCACATTTTTATCATACCCTGATCGTATAAAAATTATCCCATTTAAAGTAACACAAAAGCTATTTGAATCTGTCCATTCTAAATCCCTGTGGCCTGGGCTTCCTTGTTTTCAGGAACTTCGTGACGTTATATTCAGTTGACGTTGATCGTTACGTCATGTTCATTCAATCGTGTGTGTGCGTTGTCCAGATTACATTATGGAGGTGGGAGTAGCCTAGTGGTTAATGCGTTCGCTCGTCATGCTGAAAACCCGCGTTCGATTCCCACATGGGTGCAACGTATGAAGCCCATCTCTGGTATCCATGGCCGTAATATTGCTGTAACATTGCTAAACGCGACGTAAAACTAAACTCACTCAGATGAGTAGATGGAATAACAGGGGCTTGTAACGCTAAAAACTGCCATCAAGGTATATATTGTCCCTGATGGGGTATTAGTACTATAAAAAGGAATACCCCATCAGGGACAATATATACCTTGATGGCAGTTTTTAGCGTTACAAGCCCCCGTAGCTAAAGCCCAAAATGAGGAAAGTCTAGATTTCGTCAGTTTCAGTATTTTTTCTGTTCTCACTGGTGATCTTTCTCAGTTTAAATGGGATTTTCCTTATCAAAATTATGTATTTTTAGGGTGAGTGAGTGAGTGATTATGGTATTACCTCTCTTAGCAATATTCCACCACAATGGGGTATGTATTCAGAGACAAAGCGTTAGTCTACACTTAAACCAGTTTAGCAGTTCTGCTGAATCATCACCATTGGATTGATGTGATAGCATTTCGTGTGCCAGGAAGGTAAAGCCATTCTTCAATGTTATCTTTACAAAACGACATGAAAGGATGTACACTTGTGCTGGTCCAATGAAATTTATTATGCATGAAATCGTGTTTCACCCAACAGAATTTTTCTGAACAACATTCAAGGGAACATTTAGATCTTACATTGAGAGCATTTCATTTTTGAATTATCACCTTAAATGCAGCGAATTAGCTCCGAATTATCAATTCATTTGGATTCGTGTGGTATAAATATTTTAACCCGGCGCGTTTTCTTTTTATCGTTATTATTCATTTCGTGTCAAGGAGGAACTGATACTGGTTCTTAACTCAGATTCATCAGCGTTTCTAGTTTTCTCGAACCAGCATTCTGCTCGAGAATTTCGTAAACAATGAATTCTTTCTTGTCTGCTAATTCTTAACGGGATTCGCAAAGTGGCTAATGAACTATAATTAGCTATTTGAATTACAGATATGTAAGCTGCATACAATTTTCACTTACCTAGTAATTTGGATGGCTGAATGTTTCATGACTAAGAAGTACATCATCGTGGAATCATAGTTCATTTTTACGAAGCAAGTTCAAACGCGTTGGTCGTGGACGACCCTTTCGATAGCGTGAGCACTGAAAACTGTGGCTTCGTTCCTGATCATGAGCCATAATGTGGTTAATGTAGTGTCTCATAAGGCAAACATTCATCCAGCACTGAATGGGTACCCGGTAGTGTGAGAATGAAAAAATAATAAAGTGTCTCACATACAGTTATGGGCTCCCAAGGGAGATGAGAATGAAATTAATAGGTCACTGTTCCACTGACTGTTCAATTGTGTATCCCTGTAAGCACTTCAATAGAAACGCTAATTATGACCACGTTATGAAAAAAATACGATACGTTCACCTGTTAGGTTTGAGCCTAGTGCTTAAACTACAACTGGATCGCTATGAGTACCCCTGAAGTGTTCCTGTAAAATCACGCGGCCTCGATCTGTTACACACCGGAAGTGTGGTAGTACTGATTTATACATGCAACGTGTCGCTGCATCGAGTTCACTGAATGTCTATTGATGGCGTCTTGAAATAGATGAATTATTCACACTTCTTATATGAAAGCTTTTATAGCAAGACTGTCGTTGATAAAAGGTAATGGATGAGGTCAGAAACTGACCATCCTTTCTTGAATTATTAAATCATTCACCGTTCGCTTTCATTTTGATGACGTTCCATATTTCAGTTTCGATAGAAATCTATCCCAAATTTCGTTGAAATTAATTCTTTGCCTCATTACAATAAAACACTAACCCGAACGAAAACTGCCCTCACCATATTATTTTACCCAGACGTTGTCGCAAGGCATATGCTAGCTTCTGGTCCGTCATGTTTTCCAATCAGCATGTCACTATCGATCATTCCAGGATCGCCCCGAGATGGACTTTCAATCTCTGGAAATCTCCCGGAAGGAACACATTAATCTGGCCTGTGTGGAAGTGCACAGCGTCCCCTCCTCTTGACGGTGGTTTATCCACCGTGCTGACTCTCCAACAGATGAATTATATAACAGTGCATGCTTTGATCATTCGGGCTCACTTGCCTTTTTGCACTATCGACATAACACGTCTCATTGGAAAGAGACCAGCTTGCTTTGATCACATGATTTTGCTTAACGTTTCTCCAAACATTAGGCCATCATGAAAACAACAACACTTTGCTGCTGTTCTAGAATCAGGATAACACACAGTCCGTCTCACAGTTCCTGAACAACATTATTCTCTTTACTGCCTAGCCCTAGAAATGCCAAATTTAAAACTTCATATTTCCAGAATTTACCGTCACCGTGTTACAGTCAGTAACACTTCATTAACAGTTAATATTCAGGATCTCCTTTGCAATTGAAACGGGTTAATTTGTCACGATCAAAATTATATGTATTCAGTGGCAAGAATGTTTGTCTGGTTATTGACTCATAAAAGTGTTTTGTTGCTGTTGTTGTTTCAGTGGTGTGCACCTACGTTGTGTTAGTGCAGGTTATGTGAGCGAACCTGGTTTTACGCCATTTTTAGCAATATTCCAGCATTATCACGACAGGGGGACACTAGAAGTTGGCTTCACACATTGTACCCTTGTGGGGAGTAGAACCCGGGTCTTCAGTGTGACCAAAGGCCTCTTTCTACAGGTTACGACGATCACCGCTATGCACAGAAGATATCTGTAAATAGCGTGGATGAATGAGTCCTGTTTAGTCCGCCTTTGTGGTACTTGGACCACATTATTTCAAGGGACATAACCTATCTTCAACAACCCAAAGGCGACAAACAAGATCAGGTGATCAGTCTCCCTAACTTTGACAACGTTGACTCATGCCATCGTGCCCCGTTTGTACAGAACGGTTCTCATGATTTCAGTCACCTGATTGTCTGGTCAGGCTCTATCTTTAACAAACCACCGTCAAATAACTGGAATATTGGTGGGCGAGACATAAGACCATACTCACTCATTCACGAGGTATTCTGAGTGCCTTTTCGCATTTCTCAGTGGTTGGGTGTTACAAAAGGACACAGCAAGCTTTGAGTGTATCATTTGACAAACAAACAAACAATAGACAAGAAACGAATGTGTTAGGAGAGACAAAAGAACACTTCACGCACGGAGCTTCCTCTGCCGTCGGCACGCAACAACCTGTACTTCATTTCCAAAATCACGTGTTCTCTGTGTTAATTTGTTGCAGTCTTGTGTGTCTGTGGATCCTATCAGCCAGAATATCGTCTAGTCGCCTGCACATTATTAAGACCAGAGCTCGCAATTCAGTTGCCTTGTATTCCATTTTATTACCTGTGAAATGAACAATCACTACAGTGCATCCATCGATTAGTAGGAAATGAAGTTTCGCAATGAAAGGAAATAAGAGTTAATTTCTGGTGCAATATTTCTGGCGAATTAATGTCTGTTGGCTGCGCTCGGTTAGTGCGATGAAGGATATCATTAAAGTTTATCAATCACTTACAGAGATTGATCTCTTTCCTAGATCCTGGTCGGCGTTCACCTTTCGAGAAAAGTTGAAGTCCTTTTCTATACGATGATTTAATCGTAAGATTTAACGTTTTTCCGCGAGATTTATAGTTGACGATATAAGGTATGTTCCCACGCAGTACTGTATAGTTGATGTGTATGATCCGATTCGGTAGTTGGCGTAAGATGTATTCTTACGTCTTACCATGATGCCGAATGATCCAATGGATTCTTGTGAATTCTTATTCGTCACAATTTGACTGAAATCAGGTTTCGTATTCATGCCCGAAAATGAACAATTTTATATGCAATAGTCAATAATCCTAAAAAATATGTACCTTCCATATAGGAAATGATGACAACTATATCAGAAAAAAACATAATTATGTTGTTTCGATGGTCAGAGCCACACTATCAGCGGTAACTGACCACACAATAACTGTTCAATGTCTTCTCGGGACTTCTTCAGCATTCAGTCCACGGCATACTTCAGTGTGGTTCGTAAGCAATGGTTCTCAGTTAACAGAGTCATATTTATGGAATCCCCGATTGGCAGTGTGGAAGATTTGAGGAACATGAAGAATTTTAGAAACGAATCGCAGAATCGTCTCGTTGTTGCAAGAAATGACTGTGTGCCGCTGTGGAAAAGGTTGTGATTAAATTAAATGCTTTTTAGTGAGGGTTATTTAAAAATCAGTTTGAATCAATATTTAAAATATCATTTTGATCCATTTTACGAATGAATGAATGAACTTGAGTAATATTGTTTTCAAATTTGTTGCATCCGCCTCATGAAGGACCAATCACTCTAAAATATAGAAGTTGACATCCATAAATCTTGCTCTTCTGGCCCTTTCCCGGGTGTAGGTACTTGTTCCTAAACAACACTGTCTTCATCATGGACTCACTCGTACAGGACTCGTGAAGGTCCGGGGTAGAATAGCCCTTCAGTAACCCATGACTATGCTTGTCGTAAGAGGCGACTAACGGGATCAGGCTCGCTCGTGTGGTCAGGCTCGCTGACTTGGTTGAAACATGTCATAGGTTCCCAATTGCGTAGATTAATGCTCCTGCTGTTGATCACTGGATTGTCTGGTGCCGACACGATTATTTACAGACCGCCACCATATAGATGGAAAATTGCTGAGTGCGGCGTAAAACTAAACTCACTCTAACACATTCGCACAGTGCAGAAAGAGATTTCATATTTCGAGTGTTTTCCACTTGATCCTAGTTGCGTTTCTAACATAAAATATTTCAAATATCCGCAGCTGACCATAGCATGTTTACCATACATTAAACTGAAGGTGACTTGAAAAAAGTAGTTGATTTAAGAATTAATTGAGGTTTACCGCTTACAATTGAAGTTAAGGTATTCTAAACGTCAACACGAAGGAATAAATTCCGTATATCTCCCAAACCAGATTTCATTTTCTTGCATTGTATATTGACTGACGTTTAGACATCGTCAAAGCTTAGATTGTAGTCAGTGAGGAGAATGGTATATTGTCGATAACATCTGTCTAGAAGATTCAGGGCCCTATGACGTTAAGCTCTCCCAATTGGTCAAAACACCGATATCGATCTTGGTTGTCATTGCAACGTTCTGCAAGATCAATTTTGTTCCCCCTAACGAATTTGAATTAAGGATCAACGCGCCTAGACTGGGAACGGACACAGGTGCCAGACTTTATTTACCAGTATTAAAACTTCCTAACGCATCCTTGTCAATATATAGTATTCCCAGAAATTATTGAGAATCATGTTGCGTCATGTAACTCATTACGTTTATTAACTTCTGGCGTTTTACTTACATAAACATGTTAAAACATCATCCTTTTACAGTCTCAGTCTTGTTTTAGTACTTTGTTAGACCTCCTCGCTCAGCAATGCATGCCTGAATACGCCTAGGCACACTACCCATCAAAGTTTGTAGGCAATCGTGTGACAGGGTATCCCAATATTGGACCACCTCGGCCTTCATATCTTCAATATTTCTCAGTCCCTTTTGGTTTATTCTGTCCTTCATGACTCCCCACACATTCTCAATTGGGTTTAGGTCTGGGCTGTAACTGGGCCAGTCTAAAACTTGAACATTTTCGCCCGACAACCACTGTTTTGTGTAGCGCGCAGTGTGTTCAATGGCATCACTCCGCGAGCCGATATGCCACCCCACATGTGAAACTTCGGGCTATGTTTTGGTCGCTGGTAGATAGGTTTGACAGTATCTTTGGTCCAAATTTTCACACAATTAGGGAAAAGCCAAACAGAACTTTCATCCGAAAAGAAAACATTATCCCAATCTTGATTTTCATGAGCCCGACACCAGTTTAAACGTTTTTCCTTTTGTGCATCTATCATCAACGGCGAGGGAATTCCACGTTTTTTCACCCAATTAAGTCTCTGTAATTCCTGCCTAACTGTTTCATTGCATACCTGAGGACTTCCTCTGCTAATCATTTCATTTCTGATGTTCTCAACACTTTTCAATTTGCCCCTACTCACTATCTGCCCAAGTCTTCGGCGATCCACAACACTGAATTTCCTAGGCCGACCTGCCCCTGCTTTGTGCTCTATCCCGGTTCCTGTTTGAATATTCTTCAAAGTTCTGTATACTGTAGACAGAGGAATACCATGTCTAAAAGCTAACACTTTAGCATCAGCCTCACCCCTTTCAAAATCATCTAGAATGAGCTTTCTTTTCTCTCTTGCTGTAAATTCTGCCATGTCAACACAGGAAGCCGTCTGCTCAGACAAGGGAGATAACTCTTGACGTAATGAGCTGCCTTCTAAGCCTTCAAGAGTTGTCTCCCTTATTTAGTATGCTTAGTGCATAGTGAAAGCCCTTTTTCCAATCTTAGCATCATTAAAAAAAACCAAAGATTTTCTCAATAATTTCTGGGAACACTGTATGTTCACCAGAGCGCGACCCGTAAAGATCTTTACGGTAACCCATGCTTGCCATAAAAGGCGACTATGCTTGTCGTAAGAGGCTACTAACGGGATCGGGTGGTCAGGCTCGCTGACTTGGTTGGCACATGCCATCGATTCCCAATTGCGCAGATCGATCCTGATGTTGTTGATCACTGGATTGTCTGGTCCAGACTCGATTATTTACAGACCGCCGCCATATAGCTGGAATATTGCTGAGTGCGGTGTAAAACTGAACTCACTCGCTCACTCACCAGAGCGCCAGCGCATTCCTACAAAAAATCCAATTTGCTGAGAAAAAGTTCACGGTCGCGGTCGCGTGTGAAGGTGTTAACTATTCTCACAGAACCCTTAAGTCTCTTATGTAAATAGCACGTCTTCTATGGCGACTATAAACTCCCAGGCGAAATAACGTTGGTGACTTCCCCACTGTGTGAAGTTATTAGTTATTATTAATATAAAATGACAAAATTGTAAATATTTAGTGAGTATACTAGGTATTCTAGGTTCTACCCCACAAAAGGGACACAATGGTGGGAGCCACTGGCTTACCCACTACCCTACGTGGTGATACTGCTGAAACATGAAGGGTAAATCAGAGTGGATGCGTTAGTGGAATATTGCCCATTATCTTACCTAACACATAAATGTCGCTGTCTGATTGGCTGAGAGCTCTTCCATTATTTTCAATGTACCCCGTGTACAAGAGAGGTGTTTTGCGATACACCCCACTGCCAAATAGCATCTCATTCGGTACTTCGTGGTAGTTACTTTTTCATTCCGAATAACATTAAATCACGAGTGATGCACGGAAATTACCGATGTTTTGAGAAAGGATATGCATGGAAGGGAGATAACTCTAAATCTGTGTTTCTTGTGTCGTCCGCAAAATCTAGCGGTGGGTACGAAAACATTTGACTCTCTTTCCAATAAATGTTTCGACAAAACGTTCAAATGTAGTCCCTGTGAATATTAAGAAGGGGATGTACATCGGGTCGACTTTACTAAGACGATACTACGGGAAAAAGCCCCAGCAAGATGAAAGATTCGAATCGTTTGATTCACACAGGTTGGCTGAAGTATACGATCCGATGTTTCAAACAGTTCAACGTTAACATTCAGGTTTTCGGTAAACCTGTTCAATGGTCCCTCGGGGACCATGCCTTGAGGTATCCTTGAAGTTTGTTTGTGCCCGAAGGGCTCAGGGAACATAAACAAACATCGAGGGTAACTCAAACCGTGCCCCCATCGTGACCAGTGAACAACTTCTAGCATCACGATGTGGTACACCAGTAATGTACTCCTATCATTGTTACCATATGGGGAATCGATCCCGAGACTACTATACCACCCTTCAACATCCACATCCAATGAACGAATTTTTTGTGCTCTAAAAACCTAAACCGAAAATATTTCCAGTATTTTCTGAAACAGATTGAATTTGATAAAAAACAAAACAAAAACAAACTCTAAACAACGAAAAATCTGTATGTCACTGATATGTATTCCCAAGTTACCAATTACAATCCGTCTCTCCTGTATTTCTTTTCAAAGCTTTTATTTTTCTTTAAGTGATTCTCCTCAAATGTCAATCGTCAAAAGCTATACAATCAATGTAAATGAGGTAAGGACCCTTTCTTGACAAAATCCGATATTATTGTTTTGAAAGTAATTGTCACTTGTCTCGGAGGTGGAAAGTTTGTTAGCTGTCTATTAGCCACCCGTTCTCAAAGAGCGTGATCATTTGACAGCCTGAAGTATGTTTTGTTGGAATGATTGTTACGTAATCACTTTCATGCTGCTCAATTTTAGATAACACTGAACAATAGAAGACGGATCAGTGAACGGTTTATGTAAGCGAGTTAAAAACAAACCATTTATTTCAACTTTGGTCACCGTTTGCATGACTTTCGATTATACTACATGGGTGTCTTAGACAAGCAAGGACGAGCAGGAAGACACATCGGAACAGACAAGAAAGATGGATTTCTCAGACGCAGTGACTGATCCAGGTTAAGTGACTTAAATGAATACCTCTTTTATCAAGATGCTATGTCGTCGCTGATCTTCGACAAATATGCTTCCTCGACTTTATGTCGCTGCGCCCATTGATGCGCCTGTAAGCTGTATGCGCTCATTGGGCAAAGAACGTATGTTTAAATCACCGAATATT
Source organism: Haliotis asinina (assembly GCF_037392515.1). Taxonomy (NCBI): domain Eukaryota; kingdom Metazoa; phylum Mollusca; class Gastropoda; order Lepetellida; family Haliotidae; genus Haliotis; species Haliotis asinina. The sequence goes on along the minus strand of NC_090286.1, from coordinate 30,338,584 downwards.
TTTTTATGCAAATTGCAGGTGTCTATGATAATTGATATTGCTAACTTTTATTTACGCGGTTGTGCTTCAGAAATTAATTATAATTGTCAAGGGTTATTTAAAAGTCTTTTGTTTGTTGTTCAACGCCAGAATCACCAAAATCACAGCCATATGGCGGCGGTCTGTAAATAATCCAGTCTGGACCAGACAATTCAGTGATCAACAACATCAGCATCGATCTGCGCAATTGGAAATCGATGACATGTGTCAACCAAGTCAGCGAGCCTTGGCTGCTGAAGACCAACTTCTCGATGATCATATGTGTATAGGAACGGTGTGGGAAGTAATGTGCCAAACAAGCAACCTTACACATTGTAATTCTGGATGGAGTTCATTACTGAATAATTCATGAACATGTAATGGTTGACAGGAGGTAATATTGATCGAAGTTTTATTTCCCATCTTCGGAAGAGAGATCAAATGTTCTTCTACTCAAATCTCTCAATGTATGGCCATTTGACACATTTGATGAAATGCATTCTTATTTCGCCGAGTCCAAGCACGGGCGTTAAAGCTTGTTCGATGAAAAAACATGGGAGAATGGAATGGACAGCCTGCACCAGTATCTTTCACAGTGTGCCATAATGTGTATGGGAATTAAAACGCCGTGTTTTCTGCCAAGAAGCTTTTATTGGAATTGTACCAGAGGGGAAGGTTTCATTGGCGCTGTCGTCACGACTAGAGTCGTTCGTACCAAGTCCCGTCATTCCGGGTCAAGCCAACTCGAAACTCGTGCCCCTTTCACGGGCAAATGTTTGCGACTTGGTGCGGTCTAGGTACGGTGAGTGAATGAGCTTGGTGATGGTAAAGGTGATTTCATTGACCCCCTGCACCTCACACACATTACGTACAAAGCAAGTGACCTACCCAACACCTCTTCGTACAATACTCTGATGCAATATCCCCCACCCCCACCTCCCTTACCTACTTCTCGAAATCAATGGGTGACCCCCCCCCCCCCCCCGCACACACACGCCACCCCCTCTCTCTCACTATATCGCTCCCTCATACACACACCCCTCTCATTCTCACTCTCTCACACACCTACATCATCTCCTCTCTTTTTCTCTCACGCACGCACGCACGCACACACACACACACACACACCTTTGCCATAAATTATGAACTCTGATACCTCTGCGGGTGGTAGGGTCGAGATTACCTCTATGGCCGGTGACATCCGGAGTCATCACTGATGATCAATGATACACCGTTCCACGTTGTTTTTCTTACGCCCCAGGGAATCTGTTTCGAAGGATAATCTGGGCTGTTTCGTTTTCCTCTGAATTTGACGTTTTCGTTCACGTGTTCGACTTCGTGTATAAGCTAAAGATAGAGAAGGCTCAACTGTTTTGTTTTTACTATTTCACAACAAAGATCAAAGTTTGCTATTCTCTTTGCGATTTCAGTTTTATGGAAATTCAGTTTCAGAACATTATTCAGGAAGTCAAACATCCTCCAAAAGTGTAAATGCAAATCCAACTTTTCTCATCGTCGTCAGTCCCATGAGATTCGTCTTGTACTAATTCCTTGCAGTGACTTGCTATTTGAATGTTTTTCAGTTGTCGCAAAATGGGAGCGTAATTATTTTCAGCGCGCACCATATGGTGCACAAGGGAGGGGTTATTGGATTGAAAGCTGAGACTTGGGACAAATTAAATTAGACAGTGTAATGCTTCATGTAGATGTCGTATGTAATGGCCAGTCCCTGAGCACTAATGACTGAAGAAACGGCCCTGTCGCCAAAGCTTCTTTCCACTGTAGTCTGCAGGAATCGCCTTCCGCGTCGTGTAAGTAGTGTCCGAGGCGTCGCCCAACTGCGGGAATTCATCTTATGGTAATTACGACGTCATTTAGACAAATTATGTCACTAGGCAGCGTCTCAGCAGAAGACTCTCTTTAAGAATAACTAATGGGCTTCAGACACCGTTCATATAGGTCACATAGTTTTAGAGGTTCTCACCACATTTGTTCTAAAGGTTTTGGGACTATGCTTGTAAGAGGCGACTAACGGGATCGGGTAGTCAGGCTCGCTGACTTGGTTGACTCATGTCATAGGTTCACATTTGCGCACATCGATGCGCATGCTGTTCATCACTGGATTGTCTGGTACAGATTCGATTATTTGCAGACCACCGCCACATAGCTGGAATATTGCTGAGTGCGGCGTAAAACTAAACTCACTTACTCACTCTAAAGGTTTTGGTATTGTCCGGTTAAACCAATCCGCAGGTGATGTCAGTGTTTTCCTGAGCCAGTTTAGAGATCGCTGTATGTGTATTTTTCAACAAGAGAATGGTACTCGGGGTTAGAAGAAAGCTCCCGTTTTCATTGTTACAGACAGTTTAAGTCCTTTAGAACCAGAAAGATATTTATCCCTTGTGACAAGGAATCTGAGATTGCTACCTGTAAAGTTTAGATTGGGGTTGTTACATTTAAAGTGAATGAAGGAAGAAGAGTATCCATTGACAGAAATTATTGATTGTGTCCATTTCGTAAAAAGGCATTGAAGACAAATTACATTTGCTTGTTGAATATCCAGTCTGTGATAAAATCCGTTTTGATTATCTCCGTAACTGTATTACAAACAGAAGTAATAATTCAGCATTTTGAAACATTGTTTCTTCACGCGATGTCCCCATTTAAGGAAAGATTATCACTGTATACTCATCATGCTATTATGTTAAGAAAACAATTGTTATCCTCCTAAATGTAAACTTTCTTTGTAACCGCTGCATATGAGCCGGTGGCCTCGCATACAAATAAACATACTTTTCCTTTGATTTTGACCACATTTTTAGTTGAACATATTTGAGGGCTGGGACTGATGTAATGGCGTTATCAACATTAATGACACCAGGTGGCTGGTTTGTCTCCTGGTAGTGTTGTCTATGTGTCTGGCCTTTCTGTGCATGTCATTCTTCATCATTTGCTGCTTTTCTCTGTTTCTTTTCCCACCTTTTTTTAATTTCGGTCTGCACGCATCATCATTGTCCTTGGAATTAGTGTCGGCCTTCTTTTGATATCTTGCCCATCTACCTTTTTTTTCTTTCTGGTTATTACCTTTCTTTTTTGTTTGTCCACACATATTCCACCTTGCTTGTCGTCTAACTTTCATTCAGTTCTTCCCTTTGGTGGCTCGGTGTTGGAAAACAAATTAGCGTTCTTTAGGCGCGTCAGAAACCCATGATCGAAATGTGTCAATAGATTCGCCAGGATTAAGGTTTATATAGTTGTAAGCACCATGCTGTAGCTGGTTGGCTCCACCAACACTGTGGAAGCTCGTTTTCTTCAAGCAAATCTGCCGCAGCGTGATAGAACTCAAATATAGCACGGCGAAGTAAACCCATTCTCATTTTTTCTCTGCCTCTCTTGCTCTGCCCGCCTTGTTTTATGCGTATGTCAGACGCTGAGTGTGTGTTATGGATCCGACATGTTTATGTTTCTCTGTCTCTCAGCTGTAGCTGGTGGGTTCCAGCGATAAAATAACCATGTCTTTACGTCCACGTTATGAGTGAATATAGTTTTACGCCGCTTTTATCAATATTTCAGCAGTATCACGTCGAGGGACCTCGAAAATGGTCTGTTTTCCACGTCAAGCTAACTCACCGAAATATAACTGATGTATATAGTACATAGTACAGGCGTTAAACCATTCACAGTCACTCCTTTGTGTATTCCTTGCTCTGGGTGGTGGGGTGGATTAGTGGTTAAAGCGTCCCCCTCGTCACTCTGAAGACCAAGGTTCGATTCCCTACATGGGTACTATAGGTGATGCCCATTTCTGGTGGCCCTTGTCATGATATTTTTGGAATTTCGCTAAATGAGGCGTAAAACTATACCTACTCACTTCCTTGCTGAATCCGTCTGTCTTTATATCCGCTCAGGTGGAGGTTAAACAGAAAGTATTCGCCACAACAATACAGTCTTCTTCTGTTAGCACATAACTGATACACATGCATGGCTATAACTGATGTCAACGTGACCTTCACCACCTTATACAACAATACGCCAGAACCGCCCACAGTACATATAGAAATAACTTCGCTCGATGTCAAAAGGGATTAACAAACATCTAGTCGTGCGCAAAACAGCAAACGAAGGAGGTGCGATATTCTCCTCATGATAAGGAGCATTAGGCTACACGTTATCTATATGTCTTACCACACATATAAACGCCCTTAAGAGCTTGCGTTGCGCGATACAAGAGTTTAAGCACGGCCGTTCTGTTATGGGGGTGACTTGACTTTTTCCAAAATAATAAAAAAAAGTCTATTCTAACACTATGAATGTATTATGTGGGTGTATTGTTAGATTTCCATGAAAGGCGGGCTCGTGATCATAAGAAGAGATAAATATCTTTGGACCCGTGCTGACATTGGATCGGGCCTTTGTTTATGAATATTTATGTACACAATAAAAAAATGATAACGGGCAAATGAAATTCAAAATTAGCAAAAGACAAGGCATTCTGAGATTTGTTGAAACTCCGTATTTTACCAGAATTTCCGTGAACGAAACCCTGTTCTTATTTCTGTTTCATGCAGTCTGAAAGGCTAAGTAACTAAAAGTACTCAAAGTACGTCATGTGCTATGATGCGACATTGGGTTCGAACACCGACCTTCCTTATTACTGACAGACTCTGTGCCGACTAGACCACACAGGTCGTGCACTATAATGGCCATAAGAAGCAATAAATGTAGACGTCTTTCACAATTTGCAGCGCAGATTTGCCCCCCTTGGCATGTTAGGGGCCAATTTTTAAATGTTCTATTCCCGGCTCCTCTTGAGTATGTTTCTCGGTTTGTCGCTGAGGACTATCCTCCACCATTCCGCTGACGCTCACTGTTAAATGTTGCGTTAAGACTAACTAGACCCTTGAAGGTCCCGGGGTAGAATAGGCCTTCAGCAACCCATGCTTGCCATAAAAGGCGACTATGCTTGTGGTAAGAGGCGACTAACGGGATCTGGTCGTCAGGCTCGCTGACTTGGTTGACGCATGTCATCGGTTCCCAGTTGCGCAGATCGATGCTCATGATGTTGGTCACTGGATTGCCTGGTCCAGACTCGATTATTTACAGGCCGCCGTCATATGGCTGGTATACTGCTGAGTGCGGCGAGAAACTAAACTAAACTAAACTCACTCACTCACTAACTCGCTTGAATAGTACATGTCTCAAAAATGAAAGGAACCGTGACTAATAAATACGATACGGACTGGTAAATTATGACATAATACATAGACTTCACTTCAGAAATCGAATGCGGGTCAGTCGTTATTCTTAAGATACAAAAACTCATTTGAGAAAATAAGCGCCAACGATTTTACTCCATAACTGTGTCATTATGAGTAACTGGCTGTCGGTTTTAATGAACGGCAATGAGAGTGTCTGATTCTGATATATGATGTAAAAACCTATTATGTAACATAATTATTTCACTCTTTTTTTGTGTGTTCACAGGAGCAACATTCTTGAGCTATGATGCTGGAGGATTTATGAGTTAATGTTACTATATGGAGCTCTGACGTTATATCTCCCGCCGTCTCTATGTTGGCAAGCATAAAGACTAATGTACATGTGTTATGCATAGCAACGGGTGGCTGAGGGAGTTGGGCAGTCATTGCTGTCTCCAGCCGTCTTACTATCCCAGCGTGTGTATTTTTAGAGGAAAGTGACATTTGCGGTAATATACACTGTCAGGTGATGTAATTTTAACATGTGCACCATGACGTGTGTATTTTGACGGTCCGGTTGTTGTAGTTCAGACGAAATTGTGAGTGAAGTGGAAACTAGTGAGAGAGAGAGAGACAATTGTTCATTAGAGTGTCTGTTGTAGTTCAGATGAAATTGTGGGTGAAGTGGAAACTAGTGAGAGAGAGACAATTGTTCATTAGAGTGTCTGTTGTACTTCACACGAAATTGTGAGTGAAGTGGAAACTAGTGAGAGAGAGAGACAATTGTTCATTAGAATGTTTGTTGTAGTTCAGACGAAATTGTGAGTGAAGTGGAAACTAGTGAGAGAGAGACAGTAGTTCATTACAGTGTCAACAGTTATATACACATCCATAAGATCTGGACAGACAGCACACCCATAGCATAACACACATAACAGACGACCAACGCTGACCAATGGGACGCTGTAAAATCCATAACACATACGCATTATATCAGTAATAAAATACCAACTCACATACAACCATCAAAAAACGCACAGGCGTATAAATACCACATACATCCTCGATAAAACCACATATACATACACAAAGTTCATGCGCATAAATAACGTACACATGATACGAGAGGGAGATTTGCCCCAATTCAGACATTAAGCATTCATCTCGGCAGCATGTAGATTGCACTTGAAGTTAATGTCTGGTGAATGCATTTGTTTCATTTACATTTGTTTCATTTACATTATTTTCATTTACATTATTTTCATTAACATTATTTTCATTTACATTATTTTCGAGATTAATTTCTACTGTTGTGTATAAGAGACAAAAGTATATTTATTTGAGGTGAATGTCAAAGAGTGAGTTAGGCTACAGAACGAAATGTGATTGAGAGTTGGTGAGTGAGTATAGTTTTGCACCGTACACCGTAATATTCCAGCTATATAGCGTCGGTCTGTAAATAATCGAGTCTGGCCCAGACAGTTGGCAACCGAGTCAACCAAGTCAGCGAGCCTGACCACCTGATCCCGTTAGTCGCCTCTAACGACAAGCACGGTCTCCTTTTATGGCAAGCAAGGGTTGCTGAAGGCCTTTTCTACCCCCGGACCTTTACGGGTCACATTTGTTTGTGAGGGACGTGATGAAGATGAGCTATCGATGTAGAGCACGGTGGCATTAACGTTACGTTATGATACCCGTAGGATTTCCTCTGTAGGTGAGGTTATAAATAGCAACCCATGTATTGCAACGAATGACATAGCATCGAACTTACCCTGACCTATATCTTCTCATCAAAATGGCTTAACAAACTACTTGGCTGACCTATTTGTGTCATCATCAGCGTCTTCAACGTTTTAATTAACCGCATCAACATATTTTATCATATGTCATCATCACTTGTGTCATCACCAGTGTTATTATAACCGCTTTCAACTATATACTAATCTGTCATTATCTCTGCTATAATCTGTGTCATCATTTATCATCATCTTCGTCATCATTTGTGTCATATATGTCACATCGGTCATAGCTTTCGTCATCATTTGTGTCATATATGTCACATCGGTCATAGCTTTCGTCATCATTTGTGTCATATATGTCACATCGGTCATAGCTTTCGTCGTCATTTGTGTCATATATGTCACATCGGTCATAGCTTTCGTCGTCATTTGTGTCATATATGTCACATCGGTCATAGCTTTCGTCGTCACTTGTGTCAACATGTACGTCTTCAACCATGCTATCGTCTGTATCATTGTCATTCTCTATTTTTATCGATATGCGTCATCGTAGTTCTTGTCATTTTTCATACATTTTTATCTGTGTTATCACGTGTGTCTTAGACTATGTTATCATCTATGTAGTCATAGATTCAATAGTCTATGTTACCATCTGTTATCTGCGTTAATGTCTCTCTCATGATCTGTGTCATCCTTTAGCTCACCAAAAGAAAAGTTACCTGTCCTCATAAAAAACCAAACATTTCTAAAACCAATTTTCGACTTCATTTCCGAGACCGCATAACCATTATTTTTCACATTACGAAGCCAAAGAACAGACACCCAAATGAGTGTTTTATTAGATTTGAACAAGTCCCGAGAGCCATTTATTTTTTCGCAAAATATCATGTTTGCATGCAGTTGCCCATCCTGTTTGAAATTATATTTTTTTATCTTTGATAAAATGGTAATTCAAATCCGACGTTCCATACATTTATCCAAAAGCTCTTTCACAACTGCGTTTTAACACATTTTTTTGCCCAAGGTTCTCATGTGTTTAATGATGGCGCAATGATCTCAACACCGCTCGTCCATTTGTAGCCATATGCCACGGGAGACAACAGGACCTAACAACCATGTAGTCGTCAACGGCAGCTAAGGAAGAGGTACTTCGTGTTTTGCTAATCAGCAAGGCAGTGGCAAATATTTTCATCTCTTCATGCCTAACAAAACCATTATGGAGACTGCAGACTGCAGACTCTGTACAAATGTCCGAGGCCCGATGACACCATTACATCAATGAAATATTCAAATATTCCACGTCCTTTGATTCCGGGGTCGCAATGTCATAAAAATTATCGACAGCCGTGAAAATCAACCAAAATAATTATATCTATAACTTTGATATTCAAGTGTACTTTGAAGGTAAGTGTGTTTGTTTGAATAACTTTCTTTTCTTATCTCAGAGAATAATCACAGCTAACTTAATCCGCCGAATCAAGGACTTAGGGCATTAAGGAAAAACAGAGTTACTTAAATGAATGTTTTTCCTTGTTGATAGCATGCATCCCAACATTATATCATACATTGTAAGGGTTCTTTGATAGTCACCACAAGCCTTAAATCTCCTGAGACCAGCTGGTCCTGCAAATTGACAGCTGTGTCATATAAAGTCAGTAGGACTCCAGGTAACCATTAGACAGAGTGCTAAACAAACACAGCTCATGAACCCAATCAAGTCAATTTCATGTGAAAGGAAGGCCACGGTTATTTTTTAAACCACGAGTAGGGTATGATGGCGACAAGCAATGTGTTATAACGGGACTTTAGGTGGTCATGTAGGTCCTGTAGGTCATGAGGGGAGGGGAGTGAGAATTATGGGGGGTGATTTCCATGATGGGATGACGGACTAACTGAGTTAACGCACGTGCCACTTGACCCCAATCTGTAATAACACCAGCTTGTTTATGTCATATGTGTAGGGGCACCTGGGGGCAAGTTATCTGTGTTTACACAAACCAAATGTATGTACATTAACCACAACAACCTCCGGATTATGAAGATGACGCCAGATAACGGATTCGGGTCCGTTATGAAATTTTGTTATGAACTTGGCAGGAAATGTTACAAATGATGAAAATATATAAACACATGAAAAATATATACGGATGGGGTGGGAATGGGGCGCTCGTGATTATTTATGGAATCAAAGGATGAGCAATTGAAAAAATACCAACTACAAACAAAGTCCAAAGGACCACACAAACTCTATATAGACAGGGTTGATAGCTGACAGTAAGTACAAAGGGCAAAGCGATGTCTCCTCCTATGGCTCTTCATCAGACCCGGTAACAGCTCTCCTCATCAAACAGGCGAGTTATAATGCTTATTAGGTGCCCTAGAAGAGCTATCAGACACCATTAGTTCGTGTAATGACATCGATATCGGTACTTAATGCACTACTTAAGCCACACACCACTTCCGGGTGACTTAAGACTGTATAAGTCTCTTGACTAAAACAACGGAAGACATTGACCATAGAAGTTGATGAATTGAAGTCGAGAGTCGTGGACATGGTGCAAACCAAAGTGTCGAAAGTGATTATATCGAGTTGATACTGTAAATATTCCGCTGTAGTTCGAGATAAACGGAGTACTGATACAAGGTCATTAGAAGAAGATATGGGTTTTAGCCTTTACTTATGAAAAAAGAAAAGAAATAATGTTCACAACTGTCATGAAACTATGAGAAACGTTAAATTACAATATACGAAGACCTCGATTTAGAATCGGTCTTCAATAACTTCAAGAGGCAGCTAACAGGATCAGGCGGTCAGACATGCTGACTTGGTTGACACATGCCATCGTATTCCAACTGTGTACACAGATGCTCATGCTGTTGATCACTGGAATGGATTATTTACAGACCGCCACCAAAGACTGGAATACTACTGAGAGGAGCATTAAACAATAAAGAAAAAAACAGCAAAATACCATTATGTCGATCCCAGCATATGTAACTGGCTTTTACATCGTGTAATTATGTTATGGTTGCAAATATTCTGTAAAACATTATTTTCTTCCACCTTGGGTGATTTTGAGAGTAAATGACTTGACATGATTTGTTTTGTCGGAAAATAATGTAAATCTGCTTTAGGGATTTATTCTGTTCATGATTTCACCACAGTGCTTGAGACGTGATTCCTCTAGTGTCTCATAATAAAACATAGAGAGAAATGTTTTTACGACTCTCCAAATGTCAGTGATAAATATGTAATTTACCCGGGACGCGGACATGAATAAAGCTTTTTAAATGATCAAGTTTTAAATGATCTGCAGCCATCAACATTGATTCGGTTTAAAATCCCCTGTTCATCATCAGCGATGCTTCCCACCACTTCCATATCTACCAACATCTACTCAAAAACGCTGGGACAAACTGAAGATGTAAACAGGGAAGATGCCCCCGGGAGCTTACGGGATTTACAAATGCCGAATTACACCCCAGAGACAATAATTGTGGATGAATATTCACACAAAATGTTTACAGGTTTATCCAATACTAATCACACCGGGGAGACGAAAGGGGATTTATGAATGAACATGTGCACACAATGTCGATAAATCACTAAATGGGGAAACTGGAGTAGAATAAAACGGTAATGGACAGCATTTACTTGTAACATTCTTCACATTCACAAATGAAACAAATGACTGACTGTCGAACTTTCATATTTAAGCATAATAATTTCCAATCTTTCGGCATGGAATGGTTTATCAAGGTTTATCAAAGATTCATCAATTTCTGTATTCAGATACTTTCCCGCCAGTTCTTCGTCCCCCATCTGTTCTTAGTTGGGGCTAGATATATCAATGTATATTTATAAATCACAGCTACAATGCTGTATACTAGTATACAATATTTGTTCGTCATCTGTTAATCCATAGTCTGTTGTCATGGCAATGAGAAAGATACAGAGACAACCCACATTAAGGAACGTAATGCGTATTACTATTCTATCCGTTTTCCTTCTAATGCACAATCAGGCTGAAAGATTACATTGCCTATCGCCACCATACACACGCATTATACCAATCAGATGACAATTAACTGCCCGATCTCGTGTATTTCTCAGACTTGGTGGGTCTTAATGTTCTCAAGGTTGTGCCTTCACTAAAACGTCGCAGTGTAGGTTGATGCCGGTGTCACCTTTTGGACAGAATACACGCATTGTTACGCGAACCTTTGGTGCCAGCAATGTAATGATACACGCATTGAGTGAGCATGGTCTACAATATTCTAGCAATATACCAGCTTACATCAGCTGTTGGTTTTACCCGTTGTACCAATCATGGGAATCGAAACCGGATTATCGACGTGACGTGCAACCACTCTAACCATTGGACATTTTTACATGAGTAAATATTAACAGACTCCAAAATAAATTTGAATACTCCGTGTAGTGTAATAGAGAGAAATAATGTGAAATAATGTGGAATAGTGATGCTCATGCTTGAGTAAGACACGAGTACATATGCTGTTATGCTGAACACATGATTGGTTGAAATCGTCCGGTTCCAATGTTTGTAGCTGAACCGTCATAACAACAACAAAAAGAAAGAAAAATAACAGCAGCAGCAACACCACCACCAGACAGACGTTCAGGAAATAATATTTAGCAAGTGTTTGTCAGGACCTGTTTGTTCGCGGAGCACACTAACCACGATTACTTAAGACCTGTAATCACCACCTGGATTAGACAATGTAGCAAGAAGGAAATTGGGCATGTGGAAGTGATTGACTTCTGTTGGTTCGTCGTTGTACAGTCTTGTCACTGACACTGTGGCGACCTCTGTCTTCATTGTGAACTCATGGGTCTCGGGGTTTTTTTCTAGTGCGTGTAATCACTGCTGACTGCACCGCCAAACAGGAATCAATCCTAGCTGCCATTTGATGCCATTAGAATCCCTTTCACACCATGTCTACATATGTCGCCTTCAATTCACCAACTTCAATGTCTTCCGTTGTTTTTGCCAAGAGACTTACACAGTCTTAAGTCACCTGGAAGTGGTGTGTGGATTGAGTAGTACATTAAGTACCGATATCGATGTCAATACACGAACTAATAGTGGTCTGATAGCTCTTCTAGGGCACCTAATAACCATTATAACTCGCCTGTTTGATGAGGAAAGTCGTTACCGGGTCTGATAAGGAACTGTAAGGAGGAGACGTCGCTTGTCTTGCATGTCCTTTGTACTTACTGTGAGCTATCAACTCTGTCTATATAGAGTTTGTATGGTCCTTTGCACTCTCTTTTAGTTTGTATTGCTTTCATTTGTTCATCCTTTGATCATTTACATCCTACTCTACTGTTTATGAGTTTTTCAGTTTTCATATTGTGAAACATGTCTATCTAAATTCATAATTAAGCATGTTGTGGTTAATACATTTGGCTTCCGTAAGCACTGACAACTTGCCTTCACGTGTCCCCGACACATGCAACATAAACATGCAGGATGTGGTATTGGGGTCAAGTGGTATGTGCGTTAACTCAATTAGTTTGTCATCAAATCATGGAAATCACCTTTCTTTGACGCAGCTGTCGATTTGCAGGACGAGCCTGTCTCTGTCTCTGAAGGTTAAAGACTTGACCGTTACAATGTTTGACGTAGTGTTGGATTATTTGTGAAAACTATATCCATGCGTACTATAACAAAGGAAGTACAACTATTGCATAGATGTTGAAGTATTTCTGCTTCTCTTACAGTGTCCCGCTTGTCCTTAATGTAGCAGATTAAGTTATCTGTGATAATTCTCGGAGATGAAAAGGAACATTGTTCAAACTCGGACACCTACCTTTAATATACGCTTGAATATTAAACATATACAGTGGAAGCTGTCTAATCCGGCACTCATTGGGACTGAGGAAATACTCCGCTTTAGGTAATGTGCCGGATTGCAGAGCTGAGTGAGTGAGTGATTATGGTTCTACGCCACCTTTAGTGATATTCCAGCAATATCAAGGCGGGGAACACCAGAAATGGACTTCATAAATTGTACCCATGTGGTGAATGGAACCCGGGTGTTCGGCGTGACGAGCGGACGCTTTATCTACTAGGCTACTCCACAGCCCCAGTGTAGCTCGGAATCGGGCTTGGAATCTGTCATTGATTGCGCCAAGGACATATGTTCAGAGTCCAGAGTTGTATCCCAGATCCAAACACGTGCCACTGTCATGGAGAACATATGAACATAATTATTCTGGTTGATTTCAACAGCTTTCGATACTTCACATAGTACTGGTAGTGTCGCTCCGAATCAATGGACGTGCAGTACTTGGATTTGCCATTGTTGTAATGAATGTAATCGAGCCATGGGCATTTAAAAAAACGTCGGATTTGAATTACCACTTCATCAAAGATAATAAATGTCATTTCGAACGGGATGGGCAACTGCATGCAAACATGACTGTTATCTTGCAAAAAAAGTAATAGCTCTTTGAACCCGTTCAAATCTAATACAACACGCATTTTGGGGCTGTTCGTTGGCTTTGTAATGTGAAAAATAAAGGTTTTGCGATCACAGAAATAACGCAGAGAACTGGTTTGGGAAATAATGTTTTTTTCTGTAAGGACAGGTTAGAACTTCCATGGAACTCTTTTGATGAGATAAAGGATGGCACAGACCATGACATAGACGTTGACTCTGATAAAAGATGATAACACACGTGATGACGAAATAGTAACATTGATTATGACGCCGATGATGGCACATATCATCATGGAGCGAAATGATGACACAGATGAAGGCACAAAATAACGATAAAGGTGATCACAAATACAATGACATAAACGATAACATAGGTGAAGGCGCACATGCTGACACAAATGATGACAAACGTTATGACACAAATGATGACGAAATAATGATAGATGGGACACATATGATGCCGCAAATGATGACGAAGATGACAGCAGAGACAATGGGATATGAGTAATACTATATAGTTGAAGGCGCTAATAATGACACAAGTGCTGACACAAATGATGACGAAGATGACAGCAGAGACAATGGGATATGAGCAATACTATATAGTTGAAGGCGCTAATAATGACACAAGTGCTGACACAAATGATGACGAAGATGATAGCAGAGACAATGGGATATGAGCAATACTACATAGTTGAAGGCGCTTATAATGACACAAGTGCTGACACAAATGATGACGAAGATGACAGCAGAGACAATGGGATATGAGCAATACTATATAGTTGAAGGCGCTTATAATGACACAAGTGCTGACACAAATGATGACGAAGATGACAGCAGAGACAATGGGATATGAGCAATACTAAATAGTTGAAGGCGCTTATCATGACACAAGTGCTGACACAAATGATGACGAAGATGACAGCAGAGACAATGGGATATGAGTAATACTATATAGTTGAAGGCGCTAATAATGACACAAGTGCTGACACAAATGATGACGAAGATGACAGCAGAGACAATGGTATATGAGCAATACTATATAGTTGAAGGCGCTTATAATGACACAAGTGCTGACACAAATGATGACGAAGATGACAGCAGAGACAATGGGATATGAGCAATACTATATAGTTGAAGGCGCTTATAATGACACAAGTGCTGACACAAATGATGACGAAGATGACAGCAGAGACAATGGGATATGAGTAATACTATATAGTTGAAGGCGCTAATAATGACACAAGTGCTGACACAAATGATGACGAAGATGATAGCAGAGACAATGGGATATGAGTAATACTATATAGCTGAAGGCGCTAATAATGACACAAGTGCTGACACAAATGATGACGAAGATGACAGCAGAGACAATGGGATATGAGCAATACTATATAGTTGAAGGCGCTTATCATGACACAAGTGCTGACACAAATGATGACGAAGATGATAGCAGAGACAATGGGATATGAGTAATACTATATAGTTGAAGGCGCTAATAATGACACAAGTGCTGACACAAATGATGACGAAGATGACAGCAGAGACAATGGGATATGAGCAATACTATATAGTTGAAGGCGCTTATAATGACACAAGTGCTGACACAAATGATGACGAAGATGACAGCAGAGACAATGGGATATGAGCAATACTATATAGTTGAAGGCGCATATAATGACACAAGTGCTGACACAAATGATGACGAAGATGATAGCAGAGACAATGGGATATGAGTAATACTATATAGTTGAAGGCGCTAATAATGACACAAGTGCTGACACAAATGATGACGAAGATGATAGCAGAGACAATGGGATATGAGTAATACTATATAGCTGAAGGCGCTAATAATGACACAAGTGCTGACACAAATGATGACGAAGATGATGACGTAAGATAAAATATGTTGATGCCAATAATTACAAGGACACGTATGATAACCAGGATGATGTCATAGATGTGATGACATGATGCCACTGATGCTGCCAAGATGACACACAGCATGACACTGTAAATACATAACGCTAACTCAAGATAATAAGTCTCTTTAAAGGGCCGAAACTAATGCTCGTCGCAAATATTAAAATGGGTCCTTTTTTGGGGGGGAGACTAGTTTTGCGGACAAAACAATGAGATAATAGTTCGATTAGTACCTTTTATTGTTGACATCCGAGCGCACATTTGAGTCGTACTGAAAGACGGGCATCCAGTTCAGCTATCCAGCTCATTAATGTTTCAAGGCGATTGCTATAAAAAAATGATCTTTCCTTTTTGATGACATGGCCAAAATATGTGTAGGGAACTAGGGTCCAACGTCCAGATGTCACTCCTCCAGTGATTCTCTGTCTATCTCCTGATTCCCATTACCCGTTGCAGGTCACGTTTGACCTACTGAAATTGCAACAAGCTTGTCGTGCCAACCGACAGCTGGGTTCGATAACATCTGATAGTAGCCAGGTAACTGACTTGGAGGGTTATCGATACAAGATTATAAACCTGTTAAGCACACAGAATTGGTCACGAGACAGAATAAGATTAAGCACTTAAGGCTAAATGGTTTATGTTTGTGATATCGAAGAGAGATTGTGAAATATTAGCACTGGTTGTTTGGGACTGATACGTCGTAAGGGTTTGTCCACTGCTTAATATCTACAATTCCAGATCAAGTGGGTTATTTGGGGGCCAGCCATTTCAGATGGTGAACGTCCAAGTATGTTGTTCAGTTTTAATGAGAACATATAGGTCAGGATAAGTTCAATACTATGTCACTCTTTGTAATACATGACATGCTATTCATATCGTCACCTACAGAACTAGTCCTACAGGGATCATGCATGTAACGTTAAGGCTACATCGATAACGCCCCTTCATATCATGTCTACATCATGACATTCTCAATAACATTTCGTTCTATAGCCTGACACTCTCAAGAAATTAATCTAAAATTAACTCTATACGTAGAACATCTGATAGTGTATCAGATATATATATATATATATATATATATATATAGATAGATAGATAGATAGATAGATAGATAGATAGATAGATAGATAGATATGCATGCCATACATTACCTTCAAGAACAATACAGATCTAATCAGATCAACCTCATTAACCGACATTGTACATGAGCTTGCATCAGGCGCGTAGCAATTTCGTATACGCCCGTTAGTCTGCAAGGTTTTATATTCAGTCTGTATGGAGCACTTGGTCATCCTTTTATGTATAAGCCCGGGGGTTTTCTCATAACGGTAAGTACGCCCCTGTGCATGTCTCCTCCCTCCTAAAACAAACATGGTGGGACAATAACACGGCAGGAGACAGCCATGACTGTCCGACTCTCGTCCCCATCCGTCGCGATGACAAAAACATGTTAACACTAACATTAGCCTATATGCTTACCAACATGGGATGCATGGGGCGTGACGTCAGAGCTCTGTATAGCAACGTTTCACACGTAGCCCTCCAGCTTCTTATCCCTGCAATGTTGCTCAGGTATAGGACACAGAAGATGAAATGATGTTAGTTCACCTGCACAACGTGGGAGCCTCCCACCGTGCATGGGGTGTCACTAGGAATCTTAACGTTTTTCAGGCAGGTCGATAAATAAAAAATCACTGTAGACAATCTTTTTCGATAATGTTCTTGCATCTGTGCATGGTCAGGGTTTTCAGGGTTAAATCACACACTACTGACTGAAGATTGTAAACCTGAAATTTTCATGTCATACTCCAGTCACCTAACAAGGGGGATAACTGACCAAACAGCTTTGCTTTGAATGAAATCCATGTGGTGACGCATTCTTAAAACATCCATTATCATTATATCAACATTGATTTAATCCCATGTATCTCCTAATTTCGACAAAAGTACATTGAAAATACAGTTCCCCTACTTTTCTTGAAGAGTATATAACTTCCCGGATTGCATTCGAGTCAGAAACTGTTCCTTTCATTTTTCAGACAAATGCTATCTTTTGAGTTACTCGGAACGCCTCGTTGCATTTGTCACAGAGTGCTGGCGCTCTGTTGTAGGAAAGTCAGTTACAGAACCACAGAAACTGTTACTTTGTAAGCAACGTAGGTGCCAGATGGTTGCTGACAAACGAAGATTAATCGAGGATTCGAACATGTAATCGTGAGTTTCCGGCTTGCCCAAGGAAAGTAGCTGTGATATCAAATTGTACAAGAAGCAAAGACGTTTTAGGGGCCTGCTAGTGAATGAACTATTTGGTGGATTTGACAGCGCGGTCTAGTCGATACAGCTGCCGGCTTGGAGGAAGGTCTCTGTTTGAATCCCTTGATACATCATAGCACAAGAAGAAATCTTCATACTTGTTGTTACCTTGCCTGGCGCTCGGCATATTGAAAGAATAAAACAAAGACAGGGATACGTGCACGGAAGTTCGGGGTAAATATGGAGTTTCAACACATCCTAGAATGTCTTGCCCTTTGCTCTATTTTGAATTCTATGTATTTATCATTGATATTTGCTTGTGTAGATAAATATTGATAGACAAGAGATTAGTCTAATATCAGCACAGGCGCATTTCTCTCAACCTGTGAATACGAAACACAGCGATGGAGGTAATCTACGAATACACCCATAAAATACATTCACAGCTGGTGAAGAGTCATGTGATATTTTGGAAAAGTCAAGTTACCTCCATAAGAGAACGCTCATGCTTGAACGCTTGTATCGCACAACGTAAGCCCCGTTAAGGCAGTGCGTTGTAGACACCATGTGTGTCCAGACAGATTGATAACGTGCAGCCTAATGCTCCTTATTGTAAGGAGAATATCGCACCTCCTTCATTCTTTATTTTGAGAACATCGGAAGTCGAGATCGACGTTTCTTAATCCCTTCTGGCACTGAGAGAAGTTATTTCCATATGAAGTTCGGACGGTTCCCACATGTAATTGTGTAAGGTAAGAATGTCATGCTGACATTAGGTATAGTCTAGCCATGCACGTGTATTACTTAGGTGCTAAGATGATATCATTTTTGAAGGCTTTGGAAAAGATTGTATTGTTTCTGACACAAACTCAGTATTTGACCTACGCATAAGGGAATGTGAACAAAGCGAGAAAGACAGAGTGAATGAGAACGGTTTTAAGCCGCTCTTCTATATTTCAGCCAGTCAGTTTGATGCCAAGAAAACAAGCTTCCACCATGTATATCGGTCTCAAGAACCACAATCATAGGTCTCTGACATAACTAAGGGTCAGACAAACAGACAACACTACAAAGAAAAAAACAGCAACCGGTCACCTGGTGTCATTTAACGAAGTTCAAATATGGTCAAGTAAAGATGCGATGAGAACCTTTGCTACTATGTGACCTATATGAACGGTGTCTGAGGCCCATTAGGTGTTCTTGAAGAGATTCTGCTGAGATGCTGCCTAGTGACACAATTTGTCTAAATGACCTCGTAATTACCTTAAGATGAATTCCCGCAGTTGGGCGACGCCTCGAACACTACTTACACGACGCGGAAGGTGATTCCTGCAGACTACGGTGGGAAGAAGCTTTGGCGACAGGGCCAGTTCTTCAGTCAGAAGTGCTCAGGGACTGGTCATTACATACGACATCTACATGAAGCATTACACTGTCTAATTTAATTTGTCCGAAGTTTCAGCTTTCAATCCAATAACCCCTCCCTTGTGCACCATATGGTGCGCGCTGAAAATAATTACGCTCCCATTTTTAGATAATCGAAAAACTTACAAATAGCAAGCCACTATCAATAATTTGTGCAGGATGAATCTCATGGGACTGATGATGAGGTAAGTTAGTGTTCCACTTTAACTTGTTGGAAATATCCGGCTTCCTGAATATGGTTCTGATACTGAGTTTAAGAAAAAACAGAAGGCAATCTCAAACAGCGATCATGTTCAGTGGAGAAAACCTAAAAGAAAACAATTAAGTCTTTTTCCATCCTTAAATTAAATATAAAGCTGAAGAAAAGAAAGGCAAAAGTTGAATGCCAAAGAAAAGGCAAAAAGTCTCTATGATCAGCTGGAACGAATTATCAGTTGAAACCAGCGGCGAACAGTATATTGATGTATCACCAGGTATTGGCACAAGAGGTAATCACTCCCTTGCCACCAACAAAGGTATCAAAGAGTGATGAGGCAGTGTTATTGGTTGTACGACAATGTTGCAAATCTTATACTTCGTACCTGTATATACGTCGAGGGGAAGTCACGTGTTATGTTCAGACATGTACAAGATTTAGAGAAAATAATGTGTAACTGTCTACAAGAGCTTATTCTAGAGTTATGTGCCTCCGAGAGCATTGTGGGATGTTCTGAGATCTTTGTTTTAGTTATGCAGCGAGAATTACTGCCACAAGAACACAAGAAGACCAGAATTGTGACATCGTTATACCCTGAAGAGTCTATGTTTGCAAACTGGTAACTGTTGTTGAAAGATGAATGTTATATATTGTCATTTCCCTACCTTTATTCAGAGAGCTGTTTTATTCGAGGAGTAGAGGTTTCAAGTGTTCCAGAGAGTTTCGCTAAAACATTTTTGCAAATTCCGTTGTGATTAGTTTAGTCTTGGTATTAGGGCACGGGTGTATGTGTATGCTTTAGGACAACTGTATATGGTGAAACGCAAACCACTCTAGATAAAACTGCACAGTGACGTTAGTATCGGCGGAACATACATATACTTTACGGTGCAGAACATTAGGTATGAAACACAATGAAGTGCAGCTCAGTGTAAAAGGATACAAGCTGTCCACAACAGCTCAATACAGCTAGGACAAGTAGGCACTGTACTGCAGCATTGCAAATGAAATCTTTCAACGCTTCGACCCTTCAGGTCTATAATTAAATGATACGTTCTGCATGTGCGCATTTTTCCGTGATAAAAAGATATTATAAAGACAGCAACACGCTATTTTGCAAAATTCGGGTGCGTGTGAGGCCCATGTCTGGGGTTCCCCAACGTCACTGGGTAAAATTCAACTCACTCACTATATATGCTCAACTTATGTAAAATCTGCTTTGCCCATACATGTTAATGCTGCAGATACTGTGATTAGAAGAACGTTAGGATTTTTCGTTCGAGCAATCAGAACGTCGCTTACCAGATCGGGAAAGTGACAGTCGGAATGTATTTCCTAATTATACAACCTCTGAAAGATTAACACGGGGTATTCCGAATGACAGTTAGGGGATTTACTATTCATCACCGTCTCTCCAGCTACAAAGAGACAGACAAATGAAATTACAAAGATCAGTAGGACGTACTGTCACAGCATCCCAGACATCTATCAGACATTGAAGCATTACGTTTAGTTTTGTTTTGTTTGTTTGTTTGTTGTTTTTGTTTGGTTTTTTTTTGTTTGGTTTTTGGGTTTTTTGTTGTTGCTGTTGTTGTTTTCTTTGTTTGGGTTTGGTTTTTTGTGTTTTTATTGTTTTAATTTTGTCTTGTAATATTTTTAAAGATTCCGAGAGGCTTATTTCTTAATTTTCGTAGTCACTTTCGTGATCGGTATAGGGTCGTCCTGAGTCCTGATGAGTAATGGGTAGTGCTGTTTAGCCAGCACTTGAATCTGAATATGAAGCAAACACACAAGGATAGCATGCTTTCAATAATGAAGAGGTATGCTCCAAAGTGTACAGGGAACCATCTGAAGTAAAGCGCTGAAAGCGATACTTTGGCAGTATCAACTTATGCAACTGATTCTTGATGTTTCTTTTCCTTTTGAGTTGTATCTCCCTCACTACGGAATATTATCCCGCAGAAGTTCATAACTCGAGAAATCGGTGTGGTATCAAACCCAGCATTGAGTCCTTTACAGTTTCATTTCCCTCTGGTGTT
Source organism: Haliotis asinina (assembly GCF_037392515.1). Taxonomy (NCBI): domain Eukaryota; kingdom Metazoa; phylum Mollusca; class Gastropoda; order Lepetellida; family Haliotidae; genus Haliotis; species Haliotis asinina. The sequence goes on along the minus strand of NC_090286.1, from coordinate 30,317,319 downwards.
TGTTTCTAAAACATAACAATACATTTATTTGCCTAATCATGCAATATGTTTGTGCTTATGATTCCCTAAGCCGAAAACAGGCCCGACAAACAGTTCCCTGATTGGCTGACAGTGGAATGGGAGATGCTTGTGTTGTTGCAGAGTTCGGAGCCTTGATTCCGAATTATTATGTTGCCTACTGTATCGTGTGTTCCTAATTTAACAATAAGTCTGTGAAGTTGTCGTCGCAGGTCCTAGCACGAATTCATTTTAGAGAGTGTTTCTGGAATTATATACTTCTACGTAGGATTTCACAATAGACACCCCAGTTTTTGCAATAATAAGTAAAAAATAAGTATTTGGTTATTTCATAATGCTGAAAAGGCATCCCTGAGCCAGTTTCGGCAAGACGGACCCAGCCAGAAACTATAATCCTGGAACGATTCTCAGCCAAGGATGTTTCAGAAACTGAAGAACAGGACCCTGTTGTATAAAACTTTAATGATGCATTAACGTGCCATTAAACGTTCATTATGTAATGTGCCACTAAATTCTGTGGTAGTGACATCAGATGTATATCAGGGCACACTGATTCAGCCCGGTTGACCAGCTCAGGCTTAGGTTTGTGCAACAATCTAATTTGTCAGTGGGAAATGACGGACGTTTCCAGACAGAGACTTGGCAAGCCTGAAGAAGACAAGTTCTACTTCTCACTATGCGTGGGTTCATCACTCGGAAACCTGGGCTTTGTTGTGAAAAGAAATATGCCTTCCTAATTATATCTCAGGTGTCACCAACAATATCAAACCTTAACTGGATGGTCTGGACAATATTGAACTGCAGTGAAGAAAACACATTGTTTTGCTCCATCTCTCAGTGATACATGTTGTGAAGCGCTGGTGCATAATGTATTGAGAAAGTACGAGGAAGTCGACAGAGAGAGATGGAAGGGTAGACGTCATCGCTCTTTCGTCTCAGATGGGTTGGCAAAGTCTAAATTGCCTGCCTTAATTACTTTTAACGTCTTAGGCGGCATGCGGTATTCTTTGTTGAGTGAAGGAGGTTAGTTTTACATCGCTTTTAGCAATATTCTAGCAATTTCACGACGAGTTCTATCTACTTCTAGATACTGATTAAGTTTAACAGAGATACAGAATTTCTTAAGCTAAAGTCTGTCTGGATGAAAGGCTTAGTCTTAATTAAGATGAAATACAAGCAGCATAAGTATTCAGTTTGTAAAACTGGTGACATCTTGTGGTGAAACAAACATTCAAAGACGTTTGCTGTTAGCATTTGTCTTGGTCTTTGCCTAAGTTCACCGACACAACGATACCGCCCTTATCTCACTACTTAATTAATTAGACTTGCATGCACAATGATACAGCATGAAATATGGCGATGTTGATTCGTATAAATGATTAATTTATCGAAGAATTGTGTATGTACCTTTAACACATAGAACGTGTTGGAAAGCCTATATATAGAACAGGGCAAACTCTGTCCATGACGGGCATCCATAATTAATGAGACAATCGGCTTTGAGTCAATACTTGCTCGTAGAGCGTACAGTAGGTGTATCTCGTGATTTACATGTTATCTTTTCTAATGAATAGATGCTTTAAGAATGATGGCAGTTGGTATGGATATAAAACTTCTTTTATTCTGTGAAGGCGACGTTTCGACATACATCCCATTGTCGTTATCAAGTTAGTGATGGCATCAGAATCTACTTTGCCTTCACAGTATAAAAGAAGTTGTATATCCATAAAAATTATCATCATTCCCGAAGTCAACTTCTAAAGTGTCCATCAAACATGTTTTAATGAATTTGGAATTCAGCCACCATTTAATATTTTTGGAGGACATTGAGATTTAAAAACAAAACAAAAATAAAACTTGTTTCGGAGAATGTTAAAATATGTAACTTAACCACACGAATGAAGAAAGTCAGATGTTTAAGCTTATCTTACGAGTTGGACATCCTGACAACGTTGTATATCTCTCTTAGGGAACACAGGGCATGGCACTGAGCTGCGATGTAAATGACAACAATCATCAATATCACTGGAGTTTGGGGACTGAGGTTAGGTAGTCAAGAGTGCAAATAGTCGTCACGCCGTCGCGACGAAAAGCCCGTTTCCGGTCCGGAAGTGACATTGCAGGGCTAGCCCAAAACAATCTACACAGTTTGTCAGACATATACTACCGACAGAAAATAAGGGAATCAAGAAATTGAATGTAGATGACTTTGACTGTGACAGGGTCCGTTATCGTGGCGTATCTCCCAAACGCAACATCCAATGACAATGGAATTTCGCATAATACATGCCCAGCACGTGCTACACGTGCATACAGAAGTTAACTCCTGTAAATGTACTGGAGAAGTCGCAATCACTAATGCAATAGAGATTGACACTTACTGACAGAAATGCCTCCGAGGCCGTATCTCGGTGAAGCAACAAAATGGAGAATTGTGGGGATGATAGAGGGGGGGACATCATTATGTGAAGTTGCCCGGCAGATGGGTAAATCAAAAAGTGTAATTTCACGCCTGTGGGATAAGTACCGTCAAACGGGTGGGGTTGCAACGAGACCTGGGCGTGGTAGACCAAAATCAACGACACCACGACAGGATCGTCTCATTACGTTAATTGCTCTACGCGATAGATTTAAATCGGCCCCTGGCATCAATAGAGAATTCCGCACACTCACTGGAAGACGCATTTCAACCTCAACCTTTAAAAACCGACTCTATCAAGCTCGTCTGAAAGCAAGACGGCCTTTTAAAGGTGTTACCCTTTCAGCTCACCATAAGCGCCAAAGATTGGCATAGGCTAGGCAGCATCAGGGACGGGCTATGCGCCACTGGCGTAAAACCATGTTCTCTGATGAGTCAAGGTTTTGCCTACGATTCACAGATGGCAGAAAACGTTGTTGGCGTCAGAGCGGGAAGCGATATGCCAGAGCAGCAATTGTTGACCATGATCGATATGGAGGTGGTAGTGTCATGGTGTGGGGTGGGATTACACATGACAGACGATCAGATTTGGTCATCATTAACGGAGCCATGACTGGTCAGCGATACGTTGACCAAATATTGCGTCCTGTTGTGGCTCCATTGGCTAGAGTTATCGGCCGAAATTTTGTATTCCAAGATGATAATGCCAGACCACATCGGGCCCGAATTGTCTTCGCTTATCCCCGACAAGAAGGTATCCAGACATTGGACTGGCCCTCTAAGTCCCCAGACCTGTCCCCAATTGAACATCTCTGGGACGTTCTTGGTCGAAGGGTGTACGCCAGGGACCCAGGACCCGCCAACCTGGCCCAGCTTGGTGCAGCTCTCCAAGAGGAATGGCGGGCAATACCACGGGCAACCATCCGGAAATTGATTAACAGCATGCCATCAAGGTGCCGTGAATGTGTTGCCCAACATGGTGGACACACGAGATATTGAACTTGACGCCTAAAATTGATTTAGTGGATATTTAAAGCAGTTTCAAATTCGCTATTATTTCACAAGTTCCCTTATTTCTTGTCGGTAGTATATCAATGCGTGTCAGCCTGACCTTGAAGGAAGCCAATGGATGTGCTGATCTTGGATGTTTACCACTTCGGTTGAACCACGAGCTGTGAAACATTATCAAGTTTGATATTATAGCATTCGAACGGAAGGTAATAAGTGTCTGGGAAGCCTAGGGGAGGCAACTCTGAAAGCGAATGGCGTCATACCGTACCAATGAGAAAAAACATGATGTACGCTTACTTTAGCTACACGCAGAGCAGAACGATACACAGGACGTGATGTTACTTCTTCTGTACCATGAATTGAAAGAGGGTTTCATTGGTTGAAATTGATGTCCAGGAAGCCATTTGTCATGCGCTGTTTCTAATTGGCTGGCATCTTGACAATAGATGGATGTCCTCATTTATCGATGTATCTGGCTTTGGTCTGTGATGTGACGTAGTGAAGAAAAGGTTTGTTGTGGGTCAGATGATTAAACCTATGTTGATTGTATGTAGTCTTTTGTAGAGGACAGATCCAAAGTTAGCTGGGTCTATAACTAGCATGGTATTTAGTGGAAACAAGGTTTGGATGATGATAGTGGGGTTGGTATCACAGCGGGAGGTGTGTATTATTGAAAAGACCTTCGTGTACTTATGTAGCTATGGTCACTTCTGTTTGAATTACCCAGCTTTACAACCTTTCAGAACATAAAATACGCACAACCATATCCGTAGTTTGAAGAAATCTTTTCTGAAAATTTAAGAGCAATAAGCGACGGATTTAAGAGTGACCATCAACTAGTGATGATGCCAGTCCACGAAAGGGCAGGGCCGTAGGTTAACGATTCCTAATAGAGGTACTCCCAACATTTGAGGCCGAGAAAGTGGTCAAGGAACTAAGGGACCTGGGAACATCCTTGTCCGTGAAGTTTTAAAATTAAATGCTCTGATGCCGCTTCCTGCTGTCTGAAGATGAAACGGCTCCATTTATTTAATAACCAATCAGAATTGTAGAATCTGTACAAAGTGTTAAGAAGTAAACTTTTTACATTTGTATACACATATCTGTATATATGCAATTTGCACGTGAAATTTACAGTCTTTGGGTTTGTTCAATATTACTCACTCAGTTTACTCATTGCAACTTAGGAAGATAAGTCAGTCACACCGATTGCTTTGTCTATCATCAACCATGATTTTGGCTCCATCATACATTTTTATCTGTATTTGAATTTCCTTCACAGAGTAAGATACTGCATGGACTTGGTATCAAAATGTGCTTCTGCAAGTGTGCAGCATTGCCAGACCAGTTAGACAGTGCTCGTTGTTGCACAGCTTGAGCCTTCGAAGAGAGGAGAAAAGACGTTTCCCAAGCCAAACTGTCGACTGGTGTGGTCACGAACACTGTCAGATCAAGTTACCAAATGATCCCGGGGATCAGCGAATGATTCATGATAAATCATCGGTTCATAGTTCAAAAACTAAAACACACTCGATAGTTTATATAATAATATTTTATTGTTTCAATGTTTGTTTGCTTTTGTGTAGTCATTGCTTTGTATGTTAATACTAATAATATTATTTGTCTATTCTGTCTTTTGGAGACATGTGGATTGAATGCAATCATTATTCTAGTGAAGCATTTCGTTTCACTGCACAAAATGCCTTCAGTTTATATGGTTTCTGGTAGTCCAGGTAGTCTATGTCTTTGCCCTGGATTCCCAATTTTATATATTTATGTAATCGTATGTAGTTTGGTGTATCATTCTGGCACCGACCATCTGTGAGACCGACTACCCGCAGCCTTTGCGTCATTACTTGGGGTGTGTATTTCAGGGCTGCGGTGAGGACATGTGAGACTCAAAACCCAAAAGAGTGTTATATACATACTTTGATGAACCAAAAAGCGTCTGTAAAAATTCTGGAGGAGTAGGGGAGAGGAATGTTTTGTGTGTGAGTTGTCAGTCACACGTCGATCTGAATATAAAACACAAGTGGAGGTTTCACGTTTGTCCTTCATTTCTGGTTCAAGTGTGCAGGTGTAAACTGAGGAATGAAATTAGCTCACTGCTAATTAACCTCCAGTCCTTGCGAACAACAATGAATTCAGACCAGGATGTATTTATGTTCACGTAGATCAGATTTGCACGTGACTTACACTGACGTCAATGACTGTGGTTTGTTAACCGTAACTTGACATGGAGGTAATCAGGGGATATGGATCAGTCAGCGGCTAGCCTGGTCAAACAAATTAAATGTCACTGACTGATGTCGTGTTTCATAACATGTCTTATAGTATAATGATCAAGAAATACCTCATCGACGGACCTGTAGATGGACTGGCTTACAGATACACCACAGTAGTTGGTCATTTTCATTCTTGCTCTGATCATTAGGTCATCGTAAGAGAAATACATAGTGTTATGCATTTATTACATGTTTTGGCTTTGTAGCAAAGCTAAGGGTTTTTTCTTTTTCCATAAACACACCCATAAAAATACATAGAATTCAAATTGTTTTGGATCATTTTCTAAATTGATTTTTCGAGAGCAACACAGTACTTGGGCATTTTCGTTCTGGCTGTAATCATTTGTAATCATAAAACAAGACACGTCATCCGCGTCATAGATTCCTTGACGTTCTTCCAGCCTATTCTGTCTGTGTAAACATGGAACTCTCCAAATTGTTTTGTGTAAGTGTGGTGATTGGGTGAGCTGTTTTTGGGCACGTTGGGACAGCAGTATGCATATGCAGGTTTCCGAAATTTCCATTTTGGTAAAACCCATGATCCCACGTGTATGACTTACAAAATCAATAATCATTTGGGATTCGAAACGACGACTGTGTTTGTCGACTTGGACGATAGAGCTACCTGATTATTCTAGAAACCTAAACTACAGTAAACTGTGCATGTAGCGAAATTCAGTTATTAAACGTAGTTCGTTATATCAACTAATATCAACTATTGCAAGTTGCTATCATCATAAGTATGTTCATTTACGGCAGGGTTCCCAATGACGCAGAAAACCTGGGTATATGACTCAGTGTAAATAAAAACACGCGTAAGAAACAAACACTACGTCACTTCTGATGCAATAAATGGAAACCTCACAATTTATAATAAATGTAACTTAATTGATTTCTCAATTCAAACTGATTCGAAAGTACACGCGATAATTCTTTAGTAATCAGGCTTAGAGGTATATACATGACAAGAAAAAGAAATTATCAGTTGAAAATTTATTATTTTTGTAAATTGTTTGACCCCCAAATTAGGATTCTGACTCCCCCGCCAAAAAATAAATAATATAAAATAAAATTTAAAAAATGGAGAATCAACCTGACCCAGGAAAGTAAATGTCTAGGGGGAACCCTGCTTACTAGGGTGCCCGATGCAATTAGCGCGGTAACATTTCAAAGTGATGGACAGACATATCAAAATCGAAATGTCAGCCCACTTACAAACTGGAAAACTGTTTCTCTGGATGGATTTCGAAGAAAGAGTGGAAGGTAGAGTCAACAAAGGCATTATGTAATGAACGTTACCACTTCGGCAATCAAAATCCTACATCTCTCTGTAATTCTGAAGCTCAGCCGTTGTTCGAATGTCCATTTACGAAGCAACTTTCAGCATTTCAGCGTGATGTATTATTGGTTCTCGTCGCTGCAATGGCGGCGCGATTCCTCCAGATTATAATCACTGCGCCTCTGTGTCACGTGCTACTGATCAGAGAGAGGGAACATGCACGAAACACATAAAACCGTATTTACATGACGAACAGATCTTAACAGACTCCAAAATATATTTGAATACACCGTGTCATGTATTAGAGAAAAGCAATGCGTCATGTGGAATCGTGATATCAGCAAATGCTGATATGCTGAACATCAACGCACTCACTGACGTTCATGAAATAGAATTGAGGTAGTTTTGTTTCATATCCTGACAAACATTATTTCATTGTTTGTTTATAGCGCGGTATGCAGTGACACACCCATGATGTGAATAATTGGTTCTGGGCCACACCATCCAGTGACTGTCACATCTCATGCTGATAATTGTATAAATATATTTCTTCTAAAAACTCTAATTCATGATCTCACTTTATGCGACCACGAAATAGAGTAACTAGTTCCAGTCTAGAAGAGACCTCTACGGCATAAATACATTGTCTCAGCTCAAGGCTTGAAATTACGAAGTGTTTTGAACGCTCTTTTATTGCTAGTATCCAAATGATATTACGTTATTTTCAAGCATAAACTAAAACAGACCATGTGGCCATAATATTACAATCAACCCACGAGCATCATCCTCCGGCAACAACAATGGTAAACAATGAAAGCTTTGAGCCCATGATGAAAAGACTTGTCAGCAATGTTACGGAGGTCCGTGAAATACGTCAGCAATGTTATAGAGGTTCGAGGAAGACTGGGGCGAAAGCATAAATGATCCTGCTAGACGGGCCAGTCTTTTATCGTGTCCTCATTGATTTCCCCTGTAAATGGTATTGGCTGGCATGAAGCTGGCAGAGGCCATGTTCCACTGTTTGCTTGGTTTTGATGACCGACCGCTGCTAATACCGCCATTCTTCTGAGCCAGTCACGCCTGTCAACAAGTGCTTCGTCTATTTTAAATCTTCCGTCTAGTAGATGTGTTGGCACAGTTCGTGTTCAGAATAGGAATACGAGACTGAGGCCTTGAAGACAAGATAAAACTCGTTTAGACAAATAATGTTTCATCCTATACTATTGTTCGGGTCAAATGAGCAAAGACTTTTTGATTGTTTAGCGCAAAGTTGTTGCGCGAGTAGAGAGTTGCGCTAAAACATAGAAGCAAAAAATGTTATAGAAAAAAGAAATTCTTTGCCATATGTTTACGAGATACTCATGATTCTACACACCACAAAATACAATGAAAAAAAATCGATGGGGTTTAGAAGTCAAATGTAATAGGAGACGCCATCGTTTTAAACAATAATTTTGAATATGATGTACACAAGATATCCATGGATGAAAGTAGAAACTACATCAATTTAGACATAACCGTTGTCCTTATTACATTTACTCTCACAAATTAATATGGACCGAATCAGGACATTTCTGTTTTCTTTAAAATGATTCAATTGCAGTTTGCGGAGACTGGAACCCTGTTTTAGATCCTTCGATTGACCTGGAAAATTACAAGAATATTAACAGCCCTAAGGCTCGTCAGATCGTTTTAGATAATTTAGAAAACATGAACTTACTTGATTCATGGAAAGAGGTAAACACTGATACGAGAAAATATATATGGTGGGAAAAGAAACCCTCGCCAACAATACAATGATGATCTCATGTCTAAACCAAATTTTCCAAACGTATGCGACAAATGGGAACGTGAATTAAACGTTCATATCGATTGGAAGGTCAGTCGTTGTATTCAAAACGAGAGTTGTTTAAAATGAAACTAGTTGAAAATGACATATGATATGCCATTGTATATATTGTATGTCTAACCATTAGATTATTCTGGAAAGAATTCACCAGTTTTGTTAACAGTGTTCTGCATAGAAGATTCGTACTCTCAACTCAAGATATACTACTTTGTGCCAATAGCGACCCTTTGCTCGGTCACATTATCATATTAACCAAGCGACATGCACATTGTTGTCAATAATATCAAGGGTTACTAAAAGATGCATATGACATCGAGAAAAATATAGCTGAAAACAATTTCAGTGTGACTTTATTTGTGAGAAAATGGACTGCACTACAAAATGTTCTGTGATTTTGACAATGAAATAGCTTATTCTCAAGCTATCTCCCTTTGTTCCAGGTTTTTTTTCTCCCTGGAAACTGAAATAAAGTGCCATAGAACCCCTAATATTATGTCATTATATCACTATCCACGGATTATTTCATACATGGTGTATCCAAGTGTAGTAAATAAAGAGAAAATGTCAGAAAACGAAAAAAGTTTTTTTTATAATATACATAAATTTCTTTTTTATGTCAACAATGTCATTATGGCTGCAATATTGCCGATGTGACGTTAAATATTAGACCCGTGAAGGTTACGGGTAGAATAGGCCTTCAGCAACCCTTGCTTGCCATAAAAGGTGAATATGCTTGTCGTAAGAGGCGACTAACGAGATCAGGTGGTAAGCTTTGGTTGACAGGTCATCGGTTCCCAGTTGCGCAGATCGATGCTCATGTTGTTGATCACTGAATCGTCTGGTCCAGACTCGATTATTTACAGACCGCAGCCATATAGCTGGAATATTGCTGAGTGCGGCGTAAAACTAAACTCACTCACTTAAATATTAACTCACTCGCTTAGCCATACGTCAATGACCACTCAAGTTATTCTGTGTCAATAGCAGGTAGTGTGATAATTCACACTAACGATCCCACTGAGCTGGGAATTCTTGCGTCTTCAGCATTTATTCCAGTCACTTACCGCGCGTCATACCAGACTGATACGAAAGTCTCATGAGTGAATTCTGTCAGCATTTATCAGCGACCTGTCCTGTCGATCTCACGTGAAAACGCCATCACAGGCAATACCCTGATCGCTAGGCTGGAATAGAAAACCTTAAATGTATTGTCCACGTTGGTCTGTTGACCTGACACATATTAATCAGGAATACGATCCTACCAGCGCTGGACTGTGTCAGCTGGGCAACCTCAGTGTCCAGTTGAGGTTTCTGTAATCTGGGCAAAGTCCGAAATAATCCCTGAAACAATTACACGGCTTCCGCTGATAAGAAACACTCCGAGGGAATCACAGACAAAATATGCTGATCGGGCTGACTCTCTGTGGTTTAGTATGTCATACTCTGTGTGTTCAGACAGTGTCACGTCTCAACGACTGATTGACGTTTTGATAGTTCTGCCTACTGGTTCCACTAACTCCTCGTGTTATCAATGATTTCCATTTGTCTATTCACAGACTTTTCTCTGCTATTTGCCTTCCACTCTCAATTGAATCGGTTTGGGGGTCAAACTGAGATTGGTTATTCTTTTTGAGTTGACGTTTCGTTTTTTAATTTTGTAGTAAAAATGTTAATAACCGTACGAAAAGAATTATGATTGTATGATTGCATTGTTGATTAAGTACATGTTTTAGCAATTAAAATGATTACTATGCATATCGAATACGAGGTGAAGCAAAGTTGCTGAACGAGCAAAGTTGCTGAAGCACAGTTTCACTGTGTAAAGTTGCTCCGCATCCTGGGCCGATGAAATATGAAAATGACAAAATTATATTTAAAGAGTGAAGCGAGGGAATGGGTTTGATTCAGTAATATTCTATTAATGTAACGGCATGTCAGCTTGAATTGGGACAATGCCCCTCTATGACTCTGCACGTTCAATCCTTGAAGAAACACATGACCATGAATACAGATGTAACAAAACAGGAATCTTTACTAAGACGAGTGTGAGATGAACGAAAAATCATTGGAACTACTAACAGGAAAGTGAATTACAGTGCTTTAGGTGGCTTAACAATAGTGAATTGTACTAGTTTTCATTTAAGACATTTTAACAGATTCTAAAATGAACTGTTCTCGCAGAATGTTGATCATGTCACATGTTCTGGTTGAGGAAAGGCCAGGTTATCACTATATGTGCAGTGTGATCTTAAGTGCAAGTTTTACCAAATCAAGTCTAATGCTCCGCGTGAATATGGAATTCATGTGTTGGCACGCGCTTAGTTTGTCATTTAGCGTTGCACGCACAACTAAGGTATTTCTGAGACTGGGTAGTACACTTATTAAGAAATGACGAGGAACAAATTAAGAAATAGAAGGGAAACACGCTTATCCAGCCTGCATAATCTAAAGAAATAGCAACTTGAAGCACAGTTTACTGGATGATACCCACGTGCAGACCTGTGACTATGACTTACTCGGTGAGGTGGGGTTTACGAGTACTGACCCACCCGCGTTCCAGAAAAAGAAAACCGGAATGAAGACAGAGGCAGCTATATAGCCACAACGTAGCGTCAGCGACAAGCATGTACAATGTCTGACTAACAATATTCACTCAAACTGGAACAGATCCAGTTTCCTTCTTGCGACGTTCCCTGGCCCAGGTGGGGTTATTACATAGAGGGCCTAGGTAATCTTGGTGTGTAGGCAGTCACGGGATTGTCCAGCCCAGTGCCAATTATTCATATCACGGATTTATTACTGTATAAGCGCCATAAGCAATCAATGAAATAATGTTTATCAGGATATGTGAAACAAATAAACACTTCCTCAATTCTATATAGGTCAATCTCTTCTTCTTGCGGCAGTTCAGCTAGAAACACTGGAACCGGACGATTTCAATCAACGAGGCTTCATTTTGTTCAGCATATCATCATTTGCACTCGTGTTTTACTCATGTAAGCATCCTCTTTTAACTGAAATAATTGAATTGTATTGTAGCATCACGACTCCACATGAGTGACTGCTTCTTTCAAATACGACACATGCTATGTTCAAATTTACTCTGGAGTCTGTTAATATTTGTTCGTCATGTAAATATGGTTGTATGTGTTTGGTGCATGTCCCTAACTTCCTCATCAGCAATACGTGACTGGGAAACACATGTGTCATTATCTGGACGAATCGCATTGTCCTAGCAAAACGAGAACAAATAATGCATTACGATGGAATGCTGGATGTTAAGCTCGTAAATGGACATTTAAACAATGGCCAAGCTTCAGAATCACACAGAGATGTATGACTTCGTTTGCTGAAGTGGCCCCGTTAATTACATGATGCTTTTGTTGACTCTGACCTCAACTCCCCATTCCAAACCCATCGTTCTCAACCATAACTCAATACGGCATTGTGAGGTTTCCAGCAAGCAGTTTCTCATTTTGTAAGAAGGGTGGAATTTTCGTTTTATCATGTCTGTCATGAAGAATTACATTCTCCATTAGTTTCAGTTGTTTGCACACTCACTAACTGCGTGCATGAAACAGTCAATGTTATAACGAACATGACGATAATGTACTGCTGGATATGACGCTCGTGTAGGTCCATACAAGCACCTTGTATATATTAGTCGGAATGCGTATAACAATTAAAATTCGTCAGGACTATATTTTACTGTGTTTCAGTTTCCAGAAAAGTCGTTCAAGCTGCCCCGTAGTCCAGGTCGCCTAATATTGAAGCGTCTGCATGAACCCTTTGGTAGTGGGTTCGAATCCCAAATGATTGTTGATTTTGTCAGTCATGTGATGGATGAAATGCCTGAATCCTGCACATGTTGTTGTCCAAAAACAGTTCACAAAACTGATCTAAAACAAATTGAATTCTACATATTTTGGATGTGTGTGCTTATGAAAAAGCAAAAACATATGCAACCATGAACACAATAAATGCTATCATTATGTAGTTCTCTGACGATCACCAAATGATTAGAGTCAGAATGAAAATGCCCAAGTGTTGCATCTGTAGGCTAGTCCTTCTATAGGTCCCTCGATGAGACATTTGTTGACAGAAGTACAAGCCGTGTCATGAAACACCACATTATTCAGTGTCATTTGATTTGTTTGACCAGGCTCTCTGCTGGCAGATCTATATAACCAGACTATCTCCATGTCAAGTTACGGCCAAAACACCACCGCCAGTGACGTCAATGTAAGCCACATGCAACACTGGTCTACTGCAACATAGATATATCCTGGTCTGAAAAATTGTGATTAATTAGCTGTTAGCCAATTCTATTCATCTGTTTTACCCAGGGACACCTGAAACAGAAATTAAGAACACACGTGAGACCTCCATATAGGTTCCATATTCAGATGGATGTGTGATTCAGAATCATGAGAGTCTTCTAAAGATTACAGCTAGTTGAAATCTTCGCCTCAATTAATGACACTCTGGTATCATCACTAACTGATGGTCACTCATAACTCCATAGATATTGCCAGAATCCAACAATAGATGCTGTTTTTGGAGGACATTTCTCCTATCTATGGACAGGGTTGTGTGTATTTTATGTTTCGAAAAAGGGCTGTATAGCCGCACTGAGTTATTACATTTCGTAAGTACACGGAGGTCTTTTCAATACTGCACGCCTCCCGATGTGATACCAATCCCTCTAGATCTGTCACCATCTAAACCATGTTTTCACTAAATAAAATGCGTGTTATAGATCAAGCAAACTTTGGAATTGTCTTCTACAAAAGACTGCATACAATCAACCTAGGTTTAATCATCTGACCCACAACAAACCGTCTCTTCACTCCGTCTCCATACATGAGAGACCAAAGCCAGATCCATAGATAATTGAGGACATCCATCTATTGTCAAGCTGCCAGCCAATTAGAAAACAGCTCGTGACAAATGACTTCCTGAACATCAACTACAACCAATGAAATCCTCGTTCAGTTCATGGTACAGAGAGGAAGTAATATCAGGTGCTGTCTGTGAAAGACTAACGTAAGGGCATATAATTTTTTATCGTGGGTACGGTTGGACGCCATTCGCTTTTCAGAGTTGCCTCCCCTAGGCTTCCCAAACACTTCAGTTTGAATGTTATATTACACCTGATAATTTTTCACAACTCGTCATTCAGCCAAAGTGGTAAACGTCCAAGATCTGCACCACCTTTGGCTCCCTCCCAGGTCAGGCTGACGCCATGATGTGTCTGACGAAGTACGAGTATGTAGATATTTTTTTGTTACTTCAGCAATATCACTTCCGGTCTGGAAACGGGCCTTTGGTCGTGGTCGTCACGACTATTTCACACGCTAGTCTACCCAACCTCCGTCAAAACCCCGGTGATATTTGTCGTCATTTACGATCATATTCAGTGCCATGCATTCTCTGCGTGAAGTACACAACGTTTACAGGATGCCCAACTCATCAAACAGGTTAAACATCTTTTTTTCTTCAAACATATGGCCAAATTATGACTTTTAACATTCTTTGAAACATATTTTTATATTTGCTTTTTTAAAGTCCACATTCCCATCCAACAATATTAAATGGTCAGTGTATTACAAATTATTCAAAATATCTATTCATTAGAAAAGATTGCATGTAAATCACGAGACACTCCTACTATACGCTCTACGAGCAAGTATCGACTCAAAGCCGATTGTCTCATTAATTATGGATCCCCGTCACCAATAGAGTTTGCCCTGTTCTATACATAGGCTTCCCAACACGTTCTATGTGTTAAAGATACATACACAATTCTTCGATAAATTAATCATTTATACGAATCGACATGGCCTTGTTCTGTATTAAATCATTGTGTTAAGTCATCGTGTATGTAAGACTAATTAACCCTCCAAGTGGTGAAACCAGGGACGATGAACATATGTAAAGACATATGCAACCTTCTAGGTGAATACGAATGCTTGACGACGTACGCGTCTTTGCATAATTGTCACACCACGGGATGGGATTAGTTTTACAAGTCGCCATGAATACTTATTCTGCGTGCCCTCTGTCTTAACAAATACACTGTAACCCGTCATTCACGACATAACGTCCTTGACATATGGCGATCGCTCTAAAGTTAATTTGCATCTACAAAGTATGACTCAATTGTAATATTGCTAAAAGCGGCGGAAAACTAAACTCACTCACTCTTCAAAATGTAACGGGTGGCGCCTTGGACAGCTTTGAAAGTGAAACTGATGCAACTGAGACTTTGCCAACCCATTCCAGGGGAGACATAAACCTCTTCATCAGTACTAGTGTTTCTCTCTTACTTCCTATTTGCTCGCCCTCTCTCAAGATATTATCCATCGGCGCTTCAAACCATGCATATTGACCTCTGAAAGATGGAGCAAAACAATGTGTTTTCTTGACTGCAGTTCAATATTTTCCAGACCATCCAGCACATCCAGTTAAGGTTTGATATTGTGAGTGACATCTGAGATCAATTATTTCTTCCGATGTAATTAGGCAAGCTTGTTTCTTTTCATAACAAAGCCCTGGTTTCCGAGGCTTGCGGGTGATGAGCCCATGCATAGTGAAAGGCAGAACTCTTCTTGAGGCTTGCCATGTCTCTGTCTGGAAACGTCCGTCATTTCCAACTGACAAATTAGATTGTTGTACATACGGAATTCAACAGAGCTGAATCAATGTGCCCATATACATTTAATGTGCTGTCATTCTGAATCACTTTCTGAAACATCCTCGAGGAAGGGGCTGTTGTTGTTTCGGTCTGTCTTGCCCTCACTGGCTGGGAATGCTCTTTCAGCATTAGGAGTTTAGTCTTACGCCGCACTCAGCAATAATCCAGCTGTATGGTGGCAGTCTGTGATTAATCGAGTCTCGACCAGACAACCCAGTGATCAACAGTATGAGTAGCGATCTGCGAAAATTGTGTCAAAACGTCAGCAAACCTGACTACCCGATCCCGTTAGCCGCCTCTTACCACAAGCCTGGGCTACTGAAGGCCAATATTCTAACCCGTACCTTCACAAATGTTCAGCATTAGGACATGGCATCAACAGCGTTTGCATTTATGGACGTACTATTGCAAAAACTATTTAAGTAATTCCATAAATGCACAATAAAATCATAAAATATTTTCGGGTAAAGAACTGCCCCTACAATAACCTCACATATTGTTTAAGACATGGAAATGTAGACACTAGTAAGAGTCACGTTCAACGAAACAGAACCAGTCCGTCCCATTCGAATGTCATCCAATCAGGGAACACGTTCGTCAGTGGGCCTGGCCTATTTTCTGGTTTTGGAAACATAAACGCAAAAATATTCCATGATCAGACGATTAAATGCTATGGAGTTCAATTGCGGTGTACATATTATATCTACTTACAAAGTTTAGAGGTGAATGACAGACCATCCTGGAGAATATGAATCAGATTTAAATTTAATAGTGCGTTTGATTCAACGCCGGCTTGCGGATCCTGGTATATGTAGAACACGGGACGATCGGCACGTGGTTCCATCTGCGCTCTGGAACGAACAAAGCTGTAATTCGTTGAGAATATGTTTACATTTTCTCGGGTTTTTTTTTCATAATTATATTATTAAAATAATATATTAACGATGCTTGATCTCGGCTTCCTGTACTAAAATAGGTTAATTCAGAATGTGAAAACAGCATTTTTAATTTAAAAACGAAACCAAACAAACCTTGTCTGATAGATGCCCAGATTCTATGACAGAATGTTCTATTACCCTGAAGGAGACGTTTTCGTTTCAAACGTTAATACCCTTGTAGCTGCACAGACGATGTTGTTGAGTAGTTAATCCTGTAACTGTCATTCGGAATACCCCGTGTTAACCTTCCCGAAGTTGCAGATTAGAAGACACAATCCGACTGTCACTTTCCCGATCTGGTAAGCGACGCTCTGATTGCTCAAACGAAAGGTCGTTTTATTGGCATGTGCCCTGTAATGGCAAGTAAATTGATCTTTGTAGCGAGAACTAAGTTCTGAATTTCACGAGATGGGTCATTTATAAGCATTCATGCATTCTTGCTGCAACTCTTCATACCAGTCAAGGTATCCACGACACGCTCTCTGCTGTTGAATAATTCAAGCAAACAATGTGTAAATTGTTTGGGGTCAGTGTCCGACTATTTAAGGGGATTGCGTGTTTTCTTCTGAGATAATGGGAGTTCTTAATCTTTTAAGTCTATCCTCATGATAAATGAAGAATATTTTAAGCTGTATGCTTCTCTCGAGGACATTACTATTAGTTACACTGTGTTTTCAAAGGGTGTACGGGACTGTAAGACCCTAGTAAATTCCCAGGCGTCTGGAGAACTGCCAGCATCGACGTAACATTCCACTGTGATAAAACTCTGATAACCATCCTGAGCAAATGGACGAGCTTCCCTCTACTAAAACCCCATGTAGACCCAGGGGATACATATACAAACTGCAGTGTGAGTGTGGCTCACCATACAACGGTGGAACATCCCGCAAATTTGACATACGACTGAAGGAGCACAAAACATCTGTACAAAAAATGGACCAAAAATCAGCTCGCTCAGAACACATCGCCAAAACCCTTCTAACTCCACTGACAGGCAACAATCAACCATATTAACCTCTTATGTCCATGACTGGCGCGAGCGCAAACGATTAGGGTCCTTAACGATAAAACAAGTACAACCGCAGCTGAACGGGGACCAAGGAGAGCACCTACCAAGTGACTTGGAAGTCAGTTAGACAATTACTAGCTTCTACCCGTATATGCTAATCACTTGTATAAACTCTTCTCGTCTGTAAACTCTTCCCTTGTGTAAACAATATGTCCGTTGACCGTACATCTCGCCCTCTCAGCACATACTCCTTATAATTATTCAATGACATTCATTGTATGTGCATGGTTTCTTTTACAAATTAGTATTTATACTCATTGATGTATCTTGTTTGTATCAGTTCACCTGACGAAGGGGCAAGGGATACAAGTACTTCTGACAAGGGGCAAGTACTTCGTTAATGTGAATTCAACGGGTGTGGTGACTCTCAGCTTTCCGCGAGTCAAGCCTGGTCTAATAGTATTGTGACAGTGGTATCAGCATTGTGATGTCATAACTGTAAACCACTTTGACGCTAACACCAAGGTGCAAAATTCGAATCGTCTGATTTACAAAGGCTGGCTGAAGTGTACGATCCGATATCCATGCTTCAAATAGTTCAAAATTAACACTGAGGTGTTCGGTAAGATAAATACGTTGTTCATTGGTTCCTCGGGGACCATGATTTGATGTACCCTCAATGTTTGGTTATGTTCCCCTCGCCCTTCGGGCTCAGGAACGTAAACAGACATCGAGGGTACATCAACCCATGTCCCTCTCGTGACCAGTGAACAAGTTATATTGCCTCACACATCTTTGAGCGCTGCTCCTGCTTTCAAGCGAGTTACAGCCTGTGTACAGCGCTGGTAATACCGAATCCATTTCGTAGTTCGTCGTAGTAATTCTTTACCTGGAATAGCATTGAATCGCGAATGATGTACGGAAATTACCGATGTTTAACGAATGCAAATCGACGAGAGGGAGATAAATCTAACTTGTCTTGTCTGCGAAATCTGGCTACAAAACGTTTGTACTTCAAACAACTCAATATTAATTTATCTTATTTCGGTAAGATAAATACGTTGTTCACTGGTTCCTCGGGACCCCCTCGTTTCCAGTAATAACATTCAAAAATTATTAAACAGTGATATCTTCAACGGGCGAGTAATAAATACATTTAACAGAAGACAGACGTTCCACTGTGAACCTCAGCTTAAACGAACTCCAGTGCATTGTCATAATACTGCTCACAAATGCAGGGCAGTGGGTAGCCTAGTGGATAATGTGTTCGCTCGTCATGCAGACACCCCAGGTTCGATTCCCCGCATGACTAAATTCCTTCTAATCCCTTCCAAATTGTAACCGTGTGTTTGATGGTTTGGCTCTGGGCTGCTGCTCAAGACGACACAAGGCAATGGTGGTGAAGATGAAGATTTATTAAATGGGGAATGAAGCTGTTGCTGAGTCAAGTTCTGGAAAACGAAATGGTGCTTCCACCTCAGCAACAGCAAGTGAAGTCATAAAACTTCAGAACCAAGTAAATAATTTAAATATTATAGTTCAATTTATCACAGTACTATCAGCTAGTGTATATATCACAGTGAATTATTCAATATCCTGTTAAAGTACCTGCGTAAAAGTTGTTCAAACATTCAAAAGCAAATGGTCAAAACCATGTTTACAATTTACCTTAATTAAAATGTATATTCCTAAACTTGTAGAATTATTGAATAAATATTACTTTTAATTATATTTTACTATTGTTTAAAAGACATTTTGCACCTTTTTATGGAGAATTATGAAGTAAAGAGGCAGATGGAAATAGATTAGAAAATTGGCCATACCTGGAAAACGAAATGGTGCTTCCACCTCAGCAACAGCAAGTGAAGTGAGGTGGGAAACAGGTGGCCAAAGGAAGTCAGGACAGAGGGCACAATAGCCAATAAGAACATAGGTAGCACATCAAAGGAAGTCTTTGATGTGTCCTATTAATAGAAAGGGAAACTCCCAAAGAATGGGTTACCTGGCTAAAAATAGAAAGGAAGTGAAGGGAAATCCTTGTTGACAAGGCTCCAGAAACAGAAGAAAAAGGTGAAGATGTACAGAGGTGGCATTCAACAGCAAGACACAGACAACAAAGAACAAAGGAACATTGAACAGATAATGATGTCTATGAAATATGTGATTAATGATTTTTATGAATTATGCTGTGAAAAATACAGTATTAATAACATACTGCTACAATGATATTGCTGGAACATGGGGACATCAAACAATACTCACTCAGTCACTCACTCATGCAGGACTGACAGATGTGACTGTTTTACGCGACAGAAAGAGACAAGATGGACTGACCTCAGACATTATGCCTGTGTAGGGTGTTGTACCCATGCAGATTTGTGTGCGCTTTAACACTAATATACTACCGAACTCCCCCTGACGATTGAAACGACAGCTTGTAACATTTGTTCTGTGCCATGAATCGATCGTGTGATTGGTTTGTGTTATACAAGCAGAACGATTTATTTGACAATCACTCAGAGGGAACCAAGTCGTGTCGGTCGTAGATATCTGGGCCAATGGCCGGATCCATGAGTGGCCATTGACCTCAGAATATCCAGAATATTAACGATTGCGTCAGCTCGCGTCCACTCGGATATCTCCGGAACCAGCGTTTGCAACAGTCATTTTGTAACGTGACCGATTAATCTGTACATAGTTTGTGCATCATGGCAGCCGATTTAGTGACAATTATTGTTAAGGTTTAATAGATGTTAAATGTACGTGAAACGTTTACATTAGAGTTACAACTAAGGTCACATGCTTTTCCAGTGTGAATTCTTTGAATGTCATTTAGAAGTGAAAATACATAAGAATGAAGATTTTTATGGATATCAACTTCTTTATGTGAGATCCGGAGACAGAAACCAGCCATCAACCGCGACCAAGGAGTGTACCTACCAAGTGCCTGGGACTTATTGATAAATTAATCCCATCTATCTGTGTACATTCTATCTATGTAATTCATGTATAGCCAATCTACCCGATTACATCCTTACCTACTTGTGTTTGTACATCATCAACCCTCATGTAAACATGCTCACCCCCTATCGTGTGTTATGTACATCATCCTATCATGCGTAATGTATCACCATTGGCTTCCATCCTTATCCCCAATCATGTACATCGTCCTTACCCCGTATCTGTGTTATGTAAACATATCCAATCAACTGTAATGCATTACCATTGGCTTCCATCCTTGTTATCATAACTATCGGCTTCCTATCAGTGCTTGTTTATACTGGCTTCCAGCTTTCGTTAACTCATTCCACTTGTTACTTTGTTATTGTTTTACCTGTACATATAAATACACCTCTGTATCCCCTTTCTCAATCACCTGATGAAGGAGTAAGCATTAACTCCGAAACGTTGTGTTCTCTCATAAAGAAGTTGATATCCATAAAAAATCTTCATTCTTTTCCAGTGTGGTTTCTTCCAGTGTTGACCCAGGCAGTCTGTGAGATTCGGTTACACAGAGAGTGATTTCTTCCTCCAATCAGTCGTTGGTAGAACGGACTTACGAACGAACGGACGGACGAATGAACGGATGGATGGTCGGACGAACGAATTGAGGAACAGGTGGTAGCCTTATGGTTAAAGAGTTCGTCCATCATGCGCAACTAGTAGGGTATTGCTCAAAGTGACATAAAGCCCGACTCACTCACTCACTCACTCACTCACTCACTCACTCACTCACTCACTCACTCACTCACTCACTCACTCACTCACTCACTCACTCACTCACTCACTCACTCACTCACTCACTCACTCACTCACTCACTCACGGTTGAAGCATGCAAACACTATCAGGCTCTGAATTTGGTGTACGAAGTAAGGAAAAAAGCACATTGATTACAGCTCCCAGCTGATTGCATTTAAAGACTTTTCGATGTGAAACCTGACATCGTTACCAGAATGGAGTGACTTCGGCCAAGTAATGACAGGTTACATTGGTTTGAGTGAAGATCCCATTTGAAAATTATCTAGAGTTAAACTATGATTTAGCAGTGACTACAAGGAAGAAATAAACATGCGTTGTTGATGTTGTTGATGTTGTTGTTGTTTTGGGGTTTATTTCTTTGTTTTGAGTTTGTTTGTGTGTTTGTTTTCTGTTTTGTTTTGTTTTTTGTTTTGTTTTTTGTTGTTGTTTTTGTTGTAGTTGTTGTTGTTGGGTTTTTTTGTTCATTTTTTTCTTTGGGGGCGGGGGAGAGTTATTGGGTTTATAATCGAATACAAGACAATCCAATGATCAACCGTATGAACAACGATCTAGGTAACTGGGATGGTAACCTCACCCCCGATTCCTGTCGCCCATTACGACAAGCAAGGGGTGCTGACGTGGAGCTTTAACGTGAATAATTACCCCATGATTGATGGCAGTAACGCTTCCATTACGTTTGTAAATGTCCGGTCATATCCAGGTTTCAAGACTGGTTCTATTTTGTCAGGTGCCACATAAACAATACCATTTCTTTGTCTAAAACCAGATCAGTCGTGCTAGGTTACTGTAACAGCAGCGCGGTATAGCTCACATGGTTTGATTATCTCCCTGAATATTTTGTTAATGCAATTTACACGACGAGAAATTAAAGCGCATCGTGCGATCAATTACATTACCTCGGCCTAGTCTCTCAATAGCATGATGTTAGATAACGTGAATTTATATTTTTACTGCACACTTGGGTCCATTGGAGACCCAGACCGTACTCTATTTGTTTAGTTCGGAACAGTCTCCCAGTCACATTACCAGTAATGCACATGGGAATAGTGTTTTGTTCATACACTTTCAACTTAATTTAGCTTTCTATAACTTTTAGTGTAAACTGGGATGTATACGCATGCGCGAAAGAGCACATTCGTTGTCTTGTCAGCCTCAAAGTTTGGTTGGCTTGTCATGGTACGTCACACACTGGTGTAGCTGTCACAATGTCAACATGTTTGACTTTATTCATTTATACTTTGAATACCTCATTTCCACTTTTGTGGGTGAGACCACTACGTTTCAGTGTGAGCAGGTGGATAAAGAGAATGAGTGAGTTTAGTTTAGCTTTACGCCCTTCCCAGCAATATTCCAGCTATATGGCGGCGGTCTGTAAATAATCGTGTCGGCACCAGACAAACCAGTGATCAACAGTATGAGCATCGATCTACGCAAATGGGAAGTAATGACATGTGTCAACCAAGTCAGCGAGCCTGACCAACCGATCCCGTTAGTCGACACTTACGACAAGCATGGGTTTCTGAAGACCAGTTCTAACCCGTATATGTGAAACAATGGTCACGCTAGATGTGACATTCTTGTGATTTCAACACGCATAAAAACTGATACAGTTCTATTTCCTCAAGAAATAAATAATAAATGTCAATGTAACTCAGGGACACATAATTACATATGGCATATGCTTCCGCAGCATGTCTAATGATTTCAGTGCTGAGATCCTTGTTGGGGGGATAATTGTGCCTATATTTGAATATTTCTAACAATGGGAAGGAAGATTATCTGTGCATATATAAACAACACAAAACATTGTGAAGGCCAAAAGTAGAGACATTTACATCACGAGCAGCAAAGTCCACGCTTTGCAACATGCTACCATATTTGGCGGTTTCTGGAATTTCAAATATTTTGGGGCATTGTGAAATAATGTTCTCTAATTTAGTTAAACCATTTTTACTTAAAATGAAGAAATGAATTACCCTTTCAGTCAAATTTAAGGAGAGTAATGAATTTCTTTGTTACCTAAAAACGAAGTAATGAATTCCCTTGCTAGATAAAAGTAGGTCATTATTTTATAATTATATTATAATTTAAAAATACACGGTCTTTGTTTCTGGTAATGGTGCTTGAGCACAGGCAATGATTTCCCTTCTAACTCAAATTACAGCTTGCTATCAAATTGCAAATTCAGAACTACTCGGTCTTTGGTTAATCCTAAACTGTCTAAGCAATACCTTGGACCTTTGTCCCTCTTGGATTGGGCCCCTAATATTTGCAGACCCATCCATCACAATACTTGTTGCAGATGGTTTCTCTCAGCGACACAAAGCACAGATGTCTTCTCACTTTGTGAAACATCTGTCTAGGACTTGGCTGCGAGAAGAATGAGTACTCGATCCCTACCTTTATTACATATGGAGAACACAATTTACATTCCTTGCTGCGTGTTTTCAAAACGGATTTTTTTTTCAACTCTAGCCCTGCTGGGATTAATCAACAACAAAGCACGAACGCCTGATGAGACGAAAGCATTAACACTCCCATCAGGCCTGATATGTGTGATCATTCACGGAGAAAATTATTCTCCAAATCGGACACATCTTGATCATTGCACGGCGTCATTACTTCTACAATTATCAGGTTTTACACGGGAGGTTCTAAACCAGTTGTAACAACTCGTCCTTCCAGCCGCCTTCAAGAAGACACTGTATAATACATGCAGTCGTGAGCTGCTAAACCTTTCTATCGAAGCTCTAGGCAGGGCTTTCTTGTGGATGTGGTATACGTTCTGCCGCTTCAATATAATCTACAGGCTGTCCATGCATTTGACAAGCAGTTAGAAACTCGGATGTGACCATTTAGAGTATAATATAACAGGTCTAGTTGAGATAAAACACAATTTCGTTAAAGTATTGTAATTTTAATGTTCATAATGAAGACTGTTATAAAATTAATCGAATTCAGTGAGAGAGAGAGTAATTTGCAAATTGTATCTTCTTGAGCGATTCTAGGACACGTTGTTGCCCCAGTTGTCTACGGCTTCGGAATTCTACCACCAGAGATGTGTCTCTAAGGAGTGTCAGAAGTCGTTGATTCCAGTTTCCTGTCCTAAACTCGCATTGTTTATGACGGGTTGACAGTAAACAAGAGCCCAGAGGTCTAACGCTTCATGGTTCAGTGTGAAGAGTTCCCCCCTGTGCGCCAGAAACCTTTGAAAGGGGTTCTATTACGACCAAGTTACGTTTACTGTTCTCATGGGTTCCGAAACAGTGGTAACCATCCATGAACTGCTCTACTTTTGGCATTCCTCCCATATCAAGCTGACACACCGTGATATCACTGTAATGCTGATCAAAACAGTGTTAACTAAAACAAGCACGTTCAAAGAGTTAGACAGCTTCATTTGTGGCACGCATGAGGCTCGCATTATTCGGGGTGTTCGTCCAGCATGAAGCTGAAAAGGCGTTTTATTGCTGATACATTGTTCAAAGTGTCTTCAAACGCAACTCACTTACTCACTCACTTTACAGCTATAAAAATATGTGTTCCGTTGTTCAAAACAACCTAGCTAAGGTCAACATTAAACACTAAGGTTAGCGTTACGATCACCTTAAGAAAAAGATACGCCTGTTGCACAAAATAACCTTAGGGCAACCTTGACTCAGACTCTAACCTTAGCCGTAACCTTAAGTAAGGCTGAACTCTTCAGCGCAGGAGTTAACGGAAGCGTCCCTAGTTACCACGTGAATTCAGCATGTCCAGTTGAATCGTTCTTTCTCTGTACACTCTCCGCTTCCTCAAACTTCTCTCAATCTGGTTGTAGAAAATAAAAGCAGCCACCATATTTCCTTCTCAACCTTAGAGACGCTAAGGTTGGGTCGGTCCACCCTTAGTTCTTAACCTTAACTTAAGGTTAACCTTAGTTAAGGTTGTTTCGTGCAACGGGAGGCTAACCTTAGTAAAGGTCTAAGACTGTAATCTTAGAGGTAAGGTTGACCTTAAGAGATAAGGTTGTTTTGAACAAAGGAACACTTGTCATGGTTTCACTACTCACTCACAGAACCGTAAGAAAGATAAAGCACAAACGGTTTCAAATCTTTCAATTCAAGAACATTCCACTTCATTTCAGGGAAAAAAACATCGTTAATCAACGACTCAAGGCTGTCTGTATAGTTAAGGGCCGTCAACAAAATTGTATCGAGATAAATGACTCAAAGGGGCATTTGGACTGTGAAAATTAGACTTTCCTGTTGCTGTCTTCTCTCGGTAGCGATTGCTTGCAGACAGAAATATTATCTTTGTCATTTATGGAACGTACGCCAGAAACGTTACGATTACACTGGAAACTGATGCGGTTGCTAAGTTTATCGCCGTGTCTAGTGAGTCTTTGAGATATTTTGATAATGATAGATATTTGCAACTGGCATTGGAAAACAATCCAACTTCAGTTAACATAAAATCCGCTTCTCAATCGCCGTCATATCGTCTAAACGAATCGCTCGTTTAAACAGAGCGCTGAGGTAAATTACGATCCTCTAGGTTGTATCAGCCTGCTTGTCAATTAACTACGCACACGTAAGAATTCTGCATGATGTTTTCATTCCGTGTTTTTAACCGTCTCTAATCAGTTAGACTTTGTCAAATTACAAAGTGGAATAAACGAAAACTCGGGCCCTTGTGAATATTTGCAATTCTGTTATTGACGTGTAAAAACGTTATCTTCTGTGTGTGCGGTATGCGAGGTGTGGTAATCACAGGTTCAACTTAGGTTCCCTAACCTAACTACTTTAGAGGCTCTGTCTCGGTTAATGCGCCAAGGCTTACGTGGTAATGAGACCAGGACTCGCGAGGTGCACGTGGTAACGAGACCAGGACTCGTGAGGTGCACGTGGTAACGAGACCAGGACTCGTGAGGTGCACGTGGTAATGAGACCAGGACTCGCGAGGTGCACGTGGTAATGAGACCAGGGCTATCGAGGTGCACATGGCACCGAGGCAAGGGTTCACCCGTACATCAATTACGGAACATAAATACATTTAAACACATTAACAAATTTAAACAATTTTTATATGGATCGATATGTACCTAATCCCATCAGTATAATCATAATTATTAAAATACACAGTGATATGCATTAAGTTGCAAGATGTGTAAATCTTAATGTTATATTTCAATCCCTTGTCTGGCACTGAGACGAAAGTTCAGACGCCAGAAATGGGATTTACATATTGGGGAATCCAACCTGTGGATGCGAATGCTTAAAAAAACAGGGCGTAGATTTCCGAAGCTCTCTTAGCGCTAAGATAGTCGTAAGTTAATGTTAATGTATGGCACTTACGACTCTCTTAGCGTTAAGAGATCTTCGAAAATATAGGCCTAGGCTGTCCCACCACCCTGTAACTAATCAATATGTGGGCTGGCTAGGTGTCCATGGCTGGGTAAAGTGCACGTCGTTGCTGGTCAATCTTGTTAAGGTGTCCGTAGTAACAAGGTTAAGACTCACGAAGGAAAGAATCATGTCTTCTCCAAACAGATCCATTCTCACAGTTGTCTCTCTGCCATAAACGTCGACTCTGCTTGTCGTAAGAGGCGACTAACGGGATCGGGTGCTCAGGCTCGCTGACTCGGTTGACAACATGTCATCGATTCCCAATTGCGCAGATCGATGCTCATGTTGTTTGTCACTGGACTGTCTGGTACAGACTCAATTTTTGACAGACCGCCGCCATATATCTGGAATAGTGCGGCGTAAAACTAAACTCACTCACTCACTCACACTTGTCTCTGCCAAAACATCCTGCTGTCGATTCCAAAACATGGTGTTTTTACATGAAACAACTCGCTCAACACTTCCGCCCCAGACAATCAGCAACGTCATTATCTGACTTCAGTATCTATTGTTTAACTTTGAAGTGTGCCCTTCAGGCTACCGACACCAGCTAGCATTAGTTTGGGACGGAAAAGAACAGTTGTTTATCAGAGGCCTGTCCCATTTAACGTTCCCGGTTGAGAAAAATCGATAGTGTTAAAAACATCGTATTGCTTTTAGACACAGGCGGTGCTCCTTAATAGTGGATTTGTGAGAACTGTTTGATTAAACTTGCCGTAAGAGCAACATCCTTGATGTGATATTTCGTTGCAATGTACAAACAGAAGGTCAAGGACAATGTTACATTGACAGTGACGTACAACTAAAGAGTGAGGGAGTATGGTTTGCGCCGCTTTTAGCAATATTCCAGCAACATCACGGCGGGGAACACCAGAAATGGGCTTCACACATTGTGCCCATGTGGAGAATCGAACTTGGGTCTTCGGCGTGACGAGGTGACACTTTAACCACTAGGCTACCCCGCCGCCATACAACCAAGGACCTGGATGGGGGCAGGTCTATACGAGCAGTGTTAGGACTAGTTGGATTCAGGCCCCGACACCAAACACATACAACCTTTGCCATGACTTTTCGACTGCCATATTTTATTACGTGTCCCTGAAATAAATAATTATTGAAATTTATTATTCATTACTTGAAAAAATAGAAGTTGTCATTTTTTATGAGTGTTTAAATCACAACAATGTCACCTCTAGCGTCACCATTGTTTTCAAAGATCCGGTTAGAACTGGCCTTCAGCAACCCATGCTTGCCTGACGACTAACAGGAACGGGTGGTCAAGCTCACTGACTTGGTGGACACGTGTCATCGTCTACCTGTTGCGTAGATATCGCTCATGATGTTGAACTTGTCAAGACTCGACTATTCGGCTGGAAAATTAAAGTGCGGCGTTAAACAACAAACAAACAAAAAATAAATAGAAATTGTTAACAGTCTGATTCAATTCTGAAACTAAAGCAATGATTCAAACAGCAAATTATACTGTCCACATGCATATACTCGTATACGCTTGCAACCAACAAACATGCCCAGTATGAGCATAGTTCATCTAATGCAATAACCTTGTATCTAAAGTGTCCTCTGGTTTTAGCCTCGTGAGATATGACCTGACCTAACCAAATGCCAGGAATCACTTGACCACGTACTGCAGACAGAACCCAGTTATCAATGTCAGGTTTATTCCGCTGAGGTCATTCTGTAATGATCCTTCTATAGGTCGAGTGTTGTGGCAGTTTGCAAGTGAGGATCGACAGCCCTTAAGTGATTATATATGATATTTCAGGAAGACAGCTACAGATATATATACTGATAAATATTGATCATACTGTTTATTCAACGCGGCTTTATCTCAAAACCCGTGTCAGTTTTCACGGGCATGGTTCATCGCCCCATCACCCACACGTTGTCAACTCCGTGATATTCTATGTGAAAATAATGGCTTGGATTGATAATTTCAGATGACGCTTGGAATTGGAAACTGGAGATGGAAGGTGTGTACATGTTAAGGGGTGGGGTGTAGTACACTAAAGATTTGAAAATGCTTGTTCACCCTAATCCGTGAGTCCATATTAATGCGGGTCTTGGACATTTAGTACAAAGGTAGAGCCAATGAGCACTGTTGTCTCCTAACAACTTTGAAACAAAACCAGGAAGAACCGAACATTCTACAGTCAGGCAACAATTATACACTGTCTCTGAAAGTACAGCTCTTCAGCTTTCATTCTATGTAACCTTGAGACTTTGCATCTGAAAACCAGTATGGTTTCATGTTTGGCGCGCTGGGCTGGATATTTCCTAACAGCTTACACACGGTCTCCTGAACAGGAAAAAATGCCTTCCCAGCAGAGTCGTCGAGGACATCCTGTATTAATACGGGTCTTATACATTCACCACATACTTAAAACCCAAGAGTACCGAGGTGTAATGACAAACCCAGAATCGGGTGAAACGGGGGTAGGAAATCATAACCACAGGTTCCTGGCGTGGAAAAGGGACGCAACTCTGATTAGCGAATTGCAGCGCCAAGACGACTAGGCCGTTCTTATCGAATGTCAAACCTGGAGCTACAAACGAATCTAGTATTGAAATCCATGATGAAAAGATTTTGGCACATCTCAGAAATGGGACTCTGTACAGTGAACTCTGCTCCTCAAACATCTAGGAAGACATCCCAAAGCTGCACACAAGGACCTAGATTTTCGAAGCTCTCTTAGCGCTAAGACAGTCTTAAATGCCATACATTAGCATTACCTTACGGTTATCTTAAGAGAACTTCGGAAATCTAGGCTCAGAACTTGTAACCTTTCTCGTAGAATTTTTACTTCCCACGTTACAGTATAAGAAAGGAGCCAGTGCTACGAGAAAAAGTAGGAGATCTAATGCGTGTGGTTATCTAAATATTTGTTAAGCCTTGCCATATATTTAGGAACTAAATTCCGGATCAACGGTTTTCTTTTCATCGTTATCGTCTATCACGCCAAGCAAAAGAAAAGACTTGAAAATTACATTTAACTAAACAAAAACACGAACATAAAAAAGCTACGGTGTGTGAACAGACGTCGGTACAGTGCAAGCTTCCGTTTGTTTCAGTTTGAACCATAATCGAACAGTGATGTCAAACATTTTCCTTAGCATGCCACTAAAAACCCTTCGCGGAAGGCAAATGTGTAACCAGCATAAAAAGGCTAGACGCCTATGTGTTCAACAACAAATTTTCACCCATTTTTTCAGAGTGACAATATTACTTTCGCAAGCTGATTACTTTCAATAAAATAGAAATTCCTTACTCTTGATGCTCAAAATGTCAAAGCAAATGGTTACACATCAAGTAAAAACGATGTTAAAAGCCCAGGAATTTCTTCTCCCAAGTGTTTGAATCTACAGCCAGCCGGTTTGCAGACCAACAAAATAATCAGTTTGTAGCAGCTTATGTTCCCGTTGTGAATGAAGATTACGTTAAGCCACGTCACGGTGCAGCACAGCAGTCAAATTCACATACGGATAAATCGAGATGCACCTTTTGTATATCCTCGCCTGGGGCTAATCAATCAGTGTGTCTGGCCCTAATCGAGATGTGTTGACGTGTACCTTATGAGCATTAATTAAGCATTAAACGATACCAGCCCTGTCCATGTATTTTACAGTAATGTGATACATTACGGTATTGACAGTGGTGCCCCCACCCAACTGGCCCCATCTGTCAGAGATAATTACGGCCGGAAACTGTCGATGTGATTGTCGTCTGATGTCGTATTCTGTCTTCTGCTAGGTATTTTATCGGAAAATACTCAGGACTGATATGTAATCACAATACTCCAAATAGTCACCACTTTCTGCAGTTCCAATCTCTTGCATAAATCCATCAACAGTGTCTACACCCGACTTTAGGACGTCTTCTTCTGGCCCCGTCAAACATGCTTTTACTCGATTAAGCAAAACAATATTTAACACTTCGACTTTAGACTGTCGTAAAAATGAATCGTGCAAAAGAAAAAAGCGAATGATGGATGAACTATACTGTTTTTTGTCATTCGTTTATGAAACTTTCCATCACATGTCATGTCACCTTGACTGAAAAGGACACACCCAAAGCCATTCTTGGTTTCCTCTTTACTGAAGGGTTCTAACACTGCTGTCTGATGGAAGGCTGCCAAAGCTGAAGTGTTTTCCCATCAAGCACACATTTTTTGCTTCAAAAAAGAAATTTGATTACGATACGCGTTACAGACTTGTGTGAAGTGCATCGAGATCAGTTGCGGAAGTAAACCTCACCTTACTTCATTAACTTCTGTTTGCCATAAAATCAGGTCGGAATAATTTCACGAGAGAGACGGATAAAAACAATTAGTGTGTTGGAAGAGGTATGTTGAAGAGTAATTCTACAGTCTGACTCATTTATCTCTCAATCATAGCCTCCATTAGACTCTTATCATTATGGTTACGGATTTGTTTGCGATGTCTGTCGTCCACTATCCTTCCAAAAAAAGTCATTTTCTACCGAGATTAAAGCAACATCTGAACTTTACCAGAAGTGTGTGTGTTGTGTCCACACATGTTGCGATCAATATAATTTAGATGTAGCACAAACATGTCCCTGCCAGTATCACAGACGTGCATTAGTGCCACGAGTCCCACAGTTTTGTGGATCTGTATATTTTCCAAGGCCAGAATTTCAGTAATGATGATAGTGGCGCGGTGTTGAGAGGGTTTAGTGAAATGGGACCCAGAACCGTTACATTGATCATAAGTTGTTCACTGGTCACGAGGGGGCCATGGGCTCATGTACCCTCGAGGGTGTACATGAGCCCATGGCCCCCGAGGGACCAGTGAACAACGTAATTATCATACCGAACACCTGAATTTTAAACTGTTTGAAGCACTTCCGTTTAATGCAAGGCGAATCGTCATTTCGCAGACGACACAAGGTAAACGGATTTAGAGTTATCTCCCTTCCATCGATTTTCAATCGCAAAATATCGGTAATTTCCGTGCTTCATGCGTGATTCAATGTTGTTCGAGACAAAGAAGTACTACCAGGAAGCACCAGAAGAGTTCGGAATTCCCAGCGGGGTACATTGAAAATAATAAAATAGCGCTTAGCTAATCAGAAAGCGACATTCATGAGCGATATAAGATAAATGATGAGGCCGTGGGGTGCCTAGTGATCAAAGCTTTCGCTCGACCGGGTTTGATTCCCCACATGGGTACAACATGTGAAGCCGATTTCTTGCGTCAGTCGTCAAGGCATTGCTGGAACATTGCTGAAAATCAGTCACTCACTGAGAAATTAGACAAGCTGATTATTGATGCAGAGCTGTGCCTTCTAACATGGCGGCACGGGTGTTCCATTCTTGGTCATGTCTCAACTTTATCCCCATTGTCATGAAGAATTACTTTCAATCTAACTGACACGCAGTGTTATAACTGAAATCGGCGTAAAACAGCACATGGTAGTCTTTCATGGACAAACTGGAAGAATAATTCTTCTATAAAAGTACCATCGGTCGGTTTTGAGTTATAAAATGATTACTTTGCTTCTATTTCACGCTGGCCTCTCAACATGACTGAAGATATCAAGAATTTGCAACACACACACTTACATGAAAGCATGCACACTCCCGCAGGTGCGATGGATCCCTTCTATAATGGATGCATCTTCATTAATCCTGAAGGTCGTATTGCCAGGTGCAATGTGCCGCGATGTTTCCATGAATGTGAATTGGTGTTGATGGCTGAGGCAGAAGGATGCAGTGATGCGATGCGATGAAACCTGATTTGTTTTTGCATTTAGATTCCGGAAAGAACCAACAGAACATACTACGCTTCACATGTTTTTATAGCGTTACGAAAGCCACAATCATAAACCCGGCTACTGAGATTCCGAGCTAGAATAGAAAAGACCAGGGCCCCGTTTCACAAAGCTATCTTAGCTGCACGACTGTCGTAACTCCAATACTCGACAGACTTACGACAGTCGTAGCGCTACGACAGTTTTGTGAAACAGCAGTCCTGGGACCTTATTCTTGATACGTTCGTGGCCCTAAGATCGTAGTCAGGGTAGCTATTCTCGAAACGTTCGTAGCGCTACGAACTTCTTAAGCCCATTCTTAACACATTGGCTACGATCAAAGTTAAGAATTCTTAGGGCTACCAACGCTTCGAGAATAAGGGCCCCGTGTGTTAAGAATAGGCTTAAGAAGTTCGTAGGGTTACGAACGTTTCGAGAATAAAGCTAATCTGGGCCCTGAGCCCCTATTCTCGAAAGGATCCTGGCCATAGGATACCCTAATTTTGATCCTGGATCTGGGATAGGTGTGTCATCTCATTCTAGAATCCTTGGACAGGTCCTGACTTGTCCTAAGTCTATCTCACTGGAAATCAACACGGTATGGTACTTGCTAGCCAATTTTGACGTTGTCAAACAAATAGCTCGCCTAAAATACATTTGAATTTACAACAACACATGTTTAATGAGTGTTTTAATCTGTATTATCAAGTTATCGGTAATGAATACACATACTTGTTAATGAATACACATACTTGTTAATGAATACACATACTTATTACAATACACACGTTCTGTATATCTGCAGAAGGGGATCGGACCAGAACATACATTTCTCACAGATTTCAATATGGCAAGTTCGTTTAAATAGAGATGGGTGGGAAATAAATAATTTTATGATAACCAGCAACGTGGTATCAGTGTAGCAACCACAGTGATTTGTGCATGATTCGTAGGGACGCCCTGGTACATAAGGGTTAACATTAATTTAACATGGATACTTTGAAGCACTCACCACGCAAATATTTAGCATTTCAACTTTGTTCAAGCATATCTAAATTTAAAGCGAAGCGGTCGTTAAAATTTAACACTAAACCAAAATATCACGAAATTTTCAGATTGATTCAAAATCTCAAATCGTACTCTTAAAACAATGAAGTTTTCGTATCATGGGTTTCTGGATTCAACAAGGGGTCAAACTATATTCAGTACACATCTGTATGCAGCGAAATATAAATCTGTGAGTGTCATCTCCGTTTTCTAAAGTAATCTCGGTTCAAGGATGGCATTTGATTGAGTTGAGGAGAGAAAAAGCGCCGAGGTGGAATTATTTTCCTAAGCTCTAAGGGTTTTTAGAGATTTTTTGAGAATAAGAGTTTGCATTCGAATATAAGCGTGTTGTGTTTATTGATTAGCCCGAGGTGTTTCTAATTTCTTTTAACTCGTCTCTTTCAAAAACAGCACTACCTTACATTTTGTAAATACGGCCTCGGCGTATTTTGTCTTTTTGTCTTTAGTATTGCCTTTTCATGATTGTCGTAAACAGTCGTTTTCAAAGCGAAGACAGAGACAGTTCGTCATTAGTCTGTTGATGTTGGTGTAAATTGCTCTGAGCACTATCGATTTATCTTGAAGTTGAGAAAAACCCAGCACTGAAGCAATTTACTTATAATGTGTTTCATCCTGAAAATGAGGATCCGCTCAACATTCTAATGTACGCTTGTCCCATTAAGCCCTATTTGATCCAGCGTCTCAAAGCATCTTTGAGGTTTGGCCTCGCTGTCGCCTGTGGGAATCAATACCCTTGGTCACTGATCCCAACTGCTGCTTCAGACAGAAAGGTTTGACCTTGTCAAACGCAACATAGTTTGACAAAATACTCAAATAGAACCAATTGCATTTGTAACGAAACTGAAATCCGTCGTTGCAATTGTCCTTGCATTACCGGGGTTTAAATGGTACAAACAATAATTGTTTTAAGAAAGAACAAAGTCAGAAACTACTGATAGTTAACATGACTTATTCGTTGGAAACGTAAAGGAATATTTTCGAGTAATT
Source organism: Haliotis asinina (assembly GCF_037392515.1). NCBI lineage: Eukaryota > Metazoa > Mollusca > Gastropoda > Lepetellida > Haliotidae > Haliotis > Haliotis asinina. The sequence goes on along the minus strand of NC_090286.1, from coordinate 30,282,824 downwards.
TTTTACAGCACTGAGACTATAGCGTTTTACAAAAATAGAAGCGACAAAAACTCTTTCCACATCCATAACAAATCTTGACTGCACAATCGTGTCGATATTATGAGTGCAGAGTATTACAGCTGTTCGATGGCGTTTTGTCTGAACCAGACAATCTAGTGATTGTTGCCATGCAATACGACGAAAAGCATTGTATATTCCTCTTCAAGAAATAGTGATGATACCAAATGTTCGCGAAGAGATGACCGTATTCTGTCCCACTGGTGGCACCCGCCATAGACATATGCTATGTCTAGCCACCTGTTCACTTGAGTGAGTGAGTGAGTGAGTGAGTTTAGTTTTACGCCGCACTCAGCAATATTCCAGCTATATGGCGGCGGTCTGTAAATAATCGAGTCTGGACCAGACAATCCAGTGATCAACAGTATGAGCATCGATCTGCGCAATTGGGAACCGATGACATGTGTCAACCAAGCCAGCGAGCCTGAGCACCCGATCCCGTTAGTCGCCTCTTTCGACAAGCATGATGAGGACATTCAGCTCAGATCTCCACGGGTAGGTAAGTTGGTAGGTAGTTAGAACGTATGCATATCCCATTCAGCCTTAACAATTCCTGTGAGCATTTTCATCCCTTGGGCATGCCAGGATCCGGAGATCAGATGAACAGATTTGCCCCGGTTGTGACTGTAGGTCTGTTGGCACAATGCCCATGTGCGTAGGTTCATCAAAAGGGTAAACAGACACGTCTCACAATACTCGATTTTCCTTTCGTGAAATATTCTCTCAACTTTTACCAAGCATGTAATTGTATTTTCATCTCTCCACCTGTAATTTCAAACCTTCATCTGCAATTATGGACAGACCGTGAACTTAATTTCCTTTGAGCTATAAATGTAGGCTTCAATTTTCCTTCCAGGAACAAATATGGATTATTACTCATTTGACAATTATATTTGTTGACCGAGGTCTCGTTCTTATTAGAATACCGCGAGTAGGTTAACAGTCAATCTGATAGCACGGAAGCCAACAAAGTCATTCTAGGTTTCCATTACCGATACCGACGCCTCTTACACAACCGTCGGCAACGTTGCTATGGATGGAATGTTGGCGATGCAGCAGTTGTTAAGGCCTTCGGCTCCTACCGAGGTTACGTTCTTTTCAAATTTGAACAAATGGACCTGTAGTGTTAGTTTCAGTCAGGTTGGTGCCAGGCCATTGTCCTATATGTCCCTCCTGATAAATGATCATGGCTTGTATTGATTGCTGAGCAGAACACTGTGGACATTACATCCAATGAGGATATCATCGAGGGGTGTAAATACTTTGCATTTTCCTTCATGAAGCATAATGCCATGTGTTATGTATTTGCATGGTGTACACTAATGACATTGCGAACGTGTTTGTGCTAGTTGCAGAAGTTAGAGAATGAGCGAGAAGTCTTTACTTTGCTTCCAGCAATATCATAGCAACGACAAGGCAGGAGACAGCACAAATGGGCTTCACACACTGCACTCATGTTGGAAATTGACCCTGAGTCTTCGGCGACCCCATCTCCTGTAGTAGTTAACAGTTAACATATTAATACCCTTTTGGAGAATCGAACCGGGTGTTTGGTCCAACGCTTGCACCACCCTTCTCATGGTTGTGACGCAGGGCTCCATAGTACTACGTGTTGTTGTGAGAGATTATTAGACATGCCAGAAATATTAGAGATTAATTTTGGAAGTGTCTTTTATATATAAACTCGGGATCGAATGACCAATGAAAATCATGAATTATCGCTGAATATAGGGCGACCCAGTTTGAGTTAACTAGTTTTGTATTTACAAAGAAACCTAGTTACTCTCAGCAGCGTGACATTTAAGTGTCCAGTGTTAAGCTAAAGAGTATAGTTCTCAGGTCTCAGTACGAAAACAACAATTGGTTACACCTCCTTGATCGCTAGGAATTTCACGATTATGTCTAAAAGGCTGCAATTCCGGACTAATGAGGTCAGGTTTTACGCAATTTGAACGCCCTCTACAAACCCCTCCCATACTGAACTGAAGAACGCAGAACGAAATCAGTCTACGCAGTATACGCCGAGACATAATTAAGAATAGATCTCCAATAGCCAAACCGCGGAGAACATGACAATTACTATGAGTATCGACATCAGTAATTAGAACTGCATCCTCAAGGCAAGGCACCAACTGCGTCCTCCAAGCAAGAACAGATATTGACAATACTGATGTTCAGGATTCTTTTATAGTTGACAGAAATTTAATTGACGAGATTTCCAAGCAGATAAAAAATGTAAATTCATCAATCTAAATTATGAACCTTGTCAGTTTGCATCAATGTTTTATTTACTCTAACCGGGACAGAATTGATCCTGAGTTGGTCGTAGGATTTGACCGAAATGACGAGATTTCCCAAGGAAAAAAATTAAGCGAAGTAGTCATATTAAATTATGAATGTTCTCAACAATGATTTATTTGCTCTTATCAGGATAAAACTGATCCTCAGTTGATCCTCAGAACTGAGCTCAGTTCAGGTTGTAAGGCTTGGTGATTTGGTTCTTCCCGTGTCATCGAAGCACGGATAGCTGCTCATTCCTTGCTGCCGTGGTCTGTGTGTAATACTGTTCCGTTCTGAGTCTGTGAGCACGTGAAGTTACTGAATACCTATGTTCTTCAAACACTTTGACTACATGGCTCATGGTTGCCTGTTCCGTGCTGCCTTGGTCTGTTTATGTCTGTGAGCACATGGACTTTATGAGGAAGGTTTGAATACATGATTCGGGTTGGCAGACTAGAGGATTTGGCTCTTTGCATGTCATCGAAGCGGAAATGGCTGCTAATTCGCCTGACAGTGATAATCGAACATTTAGAGTCTGTGAGAAAATGGAGTGCGGGGGTAACTGTACAGAAACAAACACACATTTCCTATCTTGACTCTGTACAAAAACATAAAGACAGAGTTACCACCTAAAATCGGTATATTCCTACTGTAAGCTTGACTTGATTTGAGAAAACGGAGATGGGACGACTATCTGTGGCTGGTCACGTGACATGAGATGCAGTAGTCGTGCAATTCATAGACATGTGCTGCCATATGCCGAGGACAATCAAGTAACAATTACATCATTTACGAAATCGTTTTAAGACTGCAACGTCAACCAGTTACGAACTGCCCAGACCAGACGAAACCGCATCTTCATGCTCGACGTCCTAAATTGCAAAGTTGGGTCGGTTCTGGCGCAGGTCTACCGTAATTACCCCAGCAGATGGCTAAATTCCCCGGAAAATGCGAGTGTTGATGTCAAGGAGTGACCATCGAGATCACCCAAGTCTTCGTGCCTTGAGACGTTAATCCCAGAATGCTTTCAAGAGCTGGGAGCCAGATCGATGTTTCACATTGAGGCCAGCAGATAGACTGCAGGTTTCGGTCAGTGCTCGTCCCTCATCAGTCGCTTGTCTTTCGGTTGGTCTGTCCGCGCTCCTGTCGCTGTTCACAGGCTCACCCTGTGCTTGCCTCTCCTGTATGCTTTTAAAGGCAGACCGACTGCGAATAATCTGTGCCTAGTCAGCAACTTTCGTGGACATGATTTGCTTAGCTGGCGATATGTTTTACAGGCTTGAATAACTCCATGTATCACAGTAGTGTTTCTGGGTTCTAAAGTAGTTTTACATTCAATTTGAAACTGTTGGTAAGATGTGCAATACCTTGTCCTGCCTCCCCCTTCACTTCTAATTAACAGAAAGGGATAAAGAAATTTATCTGTCATAATTTACCATGGAATAACCTCGTATCCTCTTCATCTTCACTAATGACATAAACCATTACACAGAGTCTCCACTTTTTAAAGGTTAAATCTAAAAAAAGTATGCTTGCTCGGATAACCATTGATAATTAACCCCACCGTTGTCGATTTCGCGTCAGCTGATCGTGATCTGGCCGTCAAATCGATGCCCTCCTATAAGGCAAACGAGATATCTGTGAGTGTTAGGGTGACCGCGTACATGATTCTATTTCATTAGGTTGTTGTAACTGAATAATTAACATATTAATGAAGTAACAACATCTTACTTGCGGAGGAGTGTTGAAAGTGAGACTAACAGACCTTAATGGTATAATGAAATGTGCACGAAACAAAAACGAGACTGAAATAAACACCGTACACTAGCTTTTTATTTATTTATTTTTTCAATTCTTTATATTTCACGACAATGACATCAGTTTCATGAGAGTAGTTGTGTTATGTATGTGGGCAGGTTTACACTTAAACCTTTATGATTTCTAGATCTTTTATATCACCAAAGCCCATTAACACCCATCTTTCAGGCCTTAGAAATTTAGAATATCCTCCTCGTTGTTTGTGAATCATACACCTCTCAGTGATATGAACCTGAATATTTTTCTTGACATGTTTCTCATAAACATATGGCTCTCTACTGTCGTCATTTCCTGTGTATGTTTGGTAAACAGTCGGAAAACCTCACATCGCTTTATATTAAAATGATACTGGTAATGGTGTTTAAAACGGATGCGATAGCATGTTGCAGAGGTATTAAAACGTGTTCTTTTCTTCCACTGAAACTCCAACTTTCCCGAAGTACAGAGACAGTTTATAGATGTGCCAGTACATTTTTCTGAAGAGCTGCACTTGCTCTAAAATATGTTTTATCATGTGTATTAACGTTTATAATATTCAGTGTTCAGAACGCCCGTGAAATCATATCAGATGGCTTAGTGGAGACGTAGGCACTTTGGGTCACTTTGTCAGTTTTGTTTTGGTTGTTAAACGTGGACAATTGTGATTGGGTGAGTGAGTGAGTTTATTTTTACGCCGCTTTTACCTTTATCCCAGAAATATCATGATGGGGGTACAACAGAAATGGGCTTCACACATTGTACTCATGTCGGGAATCGAACCCGGGTCGAACCCCCCCCAACAGCTGTGAGATGATTACGATGTGCACGCTGTCGCCACTGGTCTCTCTGCTCCACAGCTCACTGAAAACATTGAAACAAATTTAGTAACTGTCTCTTGGTAATGACCATGAATATTTTGATGTCCCCTACTGTTTACCATAAACGCTCCATAACAAACAGGGGCCACATATGGAAACGAGGACTGTGGGGAAAACACACCGTCTCGTTTTGAAGAGCCTGTACTACACACAAATGTTCAGCAATTAATCTGACACTATTTTCCCTGGCGCAAACAAATGTACGTGTTTGAGCGAGTTGACTTAATAACTATGGTGTATCACGAAACACAAACGTGCTAAATTCAAACACCATTGTCGCCCAAGCTGCTTATATTTATTGGCTGTCGTGTGCAAACATTTGAGTCTCCACGCAGTCCCTTGTTGATGATAACTGAACGTCACTTAGCGTAATGAAAAACAGTCAACTCCTGACATCGAACTCTGCGCAAAGAGTTTGTGCAGATAATCGGTTGTTCTTTATATATCATTGTTAACGTGACGACTAGAAAGGGCACACTTTGTTTCACCACGTACATTTTATTATGCTGTTGAGTATATGCTCGTGGCGTATGTCAGTGGTTTGACAATACGACCGAAAACGTCGGTAAATGGGGTAGCGACACCATTGGTTGAGGGATGCCAGACAGAGGCTGGCGGCCTCGTTTTGATACTACGCCTGATCCTGAGCCCTGTTTAGTGGCTTCAGGCAGTACATGCAGAAGGATATGTCATTAAAAATATCATACGTCACTGAAATATATTGCAGAATAGATTTCATTCATACAGATTGATAGCTTTTATTGTTTGATGTCTGTTTGTCATATTGAGGTAGAAGCTTGTCCTGTGTATAGTATAGACATCCAAAGGCTAGCAAAACTTACATAGTACGTTATATGTTCTTCAGTGTGGGGTAGGGCTGAATCCTCAGGAGTGAAGAAGCAGTGAAATATGCCTATGACCCCTGGGCAGTGACTGGGTACCCGGTAGGTTGATATGGTGTTGATATTATAAATGTAACCACCAACCTCTATCACCTCATAGCCTAGTCCCCTATAAACTGACGATGACAAATGAACACAGACACTGGTTCACGATACCGTGGCCACCTGATACTCGACGTACACTCACAGAAACCTTAACAGTCATCTCATTTCTTCGTCTTCAACATACAGGGAAATTACAATTACATACAACGCTTTGAGTAATTAAAACGGCGTCATTTTAAGAAAGCGATCAAAATGCAACAAAGTGAATAACCATCCGTTCATACTCTTTGCGCTTAGATTCTTTCGTGGACATGAATATCTGTATGTTATCTTTTAAGCTGAAAATGCGGGCGTGTACATTCTCGAATATCTAGGACACGTCATAATTCCTTCATCAAACTACCTTCCCGAATGATGCTTTCACAAGTGCAGTTTTAAATGCATGAGTGGCCTTGCAGTAGCGAACTTTGAAATAACTTCATTATTATCCTTCACCGAATTTCAAGACCCTATGAAGGTCGGAGAAAGGGCAATCGTGACAGCAGTCATCACGCTTTCGCTGTGTCACAAGAAGTGGATAGGTCATCTTCCTAGAGAGTGGAAGGTTATACCGCTGGACGTTAGTAGCCAGTACATGGTGTTACCCTGACTTGTGCTCTTCATTCAGCAGATACAACAAGGTTCAGTCTCGGTATACTGTATCTGAATGAGCTCAGTTTTTAACTCACAAACCGCGGTGAGCATTTGGCTTTTATCGCCTCACGTTTGTTTGTTTGCCGAATTTAGCAAGATTCAAAAGACCGTTATACATACTGTTGGGTTTGTTTGTTTGTTTGTTTTTGCTGTTGTTATTGGGTTGGTTTTTTTTGTTTTGGGTTGTTGTTTTTGGGTTTGTTTTTGTTTTTGCTTTGTTTTTGTTGTTTTGTTTTTTTTGTTTTGCTTTGTTTTGGTTTGGGGTTTCTTTGCTTGTTTGTTTTGGTTTGATTTTTTTTTTCTTCTTTTTTTTGTTTTGTTTTTTGACGGGTTTTTCCCCTTTTTTGGAGTAGTGGGGGTGGGGAGTTCTGTTTTCTCTTCAATATGCAGACGTGAGAGAGACTTTCCAGACGTTCCACTTGTTAGCTATGGAACAAAATACCACCTCCAAATGAATACATCATGCATACTTTTGTACTGGCGTTTTTCCTCGTTCCATTAACGGTTATGTAATTACATAAAAGGCACAGATATGAGATATATATTATCGCTGTTATAACCAGCTGTTGTCATAGTAACAGGGCTATTTTCAGTGTTCCCTGCTGTGATGAAGAGAGGATGCATTTCTCTTTTGTTTTGTGTTTAACGCTACATTGGGCGATACCCTTTATACTATGGCGGCTGGGAAAGAATCCTGAAGTCTGAAGTCAATACAATAATACAAAAATACAGATTGTGATATTATCAATGACCGACCCGATAGTCGCCTTAAGCTAGAATATCCGGGTTATAATTGATCTTCAGTAACCCATGCTTGTAGTGTGAGGCGACTAACGGGTTCGGACGGTCAGACTTGCTGATTTGGTTGACACATGTCATCGTATGCCAAGAACGATGCTCATGTTGTTGATCACTGGATTGTCAGTTCCAGCCTCGATTGATTACAGACCGTCCCCATAAAGCTTGAATATTGCTGAGTGTGGCATTAAACAACAATCAAAGATTGTCGCTTCTTGCGATTCAGATCACGAGCTACTGGGGGCCTATTGAGTTCCCAAAGGGCATAAAACTCACTGTTACCTAAAGGCATTTCATAAATTTGAGTTTCGTGTTTCTACGTTCAGTGAGTACTGTTGTTACAAAGGACATCCGATACAGATACTGCTACCTACCAGCTGAAAACACGCCGCATTTTTCCATCGCCACCGAACAGCATTGTCTCTGCAGTGTAACAAAACTTTTGTCAAGTATAAATCAATCTCCATATAAATTGACGCCACCAGAACAACATAGTTTCAGCTTGACCACCAACATTGAAACGCTACCCTAAAACTACCCCCCATGAATAGCTCTCTTTGTAAATGTCAATGGAGTGAGCTCCATGTTGAATTCTCAGTTAGGTGTGCCATTCACAACCGGTCTGTAATCGCATATAAAACTGATTGACGTGGGTAAATATGGCCCTCAATCCACAGGCAATCGATATATATTACATGTTATCCTCAACTCAAAGGTCAACAGTAGCCCCGCGCCCACAACGCCTATCTCCCGTAAACCATGGCCCGATCTGTGGATATATAATATTTTCTTGACCTCTCGTGCCTGTCGTGTTTGACAAATTAAACATATGTATCCATCATAAGGGCTGATCATTAAAATAACTTTGTTCATTGGCTGTTGTATATATAGCCATATATCAAATGGTTTTAGACGTATCCCCCACACGGTACTTGTAACATTAAAAGATTTGAAAGCAAGTTTGATGACTGTTATTGATGTATGTAGAGCATAATGTGATATGCCTGGCATAAAATGAGGCATGTTGTCTTTGACATACTGACGTTTCAATCTGGATGAATGCTTAAAAGCAAACAGACGCACCAAGGACTTTTATCTGTCGTGCAACAGCTGATATGTCGTGAAATCGACCTCTTCGGAATGTATAGTTTGATGAGGTCATAGCTGTATCTCTAACCGATTTTTAGTAAAATGTTCGACGTGTCGTCTGTTACCAAAGTGCTTATCAACAGTCTTGTAGCGTTCACAACTTATTTGCACACAGTGTGAGGCATACACGTGCACATTATACTAGTATATACATGTCAATTACACTTGTAACACGAGGCACTAACGAGCTTGTTATGCAATAGATAACGTCACGGGCGTGATTGACAGGGAACTGATAACGAGAAATTGCCGGCGCATTGTTATTGACGTGGCTGTTTGTAGGCTGTTTGTCAGTACAACGAAAGGATATTTGATTGTGAAGCGAAACGTATGTTTGGGTGCAGCGGTTAACAATGAGATTATTGTCAAAGGTTGACGTCATAGTCATTTCTCATGACGTCAGTGTAACTGACGTTTTTGTATTGTTTGCTTTTTTCCGACATATTCCAGCTGAAAATAAGTCTGGCGTGAGGGAGTTTTAGTATTCCGCCGCTATTAGTACGTGTAATGTTCCATCAATATCAGGACGAAGGACCCCATGGGATTCACACATTGCACGCATGTGTCGAATCGAACCCGGCTCTTCTGCATAACGAGACCTGTGAAGGTCCCGGGGTAGAATAGGCCTTCAAGAACCCATGCTTGCCATATGAGGCGACCATGCTTGTCGTAAGGGGCGACTAACCGGATCGGGTGGTCAGGCTCGTTGACTTGGTTGACATATGTCATCGGTTCCCAATCGTGCAGATCGATACTCATGCTTTTGATCACTGTGTGGTCCAGGCTCGATTATTTACAGACCGTCGCCATATAGCTGGAATATTGCAGAGTGTGGCGTAAAACTATACTCAATCACTCGGCGTACCGAGCGAAGTCTTTAACCACTAGGTTACCCCATCGCCCCTTCTGGACATAAGAACGTGGATACGCTCGATGGCATGCATCAACAACGATCCCGTTAGTCGCCTCTTGCGACAAGAATAGGTTGTTGAAGACCAGGGACAGGTTCCACGAAGCAAATTTAGCGCTAAAGTGGTCGTAAATCCCATACCCATAACCGTGGCCTAATGTAGCCTTAGCGCTAAGATCTCCTTGTTATAATTCGTTCAGATCCACTAAACGTTCGCAACACTTCGACATTCGTAAACCTGTTATACGATGAACTATAGAGTTACGATATGACTTAACGTTACGGATGCTTTGCACAACCCGGATCTTCTTGATTTCTAAAATTGACGAGACTGACAGAAAAACACACTGTAATCATATTTCTATGACTGATTTCACGATATATTCTCCAATACTGACGAAAGGGAATGAGGGCATTGTGATAGTGATAAGCAGTTATCCTAATTTCGGACAATTTCTCACCATCTGTCCATCATGCTGAGCAATACATGCACAACACATGGATGTCATACTGTTGATTAAATTGCCATCTGTTGGCCTTCATAGTCTCTGCTGACAACGGGAGCAGTTTGAATCAGCTGCACAGTGCAATCAATGTGATAGGATGACTAGGTCCACGTGTCGCTTTATTTCGGTATGCCACGCCCACGTCACATTGCAACCCAACCCTTTGGAATCAATCATGGCAAAAGTTAAAAAAATAAGTTAGAAATCAAGAAACGGTCCTATTTCAACACAGGAGTGGGCAAATATAAAGTTTTGAACGTTATTGTGGTTTAAATAGTCACTGTGCAACAACGATGGGATTGGCAAGTTCGTGATGGGCTTGGATCAACCAAGGGAATCTTTTACAATGACTATTATTGTCAACTTGCCGATGCCTTTGTATTTGACAATTTTATTAATTCTTCAATACATTGTATTCTCTGGGTAGCTGAATGACTTTGTTCATTCAGGAATATTTTGTTCACGGTCATGTCGTTCACGGTCATGTCGTTCACGGTCATGTCGTTCACGGGCGTTATTTCACGTCGTACTGTTCATCGTCTACACGTCCACGAACAGTCATCTCGTAGGCTGTCGTCCAATTCATGAACATCTTGTACACCACTTCCGTCATCACGGTTCACGGACAACCCGTTCACGGCCGTCAGTTCAAGTCGACTAGTCCCCTGACATCAGTCCAAGGTCATTCAGTTCACGTCGTCTACATCACCATCTTCTCGTTCACGAACACTGACATCTCGTAGGCTGTCGTCCCATTCACAGACATGTCGTACACCATCATCTTCTCCACGGTTGGCTTATGCAAGATTTTCTCGTTTATTGTCATCACTCACGTATCTACGGCACCGATGTCCAACGCGAATCCCCCGCCCTGGTGTAATGATTTAGACTAATGATACTGGTGGCCAGCAACGTGTACAGCAACGTCCTCACCCAAATCAATAGTAAGCCCTGGGGTTCACTGCTAAATTGTCCAACGTTTTCCAGCGAGGACTCTCCAGATTGTTTGATGAGATGACGTTTCCTACATGTGTTGAATGACGTGAAGTACTCTTTTACGATGGCGTTCATAAGAGCATTCCCTTTTTCCGTTTTCAGTGGAATCGGTTTACACAGCATGCATCAGAACCAGCAAAATCTTTACAAATTTCATGAAATTTGATCTGATGTTGAAATATATCACTGGCCTTCATAACGACATGGGCGGCTGTTACGTGTTCTTAAGATTTGTCTAACAATAGGCCTTCAATTGTAGACGGAGTGTCTATCAGAAACCAGTAAACAAACGTAGGTACATGACGTCAACAACTCCCGCAGACCGGAGCCAGCCTTTATCGGAATGAGCAAGTGAGTGAGTATGGTTTTACGCCGCTTTTAGCAATATCCCAGCAATATCACGACGGAGGATACCAGAAATGGGCTCCACTCATTATGCCCAGGAAAAGAATCGAACCCAGCTCTTAAGAATGACGAACGGACGCTTTGACCACGTGGCCACCCCACTGCTGCAGCGATTATCAGAATGTTCCTTACTTTGTCTAAAATCGTCAAATCAAATCGAGATCGAAAAACAGCCGTTTTCATATTAGAATGTAATACAGCTTATGTATGTTTGTCATCTTTTTTACGTCTAGCAAAAACCTATTTTTCCACTGACACATAGACATATGAATGCTGCAACTGCACGGATGCAGTGCGCTTTACGTGACGCCCTTTAGTTTAAATCGAAAATTGAATTGGGCAAAAACAGCTCTTATCTTGGTCCTGGTTTTCAGTTATATGCAGGAGAGAATTTAATTGGAAAAATACCATACATCAGGCATGTACGTAACACGCCTAACACTCCAGAGGTTATCAAATAAACTAGGAGGATTATTGTTGAAACGGCGTGTGCATCTGTGATAGATGAGTCTTTGGGGGAAAATCGTTCACTCAGCTTCAGAAAACAAGAATTTAATCAGCCTGACACTAACGCGTCCATCCCTTCTGGGGGATGATTACAGTTTGATTAAAGCGCTTTGATAGTTCGGTTTCCACGATAACAGTAAACAATAGTAGCGTTATTCACTTAATATTGGTTGATGGGTCTGAAATTAGGTCAGCACGAGTGAGTCAGTCAGTTTAGTGTTAAACCACTTTTAGCAATATTCCAGCAATATCACGGAGTGAGACGACAGCAATAGGCTTCACACATTGTATTTAATTTGGGAATGGGACCCGGGTCTTCGGCGTGACGGAGCGCACGCTTTAACCACTGGGCTACGCCACCGCCCATGTGACGCTAGAAAGCATAATGAGCCAAGCTGGATATGGCAAACACTTCGGCTCACTTCCAGCATACCGGTTACAGATGCCATTACATAGATAAAGACACTTTTTATGAATAGTGAAACCTTGCTGATTTGGACACTGTTTATTCCGGAATTCTATTGCACCGTTCCCAGCGTGTATCTGTTAAACTGAGGGGTTGTGGATTATCCTGGTGATTAAAGTGTTTGCTCATCACGACTGGTTCGATTCCCCACTTGGGTACAGTGTGTGAAAACCATAGAAATGTGACCAGTCCGGCCTTATACTGAAGTAAATTGATGTTTCTTTCTAGGAACATTTCTGGAAATTTTAGAAAGAATAAACAAGATCAAAACGGAACTAGAATTTTCCTAAAATGAAAAAAAACAAGGATTTGTGTAGGATTCCAAACTCATAGCCCCTGGTAACGAAAATACTGATATCGTGTTCAGTGTTTGGATCATTTTTGAAGCCTTCTATTCTAAAATTCAGAGCTATTTGAAGATTGTCTTAGGATATTGCCTTCAAGGCAATGACATAAAATTAAGCGTTAGACCCTCTTGGTCTTTATTAGCCCTGCTATCAGTAAAACTCAGGTTACCTCTGAAGAGCCATTAAATTGTTTTTAGACATAACATGAACTGTGAAATTAATAAAATCTACGGTGGGTTTTTTAGCAGGTCAAGATACATTCGTGACAAGAGCTACCAACATTACGCCCATAACCACTGACGTGAATGTGAAGGTCACATTTCTTTCAACTACTTAACAACATTCAGTCGGTATTTTTCGATATTCGTCATCGGGACTAGTGAATGGAATTAACATGAACGCTTACTATTTATGTGGTGAGGATTGTGGTGATGGGTCTGTTGAGTGAGTTTAGTTTTACGCCGCATTTAGCAATATTCCAACAATATCACCGCGGGAGACACAAGTAATGGGTAAAGTTAAGAGTGTATAAAAATATTCGTTATTTGGTTTATATTCCCTATACAATCTCTCATGGTGCATGGTGGGCGGGCTGGTTATGACGCAATGTTTGTGATCGAGGGAGGTTGTGCTGCTTGGATCGAGCCCACCTGTGACCGGATGTGAAGACCTTGGTGTCAGCTTTGTGTGCAGACACTTTCAACGTTGTCACCACCCCGCTAGTGTACAGTACACAACCATGTGCTCTTAAAAGAACCCACGAATCCGTTGGTACGTGACCAGGTGGTGGTCACATGAATTTGTGCCAACACATAGTTGTTGAACAGTAAACTTGGACGAAGTGCTGTGACTTTGTGTCCAAGTCCACCCAACAGTGAACAAGTACCTCATTAGTATGAGAAAGTCGCAATAACTCGCTGAGCCTAGTGGCTGCAAGAGTTGTATGATCCCCAGGGAGTTGAGATTGATAATATCATGTGCCGATGAGATGCACATACAGTGATCGAGGGGGGGGAGGGGGGGAGGGAAATACCATCGCATTGAGCATGTCCTTGTATGGCTGGGTATGTGCGCTACGTGTATAAGGGGTACCAATAAAAAGGGGCACCAGGTGCCACCTGTATGAAATGCTATTATGTGTTTACCTTTTAGGCAGCATGGATTGCAGAATTCCTGGGGAAATGGGAATTTAAATGGAGGGTACTGTGATTTTTTGACAGGATCTTAATAATGTAGCGCCTTGAGTACGCCGTGTGGTCTGAAATGTGCCACAACACACGTTCCGTTATTTTCAGACGGTCAATAACATTTACAGGTGTGGAGCCAACGGCTTTAGTAGAACATGGGAGAGTGTCTCTACTGACATGCTGACCCATTTCTCAGAACATACCTTAACATCAAAACGAGCCCCAGTAACTGCCACACTGGGCGCCATCTCACATAGCAGGTGCTTGTTTAATCAAGACGTTGAACTCTCTTTATTTTCTATATCTTATCGCTCCGTGAAGTTTGGCTCAAAAACTTATCCGCCATGCCATCACAACAGGCATGCTAGTTAAGGTAAATATGGACATGCTTTGCAGCTGAAACTGTCAGATATAATCAGTAGTACATGTAATTATTTGTTAGCCAAACTCTACTTGCAACATGTATCAGCACTCGAAATGACGACTCACCGACAGGCAGCAATAACTTACGACAATACGAAAAGCAAACCTAAAGCATGGCGGTTAATATGACATGGCTTATCATGATTTAAATGATTACATCATCGTGTTAAATTTGATTTGTGAAAATAAGATATTGTTTTAGTATTTTTCATGAAATAAAAAGGCTACAGGTTTTACCAGCAAACCGTTCATCGGTATTGAGATCAGACTGAAGAGGAACTGCCGCCATATTACGACTTATCACATAGCGGTCCAAATGCGGACGAAAAGGTCACATCAGTGTCGGGTAATCTTGTGATTTACCGGTGTCATTTGTGTGGACGTGAGATAGCAATGTTCTTGAAAACAGGATGTACGATAAAAATACTTAATATCAGGGCTCATGGACAGGTTAGCCGAACAGGTATATAACATGACATTATGTTAACAACTTCGGTGTAATACAATATGATTATCATTATTTACAGTGGTAAGTAATTATAATGGCGAGGTTTCATAAGCATGTAAAAGTAATTAATAGCGACTCATAAGTTGCCAGTCTCTTCTAGATGGTAGAGTCAGTCCATTGTACGAATTCTCTGTATTGAAAAATATACTGTTTATGAATCGCTGTCACATATTTTCCCACCCGAGTCCCAAACACATGCAAGGGCGAGTAAACTTTTCATCTGACAAAACATGGATACTTATGGTACAAGTCTAATGAGGAATTGTATCTGTGATACAGAGTCAGTTTGGAATCCATGCACTTGAATACGGTCATTTCAAAAGGCGAAAGAAGCAAATCCTTACGTTACTCAGAATTTGTTCAAATGCAGTAGAAATTCCGAACGAATGCCTACACGTTTAAGAATGTAGTTTCATGGTCCGTTTGTGTTCCTCATATAGTATCTTTATGGTCCTTACAAACAGTATCATTGATCTACGTGGAACCTTTGCTCTAAAGGTATTTACAATTGTTCCATGTAAATATTGATTTACCTATATACAAACAATCAGTGTTCAGTTTGTACGATATACATATCACATGACATACATACAGTGAATAACGCTTCAGGTTCGAACAATGCCTTGGTTAATCTAGATTTATCGCAATTACTCGAATTTTCGAAAGCCGAAACGGTTTACCGTAATAACACTATCACCGTCAGGTTAATGGCCTATTAGCGTTTGAATGAGGAGGTGGGCACTATCCACACAACACTGGAACCTTACTAGAACACTGTGTACTGTATAAACTCGTTAATATGGATGGTAGGAATGACAAGAGACCTACACCATATGTCATTTACCATTTACACCAATGTGTTTGAGGAGCTTGGCACTATCCATACAGTAGTAGCACATTACTAATGGTCACTAAAACACTGCACAATGTACAACCTCGTTAAGACGGATGGTCGGTATGACAAGTGACTGGATTGACTAATGTCCGGAATATAAAGGAAAACAAATATTCCTTTCACCGCAGCTTGCTTTGCAGACTTGGACCGATTCAGTGTGTTAGGATCCGATGTTTCCCCGATTCATCTCAGTAAAAGTACCTGGATTAAATGCCCTATGTCGCGCTCGTAGGCTCCTCATAACTGATCGTGTATTACCTGCCCTGCTGTGGATTGCAGCTGCGTATGAAGACAGACTTCACCCCACGTATTCAATCAACAGCTGATAAGTGCCCTAATATTAAGAGTAACTTCTAACAATAAAACATTCTACAATGTCGGAAAGACCTGTCACGAACAGTAAGTTCATTTCAGTTGGGCGTTTTATTCAATATTTATCTTAAGTAGTCGCGGGCTCCACAAATCAGGAATCCTGAATTAATTTCAGTTCCGATTTAAAATTCGTTAATGATACACACTCACACTGATACACAGTCTTATGATACCCACGGTTTATCTCCCCGTCTAACCCAAAACGTTACGCGTGATCACGCTGCTATTGACTCCAAACAGTGTGTGGTTTTGTTCTGACGAAAATACTTTAAATCTAAAACTTGATAAAAATGACTAACCTTAAAATAGAAAAAGAACATTCTCATTATGTAAATATACACTGGAATATTATCCCTGTATAACCCAAAACATAAGACGTGGTCACGTAAGGATTTCAGCACGAGTCCGAACAGACGAAATGCTTTAAATCTATGAGTTTGATTGAAAAGGACTAATCTGACAATTATAAATATATTCTCACCCTTTAAATATATATTGGAAACGTTTGTAAATTTCGAGATGTCTAAAATTGGAACGCCAATCAGTACGCCAGTGAAAAAGGGGCTAAAGGACCAGTCTGGCTTTAACTAGGGTGGAGCGAGTGAGTGAGTATGGTTTTACGCCGATTTACCAATATTTCATATCTCGGTGGGGGACACCAAAACTGGGCTTCACACATTGTATCCATGTTGGGAATAGAACCCGGGTCTTCAGCGTGATGAGCGGACGTTTAACCATTACGCTACCGCACCGCCCCTCTACCAATGAGGATTTGAAGGATGCGACTTATATTGGCTGTAATAAAGTGTATTGATCTTCGACTCCTGCAGAGTGTTTACACTGCGTGAAAGTAGCCTTTCGAAAGAGTTTAGATCAATTTCTGCAGTGAAGCACTGCTTGTTAACACACGTAAATCGATAGAAATTGAATTATTTAAAATTTCAAACTGACACAGCTATTAATCATGATGGCTCGTCTCCCTAATGCTTTTCATAACGATATAAAGAAAACATAGCAGAATATACAACAAATTGCATTTAATCATGTACATTTGTCAACATAAACAGATCAACATATCAGAGAAATAGCAGGAAATGTATGAAGAGACAGTCGGGGAAATGTCCGATGATTGTTATTTGAATATTGCCCTGATTAACACTTCTTGAACATACCTGCTGCAGTCGAAAAGACTCGCCATCAATATCCTAACACATATCCGAACATGCAGATACACATTCACGGTAACATTTTCAGTTTGTGTATCTTTGCAGTATGATTATCACAGAGCACGTCGAAGTTCGTTACATCCGAAACACGAACTTAAACAATTCTTCGAGTACCTGAGAGACTCTTCCTATAATCCGTCATCATTCGACACAAGGCGTTATTAAAATAAGGCAATATTGTAACCACGTCAGTTTGTCGTTTAATAATACACTGTCCTTGAAGAGGATTTCTTCAGTATTGGTTTAGCAGCCCTCTCCGCAGACCCATGGGAGAATGATCTCGGACGCAGGGTAGTGGCCAGTTTCTCCCCCTGATGTTCGTCCGGCCAATGCACATGTAAATGGTCAAGCTGAGTCGTTTGTTCAGCGATGGCCAGCGTCGCCTTTTTCCGTCGAGGTTTCATTGCCGACGTATCACTGTGAGACCTCTCCCTGAAACCTTCGTCCTTGACCTCTAACTGGGCCCGTATGACCCCTGGGGACTTAGGGGATTGAGGACTGTGGGGTGGGGTGGACGTTGAATGGGGAGACGTCTTCCCGTTGGAATTATGTCCATGTGCACGTTTATGATCGTGTCCATGACCATGACCATGGGTACTTCCATGTTCGTCTTTATAGTCAGATGCATGCGCTCGTCTGTGACTACGTGTTTCACCATGTCCCCCTGCAGGTGCCCGTTCTTCCTTGTCGGTGTCATCGGGCGATGTCACTTTTGAGCTAATATTTAGAAAACGTTTGAGTTTTGTAAAACTGTTTGTCCGTTCCCTGGTTGCGCTGTTTCTGTCATCCTTTTTATTCTTCTCCTTCTTATTCGAGTTCATTTCCTTCCGAACATCCTTCCCCACCGTGCGTCCCGCTGCGTCTCGCCAAGTCTCGTGAATGTGCAGCTGGTGAAGCACCCGCTGAAAGTCCGACGAACCAGTTGGAATATCTCTGCCCTGAATCTCACAAGACGTGGCACCAGTCCCAACGCTTTCCATTATCACCTGATTATATCCCAGCTCCGTCAACTACACCACACATCAGCACAATGTCGTTCTTGTCATCGCTTGCCAGTGCATATCACCGTCACTGATTTTTCACTCCTACCTGGTCCGCGTTTCTATATGAACAGTCGCTCTAACATTGTTTACTCTCAGAAACCTCACCGATGTCAGCCACACCAGCTTACGCCGTCTTATAGCATACCTCGGCGTGGGGAACACTTTTATACTCAATCGGCTGACGCTTCACGTATCGCGCAAACCCCGCTGGTAGTTGGCCTCATGGCGAACTGGTAACTGCTCTCGGTTAGAAAGGCAGGACATTCGGATCAGCCCGTTTGTATCATTCTTATCTCGGTTATCCAACCCTAACCGCCTCGTACGAGATCCCAGTGACAACTGTACTGTTTAATTAAAGGACTGCTTCAATCAATATCAACGTGGCTTCTGGATTAAAGTAGGGGTTACATTATGATTAATGAACCGGTGATTCAATTATTTGCCTGGTAGTGTTAGAGTATGAACCACGTATAGTCCGTTTGAAATGGACGGTTGAAACCTACAGGTCTTCTGTATTGATCAAGTCCGAGATAGGTACGTACACACCCGCTGTTTTCCGATTGCATGACGTGAATTATCGACGTTCTCTGCAAACGTAGATGGACTTCAGTTACAGTCAGTTATTTTTTACATAAATATTTTGAAAGTTGATTAAGGTATCTGTCAATATTTCATTAAGCTGAAAGCAATCAATTAATTGTTACAATTTACGAATAAGTAACAGCACAGTGAGAGAACGATGAAGCGGAACGGTTGGGGTCCAAAACATCGAGTTCATATGCATGTTATATTATCCCCAACCATACCACGAGGGCGTTTCGTATGTATTACTTACAGTATCGATTTCTTTAATTCCCAGCGGATTTCGATCGAACACTAATCTCGAACGTGTTTACATTCGTTTTCACTCGTTCAGTGCGTATGAAACAATTCTCTAATACTGACTTTCATCGTGCCAGGGAGTCATTAATGGTGCCCAGTACACCCCGGGGGTGGTCCTGTTTTTGAACTACTGAGCGTGGTGATAATGAAATAGAGAGTGAGCTCGCATGCTCACTGTAGGCTGCTTCAGCCCATATTCCAGTAATATCAAGGCATGGGACATCAGGAATGGTTGAGTGAGTTCAGTTTTACGCCGCTTTTAGCAATACTTTTTGCACTATTACGACGGGGGACGCTAGAATTGACTCGAACTCGGGTCTTCGTCGAGACATGGGACGCTTTAACCATTAGCACACATGCGCGCTCACACACACACGCATGCACGCACGTACACACACCCCCCATTGCAACCACAGACCTGCTACAGACCGTGGTAATGAGGCACATGTTTGTTTCACTTACTTGTCACCCTTTGTAGATGTCGGGATTTGCATTCGGTCGACATTGTTAACCGACAGCAAAAACCATTCAGAGCAGCCCTAATTAACACATCGTTAGTCGTCCAGTCTTGTCACCTTGTACACGTGTGAGGTATTTACGAAATAATTACGAAATGATTACAGTTAATGTAGCTGTTTATATGGTAAGCAGATGTTGTTCTGACCCACGAAGATTGTCCTTTGAGTGACTGTCACTGTGTGTGGCTTGTGGGGTATGTCGCAGAGGCGGAGCGATGGCACCAATACGCTTATCTAAAAACACGACATGAGGACCGAGGAGGGAAAACTCGCCAACTACTGATGCATCAACTTAAAGGCACAATGTCTCACATTTTCGACAATATTTTGGCCTTAGGACATATGCACTCACTTTAGCTTCGTATAGATTGAAAAAAGACATACTATCCCTTACGCTTGAAATTATACCTTAAATAGATAATTGAAACTACCATCACAACAGCTTCCAAACGGAGAACACTTGTCATGTATGGAATGTAAACCGATTGCTCCGTACATCGAAAACTGTCGCAAGCAGTGTTGTCGATCTTTGCCAAACGCTTCTCGAATCGCAAGAAATTCGTAAAGAGCGCGTCAAGGGAGGTAACTCGACAGTGTTCGCTTGATACAAAGTTCGGCCGGTCGAAGGTTCGAGGGTCGATTTAATGCAGCGTTGCATTAATTCCTTCGAACATTTTAATTTAACATTATAATCCAAATACGTAACAAATGTAAACAAATTATATGGTAGCTTCCACGAGACGTGTTAGTATTACTGATAGAAACGAAGTATTTTTTAAGAGAAGTGTTGTGATAAATAGTGGCTATAAACTATTATGGTTAGAGTATAAATGTGTACTGGCTGTAAGAAGCACCCCTTAAAGTACTCCAGATTTCCGTTAAGGTTTTCGTGAAGAGATCATTTGAAAAATAGAAAGTGTTGAGGGTTAATAAGTGATTTTTCAGTGACTAAGTAAGAGAATACGGACGTGTTTTCTGTGTACAACTTACTGAGACAGTGGTTGATTGATAGGGCGGCTACGTGAGTGAGTGAGTGATGTTAACATGGTGTTTAACAGAGAGCTGGGAAGTATTTCAGCTTTATTACGGCGGTATGCAAAATATGGACCAGACAATCCAGTGATTGGCGACATCGACATCGAGCTACTTAAATTTGATGGCATGCATCAGTCAGGTCCGCTAGCAATGATCCTGTTAGTCAACTCTTACCACGTCCAGGTCTGGTCTGGATTATTTACAGACCGCCGTACAGTAAAACTAAACTCACTTTCCACGAGCTTGCGTTGCTGATGATCATTTTACGGGGCATCTGGCTAACGACGTGATGTATCGCTAGTCTGTAGACCAAATAAATACGTCCCCGTTTACCATTCTTCAAACTAACGCATTTGATTAATTTGAAGAAAAAATGAATGGCATAAACTGCTGAGCGTAAGTACCCATCCGTGATGTATTGTACATATTACACACGACAAACGCAAAGCAAAACGCATTTGCTTGATCCATGTGGCTTTCCTCGCTGAAGGTTTTTCAAAGACGACATGAATGTGATGTTAATGCAACTCTAATACCATTATGTACAACAATAATTCAGTACTACTAACGTTCGCGACCGTGGAGCTAATTTTGGGCAACGTAGTAATGACTGCGACCGTGTTCGTGGAGCGAGCATTTGGCGTCAAAAACGCAACCATGGCAGATTTCTTACAAATGTACCGAGTGATGGTGACCACAGAGCGAGCACTGCGAAAGGTTTGTCACTAGTATCACAGAGTACACGCAATGTTCGCTTCACACTCATGGCCGCGGAAGGTCTGTTTTCAGTAGGGGAGTATAGATGAGGGTCCTAGTTAGAATATTGGCCTTCAATAACCCATGCTTGTCGCAAGAGACGACTAACGGGATCGGGTGGTCAAGTTCGCTGACTGATGTCTTCGATTCCCAATTGCTCGGATGGTTTCTCATGCCGCTGATCCACAGGAAAAACTGTAGCGCAAGTGGGTTGCGCAGCACAGAGAATATGAAAGGTCCACTTATACGTGACTGAAGCGAGCAAAGGTTGGCAACGTACTTCCCTCGCTTCGGATCTAAAAATTAGTTTTCATTTCAACATAAAATATCGCCACCATCACAGGTACACTCCCATTTCCTCATTTGGTTGTGCTCTCAGATTTCCTACCCAGTGATAAATAATTACTAACAGGAAATAATTTTCATTCAAAATTTTAAGCGCCACTTGTGGTATTCAGATCGTTCTTCGCCTCCATTACCCCTGCCAGCTTCCGGTTGAACGAAGTGATGGAACAAGAATGAGCAGAAATTAAGAAGAAATACCTTAATGCTTAATTTTATCATGAACCTGCTGGAGTTTATTTGTCTTATCTGTCGTCGTTATTGTTAGAAGTTTCGTAACATATATTCTACATAAAACACTTCTCGCGTAATGGGCGAATGAAACAGGGGAGGTAACTGTAAGTATTCCATATGGAATGATACATTTCCTGTTCCTTCATTGCGTTGATCCGGAAGCTGGAAGGGGGAATTGAGGCGAAGAACGTGAGTAATTGTTCAACACGTCGTTGGGAATGTGAGAGCACAACCCAGTGAAGAACTGGGTGTATACCTCTGATGATGGCGGTATTTTATTTTGACATGAAAAATATTTTTCGAACCGAAGCGAGGAAAGTGGGTTGCCAACCTTTACTCGCTTATCGCCAATGTAAGAAAACTGGTCATTTTCTCTATCCTGCGCAACCCCATTTGCGCTTCAGTTTGCCTGTGGCTGATCACTGGATTGTCTGGTCCCGACTTGATTACCCCCAGACCACCACCATGTAGTAGGGGAGTAGTTTTTGGTCCACTGGAAAGCCACGCACACGATTTTTTTTAGCTATTGTAGTGAGTGCACATTAATAATGACATTACATTCCTTAGTACACTGTCAGTATTGACAGGCAAGTGACTTAAATGAACTGTCGTGGCCAGATATCTGTGAGTAAGATTACAACCCAGCAAGTCATCGCAATGTAACAGTTCTTGCAACGTGAACAACACCATCTCATTTTTCAGTTTTACAGACAACATTATTTCATGAACCACCAGAGTATAGAATGTATCTTGAAATATTAATGTTTATGCAAATTACAGTTTTTCATGATTTGTTCATTTGTAGCTATTTGAGGAATATATTAGGCATCATGGGAACATTTAATAGAGACATCTGGCAATGTCATAGGTAGCACGGGAAATCGGTGATAGCGTAATCAATAAAATAAGTAACTATTAAAAAGTATTTCATATGAGTGATTGAGTGAGTGAGTGAGTGAGTGAGTGTGGCTTTACACCCCTTTTAGCAACATTCCTGCAATCGCACGGCAGTATACATCAGTACCACTTTTAAAATGAAAATGATGTAAATATGATTGTACTATTTTAAAGTAAATAAAGACAAGAATGAACTTTGAATTCCATTAAGAAATGATGCACAAAAATTATCACCTTTTAAACAGACGAGAGTGATGGTGATAAAAAAAGGTTTTCCTAACAGTGAATATTTACAACATTAACGAATGACCTATGCCGATTTGTGGCTCGAAACGTGAATCAAGGTGTAATATGGATAAAAATTCAATGTATTGAGAGTGTTGATTTCCTCGAACTGTCTCGATGAAAACAAGCATGGCGTGATTATAGCCCCCCTGAGCTGTCCACATTGATTGACCTTATTTTGACCTGCGTGGCAATTGCGTGCACAGTGTCGGCTATTTGCAGATCAGCCACATAACCGTCTTGTCTCACGAAAACTACCTACTCGCATGTATTCGAATCCATTTGAGGTGCTGGGCAGTGGTGTAGCCTGGTGGTTGAATCGTTGGCTGGTCACGCTGAAAGCCCGGGTTCGATTCCTCTCTTGTTCACAATGTGTGAAGTCCATTTCTGTTGTCCCCCGTCGTGATATTGCTGGAATATTGCTAAAGCGGCTGAAAGCTCACGCACTCAGCAGACTTCACGAGGAATAGAAAAATACAGCAAAGACAGCAACATCTACCCAATTCGTCACGGGCTTTAAAAATGACAGTATGTCAAATGAAAGTAGATGTCATTGCAAAAGAGGATCCGAAGGTATCCGACCCTAATAATAGTATGCTATTATATGAATGACAGTCAGCTACATGCATGCAAGACTGTACATTAAACTACCCATTCCGTCTATACGACTCAAGCTTCAGGGGTCCACTCAATCACCACCACACTGTGCACTGTGAATCAATGGCTCTTGTAGTGAACTGGTGGGCAATACATCAACTCTAGACTAGGATTCAGTTAAGCTGGCGGAATATTTTAAATGTGTTTTTGTGTTTTTGTTTGTGTTCTGTTTAAAGGCTGACGGGGGTGTTTCTGGGTGGCAGCGGTTTGGAAATAATCAAGTCTGGACAACCCAGCGACCAGCAAGGACGCTTTCAACGAAACTGACATTTATCCCAACAACAATTTAGATGAATCTTTCAGTTTGATTAATTAAAGAGTATTTTTACGAAGTTTACAACAGTTCAAGCTGTAATACTGCATGCTTTCCTTGCTATAATCGATCTACGCAACTGGGGTACGATGACATGTGACAACCATGTCAGCTTGCCTAACCACCTCTTACGACAAGCATGGGCTGCTGAAGGCCAATTCCAGACTGGATCTTTTACGGTACTTATGCCGAGTTTTATATATCTACTTGGAACATATTGAGTTTTCGGTGCTGAGTGTGCATACGATGATTTTTCGAATTACAAAACTTAATTACAGCACCAAATAACCCGCCAAGATTCTTTTCGCACGTTCTTGATGATTATATTAATATTTAACATATTGCACACTTAATTTTGTAACTTTTGTTCTTCAGAAGCCCATGCCGAATTCACGAACAGAAAATGGAATTCGGGTTCGAATCCACTACGCGCCATATCATTTTAAACCGTCACGCTCTTACAACCCTACTTCATCTACTCAATGTATGCTAATTGAAAACAAAAACTGGTTCAAGATATTGAAAGGTCATGCCTGACAACCCATTCCTGTAAAAAAAGATTTCTGTTAAAACAAGAAAATGGCGTGACAGATGTTTGCCAAGAGAGATGGAGAACATTTCAAGTTGTCAAGACGTAACGCTCAGGTCTCGGCATGCAGACACAAGAGGGCGCCTTATCGACGACCCTTAACTCTTGAGAACGCTTTAGGTCAAGCACTAAATATGCCTCCTTAGTTCCTGCAACACTTCACGTTATCCTTGCAGACCCGTGAAGGTCCAAGGGTAGAATAGGCCTTCAGCAGCCCATGCTTATCATAAAAGGCGACTATGCTTGTCGTAAGAGGCGACTAACGGAATAGGATGGTCAGGTACGCTGACTTGGTTGACACATGTCAACCGCAGATCGATACTCATGTTGTTGGTCACTGGATTGTCTGGTCCAGACTCGATTATTTACAGACCGCCGCCATACGGCTGGAATACTGCTGAGTGTGGCGTAAAACTAAACTAACTCACTCACTCGGCTCTTCCTAGGGCGACTGCGCGATGATGTCTCTTCTAGGACTCCATAAATCCACTTTCCCCGCAATGTGCCGATCTGCAAAAGCAAACACACCATGAGAGTGTTATATGTGCCTACCAGGTCTCATTTTGCAATACGTATTACGAAATAATGACGAATGCAACGCTTGAGGTTTTCAGACAGGGCAATCTGCCATGACCTGTACTCCATTTGAACGAAGGTTGAATACTTCCGTGAGAAATAGTACAGAGCTGTTCACGAAGGATGTACTGACGTTTGTTAATGTTTGGCTGCAAAACATATATACCATGCGAAAGGATAGTTCAGTTATGTAATGCGATAATAATTGTATAGGGATCTGTTTGTCCGCTTATTTATTGTGACCTTATCAAAATATTGGCAGTATGATGCTTTATGAGACAGTCTGTAATTACGTAAGATACTAAAGTTAAGATCAATACACTGTTTGTTTATTTGTTTGTTTGTTTGTGTGTTTATTTGTTTGTTTGTGTGTTTGTTTGTTTGTTTGTTTGTTGGACGCCACACCGCTTCCGTGGACTTGAAGAACCGCTAAGAGGTCGCCATTAAGGACGTAAGTCAGGACTGCCCGGAACTCATGAAGACCCGAGTTAGAATTGATCTTCAGTAAACCATTCTTGTCATAAGAGGCGATCAACGGGATCGGGTGTTCAGGCTTGCTGATATGGGTGACACATATCATCGTATCCCAATGGCCTAGGTCGATGCTCATGCTATGAAAACTTAGCACAAGGACAGCATGCAATGCTACAGCATGAACAGTTCACAGGTAGTCTTCGTAACAAATACTCTTTGGTTAACAGGACTGAAAGGTTCATTTTGACCACTGACGCGATAGATGTGAGATTACCGTATTTTCTCACATAATCACAATCACTCGCTCCATCCAGGTCAGAAACACTTTACCTTCGACTATACCAAGGAAACTCATCAGCGATGTGGACAACATTGTATGCACAATGCAATTTAGAGAGTGGTCAAATGTAATATCTGTCATATTTTTCGATTCGATACTCTTTTTGCGTTGAGTCATCGGATTCGAACCCCCACCCTCTAAGTCAGGCACCCAACGTACAAAATCAACCATTTAACCCACTCAGCCACCGCAACTTCCACAAAAATGGATTTAGGACAACATATGGTCTAGACTACAGACTTTGGATACATAGACACGACTCCCGCATCCGAAAGCTACGAATACACAATGCCATTTAGAAAGTGGTCAGATGTAAACATTTTTATTTTCGGGATCAGTTTCTCGTGTAGTCGTGAAAGGGTAATCCCAAATTACCATGTATTACATACGGACAATATGAGCGAGTAGTCACGTCACGTTGCCATCTTCAACTACTGCGTTATAAAGACAGAAATGAGAACTTGACATCTATTTACATCCCATACACGAATGTTTGTTCAGATTATTTGTACTCCTCGTCGGGCATCCTGATGTGGTGATGCAAGATTGGGGGTATTGCATCCAACACGTATGTTATTGTGACAGTTAATAACACAATCGCCAGCTACCGTTCCCGATATAACACAATCGCCAGCTACAGTTCCCGATATAACACTCCAATAACGCATGGTCTCTTCAAGTTCAATAAATACCTATTTGTAGAATACAACCATTTCGATATCCTAAAACTAGCTCTGTGTACTATTTCCAGCAGGAATACTGAAAGAGGGAAGGTCACTAAAACCCCATAGGTCGTTGAAGCATTATAGTGAGCGAGTTTTGTTTTACGCCGTTTCTATATAGCTATATTCCAGCAATATCATGGCGAGGTACACCGGAAATGGGCTATATACATATGAGGTTTCACGTCGCACTTGAGGATATTTCGCTCATAAGACGACGTGTGTACATAAGCGTGTGGCTACTTGTACTAGCCCAGACATAAGCAGTTTTTGTGGTGCTAGCTCACTGAGACATCACGCCGCGGTTAAGGATGAATACCCCATTCAGACACATTGTGCTGACTAAAGACAGAAACATCAGTTAGGAAAAGATAATCATTTCGGGGTATTAAACTGGGTAAGTAAACGGTATTCAGAAATAATACCCAGGCCCGTCCATCTTGGGTGGTCATGCCACTTACATGTACATATTAATACGACATTTAATACGACGGCTGATTTAACCTTTCTATGGGTGTCATACTCTTTTGATGTAACAAGCTGAATTAGTTTCAGTCTTTTTTTCATAACTGACGGAATCTTGAAACCAAGAACAAGTAAACACTTAAAACATAAATTCTATGAAGCAGCAAATCTCATAGTGAATGAATCTGGTATTTCTTGTACATTTTGCACTGCGCATTTATCAACGCAAATCAGTTACTAAACTATCGATAGTCACTCATACTAACGACGCATCGGTAGTTTCTTAAGTTTACCATCGATTAATTGCTAGCGGATATTCAACAATTGCAATTCATCAATAGTTCGATGCACCGTTACATGCCCTATTGATTTCCTTGTGGACTAGCCTTGTCATTCACTTCCTTGTCATTCACTTCCTTGTCATTCACTTCCTTGTCATACACTTCCTTGTCATACACTTCCTTGTCATTCACTTCCTTGTCATACACTTCCTTGTCATTCACTTCCTTGTCATTCACTTCCTTGTCATTCACTTCCTTGTCATACACTTCCTTGTCATTCACTTCCTTGTCATTCACTTCCTTGTCATACACTTCCTTGTCATACACTTCCTTGTCATACACTTCCTTGTCATTCACTTCCTTGTCATTCACTTCCTTGTCATACACTTCCTTGTCATTCACTTCCTTGTCATTCACTTCCTTTTCATACACTTCCTTGTCATTCACTTCCTTGTCATTCACTTCCTTGTCATTCACTTCCTTGTCATTCACTTCCTTGTCATTCACTTCCTTGTCATACACTTCTTTGTCATACACTTCCTTGTCATACACTTCCTTGTCATACACTTCCTTGTCATTCACTTCCTTGTCATTCACTTCCTTGTCATACACTTCCTTGTCATACACTTCCTTGTCATTCACTTCATTGTCATTCACTTCCTTGTCATTCACTTCCTTGTCATACACTTCCTTGTCATACACTTCCTTGTCATTCACTTCATTGTCATTCACTTCCTTGTCATACACTTCCTTGTCATTCACTTCCTTGTCATTCACTTCCTTGTAATACACTTCCTTGTCATACACTTCCTTGTCATTCACTTCCTTGTCATTCACTTCCTTGTAATACACTTCCTTGTCATTCACTTCCTTGTCATTCACTTCCTTGTAATACACTTCCTTGTCATACACTTCCTTGTCATACACTTCCTTGTCATACACTTCCTTGTCATTCACTTCCTTGTCATTCACTTCCTTGTCATTCACTTCCTTGTCATACACTTCCTTGTCATACACTTCCTTGTCATTCACTTCCTTGTCATACACTTCCTTGTCATACACTTCCTTGTCATACACTTCCTTGTCATTCACTTCCTTGTCATACACTTCCTTGTCATACACTTCCTTGTCATTCACTTCCTTGTCATTCACTTCCTTGTAATACACTTCCTTGTCATTCACTTCCTTGTCATTCACTTCCTTGTCATACACTTCCTTGTCATTCACTTCCTTGTCATACACTTCCTTGTCATACACTTCCTTGACGCAAGGAAATGAGAACAACATAATGGTGCATTCTAAAAGTACATTTGTGATTATGGCATATTTTCAATCCCTAGTTTAATTTAATCGCACCAAATTATGAAAACGCACGTGTGAAGACCGGAATCTGGATGACCGGAACTTATGAGTTTCCGTTTTCAGGAAACTTGCAAGAAATGTGAAAAAAGAAATCGGAAACCTAACTGAAACTTAAAGGTCACATGCAACCAAAAAATCAAACGTAATTAAAACACATATATCACTTATTCATGACATATAATATACACTGCTCCTTTTAAAAAAACAAATAAACACAATTATAAACGTACAATCGCGATTCAAAAGTGCAATATTTTGTACTCGGGCTTACTTCCCCCGAAACGAAGCCCTCGGGAGACCGAACCCAGCCATAGCGGGTGGATATGCACTCAAGTGAAACAACGCGGCTTCCGATTGGCTGTTTCATTTGCTGATATGCTAGTTTTCATTGTGTGTACAGAAAGATGATCTGTTTGATGGGCATTTTAGAAGTATAGCCAGTCACAAGAAAGTAAAATTCTTTATGGATAACAACTTCTTTTAGTGTACTTGATCCGTCGTTTCAGTATGGATTCATATACTATTGTCAAACAAAATCATATACACTAAAAGAAGTTGTTATCCATGAAGAATGTATATAGAGATGTTGGGTTTGGAAAATACATATTCTCTGAATTTGCGCTCGATCCAATAAAAAAATCATGTCAGTAGAGATAGTAAACTACTGCGCGGCTGGAATCTGTCATTCGTCCAAGTACAAAGCAGGACTTGAAACTGACAAGAGTTTGCACCAGTTTCCGTCAGATCCAGTCATCCGAAAAAAATGGATGTAGTTTGTTTGCAACCCACAGACATAAAAACATGTCATGTGTATCACACGTGCCTAATTACATAATGTGGCGGACACGGGACTCGGGTGCACGAGTCATAAATCAGCTTATTTTCTTTATGTCGTATAGTCTGATAGGCGGTAAGTTCAAATCGCACGTGGTCAATGACTGAAGCTGTGTATTGCATGTTGTCTTTAGCAGACAGGCGGGCAGACATATAGGTGTGAATAAACCAGACACTGAGCTTTCTATGTGACAGAGACTGCTCACCACAATCAACATGTTTTTTTTACGTAACGAGCAGATTATTTACTTGTTTGTGTACACAACCAAGATTAGACTACTGCTCACTACTTCAGTATGCATACTGTTTCAAGCTCCGCGAATCTATTCAGTGCGCATGCGTTATGGACGCAGCGCAGCACAGCTGTTGAAACCAGTTTTACCCCCAGCGCTGGGGGGAATTTAGTGAAAAGTTTGAACTCCGATTTCGCGGGCTTTTTTTTCATCGCGTTTTTTTCAACTTTATAGATTGAATTGGCATTTTTTATTATTTGTTTCGGCAATTGCATACCAGAAGGTACCAGAATCTGCAAAGTTGTGTTTTACGTTGCATGTGACCTTTAAGTTTCCATATTGATTAAAACATTATATTTGCTGTGACAAGGATATTTTGCGGGAAGTAAAGAGGCCAGGTGTGGGCCATTTATCATAACGAGGCGTGATAAAGCGGTAATACTGATCAAAGCAACGTTTAAATAAAACTTACCTCATTCGTGACGAACTTGCTTTAGTCCGGAACAAGCCGAATAGCTCTACTTGGAGGTTACGGACAGGGACGAGTGATGACGAATTGTTTAACCAAACCAGGGAGCCTATATAGAGAGAGTATCCCT
The DNA here is from genome assembly GCF_037392515.1 of Haliotis asinina. Classification (NCBI taxonomy): domain Eukaryota; kingdom Metazoa; phylum Mollusca; class Gastropoda; order Lepetellida; family Haliotidae; genus Haliotis; species Haliotis asinina. The sequence continues at coordinate 30,252,040 of NC_090286.1, read as the reverse complement.
GACCAAACTCACTGTCCGGCATCATCAGATGAAATTAACAAGTACACATTTTGGAGCCAGTTTCCATAAATTTAGGAACCTTACAAATAGCGTAACATAAAAATTACAATGCGTCACCGCACATTTCCGAGCTGTCGTCGCATACTTCTTGGTGATGTTTTACTTGAAACCCTAAGAAAAACTCTTGTTTGATATCATGACAATGGAATAAGAATCTATGCCTCAACGTTGCAAAATACATAATAAAGAACTTTTCATCCATAAAGCATTTTACTTTCTTATGTGTCAAGGTGGACAGATACCTTAACAGACGTAAGAAGTATAAACTGAAGTTCAGCAAGTCACGTGATCTAGCTGATCAATATGGGGACAAAACGATGTGCTTATGACACGTGTAATAGTGACTCACGTTGCTATCATAATCCACATGTAGCAGGTGTGGGGTTTTCTTTTTGTTTGTTTGTTTGTTTTTTGTTTTTGTTTTTTGCTTATTTTTTCGGGTTTTTTTTGTTTTGTTTTGTTTTGTTTTGTTTTGTTTGTTTGTTGTTGTTGTTGTTGTTTTTTTAGGGGGGGTGGGGGGTTGGGTTGGTCAAATTCAGGGGAGTTTCCTCTAGAGATGTGGAACTGATAGTCTTCAACACGAAGACGTCAAGACTACCACCTAATGGCTGTGCGAGCTTGACGCTAGAACAGAAAAGAAGTCGTTCACAACTCTAGGTGTAGTTTGGGAATGAAACCAAATAAATATACAGACAAATATATTAAAAACTTTGGTAATTTTTTTTATAAATATCTTTGTAATTAATTATATCAATTATGATGTTCATAAAGCAGCAGATACTAAACACGGACATTGATAAGGAAAATAAAATAACTGAGGTTTCAGAAGAACTAGCTACAAATGTTGAGAATGAAGTATATCCATTGATTACGGAAATGTTGATTTGATGAATAGCCATTTGGGTTTTTATCACCTTTTATAGTCTGAACAAGTTTGCAATAACAAAACTATTTATTTAGTTTTGTCACCGTTATAGATCAGCAATCATTTTGACAGTTTAAAGTATTTACAAAACTACTTTATTTTGCAGATGCAGATGTCTCCTTGAATCTCGGTGTACCAGAATAAACCTAAAGCAGAAGTTAGAAGCCGTGAACAAAAACAACCCGTGAAGGTCTCGGGGTAGAACAGGCCTTCAGTAATCCATGCTTCCCATAAAAGGCGACTATGCTTGTCGTAGGACGTGTCTAACGGGATCGGGTGGCCAGCCTCACTGACTTGGTTGACTCGGTTCCCCACTGCGCATATTGATGCTCATGTTGTTGATCACTGGATCGTAAAACTAAACTCACAAACTCATGTTCTCCTTCCCCTTCATCAAACTGGTCAGCTATTCCGTTCCGTTGGATTGATGTTTAATTCCAGTCATATGACGCCGGTCTGTAAAGAGTCTGGACTAGACAATCCAGTGATCAGCAGCATGAGCTTCGATGACGTGTCAACCAAGTCAGGGAGCCTGATCATGACCACCCCATCTCGTTAGTCCCCTCTGACGACAAGGGTGGGCTGCTGAAGACCAATTTAAACCTTTTCGGGCCGAGTAGCGATGGCAGATGTAGAAGGTTATCATAGGTATTGTTACGGTCAGTTTACCGAAGTCTTGGTGTGAGAAACAGTTCTACTGAATGTAACACAGCGGGCGGTCAGGCAGCGGGTATGTAGGTCTGACGCTAACAAAGGCAAGCAGTTTGGTGTACTCCAGTTAATCTCTGTGTGTGCCTCGTATACCAACACAATAACCAGCCTTTTATATAATATTCCGTACCTGATTCTTGAATATCCCCGCGAAGCATGGGACCTTCGCCCTCACTCAAAACTTTAAATATTGTGATCCACATAATCACTATAACTTAACGAATAATAGAATTTACAGAAAATACACTTTCCTAACAGTATGGACCCTGGTTACTCTCATATATGTCATCAGACTACATCGAATTTCCATTGTCCAGAGGTGACCGTTTCCCGAGCCTTGTGATGTACGCACGTCAGATAGGGAAGATTGGCTTGGTAAGTCTTTACACAGCATTGCAATTATTCTATAGCTGATTTGTGCAAGACCTTTCCTCATTATCCTGTTTTTCATCTGGACATGGCAGGTTTCATTAAAACCTCAACACAGACTGGATAATTCTGCTTCGCCAAATTAAAGACCTATTTTCTTAACCAGTTGCCATTGCCGAAATACGTCAGCCAGGATAAATAATCAACGAGTTTGGTGTTGGAAACAACCTAATAACACTACAGATCGCACCATCGATCGTTTGCCAAAGTGCCATAGTTACTACACAACTTTTCTTATTTTCGATCTTGATAAAAGCATACAACGTGGAAATGCGGTATTGTGAAAAATGTAAATTTGGATCGGGTTTTCATCCAAGTTTTCAAATGAAAGTTCCCACACTGACTGATCACGAGTATCAGGGTGTCCCACAAGGTTCTATTTCATCTGTAACATTATTCAGCATCAATAACAGATTACCAAAAGTTTTAAACGATTTAATTGTAGGATCACTTGATAGGAAAATGGTGTCGAGAAAATGGATTTTTCCAAAATCTAAATCTAACAGGTAATTTCTGTCGAAAATATAAAACCCTCAGTAACAAATTGCCACATGACCAAGTCACAAATGGCAAACACCCAAACACCAGATCCAGCCAAACAACCCAGTCTTAGCGTCTGTCGTTCATAAATACTCGATATTGCTAGCGTAAATCCCGACCTATACGAGAGCCTAACTGTTGCACAACACCTACGTGATCAGCGATAGCCTTTATCTCCCAGACAATCACCCTAATTTTCATAGTCATACGAACTACTTGTCGTCCAAGTTACACAGAGGACGTCGCACTATATGTTGTCATCTTTCATGTCTGAAGAGCTCTGAAGGTAAAACCGTTAACAACATCTGTTAATAAGAAGGTGAAATCGAGAAGGTGGTGTTCGATTCCCAAGGTGGACACAGTGAGTGGACCCCATTTCTGGTGTCCCCCTACCCCCGTGATATTGAGTCGTATAGTGATAAAAAGGGGAAAAAAAGGGGAAAATCCAACGCACTCATTCACTCCTCATGCATGATGCTCGCCTCCGATGTGAAAAACTCAAAATGAGAGTGTAACACATGACGAGAACATATAACACATACTGGTTCCAGTTCTTCATGTAGATGCAAAGTAAATATACTGCAAATATTCTCTGTATGCAAATATACACGTGATTAAACGTGTCCATGTAACGGCGTATTTTAGGTATTTTTTTCTGTTGGGCGTGTTCTATGGCGTTGACAGGTACAGTCCAGAGTGGAACAGCTTCACATGTCTATGGAGTTAGCATGTAAGGGACGGTTAGTAGAATTATATGCCAGCACGGTTGTATGTAATGGAAGTTCAATGGCTGGAACAGCTGCCATAACAACTGCGGTTCTCATGGAAACAACTGGATCCCCGCCTCTTGGGGAGCCTGCCGCCACATTAACTCAACTCTCAAACAACATTGCAAGACACCCTGTGATGGATTATTACTGAAAACACTATTTAACACTACCGCTATTTTCCAAATTTCCAAATTCCATTTTGCACTGACAAAACTTGTGACCTCTCAATTGAGCCACAAATGATTCAATATATATATAATGGAGTCTGGCTGTATCTTCCTCAGGTCCACTCCGGATGCCACAAAATAATCTTTTAAAGAAATGTGATTCTGGGAATGATTGTCTGGTAAAGATTTAAATATCAATGTAACAACGCTACAAAGTTGATTGGTTATTGTTTGACGCCGAGCTCTCCAATAGCTCAGCTGTATGGACCAAACAATCCAGTGATCAACAGCATGAGCATTGATGCAAACAATTTGGATACGGTCACACGTTATTTCAGATATATGGCGGCGGCAGGCACATAATTGAACCTGGATCAGACAATCCAGTGATCAACAACATGTGGGCTGATCTACGCAATTGGGATACGATGAAATGTGTTAACCAAGTCAGCATGTCAGCGAGTCTGGCCACCCGATCCCGTTTACCCGTGAAGGTCCCGGGGTGGAATAGGCCTTCAGCAACCCACGCTTGCCATAAAAGGCGACTATGCTTGTCGTAAGAGGCGACTAACAGGATCGGGTTGTCAGGCTTGCTGACTTGGTTGGCACACGTCATCGGTTCCCAATTGCGCAGATCGATGCTCATGTTCTTGATCACTGGATTGTCTGGTCCAGACTTGATTATTTACAGACCGCCGCCATATAGCTGTAATATTGCTGGGTGCGGCGTAAAACTCACTCACTCACACTCACCCTGATCCCGTTTGTCGCATCTTACGACAAGCATGGGTTCCTGAAGGGTGTCTGATCAGGACGTCGACCCCTCAGTGATATGTCACAGTTCAGAGAAAAGGTCAATGTCCTGTCCATGTGGCCTTATACCAATTTACAGGGAATTTAAGCAGACAAAGATATCATCCAGTGGTTTCAAAACGAAATAATCCCGACAATGTGGTTGAGAGCACAGTCGATAGGAGAAAATCACTTTATTTCGTTCATTTTATTTCGTATACAAGATCATCCAACGTGAAGTAGGCGAGGTGCAGCATCTGCAAGATAATAAAAGTTGATTTATAATATTTTTACATATTCTGTTACTTAGTTATTTGGTGTTATTTGGTGTTTACGTCACACCACCGTAAAGCAATATACAAATTGTTAGAATTGTCAACAAAATCTATTAAACGATATGTAAAACATGGTCACGTTTATTTTATTCGGATCTGATACATGCATGTTGTTACGGTTAAGAATTTGCCATGACAAAAGGTGTATGAAATCCCCTGTGAACCAGCAAAACAGAACAAAGACAAGTCTAAAACATTCAAACATTGTATTATTAACTCATTAAGCCCGAGAGCAAGTCATACAAAGTCAGTTTTACAATACTAATTTAAAATACAATACAAAGTGACAAAATCTAAGGCAATGGGTCAAAAATATATAGCAACCTCGCCAAAGACTTCGTGCGAGAGAGAAACAGCCATGCAGAATGTAACACCGCGAGCGGTCTGTCAGGCGTTGACGGATGCAGATGATGTATACTCCAGTTAAACTCTGTGTGTCCGTGTCCAACACGGCAACTAGCATTTTTATATACTGTCATTGTTTCAAGCACTTTCGAGCACTTACGACCATCGTCACTAACGTGGACCGCTTCCAGAACAGCCTCCCGGAAGTAATCAAATAGAAAGCCAAGGGCAGATAACTCCAAAGTACTGCCTTAGAGGCGTGTCGCTTAAATAATTCTCTGTAGGGAATGTGACCCATAATAACTAACACTAAAACCTTTGATATTGTGACCCAGTTACAACCACAGCAATAATAATTAATAACAACTCAAATGACGGAAAATACACTCTCGTAACAATATCTATCTATAGGTATTGGGTATTGACAAGAAGCTTACCTGTATGTCTGCTTGGACACAGGTCTGAGTAAGGTCGCCTTTCACCATCGTCACCATTGTCATTGACAGTTGAAGCAGTGGAGTACCCTTCCCACGCAGTAAATGCTAAGGGTCAGTTACCTTCTGATCACTGTGTTGTTGACCCCAGGATCATTAATGCCCCGCATATGATCCTTTGCATAGATCTCGAAGCCCGTATGATACACCTCTCCCTGTAAACACTGCCCTCTCGAACCTACTTCTGGAGAATATGAAGGCCCCTAGAACATTGCAACCTTCTGCATTACCCGGAGTGTCAGATGGGTGGTACTCAGATCACCGAGACATCGGGAGTTCCAAACCAAGGGCACCGAGAACAATGGACAGTCTGACGACATAGTACTTGAAATGCAAACGAGACATTTCAAAGACGAGGTCCGCATGTGTACATACTTTTGTTGAATCTTGCCAGTCTCATTGCTGGCCAGAAATCCAACTGACCAAAAAAGAACAAGATCAGCTTTGTTGACTGGAGTTCTTTTGAGGCTGTGTATGGACCGGTTCCAAAGAAGATTCTGTTTGTGACAAGGAAGGACATCTACTGACAATGTGTCGGACAATGTCTGCAAATTTATTACAATGGCGACATTTCATGTTAATATTTTCTTTACAGTTCACATTTTGGCGATTGCGAGTAGAAAGTGAATGGTCCTGGACAGCACTAATGAAGCCCTCTGTTTCACTTTTAAGACAAGACGACTTCATCCCATTCGATTCCACTCGCCCTTTTCCGTAACCTCCACGAAGACTCGTATAATTGTTATGTGCGCAAATGCGACAAACCAATCAGAATGATTGGAGTACTTTGATAAAAATAATCCCTAGCACTTAAATCGTTTATGGCTTTGTTTAAATAATCATGAAAAATATTGACAGAACATAGAACGTAGCCAATAGTGCTGTGTTGCCTCAAGTGTAGCTTTTAGTCAATATAATGCCATGGGCGGTGAGATTCAAATACGGACGTGTGTTTGTTTATAGAACGACTCCCAGGGGTCTAATTGAGTGTATTTCTGACGATCTTGCGGGCTTGTTTTGGCGATTATACGTTCGCTTCTAACATTTTAGGCAATATAATTATCAATCACAAACATATTACTGTGACGTTTGGGGAGTCATTCATAGTATTTTTGATGACATTTTTTGTCCTTATTTGTGAAATATTCCTAGGCTCTGTGAATTTGACCTCGAAACAAGTGAACCCTTTTACCCACACGCACGTACACACACCAGCGCGTAATTAATGATTAATCAATTAATAACAAAAATAAATCTTGCAACTAAAGAGGCAGAATCACAATAACATGGGGTGTGCGCAACTGCGATTCACAAAGTCTCAACATTTTTACTTTGTCTGTTTTAGGATAGAGTATTTTACGTGCGCTTCCCATCACTTGTCCGATTCGGGAAACGCATGGCAGCACTGGAGGCGACTTACACGTGGGCGGACCACATTTAAAACAGGCCAATCTTTTTACATACATTTTTAACTGAAGACTTAAAACTCTGACGTAGCCATAAGGAACGAAGATAAACGATGTGTCTTTTTCAAATAAAAGTGGAGTGAAGTGGAGTAGGCGCCTTGTTTGCGAACACCCGGTGTCATCACTAGTTTTCAGTCTTTTTCTGTGACTTTTGACGCCCACCGGAATAGGTTACAGCGGACAATCCAGATTATTTTTATTATTAGGGAAACCACTACAACTGGTAGATCCGTGAAAGTAGTGAGTACTCGTCTGATCTCGGCTCAAGGATTATGTATATTAAATCGTGGATTCTCCAAATGAATCTGGGACCCGAGTGTCTACGACATCCATAATCCTATGATAAACGCTTTGTGGATCGGGACGTAGAATTGTTTTGAAAATGAACCCTGAAAACTCCATTTTAAAGCGAGAACCGATTTTCTTGGCTCAATAAAGTTTTTCTCAAGGATCTGGAGGGGTAGGCTCTTGTCAACTTGGTCATGATGTGATGGTTATTTGTGGGTTTCTTTAAATGGCATTTTAAAGCTGGTATGATGAAGATAAACACTATTTTTTATGGATAGACGACCTCTTTATTGCGATAGATGCGACGCTTCGGTGTAAATCCTAACACCGTTGTCAAGCAATGATACACAACATTATGCCACATGGAGAAATATATACATGTACTTGAAGGGAATGTTAGGTTTATACAATTGGTTGGTTTCACATTAAATTTCGACTCGCTGTGCGGATGTGCAGAGCGTTTAAAAATATTTATTTGGGAACTTCCGCTTTGGTCGTATGCTTTACCGATAGTGTGAACACACTCTAAAGAAAACGAAAATCAAAACAACTATATAGGTTTATGTCGAATGCAACTTATCTCAATGCTTCTAAGAACCAAAGACCAGGAGTAGTGAAATAAATTTCTTGATTTATGTCAATAACTCTTGTATAAACATACCTCACAACCACCGTCTTTCTCGCACATCCCCTTCTCACAACTAACATAAAACACATTTCTGGTGCAACTGCATCCAAATTAGTACATCAATAATATGTTTCCGTTTAGCTTTGGTTCTAGTCAGCAAACATGCAGTCTTAGAGTCATCAACTTCAACTTATTTTTTTTATATCCAATCCTTGACGCCGTCTACAGCACTGGCGAAGAACATCACGATCTTGAACAACGCTGGCAAGGGGTTCTATGTACAAAGTAAACGCACAGGGACAAGTACTGAGACTTGTGGTACTCCACATGTGAGTTCCTGGGGATCAGATAAACTTCTATCAATAAAGACAGATTGCTGTCTTTGTGAGATGTATGAGTGAAACCGCGCTAGCGCCTGTCCATCGATGTGATATTCAGTCCGAAATCTCGAGATTAAGCAGTTGTGATCGACGGCTTCAAATGCTGAACTCGGATGCAACAAAAAGAGTACAGCAAGATGACTTCTGACCAGACTATGCCTCAAGTCATTGAGGACCTTAACAAGAGCTGTCTCGGGGCTGTGGTGCATTCTATAGACTACGCAACCGTAGAGGGGACATGGGACGAAAAAATAAAATCAGTACCAAGTCGAGGCCACCAGATAATAAGTCGTGACCACGAGATACTAAGGCGTGGCCACGACATAATTTGGTTAATGGACATTCAGGTTACGTATTTTGGATTTTATGATGGAGGACCTCGAGCGTTTTCTCAGAGACAGGGATGTTTCTAAAGAAAACGTTCAGCTGCTTGCTGCTGACAAGGTAGAAAGAAGATAGGGTTTTCATGTAAAATGTATTCTTTGCGTTTGTATGTAAAATCACATTCATTACTCAATCTTCATTTCCCCGCTAAACGGTTCTCTTGGCACAAGTGTATATATCATTAAGCGATGTAGAAGTAAGCTTTGTTTTAGATAGGCGATTTTGTATCATATTTATGATTCTTGACCATTTTAGCGTTTAGTGTCATATATGTTTCAATTATTAAACAATATATATCAATTAGAATCACACTTGAGAAATACATGTATGTACAGTTGCATACTGTTTCAACACTGCTATATTTGGAATAATACTATATGTAATAGTAACGATTCAAGTACTTTGTGCTTAAGTGCCATTCCACCATGTGCCACTTCAACCACACAGTCATCGGGCATGGAATCCATATGTTATCCCCCAAATAACATTTTTTTGCATTTATTCATCAATTAAATGTCATTAATTAACTGTTTCATGACTTCTTTGTTTCTGAACACTTAAAACTATAGTGTTTTCCAGATACGAAATGCAGAGGGCATGTCTTCGTTCCAGGATGCCGTAGGTGGTGCTGATCAGCTTATTAAACTTGCTGGTTGCTATTCTCTTACTCTCTCCTTTGCAAAGAAGGATGAACTTTGTGATGCCCTGATCCATTTTGTTATGCCTTCCAGAATCATAGAGTGCCTAGATCTGTATGTATTGCTGCTAAGCTTTTCAATGAAGATTTGGTCAAGGGTGAAGAATATTTTTCTGGATATACGACTTCTTTATTTTGTATATAGATTCACGTGTAACATACAGCGACATCAGGATCCATGTTGCAACCATGTTTCACCTACACAACTTCTGGAATAAAAAAGGACACGTTTGGTCGTTCACGGTCGTGTTAAATCGTTTAATGGTAGACAGAATAATATTTCTACCAAACAGGCCACTAACAGTATATGTGCATGGTGGGTGTTACGGCTAGATCAGTACACGTCCCCCCCTTTTCGCGAACACCCGGAGTCATTCTGACGTCTAATCAGTATTGCATGTATTGTTTTCTATACATCGCCACAAATGGCCCAGTGAATCTTATTAGGCATAAACGACAGTCCCGAGGCGTTTACGTTTACTATTAATATTACTATTGCTGAATGCAATCGGGTTCGTTAGAGTTCATGTTGCTGAATAGTGTCATAATGCAATAAAGGATAAAGTAATTTTAGTGTCGGCCACAATTTAATACGCAAAAGTTCATTAAAGCCCAAACATATTTGAAATGTTTTCACAGTAAAACCATATATTTTTCATGACAGCAATGCACAATTATCCACAGGAACTTTGATATTTTAGATTTGATCGTTCATGAGATAATGTATGAAACCGTCTTTAAGAGAGCGTTGCAATGCCACAAACACATGAAATGGGTAAATGATCATTTTCATAAAGTGGATAATCCGTGGACATCGTGAGAGTTAAAGTGCGTAGTGTATTTGTTTCCTTACACAAACTACGTCAAGGTAACTGAAGTTCGTGTCTTCTGGGTCTTTATGAGATTCATGGCTATTGCATAACAGCACAAAAATATATTCATATCTAGATTCCAAAAGGGACTGAATGGAAGAAGATGCGTGGCGGGTAATGGGATAATGGTCCAGGAGGCAGGTGGAAAGTCTGATATCCTAGCCTCCCAAGTACTGATTTGGTTTGACGCTGTTTTCAGTTAGTATTATGTTTTGAGCTCATGAAAAGGCCTGTAATACTCTCAGATTGTGGTATCAGGTTTTTTTTCATAGGCCATTTTATGTGATGGGGGTCTGTGAGCATTTTCATGACATTTGGTTTCCTGCCCGACAACATCTCAAAGTTAATCATGGATAGTTTTACTACTATCTATCTGATCACTTTCATTTTGACTTTTGTGTATTGGTAAAGGATGTATGTTTTTTTAAACATATTTTTGCTTTTGAAAATAATCAAAATGGCCGCCATTTTGCCCGACATCTTGAATTGTCGTGTGTTACCTTCTCGGCAGTTAAATGTACATAACAATTAACACCGAATGTGTCCAATTTACATCCAATGTTGATACGTTTGATGTTTTTGACACTTGTCTCTTCGACGGATATGGCACAAAACAAGTAATTTTGTATGGCCGTGTCGTGGTAATATAATGCTTATTCAGCTTATATAATACACAGCTTATTCTTTGAGATGGGGGATTTTAGCGATTCTCCGACTTTTCATGTTAGTGTGTGGTGGTGATTTATTTATTGAGAGTTTACATTATTCTTGTAACTAGAATCAGTTGTTTTTGTTTCCTGTTTACTTCTAGAGTGACAGCATGTTATATGTAATTATTTCATATTATCCAGAATTCAAAATGGCTGCCAAGATGGCCGCCATTGTAGTTTTACTACTTATACATAGCAGAGGACTAAATTTGTACTGATCTATAAAACAAACAATTCATTTGGTGTCACATGTTTAACACAGTATAGAAAAAAATAAATTTCAATGTTATGGTTAATAAAAGCTTCACATTCCTAAAATATTTTATGAATCCAAAGTATTAGACAACCATGTTTTACGATCGATGACTGTGTCTAAGCTCTTCTTGTAGCTATTCAAATGGTCTATCAGATAACTCTTAACCACTTTTGATACATTTAGAAGCTTAGAATTAACTCTTCTCTTCACTTTTTTCATATCATTTGTAACATCATGTCAGAATTGGAGTCATCTACAAGTCAAAGCTGTTCGGGCAACAATCACCTGCCATACAAAAAGACAGGTCTCTGTGCACAATAAATTAGTTCATCTGCATTGACATAGATCTCTCTGCTGACATACTAACTTTATTGCATTTACTCTATGTCAATTCAACTAATCCACGGGGAGCAGAATCTCTCGACATCAGAACATCAGAAAAAGGATAAGCTGACCATCACAACTGCTCCAACCATGGTCAAGTGGTGAAGTAATATGATTGGCTGCAGATACTGTTTCCAAACATGCACTTGTTAGTTTACTTGCTCAATATGATATTCTAGACTGTTGGTGGGAGCTTTTCATTTAGTGTCTTGTCATCTACAGACATCACTGGATTGTTTGGTACATACACTGAACGTATATATACTGACTAAAGACGGGTTTGAACTGCTTGAAAACGTTGTTCACATGGGGTGAAGGCGCATTTCTTCTGTTTATACGTAATACCAACTGTTTGGGGATTGGGCACAGATGAGATAGACATACTGACAGCTATTTATGATCAAACGAGCATTGTAATTTATATAATCAATACACGTTCTATCCTTATCAATCTCTTTTTACAGTTATTGTTAAGACAGGCCAGGGAGTCCTAAGAACTACAAATGTACCTTGGCGTGCCTTGGACCTACTATCAGGTAGCATGGCCGGACCAACAGAACTCCATCGTTCGTTCGTATGTGCGACAAGACTACACTTGTTGTCCCAATGTCTTGGTAGTGGTGTGTTTTTACCAACAATCTTTGATCACCTTTGATTCGCTCCCCTACTTCGACCGACTCTTGCCTGGCATACCTGTCCCAAACATACATCAGCTCTAATGCAGTCAGTTCTATTCCGATTTTATCTCAATGCATCAGCCAAGTCTTCAGTTCCCTTTCTGCACATTTGCAATTTTGCCATGCCATTAATTATATGAAGAGCCAGCATTCTCTCCTCTGCTAGTAGGCAATGAAGGACCAAACACTCCCGTTTGAAGTTCCTCTTACAAACCACATTTGATGTTTTTTCTTATTGTTCCATCTGAATGACCCATTGAAAAAGAAATGTCAATGTGTTAATCAGGATTGATGGGAAAATCCATTCAGTCTTCCAAATGAATGACGTGTCATGTCTGTATCTTATGAACATTGCAAGTGGAGTTGTTGTCTCAAAGGATATAATTCACAGCTTCGTGCATGTTGAACAGAGCAAAAGGATTAACATCACATGTAGTCAGCGGAACTCTTCCAAGACAGACTTTTGGTCACCTTTACATCGATTGAACCTGTAACTGAAAATCTCTTCTATATTGATTCCCCAAAAGTCTATAAAGCCCAGGGATGAGAGGCTCCACACAACAAATCAGTCACAATGTTCACGAAACACGTCTTTACATCTTGTTGACAGGTTTCTTATGCAATGTATGTACCAAATAATCTAGTAATGCTTGTAGATGAAGTATTGACAAAACCTCCCACCATCATCCACCAGTCTAAAACGTCTTATTGAGCGAGTTAACCACAATGTGCATGTGTGGAAACAACGTATCATGAAGATTCCTTCACCAGTTGGCCATGGTTGGAACATTTGTGATGGTCAGCTTATCCCTTTTCTGATGTCGAGAGATCCTGCTCCCCGTGGATTGGTTGAACTGACACTGTGTAGATGCAAAAGATCAGCATGCCAGCAGAGAGATGTATGTCAATGCATATGAACTGATTTATTGTGCACAGAGACCTGTCTTTCTGTATGGCAGGTGATTGTTACCCGAGCAGCTTCTTTCAAATTGGCTTGTAGATGACTCCAATTCTGACACGGTGTAACATATGATATGAAAGAAACTGAAGGGAAGAGTTAATTGTAAGCTTCTAAATGTATCAAAAGTGATTAAGAGTTATCTGACAGACCACTTTGAATAGCTACAAGGCCGAAGTTATCATTTCTCAATCAAGGGAGTCCTATCAACATTAAAAGAGTATTATATCAATACGTTTATGCATAGAAAGTAACCTGTAAAATCATTATAGGGGGAAGCTGTACCCTGCTTCCCCGACCCTGTACAGCCAGAGCTTAGACGCAGTTATCGGCTTTGAAGCATAGTTTTCTAACACTTTGGATGATGTTATTTCATCAACTATTTTAGGTAAATGACGCTTTCATAAACCATACCATTGCAATTTTGTTCTTTTTCGATACTGTATAAAATATTTGACATCAAATTAATTGTTTATTTACATATCAGTACAAACTTAGTCCTCCGCTATGCATAAGTAGTAAAACTACAATAGCGGCCATCTTGGTAGCCATTTTGAATTCTGGGTAATATGAAATAATTCCATATAACGTGCTGTCACTCTAGAAGTAAACAGGAAACAAAACAACTGATTCTAGTTACAAGAACAATGTAAACTTTCAATAAATAAATCACCACCACACATTTCCATGAAAAGTCGGAGAATCGCTAATTATATATAAAATCCCCTGTCTCAAAGAATAAGCTCTAATACATTATATTACCACGACACGACTATACAAAATTACTTGTAATATGCCCAAGCCACCACTCTAGAAGAGACAAGTGTCAAAAATACATCAAAAGTGTCAGCATTGGATGTAAATGGACACATTCGGTTTTAAATGTTTTGTAAATTTAACTGCTGAGAAGGCAACACACAACAATTCAAGATGGCGGGCAAAATGGCGGTCACTTTGATTTTCAAAAGCAAAAATATGTCTAAAAAGTTATACATCCTTTTCCCTGTACTTGGGAGGCTACGAAATCCTATTTCTAGGCCCCTTTTGAAATTCTCCTCCTGGACTGTAAGAAAACAGTCAGACGTTAGTGTGCTAACGTCATAACAAACCGACAGTGACGTCACTCTATTGCTCTTAAGCGACACTTTTCCTTGTAATATCCCTCAAATCTGATACAATCTCGCTTCCTCGACTATTACTTATCTTAATAACGCCCCTGAGTCCCGTTCGTTATCTTCGGGGATTTTCTGAGGATAGCCCTGAACTTTGAATCGTTACTTGTTTTGGAGATTGACACGACTTTGTCTTCCCACCGCTGACTGCGATCTTTCCGACATGTAGGGCCGACACCCGGTTTCAAACCCGCAACCCTTGGCTTATTAGGTAACGTTATATCCGCTAGACTATGCTGGATCACTGTGAAGAATGATGTTGTTTGTTGGACCGTGTCTTCCTGCGGCAGCGCACGTGCATTGTGAGGCGTCGGCTGCCAGTCGCATCCCAGTTGATTTCAACAGTAAAGACCAAATATTGAAATCATATCCAAAGTATATCTGTGGTCGGTATAAATGTTGGATATAACATGACCCGTGGGCATTAATGAAAAGTAAGTCCTCTTCCCTTGGAAAATGCCCTCGGTTCTTCGACCCTTGGGCATTCCCGCGGGGACCGAGCTTACTTTTCAATAACGCCCGCGGGTCATATCCTAGACATAACACACGAATATCTATGCGTAAAGCTAGAACGCGTTTTTGAATCCGGATAACGAGACATGATCAGGACTGGGAGATGACCTCTCTTGTGTGCGGCTATGCTCACCTGCTAAATTCTAACTGCTTTCGCATGCCTCGATTTATTTTGCGATTGTACTATTTATGACATTTCTAACGGCTATGCCCCCCATCCCCCGATTTTGCTGAACAAATTTCATTTTCTGTCACAATCAAGTGTAATCACATGTCTCTGACGTTACTGATGCACGTGCATCTCGCATCTCGTGCTTTTCCTGTAGTTCCCACTGTGCCTTTGTAACAAACTGGGAAAACACAAACAAAAAAAAACAACCTTTTTTATTTTCGTCACAATAAATATGATTTTATTGCACTCCGCGTTGGTTTGATTCTTTTTTTTTTTTGG
The DNA here is from genome assembly GCF_037392515.1 of Haliotis asinina. Lineage (NCBI taxonomy): Eukaryota > Metazoa > Mollusca > Gastropoda > Lepetellida > Haliotidae > Haliotis > Haliotis asinina. The sequence continues at coordinate 30,236,636 of NC_090286.1, read as the reverse complement.
CTATTAATGGTTTTGTTTTTGATACCTTGCAGTTAATCCGTATCAATTTTAAACGGACTTGGAGGTAACATACGGGGGTTCTCTATACAAAACGTTACCATAGAAACAGCTTGAAATATGGCACCTTAGGTGGGTGCTGTTGTTTCTCGCTGTTGAAAATAGGTGAATGAGATATTAGTTTTCAAGTCGGCAGGTCCGGATGTTAAAACCACCCTGAAGTATCACAATTAAGTTATATGGTCAAAAAATCCCAATTACCAGAGAAATAAAACACGTTGGAATAACTCTCTCAGCAGAATACAACTCCTGGAATAGAACCATCGATGCCTGCTCGAAGATGAGATCAACAACAATGTCACTGTTAAAAACAGGGCTACACGTCAGAGGATTAAATCCTTTAGTCAGCTCTAAAATCATTAAATCTATCTGTGTCCCAAGATCCCTTTTTGGGTGTGAACTGTGGAACAACTTAAGCAAAGCACAAGTGTTGGCTCTGGAACGCTCCCAGAGAGCAGCCCTCAAGATAGCACAAGGCCTACCTTGTTCTACGAGAACAGATATCTGCAACGCACTGCTCGGCTGGACATCACTGGAGTCTGAAATAGACAAGCGAAAGCTGCTGTTCCTTGGAAACCTGTGTAAAGGCAAAACAGACTTCCTCCCCAGGCGTATCTTGTCAACAAGACTGGTTCTGTCTAAGTACAATTATTCAAAAACTCCTCTTGGCTTTGTCCCGGACATCAAACGGATTGCAGAGAAATACAACCTCACAAGTTTCCTTCACGCCTTCAGTAGCCATGGAACATTCCCTAATAGACTTACCTGGAAGAGGATTGTAAAAGATGCTATTAAAGGGAGAGAGCTCGACACATGGAAAAAACGAATAGAAACCAACCCAGACCTGAGACACCTCCTACAGATTCATCCAGTTATCTCCCCCCACAAAGCGTGGGTAACGGCGAAGAGAGTTCCAGGTATGAAGGAAGCTGCAGCCTTTGTGATCCAGATGTGCGCCATGTGGAGGCCAGGAAACCTCCAGGGTGTGTGCAGGCTGTGCAGGAACAGTCACACAGACTTACTGGTACACATTGTGTGCATGTGTCATGAAACAGAAAAACAGAGAGACGGCCTCTGGTGCAACATAGTGGACAGGTGCTCTGTGGAGGTCAGTGCAGCTCTACATCAGAAGCCTGATGTGGAATTAGTATGCTGTCTACTGTCCTGTCATTCTCCTGTGCCAAATCCGGACATTGAACACACATTCTCTGAAGTAGTAATGAAAGGCTTACTCGAGTTTAAAAAAATAACTGTCCTCGAAAAGGAGTATTATAATCACCGCTTTTAAATCTACAAGTTACTAAAAATTCAGATGCCGATATAATGTAAAGCTGTTATAACTTACTTCCCTTGTAACTCTCCTCTGGAGGAATAAAGAATATATATATATATTACTTTTTTGTTTTTGTTTGTTTTGCGGGGTTTTTTTCTGATGCTCTCGTTGTATTTCTTTCACACACAGCTTTATGTAGAGATATTAATCAGTAGTTTATGTATGATAGCGTCCACGATTCCGTTCAACCGGCATCTGGCAGGGTTAATGGAGGCAAGAACGTTTGCGATCTGAATACCACGAGTGGCGCTTAAAATGTTAAATAAAACATATTTCACGTGAGTAATTATTAAACGTGGGGTAGGAAATCTGATAGCACAACCAAGTGAGGAAATGGGAGCGTACCTTTGATGGTGGCGATATTTTATTTTGACATGAAAAATATTTTTCGATCCGAAGCGAGGGAAGTACATTGTCAACCTTTGCTCGCTTCGCTCACATATAAGCACACCTGTCATATTCTCTTTGCTGCGCAACCCCATCTGCGCTACAGTTTTGTCTGTGGTTGAGTATGACAACAGAATTCCGTGGTCGGGGCACTCTTGACACCCCTGTTCCATCCATGTGCGATACACTGGGTACAGTTGTATTGAACCTTTCCGAGTTGGGATACACTGGGTACAGTTGTATTGAACCTTTCCGAGTTGGCTGATGTAGTAGAAGGTTTAGACAAGCACTTAGTCTCTAATATATATGATTTTGATGGTTACAAACAAACCCATTTAAATTGATAAGGAGCCCCAGGTTGGTTGGTTAATGGTTCATGAAAAGGGCGGAAAGTATTGGACGATATACACGTCTGTCTTCAATAACCCTTTTGTCACCTATTGGCTACGTTTTCTCTTTTCAGATTATTCAGATTTTAACAGTGGCAAGTGAATGCCCGTCGTTTCCGTGAAATTTCCCACGAGAACTGGGGACTGATTCCAAAAGAGGCATGTTTTAGGCTTGTAAGTGCTGCATTCCAGACGGTTTCGTGTATCTGTTTCTTTTTTTCTTTTTTCTTTTTTTTTTTTTTTTTTTTGTTTGCAGAATGCCAATTTTGCAACAATGGCTGCCAGGTTCACCTCAGAGCCTCTGGTCTTTGCGACGAGGAACTGTTCATGTAGATGGCGCTTTCTCCCCAGTAAAGTCAACATTATCCATGATATAGGCTTGCGTCTTTGAGATGTTCCCTTTTGAATAACTTGAATGTGTTTATTATGTTTGTTTTCATTATCATCCTTGAAGATCCGGGTTACAATTGATCTTCAGTAGCCTATTCTTGTCATAAGGGGATCGGGTAGTCAGACTCGCTGACTTGGTTTCCACATGCCTAAGTATTCCAATTGCGCAGATGCTCATGATGTTGATCACTGGGTTGTCTAGTCCAGACTCAATTATTTACAAACCGCCGCCATATAGCTGGAAAGATGCTGAGTGCGTCGTAAAATTCAACTCTATCACTCACTCTATATTGACTTGTCTGTGTAGGACCACGTTTGACCACCCTGATGGGTGCCACTGTTGAGTGGTGATATCAACACATGCATTGCCTTTGCGAGGTACTATTAAGGGTTAGATTTTGAGGTTGAAATTTATGCGACATTTGGTGTATATAACACTTGTAAACTATCACCGATTACTATTGGTACCTATACTGCTTTGCAGGTGAATAGATAGATCACAGCTGTTGATGAGCGTCCATAACACTCACTTTCTTCCAGTCGAAACAGGTAGATTGCGACGAATCCAAACAAATGATAGAGAGTGTTATCTGTGTAACTTAAATGATATTGGTGACGAATTTCATACTTTTTTACCTATCCAAATTAGACAGACAAAACTATATCCACAAGTATCATCGCATTAGACCAAATATGGATACACTGAATATCCTATTTAACACCAATCAACTAGAAACATAACTTGCAATTATCTAAAAAAAATATGAGTGTCTTATTTAAGAAATAACCTCAGTACCTCAATATGTAACTTGGTCGATGTACATTGCTTCTATCATGCCGATTTTTAAACAACTTTCATGTAGTATATTGTGTAAATGTAAATACTGTTTATTTATATCTTGTGCTGCAGTTTGTAGTCTGAGTGAAATAAGTTCATTTCAAGATGTCAACTGCCTGTTGCTGTTGGCTTGCACTGATTTGGTTTTCTCCGTGGCTCTCTTATTACTTCCACGCACAGCATATAGTTCAGTAATTTCTGTGGTTAGTAGTAGATCGATTCCTTGCGATACATCTTCATATTTTAATACGATTTGCTACAAGACGATGACACACGACTCTCACTTACCATAGCCTCAATACTGACAATATTTCACACCAGTTGTTCATTGCTTGTGTTTTGTCATTAAGCCTTTAAGCCACGTCTACTTCCAGCAGATGATGTACATAGCGACCTGTTAGTCAAGACACGCCTACGGGGAAGTAATACATTTCACGTCGAAAATGAAATAGACATGTTATCATATAAGACGGGATATCTTTCTGCTACGTTGGCAACTCATAAACACCGCGATTTCAATACTGTTCGGGGTCAACTTTATCAAGTTTATTCTTTATCGCCACACTGATATTTCTACTTCTGACATGACTATTCAAAGTGTCGGCCACTACAAAAAGCATGGTTATCAATTCTAACCTGGAATCTCCCCACATGAGTACTATGAGTAAAACCCATTTCTGGTGTCCCACGCCGTGGTATGGCTGGAATACTGGTAAAAGCGACGTAAAACTAAACTCACTCACTCACTTACTGAATAGAGTGGAATCCTCTCTAAGGAGTAGGTGCCGCATGAGAGTCACGTTCAGACCACCAAAGATCAGAACACAACATATGAAACAGTCTGTAACAGTGTTTTAAAGACATAGGGGACGGTGTCCATCGTTTCATGTGTTCCGAAGTCATTGACAAGGAAGTGATAAGTGTAGCAGGGGCGTAGCTACCTTTATTGATAATAAACCCGTGCTTACACATGATTTGTGCTAAAAGGGTTGTACAAGCTCTCAATATTATCTAAATATTGTCGGACTTGCACAAAACAATTGCGTCTGGTGTTGCTTTATCTCTGTAATCGTGTTAGGATATTAACGAACGCTTTAAAAACGTTTTCTCTAAAAAATTAAAACTGAAACATTTGTTAAGTCAATGACAGCGTTCTTCGTTGTGTACGCAAATTGAGAACGCACATAGCATCAAGATATATCTCGAGGGTCACGTCACCAGCAGCATGACTATGAAAATGCGTCACCGTCATTGAAGCCAACATTCCCGCCGTTGGCAAAACGCCACTTTGCGACCTCGGTACGCTCATTCATATGAAGAGAGCGGTGTTGTGCTCTGGTAGGAAAACAAGGGAGTAATGAAGTTCACCCTTGCTTTATCAGCTAAAAGGCACATACTCAGAGACTTTCTTTGTTTGCTATACGGCTGCGGTTTTGTGAAATTATTAAATGAGAACTTCACAATCCAGTGATTAACGCAGTTGGCATACGATGACATGTGTCACCATGGTCAACGATACTGTCCACCCGATCCCGTTAGTCGCCTGTTACAAGTTTGGGTTGCTGATGACCTTCTTACCCAGCAGATCTTTTCTCTTGATTCTAAGTGAACATGTTGCAGTGTCAGCAGGGGCGGACCCAGAGGGCCCGGCTACACCCCACCCCATTCTCTCCCGAAAAAAGGGAAAAAATTCTCAAAGGGCCATTTCCCCCTGTCATTTGCACGCACGCACGCACGCACGCACGCACGCACGCACGCACGCACGCACGCACGCACGCACGCACGCACGCACGCACGCACGCACGCACGCACGCACGCACGCACGCACGCACGCACGCACGCACGCACGCACGCACTTATCGGTCTTTCGCTTTAATCATTAGGCTACCCCATCGCCCAATATTAAGGAGTCCTGGCTAAATTGTCTAAACAGGACTCTTACTCAAGTATGCAAGACTGTTGCCTCAACTTTGGAAAATACAAGAAATTTTCTCATGATTGTTCTGAGCAAGCTTAAATTGGATCGATTTTTTTAATGAAGATGATTGTTTAACATATGTTTAATAAAGATTAGTTTATTTCAGGGACAAATATCTTGATTGGTATTTTCATAAATGTCAAAAGGACGAGTTATTCAGTGTGGTAAGAATTTGGTTTTGGAACAGAATTCTACAGACGTCTGTACGCAAAAGTGTGCAAGGTTTGTGCCAGTGTAATCGTCAGAGAAAGTCGCCCGTTAACGTTTGCCATTTGCACCTGGAGTGATTTTTGACAGTTGTGCCTTTTGACACAAAACCAGTCTAGCGGCTGTGTTTTGGCTCTTACTCAGTGAGGGCGCACCTTGTTGGGCTTTTTTGGTGCAAATGGTGGCGTAGTTCGTGTACCGAAATTATTTTTAGTTTAACAGAACGTTGGGTGTATAGTTCACTCAAAGTTCAGGCTAAGTGAGTCGGTGAGTGAGTATTATTTTAGCCGCTTTTTAACAATATTCCAGCAATATCACCAGCGGGAGACACCAGAAATGGGCTTCACGCATTGTACCCATGTGGGGAATCAAAAATGGGAGCAGACCGTTTAACCATTCGTAAACAGGCAGCCCCAAATCGAACGCTATCAGGTGAAGGAAATCACGATGTATGATCTGCCGTGTTTGTACAATACAAGTTCTCTGAAGGGAAGGAAGTGACACTTGTGATGTTTACCACAGGTCCATTCAAGACCCTCAACACTCCCTGTCAACAGCCTCGCCCATAAACATATTGACCCTTGCCATAGGAATCCTAACAAACAGGTAAACCCCTACGTCAACATGTCCAGATTAAGCTAACACTAACATGATTTGTTGTTCAGGTAAGGTTGTTTATGAAAGCAATGACTAATTACGCTCGACGTCCTGACATTATAAAGCAGCCCTGCTTATTGTGTTCGTTAGTAAATGATAACCCAAAAATCATGATTAGGTATTGTCCGCAGTAATTGTAGTAATTATTGCGACACGAGTGATGTGAATATGTTAACGAGAAGTTTACGCTGAATGCAGTAAATAAACTTACGTAACGCTGATTTGGAACCCGGGGTTTTAAGCACACAACAGACATTTTAACATGACCCTGGATTTTATCAACGTATATCAATCTGAAGCCTTGGTATGCTGGTCTTAGGTTCGATTCCCACTTTCAACCTTATTATGATCCCTTGTTTAGTCACCACTCGTATGATTTCACCAATTTTGCTCTGTTGTATGTTACTTCTTTTTATCTATGATTCAAATGTGAGGCAACATTGGCAAGATTCGATAACATAGAGTGTTTGCCCATAACGCTGAAAAAATGACAGCCCAGACAAGCCGGAACCATAAGGCGTTGTGCATACCCGTTAGACACCACTTATTATGGTTGGTTGCATCCATGATTAGAAGGCTGTGCCCTTGATTATGAAAAATGGTATCACCCATATGTTTGACAGTCTGGAGGGCATCCTTTGTTTTACCAATATTCATTTAATGAATGATATTTTAAAGTTGTAAAGTATTATTCTAGGCGATCTGATAAGAATCACATTCTAACAGACACACGGCACACATATTTAAAAGATTTATTAAATCCTGTATGAACATTATACTGATTGCGTAAATAATTGAACTGCCTTATGATTATGTAAATAATTGAACTGCCTTATGATTATGTAAATAACTGAACTGCCTTATGATTATGTAAATAATTGAACTGTCTCATGATTATGTAAATAATTGAACTGCCACAGGATTTAACAATTGCAGAAATTATATCTCGAATAGACGTTGAGAAACAGAATAAGTCACCACGAGACAGCGGTGTTCCAACCAAATTTTAATAGAAAGTTAAGGATATAACTGCACCCTACCATGCTTTATTTTCACAAATATTGTGTAGGGATCATTACTGCATGGGTTACTGTTAATGTATTATAAATCTAAAACGGGAAGTAAGAATGTACTTGGTAACGATAGGGGAATATTGTTGTTGAACATTTTCTGTAAATTAACTACATCCATCTTAAACAAGTCAGATAATCAATACCTTTGTCGAGAATGAAGGTGTAATGGTGAATACCGGGGTAGGGTTAGAAAACATCATTAAACAGTTAGCAACAAATATAAGACATAAATAGAAATGAGCACGTGGAGCTACCTTTCAGTATGTTTATATTTGTTGAATACATCAATTCAGTTTTCTGTAGGCCGGACGGGTAGTGGTGGCAAATAATCCGGGCGGACGTTTTCATACGTTCTGCACAATATGGACTAAACAGAAAAAATGGTATTAATCTTTAAACAGTTTTGACATACTTATATAATATCACACCTGATGACACCTGATGAAGGGGCAAGTATTAACTCAGAAACGTCGCGCATAAATAATAAAGAAGTTGGATATCCATAACATAAGTGTCGAGTATTATCCCAAATATTTGATTAGATTTTACTGCGTTTAGCCAACCCGAAAACAATGACAAATAAAATTAATCGCATAATACACACTTGTGAAACACGGGCGCGACCATGCGGAGTTAAATTTATTTCTTTCCTCATTCTTCACTGAACAAACGTATTATATCACAAAATGATTCTTCCAGATTCCGTTCTACGATCTGCTGCAGGAATGAGCGATGGTTATAAAAACTGATATGATCAGTTCTTTCAGTTTTTATTTACAAAAACAAACCGAGTAGGAACAACATTATGCATTGTCAACGTCTTTACTGCAATGAATACGACGCTTCGTTATTAAGCGCTGTCTGTCTATGAAAGTCATATCAGCCTCTAAATGCCACTCAGAAAAGAAAAACAAACTAGTTTCTTGCAGTTGCAATTTCTGTAATGTTTATTTTTTCTATATTTACACTGCGTCTCCTAGCAACCAGCTGCAAGGAGTGTGTTATGTTTATTATCAGCGTTCGAGATTAACGTTGGTCCTCAGGCCCGAAGCCAACTAAAACCACTCGGGTCCACAGAATTTTTATTTCTGCGTGTTCTTATGTCCGACAGCGTTTTCATTCCCTATAAATAAAATCATGATTTGAATATCAAAATATAGGGTTAACACATTCTGATCAGAACACACAAATGTTGAAGGTTTTGGGTCCTTGGGGCCTACAGTTTTTCAGGGTGAGGACTAACACTATTTGTTATGTTTTATTACTGCATAGTGATCGAGGCTGTACATCTCTAGTTTTACAGAAAATGTACCACTAAAGAATATGATATGTGCGCGCGAAAACAGGGCGCGAAGACAGGATTCGAATTGTACTGTGGTGCCACGTACAGAGGTTCGTTTGAGCATATCACAAACGCTGATACATAACCTACGAAAGCTCACAATACTGACCCCATCCGTGATAGATTAACATTCAAACGCGAACATATACCATCCTAATCCACCCTCAATCAAACCACACCCGTCCAAACACTTATAAAGCACCCTTATTGCCCGTTATTTATGTCGCAACAAGGTGGCTCCTTTTCATATACTTCATTTAAAACAACATAAACACGAATTCCTCTGTCGTAAATTCCCTATGCTGGTTTTAGAAATTCTTGGAGTTCTTTACTAGGTCAAGAGATGACTTGCGTGCTGAGTTAACCACTCAGTATATTCATCAATAATAATTATTAACTCTTTCTTTAAATTATTGGAACAGTATAAATATTGTTTTCACGAAATATTACGAAACAGAGTATGTGTCAAAATTAAAAACCTAATTATTTGCGTCATATTGACAACATGACGTGGAAATGCTTCGTAAATCTGCGTCATTAATCAATTCTGTACACACGCCGAGAGATATAGCTCGAGGCATTCACTGCCCCAGAAATGACGTCAAGCAAATTACAGCGAATTTTCAAAAGACTTTTGATTAATTCAGTCTATTCAAAAGTGCACCAGGCATGCCCTACAATAACCTCGTGTAGTTCATTGGAATATCGTGACCTCCTTGTCACTTCAGACAAGTCACTAAAATGAATGTACGTGACTGAGTGTAGAGCCCTTGTGTTTTAACGTCCTCAAGGGCCTTGTACATAGACGTCATCGTTTACGGCCTTGTCAGTCAGAGCACTTAACGTAAACAACGATGGTATATATTCGGGGGAGACTCCAGTTAAACTGGTACTCTGTGCGTCGAACGCTCTCATTATGCCGCCCAACTGTACGTTTTGTTTTCATCCTGTGACTCCTGATCGAGATGCTGGTGATATTTTGCTACGTTCTCACCCATCACAAAAAGTTTGTATGAGCTGTACAGACAGTGTGAAGAAAATTTATGGACACAAACTTCTTCGTCGTGTTCAGGTTCTAAAACAGAGCTCATCCGTGAATTTGTCCGATTTCTTTCAAAGAATGGCGAAGGCGGACGAGCCGAAACAAACGCCTGCGGCCAATCGAAACCTGAACAGGAAAACTCAAACGTTAACTTACATATCTCCCCCAACACCGCCATTGCCTAAGAAGACAGAACTTCAGCGCTCGCCATCTTGTGGAGGAAGCGCAATATCACGACGACTATGCGCATCATCGAGTTATCGTCTGCAAAAGAGAGCAGACGACATAAAGGGAGGTTACTCGTTATTCAAAAGCAGACGATCGGTGCGCTGGGCAGACGATAATGGAGGAGAATTAGCGACAGTTCATGTGATATTTGACCGGTCATTGTGTTTGTCTTCAAGGTCATTAACCTTACCTCTCAGCCCCATCCTCCGTCACTGATATGTGTTTGTTTCACGCCCCACGGAATCCCTTCAACGACGAAGCTTCAACAGACACGCACATGTCTTGATACTTGTGAATGCAACCTAGGTGATAAGAGATGTTTTGTGAATCAACAATATCCTGTTGTCTGATGTGACGTAGTGTGCTCGCATTTATTAGAATCCGGAATAACGAGATCCCAGCATGTAATGGACATTTGTTGACAAGGACTCGTGGTCAGATAAAGCAGGTATTGATTAACATCGTTTTTTAAGATGTATAGTATTTACTGCATTTATCCACGACAAGTGCAATGACTATTAAGCAATGTGGCAGCAATATGTTCTTGTTTTATTGTTAATGCATTGCTATGTTAAAATGAATAAACAAAAGGTGTACTTGTGCTCATATTCATCGATACGTGAGTGTCATCACTGATTAGAGCATGGACACACACTTTCGTCCAGTGGGTGGTCATTCCTATCCATTGGTCAGGTGGAGAACATTCAATAAGGATAAAAGAAAAATGTGAAGGTATACAGTTTGGGGCGGAGTGAAGACTCTTCAGCTATTGTTAACTTCCGGTAAAATATCAAAGGTTAGATATGTTAACACCTTGTCGTTTTTACAGGCTGTTTTTACAGTTACTATGGCAACGAAACTTTGTGCATACAGTTATACAACTCCTTTTTGAGTGGAGTTAAGTCAGCTGGTCATATAAAAGGAAACGTATTTTGGACAATAAATCTTAAATACAGTATGCCCTGGTTATAATGCCACCGTTTGTCCAGGACAAAATATGTCATTATATCTAGGGTGGCGTTATATCCAGGTAGGGCAGTTTGAGGCCCTTCTATGCAATCAACAAGGTGATTGAGCTGATGTCTCCTGTAAGAAATCTTGAATGACTGGATATTTCCAGCATCTTGGGACTGTAGGTGACTTCTTGTTGTAGGTGGCAGGAAGTGTATGGTCACTGTGACTCACGTGTGTTATCCCATCAGGGATTAGTATTTACAAGACTACTTGAAGCATTAACGAGTTGAATTTGATCAGTTAATTTGAATCATGTCAAGTAACCAATGAACGTATGTGCAGCCCGTGTAATTGACAATATAATCAGAGGATGATGACTTCAAATTACCCGTGTTCCCAAAACCTTTGGCAAATGCCTTCATATCCAGTTTGACTTTAAAACCAGGGTGTTATACAGACAGGAGACCCGTTCAGGCAAAAACATGGCATTATATCCAGGGTGGCATTATAACCAGGGTGGCGTTATATCCAGGGTGCCCTTATAACCAGGATGCACTGCTTATACACTGTGGCGATATAATAACGGCGAGTATTTATGACTGTGTCTGTATCCGTGCACTCAGTCCTCAATCAAGGCACTACAAAAACGACATATCAATGTCCAAATGTATACAAGAGATTACGAATAGCAGGAGTTCAAAGAGGAGAAAAGATAACAAGCCATGGAGAAGTATTGGTTTTCAGAAGGGACCTGAAATAGTTCAGAGATTCGGCACATGTGATGTCAGCTGGCAGTGAATTCTAAAGTGTAGACAGAGGTCCTCTGACCACAGGAGTCAAGCCTGACTTTAGGGACTGCATGCAAGTGCTGGTTCTAGATTCTTAGACGTCTTGCAGGTGTGTACAGTGTGAAAAGTTCACATAGATTCTCTGGAGCTTGACTGTGGAGACTTTTATATAAACTAGCGTGCCAATGAAAGTATATTTTTGTATATTGCAGGGGAAATAGACACGAGTTCCGTTCGTCCGTACGAACGTCCGTGCGTCCACCATGCTTTGTCCGAAGCATAACTTCTAAACTATTCGTGATAGCTTCACCAACCTGGTACACATGCCAAGCATGATCCTTAGATGTGCCTTTTGGTTAGACCCAGATATTTTTGCTGTTTCCATGGAAACATGACTGAGGCTGTGACTATGAGAATGTTATCTTGTCCGGAGCAGATCTACTAAACCATAGATGCTATCATCATCAAACTTGGTATACATGTCAAGCATGTTGCCTAGATGTGTCTAGACCAAGTTATGAATTTTATTTATTTATTTATTTATTTATTTATTTATTTATTTATTTATTTATTTATTTATTTATTTATTTATTTATTTATTTATTTATATTTTTTTGCAATTTCCATGGAAACTTAACTTAGGCTGTGGCTTTGAGGATGTCATCTTGTCCGGAGCAGACCTCTCAAACTTTACCAAACTTGGCACATAGATAGGTCTGGTGGTACATATAGTGGTGTCTCTTGGTAGGTTTGGATTTCTGAATAACATATTTTTTGCATTTCCATGGCAACAAGTTCGACCTCCGGAGCACAAATGGTAACACCCTACAATACTCTCCTACCACACTGCCATATGCACGCCAAAACACTGACATAGTAAGGGTCAAAAGTTCAAAGAAAGCTATGACCATTCAGTCGGATCCATTACAATTATTATATGAGTGTTATGAATTTTTGCCTTCTGGTCGCCGTTTTAAATCATGTGTTACAAAGATAATAGAACTTCCAAATCATTTGTCGCATACAGTATAAAACTTCCTCCAAAATTGTAATAGTGAAATCAATGATGTGGCGTGAGTGATTATTATATCATGCACTTTGATAATGATTTATCATTATATTGGAATTACCTCGACATTGTGTGTCAAAATAGTTTAAATTATTTGTTGTTACATGTTTTGCCTTGGTTCTTTGAATGCAAGACAAATTTCCCTTGCAGGACAATAAGGTTCATCTCGTCTTGTCTAGTCTTGTCTTTGACATTATCTCACACATAAATGACTTTTTCTGATTAGGTGAGCTAATCAATGTACCCCTCTTACAAGTGACCCGTGAAGGTGTGGGGTAGAAGAGGCCTTCAGCAACCCATGCTTGGCATAAAAGGCGACTATGCTTGTCGTAAAAGGCGACTAACGGGATCGGGTGGTCAGACTCGCTGATTTGGTTGACACATGTCATCGGTTCCCAATTGCGCTGATTGATGCTCATGTTGTTGACCACTTGATTCTCTGGTCCAAACTCGATTATATACAAACCGCCGCCATATAGCTGGAATATTGCTGAGTGCGGCGTTAAACTAAACTCACCCACTCACTCTTACAAGTAAGAAACATTTTCTATGTAACCCGCTGGAAATGCCGAATTGTGGGGATTCGTTAGGTTATTAGTGTTTGGTCTGTTGCCTAGCTCCGGTACTCCTCGTCGTGATCCAGTACCCGTGCTTCAAACAGTTAAAAATTAACATTGAAGTATTCGTTAAGATAAATACGTCGTTCACTGGTCTCTCAGGCCCAATGGATTGATATACCCTGTATGTTTGTTTATGTTCCCTGAGCCCGAAGGGCGAGCCCCCCTAAAAGCTAAAGGGTACATCAACCCGTGCCCTAGTCGTGACCAATGAACAAGTTACACTGTCACAGTCATAAGTGTCCACAGGAGCGGGAAAACACGAGACAACAAAACTTATTATTACTGACAGATTAGGATAGAATGCAGCAGAGAGGGTTCGGGTGATCCTGGCACAGTCAGGCTGGTAAAGCTCATCATCAGCTCAGGGCCTTCGCCTCCTCTACACGCAGCCCAGACAGCGAATGGGACTTCTCCCAGGAATCACTGCCTAATCGAACTCACCAAGAACTTTCCGGAGAACATGGAGGCTCCCCAACACCACAGCCTTCTGCATTACCCAGATTGTCAGAGGGGGTGTGCTCCCAGTGGGGAACCGGGGCACTATTATTATTTTTTTTTTACAGATTGAGATAGAAATGCAGCAGAGAGGGTTTGGGTGATCCTGGCACAGTCAGACTGGTCAAGCTCATCATCAGCTCAGGGCCCTCACCCCCTCTACACGCAGCCCAGACAGCGAATGGGACTTCTCCCAGGAAACACTGCCTAGTCGAACCCACCAAGAACTTTCCGGAGAATATGGAGGCTCCCCAACACTGCAGCCTTCTGCATTACCCAGATTGTCAGAAGGGCTGTGCTCCCGGTGGAGAACCCGGGCACTCTCCTGATCTGCGCCAAGAGATCAGGAGGTACCAAACCAAGGGCACCGAGAACAATGGGGAGCCTGACGACAGTGTACTTGGGATGCAAGCGAGACATTTCAAAGGCGAGGTCCGCATATTTATCATGCTTTTCCTGAATCTTGCCAATCACATTGCTGTCAAAAGGGACAGAAAATTCTATGATATAAATAATTTCATTGGCTTTATCAAAAAGGACAAGATCAGGTTTGTTGGCTGGAATTCGTCTCAGGCTGTATATTGGCCTATTCCAGAGAAGTTTAAAAGCATCATTTTCCAGGACGCCCTGAACATGTTCAGGGTCGTACCATGGATGGACCTCAGAGTCAAAGCCACAGGCATGGCGGAGACGATAATTATTATGTTTTACAGATTAAAAATTGAAATGCAGCAGAGAGGGTTCGGGTGATCCTGGCACAGTCAGGCTGGTCAAGCTCATCATCAGCTCAGGGCCCTCGCCCCCTCTACACACAGCCCAGACAGCGAATGGGACTTCTCCCAGGAAACACTGCCTAGTCGAACCCACCAAGAACTTTTCGGAGAATATGAAGGCTCCCCAACACTGCAGCCTTCTGCATTACCCAGATTGTCAGAAGGGCTGTGTTCCCGGTGGAGAACCCGGGCACTCTCCTCATCTGCGCCAAGAGATCAGGAGGTACCAAACCAAGGGCACCGAGAACAATGGGGAGCCTGACGACAGTGTACTTGGGATGCAAGCGAGACATTTCAAAGGCGAGGTCCGCATATTTATCATGCTTTTCCTGAATCTTGCCAATCACATTGCTGTCAAAAGGGACAGAAAATTCAATGATATAAATAATTTCATTGGCTTTATCAAAAAGGACAAGATCAGGTTTGTTGGCTGGAATTCGTCTCAGGCTGTATATTGGCCTATTCCAGAGAAGTTTGTAGCTGTCATTTTCCAGGACGCCCTGGACATGCTCAGGGTCGTACCATGGATGGACCTCGGAGTCCAAGCCACAGGCATGGCGGAGACGATAATAAAAGCAGCGAGCCATGCCATCATGTCTTTTAAGATATGCTGTTTGTGCCAAGGAAGGGCATCCACTAACAAGGTGTTGGACAGTCTCTGTAAATTGATTGCAAAGACGACATTTCATTTTGATATTTTCTTTAAGAATCACATTCTGGCGATTGCGAGTGGGAAGTGACTGGTCCTGAGCAGCAACAAGAAAGCCCTCAGTTTCACATTTGAGACCAGCCGACTTCATCCAGGCGAAGGAGTCGGTTGGATTGCTGTTCTGTTCCACACACTGCATATACACACGATGCAATGGCTTCTCAGACAGCTTCTCCACAAAGGACCGACTCTGGGCAGACTTGGTGAAAGACTTCACCTGGTTTACTCCCATCACTGTACCGTCCAGCAGTACATCGCCATCAACAAAATCAACTTCAAATTTCAAATTGTCTCCAACAACCTTGGCACGCTTAAAGTAGCTGTGGAATTCCTTGCTTTCATCATGAATCTTGGCGTGCATCACCAGAGGATCATCTGACAAATAAATATGTGCGAAAGTACACAATAAAATTCTGTCATGAAGAGCTTCCACATTAATCAAACCCCGACCTCCCGAATTGATTGGCATATATAAACGATTAAGAGAGGAGCGAGGGTGGTGTGCTCTGTTATCAGACATGATCCTTCTGGTCAGGCGGTCAAGACTCTGGATGTCTTGTTTTGTCCAATCAACTACTCCAAAGGAGTAGGAGAGGACTGGCACAGCAAAAGTATTGGTGGCTTTGACTTTGTTTCGAGCATTTAGCTCTGAACTCCAGATTTTCTTTAAACGAGATTTATACTCGGCCCGAAGTTTATCTTGAATCAGGGCATTCTGGAGCTTGTCTCGAACTTGCATTCCAAGATAGGTGTAGGCCTGATCTTCCACAAGATGCTCAATAACTCCTCCCCCTTGTAACTTGACCGATCCATCACTAGTTACCTTGCCACGTTTCAGGTGAAGAGTATTACATTTGTCGAGTCCAAACGTCATGCCAATATCATTAGAGAAGGACTCGACAAGGAGAACCTGTTCTTTCAAATTGGTCTCTCCTTTGGCAAGGAGCTCGATGTCATCCATATAGAGGAGATGAGTGAGAGGTGTTGGGGATCTGTGCTGAGGAGGTCCGGGATGGTACCCTTCCTCCCCGTTGAGCAGGAAACTCAAAGGATTTAGAGACAGACAAAAAAGCAATGGACTGAAGGAGTCCCCCTGAAATATTCCCCTTCTGATTGGAATAGACTCCGAAGTCTGCACCTCTCCTTGCGAGTACATCTCAAGTTGAGTCGACCAGCAACTCATTAAAGACTTGAGTAAATGAAGTAGTCGCTCAGGGAGGTCAATACACTGAAGAGACTTCAGAATCCATTCGTGAGGGACAGAGTCGTATGCCTTTTTGTAGTCTATCCAGCACATGGAGAGGTTGCGGTGATAGGTTTTAGCCTCTTCCAAAATCATTTTCTGTACAAGAAGTTGATCCTTGCACCCCCAACATCCCTTTCTCGCCCCCTTCTGCTCTCTGTAAATTATCTCATTGGAAGAGCAGTAACATGACACGAGGTTTGACAAACACCCTGTGAATAATTTATATTGAGTATTTAGACATGTGATAGGGCGGAAGTTTTTGGGATCAGTCAAGTCTCCCTTTTTGGGAAGGAGTATTGTGCGACCTTTGCAGAACCATGGAGGAACATCACCTGTATCCACAAGAGAATTGAAACAGTGAAGTAATGGTGCTTGGACACAGGGAAACAGTTTCCAGTACCGGTTTCGAATGCCATCAGGCCCTGGAGCTGTATTAGATTTGGACATCTTTATAACAGTCTTCAGGCAATCTGGGGAGATGTAACAGACAAATGACCTAGTTACTTTCTCATGCATTGCGTGGTCATAATCACTGACCCATGGTGCCTCCAGGTTACAGTTGCCGGGTACAGACCACAACTGTTTCCAGAACCTTTCACTGGCAGCCATGGGAGGCCGTTTATCATGCTCATCAACACCACTTGTCTTGAGTTGCCTGTAAAATTGCTTTTCATTATTTTTGAAAAGCTTATTTTGTTTGATAAATTTGTTTCTCTTTTCCCATTTTTTCTTTCTTTCAGTCCAAATTTTTATTTTTGCCTTAAGGGAATCGACAATTTGGAGCAGTACCTTTTCTTTTGCTGTCTTGTACTGTAATTTTATTTTTCTCCAAATTGCCTTTTGTCGTTTAGACATGGGATTCCCTGATGATCTTAATTTCAGGCACAGCTCTATCCAGGAAATATATTTCCTAGTTTCTGTTAATTTGACTTCAAACCGGTTTTTTCTTGGTTTATTGATTTTAGTATTAGAGGACTTTTCTTTGGAAACTGTGTGAAGTTCCTCCAAGGTTCGAGCGGCAGCATAGACACAACAATTTACTTCATGTAATGAACAGTCCGCAGGAAGTTTTGAAGAGATAATTTCATTTAGTAAATCAATTTCATTTTTGGGAAAAGACACGTTTAGTTGTTTAATTGGCCTCCGTTTCTCTAAAGGTAAATCACAAATTTCCTCATAAATAGATGTAAACAAAATGTACACAGAATTTTCGGTAAGGTCTGCAACTGAAGAAGAGGAAGAGTGAGGGTCCAAAATTTCGGGGCCAATTGGCTCTTTCTCGGAAGAGTTTCCACCAGGAAGAGGAAAGAGGTTGACGCGGACGTCCATCAGAAGTTTTGGGTCTGCTGCCACTTGAGCATTTTGCTCTTGCAAAGGTTCCTGACGGGCACCAGTTGTGGGTTGAACTGGCTCACGGGGCATAAGATGTTTTAGCCTCCGGAGTTGATCTCGGAGATTTTGCTCCGTCAGGTAAGCATACATGGGCATGGCATTGTCCCAATGCAGCTTCAGCGACTTGCCGTTAATTCGTGGATTTTCAGGCCATCCTGTCGCTGTCGCACACTCTAGTAGTGTGGATTTGAGATGGTGTGACCAAGATATTCTTGGTCGGGTTCTGTGCCTTCCCCTGGGGCAAGTCCCATCTCCAGTATGGTTTGTGGCATTACCGGAGGAAGGCTGACTGGGCTGCGGAAGTGAAAGATTGAATTCTTCTTGTCTTGCTGTAACCCAGTAAGAAAACCAGCTTCGGGGGGTCAGCCCTAACTGGGTGATGTACGTTCAGTTCAGCGAATAAAATTCCCCTATCTAGGCCCACCACGGAGAGGCGTACATCATCATGCCCACGATAATTATTATTATTATTATTATTATTATTATTATTATCATTTATCATACGATATTTATATAGGGTTCATATCCAGGACCTAGTTACAGCGTGATCTAGACGCTGGCATACTTTCCCTAGACCACTGGTTGTGAATCTCAATGGCACATCGTTTAATCAATTTCTACTCCCTTGGGAGTATACAACTCATTTAGCCTCCAGGTGCGTCAAGTTCATTGCTGTCCATGTTCACTGCACGTTGGTGTACCTCCAACAAGATGTTGTTCGCACGTATTCATGTGACCAGCATCTGGTCATATACCAACGGATTCGCGGGTTTTTTAAGTGCACAGATTTATGTACTGTACAGAAGGGTTTGCTACAACAAGGAAAGAGTCTGCACACAAAGTTGACTCCAATGTTTTCACACCCGGTCACAGGAGAGCTCGATCCCGACACCGGGCTCTTTAGCCAGCTCGCCCACCGCGCCCCCTAAAAAGGAAAGCACGACATCGACACATCCTCGATGATCAAGGTTAACAATATGTCGGACTCCAGTCACATATGACGTCACGTGAGTTCCAGCGGAATTTGCATAATGACTGAATCTTTGATCACAGAAACTGTTTTTGCGATTAAAACATAAATTTTTCCAGTATAAATTTGGGTACATGTTTCTGATAACTTTATCTTTCACTCAGCAAATTATGGAAATTGACAGGCATTCTTCTTGTAGAAGAACATGCGTAAGTGTATTTCAAAAGGAGTGAGACGTGAACTCTTTTGGCTGGAGCTGTTTGATGGATTTGACGTAATATTGACTGCTGGGAAGTTAAATAATAACAACAAAAGCCTCTCCTTCATCTTAAGAAACCCTTTCCTTTGTTCCTGTTGTAGCTGTGTTTATGAACACCAGCTGCGGCACATACCCCAAGCCCAAAGATTTTGTCCTTCCGGAACATCCACAGGTATTACTAATTTCAGGAATTCTTTAGGAGAATACATATTTTTTTAGATTTGTGGGTTAAGTGGCTCTTCGATTCGTTCTAATTTCGCTGAAAACTGACTTCAGTTCTGAATACGACATGGTACAATACATGACGTCACGTTTCATTGATTAAAAGGGGTTTCCTTTATCGAAGAATCATGCATTGAGGTTGATCCAAATTATATATAATATAAATCGTCCGGAAGGCGGGGTTTCCGGATATGTAGGGTCCGAGTAAACGGTGATCGACTGTACAATTTAATATTTAACTATAATTTTAACCAAGCTGAATGGTACGTTTTCCCAAGTCATTGGAATCTCGCCTGAATTAACATCATTCTCCGAGCATTCGTCCTCAGTTGACAGCCGTAATTACATGAAGATTTGATTTTTATAAGTGGAAACAATTTAGCTTTTATTCTTGTTGTGAATGAGCTGAAATGGCTATTTGCTGTTTCAAGCCTCACTCAGCGTCCCTGTATGCATGTATGTATGCTAGTATGCATGTAAGCATGCGTGCGTGCATGCATGTTTGAGTATGCAATCCATCAATCAAAACTAACAGAACAAAGCTGACAGATGAAATGATTTATTGGAATTATTTACATGACAGGATTTATTTGAAAGCAACTGCTCCTTACAAATATATTTACTGGCCAACACCAAGAATATATTTGCTCATGAATATATGACTTTGAAAAAAATCTACAGGGATGTGGGCCGAAACCCATCTCACTTTCAGTAACTATCCCGGAAGAAACGTGACAAGAAATAGTCACATTGACTCATATGGAGGATTGCCATTCCTTTAATACTTACCCACGTATTTAAGACATACCATCAGATTCCCTTTACACAAGCTTCGGCACGACGTAAGGATTCATATACATATCTACTCCATGACTACATTCACACTCCTTATCTACTGTATATATGTTGAGTTAAATCGTGCCTTCAGGAATCTATGCTTGTCATAAGATACTGACAATTCAGGCTCCCTGACTTAGTTGACACATACCATCGTATACCAATTGCGTGTTTTGACACTCATGTTGTTGATAGTTTGATTGTCAGGTCCAGACTAGATTAATTACAGACCGTCGTCATAAAGCTGAAATATTGCTGAGCACGGAGTTAAAGAATAAACAAACTTTAGACTTTAGTTTTCTACAAACATATCTATTACTATATACATGTCCATTTACATATATACATCTAGACACAATAGCTCAACCACGAGGCCGAATGCAAGCAGTGAGATTATAGAAGAAGGGTCTCCTTTCTTTAAGTAAATGCACTGTCTCCAGACCAGGGCCATTATCAGCATCCGCCCAGTGGACTGAACGCTTGGCAAGTCTCTCAACATCCTCCTGATCATTGATCCTTGGCAAACCACGCCCGATGGCGTTTGGTCCCCGATTGCCAGAGGACCCCGTCGAGACTGTTCTTCGTAATATACCAAGTTTCCCTGACACTTGGCATTCTGGTAGCACCGTTTTTCGTTCCTGGGCCCTTTTGTCCTCTGAAAGTCGAGAACCAACAGCTGGGTCTTGTCTGGAAGATACAATTGATCGTACCTGTTTGACAGTTGATGCGGGTTGGCTTATGGACACATACCGAACAGATCTACTTGAAGCGGCGCTTTTGCCTTTCATCCTACCACGAGAATCATCCAAGACGTGTTCACAAGTCGTTTCATCCCATCCACTGGCTGGAGAGCTGATGAATACCTGGCAGCCCTCGGATGAGCTGGAGTGGCACGAAAGCAAACTTCTGCCAAATTGTCTGCGTCGACGTTTGATACCCAAAGCCAGGAGAACTCTTTTGACCACGTTCATGTTCTTCGAGTAGCAGCCGGTACACAGCAGATGCGTCGCTTCTGACTTGTCAGTGGAGACGTTGACGAAACGGTTCAGTACCCGAAAACAGGATTCACATATCTGCACCATCGTATTCATGGCTGGAAGAAACGCTACAGTACGGTCACTTCTGAATGAGCGCAGGCATCACTGCTGTTATATGCCTTTTGTTTGCAGTGAGTCATTCGATTTGTAGGTACATGTTGCTAGGAAACAATGGTAAACATTAACACCTTCTCAAAATGTTTTGTTCAAGTGATACTAAACAAGTTGCTAATGTTGGACTTCAAGTATTGTTATTGCTGCAGTCAGTTGATAAAGGAGTGTACAATATTGTTGCTTTGATGTATACAAAGAAAGAAAAGATCAACTGGGAAAAAAACAAAATTGATCTCTGTGCAAGAATCCTTGCTCAGTTTTTTTCAGTTTGTTAAGTCACTAAAGTATCGTGGCACGTGATTAATTAAAACGCATTTCAGCTAATTAATATTAACTAAATTAATGAATACTAACTTTCCCAAAACTCATACTTTGGGGGTTTGCAAATAGATGACATGAATTTCTCATTATGACAGATGCAAGTGTCTCTAAACGTATGAAGACTAGCGCACTAAAGTGTTGCTTCGAGTTTTGCGATAAATGTCTCATTTTGTGAGTAAAGCTGTTGGCTTGATGTCCCTGCATGAGATTTATGGGCATAAAATAAAAATATTTACAATGTGCTTGCTCAATTTGTCCTGAAAATAACTTGTTGTTACACCCCTTTTCTTTATATAGTGTTATGACCCCGTCAGTGACAGTATATACATTGATGTATGTGTTTTGCGTTTAAAGTTCCTGTGATTATAGACACGTGTGCTGTTGCTGAATTTAAATCATCCAGCGGTATCTTTATTGCGTGTATGTGTACCTCCGCATAGCGGGTTGCAGCCATTCAAACCCTTGATACAAGGAGTCCGATAGAGAAAGCATACATAAAACAGTGTGCATGAAACAGCTTCAAGTAGTGTATTCAGAGTTACAGGGTTGTGTATTACGTCCTGTCTGTCATTTTAACAAGGATGACTCTTTGATGTTTCTTACCCTAATGGAGAAAGGAAATGTATGAAATATATTGCTGTACATCAATTTGATCGCTTTCTTGAATATATGTTTTCTGTAAACAAAATCCCGATGATTTAACATCCTTTATAAGTAACTGTAAAGTTATTATTTTGTCATCTGCAATTCCACGGAATAATGTCATTTGAGCTGGTGTTAGAAGATCAATTGGATATCAGTCGGAGTAGGGGTAAGGATTGGGTAATGTTGGATAACGCCACACTCAGCAATATTCCAGCCACGGTGGCGGTCTGTAAATATTCGAGTCTGGACCAGACGATCCAGTGATCAACAGCAGGGGGTACGATGACACGTGTCGACCAAGGGGCGTTACTCACCCGAGTGTTAAGGTTCCTTCACAATTATTTCGAACTGACAGTAATCAAGGAGAATCAGCCAGAACATAAATATTTCAAAGCTTCGATTCGCATTCGCGAGGGAATCTTGAAATGACTCTGAATATGGATCGAATGTCAAAGAATTCCAACAGAAAATTTAAAACGCCCCTCAAAATATCTTAGAATGTAACACAAATTCCCGGAAATCATCAAGAATGCTGCTGGAATGTTGGATGTAAAAACCTGTTGAATCTAGACTATTTATCAGCATCTGCCAAACTCCCATGGCGTATGGATCCCCTGGACCAGATTGCTGTGCTCCAACAAGAGCAGGTCCCGGTTCCCGAAAGCGATCGTAGCTATAATCAGCTAGTCTTTATGGGTGGACGTCGGTTCTAACGGAATGTCTGGGTCTCAGATCTCCAACGAGTGCGAGTTCAAGGACTGCCTTGAAGACCGGGGCATAGGATTTCCTGTGGGTTTCCCTTAACCCAAGCTGTAGAGCATATGCCATGCTTTATTCTATAAGATGATGCTTTTGTGATACAGAACTTATTGGCGAAACTGTACGGCCATTTACTCTCCACAGTGACCAGAGAATATACAGCTACATGATCTCCAGGGCGGATGGGTAGTGGATTATGTATTTGGAAGCATGGTCCAGTGACGGCAAATACTACTCCTCATCACCATACTGCCAAGGCATTCATGTCACGTTTTATGCAATGCGACAATGTTCTTGACACAAGTGCCCATTTGAAGAACACTCGGGACATTCCGGCTGTATATTCGAGGTGTATTCGAGGTACATTCCAGCTGAATTCCAAATGTGATCGAAATATTCCAATGCATTCGAAGAATATTCCATCTGAATTGCAGCAGCAGTCGCGATACATTCCGATTCACTCGAGGACATTCAGGACATTCTGACAGGATTTGAAGTGGCTTGGCTTTTTCATTCGAATTCTTCTTCGACAAATGTTGTTTGATATTTTTTCATTTTGAATGTACCTTGAAAGTATTGAACATGTTTAAATTAGGGGTGAAACGGCACACCGCGGTTTTTGATTAAAACCGCTGTATTTGGCCTTCGGTTCTGTATACCATAACGGAATCCAAAAATTCGATATTTCTGGTTTTCGCATTTAAAAAACCTTTTATACCTTTTTCTAAAACGTCTAGAAATAGGATCATATGCATGGCTAGACTGGATTTACTGAGAACACATTACATCGAGAGGCAATTTTTCACGTGACATGACAAAACTTACCTCTAATATGTTCTCTCTCTCTCTCTCTCCCTCTCTCTCTCTCTCTTTCTCTCTTTGTTTAATCCAATCATTTCAAAAACATTATCAGCAGCAACAATTCATTCATGATAAAATAACAAAACGATCTACTTGATACTCATTATATTAAACTTCGATATGTTTCAACATCTGATCAGCTATGAATGTGACAAATAGACCTAAAATTAGGTGTTATTTATAGTTGTGATCATTCGACAAAACTGGCGTCAACCTGGGTGATCTCGCGTGAGATTTGGAATGCAGGCTATTACGAACAGTGCGCGAAGGATCGCTTGCCATCCGCTGTTCCATTCTTGTGTTGTGTTAATTTATTTAATATATTTAACATAATTTCTGAAATGACAATTTGGTTCATTCAAAATAACAGATGTTATTGTTAAGCTTTCCGTGTTATTAAACAATGTAAGGTTTAGTCTGGCTCTTGTCAATTTTCAGCCTTATGACCATATCTCATATACCGAACCGAAACGGACCGTACCGTTGGTGTACCCTTTCACCACTAGTTCAGATCATTCGGGCAGGTGACAAACAGTTGACCCGAATAGTTGGAATACATTCAGAATTCCCCAAGAAGTTTTAGAATACAGTCTCCCGCAATTTTCAATCTGACAGCATTCCGGGTCGTTTCGCCTCAAGTGTAAAAGTGGTGTTAGACACGCCCCTCACGTCACGTGTTTAATATAATTACATAAACACGCGTTTACGTGGTGAATATACGTTTCATCCGTCCGTCCATACGAACGTACGAATTAGAATATCTTTTGAACCGTTGGCCAGATTCTTTTCAGATTTGGCATAAGAAAGATCCCAGTCATGTTTGGTGACCGCACCCTTCATTTCAAGGTCCCGAGGGGACTTAAACGTTTTACCCTGTCAGTGAAATATGTCAATATAAGCTTTATCTAAGGAAATAAGTGCAAGGCCAAGTCGATTTTGGTGACCTTCACTTAATTTCCAAGGTCATTTCGACGCTATGAAGATTACAGTATGTTAACCTGCATGTTAAGGTTGTCAGCAGTATATCTCAAGAACAATTCACGGGACTTTTTTCATATCTGACACCAAGCTTTATCTAGGGAAGGCGCAAGGTTGATTTTGATGTGCTTCACATAATCTTCCGTGTCACGGCTAATTTTGAAGATTTCAGCATATTAAACTGCATGTTAAGATTGGCAGCAAGATATCTCAAGAGCATTTCACTGGATTTTCTTCGTAGACTTTCAAGAACCCCATTGAACGTGTTTCAAAGAGCAATTAATTTCTTTATTACTATTTTTGTGCATAAATCATACACTATGAAATTCATGCCAACGTCAGACTGAGTCTTGAATATATTAGTGTGTTTGAACAGCTACAGAGCAAGATATTAAGAGAGGTTGACTGTCATGTTTTTGTTGACATTTAACTTCATTTTAAACTACGATCTTCACTTTCATTACTCTTTAAGTCTGATTTGATAATTGTCACCATGGTGACAGTGCTTGCTTTGTGGGTTTGTGTTTGTACCCATGTGGGGAATCGAACCTGGGTCCTCTGCGTGACAAGCCAACACATTAATCACTAGGCTATTCACCGCCCTCCTCATTATAAGAATTGTTTATTGTGTATACTGTGTATGGGAAAGCATGATTTGCTCAAGGTTCAGTATCAAGGTTTACAATAAATATGTTCTGGAGAATATAGAGATGATTAAGCCTTCTAATTTGCTAGTAACATTTTTACCTCCAAGTCATGCTGTATGTCCTACAAAATATTTGCTGTGCAAAATAGAATGTGTTCGTGGTCAGAATTTCGTAGACCTAAATAGTATGTTTTGACTGTCCGAAAAAGTATCGGAAACGGACAGAATTCTCACGTTTGATGGCGGCTGGACGCTCTTGAATCATCAAGTATGTGTCTTATCCAAAATGATATAGTCGGAGTATTGTTGAATGCGCCATGAAATATAGTCACTCTCTAGAATTCATCTAGCACCGCACCGAAATATTCCTATGACGGCCTTCGATATAGTTTGAAGGGTCAATACTGCGACCCCCGTTTAACGTTGTCAATGTTATTTGGTAAGATAAACATGTTACCTGTCCGTATCATTCAGCGATATGTTGATCTCCGTCAATAGACAGGAAATAAATTAACTGTTCCAATCCTGAGCCACACCCTGTGTTGGTAAGGGGGTCATGCTCAGGTCACGTCCCGTATCTTCCGTGACACTGATTGTTGTGAAGTCAAGCCAATGCTACACACTAAATTGTATAGATTGTGACAGCGAACGACATGTTTACATTTGAAGTATTTACTCATCGTTAATTTATAACGTTTGACCGAGTGACTCAAAAGCGGGCATAATTTAAAAAATTAGATACTATTATTGGTTAAAATACCACAATTTTAGGTGATTTAGGCGACCATTTTGTTTTTCAATTTTGAGTGTCAAAAACACTTTTTTCAATTTGGTATCCTATAGCCTGCATACCAAATCCTACTGAAAACGAATCTTCAATTTGGTGTATCCTCAATCGGTCTTAGGGTAATGTCAGTTAGTCGTTTCCAGGTAAATATTTACCTTCTGCGACAGAAATTAACGCCGGTCCTTAGACCCGAAGCCGACTGAACACGACTCGGACCGACATCTTTTATTTTCTGTAGGTCCTTATTACTGAAAGTTTATTTATCCCCTATAAATAGGAGTATTTGCCTGAACATTCCGATCTGGACCCACAACATTTTGTGGTTCTGGACCTAGATTTTCGAAACTCTCTTAAAGCTAAGATAGTCTTAAGTTAATGATAATGATAATGTATGGCACTTACGACTATCTTTGTTTTGAGAGTTTTGAAAAGCTAACCACAGGGTTATCGGACTATGAGTTATTCGGGGTTAAGGGCAAACACTGCTTACCTATTCACATTTCCAAAGGTTTAGGGCTTCACTTCTGGAGGATTATAAAGGGCCACTGGAATGAATGCTGAATTTCATAATTCAAAATTGTGGAAATGTCCAGATTTAACCGGAATTAAACCAACTTCATTACATACTCTGGGGTTCATTAATATTGCCATTATCTGGGATTGTTTTCACGAGGGTAGAAACATAATTTCATAACTTAAAGTTGAAAAAGTACCCTGATTTAGCAGTAAGGAAGCTGAATATAAGACAATATCTGAATATTCTGAAGTTCATGAAAATCGACATTTGGAACAGTTTTCAAGGGGTAAATTATGCGAATGTGAGTATATAGCCTTACACTGCGACATTTGTTTCTTCTTATTCATAGCCGCACCCAGCAATGTTCCAGCTACATGGCGGCGGTGTGTAAATACTCGAATCTCTACCAGATATAAGACAATCCAGTGATCAATATCATGAACGTCGATCTACACCATTGGGATATGATGACATGTGTTACCCGCTCCCGTCATTGCTTCTCCCGACAAAGTCAAGCCGATGACCTGGGTTCGACTCCCCACATAAGTACTGTGTGTGACGCCCGTTTCTGATGTCCCACCGTGATGTTGCAGGAATGTTGCTAAAAGCGGCCTAAAAACATTCTCACTTATCCATGAAATCGGTACTTTCAAGCGTGGTAGCGAATACATAGACAACTCGATACATACCTCCAAATTCTCACGCAATGGATTTGAAGCTGACGCATTAATTACTAGTGTCACGCTCTCGCGAAAAAACTGGTAAATCTCAGGCCGAACAGGGTTCATATGAAACATACACACACGAATCCGTTAAAAGACGAGAGAAGGAACTTTGCAATTATGCTTTTGATTCAGCGGTCTCTCCAGGACAGGTGTTGTCGGGCTTTGGTCCCGGTATCTTCGTTAATCCTTTTCTCTCTTGGAAGCTCTGCTGTATGTATACTCTTCAAAAAAAAGTAGGGATCTTCATTTTTTTTTTATTTTTTACGATTAAAAATATTTAGGAGATGTATCCAGTCAATCAATGTTGATATGATATTGGTGAATGTTTTGAGCGTGCATCATTATTTGCACTTCCTTAAAACCATGGTTGTTTGGAATGTAGTCGCTTTTGAAAGACGATTGGTGTATGGCATGTAATTTGCATGTATACGATTTTCATTTTAAAACAAACGACTAGAAACAAACACTAACAAATGTGTGATGCAAGATGAATGTCAAATTAATGTTCAAAGTGATTTCTCGACCTCCATGAAAAAACGTCAAAATCCAGAATGGGACCCCATGCACGTGTATGGGGCCACTGCGTTGTGCACGTGCATATCATGCGTTGTGTTTAGAGGTGGTAATAGAGGGACATGGTGGGCGTTCTTAAGATGTCTTTCCTAGAAACGTTTGTTAACGTTTACACTTCCTATCCAAATTGAAAGTTCTATATCCCCTACTTTTTTTAAGAGTACATAAAACGCCATGTTTCTACAAAACTATGGAAAGGGGAATGACCTCTTGACATGTGATCTGACCCCTGTGTGACTTCACACTGGCATGGCATCTGCCAGTCACAACGCTCCTTTGATACAGGTTGATATGGTAAATAGGTCAACATTGACCGACATCTTGACCTTATTTATATATTCAAGGCAATATTTGATAAAGTGACGGCGTTAACATAAACTATTATCACACGCCTTGGAAAATCATTCCAACAATAAATGTGCTGTCAACGAATGGACTACTGACTTATCCACATTTATAAATCAAGTTCAGTTCTTTGCCTGTTTTCGCTTATATCTGAAACTTGTAGGGAGGAAACTGAAAACGTGGACACAACAATTGAATTGTTTGGATTACAAAGATAATCATGGTGTTACAAGGATCTGTATTCCTGCAGGACTCAGATACCAATGTCAGTCTGGATTTTAGCTGTGTGTATCGGGAAACGCACGCACTTCCGCCCCTACCAAAAGGATCTTTGATCTTCCAGAAGGTAATGAATGATATCCGTCGGGACACTCTTACAAATAACACTGAAAGTGATAAAGATCCTTCGAAAAACAAATCAGAACAATCAGATAACAAAAAGAAAAGGTTGTTTCACCGCCGCGTCATGGTCAAAGGGACATATATTTACGTCTTTCTGAGCAGGAAGCAGACGACAACTGATGGACAAAATGGCCCCTGGAAGCAGACGACAACTGATGGCACGAAACAAAGGCGCTGGACAACGCATCTCGGATCTCAGGAATCGCGAAGGAAAGTGTCGGAGAGTGATCTATTTCGACGTCAAAATCGCCTGAGTATGGAAAATGACGTGTTCCTGCCGTCTGTGACGACATGTGGAGCTGCAGACTGCAAACCTCGTTCCTACTCAGAGCCTTTTAGGAGTCGGATCAACTAAAAAGTAGGACTAATAATGAAGGAGAGAAATATAGACAAAGTCTGATTTACTGGGCGGAATTTTCCATCCTGCAAAATGACTATTTTCAATAATAAGATTAATCTGGATGGCAGGCATATGTTTAAACATTAAGCTATCACTCCTCCATAAACTTTCATTGAAGTAGATGGTTGATTAAATTTGAAGCATTTAATCATTGTTTCTCTAGAACATTTCCCATGGTAACATTGTATTGTGGATGGCAGATTATATTTCAAGTATTTAGACATCGTTCCTCTATAATGTTTTCCATAGTAACATTGTAGTGTATAGCAGATTGTAATTGAAGTATTTAGACATCGATCCTCTATGTTTTCCACTGTAACAGTTAGTAACAATGTAGTCGATAGTAGATAAATATTTGAAGCATTTTTTCATCGTTTATCGTTTCGCTGTAATATTTAACACAGTAGCATTGTAGTAGGTGGCAGATAATATTACGTTTTAAGTATTTAGCCATCGATCCTCTCTAGAGTTTTCCAAGGTAACATTGTAATACATGACAGATTGTATTTGAACAACTTAGCCATCACTCCTCTACAATGTTTTCCATGGTAATATAGTAATATATGGTAGGTTGTATTTTCAGAAAATTAGCCATCGTTTCTCTTTAATGTTTTCCACGGTAACATTGTATTAGATGGCAGGTTATATCTAAAGCATTCAGTCATCGTTCTTCAATAAGGGTTTCCGTGGAAACATTGTTTTTTATGACATATCATATTTTTCATAGTGATGGTGTGCGAGAAAGGATGGAGGCGGCACAGCACGTGTTAATGAATCAATAACTGTCTCGGCACTTATACACGTGCATCTTGAACACGCGGCTGGCCCTTTCTCAGTGAGCTGTGTCAGTGTTTTCATCATAGTTTGTTAAACAAGTTATCGTGACCCC
Organism: Haliotis asinina; assembly: GCF_037392515.1. Taxonomy (NCBI): domain Eukaryota; kingdom Metazoa; phylum Mollusca; class Gastropoda; order Lepetellida; family Haliotidae; genus Haliotis; species Haliotis asinina. The sequence goes on along the minus strand of NC_090286.1, from coordinate 30,206,382 downwards.
TTACCCCTTTGGCAGTCATGAACAAGATCAACTTCTGTACTATCTTCCCAGAACAAAATGAGTGACACACTCACCTACCCCACCCATCAGTCCGCTTTTGAGCCAGACGGACTGTAGACTGTATTTGAGGCATTAAGATATCGTTCCTCAAAAGCGTATTCTGTAGTAATGTTACAGTAGATGCCCCAGCTGACGATTTCACGTTGTCGCATCGTTAAACTTACGTTGTTACAATAGCTGTGGCCTGTCGTTGCGAGACTTCACTTTTCCGTCGCAACAAGGTTAAAGTAGGTTAAAATATTTGATACCAACGCATTTTACGCTGTCTTAACGTTTTATTTAATGTCAATAGTAATAGTTCTCCCAATAGTGAACTCTTCATACGAAATTTACTTCAATGTTTAATCGTCTGTGTCAATCTTGTTTTGGTCGTGTGTATTCTGAAGCTGTAGCAGAATAGAGAAGTGAAAAACGCAAAGTGAAGTGTTTTACAGAAAACTGACACCAAGTAATACGAAGCGTTGTTTTAACGTTTTGGGGAGCCCAGAGCACAGTAAATGTACAGCGTTGTGATAACGTTGTGATAACGTTGGTACAACGCTACCATAAAATGACGTAAAATAAACGTGTCACAACGTTGTATGTTAGCTGGAGATAGGTAATGTATGAAGCATCTTTTCTCCATAGCCTAAACATAGCACGATTTGTGTAAATTATGGTCTTTTCTTGGTGTATTGATAGGCTACTCGTCAGACCATGAGAGCCAGTTAGACCGATAAATATCTCGAATGTTACAAGGTATATATGATGATTGAGAAACTCCAAGTAAACGGCGGCGACGTACGACCAACAAAACAAGAGACTGTATCTATCTGTGATCTCACATGACTTGAAGGTGTATCATGGACTATTCTAAAACCGCTAGCTAGCGAATTTTCGGAGACGATTTCCCATCGACGGCAATCATCGAGGGCGAGTTGTTACGACTGGAAACAATTTGTCACCAGATAAATGAGTGTTTCAATGTCCGACACCAATAATCGATTCTGAGCCAGGTACATCGGTGAATGGAGGCATGAATAACGATACAAAGGTCACTGATTAACCATTCATCACAATGAAAACCAGTTTGGATGGTGACATGCTAAGACTCTCCGGTCGGCTGTTTTTACAAGGATGAGACGCCGGAGGACCATTCCGTCTCGGAATCAGCCTGGGGCGGTGGTTAAAGCGTTCGCTCATCACGCTGAGGATCTGGGTTCGATTCCCCACATGGGTACAGTGTATGAAGCCCATTTCTGGTGTCCCTGTTGGAATATAGTTAATAGCGGTGTCATACCCATGCTCATTCACTCAAGCTGTGTTACTGTAACTCACATACCTGTGCTTGTTACCATTTTGTAACAGGTGACATGTTCCTGTCTTCTTGCTTAATGCAGCAATGGTTTAAGTGTGTTACAAAAGAAATCCTCTGCTGTCAAATTTCAGTTTGTCTGTGTAATGATGGCAATAAAACAGAAACCAAGCTCGTTTGTGTATTGTATGAACGCTTCAACCACTACGTCCTATCATGTTTATAAGTGTTTGTGTAAATCTGAGTGTATTTTATGATTGTATGCATTGTACTGATTGTCTGCAAAGTTCTTATGATTCGTAAATGTCAATAGTATTCTGATTTTAAAGTTCCGATTGTATATAGTTCTTATTGTCTGTTGAGTTGTGATAGTGCGCAAAAATCAAAATAATTACGGTTTTATTTATTATGAAAGGGCCGCTGGAAATCGGTGTTTATAGAATCGGTAGCTATGTCCTGTCTTTTCTATGACACCCTCGGGTCACACCGGGTTATAAGCAATGGTAATTGCTTGTTGCCCAACGATGCACCCAGCACTACACCTATCGCACCCAATCGTCCTAAATGCTATGTAATCGTAAAGGTTTGAGAAATTAATAACAACAAAGGTTCGTAATGTTATATCGGTTGTAGGAATTTAAATTCCCACACACCATACCCCCAGGTCCATCTGTCAGAGAGCAAAAGGTTAGTGTTTCGATACAATGGAAGCGTCAGCGCAGATAGATATTGAAAGGGCTTGTCAGCCTGCATACCTATCGCAATATAGATCTTAAACGTTACATTTGCATCCCATTACCCCATTTGTCACCACTCGCCCCCTTTCCGTAACCTCCAAAACGACTCGTCCCCAATTCGTCAACTCTCGCCTCTTTCCGTAACCTCCAAGACGACTCGTCCCCAATTCGTCAACTCTCGCCTCTCTCCGTAACCTCCAAGACGACTCGTCCCCAATTCGTCAACTCTGGTCTCTTTCCATAACCTCCAAGACGACTCGTCCCCTATTCGTCAACTCTCGCCCGTTTCCGTAACCTCCAAGTATACTCTGTTCATGACCCACTCACGGGACAAGTCGAATACCGACTTCTTGGCGGTTACGGAAAGGTGGTGACGAATCGTTCTCTCTACTCATGGTTTGTAGTAACTTTGTACCTCCTGACGCAGATCAAGCGAGTTCTTCATTCACCGGAAGCACAGCTGTTTAAAAACTTTCCGTAATGCAGAAAACAGCATTGTTGGGAAATCTCCATTTTGTCGGGAACGTTCTTGGCGCGTTCAGTAGGCAGAGCGACCTGGATTGTTCTCTCACATCTCCAGCCTCATATTTAACAATTACTCACGTGAAATATTTTTATTCAAATTTTAAGCGCAACTCGTGGTACATCAGACCGTTCTTCGCCTCCATTCCCCCTTCCACCTTCCGGTTCAACGGAGTGAAGGAACAGGAGGGTATTATATGGAAACATTAGTTACCTCCCCTACTTCATTCGTCCATTATGCCAGAAGTATTTTCATGTAATGTTAAAATGTTTAAATGTTACGAAATTTCTAACAATAGAGACGACAAATAAGACAAATAAATTCCAACAGGTTCATGATAAAATTAGGCAATATGGTATTTCTTTCTTAATTTTGCTTATTCTTGTTCCGTCGCTCCGTTCAACCGGGAACTGGCAGGGTAATGGAGGCGAAGAACAATCTGAATACCACAAGGGGCGCTTAAAATGTTGAATAGAACATATTTCACGTGAGCAATTATTCAACATGGGGTAGACAATCTGAAAGCACAACCAAGTGAGGAAATGGGAGTGCAGCTTTGATGGTGATGAGATTTTATTTTGACATGAAAAATATTTTTCGATCAGAGGGAAGTACGTTGCCAACATTTGCTCGCTTTGCTCGCATACAAGAAGACTGGTCATATTCTCTACGCTGCGCAACCGTATTTGCGATACAGCTTGCCAATGGCTAAATGATGCCACCTTTGAAGATAGTGGTATCATCCCGTGTTGCTGCCTATGACCGGATGCGCCTGCACCGATTCAGACGTCTCTGATATAGTAATAGTTGTAGTTTCCAATCTGCTGTTCCATAATAAACATTCACGTCTCATATAATGTCATGTGACCATTGGTTTGTTGACATGAAATTTCATAAATGATGAGAATTGAATAAATATCATCCTGGCCGTGCTGTGAATCTATGACTTTACAACTCAGTCAATAAAAAGTGCAGATAATAATTTCTCTGAACATACCCATAATGCCAACACTCAATCACCTTGAATTGACCCAAATTTCCATCTCCGTTTTATGGACTCGACAGATTACATGCAGACGATACTGACAAAATATAACTGTCAATTTTCACCTTTATCTTTTCGTTTTCCCCCGAGAAAACAAAAACTGCAAAAATTGCAAACTACTACTAGAAATGTCAACTCTGATAAGTTCAGCCCCTCGGTGGCATCTCCATATTCCCATCAGCTTATATCAGCATCCGTCAACATTCACAATGAGAACGAGGTTTGTTCTTTTACATTTCTTATTTTTAAACAAATTCCAATTATGAAATTTCTTCAGTATGTCAAGGTCTGAAACACAATAGTTTTATTATAAGGTTTATGTCAAATTAAGTGAATGACATAGAAACTTCAGAAATGGCGCTAACTGGTCTTGTTAGTTGCAGGGAAAGCACAATCTAAACTACCGCGCTCCCTGTTGATCGGAGAAACACAATCGGCAACTGTAAACAAGCAGAAAACATCGGTGAATAGCTGATCTATCTTCAAGACAAATTTTATTTCATTCTGATAAGAAATAATGAAGCAAATCGTTAGAAAACACTCTAAAATGGCGATAACTGGTCGCTAACCATATTGCCATATTCAAAGTACTAAGAACGTAGCTGACAGAACTGTGTTTCAGACAGAAACGTTTTCACAAGAATCATGCGATTGACGGTGAGAGATTCAAATGCACATACGTGCGTTTGTTAACGCAACGGCACTCACAGGTTTATTTCTGACGACCCTGCGACTTGTTGTGGTGATTGTATGAACGCTTCCCATAGTTTCAGGAAATGTAATTATGAAAAAAAGAACGTTTCAAATCAATGGACAGCTAGGTTAGTGTGTGGTACTGTGACGTAGCTATGCTGATTTATAAAATTTAAGGACACCTAGGTTAGTGTGTGGTACTGTGAAGTAGCTATGCTGATATATAGAATGTGAGGACACCTAGGTTAGTGTGTGGTACTGTGAAGTAGCTATGCTGATATATAGAATGTGAGGACACCAAGGTTAGTATGTGGTACTGTGAAGTAGCTATGCTGATATATAGAATGTGAGGACACCAAGGTTAGTATGTGGTACTGTGAAGTAGCTATGCTGATATATAGAATGTGAGGACACCTAGGTTAGTGTGTGGTACTGTGAAGTAGCTATGCTGATATATAGAATGTGAGGACACCAAGGTTAGTATGTGGTACTGTGAAGTAGCTATGCTGATATATAGAATGTGAGGACACCAAGGTTAGTATGTGGTACTGTGAAGTAGCTATGCTGATATATAGAATGTGAGGACACCTAGGTTAGTATGTGGTACTGTGAAGTAGCTATGCTGATATATAGAATGTGAGGACACCTAGGTTAGTATGTGGTACTGTGAAGTAGCTATGCTGATATATAGAATGTGAGGACACCAAGGTTAGTATGTGGTACTGTGAAGTAGCTATGCTGATATATAGAATGTGAGGACACCAAGGTTAGTATGTGGTACTGTGAAGTAGCTATGCTGATATATAGAATGTGAGGACACCAAGGTTAGTGTGTGGTACTGTGAAGTAGCTATGCTGATATATAGAATGTGAGGACACCTAGGTTAGTGTGTGGTACTGTGAAGTAGTTATGCTGATATATAGAATGTGAGGACACCAAGGTTAGTATGTGGTACTGTGAAGTAGCTATGCTGATATATAGAATGTGAGGACACCAAGGTTAGTGTGTGGTACTGTGAAGTAGCTATGCTGATATATAGAATGTGAGGACACCTAGGTTAGTGTGTGGTACTGTGAAGTAGCTATGCTGATATATAGAATGTGAGGACACCTAGGTTAGTGTGTGGTACTGTGAAGTAGCTATGCTGATATATAGAATGTGAGGACACCAAGGTTAGTGTGTGGTACTGTGAAGTAGCTATGCTGATATATAGAATGTGAGGACACCTAGGTTAGTGTGTGGTACTGTGAAGTAGCTATGCTGATATACAGAATGTGAGGACACCAAGGTTAGTGTGTGGTACTGTGAAGTAGCTATGCTGATATATAGAATGTGAGGACACCAAGGTTAGTATGTGGTACTGTGAAGTAGCTATGCTGATATATAGAATGTGAGGACACCAAGGTTAGTGTGTGGTACTGTGAGGTAGCTATGCTGATATATAGAATGTGAGGACACCAAGGTTAGTGTGTGGTACTGTGAAGTAGCTATGCTGATATATAGAATGTGAGGACACCTAGGTTAGTGTGTGGTACTGTGAAGTAGCTATGCTGATATATAGAATGTGAGGACACCAAGGTTAGTATGTGGTACTGTGAAGTAGCTATGCTGATATATAGAATGTGAGGACACCAAGGTTAGTGTGTGGTACTGTGAAGTAGCTATGCTGATATATAGAATGTGAGGACACCTAGGTTAGTGTGTGGTATTGTGAAGTAGCTATGCTGATATATAGAATGTGAGGACACCTAGGTTAGTGTGTGGTACTGTGAAGTAGCTATGCTGATATATAGAATGTGAGGACACCAAGGTTAGTGTGTGGTACTGTGAAGTAGCTATGCTGATATATAGAATGTGAGGACACCTAGGTTAGTGTGTGGTACTGTGAAGTAGCTATGCTGATATACAGAATGTGAGGACACCAAGGTTAGTATGTGGTACTGTGAAGTAGCTATGCTGATATATAGAATGTGAGGACACCAAGGTTAGTATGTGGTACTGTGAAGTAGCTATGCTGATATATAGAATGTGAGGACACCAAGGTTAGTGTGTGGTACTGTGAGGTAGCTATGCTGATATATAGAATGTGAGGACACCAAGGTTAGTGTGTGGTACTGTGAAGTAGCTATGCAGATATATAGAATGTGAGGACACCAAGGTTAGTGTGTGGTACTGTGAGGTAGCTATGCTGATATATAGAATGTGAGGACACCAAGGTTAGTGTGTGGTACTGTGAAGTAGCTATGCTGATATATAGAATGTGAGGACACCAAGGTTAGTATGTGGTACTGAAGTAGCTATGCTGATATATAGAATGTGAGGACACCTAGGTTAGTATGTGGTACTGAAGTAGTTATGCAGATATATAGAATGTGAGGACACCTAGGTTAGTGTGTGGTACTGTGAAGTAGCTATGCTGATATACAGAATGTGAGGACACCAAGGTTAGTGTGTGGTACTGTGAAGTAGTTATGCTGATATATAGAATGTGAGGACACCTAGGTTAGTGTGTGGTACTGTGAAGTAGTTATGCTGATATATAGAATGTGAGGACACCAAGGTTAGTGTGTGGTACTGTGAAGTAGCTATGCTGATATATAGAATGTGAGGACACCAAGGTTAGTGTGTGGTACTGTGAAGTAGCTATGCTGATATATAGAATGTGAGGACACCAAGGTTAGTATGTGGTACTGAAGTAGCTATGCTGATATATAGAATGTGAGGACACCTAGGTTAGTATGTGGTACTGAAGTAGCTATGCAGATATATAGAATGTGAGGACACCTAGGTTAGTGTGTGGTACTGTGAAGTAGCTATGCTGATATATAGAATGTGAGGACACCTAGGTTAGTATGTGGTACTGCGACCTAAGTATGCTAATGTATATATCAGTACAACATCTTTTCATCTCCATCTCTTAGTGGTACCTAAGAGGTTTAATTATTTGAAATAAACAAAAACAATAATTACATAAATGGAAAAAAACAGCACTACAATGAAACAGAGTTATCGTTCTTGTTTACAGTTGTACTTCTGGTGCTCATGCGCCAATATGAAATGCGTGCACAGGGACACGAGTTGCTATTCGGCTTGTCCCGGAATAACACGAGTTGGTCACGAATTGGGATTGCCCATCGCCATTACAAACATCCTTCTCCATCCCACTTGAAGCAACCACCAGGAGCTGTTCCTAGAATAAATACTTCAGATCATAAAATGTGTAGGGGATGTTGGGGCTATTTTAGTATAAACAGTTTAGTCTGTGAAACACATGCAGAGGATGTGTACAACACCTATGTACACACCTAGTTTAGGAAGCCTGATTGTATAAATACTAGGATAGGACCAGACTTATCACATTCCTCCAGCCGACACGCAGACGGTACCACTTCGGAACAGACAGTTCATCATAGCGAAAACAGACACAAGAAATATAGTATGTGTACTCAAGAACGTAACCTGACGGTTCTCGATGTTTTCCTTGGGCAAGAAGAAGTAATCATACAAGAATCCAATCACATAAGGATTCTTGTAGAGGGCTATAGTCCTGGAATGTCGACCACAGTGTCTCAAAGGCGCTCCGCCTTGAAATCCTCTACCAAATCGGACCATGTTTCACAAAGAACTAAACGTAGGACGGAAATACAGCATGTAATGAAAAGATGTGAACAAGACTCGCCAGCAGACTCTGAGCATTCAACTGATTCCATCGGTTCCAAGGTCCCGCTTCTTCCATGTATGTCAGGAAAAGAAAAGAGCCCCTCAGATGAAAACAGTTCTTCGATGATGACAAAGATGAATCGTTTGGACTGCTACATGCCACGTGATTCTTCATCCTATGCTAGCAAAAAGCTATCAGTGCATTGGGCAGATAATTCTAATTCAGCGATAGAAAAGGTACACTACATTGAAGCTACTCCCAGAGATCCACGGCAGAGGTCTTCTTCAATAGTGATCCCACTGATGCCCCGACTTGCTAAAGGGCCTGTTTGTTTGCCTTTGATACCAGCAAGTGATTGTGAAATTTCTCTTTCATGACGGTATTGTGTTGAGTGGTGCAGTACGACCGAGCTTGAAGCCGATTTGTTTGAAATGTAGGTTATTTATTTTATCAACCAATAAAATGCATTATCTGCCGAATGATCTTTTTTCTTATTCCTTTACATCTGGAATGCTGGAATGGGGCGGTGGGATAGCCTAGTGGTTAAAGCGTTCGCTCGTCGTGCTGAAGACCTGTGTTCGATTCCCCACGAGTAAAACGTTTTGAAGCCTATATCTGGTCTTCTCCGTCGTGATATTGCAGAAATACTGCCAAAAGCGGCGTTAAGCTAAAGCTCACTGTATTTATAATTACCCCCAAGATCTTGGACAGAGAGCAAGCCTAAAGAGTTTACGGTCTAAGATTCGAGACCGGAAGGACTAAGTCACGAATGTTGGTAAAAGCGGCGTAAAACTAAACTCACTCGCTCACGTATTACAATTGAGGCAGCATAAAAAGAATTAAATGTTTCTCGGGCACATTTTTTTCAAAGTAAAAAAGTGACGATGGGGGGGAACACGTTTTTTTCTCTAAGAAATGCAGCTTGGGAAGTTCAGCAAGTGTTAATGAGTTACAGATTCAGTCACACTCGTTCTTACAGACACTCATTCATAAAGTGGACAAATGAATGATCGGGACGCGACCAAATCAGTTTTTTTTTAAAGGTGGGGGGGAGGGGAGAGAATTTTTGTTACGCACACAAATAAATGTGACCCGAGAAAGATTTCACTTTTCACTTAACCTAAGCGATAATCTAATTATTAGTGCTCTTCAACAATTTGTTACATAAGCTTGAAATATTGGTTATTTACAATCTGGAATAAAATTCGCACGTGTGAAGGGAAGCCTCAGTAACTCAAATAGCTCTTCCGCTGGGTGGACTCTTTCTGTAATAGGTCCACAGCAACCAAATGATGGTTTTGAAAGGCAAAATGGGCAAACACATCTGTGGATTGCGCCTAGTCGGTGGAGGACGGGATTCTAGTAGTTGAGGGCACTGCGTCGAGGAATACTGTTCCCTTGTGCAACACAGCACTTCGGACGTACCTTCTCCTAGGTGACCGGTGAACATCCGGGTTAGAATTGATCTTCAGTAACCCATGCTTGTCGTGGGTGGCGACTAACGGGATAGCACGATCAGGCTCGCTGACTTGGATGACACGTCATTGTATCCATAGAGCGATGGCCATAACGCTATCACTGGTCTTTCCGGTCAAGGTTCGATTATTTAGAGACAACCGTCATATAGCTCAAGGGTTGTTTTTAAAAGTCGATGCCTTCCCTTCCTCCGGGATACCAGTTATTAACTGATATTGCTTAAATACTTAGTGAAACTGGCCAAACAATTTTCTTCACCTAATTATGCCACCCCAACCCCTCTTTCCATAATTGAAAGAACAATTCACAGTTACTTAAAGTCCAGCTTGATGTTGTTTTAGACTTATAAATTCCCAAAATCTGTAAATAGCTAAAGGCACCACTTCAAGATCGGTCTCACGAGCCTGCCAAATTATTGTTGAAAGGTTTTTGAGTTGTGCTCCAGAAACGAAGCTTACCCCTCAGTTCTGAAAATAAATCTAAATCGTTTTCAATAGAAAACATAAAAATGCCCAAAATGTGCAAATAGCAAAGGGCACCACCTTAGGTTCTGTTTGATATATCTACCAAGTTTGCAGAAAAAAACATTTTTTTAAGTTATGCTCCGGAAACGAAGCCCACCACTCCCATTAAGACCAAGCCCAAAACGTTCCCATGGAAACTGAGAAAAATAAAATGACAAAACCTATGCATAGCAAAAGGTGAAAACCTATGCATAGCAAAAGGTGTCAACTTATGTTTTGTTTGTTTCATCTACCAATATATGTGTGGAAAATGTTTAACAGTTTTAGAGCTATGCTGGGGAAACAAAATAAAAATTGGGACTGAAAGGACGGACTGACCGCGGAATGAGGCATCGACTATATCTCCCTGCATTACATGCCAGGGGGATAAAAAGGAAACCCCACCAAGAAAAGAAAACTAAGAATTTCACTTTTGACAATGGGGAAAATTGGAATCTTTTTTTTAAAATCCTATGTGACATGGATATTAGAGTCTAGGGGTGGAGCGAGTTGGCTTGGGTCTGCAGGTATCTAAATGATTAGCCTGTAAACTGTGGTGCAACTGAAGAAAACTACCTTGTACTGAAACCTATCTATGCACATTTTTTAAGCAAACACTGTCTTTCAAACATACGAAACCTGCTCTTCAGACATACAAAACAATAAACTCTGATCCTTAGTTTTGGTTTCCGCTTTTTAGATACTGCCTTATTACTGTGTTTATTTACAAAATATATCACAAATACTTAAACTGATGTTTCAAACGTAAAACTCTAAAGTCAGCAAGTGGTATGTAAAATGTCTATTCTGTTTTCTTTGTGGGAATGTTTGCAAAACAGCTTTAGCAAATACTAAATCCATTTTCGAATTATTCTGTCGCAAGTTCCCATGGTTACAGCCAGTTTGAACGTCAGATATAAACTCTTGATATGTACATGCATATTCTGCAAAATACTCAAACCATGGCAACAACAATGTCAGTTTGTTCATGGATATGAAGACTTAACTGTTAACACGTTTTTTAAGATAAACAAAAACTTGTGAAAAAACAAGTGGAAATAGATCAACTGTCTCTTGTCTACCCCAAATCATACTGTTCACACCATTTACTGAAGTTGAAAAAACAAATCATCTGAAACATATGTCAAGTCCAACTTAATTTTTTTGGCCTAAGCCCAGATCATTTCCATGGAAATCACGAAAAATAAAAATGCCAAAAATCAGCAAATAGCAAAAGGCACTACATCAAAATCTGTTTGATGTTTCTGCCAAGTTTTGTTGAAAGATATTGCTGGGCCAACATCCATCACAATGGCAAAATACACTTCATGAATGACGCAACTTGTTATGACTATATCAAATGTCTTTGTATTATAGCAGTGAGTGAGTTTAGTTTTACACCAAACACATCCATATTCCAGCTATATGTAAGAAAGAAGAGCGGGTGGAGAGAAAGACAGAGATTGGATGATAAAAATAGTAGAATGTAGTACCGAGACTTTCTTCATGTGCAGAGAAAAAACAAATCCGCAGAGCTATTATAGCCTGGTACATTTCATAACACTAGTAAAGATTCTGATCACCCATTGCTCACATGCTATGCAAAGTGGGGGTGGAAGGATAGCCTACAGGTTAAAGACGTCACTCATCAAGCAGTGGACCTGGGTTCAATTCCCCATGTGGGGTACAATGTGTGAAGATCCATTTCTGGTGTGCCCCGCCGTGATGTTGCTGGAATGGTGTTACTAGCGGCTTAAAACCACCCTCACTCATGAGATGTAACGGAACATCGTCAACAGTAGTAAGTAGGAAGAACTAAGGCCTGATCTGAATGAAATTGTTAACATTTATTCCATAAATAATCACTAATAACAATTGAAGGTAGAGTGCTTCCATTAATGGCAGCCATGTCGAACAGCAGGATTATTGAAGCATTGAGTCTAATTCCTCCATGGGGAAGTCGTCCTCCATTTCATCCATATCTGTAGTCTGTGTGTCTGTTGGCTGACTTGAAGTTTTCAACGACTGAGAATTCTGTGAAGCTCTGACCCGGATTACCTTCCCTGGATTAGGTGTGTCTGCAAAAGATCACCATGGTAATTGATATAAAAATGGCCTTTTTGTGTAAACATCCTTCAACCTTGTTCATCCACTTCATTAACTGAGCAGAAATCAATCACGTGTAGTTCAAACCTTACTACATATATCTATAACCTAGCCTATCTATCTACCTATCTATACCACTCAAAAAAAGTATAGGGGTATTGGATTTACAAGATTAATAAAATACATATGATGAGGCCAAGGAGGAAAGATATGATGAAGAGAAATTAAGGGAAATGTGACAGTTCATTCCATTCCTTTGGAAACGTATCATCTGTATGGATATATATTAGTTTTCCCTCACATCCATTGGCACTGGCTAGTGGTATGCTCGCGAAAAGGAACATCCCCTACTTCTTTTGAATGGTTTATATACAAGAATGAAGATTTTTATGGATATCAACTTCTTTATTATGAGAACACAATGTTTCGGAGTTAATGCTTACTCCTTTATCAGGTGGATGAATAAGCATTAACTCTGAAACGTTGTGTTCTCATAATGAAGAAGTTCATATCCATAAAAATCTTCATTCTTAAGTATTTCACTTCTAAATGCCCTTCAAAGACATTCTTGTATATCATTTCCTTGATAACGAGGTTAGAAGCTACATTGAAATGTCGCTCATATTAATATTAAAAAAGTTGTCTATCCATAGAACTCTCCTCGTTCATCACTCCAACATCTAAACGCCACTGAAAGAAGTTATTGATAAATGGGATTATAATTACAACTGCATAATGCCCGTGTCCAATAAAATATAGTTACAGGTCAGGTTTGTTCACAACTTTTACTGTAGCAAGGCCATTAGAAGAAGAGCGTGAGAAAAATCATTTTAAGTTGGAAACATTGAAATAATATATGTGTAGGATTCATAACAACTCCTTTGATATAAACAACAAATTTAAGCTACTTCGTACAGCAAATTTATCATACATTCACGTTTCGGAACATTCCTAGGAATATATCATCGTTAACTATGCCATTGATCACTGGATTGTCTGGTCCAGACTTGATTATTAACAAACTACTGCCATGTAGCTGTAACATTGAGGAGAGTGGCATTAAACTAACTCACTCACTCACTCTCTCTCTCAATATTTGTTAAGTGTTTATCAATCGATTACTGTTATATATTGGACAAGTGACTTTGAGCGAAAATGAACAAGAAGACAAAGTCATCAATATCCCCAGCAACAGTAAAATACTCTGCATGAACATTAGAGGTGTGACGATATATCGTAGTATCGATAATCGCAATACTTTATCGGATGATAAATATATCGATACTTTTTTTTTTGTATCATGATACGTATCGTTGATCTCAAAAGTGTTAACTGTCACTAGAAATCAATCGGTATGTCAAAATTTACACTGTTACTTGATGTCAAAGTATATGTTTCTAAAGAAAATAACTAAGGATAGCATATCGTGATGCGCATCGAATTGTATCATTCCAAGATATCGTGATACATGTCTACTAATTATAATTACAACATGTCAATGTTTTGGTGTGCATATGGCAATCTGCTCTGGAAAAGAACGCTAACACCAAATTAGGTGGAACTTGTTGCCATGACACCATATTTGTAGCAATAGTCATTTATTATTTCGCCCATCAAGGATATTTCCAACTCTATAGCTTGTTATCCTATCCAGACAATCATACATCAACCTGCTTTCGCAGTAAAAATAGCAAGATTGCACAAAACCTCATTGGTGACAAGTCAAATTGTCCCACGCATTAAAAAAAACAATCCAGCAACACGTGAAAAGGCTGTTGCATAACCTTAGGATTATAAATATTTCACATTTATACAGCAAAACCTGTAATTAGAATGACATAATACTAGAATATATTTCTTTTTCAGAAAATAAGAGTTTCAGATACTATATGCTTAAGGTTACTGCATCACAATTCAATAATTTACCATGAAGACTCACTTAATTTCTTTCCCCCATCCTTGCGTATAATTTGACTCTCTTCAAAGTACTGGTTTGGATGGTTGATGCTGGTTTCAACATTGTCTCCAGAAATGTTATGAGATGCATCAAAGTATCGCCCACATGCCAACTGATAGTGGCCTTCCTTCGCAAACTTTGCTATCTGGAAAGAAGACAAAGAAAGAAAATTGTATAGGATATCATAAATGCAGTATGTCTGCCATATTCCTAGATCCAACATGCCGGAAGTCCAATGTTCTTGGATGATAAATCTACCTATTATTAGGGGTGAAAATGGTAAATCGCTGTATTAGTAAAACCGCAGTGTTTCAATTCGGTATACCATATACAATAAAAAAACCCACAGTATTATCGGTTTTCGTATTGTCATTTCTATCTTCATAAAATGACAGCTTTTTCTAATTCAGAATAAGAGAGATCAAAATTGTTTTTTCCCATGTTAGGCAAGACCACTTTTATTTCTTGTTTTACAGATTTATTGACCTCTGAAAACCTAAAGGCAGGCAGCAAAAAATAAAGTTTCCAAGTAATATTCCTTCTAGATACTCCAAGTATTTTACTTTATTCAACTTATGAAGTGAATATGGGTAAAAAACAACCTAAAAAGTATTTTCTTGTGAGATTACATTTTTAGCCAAAAGAAACATCAGGATTTCAAATTTTGAGCGAGGAAAATTAGTTTTTATTTACATTCTTATTCTGGAAAAAAAACAGCATGCGAATCCATAAAACAAGAAATAAAATTGGTCTGGCCTTATTGAACAATGTAAGGTTTGGTTCTTGCTGTTAATTTTCTGGATTATAATCATATCTCAAGCACCACACTCAAAAGGACCGAACCACAGACCTTGAAATGCTTGACACTATGACAAGAGCGTACTATTTCACTCCTTTCTATTAAAAATTGTGACTTTATTGATTTCAAGATTTCTTCAAATGGGGAGGTGAGTTCTTAGGTTTACCAATACTTTCAACTTTATTCTAGTTATGCCATGACATGTGACAGAACATATTATTATGCCAGTTCTAGCATAATATTTATGACAGGGGACCCCAGAAATAGGCTTCACACACTGTACCCATGAGGGTATGGAACCAAGGTGAACAAGTGAACATTTTAACCACTGGACTAACCCTCCACCCCAGTTATGTCACATTGTCTCAGCTTACTTACTGGGTTCTTACGATTCACTGGTGTATTCAGTGGTGTATTCAGTGGTGTATTCAGTAAATCGAACCACACTGACGCATGAATTCAAAACATTCACTAGTTCAGTTGATCACTAAGAGTTGAAAATGTATTCAGTTTAAAACAGTGCATTTCTTAAAACAAAATTCTGGAAAAACAAAAGCAGATTTGATGTTTTTGTCATGACAAGAAGATTATCACTAAAAACAGTTGGTCTCTTAAAATATTTTACCTGGAAAAATAAAGGCAGACTTGATCTTTTTGTCACGATAAGATGATTAACACTTAATACCATTTGGTCTTTTAATACAATATTTTTTTCTGGAAAAACATAAGTCATGACAAGCAATATAATCCTGTGAAAAACAAGGTAGGTAACTTCTTTGAGTAGCAATATTTTGAAGTTGAGGAGTGCTGCGTATCACACACAATATGCAGCCTGAGTCACAATAATTTGTCGCAAAACCTTGGAGGAGTGTTTTCTCCTATATGTACGATACTGAAGTGTGCATGATCCCCAAGAATACCAGCTGGCGTCACCGGGAGTTAACCCCACTTCAACGCCCCGCAGACGTACTTCGGGATTAGGGTAGACCCCTTGCAAATAGGCTGCTGGGCCCCAGTAGTAGTAGTAGTAACCCCTTTGACATTTTAGTCTTTGTGCTTTTTGAAGGGGTTCATGACCCTTGGGATCATCCCCCGCCCACAAAATTTCATAAAGAATAGAAAATTGGCCACACACCTCTTGCATACCTTGGGGTAAAAGCAAGACAAAGTTAGCACACATGTGGGTTACACCCTGGTGCCTCTGGACAGCAGAGGCACTTCATGTGCCTGTCCTGGAGGCGTATGTTTTTGAAGCCCTGATAGCAAAGCAATATGCTAACGGCCAACAATGACACCCATAAAAATGCATCTCTTGTGATATAAAACTATACAATTACCACACATAACACATTGAGAAAATGTGCAATGAAAGGCTTAAACGCATCAATGGTGTTTGGCTGGCAAGTTTCCATTAACATGAACCATAAGCAAATCCTCAATGTCAGCAAAGTCAACTGACATAAGCCTCGCATGTAAACAAGCATAAATTACAACAATAAGTCACACTTCTCAAGAAATGAATAACTGGAAACATAGAGAGGACAATGTTCACGTAGCAGTGACAGCAGATTGAATAAGCTTTGGGGGAAGGGATGCACCTGGCTACCTATGCATGAGTGGTAAGGGAGGCAATGTCATGTGGTGAGGGGCCATATAAAAAACAGGTTTTTTTAGTCATACAATATTTCATCAAAACATTATTACAACATTTTCCGTCACAGAAAATTAATTCATGTACCCCAACAAAGACCTGTTCTGAAAAAGAATGGCATCTTTTATGTTATGATCTCTATATCAGTACATTCCTGTGCACTTATTTCTCTTAAAACAATTCATTAATTCCTTGCAGCTAATAGCTTTTTCTCTGTCTCTTCAACATTCACAAATCAACATTACCTCATCAACAGCATCTTTCGAAATGTTCTGTGCTCGCAGTTTCTGTCTTAGCAAGTCAGCATCACAGTGCCGGAACGGACAGCCTAGAGGGAGATAAATCAGAATAGAAAACTTTCCACTATATATTGCTGCACAGGCTGGAGCAGTATGGGGATGTCGAGGGGTTACATTACACTCATGATCAATGCACCTCTACAACAACATACCTGGCTGGACTAGGCTGGACTTGGCTGAACTAATGCTGGTTTGATAGAGGTTGCCAACTATTATGCCACACCACATTTAGTATTGATTCCCTGTTCAGTCATCCTCGATATCCCCAGGGTATACATTCCGATAAGTTTCCACTATACTCTGGATGCATCTACAGCTCAGCCCGATGAACTTATTACCTCCCTTGACAGGCTTTTTATCCAGTCAGGTGTCTACACTGGTAAACTGAGCGAACCAATCACTGCTCACTTTCACTTTTTAAATTATCTAACCAATTAAACATGGCAACAGAAACCAAGCATAGGTTCTTTGAAAGACATAGAAGGGGTCCATGAGCACATTTAATATAAGTTTCGAACCTATCAATTCGCTGGTATAATTTCCCTAAAACCTGAGTAACACTGTGAACAAAAGTATGCTGCAGCAACCGCTATCTTTATAGACAATGGCACACTCAGCTGTAGCGGCAGCTTAGCTGACTGGCTACTGTGAGAATGTGGAGCCAGCAAAGGGAGATAATAAATTTATCAGGCCGAGCCGTAGACGCATCGAGGATATAGTGGAGACTCATCAGAACGTATACCCCAGAGATATCAAGGATGCTGTTCAGTATGTGAGTTTAGTTTAAGCAATATTCTAGAAACATCATGGTGAGGGACAACAGAAATGGTCTTCACACATTGTGCCTATGTGGGGAATCAAAACAAGGTCTACGGCGAGTTGAGCAAACCACTAGCCTACCCCACCTTGTTCAGACTCCTTACACAGACTTCAAGTCCATCAATCCTTTATCCCTTTAACACTGACATTCCCAGATCTGTCACTGAAGCACTATTCCAGCAATACCACAGCAGGGAACTCCATCAACGGGCTCTACACATGGCACCTATAAAGGGAATCAAACCTGGGCCTTCGGCGTGACAGGTGAACACTTCAACCACTGGGCTAACCCACCACCCCTTCTTCTATGTATTGAAACACGATTAGTCTCATACATAGGTGAATAACAACTTCTCTCATTGGTTTATTTCACACCTTACATTTTTTTCTTGAATTTACTGAAAGATCAGGAATGGAATTAGAGCTCAATTTCCATTCCATGAAATATCATTTGTGTGTCATGTCCATATATGACTAAAAGTCTAAAAATATATATGCAATAAATGTCACAAATCAAAGATTTAAAACCTATGCATGCACCCATCAAATTGTCTATCGTTAACACACTCAAACTTTACAAGAAGACAAAGCCATCAATATCTCCCACAATGGCAAAATACTCTTCATGAATATGTCTACTAGTAATGTTAATGTCAAGTGTCTTGGCATAGTGGAAGGAGAGTATTGAAAGTATTTTTTTCAGAATTACAAAAATACCAAAAGAAACCAGAACACCAGAGTATAGTCCGTTAAATGTAACAGGCCAGACCTATCCACATGCCAAGTTAGGTACAGTTCTACAGTTCTGCTCAAGAAAAAAAAGGACACTTCTACCAAATTCAGTAAGGGGCAAACTCATTGCAATTGAGCACTTAACCCATTTACTTAGTACATTCCACACTGACACAAACAAAACTCAGCCTAGTGACTTATCTGTGTCTCACCGTGGGAGTCACCTTGTCCAGGGTTGTTCGACATGATGATCTTCATGCAGCTGTATGGGGTGTAGTCAGCTCGCTTTCCTTCCTTGCCATAGTTGTGGCGGATGTTGTAGGAGTATTGCTTGTCAAACTGATCATAAACAAGTTACTTGTTATTGCACAATATTTTTACCTCATGGACTTATTTAACTGTGTTAAAACCTGCACCTATGAACTTCCTTTTGAGAGTGAGTGAGTGAGTGAGTGAGTGAGTGAGTGAGTGAGTGAGTGAGTGAGTGAGTGAGTGAGTGAGTGAGTGAGTGAGTGAGTACTGGTTTATCCCACCTATAGCAATATTCTGGCAATATCACACCAGGAGACACCAGAAATGGGCTTCAGACATTGTACCCATGTGGGGAATTGAACTCAGGTCATTAGCTAGACTTTGCTACCCCACTACCCCAACTACTTCATGAAAAGTGTTAACTAATCTTGAAGCACACATACATGTAAATATTTGTGGAACAAACCCTTATTTCTTCTTCTTTGAGAGGCATTTTAGTGATTGAGTGAGGTTTTTTGACACTTTTAGCGTTAATCCAGCAATATCATGGCAAGGGACACCAGAAATAGGCATCAAACATTGTATCCTGGTCAGGAATCGAACCCACATGTTACAGGAATCGAACCCACACCTTGACTACAAAGCCATCCCAGAGGCATCTTAGAAGTTGGGAAGTAGGTTTAAGATACTCATGCTTGACAATCATCACTAAATCCAATGTTACTGAGTGAGTGAGTGAGTGAGTGAGTGAGTGAGTGAGTGAGTGAGTGAGTGAGTGAGTGAGTGAGTGAGTGAGTGAGTACTGTTTTACTCCACTTTTAGCAGTATTCCAGCAATATCATGACCGAAGTCGCCAGAAATGGGCTTCATTTATTGACCTATGAGGGGAATCACACCCAAATGATGAGCAAATGCTTTAACCACTAAGCTACCCCGATGCCCTTACATATCTTTAAATGTTTGCTTGGGCTTACTGTTACCAAAAAGTAGGTGATAGAACACTGTGTGTACATGTTCCTGTTATGTTTAACAGCAATATGTTTTTATGCATGTAAAATCACATCACAGACAGAGATTTTATATAAACAAACTAATGGTTTCAAATAAGAGACACAACACAAAAATGTTCCGTTATTCTTTTCCAGGTTTCTCTGCCTTCTTTGCATTAAGATTGAAATGGCTGAGATCTAAAAAACTATTAACACTTAGATAAAGTGCTTTTCTTTATTTCCTCGGTATTTTTAGTGAGTTTACTTTTACACCACTTTATGCTTCAAGCTTTATTCCATTAATATCAAAATAGGGGATGGGGACACCAGAAATGGGCTTCACACATTGTACCAGAGAGGGGAATACAACCTGGGTCTTCAGCCTGAAACGCTTGAAGCTCTAGGCTATCCCACTACCTTCATGTTTAATCATCCAACACTGTTAGACTGCTCAAGGAGTTTTTGCATCAAGGTAAGTAGTTGTCATGTAAATGACTTTTATATTCTTTTCAGGCCAGACCAATTCTATTTCTTGCTTTACAGAAAACCTAAGCAGGAGGGAAAAAAAAAATAATAAAATCATCAGTCAAGTAATATTCCTTCTATATGCTCAAAGTATTTTACTTTGGGCAGTTTATGAAGTGTATATGGGGCAAAAACAATCTAAAAAACATAATTCTTGAAAGTTTACATCTTTTGCCAATAAAAACTTTATGATTTTATTTTTTGAACAGGTAAAATTATTTTTATTTTTTTTTATCCTTGGAAAAATTCGGCAAGCAGGAAAACAGGAAATAAAATTGGTCTGGGGTAAATTTGAAAAATCTTTTTACTTTTTGGCCATTGTTGTTGTTGGTGCAGGGAAATACATATCATGTGATGACCCGAGAAATATGAAAATATGAAAGTGCCCTTCCGTAACATTCCACTATTAACACTAAACAACCAAAGCATGTGAGTTAGTGAGTTAGGTTTTACGCTGCTTTGGCAATATTCATTATCTGTGACAGCAGGGATGGGCTTCACAGTTCACACATTCCCTGTGTGGGGAATCAAACCCAGGACTTTGTTGTGACAAATGGACACTTTCACCACAAGGCTACAGTCCCTCCCAACCTCAGCTGTCAGAGTGAGGTTTAATACCACTTTCAATAGCCAGGCTGTAACAGTACGGCACAGGCAAACCAAGAAACAAAGTCATGACAGTTCTGGGATTCCAACTAATGTTCGCCAGAGATATTCTCAACTGAAACAACCCACCTTGTCAGGATCCATTCCCTTCACAAACTCAGCTCGCCAGAACTTCATGGCCTCTTCCAGAGACAGACCGATTCCCTTGAGGAAGAGTCCATATTGCATCCTGCCGCCATGCTTCAGGTGGTGGTTGCTGCGGAGACTCTGATGGAGCTGCTGCATACATGGAGGGAAGGACGTCCGCGACAGCTGCACAAGGAACAAGCAGACACAATCAGTTCCTACTCTTTTATGCTGGGATGCGAACCTCTGATGGTTTATTTGACAGGAATTTATGTTTCTGACATTTTGCAAAATGAAGCACCGTTCAGTAGCACAGGAACATGGAAAATCAATCAATTTCTATTCCTTTTATTTGACAGGAATTTGTCTCTTGGAGATAAACATCATGTGTTGACCAATTTGGCGTGTTATTGAGTATTTTAAGCATGGGAATTCATTTGGAACCGATGGCGTCACCAGGAGATTACAAATTAAATATTCCTGTACTTCAAATACTCAATAACACGCCAAAATGGCCAACTCATGATGTTTGTTGACACTGTAAACACAAAAGTAAACCAAAAGGCCCACATGGGTTTTACTGTCTGCACCTATTTACATCAAGTAAGGGTTCAGCAGCGAAGAGTCATCAACCGGCCATTTCAGCTGGTTCCCATCGTAGCATCTGGAACTGCTCATTTGTGACATCATTCTGACTCTACGTGACATGATGATTTGAATGACGTCACCAATTCTGACAACACAATAACACATATGCTATATTTCTGCGCGAGAATAGGCAGCGCATAGTCTTGCAATATCAGAAATCAAATGCCATTCAATTATGTTCTTTAACCAATCAGATTAGAGGGCACAGTGACTTTTGGTTTACAGCTGACATTCCACAAAATGCTGTAGTGTTGAGCAAGTTTAATTTTTAAGTCACATTGGCAGCATTTCAGCAATACTGTCACTCTGAAGTGTTGAAGTTGAAGGGACCCATCCAAATGCTGTTAGCTGTTCGAAGTCCGAGACAATCAGTAATAATCATTGCTCAATTTAAATTTCAGTGCTTTCTTTCTTGCAGAGGTGCAACCCAATATTACACTGTACATCCTAATTATTAGTCAGTTTTTGAGAAATATATGAACACTAAATCTAACATTATAACAATTCAATTCAATTCAATATAATTGAATTCAATACTGTAGGCGTGTCAGCCAATTTTCTTCTAAGCTTTGAATAGCTGTGGCATTGCAACACTGTTATTTATAGACATGTTTCAGCTATGACAGATCTTGAAAACAGGGATAAACTGTGTCTCTGTGTTGCTATGGTTTCTACAACAAGGAAATATCTCATAATACACCAAAACATCTGACATGTTATCACACTGGAATTTGGCTGGTGCAACTAGGTTTAAATCTTAGGTTGCACCTGGTGCAAGTAGGTTGAAAGAAAGCGTATGATGGGACCAAAGTTTCACTTTGATACAAACGTAAGGTTGACGTATTAAAGTGCAGTACACTGGCATTGTAATATGAAACCAGTGCTTGACAGGAAGACCACCAAGCAGCTGTATATGGGTCTTGCTGTACGAACAAGAAGAAAACACAACACTTTGTGAACTGATTTGCTTACTTCTGTAACACAATGGAATACAAAGTTGGTTCTTGTCTTGCTAGACTTTATTGCTCAAAGTGAATAGACTATAAACCCCATGGAGACATAAAAAAAGAACCTTACAGTACAGAGAACTGAATGACTGACATCATAAGCTTCAGGACATAAATGGGATCTTCTATGCCTTATTTTAAGTTCCATGCTTTGGACTGAATGCAAGTGAAATCATGTCAAGCAGCTGAAGTTGAGTTTGTGATAACATTATTCAGCTTACCAGCCATCACTGAAAACTATGGTCCACTTGAGAAAAAGTTTTAGCAAAGAATTCCAATCTAACACCAAAACATATTAGCCTATTAGTCTTTGTGTTAAGACTGCAATTTATCGGTATCATTTAGTCTCCAACATACTGTAGATAAAGAATTTTAAAATGACTGCCTTCCATTTGCTCATAAGCCTTTAATTTCAATGGTAGTACTACTCCGGTGTGTGATGGAAAATTGTACACAGCAATATTCCAACAATCAATTAAAACCACACAATCTAGTGATCAACAACATGAACATCGATCTATGCAATTGTGAACAGATGACACGTGTCAACCAAGTCAGCGAGCCTGACTACCTGATCCCAAAAGTCGCCTCTTATGACAAGCATAAACGCCTTTTGTGGCATGGGTCACTGAAGACCAAATCTAACCCAGCTCTTCAAGGGTTAAATTGACAGATTTGTCCATCATGTTCATTTGATTTTGAATCCTTTATAAATCCCTGCTCGCATAAATTTGGAGGCAATTAATTTCACCATTTAAAGTAGATACACAGCACTGGGATTTGAAATTCTTTCAAAAAAAAAAAACGTTCGCCGCAGGGCACGTGACTTTCAGAATGTCCTGACTTGTCGTGACTAAATTTCCACTTGCCGTAACTTTCATGACATAATCAGCATGATAAAATTATGAAAGAATAAATAAATATTTAATGTTAATATTTACTGGAATATTTAGGGAAAAGTGCCAGAAAGCAAAGAAAGATAGCTAAATTTCATTGCTACACTCTGAGCAGATAAGGAATTGAATTTAAGTTTATTTGCACTTTTAAACCGTAAGTGGAAATTATCTAGTAGCCCATGGATAAGTCAGATGCCACAATTTCATTGCACTAAATTAAAAACTGACTTGTTGCAGGCGTCGGGGGATGGGATTTTTTATCCCCTGTATAGTAACATCGATGATGCCATAACTTGGATTAAGTCCGTCACTGGAATGTGGAGTACATTTTATGGGTACAAACACTCTGAAAAGTTTATCAGTTTGGGTTATCTTATGTACACACTCACCAAATCAATCATGTCAGCTGTAATCTGTCCTACAGTCGATTTCTTGCTGTTGTAGTCTTGGCCCAGGTAGCGCTTGCTCAGACCACACAACATCGGCAACAGACGGTCGTCCTCCTCCAGATGTGGCAAGGCTCGACATGTCACCTGATGTGTAATGATCCAGCAATCCTCTTTTAGCAATATTCCAGCAACATCACAATGGGAACAAAAGCAATGGACTTTACGCCTCATACCCATGTATAGAATTGAACCCAGATCTTAGGCAGGATGAGTGAATGCTTAAACCACCAGGCTATTCATCGCCCCATAATGATCCAGTAAATACCATCTGTTTTCAGTTTTCAGGCACTCTGCAAAGTTCCAGCTATACAGTGACAAGCCTCACCAATAAGTTAAATAAGCAAATACAACAGAGAGCTTAGTGTTAAAGAACCACTAACAATCGTATGCCCCACATTCATCAATCAGAACCTTTCAGAACTGCAAAAGTGGTTGAGTGAGTTTATTGTCATGACACACTCAACAATATTCCAGCTATATGGCAACGGTCTGTAAACAGGACTAGACAATCCATGGATGAACGTCACTGAGCATCAATCTACACAACTGTGATTCATGGGCATATGTTAACCAAGTCAACAAGCCTGACCACCAAACCCCATTACTGCATGGGTTACAAAGATCATTTCTAACCCATATCGAACTTACAGCAAGAGCATGTGACAGTCTGGTCCTGTAGACAGACAGCAGAATGGAGACCAGATCATCCTGGGCAACAAATGCAAAGCCTCGCTCCAAGTAGACTCTCTTTCCCCGCACCAAATCCAGAGCTTCAGTGAAATGAACCTGGGACAGACCAAAGCACATGTTCAAGAACATTTCATCAGCTTTATCTAAAACACTTATTTTCAAAACAGGCAGGATTTTTCAGCTTGCTGTTTCTCCCAGTCAAATATGCCTGCAACTAAGGAGGAAGCATGTCTCTGGGATTGACCTCGAGCAGTGTATCTGAGTGTCGACATCCATGACAAGAAATGCACGCTGTCGCCTCTTGGACACTAATCCTAATTTTAAGTGGTCCTAGACTACAAAATGTGGGTCACAGACACTTAATTTATTATCATGTTGTAATACTGTTGCAATTCAGTTATCGTCATTGTATTGTGCATCAAGATCATCACATTGCAATCAAATTGAAAACGATGCCATAACCTAAACTCAGTAATAGCTTATTGCTATTGAATTCTACACAGGAATTCGCTTCCTGTAAATCCCTGCATCATCCTTACATGATGATACAACTCTTGTGATAAAGCCCAGGTCTAATACAAGCTCCGTCATTGCTGAAGATGTTGTGATCATCAGAACGTGACAAATTCCCCTAACCCCACAAATTTGGAAGAACAAATCAACTGACAGTTTCATATGACTGTGCAACTTGGAAGAGAATTTCTGTCTAATCTGTCTGTGTGTATACAAGAACGGTTACTGAGCTATCAAAACAGTAACATGAAATTTGGATTGTAACTTTATACTTCTATGTCATGTACCCACCAATGTTAAAGTTAAAAGAAAAAATACAAACTTTAGAAGACCTAACAGCAAAAGAGAACAGATGCTTTTTGTGCACAGTTTCATAAATGAATACCTAATACTCTTTCAGGATAAAGTCTTGACAAACACAACACTGTGAAGAGTCAACAGCAAACTTGCTGGAAAAGGACAAAACATATATTCTTTAAAACCCGAGAAGCAGAAGGCACCAGTTGACTACCAGGTCTTTGAATGAAAATAGTTTCTTGTAAGAATATCCATTAGTTTTAGAGATACCGTCAAATTCAGTCAAAGTTGTTGCCATGGAAACAGGAAACAAATTCATTCTCTTGAAATTCCTTAGCAGGAAAAGTCACTACTTCAGTCCATGGATAATGTGTCAGTGTGCATGAAAAATGTTCGAGTTGTGCTCTGCAAAGAAAATTCAACAACCAACAACACTTTTTGAGACTAAGGGCAACTCGTTTCCAAGGAAATGCCCACAATTCACCAACAGTAAAAGTCAGCACTTCTGGATCTGTTTGATATATCTGCCAAGTTTTGTTGAAAGTGTTTTGAGTTTTGCTCTTGAAACAAAATGATTACAAATGGCCACATGAACAGATGGACTCAGAGACAGACAGATATGCAGACAAAGCTTTTACTATGTACTCTCACATTATATGCCTGGGGATAACCATTCTATGATTCGACCTACACTGATAACCCAAGGTGTATTTCTTCTTGAATAATTTTTAAATTTGACTAAGACTGCTCGACTTTAAAAAACAGAATGTTTTCTCTGGACGTTCCACAATGCAAAAATGGAGAAATTTACAGTCACTGGCAGTCACATGAGAAGCTGGCGCAGATGCATGGTAGTGGGATGCGTTCAGGTGAGATATTTAATATTCTTGGGGAACATAATACAGAATGTTTCTGCTATATCTAAGGTAACGGGAGAGAGAAGCAAACAGTAACTCTTCTAATCTGGCTTAAGACGTGGTATGAAAGCCATGTTTCAGCAAATCTGCTGTGCTATTAATCCTAAAATGAATACATACCTTATAATACTCGTTGACCTCTACTCGGGCAGGCGTGTCACAAGCCAAGAGGTTTGGCAACACATCTTTCTTTTCTTCATCAGGAATCTGTTGACAAATGGATTAACTTATCAAAAAGATATGAGAAATAAACTGAGTCTAACTTACTAATATTTCATCACATATGTAGCAGAGCTGAGTCAATGGAAAGACATTTAACATACATTAATGCAGATAAACTGAATTTTGAGGACCACAAAAGGGCAGGCTGCAAAATGGACTTGGCTTAACTACAGGTTTGCCTTTCATCAAACTTTTTTTCGGGGGTAAGAAAACGACATTATATTGCTTCTCATGAACAAACATGACGATGACTGTGTCAGTAAAGACGTCAAATTTGCAATTAACTTTACTAGACTAGGCAAGATATTTGAAGTTTTCAGTTCTAGTTTGTTTTTCCTGGGCACTGTGGATCAAGATTATCTGTCTTATGTACAGAGCCAGAAACAGCAATCAGCTGTGCACACCTTTCCCCACGATCTTCCAGTGATTTATTTAAAACCTACACAATAATATAACCAGCTAGGATAGTTCAAGGTTTATCGTGGGTTTTTTTATAACTAAATAACTTTTTACTCCTTTTGGTAGAATCCATTTGAATTTTTTCAACAGAAGTCCTCTACAAGACCTTAGTGTTCTCAGCCAGCTGACAGCCTTCACTTGTTTATACAATAATCACTGCTCAGAGACTTTAAGCACTGTTTGTGGACCAGACTTTTGGTAGGCATGTTGCTTATGCACTAACTCTTCAGCATGAAATTAGGTGATCCTCTGAGATCACAGACACAGCAAGTGGGTGGCAACATTTGTAAGCATTGTAAACTGCCACTACCGCATGTGATGCCTACATTTCATCACAAATACAGAAGAATCAGAACTTTGGGTAACAGCAAACATTATCTATCACGAAACTTTAATGATCAATGACAATCAGCATTAGACAGACAGACAGACAGACAGACAGACAGACAGACATAGGATATTTATATAGCGCACATATCCACGCACTAGTGCATGCTCAAGGCGTTGCAATATTTTTCCCTTGATCACTGGATGTCAATCTCAACAGCACATCGTATTTCAATCTCAACTCCTGGGGAGTATACAACTCTTGCTGCCACATCTTCAGTCACCCATGCTTGATGTAAGAGGAAATTAATGGTGTTGGGTGGTCAGGTTTGTTATCTTGGTGACATGGCTGCCACATGTCATCAAATCCTACATGTGTAGATCTACAATCATGCTGCTGTCAAAATGTCTGGAAACTCTATACATTTTCTTTCTACCCAAAGTTGTTAATCAACTTCAAATCAGATCATGACAAAACTTTCCCAAGGATTTTAAGACTTTGCTGCTTGCCAATACATTAAAAGAAAGAAAAATTGACATGATCAATAACTTTTTAATCTCCTTTGACAGAAAAGGGAAAGGGAGGTGATCACTGCGTCTGCCCATTGATACAAAATAGCCACACTCTAGTACAAGCAGAAAACGCAATGGGCTCAATTGTCACAGCCACAGGATGGAAGTTTCTTGTCCCTATTTTACATGTGAAACTTGTTTTAAATGTAATTTTCTGAATAAAATTGGTATTTCATAGCTATCCTTAGTCATGCTTATTACACTCATCTCCTCCCACAATGTGAAGATAGTGGATCACTTGAAATGGCTATCCCAAAGTGACATGTAACATCAACAGATTTTGGTTAGCACTTACTGGTTTGTAGCCAAGATTGTTGATCTTCAGGAAAGAAAGACGAGAATCTTTAGTCTCTCGCTGGAATCGGAAACGGAAGAGGTCCAACTCCTGCTGCAGAAACCATCGTCTCAAATCCTCTCTAAAACAAATTCAAACCACAAAATTGACTCTGTACCAACAGTTTAGGAAAAGTACAAATTTACTGATCTGTCATGCAAGAAATATATATTATTTGGTTAGCTTTTACGATGTCAATAAAACCATTTTGAAAAAGAGCAACATATTAAGATGTTTGAACTTCAATCTAAGGTATGTTTCTTTTGAACTTACGATCTGCAATATGCCAGCCTCAAGATGAAGTGAGAGATGTGGTCCAGCCTTCGAGCCTCTGTTTCATCCTGCTTCAGCTCACCACCATAAGATACCTTGTGGAAAGTGGCACATGATTACAGGAATAAGTCAGAGAAACTCATGACACATTCATTTGCTTTGTTCATAAATACTGATGTTTAAAAGTCACAATAAGAAATGTTCTAGCTACGTGACAATGATCTGTAAATAACAGCGTCTACACCATTCAATCCAGTGATCGACATCATGAGCATCCATTTACACAGCTGAGATAAGACACAGGGCTCCAAATAATTTTACAACATGAGGAGGACCTACGCCTTATTTTTTCGATATAACAGTACTGTAGGAGTACAGAATGGAATTTAATGGCGTGTAAGTAATCTTGTGTTTCGTTTCATATATGCACAACATTGCTACTTTTGTGTAAACAGGTCAATAAACAAAAAAGCAATACTTTTCCAGATAAATACATCCGTAAATGATTCTAAGACCATTGCTCTGGTGTGTATCTGCTACGTTTCCTGATTTTTTTCCTACTGTATCATGCAGATTGTTTTTCCATACATGCGCCGATATGGCCCTTATCTGGAGTCCTGAGACAACATGCATCAAGAACATATAGGAGCCTGATTAACATGACATTACAGAAAACAAATTCCAGCCCCAGTCATCCCAGGGTTTCAACTTTTAGAGGTCTTAACTAGAAAGCTTTTTACTTTCAATAGTGACTTGAACTTGGTGTTCTTGATCTCCTTCTCCAAATACGCAATATATTCAGCTGACCCTCGAACATGACGTACAGAGGCAGTCTCAACAGCCTTCAGAACTGAAACAGGAAAGATGTATTGATGTATGTATGTGACGAGTGAGTGAGTGAGTGAGTGAGTGAGTGAGTGAGTGAGTGAGTGAGTGAGTTTAGTTTTATGTCGCACTCAGCAATATGCCAGTTATATCGTAGCGGTCTATATATAATCAAGTCTGGACCAGACAATACAATGATCAACAGCTTAAGCATCAATAGGCACAATTGGAAACCGATGACATGTCAACCAATTATGTAAGTCTGAACACAAGATGCTGTTCGACACCTCGTACAACAAGCAAAGTTGTGGCATGCATGGGTTGCTGAAGTGCAGACAACCAGGAGAAATAAGGAAATTTGGTTCTGACTATTATGTGTATATTTCTACTGGTAAAATAACAGTAGCTATGAACACAAATATAAAACTGAATAAGGATGCATTATTTAATGATAAATTGAGTGAGTGAGTTTAGATTTCAAAAGTTTTTAGCAGTATTCCAGCAAAATCATTGTCGGGAACACCAGAAACGGGCTTCACACGTTGTAGCAATGTACTATGTAGGGATTTGAATCAGGGTCTTCAACATGATACACAAATGCTTCAGTACTAGGCAACCCCATCAGCCCTATTACATTGAAGAGGGGGATTAACAAATGTATAAGGTTACATGACTGGACAAGCATCAATATAGCCTAGTTTTGACAAGTTCTCTTTCTGGTCCACTGTTCTCATCACTATAACCACTGTTGTCTCATTTTGACAATACCTTGATTCATTAATCAATGTTTACTTGGACAGTGGAGATGTTTATTCAAGGTATTCAACCCTTAACACTGTCAGGTGTTAATGTGGAAACTATCTGCAAACTTTGTGAAGTATGTAAACATCTCAGACAGCGATTGTATATTTCTGATTTTGGATTTGTATTTATTTCAAACTCTGAGTGTTATTTTTGCAGGATTTGCATACATTCACCCTGATGGTAGATCTACTGCAACTGACACCCGTACCCTTAGAGGTATTGATTATTTCGAACACTGCCTATTAGAACTGCTGTATGACTTTCCAGATGCTACAGTTTTGTTGGCAGGAGACTTCAATGACTATCCTGACACTGACTACATTCCTGGTTTACAAGATAAAAATTTTATAAGTCATGATTTAGGAGATAAACATCATGTGTTGGCCAATTTCCGAGTGTTATTGAGTATTTGACACCGGAGGTTTCAAATGAAACATTCCCGTGCTTCGAATACTCAATAACACTAGGAAATTGGCCAACACATGATGTTTATCGACATTGTAAACACAAAAGTAAACCAAAGGGTCTTACTGTCTGCACACGCTTATGTTGAGAACAGGTACAGCAGTGAAACAAAATTATAAGCTGTATACATGCAATTGCAAATGGAAAGTGTAATATTTTGTACGTGGCTTTACCTCCCTTAAAATGAAGCAGCCACAATACCGAACCCAGTCAGGGCCAGTGGATGAACACTCATGTGTAACAATTCCTTGTCATTCGCCACTGGTTCATTTGCTGATACCATTTAGCCAGCTCTTTGTTTATGGCTTATAAGCCCGATTTCAAATTGCAAAATGGTCAGTAATTGAAGCTATGCATTTCATATTGTCATTAGAAGACGGGCATAGGTGTCAATAAAACAGACATTGAGTTTTTTCTGTGAAAGAGTTTGCTTATTGCAATCATTTTTTTATGTAACGAGTAGATTATTTACTTGTTTATGTACACAACCAAGATTAGACTACTGCTCATAACCTCATACTCCGGGCAGGCATACTGTTTTAAGCTCCACCAACCTACTGACTGCGCATTCGTAACACACACACAGGAATTTTCGTTCAGAAAGCAAGTTTTCTGGATATCTGAGGTTCGGATAAACAAGGCACGACTGTATTTGATTTTTTTCCACTAAAATACTTGTAAATGCTGTATCTTTATTTCTGGGACTTGCTGTCAGATGGCCATCATGAGGGATGAATCGTTTGTGAATAAAGATAGATTGAAAAAGAAATCCAACTTTGTCGAAAAATGATTTGGCCAGATTTCCACCAAAATTATACAATGTTCTAGGTTCCATTTGGATCATATTTTAACAGCTATCTATTGGATTTTTGACAAAAAATATCCTTGTTTCTTGGAAAAATTGTTTTAAGGGGTTTTTTTTGTTTGTTTTGTTTGTTTGGGGCTTTTTTATATTCCTGGACAGGGTACATTTGCAGACTGGTGTTAAATAAATGAATAAAGATAGGAAAAAAAGGAAATGAATGCCATACATCATCCACACACTTTCACACCAAACAGAAAAGCTTTTGACATCACGTTAAATATTGCAGTAGAAAACTTACGCACACGCACACATGCACACACGCATACACACACGCAGAAGCTGTGAATTGTAATGCTTGTAATGACTAAGATATCAATAGTTTGTTCAACAGTGATTTTTTCATGGTAGATGAGGTCTTAAAGAATGACTAAACTCAATTTTTGGTACTCTTTTTACCACTGCATATGAAAGATTTCTGGTTAGTCATAAACGAAACACCATTCTTTTTAAAAAAAATTGTGGTTAATTAATACCAAGTGCTTAAAAGTTGCTAAAAAGCCATCTGCTTCTCTCTCGCCTGCAAACGAAACCACAGACGTAATTCTGTCACCACAGCCCTGCAGTGGCGTCATAAAAGGAACGATTTTCAGTTAGTTGTATAGAAAATGTGTAGGAAACTCCTCATTTTGCTGATTTCTCGACGTCACCAAAGACATGCCGAATTGTTGTGTTGCCATGAATTGCTCCTTGGGGTTGGGTGATGGTGTCGCTATGCACAGATTTCCACCAGACCCTGTAGTTTGTGTTTAAATTGGTTCTTTGTGTGTGCAAAGCGAGCATTGTGAAAGCCTGTGGTATATACTAAATCAGATTGTTCGCCCCCTACCACGCTTCAAGGATAGAAAATGGAGTTCAAGTTTCATCGACTTTATAACATCAAGACTGCTTACTACACATTGCTGACCAAAAGGATTTTGCATGAATATAACGCTTTCTTCCTCGGACGCGAGGTTGTGGTCGAAGAACCAATATTATCGTAAGTAAAATCGCCTCGACTCCAAGGGTGAAATTGTTATGTTATAAGCAATGTCATTTAAAATCCTAATGTCCATCAATAAAATACATATTTTACTACCAGTGAAAAGTAATTTTTGATTTGTAAGTTGGTGAAAACAAACTTAAACAGCCTTCATTCTCAGACAGGGCGCCGCCATTTTTGAAAATCGTGAAGTCACTGACTAAAGTCCATTTGATTTAATGAGATTATGGTTTGTTTTCATCAAGTTAGAAAATCAAAACTACTTTTCACTAGTAGTTATAATGTATTTGAATCAAGACCAAAAGGAGTTTGCATGACACAACTTGTAACGTAACATAAGCGAGGTCGGGGTCGAAGTGAAAATACTGCGCAATAAATTTCTACACTTGCTAAATTTACTTGATTTGTAAACATTCACTCACCAGTATGCAGACACTTGTCAAAATACGTCTTTATATTTGGTCTCATAATCCTTATCACTTTATAATCATGCTTGTATACATTTTGAAACTAAACAAAAAAAAAAGCGATCTACGAATGTATAACAGGAATGTAATAACTAGACATTTCATAGTTTGCCTATATGAATCATAATTCGCCCTAGGGTACGTCACAACGAAAACAATGATTCTGTTGAAAGCTACGACAACTTGATAAAAACAAAATGCAAATATTAAAATTAAAACAAATGGAAGTTAGAGGAGCAATGCCAGGCTCTTACTAGACACTTGTCAATATATGTCTTTGTGTTTGGTTTCATAATCCTAATTACTTTGTAAACATACTTGTATGCACTTTGGAACTTAATAAAAACAAGCGATCTGCGAATGTATGACAGGAATGTAATATGTAGACATTTTATTGTTTGCCTATATTAATCATAATTCGCATGCACGCCCTAGTGTATGTCGTCTGTATCATTACACTTCACGACGAAAACAATGACTCTGTTGAAAGCTACAACAACTTAATAAAAACAAAATGAAAATATTAAAATTAAAAAGTTACAGGAGCAATGTCAGGCTATTACCTTGTTCGATGAATGTATCCATCAATATCCACATAAACGAGTAATATATAATTCATCTGCACTTTTCCTAAGTAATGTGTCTTTTAACAGTCTAATATACGAAAATGTGATGTATCGTTTCAGGTTTTTCAGATTGCTGTATAGTCTCATTGGTCACCCAAGATAGCATAACTGGCACCTACCTGCATAATGTGCATCATTCTTTTAAAAATGTAATTTAGTGAGCCAATAATGAGCAATCAATCAATGTATTGGCAGTTAATCCTTTGAAAGAAGGGTGTTGTAAAACACATACACGACAGAGTGTATTCAGTATAGGTGAGTAAATGTACATACATAAACACTACCTTCTGACATATCCCCACTGAAATCCGCATAAAAGTAATTAATCAATCAGTGTGTTATCAGTTAATCCTTTGATCGATCCAGACACAATAAATGCCAAATGGGTACCTTGGTCGGGTAATCTAAGTGGCGTTACCACTAATTTTACCTGTTATAAATTCATTAACTAAGCATCAAGTGAATGATGACAAATAACGTGTAGGTTTATACCACCTAACATGGATTACAACCTAGCGACACCAAGTGCCTTTGACAAAATCTATGAAAACAAAACTAAATGATATCAGATTGTGAAAACATAGAGCTTTCAGTTTTCACAACAATTGTCATGATTTCAGGTTTGTACAAACCTGTAAACGAAATAGTTTACCCCCTGAAATGTAGATGAATTCTGCATGGGCCCTCATATCTATACCTACTATTACGTCACGGAGACGCGCTGCTCTGATTGGTTGAAATTTCGTTTGCGGATGAAACTTGAGCATTGTTGTCAAAAAGGTCGATTTAAGGTAAATAAAGGTTGAATTGAGCAGTTTTAATGACGAGGTTTGGTACCTAATGGTATCCTACCCGAAATGTTAAAGTGTGGTAAAAATATCTTGCTTCCTTATCTCCTTACTGTTTTCAATTAATATATTCAAAAGTGGTAATTTTCCAGACCAGTGGTCCAGAAGTATTATCTTTCCACTCCACAAGAAAGGAAGCCTTCATAATGTCAACAGCTATCGAGGTATTTCACTCATGGACATTTGTGCAAGGTGTTTACTCATGTTTTGAATAAGACTTGTGTGATAAGTCCCAGAGTGTCAAGCTGGCTTTTGGAAGGGGTATTCTACGGTTGACGACGTGTTTACTCTTCAGTCTCCAGTACAGAAGTACTTATCTAAATCAAAAGGAAGGTTGCATTGTCTAGTTGCCAATTTCCAAGAGGCGTTTGATTCTGTTAACAGGGATCTTTTGTGGTAGGGCCTTTATTCAAATGATATTCATGGTGAAGTTTTTTCTCCATGCACTCAAAAATAAAAAAACGTGGCCTCTGTCAAAATATCAAGAAGCAATGTAATTGATTAGTTCAACTGTTCCAGGGGTGTTAGACAACAATGCATTTTAAGTCCTCTCTAAGTATTTTCATAGTTCATAAAGCAGCATCTCTTTATGCATGATGATTATTAGAGTTCTTCATACTTCTCTATGCCGATGATTTATGTATTTTGGCAGACTCTGTTCTCGAATTATAAAAGAAAAGAGACGTTTTAAGAGTCAATTTAGATAAGACAGAAATATTGGTTTTACAAAATGGTGGCAGATCAACGTATCAACTTCCTATTGTTACCTCGGCATCATTTTTCCAAATAGATTGCATTGGTCCAAAGCTGTACAGACATTAGTCCAGAAAGTCCAGAAGGCTGTGGTTTAATTTAATGCATGAAATACTTTACATAAAGCAGTGAAAGTCCGTAAAACTAAAAGATGCATGTGTACATATAGTGAACTCTGAAACAGGTGAACAAACAGTTTTCATACTCCGGGCACTCCATGTCATTTTATATTGTCATACAATTGATATAGATTCTCGGCAGAGCATTTGGCTGTTCCTGTGGCTGTATGTAATATTCTTTCTAGTTGCCTCCCTTCTGGGAGGTGTAACATAAGAATAGTTAACAGGCTATTGACCAATGAAATTAAAGTATTTTGCAAGAAGGGAAGTTGTTTAGGAAGGTTTGCGGGAGTAGTGCACTTTACCGGGCACGCTTTTTCCGATTTTTTTTGGTTGTGCTGGCGGGGCTCGAACGCTCTCAGCAGGGGTCGTGGGATTCCAACTGGCGCTAATTAGTCTAATTAGCGGACACGCTACCTCGGGACCACCGGTGCGATTACAGTTAGTTAGTGCTCGTTTAACGGGTCATTACCCCACTAGCTCTGCGCATAGCTATAATAGTTTGTTTTCATTTACTGTGCATGCACAGAGCTAGGCCCCGCCTACCCATTCATCAAAGCGAGAAGCCACACCTAGGCATTGTTTTCAAGATGTTGTGCAGCCAATCCAGCGAAGCTATGATATATGATGACGTTTATCGTTTGACTTTCGATTCGTGGATGGATATATGGATATAATCGCATCTAAGGTAAGCCAACCCTAACCTTTACTCACTAACCCTAAGGATCTAGAAGGGGGGGGCCCTAACCCTAAGGATCTAGAAGGGGGTCCCTAACCCTAAGGATCTAGAAGGGGGGTCCCTAACCCTAAGGATCTAGAAGGGGGTCCCTAACCCTAAGGATCTAGAAGGGGGGGTCCCTAACCCTAAGGATCTAGAAGGGGGGCCCTAACCCTAAGTATACATCAGTGCAGTAAAGTGAGACAGTTCAGTAGCTCTACATCGCGCTATCACTATAGCGCGCTCATTAGCGAGCGCTCAGCAGTCCCGGGTCCTGCGCATGGTAAACTGCACTCTAGCCAGGTTTGCACATATCTATGGTGAAGAGTTTTGATGGAAAACTGTTACCTTACTTGGCGTACCTTTTGGCGTAACAACAAAATTGACCTCATCTGCATACACAAATCAACTTTGTCTCTTGATTACAACAAATCTATGTGGAGTTTAATTAGCAAGTCCACACTAAGTGAGTTGCCAAGGGACGTAACTCTGTAGTACTCATGAAAACCTGGTCCAATTTTGGGGGTCCTTGTTTTACGCGTTCTGGCTTTTTCCATGATGTATTTGGGTGAAAAACAACAACTGGTCCCTTCAGAAGATATTCCCGAATTGGCGCCATTGGCGAAAAAGGTTGGTCTGCTCTGTTCTTTCATAGTTTTCCAACCCTTTAAAATATTGCTGAACATTGAAATTTGTTTTATCAATCGATGGCACACTTTAGATTATTTTTATCATAAGCACACATCAATCCTCTCCATTATAAAACAAATTTTAACTTAATGTAACCAGGGATGCACATTTCAGATAGATTTGTGTCAGGGAGGGGTGTATTGCCAGGGGCAGACAACTCCATGTGTGAATCCAGCTAACAATGATCGTGTCATTAACTCATTCATTGAGTAATTTTATTTAACATGCTTAATATGTTTTAAAGTGTTCAAATGTGTGTACTTTGATTATTAAACAGGTAGGAAAGCATTATTTATGTTTCAAATACCTTGTGCAATATGTATGTTATTTTCAGATTTACATGTATTTTCTGTCTGTATCCAGAAGTGACAGCCATAGAACACAAAATTGTGGCTAATAATAGTAATATTTGAAAACTGACAATATTTTACTGATCTTTTAATTTAAGCAGAATTCAGCATTATTCATTTGTAGATGTCATAGCACTTACATAAACACATGATGTAGATTTGGGTAGAGAGTAAGTATTTTTTGCACATTACAGCATCACAACATATGCGCAACATACACTGATATAATTCAGGATCAGATTTGCTTCAGGTTTGAAACATGGTATCTTCAGCACTGTCTTTAAAAGCACTGTCTAAATTGAATCTTCAACACTGGTGATACAGGTTTAAGATTAGAATATATGAAAACATGTTACAATCTTAAGTTCATCTTAATTGATGCAAAACAAAGGTAGCACTTCATAATCTTGACTCTCTAACTTGAATCTGTTTCAATAATTTAGTGTTAAGATACTGATTTTGCCAACATTGACATTGTACATCAGTCATGATGTTTAATGAACCGTTTCTTTCTTCTTCTGCAGACCTGAAACATATGTTGATTCGAAGTTCTAGGATGTTCAAAGAAGACGTATAATTCCTGATGAAACATTTTGGTACTTGAAATAAATAGGTGTGACGTTTTTTTCACAAAAATTGAAATGTGGACATTTCGCAGAGTTGACAGTAGTTGACTTGATCACCTTGTTGATCAAGAACGGATGGACAGAATTTAATCAGGTAAAGTTTGTTGCAATGCTGATGTATCAACAAACCTTGGAAAAATAGTTTTAAAAATTTGAACCGTTGATCTAAAAATGGTGTGGACTTGCTAGTTTAATGACAGATTCACTAGGTTTATGTCAGTATTCATATGCAGGAGAAGCTATTTACATTGAAAACAAATTGAAAAAATACCCAGAAATGTTTGCTTGCTGGATGCTAGTTATGTTATTGAGGGAGTTCTTTGAGGCTTTTTATTACCGAATTATGTACATGAAGGTCTTTGAAAAAAGTGCGTCAGAATGATTGCTAGTTTTTACCTCCTAGTTAACGAGAACCAGTTTATTCCGAATAACTTTGGATGTAAGACGTAGCGGTCAAGAAATCATCGTGCACAGACAGGGCAATAAGCTGATTCTTTCCATATTGTTGACAGTGTTGTGACAGTCTCACCTTTTAAGCGCTCGACAGCAAACTCTTCAAATTCTTGCAGAGAAATCGTCTCCTCTGGTGGCACTGAGTAAAACTGAAGTGGGTGTGCATATTTTTGTTTGACTTCTGATTTAATGCCGCCTGTTCGCCGCTGTCTTGTTTTAATGATTTCCATACCTAACTTCCATGCACGAAGAAACTCCCGCCAAATTATTTTCAACAGGGATTCCCTTCCGGTTTGCGGGAATATCGTATATTCTTATGAACTATTCCTACTCCTTTAATAAGCATTACGAAATACTTACATCTATGTTGGGTTTGTTTTATGTTTAATGTGTAATACGTATTCCAATTGTAGGGTAATAAATACATAGCCGGTCTGTCTCTGAAAAATAAATTCATTTAGTAGAGTAAGAGTAGTCCCTATCAAATAGTATGATCGTTTATCATGTGACACCGACAAAACAAAATGGCGATCCCAAGTGCAGTTTTGGCTGCAGGATGGATTCCCTTTGTTGTTGTTATTGTCGTAAGTTTGGAGAACATATCACAAAAATAGAAAGGCCAAAACGTGCAACACCAAGTCAATATAAGTGACATGTTGCAAAACTGATAAACATCGTATATCTATGAAGAAGTCGCATAGGTAGACACTGGCAGATCAGTAATGCAATGTTTACCAGATTATTCGCTTCTTCATGGACATGACCAGTGAAGGTCCCGGGGTAGAATAGGCATTCAGCAACCCATGCTTGCCATAAAAGGTGACTGTGCTTGTCGTAAGAGGCGACTAACGGGATCGGGTGGTCAGACTTGCTGACTTGGTTGTCACATGTCATCGGTTCCCAATTGCGCAGATCGATGCTCATGTTGTTGATTATTGGATTGTCTGGTCCAGACTCGATTATTTACAGACCGCCGCCATATGGCTGGAATATTGCTGAGTGCGGCATAAAACTAAACTCACTCTTCATGGACATATGTGAATCTGTACATGATTCAGAAGGGTAAAGCTACTGCAGACGGTGACCGATGTAGACAACGTCAGTAGAAATATAAGTTCCCAAACGACGTACTGTTAGTTCCCAAATCTTCGTGTATACACTTCAGAATCAGTCATTTCTGGTATACAGACACTATCAGTATGAACCAGTCTAAGTAAACTTAGTCTCAGTGTATTTCGTTACACTCCACCACTGAGTCTAACAAAACCTAGTAGAAGGTCGCGTCAGGTAACCTTTGAGCAACCAATGACGGTCCAATCAAATGCGAGATGGTTAAATAGATTTAACCAATCAGACCACTGCTACTATTGAGGGATCAGAGGGACTCTCAAAATATTCAGGTCACCGACACATATCTCTCCACAAACAAAAATCAGCATATAACACAGTTATTTGACCTGCAGTATATACGCTTTGGGGTTTCTGTTGACATGGTTACTATAAGCTAATATTTCCGAAAATTAACGTCTTTGAATATTGTCAAAAACACTATTTTCAGCGACTGTTTACCCACCGGTGTCATGGCAGTACATACGCTGTGTGCATCACCCGGAAGCAATCGTACGCTAAATAGCATTCGGAATCGTTCGGGTACGAACCTTTTTGAGATGAAAAGTTCATAAGGGATGTGCGAAAGTGCACGTTCGCGATTTGGTAAGCTGTGTTCTGATTGGTCAATCTCAAAGGTTACCTGATGCGACCTCCCATAAGGTTTTGTTAGACTCAGTGGTGGAGTGTAACGAAAAGTTCTGAGGATAAGTTTACTTAGACTGCAGTGTGAACACTGGTGTTTTCTATTTTAGGAGACATTAAAAGTAGAAATCCTTTTTGTAACAACATTCTACCTTTTTGTTGAACAGAAATATTTCATGAAATAAAATGTTACATTGTAATGTGAATATATTCAGAACTGGGAGGTTCAATGGACAATAAACTACTGTAGTGCCAACCAATGTATTGGAAAATCGTTTCCAACGTCTCAAAATGGTTCTTATGTGAAGATTTTAGTTTTACATCAAGTAGAATACTTTGGCATGTATGTTATACACCTGTCTGTGATCTGTTTTACACAGAAAAAGTTTACATATTATTAGGAGTTTGGAGCTGAAATTTCTATGCTAGTGGCCATGGATTGTCCTGACACAGACATCTTGTGGTTTTTACACAATGTTTGTCATAAATAATAAGGTTAATTTTGCTGTTTGATATGACAATAAGCCAGCCAATTCTCATAATTGGTAAATTTTAACTCCTAGATATATGTATGAGACTTTCATGAAGACAGTTGGAGTCGTGATGATTCCAATATTCCTGAGCCTAGTGCTATTGCTGTATACCTTTCAGGTTCCACTGGTCACAAGAAAAATGTTTCTCTGTGAATACAGGTAGAACTTCTCATTATATATTTAAGAAGAGTAGTGGAAAGAAACCTTTTTCTCGGACACAGCCGGTCACCACTCTTACTCACCCCATTCTTTTGGCCATGATTATAATCTTTTTGTTAATCTTACTGTGTTTTGGAAATTAAAACATCACTTTTTACCAGCTTACTTACTTAGTTGATTAGGAAAAGTTGACAGTAAGCATGATAAACAGGGCTTTTGTCTCTATTTGCCTACATCTCAATTTGCTGAAACAGAGTACATCGGTGGAACATTATGTGTGCCCTAGTCTCTGGACCCAAGTGTATGTTTTGCACTGTCTTATCTAAGACTAGATGTATCCAGTTGCCTTTTCCTTCTTCCCAGCAGAGATTTGACATCCCCACAAGTGAACTTTCTCA
Source organism: Haliotis asinina (assembly GCF_037392515.1). Lineage (NCBI taxonomy): Eukaryota > Metazoa > Mollusca > Gastropoda > Lepetellida > Haliotidae > Haliotis > Haliotis asinina. The sequence goes on along the minus strand of NC_090286.1, from coordinate 30,165,494 downwards.
GTACTAATTTGATACAATGTGATACATTTGTATATGATAAATACATGATCATTTCACTGTGGTCAAAAAATGATATGATGTGATACGTATTTGATAAACAAATGATCATTTTATTGTGATCTGAAAATAACAAATAACAGAAATTCTTTTGTCCTTCAACTTCTTCAACTTGTCCTTCAACTTCTTCAACAGTGTGACATTAGTTTATCATTGTGTAAACGTCAGTCAAAAGATCATGAAATGTTGTTTTAGACCATAGGCAAATTGGGATGTAGACGAATAGAGAACAGCCCAAAAGAGGATACTTTAGTTTGGTGATTGTGCATATAGTCACACCATATTTATGTTTCTAATGGGAGAAAGGATAAATATCATCAACAGCCCAAGAGCTATTGGCTTGCCAGATGACCATAATGTTCATTCCACTGGTTCCTGAATAATGTTTCTGGACTTGGGCCAACAGACAAGTATTTTAATTGTCTTTAGGAGTAGCTTGAATGCTCCCTGATCATTGAGCATCATTTCCTATTTCACAATGCTATCATAGTGCAACAGTCATGTGTGAACATTAATATCACTTACAAAAATCAGGACTAAGGCCACTTTGTAAAATACAACAAGAAAGCTTGGCTTTTGTGTGTTAAACCAGGGAGCCTATATAGAGGGGGAGAAGAAACTCCTTGAAAAGCCGCTGAACGTATGTCTGGGGTCGTTACGTAACCAGTGTAGCCAATATGGTGGCAGTGTAGTATTTGAGATTGAGCCCGGTTTATTTTCAACAGCTGATTAAGTTCACTGAGTGTTGTAACAACTGAAATCCAACATGTAGAAGATAGATTAACTATTTTGTCACTTCAGGTTAAGTCAAATAATTGGTATTAGTGTCCATATTAGGACAGTAGATTTGAAGTAAAGTTTCAAGTCGCTATGTTATAGCTCACTGGCTTATATTCTCGATTCACCGCGAAGATACACTAAATTGTGCCGATAAAAACTTCTTTCACACATTCGTTTAATTTTTAGGAGGAGAACATACCTTTAGTTGAAAGGTATATGCATGTAATAGTGACAGTTTTTATGACTTAAAAATTGTTAGGGTGTATTTAAGGTGTGTGAAAGGTATGACATTTCTCCATTGAAGTGCTATACGCCGTTGTTCGAGTATTCCTAGTTACTTCCTCAAAAATATCTTTCACATACACCTGTAATTCATATGAGGGGAATATACTATCAGGTGAAATGTGTTTGCAAGTAATAGTGATAGTTTCATAATTTAAAAAAGAATGTTAGGGTGTATTTGAGGTGTGTGAAAAATGTGACATATCGCCGATCTGCTCTGATCCGCCATTGAAATACTATACGCCTTTGTTTGAGTGTTTCTAGTAATTACTTCAAAAACATACACCTTTAATTCTTATGAGGGGAATATACTATCAGGTGAAATGTGTTTGCAAGTAATAGTGATAGTTCCATAATCTAAAACAAACTGTTAGGGTGTATTTGAGGTGTGAGAAAAATTTGACATATTGCCGATATGATCTGATTCGCCATTGATCCCTGAGAGTTACAGTTCCATAACTTCTTTCTTTCTTGTTGATCTTATTATTTGACAAAACTGGACAGGTGTTTTAGAACCCTTTTTCAGAGTTCTACACTTTAGTTTTGAAGACAGTGTGACAGTGTCAGTTAACATTTTGTTAATGTCCATTCCATTCCCCACATGCAATACAGATATATGAATTAATTATTAATGTAAACAAAACTGTATCAAAGTAGATTTTTTAAAGGGACAGCTGATGTTAACACATGGTCTTGCGATACTTTTGCATTCTTTAAAATGTTTTGAGAGGGAAGGCCGCGGTGTATCATTTATTCTTTCATTCATTCACATAATTATGTACTTATTTCTTTTATTCTTTTTCTTTATTTCGTTCTTTCATTCACATAATTCTTGCTCTTAAATTCTTACTGTAATTCATTCATTCATTCATTGTAAAATTCCAACTGATACAATAAACTGGCTAAAGTTCTGTTAAACCTGGGATAATCTACCACGTATACTCTATATAGACTCCTTGGTTAAACACAACTAAAGTTGCATTGGGAATGAGCTAAGTCACTGTGTGCGTTGGAGAATGACAAGGCACACGTTAATTAGTACAAATGGTAAAGAAAGCAAGCGAGTGACCTGTCCCTGTTGTAGAGTATCCCTGGTTAAACCTATGACCAGCATTCTCTCACCTACTGAATAAATGACACTGATGTTTATTTCAGCTGACCCTGTTGTTTTCGGCAATATACATCCGTTATTATATGAGCAAATATGACAGTGAACTGTCAACAACCCTGGCCACCATCTTCGCTCTGACTATCACCCTGCTTACATCGGCCATTGTACCAGTCGACATCTTCCTTGTATCCTACATGAAAACATCTGATGGAACATTCAAGGTAATGTTATGATCGTTATACTTGTATGGTATTGTGAGTGAGTGAGTGAGTGAGCTTAATTTTGCGCCACACTCAGCAATATTCCAGCTATATGGCGGCGGCCTCTAAATAATCAAGTGTGGTATGATATAGTAATGCTTTTGAAGGCACCTGATTGATCCAGTGGTGATGCAGCTGCCCCATTGTGTATCCCTTTGGTACACTGGAAGGTTATGATGATGGGTTTGAATCCCATTTTCCCTGATGATATTTCTAGGTTTGTCAACACCAAGGTGTTAAATGTTGAAGAACTGCATCACTCTCACTTGCCTTCTCCGCCAGTGGGTGGGATGCAGTAGTCTAATGGTTAAAGCAGTGGCTCGTCAAGCCAAAGATCCAGATTCGATTCCCCACATGGGCACAATGTGTGAGAGCCTATTTCTGGTGTCCTGTGCCATTTTATTGTTCAAATATTCCTAATTAAGGGGTAAAAGCATACTCACTCACTCTCTGTCATTGAGTTGGGTTTTATTTTAGCAATGTTAGTATTGATTTGAAAAGTGGTGGAAGTATTTGATTAAAATATACTCATGGTGTCTGGAAGGTTAGAAATTCAAACATCGTTTCTGTTTAAATGCATTGTATGTGTTGGAATGAATAGGGTAAATCATGTTAAGCTGAGTCTATTACATTTTTCACAAATGCCATGACTGTGAGAGAATTAGTTCCAAATGGTTTTCACTTTATTTGGCACAGATTATCAATGATGTAGTGTTAGAATATTGAAGTTTGTTTTAGCACTGTTCCGTTTTATGGTTCATTGTTAAGATGTTTATCATTAGCATTCTTACTGAGTCAAAACATGTATCAGCAGTGTTTCATTTTGAGAAGTTTTTTCCAAGAAGTCTGATGCATGACTCAGTCTTATCATTTTGTGCAAGCTTAAAGTACTGATGTTGGGTTTTTGTGTGTGTGTGTGTTGTTGTTTTTTATTGCTGTTGCTTCTGCTGCTGAGTTTTGAGTTTAACAGTGTTGATTTGTTTAATGTTTCAGGATTGGGCCAATGACTCTGCCTCCCGAGCCTCAATTGAACAATCAGTTCTTTATGGCTATTACAGTAAGTGATATATGCTGATGTAGGAGTTGCTTTCCCGAGGTTTGATGATTATTTAAGATTTTCGATATTTTGTTAGCGTCATTTATGACAAAAAGTTTTTACGTTTTGTTTTTGTTAGTATGGTCTCATTCAGCCTCATATGTACAGTTAGGTCAGTGTTCCTGTCACAAGCCCTTGAAGATCAGTCTTAAATTTGATCTTAACCAACCCATGCTTGTCGTAAGAGGTAACTAATGGGACCGGGTGGTCAGGCTTGCTGACCTGGTTGACACGTCATAGCATCCCAATTACACTTATTAATGCTCATGCTGTTGATCACTGGATTTTTTAAGACCACTGCCATATAGGTGGACTATTGCTGAGTGCTATCAACCAATCTAATCAGATCTGGATCAGCCTGCTTGTCTGAGGCTCATCATTCATTGTGCATCAAGCTTCAAAATGCTTAGTACAAACAAGCAAAGCACTGACAGGCTGAGCCAAACCATGCAGGTTTTGTGCATGTTAAGACATGCTTCCCGAAAGTAACTTTCGCAAAATCTTTCCAAGAGGGTAAGGTATGCAGTAGCTGTTAATACTCGAGTTAATGACCCAAATCTTGTACATTTTCAGCTCTGTATGCTCTGGTGACATTCTGTCTGTTCATCCTGCTACCTTTCTTCTATTTCTTCTATGAGGAGAAAGACGAAGCTACCCCTACATCATGCAAGAGTGTAAGTCGTTCCTGCAGATTTGCTGTGCATGTTTACATGTCTCTATACAGGTTTTATAACTAAAGAACAATTGCATGGTTTTATTTTATCTTAATTATCTAACAGCACACACCTGTTGCCAAGTTTGAATTAAACATTTCCATAAAGGCGATCATTGGATGTCCATCCCAATGGAACATCATATTTTCAATCTCAGCTTAACTCCCTTGGGATCATGCAACTATCATATGATAACAAGTTTTAATACTGTCCTAGAATTAGAAAGCAATGTGCCCTGTCCAATTTGGTTGTCCCAGAGTGGCCACTAATACAAGTTAAGATGGCCATCCAGTCTTCACACCTGTTCATTGACTGTTCGACATGCTTGGAGCAATCCTCAATCATGAAGTATATTCATTTTACACATAACAACTGTATGTTCTCAAAACTTTTATTCACCTCAATATTCACTCTTACATCATATTTCCCTTTAGTGTTGATACGTAGGGTAAGAAACAGGATTTCATTTCACACAGACACATTACAAATTTTAAAAGTTTCTGATTGTTGTTGACTGCCTTTCTGTGTTTTGTTGGCTGTATCTCCCAGTTAGCTATATGTGATATGTTTGCTTCTTGTTTCATTAATCTGTCCTGGACTGGCCACTGTGCTCCATAGTCTCTCCCAAAGTGGACACCACAGTTATTGATTGTGTAGTCAAGAGACTGGCCAATCAGGGAATATACCTCCTTCAAACCCTGCAAATTGTGATTGCTCTTATAATACTGCAATGAAAAACTTGCATACTAAGTAACTGAACTTGTGTATTTAGAGATTCGTAAGTTAATAAACTGGTATATTCAGACATTCATATGCAATTATCTTACCCGGCTCATGAATTTCATTTTCTGATTGGCTGAGCCAAACAATGTACCCGCTTAGAAGTGAGAATTATTTTGTATATTACCGAACATGGAAACTGCTAAACTGTGGGAATTTGTTTGGTTCTTCCTGTGAGAAGTGTTTTGGCTGTTGCCAAACTCCAGTGCTCTGTATTATAATGCAACCCATTCTTCAAACAGTTCAAAATTAACATTGAGGCGTTTGGTAAATACTTTGTTCACTGGTCCTTCGGTGCTCATGGGTTGATGTACCCTCTCTGTTTGTTTATGTCCCCTGAGCCCTGTCCCCTGATCCTAAACAACTTATGATGTACATTGATGTTCAGAGATTCATAAGTAAATAAACTTCTATTTTCAGAGATGCTGTACAGCTCTGAAGTACCTGATTGTGTTTATCTTGATTGTCGCTACTCTCATGTTGATCGGGTTGGTATATGTTTTTATTTTATTATTTATGGCTTGGAATTAGAAGTACCAATTAGGAACTGATGTTCCTTAGTGAAGTTGAGCATGAATCAATTAGGGACCATTCATAATGTATGGCTAGGGTGTGTGATGATGTCTTTTATAGAGAAGCATGTACAATGTGAATGAACGCACACGCGCACACACACGCACACACGCACACACACACTGGAGGGTCCATTATGAGTGAGTTCTGGTTTCCTTTTTTCAAGTCTAATTAATAAACCTGTTCTCTGGCTTGTTTCAGTGCCTTTGTTCCCACCAAGGGGACACCCAATGCTAATTCTACTGAGTGGAAGCAGATAGAGGCCCTTTTCAAGGATCTGGCTAGCAATGGTGAGATCACCTGTCAGTTGTATTGTGCTTCTTAGTTCTTTTAAATCTCACAAGTGATAATTGATTCATCACCAAAGAGCAATATAAAAAAAAATTGTTAAATATCATTTTCCAGATTTTGTCTGTTCAGGCTGTCAAGGCATATAAGTATGACGTGGTTCTCTGCTTTTTGGGGTTTTTTTGTTTTATTTAGAAACTGCACAAGTAGTATAGGGAATGATAGTCCGAAAACACTTTTCAAAAACCCCTCTAAAAAGCCTCATTTACTAAATGAGGCTTTGGTGGGACCCTTAGCTCTTGCTATTATTGCCCCTACTACAAAGCCACGCCATCACGTTTACCGTGACTTGGCAGGCGGTAACACTGTGCCGTACGGTACGATCAATAATTCTTCTCTTACAAACCCCCTACCCGGCCCATCCCTCAAGTAGTATAAGTTAGGTTCGTCGGCTTTTATATCCACTTTATCTATGTTGTAAGTTTTGACCGACCATATAGGATCGGTGGCTCGCTTACGGCTATCACCCTCGTGTTCCCCCGGCTGGTACAGATACCTCACTAGGGCCCTATCCGGTATCTGTTTCTCCTTCCCACGCAATGGAGCGGCCGACTCTACAACTATTGATTTTAGTTTGATAGCGTCTGCCGGTTTCTTACCGGTGAGACGGGTGACTTCATGGTTGATTGCCGATACCACCTCGGGTAACCTCGTGACCCATTCGGTCGATCGTTTTCCAGGGGTGGTCATCTCCCTAGCATACTGATGGCCGAACAAGCGCTCAGCCAAAGTCCTATTAAATCTCTCAACTATGGCTTGGCTGCGATGGGCTCCGGCCGTGCCACGCCTGACCTTCGTATCGTGTTTGGCTAGCAGTTGTGACACGGCACCCATGAACTCCCGTCCGGGATCAACTTGCAGCTCTGTTGGCCAAGTCAGCGGGCTGCGTTTGTATATGTGTTCTAATCCTTTGGCTACTTTGGCCGAATCTTTCGTGGTCAAGGGTTCGGCTTCCTTGTAACGACTGGCTACGTCCACTACGGTTAAGGCATACTTGTACCTCTTATCATGAGGTAGGAACAGTAGGTCTGCCTGGTGAATGCTATTAGGTATGTTAATTCCGAAACTCCTTCTAGGTACGTAGCGTGGCGCCGGCAAATAGATCTGCCACAGGGCTTGTTTTTCAAGCCACGCTTTGGCTTTCTCTGGTGATACTCGTGCCATTTTAGATAGCTTATCTACTGCGCTAGCTCCTTTCCAATATCCACGCGGGCTGTAATAAATAGCCTCAAATTTTTTCATGTCCATACGCGTATGTGTTTATACCATCAATAGCTATCCAACGTTTCGTGTCCATAGGCGATAGGGACGTCTTGTTTATAGTCAGTCCGTATATCTTATGTCCATCACTTCTAAGCGTGTTCATCTTATGCCTAAAGGTACGGGTCTTGAACAGAGCCTCCTTGAATCTGGCGTGTTTGATGTGTTGTTTCACCACATACTTCTTAACCCCTTTAGCTTTTCGGATCTCACTATTGTCGGCTTTCAATATGGAGTACATCTTAGGCCTCAAACCTATGTACTCAGCTATTGGCGTGCCAGCACACTCGTCCTTCATCTTACCTAGGACCTTTTTATTTACCGTGCTGTGTATAGTATGGGTCTTAGGATAGTCGCTGGTGTCGTATAAATCGATGTGTTTTTTCATGTCCTCGTACACGTCCTCGGTTCGAATCTCCATCAGCAGGGAATCCGTGTCAGTGTACAGCACTTCGCACCTGTCGCCGTACTGTTTCTTGAGCTCGTTGTAGTAAAAGTCGTACATCAGGTGTTTGGATAAATCGAGGATACTCATCCCAACGTAAACAGGTCGGTTGAATTTTATGTGACTTTTCTTCATGTGTATGGCAACTAGGTCGTCTGTGAATATTTTATTACGGTTGAATGCCGGACTGGCTATCAATTTCCTGAGCTTGTCTTCCTCACTAGATCTAACCAGTTTCACGGTTACGCGTTTCCTCAGGTTTTCCATAGTCTTACCAAACACCGAGTTGTTCATGAGCTTGTAGAGATTTTTCTCAAAATCACTGGTGGCTTTTTTTCGTAGGTCTGTGTTCATTCTGATGTAGGGCTCCATCCATGGGCTCTGGTCGAACATGAGCACCCTGTGTATTTTGGTCAGCCTCATACCCAATGACAGGTACAGCTGTAGGTTGCGATAGTGAACTATGTACTTGGTCTTATTCATTAAGTTAGGCACGAGTTTCTCAACGTCCGCCACACGACCACCTGACAAGTTATGTTGGTACTCAGACATCCAGTCTGTGTTAACCTTCATACGTTCGGGCGCAAGGGGATAGCTGTTGTGCGATGTGTGTAATTCCTTGGGATACTCTAAGTCAACTTCGAGGATATACCCTTTGTTCGAATCTGGTGCAATGCTCATAACATCAACGTGGGGTACCCATTCGAATCCCCCTGTAGGTAGATACTGGCTCATGGCCCAGCCGTACAGGTTATTTGCGTCGAGGTAGAGAATGTGATTGGTTGGTTTGTTAGGATCGTAACCTTTCACGTATTGATTATTTGCTTTAGCGTATCGTTTGGATGCCATGGAAATACCACCTCGCAAGCCTTTCTCAATGAATAGGTGCATGTCGTAATCTGTGAGCAATTCCAAATTAACTCCGGTCTTTTTAAGCAAGGCGTCCCACGACAGACCTGGGCTGGTGTAATACCATGCGGGGTCGAGTTTATACTGCTTTAAACAGGTCCGCCTGAACGTTTCAAACACGTCGGCTAACAGCAGTACATCTGTCCTCAAGTACAGGTCGTGATAATCGCCAAGGTTCTTACAACCAAGTTTATTCCATACGTTAATCGCGTGCGAGTAATCGTCTCGTGAGACGGACGCCTCATTCAGCTTGCTATAAAAGCAGTCGATAGGAGGTAGTCTGGTCTCTGTGAACTTAGCCCAGCTATCCATGTACTCATATGGGTACACGCCCTTCCTCATGAGCAGGTGTCTAGTCTCGGCGTCTGTGTAGCGATCTGTAATAGGGAAGGTATTGTTGGCCTTGACCAGACTGTCGAGTGACGACAGGAGGAATTGAAACGAGTCAATGAACCTAAGTCCGTTTAAGCTGAAGGAGATGTATCTCTCCATGTTGTTTGGGATGCACGATATATTACCATCGATTTTCGCGATGGCCTGCATGATCAAGTGAGAGTCGTATCCTCTCAAGTTGTGAAAGACAACGGGGATGTTTATTGTCTTAGGGTTGATTTTAAGTTTGAGGTTGCACGCGTTGTGAGCGGCGCCTCTATACTTACCAGTTATGTGGCAGTGATCTCTCACCGAATCACCGTTAAGTGGTGAGTCGCACACGTGACAGTTAGTGCTACTGGCGTGAGCTAGCATGTCGGCTCTGGTCATACGCATTGGAGTGATTTTATACAATGCATTCCTAATAATTTTTTCTTCCTCCTGCAAGCACTTTAGAAACCTTTCAGCCGCGTCAGGACCCCTATACACTACCGGAGCTTTCGTTTCCCCGTCACAACGGACGACAATGTATCCAAACGAACAGGCTTTATGCTCTTGTGTTTTGTGTGTGAAACTCCCACTAGTGGATGATTCCCCTACAATTAAGGCTTCGAAGTCGGCGTATATAATATAAGGCACAGACATTTGATTCTTGTGATTGTCGAATTTTAGGATATTTTCACCTTCCTTAGGCATTTCGACTCGTATGGCCGTCTGCCCAACACCTTGGCAATCCTCCAGGTGGGATTCTAATAAATCAGCCCGACTGAAACAGTGTAGGCATCGTACACAAAAGTGTTTTTCCCCAACGTGTTTCGACTGGTCGTGCAACAACCGGCTGAGATGTTTTATCCACGTGTAGTGATACGTTTCACCTTTTTGAATCATGAATAAATTAATAACTTGACAATCCTTCACCGGGCTGACCCTGTGTATTATTGTTGTATTACCTTCGTGTCCAAAGACATTTATAGCCAGATTATTCTGTTTTTCTACTTTAGTGATCTGGGATATTGGGGTGGGTTCATCTATACCATCCCAGTTGAGCCCATCGTCCTGTGGATAATTAGAAGGCCTGTTCGGATTAGTGGCAGCTGGAAATATGGCTGACCTGATAGATAACCTCAGGCAATCGTTTCCTCTATTCTTAACGTTTACTATGGCTTGTTTGTTCTTATAGTAGGGAGGCAAGTCTAGGTATGACCCACCTCTGAACGGCACGTATTTAGCTATGTCTAGATAGACGTTATCGATTTTATCTACAGCCCACCCGGACCCCATGTGTGTGTAGCGTTCTAGGTATTCTCGTATCTGCTGAAAACTATTATCGATTGATGCGTCAATGGTCTCTGTATGTGTGACGACCTCTTGTTTACCTCGGAAGTAAGGCTGGAAATACTCAGTGACCCCTGTGGTGCCCTCCTTATCGAGCGACATTTTCACTGTGATCTGAAACTTGATACTTCCTAGATTATTTAGTTCCTGGTTGACCTTATCAGCTATCAGAGGCTTAATATCTGTAATGTCTATGTTTCTATCAACACGCATGCGCCAACCTCTCAAATAATTGCCTACGGCGTGCTCAGTGCGCACGAACTGTAGGTCAATAGCTCTATTCTGTCGTAATAATTCTACAAGCTGTGGTTTTCTCATACGAGAATACCCGCCTAAACCCAAATCGTGTGCCTCGGTTTTCAGTTGTTTTACAGTTGGACGTGCTACTGGGGCATGTGATAACAATGCGGTTAACCCGGCTTTCCCCAGTTTTGAATAACCCGTGTATCCAAGTTGTTTCGCTTGAGCTTTTAACTGTTTTACCGTAGGAGGGATTTCTAAACCTAGTAATCTCAACAATGCTGGCTTCCGCATTCTAGAATACCCGATAACACCTCTCTGCTTTGCGGCCCGCTTGAGCTCGCGCACAGTAGCCATAGTGTTTACACCTAAGAGAATCAATGTCTAATTGGTCGGCAGTAACTCTTAAAAAATATTTTCTGGTGGCCGGGTACAATTCTAGACATTCTGTCAAATCGTCCCACGTACCTGGTAAAATATATAGTGTGGCTGTTTCAATCCAGTACTCGCCTTGGGTATAGTATTCCTTGTATTCACTTATACTCGAAAAACGTTCTATATGGTATTGAGACGCGATATCCCGCTCCCATTCGAAGGGGTGAGTATACTTAACACCCTCTTTAATCCATACCACGTCCACTATTATCTTAAATCTGAAGCTACCCCATAAGGCCAGTTCATATTTGAATATGTTTTCCACAGACATAGCTATACGTAGGTGTGTATAATCTCTAATTGGAGTCTATCTTGAGCAGTCGCCTACGTTCTTTTATGTAGCCTTTTTTATTCTCGTATATGAGTTGATGTCTGACTACGTTCGCTCCGTGAGCTTTACATAAACAGTAGTGTCCTTTAACCCCGATACCACACACAGAACACGTGTAGTTAGGACTTCCCATATGGAAACAACAGAACCCCTGATTCCTGCATTTCCTACCACAGGCCTCGGTCTTCCCCATAAGTATATATTCGCATCGGTATGGAGCGGGTCTCATGTTTACTTATATAGGTATTTTAGTTTAATTGCTTTGCAACCAACGCAGTAGCTGCTATACCCAACACTATGAAGCCCAGTTCACGATTCATTTGTCCCTTGGATGGTGTGTAGTACTGAGCGAGTGTGGGTTTATTGAGCGCTTCCAATCGTTTACCAGTTAGTAGGTAGTATTCTTTCATTGCTTCATCGACATCTTTGAATGTTTGAACGGCATGGTTTTCACGCGTGAGTTGTTCATTAATAAAATCGATCCTCTGGAGGCGTTTTTTAGCGTACTCGGCCTGTGCTCTTTGTAGTTTCTCAGTAGCGAGATCGTGTCGCTTCCTTTCTTCCTGTATTTCAGCCGCGTGATCATCTCGTAGTTTCGAGAAGAGGAAATTACTCCCGGAAAATGCCAGGGCATTCACTAACGCCCCACCGACCATCATAGCTATCGTGGCCATCCCTATATTTATTTCATTATATTATCAGGTATGATCCCTTGTTTTACTAGGATGTCTTTTGTGGCCATCGCCATACCAAGGTTCATTATGAGCATACCCATATCCTGCAGGTTGAAATCTAGCTTGATAGTTGGTTGTTTAAGCACCATTTTAGTTAACCGAGCGTACCCTACTGCTAGACTAGCTACCACTGTGGCGTGGTATGCGTCGTTGACGAACGTTTTCCCCTCAGACATTATGTATATGATATAAAATATTAAAATTATAACATGATATGCGGGTCTACCATGGGGGATACCCCCATACCCCCACTGTTGTGGGTGGGGGGCTCACTGTTGGGTGGTGGCTCACTGTGGGAGGCGTATAACCATGTTATAACCACGGCAGCAGTTACACCTACAGCCAACAACAGTCGGGTTGGATTGGTCACTTTATGTTGGTTACACCACCGTTTTTTACCGGCAGCTACTCTCTTAGGATTCTTCTGTCTGGTTACTGTTGGAGGTACCTCCACTGAAGGGGTCACTGTTGGGGGTGGGGTCTCCTCCATCACTGTTGGGGGTACCTCCACTGGGGTTTCCTGTGCAGCATCCATCTATACTATTATTATTATTCTTTCTCTCAAATTGACAATGTTTTGCCGTGATAATCGCCGCCGTCACTGGAGCCAACAACATACCATATTTGTGGTACAACCCGCAGCTGATAGAGCTCACGGCGTGTTCGATAAAAGGGTCTTTATCTAGGTCTTCCCACAGGTAAAGTCGGCGCTCTGGTGGAATGGGAAGGAAATGTGACACAATACCGGTGTACATCTGGGTCATAGCCGATCCTATTGTCTTTGTCATTTCTGCTCCGAGCCGGGACTCGTATCTAGCGTACAGCTTATCGATTTCTTCGGCTGACATTTTGTTAATTTTATCTGGAGTGTAGTCTCCAAAGTAATGTTTGGCTTTGCCTCCAACAGCCAACGCCACCAGTTTCTCTCGCTTGTCATCAGTGGGGCCTGCGGGCGGCGTGGGGGAACCCTCCACAGACAATTGTTCGAGCAATTCCTCACACTCCATCTTATAATATAACAAGTAAGATTTAGTTTTAACTATATAATACCCGATACAGACAAAACACAGAGAAATGAAGGTTAAGTTGCACACGACAAATACTTCGAATATCATAGCTATATGCTTAGCTTTGCTTAGCTTTAGCTTAGCTTTAGCTTAGCTTTGCTTAGCTTTGCTTAGCTTTGCTTAGCTTTGCTTAGCATACTATATAAGCCACGGGTTGGTCGGTCTTTAGCACGAGCTTAGCGTGTTTAGTTTCAGCGAGCTGTTTCTTCACCCGTTCCCGTTCTAATTTACTCATCACATCGTTCTCTCTCAAACACTCCTCGAACGAATCCCTATCCTTGCAGTGAAATAAGGCCACCCATCGCGTCTGCTCCCTGAGGTCTTTCAACACCGAGTTGAACTTCTGCGTTAGCACCCAGACGCTGTGATTTGCATGCCGGCCGGAGAAGGCCAGGTACGATAGCATGTCTCTCTTTTTTGTTATCTCGCGATTAGCGCTGCAGTCGTCCAGTATAAACAGCGTCGGTTCCCCTTTAAATTTCTCGTGAAGAGCTTTCAACCAGTCCTGCAGGCGTGTTCCAGGGTCGATTTTGTGTACGTCCGGGTCCGTCATCACCCAAGGTCGCGCGTACGTTTTATTCATGCTCAGAGTAGGGCACATGATAACGATGTTATCGAACACATCCTTGTAGTAACCCTCCAACATATCCAACACGAAAACGGTCTTCCCACAGCCAGTCTGCCCGCATATGATAGCGCAGTGTGGGTCAGTGGGGAGGGGGAGACCCCCACACCCCCCAGAGGTTGGTAGTTTATTGGGGGGGTACCCCCCACTAGTAGATGGCTTGCACGAATCTCCCATTGTCTATATTAAGTTGCGCGTCCATAATAACGTACAGATATAATTTCAACTTACCAGCGGTTTGAGCCTTCTTAGTAATCTGGATAGTTATCCCTTCGCTACCGTTATCTATACGGCGCCCGCTACCGTGCAGTTTATCATCATCCGTGGACCGCATGTCCAACCATAGGGCGTACTTGGTGGTCAGGTATTCACCGATCTGCACAGAGCCTAGGTCCAGGTCCTTTGTTATGTAGTCCCCCACTGGTAGCTTTTTTATCTCATCCCACTGCTGGTGTGGTCTCATACCATGACTGAACAGCTGGTTGGGCACGCCCTCGATGGTCACTTCCACCTTTTCAATCTCGGGGTTGAAAAACTTCTCGCTGTCCCTCCGGAATGGATCGTAATCCTCCACGGGGACGACCAGGATACCTTTCATCGATCGCGCCGGCACGTTCAGGTTGATATTCCACACAGTGTCGCTCTTATCTCGCACGACTGATCTATGCCTCAGTACGCGATCGTACAGGATAGCCATCTTTCCAGAATACTGGCTTCGAACCTGCCTGGCCAGCTCCGGGCTAGTGACCATGTCGAACTCCAGAGAGATGTTGTCTATGGCATAACTGGCCTCATCACCGTTCGGCGTACGCACTACTTTGCTATAGTCGTTAAACGTGAGCTCGTATTCTAGCCTATCACCCAGCGCGGCCTGGTAAAACGGCGCGTGTCCCGTGAGCAACTCGAAGTCGAGCGGCACGCAGAATCGATTCCCGTATGCTAGAGCTATGGCCTTTTCACCGTCCGATAGCTTGTCTTGCTGGTCTTGCGTGAAGACATACCCTATGCGCGCCCGGGTTGATTTGCTGATACCCTGGTACACATCATTGACTCGTTCTCTCTCGCTTTTCCAGAGATCCTTGTAGCAGTGAAACACGTCGCTGTCGTCGATACTCAGTACCTCGTTACCGCTGATCTTGACGGTCGTTTTCTTGATGATAGCTCGACCCACGTTCCGCACTAGCTCGCGTTTGTCGTTGTCGGAGGTCAACGTGATATTGAACGCCAGTCGAACAGTGCCTGGTACAATGAGGTCATTCTCACCAAGGTTTGGAAATCTAACCAGCAGAGTTTGGTTCTGGTCTATCTTGCTGGGATTGTTGGTGATGGTCACCGACTGTCGCACGGCTCTGGCACCTAATGGCTCTCTTAATTTTCTGAAAGGATCTAATTTTCTACCGTACATTGTTATATATAAATAAAATATATTTAAATACTAATGGATGAAGACATACCTATGGATGATATGCGGGGCGCTAGTGCCCAGGTATACGATGATGAGCAGGAGACCTCATTTACTAGTTTGCCATTGAGCCAACAACTTTTAGAAACAACGGTAAATGATTATTACGAAGGATTAAAAAGCGATAAAAACTACGTTGAACCAAAGGGTCGAGACTACAATAATTTTTTTATTGATAAAAAGGGTGTTCTACGTCTTAAGTCTGCCCCAGAGGTCAACCTCTTTAACAAGATCAATAAAAAACCACTGGCCTTGTCAACTCTAGCCAGCCGCAATGGTGGTGGCGAATTTATCATTAAACATCTAAACATGCCTGATTACGGTGGTGCAATACCTAAGACCGTTAAAGAAGATCTTCAAGCTACCAGATCCCACCTCACCACTATAGATGAAATGACGCCAGAGCGTGCTACAGAAGCCTCGGACAGCATAGAAAAACTGTTGAGCACCTACTGGGACAAACCGTTACCGGGGTTTGACTTTCCGGTAAGGGAACTGTACGGCTTAGACGAAGCCGTGAAACGCGTGCGTGGAGAACTCGTGAACAACATGGGGAAACTGAACGAAATCGACGAGCACATCGCTAGGGAAAAAACCAAACTCACCGAAACTGACGACGATGATATGAAGAATCGTATCAATGAACGACTACGCGATTTAGAAGACGAGAGACGTACACGATTGGAAGCCGCTTCCTCGAATCGTGAACATCTTCGATCCCAGATCAGTCGCATTCGGGAAACAATCGATAGAATACTGAACGAAGATACAACTTTAGCCAACAGGATTCGGATATTATTCCGGGAGCAAGGGATCACCATCGCCAGCATTCTGACTGCATTGGGTTTAATCATATCAACCCTGGTGGTGTCATTGGTGGGGGGTGCCCCCACACCCCCAAGTGCCGGCGGTGGAACTCCAAATGGCGGTGGGAGTGTTAAAGACTGGATTAAAAAACTCGGGGAAGGCCTAGCTAAACTGGCTGGTAAAGCCGCCGAAGCCCTTCCCGGCATCCTGGGTAGCATCGTCTCGTGGTTGTTGAGCGCTCTGTCTAAAACTGCCATGTGGCTCAGTCAAAACCTGTGGGCAGCCATCGTCGCCGTGGCGGGTCTGGTGTACGTAGCGGCTAAGAAATCTTTAACCAAATAAGTCCCAAAGTTACCCCGCCAACCACTAGGGCTGTTTTATTATCAATATGCTGCTGATAGGTGGTGGAAACCCCCACACCCCCCGGGGGTACCTCCACATGAACTTTAGGCTCCGGTGGTGGCGCAACTATACCCGTTTCACGTGGTTGGGTGTGTGGGATATGTGGGGTGTTAATATCGGGGTTGATACCCAACTTTTGATCCTTCGTGGCTATGACTATTTCGTTGTTATAACCCACCACTTTTTTTATTCTAAGTTGCATATCACTCGGGGCCATGTATAACCCCACGCCGAACACGTAATTGACTTTCGATCTGGCGTATTCTAACACGTTTTGGTAACGGTCGATAGCCCTCGGGAGATCAACTGGTGAATTGATAGCATCATCAACGTTGGAAACGAATTGTGTCTGAGCGTCGTAAGCAGTTCCCTTACCGAGGATGTTAGAACGCGTCATCGACTGCGCACCCAACAGCGCCCACACGTACGTTCGAATCGAGTCGTTCAAGCGTATTGTACCAGCACGAGTGAATCCTTTCGATGTTTTTGAGATCATTTTAGTCCAGGCTGTGGCTGCATCAGGACTGGTTTGCTTTATACAGCTGACATGGATCTTTTCATTCGTTGTGGGGCCTGTAAATGTATGACGGTTTGGGTTGTATGAACCATCTTTAGAACCGGCATAATATGTTCCGGACCTGTAGAAGTACACGAGAACTATACCGAGACCATGGTTCACACCAGGAAGGCGAAAGTCTTTATTCGTTGGAATCTCAAACTCCCCACAAATACGTTCATAAGCGCGTCTATCATAGGGGTTATTCGTCATACTCCACGCTTTATCTTGGGGAAGAGGAGCACTTATTTCCTTCAATATTCGTCTCGTTTGATAATAAATATGAAACAAAACAACCGCCTTACTCAGTTCGTCTATACCATAGTCTGGTGTCACACCCGACCCTGTCGTCGCACACCACACAGCAAAGTTGAGTTGGTTCTGCCAAAACTGCATTGGGTTTTGATTCCAGTTTACCACCGCCTGCGCGTTATTAACGGACACGACATACTTTTCAAAGATATCAATAAAGGTTGTTTTAAACCCCGTACCATCTGCATTCACCACGATTTTCAAGTGTGCTAAATCCATATTATATTATATAATTTATATATTATAATATGTACATAACACTTCCAGGAATAACTAGCGGTGAGGCCGTTCAGCTGACGCACGCGATCGATAACACGTCAGGTCAACTCGAAGTCGCACTCTGCGATATCACCTACCTACCGCAATGGACTAACATTAATATCAGCAACAATAAGCTGTTCGTCAGTGGAACTCGCAGTCAGATAACTGACGGTTACTACAGCGTGTGCTCGCTAAACGACGAGGTCTTCAAACCCCTGGGAGCCGAACTCAAGATGAACGACTCAAACGGCACAGTGGTGTTAATCAACAACGGAAGAACCTCCTTGAGGCTAGGCCGACCATTAGCGAGGATACTCGGTATGTCTCCTGACGAGATAAAACCAACAACAACCGTCACAGGCACGAAGTTACCCGACCTAGTACCGTACCGAGAGCTGTACATTCATCTCGGTCAGGTGAGCACAACGTATAACATTCAAGGAGGCCACCCTTCCACTATACTGAGAGCAGTGCCGGTGAAAACTGAGAAATTCAACGACGGTAGAACCGAGTCATTTTCACCACGGCAGTATAAGAGATTAACCCAGGGCAACATACCTGAGCTGACAATATCGGTGTTAGATATAAATCATAATCCTGTAAATATAGGATACCTCAGCTTAACGCTTCACGTAACATGACCAGCGCACAAGGACCCGGAGTGAAAAAATGCGTCAATATCGGGATCTCCGACCTCGGAGACACACGCGGTTTCGACGCTCCCGGAGTAGATGGTAAAACGTACGCCTTGCAACTGAAAAACAACATTTACAAACGCGTTGAAGTCTCCTCCGGTGGAGCCCTAAGTGATATGATAGATACCACAGGGGCAACAGCCAACACTAAGTACGCCCTCGTCAACACCGGTGATGACAACTGGAGAATATACCCATCATTCGGAGGTAAACTGTTCGACTTAGACGATGTTGAGAGCACTACCGTCGTCAAAAACAAACCATATATGCTCGTCTTCACCGAAGATGACAAGTGGGTGTTGTTACCCGATAACAAATGGTTTCTCAATATTAGACTCGTCTCCCCTTACGTGTTCACGGATAACAAAGACAACCACCTAAACAAAGTCGTGAACAATGGAACCCTGCTCGTGGCTTACGTCCCAACTCAGAGACGTAGCATAGTCGTCAGCCCAGTCAACACTATAGCAGCCCACATGCTATCGAGTAAACCGGCCATGCAAAACGTGAAATTGCAGTTGGTGTCTGAATTCGAAGGCGTGGTTAAGATACTAGAGAGTCTACCGGCAAACTCAACACTATTCATCAAAGTCTACCTAGGGGAACCATCGGGGAATGATGTCGAGATCGTGAAGGGGATCAAACTCGGGTGGGTGAAACGACACCAGTTTCAAGTTTGCAACGTTTACGTGTGGGTGGGTGTCGACTCCAAGACCAGTCTGCAGGGGGTCAACGTGATCGTAGAAAACAAGATATCACTAATCAATATCTTCCTGCCTGACAACATACACTTCATGGGTATTAAGTTAACCCCTGAATTATTATCAGAAAACCAGTTGGAAATTATATCGTAATAGTATAATAATGACTAGTCATCATCCCAACACTACACTTAACGACCTGGGAGATACAGAGGGATTCGATCAGCCTGGTGAGGAAGGTGAATTATACATCCTACAATTCGAAGACAACGTGTACAAACGGGTGTCGTTATTAGATTTTAAAGAGCCTAAATGGCTGCTCAACTTAACACCCACCTCACCTTATATCACATTAACTGAAGTGGGGCGTATCTCTAAGATTAGGAATAACGGTATCTGGGTCGGGGATTTCATTCCGGAGAGGACATTAATAAGAAGTAGCATAAATGGGTTATCGGCTCCATTCGAAAATAAATTAACATTTAGTAATCCTGAAATAATAACCCCCCCTTTCACACTCATCATAGAAGTCTTCTTTGAGTATTCAGACAATGGAGACCGCCCAATAAGACACCAAATTTTACCCGGGGTGGCAATAGGCTGGTTTAGCATACACAAAGGCGAATATTGTCGTATTGTTATACAACAGGATACCACGGGTCCTATAAACCGCTTAATAAGCCTCAGTGGGGTTCATTCTATACCAATAAATCCTATTAGCCTCTCACCTATTACCCTGACTAACAGTCTAGAACTTATAGACTTCAAATACATTGATAGAATATTAACTGAACCCCAATTAAAATATCTTTCAAAATATATATTATAGGATGGGTCTGTACCCAGTCGTAGAGGAAGTAGCGAAGACGTTGGAAACCGTAGATGGGTTCCGCTTGAGGCAGTTATGTGATGTAAAACGTCAACTAGAACAAGACCGTGACACGCGGAAAGCACTATGTAAAAAATACAATAGAGCTTTCAATATCGTGGATGGGGCTGACACTACCCTTATGGCAACCAGCATGGGACTAGGGGCGGCAGGCGTTGGGTTGTTAACCACCATCGTGGCTGCACCTATAGTGCTAGGTATTGAAATAACGGCTGGGGTGACAGGGTTGGTAGGGTTGGCGCTTAAGTTAGTATCACGCAGACTTAATCGTAAGGCATTGAAACACGACGAGATCAGGGTTCTGGCTGAAGCAAAACTCAACACAGTGAGTGAGCGAATTTCCACGGCACTCTCTGACAGTAAGATCTCAGAAGAGGAGTTTAGTTCAATCCTCTCTGAACTCAAAAAATATAACGGAATGAAACAAGATATTCGATCCAAGTCTCGTAAGTCTGCTATCAGCGAGGACGAGAAAAAAAAGTACATAGCACAGGGAATACAAAAAGCCCAGCAAGCCTTTATTATGAACACCAAAGAGATCGTAGGCGGTTCACGTTAAACTGTTTCATCGATATAAACATAACATAGCCGTAAGCGAGCCACCGATCCTATATGGTCAGTCAAAACTTACAACATAGATAAAGTGGATATAAAAGCCGACGAACCTAACTTGTACTACTTGAGGGGTGGGCCGGGTAGGGGGTTTGTAAGAGAAGAATTATTGATCGTACCGTACGGCACAGTGTTACCGCCTGCCAAGTCACGGTAAACGTGATGGCGTGGCTTTGTAGTAGGGGCAATAATAGCAAGAGCTAAGGGTCCCACCAAAGCCTCATTTAGTAAATGAGGCTTTTTAGAGGGGTTTTTGAAAAGTGTTTTCGGACTATCATTCCCTATACTACTGCACAATCTGCAACAGCAAATTTCACATCCAGTGTAAAATGATGCAACCTTCTACTTAAAAATGATGACCATTATACCATGAACATAAACTTCCTGGAGCCTTCACAAAATATTCAGTCTTGACTTGTACTTGTAAGTGAAGGGAGTTACGTAAGTATTAGACTCGTTTTCAGGCCCTGACAACTTCAAAGATATGTTCCATTGTCAAGTGTTTCGAACACTCTAACAGTAGTTAAAAAATCGTTTATGTTTGATTCTGAGAAAATGTTATCAATTGCCTGGTCATTGTGACCTATCTTTGGTTATATCAGTTTATCTGAACTCCACAGATAGGTGAACACCTGTTTTGTAGCATTGAGCTCTACCTCAGAAAGTACTGGAATCTGAACTTTATTAAGAAAGTAGAATCCCAAATGTTACATGTTGCATTTGACCTCTTACTAAATGGCATGTTGTATTCATGTGAACATTATGAATATTACTGTAAGTGTTAAAATACAATTAGAATTAGATAAAAAAAATGGCGACCTAAGCATAATAAAAAATAATCCCAGAAATACATGTGCTATGTTATAAACCAAGCATACTGTGTACACACTGTTTGTGTCGCTTTGTGTGTGATTTTGCCTCTTTGATTTCTTTGCTCATTCTCTTCCCACGGTGGCTGCTTGTCATGTCTTCCTACGAACAACTGTTCTAACATGGCCCTTTCATGGGGCGAATGTGCAGGATTCATGATTGGTTGAAATCAGATTTAGCTGTGGTCAGAGATGTTTCAAAAGTGATCATTCGTAAGGAATCAGTAATTTCATTTGCTTCAGGAAAACTAGAGCCTGTTCACCAGTGCAATGTGCAAATGTTTCTTCTTGACAGAACTTGCTCATGTAATTACAGATCAATGGAGTCTCCATCACCCATGTCACAGGCAAAAAGTTAACCATTAAATGTCTTGTGTCACATCAACACAAGTGCCCATCAGAGGAGGGATATTTGTGGCCCCACATTTGCTTGTGTTAGTCAAGTTGGATCTAAGTAGATGCTCTGATTGGATAGAAACACATGCTCTGATTGGATAGAAAGTAGGGAGATAATTTGTGTTGCGATTTTTTTGCCAGTAGGTGATTTTTATGAGAATCGGGAAATATGGCCATATTAGAACAGCAGTTCATTGGAAGGTATGACAAGTAACCTATGCGGGCAGAGAATGTTCTTTGCTATGATTTTCGTGATATTGCTGTAGCTTTCACATTGTTAACACCTCTCCATGTCTGAGTCTCACCCTTGATCAATTGTGTGTTTTGACAGGGTTGGAAGACTCACTGTCCTTTATCATCAGTGTGTTGAGCCTGCTGGGAATGATGGCCTTCATCATGTATACGGTACGTAGAAAGAAATTACGAAACTGTAAAGTCAAAGATGTGAAAATAATTAAACATGTCACAGGTTTCACTCTTTACACCACAGACCTGGATTCAACTTCCCACATGTGTGAAGCCCATTTCGGATGTCCCCTGCCATGATGTTGCTGGAATATTGCTAAAAGTGGCATAAAACTAAACTCACTCACTTACTGTGTAAGAACTGTTCTTCAGCAGCCAATAGTGGTCATAAGAGACCATTAAAATTTAACAGATGACACACCTGGGTAAGATTTGGTTGTCAGTATTCCATTCTTGCCATAAGAAGCAACTAATGGGGTCCAGCTGTCAGGCTCGCCGACTTAGTTCATGCATGTCATCATACCCCAGTTGGTTAGATTGTTGCCCATGATGTCTTTCACTTGATTGTCTGATCCAGGCTTCATTATTTGCAGACTGCTGTCATATAAGAATGAAGATTTTATGGATATCAACTTCTTTATATGAGAACACAACGTTTCGGAGTTAATGCTTACTCCTTCATCAAGTGATTGAGAATGGGGTACAGAGCTATATTTATATGTACAGGTAAAACAATAACAAAGTAACAAGTGGAATGAATTAACGAAAGCTGGAAGCCAGTATAAACAAGCGCTGATTGGAACCCGACAGTTATGATAACAATGATAGAAGCCAATGGTGGATGATGTTTACATAACACATGGTTGGGGATTAAGGATGATGTACATGACTACATGAGGGTTGGTGGGCATGTTTACATGGGGGTTGATGATCTACAAACACAAGTAGATAAGGATGTACACGGGTAGATAGGCTATACATGAATTACATAGATAGAATGTACACAGATAGAAGAGATTAATTTATCAATAAGTCCCAGGCACTTGGTAGGTACACTCCTTGGTCACGGTTGATTGCTGGTTTCTGTCTCCGGATCTCGATGGCTTCTTGCAGTTTCCTTTGGCGCCAGTTGTTGTTGTTGGTAGATAGTATCCTAGTGTCCTCCCATCGGATTGAATGTCCAGGGTTCTTGAGAATGTGTTCAGAGATGGCCGATTTCTGGTCGAGTTTGCTGACAGAGGTCTGGTGTTCCTTCATTCTGGTGTTGATTGGTCTCAGCGTTTCTCCAATGTATAGGTCGCCACAGTTGCAAGGGATCTGGTAGATGCATCCTCTGGGGTTAGGGTGTTCACAGCTGGGTCCTTTCCCGTTGGCTTTTAGGTAGGTCTTGATGGTCTTGCCACTGGAGAAGGTGACATCGATGCTGGCTTTGGTCTTGATGAGGCGTGATATTTGATGACTGATGGGGCCAAGGTAGGGTATGATTACTCTGATGGGTGATGGAGAAGGCTTGAGGCGGGGTTCTCGGTCCTTGAGGGTCTTGTTGATGGTGGCTGTGACGAGCTGGGGAGGGTAACCGTTTAGTGTGGTGAATGTCTTTCTGAGGTGGTCCAGTTCATTGTATAGGGCATCAGGTTAGGTTAGATCTACCCGTGTACATCCTTATCTACTTGTATTTGTACATCATCAACCCCCATGTAAACATGCCCACCAACCCTCATGTAGTCATGTACATCATCCTTAATCCCCAACCATGTGTTATGTAAACATCATCCACCATTGGCTTCTATCATTGTTATCATAACTGTCGGGTTCCAATCAGCGCTTGTTTATACTGGCTTCCAGCTTTCGTTAATTCATTCCACTTGTTACTTTGTTATTGTTTTACCTGTACATATAAATATAGCTCTGTACCCCATTCTCAATCACCTGATGAAGGAGTAAGCATTAACTCCGAAACGTTGTGTTCTCATATAAAGAAGTTGATATCCATAAAATCTTCATTCTTATGCATTTCACTTCTAAATGCCCTTCAAAGACTTGCTGTCATATAGCTGGAATGTTGTTCAGTGTTGTGTTAATCAATAACAGACAAACAAAATTAATGGATTACACGGTGTGTTGTTTGAACGTTCATCAATGACATTGGTTGTTGCACTGTCAGTCACTGGATTGTCTGGTCCAAGGCAAGATTTGAACTGGAGTCACTGCTGGAGCTGAGATTCTTTCCTGATTATTTACAGACTGCTGACGTAGTGCTGGAACATAACTGAAGCACTAACAACTTTGCTAAAAGGCAGCACTGTGTGTTTTGTACTTATGTCCTCAGGGCACCCAGAAGGTCTGCCAGTGCACTCTCAAATTCACCTGTATTTCTTCCAAATTTCAGGCTTACGGCATGTCTGCACTACCTATTGACCTCATCAAGGGCCGCTTGAGTGCCAGGAAGGAAAAAATGCAAGTACACAGTCAGAGAGAAGAAAGGATAGAAAGAGCAGAGAGACGACAGGCCATCAAGGAAAAGGTAATCGCAGCAGCATGGCTTTATTCCTACTGGCCAGGGTAATCACATCAGCGTGGCTGTATTCCTACTGGCTAGGGTAATCACATCAGCGTGGCTTTATTCCTACTGGCCAGGGTAATCACATCAGCATGGCTTTATTCCTACTGGCCAGAGTAATTGCATCAGCATGGCTGTATTTTATGGATCAAATTTTGTTCCAGTACTCTAGTCGCAAAAGATTTAGCAACCGTGGCCAACAACACACTGATGAGCAGGATCGTTTGATGGAAAGACAGCTGCGCCACCTAGAGGCCAATGACAGAAGCTGCATACGGAAATGTCTGCTGGTGCTACGTCCGTTTGAGATGCTGTTTGGCTTTTTGTTTCTCCTTGTGGCCTTGCTCATCTTCATCTCACTGTTGCTCACCAAGTAGGTTCAACTGATAATGAACTCGATATCTCCAAGGAATACGTTCTGATGAATCTCCACCATACCCTTGAGGCATCTACAGCAGTCTGATAAATTTATTACCTCCCTTGGCTGGCTTTTTATCCAATCAGGTGTGTACATTACACTAGGAAGTTGAGCTAACCAATCACATCTCTCCTTGTTGACTCTGGCAAGCTCAGTTTGTTGTGGCTGCTTAGCTGAATGACTACTGTGAGAATGCAGAGCCACCAAATGGAGGTAATAACATTATCGGGAGTACCCGTAGATGCCCCCAGGGTGTATTGGAGACATATTAGAATGTATATTCTGGCGATATCGAGAATGACTCATAACAGATTCAAGTTGAACTTGTCATAAAAATGATTTACTTGTCATACAGGATGCTTTGATATAAGATAAGCTTTGTTATACAGAAATCTGACAGACCACATTTCAAAGCCAGTTAGAAGAAAGACTCTCATACATTTACAGTGAGAGCAGACCTTTGTGGATCAGTCCTCTGTCTTGTCAGTCCAACCCATGAAGATGCCAATGAGAATTGATCTTCAATAACCCATGCTTGCCGTATGAGGCGACTAATGGCATCTGGTGGTCAGGTTTGTTGACTTGGTTGACACACAGTCATCATGTCCCATTTGCACATATTGATGCGCATGCAGTTAATCTCTGGATTGACTTGTCCAGACTCTATTATTTACAGACTGTCCGAAGGTAGTTGGAATATTGCTCAGTGCTGTGCAAAGTTAAACTCACACACCCTCATATCATACCAACAGAAAGATTTTTAACCAGGCCATACATGGATAAAACAAGAACTGTTTGGTGTCTGAGTGGGGAATACATATTATATTCAGTAGCCAAGGGAACTAGTCTACCAAAATGCAAGCAAACTCCAGTTACACACACACCCAATCAGATCACCTCAGCTGCACAAAGGCATCACTATTCCTGTCATGCAGCAATGCCTTATTGCTATTTTATATGGGATAAATATGTATTATAGAACTAAATGATGTTCATTTCAGTATTGACAAAGCCATGCACAGTAAAGGATATAAGATTGGCTACGCCCTGGCTCAGAGAAAGCTGCCCAACCCTGTAGACATTGCACTGGTCTTCTGTCAGCTGGTATGTACATCACACTCAGGCATTAATGTCAGTTATCAAATGAAATGATGCTTCCTTGTATGTGTACCAGATTGGTCGCGGTGACTAAACGACAATTTTGGAACACTTGTTTGTATTAGCAATAGTTTTTTCGAAGTCGGTTTTGTCCGTTGCCTTTCATTCAAGCACTACAGTTCATTCCAAGGCTTGATTGAATTTGTCCTAAAGACTCCTGGAAATTAATTTGACTGACATACTAGTCATCATTTAAAGAGGTGAAACTTGTGAATGCATTTTGTGCCAAAACCTGAACGAACTACATGTTTGGGTTTTTTTTATTTTTTGTACATTAACATTTAACAGAAGTAATCAGGAAAATTTGATAAATGACCCTAAACGATTATTTTTGATGATTCATCGGTTGTAATGAATTGGTCAACAATTTTAACCAGTGCCCAACACCAATGTTGATGTCACTGACACTATCTGCTGTTCTGCAGGTGTTCCCTCTGGACTACATCCTTATGTCCGGCATCATCGTGTACTTCGTCTTCTGCTCCATGTCTGGGATCCGCAACATCGGCATCTGGTTCCTATGGATCAGGGTCAGCATCTCCACCTTTGTGTTCATGGGTACATTCAGACACTATGTTCATTCAGATACAACATTCATTCAGACACAACGTTCATTCAGACACAACATTCATTCAAATATGAATTTCATTCAGACATGACATTTATTGAAACTCAACATGTATTCATTCCATCACAACATTCATTCAGACATGACATTCTCATTCAGACACAACATTCATTCAGACATGACATTCTCATTCAGACATTATATTCATTCAGACATGACATTCTGATTCAGACATGATATTCATTCAGACATGACATTCTCATTCAGACACAACATTCATTCAGACATGACATTCTTACTCAGACATGACATTCTGATTCTGACACAACATTCATTCAGACATAAATTTCTCATTCAGACACAACATTCATTCAGACACAACATTCATTCAGACATGACATTATCATTCAGACACAACATTCATTTAGTTATGACATTCTCATTCAGACATGACGTTCTCATTCAGACACAACATTCATTCAGACATGACATTCTCATTCAGACACAACATTCACTCAATCACAACATTCATTCAGACATGACATCCATTCAGACATGACGTTCATTCAGACACAACTTTGAGATAAAACACAGTGTTTCTTCAAAACTAAACTTACAGAAAAAGTGCAAATGTGAAAGGATCCACTTTTCATTGCTGTAAATGTCTCTGTGTGTCAGAAACAAACGGAAAGCTAAAGCCATAGTAATATTATGAGTAAGATATTAACATTACTCATTTGCCGTATGTATCATTCTATATCTAGCAAAAGGATCAATAATGCAAGAATAGTGTTGAATTCTCCCTGTTACAATTTCCAATTATGTAGGGGCAGTGGGGTAGCTTAATGATTACAACATCCGCTCATCATGCCAAGGACATGGGTTCGATTCCCCACATGGGTTCAATATATGAAGCCAATTTCTGGTGTCTCCCGCCGTGATATTGCTGGAATATTGCTAAAAGCAGCATGAAACCATACTAACTCACTTCCTCCTATAATGTCGACAATGTTTTGGTGTATCAGATGTACAAGATCCGCCCTCGTCGTACACGGCCCCAGGGCCTGCTGATGTTGTGTATGATACTGATGTTCATCGTGCTGGCCATAAACATCATTGTGTATGAACTCACACCTCAGTACTCCACCTTCGGCAGCCAGAAATATGTGAGTCTATTTCTTTTTCTTCACACTGCGACTTCACTTCAAATTGAATTGGACCGTTGAAGGTCCGGGGTAGACCATACCTTCAGCAACCCATGCTTGCCACAAAAGGTGACTATGCTTGTCGCAAGAGGCGACTAATGGGATCGGGTGGTCAGACTCACTGACTTGGTTGACACATGTCATCATGCCCCAATTGCGCAGATCAATGCTCATGCTGTTGATCACTGGATTGTCTGATCCAGACTCGATTACTTACAGACAGCCGTCATATAACTGGAATATTGCTGAGTGTGGTGTTAAACTAAACTCACTCTCTCACTCAAACTGAATTGGTCCTTTTTAACATTTACTTGTATTTCAGAGGACTTTCTCCTATCATTAGTTATCATCAGTTACATTCTCAGATAATGCACGATACACACTTGCATGTATCAGTTCATATTTTAATCTTGTGTCGATTAATATTTTAATCACATTTGGAGATCCAGTTTAGAATTGATCTTCAGTATCTCATGTTTGTCATAAGAGGCGGCTAGCGGGATTGGGTGGTTGATACATATCATTGTATCCCAGTTGCGTAGATCAATGTTCATGATGTTGATCACAGGGTTGTGTGGTCCAGGCACAACTCTTTACAAACACCGCCATGTAGCTGGAATATTTGCTGAGTGCAGTGTAAACCTAACCTCACTCATTCATATTTAAATTTTGTACAGTTTAACACAGGAACCCTTTCAGTCATGGAGAATAGGGCTTGAGTAGCGGGTTTGAGAGGCATAATATCACACCAATGTTTGAAAAGAAACATGAACACCACTATCTGTTTCTAGGGCAACACGACAGGAGCATCAAACACAACATCTGCTCCACTGCATCAGTGCACCATGGAGGTGGCAGGTGAGTGTCATGGCTGAAGTCAGGAATGAGTGAGGTGACTAACCTTTCAATGCCATTTCATTTAAACCACAGTATTTCAGAAGAATGTGCGATGAAATCCAGACATCATGTAGGCCTTACAGGTGTCCCTCCTCAGTGAAAATCAAGTATGAGTCTATATTTAATACAGACAAGATGTACAGTAAACTGATAGCATGGATCCATACTCCACGGAGGTAGTGAGGTAGCCCAGTGGTTAAGGCGTGTGCTCATCATACCGAAGACCCGTGTTTGATTCCTCACTTGGACACAATGTGTGGCACTTTGATTTAGCGTACACATAAGTTGTTAAACATGAACAGTCAAACCAGTGTGCAAAAGCGCCACTACTGCTTTGTGCTGGAAAAAAAATCTGTTTCATGTCAACAATATCTTATTCTCATCTAGGTTTGTAATTTCTTGCATAGTTTTCACATTCAAATTTCGGGCTAGTGATTTATTTTGTGGGGTTTTGTGAGAGAAAACAACAGTGCAACACTTCTTCAGGTGTCCCCATCACGGTTTGTAAACATCCTACCTCACACAGTGTATTTACCACTTGCCAAGATCAATCTTTGGAAATAGCAACACTTTGCCCAAACACCTCCCACTGATCATCACTGTCACCATCTAAGTACGTCATAAACATTTTGACTGTGGAATCTTATTACTATAACCACTTATGGCAAGGATAGTTCTCTTGTAGTAAAGACTGTCTAACGTGACATTTTATCCTTTGCCCTGTATTTACAGGCCCTCCAATGTAATGGAAGCAATTACGGCAAATTTGAAGGAATTGCATCTCAAATGTAAACAAACGCAGCCCACTCGCGAAACAATTGCAGCGCTATCGGTTGTTTAGCGGTAATAACATATACACAATGCCTCTATCGGAAACAATGTTGGTAATACTTGAAACACGCTCGACCATCTTTGGAGATTTGTCAGTTGCGTCCTGAAACTCGCACATCAAAACATGACATCACTGGAAGTAACACCGGTCTCTGTGCCTTTTATTTTTGGTCCTATTACTTCATTTTTATAATCGTCCACCTTTGACCACCCGTGTTGAATGCATTTAGGTATAAGGTGTTGTTGGGACTATAAATTGCTTTTTTAGGAAAAGATCGTCACCGCAAAAAAGACTCATGAGTCATGCCCCCATACGTCTGAACATCGGAAGCATCAAGGGGATGACTTATTACGCTCTTTCGCAGTGACGTTCTTTTCCTACAAAAATAATCTGTAGCTCCAACAACACCTCATACCTAAAAGCATTCAAGACTGGTGGTCAAAGATGGATAATTATAAAAATGAACACAGTAGAAACTAAAAACAAAACTCACTGAAACGGGTGCTCCTTCCAGTGATGCCACGTTTTTATGTGTGAGTTTCAGGACGCGACCGACAAATCACGGAACGCAGCCGAGAAATCTCCAAAGATGGCCGAACGTGTTTCAAGTATTACCGACATTGTTTCCGATAGGGACGTTGTGTTTGTTTAGCGGGTGGGCTGCATTTGTTTACATTTGAGATACAATTCCTTTAAATTTGCCATAATTCTTTCAGTTACTTAGGGGGGGCCTTATTTAGCAAAGGTTGTCCAGTTATGATTTTACAGTAAATTAACACATAATGAAAGTACCTTCCAGTGACACTGGGTCTTAGTAAACTCCATGAGATCACGAAGCATAACTTTCCCACTGCAACAATGTAGCTGACAGTCGTTTACCTCTGATGGTTGGTCCCACTTTTGTCCAGTCTACGTACGTATGTGTTACATGTTTCTGTAGTTCTTAAAATTGTTGACACTCAAAGGACCTTCAATTTTACGGGTGATAATGTGTACGTCTAACATGAATGCCTGTTGTTTTTCAGAGGACTGCGTGGTGACGAGGATGGCGCTGCTTCTGACGCGGTTCTTCTATAAGATGTGGTTCTTTGGCGCAGCTTACTACTGGGGCACATGGATCTTCCTTGGGGTCAGTATACAGAGACATCGAATGCGTACTTTAATGTATTTTTGAAAACCTTCTTGACTGATCATACAAGCTGAGCCCCTTCCTCTCTTCCCTCTAATACTTTTTCTCTTCTTCCCATCTTATGAAGCTCTGTATTAGAATTGGCCTTCGGTAACCTATGGTTGACGTTAAGGCGACTAATGAGATCGGGTGGTCAGACTCTCTTACTTGATTAACACATGTCATCATATCCCACTTGTGTAGATCAATGCTCATGATGTTGCTCACTTGATTGTGTGATCCAGACTTTATTACTTATGGATTGCTGCCATAAAGCAAAAATATTGCTTAGTGTGGCATAGAACTTAACTCACTCACTCACTTACTGACTCAATCACTCACTCACTTCTAGGATGTGTAATACTGAAAATGGATGTCTGTAAATATTAGGGAAGTTGGATAACTTGTCCCCAATCTGTTTTACTTTTGTAAATGAAATGTGTTTATATCAAATCACACTGTGTAAAGTATCTATATTGAAGCACAATAAAAGCACATCATTTTTACCTCAAATTCATGGAGCGATATAACTGTGCACATGTCCGTCAACAAATACATCGAATGAGATTCAGACCCAGACTTTGTTGTTTTAATTATCTCATGCTGATTTGTGTGGTGATCTTGCTGTAAAATACAATATTTACTTCATCTTTTTTTAGATATATGTCCTCGGATTCATAATTGCTGTGATAAAGAAAAGAAAGTCATCAATTGATGGGGAAATTGACGAGGATGACTTTGATGAAAGTGATGATGAGGACCTGCTTCGAGGATAGAAACAATATGTTTTAGAATACGATGCCAATGTGTAGTAAGGTTACATCTTCAGTGTACAGTATGTCCAAAACAGAAAGATGTGCTTTGGAATAGGTATTGCTTTCATTTCAAATCAGTTTGTGTCTTTCATTAGCTGAAGGAAGAATTTTGAGAATTATTTTCGGTAATTTTTCAAAAAAACATTTGAGCACAAGAGCAAATTGAGATTGTAGTGTGTATATATGTTAAAAGTATTTATTTGTATTTGCTCTGACTTTTGTTTATGTTCTCATTGATATGATTCAGTGTAATTTTGTAATGTATCACTAATGCATAAAAATAGTTAATGTCTTCTACTGCACATTCATGACTGAGAAATTCTTAATATCATTACACCTACTTTTTGGCTAATGTGTTTCAGTTTTAAAGAATCATCAGATTTCAGCTCAAATATTGCCAAACCTTTCTAAAATTTTAACTCTCATATTACTGTCAAAATTCCTGTCATTGGGTTGTTTCTGTTTTGTATGTGTACAGTGTATTCCTCTGTCATGTTCAGTCAGTTCTTAATGTGGGGTGGTGGTGTAGCCTAGCAGTTAAAGCACTTGCTTATCATGCCGAAAACCCAAGTTTGATTCCCCACATAGTTACAATGTGTGAAGCCTATTTCTGATATACCCCAACGTGATATTGCAGGAATATTGCTAAAAGCGGCTTCAAACTAAACTCACTCACTCTCTTAGTGTTGGTCTTTAATAGGTATAAAGAACCAAACGGGATCAGGTGGACTGACTTGCTTACTTGGTTATATCCAATGTCATTTTATAGATAGATGCTTGTCATATCAATCACTTGATTATCTGGTCCATTCACAATTATTGTAAATAATATTGTAGTCATAACTGGAAAATGTACTGATTGTGGCATTGAACTAGAAGGAAAAAAACAAACTCTCTTGATAAAAGGCGCACCATGTAAATGTGTAAATCCTTTGGTCAATGTACATAAATGTTTATTGTGATATTGTACATACAGTGTAATACAAACAGATCCTGTTATCTCAAATATTTGTAACATATTCTCTGGCCCACACCACCACATCATGTAATACATATGTGAATTTGACAGTTTATGTCAATTTGAGATTAATACACATAACGGTTTCTGAAATCTTGGACTATACGATTATATAGCTTTGTAAACATTTAAGGGCACAACTTGAACATGGTTTTTAAGACCCATGTGCAAGAAAAAAGGATGTCATATAGACTTGCTGATATATAATCAGCTGTCATTACCATATGTTTTCTTTGGATGTGTATAAAATACATGTACACTGTGACACAGTTTTTTTTTTTTCTTTGAAACATTTTGTCACCGCTGTGGAAACTGAGACATATGTCATTTTCATGAACTATACTCACTGTGGTTCAAATCAAGTTATATTTATTTAATCTCTCGATACTATTGTCCAAATCCAAAAACATATGCTTATGTGTGTGTGTGTGTGTGTCAAATGCTCTGGCTAAATGTTAGACATATATGTATTCGTGTCTTGAATATGTTTGGTTTCATATTTCATGGTTTTGATCCCATTTACATGATTTGTTTGATTACAAATATATTTGGTTGTGTAATATACATATGCATATCCATTAAGCATATTACAATGAACCACATTAAAAAAATCATGTTTGTTGTATACAGTCACTTCAACTTGAATTCCTTGAAGAGCTGTTGAACATTTAATGAAAGGTTAAAAGATGGCTTTAGGTTTATCTATGATTATATATTATAGAATTTTCAGTTTATTTCCCTTTTTGCTAATTGAAATATTTTAAATGTACCACGAAAACATGTCTTGATTTGAGAAAGCTGTCTCCAGATATCTTCACAGAAAAAAGGTGTATAATCAAAATACATTTTGTTAAATATTTTGTTATTCTTTGCAAAATTGTTGATGTTCTTGTCAATATTAAACAAATATGTTTGACTTGCCTTTGAAGAAACGGGAACTGATTTCCCTTAAGAGGCTGTAAATCGAGCACCTTTGTTGCATGTGTAACAAACAACAAAGAATGAGGGGCCATGCTTATTCATTTTGTGGTGTTTACTGATCATTTCAAATAAACAGTTAAACATAACATTTTTGTGTTTTTTAGAAATGCCATACATGGTCTGTCCTCTGAAGGACATTTGATATATCACAAAATCAATAAGTTACGAATAGCCACAAAAATCTTTAGTTCTCCACCATATGTCTGGATTATTTGAACTCTGTACATAACTTATTTGGTTTCAGTTTGCACTAAATAACTCCTGGTGAAGATTCAAGTAATAAGACTTCTTGCTTTACGGGATCACGTGAAGCCTTCCATACAAGTTAAAGCCAAGCAAGGTATAAACACCTGTAATTGATGGTAAGCAAATGAGTCCACTTAAAAGCTGATGAGCAAAGACGTTTACCTCAGGATCTGGATCTACAAAGCAAATGGTGACTAGATTTTTAACACCAGTCTTACATTCACCACCACAACAAGCACGCGATCACTGCAAACGCAGGAGGACAGTCACCCCATCACTGCACTCTGCAGGACAGTGGTTCCAGGGGGGTGATAATCGTGACCGTCGGGCCAGCGCTGAGCCAATCGTGGATAATATTACTGGCCCAACGTTGGTTCGACGTGGGCCCAACGACAGCAAAGAAACGCTGACCCAGCGTCGGATAACGTCTGTTTAATTCCTCAATACCTCTCATCTACCCTGAAACGTTTGTACAAATCTAGCAATACTGTCATATTGCAAGCCAGACATTCTTCAAACTGAATTCACTTTGGACTCTATCCATGAAACAGCAGCTCAGTTAAAGCGCACTCTCCCTGTCCTCGCAGGACACCTCTGGACAACTTGATGTAGGCCCAAGAAAAAATTATCGTGTATCTGAATACAGTTAGTTAAAATATTATGCATATTCCAAAACGTGATTTCGTGATGATTCAAAACAATACTAAAACAGAGTTGATTCTCAAATCAAATACCATTTGACAACAGGCCCTGCTAAAAAGCCCAACACAATCATGTGAAACGTTTACCTTTCTTGGCCTTACCCCAGACTTTAATACTGATTGCCAGAGTGAGAGCAGCATACCAGTCACTGCATCTGATGTCCCACAATCCATTTATTGATAAGGTAAAAGTTTGACAGCAACAAAACGAACAAAAGATCATTATGGTTTAGAAAATCTTAATTGATGTCAGAAGCTACCGTTTGGTCAGAACGAACACTCGTAAATGTTCAGACTTTGGCCACCATTGCTGTGACGTCATATGCAGCAGCTAAACTTAGCATTCACTACCTTAGATTGGTTTGATCACATGGTCTTTGTGTAGAGATGCCCCGTGAAGATCCGGGATTAGAACTGGATTAGAACGGGATCGGGTGGTCAGGCTTGGTGACTTAGTTGACACATGTACTAGTATCCCAGTTGCGTAGATTGATGCTCCTGCTGTTGATCACTGGATTGTTTGGTCCAGACTCGACTTACAGACCGCCGCGATATGTATAGCTGGAATATTGCCGAATGCGGCGTAAAACTTTTCTCTCCCACTAATTTTGTGTTCGCTCCCAGTTTGGTTCGATTAGGTTTCTAGGTTCCGGGACGTCGGCTTCATCTAAATACTAACCACCATTCGACACTGCGGACGTTTCTTCCACTGAAGCCGTTGTGCAACAGGAATACTGTTACCGGTAATATAGATGTGTAAAACAGAAGCTACTCAGGCGGTGGGGTAGCCTAGTGGTTAAAGCGTTCACCGAAGATCCGGGTTCTATTCCTCACATGGGTACATTATATGAAGCCCATTTCTGGCATTCCTCGCGTTGATATTGCTGGAATGTTGCTAAAAGCGGTATAAAACATAACTCACTCACGATTTCATTTTTTATGAAATGGAAAAAACAACAGGAGTATAATGTAGATCACTATGTTTATTGATTTACATCACGGACATGCTATAATAGGGTGTCCAAGTTTGTATCAAAGTATAGGTAAAAAGACTTTGACAAGGATGGCACACGACACCCTTGTCTCGGAAATATGGAGCCTTATTTAAAGGAATCGTTGGAAATGGGTTAATTATTAAAATAATTCTTGGGTCATATATATGAGACGTGAATGTTTATCATGGAACAGCAGATTGGAAACCACAACTATTACCATATCGGAGAGGTCTGAATCGGCGCAGACGCATCCGGTCATAGGCAGCAACACGAGCTGGTGACACTGTCAAAGATGGCGTCATTTAGCGGACAGTTTATTATCATGTCTAAATGTGTCTTTGGTTATGTATCTTTTCTATACCCTTAAAAAGTAGTGGATCGTGTACATCTATAGATATGTTACTATCAAAAGTTAGATCAAAACGGTTTTGTGAATGAAGGGTCAGTTTACGTTGTTGGGTTCAATGAATGTTGTCGAACTTAAAGATAAAATGTACTTGTGAAACTTAAATTGAAACAATTTTCACCCCTTTCCATAATTATACTGTCGATAATTTACTTCGACATAGTGTTGCCATGGATACCTCGCGGATGTCGTCTGCTGGTTTATTTTACTGCGTATGCGCATGACGCCCTGTTACTGCCACAGGAGGAATGCAAAGTACACTCCAAACACGATGACAAAGATGTTTCTGGTTTGGATGGGACCGACGCCTGTAAAAGAGACATGACCTCATGAAAACACACGTTAGGACCATCATTGTATTTTTCTTACAGATTTAAAAAAAAACTGCAGGGAGAGGCCGGGAGCTTCTGACAACAGCCAAACTGTCCCGAAAAATAGCTGGTTGCTGGTTAAGGTAATGGAAGCAAAGAAACACATTTGATATGACACGAATGGCGCTTTAAATCTTGACTGAAATATATTTTACGTGAGTATTTATCAAATATGAGGTTAGAAATCTGGGAGCACAACCCTGTGAGGAAATGGGTGTCTACCTTTGATGCAGGCGATATTTCATTTTGACATTGAAAACCAGGGGCGTAGCTGCCATTATGAAAAGGAAAACGCCCGGGCGTACACACGAACCTTGTTAAAAAGACTGGGCAAGCCCTCAACACTATCTAAATATGACGCTTTGTAACCTATCGGGCTTGCACGAAATAAAATGGAAAAAAAAGTTTTGAGGGAAGTGCGTTGCAAAGCTTTGCTCGCATCGGTCGCAAATAGGAAGACTGGTCATATTTCTCTGAACACTGCGCAGCCCTATTTGCGCTGCAGTTTGACTGCGTTCTGCCACAGTGAGGCTATTTATGCTTATCATCAGTTTACAAGGTAATCGTATTTCTCAAAGCCAAAAATTTCTAACTGAACTCCAAAACTTTTCATGAAGTTGTACGTTTCTCTCAAATCTAGAACATGTATATGAACTCACTGCTGAGGACCACCACCAGATCGGCCTCCATGGCCCTGGACAATCCCGTGTACTCCAGCTGGCATCGGAACCTGGAGGACTGGTCAGTAGTTGTCAAACGCACTGGCAGCACGCTGTAGGCATCCACGTACCCTGTTGTAGTGAGTGAGTGGGTGAGTTTCAAGACGTGTTTGAGGCTTACATTACCTGACAACAATCTGGCAGCATGTTTGTTGCAACAATCATGGCAAATCCATTTCAGTCGGATGAACAACTTTGTTCTTTAACTTCTTTTGAGTAGTATATTTTTAAATTATATTGACATTCAGTCGACAAGTTCTTAAATAGAGTGAGTATGGTTTTCCACCGCTTCCAGCAATATCACGCAGATGGACACCAGAAATGGGCTTCACACATCACACCCATGTGGGGAATGGAACCAGCGTGACGAGCGGACACAATAACCATTAGGCTACCCAGCCGACCCAGATCAGGAGCATTGGAGGGTGAGCTCTAGCTGAGTAAGTTAAATGTTGAACACTTTACCTGTCGTACCCGTTGTGTAGTACACGG
The DNA here is from genome assembly GCF_037392515.1 of Haliotis asinina. NCBI lineage: Eukaryota > Metazoa > Mollusca > Gastropoda > Lepetellida > Haliotidae > Haliotis > Haliotis asinina. Next base: position 30,127,983 of record NC_090286.1, on the reverse strand, counting down.
GTGTAACGGTGTACAGTCTGTCATCCTTATACCAGGCGAAGTTGGGCGCGGGATTGGCGTGTGTAGCCTTACACGTCAGGTTAGCCAGCAGCCCAGGGACTGGGGGGTTACTCCAGTAAAGGCTCACGTTAGTTGGCAGGTCTGTAACAAACAATGCCAATGTGTACACGAGTTTGTTTTGATTATGCTATTCCAATTGTACCTAGAAGCTAATACTTTTGATTTATTTAACGTCACAGTGAACAACTTTAAAGCACTATACTAAGACGAAGGTGGTTTGATCCCAAATCGGGTCATACACAAATGGCCGTTAAAGGGTGTGTGTGTGGGGGGGGGGGGGGAGAGGTAATTGTTGTTTCACAGTCTGCCCGGTATGAAGTCATTACTACTGTACTGTGTGACCCATAACATTCAGGGGTTTAAATAGGTCCTCAGCTGCCCATGCTTATAAAAGGCGACAAGCAGGACCATGGAGAATGGGGACAGGTTTGCTGGTTGCTTGGATGCCACCGCCACACTAATAACTGCCATCAAGGTATGTTCTGTCACTAACGGAGTCTTTGCGCTGTATAAATGCGATTATTTTCAAACCGCTGCCATACCTGAAATATTGCTGAGTGTGCAAACAGCAGACTGCTACAACTATTTGTGCTGCTGCTGCTGCTGCTGCTGCTGCTGCTGCTACTACTACTACTACTGCTGCTGCTGCTGCTACTACTACTACTGCTGCTGCTGCTGCTGTTGCTACTACTACTACTACTACTACTACTACTACTGTTACTACTGTTGGTGCTGTTACGCCTTAGTATAGAGGCACGCAATCAATTAGTGCAACTCACCGACAACGCTGAGGTATGCAGTTTTCGACAGTGTCCCAGCGTCACAGATATAGCCCCCCTCATCCGATGTGGTGACTGTGGAGATGGTGAGGTTATACGCCCCAACAACTTGGTATCGACTGGAACCCACCACGGTGGTGTCAACAGTTAACGGGGTGTTGTCTGTCTGCAATAAAACAAAATCATTATTTCATTATTTCCGATCAAGAGTCAAATGCAGTTACATACAAAACCTTTCTAGTGAATCGGTGAGTGAGTTTAGTTTTACGTCGCATTTAGCAATACTCCAGCTATATGGCGGCGGTTTGTAAGTAATCGAGTTTGAACCAGATAATCCAGTGATCAACACAATGAGCATCGATCTACGCACGAAGTGGGGCACGATGACATGTGTCAACCAAATCAGTGTGACTAACCACCCGATCCCGTTAGTCGCCTCCTACGACAGACATGGGTTGTTGAAGACCAGTTCTAACCCGGGTTTTCACGGGTCTAAGTTTTCTAAAGCTTTTACTTGGGCCTTTCGTCTGTTGTTTAACTATCCGTATCACACACCTTGAAACTGAACAAGTAACATCAAGCAAACACACTTTTCTGTACTGAACAGTGACTTCTCTCATTGTATTGGTATTATGTATAGAACTGTACGCGTATACCATTGTGTTGGAACAGCAACACCAGTCACTCTAGTGGTTGATACCATGAGCACCGATCTGGGTAGTCAAGAGCATGAAGACACACCGAACCACCGATTATGATTCCTTATACAACCACAACGGTTTGCTGGGCATCATTTCTAACCCTGGAGCGATTCACAAACAACAGGCCGGTCGTAAGGTAGACCCGTGATTAAAGCGTTCGCTCGTCTCACTGATGAGCCTGGTTGGAATCCCCACACGGATACAATAGAGTAACCCGCTGTGATTTAACTGGAATATTGCTAAAGGGGTAAAACTACACTCACTCACTCCCACTATCGCCCAGTCACAAGACACATGCATACCATCTTAATAACCAGCATGAAAGGAGTATCTGAAAGAAGCATCTAGGAAATATATCGACATAGTTAGCCAGGATGCTTTAGAATGCACAGTATTTTATGTGTCCCCCGTCGTGATATTGCTGGGACATTGCGAAAGCAGCGTAAAACTTATCTCATGCTCTTCTCCGAGTTATACACAATATATCCGTCCGTCAAAGAAACGGGACCATGGGGTAGTCTACTGGTTAAAGTGCTTGTTTGTCACGTCGACACAGGGTTCTTCTACGAATTAGCGGTCGTTTGACTTTTTTTACCTTCTTTGCATAGCATAACTTTAGAGTGAATGTAGTTTTGCGCCGCCTTTACCAATATCCCAGCAATATCGCGGTGGGGAACACCACTCATGTATTTCATAGATTGTACCCATGAAGGGAATCGAACCCGGGTCTTTTGCGTCACGAGCGAACGCGAACATGAACCCGTCTCACGCCTGGAATGATCTGGCAAGTCAAGAGTGACTTTGCGCTATGGTTGTTCTCGGCTCCACAAACTATGCGTTTCTTTTCCTGTTCAGTATATTTACTCCGAGACTAAATGTCTACAACATGCCATGCTTACCTTTCTCCATTTTACGGATTCTGAGGTTTTCCCTGCGACGATACATGCCAGGGTGGCTGTCTGTCCTACCCCGGCAGTTGTGTTAAAAGGGGCGATGGTGAACGATATGGCGGCCATACTTGCTGGAGGAAAAAGCAAGAAGAGCTGTTATTACGGATTACGTTTTTTTCAGTTTCGAGTGCAGTGATTTGTCAGCCACGTAAGGAGTTCATGATATTCGGGTATATGACTCCGTCAAGATTAACGCCATCACCAGATTGTCTGGTCCAGACTCGATTATTTACAGACTCAATTATAGGTGGGATATTGCTGAGGGCGACGTTAAACAACAAACAAAGCATGATACTCGAGCTGTTTGGTAAGGCAACGGGTTTCATGGGCAACCTGATATCACGGTAACTAGATACACTGTGCCACTCAGTGACAGGCAGCTGTTAATGCTACAGAAGTCTTAAATCATAATGCCCAAGTGAGTGACTTTAGTTTTACACCATTTTTGCAATGTTCAAGAAATATTTCATGCATCAATATCACAGCATTGAACTTAAGAAATAGGCATTGTACATCACGTGGAGAATCGAACCCGGGACTACGGCGTTATGAGCGAACGCTTAAATCGCTATGCTACCCCATCCCCTCTCGTAACCAAAGAGACACCATAGTCACAGAGTTGAGATTACTAAATGAGTACTGGAATACTCGATAGCACAACAACAACCAAATAAATGGTACCAAGACAGCAGAGAAATATGAATACTAGTATTTGAGGGTACCCAAGAGGGTAGCCAATCACACATAAACAATTGTATTATACACTTACTGTGGACAATCGCAAGACCCACTATGATACTGGACAGGGCCATCATGATGTTTGGTGCAGTTCGACCTGTTGTTGAGAGAGGGCTATGGTCAACTGTAAACTGACCAGTGCCCGTGGGTGTTATATACCCTCCCGTGTCCAGGCACATGATATAAACACATGGGTGTGCAAGGTTGATGGAAAGCATGCTACAGCTATTCATTCAGGTAATTAGCCTGTTGTTGTGGTAAACTGCTAATAAGCATCGTCTCTGTCACGATCATGGAAATATGTTGCGCACTTATTTAGCAACAGTTGACGAGGGTTCAAGCTGATTCAAGTAGCTATTATGAGACATGACTATATGTTTAGGTTTCCATGTATATTTTAGTATAAAAGCGACAGCTTTCTTGAGCTATTTATGTATGTAAGATATTTTGGTGGGAAGATGGCGATCTTTGAGTAATAACTAAACACACTGCACGATATTACACAAATGTACCGGGATATCGTAATACGCTTTTTACTAAACGATATGTATTGCTATATTTTTTCTGATATTATATTAAACTTTCTGATTATCCTTATGGTTTAAATTAAATTCTTCACAGACTGTCATTCACAACAAATGTCTACCTTCGATATTCAATGACAAAACGGCAAACAGTAATATCATACATTTCATATAAATAAAATAGAATCCCTGATTATGCAACATAATTTCCAGACAAAATCAGAACCATAACATATACGTTTGGGACTTAATTACAGAGTAGAACATTTCACACACTTTAAACGTTTCCGGTATATCGCCATGCGTATCGCAATACAGGTATCTGCATCGCAACACATTGCAATACAATTTATGTGCCAATATACACAAAAGCCTGACCAATGTATACCGTTAGTCGTCTCTTGCAACCACAGGCCCTCGTGTCATTGCGAGGGTCAATTTTATAAAAGAAATGTAAAACTTTTGAGAGGGCCCCGACTTTCAAATGAAATGATGCCCATCGAAAAGCTATAGTATGCTAGTATTTCTGAGATTGGAATTATAGATTCCAATCTACTCGCATGTTGTATGTCGTCAAATAGCTATGGTATGTTTCTGAGATTGGAATAAAAGATACTAATCTAATCGCATGTTGTATGCTTTTCTACCATCAAAAATATACTTCTCAAACGCTCGATCCATCCAACTGACGAACCAACCGGCTCTTCTTCAACTGCTCTGTTTAGCGTACAGTGCAGTCTTATCCACATGGAGCTTACGGGAAGGTATGTTCTGTTTTGTTTTGGGTTTTTTTTAAGTATGTGGTTTAAGTATATACATATAAGCAGTTTCCTACTGGTCAATAAATTTTATACATGAATCTTTTACTCTTTTTCAGGTATCCGTTATTAAATTGGATTTGGAATCAAATAATGTATTCATGTAAACTTCATAAAATCAAATCGGCAATGCTGTTGGAACTGGGGAGTCACTGCATTAAATATAGTCTGGTTCATAATTATTGAGAATTTTTCTTCTTACTTTGAGCTATCCTAACACCTCAACTGATTCACTGATACTTAAAACTAAGTAATGGTATAAGGGAGGTAACTCATCTTGGCCTACTGAGTATAGTACAATTAGAGTTACCTCCCCTGAATTTGTAGCAGACGTCATTTTCCTCAGCACTGTCAACAATGTCTGCTGAAGATAAAAGAAGGTTGATTTTTGAGTTGTGTAATCAAGGAATAGATGATGTAAATACATTGGCAGAGAGAACAGGAACTCCTCTTTCTACTGTGTATAGGATTAGGAAGAATTTTAAAGAGGGAAAGGATTTTGGGCACCAGAAAGGAGCAGGGAGACCCAGAAAATTGGACTTCTCAGATCGCGTCCGGCTGGGAATTTTAGCGTCTAAAAAGCAAAGGGCAAGCATCTCCAACATCAGGTATGAAATGATAGAAAGGGGATCAACAGTTGTATCAAAATCTACAGTTAGAAGAAATTTGATTGATCTTGGATGGGAGAAAAAGACTGGAATTCCTTCTCCTCTCATGAAACAAGAACATAAAGACAGGCGTGTTGAGTGGTGTTTGGCACATGAAAACTTTGACTGGGAAAATGTGATTTTTACTGATGAAAGCTCAATATGGGTATATCCCAATAATGTGAAAATATGGACAAAGTCTGCGTCAGAACCGTTGTATCGACGACCTAAATACAGCCCAAAGTTTCATGTATGGGGAGGGATATCCTTATTAGGAACGACCCCGCTGTGTGTGTTTGAGGGAAATCCGACAAGTCAACGCTACACTAACATATTAGATAATTTTCTCCTTCCAAGTGCACATGTGTTTTATGGAAATGACTGGATTTTGCAGCAAGATAATGATCCTAAACACACCGCAAAACATACCAAGCAGTGGTTTCAGGAGAAACATGTGACTGCATTACCATTTCCTGCGTATAGTCCTGACTTAAATCCCATTGAGAACATTTGGGGGATGATGAAAGAATGTGTGAATCAAAAGGGGTTGACAAAAATTAAAGACATGAAGAGAGAAGTGGTCCGATACTGGGACAGCATAACTCACGAGACACTAACCTCTCTGATAGGAAGTATGCCTACCCGTCTTAGACTGTGCCGTGAAGCTCAAGGAGACTTGATAAAATATTAAATTGTTACCTACACAACATGAAAAGGTCAGTTCACTTTCACAATACATTCAATTTTATCTGATTTGTTCTCGTTTAATAATATGAAATGCTTTAGCTATTCTCAATAATTTTGAACCATACTGTATATAGATACCACAGATACATGACAACAGGATGCAATGTGGAACGGCTCTGGTGTCGATTTTCGTCGCCCTGGTTATAGGGGCATGCTTAATCGCCTAGTAATTAGCGTTATCAGAAACCATATTAACGTGTTGATCCGCGCCCAAAATGACAGACGAATGTTTAGAGAAGTGATTTTGGTTATTCCGCGTTCTCATATTCAACTCGTTTTGTATGACAGTGACGATCGACCCTTCTTCCAAAGCAACGACGACGATGACTATACGACTGGGCTTGTTCTGTTTTACAGGTTAGTTTATTATTTGTGCGATCATCGGTGCAATGTATATGAATGTGTAAATATTCATAATTACATATTTGTTCGATGCATATTTTCATGATCAAAATCAGTAACTCGACTCGAATTTATTCATCCTGGTTCCCGAGCTCTGCTGCGTTACGCTTCAGCGCGTAGCGCAGCAGACTTCGACAACCAGGTTGGAATTCACTTTACTCCTTCTTCAGATAATACAAAGGTCTATTCATCCATACGATGAACCACATATTTTATCGACTATGACACTGACATGATGAGGTACAGGTATAATATCAGAGTACGTCATCACCTGCTTTTAGTGACTGAGTGAGTATAGTTTTACTGCGCTCTTTTGCAATGTTCTGTATCACAGTGAGAGTTACCTAAAAGGGCTTCACACATTGAACCCATATGCGAATCGAACCAATTTCTCCGGGGTGTCAATAATAACATTTCTACGTGGCATACGTGACCTGTTTTCACAGTTTCCAACGTAACTTCTTGAAATTGGTCTGGACATGTCTACAGTATCTCCCATTTTTCGGCCATGATTTCTTTTTCTAAAGATAACTATTGAAATAAAAGTTATGAATGCTTAAGTACATTCATAGTACAAACTATAAATGAACACGGCACTCCCCTAGCGCAGGTATGGGAAATGTACATACCAAATCAACGGAAACTATTCTGAACAACAGTCATACAAAGATCTGAGATATTTTTCACGCGTTTCCCGTGTCTAAGCTCAACCAGCAAATAGAAAACGTATTTTTACTAATTGTAGAACTTATTTTAAGAAATTCTAAAATATAGATGTTTTAGATATAAAATAGTTATAAAACCAATTTATATAAAATAGATGAAATCGCTTTGCCATTGGAAACATTTTAAACATATGTATTTGGAGGAAAATGAAGCTGACCTGACTAGTGTTCAGGGTAAATGTATATAAAGATTTACACAATGGCGGGGGAACACGAGATATGTTTTTTAATATTATTTAATAATAACTCAGAGCGGGTAGAAGGGGGAAACACAGACAAATAACAGCAATAAATCATATTAGTTTTATAAATACATTAACACCCGGTATGCGTGGTATTACGGACATATATAGATACAAATGATCGCATGGATTTAAAATTTCTTAAAAATTAAAACCGTCGATTTTTAATTTCGTGATTTATGGGTAAGGTGGTAAATCTCTGCTAACAGCCAACCCCATCTGTGAATTTTGTATCGCCATAACTTAATGAAGACGAGAACCATGTTTTGTTTTGTTTTTTTGTTTCTGACAAGACCTCTATAACTACAGAAGCTACAGTCAGTCTATACACTAATCATTTCGTCAGTTTTCATGTCACAAAACAGTATCTAACAGATATCTATCTTAATGAAATATATTCATGATCCAGTCTAAGTAAACTTATCCTCAGTACTTTTCGTTACACCCCACTACGGTGGAGTGTAACGAAATACACTGAGACTAAGTTTACTTAGACTGGTTTATGATCACGTGTAATTTATATTGTACTTATCAATTTTTTATTGTATTTATAAGAATATGATCTGTTCTGGTTGACATACCTGCAAAACATACCTGTAGAACCTGCATGTGTACAATATAATTCTCCTATGTAACCGTATGGGTACATGTTAAGTGGTTATAAAAACAATGTTCGTGTACTTGGTTGTCAAGGAGCCAGTACTGAACAGCTGTGGTAGCACAGTAGTATTCTCATCGCCTGTTAATTCTGAAAGCTGACATGCCTCAACCGTTTAAGGAACACTGAAACCGTACTGAATTAAGAAATGGCGAGGTGATACAATGTCAGGTTCTAAAGGCACGTGTTACCTGTTTCTAGAACAACTACCTTCTTTAAACAGATATTCATTACGACCCGCAAGCTATTGCTTATCCTTTCATTAACTATTTCACAACGAATCATAAATCCCACACACCAGTCGTTAGGCTTACAGTGGTAGAATGAGTGAGTAAGTTTGGTTTTACGCCGCTTTTAAGATAATCACGACATGGAACTCCAGAAAGAGGCTTCGTTCAGTATACCCACTTAGGATTGTGATCCCAGGCCTTCGGCGTGACGAGCGAACACTTTAACCATTGGGCTAACCGATGTGAGTGTGAGAGAACACAGTGTGTATTTTGTGTGACTATTGTTCCGCTGTGAAGCATTTCATTACGATAGATCATTGTATAAACCACTTAGACATATTATAAAATTTAGAAACATATTCAGAGTTACACGAACACTTTGTACTTTCAGTCTTAACGACTTAAAATATTTGTCAAAATATATCATCAGATTACTCAATAAGTAACAACTAATTAAGTAACACTTTCTTACGTCGGACATTTTTGTTTTGTAAATTAATAATATACATTTTGATATGTGCTCTTGTAGCACCACTGGTGATTTTTGTACGGAGAAATGTAAATACAGTATCGACAAAACGATTGTTCATTTAGGTAACAGAGGGTAATATGAAATAAACAACTTAAATCGATGGGTACAGTGGCTGAAACAGACATGCCGTCACATCAATGCACTGTCAGACGTAATAAAATGAGTGTGCTCCGTTTCTCTAGCTTTCAGTCTGGTCGCCAGCGTCACGATCACCATCACGCCGTCCAATGTGACAGCGTTTATTGGTGATGACGTCACACTAGAATGTGGAACTGGACGCCAGAAACCGGGAGAACTTGTGATCTGGAAAAAGGTACGGTTGTGACTTTGTGTCTTATATGATAGGTAATAATCAAGAGTCATATTTACGTCACGACCGTTGAATATTTTCTGGCGTCTGGTGTCTGGGGTCTGCTGCGCTAGCGCTCCGACACTAGTATCGAAGCGTTAGCGCAGCAGACCCCGGGAACCAGGATGTAATTTTCGCAGCACAAGCCGTGTATGGAATGTTGGATGGGTCACTAGGTAGTACTGACACGGTTGGTTGGTCTGTTGCTTTACGCCGTACTTAGCAATATTCCAGCTATGTGGCCGCGGTCTGTAAATAATCGAGTTTAGATCAGACAATATACAGTGATCAACAACATGAGCATCGATCTGCACAACTGGGATACGATGACATGATTGTGTCAGCCAAGTCAGTGAGTCTGACAATTATGGCAGTTATTTTTTTAATAAGGCCCACAACATGACACTTTTTGTAATTTAATGTAAATACTTTTTCAAGCATTTTGCTGGAGCAAAATATCTTTGCAAAATATCCCTATCCCCAGTTGTGAGAATATTCATAAATTTCTAAGTCAGTAGGAATAAGGTTGGGTAAGTATACTCAACAACAACCAAAAAAGTAATAATAATAACAAAAAATATAATAAATTATTTTTAAAAATATATTCAAATATTAAGTATATTATTCAACATGTGAGTATTATATGGATCATAATATATACTGTTAGATACCTTAACATTGAACATTGGAACGGTCCTTAACCTTTTTTGTTGTTGAGTGTATATGACCTGACGTACAAATGAAAAGTACACGCCTTATGTTTCGGGATTGTCTTCCAAAGATATTGTAAAGGATGTGAAACGTGTTTTGGTTATGATTTACAAGTGGAACGTACTGTGTACGTGTTGCCAAGAAACCAGAGTGCATTCTACGTCAGTACGTACGTCAGTTTCGAGCGCTTTCTATCTACATATTCATAAACACATCCACCGTACTCCCTCTAATAAGCGCCGTCTCTAATCAGAGGAATGAGTATACGAGGAAATACGTTACACAAGGGCCTCATATTTTCTATCGGTTTGTATCTATTATTCCAACAGTGTAGATCGATGTTCACGATGTTGATCGCTTATCTTGCAGTTGTATAATGGACACCTTTCTCCAGATTTCAGGCACTAACGAACGAATTGCTTCAATCAACAACAAGTCGACAAACAATTACAAGTTTTACATCAGGAACACCTACAACCTTGTCATTCGTGACGTCACGGTGATGGATGACGGACTATACCAATGTGACGCAGAAACGAATACGGCCACCGCGCACGTGTCTGTTTCTGGTGCGTCTTAATATCCTTTACTCATTTTATGAGGCACCTAAAATTCTGAAGAACAATGCTTTACATGACTTTTGAGCTGTACAGGTTTCAACGGGTTGTTTTTCATATTTTCGACCTTTACCGTGGATGTCCTTGACCTTTTATGTTTTATAGCAGCTTGTGGGAAAAGCATGAACTGATCCAGGTTTTGACGTTTAGAACTTAAGTCAAACCAAAGAGCTTGTAGCAAGAGCTGTTTAATTGTGATCGGTTGGTTGCGATCTGGGACATGGCTGTCAACCACACGTTGATCTGGTTCAGACAATTTATTTACTGGCTGTTCCTGGAAAATTGTGGAGTGGGCATATACTTTGAGGATTTTTTTGCAAGAGTCTAACCAATATTTAAACAAATCTAAAATATTTTAGCATCAAATTGATTAGATTAACTAGCTAGTTAAATTGGACCAACGCGAGGTAAAGTAAACAGTTTACAGACCTAAGCGTTTTAGTGATTTTGGTTAATAATTGATATTATTGTTTTGCATCACAGTACCAATGGAACGCCTTACCTTGACGTCAGATATAACGTCAGTATCGCCTAGTGACAGTGACGTTAACCTTACGTGTCGGTCTTGGCACAGCCATCCGCCTGCAGACCTCAGATGGTTCAAGGGACAACGAGAACTACATGACATTACGACCGTTACTTCTAAGATATACAATAGTGATGGTAAACTGATTCGAACGTTCTCATTTTTAAAACACAGTAACTGCATGTTGAATTTATATTTCTTGATAATTATGCGCTTTGGGGAGCGCGGATTTGAAGTAGCGTTCGGGTTTGCTGTACATATGTGCGCATTAGTGATGAATAACAAGATTGCCTCCTCGACCTTTGAAATTTATATTTTGTGAGTAACGCATTAGTGTTTGTGAACTAAACGCAAAACAAATCACATTTCCAGGTTTCGGTGATTGTGAGAGCTCAATCACTGTTCGCATGCTTAGCGGAGAGAGAGACATCCCGTTTCGGTGTGTAGCAGATCTTCCTGCCAAGGCCGCCATCAAAGAGGTGTTTCTCTTCCCACGCGTAACCGGTATGTACTCCGCGCTATCATTGTAGGTTACATGTAAGATGTACTCACGAGGCATGTATTCAACACTTCCTTAATTGTCACCCATAAAGACTGAGCAGAAATATACGAGTAGGCTGCACTTTACGGCCCCCGGAAGCTAGGGTTTATGTTAGGGTTATGTTAGGAAGGCATGGACCCGTAAATTGCAATTGTCCCGAAAATTGGCCCCTGGGTGGGGTGGGTGTGGGGAATCGGAGTTACGTGTATTACGCGTGCTAGACCAAAACTACTGCCTGCTTTATAGTGCAAGTCAAAAGTGAGATCATACGCCATTCTGACACAGTAAACTACTGATCACTGAAACAGGCAAGCACAATCTTTTCACCATGGTATGATGTGGCACGGGATGAACCACCTCAGATCCGGACACCATCGCTTTGTAAATTATTTTACTGATTCTGTGTTTATGTGCATTTATTACTCGCCCGTTGAAGATACTGCAGTGTATTATTTTTTACGGCAGTATTGCACTAGTGTAATACTGCTTGACGTATGACGTCAAAATGGTTCAAAATTGTGACGTCATAATGCTAATGCCGATGTCGCAATTTTACTAGCCCTTGCTTGACTCGCGGAAAGCTGAGAGTGATCGCACTGCAGGGAATTTCGCGGCAGTTTCTGTCAATTTATGTTGACAGAAACCTTTGTTACCTTTCGCTCGTTTGATACCAAATCATTAACTCGTTTAATAAGAGTGGTATTACACGGAAGGCCGTTTAGTATCCTCTATATATCACATATGTATCTAGTGAAGTTTGCTCCACTGTAAAAATCAGCTGTAAATTCTAAACTGTAAATTAATCGGTATCAATACTTGATTTTGAAAAGAAGGGGATAATGCTGGAATAGTGTAAACGTATTGGTTGGAGAACATTCCTGCACTCGGTCATTTACGCCCGGCTGATAATATATAGAGAATCGGATTAGCTCTGCTGAAACGAACCTGTCTCAATGCAGTATTCATGTGTGGCAATCTTTTTGAAAGTTTCAGGTGGACTAGGAACTAAGAACAGCAAGTATCGCGTACCGCTGTGGATAATGTCGCTGTCATTGATATACCTGCTGCTGGAGTCCTGACAAACATTCACCCAGTTTAACCTATAAAGAGAAAATGTTTAAAATGTTGGCATGGTCAATGTACAGTCATGCCATTTTACCAACATAGACGACGGACCCCGTTTCTCATTGTGCAATACGAAGACGTCCACAGTGAGACTTGAACTAGTTGATAACTGTTCTAATTTTTCTTGCTAGTAACCCTATTTTGAATGTACGGCCTTTTGTTCTTGAATCAGCATCAGTACGAAAATATGGTAACTAAGTGGCCCAGACAATCATCATAATACAATGAAGTATACAGTGGATAAAATCGAAGATGCTATGCAAGACAATGCCCATTTCCGGAATGTATGTTGTATAACTAAAATAAGGTATTATAATTGTGTGAAGACTGTACTTGTGTTAGAACCCCCAGCCCATCGGCTCTTACAATGTTGATATCTGATGGCATAAGTAGTAAGAGCAATAATCATATTAGTATATATATATGTGTAACAATGGTTCTAATAACGGAATAAAGGTTTTACAGATTCTTCACGTGCTTTTGAGTTTTTTGAGTATTTTCAAATTACTGTAAGAGAAACCATCAATTGCAAGTTCCATGTTAACGTCATCTACGATAGGTATGAGTCGGATCCGGATCAATGATGGGGTGAATGTTGGTTTACACCGCAGGTCCTAATATTTTGTCAGATAACCTGTAATTGATCAAAGCTGGACAGTGAGTGAGTTTAGTTTTATACCGCATGCCGCAATATCCCAGTTATATGGCAGCGATCTGTTAATAATCGAGTCTGAACCAGACAATACAGTGATCAACAGGAAATGAGAATCGATGGCATGTGTCAACCAAGTCAGCAGCCTGAAGGTTACTGAAGGTCAATATTCTAACCCAGATCTTCACGGGTCAAAGCTGGACAGGTAAGATGAAACATTTGATACTGAAATTCTAAATTACAACATGGGTGAATATAGCGCCACCGCTACTGAGAGCACTATGTAAACAGTGGTTAATAGCATGAGAAACAACAGGCAGGTCACGATGACATCGTCAGCCAGGCCACACATTCCGATCCCTTAGGATCCCTTCCTGAAAGCAATCGCTATTAGTCTGCCATGCAGACTGAAGTCTCGGGGATCCAGGCTAGCTTTTCTCTAAATGTTTGTAGCCTTACGAGGTTCTTTAGCCCATTCTTAACACATTGCCTGTACGATCAAAGTTAAGACTTCTTAGGGCAACGAAAGTTTCCAGAATAAGAGCCCTGTTTACTATATTCTCTCTATTAAATATGCCCCTTTAAGAGACTACATGTTAGTGTAAGCTAACACATTCGTGAATATGTATGTGATAAAGTATGGGCGCTACGATCAAGTAAGCGCTGCGATCGGGTCCCAGATGCAGTCGTCTCGAGGAATATTCATATTCTTCCCCTGAATCCCAGTGTGACTAAACCCAACTTAATAGATCATAATCTTTAACCCGGAAGGAATTTACGAAATTACCTGCCCCAAGAGAATCAAAGTTGTAAATTCCGTGCTCAGGCGACACCCCCATCGAACCCTATACTGCAGGCGTTAGTGATTTTGTACAGCGAGCGTATCAGTGATAGTGATCGGAGATTACAGACACAAGTGCATCGGTTGATGGAAATATCTCTATTTATTGTCACAAACAAATCATAACTTCTAACTAAGCATAGTGAGTGCACGTGTAGGCATCTATGCATCCCCATCCATGTACAATGTATGTAGGTGTAAAATTGAGAGAGTTATCGGCGAATTAAGATTAGTGGCATTCTGTAACACATAGAAAACTATCGATTGTGTCAATATAGATTTATTAGGGAAGAAATAGAAACTAAAATCATATATGCAAGTGTTTAGTACTCATTTGGGCTGATGTTCTAATTATTCCCTTCACTAATTTTGAAGAATTTATAAAAAATGTTTGATGAAGTGATCGTCATCAATAATTCTCCATGGTAGTTATCCCAGTTCTGATCGCTACAATAGTCTGACTTTACGCGCTGTATACACGTTGGTTTTTGTGGGTTTTTTTTTTTTTTTTTTTTTTGTTTTTTGTTTTGCTAAAGTTGAACATCTTGATCTTAACTTCATTAGCACTGGAAGAGAAACAGAAGTAAAAGAAGTAAATGCATGTTCATGAGAACCTACTGAGAACCTGAACAAGTTGTGAGTGAGTGAGTTACGAGTTCTAGTCACCTGGACAGTATTTCAGCCATGTCGTGACCTGTGACCAAAACAAGTTATACATAGATGACACATAAACCGAGAATATAAACAACTTGTAAACAAACTACATTACATCACAGATATAGATGTAAAACTAGCCTGTAAATCTAAAGCTATAGACAATACAACATGTAGCATGCTACAGATCGCCAACAACCGAAGGTAGATCACCATCCTAAGGACCATGAGGATTAACGGTACGATTGCTTTCGAAACAGATTTACACCATCACTTAAGCCATTGGCGGTTGGACCCGTGAAGGTACCGGTGTAGAATAGGCCTTCAGCAACCCATGCTTGCCATAAAAGGCGAACTATGCTTGTCGTAAGAGGCGACCAACGGGATCGGGTGGTCAGACTCGCTGATTTGGTTGACACATGTCATCGGTTCCCAATTGCGCAGATCAATGCTCATGTTGTTGGTCACTGGATTGTCTGGTCCAGACTCGATTATTTACAGACCGCCTCCATATAGCGGGAATATTGTTGAGTGCGGCGCAAAACTAAACTCACTCAGTTTCCTTGAAAGTGCCCATTACAGATCAATAATCATACCTTACGGTATATTCCACGATATCTGATTTTAAATTGGAACAATTGCTCTTTTGAAATTCAATTAATCAACAAATTTGATACTTTCATACAGATATCATTAATTTCCTACATGAAAGTCACTCTGAAATTTAGACAATGCATTTTGCGAAAACAGATGTTAGAGATTCTGTAATAATTTGGTCAACATGGTTCCTGGTATTTACATAAATTGTCGAATAAGATTATATCGTCACCACCCTGACCACTAAACCACACGACCACAAATACGTCAGCAATATGTTAAAGTAATGACAGATATGAAAGGACCAGATATTCAGCTTCACATCAGTCCTAAACAATAACTCTGTACCACCCATGTCACTTCAGACACCAATTATTACACACTTGCCGCAGATATTCTCGAAAGTGCAGTCACTATCGCTGATGCGCTAGCGGTACATAATCACGATCACTGGACGCCTGCAGTACAGGGTTCCATGGTATTGGGCGAGGGTCTGATAATCGGCTTTCCCAACTTGCAATTACCTGGAGGGTTGCGGTTATTTTGTTGAGAAAGTGTGGGTTTCGCAAGTACAACTACACTCTGCCCTTTTCTGAAATATCACATGACGTGGGTTTTGAGATCATGAACAACAGATGCAACGGCTAATCATATGGCTTCCTTGACTTCACATTGTTATGGGACTTGCAGCAAATGTTTGAAACAACTGTAACAGCTAGAAGTAAATGTGACTCACCAAAAACATTTTCACCTTCAAACTTCTTTCTTTGGTGTGATATGGTGCAATATCTCACTACAAAAGTCTCTGTGTCATACTTTTAACACACTATAGGGTCTGAAAACCTTAAAGAATCCTAATGAGTGGGTACCCGCTCTGAAGTGGTAGATATTTTACGGCTCTTCTGATAGCATGGAGTTCATTGTATCAGTAGTTCTTCACTTAACACAAGTCTTGTCATACTCAAACACTACCACATCACAAGCTTTATTACTCATCATGATACAGGAATCTCTTGACAAAAAGAATCCCTGCCGAAGTGGTTGTTTAACAGGGATGAATGGTTGAGTGTTGATATTGTCAGAGTATCGGGGATTGATTTATTTCTTCTCTGAATCGAGGTGGTGAGGTAGCCTGCTGGTTAAAGGATTCCCTTGTCAATTTGAAGGCCCAGGTTCGATTCCCCACATGGGTACAATGTGTGTAGCCCATTTTTTGTGTCCCCTGCCACGGTATTGCTGGTGACAGTTCTCACTAACTCTTCACAGAATGCTCCACAACAAAATGAACAGAACACTCTTTTTTCTAAACATGTTTGTATTTCCATATTATAATGCATATGTACAAGGAAACAACTGAAGTCTTTCTCTAGCATCTGCAGTATGCTTCAAGATGACAAATACAGCACTTGACCATGACCGCTTGTATACCATGGCCTCTGTATACACATACTCCACACAAAGAAACTGGCAACTAACACACTTTACATCAACAGTCAATCTTGCCCTCAGGGTTTGGTCTTTCAGTAAAGTAAGATTTCTGGTAGTCATAGAATCCCTTTTGTCTGCGTTCTTTCCTTGGAAATATGGAGAAGTCGTACATGTAGATGGTCTTGGCTGTCAATCCAACGACTGCAAATAATATGCCAACACCCCATCCTACTTTCTGGCTCTGGACTGAAAGAAATGCAAAAAAAGAAGACTCAATGGATGGTGATGGTGAGTTCAACCATGTGAAGCAAATCCACCCAGCAAATAAAATATTGCAATCAACGAAGTCAATGCCATCAAAATAAATCCTTCTAGTTTGCAACCAAGACAATCAACCAAGTCAATCAGCAAAGTCATCTATCACGTCAGTCAATCAACTAAATCAAAAAGCTTGACCTCCTGATCTATTTGTTCACCTCATTCTGCCATCTTATGTGGCTGGGTACCTCTTCCCAGTCCCTACAAGGTATCAGCTAATGGTCCCCTAAACCAACTTAGTATCGCTATCAGGGGAAGAAACGGAGGCAGCTTCAGCTGTTATCCCAGTTATTGTTATTTTCAGGAGATATCAAATCAATCATTAACCAGCTAAATGTCACAATGTTTCAATTTTAATCATTGAATGATGATAACAGTAGTGAATTTAGTAATTTTGGTCTCCGTTCATGCCAGGAAATAAAACTGACAGTTTGTTTATGTATTAGCTAGATAAACCACTGATTAATCCAGAGACATAACAGTCCGATCTGCAGCTGTGTCATGGCACTCTAATGAGACAAGAGGACTATGACGCAATAAAGAAGGTTGCCACTATGAAGATCAAGGTAGTATGAAGCACTCACATTTGACTCCATAGATGCTTCCTGCAGCCAAGCCACCTAGGATGTGATTCAGTGGGCCATCTTTGCCTCGCACCTTTCCTGTGATGCATGAAACCGCTGTGTAGGTTCCACCAACAGCCGCTGAGAATGTGAGATTGAGTATGATTTTATGGTGCTTTCAGCAATATTTAAGCAAGACCATGATTGGGGGACTCCTGAAATGGGCCTCACACAGTGTGCCCATGTGGGGAATCAAACCCTGGTCTTTGGTATGATGCTTTAACCGCTAAGCTACCCCAATACCCCCTAAAACAGAATGTAACACGTAACGTAAGAGCTTATCCAATCTCTAAGCTGACTGGTATTAGTGATATGAAAAGTCCACATATTATCCTTACACATTTACATGAATGAGAAGCCTTTTAAACATACAAACACTAAAGGGTTGTCCAGGTCTAGTGCATGTCATAATCACATAATCTGTAAGTATATTCTGATTAAGTGTCATCAAAATTACCCTGCCATAATTAAATCTATATAGGATTTTCGTGCATGTACTCTGAAATTATTTTGGCATTCAAAGTGGCCAATGTTTCACATCAACAAGTTCAAAATCAAATGCTGTTTAAACACCCAGGCAAATCCAAGATGAGAACATAACATTCACAACACTCCCAGACTCATTCAGCATCCCATATCAAAACATGATTATCATCTTGTCTCACAATGATACAGCAGTGTTCTGAACTAAACCAACCGCCACCATATAGCAGAAATATTACTAACAATGGAGTTAAATTTAACTCACTAACTCTAAACTATCACAGGTTGTGGATACCTTCAGATATGCTGTTAAAGTACTGACACCCTAAAGCCCATGACTTTTATGTTGGACTTCAAGCACTAATACAGCTACACCAATTACCATGGTAGGCAACATCAAGAAACTGCTAAACCTTGAGCATGTGCTTTGAATACACAGTGCCATTTAGAAAGTGGTCGCAAAAGTAGAAGTCATGGTGGCTGAGCAGGTTGGGCAGCTGACTCTGTGTGCTGGGGATTAGCCCCAGACGGGACTCAACTCAAAAATAGTACAAGAATTTGTACTTCACTAAGAAAGTGTAATCCCAAATATAACATAATGTTACATTTGAGTATGTGCTTGTTCTGTAATCACTAAGTGATGTAGATACTGGACATATATCCAACTAGTTCAAAGACCTAGTCACTGTGAGAAATATGTTACAATGACATACAGTCAAATTATCACAATGCATACCCATTGGAAATAAATGAAAAGCCCATCTTCCAAGACCATTTGCAAGAGTACTTGCTCCACTGTAACCCATGATGTCATACGAGGCTATGATGGAACCTGAAACATGCAAGGTTGATTCTCAATAAATATCACAGAGGTAACTTTGAGAAAATTAATCTTAAAGAAATCAATGTATTTCTTTTCAGTGGTCAGTCAAGCCAAGTGCTTCTCATCTATGACAACAACATGCCAATATAAAGCACTGACTTACAAGGGGTTTGGTAGTAAATCTTTGAATCTTTGCCTTATGGACATTCTGTGTATGCTTTACTGATTATGATGATTGTATCTGAGCAAGCATTCAGTATCATCAACTACTTTGAGTTGAGTCTCCTATGCCTGTGTTTAAAGTCTGTGATTGACATTTCTGTTTTCTTTATAATTTATCAAGTTTATAATCTTTGATACTCATATAAACCAACATTGAAATACTGTAAACTGTGCCTTTAAATTTTCACGAGTGATGGTCACTAAACCTTTTCGCGCATTCTTATTTTCGCAAGGTGATCTTGTTACAGGGGCGTCTCTGAATGTTTTTACACGACATGCAGGTGCATGACCATTGAGCTGTTATAAAATAAACAGATTTGCGAAGTGATCTAACAACAAATTAATGTAATTGATTTCAGAATTAATCCTTTTTAATTAGGTGTTAGAGCAATGAAAACAGAGGGTGATTGAGCTGTGTTAATCCAGATTAGCCCAGCGGTGACTCGTGATTGAGCAATGACACCTGTATTGTTTTTGTGTTGTTGACTTACCTGAATAGAGTGTATGTTATATCTATATTATCGCGTGCTTTCATTCTCGCGTCATGAAGTCTGATGCGAAGTTCGCGAAAATTAAACGGTCGCAAAAATTTGGCTGTTTACAGTATGTTTCTGAGATGTGGAGTAAAAATAGATATAATCAAATTTAAAGTGTACATCTTTTTCAGTTTTGGCGTGTAAAATATGTTTAAATGCTGAAAGCAAGACACCCAATCCATTTTAATTAATATATAGTGAATCACTGAATGTGAACGTTATCCTCCACTCTCTCTGTTCATGAATGCGTATCATAACTCTGACAGCTGGTTGAAACTTAAGCATGTTAAAGAGATTAATGCAGACTGCATCCCTGAATAGCATGCTGATGTAGCTAGACAATTGTGGCTGTAATGAGTATGTGTCAAGTATTCGCGTTTACTGTTTTCATGTTATTTTGACACTTGTATTGACGATGTTAATCGATAGATATTTGGTGGCTTTCATACTGAAAAAAATATTTGAGGGCATGTCAATGATATAACATTTGTAACTATTCACTGTCTGTCCATCTTACAAATACCTTACATGATTACATATTGGATCATGAATACAGTCATACTGTCATTAGATCTGTAAACCTCCCATCTTTATCATATGTTCAATACACGTCATGTGAACGCTTCTATAATCACTGCTGAACAAGTACAAAATATAAAATCTTGGTATCATTGCAAACACCTGTAATGACGACAAACAATAGTAAAAATGTGTGGTAACTAAGTCTAGTGTACTGTACACAATGGAAAAATTGCACATGGGGCTAGTTAGTAGACACAATGTTGCACCGACACATTCGGGGGCCACAGTGTAAAGTTTGAACTCATTTTCCAAACCCACCTGAAATGGCACCGTATGTTGTGCCCCAGAAAACCTTCTTTTCGCATTCTTTTCCATCGGGCACGCTGAAAATGTTATAAAAGCGTTTGCGGCGCTGACCATCAGGTTCAGAGCTCGCCATTTCAGCTAAGACTCTACGCTCTTGCACACTAGCTCGGCTATGGCTGCAACCGGAAGGACGAACAGGTCAAACAGGCGTTCGATTCGCTGAACCGGTTTCGGTTGCAAACGAATCGCGAGCCTAAAACTTCAACCATGCTATTTGAAGGCTTCTGTCAGATTTTCGGTTAATTTCATTCAAATAATATTAGTTATAACACATGTTTACAAAATAAATGTATAAAGAATTTGATAATATTGGTTTCTGCTCGCGAAAGACATTACACTGTAGGTTTGGTAGATAAAACTGAGCATGAACACAAATCGAATTATTTCACATGTTACGAGGAGACATGCAACTGGTAGTCTAGACTGCGTACTTTGTGTACCCCTCTGTTAAGTGTAAATTGGAACGGCTGCCACGGCCGAAAGCTATGATTACACGATGCTATTTAGAAAGTGGTCAAATGCAACAGATGTCATATTTGGGATTTCACGTTCTTGGTAAAGTACAATTCTAGTATTTTGGGGGTTGAGTCCCATCCGAGATTCGAACCCGCACCCTCAGAGTCAGCCACCTAATCGCCAGCACACTAAGTCAGCCGCCTAGCCAGCTCAGCCACCGCGAGTTCCACTAAAATGAAAGTCGGACAACTGGTAGTCTAGACTGGTAGTCTTATCAGAGGGATACACAGTTTTCAATAAAATCGTACCAGTGAGTATCCGGGTCAGAATTGTTAGGTTGTATTTCAACACCATGCTTGTGGTAAGAGACGACAAATGGGGTCAGGAAGCTAAATTCGCTAGCTTGGTTGATGCAGATCGGTGCTCATGATGTTAATCACTTAAATGTGATTTAATGGAAAATTGCTGAAAATCGAGCCTTTTAAGTTCTTTTAAACTTATAGTTATAAGTAGAGATAATGCATTGTTTGTGCGCCATTACTGCCCATTATACTAATGATGTGGATCTATCTGTCGCTATAAAGTTATAAATCACTGAAATAAATCGTATTTTTGAGGATAGGTTTACACCGACTCTTCTTGACGAATAAGAAATCCAGTTTAATCATTCCCTTTTGTTCCACAGAGACTTTCATTTGAAATATATGAAACATATTCCAGTTTTTTGGCGGCGGTCCGTACATACACCAGTTGAGACCAGACAATCCAGTGATCAACATGATGAACAGGGATCTACAAGAATATGTTACAAAATGCCATCTGTCATACAAATAAGCGAGCTTGACCACTCGATCCCGTTTGTCGTCTATTATGATAGCTTGGTTGCAGCATACTCTTCCCACATCCAAGAGGATATGACAGGAGTCACCTCTGTGGGAAAAGAATGGGTTTGCAGCATCCTCGATATCTCCAGGGTGTACTTTTCGGTAAGATTCCCACTGTAGTGGAGACCTATGTGTACCCTGGAGAAATCGAGGATGGGGGTGCTGAAAACTAATTTTATTCCGGGTCTTCACGAGTTCATTGTTACGTATAACAACACTTCTCATCTCAGGCCCAGTTTGGAAGCTATCATTTGACACAATCACTTACATATTTGTATGTCTTATTCTACAACGTATGGTTTTCCAAAGTTAAAACAGGAACTTAAATTTATGTGAAAGAGATCTGTGGAAGTACTTTGCTTTCGAAATGTGATAAAACATATCAATGGCAGATAATTCAGATTTTAAAGGTATTTCATATTTTTCATATTTTGGTTTCGGAGGTTATTACTTTATTATTTGCCTTTTCTGATGGAGAGTGTTTATTTTTAACGTGTACGTTTGTCCTGAAACTTGATAAATCGGAGGAGTAACCCATGCTTGTCGGAAGATGCGACTAACAGGATGACTAATTTGGATGGCTGGCTTGGAAGACCCATGATCGGTTCCCAACTGTGTAGGCGATGTGTTCATGCGGTTGATCACAGGATTGTCTGGTCTTGACTCGATTATTTTCAGACCGCCGCCACATGGCTGGAATACTGCTGAGTACGACAAACAACAAACCAATCATCTTATGCCAATAAAAGGACTATTATGCACCATGATTATAGCCATAATGAACCTAACAATAATAAATTAATTATAAAGGGCCGTCTCCTATTCTCGTGGTAAACACATTTTCTGCCGAGGTCGAGGTTGTTGACATCATTGACCAATAATTAGGAAGTGGCCCAAGTCTGTGAATTATCAAAATTGTGCAGTCTAACAAATATTCGTGAGTTTTACCCAACTTGGAAAAATCGTAACTTTTTCCCGCCCTTTCCGATAAGATTTCCCTTCCTTACACCTAATAACGTTACTTTCTCGTTGTACCGCGGGAATAGGAGACGCTTCGAAATGTCAGCGGCGGACGACCTATTTTTTGTCGAGCTCAAGTGAGATAGTACGCTTGATGGATCAAGCAGTTGATAGATGCAAATGTTAGAGGGAGAATCTCTTCATTTAAAGACAACAAGCATACAAACGAAAAGAACCGTTTATATTATTTTTTCAGCTGATATTCGTAAGTACCGCGAGAATAGGAGACGCCAGTATAAAGTGAACGTGCGATCCTACTTAATTGAACGTTCGTAAGAACAAGTCGACCAGAGGGCTTCAGACATTGTAATGAGAACAACGACGAGAAGAACTGATCGCAAGAAATCTATGTCAAGTGCCAGACAGAAGAGTGCATACACCCATGTTGGAGTATGATGTTTCTGCCAAACTGTTTGAAGTATAAGTTTATGTGGTACGCAATACAAGTCTATTGAGTTATTTCCCCTTAAAATATTGTACTCCACACTACGCGTGCATCATACGCGGATGTATATCAACGAAATAGGTATTGCTGTAAAGAGTTGGCAACGAGTTTGCGCTCCAACAAATTGGATGATTCGTCAACAAACGATTGGTGTGAGTGTACAGTGGTGAATTTTCGTAATGTCATAAAACATTTACATCAGTGTAACCTATTTATAGGTAAAGGTTTGCTTTTGTTAGAGATATACGCTTTCGATACAAGCAACTGTCACCCACTAATATTGAGCCGACTGTGTTTTGACGAGCTGTTACTGCTGCAGCTGCTGCTGCTACTACTAGTGTGTTTTCACTTTTGATTATTCTGTTCTGTTACACCCGGAAGTGTTTCCAGCGGTTGATATTTTCCCCATGTAAGTAATTATACATACAGTGTGTATCATGTTTTTACAGTTCTGAAATATTCAACTAGCCATAGAGTACATATTAAGTCCAGCCATAGAATATATTTTTGTGCTCTACGAATAGGGTCCTTATAAATTTGGGCCTAAGTTTGGGATTGTTATGTCGAAGATATCATCAGTAGTCATTATTGCATGGCTTAGCAAACAGCCGCGATGAGGTCCTAATATATACAAAGGTAACTTTTCCGCCCATATGCCCGATTGTGACGATAAGGAAATAAATTATGTTTGAGTGGCATTTTTAGAAGTTGGATGTGTCTTTCAGTATGTTCAGACACAATTACAAAAACATGTTAAAACTTATCCTTATCGTATGAGGAATATAGATTCGGATGGTATGATTTGACCAGGATGAACATGATGAAATTTAAAGAGGTGGGGGGTGGGGTTGTGTAACGGGTGGAAGTCTTTCTCAGAAACCTACCTTTTATAAGTGAGATAATTTACACTTGATTACATGGGATTAACGCGAAACAAGAAATGTTTCTTATGCTTTATAACTTATACTATAAGTATTGCTAGTCAGTCAATGAATATTTATATCCAATCAAACAATGTTAATTATTGGTAATAGATTGGTCTGTTTATTTACAGTTACAAGCTTAAACCACAAATACAACCACCATCCTGTAGGATATTTGGAACCAGTGGAAGATTTTTTCAACATTTCTAACAAGATGACAGGGAAAACTCTTTCCGTACTTTTTACCTTGTCCGCAGTCTTCATTGTGGCCACACATGGTAAGTGCCCATTACTCTGTCCTTTCAGTGATCACCTTTCATTTCTAATATACTCAAAACAAGAAAAAACTTACCATTGTTAATCATAATGATTATCAAAATGAATTTTTCAGGTGCAATGGGTGACCGAGTGCTGCTTCGTGATATTTCTGCCTTAACACTGAGACATGGGATGCCAACAACTGCCCGCAGGTCACATTCTGTGCCACAGGTCAGTGTAATAACTGAGTTTCAATAGATATTGACATCCTAAGACATTGTGCAAGCAGGGCCAGAAAGTCAGTCCATTTACTTCAGTGTTTCACTTCATGGAATCAGGGGGCGGTGGGGTGACCTGGTGGTTAAAGCGTTTGCTTGTAATGCCAAAGATATGGGATCGATCCCAACATGGATACAATGTGTGAAGTCCATTTCTGGTGTCTGCCGTCATGATATTGCTGGAATATTGCTAAGTGTGTTATAAAACTCACTCTCTTCTTGGAATGCTCATGAATGTCGTGACTGGACTGAAATCCTATTCTAGGGACTTTAATCCCAATCCACCAGATTCTCCAAATCATTTAATCATGTCAGCATTCTCATCAACATTTGAATTCTTATTACACCAGTAATTATGACAACTAGTCAACAACAGAACATATCTGAAATAGACCACAAACTGATAAAAATTGTTACTTGTTGATCTTGATTGTGGCAGCAGTTATTGATTGGTTCAGGATAATTATTGATATTCATCAAAATAAAGCATCAAATTTTACCTGTAGGAAATATTTTTCATATTGTTGTGTTCGCTAATCAGTTTCCAGAGTTGTAAAAATGCAATTTAACAAGAAACTAGTGTACATGTCACAACAGGAAGTATCCTTGATCTTGGTTTTAATCGGAACCTGTTCAGTTTGCACACCATTATGATTATTTTATCTCATTAAGATCATGAGTTTTGTGGTTGTTTACAATCAATTATTGATTGATTCCTCAGCTCCAATTATGAATCTACAATTTTGTCTTATGCTGACTCATACTCTATAGCAATTAGTAAGAATAGGTATACATGATATTTTCATAGCAAAATGCAATAACCTGTGCTAGTTACAGCCTTAGACATGGGTATCTGTGATTGTGTCCCTAAACAAGAGTTTGTGGTATATGATTCATGTATTCTTTCAGGTGAAATGTGTTGGCGGATCAGCTGGTTGTCACGCCTTCGTCCCACAGGTGGTTCAATGTCAGAACCGAGGTTTTGATGGCTACGATGTTCAGGTTAGACATGCATTAGTTGCAGTGTGTCCATCAATAGTCAGTAACACCTGACACAGAGCCCATTAGTTACACTGAGCAGACTGACGCAGGCACAGTTTGTGACAAGAGGATATGAATGCTGGTTATTGATTATTGAAGCCTTTTCAGGAAATGTGTTACAGTCACTATTAATGTTGGTATATTACCATGAGTACTGAAGATATGAGGTGTGTGTTGACCAGCACATGTTTAATGGAAATTGGATTCAGATGTTTGTCATGGGGATAAGCAAGAATTTACCTTGAGTCCTGTATTTGAGGGTCGCTGGGACTCATCTTAATTTTCAGGCATCCTGGACTAAAAAATGGGGGTCCTAGACACTTAAATATTATTGTTAATACTTTGTTATAAAATTGTTGCAATTCAGTTACTGTTATTGTATTGTGTATCACAATCATCACAGTAATTAAACTCCATATGATATCATAACAATAACCCTTATTGTTACTTGATAAACATTTTTTAAAAAAAAGTGTTTTGACTTTTCCTGCATCCCTGTAGACACGCTAATCTAATTTGTTTCGTCCGTTGTCAATTTTTATACATATAGGACACAGGAATTTGCGTCATGTAAATCCCTGGGGACAACTATGCTGTCTTTGGATTTGGCAGATCCCGTCAGATAAATGAAGAAATCAGACAATTATGTTTTCAGCTACTTCCAGATACTGTTTTCATAAACAAGTCAGGCTTAAAGTAATGGTAGGCAGGGTTAACTTAAACTATCAATTACCTTGATCTATCATAAGGGAGTGACACAAATAAATGTTCAGCTTTCAACATGGAGGACCCCAGGTGCACAGTTCTCTTATTTGAATTGTACTGATGTCATTTAAATTACAACAGCTTGTTAAAACAAAGGTCCATGTATTCTCACGCTGCTAATTAACTCCCAGTTAGCAAGTAACATGGGCTAAAGAGAATACATGTACCAGTAACAGGATGTGAGGTGTCAACTGGCCGTTGACAGGCTGATTGTTTTTTTTTAGCAATATGGGGTGATGATGTTGTATTGTCCAGATTGATAGCGTCACTGGGACCAGAAAATGATGTCAGAATTCAGAATGTACAGATGTTGGATAATTCAGTGTTTATGATGAAAATATAGAAGAAAGCTATTCACAGGTTGTCGGATAAGTCAGATGTCGGAATGTAAAGAGTCCACTCACTATATCTGTGTCTGTGTGAGTGGAGGACATGTAAGATTGAAGAACATGCAAAGATAACATCCTTATTAACACTGAGTTTATCTTACATTGATTTGGTCATATTATGGACAGAATAGTATTATAAAGAATGTTTTCATAACCCATTCAATTTTTCAAGTAAATGTTTTTAATCAGTAAAACCATGGTAGATATGTTATTTTTTTTTTAACAGAAATACAAGACGCAATTTGTACCATTTTGAAATTGGTCTTAAACTTGTGTGCATGGTTCACAGTTATTAATGGTTCCAGACTTTACCGTAGACCCTGTTCAGTGTCTTTATTTTGGACTTTGCACCAAACCAGGGAGCTGAAAATCCATAGATATTGCCTGGGGTGTGAAACAGTCCTAAAGTCCAAATATTTATTTTTGTTTTTCCACAGTGGGAGTGCAAGACTGATATGGACAATGCCTATAGATTTGGCCAAGTCGAGGTGTCCTGTGAGGGTTATGACTATCCCGATGACCCTTATGTCCTCAGGGGATCCTGTGGGGTAAGTGATGAAGTGGCCTTGACAGTGACTGTAGTTCAGGATGAGTGTTTAAATTACTGATACATTAATGACTCATCATTAAGCCAATCATTCCTGGTATCATATATCTGTCAAATCAGTTTATCATTTTTAAAGGTGATGCATAATTGAGGAAGTTTCTCATACTGTTTGTTGGAATTGTTGCGACACAAGGAAATTTATCAGGATGGGCAACTGATGGAATCAGGTGTATCCCAATGGCTTGGCTGGATGCTCTTTATGGCTATCACTTTATTGTCGTTGTCCAGACTCGATTTAATGCTGTCACATAGCTTTAATGTTGCCAAATATGTCATTAAACAAGAAACAAGGAGATCAAATGCATTTGAGTGCTGAGTTTGTGTGAGAGGTATTTGTCTCACATCTAAACATGCAGGAGACATTCGCCTGATGGTTTCTGAAAACGTGTCTATGTTAGTGACCCCACTTATTGTTTCCATGGCAACTATATTGAAATGGTTTCCTTGTGAGGGTTTCACTTGTCCTTTTCATTATTAGGCAACAACATTGGTTGTTTCTCACAAGATCAATCACAAAATTGTCTGGACAACATACTCGAGTACCTACTCCATATTTTTTCAATATAGGAGTACTGGAGTACCATAAGAGCACATCTAGA
Organism: Haliotis asinina; assembly: GCF_037392515.1. Lineage (NCBI taxonomy): Eukaryota > Metazoa > Mollusca > Gastropoda > Lepetellida > Haliotidae > Haliotis > Haliotis asinina. Next base: position 30,099,631 of record NC_090286.1, on the reverse strand, counting down.
GTACTGAAGGGAATTTAATGGAGTACCAGTAATTTTGTGATTCGTTTCTTATATGCATTTATTTCTGTTATGTTCATATATAACAATGCTACTCTTGCTCAGATTAACATGTCTGCAAATGTTTCTTCGACCAAACGCCATTTTTGTAGTCTGTATCTGCTACATGTTCTAAATTATTTCCTACCATATTGTGCATATTTTATATCCATACATATCGTAAGCCGATACGTCCCGTGTCATTAGCTCTGCTTTGTGTGGGTTTTTTTTATCCATATCCTAGTTGTAGTTTCCCAATATGGACATATGGACACTGGTTTACTGTCAGATCATTTGAAAAATTGAAGTTGTTGTTATTTTGCTAACTTTACCTTTATAGTTGGAGTACACCTTAGACCTTACAAAGGAAGGACATCAACAGAAACATTACCATAGCAACCAGCACAACTACTATGGCGACGACTACCATGACCGTAGCTCCAACTACTACAGGTAAGAACACTGGAACCCTCCATAGCTTACACATCTGCACAATACATGTATCTATACACTCTATAGCATCTGCTCAGGAGCAGGCCCGTTCCACAAAACAATTGTAGCGCTAAGATAATCGTAGCTCCCATAGTTTTGCATAGACTTAAGACTGTTGTAGCTCTTCAATCATTATGAGGAACGAGTTCCTGGAGGCTCAGTCCTAGGCTGTGTATTCCCGAAAGACCAAAGTATCATTGTTTAGGGGAGGGAGGAACCAAGTTTATGGATTGTCAGCTTCGTTAATATGACATTTCATCGTAGATGCTATCACTGTTATTAAGGAAGTGATGCTATTTAAAGAGCTTTTTAGCCTTAACCACAGGGATGAGAAATTTCCGCGGATCCGCGGAAATCCGTGTTTTTTTACATCCCCAGGGTCATTTTTCTGAAACGTCTAAATATATATACAGTGTTAATATTGATTTTAGAAGCCATATTTAGTGTGTAAAATGCCAAAATCCCCCAGACCCCCGACTAGTTTTCAGCTGTAAATGAAAATTTCCATTCTCATCCCTGTAACCATCTGCTGTGAAAACAGATATCTTTTTCTTCAGGTTTTATGCATGGTATATTTGGATTATATGTATCTCATCAATGTTCTCAAATGTTTTTCTGACAAGTTGTTTAGTTAACAGTGATAAAATTATTGTATGAATCTCAGAATGACATAGTTGTATAGCACTGAAGACTTCATAGTATCATAGCTAACTGCTTATTGTAATTTGGGAAAGTTGGTAGTTATTTTCAGTTTGCTGATACTATTACACAGATATTAAAGGGGACTAGTACAGTGAGTGAGTGAATAAGTTTAGTTTTACGCCGCACTCAGCAATATTCCAGTTATATGGCGTCGTTCTGTAAATAATCAAGTCTGGACCAGACAATCCAGTGATCAACAACATGAGCATTCATCTGTGCAATTGGCACGATGACATGGGTTGCTGAAGGCCTCTTCTACCCCGGTACCTTTACAGGTCAACTAGTACATAGAGACACTCAGAGATAAATGCAATAATTTACACTTCACATCCTGTCTTCAGCTCAATAACACATGACCTATAATAGTATTCCTCATGTAGGGGTGGGGAGGGTTTGGTCATAACATGCTTGTGTGTGTATATGTCCCTCTAGCCATAAATTATGAACAGTGCCTTAGCCATGTGTAATAGATAATGTGCTCACATGTGCATGAATACACACATTTAAGTGAATATGCATTTTGGAAATGACAGAAGTTTGAATTAAATGGTATAATCAAACTGAAATGTTTCAAATTGCTCTTTATGTTTATTCAGCAACCACAAGACAAGGCACTCATCCTTTGGAGGTGTCATTGGCCTAGTTGCAGCTGGATTTGTCATCTATATGATCTACAAGATGTGTCTAGCGCCTCCAACCAATACCGCTGGTGCTCGCCCGGACCAGCCGCCACCCTACACCCCCTATGACACCAACCAGGCTCCACCCCCAGGGTTCAAACCTGAGTTTACATCAGGGGCTGGTGAGTTCAATCATGAATCATGAGCAGTGAGTGAGTGAGTGAGTTTTTCACTGCTCTTAGCAATATTCCAGCAATATCACAACAGGGACACCAGAAATGGGCTTGATACACTGCACCCATTTTGGGAATAGAACCCAGGTTTTCAGCATGACGAGCAAATACTTCAACCACTATGCCCTGTAACCATGGAAATGATTTTCTTAAATAGCTGCATTTCAGGTTTTACCTAATTTGTGTTTCTCAGACATGGCAACCAAATATATTTTGCTTCATGTGTCAGTAATTCATGCCTCGCAAGAAATGTTGGAAATAGTGTTTTGGGTATATGTTGTAATACACCAGACATCCATGTTTTCTATCTTCATGTACTTATGGTATTATTCTGTTCCTTCCAGGTTGTGGTAATGCTGGCAACACAGGCAGCTATCATAACACTGGCGGATATGCCAACACAGGAACGTATGCCAACAGAGGAGGGTATGCTGGAACATCTACCAACACAGATGCTGGAAATGGATTCGGAGGCTTCTGGACAGGAATGGGAGCTGGCGGATTACTGGGATACCTGTTCGGCAGCAGCAACAGTGACTATGGCAACCGAGGCTACGCACATCGTCACCACAACACAGGGTCATTCTGGGGTAATGGAGCTGGCGGATGGGGTGGGGGTGGTTGGGGTGGAAGCAGTGGGTTCTCTAGTGGGTGGTCCTCTGGGAGATCCTCCGGAGGGTCATACTCTGGTGGCAGTAGCTCTGGCACCAGGACAGCCTCTGGGTTTGGAGGGACAAAAAGAAGGTAACTCATTCAGAAATGGCGTGATGGAGGGAAACATGCATTTCTTTGGCTAGAGTTCAGCCTCAAATAATATTACGGCCATAAAGGTTTTGTGGATGTTGGGAGGGAGGGTATAGGGTATTTCTCTACCTGCCAAAGTGAATTTGATTCCATAAGTTTAGAGATCAAGAGGGTTTTGTATTTGGTATCTTGTAACAGTACTATGTACTTGTTTAATGAAGATGGTTCACCAGAGAATGATGATCTGATGATGTGACCTCTCTCTCACATACAAATTATTCAGTAGATGTGACTCCTCCGATTCTCTATCATTTCTTATGCTAAAGAGGCTGAAGGTATGATATCAAGCCTTGAAATGCAAGCAGCTTTTTGTTTTCTTATATTATTTAACATGTTACACTTTATTTAAGTTCGAACAATATGTGCAATATGCAGAAGATTTGCAAAGGCAAAAGTTGATCTGCCTGATTTTCATTCTTTCAAAGAGTTCAGTGGGTTTGGGAATTTTAGTGATTTCATCTTCTTTCTTTAATTTCTACAATTTCTTCTCACTTGATTATCACGTTCCACATATTTGTTCAGTGGCCTGTGGATTTCTTGGTCTTTGTATATTTGATTGTAATTGATATGGAGAACAACCGTACGGACCTACTGTGTATTCCTGGATAACTATACATGTGTTTATTGCAAATTCAACATACGAAAGCAGGATCTACACTAGATTTGCTTGTGAGATTTCCACACGAACGTAGCTCAACTTGCAACTATCAAGTTTATTCTTGCCAAATGAAAATACCAATTTGAGAATTTGTTAAGGTTGTTTCCATGGTGACATATGTTTCTGCATTCCTTTATCAAAAAATAAAACTTGTTTTTGTCTGAATTATTTTTGACAGATATACTCTTTAATGTCTCAGTGTACATTATCTTGTTTACATTTCATATGAGAAGAACAAGTAACATACTTCATGATAAATATGTTTCGCTTTGTATCATTAATGAAACTATTATTTATGAATTTGCAGAATTTATATCTGAAATCTCATATGTCCATAAATGTTTTTTTTTAATGAATGTTGGTACCTTGGACAAAAGACAAGACTAAATGTTTGATGGTTCTGTCATGAGCAACTGGAGTGTTAGTTACTATATCATATATATACATGGAATCTTTAACTCCAGACTTAGGAAAACAAATATGATGGGATTCAAGAGATCATTTTAGAAAGGTAAAGCTTGTGTTTGTACTGCTCTTTCCAAGATATACAAGATGCTCTTGTCAAGCGTGTGTTTATGTAGAATCACATACTTGATTATCCTTGTCCAGGATATGTTTGTCTTCATAAAAGTTGTGAAGTCCAACTGATAATGCTATTTTTTGTAAATACAAAAGCAAATGTAAATATGTGAATCGATAATAAACAGTGTGATTTTGAGTTGTTGTTAATGTGACAGTTTAGTGTCAATGATGTGTTGCTGCAGAAAGTGAACATGGTTGTTGAGCTGACACCAGGTTACAGCTGTGGCAAGTCATGGATGTCTCCTTGTTGTGTCAAAAGACTTCAGTATTTTACCCAGTCTCCAGCTCAGAATGAAGAGTGTGAAATGAAGTCTTTCAGACCGTGTGTGCACACATGTCATTGTATCCTAACCATGTAGATCGATGCTGATGTTGATCACTGGATTGGTCCAGACTGGATTATTTACAGAGCGGTGGAATATTGCTAAGTAAAGTGTAAAACTAAACTACACACTCACATTTTCAAAGTGCTAGTGTAAATAATCTAGGGGTCTCCATTTTGACAAACAGACCTCAAGGCTCCCAACTCTCTCTCACTCACTGAGGCTATGTGTGACAGACTGGTAACCACGTTCAGATGGAACAGAATTGTTGGTGTTAGTGCAGTAATGTTGAACCTGACAGTATATTTCTTTTCAAAACGGCCATTGTGCAGCATATTCAACGTCCATGACAAGAACTGCACTCTTTCGTGTTTTCGACGAAGACTGGGTTAAATTCCCCAGATGAGCACAGTGTATGAAGCCAGGAATGTAACATCAATTCCACGCTTCCCAGGTTAACCAACACGGCCGTGGTCATTTTAGGTGCGCTTCATGCAACTGATCGTTCGAAGACACGATTCCGACACCCGGTGGTTAAAGGGTCTGTGGATGACTGAATTGTTTCCTCTACCTGCACAGCCAGAATAAGCATCTTTCCATGTAATTATACATATTTTCGAATAGAAACATGGCCTTCCTATTGCTAGGCTAACGTCCAACAGAAACCCATCAGGCCTCCGTCTCGCGTCTGATGTTGGAATTGATCAGTTTAGTGTGAGTGAGTATGGTTTTACGTCGCTTTTAGCAATATTTCAGCAGTATCATGGCGGGGGAAATAAAAAAATGGGCTTCACATATTGTAGCCATGTGGGGAATCAAAACCAGGTCTTTGGCGTGACAAGCGAACGCTTTAACCACTGGGCTACTCCGTCGCTTCACACACAATCCTGAAAACAAATTTGGGTGACACTTAGACAAGGGTAGTTGTTTGTAAGACCCCAGTCTCTGTGTGAGTATGTATTAGCAAACCATTCCTTTGAATTTGCTCACTATTGCTTTGTTCAACCAATCCTTACGAGATGCCTCATGAAGTGTAGACGTCAATGCATTAACAAAGCCATACGACATGACTCATAAGGCACTCGATCAGTATTTCGTGACAGTGGTGTGTGATCGGTGATTGTTATGGCTTGAATGATCAAATTAAGGGAAAATGATAATGAGCCCACTGTCCCGAGTGGTTCACTTCAAGATGTGACGCAAGTCCGAAGAGATTTATCTGTTTGACATTTGGTGAATTTATAAGCAGGGGAGGTGAAGACACAATCGGTCTTTATCTTGTTGGTTTGTTTAACTCTTCACTCCAAATTCCAGCTATATGGGGGCATAATCGAGCCTGGACCAGGCAATACAGGGGTCAGCATCATGAACATTGATCCACGCAATTGGGTTATGATCACAAGCCAGCAAGCTTGACCACCCGATTCCATTAGTCACCTCTAACGAACACATGCAGTTATGTGACGGTTCATGACAGTAACGGCGTCTTGCGGTAATATGAAGGCCCGTCAGACTTGGGGCAACAAGTGGGACATGCGGGCTGAATCGTCTCACTCTTGGTGAGTGAGTTTTAATTTTACGCCTCATTGCAATATTCCAGCAAAATCACGGCGGGGGACACCAGAAATGAGCTTCACACATGACGAGCCAACGTGATGACTATGAAACGTCAAACGTCCGTGTCAAAATGCTCTGTCTTCATATATGTTACACTTTGCCGTGTGTGCGGCCCTTAAACCCCGACAGGTCTTAAGTCCCGAATGAACATGTCTTTATTTTTCGTAGTATTGAAATGGTAGTTAGGTTGAAATACACTCTCATTGCACGCTTATCAACTTAACACGACTGAGCAGAAGTAAACCGAATGCTGTTCAACTGAGAAGTTGTGCGTAAGAAAGACGTACGACCTGGTCACATAAGCTCCGCCCACTAATGATTATTCATGTTCAGTCGGGACTTAAGACCTGTCGGGGTTTAAGGGCTCTACAGCCGTGCCTTGTGTGACACACTCTTTTATGTAAAAGCGTAATTGTAATCAATATCAGTACAACTTTCAGTTGAGTTCTACAGCGGAAATGTTGACGTCAACGTTACGAAATCGGCTGGTTAGCACTATATTCAATTCAATTCAGAATACTCATTTTCTAAATCCATTTAAATACGATAGAATGATTGTCTACTCCGGATGATCACGGGTTGCGGTACACGTAACAAATCGCGCCTTTTTGAATAATACACTTCGCGTCTGCCCAGACTGAGGAATATCATGAGACTCGTTGTTTCACAAGCCTGCGCAGACTTCAGACAATGAAACAGGGACTGGTCTGCTTAGAGCTATCCTTGATATCTGAGATATCCTTGTTTATCTGCCCAGTATAAAATTGCCATAAGCTGGAAATATTTTTTGCGCATGGCCAGGAACACGCCTTTACACAAACGTTTCTACACGTCTGAATTTGAACAAGATTCACTTCTCCTTACTCCATCCCAACATAACCTTGAAGACAAAGGCTAGAATACATTTTTATTAACCCATGCTTGTCGTAGGTGGCAACTAACGGGATCAGGTGGTCAGGCTCGCTGACTTGATTGGCACATGTCATATCTTATCTCATATGCGCAGATCGATGCTCATGCACTGGTTTGTCTGGTCCAGATTCGATTATACACAGACCGCCGTCATAGAGCTTGAACATTGCTGACTACGATGTAAACCTAAACTGACTCACTCACTCCATCCCAACCTTGGTGGTACTGCTGCATTTTGAATTGATGAAACGGGTTGCTAACTCAGCGAGTTATCTCCCTTCCACCAGAGTCTTTTTCCTATCAGAGGTTAAATGTGAACCACACTACGAAGAAAGGCAATTATTTTTTTAGATATAATCATCTTTCTAATGTTACTGAATAATGGCTCCAAAGAGTGATGAATCTATTTTCGGAATTATGCATGCAGTTGTTTCACAGAATATGTGTCCTTCAGCACTCAGACGAAAGGATCAGGTCACCCCAGTTACACATAGAGCAAATATGGTGTCGCTGCGCAGTGACGTGAACGTCCAACCCGCATAAGTACAGTTTCCAAACGTCATTACAGTTGCATTTGCAGTAATTTTCGTGGGAAAATTTCGATGAGCAGTGTATAACACTACACCGATTTCCAGCCAACAACTCAAGTCGAAGAAGGTGGCTTGCTCGAATAACATTAGACAGTCCACGATTTCAACTTCCACTTCTATTCCAGCTATGTGGCGGATGTCTGTAAATAATCGAGTCTGGACCAGACAATCCAGTGATCAACAACATGAGCATCTATGTGCGCAATTGGGAACCGATGACGTGTCAGTGAGCCTGACCACCCGATCCCGTTAGTCGCTTCTTACGACAAGCACAGTCGCCTTTTACGGCAAGCAGGGGTTGACACATGTCATCGGTTGCGCAGGTCGAAGCTCATGTTTTTGGCTTTTAATTCTGTAAGTTCCAATGTTTCTTTTGACACTTCTTCAAATAACAATGATAGAATTACAGTAAATACCATAACCATCACAGTAACTAGACAATGAATGAACAATAGCTGGACAGTGGCTGGATAGAGGCTGGGTAGATAGAAAAAATGTTTGTCCTCTGAGCCCACAACACACAATCCTATAGACTAATACTCTCTTAGATACTTAAAAACATGTCTGACTACTTCAGTATCTTGAAGCTCTCTCCCTTTCTCACACTCTTTCATTTCACATGTGTATGTTAAATCCTTCGTCAGGACACTAACCAGTCTTGATCAGGTCAGAACCCATAAGACCCCACAAGACAATAAGTTTATAAATCTTAGTTATTGTGGTATATCACAGCTGTCACCAATCCTGGGAACTAGTCTTGCACATCTGCTGGCAGCAGGGGCTGGCAGATTCTTATGGCATCATCTCTCTCCATGTACAGGTGTTTTATGTCACTGAATCAAATCCATCCTTCTTCTCACCAGGAATGTCTAGATGGCATAGAGTACAATGTGGTTACAGGCTTCACCTTCCCTGAAAGAACAAAATATTTGTCATGATCAAATAACTAATTTTCATTGTCATCTCTTTTTTCAAAGTTGTATAGATAAATTCTTGTTTCTCATTACTGCAAGACCCACTGATGATGAGGTGAGCAATGATTCAGGTAATTTAGATACACCCCCTTATGAATTTTTTAAGTGCCCAGTGTGCTAATCATGTCAACTATGGTACATGTGTTTCATTAAAAGATAATCTATTTTTGTTTTGTCTCCTAATTTGTATTCATTATACAGTTATTTTTGTAATATTTTGTAAGGTTGTACTGAAATTCTTTTTATGTTTTAGCACCTTTTATTCACAAGGGTAGGTACATTTATTCTATGGAGTGAAAACAAAGGTTATACATGTTGGTAAGTCATGGCACCGAATCAATGCATAAGTAGTATTCACAATAATAGGTACATCCATTCTACACACATCCATATACGAGTCTTTTTCAGCAACCTGTGAAGGTCCCGGGGGAAATAGGCCCTCGGCAACCCATGCTTGCCATAAAAGGCGACTATGCTTGTGGTAAGAGGCGACTGACGGGATCAGGTGGTCAGGCTCGCTGACTTGGTTGACACATGCCATTGGTTCCCAATTGCGCAGATCGATGCTCATGTTGTTGATCACTGGATTGGCTGGTCCAGACTTGATTATTTATAGCTGGAATATTGCTGTGTGCGGCGTAAAACTAAACTCACTCTTATTTTTCAGCTGTGAATAGGTACATTCCATTGTTACTACACAAAGATCATACATGATACATGTTGAAGAGTCGTGATACACCAGTCCGTGTTGTTAGTATTGTGTGTCATAGCTATACATTCGTCAGGATTTTTTTTTTTTTATTCTGGCAACATATCTTTTGAAATGCATTTTGAGGACGAAGTTTAACTTCTAATACAGCTTATGTATACTGGACAAAGTAAGTTAGGGATAATGGTATTTATAGGATTCATATTTTATCAGTATGTCAATGAACGAATAGATCATTATTCAGAATTTCAAAATTTACATATATCCTTAAGTATTTTTGTCCAGTAACAGCTGTAACTCTGAAATCCTACTTTGTAGGAGTCATACCCATCCTCGCAGTGGGAGACCTCATCACAGGGGCCTAAGTCCCAGTTCTTGAACTTCACGTGCTCTCTTCAACAGAACTTCTTTTGTCCCTGATACATGGACACCCCAGTGATGTAGATAGTCCCTGAGCTGTTTCACGTTTAATTCATTGAGATTTTCCACCATATACCGTAACGGTCTGCTCTCCAGAAGATAGTTGCATTGTAGGAAACTCCAAGGGAGATAATTTACCAACAGGAGGTAACAACACACATTGAACGGGGCTATAGCTTTACCCTTCATTATTGAGGCCAAATATGGTTACACATGAAACTACTAAAGGAGCTTGGAGAGGGTTTGAGACCATCTAAGACCTCTTCTCATTATAAGCACCATGTCTTTTCAGCAGCAGCTTCAGACCCAAGATGACTAGGGAATGTCAAGGCCAAAAGGGGGAGGTAACTGATGGGATGTGGTAGACTTCATAATCCTCACCAACAGGTGATTTTAAGGCCATCCCACAGCATTGTAAGTGAGTTTAGTTTTATGTCGGTTTTAGCAATATCCCAACAGGGGACACTAGAAATGGACTTTACACACTGTGCCTATGTGGAATATCAAACCCAGGTCTTTAGCGTGATGATTTTAACTACTCTGCTACCCTCCACACAGTATTGCAAGCTTTGGGATGATATGTAGACGGAGAGGCTATTGTTTATAAGACTTGAGTTTCTGTAAGGGCATTAGCAAACCATTCCTACTGCTTGGCTCAAATATTTTAATTTCAGGGACAGCATGCTTACTTACAAGATACGAAAGAGTAGCGGAGGACCTCTTATCTACTATGTTGGACTTAATATCACCTACATAGGACATACTATCTCCTACGCCCCTGATCATGTTAGCCACCTCTTGTAACCCGTATAATCACGGGTTTCCATATTTGGGGTTCAAACCCCATCCTATAGCATTCTGGCAGACTCAAAGAATAAACTGCAGCATCCTAGACAATTCGATCATCCATCTGCACCATCCCAGAAGATGGTCCGAAAATTTTTCTAAAACAAGTTAACAAATTAAACATTATGATTGAAATTACACTTTCTCAGCTAAGTACAAATTCTGGTCCTGTTGTTGGGCTGGGTCTCATCAGGGATTTGAACACACACTCTCAGACTCAGACATCTAACACATTCAGCTCCCGTGGCTTGTACTGGCGATCAGGTGCCTCACGCAGAGAGTGTGGGTTCAAATCGTGGATGGACTCCACATAATAAACGTACTTGGACGTTAATGAGAAAGTGTAATTCCAAATATAAAATGCATAACAACAGGCCACTTTCTAATTGGCATTGTGTATTCACTGGTCAACACTAGATCCCTTATTGTACTGTACAAACATCTCCTTAAACTTGTATATATGTTCCTCTATCCTCATGGTGTTCATCACTTGGACAATAACGGTGTTAGAACCTACATCGAAACATAACATTCACAGAGATTAAGTAGTTGTTCATCCATATATTGTTATCTTACTGCTCCAACTTCTAAATGCTCCTCAAAGTTAAACAGACCCGTGAAAGTCCCGGGGTAGAATAGGCCTTCAGCAACCCATGCTTGCCATAAAAGGTGACTATGCTTGTCGTAAGAGGCGACTAACGGGATCAGGTGGTCAGGCTTGGTGACTTGGTTGACACACGTCATCGGTTCCCGAATGTGGAGATCCATGCTCATGTTGTTGATCACTGGCTTGTCTGGTCCAGACTTTATTATTTACAGACTGCCGCCATATAGCTGGAATATTGCTGAGTGCGGCGTAAAACTAAACTCACTCACTCACTCTAAGTTAAACAAGAACAAACATGATTTCAAATTTTCTGGCATTTTATTTACACTTTTTGACCACAGTGGTGTACTGTGGAGAATATCTTTGGAATATCTTCAGCTCATAAGAACAATAGTCATACACACAATATCTACAACTCGTCGAGCATAGCACTTGATAGAGTTCCCCAAAGTCTGTTCTACACAAACAGATCAATTCTGCAAGGCGACAGTCTCCCATTCATAAATATAAGTACAAACAAATTGACCTACACATTGTCAAACTCTCCAGTATATTTCTATCACACAACAGGACACCCACAGTGAAACAGTAACTGCTGCAAAACAGACAACAGTTTAATGAACCAACTAAAAGCAAGGTTCAAGGTCACTTAAACCAATACATGTGCATTGACTTCTGATCATCTTTAAAAACGCCCACTACCTCCACTGGTTTTGTATTGAGTCATATGAATCTTGATAAAATATTTGTGCTATTTTAGTAGTCTGCAAAGAGACCTCACAGTCATCCCTCGAAACAACGTTCTGCGCAATACCATGGATTCAGTTAAACTTGGCTTAATTATGGGAGTAATCCTTGGCTCCCATAAAAAAGACCCAGCATATAAACAAATCCACTGTTGAGCTCAGATTAATTGCATTATGGAGAGGGATGACTGTAGTTCCATCCCTCCCTATCATCTAATTTCATAAGGAAGGTTCATATTGACAAGGGTCAAAGACTTTTGCCAACCTAGGACAACAAACTAAGATAAATCTGGATAAAAACCTGAACAATCAATAAATAATTACAGTTGCAGTGAAGTCCAAAATTCAACCATATTAGCAGTTTTGATAAATCAAAAATATTTAATCAAATTTGACTTCCCCAGCTTAGTAAGGACTATAATAAATATTGTACAACACTTTCATCTTTCAGCTATAGAAAATAATACCTGTATCTTCTGCCATAATATCGGTATGAGGTCATTTCTTACTAGCTTGCTTCAGCAGCATTTGTCTTAAAAAATGTCAATTTTCTAAAGTTGAAACATAAATGCAAAAGAATACATTCATAAGGATCGTGTAATTTTTCAATCTGTGAATACTGATCATCACACACACCCTCTTGAAGTATGTTCCTTTAGAAGTCTTTCAGTGTTTTTAAATGGTTGAGGTTCAGCTATGTTGAAACACTTCATATGACCCATAGAAGACACTGATAACAGGACTCTGCAAACACTTGGTCCAATACAAAACTATTGCTGCTGTTTTTTTAAGTGTGCTTTCAGAGACAGACCTAGTTTCTTCTGCTTTTGGACTAACACCTCAACGTTAAATTCTACAAATAAATCTTTAATTACTTGTTATTACAATATTTACGGTAAACACTTTATAAAAAATATGAGTTTTGAAAAGCAATGTACTTGAAATACTTAAAAAATCCCCAAATACAATGATCCCTTAGTCCTTAGAAAAGTTAATAAAGAGACATTATTGTATGTTTGATCACATTATCTCACCCTGCCCAGGTCCACAAAACACATACAGGTTTTGTAGGAGCATAGTCTGTCAAAAAATATACACATCCTATGTTGGGGGCAATTGCTATGACTATCATTGGAATACATACCTTTCTAAAACACATGACATGAGATACAACCACGGCACTACCGTCATATACTACTCAAATTGGGTGAAAGTACACCTTATTTCTTCCATGTGTTTGCCTGACATTTGACATGGATTGCTTGGTGTTATTTAACTTCTTTTGAGCAGAGTACACAAAAATCAAGAAAAAGTGGCTTGGACAACTTCATTTTACTCATAAGACCTTCTAACTACAAGACCTCAAACTGTTATAACTGGGAGATTTATTACATTTCTATAGAGATTTATTACATTGTATTTCCTATTGTAAAATGTGTGATTAACTTCAAGACTGGTTTTTCCTGCATACAAAAAAGCCCCTTACTGATATCCAATTTTCTGGTTCACTGAGACAAATTGCGCAGTTTTTTGCAAACAAGATAGGGAGGATTTCTGGAATAACAGGATCTGTTTACATTGGGTACACTCCTTCATAATTAAACACCAACAACTCCCTTATTATGCCTTAATGGTTCCATCACAAATTAATATAACGTCGCAAGGTTGTAATACTGTGATTTCCTACAAATGTTTCAGGTTTGACAAAAGCCAATAGTTCCACTTTTGAAATAGTCATAGTGTATTAGATTATCTACTAAAACATGTGACATAAGCATATCTTTCTCAAGAGTGCGCACCTCTCTTTCTCAAAAAGCTATATCTGCCCATGTTTGAATTCAATATTTCTGAAAGAAACATCCTGTGTTGAACCGATTATTTATTGACATCATGACTGTCGTTCAAGCTGACTTCAACATTAATACTGGTTGATAAAGATCAAACCATAAAACATCCACAAAATTGGGAACAGAATGAAACTAGTCCTTCTCGACTATGCATTATTCAAAATTATAACAACATATCATATAATTTATCTGTACAGTGCGGTATTTTTACATTACAGTGGTCTACTTTGGCATTAAAACCTTCATTTATTTACATTTTCACATTTAACACTTTGCACCAACAGTGCAGTTCATCAGACTTCATGTTCTCCTTCCTCCAGATCCTTGTACTGACTCCTGATTGGCTAAGCCACATACGAGTATCCACAGCCAATGGAAATTGTCCCTGATTGAAAACAAGACTACAAGCCTACTGACACCTGGTGGATGGGATGGGAACTAGAGATATATTCTTCGGAGATCAGAAGGGGAGGTAATCATGTTGCATTGTGGACACAACTTCTTCGCTCCCTGAAAGAAACAGGAAATGCAGAATGAATACATCTTAAAAATAGGTCAAGATTATGAAATGATTTGAATATCCTAATTGCTCTTGGAGATCTGAATTGGGTACTTGTAAGATGATTGGACTTATCTGAGGATTGAGTGATTACAGTGTTATCAATTTACCCAAATATTTAGAACACTTGAAGCACCCTAGGACACCTTCCTCTTGATCCACATACAGACAAAACATGTCCCAAAGTTTATAGACTTAACAGAGTAAGTCATAAAATATACATTCTTGTATAATAAACCATCTATACTTTGCTGCACATACCAGTGTTTTGAGCCAACACATTTCACAGTGGACATGCCAGCACTGTATTGAAGTCAGGGCATTCCTGTAAGGTTCCTGGAAAACATCAAATGTTTGTGTTTATCTTATTGTTATTTTCCATAGAACAGGGCCCGATTTCTCGAAACAAAATTAAGTTTGATCTCAAATCTCAAACTGAGTTTGACAATTTGAAACAGCTGAATTTTTATCTCAACTGCATTTTTTAGAATAAAAAGTCCAAACAACTAAAGAAATCTGCCCGCCAAATTCAGATTGTCCACTATGTTTGAACTGGATACCAATTTCCTTTCCTTCTGGAAAATGCATGTTCCTGCATTTTCTCAAATTTGAGCAAAAACTTGAACTTAAGTCAAAACTCAGACTTAAGTTTGTTTCCAGAAATCGGGGCCAGAACAGCTTCAAATGAATATTTTAAACTGACTGGGTTGCAGTGAGATGGATTTGAAAGATGTGCTTCACTGTATCTCATGAAGATCTGGCCTCCAATTTCTCAAAACAAACTCATGTCTGATTTTTCACTCAAATTTGAAAAAAAAACTCAATTAAGTAAAAAACTAACACAGTTTGAAATCTGAGTAAGTAAAGTTTCTTTCGAGAAATTGGGGCCTGTGAATCAAGAGCCAGGATGAATATGAATGAAAACAATGGACAAGCATGGCCTGGTTCTAACAAAACTTTATTAAATTGATAACCAGAGCATGTAGGCTTGGATTTAGACTTGAAACTTGTGCTACATGGTACAATCTACCACCATCTGTGTTGATTAGCAGTGGAGACCCACGTTTATAGTGAGTGAGTGAGTTTAGTTTTACGCTGCACTCTGCAATATTCCAGCTATATGGCGGTGGTCTGTAAATAATCAAGTCTGGAACAGACAAGCCAGTGATGAACAACATGAGCATCGATCTCCACATTTGGGAACCGATGACGTGTGTCAACCAAGTCAGCGAGAGTGACCACCCGATCCCGTTAGTTGCCTCTTACGACAAGCATAGTCGCCTTTTATGGCAAGCATGGGCTGCTGAAAGCCCTTTTCTGCCCCGGGACCTTTACGGGTCCCCATGTTTATAGCATTGATAAATAAATTATCATAACTGAACCCTGGATAAATAGACAACCTACAGTGAGCTAATGTTATTATCCATCTCCTGTTTGCCACGATTATGTTGAAGACAGAGACTCAGACACATACATTCAACAATAGCTGGCCAGCACAGTGAGTGCACATTCTCAGTAAGTACAGCTTCTATTACTTTTGTTAGGTCGAGTCCCATCTGGAATTCAAACCCTAACTCTCTCATTATGCCGCCTCAGCTACATCCCTTGGCCACAATGAGCAATCTGTGTCCTACTCACCATACAGATGAGACATTTCTGTCTCTCAGACTTCTCCTCCTCCAGATCCCGGAGTCGGGACCGCAGTGCACAGATAACTTCTGATGTCGATGAACCGGTGGTCGTGCTCACACTGAAATCATGACAAATTACAATTTAAGAACATCAAATTTCTGAATTAAATTTCAAAACAGTCAAAATTTTAAAACTGGCAATTCTGGTGTTTTTTAGTTAATGGAAAAACCTTGAATTTTCATTACTTTGATCAACTGTCTTTAGGTTATCATAGAATCTTCATTACCGGTGAGAATAGTCATCTGGTCAATCAAGTATAATTTTTAAATATCTTAGTGTACAAAATGAAACACCTGTCCATGCATATGAAACTCAGAGTACAATCCTTTATGAAGTTTTCAGTGGGCAGCACCTACCTTGACCCCTCCATGGGAACATCGTGGTTGTGGTCATGGGACTGCTTATTTTGACACTCTGGGGAGTTGGAATGTCCTGGAAATGAGCAAGACACAGAAATAAATAATTGAACTAAAGTCCCTGACACAGAACCTGTGAAGGTTTGGGTTAGAATAGGCCTTCAGTAACCCATGCATGCCATAAAAGGTGACTATGTTTGTCGTAAGAGGCGACTAACGTGATCAGGTGGTCAGCCTCGCTGACTTGGTTAACACGTCATCGGATTGATGCTCATGCTGTTGATCACTGGATTATTTACAGACCGATACCATATAACTGGAATATTGCTGAGTGCAGTGTAAAACTCAACTCACTCTTTGACACAGGAGTTTGGAAGTTTGAAGATATCCAGAGTGCCAGCATTTGGCAATAATTTTGATAAAGCTGCTCTTTGATCATGAGCTAACATCTGGTGGAAACACAACTTGTTATACTACTACTGGAACACTCTAACAATTAAGGGGACATGACTCTTAGAGCCTAAAGGCAGCATTCTATTATTTGGTGATCCTAGGTCGCTCTATAAATACAGCCTTTCATTTGTTAGCTCAAAATGGTGAATACTTGACATTTATCAAATCACTTTTTAAGTGAATCTTAATGTCCAGCAAGTCTAGAAAAGTGTTAATATATTTTTGGGGCAGGTTTATCTGGTTCTTAAACAAGTAAACAATAGACTGAGTTTACTTACCTTCTGTATGTGAAGAACTTGGATCAGAACTGAAAGACAGACATCATCATCAGTTTTACTTTTACAGCTGGGAGGTGAATTTGATAACATCCTCCAAAATACACTTGCTCAAATTTTTTTTTTTGAAAAACGCATAAATTATGCAGAGCTGTACAACATATAATATCATTACAAATATTTGAAATATATAACAAAGATATTTCCTAGTTCATTAACAAATCCAGTTGGTTTTATATCACTATAAAGAACAATTTTGTTTCTTGTTTTACAGATTTTTGTCCTCAGAAAACCTAAAGAGCAGGAGGGAAAAAAAATAATAAAAAAAAATTTACCACTCAAAGCAAAAACCCACATGAGTTTCCTTGTTAACTCTTTTGTTTCATATCAACTAAAAATTAGTTGAATGAGTTTAGTTTTCACACTGATTTCAAGTGTACTTCACCTATATCAACATTAACATCAGGATTATATTTTCTGAGCCGAGACCTCCTTTTTTTCTTAGTCTTGAAAAAATATGACTGACATATCCCCTTAAACCACCACCCCCCCACCCCCCCCCCAAATTGGTCTGGCTTAAAGTTGAAATGATATTGTCCTACTGGAAGCAAGCGTCTGGTACTGATCAACTGAAGATACCAATGTAAAGCTGGGATTCAAACTCAGTTGACTGATCCTGTCAAGACTAAGAGAGACTTTACACTACTGGGCCACCCAGACTACCTGAGAAAAAAAACAGTCTTGATCTACTCACCTGAGTAATGCTCCTCTCAAAGCCTGTCTTTCGCGGTCCTCACCTGGTTCATCCGCACTGACAGGAATCACATCAACTTCAGAAAATCTTCACAAGGTTAAAGAAAAGAAACATGTCTTTCAGATGCTCCTCATAATCATGCAAATTGCCATAATGATATCTAATGTCCAAATTGTACATTACGAGTGAGTGGGTACGTTTTCCACCACTTTAGCAATATTCCTGCAACATCATGGTGGTGAACACCAGAAATGGGCTTAACACATTGTCCCCATGTGGGGAATCAAATCCCGGCTTTCAGTGTGACAAATATACACTTTACGACTAGGCTACCACACTACCCTTGTACAAGATGAAGTCACGGTAACAACAGTTCATTTCTCCAAAACCATTTCGCAAACAAAAGATGTCTATCTATATTGTTACAGCCAATATATAGACAGATGACAATGGTTGATTAAACTCAGTCAGCAAGTGCAAACTTTACAATTTCATCAGATGCTGGTACTGGGAACTTGGTCTGAAGATTTCCACCTGAACCTGATGGTGTTTTATCAGCTGTAAATGTTCTAAAGAATATTATGGCAAGTTGGCTTGACAATGGTGTCCATTTGCAGTGTAAGGATACTGAGGTTTTCCATACTCTTCCGAATCATCCCCATCTACATTGAGATCAATATCTTCATCTTGTATTCTCCGCAAGTTCATTGTCTGGAACCCTGACTCTGTAACAGGCAAACATCACAAACTTCAGATGGCAATCAGTGTCAAATGCAAATGAAACGATACCATTCTTGTTTCAAACAGTGTAATGAATACATTTTTCATGATCAGTAATTCGCCAGGAATAAGTTACCAATCTGTAAATAACTGAGTTTGAATCAGACAAACCAGTGATTGATATCATGAACAACACCCTCGTACCATCAAACACTATCATGTAAGCCCCAGAACCTGTCCACCCGATCATTCTGCAACCTCAATCTCATGGCTGCTAAGGGCCTTTTACCTAGGGCTCTGAAATGAGTTGGGTTTTACACCACTTTTTGCAATTTTCCAGCAGTTTTCATGAGAAGTCTTTACTAGGAATGCGCTTGACACACTGTGCACCTGCGGGTAACTGACCCTGTGTCTTTGGTGGACAAGCGAGCATTTCTGCAACTAGGATATCCCACCTGTCACTGAACCGTGAAGTTTGCAGAAAAAAGCAACTTACTGGCAAACCCTCCTTGCAGCATGGTGGTCGCCCTGACCCTGGTCTGCCCTGCCCATGTATACTCCTCATACTGGTCTCCATCCCCCTCCACGTCCACTGGCTCATCCTCCCCTAGGTCTCCTCGGGTCTGATACTGTGGAGGAAAAGGCATTCACAATAAAACCTGATCAATAGTTACCTCCTAAGATCAATTTGTAAAAATTAGACAAAAAATCCTTGAAGATTTAACCTGCATATTTAAAAAAAAAATTCTTCTTTTAATCACAAAAAAGGTGGAGCCTAACATAAAAGAGTGAGATGTCTTTTAAGTTGCTTTTGACAATGTTCCAGCAATAACAGCAAGTGAGACCAGGAATGGACTTCATAGACCATGGGAATACAACCAGGGCTTTCAGTGTGACAAGCAAATGTCTTGACCACTGGGCTAACACATAGTCCAATATACTAGGGACAAACGCTAACATTCAATTATCAATATAGTCACAAAACTTGTGCAGTCACCTGAAAATGTTGTTATAAACCAGGTGATACTAAAATTTACCTTGTTTGTAACAAAGGATGTCTCGTGTGACTGGGAAATCAAATTTGGGATAGCATTACATTATAGAAAGGAATATTCTCTCAAAAAAGTTAACAAAACACTTATTCAATAGATACTGTCTTGGTACTATTGGTTCTACTATAATGGAGTGATGATGATCATGTGTCAAATCAATGGTACAATGTATCTATTAAGGTAACCAGCCTTCTTTAAGCACTGTTCTACATGGGCGTTGAGTTCGTCTGCATTCCCTGTCAGTCTGTCATTACACACCGGACATAATGTCTCCTTGTAACCTTCTTCCGATGGCTTCTTCTTCTTATTCCGGCACCGAGCTGCAAATACACAACAGAAAACATTTTCATGAATGTAAAATACAGAGATCACCACACCAACATAAAAATGGGGTCTCACTGATAAACTGTGAGTGATAGAATGATTGAGTGAGAGATAGATCGATCCAGTGATTTTAGCAATATTCCGAAAATATGGGCTTCACACATTGTGTCAAGGTGGACAATCAACTTGTGATAATAATAAAGAAGAGACTATCAAGAACACTTAAAGAACACATCCTCATCTTAATGATTCATTTGCAAACCTAATCCAACCTCCATGCCAACATATGGACTGTATTGTTCTGAGCTTACACAGCCGAAAGATATCTGCGTAAACTCTCGCTTGAAACAAGCAACAAAAGATGTTAACTGTTGAAATAATTATTAAAAACTAAATAAAAAGTTGGTGAACATCAATTCCTTGGTATTGCAAAACTTGATCTGTGCTCAGTTGAATATTGTAACAGGAATAACAGTGTTCAGTTGTTTTAAGATAAACAGGGATAAAAGTGGAGAGAAAAACACGGAACTTTATAAACTGAAACACTTTATGGCCTCAACAAAAGAGGACTATTTTCGTCTCCCATAATTCAACTCAAATCAATAGCTAGGAAAACTCTACAGCAACAATAATCTCCAAACTAATTCTTTTCATAACACAGATACATTCGCAGCATGACTAAAACCATAATCAATACAGATTAATCATTCTTTAAGACAAAGATAATGATCTTCCTATGTCTCGGATAAAGTTCAAGAAGTTTATTTATATCCTTCTGACCCGCGGTCGTATGAAATAAAATATGGCTAGCATTATTCGCGATAAGGATAAGATCAGTTGAATGACACAACCAGTCTAAATCATTCATGATCTAGTCAGTTTATATTAATCAAATTAAGCCAGGGAATCCAGGCATAGGAAGCCATCAGGGCAGAGAGACAAATTGTCGTGCAAAATACTCCGATTACAACCCAGCTTTAAAAGGATGGTACAGGCATATAATGATTATTTTGGAATCTAAGTCTGAGTATCAGAGGTGTGTACATTGTCGGAGGGATTTGTTTGAATAATAGAGCACAGGAAACGGAAACATGATCTAAGTATTGCAGCAGTGGTGTAACATTAATTCACACAAATGCTTTTGTCAGCTGTCGTTGGTAGAGGGATGCTGGCGATGGAGTTGGACCAGATGACCCTTGTTTTGATGGCCTGATGGTCTCGTGTTTTATAGATCTGTGGAAATTTATGAATGCTATTTTGTGACCATGGGAATTCATGAGAAGTAATAGTAGTTTTGATTGCAGGGAATGTGTCACACTGAACAAAAGCTACGACTCGTAAATCGCATCTGTTTTCCAATAAGTAGTATCTGAGAAACTCGCTATAAAATGTTTGGCATTTGTTCATGAATATAAGGCCAGACATTTTTCAAACATGGATTCCAACTTTGGTATTTAAAAAATATTAAACTGTTATTTTTCTCTTCCTGATAAACAATAAGTAAAATGCAGAAGGAAAACCTTACCAAAGAAGGAATAAGTTCCGAGTGTTTGACTGCACATTGACAAAGCAGTGATTGACTGAATATCGACACAGCAGTGTTTGACTGCACATTGACAAAGCAGTGATTGACTGAATATCGACACAGCAGTGTTTGACTGCACATTGACAAAGCAGTGATTGACTGAATATCGACACAGCAGCATTTGACTGTATATACCGACACAGCAGTTTGACCATACATAGACATAGCAGTGATTGACTGCATATCAATATCGCAGTGGTTGTGTATATCAACACAGCAGTGGTTGTCTGTATAAAGACACAGCAGTGTATATCGACACAGCAGTGTTTGACTGCATCTCAACACAACAGTGGTTGACTACATATCAAAGGTTAATCAAATTTCAACAGCTTTGCAAAAGTCACAATCAGCGTTATCATATTTACTGCATGAGCTACTTCTCTACCTATACTGCATTCCCACAATGCAGTTTACATGTGCACAACATTCAGTTATTCACAAAGCAAAAATAAATCATTAACAACCTTCTCAGAAAGGAACAGAAGCATTTAAGAACTCTTCATGGTCTGAGAAAAACTTAAAATATGCAAATATATCTCAGATCCAGTAATACCGAATATGTTTGCACTATAATTGGAATACTTTTGTACATATCAATGGATACATTTCAAAGCAGCCCAATACAAAGATACACCTGAGAACATACAGATGCTACAAAAATTCATCTGCTTCTTTGACAACATCTCTTGAAACTAAATCACACCCAATGCTCTTGTCAACTCCAATTTTGCACAATATAACCGCTCTCCTTAAAAAAAATTTAAAAAAAAAAACATTTGTTCTCAAAAAGTATAAAGTTAGAACTGAAAATGCAAAGAATGCACGCTATTCTTTCATGTCCGAAATCCACCTGTTCTGGGAAATTTAAGAAACTGTTGTGTAAAGGGACAGTGTCAAAGCTACAGCCACCCACAGCTCTGAGGATGATAAATAGAATTTAACACATACTTACCGCTGAGGCGTGACTGCCGATTACAGCGGATACGTAGGTACGACTGAAAAACAACAATAGAAAAATGAAACAGGGCAATAAACAAGGTGATGACACGAGGTCGCATAAGCTTTGGTTTCACATAATTTGTCAGGAATTTAAGCTGGTTTTGTTTGGGTCGGGATTCAAGCACTTGAACAGCAGCTTTGTGTTAGGGTGGATTAATTTCATGACAATTCCAGTTGTACAATGCGTCAAGACATTCAATCAACAGATACTGAGTTACGAAGGGATTATTTCTGGGCTTAAAACCCACCTAACAACCTATTGTACACTTGACGATCTGAATAGGCATCTGTTTGAGACTACAGTTGTGTAAAATGTATTGACTTCTCATGTACTATGCTTTGAGATGGCATAAAATAGATGAAGGGATGTATGGTGTAGACAACGTACTACAAATGTCATCTTTATTTGTATAATTTAATAAAAAAGTTTAAGTCAAATGTTTTTTAAATTGCTTTCCAGAAAACCAAAGAAGAAATAAATCACAGTTATGTCAGGTCTGTAAAGAATCATTTTCAGGCTACTCTTAAAGGGTATGATGGTGCAGATATAAACCTAGAATGGGTGCCTGTGGTATATTCGCATCACAATATGACTTGCCTCTGACAGAAATTTGGGTTGTGCTCTGCAGACACAAAATATTTGAAAATGTTGCATAAAAAAAATACAAGTGCAACTTAAGTAAATACAATGCAGTAAATTCTGTTATCATTTGCCGTAAACGTGCAAAAGACTTTTTAATTCACATGCATCAATATCCCCTATTGGTTGTTGTAGTAAGTTCAGCAAATGAAAGGGTGTATTTCTAATTGGTTTTTTTTTTCGTTCATGGCTTTAAATGACCATATCACAGAAGAAATATTATGAGCTTATCAAAACATTTCACATTTAACTGAAAGCTTCAAGCACCTAAAACTAAAAGGTGCCCACCTAGATGAGACCCTTGGGATGGTGAGCTAAGTTTATTTTGTTGACCTTGTTATCTCTTAAAAGGGATAATCTCACATATACTTTGCAAAACAAGGACAGTAACTCTGTACCTCAAATCTGGCTTGAGATGCAACCTCTGGGGATGGTGAGTCCTTTCCTTTCCTGCAGGAAGATGGTGATGGCAGTGTCTGAAGAACAGCAACACATCTACAATACAGTTGTCTGATGGCCAACGGGACAATGATGGCCAGTTTGGACACACTTCACTCATGTCATTCTCATCAGAGTCTTATACATGCAGTAACAAAATAAAGGAAGACGAAGTTCTATGGATAGTCATCTTCTTTATTGCAATGGATGCGAAGTGATCACTTGCTTGATAACGGTGTTAGTACCTACACTGAAATGTCACATCCATTGCAATAAAGAAGTTGACTATCCATAGAACTTGGTTTTCTTTCATCTATACAACTTCTAAAATGCCTTTCAAAGAAATAACAGAATAGTTTTGTTTACAAAACAGTGCTGAATAATAAGGGTTGTAAAACTGAGAATTGATTGTAGTCAGCCACTGCTTGTTAGCTTTTACAATCTTGAATGAGTGAGTGAATGTGTGAGGGAGTAAGAGAGCATGGTTGTCCGCCATTGCTAGCAATATTCTATCAATTAATATCATGGCAAGGGACACCAGAAATAGGCTTCACACATTGTACCCATGTGGGGAACTGAATTCAGATCTTCGGTGAAACTTGCAAAGCCTTTTAACCACTAGGCTACCCCACTGACGCCTTCACAATCTTGACATGGCAGCCTAGTGGTCAAAAGCATTTGCTTGCCATACCAAAGGCCCTGATTCAATTTTTCACATGGGTACAATATGCAAAGTCCATATCTGGTGCTCTCAGTCACAATAATGCTAAAAGTGGTGCAAAACCCAAGTTATGCACTAAATCCCAGCCTAGATGGGAAATGTGCTAAAAAATACAGTTACAACAAACTCAAAGGGACTACTAATTTTAGTTCACCATAACTGTCGTTTGAAATTCACAGCAAGTGACTTGGACCAAAATCACATAGTTTGTCATATCCATCAGTTTGTTACAAGCATGTACATAATAAACACAGTTTGCTGTAGATGTGTCGTAATGTTCGTAAGATCTAGTTACGCACTGATGTCAAACTGTTCATATAATCTAAGTATACTTGTGTCACCTGTAATACAAGCCACAGGAACTTGAGACAGATAGTAAAGATATATTCAGAAATACAGGTTCCCAGTGCTTCAGAGGAGAAAAAAAAATTATTGTCCAAATCATGATTTTGCAAACAAAAATAGTAACATTTTCCAATGCAGAAATTCTGTGTGTGCTTGTTTCATTTCAGTTTTCTAAAACATACTACATGCATAACAGAGTGGTAAGTACTACGAGACATGAACTGACACCAGTCTAAGCTACACAACCAAAGCAGTTTCTTACCAAAATTCTAATTTAATAAGATTAGGATTTTTAATTACTTAAGGATAAATAAAGTTGCAAAATTTTCTTTTTCTTTTCTTTCTTTATGAATAACAGGTTGATATAAAATTATGTTGAGACGAAAAAATATACATGACAGCTCACATGACATTTTTTTAGGACACACAACCCATGTTGTGACAGCAAAAAGAATGTACTTCTATGACCTAAGCACCATTCACATGCAATAACTGCTTCTCCAGAACCTTGACAAGATGGACATGAGACAGCCAGCTGTCACTAGTCACCCTCCTCCTAATCATGAATACAGATCGCACGGAGGGTTGGATGACCGTGGAACTGGATCTACAGTTTATCCCTTTGGATTACGCCTTCACCACCAAACAAAAAACCCATCAAAAGAGACAATTATCTCCTCGATAAAAAAATCAGAAATCTGAACCACAGTCAATTTTTTCACCATTTGCACTCTGAAGCTTCCAAGAAACTTAAGCTACAAGAGACATCCTTATTAAAGTAGCTCGCTTGTCTTGTCAGCTAGCATTAGCTGAGATATATCAAGATTATCAGATAGGACCGGGATTAACAAGGATTACAGTCTATGCAACTTGTGCAACAGATATGTCTAGAAGTGCCCTGATTAAATTCAAGCTTGATGGGCTCAGGGCTATGTCTGCCTGGAGGTCAGATACAGACATCATTGTTAAGTTGACAGCTAAAGGACTGCCATGCCAGATTGTTTTCTGAAGCGGGTGGAACCCACATTCCACCTAGCCCTACCATTCAGCTAACGTCAGCTAGAGACAATTCTACAAGATGGTGATCACCTCACTCCATTAATTACCTCTCTTCACCTTGTTAACTGTTGGGGTATTGGGTTTACATCCAGACATGCAAGGCGAGATTGGACAATGCAGGTGGGGTCGGTATAGCCCTAAATATTGGAGTAACTGGCTCAGACAGGAGGGGGTAGTGTGCGGTGAGGGAGAGGTGGCAGGTTGGACAGGACCACATAGTCTTAAATCTTAGGGTAACTAGCTTGCTGGCAGATGATGGTAATGTGTGGTGGAGATTGATAGCGGCGGGACGAATGATGGAAATGTAGGGACATTTTATCTTAAGGTATTAAATATTAGGAAGGAGGGGTAAGTGTGAAGTGGGAGTGTGCTGGGAGGGGTGAGGGCAGATTTATCTAGAATGAGTGAGTGAATGAGTTTAGTTTTACACTGCACTCAGCAATATTCCAGCCATATGGCGGCGGTCTGTAAATAAGTGAGTCTGGACCAGACAATCCAGTTATCAACAACATGAGCATCAGTCTGTACAGTTGGGAGCCGATGGCATGTGTCAACCAAGTCATCGAGCCTGATGACCACTCCATCCAGTAGTCGCCTTTTACAAAACGCATAGTCGCCTTTTATGGCAAGCATGGTTTGCTGAGGGCCTTTTCAAGGGTTGATTTGTCAAGACTCTATAGTCTAAAATTTTAACTGCCTTTAATGCAGAATTGCGCACTGTGTGGTGGGAGAGTGTGGGAGATTTGGTTGGGAGGTTATGGCCAGAAGATGGCCTCCATGGAAAGGAGAATTTTTGGATGGTCATGTTGGTGTCTTGGTTCTTTTCACTGAAACCTTTCATATAAGCTCTCACCATTTTCACTGAAATCTATCACATAAGCTCTCATTGCTTTAACTGGAGTCTTTCTGGCTGGTTCTGATCTCTGTAATCAAATCAAATCCAGTTCTTTTGTCCATCCACGCCATGCTGCATCTCCATTTTGCGACATATCTATTTCTACTGTCAACAAATCTTTCCATCAACTTCAAGAGTGTATGTGAAACCATACATCAGGAAAGTCTGGCATATTCATTTTCACTGCCATAGATACAATATCAATGTCAAAGCTGTCATTTGGACTAGTAAATTTTAAAAACATCTACATCAATATCTGGTTTACAAACGCTGCAGCTGATATTCACACTCGGATTTACTTGTCTACGACCTGTCAGGGGTATGTTGGGTGGAACTGAACAGTGAGAGGCTTCCAGCAGCCTGTCACAGAAGATTTGTGAGAATGAACTTCCAGGACCACCATGTCTTGTATCACGTTTCAGAATACAGGATGGGACACAGCATGAATATTGTTTCATGGGAGATGAGAGATGAGATGTTTGTTAGTTGGTTCACACCACACTTGGCAAGATTCAGCTATCGGACAGCAGCCCGTGCATATCTGAGTCTGGATCAGACAATCCAGTGACTGAGTTTGCAATGATCCATCCTGTCAGGGTATGATGTCCAGGTATCAACCAAGCTAAAAAGCCTGACTACAACCTCCATTTGTTTGCATTTTGAACTAGTGTAGGTTGCTAGGTAAAGATTTTCTTCCAGAATCACCAAAACGCATCAGAGATATATACCATTAGTGAAACACAGTGTAACCTACAGATTTTCTTTATCAATTCCGTCACAAAACATACACTCCCCCTCAAAGATCAAAGTCACTGTGAAGTTTCAGAAGCAAATCACATAGCCTAAAATAAAGTATAGAACAAAAGACAAAAGTCACCTAAAAAAATCTCTAGGATCTATATTTCTTGAGATATTTTCATATTTAGATGATTCATACCAACATGCAGCAAGATGGAAAGAGAACAAATGAAAACGGTTAGAATCCTGTTTGAAGGGGTGAAACAATGTAAACAAATGTGCTCACATCTTAACTTTAACTACTAAGTTTGATTCTTTCACCTTAAAGAACTTCATGTTACCTTTCTCCCTTGAGGTGTTGAATCCCTGGACTTTCTTCCTCCTCTGCAAAAAAAAAAAGGCATGGAAAATAAGTGAGTTATATTCCTACATATGCTGTCAGCTGCACAAAAGCAACATCTATGCTTCTGCTAATAGAACTAAGAGGTGTTCAATCAATGTAACATATGTCATATTAAGCACTTGACTTCCTCAGTAAACTGGTGCTTCTACTTCTAGTAATTTTGTTATTTTGAGTCCCATCTGAGATTCAAACCCTCACTCTCAATGAGTGAGTGAGTATGGATTCATGCTGCTTTTAGCAATATTCCAGCAATATCATGGCTCGGGACATAAGAAATGAGCTTCACATATTGTACCCATATGGAGAATCGAACCCTGGTCTTTAAGCTACTTAACCATCAAGCTGCCCATCTGCCCTGTATTCTTGGAGACATACACCTAACTGCCAGCACACAATATCAGTGATCTACCCTGCTCTGCCGCCATGGGCATCTGTGGAGAATGCCCCCTGATTGAGACCACCAAAAGACAAGAATCTTTGTCCAAGCTAATATGGAGGTGAAGGCCTGCTAACTGAATCAGTGAATGATCCAAGAAAGTTTTAGGTCTATATATTCACTGGACTTTCTCGAAAGGATTTAGAGTGGTTTTTACTAAGATTGTAGACACAGTACCCTGATAAATGAAGATGGTTTTAACATTGATTGGTTGCTTGCTTGTATATTGTCGCTGTACTCAGCAATATTCCAGCAATATGATAGCAGTCTGTACGTACTCTAGTTGAGACCAGACAATCAAGTGACCAATAGCATACGCATTGATTTACACAACTGGGATACGATGACATAAGACTGCATGCCTGGCCATCCATTCCGGTCAGTTGCCTCTTACAACAAGCATGGGATACTGAACATCAATTCTAACACTGATCTTCACATGTCAAGGTTAAAGTCAGTTTATCTGTCGCCAGAAGTATCTGCCTAGTGTCAGCTTATTTCCTTTTCTTTCATTCTCACAGATGATAGATACTTCCTCTGACAAGTTAAATTATCTACATACAATCACAGAGGATGACACAAAGAGGATGCCCAACTGTTTCACAAATTCAGCTACCAAAAGGGACAATGTTTCTGCCCGAGACATCAGTGAAGTGGTGAAGATCACTAGACATGATTATGATCAAAGATTGTTTGAAAATGTCAAATGATCAAGGCCACACTCATGATACCATCACTTATAAAGTCATCAGCCTTCGGGAGCATCCTTCTATGTTTTCATTTGTGGATTTATAAATGATCATGATTGGAATTTTTCAAACATAATTGCTAATTCCAAAGGACCAAAAAACAGATTTGCACAGTCAAAATCCAATAAACCGTAAGATGGTAAACACTGAAATAGAAAAGAGAACAGAAATGAAAAGACTGATGAGAAGCACTGACCCTGTGTTTAGTGTGCGAAATTTACACCAAGCCTGTTATCCATGGCTAGTAAAATTTCACCAGGACCACTAAGTAGTTTGCATTGGTGCTGGTGGCCAGTGAATTTTGTATTGATAGTTAAGCAAATCTATGAATGTCATTTTGGATCAGTGAAGCACAGAGAGGACCACTAATCATAGTCCAGTCACTGTGCTGTGGATCAGTGAGAAATTTTGAGAGGTTTCTTCCTTTGCATTCATCAGGAGCACTGAGAGCCAACGTATCATACTACACCAATAATATACATTTTTTTCTCCATATTTTACAATGAAAGTCAAAATTATTTTTTCGACAAATTAAGAAAATCTCTTGAAAACACTGTCAATGACCTTTCTTATTCATTAAAATAAATTCTCATTTTCTGAATTAATCGATTCTGAGATACCCTTCTACCTCCTCAATCAAGACATTCCTTTCATAATTACATTTCAACCCTTCACTATGTCCACTGACTTAGAGATATTTACAAAAAGGAATCCACAAAAAAAACCCCACACATTCATCACAAGTTTCATGTTAAATTGAAGCTTCAAAATTTTAATGAAAATTTTACATGTTTTAAGACGAATTAAAATTTTATTTCAAACTTAAATCCATTATCAAAATGAAATTCATCAAATTCAAACCTCTCTCCAGATTAAACTTTTCCATTTACCCTGAAAAAAATCACAATTCCAAACATTCAACAGTGGTTAAACCATAGTTGCCTAAGAGCTATCTCCCAAAGGGATAAAAATATTTTGATAGCATAAAATTTTCACAAAAGACACAAATTTGATTTTTATCATTTATCACCTCACAGCCAACACTTCAAAGCATGACTGCTTTAACCCAGAGGGACTCTCCTCCAGTCGAGCTTCAAAGGGCCACGGCCTTCAAACAGTAAATCACACTCTTATCTGCACTTCTCTAAATTTAAAGAATCTAATTCGATTTCGATTAATCCAATCAGTGCACCTCAATGTGAAGATCAGTCTTTAATTGGCTGATGAATGAACCCCTGTTCTTTCAAGTGAGCCTCAAATTGGGTTATAGCCTCATCTGACAAACCAAGTCCCCAAATCACTGCCCAGGCTAACATGAGGCCACCACTAGCAAACTGATTAGGTTTCTAATCGGACCTTTAATCATGTAATAATCACTAAGAACACAGATCAATTTCGCGTCTGTCTTAGGTTTGCGGAGTTGCCTGCACACGGTGTCTGTCAAGCGCGCTCGTAGGATCCAGAGAGACCACAAAGTGGAAAGTGCGTGTAATCTCACAAAGTGGACACTACGGATAAATCTGATTACTGAACCTGACTTCAGAAAAGGGCCAGATTTAATAAAGTTGTGAATTAACAAAATTTCAACTTCACGTGTTGACGAATCAAGGCAAACAATGCTCTCATTTATTGGCTGGTTTTCAGTCCACGTGCTGGTGTGAGAATATCGGACCACTATTTCCTACCGCATTTGTTTGCGGGCTGATGAAGCTGTTTCGAAATTTCGAGACACCCTTTCGAATCACATCTCTCTTTTTGTAGACTAATTAATGAAACATGAAGCGGAACTTTCTTGATTAATATATAATGAAACAATTATGAATTTTCTTTACAAAGTTTCAAAGTACAGAATGTAAAACTTCCGGATGGATGTGTGGACAACAATTACACACATTTGTAGAGAGAAAACTGACGATTTTTAATTTAATTGAATTTTCAGTACAAGATAAATTCTTGTTTGGTACGAGAGGATTTCCAGAAATATGACTATGTGTCTTCAAACCAAGCAAGCACAAGTTCAACAGTGAAGATCCGGGTTAGAATTGATCATCAGCAAATTCATGCTGGTCAAAAGAAGCAACGAAGAGGATCGGCAACTTGGTTGATGCATATTTTTTAACCCTTGGTTGGGTAGATCAGTGCTCTAGTCAATCCCCAAGGTTACCGAGACTTGATTATTACAGTATGCTGTCATATAGCTGGAATAATGCCGAGTGTGCCGCTAAACAACAAACATACAAAGTCAAGGGGTCCTTTTCATAGTGCTAAGTGTAAATAATTTAGGGGTCTCTAGATTCAAATACCCAAGGGACAGACCTCAAGGATCTCAACACTCACTCACTCATTCCAACTCATCCACCCAACTGCTCACCCACCCACTCACCCAGAAGTGTAACGACATACATGGGACATATGACAGACCTATTATATATAAAGCAAACGCTGTAAATACTATGATACCCGAATGCATTTTCATGGATGTTTATGTATAAAACTAACATAGGTTTGCAGTCAAAATGAAAATAAATAGTTTTATAATCATTCAAAGCAAAATCCTTTCGACCAAGAACACTCACTGTCCTTACCATTAAACAGTGGTATCACTTGTGCACATGCCTAATTCCTATTTTCCTCAATGATGGTATTTTTACTTTTAGTGATTGAAACATACACTTACACCATGAAAAAATGCACTTTTCAAATTTTCCTAATCTTATTTAACTAATGCACAGTAAGGCACAGAGTATAACTACAGGCAATTTCTACTGATGGTTTTAAATTTCTAGTTAAGGGTACTAGTTTATTTTCTAGTGAAAGTTTAACAAGAGTTTATGATTCATCCTAAAAGAAATACAAATTTGGTTAGCCTAAGAAATTCAACATTTTCTCTTCTGCTTGAATCCAAATTCATCTCGAAATGGACCTTTTCCAAATAATGCCACTAAGCATGTTCAAACAAACATAAATTCCACCCGTGTTGACAACAAACGATGAAATATAACTTTTCTACATTACAAGTGGATAAAAATATCTTGTATTAATCAAACTCTTAGAGCGTGAACACAACTGCCGGACTGACTTAACTGAGCATCGGTTACCAAGCTACAGGCCTGTTAAGCGACAATACTGGGGGGCAATGACAAGAGCTGTTATATCAAATTAGCTTTGCCATATTCAAGATTGCAATTATGATGAATGTAAGAACTCGCAGACACTTCTCTCAGTGAGAAATATTTGCTGAGCATTTGAAGCGAGAGCAGATGGCCGAACAGTGATAACAATGTGAAGCAAATTTAATAATAAAGCCCACTTCTCTGCTTCTCCCTTGTTTATCACCGAACTTCCCGAACAGAATCCCGATCAAGCCACGCGTCACAATGCCCGCCCTTTGTCAAACCGTTAAATCAGTATTAGTCAGCTATTGGAACCCTGTTCATGACTTAATCATATTTTCCAGAGGCGCCTTTGCAAACAGACTGACCCGTTGACAGCCATAAATCTGCTTTTATTTGTTGCAATTTGATAAAATTATACGCTATCATTGTAGGAAATCAGAAAGGTAAATCCTCTGATTGACTCTTCAATTGTTCTGCGAACACTAACTGCCATGGGGCAAGAAATATAGACGACATATATTGGAGGCCGTTACATTTCATAAAACTTACACATCTGGGGGTAAGGCTAATACGAACATAATTGAGTTGATCGTAAAATTTAGTGTACACAAATTTCCGAGAACCAAGTTGACATAAAATTCACGGCAAGGGGATGAGGAGACGATTTGATCCATTAAACAAGATCTAGCAGGCTTACTACTCGGTTCTGATATTGTTGCATGTAGCTATCTTGTTCCTTGGGCAATGAAAACTATATTGGTGAACAGTAATGGCTGGACACAGAGTATTACAGATGGCGTCGAACTTTCACTCACATTATGGCGTCTACTTCTGATACATTTACTGTTTGTTATTCATGATCGGGCAGGATTACATTCAAGGTTTTAGTCACGTTATTAGCTGCAGTCAAGCCGTGGGACATTTATTGTAATGGGTAGAATTTGAAACGTGAGGTAACATCCAGTTTTAGAGACAGTAGCATTTTATGGCTGAAACAGTCTGGTCATGAAATAACTGTCATGCTTTAGAAAATTTACGAACAATACTTCAGTGAGAGAGTATTTTAATGAGAAATAGCAGGTTTATTGTTTGTAAAGAAACTGACATGTTTGCTGCAAAACATTTAACGTTTACAATTAGGATTTACAAGTGCTCTCACTAACTAGTTTTATTGCATGTCACAAAAACAGGTAAAAATGTTCATGGGTAGGAGCATGGGGTTACCAGTCGATTGGCATGCATTTGGGTTGTTTGTGAGGGATTGAGAAACATTTAACACAAAGCATCACAGTTGTTGGCTGTGTCAGTTCCATGAGAGAGGAATCCTCGACTGATGCAGATGTAAGACTTACACCACTTTGGTGAAAAGTTGAAGCAAAGGTAAGAGACAATGACAAACCTAGAACAATACCCAGGATCATAGGGTTCTGGTGCGAAAAAGGGACAAAACTCTACATGTGTATGAGTAAGCATGGTTTTATGCTGCTTTTAACAACATTCCAGCAATATCACGGTGTGAAACACCAGAAATGGGCTTAAAATATTGTATCAATGTGGGGTACGGTTTCACCACTAGGCTACCCCACCGCTCCAGTTCTTCATGTGGCAACAAAACTGAAAATGTGCACTTGATGACTCTCACATCACATGTGTGACAATGCACACACATTCATGTGCTGTCGCAGGCAGAATTATAATGAAACCTTTGTGGTCTTTCAAGTGCTACTATACTGAGATTTAATGAACAACTGCAAACAAGCAATTTCACAAGTGTTTATCCTTCAGAATACAAACCTACATGGTTCAGGTCAGTGTGTTGAAGAATGATCTAAATAAATTTGAATAAAAACAGAAAAGAAAAAAATGAAAAAAATTGTTGGGTTGATGGGTCATTCTTAGCCACTAAAAAAACCCTGAAATAATACTTTAGTGTGGCTTCAGGTGAAACACCCACCCCTCCAATGGTTATATAATTCACAAATTTCCTACCTGCTGAGTTTCTCAAGCTTGTCAAGTTCCAAGTTTAAGTGAGACTCGACTTCCCCGGCTCTCAGAGTAATACCACAGACAGGGCAACATGGAGTCTGGCCGTCCAAAACACTTCGTTTCCGTTGTTCTGAAATAGACATATGAATTTAGATTTTGCATCATAAAAATAATATCCAGTGGTTAGTTCCTAACTTCACTATACACAGGCATATCTGATGATCTGTTTCACTATCATATGAAACTTAGGTGTGAATGAGAGGTGCTTTCACTTCTTTGAACATTTACATAACATTATGTCAACACAATGGCTAGAGACAGGTTTCCTCAGCCAGTCAATCGGAGAGACATACTGAAATACATGCATAAATACATGTATCAATGACATGTCTACTTGTTACTTACTATCCCAATGCTTGAGGGGTCACACAAAGAAAGATGGCTACAAATAATTTGGCAATATGCATACACTGCCATTTAAAAGTTAAGACACACTTAAAGCATTCACTATATGATATATGATATAAACATATATATGGGGAACCAGCTGCAAACCTTATGAGGAGAAACTGCATGAGGATCATGTATTTAGTTGTGCAGATGCATGTGCAAATATTGTGCATGTGAACAGTTGGTGTAACATTTTAAGAATTAAGTTACATCATTTAATGAACTCAAGACAATAATCTTTTCAGGGTTACAAGCGTGTTTTACAATACATCAGTTCATACGTAAACAGTACCTTTAAACTGAATGGAATATTTTGCTAAATCTAGTATAGAACAGTTGCCGGAAGTAAGTGGCGACATTTTAAACAAGTGAGTTTATTTTTGCATAGGTAGTATATATCAGTTGTGCAGTGTTATGGCAATAAAGTATTTTTTCATGATACAAGACTCAGGGTTCAAAACATTTTACAACTCCTGTTTCACAAAACATAATTCATTACATTATACGTTATACCAACGTAACGTGTGCATCATGGCAGAAGCAGCTTAAGAACCAGTTTAATCAGTTAATATTTTCTGCTAGGCCATGAAAAACAGAATGCGTAATTTCTCCGTACCTTACATGTTTCTTCACTAAAACATCCAAACAACTGATTCAGGGTTATGATTCAAGGTAAGGAACATGAACATATGAAAGGTTAGTGCTGTCTCAGAATACGAATCGCACTGCCTCCATATTACAGTGATATGTAGCGTAACCTTATCGTAGTATTACCTCCGTACTTTACACACACAAATTTTCCCAAAATGACTTTTTAAAAAGTTACAAAAGCATTTTAGTACATGTGAATAGGTGTGAATTATCAACATCTTAAAAGAAAATTATCTGATAAAGAGATTATAAATGTGAGTTTGGATATAAAAATATCAAGTATCCACAATGAAATTTGTCCTACTTGCAAAATACACACATTTTCCAAGTATTTTTTTGCAAAAAGTAATATTTATGAAACATAAACACATTCAATCTGCTTATAATCTCCTTAATTAGAATTAGGCTCCAAGTTTTAGACTGAATAGATTTGGTAAATGTCACATAATGCCTCCGACTCCCTTGAACACAAAACAGTCATTTGAATTTCGATTAGTGTTTATAAACTCAATCACAAAACAGTCTGGCCCTAATTATCATTAAATTAGGTATTCCTGAAAAAGAAAAGATAGATTCTCAACCTATATAACCAAAGAACCTCGTTATTTGCAACTACAGCAAACAGTGAGAATTTCTAACATCCATAAAAAAAATACTTTCTCTTTGCTTGTATTATTCATTATTTCTCCCTGTAACTCATAAAAAAAATCTTCTTTCATTATCCACTGTCTTGGAGTCAATTCATTTACAAATTTTTCATCCACAAACACAGTTTCCTGACTGAATATGTCCATGATTCATGTCATAGAAAAAATGATGGTTCAACGTGTATTCGATCAATTTTATCTGTAGTCAATTTCTTTTACTTCCAGAGGAAGTTGAATAAATATGCACTGTTCATTACGATAACAATCAAACCTACTTTCATCCCACAGAAATATTCAACAGCAATCTATCTACCTGTGTAACAATCTGCATTAGCAGGAAGGAAATAGTATGGAAATGCCCCATCTTGTTAGAATAACGGGTAAGAGTCATCCATCTGACGGACAAGAATTGCTGTCCCATAATTACAAATTGATAATCTCATATTGTGGGAATCTTGGCAAATTGCTGTCTGTCAAAAACTGGACTCAGATTCAGTAGGAGGGAAAATGAAAAGCAACAGAAAGTGGCTCTCTAAGACAGCCATAATCTAAGTTTCTAGGAGACAATTTTCAATAAATCCCTCTGTGATTCCCACAAGTAAACTTAAAGCGGTTAGTCAATGGCATGAAAGACTCGAGTGAGTTGGGTGTCACAAGATAAAAACCTTGTCAAGGAAATGAGACATAATCAAAGATGTCTTCTGCTTGTGTGGCGGCCATGACGCTTTCTGATCTTCATGCAGTGCCGTTGCTAATACTGCCATCAAAAGGCAGTGCGAAGAGGATTGTCTCGACATGAATAAATCAATGAAATAATCACACAAGATCTTCAGTTAATTACAGAATCAAACAGGAATATAGGCCTCCACTTGAGGATTTCGCTGAACATGCCGACCAGAGCCTCCCTGTAGGACATCAAACAAGCATGTCATATCTCCAGATTGACGATGTCACAACCCACCATCGACAATCGCAAACAATTTTTATCTTGTTGAACATAAAAGGGCAGACGACTTTATTCCTATCAGGAGCATGAAGACTAGCATAGTGCGATGGCTTACTCGCCAGCTTCTCTAGATTGTCAAATAAATATGAAAAAGGAATGGCTCTTAGTTCAAATAGTACAAACGCTCCAAGTTCAGAAGGTATGGAGTGGAGTTTTATGATTTATCAGAGGCAGATAAGTGTAGGGTTTAGTGGGATTTACTGTGACCGTGGTCTTAATGTTCGAGGTACACGCGTCAGTATGGGATGATTTGGATCTTACATATGGATTAGCTTGGCAAAATAAGTTTGCAAAGTATTGCAATATTTAAAGCATATAAAGTAACGGTGATTCCGAGGAAGTACTTTGTTATCAGCTTTTTTTCTGTTTGAAAGTTTATCATGCAAGTTCATTGGACAGCAGGATTTAGTGTTATCATGGATATTTAATGTTGTTATCAGATTACTAAAGAAAAAAAAAGAAAAAACATTTTAAGATATTGACATCTAGTGTCAAATCGACAAATTGTATTTACATTTTCAGGATATATCTTACGAAAAAATTTGAAGGGCTTTTTCTTATTTCTGATAACAACATTAAAACATTTATACATAAATCTGCTTAACATGCCAGTTCTATGCATGATGATGCATAATTATAATTACAACCTAAAGATTTGACATAACATAAAATAGCTAGTTGTTACATTATCAAATTGTTAATTATTCAAAGTAGGAAACTATATTTCACAGATAATTTCAGTAGTTCGGTGTCTAAAAGAGGCAGATGTTTTAAAAAGGTTTTAAGTTTCATAATCTCTTCATCTTCCACCCAACTGAAGCTAGGATGGCCTAGAGGCATATTATAGATAAATGCCTACCTGTTTACATACCCTAGGATGATATACTAGACACTTTATTGTACATTAGGACATATATCCATGCTTTACACATGTCATTTTTGTTTTCCGGCAATTGAACATTGACCTTCAAACCAGCCCTTTAATCAAATCTACTATGTCCTTTCTTTTGTTTCACCAATACTCAGGATACACAACAGTGGCTATGCTGATGAAAATTGTATCATTTTTATATGCCATTCAGATATATATTTCAAATAGCTTTTAGACATTTACTAAGATTAGGCGGACAGTGGGATATCCTTGGTCGCCACGCCGAAGACCTGGGTTCGATTCCCCACATGGGTACAAAGTGTGGAGCCCAGTTCTGGTGTCCCCATCTGGAATATTGCTGGAATATTGCTGAAAGCAGCATAAAACCATGCTCACTCCCTATTAAGTTAAGAGAGCATGTGACTTTTTCCAAAAAAAATCATTTAAAATTATAACTGTTTTGTTGAAGAACAGACAGATGAATGAAATTACCCCACTTGGAAAAAAACATGGAAACATCTGTCTGAAGATATCACATTCACTGAACCAATTTAATTTGTCCTCTGTACAGATGAAATAAATACATTCACATTAAAACAGGAATACCATTTCTCCACAATATTTTTAGTTCCTCTCAAACATACTCAAACCTGCTAGATAAATAACGTACAAACTGACATACAAACAAGCAAAAAAATATATATATTAAATCAAACCTTGTACACCGAATTTCAAGTGCATTGAAAAAGCTCAAAGTGTCTGTGTAGGGGTATAGAGAGTTGACACCAAGCTAGTTAAACAGTTACCAGAAAGTTGTGGTTGCTAGATAACACTCACTAACCTCGAGAGTGATATTGCATTCTTTGGGGGTTATCATCTACACCAGTCAATCCGACAACTTACCTCAAATTTATTGACGATTCAAGTCACGCTCTGTCTAAGTAGAAAGTCAACGAAAACATAGATACATCACAAATTGAGTCAATCTAATGACAACATGACTCTATAAATTTTGTCAAATTATATCTTGATCTTTCAGGTTCTGTTCAGCTCTTCAGCAAGCGTGAATGAATGACGAATTCATTCTTTCAAAATAAAAGAAACGTGTTGAGTACAACATTGACGGAGACTCGAGGGTACTTGATAAAGACTGGGATATGTGATTTTACACAGGGGGAGCAAATTTATTATCTCTCATAAAAACATATCATGCAACAAAAATGTTATTTTGGTTGCAGTCATAAAGTATTTTAAGTGATACTAAAATGAAGTCTATTCTATCCAGGTTGAAGAAGTTGACGTGCAATTTATCAGCGATTGTGAACCAGCCGTGAATTGTGAATCATCATTGATCATGATATCAGTGAAATAAAGAAGCTGTACAATGCCATATGTTATATGAATTTTTAGTATTCAGTACAAGCCATAATAGACAACATGCAAAACCCAAAACACATATATTACAACATAGAAAGTGATGATCAATGGGGCTTTTCCCAGTCACTGCTTAAGATAACCAATGTTATATCCATGAGGGTTGCGAAAATTGTTTTCCACTGAAATGAAAAGTGGGTGGGTGGATGGGGGTCAGCTTTAAGTGGGAACAAAGACAATGATTTTATGCCTCTTTAAGCAACATTCCATCAACATCACAGCAGGGGACACCTGAAATGAGCTTCACTCATAATATCCATGTTGGAACAGAACGCAGGTCTGAGGCAAGATGAGCAAACACTTGAACCATTAGGCTACCCTACAACCTTAATGCTTGAGGAAAGAAAGGTCCTTGAGATCTGCTTAAATAACAAACTCAACAGGCAGAAATCCACTTTAATTATGTGGCTGTAAGTTCATGCTGTTTGGCTATTACAGAAATCCCACAAACGTGTCTTTGAAATCATTTGTCAATCTGTTCGAGCGCAATATGAAATTTGCCTTGAAAACAACATGCTCTATAAACAAAACATTTTTGTCTTTGACACATGTTGATAAGAAATATGCTTTATTAAACTGGCAGCTGAAGCATGACCTAAGACCTGCAAAGTTAATTTAAATGCTGTAGATATCTAGTGCAACACTTATGAAAAAAGCACAGACTTAAACGTTTCAGTTGTCCCCCTATTTGTTTGATATAATTAACACCCTTAATCTACTTTCTTGAAAATGTGTCAAAACATAATACATGAGACAATGAACTTCTCTGTTCATTTAAAAAAAGTACATTTAACCAGTTAGAATGGTTCACTAACAAAATAAATATGTACATCTATTTGAAATTAATAACTGAAGACAAGTTTGGATTCCATCTTTATTTAATAGTTGTATTCAGTTGCTCTCCACATATCACTGTTATAAAGACATGTGATCATCTTACAAAAAATATTTAAGATTTATTAAAATGGCACTTTTTTATTATTAACACTTTTTAATTTCATTATTTGTACACTAAATATAAATCAAGACATAAAACTTTTTTGCTCACTTGTCAAACATGTTGTTGGTATTCTTGATTAAAGTCTGTTAGCCGTGAAAACATATAGATGAATTTCACTTTAAAAATAACAGTAAATCAAATAAAATGGAATTAAGATTGCGAATCCTCATAATTCTACCTTGCCAACTTAACATTTAAATCTCAGAATTTTATTGTTCTTAGGATAAAAGTAGTTTAAGAAACAATCATAGTTTCACATTGCTATTATTGGTTTGTATCACAAGGGGGTATGCGCAGTAGTTGGAACAGTGAACCAAATGCATGTGCGGTATGCATAACAAGTGTTAACTCAGACCAACCCTACTTGTTCTCGGTGTTTCATGTGTCGTGCATACCCAGTTGCAATAGAAACCAATACAAGCGATTTGACACTATGATCAACTTTTATCTACATTGAATAAAATTCTGAGACTTACATGTTTAATTGGCAAGGTAAAATCAATACCATTCTATTCAATTTACTTTTTGTTTAAAGGGAAATTCATCGGTATGTTTTCACTGCAAACATACATTAGATGTGTGATACATAATTCTTTAATATATTACTCACTTGAAAGCCATATATAAAACAATATTAACAAAAAGGTTTTCCAAGCAGAAAAACATTTGTGCCAAGTATACAAATTTAATTTTCAGAAACATATCTCCAGTTGAATAAAAGAAAAGAAACATACGCCCTATTCTGTTCATAAACCACACATATTAAATTTTTCTCTTGACAGTAAACAGGTATCAACTGTGTAAACTGCATGATAAAATTAATTTCTATGAGCCAGTTATAAACTTACATATCTTAAGTGACTAGAAGCAAGGATTCTCTTCATGTATGTGAATACATGATAAAACGATGCTTTGTTTCGTGAAGGAGACAACTTGCCAATCTGACAATAGAACAGATATGTAGCTGACTGTCAAGGCAAGCCCAGGCAAGATAGCATAAATTTACACGCCTACTTCATATCACAACTAAGCCTAATAGCTCTATCATGGAATGATCACCTCACGTGGCCCTTCTTGCTATCAGTGTACATTTCAACGACACCCAGAAAATTTAAATTCAATTAATAAACTTATTCAAACAATATGAGAGATGAATCAAGGACCTCAGACCAGAGGCCAGTTTCATTTGGAAGGAAATGAGGTCTCGTTTATCTTTCACTGTGAACAGGAATGACATTAATTATACTGTATTCAGACCCTCCATAGGAAGAACCGATTTTACTAAACAACTAACTGTCAGTAATACGTGTGAAAACGTCAGCTTTGGTTCGGGATCTGAGAAATAATATACTAATGTAACAGTTCTGGATAACATGTTGCAATTTGTAAACACACACATTGATATATGATGTTAAATTATACTACGCTATTTACATACACTTACTGGTCATCAACAACATCTTGTGCAAGTCAATGACAGGCTGACAAGCTCAAAATCTACAACCAAACCATTATTTACAACACCAAGCTCTTAAAGGTATCTGTTGTCGCAGATTGTTGAAAAGTCACAGACGTGTCCAATGAGAAATATGGTTCCCCACCTCTAAATTGCATTCTCAATCATTTGTATTTAAACAAAGAAGTTTAACACGATTATTAACACTGACAATAAAGGTAAGCTCACGCTAAGTAAAACACTTGTTGACAAGCCAAAACTTATCAAGTGATACAAAACGAAGAGTTTTGGAAAGTAGATAAATAGGGAAATAGTCTCTTTTAATGTCGACTTTAGCCACTTGAGTGTATCAATAAGGGCTTTGACAGACCTGTGATAGAAGTCTAAGAGGTTCATGATTGCCAGTGAGAGCTGTTTAGGCAGCTGGGCTATTTCACCTTGGACACTGAAGGAAGTATAGATTTAATCAAAAGTAACTTCACAGGTATTTGGTTGTCAAAAGTTCATATAAACTATAGATCTGATAGATTTTCAAACCATAAATCATTATCAAATTAATCCCTGGCTCTAAAGGCGTTTCTTGACAATATTCAAAGCACAGGTAAATGTTGATGGTGACAAGTGACGAAATGATGAAACAGAACCTGTGAAAGTGTAGCGGGTGTGAGTGTTAGCTGTTTAATCAGTAGGTCACTTCCCTAATTTTGATGACAGCCTGAAAATAATCAACAGGTAACTGATAATAAAACAAAAGTAATGGGGCTATGTGTGTGCAGTTACTCCTTGAATGAAATCCACAAATTTGACTGTAGGGTTTATTAAGCCACCTCTTTTGACCACCACAGACTGCTAGTGACCTATTCTACTATTCACATAGGACTGATTTCAATTAACTTTTGTTGGTGTTTTGAGTATGTCATACGATCAACAAACACCTCATATGGTCTCCGTGCTATCAGTATATGTTCTAACAACACCCATAAAATATAGATTCAACTAATAAACTTATTCAAACACTGTTAT
The DNA here is from genome assembly GCF_037392515.1 of Haliotis asinina. Lineage (NCBI taxonomy): Eukaryota > Metazoa > Mollusca > Gastropoda > Lepetellida > Haliotidae > Haliotis > Haliotis asinina. The sequence continues at coordinate 30,057,080 of NC_090286.1, read as the reverse complement.
TTTTTAAAGAATATCACCACTTCCCACTATCTATAAACATAAAATGATTACACTTACTTCCATGATGAAGTTTTAAAGCCCTGGGAAATTTTAGGTATGTGTGAATTATTGTCTTGACTGAGTTCACTCAACAAGAATAATTTTAGAAATAAAAATTTGATAGGAAAAAATGAATGCATGAACTCATACAAATGTAAACTTCAGTTCAACATCAAACATTCACTCAAAAACGGTACCAAAAAAAATGTCATTTCAATGTCACTGGTTAAAAGCTTAAATCATCACAGATTTCATTCAATAAGGGACAAGAAACTGACAAAGTCTAATATGCAATCTTACTTAATCATTTCACTTTCGAAGTCTTTCATGTTCAGAATTCACTCAACATGAACTATAACTGAACAACTTTTCTATACATACATTTTACATACACAAAAATACTGTGTCCGCCCAACCCAGAATCACGACTTGATCAGTTGTTTGACGCTACATTGAAGTCAGCCATGTGTTAGATTAGAAAGATAAAAGGTTACCAAAAGGTCTTTCATTTTGTTGCAAGGTCGACTTGAGACTTTCCGAGTTCGAGCCTCGACCAACTATCACTTTTTGATATTGTGCCTTATTGCTTCTGTGCAGCCACATGGAAAATTGGCTCGCAATGACAGTTAATAAAAGGCTCAACGCTCTCAGACAGGTTTGGGTATAGTAGAAGCATTTATTTCTAAGCCGGCTATTTTCCACACCGATGATTTCCAAATCTTTTGTTGGCAATGTGCTTTGGATTGTCACAAAGGACAGAATATTCTTCGACAGAATGTTTGAATGACTGACTTGGGTTGGTCGACAGAGACGAACTTCGTATGAACAAAATTGACAACTAGTCGAACAAATAATGAAGATAAACGACAGAGAAAGGCAGCCATGTTTGTTTGATCACAACAAAGATGGGACGTCCCTGACCTGACTTTCTGAACATTTATTCGGCCCCCTATTCACAGAACAATACCAGTTTAAATCCCACTAAAACTCGCCACAAAGACGTTCTGTCATCGACAAACAAGAATCTGCACAAGTGGCTTTCTTAGTGTTTCCTTTTTGTTAAATATGAAGCAATAAACTTCGAGCTAACTTTTGCCACAATGAAATAGCAAACTGCTTATCGGAGTTGCCAAGGGGTCCTCTTGCTGTCAATAGGATTATGCCTCTCTTAATTACTACTGCATGAATTTCGGCATCAATCGGATCATTGTAAAATGAAGAAATACATTATGATAAGACTGGATAGTAAATCATGTCTGTCTCTCTCATATATTCAAAGCCACGACAAGCAGATAAATACAGGACGCTTTGGACAATCGCACTCCTCTCCCCAATACAGCAAAAGGGGAGCCTCTATTAGCTTCTAAACTGTGAAATTGCAACTCTCTAGAGCCATTGGGTAATGTTATTCAAAAACAGGTCTGATTGAGGAATGAGTTTTTTTAGCGTTGACTGCGAATGATGAGAATAAACGAGCAGCCGGATGCAAATGACCAACAAATTTGCAAAAGCAAATGAGTATTTTATGCAGTAGTTTGCCTTGGGATCAGTATCACGTTTGGTCCGAATCGGCAACAGGTTCATTTGGAAAAGTAATGGAACAAGCTCAACCTGTTCACGACTGTCCCGCGTCGGGTCGACAGGCGATCTGTTGTGCAATAAGTGCTATGATGGGCTAGCAAAAGCCCCCTTTCGCCTTAATGACCGCTGGGCAAGTCGGACTAAGTCGCCTCATCAATACGTGATAATACCTAGGACACTTCCTATCTCACACGGCCATCAACAAGCGATATGGGAGATTTCCTCATAATGATGAATTCAAAAGTAATGGGTAACTACATAGGCTTCCAAATCCCTCTACAGCCGAGCACCTTGTATGCAAGTCCAAGCAGAAAAGTTTCCACTTGTTCCATGACACGGAGATAATCGTTGCTCAGATCAAACACCTCCATTAGGTATGGACCTGGATCAAGTGTATTAGGTAGTTTTGAATATTTGAATACAACTGACATGATTATGTAAGACAAAGCACTATTTGGTGGAAGTTTCTCAAGTCTTAATGCCAGTTATTTGCCGATAACATAACCCATCAGATATCTTAATAAGCAGAAAGACACAAACATGATAACTCAATTTGATGTCAAATACAAAACATGAATCTGTAATACTCAAGCACAAAATTAATAGATCATCTTTTTATACAGAAAGTTCTTTACACAAGTAAATGTTCACAATTCCATGCAGTTGGTACGTGCAAAACTTACGCAGTTGTTTTTATAAGTGCATGTATCTTAGAGTGAGTGAGTGAGTGAGTGAGTGAGTGAGTGAGTGAGTGAGTGAGTGAGTGAGTGAGTGAGTATTTTAGCAATATTCCAACACTAGGAAAATCAGAAATGGGCTGTCCACATTGTACCCAAGCGAGGAACTGAACACGAATCTTTCGTGAGACGAGCAAACGCTTTCACCGTGTAGAAGGCATCTCAAACTTCTGCAAATGTATGTCACACAGATCTTTTCTGCAAAATCTTCTTCTGATTGGTCAGTTTCAGGTTCCAATTCATGATAATCACTTCTAAAATATATAGCTGATTTGAAGTAGTTTATACACAAACATTTGGTTTCAAGTTCTATTAAAACACAGCCAAACATTCAAGTATCACAGAACATACATTTTGCCTGATTATTAGCTTTTTTGATTGATGATATCATTACTTAAAACTCTACGGTTAATATCTCAATACTGCACAATGCTGCCATTCAAGCTGCTAAATACTATTTCCCTAACACCCAAGCACACGGTTGAAGCACTTGACCTTGAAGACAGATCTCCCAAGAGTCCTTTACCAAGACCCTTAAATGACCAGTACACACTTTTGTTCACCAAAATTGGGGTCGCAGCTTAGAATGACACCAATGAACACAGGCAATTGTACTTCTGAGACAAGTTATACCATCTGTGGCGACATTTATACCCAAGTAAAGTGATTTATTTTCAAGTCAATGGAAAATGTATGCATACTAAGTTTCTAGGAAAGCTTTGATATTTTAATCTCGCCACCTGTTGTGATTGGTTGGCTGAATGTCACATGACAAAAAGTGTCCCATGTTGCAATAAGGTAAGAATTTAAATTTTGCCCAAGTTTTATGAAATCTGATTTTTTTTCATACCAAGTTACATGCCATTCAAAAACAGTAAAGGACCACACAATTCTTTGAAGACAGACCAGATAATACTATATTTGTTTCTGACCCTGAGGATGTTCTCAATTTTCAGCCAGTAATACAAAGGTTCAATAAAAATGCCTCGCATGCTTAATTTCAAAAGATGATCAGCAAAGTATGATTAATCATATGCATTATAGGTATGATTGATTTTGGTTGCTGGACAGTTAATTCATTGATAGTGTGCATTATTACTGAACACCACAAGCCGGTCAAACTCTCAATAATGGTGGCCCTGGTTGATAAAGACTGTTAATTACTCTCGTTGTAACAAAGAATCTACAGTCAACTGCAAACAGGTATACCAACCTCGGTCTCATTAACATCCATCATCAATACAGACAGATGCTGGATTGCTACAAGTCAGTCCACAATGGTCCATTTCACCAATAATTCCCAAAATGTACTCTCGTTAACCGTAAATGACACTTCCCATCATGCAATGGTCAATTCAAATGGAGATATTGGAAATATATGCTTATCAAGTGGTGAGTGTAATTGCTGCCAAGATAACTTTACAAACACGTTGGGAATAAGTCCAAGGGTCCCAGCTTATCAATGCTTTATATGAGTTTGTCGTGAGTGGGGTGTATGAAAATGGTGGTATGTCCAGTCTGAGATTAGATGAAATGAGTGGCGGTTTATGGTGACCAGACAAAGATTAGCCTGTACTATCATCAATGTCAGAACGAAGATGGGATGAAACTTCACAATAAAACACTAGACAGCATGAATACTCATCTTGCTTCGATTGTGACTTGGGGCAGATTTGTGCTCGCAAACAGTTTCTCTGTAAACATATTTTATCACTGCAAATGTACATGTCCAAAATATCTGGATTTTATGTCGCACAGTATTGTCATGGAACAAAGCAAGAATGTTGATACATAAATGATACTTGCGCTTGCTATAATTATTTAGCCTTAGTAAGTCCTTTGATATTTTATTTTCAAATAACAAACATCATTCCTGGTGAAAGAATCCACATAAATTTTTGGGACAGGCAATATCATGTCTTATTCAAAACATGGCCTTTGTCAACAACTTCATCATGTGATGGCGAAGAGCCCAACTTGGAAACAAAAAAAGATTAGAGAATATTCAGAGCATAGATCCCCAAAACCAGATCTGATGAGTCTGAAGCTACTATGCCCTAGCATCTCGGGAAATCGGAACAGTTCTTGCATATTTATGTTTCAAATTTATGTTGACTAAACACAACAAAAATAATCTGCCGATCCATAATAGTCGACTCTAACAACAGGGTAAGTTTTGTTCATTTGCAATGGTTTTTGTTTTAATTACTAAAGTCAAAACAGTTAGTTTCAAATAAGTACTTACAGCTAGGTGTCATTCACGTCTAGTAACCTGTACAATGGTTCAGTTCTAGAAACAGACTCTCTTTCACCATTGATTACACTTCCCATAATGCAATGGTCAATTCAAACGCTAGATTAAGCTGTATTCGAGATGTAATGCTATGGCCTCAAAATATTACAGCAGGGACCAGACGATATCATGAGCAATCACCCAGGGACCACAGTTATGAAAACAACCAAGATGGCGGAATTGACCATCCAATCCTTTAAGTTACAGGGGTTTAAATTTTTTTAAAAGCCACTTGCCACAGGGCAAGTGACTTCAAAAAAGTAACTTTTCCTGACTAGTTTTCCACTTGCCCTGAGTTTATGACACAATGTTTGATGTTATTGTTTACTGCACTATTTACTGAAGAGTGATAAATTGCAAAGAACAACAGCTCTGAATTACAGTTATTGTGAAATGTAATAGCTACATTATGAGCAAACATGAAATGAAACCCAAGTTTATTTGCAGTTTGAAATCATAAGCAGAATACCAGTAAGATAGCATTATTTGACTGCCCGAAATGAAAACTGACTTGTCCCGGGCATCGGGCGATGGGATTTTTGAACCCTTGAATTTAGCTCATACTATAAGAACTAACTGCCAGGGAGACTTTTTCACCCTGGATTTCAACAGGGTGGCCACTTTGGACACACACTTGGTCTACACTCCTTGAAGTATCACAAAAATCTCACATTGAGAATGATTGACATTTGAAAGAATGAAGGAGTGAGTTTAGTTTTACACACCTTTTGTGGCAATATCACGGTGGGGGACACCACAAATGGGCTGCACACATTGTACCCATGCAGGGAATCGAACCCAGATTGTCAAATGCAGAGTGAATGCTTTGACCAATAGGCTACCCCACCTCCACAACATTTGAAAGATAGACTCTAACACTGCTCTGTCAAAGTTGAACAAACTTATGAAAATACTTTCAGTTATCCCAGGTTCGATAAGAGCATAAAATGATGACAAATGCACTGACCAGCTCTTATTTCAAGACTACTGAAAGTATGACACCTCTGTGTTTGACAGCATGAAAATTTCAATATAATCCTCAACTTCACAGCATATACCACTGATGTCTACACCAAGATAATTAAGTAATATATTTCTAAAAGACTTTCAGAAGTGTACGTCAATCCGATGTACAAACAATATATAAACATACACAGAAAGCTGTCAACTACATCCTTTAACCTTTCAGCATATTAACATAATCAGAAAAAAAAGTATACCTGGAACTTAAAACACTGCATAATGTACAAATCAAGTAACTTTATGACAGGCCAAATACTTTCCAAAAGTAACCCCAGCATACATCTACTTCAAGTCTGCGCATACTTTTCTTGTAACATAACATAGAACTGAAGCTATTAATGATAAAGTCTGGGAACTCCAAAATATGAGAACTATGATAAAGTAAAAATTTACCTTTCACTTAATTGTAATTTAACAGCACTTCTTACGAAGTTTAAAAAATCGGTTTGCAGTAAATGATGTATAAGTTACGATCCTGAAACGACACTACCCTCCTTGTTAGGTTTTGATACTCCCAAGCCTTGCCATAAAAATGACTATGATCCTATTCCCCTAAAACAAACAATAATTCAAAAGGTTGGTCACCTGTAATGAGTTCTTCCCACAAATTCCTAAATCCCTAATATCGGCCTGCTACTTACTGGGGCTTTACGAACAAAGACAGATGTCGGCCTGATCACGTGGCAGGAATAATCAGCTGTGGACATTCCTCGTATATTGAATGATATACCAATTTGTCATCTCACACTTAATATCAGTAATCTCTCTAATCTCTATATCATGTGGTCGTTGATGTTAAGACAGAAAGCTGTTCCACGAGGTCAAGTCACCCATACTTGTTCATTTCCATCCCACCAGGGGGTGCTGGTAACTAAAGATGTGTGGATTATAGTCTAAGTGTCAGAGATTTACCATGTGAAGGTGGAGGGATAGTTTCTAGGGGGCATCTCTACCAGTGTCACTGTCAGGGGCATTGGGATTAACATAATATCACTGGTTCCAAATAATCGGAAGATTCTGGCAGTCTACAAATTAGCCACTGGCCCGCTAGCTAGTGGCTGGTAAAAATCCAGTCAGGACAGTACATCTCCACAGTCACATCATGAAGTGATCTCTTTGATGGGCATACCACAAAAGTCTCTCATGATGTAATCTCTCGGATGGACATACCACAAAACTCTCTGACAAAATGATCTCTCGAATGGACATACCACAAAACTCTCCCATGAAATGATCTCTCGGATATACATACCACATACCTTTCTCGCAAAGTGATCTCTGACAGTCATACCGCATACGTCTCACTACTTGATCTCGGTGGTGGTCATACCATGCAACTCTATGTATGTTAAAACTGTCATATCGCTAAGATCAGTATGTGAACAACTGGGCTGGTTGGTGTTTATTCTGCAGTTTGTATCAGTTGCAGTAATAAGGCAGTCTTCTTGCTTTCAGTTTTCTACAGTACGTTTTCAACCACATACTCCTGAATCAGAACAAATTGTAAATACTCATGTCTTGTCCAGGAAAATGAGGCAATGACATCTTTCAAACAAACATTTTAAACCAGGGTTCCATTCTTCCCTAGAATCCACACCGCGAATATACCATAATCGTTGCTTAAAAAATGGGGTCATGGGTCAAGTTACAATAAAGTCATGAAAGGGGCCTCTTGAAAGTACTTTTACTTCATAAAGGTTTATCAAGGATTAAAGAATAAACGTCCTTGCCAAGAAACCTCAAGAGAAAATGGCAAATATTGTTCAAAAGTTTATTACTTTAATGCTCTCATTTATCATAAACTACGCGGATCTGTGAACTTTCCAGTTCAGGTTGTAGATTTTGCCTATCATTTTCAGCAGACTTCTAGATAAATCCCAGCTTTATTCTCAGTTTTGACAACCGATAGATGCGTGGCACAAACAAAATCCCTGAAAAGTTACCTCCCTTGGAAAATTTAAAGAATCTGAAACACTTTTGATGATTGCGTGAGAGTGGGATTTTCCACTGCTTTTAACTATATTGCAGACACAGAACTCCAGACATCAAAGTGAGCTTCACGATTTCAAATCTCATGTGGGTTTCAAGGTCGGGTCATAAGCATAGCGCATTAACCACTGGACTAACTGCTGGTCTCAATGACCTGCAGACATTGATTTAAATGGTTGCCAATGTATAGTTCAACACAGTCAACAAATTCAATATAATTGCAAATACCCATCATTCTTTAAGATCTAAAAATACTCTATCAAAAACATTCATGGTGTGACATTCTAAAAAATGAAATAGACAAGACCTCTTTGCACTTTGACTTAGTATTTCCATTCAACAAAATCAACAACATGAAAAAGATACTTAACACTGCCTAATTCTGTCAATTCACACACGTCTATTCCATATTCCATTTTAAAAATTTTGCTTTAATCTGTATAGTCATGAGTAAAACATATCATTAAAAAAAGTCTGTTCCAAACAGCTATGAACACCTAGATTCTTTCATATTACCAAGCTACCAGACCTTGACTCAATGATCCTTAAAAATGAACACACACTTTTTCAAATCATCCTTATTCATGATCGATCATTAATCATGTTATCTCACATTCCTTTGCTTTTCAAACTATGACCAATCATGAAGTTAGAACCAATAACAGAAGCAGGCATAACCAAGTTTTAGTAAACCGCCCTAGTAACCATTATTCAAGCTGTATTTAAAGTCTGTTACTTATGGAGACTGAATTTGGTTCTAAATAGTCATGTAGGTGCTGTGACTATCAAATATCTATTACGAAGTGGTGAAATTATGAAAATTAACATGAAAGTTGACTTTAGTGAAACTGGCTGAGGAAAGAGTAGGCCAACTCTAGTAATATTCCAGCAATATAAATGCAGTCCACACCAGAAATATGCTTCACACATTTTACCCATGGGGGCAACAAATGCAGATTTTGAGCATGATGAGGAAATCTTTAACCCCTATGCCACCAAACCACCCTTGGGCTGAGGAACAGACACACAAGAGTTTGACAATATGGGGAGCAACTAACAAACCATAACATTGGGTTGTGATTAGCCTGTACATTACCAAATGCTGATCACACGCATGTATAGTAATTGAATCCTTTAAAGAGGCAAGTCTAGATAAGATAGGAGGACAGTACATAAGGACTCCAGTCTGTTATTCATCATTCTTTGAAAAATTATCATTTGAATTATCTATTTTTACCATAGGGAATTGTACATGTCATGAAATTTACTATGAGCATAGAAAATGTGTTTTGAAATAACCTTTTTGCTAATGTGCCTATGAGAAGTTCTGAAATGATTTTTTTTAAATTATTCTAATATGAAATTAAAAGAAAAGGACACTTTTATCATGGCTACTCTTTACTGAAACTGATAAATTGCAGTCACTGATTATTAAAGTGATTACTGCCATTTTGTCACAAATGGAAGGTAAATTTTAATATTTTTCAGACAAAAAAGTAAAACTATATTCTGAAAATGGTGACAACAGGAATTTAGTTTTTAATTGAATGACTGATAAACAATTATGCCATAATGCATTATTTGTAAATATTTGAAATTAGGGTTTTCAATAATTTAGGACTGTTGCCTTATTTTCCTACTTCAGATCAATAAATTTCATTTAAAGCTTCCCTTTGTTAGAAGATAGTATAATGAAAATTGGTAAATAAATAAATAAATAAATAAATAAATAAATAAATAAATAAATAAATAAATAAATAATCATGAGTATGATAATGATTGTGAAAAACACAAATGGCATGAACGGTCACGCTGATGAACTGAATTACTTCATTAAAATAAATAATTTGTCAGTTCAGACAAGTGAAAAAAATGGGGACTGTTCTTCTTTCCTGATCATCATTACGTCCACATAGAAGGTAACTGGAAGAGCCATTATAATCAGCTGAACTGAAGCACATTAATCAGGCTCATTTTGAAGCACATATTCATCCCCTATTGATAGGGATATTCTGCAAATTGACATGTATTTTGTATTTTCATGTATCGCGATACAGGTCAGTGTGAATAATACATTGTATTGAAACCCATGTGTGGTTTTGTGTGAGTGTTTTGGTACACAGCTTCAATCTTAAAATTTTGTTCTTTAATCACCCTGGTAACCAAAGCACAATTTATGGATTAATTAAAGTTTCAAATTAAAATTTCCTTAAAAGTTCTGGACTGAATAAACTTTTTTGAGAATATATTTTCTGATTTTAATATAAAATTATCCAACTTCATTAAATGAGAGACTCAGTTCCTTAGAAAATAGTTCTATTTACCCTATGCCAATACATAGATGAATGAATACATGATATTTCTATTATTCTTTTCTTGACAATATTGTCGTTTCCATTTCAACATGTAGAGTATATATATATATATATATATGCAACAACTACTCCGGTTTGTATTTGATATCACAACCACTAAAGATACAATCTTCTGGTTGAAAGATTACTCTGGACTTGTTCACTGAAGTGAAAATTCACTTTTAACTTCTAACTGTGTACGTCAGTTTATGTGTGCTATAGAAAGCAGACTGTGAATGATAAGAATTTTAGCTATCATTCAATTCCATTAAAAAGGTGAGAAGCAATTTAGTTTCACAGCACGGTAAAAGTAGGATCTTTAGCAACTTACTGAGAATATTTCATTTGGGTTAAGAAGTCAATGTTTCATTATTTTCCATAATAGCAGGTAGTCATTGTGAAAATATCAAACAGTGTCCAAATGAGTCCACTTATGGATGCTGAACTAAAATCACAGAATGTTATCTTACTTTTAGAGTGAAATATAAGTGAATTTGTTACAGAAATTAAACGTCTAGGGGCAATGTTTTCAAGACATAGTGGTGATAATGAAAATTTCCTACGCGACCATAAAACTGGAATCTGAGAAATAATTCTCAGAAATGATAATACAATATCTAAACTCTTTCATGCAGGACTTAATCAAATTTGAAATTGCAACAGAAATAGTTGATATTTAAAACTGTATGATCAATAATATTGTAAACAATGAAACTGAGGCATTAATTAAAAAACAAATTCAAAATATCAGATAAGTTTTGTTTTTGACAAAGTCAGACATATATTGCATTTACTAGTATCCACAAATCCAGGCCAAACAATGACTGACGACTACCAGTGTTTTCTCAAATTTCTGTAGTTGATGTGCCATGGCACTATCAGGATTTAATATATCAACTTTCAGATGTAGAACATTTTGTTAAAAACACTCCATCACAGGATAAAAACATATTTGATATGTGTTAGAATTATATAAACAGTACCCACACTACTTTATTTAAGCATTGTATATTAGTGCTCAATATGTTATATACCATATATCTACTATATGTATACTCTAAAATAAGTTCAATGAAAATTAATGAAAGTATGAATTTAACACTTGTTTTGCTGTTTAAGCTACTTCAATTCTACAAGATGAATCAGTCAACATTCAAAGTATGTGATAACCTGGAAGTCATTAAGATCAATTATCGAAACAATTGCGTGCTATTTTCAGATATGTTATTGTATTATTTCTTGGGTTAAGATAGGCCCATGAAGGTAAAGTGCATGATTTTATATATTTTAAAATTTCATTGTGGGAAACAGATATTTGTTCTTGGTTAGTAACCACAGAAGACGTGAAAAATTCTTATCAAGAAAAGAAAAACCTATTGTCATTGTGAGCTAATATATATTTGATAACAATGCACACTCAATACTAATGCACTTGGCAAAACATCTACAGTTCACTTGACAATCACTGTTGGCAGAGACATCACAGATTTGGTATATATGTTTTGGGAAATATATATATGGCATTTTAAATTAATTTTAATGTGTTTACTCACTTCTAAGATTTCTTCCTTCAGAATCAGGCGTTCCTCTATCATACAAGTCTCCAGGCTCAGACTGGTTTTCGGAATTGGTGTCGCACCCAGCAGAGCTTATACTAGAGGGACGTTCTTCCTTCACAATAAAAGGTGTGGAGTCCCTTATGCTGGTCGAGTCTGGGTTCGACTCACTAAAATTTGGATCACAATTTTCGCTGCTACTATAGTGACATCCCGAATCGTCCAATTTCGCCTTCTTGGCTGGTGTAAATGCTGACTGGTAGTTATCTACCCCTTCAGAACTGTTCGGCCCCAGGGGGCGAAATGCTCCCCCACCCCCAGGGCTTATGAGGCCCACACCCCTGTCCAAGTTGGATCTGACGAAGGGAGGGAGGGGGGCATAGATTGGAGGGGAGAATGGGTCCCCTGGTCTGTACATAGTAAATGCAGTAGTGTTGAAAGGTGTAGGCATATCCTTGTCCAGTCCCTGTCCTTGGAATGGATGGGACGAGGGCATTCTGGCTGCTTCATGTCCCTCCGCAGTTGACGCCAACACCATGAGCGCTGGGGATGTCAACGGATTCGGCACAAATGATGTGTTCTCCATTCCTGCGTTTCCTGGTGGAGGGGTAAAGAATGGTTTAGGCCACAAGTTAAATCGAAACATGGCGAAATCTGTCAAATTACTCATGGCAAGTGTGCAATATCAAAACAGTTTTCTCAGATTTTCTGAGTAACTATATGCCAATACAAAACTACTGGGATGACACTGTTGTCACAGGAATACTATCCACTAGTCACATCAGCAGTAGAGAGACATGTGTAAAAAGTCCAAGAGCTACATCCTACTGTGGCTTGTCGGAGAGCTGAACCCAACAGTCTGTCACCCAACAGTTCACTTTACACACTGATCAGTCCGTCCCAGCACTTACACTACAACTCATTTGACACAATGAATGGGCTTCCATATATGGGAACCCCCGTGACGTCACACTCTACCAATCACTTTGGAATACACAGTGAAAATAACAGAAGTGTTAGACAACGAAAGGGCAGTTAAATATGAGAAATAATGGCTAACCATAAATCTACTTTGATTAGGTTGCTAACTTGACACCCATTGATTTGACAAATAGAAGGATGAAAGCGGATGAGCGCGGATTCGTTTTACTCCTGTTTGTAAACAATCCAGCGCGCTCAGTTGGCTTGCTCTATGACCTATAATTACTCGACGAAAATTGCAAGTTTAAGCCAACAAAACAAGAAAATAATTGAATATTCAGAAGGATAAAAGGTGGACTCGATAAGTGATTGGCATATAATCATGTATTTCAGATCGATGACAATGAATATTGACAGATAGATATTGGGTATACCTACTCGATACTCCCAACTTCTAGTGGTCGCCCGGCCTCGTTTTCGATACGGGGATGTCCTCGCGGGCATTATGGGAAGGGAGGGATTCCCCGACCCATATTCACTTCCGTATTTGATAGCAGACGAATCTCTGTGGGTTCGTCACTTCAAAATGGAAAATGTTCCAAATGTTGTGGTTATTTATTTCTCTGTGTGTTAAAAATCATACTTTCGTATGATATGTAAACTGTGGATAGACTTTTATATTTACATTTATATAGCTGACAAATTCAAGATCGATTTTATCGTGTCTCATTTGTAAGCGTTTCTAGGCATCGGCTTGTTTCCTTCTAAGTTTAGTTTTATTTCACATTGAATTCAGTCTTACTGAAAATTTTACACGAAGGTAAGATAAATATATGCTGTCTGCAACACCTTTAAACATATAACTTTTATGAGGTGGTTCGACTGATGTAAAATGAACGTGTCATTTAATCAGAGTCACACATGTCTCTAAACATCAATGTCGTAACCGAGGCTGGTAACATTTAAGTGTATTTGTACTGCATCATCGTGGACCAGTATTTAGTCAAAGAAATATAGTTATGTACTTAAATAAAAGTCCAAATGAAACACTTTCAAGATTTGCTGAGTCATTCGACTCAACGGTCGTTGTGTCTCATCTCAATACTGTGAAATGCCATAGTTTATCAACAGTGTGCAGTTAGCTTATATTAAGATGGCAGTGTGAATTTAGAACATGCCACTTCTAGTTTGTTGAGTAAGTTTTTACATCTCCGATTGTCAAGAATGTTTTCAATAACCTGTGGGCGTCATGGTTGTGTTTTGTACCTTACTTTTTCACTCAGCCTGCTTTCAGTTTAATAATGTTTTGATAATGTTCCTATGTGTTTAGTCAAATTCACATTCTAGGCGTATACTTTCATTTTATATCTGTTCTAACATGTTAGGTAGAATGCACATACAGCACCCTAGATGTCTTTGAACAACATATTAACTCTTTATAAATCAACTAAGGAGAGAACATTGTTTCTTATATATTCCAGCTGTTCTGAGCATTCACCTCCCACGTGCTGAATGTACGTAGGTAAATAAAGTTTAGTATAATTTTCAAACGGAATGTCACTGGTAACTATAGTAACGTTCTCTGTGTGGCGGATTAACCAGTTGCCTGTAAATATCTCACTTTTCACCGCACTTTTCCTTGTGTATAATGGGAGAGAGGAAGGCATATTAGATGGAGACGTGTGTTCTGAAATCAAAGGAATCTTTGACATCCATTATGTGCATATCCGCGCTGACTTCGAACTACCCTAACGAACCACAGCCTACTCCACCTACAATACCCTACCCTATAAACACACAACCTTAGCTTTCCGAACCATCAAAACCCTTCTGAAACACAGCCTATCCCACCAAACCCTACCCTACCACACCTTTCCCAAACCCTATCGAACCACACCTCACCTACAATACTCTACTCTAGAGTACCATACTTTTACTCCACTTTCCGCTAACCTATACTTTACTACACCCTACCCAGCCTGGGACCTACCAACCTTAACCTACCCCCTGAAGACCCCCCTTAATCCCCCGACACTTCTCTAACCAAGTACCATCCTGGCATACAGAACATATCCCTCCTTAGGATACAGAACCCATGAAGACCATACCATCCAACTCGACAAAACAATTCACTCCCAGGAACTATTTCTAGAACGGTTACATAAAACCCTGTATCCACGCGACTTTGATTAATCCGCTTCATTGTTTTCCACATTGGAAACGACTATCAAGAAAAGTTTTCAAAATTATTCATTTCCGTGTTTAAATCTGGAAAGTCAAATTACATGATATGTTAATGAAATTTCAGATCAAGCGGAAACGTTTTCGCCTTAAAAATATAAGGGGTTCCGAGGTGGAATGAATTTGAATGCGTTAGTTCACCTATAGAATCACCTTCAATACTCGCCATGGCCAGTACACGTGGGGGTAACTTATGGGTCGCCGACTAAGGGATTTCTAGCGCTGAGGCTGAAATTTTATGTTAATAAATTCTGTCTGTGAAAGACATGAGCAACAAAAGAGCAAATAGTTTAGACTTAGATGCGAGTTTTGAAAAAAACGGTCGCGTCATAAAAATCTCGTCAAGAGCGTATTGAGTCCTTAAGTCAACATATTTAGGCTGGGATATCAATAGAGGTTGATAAACCAATCATTTCATATTCCACGAGCGCGGCCGATGTTTTTAATTTTACGCATGAATATTGTCGAATATAGTAGTCTCCTTCAAATGAAGCCGAGCAAGTCTGTCAGGAGTTGTTTGGGTCTTCAGTCCCTATTCCAAGTCAGTCTATTCCAGCCGCTACCCTTTGTATGAGAAACCCTTCCGTTGTCAAAGTTCCAAGTCAGTTTCAAGTCGTTTGAAACGATCCTCCTGCGCAGATGAACATTTTATTATAGACAGCATAATAAAGTGACAGCAGCAATCTATCATTTACGGATTCGTTGCTCGCCGCTTTTCAGGCATTGTGCCCCTTTCTGTGAGCAGAGGAAGCTCCATTGATGGTGACACACTTGTATAGGAATCAGCGGCACAGCCATTGACTTGCTTTAGTCCGTGTTTCTGACGGGAGTCTTTAAGTTGTAATCTGTTTTATTACAGAATCACCGAGTCTTCTTTGAAATAAGATTGGAGAGTTCAGGCTAACCCGGGTGGGCGATTTGTTATAGCAAAGAGAGGGAGCTGAGAGTATCTGGAGTGTCACGGATAGCTAAATGTCAGCATCGCCTTGATGGTAAGGCCACGTGTTAATTTTAACTACAAAATTACTTCCACGGCTCATTTTGACAGAGGGTCAATATTTGCAGATTTAGAAAATTTGCATATCGTCAAAATCACGAGCTGACAACTGAGTTTTATCTTAATCCACATTGTCGTCTGCTCGTCTTTTCCCTGCCACGCATTTGGGCGAAAACAATAGACATGCATAGGGGTGAAGGGTAGGGCGACACTACTTGACTCGGTGTACCCCTTGTCGAAATCAGCCAGCCATGCTTCCCTTTTTGGAGTATCTGCACACACATAATTAATATTTGATTAAATCAAGTCACATCTCTCTCCTAATGGTGTGTGACACATCTATGATGAGGAAAGGGATAATTACAACGAACCAGTTTCTGAGCTCCTCTCTGCACAAACGCTCGTATACGTCATTATGACGTAAACTATTTCGAATTAATGAAGCGTAGGATCCTATATCACGTGAGGACAATACGTGATGAAGTCATCAGCAGGAATCCCCAGCAATGGAATTATTTTCCAATCAAAATTACTCACTCGTTTAGAGATAATGATGTAATAATTATCATTTGAAAAAGTGTCAGAAGTTCTCTGTGTGTAATCAAGCACATTAGGCCTTAATCGAGACCAATAAACTAACAAGAACGGTCTTTAATAAGGTATGAACAGTTGACAAAATTAAATGTTAACAGATGATATAATGTTTATCAAATGACGTAACTGTATCTGATTGCAAATCTATACGTTTATATCTATTGGTGAATAGCACCCAACGCTCACATTGTGTCAGATTGGGCAAAGATTCTGATTTTATAAAGATCCCATAAAT
This sequence comes from Haliotis asinina, assembly GCF_037392515.1. NCBI lineage: Eukaryota > Metazoa > Mollusca > Gastropoda > Lepetellida > Haliotidae > Haliotis > Haliotis asinina. Next base: position 30,040,520 of record NC_090286.1, on the reverse strand, counting down.
TTGTTTACCATTTGGGAACAGGGTAAACTGATGAAAATGTATCTTAAGCTGAAAGTATCTCATAACTGTTCTGTTAAAACTAAAAATTTAAAATAGTGTTTATGATATGGACTAAAGAGCTATAAAGATTGTAACCCTTTTCTAACTTAATCATAACACTGCCCGTAATTCTCTGGGTAGCATACATGTATAAAAATGGTGCCGTCTTTTTGCGTACTGGGTCAATACAAAGTTACATATCACATATTTAACTTTCAAACTTATTTGTATTTTCTGTGACTAAAGACAAGTCAGTAACTCACCACAACTTGTGTATTGATCATATGTGTAAGAAGGAACCTGAAATTAAGAAATGGTCACATTATTAATTGAAATATGTTTTTTTAAAATAATTCGCAATCTTTTTGAGTAAGTCTTTAGCGAAATGTTACACCCGAATACAACAGATTTAGAGCTCCTGAAGGACTTCACGCATGGTTCCCATGTGAGGAACTGATCCCTCGACTCTAATGCGACGAGTGACATGCTTTAACCTCAACGTTATTACCTCAGCGTCCCTTAAATTGTAAGCTTTCAAAGAGTGTCTTGAGAAAGTTACCTCTGTAATTATTATACATATAGAATCCCACCAAATGTCTACTGTAATCAAATGTATCAATACACGCTGATTAAAGTTTAAAGCTTTCTTAACGAGTGATGATATATATTTAAAGTTATGTTGACAAGTTTTGACATATTGGATATTAAAAGACACGAGATGAGATTCTGTGAATAATTCAAATTATTTTTTAAACTTTTTCATCTGTCAAACGCAAATAACCAGTGCCTTGCCTGTGAAAGGTACAGGTAACCGGAGTCACGATCCACAGATGCTTCGTACTGTTACGACCTTCGTAACTCCATTGGCTTGCGAATAATGGTACGAACGTTTAGTGGATTTTCGAAGCTCTCTTAGCGCTAAGACAGTCGTAAGTTAATGTTAATGCATGGCACTTACGACTATCTTAGCGCTAAGAGAGCTTCGAAAATCTGGGCCCTTGTTTGTAGCGCTGGGACATTCGTAAACTTATGGCAAACGGTTGAGTTACGCCTGGTCGTAATTTGACGAATGCTTTGCGGATCGGGAAACAGCTTATGTGACAAAGGTATGGGCAATGTGCGAAATAGCAACTAGCCAGATAGCCCATGACTAGTAAACATTCAAACAACCTCCACAGTCATTGGCACGACTGGTTAGTGAAATTTCATGAGATCATTTTTTATGGTATTTTACCTTTTAAAAATCTTTTCGTTTAGTTTTCTACATTCAAAGTTCGGACTAGTGGATCATTTTGTGGGCAAACAACTTTCAGGCATAGCTAGCCCGACTGACCAGCAAAATTTGGAAACTATTTCGCACACTGGATATAAATAGTGTCATTTGACTGAGACAGACGTCACTGAAACCGATGACGTCATAATTGTCAGAAGATCACCATGATGCAGTCGCATTGTAGCGACATATCCCAAGTTTCCCAACAAGTTAGATCCAATTTGGCCGAGAAATGATAAATGAGAACAGGATTACTTTCTCCTTTTCCTTATTAGTATACATGGCTTTATGACGTCTGTGACATGACTGAGGCTTTCACTGTGAAATAGCACTTCCGTTATGGAAGCTGCGACATGATTACAGCTTTTACTCATCAGATCACAGGTACTGTGTTTCCTATTCTTCATGTCAGCTTCATAACAGGTATTATATATGTATAATTTGGAGGAGAGTAGCCGGAAATCTAACCATCCTTCTCAGACATTGTTGATCTATGGAGTCACAAGGCAGAGCAAAAGCTATGTCGTTTTATAGACCGCAATTTGTCTGAGGACAAATATACACGGCTGTGAAGTCGTGGTTGGCATCATGAAATTTCTTTAGGCAGGGCTTTCATTGCGTCCGTTTTTTCTTGCGTTGCGTCGTGCGTTACGTCAAACAATAAACGCAAGTCTGTAATTTTATCATTTATACCTTACACTACGTCCGTTTTCTAGGTGCGTTGCGCTGCGTTGAAAATAGGTCTTGCAGTATTTTTGACACAACGCAAATTGAGACGCAGAGGGTATTTTGCCAACACGTGATTACTTCCGGTGAGTTGTTTTTGTAATTTCTTGAACGAAACAAGCCAATGTAACATGTAATCCTCGTAAATGGATGACTTATCAAAGCTTCAAAGGATGTAAAACTTATGAAAGCGTTGACAACAGATGCTAAGGGCACATAGTATCTATAAGTAGATAACTGTCGGTTTCCAGTTCCGATGAATTATTACTGCAAATTAACAACCTATTGGTTGGCATATCTCTGTTAAATTGTAGAGATGAGATGATTTCTATTGTTAGTGAATATCACTTTCACAATAGGTCAGTAAGTGTTCAAAAGTATTATACGCTGACCCATGAAGATCCGTGTCAGGACTGGTCTTCAGTAACCCATGCTTGTCGTAAGAGGGGACTAACGGGTAAGAGGCGACTAACGGGTAAGAGGCGACTAACGGGACCGGGTGTTCAGGCAGCTCGCTCGGCTAGCTATTCCTGAACGTTCGTAGCCCTACGTACTTCTTAAGCCCATTCTTAATACATTGGGTACGATCAAAGTTAAGAATTCTTAGGACTACGAACGTTTCGAGAATAAGGGCCCTGGTTAACACATGTCATCGTATCCTAACGGCGTAGAACGATGCTCGTGACGTCAGTCATTGGATTGTGTGATTCACGTTCGATTATTTACGGACCGTCATATGGCAGGAATATAACTGAGGCGTGCGTTAAAAAATGATTTTATATTTTCCCCAATTTTAAGAACAGTCAAAATATATTTAGTTATGGATAGTGTTGACTGGTTCCATACATCTACTGTTGAACATCATTTTCAAGTAATACACGTATAAGTGAAATGTATGTCAATTCCCGTGATATGTTTAGCACGATGTTTCGAAGTATATTCTTCCTCCTCATCAGAATATCCCCCGACACGGTGACATCCATAGATTTTCACTCTAGTGAGTGAGAGAATGTGGTGTTGGGCCGTTTTCAGCAATATTCCAGCAATATCACGGCGGAGAACACCAGAAATGGACTTCACACACTGCACTGTGTAGAATCGAAACCGAACCGGTACTGTGGCGAGCGAACGTTTTAGCCACAAGACCACCCATCACCCCATTTCCACTCTACCTTGTAATGGTTTTTGTTTGGAATTAACAGATACGTAACAGATTCGCTTGTAGGTCAGACATTATACACTGTTATACATTGACTAAAACCTTGCATAAAGTCTAAAAATAATTTTGTACCACGCAGTCCATATAATGCTGGTGTTTCATTATAGCCGGGGTAGCCCGGTATATCAATCATTGATCTAACGGGAGAGTGAGTTTAGTTTTACTCCGCACTCAGCGTGACGTTCGAACGCTTCAACGTCCGGGCTACCGCTCCGTTCAAGAACCAAACACAAATGACTCTCCCCATCTTACGCCCGAAGAGAAAAACATCTGTCGCTAATGACCGTTTCAGATATGAGTCAAAACATAAAATGAAGAGCTCGATAATGAATATCAATGTAGAAGAAAATCACGTGCAAGTCGCCAATCAATACACGATTTTACGGTCCGTGTCTCCGGTTTCGACCGGACTCTCAAGACCTGCTACACTTGCTGTGATTAGAAGACATTTGTGATGTATCGTTTGTTTGTTTGTCTGTACATTATAGTATCGATCTGAGATACATTTGTAAAGCTCTGACGACTGTCCGACCTTGCCCACTTGCATCGAGTCAATATTGTATTGGAACCACAGTGTATTTCGTCGTAAATCTCCCATCTTCTACCACATGTGCGGGTCGGCCACGAGTATTCAACAGCCAATATGTGACCAAGAGGCATTCTCTATTCACACACCTCTCACAGATGGTGGGTAATGTGTATTTTTCCCAATAGGGGCGTTGCTCCTTTACGGTTGTCATATTTATAAAACATTTATTTTCGAAACGTGTGAAGCATTTTCCTATAATCGTTTCTCCACTGATTTGACTGTTAAGCTGTTGAAATGATTATCTCACACCAGTGACGCTTCTATCTAATGGCACTCGCTTATTTATTGACGTTGACATCAATGGCCTTTTTGACCTTCACTTATTAAATGTTCGTGCCGATTTGTGTTGTTTTCTCGCCACAAATGTTATGCTTTCTATAAATTATGATTCCTATAAAGGCACTACTCACTTGACTTCCTACCTTACTCATCACAATTCATCTGGTGTCACACATTACGTCATTTTATTCTGTCAAGAACTGTTAGGTTTCCATGTCAAGATTTCGCCTTAAGACATCCAATTTGTCAAACCAGAAGTCTGAGAGTATTTTATCCAAAATGACAATTTAGTCCCTCGTATTATACCCTCTGTAACTCAATGTCATTGCATACGTTCATTTCTTGCATTTATTCATCATTTTTAAACAATAGTCTCGTGATTTCACTATGTCCTTCCTTTCTCTCAAGATGATATTTCGTCGAATGGCAAATAAGATATCACTTCATTTTATCGCACTATTTCATCTGATGCAAGTATGCATGTCACTCTCCCATATTGGCGTCTCATGTCATTCACTCACTAAACACATGTATCGCAACTGCGCATATCGATGTTTACGATGTTGATCAGTGGATTGCCTACTCCAGACTCTATTATTTACACACCGACTTCATATATCTGGAATATTGTTGAGTCTGACGTAAGACTAAACTCACTCACTGTTACACACCATGTCATTCTTCCAGTTATTCAACCCATGAAGGTCTCGGGGTAGAATAGGCCTTAAAAGCTTGCTTGCCATAAAAGGCGACTGTGGTAAGAGGCGACTAACAGGATCGGGTGGTCAGACTAGCTGACTTGGCTGACACATGTCATTGGTTCCCAATTGTGCAGATCGATGCTCATGTTGTTGATCACTGGATTGTCTGGCCCAGACTCGATTATTTACAGACCGCCGCCATATAGCTTGAATATTGCTGAGTGTGGCGTAAAACTAATCTCACTCACTCCAGTTATTCTGTATTCTCGTCTTGTGCCAGTTCCCATGCATCCTATGTTTCTCCGCACCTCTCCCTTACTTATCTCATATACTTTCATCCCCTATTTTACCGTTATATTCTCTGTATATGTCTTCTTCTGATAAACCATACTCAAGAATGTCACCCAGTCGCCTGGTACTTGTCTGGTTTTAGCTACGAACCATCATGCCCCGTGGAATCGGGTGTGGAATGGTCTTTAGCAGCCGTGCTTGTCGTAACAAGGAACAAGTGGGATCGGGTGGTGAGGCAAGCTGATTTGGTTAATAGTGTCCATTATTAAGTGTAATAGTTTGAATATTGCCGAGTATGATGGTAAACTACAGGCGCCCAGTCTTCATTAAAGCCTGTACTTACAAACTTTGTTTTTTAAGCGTCTTAGTGATAAGCGTACGTAAATCTATGCTATGGGTATGGGAATATAGATACGATCTTCTTGTCGAACTGTTTAGAACCAGACAAATCTTTATTGTTTTATTTTCAAATATTTTTTTCTTTTATTATTTTTTTTACAAGCTGTCCTAAAACAGCTGCTAACTGCATCAACCAACCAGTTCCATTTTTTTTTTCATTTCAATCTCTGCCACCGTCTTTTCTCTCGAAATGTCATCATGGCCCTGTTCTTGAAAAACGATCTTAGTCGTAGCTCTACGACCGCCTTGTTAAAAGCTGCCAATGCCTCAGAGTGATTGCCTGGTTCTAGTTCGGAGCTACAGAACTATTCTCCTCTACTGTATGGAGGGGCGGTTGTTAAAGCGTTCGCTCCTCACGTCGTAGACCCGGTTTCGAATCCCCACATAGGTATAATGTGTGAAGCCCATTTCTGGTGTCCCCCGCCGTGATATTGATATATGATATTGCTAAAAAGCGGTGTAAACTCCAGCTCACTCACTACTGTATGGAAATTCTCAAAGGCAACGCTACAGGTGACAATGACGGGGCACCGTCACACCCAACTAAAGCTGTTATTAAGTGTCAGTTTCTGCCTCAGTGGGTTAATGGCCATCCTAGTGGCCATCCTGATGTAGTGGTCCACAGTGTAACGCTGTAATGGATGTCCGATTCAGCCCTCTGTTTGTCCCGCATGAAGTCATCGTGCTGGCCAATGAGCCGGTGACTTCTCGATGGCGCAGCAAATGGTTCATCAAAAATTGCAGTTTGGGCCCCCATTGTCGGAGGCTGATAGAACTGTAGTGCAAGTCGGGTGAATCTTAAGAAATGAAAAATATGATGATTCGTGTTTGTCATCAATATTCATTGCGAGTAATATAAAAAGAAGTCCAAAAGAAAGTTTACAACCATGCCCGATGCTGGCCCAGCCACTGTCCAACATGAAATGGTTATGATTTGACCTTAACACGGCGGTGCTTTGATGACTGTACTCTTTCTGGTACCCGTTTTGATGGCGTTTGTCAAAATGGCTTGACGTGGAAGCAATGGTTCAGCTGTCGGATGTTAATGTAGCACCCTTTTTTCTGAGACATCGAATGCCTTAAACGACTCGTCCCTCCGAAGACCCGAGTTTGATTCCCCACATGGGTACAATGTGTGAGGCCAATGTCAGGTGTCCCCAAAGTAATATTACTAGAATATTGCTAAAACCGGCGTAAACCATATATACTCACTCACTTCAAACTAAACCGTCACTATGCTTCAAAGTCCCTGAACAAAATTATTTCTTTTCCACCTAGCCCTCCCTGCATTGCTAAAACCCTAAATGAAGAAGTCTAGATTCTATTCACCCTCACCGTAACAGGATCCTTTCAAAGTTGATGAATTCCAGATTCGCACCTAATGTCAACCTTTATTTGCCAACTGCGCCCGTAGGCTCACCAGACAAAATACAAACGTCGAAAATCTTTGTCACCTTGGTTTCTCCTCTCGAACAAACGTGGTTTTGTACGTTCGTCAATTCTTATACCCATGATATCATCCATGCGTTCATTTCTCTGTATCCCCTGAAGACCCGGGTTTGATCTTGAGTACCCCATGCTTGTTGTAAGGGGCTACTATAAAGGGATCAGGTGGTCAGCCTCGCTAGCTTGGCTGACACGTGTAATTCGTATCCCAATCGTGTAGATCTATGCTCATGTTGTTGATCACTGGGTTGTCTGGTCCAGACTCGATTATTTACGGTCGGCCACCATATTGCTGGAACATATATACTCTTGTGCTTATGAATATTGATGAGTGCGGCATAAAACTAAACTCACTCACGTTAATATGTACATTTGGTTTGCATCTTATGGATATGAAGAACTGTGAAATGGATATCAGTCCCTGTGATAAGGTTTCTCTTAACATAGTATTATATAACCATGCCACTCAAATTTCGTTAGGGATAACCAGATACGTTTTCCCCTGATAATATATGTGCGTATATGCAAGTCAGTTTTAATAATTATAGAAAGCTAGAAATAACCCTAAATTTGAGTATATATTTGTTCCAAGGGTTAAAGCTCCAGGGTCGGTTAAATGGGGAGACAATTCAATTTTTCCAGTGTTGCTAATTCGTCCATACGTTTAAAAGTGACAGCATCCCAAGAGCAAGGATATTGCAACTGCTTGGACAGTTAACACAGTTAATTCAGGGTCTGGATTGTATGACCCTCTAACCCCCTGTGGAGTACAACATAACATTCTTTTAACCCCAAATGAAGTTAGAAATGTAATTCAACTATTATACAACATCCTCTAAACTGAACCTTGAATTGTACCTCTCTTCAAAGGGTAATCTACTTATACTCTCGTCTGTCAGACCAGGCGCGAACCCCCGGACTAATTAAATCTCGCCTAAGAATGTAATCGAAGTAACTAATGGCGGGATGTAACGGCTAGGAGTTACACGTAATACGACAACAATAGAGACGGTAAGGTTTATGGCGTGCCGTGACTTCGGACGCAGGTGCGGGATTCATTCGGGTCTTAGTTTAGGGAGCTGTGCAGTCATACAAATACGTGACATGCCATTTTATATTATTTACCTGTCTGAGTGATTTGAGCTCCATAAATGACTTCTATAGAAAACCCGACCCACTGTAACACCTCTCGTTCTACCTTTGTACCCGTCAGGACAATGGTGGAGATTTCACGTGGTGATAAATTCGTCACGTATTTCACAATTAGTGTTGGTGTGTGTTAATTACGTTTTGAGGATATTCTAGAAAGGGTATCACCTTGGGGTGACGTGTTTTGATTGTTTATTTGGAAGGAAAAACAGAATCATGAAATATAAAGAAAGAACTTTTTTACACAGTTTTATACATAATGCCAAGAGGGGTTTAATTATGTGAATGGTTTTTTTTGTTTTGTTTTTTAAAATAAACATGCTTTCACGCGTGTCTCTTCAGCTGTCCTGGTGATTAAAACTGAGACTTTATGTTACTTCCGGGACTACACGACCGTTAAAACGAAGGACCAAATAATCCGGACATTTTAAACGCAACCGAACAGCACCACGCATGGCAACATATTAGATAACTTTCCGAAGAGCTTAGGAGTATATATATATATATAAGAGCTTGTATGTTCCAGCAATATGGCGGCGGACTGTAAATAATCGAGTCTTGACCAGACAATCCAGTGATCAACATCATGAGCATCGATCTATGCAACTGGGATACAATATGTGTCCACCATGTCAACGGTGACCACCCGAACCTGAGAATTATCTGATTCATCTTGGACACCACATACTGACGAAGGATCATCTTCATTTATCAAAATCACTAAACTGGTTCTAGGACTATGGACCTAGATAGAGTTCCGAAGTCTGACTGAGATCTCTCACCATCTCGAACACCCTTACATCCCCTTCAAGTTGAAATTTAACTCACATTTGACCTGTTCCAGGAAACAGGGATTTAGATTCTTGTAGATTTCACCCATCAATGGTCCAAACTCAGTTAATAAACTTGCTATCTTATACGACACATGCACTAATTGTAGTAGCAACATTGTTTAACCAAATGCAAAAATAAAATAAAATAAAAAATAAGAAACTTTTTAAGAGGAAAAACATTACACACCATTACAATTTCATCATCGTAACGAGCAAACGCAAAACCATCCAGATTAACCAGATCACCTAAGTTAAACAAATTACAACTTCAGGTTTTACACAGATCTAAATAAGACAAATATGAGCGCAATTCCATCCAACAACTCTGATTGATGCACGACAAGAGGAAGGTTGTTGCAAGCCACCATCCACCCACCTCCCACCCTTGGGTAAACAAATACCCCTCGCCTTTGTTTAACTTGATTTCAAATTTCACACTTCTGAAAAACACAAAGCTATTATAAAACCTTTAACACCCACTTTATTACCTATCAACGCTGGCGATAATCTCGTGTTTCCATAAACTAGTCCCTCGGTAAGACACGAGTAAATTCTTCTCATAGATTGCCAGTGATGAATAGTCACCGGAGCTAATCACTTTAAGATGATATTTGCAATACACCCGAACGCTAAATCTGAATTATCTGTTTTGGCGATTTAGAGTCTTAATTTGCTGCGTTCAAACAACGATCGAGTAAAAGTTATCTCAGCAATGCCAAGCTGGAAGGTAAAATAGGATCTTGCTTGTATCCAGACGTTAAAGCTATTATCGCTTCTTATCTAACTTGTCAGTGTGTGCGAAAACTCGAAGAAAATCTTCACCGCCTCTTAGTAACGTTAGCAATTGATGTAATCCGCCTCGCAAAATGTTCATCTAAAGAAAATTACTTGGCAGAGGGAATTAATACAGCTTTGTACTGTCAGGGGACTTGTGAGTTATCGACTGGGTTATTGTCACAATAGGAACTGTAAGATAATACACGCCCATATCAAACACCTGCTGGTACGAGGAGGTGCGCGCGCATCCCGGAAACGAAAGGTGCGATTGACGTTTTTCAAATTGTTTTGGTCGCACTTATGAAGTTTAAATGGATTAAAACGAACATGATTTGAAAATATATTATTAAAATTATCATTTTTGTTATGCTACCGTAAAATGATTTCGGTCACCCTCTGTCATATATGGTGATACCTTGAGGCGTCAGTGAGTTTAGTCAGGGGGGAATGTAGTTTGTACACTTGACTTAATAAAGGAACGAAGAATCCACACAATAAACCCAACAAAACCATTCGTGGATTCACCCGAAATAGTAATATAATTCGAACACATATATAAGTCAGGGCTGTCTCTCCGCTTGTAGAACAGGGTCAGGTAGACAGGGGAATGTGTGGGGGTGATGATGGAAGCGATAGGCTTCATACAGTGTGTCTATATAGGGAATCGAACCCGGGTGTCACTTGATGAGCAGGCCACCCCACCGCAACTACAAGCGAGGATACATCTTCGAAAGGGAAGGGTACCAGCGTTCGAAATGATCGCCGGGCCGTCAGTTTCAAATATTTGAAGGCCCTTATGGTCTTCAGTGAATTATCTGTCATCCAGAATCTTTCCAATATTTTTTATTGACGTTCGAGAACCATCCATGATTCAATACTAATATACAAATTTCTCTAGTCTTCGCTAATTGATTTTTAGACACAGCGTGAATCTGTATTGAGTAGGTAGGTAGGTAGTGTGTTTATACTTGATCGACATTAACAAAATGGGCCTGCAGATTTCATTCAGGGCCTGTAGATTTTAAAGCCTGCAAGCCGGCGGCAACGGACTCGGATGGCCAACTGGCACATCAAAATAATGCACACACTGAGAGGTACAGTTTACACAGTATTTACAAGAGCGGGATACAAGTGTGGACCTCTTACCATCTTCCATTCACTGATATAATAAAGGCGTTCCTCAAACAATTTCTGTTGTGTTTGACATGACCGGTCTGCACAAAAGAGTGTGCCTACCCCATGCAACAAGTTCCCCCTAACCCCATATCACCCTCCTCCCTCCGCGTATGATAACTTAACACCCATTACCTCCCAAGTACTCATGTGATGAGGGCTAGCCTAATGATTAAAGCGTTCGCCCGTCACGCGAAGGTGCGGGTTCGATTCCCCACACAGGCACAATGTGTGGATTCCATTTCTAGTGTCCCTCGCTGTGATGTTGCTGGAACATTGCTATAAAGCGGCTCAAAACCATACTCACTCACTCCTGAAATATTGTAGTGTCGGTAATATAATATACCAATACATTGTTTTTAATTTGCTTGTAAGTGACATGTATGTTTCTAAAAAAATTCCTTCCCATCCACCTTGTACGTTCTCGTTATACACTCTCTGATATCTCTGTCTGATCGCATCAAAAGCATGGTATATACTCCCTACTTCAACCCACGAATTACGTCACCAGTTTGGTTCAAACCCCTAATTCTTAACCCTCCCTGTCCCACCTAAATCCCATATATTAGGTCTTAACATCCAGGTACTAACAGAGGGTTGATTACATTCTTAGTCTCGTGTCTACCCGTAACCTACCCGATCTAACTGAGAGTATCACCTCTCGTTATTCATCCCCCTGTTACTCATCTTACATGATAGATCCTCATACAACTCCAAAAGTAGAACAGACTTAACAACGTGTGAAATCGCCTTTCAGAAGGCCATTAATGTCAGTCGGGTGGTTTTGTGCAAATGTCACCAGGGACCCCAGAATGTGACAAACACAGAGAGAAATATCGCAAGTGAATCCCCCTACCATATCCCATTCCCCGTCCACCCATTCTTCTGTCTGCATCTGGACCGGTCTACCTTAATCCGCCCTTTCAACTCCAGCGCTGGTCTTGTCAGAGCGCGATGTCAAGTTTATTGGTGATATCGCCACACTTTGCACTATGGGTAAATTGAGCATGTGTTGGCAAGCAAGCAACTCTCTAAGATAATTGACTACAATGGGTGGAAAACCACCCCGTTTTGTCCAGCGTTTAGGTAACACCCCCGACTCTAATCCCATTCGCTACCCGCCAGGTGAATATCAAAAAAGGTATTAGCGTTATGGAGTGTCGAAATGTGACCACGCCACTTTGGGCGGAGGTTTGTAGTGACGGATTCACCGGTTCTTGTACCTCATTTGGTGGTGGGATGGCTAGGTTAAATATTCCAGCAATATGATGGTGGGGGGCACCAGAAATGGGCTTCACGCATTGTACCCATGTGGGGAATCGAACTCGATCCGGTCTCCGGCGTGACGAACCAACGCTTTGACCACTAGGCTACCCCACCACCACTACTTGGTGATGGAACTTAATGGTCAGGTTGCTTGGGTTGTAAAGGAAGATGTTTTTACAACCTGAAAGATGTTGTAAAGGAAGATGTTTTTACAACCCGAACCTGAATGATGTTGTAAAGGAAGATGTTTTTACAACCTGAATGATGTTGTAAAGGAAGATGTTTTTACAACCTGAATGATGTTGTAAAGGAAGATGTTTTTACAACCTGAATGATGTTGTAAAGGAAGATGGTTTTACAACCTGAATGATGTTTGAGACGCTGCCCATTATACTAATGCAAGATAAGTATGAGCTTAGAGTGTAATGGACGTCTGGTCATAAAAACATGTCTCACAATTCATATTATCAAGGTGCTGTTGTATGATGTTTTATGATGCACACGGGTTACTTCCTGCCTTTGCATTATCCGTCTCTTCATCTACATTATTCGACTGTGCTTGTCGTTGGCGACTAACGGGATCGGGTGGTCAGGATCGCTGACTTGGTTGACACGTGTCATCGGTTCCCAACTGCACAGATCGATGCTGCTGTTGTTGATCACTGAAGTGTCTGGCCCAGACTCGATTATTTACCGACCGCCGTCATATAGCTGGAATATTGCTGAGTGCGGCGTAAAACTAAACTCACTTACTCACTCACTCATCTGGATTATTGCGATCAGTTAGTTACCACTTTAATTCCTCTGAACCTCTGCATTATCAGCCTTGGTCTCTGCATTATTAGACTCAATCTCTGCCTTATCCGTTTCACCCTCTGCATATCCCCTACCTCTGCATTATTAAGCTCAGTCACTACTTACCCTTCTCACCCGCCGCATTATCCGTCTCTATCGCTGCATTATCAGACCCAATCGATGCATTATGCGCTGGCCTCTTTCTGCTTTGTCCATTTCCACCTGTACATCATTAAGAATGAAGACTATCACATTGCTATGGATACACAACTTCTTTATTCTTTAGACATCGATTCTAATGTCGTTGTCAAGCAAGCATAAACACAAACATCATTCTTCATCTACTCATTTTGGATGCCAATCAATGAAAACTGTACATTATTAGCTCCGTTGCTGCATTATCCCTCTCTGCATTATTAGTCTCTGTTTCTGCTTTATTAGACTCAATCTCTGGCTTATCCGTTTCTTACATTACCCCTCTGCATTATGCGACTAAGGGATTGAAACAATACTCATCGCTGAAGTGATGACCAAACAGCCAACTATTAACTCTGACGATTGTAGTCAGTGTGATTTAGGACATTCCAACCCCACTGCATAATAACATACTCTAGTCTACAGAACTCAGTGATAACTAGTAGACAGTATATCAGATTCACGGACGACAGTCATTACAACATCCGGACGTAAACGGAAAAGTCGGTTTCAACATCAGCCTAAATGTTGTTGGTTGTCTTGACTGAATGTGCTACAGCGTTGTGCTCTTATTGTGCACCTTTTATTCGTATTTACTTAAAATACTATACCATCCACAACGTATGCACATCACGGAACCGCCATCTCCAGTACGATCTTCAGACAGTCTCTATATACGCAGTGATATTATTCCTCACAACATAGCCTAGTGGTTAGAGTGTTCGCTCGTCATGCCGAAGATCCGGGTTCGATTCCCAACATGAGTACAATGCGTGAAGCCCATTCCTGTTTCCCCTGTCGGGAATTTGCTTGAATATTGCTAAAGCGGTATAAAACCATACTCACTCGCTCCTCTCAACATGGCTCGTGAAGAGTCATTCCGGGCGTTTTCGATATGAAATATTCATTATTCCGATTAACAGGGCTTCACGATACAGACTTGGACTAAAAATCTTTGTAAATAATGTGTTTTGAATCTATACAGAAAGCTTATATAAGTTCATAGATAATGCATTACCCGTTGCTAGGACGACAGATAGCACTTTGAAACCAAGCACACTCTCTAAACCGGTAAAAACTGTTTGTTGAGCATTATAATATTTATAACCGGACTTATGTAAACCGACCCTCAATAACCCGGAAAAGGATGTGCAGAACTTGCGAATGCTAACTCCAAGATCACCATACAAATCGATATTATATTTCGTTCTCTGGTGGGTGCACGCTCTGTAAAATATTATCGATTAATCCCTTTCCGTAATATAGACAGTGTGCGAACTAGCGACTGGCCTGCTAGGATGTGGCTGGTAAAAATCCAGTCGGGACAGTAAATATCCAGTTTCGCTGGCCCGACTGGCTAGTGAATTTTCATGGGATCATTTTGCAAATGCATCACTCTCTCAGACTTGATAAGTTAGAACACACTTTTAAATCACGCAAGATTATGGCCTGATGGAAATGTTCATCATACTACCAGCATAATGAAACCAATGACCACATTCAATTTTCGGGCTAGTGAAATATATAGGGGTGGGGGGTGCGTGGGTGGGGGTGAGTGGGTTATAACTTTCAGGCATAGCTATCCCGATTAACAAAAGTTAGGAAAATTTGGAAACTACACTGAATATAGAACATGTACGCAGCACCGAAAGTAAGGTACACACTCCCCCTTATAGTCCATGTTCTTAGGAATCATTATCAAATAGTGATTACCCCCGGTGTTCGCGAAACGGAGAGCGTTTCCTGTCTCATCGACAAACATTAACCTAAAAATACTGGAATATGGCACAAGCCGAAGTATGGAATTACATCCAACAATTCTTTTGTGAGCCAGGCGTCAAATTTTGAAATGTCTTAAACGTTATGTCATATAACTGTTTCCAGCTTTACGACTTATACCTTGAAATTCAATAATGTAGATGTACAGACGAAGAACGATTCAATAATGTAGATGGACAGACTCAGTAATGCAGCTACACAGATATAGACAGATTCGTTAATGTAGATATACAGGTGTAGACAGATTCAATAATCTTGATATACAGATGTAGTCTACGGATTGAATAATATAGATTTACAAATGTAGACAGATCCGATAACCCTGACAGACAGTGGTAGACAATTTCAGTAAATGTTTATGGGTCTAAAACAACACACTGGCTGTCAGATTTCCAAAATGTAAGTTCGGACAGAGGTGTTTAAGCCTGGCATGTTTATGATCTAGAGCAGGACAATGCCTGTCCGCAATTATACCACCCTCCATTGTAAGGAAAGGTGGCAACATGGAAGTTAGACTTCATGGTGTCAAAATAGAAATTCAACCATGAATTTTAACTAGTTAAAGATTTGACACAGGAATGTTAGCCCTTCGCGCTTTGTCAGACTTCTAAAGACTGCGGTTGATATTGAAGTTCATTTTCCATCACATGTGATGGATGGGTGAATTTTCGGACGAAGCAAACCGCTCGTGCCATTTCTATTTTCTGTAAGATGTTTTGGTTGTCGACGTACACGAGTTTAACTAGCAAACTCTCACTTCAAGCAATATATACTACCCATCGAAAGTTTAGACTGAGGTGAAAATGTAGCCGCTTACTTCAGTCAACAGTTCGAAACTAGATTTTGCTAAATATTCAGTTCTGATTAATTGTACTATTTACGCATAAACTGATGTACTGTACAACTTTTTGTAACGTTAAAAAGATTATCGTTGTGAGTTCAGCAAAATGATGAAAATCAGTGAAAATTGGCAAATCCTTAACATAAATTTACACTAAAACGCAAATGTTCATACGTGCGATATTTGCACATGCTTTGTTTGCATTTTGATGTATGATCCTCAGGCAATTCATCTGGATGAAGTTTGCAGTTGGTTTCCCCAAGTTAGTGGAGAAATTCACTTTTGATGTACATAACATATAGTGAGTGCTTTAAGTAAGGCTAAACTGTTGACGGGTAGTATATTCACTTCGACAATATACATTCTTCATGCAGATGTATTTGCTTTGACGCTCATTGAAATTATTAATTAGTTATTCAATGATTACAAAATTCAACGACAAGAAAACGATTCCGTCATTTTAAAGCAGCGAGGCTGTCATATGGCGGGGTTAATTAAGATTATCTCCCATGGAATCGTTGACGTAACACTTGCTGGTTTGTTTCCTGTAACAGACGGGCTTCTATTGCCATCCCCCGGGTTTTATCCATGTTGCCTCGCCATTGCTGCAAGCAGTCTTGCGGTGAGAACAGATTCTATTATGAGCCGTTTAATGGTATTCTTATTGACGGGGCGGCCTATTCTCTACAGAGGACAGCAGGTAGAGTTATAATGTGCTCCCTGGCGATTTAATGACTGGGTTTTGTTCTCGGGCGTTCATCGTCGCCCAGGGCACCATGGACCTAGCACCACAGTATTTTGTAAATGGGGAGCTCATAAAGACAGCTTCGCTGCATAAATCACTCACACACCCTTTAAGTCACAGACTTCCCTGCGTTTTATTTTATTGTAAGCTTTGTTTGATGATCGGATAGTTGTTTAGTCGTAGCAATAACTGTAACAGTCCTTTCTCTGTCATTCTGGTGTTTATCGAAGCCTATATTTTCTATTCAGTGGAGCTAAGTTCGGGCCGTTTGATGCCGAGATGGAATTCTCGTTGGAACCTTGCAGAATAATTGCTGACTTGTCTCAGAACTGACTGCTCTTGTTGGCTGGCGAGAAAATCCCAGATGGCGATTGTGTAATACAAAATATTTGAAAGTTTGATTGCGTTTTCATTGTTTTTGTTGAATAGGTATGCCATTGGACAAGTGTGCTGTTTCGTTTTATTCTAGTCTTTATTAAATTTGATTCTGAAAGATAACATTAAAGAACGCATAAATTTCAGTTGACTATGTTCTGTGCGCTGAATATATGTGCAATACAGCAACTTTATTGAAACATTGAATTTGTTGTTTAAATGTTACAAAACGTAATGTCAGGAAATTTAAAACCAAAAACTTTGATCCATTAATAAAAACAATTTTATGATATATTTCAATCTAAGGCATTCGTAGATACTACATTTGAAATGGTTTTCGTTATTATTAATGATGTACTGGTATGAAAAGTGTCTTTAAACATTTGACTTTTCGATTATTTACAAATGATATAATCATAGCTGCCACATCAACATGTATATCAAAGGGTAATAGTATACATCATTAAAGTGAAACATTTTTCTACCGTTTTCTTAACGCAATGGCTTAACACAGTAGGGTGCTTCCTTGCCAAAGAACCACTGTCATTAATCTCGATTTCTCATTATTTAAAAGTATTTAAGGTTTCATTTGACTGGCGACTCTCTAAAGACATCCGCACGACTACACACAACAAAAGAGAATGTGGGTGGTCCTATTTACTATGGTTTAAACATACAAAAGAATGTTAAATTTCCTCTTTCTGTAATTGTATATTTTGCTAAAGACTTGAATTTCGAGGTTATAGGGGGATTAATAGGAGTTGATGAATTGCATTAACACCCACAGTGAAAACCTATTTATTAGGTGTGAATGCATTTGTCGTATAGGATTAATTGAGAACACCATGAAATGCGAACATAGATCAAAGACAGCGGCACTGGGCGTTGATGTACACAACTGCACACCCTGAAGTCCTTCTATCTTTAACTTTAATTGAATTTTCAATTA
Organism: Haliotis asinina; assembly: GCF_037392515.1. Classification (NCBI taxonomy): domain Eukaryota; kingdom Metazoa; phylum Mollusca; class Gastropoda; order Lepetellida; family Haliotidae; genus Haliotis; species Haliotis asinina. The sequence goes on along the minus strand of NC_090286.1, from coordinate 30,022,681 downwards.
CAAGCTGGTGAACGTTGAACAAAATAAAATCAACTGTTTAAGTGCGAAATCGTTAGAAACAGATCTTTGAAATTTAACTTTGACAAAAAGCTTCTGTTGGAAAGTATTCCAGACGACCGGTTGCATTCCATGCACGGAGAGTAATCGTGTAATCAGGGAGTAATTGTTCAAATTTAGTTTAAATCAAGCTTCTGTTACCGACCACAACTCGCGTTATATCAAGGATTCCTAATACAAAGGTCGCTAACTATATGAAAACGAACCCACCTGGAATAAATCTAACGGTTTTGTGTGAACGTTCATTCAATTAGGGGTAGCTATCGAGCGATAACCAAACTCTGACCGACCTAAATTACCACGTGACATAAATACGTCATAATGATATCTTCTTATCAGACATCTGTTTAACTAAAAGTAACATTTTATCGGACTAAAATAAATAATAAAAAACACGCTTTTAAAATACAATATACGGCTCTACCATAAGCGTCTAAGTTTAACAAGTCAGCTCCACCTTCTCAACAGGGAAATTCAACTCCAAGGTGTTCTACGGATTAGTCAATATATCCCAATACGTCACGTGACCTCATGAGGTGCCCCATTCCCCTGATAAACGAGGTAGCTGGGAGGCCCTCACACTCTCTGATCCTAAAGTAAATTCATATAGTATCTGCCCCATGACAGTAATCAGGTGATAAGTACTACAGCCTCGATCATGGCCATGTTATCGTGACAGTATTGGTAGTAGATTTCTGTCCTGCGAATTAAAAGTAAACTGGGGACTTGTTCGGTATGGGAAATATTCCCCAACACCGCGTACGATTAGGCGACTCATGGCTATCTGTATAATATGGGTATTGTGGGATAAAGGAAAGTGGGGTATGTGCCTTGTGAAGATTTCAGTAGATTTAAAGTGCTGACAGTTGTGTTTATTGAACACCGCGTGTTGCCAATAGGTACTAGTATACGACTTTCACTCCTGAAGAATTTCGTAAAAGTGATACATTATTGGTATAGTAATATTGTTTATTGGCGTTTTTCTAGATCTTTGTCTTATTTTATCATCATCACAAAGTACAGTTGCTTGATAGTTACTGATGCCAATAGTATCAGTTATAGTATAAGACTTTCAAGAGGCTCATAATATTTTAAAGCGCAATCCAAACCTTTCATAAGATTTTATTCGAGGTACTAAATGCATTTTCTGAAAACAAACAAATATCAAAATGTCTCATGGCGTGAGGCAAAAATAACGAATAAGTTTTTAAAAATATGTTGTTTGTGTGAAAGGCGGAGATAAAAGACGTGCAGCACATTACTTTCATTAACACCCGGTGTCATCATTGATTTTCAGCGATCCAGTCTCAGCACCTTTCCCTTCAAACCTAAAGAATACGTTTCGGGGGATAATCAAGTTAATTAAGATTCTGTGATACTTTCGTTTCATATTACATAAATTTACAAAAAAAATAATAATCTCTGCAATATATAAACGTAGGAGGCAAAAGTTTCACTCAGAGGGTGCAGGTGTTCAGGCAAATTGCCAGGAATCAAAATATATTATTAACTATCGATTAAACAATGTTCCAAAATGTATACATCATCTAGACGAAATTTCAAACATGTTTAAACTTTCATTAAGCCAACTAAACCGGTTTCTCTTTTAGACTAAAGCTAAAATCTCCTTAAGAGGGCCTGTCAGACATCTGCGGAACATAGCAATATTGTTTTAATGATAAAGCGGCATTACATGGACCATGTACAAGGACAGAGATTGTTCGGGTAAGATATCGACTGCTGTCCTCAAGCCTGGATCACGGGAGAGGTTTAACATTAAGTATTTCTGTGTCGGCGAGTGCAAAGACTTCAATATCACAAGTGCATTCTGCAAGGTTATCTTGCGGAAATGTTGCCTTGTAGATTAGTGTTTTTTGCCCGTTCCCGATCGCTTGTAAATAAAGGTCAGAACAAGCGTCTATACATCAATGCGTAATAGTATTTCTGGCTTTGGTTCTGAATGATATAACTAAATAAATAAATAAATAAAGTTGTTTGCTGGTGTTAATGAAATGAAATCGTTCACGTTTAGAAAACAAAACCAAAGAAATTACAGTAAACAACGGGATGGACATAATAAAGACTCATATACGGGGATCATATAGATGGTGATAATGATATATCGTTATAGGACCGTGAACAACAACGGTAGTGACGATGACGATGATGATGACAATGACGATAAAAACCTGCAATCGTTACAATTGCTTTGAAAAATGAAAGTTTTATATGTTCACAAAAAAAAAAAAAAAAAAAAAAAAAAAAAAACCATTACTAGTACTGATGATGATGATGATGATGATGATGGTGATGATGGTGGTGGCAGTCAAAATATATGTAATCGTGAGGATGACGGTGGCGATGTTGTTGTTGATGATAATGACAACTGATGATGATGATGATGATGATGACCAATCACACCATAATCACTCTATCCTTATTTCAAAAAAAAAAAACACTGATAAACAAAAAGAAAAAACACGATAACCACGGAAATTTCGCCTACAACAGTTTCTGATACTGTTACCTATTACAAGAGGCACCAAGACAAGACGTAATATCACATACAAAGAAGTTTATTAAACAGGTGCGCATGGCAAGATAAGAAGAAAATCTACACAAGGGGTCAAAAAACGTCACTTATAACAAACCCTCTCGTCAAAACGAACAAATTGTTGATCTACATCACACTCGTCCGAGTAGGCTTTCAACAGTTACTAGGAAATACTAAGTTAGCGAAGAGGTCGATTCCACTGTTTCCGTCTCGCAGGTGTTACTTGAAGAGAGAGCGTGTGTTTCAACGATTGTAGGTTGAAGTTACTTATCTCGCAGTGTCTCTCAGAGACGGGGTCGTAAATTCACAGCAGGTTACAGGGGGCATACCCCCATACATGCTTCTGGAAATTAAATAAAGTAAACAAGTAGGTGTTTATTTTTTATCAAGCAAACGCAATATATTAATAACATTTTAATACAAGATATATTTCATGTCCCATTTACAAATATCACGCATTCTCGCATACGTTTTTTTCTGTTTGTATGAATTTATTTGTTGTTTTCTTGTGAGTGTTTGTGAACATCTGTAGTATCTTAACGCGAATATAAATACTTCATTCATTCCTACGCTTGCATCCTTTCAAACACACATTCATTCAGTTATTTATAATTTAATATACATTTACAATTCATGGTTTACCACCTGCTACACATTCTACCTAAACCCAGTCAGTCGTTCATTTATTAATAAATCTATTTATTTATCAGTTTGTCTTATATTTAAAATTTGTTTCACCTGTTATTCTTCTTCCTCGATTCATTCTTCCCATACCCATTCACTTACTCAATAATATATTTATCTATATTTATTTATCACTTTACTGTATTTTTTTTATCCATGTACGTGTTTATTTATCAATTTATCATACGTACTGTAAGATCTAAGAAAGTACAGACGCTTGTTTGATAAGAGCTAAAACTGAAATAAACTAGAAATTGTTATTTGTTGTATTAAATACGAGTATCATGGCTTTGTTTTGAGACTGTAAGTTCGCATTATTCCGGCGACTGTTTTCAGACTATTAAGAGCTTAATAGCGTATATTTTGGTGTAAAATCCTGTTTTCAAACGTATATATTCTTTTCTCTATTGTTATTATGTTTTTAGTGATCTACTACTTATTCAGTGCTTTTCATTGTGAATGTTTCATATAATCTCGGTCAATATTTACATATATAATTGGATTAATTAATGTTCACATATCTACTTCAGTACTTTACATTACAGATAACCCGTCTATTTTGACGAGTTCTTGCGCCAACCCTTCCGCAAGTCTCACCGAAGCGTGTATGGTAGGACCTCCGACTGAAGACACAAGAGCTGGCCTGTTTAACTACAACAGTGAGCTATTGATCTGTCCACGCTCGGCGCACTGACATGGGCAGCACACGGCGACATCGTCACATTCTTACGACTTCGTACTTGGTGTGTTTGATAACCAATCAGTATGTCAGGTCTACCTCTAATGATCCTTGTGAGTAAACGGGGAAATAAGATCAAAATGCAATAAGTGCCTAATATTAAGTTTTTGATGTTGTATAATAGAATGTATTGAATGATATGATGTATTAGGTTATGTTGTGTATTCGTGTCCACAGTTCAAATACTGAGGAAGAAAACATAAATTATCATATATGTACGCATACAAAGAAGAAATCCACATAAAATGCCAAAACGCGAATTTGCCTCCTGCAACATTGGTTTCTTTCTCCCAGAACGAATATGGCAATGTCACACACACGCACACACACGCACGCACACACACACACACACACACACACACACACACACACACACACACACACACACACACACACACACACACACACACACAGACACACAGACACTGTTGTACTTCGTTACAAAAACACTACACATGAGAAATCTACAGGCCTTTAAAATATTTTAACAAAGTCTGAAGTGTCATTTACAATTTTATTTTAACTTACATCGTAACTTTAAAACCTCCAAAGGTATATTTTATTTTATTTTGTCTTTGTGTAAATAGCCACTTCTCTATGCAAAACATAAAACTATAAACTATAAAAACATTTCCCTTGAGTTATGATCTATTTGCAGTTATCAATGCATGTAAATGATCAAAGTTACGTTTACTCTGTATATGATTAAACGGTGATCGTGAGAACCTTGATAATAAATAGTGCACCCTTTCACCAAACACAAAGCTGGACCTACAAGGAAATTTTTTATCAAACCCGTTGGTACACCAGCATCTATTCCGTTTTCGGATAAAGATCAGTTTTGTCGAAATCCTTGAGTTTCAAAATTCGATTTCTCGAATTCTCTTGTGCGCGTTAAAAATTAACATATAAAAATATTTTCCAGTATGTCATTTCAAGCAGCAAATAAGCAACCACATGTTGGGAGGCTAAAATATTTTCCCGTCAACGAATAATATTCCGGAAACCATTGACTCGAGATTCTTTTGTGAAGAAGGTGTTATTAATAGCTCGACGTCTTAACACGTCTTCATATAAACGACTTTGACCACGGGGAGTTTTTAAGTGGTTTAAGAAATCTGAAACTGCTCTGCCGTCCCCCGAAGAGAAATACATCTTTAAATGTCCATAATCGCGTTTAAATCTCATTTAAGAAATTCGGCATGGTAACGATGGAGATATGTGTGCTTCACAGTTCAACGCTTCGCTACAGTGATGTCTTGTTGACTGTGGAGAAGTGTCTTTAAGGGGGAAGAAACACCCTATTCATACCAACAGCTCATTCTCTTTTGTAACCCTTTGGGTGAAGATGAAACTGATGGGTAGATTGGCTCTTCATCAAGTATCGCTCGCGGAGGCGGCATCTATACACCCAGCCCCGTGACCCGAGAGATGTTTCATCTAATCCTCAATTTGTATATTTTCTACTTTTATAATGGAACTTATTTCGCGACGCTAACATCGCACCTCATAAAATCTATGAAAATCAGCCGTATATGAAATTTGTCGAGCATTTGCTCGATGGAGCGACGTTCATCTTTACAGATGACACTTTGAAGGGGAAAAACAAGACGAAGTCTTTGAGAATAAAGTATCTACTACACACAGGTGTTGTGAGTTAACAGCCTTTGATGTGAACACATCTACCGTCAACTGAATTGCATTTTTGTGCATGCTACGATGTATTGAATATCTAATATGTCTCCCTCTTCATGGTAATAACAGATTAAAGATTTACACCGCTATTGCCGATAATAATGAATCTCCCTCGTCAAATCTGATCGTGTTTTCAACAAAAGCCTACACTGTCTATATCTTCTCAAACAAAAGTGGCCACACCTGGTCCGAACATTATAACACTGCCATATCTAATCACGGTAATATTTTTCTTACACTTAATTTGATAATGCGTCAATATAGAAGTAATATAACGCGTGGAACAGCTTTATTTCTTTGTACTTATGAATTTCTTTTCATGTCATAAGCAATATGTCTTTTCAAGTTGGTTTTATTAAACAGGGGATACTCGGAATCCTCTCACGATTTCAGATGTAATAAATCTTTTCTGATGCAGATGTGTGGTCCTGCGCGCTGCCCGCTCATCCGGAGAAGACATAGGGGCAGTGTTTCGTCATTCTTACAATCACGTATGTTACGTTGCGCAGCTGCGCCTAGATCGGAAGTGGCAAATCTGCGCCATTACAGGTGCAGCTAGCTGTATTATCGTCACTCGACAGTCCGTGTTACCGTCATTGCTGTCTCGGTTATCATAGGCGGTTAAGTGTGAATGCAAGTGTGATTTAAGTATGATTTATTTGTTGTTTTATGCCGCCCTGAGCAATATTTCAGTTGTATCACTGCGGTCTGTACGTGACTGATAACACAAATATCGATATACGCATTTCAGATATGGTAAATGCTGATGGGTAATTGATGATTATTGCACATTAAGGGTATACAACGATAGTTAATGTGACGTGTAACTGAATATTGTTATATAGAGACAGTAGCTGATAATAGTTACATAGAAACTAAATCTCGATTGTTATATAGAGACTGAGGATTGTTATAAAGAGAATGCCGGATGATTGTTATAAAGAGATTACCGGATGATTGTCATGTAGAGATTAACTGATGATTGTTATACAGAACTGGAGATTGTTATATAGAGATTATCGGATGATTGTCTTAAAGAGACGACGACTGACGACGCCTGTAGTGTACGGAACGTCGAAACTGTAGTAATCGTTATATAACCAACTGACGTCAGTAGTGAGCGGAATGTGGAAACTGGAGTAATCGTTATATAACCAGCTGACGTCAGTAGTGTGCGGAATGTGGAAACTGGAGTAATCGTTATACAGCCAGCTGACGTCAGTAGTGTGCGGAATGTGGAAACTGGAGTAATCGTTATACAGCCAGCTGACGTCAGTAGTGTGCGGAATGTGGAAACTGGAGTAATCGTTATACAGCCAGCTGACGTCAGTAGTGTACGGAATCTTGTCAGGAGTCATATTTCGAGAGCCCCGATTCACTCTGATTCCTTGACAGCTGTGGTCGTGTCTTTCTTCGTGGAATTGGACGTGAAACCAGTGTTAGCATGACACGTAAAGACAAATTTGTCGGTGGAACGGTAGTCTGTCTCACAGTCCCTGCAGTGCTAAAGCTCGTTGGAATGAGAGAGCTACAATAAACTCGGTGCGCCTAGTGGCAGCAAGAGTTGTATACTCCCAAGGGAGTTGAGATTGAAATACGATGTGCTGTTGAGATTGACATCCAGTGATCGAGGGAAAAATATTGCAGCGCCTTGAGCATGCACTAGTGCGAGGATATGTGCGCTATATAAATATCCTATCTATCTATATCTATCTATCTAAAGCTCTAAATGAAGAGCAAGTCTGATTTCCTCAAGTTTATCTGGCGAATCTCCCAACTAACTGCGGCCCCTTTTCAACTGAAATGGGTTTATTTGTTACTATTAAAATTATACATGTTTTGGGACTATGCGCTGGTCTGTCTGATCGGTTATGGTGTGGGATTGTGTCAACATGGCTGGAAAACACCCTGGCTGTGTTTATAGTACCGTTTGTCTTTTAGAACAAACTACCGTGATCATCTTGCAGAAATGGTTACAGTTCACCTCCAGCTGCCCATCTCATGGAGGACTCCGACTGGAGTCGTCTGGGACATGGTAGGGAGACGTATACGTCAACGTTTTAGGCCACCGACCACGTTGGCTGAACGGACCTGGCGGTGGAAGAGGAACGAAACATATTCCTCAAATCGGCACCAGGAGGCTCCTCGAGAGCAGCAAACTGTGTCAAATCGTGGAGGTATAACGCGTCTGCCATCCTATTTTACTTCTGTTTTCCATGGACACCCACTGTCATACTTTACAGCCGGTTGCTTTAGTTTCCTGATTCCCTCATTACCACACAACTATTTTCAGAAAAGAACACCTCTTACAATTTCACCAAAAATGCTTCCCCGCGGCCTGGAAATAATCTAGTGTCGACTAAATCGTGTAATAAATATCACGAGCATTGATCGACGCAGTTGGGTGAAACCAAGTCACCGAGCCTGACCATCAGATCCACAATGATAGATGATTGTTATACCTATGGATAGTAACCGAGGATTGTTATAGTTAAGGATAGTAAGCGATGATTGCTATACACATGGATAGTAATCAATGATTGTTATAAATACAGATAGTAACCAATGACGCTCCTACACACAGATAGTAACCAATGATTGTTATACATACGGATAGTAACCAATGAATGGTATATACACAGATAGTAACCAATGACTGTCCTACATACGGATTGTAACAAATGACTGCCCTACATACAGATAGTAACCAATGACTGTCCTACGTACGGATAGTAACCAATGAATGGTATATACACAGATAGTAACCAATGACTGTCCTACATACGGATTGTAACCAATGACTCTCGTACATACAGATAGTAACCAATGACTGTCCTACATACGGATCGTAACCAATGACTCTCGTACATACAGATAGTAACCAATGACTGTCCTACGTACGGATAGTAACCAATGAATGGTATACACACAGATAGTAACCAATGACTGTCCTACATACAGATAGTAACCAATGATTGTTATACATACGGATAGTAACCAATGAATGGTATATACACAGATATTAACCAATGACTGTCCTACATACGTATTGTAACCTATCACTCTCGTACATACAGTTAGTAACCAATGACTCTCTTACATACAGACAGTAACCAATGACTGTCCTACGTTCGGATAGTAACCAATGAATGGTATACACACAGATAGTAACCAATGACTGTCCTACGTACGGATAGTAACCAATGAATGGTATATACATAGATAGTAACCAATGACTGTCCTACGTACGGATAGTAACCAATGAATGGTATATACACAGATAGTAACCAATGACTGTCCTACATACAGATAGTAACCAATGATTGTTATACATACGGATAGTAACCAATGAATGGTATATACACAGATATTAACCAATGACTGTCCTACATACGTATTGTAACCTATGACTCTCGTACATACAGATAGTAACCAATGACTCTCTTACATACAGACAGTAACCAATGACTGTCCTACGTTCGGATAGTAACCAATGAATGGTATACACACAGATAGTAACCAATGACTGTCCTACGTACGGATAGTAACCAATGAATGGTATATACATAGATAGTAACCAGTGACTGTCCTACATACGGATAGTAACCAATGACTGCCCTACATACAGATAGTAACCAATGACTGTCCTACGTACGGATAGTAACCAATGAATGGTATATACACAGATAGTAACCAATGACTGTCCTACGTACGGATAGTAACCAATGAATGGTATACACACAGATAGTAACCAGTGACTGTCCTACATACGGATTGTAACCAATGACTCTCGTACATACAGATTGTAACCAATGACTGTTCTACATACGGATCGCAACCAATGACTCTCTTACATACAGATAGTAACCAATGACTGTCCTACATACGGATAGTAACCAATGAATGGTATACACACAGATAGTAACCAATGACTGTCCTACGTACGGATAGTAACCAATGAATGGTATATACACAGATAGTAACCAATGACTGTCCTACATACGGATTGTAACCAATGACTCTCGTACATACAGATAGTAACCAATGACTGTCCTACATACGGATCGTAACCAATGACTGTCCTACGTACGGATAGTAACCAATGAATGGTATATACACAGATAGTAACCAATGACGCTCCTACATACAGATAGTAACCAATGATTGTTATACATACGGATCGTAACCAATGAATGGTATATACACAGATATTAACCAATGACTGTCCTGCATACGTATTGTAACTTATGACTCTCGTACATACAGATAGTAACCAATGACTCTCTTACATACAGATAGTAGCCAATGACTGTCCTACGTACGGATAGTAACCAATGAATGGTATACACACAGATAGTAACCAATGACTGTCCTACATACGGATTGTAACTTATGACTCTCGTACATACAGATAGTAACCAATGACTCTCTTACATACAGATAGTAACCAATGACTGTCCTACGTACGGATAGTAACCAATGAACGGTATACACACAGATAGTAACCAATGACTGTCCTACATACGGATAGTAACCAATGAATGGTATATACACAGATAGTAAGCAGTGACTGTCCTACATACGGATTGCAACCAATGACTCTCGTACATACAGATTGTAACCACTGACTGTCCTACATACGGATCGTAACCAATGACTCTCTTACATACAGATTGTAACCAATGACTGTCCTACGTACGGATAGTAACCAATGAATGGTATACACACAGATAGTAACCAATGACTGTCCTACATACGGATCGTAACCAATGAATGGTATATACACAGATAGTAACCAATGACTGTCCTACGTACGGATAGTAACCAATGAATGGTGTACACACAGATAGTAACCAATGACTGTCCTACATACGGATCGTAACCAATGAATGGTATATACACAGATAGTAACCAATGACTGTCCTACGTACGGATAGTAACCAATGAATGGTATATACACAGAAAGTAACCAATGACTGTCCTACATACGGATTGTAACCAATGTCTCTCCTACATATAGATAGTAACCAATGACTGTCCTACGTACGGATTGTAACCAATGAATGATATATACACAGATAGTAACCAGTGACTGTCCTACATACGGATAGTAACCAATGACTGCCCTACATACAGATAGTAACCAATGACTGTCCTACGTACGGATAGTAACCAATGAATGGTATATACACAGATAGTAACCAATGACTGTCCTACATACGGACTGTAACCAATGACTGCCCTACATACAGATTGTAACCAATGACTGTCCTACGTACGGATAGTAACCAATGAATGGTATACACACAGATAGTAACCAATGACTGTCCTACATACGGATCGTAACCAATGAATGGTATATACACAGATAGTAACCAATGACTGTCCTACGTACGGATAGTAACCAATGAATGGTGTACACACAGATAGTAACCAATGACTGTCCTACATACGGATCGTAACCAATGAATGGTATATACACAGATAGTAACCAATGACTGTCCTACGTACGGATAGTAACCAATGAATGGTATATACACAGAAAGTAACCAATGACTGTCCTACATACGGATTGTAACCAATGTCTCTCCTACATATAGATAGTAACCAATGACTGTCCTACGTACGGATTGTAACCAATGAATGATATATACACAGATAGTAACCAGTGACTGTCCTACATACGGATAGTAACCAATGACTGCCCTACATACAGATAGTAACCAATGACTGTCCTACGTACGGATAGTAACCAATGAATGGTATATACACAGATAGTAACCAATGACTGTCCTACATACGGACTGTAACCAATGACTGCCCTACATACAGATAGTAACCAATGACTGTCCTACATACGGATAGTAACCAATGAATGGTATATACACAGATAGTAACCAATGACTGTCCTACATACGGACTGTAACCAATGACTGCCCTACATACAGATAGTAACCAATGACTGTCCTACGTACGGATAGTAACCAATGAATGGTATATACACAGATAGTAACCAATGACTGTCCTACATACGGACTGTAATCAATGAATGGTATATACACAGATAAATAAGACGATGAGTGTTGTACATACGAATAGTAACCGATTATTGCTTTGCCTCCAAATAGTAATCGGTGATGGTTCTACATACGAATAGTGAACGAGGATTGTAACCAATGACTGTTCTACATACGAATAGTGAACGAGGATTGTAACCAATGACTGTTCTACATACGAATAGTGAACGAGGATTGTAACCAATGACTGTTCTACATACGAATAGTGAACGAGGATTGTAACCAATGACTGTTCTACATACGAATAGTGAACGAGGATTGTAACCAATGACTGTTCTACATACGAATAGTGAACGAGGATTGTAACCAATGACTGTTCTACATACGAATAGTGAACGAGGATTGTTACACACACGGATATACAAATCGATAGCAACCGCTGGTTTTACTCAGAAACTGGTGCTTTATGATTCGCAAAAGAACCAGCATCAGGTATAGATTGTCACTAAAGGGGCCTTAGAACGATGTGAAAAGATTATTAATTTACCCATGTAAACTTAGGATAGTAATACAGGGGTGCTGGTAGCATTGCTTTTCAAATTCCTTCGATGATTGTGATAGGATCAGAGAAACCACTCATTCTTCGAGCTAGTTGTTTCTCTGCTCCCATGACATCTTCTCGCTCAATAGAAAACATCCAAATGCACCAGCATGACGTTCTATATACATAATTTTCAGCGTACATACACACACGCGCACACGCACACACACACACATACATGTATATGCATTGGGTATTATTTCACCGTTGTACACAGGTGTTACTTCAGAAGTTCAGTACAGTTTTCCTGCATGGGTCTACAAGAAAGAGACCAGAAGAGGAAGCAATTAAAATCATGAAACTCAAGTTTAAGAAAACCCCCATCACTTAATCTCGCATTCAGTACAGAGTTACAAGAAAATAATTGCATTGATTTTCATTTGCAACCGGCGGCAGTATTTCATGTGTTGATATAAGAACACGTATAAGACAAGTGATGATGTCCGATTGTCAGAGCTTACAGGTTTTTCATTGGTATAATTTCAAAGGAAATGGCCACAGTCCCATGTTAATGAATGCATCGATAGTAGTCTGTTTGCTTTCATTTCTTTTATTTGTCCTCTCTTTGTAACAGTATTTTTCTTGGAGAGTAGGCACGGGAGGACGGATGACTATAAAATAATTATCAGTTCCATATTTTTGTAACATAGGAGTATGAAATGAATGAATCTTCCACATTGATTTCTTCCTTAAAACACATTCTCTTTATTCTGGTAAGTAGACATGAACGGATCAGACTCGAGTGAGTACGTGAGTAGGGTTTTACGCCGCAATATGTCAGCAATATCATAGGAATCGAAACTGGGTTTTCGGTCTGACGTGCGAACACTTTAACCAACAGCCCCCAGGTTGGACTCAAGATATAACGTGTAGATATAGACTGTGAGCGGTTTGACTTTGGGACGTTGTACCTCAGTGGGTTTCATGCTATCACCCTCTGGTTTGACTTGTCTAAGCTCGTTCGTGTAAAGGTCGCCGTAACTGTCCAACATTGCTGTGGCTGTTTGAGACACTTACCTAAATACTTCGCGAGTTATCCCATGTTCGACACTACCGCGAAATGTTGACTGGCGAAGTCATACGCAGGGACCAACCTTTAACTTCGACCTATCCAAAGTTCGACACTACCGGGAAAAGTCAATCAGTAATTATGGATACGTCTTCAAATCACAGTAATACGTTTGATTCTTCAACCCGCTCAGCGTTTCGTGATCATTGGTAAGAATTATCACATACAAATTTGACACCATATTTTACAGCTGAAATTACTAAAACAATGTCCTTGCAAAATATTATTTAACAATAATACTCAAATTAGCATCCCTTTATTCAACATAAATTCCGAAAAGCTTACCCCGAACATTAGAGGATATGAGCCCGCATAACAAACGTGATTAAGTTCGATCAAGCTAATTTTGAATTTCGTTACCATACTGCAAGAAACACGAAATCGAAGTTGTTCTGAACTAGGAAAACAGCATAGCGATTGTCCCTCACAATGAAAAACGCAGAAAAGAGAAAACTACATTCCTGTAACAAGTTTTACTCCCTTATGAACAAATATCGTTAATCCCACATAACCAACAAGAGCTCATCACAGTGCAATTATAACGACTTATTTGGGGACGCTAAATAATTAATTCAACAGTTAAAACCGCTAATTATGTTTGTAAAAATGTTCTTTACAACTCTGCTCGGCTACCTCATTCTTTCAGATTCTCAATTTTATTGTTGGTGCTGCTTAAAGACGACGGGTGTTCGTTAAAGAATATTTGAACGACTATTGTTTAACCTTACGGCACCTGTTCAGTTCACATTGCTAGGGACTAGTTCTTGAGAGCAATACGGTCCCTCTCGATGCCAATTACCTTAATATTGTAAGACTTCGATCTTATCACATTCTAAAAGATTTCCCAACAACTGTAATTGAAGATAAATAAATAGAATGGGTCTGAAGCTCACTTTCTCTACAGACGCCGGGATTGATCGATACATGAGGATCGATAGACCCCGATGCGGGTCTTGCAACAGAAGGCGGAGATATTAAATAATTGTTTAGTGACATGGGTAGGAAATTAAACACCGTGCTTGGACTATTATTGAGCATAGGTAGCTGTTTGTGGTCTGAACCTGTACACGGGTCTCTACTGTCTGGTGGTGGTGAAGATGGGGTGTGGTCGATGCATGAGGGTGGTTGGTTGAAGAAGGGTGGGTTAGGTTGGGAGTGTGCCAGCAGAAGGAAAGAAGAACCCTTTGTGTGAGTGAGTGAATATGGTTTTACGTCTAATCCAGCAACATCACGGGACGCCAGAAGTGTTCCTCACGCACTGTCCCCAAATAAATAAATAAATAAATAAATAAATAAATAAATAAATAAATAAATAAATAAATAAATAAATAAATAAATAAATAAATAAATAAGGTGTTGTAAGGAAGTCAAGTTAAAAACACAAATTCCTTGAAAAAAGCAATAACTAGCATCTGCTTCCCCCAACGCCGCTATAAAGGATTTATCATGAGAATCTCAAACATATTTCTTACAACTTCCTAATCCAAATTTCTGTGTGTGGAGGCAGTCAGAGTCAATACATCGGGCACTCGAAATTCGGCGATTGCACCGGGCCATCACGTGATATTATCAGACGCTATTCATATGAATGTACTGAGCATTTTGAAATAGAGAAATAAGAAATATACAGACGGAATACCTATTATCCGAACTTCTTCAATTTTTTCGAACCCAAGTTAAAAGCGACAATATGTTACACATAAGCACCGAATACTGGGCAATAAGAAGATAAACCGACTGTTTTACAGTTTGAGGTCGTCCTGTCATCTTTTAATTTTTTTTGTTTTGAAACGGGCCGATTTAATGGGTTAGAGTTAAGGTCAAGGTCTAAATTCGACGTCGAAATGTCCGATAATGTTCCGATATGGTGAAGAATCAGCCTACATTTTCCAATGATCTTGTACAGCAGCAGTTTCAAATATCGATATGTAGGCTGTTTAAACGCATGACTCTCGTAGTTAAAGGAATAATTTCTATCTTGATCCCATTCTGACGGTCAAGGACGCCGTGGAGAGATTGTTCAACGCCAAAACGGCCCAGCTACCGAACAGTCACAAGAATTAATTCCAAGTATAACTTATGTTAAATCTGAAAAAATACAACAATAAAATAAACAGTGAAATAAAGGCATGTTTATCCAATTCTGTGCATGAAATGTTGAAATTAATTCGTCTACTGGTTGTTTGGGGTAAGTGATGTCCTCCACCTCTTACAATTCGTGACCAATCGTGTCATTCCGGAGAAAGCCGAACTGACAAAACACTAAATACAGTCGAGTCGTCGTGATAGGAAACAAGCAATTAATGAGCGTGCCCATTATCCTATAACGTCATAAATACATAATTTACAGCGTTTTATGTACTGAACTGAGCTATTGTCACGCCTCAATTCGTCAACAAGACACTGTGTGTTCTTTAAAATGTGACAATATCGGATATTGAACGGCATAAAACAAATCCTTCAATAAAGCTACGATCTTCATGATAAAGTACAGAATTATAGATAGTTCATCAATGAAACACAATTATCACCAACCTAATGTTCCACGAGCTATTGATGAACACCCGTCTTCACAATACTTAACGAAAATGCACCCGCTTTTAGTGGTAAGTATTTTTTACCGGCCTTTTATTCAGAAAGACGCGTGTTAGTAGTTGTGATGGCATTCTTGTTCAATAATGTTTAAGTGAAACTGAAATTATGTAACTATGCACGTTCGTGAAATATAGATTTCCATCCAATGGTTTATCGAGAAGGGAATAGAGACCCTTGGGTGTAGTGAAACACGAACGTAGCATTTTCGGGTCGAGTTATCGAGTAAAGGAAACAATAATCCCACTTTTTCTTATTTTAAACTTAAGTGCCAGTTGAGCATTTTTAGCAGCTTCAAACAACGCTAAATATTTTCATAACATTCTAAATCAATGCAACGATTTGTGAAAATGTGAAACGCATAGTTCGCCGTCTTTGACGGATTGCCGTCAGTGCAATATATATAAAATAACGTTTCTTACATACCAAGGAAGAAATCTAAGAACATAGGTGTTCAAACAAAAAATATTTATTTCCCCTAGGGCATACAGAACAAATGAAAATTTAATGAAGAATTCCTAAATGACTTTATTAAGATCAAATTAATTAATTTTCTTTCATTGACCACGTGCAAACAAATTAGTCTGTATGTTAAAATATTCACACTGGATCTCCTCTTAAACAAAGGCCTTGAAGAATTACTGGACGCGTCGGTAATTTATTTATGAAAGCAAAAACCTCAGTACGTGACTCAGTATAATGATAGATGTACAGGGTCACGTGACCATGTTACACCATGTTGTGTAGTGGCAATCTTTGTACTTACTCACTGTACCTCCCTAGAGCACTTCCGTCTATACTACTGTGAAAAATCCAGACTCACGACCTCAGCTGAACTTTCTTCCTCAAACCTGTCAATATTTCATGTTTACTTCATCGTTCATTATTTTTTCAGCGTAATTACATTTTTATCATAATATGTCATTGTATCAAACCCGATTCTTGAACAATCGCGGCTTCATGCTGGTCAATAACGTTTGTTTGCCAATTTCAATGAATAAAATAATTACTCGTCAACAGAGCAAAGAACGACGCCCTGTAATGTCCTATTAAAGCCATCTCGTTTCTTCGTTGAAAATTAATTAATTATTAGGTACAATTGTTAAGAACTTTATATAAACACGTGGTACATTTCCATACAATGGGTGTATACCTAATATTTTGGTTATAGTTCTATGAATGAGCTGACTGTTTAACTGTACGAGCGCACTCGTATTGAATCAATATTTCATGACAAGAGGCCATTGAATGTTTTAAATGGTCTCTTGTTGACCTGTTCTCGCAGCAAAAAACTGTAGTTGTAACAGAGCCTTTATGCAAAATATAAGACGGTGAATGTTTGTAAAAACTAAACTGATACTAAGTAACGTGGAGTGAATACCTCCACCACCGCTAACAACATCACAACTACAAGTCTACCTCCGTAGACGTCCAGTGTTTCTCAATGTCACGTTAAGCAGATACTAGTATATAATTTATAAATCTCTCTCTCTCTCTCTCGTTTTACTCTAAACATCATACATATAGATATCTAAACTATAAATATCGCAATATGTAATATCTCTCCGTCTCTCTCTATGTTTTACTATTAAAGATTCATACACTCATAAATATAGCCCTCTCTCACTTACTTATGTTTTACTTATATGATTACTGTATATGTTCACAGATGTAACTATGCCTCTCTCGTCTTGTCTCATGCGCAGTTGTCCCCATCATCGCTGTTTCTTGTATCATTACGATCATGATGGCGCATGATGTATGTATTATGTTTTCAAGAAATTACAGTTACTTAACTACTTTTGTTAACAAAGGAAACTATTTCCCAGATTTATATGCTAGCATTTCGTTTATATTTCCTAGCCTCCACACCTCCATCTATATATAGATTCCTATGCTACAGTTAGCGTTTTCTTGGAGTATGTTAACGAAATGGAACAGGGTGCGCTTCTACAGTTACGAAATATTTTCAGATATGAAGACACGGATGGTTGGAGTTGCATTGTGACACTTGACGCGAAAACCTTAACACCTACAGGGATTGTTAAAATCGGACTGGTGTTTCAAATGTTTTCTAAATCAGGTCAACGATAGCAACCACGTGTCGAGTGAAAGGGAGGGGGACTGGTCAAGGAATGAAACGCTGTCAGTTTAAATCTTCATTAATCACAGTTTAAGCGTCTTTGATGTAGTAATCAAAGCGACAAGATGCTTTGCAAGGCCCAGGAGCTTTGTGTCAAAGATAGAGGGGGTCCGTGACGTGAAGCAGGGGGGATCGGAAGGGGAGGGGAAGAGACAATGCCCCTCAAACCCTCCCCAGTCAAGCGCTAACACCTATGATCTGATGCTTGCTTGAGAGCGGGTTCATAGTGGGAGAAGTGTTTATTATGAGAGAACGCTCAAATATACTCTCACCCTTCTTTGCCTTTCTCTGACTTTGCACGGCTCGGTAGATACATTTTATTAATTGTCCCAGTAGGGGGGTCCCTTAAATGACAAGTAATAACCTCAGATTTACCGCTCGGTGTCCGTCGGTATGCAGCACGTGACGAGAGTTGAAATTAAAAATATGGGCATGACATTAGAAACATGATACATCGGGGTGTGAGGCGGCCGGCTGTAATGGCGTTCCGGGTAGAAATCGGGAAATGATTGTCCTGGGGTATAGGGGGGCAGCGTTGCAGGTCCGACTTCCCGTGTGAGGGGGATCGGAATGGTGCGGGTGGATGGGACCAGGTGTTGCTTGAACTGAACACTTTGTAGTTCAGCTTTACGGGATGGGAAACCTTAAAATCGCGGTGAATTTCTGTGTGCAGCGTCATATTGTAATGAGGGTTTAGTAAAGAATGTTGTTACAATTATTACACAATAAAATCTTAAAATCAGTATGTTTGTGTGTTTTGTACTTCAGGTTCTTTACCTTGATTCGTTCAAGTAGGTCACTTCATCTCGGTGAAATGAATCAGGGAACAATGAACAATGGCGCAACTGTATGCCTGAAAATATGTTAACTAACAAATTGAAAAAATATGCTTCAAGCTGATCTGTTGACAAAGAAGCAGTTGTGAATATAATCATATCACGCAGAAGCGAATTAAATTTACCATGTGAATGTATTTTTTACATAAATTAATAAATTTACAACTCTCTGTCCACAATGGACAAACATGACCTGTAGTGTGTAACGACCAGCATCGCAAATACTTTACATAAGGGATTCTGTTATTAAGAATGGAATGGTATTTTGACGTGGTCGACTACAGTCTAAAATGGCGAAGCGTTTTCTCATTAAGATATTTTAAAAAATCAATAAACACATGATTTTGGATGATTTCTATTGCTTTAGTCCTATTTTATATCAAACCAACAGTCTCATGGAAACGAATAAGGGAACAGATGACTGTAGAAGTGTTCCTTTATTTGTTTAAAGAATTTCACCATGAGTGTAATACATTCCTTGTGAAGAAACCTGGAAAAGAATAAAGGAACACTTTCTTTTTCGTATGTTACCTTATTTGTTTCCATGAGTATATATGTATATTGAAAGCGTCTTGGTGTGCTGAAAGTGTAAGCTTGAACATTTATACAATGTCAGAGTAAACAGTCTCTCCTGAAAAAATGCATTACATGATTTGACATGTTTCAAACAAAATTAACTATTACTCAACAATTTCACCGAAATACATGCAAGCATTTTCAAACTCCAAACCCCGCCCCTACCGCCCGAAAGGCTGTACTGGGATCAAATCAATAGAGAATACACGGTAAGTTTTCATCATCTCCAATTCAACATCGTCAGTATTAATACAATCAAATCAATCAGAATTCTGATGAGAATATCTGTTCTTTACTATTAAACACTCTCCATGTGTACATCCACATATAGATGCTACTTGGAACGATTTGTCCGGGCAGGTTTCACTAAATGGGTTAAGATATTGCTTCTATTTAAAAAAATAGGAATAAAACGACAAACCATCCTTCCCAAACAAACACAATATACACAAGAAGAAAGAAAGAATGTGAAAGAAATAAAGAAGAATAAAATCCACACAAGCTTTCCTGAAAAGGGACATTAATGTAACATACTGGAAAATTCCACCTATATGCGGTTATTTATTAAAAGTGCGTGAGTGAGTGAATTTAGGTTTACACCGCACTCAGCAATATTCCAGTTAAAGGGAGGCGGTCTGTAAATAATCTAGTCTGGACCAGACAATCCAGCGATCAATAACATGAGCATTTGATCTGCGCAACTGGGAACCGATGACATGTGTCAACCAAGTCAGCGAGCCTGACCACCCGATCCCGTTAGTCGCCTCTTACGACAAACACAGACGCCTTTCATGACACGCATAGGTTACTGAAGGCCTCTTCTACCCCAGACCTTCAAGAGTCTTATTTATTAGAAAGTCTAACTTGTCAAAATATACTTCATCTAATGAGTGAGGGACATTATTGTAACATAGTGGAAAATTCCACCTATATGCGGTTATTTATTAAAAGTGCGTGAGTGAGTGAATTTAGGTTTACGTCGCACTTAACAATATTCCAGCTATATGGCAGCGGTCTGTAAATAATCGAGTCTGGACCAGACAAGCCAATGATCAACAACACGAGCATCGATCTGTGCATTTGGGAAACGATGACATGTGGCAACCAAGTCAGCGAACCTGACCACCCGATCCCGTTAGTCGCCTTTTATGACAAGAATAGTCGCCTTTTATGGCAAGCATGAGTTGTTGAAGGCCTATTCTACCCCGGGACCTTCACGAGTCTACTTCATCTAACACATCAAGGAAACAAATATCCTAATTTTCCCTTTTGCTGACTGACAGAATGCAGTCCAAAATTTTTAAATGTGTCTAAAATATGTATTATAATAATTATGGCTGTAACGATGGTCTGAACTATCTATGGATAGCAATTGTTGAGTCACAGGAAGCCATTATTCGATGGTAGAAACGACAAGCTATCGATAATGCATCGACAGTATGTGTGACTGTCGATAGTTTATTAATTCACCTTCTTTTTATTAAATATTTACATTGCATTGTGGTTATATATATATTTTTATGTTTTAACTGTATACTTGGTCTCGGTTTCTGGCCAGTTATTAAGAAAGTCTGAAACTAACTTGTTTAAATTTATATTTCATAAAAAAACTATACATTCATTTTGGAAATAACTTCCAACGAGACAATTCAAGGAGAACAAAATAACTATTGCAATAGTAAGTTGCAACAGACTATCGCTATCGCATTTGTTGTGTCTCGCTTACTGAACACCCCCAACAATAATAATATCCGTTCATTATTTCAAATGCAATGGGCTGGTAGTTAAGGTCAATGGAGTTGCTTCCCCTTAACACGTTCTACATCAATCACAACTTCCTCTCTGTAAATAATCGGGTCTGATCCAGACAACCCAGTGATCAACAGCACGTACTGGGTGACCTAGATGACTGTATGTCGTCGTGATTTTGGGGAGCTGATCATGCTATCAACCGCATATAGCTATATCTGTTTATATCGGAAGCGTGTCTATCCCTAACAAATATTTAATGCGTCTTAAAACAACATTCATTCTCTGTGGCTCACAAACTTTAAAAGCAGCACGAAGACTGATATCGCTAAAATGGGATCAGGGTGTCGTTGTACAAAACAGACTTAGCTATAACATTACCTTAAGTCTATATTAAGGTATGGGAGGTACATCACGTTATCGCTAAGAAAGCTCGTACCACGGTACCTTGTCCAAGAAAAACGTCATTTTTATGATCCAGTCTGAACAGGTGGACTTTATGATCGTTTGCGTTAAAAAAATTCTCTTTCAAACACACGTTGCAAACTTGTACATGTCTTAGAGAGAATCTCCGAATTCCGGACGGTACCAAACAGCAAAACCGCCCAGCTTTCACGAAGTT
The DNA here is from genome assembly GCF_037392515.1 of Haliotis asinina. Classification (NCBI taxonomy): domain Eukaryota; kingdom Metazoa; phylum Mollusca; class Gastropoda; order Lepetellida; family Haliotidae; genus Haliotis; species Haliotis asinina. The sequence continues at coordinate 30,000,747 of NC_090286.1, read as the reverse complement.
CAGACTGAACTAGTGACGGTAGACTTGCATAAGTCTCGAAAATATTAATTAACAGTTTCAGTGATAATTTCTAAACAAAATAAATAACAGGGTGGTCTCCTCACTGTCCGATTATCTAGACTTTTCTTTTTGAAGGATAGACTTACCATAAGACCATGAGCTTAGCATTCACATTCAGTACAGTCGTAGAGACGGAGCAATGTCCATGTTGATGGTCCACAGCAAAGGATTTGTGAATGTTTGGCTATTTACTGTTCAAATATATTCAGTGATGTGTTGTAACAGACATCAGGCGGAATCAAACGAACTTGTACAGGTTTAGGGTAAACTATAGTTGAACATTCGACATGAAGCGTCTGTCTTTGTACATAAGCGGAGGTTGTCATCGGTGAAAACGAACGTGCTTATTTTCAGGACAGAACTCGACTATTCACAGACGTAATATGTGTGGTAAAACAACATGCAATTACTAACTAACAATGTTGTTTTATGTGTACCCTTCGAACATTCCTGATTGCCCGACAAGAGCTGACAGAGATCATCGGTTTAACTTAATCCAGTTTTAACACACAATAACGGAAACAGACTGAAGTGCCGTAAAATCATACAATTCTTGTCTTTCGCTGTGGTGTCGGATTTGACAGTAAATGTGTGTGTTTAAAGGTCACCGCCTGGGAGTAATCGGGTCCCAGCAGCACAACCAGTGGGTGATAACATGAACAACGATTTATGCTGACACGCTGGCACGTATATGCAGCAGCCCACCTACATGTCCCCAGCCCAACACCCTGATCCTATTCAGTGGACACAATAACCTGCACAGGTGTACTAGGGACCTGTTCCTCCACTGTCAAATCATTGGGGGTGATCGGAAATATCGGTGGGGTGGTGTAGTGTTGTTGAATTCTTGTGTCCCTTTAGCAGACGTTTATCATAACACGCAAAACGGATCCCGGCGTTTCAAGGGGATACAACTCTGAACAGGCAGATAACAATGGAAATGAAAATAGTTGCAATCAGGGTTAGAATTTGTCTTCAGCAACCCATGCTTCTTTTTACAGAGACGACTTACGATATCGGCTCACTGACTTGATTGACACATGTCATCGTGTCCCAACTGCGTAGATCGATGCTCATGTTATTTATCACTGGATTGCTTCGTCCAGATTCGATTATTTGCGGACCGCGGCCAAATAGTTGGAATATTGTTGACAATATACAAGAAACAAAGCAAAACAATTGCTTGTTCTTTAACTTCATTTGGGTGGTAAGTAAATGAGCGGGCTCTTTCCGCAGTTATGACAGATTACAACGACAATATACATGTAAACAATTGACAATTTTGGTGCTATAGAAAGGTCCCTTATATCACTTAGTCCTTTCCTTACCCTGTTTAAAAGATCACGGTCAAGGAAAAAATCAAAAGGGAATATTGCTTTTAACTCAGCTTTTTATAAACGAGTAAAGTGTGTGCACTTGTCTCCCAAGTGACAGGGTTGTTAATTTCAAATCACATTAGTCATGTTTCCCACGTGCGCGGCGGGCGCAGTAAGATTGGTGATCCCATTTCGAACGAGTAGGGTGATGTTTATTATGCCAATTTGTATTGCTATTTACAATGGAAATTTATTGAGTTTACTTCTTTGAAAAGACCACTATAAAGATATAAACAATAGAAACATTAACGCCTGATGATATTTCATCATCAGTTTACGGTAAATATGTTAATTTATTTCAAACGTGAACCCTCCAAATAATATGGACTGTCCTAAGAGAATAGAATTGAGTGCGATATTTATACCATATAAACTCGTTAAAGGAACAGGATGTTTCATGGAAGCCGTCGAAAAGGCAGTCTCGTTGAAGAATATACTCGTCTTTGATCCGACATCGGAAATAATTCATCGTAATGGAATATTCAAACATGCCAGCGAGCAGAGAAAATAACATGACAATGGACCCAGGTTTGAACAACACCTTTCAAAACGACGTACATATGCACGAACGAATTGCTGTTATTTTACGTCAGCAGAACATCAATATGACCGTTGAAGAATACCTGTCATCAATATCGTCCTTGACCGACTCTGCAGCCTCTATAACAACGACGCTTCCCGTCAACATCCGTTACGTTAGTGAAGGCATCAGCTGGGGCGTTGTTGCACCGCTCATTCTGATTGGTCTGTTTCTCGTCGCCATAGCTTCCTGTCTGTACTGGCAATCGTGGAAAGAGAAACGGCGCATGCGTCACTTCATTTCCCAACAACGGCCACCGGACATGATGCCATACGAGAGGTCGGGCGAGACCAGAATGTCAATGAGATCAATTGAGTCTCAGAGATCACGTGGTTCTAGCACGTGCGAGAGAGTACCAGTGGTTCCTTTCCGACGTCAGAACTCAAAATTCTTCTTGCGGCCTGAGGAGGAGACCAGGACTGTGTCAACGTTGGCAAGAAAGTTGTCGCCGATAGACGAGAGGCCTCACCACAGATCGGTGGATACAATGGCAGAGCGTAGTGAAGACGATGGAGAGAGACCATTGGTTCCAGCTGTACAGGTGAGCTGGGGAACGCCCAAAACAAGTGGCACCGACAGCAGGCTCGACGTCCTGAAGGGTTTCGAGAACCCCTGCTTCTCGGCGCCGGGCAAGTTGGTCGGGAACGTCTACTGTGATGAGTGTAACGCCATGAGCTCACCCTACTTTCCCAACAACAACACTCCGACTACGGAGTACGACATGGACTCTGAAAAGAGTGGCAACGTTCCTGCTGCTATGGAACACCCCGACGGCGTGTACCCGTCAAAGGCCTACCGTACCATACACCCCTTGCCGACGTCTTTCGATGGAGCCGAAATATCATCCATCACTGTTCCAGAGAGTAGTCACGCGCAAGTGTTGAATAATGGACAATCGTCATCGGGTAGTGCTGCTTCCAGTGGGACTCTCAGCCTCCCCAGCAGCATCTCACGATTCCACGCCAGTCGCCATAACAACACCCCAAACTACCCTTTCGCCAGTACCCGGAACTGTTCCCCAATGCGGCTTAATTTCACAGTGTCCAGCAGCATCGAGATCTCTGACCACTACTCCGACAATACCTCCATGTATCCGTGTGTTGGAAGCAGTTCCACCTCTATCGGAACCCAAGCAGCGTCCAGAACAAACACCCTCCTCTCCCTCAACAGCGACGACATGAGGACCTACCATCTCGACCCAAGGTCGAGGTCAGTCAGCGCTCCCGAAACCCGTCGAGCAAGCGTCGAATTTGTTCCCGGATATAAAGCATGCAGCGTTGAGGTTGATTTGTTCCGAAGCATCAATGTCTCCGCCCACACGTCGTCGGGCACTCGTTCTTGCGTTTCGGCCTCAGTCTCGTGTTCTGTGACAGGGGGCGTGGCCCATCATCCCACCCCTGTATCGAATGACGGGACCCAATGGGATACACATTCCTCTTTGGGAACAGACAAACAGATGCTTGATGAGAACCAGAATGTTCATGGCTATGATCTGAGTGCTTTGCCAGGACGGAAGGTTAAGTTCTCTGTGCCTGTCCTCGACAAAAAACAGTACTGGGTCTGAGTTCGGACCTTTTTTTGACGTTTGTTAATGAGTTGGTTCCTGTTTTGTTAAATTTGATCTTTTTGTCAGTTTAATCTGGAAAGTTTCTCATGAATTATATCATATTATGTAAACACGTTGTATTGACATTGGACTTTTTTATAAACCTAATTAATTCATTCTTTGTGTTCACGTGTGACGTTAGTGCACCTTACCTGAACCGCTTGTAACATGGCAGGTCGTCCAGAAACGTGTTCCATTTTCGACTTGCAATGGCTGAACACATTCCGGAGAAATTGTGTAGATCTTTGTTATCGAAATGTTCTCAAACACAAGTTTAAAAGTTCAAAATTATAATTTCAATGTAGCATCTTGATCTTGAATCAAATATATCTTCCAGTGATAATGACAAGCCTAATCAGTACGAACTGGGATGCGATCCCGCAATCATAGACTATTGGCTGGCCAAAGGGACGCAACTCTATATAGCGACTTGCAGCTCCGTTGGTGATTAAAATGTTACTCGCAACACTAAGCGTCACATTTAGCGGTTTAGCTGATTATCCATGATACAAGACCCTCGCATATGTTTTGTGTTCCTCCCAACCTAAACAGGCGGGCGCAATATATAAAATACAAAACAAAATGAAGAAAAAAACGTATTTAATTAATTGTGTAGTTGTCGTAATCGTCTAAATTGTGAATCGTGTCGCTTTGCTAGGGAGACAATATTTTTACCATTCTAAGTAAACTTATACTCAGTACTTTTCGTTACACTCCACCACTGAGTCTAACAAAACCTTATAGGAGGTCGCGTCAGGTAAACTTTGAGATTGACCAATCAGAACACAGCTTACCAAATCGCGAAACTGCATATTCGCACATACCCTTTGAACTTTTTATCTCGAAACGATTCCGAATGCTATTTAGCGTACGCTCGCTTCCGGCTGATGCACACGGCGTACGTGCAACCATGACAACGGTGAGTAAACAGTCGCTGAAAATAGTGTTTTGGCAATATTCAAGGATGTTATCTTGCGGAAATATTAGCTAATGGTAACCATGTCAACAGAAACCCCAAATAACTGTGTTATATGCTGAGATTTGTTTGTGGAGAAACCTGTGTCGGTGACCTGAATATTTTGAAAGTCCCTCCGATCCCTAAACAGTAGCCGTTGTCTGATTGGACCTTCTTCTAGGTTTTGTTAGACTCAGTGGTGGAGTGTAACGAAATACACTGAGACTAAGTTTACTTAGACTGATATTTTTACGTCGAACTCACGCAAAAATTCATCTGTACGGCGGCTGTTTGAAAATAATTGAGTCTGGGCCAGACAATGCAGTGATCATTGAGCATCGACCTACGCAACTGGGATACCCTGACATGTGTCAACTAAGTCAGAGGCCTGCTAACAATATCTTCAAAATTGATGGAACTGGATTGAACGGATTCTCTTTTCTGTCTTGTTCTGGAGACAGGGCATTTACTGGTTGTTTCCCCAAGGGTGCCAAACCATCAACCCAGCCCATTGAGTACGTGTGTTTGTCTGTGTGTTATTCCAGATATCAGATCTTTATGGAAACCTTGGTAACTTTGAAAATTCTATTACAGAAGGAGCTATTCTCACTTTAAAATGGTTAAAGTAGGGAATATTCCATTTTGAGGTGATATCATTTTGAAAACAAGTTGTGGACTTCGATAATGATTATTGCATTCAAAATGTGTTTAGAAGTCTGTTTACAAAAAGTCAACTTCAGCAAATGGGTATGAACTTTCGAAACTTACAGTGTGTTGCTGTACATATCACGATAACAACTTGACTGAAAGTTTTTCTGGTTTTGTTTTAAACCCGTTTTAAACCCTTGCGTTTGTCAGGAACATCTACGTGCAACTGCTGCATTGCAACAATATGGTCAGTCAATAACGTTTGACAGTCTGCAGTTAGCAGACTGCAATCATAATATTCAAACTATAGTTGACGGCCGAATTATGGTCATCCAAGGGCGACAACAGGTGCACAAGACCGTTTCATAAGAACGACCAATTCGAAACAGTAGCTACATTGCCCCTCGTATTGAAGATGACCTTACACGCGAGTGCTTTGGTGTGGATCTTCGCCGCTTTTAGCAATATTCCAGCAATATCACGGCGCCGGACACCAGAAATGGTGTTCACACACTGTAGTGAGGATTCGAACATGACGAGGGGTCGCTTTAAGTACTAAGCTGCCCCACCGCCTGAACTTCACAGAGGAGAGGACAAACGATTCGTAATGTGTATATGTAATGGTACCTGATTGCTCTAGTCGATTATCTACAGGCCATGTGGTGCAATGGTGATCAACACATAATACATAACAAACTCGAGCAATACGCACCAGTTCATGCTCGACACACGAAATAACCGGTTGCTTACCCACGTTGGTACATGACACCCGTGAAGCCTTTTTCTGGTCTCCCGTAGCGATATAGCTGTGGACCTAATTTGGATCGAAGCGCCCCAAGACCATGCTCACTCAGGTTGGTTAGCGGGTGCTAACCGCAACACTCAACACTATTCCAGCAGTCTAGGCCAGACAATCCAGTGATCAACATCATGAGCATCGATTTACACAAATGGGATACGCTGACGCGTGTTAACCAAGTCAGAGAATCTGTCCACCCGATCCTGTTAACCGCTTCTTAAGACAAGCATGGTTTGCTGAAGATCAATTCAAACCCGGATCTTCAAGGGTCCACTGGTTTTTAAAAGAAAAGAGATGAAACTACGGCAGAACACACGAGGATGATAAAGCTTTATTGCATACAGCAAATATGAACCAAACAAACTCCCACAGTGCTAATGGACAGGACAAAAGGACTGGCGAAATGAACACTGACACCATCCCTCAAGATAAACTGACTGTCACATTACAGTTTGAGACGCCGTCAGACGTACACCTACCAGACATTCTTATCAAAACAGGACGCAGCTTTAACCACTGAATATTTTGTGGATAGTTCTAAAGCCCAATCTTACTTCTCGAATTCTTTAAATCCTTGTATTCAAACATTTCTGAGCCGCCTAATCCTAAAAAAACCCAAACCAATCTTTGCTTTTCCGTTACTCTGTCCTATGGGTAAAACTATTTTCAAGTTATCTAAGGTATGCTTCAGGAAGCTTAAAAACGTCTGCAAACAGCGCGCCAGAGAGTATCTGTAAGTTAATTTCCACTCCCGTTTGCTATGCCCGGGTAGCACCAGGATAAAACTAACCACTGTTCACGTTACGGTCGGTTTCCATTAGGCTACATAAAAAAATAATAAAAATAAATGTTTCTCGGTCACATTGTTTTTCAAAAGGGACGGGGCCTGTAGGACTTTATTTTATTATTTTTTTTTATAGAACAAATGAGTGACGAAGGACGAAAACATTTTTTTTTTCACACAGAAATACTAACACTCATTCTTAGAGTGGGCAAATGGATGATAGGGACGCGGCTAAGTCAAAATTACCTTTTTGAAATGCCAATAAAAAATTGTTACGCGCACAAATAAAAGTGACGCGCCGATGCCCGAGAAACATTTCACTTCTATATATTTTTTCATTTAGCCTTATCAACAGGGTAGGTTAGCAGGATAGAACCCCTCTTCATTTCAATACCTCGTGTTGATCTTAAACCAGTACTCCTATGACGTACAGAACGCCAAATGAGGTGTGTATTAATACTGAATAAAGGTTTGATTCCTTAATTTGAGTTACTGACTATTCTCTAACACTCTATTTACACACATAGTTCTATGACAGCAAGTAGGAAGGGAATCACACTTTTCAAACACGTACTAGAAAACTATAATACCCAAGTCCCTAGTTCACAGAGAGAGTGAGTGAGTGAGGATGTTAAGAAGTTCAGAGTACCAAGGTATTTCTGGAAGCAAAGTAATACTTCTGTTGAAACACATATCCAGTCTTAAAATGATGAGATTTTGCAGTCAAGAACAATTATCTATCTAGTGCAGTGATCATACCATGAAATATCTATCATTCTAGCAAAATGAATGAATCTCATCCAAAGGTTTAGATGTTTTAAATACTGGTACTTGCTTTCAGTCTTTAATAAAATCGCCCTGGAAAACCTATTAAATACAATGTTGGAAGTTAAAAGCTCAATATCGTTTTCAAACATAATATTTCACATGAGATTAGAGTTATACTGTGTGACTGAGTACAAATCCAAATTTGAGGTCAGTCAGGAAACAATAACACATTCTTTGGAAGTAAACAGTAATTCATATATAGTTATTTGTCTAATATGTTAAAATATCAGAACATGGCACCATTATGAGTATGAAAATTGCTAAATAGAAATCGTTGTTAGAAATCTTATCACAAAAAACTTAACATCAAAACATAACAAACTACTCAAAAAGTAAGTTTTCCATGATTCAAATGAAGGCAACTTCATAGCTCATGCAGGCTGTAATAAGCCTTTTGTTGTAAACAGTCATTCCCCAGAATTACTGTTCCTGTAACATCTTGTATTTAACTACGCAAACCTCCCATACGTCTTCTTGCTTAAAACAACACACCACTAGTTTGGACCAGACAATCCACTGATTTACATTATTAATCTCCATCTGAGATAGTTAACATGATGGCATGCCACGATCAAGCCAGCAAGCCTTACTATCCAAACTATACCTTAAACATTCCTTCCTTGATATCATTACTATCACTACTAAACCTACCTAGAAAGCAGATTTATTTTGTGGAGATACAGGGATGGCAACAGATGAAAGAGATTTCTGCTGAAAATCAGGCCCCCGACAGGATGGATTGATTTGCATTTATATTCGCGGATTTCCGAGGAAAATTGCCATCCCTGGCAATAACAGTGTCCGTTGGAATCCTCAATATCCTTAAAATAATCCATTACATAAGACATGGAACCTACAAAATTCAAAGTACAGTTTACATAATCTATAAGACATTTTAAAAAAAAAACATTTTTTTTTGGAAATTATTTTTAGTTGTAATTTCAGAGTACAAGAAAACAATATTCAAAACTGTTATTGTTTCTTCTTGAAATCATTATTAACATTATCATTTTTTAAAATTAATATTTAAGATAAATAAGAAAAATAAAAGGAAAATAGAAACAGGATACAAGGCCAAAGGTTTGACTGAGTGGTCAAAGTTAAAAAAAAGTGAGTGAGTGAGTGACCACATTTTATGCTGCCTTTTGCAATATTCCAGTAAATATGATGTTGGGAGACACCAGAAATGGGTTTAACACATAACACAGGCGTGATGAACGAATGTTTTAACCACTAGTCTTCCCCAATGCTCCTAATATTTGACTGAACCAAAACGAAACAATTAGATGGTCCTTTCAATGTGACTGCTCAACCTGTCAGTGAGAGAAAGCATCAGCACATTTAAAGGTGTGTGGTGGTGACAGTGACCATATACACTGGTTCAGCAGTAAATCACAAACTTACTGCTTTGTCGTTTTACGTTTTTATTGAATATCAATCAAAAATGGCTCTCATATTCTGATTCTGGCATTTGGTTTGGAAGATCTGCAATCTGGATAATACTCCAAGACTTTATTGGGAAAAAAATACCCTAAATGAGATCAGAACACTAAACATGTTGACCAACTCAAGGGTAAGAAAATATGAGCGAATATGGTTTTACCCCACTTTTAGCAATATTCTAGCAATATCACAGCAGCGGAAACCAGAAATGGGTTTCACACATTGTACCCATGTGCAACAAACAAATGCTTTAACCACTAGGCTACCCCACTGCCCCAACGTCTGAGGGAGTGAGGATAGTTTTACATCATTTTTAGCAACACTTGAGTAATATCACCCAATGGGAGATCAGAAACTGTCTTTGCCCACTGATCTCATTACATAATGAACATATTGTTACAAACTGCTAAATCAAGGAATCACCTCATCCAGCAAGATGAACGACTCTATAACAACACTCTCCATCCATTACGCTTCAATAAATATCTGGGGTAAATATCTATCAATTGTGTTTCACCAATGATATGTAGGGACAAAATAGCAAAGACTAGCATAAGCAACACGGAATCATCACAAGCAATTATCAAAATCTGAGAATTGACATAATCATGAAAATTCCTTCAAGGTGTCTATGTACAACTATTTACATACATACAAATTGAGAAAAATAAAACATCTTTATTTACAATGCTAAAGGGTGATGTTTGAACACGGTAGCCTTCTTAGAAAGCTTGATATGAACTTTGTTTCCATACAATGATATGGACAATGCCTCTTCAGTCACTAATCATTGATTGGTACATGATTCTTCATACAGTGAAATGCCATTACCACATTTTACTCTTAGGCCACACCAATTTCAGTTCTTGTTTTATGGATCGACCATTTGTGGGTATTTTTTCAAGAATAAGAAAAAAAAAAAAAAAATTTTCAGATCTCAAAAAATAGAATCCTTAAGTTTTTTTTGGCCCAAACTGTCGGCTTACTGGATGATCACCACCCTCTTAACAATAAGACAGAGCTGAATACTAGCACAAAAATGTTTTCCTGCAATAAAAAACATACCAGGGTCTAAAGCATTTGACGACGATTTTCATGCAGATCCTGAGATCTGAGAACTGTCCATATTTTGATAAATTCAAAGAGAGACATTTCTGAATGAATCTCTGTGCAGATCATATTTCAACTATGATATGAATGATAACAAACCTGGTAATGTTATTTTCACTAAATATTCCAGAATACATACTGAATTATGAGTGAGTGGGTGACTTTAGTTTCACGCTGCTTTCAGCAATATTCCACCAGAAATAGGCTCCACACATTGTACCCATGTGGGGAATCGATCCTGAGTATTCAGTGTGACAAGCAAATGCTTTAACCACTAGGCTACCCCACTGCCGTATTGAATTATGCACTATTTGAGAGGCATACTGCAGAAACAATGTGCTGATTCACACAGTAGTGACATTTCCAGATCGTCCAAAATCACCCACTGCATATCTACAGAGATAGAAATTTTTGAATAAATCATCTTTCCAGGTAATTTCACTCTGATTCTGGTGTAGTGTTTCAAGGCATTTCACTGTATAACAAAAAAGGAATGGATAACAGTATCAATATTTCAAAAGAATATCTAAAACATGTTATTGTTTGAAAAGTGATTTAACAGTGGCCAATTTGAAATCCTGAAACGAAGGAATGTAAGAATGAAAAAGTCCTGATGAAAAAGTTTAAAATCTTTGAAATACAAATTCTGTGCTGGAACTATTCTCAAACCGTGCTTATCTGTAGAGCTCCGCCCAAAACTAAGAATGAAAACATTCATTTACACTAGGAACACAGTGAACACTACAAGTGTATCCCTAATATGTAGTGTACTTCGTAGGTTCAGACCCTCTCCCATTTCAAATGGGAATCACATTTGTGAATCACAACTCTGAATGATTTGTTCTTACATTTCCAAAATGAAATTGGGATTAAAAAAAAGATGTTGTGGTTCCAATTATCCAACCAGCCCTTGAATTCCCGTGCAGACCATAATTGGCATGAATGTAATAAGCCTTCAAGCATCATCGTTTTTTTCATAGCACGAGGGACATTGGTTATTTTGATAGGGAAAATTGGCATGATGGCCACAAGCTTGACCGAATAACAATTACACAATGATAAATGTGTTAACAGTATGTACTTTACCTCTACAAATAAATGGGAAAAACACCCTACCTACCTACCCTAAATTTTAAAGAGGTGTAATCTGAACAACAACAATTTTTTTACATAGCCATGTATAGGCGGAACATAAAAGCTGGGTGACACTATCCAGGTTGTTCAATAGACAACCAGGAAGTATGGGAGAATCTGCATGAACCAGTTCTACATTTTCTATAATATACTGACTCATATGTGCTGTTAAACTGTTGTAAATCAACATGTTGTCCATTATGGCACACACCTTACTTGTCGTATCATTACATCACAACTGGAGATATTACAAAATCTCACTATGTTCTATACCAACAGCAAAAAGTTTCCATCTCATCACATGACAATTCACAGAGACTTCAGTGAACACAAGTCTTCCAGTATACACAATGTACATCTAAACAAAGTAGACAAAGTAGTATATTACGTTCAAAATAAATCAGACTGGAGATTGAATTTGTTTGATCATACTGTTTTAAAATTTACAACCTGGATGTGGGGTGAGTGAGGGTGATGCACCGCTCAAATACCGGGGGACACTAACCACATGACCTTGTTCAATTTAAGACAAGTCTGAAAAGTGAGTGAGTGACTTTAGTTTTGCTTCTAGCAATATTCCAGCAATATTACGGAAGAAAGTGTAAAGATGTCAAGATCATGTTGTTTACAACACGTTAAAAGACTTATTACATGTACTAGCAATTGTTGATCTTGGAACCTAACAAGTCTGAGACGGATAACATATTTTTCAGCCAGTCTGAACAATCATTCAGAAAAGTCGCTGGATTTACAGAAATATGACATTTACAAGAACAAAACTGCATTTCACATTTGTCCTTTCTAATATTACATCCTAGACTAAATTTATCGAAGAAAAGTGTATGTGCCATGTGGAATAGTGCAAACACTTTCAACACATCTACTTGTTAGTTGCATACACTCTAAAACATAACAATAATCATACTAAGGTGGACAAAAGCATCCTTCCTTATCTCATACATACAGTGGTCATTTCCTTGTATGTCCTGACAGACTCAATGAAAATAACCTGGAGAAACATTATTTACTGTTTATCACAAATCTTAACAAGCATACAACTGACTACAGGGGTAGTGTCACAAAAAGCATTTAATCTGATCATATTTACAAGGATTCAGCACTTCTACATCTCATGATAAACTTGTTTTGTAATGTGTCTTGTGACCTTGGATATCACGCCAATCTTTCACTAAATGAGAAGTTGAATACGTCAATATTGACAACTCAATTACGGTAAAATGGGAAAATATATTTCTGGTCTTTTGCTTTCACACAAAATGACAGGAAAATGCATTGCTGACAAGCTCCCACGTATGATTTAACAACACATACCTGAACGGCATGATCTTTGAACTCTGAAGAATAACATCTAGTTTTCACTTATCTTATAATGCCCTTTTCACATTAACTCCTTAAAATGCTATAAAGTGACTTCTGAATTGTATTTGACAAAGTAAAAACAAAATAGTAATCACCCTACCCTCATACCTCAACATACTCGCAATCTGCATAGACAGACACGACGTGTCTTCGATCACATGCAGAGTGGTTTTTTTAAATTATTGTTTTCATTGTCAAGAGAGCAGATCAGAGTTACCTACCCTTGGGTAAAACAGTGCCAATATACAAAACCGAAACAAACAAGTAAAAATGATGCAGGCAAGGACCAGAAACACAATACTCCTTTTCATCTAATATATACAACCAGAGGAAAATCTTAAGTTAAGATGAAACTATTTGTTCTCATGGCAACGAAGCATTTATTTAATCATTACAAGAGGGAAATGGCAAATTTTACGACCAGGCACATTCTGCTTGATTCTTTTCAAGGCAATTCCAAAAAGACCATCAAAATTTCGGTGGGTGTTGTAACTATTTTCATCAAGAAATCAATTTTTAAAAAATAGTTAAATTCTGGATTGAAAAATTACATTTGTATTTAGTTGCCACGATTTTCTTTCTTCACCGAGAAGTATTCATATTTGCAGATGATTTAGGAATTAAATACATCTGGTTAAGGCATAACTAACAAATTAAGTGTTCTTTAGCAGCTAATTCTAACTATCACAGTCACACCGTCACAATGACAACAAACTCCTGTGTAACCATGGCAACTATTTCATAATCTAGTCATACCAATTAACACTTCTGATGTGCTCTGGTAACAGGGATAATGAGCAACTTTGTCAAATATTTTTGTTCATAAAAATATGGTGATATTTCTTCTAAATATATGTCTGAACAACCAGTTGATGATCACCAATTATAATCCTTGTTTATAAAAATAGATGCTTTTCTGTCTTCTTCATCTGTGATTTCAGGCAAATATTTTCTCCAGATCTTCCTCTGTAAAAGAATATAAATGACAATCGTGAAGAAGCAAATATGGTAACTGTCCAAAACAGTGTTGTTGGTTAATGCCACAAATCAACAGGATTCCAACTACTGAGAATGGACCAGAAAATCCAAATTAATCTTATGACCAAAAGTGCATACTCACATTATCAACAGAGACACCTAGTCTCACCTACCAAATCCATAGCCTGCCTTTTTCCACCAGCATACATTGCTGGAAACATATTCAAACACATAACTGCAAGTGGATCATACAAAATTACAATAGGTGGCTGGGTTCAACACTGTTTGATTTGGTTTGGTTGATTATTGTCAGCAGTATTCCTGTTATAAGGAGGCAGTCTGTAACTCATTGATTCTGGACTAGACAATCCCATGATCAACAGCATGAGCATCAATAGATGCTGTTGGGATATGATGATGTGTGTCAATTAAGTCAGCAAACCTGACCACCAAATCCTGTTAATTGCCTCTTACAAGCTTGGGCTACTGAAGGCCAATGCAAACCAGGATCTTGACGGGACTTTGAACTGTTTTTCTTACATCCAACTCTTAAGCTGAGACAAAAACTCACCTTATGCACATCTGAGGCATTTACCACTTTGATAAAGCACATGAGCACTGGTTAATGCAGATAAACCAAGAAACTTAAATAAGGTGAACTACAGACAAAACCCACACTGAGGTTGCACGTATGCTAAAGGGAGACAACTCTGCACATCAAACTGCAGGCTTCTAACACTTTGTGTGCTTTGTCTCCCTTAGGAATTACTGCTGTTGAATGGGGTATTATATTACAGCTTATCAGCCTCGTGTGAAATAAAATACTATGACCACAGTGATATTTATTTCATGGTAGTGGACAGTGAGAGACTATGCTTTATGTTTTGATAACTCAGAAATTAAAATGTGTTTGTTTGACTGTTGTTTAATGCCACACAAAGGAATATTCTATAGGCCTTCTAATGAGGCTGGATCTGAGTTGGTTTAATGATTCCAGCAATATTCAAATAATATTACTGCAGGGGCAACACTAAACGCTTTACACTTTGTATCCATATGAGCAATCAAACCTGGATCTTTGCTGTAATAAATGAAGACATAAAAATAATATAAGGCAACCCCCACCACCCTAGATCAGACTAATTAATGACTGCTGTTATGAAGTATATATGTTGTCTTAGTATGATGACATACCATCGAGTCTAACAACTCAACATCTTAACTGCTATAAACTTTCAAATATGTAGGGATAATGAACTTTCAATTTTGATAGGAAGTGTAAACGTTAACAAACGTGTCAAGGACAGACATGTTATGAACACACCACCATTTCCCTCTATTACCACCCCTAAACACAACGTATGATATGCATGTGCACAACGCAGTAGCCCCATATATGTGCATGGGTTCCCATTCTGGATTTTGACACTTTTTCACGAAGATTGAGAAATCATTTAGAACACACCCCTGGCATCACACATATGTTAGTGCTTGTTTCTAGTTGTTTGCTTTAAAAAGAAAATCATACACAGTGCAAGCTGTCTAAACCGGCACTCATTGGTACTGAATAAATAATCCAGTTTTGACAGTGTGCCGGATTTCAGAGCTGATGACAAATGTTCAAGTCACGGATGGAACTGAGATTTTAAGCCGGTGTTGACAGCTTGCCGGATTTGACAGATGCCGGATTTGACAGATGCCGGTTTTGACAGCTTCCACTGTACATGCAAATTACATGCCATACACCAATCATCTTTCCAAAGTGACTACATACCAAATAACTAAAAGGAAGTTAAAAGGAAGTGCAAATGGTGATGCACTCTCAAAAGATTCAATAATATCATATCAACATCGATTGACTCCAATAAACCTCCTAGATATTTTTAATTGTCTATAAAAAAAATGAAGATCCGCTAGTTTATTTTTAAAGAGTATATTAAAAGGATAAGCTGATGGGGAACTATTCTACCCCTGAATCCATAGTGACATTAGCATACTTACTGGTTGTGTCAGTGTGATCAGTTTGGGATTTGAAACCGAGTGCAGCTGCAAATTCATTTATGGTGTATTTGCCATCACTGTCAGCATCAAAAGGTTTCAGTTGTTCCTTATTTGGAGCTGCTGGTCCTAGGTAGTCAGGCAGGATGTCTGGATCTACCCTGCCATCACCTTGTCTATCCCAGCGATTGAAAAATGTTTCGAGGTCTGAAAGGAAGCAAGTTGCTTGCAGGATATTTCAAACTGGCATAGCAGACAGCCTTTAAAATTACTGCTGCAACTTGTAAGTTGCACACTTAATGAGTTCCGACTAATATGAGAGACAAAACAATATGTATTAGTTGTTTTGATGTTGAATGATGTACCACACAATATAAGGCAGTTTTCTGTAAAATCAATGAATCTGAACCAGATAATCAAAAGCATGAACCAAGAAAACTGCAAAGGAAAGGATAAGGTTTTTGAGAATTTAAAATTTTAAACACCTGTTTAAACACACTGAAATCATCTATAGTCTCAAAGAAACTATGTTTGTCAAATGAAAAAGCAAAACAAAAAATAACTAGACTCATTACATCCTATGCAAATCTGCTTGTAGCAGTGGTTTAATAAACAGTAATCCCTATGCTGGAGTGGAAAAAACCGGGTCTTCAATCCACAAAGCAAACATTGTGTTAAAGTGATTGCAACTTCCATACTTAGCATAGACTTATTGCACTATAATGATTCTGAGAAACCATGACCTCATGCCCAAACACTGATGTTAACAAACAAACCAGTCACAACAAAACAACTTATCACCTGCCATGTTGTTGATTCCCTTGATTACAACTGCAGGTGTTGGCTTTACGGTTGTAGATGCAGGTGTTGTTCCAGGTGTAGACAGGTTTCCTATAAAGAATGGCAAATGTTAATTGAGCTCCAGCCCTTAACAGTGAACAGTTGTTGGTACAAACAGTACACATTCACAGGCCCCCTAAGTAACTGAAGGAATTACAGCAAATTTGAAGAATTGCATCTCAAATGTAAACAGATGCAGCCCACTCGTAAAACAATTGCAGTAATATCGGCAGTTTAGCGGTAATAACATAAACACAACGCCCCTTTCAGAAGCAATGTAATACTTGGAACATGCTTGGCCATCGTCGGAGATTTCTCGGCTCCTTTCCGTGATTTGTCAAGCATTCACTCATCACAGTGTAGACCCTGGTTTGACTGCCAATATTGGTACAATTTGCGAAGCACGTTTCTGATGTCCACAGCTGTGATATTGTTGGAACATTGCTAGAAGTGGCATAAACTCACTCACTCTTCTATAATGAAATTAAAAAACCTCTTACTTCTGATCACTTATCAGATTATAAATTATAAGAAACACCTCAGACTGATGCACCTGATTTGATCTCCACATCACCAAAATAGGATATATTCATAGGATTAGAGTAACCTTTCTCCCTTACCAATGTTACAAATTGGAGTGATTGGGTTTACATCATCTTTAGAAATATTCCAGAGATATCACAGCAGGGAGGACCTGGCCTAACTTATCACACAAATGTGGCAAATTGTATCTGGGTCTCTGCGAATTCCTTCTCCATTAGGCTAAGCCACCGCCCCATCACAAATTTGAAGTAATTTGTACAATTACATGATACAAACTGTAGTCAGAATCAACTTGTAGACTACTACAGGTATTCAAACTAGCATGACATTGTGGTAAAAATCATGACAGACACAGACTTACACAATATTTCAAGTTTCTAAGGTTCAAACAAAGTGTCAAGGCTAAGTAACAAGTAACCCAGCTCTGTACAATATATATATCTCCTAGTTTATATCCAAAAGCCAATACCTTTAGCAGAGACAGGAGATGAAACTGGGGTTTGAGGTGTCGTTTCCATGGTTGCATTTGAACTTTGACCCTGAGCTACAGGAAATAAAGAAACGACAAATCATATTCCAGGAGTGAGACATGCAACATAAGGAAGAAATATGCTCAGATGGAACACATACACAAAGACAGAGGTTGAAAGATCAACTGGAAGTTCTCATGCAAAACACAACATAAGAAACAGCACAGTACTGTGAAAGAAGGGGAAATACAACATGCAAATGAGGCATAATATAAAGAAATATAAGTGAAGTATGATTTCAGAACCAGTGCTTTTTTTCCCAACAGCAAATCCACTTACAGTGTTCAGTCATGCGCATGAAGACATTTACGGATAGACAACTTCTTTCTTGCAATGGATGCAATGTTTCGGTATTTGCAAGAAAGAAGTTGTCTATCCATAAAAGTCTTCATCCTCATCATACCAACTTCTAAAATGCCACTTACAGAAGTGTTCAGTCATGTTCAAGATAACTTCTTTGTGAAAAGATTCAAAGGGAGACAACCCTCCACACATCCTACCTGATGGGAAGTGTGCGCCAAGAAAACGCAGGATTCCTGCTATATGAGCTGTCACATTATTCAGCTCGTTCCTGTTCTTTGTATATGCAGTAAAAAGGTGATTAACCTCCTCGGTAAGTGTCAGCACAGTGGAGTTTAAATACTGGAATGAAAGTGGGGACAACATTTAAATAAACTAATGGATACTTTCAACACCCCAAACAGTTTTCTTTCACCTGAAGAAAGGGCAAGAAGAAGCCCAACTTCATTGTGTTATACAATAAAGAAGAAGTTGCCACCCATATATATTTGTCTTATACTTTTCCTTGTTTATTAAATTCAGGGAGATTCCAGGAAGACTGCTATGTTGCATGTCACTTTTGTGCTACGTTTCATTACAATGTCCATCTCTTCTGGTTAAGTTTGACTGGATTTATTTCACACATAAATAGAGCAGCCCAGAAACTTAATGAGGATACTCACTTCCATGCTGATCAATGCATCTGTTGGAAGCAATGAGTGTTCTCCCCCTTGTTCAGATGATCGTGATGAGTTGATACTGGCAATGTCAGACTGCAACTGAAACACCAGATGCATAGATAAGGAGGGGATTTATATGCATTTTCAGTCATATACATGTATTTAAGCATGTTTTTTAGCATGTACAAATGATGTACTTGGAACTGATGAACTGATAATAGGTGATATGAAAATATGGTTGTTTGGTTGGTTTTTCATGTGCACTCTGCAATATTCAAGCTATTTGGAGACAGTCTGTAAATAATCAAGTCTGGACCAGAAAATCCAGTGATCAACAGCATGAGCATCAACATATGCAAACAGTATATGATGACATGAATAACAAATATGGGTTGCTGAACTTCATGGGTACATTATATACAGTGAAGCCCTCTAAAATGGCGGCCATCCAATCTAGCATGGTCTCAATATTGGCACTAGAATTTGTCCCTGCAGAAAATTGTTAATTTATGATCATATACACATCCTCTAATATGCTGTCAGTCTGTTCTGTATTTCGGCAGAACAAAGACCACCCAACTGACTGGTTTTACAGTAATCAACGCTCTCTAAATCTTGGCTCTCCTCTTGATTGGCCAATTAGCTGAATGCATATGAACAGTTAGCCCCTCATTGAACAGTTAGCCCCCTCATTAACCACCCTCTGACAGGAATTGCAGCAAGAGTCCCATTAACTAACTACCACATTAAGCGTGCTAAGCTCATAGATGTTGCCTGATAAAAGCAGTATGTATAAGGATTAGGGAAATTCATGTTTGACATGTCATTTGTATTATAAACTAAAATGTCATGTCACAATTTGTGAGCCACTCACTATGTCTTACACCTTACGAAAGATTATTCTCAGATAAATAGGCAAAAGTTATCTAACCCTGTATGTCTCTATACCACCATTTTGTGTCTGTCCCAATGAATGCTGGTTTAGAGGGCTTCCACTGTATATATAAATGACTTCAGAATGCTTTTAGAGCTGAACCTACTTGAGAGTACATATCCTTCAACGACGTCAACGTAATGGTGTTGTTTTCCACCCTGCCCAACAAAGCAGATAGAACAGCCATGTCATTTGACGAGGAGGAATCCACAGGCGCTCCATGAATCAGCTAAGAATACAGAAATATTAACACTGTTAGATGTTTCAAACATTTGTTTCACAGACAAGTGTGTAAGTTCAATGTCGCTTTCAGCAGTATTCCAGATATATGACTTCAATGAGGGAGAAAAGTGTTGTGGATGTACACCATAGGCCTTTACCACAATGGTGAAACCAAGAAGCACAGAGATGGTGCTGGAGACCAGCAATCTTGGTGGGTGTAGGGGTTCGGTAGTTGTTGCTGATGTGCTCAAGGTTGAAAACTCTGCCAGTCTAAGTAAACTTATTCTCAGTGTATTTCGTTACACTCCACCACTGAGTCTAACAAAACCTAGTAGAAGGTCGCGTAAGGTAACCTTTGAGCGACCACTGATCATCCAATCATTTGCGAGATGATTAAATAGATTTAACCAATCAGACAACCGCTACTATTTAGGGATCGGAGGGACTTTCAAAATATTCAGGACACTGACACAGATCCCTCCACAAACAAAAATCCACATATAACAGTTATTTGACCTGCAGTATATACGCTTTGGGGTCTCTTTTGACATGGTTACCATTAGCTAATATTTCCGCAAGATAACATCCTTGAATATTGCCGAAACATTATTTTCAGCGACTGTTTACTTACTCACCGTTGTCATGGTTGTACGTATGCTGTGAGCATTATCCGGAAGCAAGTGTATGCTAAATAGCATTCGGAATCGTTCGAGTATGAACCTTTTCGAGATAAAAGTTCAAAAGGTATGCACAAATGTGCACTTTTGCGATTTGGTAAGTGTGTTCTGATTGGTCAATCTCAAAGGTTACCTGACGTGACCTCCCATAAGGTTTTGTTAAGACTCAGTGGTGGCATGTAACGAAAAGTACTGAGGATTTTACGTAGACTGACAACTTTGCTTAGTGAATTGCAGAGAAAACAGAAAATTGTCCTGAAAAAAATGTTGCAACAGATGGAAAGGGATATCTTTTTTTTGTTCTACATTTATAAGCCTGGAATTGGTGATAGTGCTCTTTTCCGGATCAGAACAGTAAAACCGTTCAATGTTTTAGATATAATAATTGCACAGGTTTCTGACATGATCAACACTGAAGTATGCCTGAAATAAATGAAAATGCTGATTTTTAAGACTTGCTCAGTTTAAAAATTCCTGAAAACCTTTAAAATCAGTCCTTTTGACTACTGTAACATCCAATATTATTGATTACAACATCAACAGCTTATGACGACTAAATGGTATATTTTACAAATCAGGTTCTCTGATTGTTGAGTTGAGGCATGACTTTCACACAGTATCTCAATAAATTCACTAGAAATACCACAAATAAACAACCTACCAGACTTTTAAGTGCATTCACTGCTTCGGTCTTGCTGTCAGGTGCTGCCGATGCTGTTGGACTGGGCTGCTGATGACTAGTGAAATTCTCCAGCAAACTCAGTCTTGTCTACAACAGACACACACAGTATTAAGACGGTGGGCCGTGTAAAACCTATGTCAAACCTGCATCAAGACTCTATCAAGCCTATGTTGAGCTTGCATTAAGACTGTGTCAAGAATGCAGGAAGACTGTCAAGCCTATATCAAGATTCTATCAGACAAATGTCAAGCCTGCGTCAAGGCAGTATCAGGACTTATGTCAAGCCTACATCAAGGCTGTGTGAAGTCTGCATCAGACCTATGTCAAGCCTGCATTAAGACTGTGTCAGACCTGCATCAAACATTAGGAAAACCTATGTCATTGTCAAACCTGCATCAAACCTGTCGAAAGTCTATGTCAAACTTGCATTAACCTATGATGCTTATTCCAAGGCATACCCAAAATCTCAACACAGATACCTTTCATTTTTGCAGGAACATAAAAGTTTCAGAAAAATGTTCCTGTTAGCAGCTTGAACATCTTCTATGATCAATACCCTGTAACTTTTTCAATATTCATTATGACAACAATGTTTTGTGCCTAAAATAAATAAATAAATAAATAAATAAATAAATAAATAAATAAATAAATAAATAAATAAATAAATAAATAAATAAATAAATAAATAGTCATCTATTCATCAGTTCCTTACACACAATGGTACAGAAGCATTCCAGGTAACATGATCCAGTTTAAGCTCAATGAAATAAAAAAGTTCTAATTAAGGAAAACCATGGGCAAAGGTAAGAAATGGGTAAACACATCTCTCTGTATCATTAGCGGATGGTCCAAATATAAATATAAACAATGACATTTCCTGAATAGCTGCCAGGAGAGTTGTTTACTTACCTCGTGTGTTAAAAGGCTGCTGTTTACTGCTTCAATCTTAGCCACAAGGCTGAGGTTTAGTTTTTTGATGTCTTCTTTAAGCTGGGTCAACATCTACAACAAATATATTAGGACCATGCGTTGAAATAATATGTTTCATATATCAAAATATGGGAATCTATATACTGAGATATTTTCACATTAATGAGTGAGTTAAGTGTTACGCTGCAATCAGTAATATTCCAGCAATATTCCAGCTATACAAATATACAAATATACAAGCTCTACAAATAATCGAGTCTGGACCAGACAATCAAGTGATCAACGGCATGAGCACTGATCTGTGCCATTGGGAACCAATGACATGTGCCGACCAAGTCATAGTACCTGACCACTTGATCCTGTTAGTTGCCTCTTATGACAAGCATAGTCGCCTTTTGTGGCAAGCATGGGTTGCTACCCCGGACTATTCTACCCCGGACTTTGATGGACCTCTTTTTGTTACATTAATCAATGCTAGACCTTGACTGTATATAGAGAGTGGTTTGAAATAGATATTGTGGATAACTATACACACATAGTAATGAAATTTGGACAGTCCCCTGACCAACAGCTGGGAAGCATCCACACAATGTTTAACAAACTATACAGAATATAAGAGCTGCAACGATTCATCAAGACCCTGATTCAATACGTTTCTCGTTATTAGAGCCTCAATTCAACCATTTCTTATTTGATTCTGCATACAAGTACAAACATCAGATTTCATTTTACCCTCAGAGACAACATTTCTTGCTTGTAATCCGTAGAACTGATATAGTGATAATGTCAATGGTCAAGGAAACTCAAAACTAAGGTGTCTGATTTGATTATCAATCGAACCGAATCATTACAGCTCTAATGGACATATGCATCCAGACCTCTACTCAGCTAAATCAGCAAATGGCCACGAACATGACCACATCACCAGTAGAGGACGTAACGTGTATGCGAGACGGTCTGTCGTTACGTGTACAAGTGACCACCTGAGAGGGGGTCAACTCATACTCATCACATCATCTCCTATGTTGAAATGACTGTACCTGCAGAGTTCCAGCTTGAGACAGATCATTCCCTTCACTTCCCTTCTCTCTACCAGGCTGAACATCAGGACTGTCGAGGGACCCACTTGGCTTACTCTGAATCATTCACAAACCATCCTCATTATTTTGACAATAGGTGAATTATTTGTGTCTTCTCTCCATGATCTTAACAACAGAGGGAGTGAGTGAGTGAGTTTAGTACTGAACCACTCTTAGCGATAGCCCAGCAATATTATGACAGGGTATACCAGAAACAGACTTTACTCATTGTACCCACGCTTTAAGCATTAGGCCATCACATGAACATAATACTATATGTTCATTTTCTGCATTTGTCCAGCAGACATGTGCAAAACTACACTTATCTTTCTCAATATAATACCCACTGGCATGAGTATTTTTGTTAGGAAATTATCCCTTTCTAAGTGGCACCAACTTAAACTCTAACAAATGGACATAAGTTCAAAAGCCACATGAGATGTGATGAGTGAGTTTAGTTTTTCTGGCAATATTCCAGCAATATCGCAGCAGTCCACATGAGATGTGACTACTGAATGGGTCAAGTGAACTCTACCTGAATATTTTTCACTCTTTCTGCCAGATCTTTCAGCTGTTGCTCAGCAGACTTCTGAAAATCAGTGAGAGTACTGAGGGTCTTCTTAGCTACCTGAATGTCACTTCCCATACTGGCAACACTCTGAAACACACAAGGACACATGGCACTGATCATTCATGGAACAAATCATGACAAAATTCAAATGCAAGATTCCAAGATGTCCAGTAACTAATTGAAATCTGAACAAAACCACTGTCTGAAATATGAATTTGTACTATGTGTATGAGTCTACAATATTCTACCTATAATATCAAACCTAGTATTATTGTTAACATTTGAACAGCAGCTTGTGATACACATCTAATTACTCCAAGTTTCTTCCTACTTAGACTGGGCACTACTCTGGGAGTTGGCCTTATCTATCACATGGACTCATCAATATAGTCTCAACTGTAAAAACTGAACTAGGGTTACATGAAAACTGTTATGGCCTAAAATATACTGGACAAAATAAGTTAAGGATATTGGTATTTTTATGACTGATATTTTATCACTGTGTCAATGAATAAATACATCACTATTCATAATTTCAAAAGATACAAATATCCCTAACTATTTTCGTCCAGTGTATAAAGTGATGATTTGTTTTTGTTTGTTCAGGGGTGGGTAGAACCCATTGCCCAACGTCCCAGTCTAGTGGTTTTTCCTGTCAGGCAAGCTAATTTGTTATATCACGCTGTAACAGTGTCCAGTTGATTTTCCACTGTTAATTATGTTGTTTATTTACATAATCAACAAGAAATCGGCTGGTTTAGTGGAAAAGTTATCAGGGCAAGTGATTTTACAAGTGCAAATGTACTGGGGTACTTTATCAATTCAAGAATTATTTCCATCCCTGTTTGTTGTTTCATGCTGCCCTCAACAATATTCCAGTTATATGGGAGCGGTCAGTAAATAACCAATTGAATTTGAAACTGAAATAATTAATCCATTGATAAAAAGCATGTCAATTGTTAATTGCCATGTTTCAAACAATCAGTGACTCTGACCATCCAATTCTGTTAGTAGTCTCTTACAACAAGCATGAGTTCCGAATTCTTACCCTGATGTTCATGGGTGTCAAGTGATGACTACAAACCGCAACACCTGAACAAGGCCATGACCATACTGGTACTTGTTTAGTTCAAGGTGAATGGATTGCATGCAAATGATAAACGAAGCAGAGACTGTTAAAACTTGTAAACTTACGCTTGTGAGTGTATCAAACTTTGTTGGCAGGTCTTTCAGCTCTGGAGCAGCTTTGAGGCTCTCTTTCAGCCCATTTGTTGTCTGACTTAGGCTGGACAGCTACAAACAACATGAACAAAGGAGATTACTCTCAAAGATTCTGTCCATTATGACAAATAGATGGGAAAAGTCCAGTTACAACATATTCCAGTTACTACACATCACCCTAAAGGCTGATTCTGTAAAAGCACTAGGCAGTAGCACAACTGCAAACAAGAATGAATATGCATTAAGTGTTTCATCTTGATCCTGAATTGCAAGGGGTCCTTTCAGGAAGAATGAGGGTCTACGTTGTGAAACTGAGTGCACTGTACAGTAAGATTTAGCACTAACTGTAATCATGGTAATTACAGAAATGGTGAAGAATTTGGCACAATGAAAATTACTGTGCGTCTGCAGAGATGCAATACTGTACATATTGTTTTGTAGACTGGTGTCAATTCCATACAACTGCTGTTACTTGATACACATTTCTGCATCACAGAACTTTGCCTCAGACTATGAATACAGGGCCTGTTAGGGTTAGTTTAGTTGCTTTACTTTAGGCCAGAACAATTTTACTTCTTTTTTTTTTCCTTCCGGGTCCACTGGTCATACTTTTTCAAGAAAGAACAGTGAAGAAAAAAGCACAACAGGGCAATTTATCCTGCTCAAAAAATAAAATCCTAATGTTTTTATTGGTCCAAAATGCAAACCTAAAAAATCATTTTTTTAGACTGTATTTTGGACATATACACTTCATAAATTGTCAAAAGTAAGATACTGTTGGTACTTAGGAGAAATATTACTATGACTGGTTATTTCATATTTATTCTTTTACCTCTTTACTTCAGGGTTTCTGAGGACAAAAATATGTAAAACATGAATTAAACTGGTCTGGCCTTACCTACAATCAACCAGACCCCACCGACCCCCATCACAATCACACACCAAAAAAACAAAAAACAATGGAAGCTGCTAGAGGAAACCAAATTACATTTGACTAATGAATTGATGCAAGGCTTGCATATATACATATAGATTAGAAAAGACGATGTATTACAATGAACGATTAACTATAGAAATTCAGCTCCAATGCTCCCTTTCCGCTCTGCCCATAACTCGATACTGTAACCATGGCAACCTAGGCATCCCGGTAATTACAAGCAATTGCCTAATATACAATACTGGTTAATCTCTGTATCTCTGTATTGATCATACCAGAGGTGTTCAATCATACAAGGCCACTGTACATTACAAAATTACCACACAGGTTATGCAAATTAAGCTAAAATTAACATTTGTATGCAATTATATATTGAAAATCATTACCTATATTACTTTCAGTTAACACTTATCACAACCTAAGATTATTACTAAAATAATACCCAACTATATGAAAGCCTTCATTGGTTCTGCTATCTATTGAATATGGATTAGTCTGTCGCACAGTTCCTGAACCACATTCTTTTTCCGACTGCCTAGCAATACCTGCAATAAGGCAAGTGTAGAATTCCTCAGGTTCCGAATCTCCCATCTCAATTGAGTTTGTTAGTTCCTATAAAAATTACATATATTCAAAGACCAAGGATGAATCTAAAAATGGGTCCCCTTAACATGTTTTGGTGATAACAAATAAACATCATGAAAATGTGAATGGGAGTGAATGTTAGCATGGCCTTAGTCCTAGTCTTACCTTTACTTTTAGCAATACTTCATCAAGATCATGACTGGCTATATTAGAAATGAGCTTTATAGATTGCATCCAGATAGGGAACTGAACCAGCTTTATGGTGTTTTTACCAATATCCCAGTAACATCACGACTGGGGACACCAGAAATGGGCTTTACACATTGTACCTATGTGGGGAATCAACCTGTGGTGAGTGAAACTACTGAAAACTTTAACCACTAGCAGGGCTTCAGTAAGGTTCAGTAGCAGTCTCTATAAAGAATATCTTGATAGTTCCATGGCAGTTTACCTGAGTTGTAATGGTTGTGAGATTTTTTGTGATCTTGCCGATCCCTTGGGGACCTGTGCGCATGTCCTGCACAGTTCTGTTGATAGACTGGATCTGACTGTGGTACTTCTGAAACTCTTCTGGTGCACCTTGGTTACGAGACTCCACTGCACAATGCACAGACACTGTTACATTTGGCATGTAAACATCAACAAGACACAGACTTTGGTCGATGATCTCTTATTTAAGAATTTACTGATATCATGTGACCTGCCATGTGAACGTTAGCTACATTTTATCTTTTGACATAAAAGCTCATGTACATTTGGAGATGTCGGTAAAAGGCTTTGGAGTTCACAAAAACACATCTTGTTTATATGTAAATAATATGAATGAGACTGAGTGAGTGAGTTTAGTTTTATACTGCTTTTAGCAACACTGCAGCAATATCATGGTTGGGTACACAAGACACTGACTTCACATACTGTACCCCTATGGGGAATCAAACCTGGGTCTTCAATGTGATGAGCGAACCTCACCCCCACTCTCGTGTCAATGAAAGAGCCAGTGAAGATTGTATTGTGTGCTCTCTCTCTGTGTGTATGTGTATGAGTGCGCGCGCATGTTTGTGTGTGTGATATGCAGCTTGAGATAACTGTAGACTACATATGCACTCAGTACCTGTTTCTAATGACCTCAATAAGCTGTATGGACTGATAATACACAAGGGAACATAAAATACTACAACAAGGATACCACTATCACAATAGTATTGTGATCAGGAAGCTACATCAGTACAAGAATGAATACCCAAGTTCAATTTCAAGGGTTATATTTTGACAATACAGTAAAAATCTTGTAGATCAGATTTGTTTGCTGTCCAACAATGCAGGAAAAAGAATTACTCGAGTTATGACAGTGATATGGAAATCACCAGGTCTGATCAGACTTTCCAGGGATAAGCACTGATCTTTAGTAATCGGTATGTGATCAACACAGCTACAACTTACAAGCCTGACCATCTGTTTAATTAAGTAATCTCCTATGACAAGCATTGTCGCTGCATACCACAAGCATGAGTTGAATGGATCTTCACGTTATAGTAGAGATGCGACAGGTGTCTACATCATGTACATATTCTAGCGATCATGGAAATAAAACTTACTGATGTTCTTTGAACAAAATCCATGATTATATTTGACATGGACATAGGCAGTTGAACTACATGGATTTAGGCTGGGTTAAACAGATCTTTGATATTGCTTGACCTGAGGCAATTTCTGAACTTTAATGCCCAAGAGGGCAGTATAAATCATTAACATTATCATATACCCTTCAGCTGTAGCTCTTTAATAATATGTCAACTGGCTATGATTTATAATTATAAGACATGCTTAATCAATCGTCTCAAGGACCTCATGTGTGTCAAAGGCAAGTGGGTTGGGATTTAGAGACTTGAGTTTATTTACCTGCGATTAGTCTCTCTCTTAGATTGTCAAGGTCTCTCTTAAGTTCAAAATGCATCCATATTAACCCCCCGCAGGCTATAAGGCAGGTTGTCATGACAACAAACACTAGCAAGGCTAAGCAGGAAGAGCATGGACAAAATCCAATCCATCTACAAGATGAAAAGAAGAATATAAATCATTTTCATAAGATCAATTCTGAAAATATTAATGATCTTGCAAAATTTAAAACTAAACAAAAACATCTCTAAATAGGCATATTTTTTTTAGAATATTAACTTGCTCAAAAGATTTTACTTTGATTTGCCAGTCGTTATGATGAGGCTTGATCATAATCATGTGGACCATTTTCAATGGCCACAATATTGATAAATAAGTATCGGAAATAATATTTCCGAAACAAATACAGCATGATTTACACATCATAATTCATCCTGACAAGACTATATCAACATGACTATCTCCTTTGAATTCAAACTGCTACCACATTACCATGAGCTTCTAAGCACTGAACATGCTGAATGCATAAAATGAGTTTTCAAAGAAAGCTTAGAAAAATTAGTCACCTTCTGCTTGTAAAACTCCATACAATGTATTATTACACACTAAAAGCAATGTTAAAAGGGACAGTAAGTTCACAGTTCTGTGCTTTTCAAATCATTCATGAAATATATGTGTGATGTCTCGGGTATATTTAACGTCTGATTAAAATCTTAAACCAAAACAATCTTAAACATAACACAACTGACTCAGTGTAAACTGGTTGCAGGTAGGTTTACGTTTATTAGTGTTAAAGAAAAACGAAATGTTCAGCCTACATTGAGAAAACATACTATAATATGAGAACATATTATTTCCATTTGCTGATAAATCATTCATGTCTTGCCATGAAGGAACTTCACAGAGCTTGTTATGTAAGACTATGTTCACTACCCAAGTTTAGACTCATTAGCATGATTAGTGTAAATGTTGCCACTTACTTCAATCAGCTGTTCTACACTAGATTTTGCTAAATAGTCCATACTGTTTACATATGAACTGATGTATTGAAAGACGAATTTAAAACATTGAAAACATTATTGTTTTCAGTTCAATAAATGATGAAACTCAATGAAAACTGGTGAATTCTTAACAAAACTTTACATCAAAACAAAGCGTTTCACATGTGCATGCTTTTCAGCAATTTGATGCATGATCCTCAAGCAATTCATCTGCATAAGGTTTGCAGTTGGTTTCCCCAATTTAGAGAAATCCATCTTTGATGTATCAAGGACTGGGAGAAAGAACTTTGACATTTTCAGGATTATTAAGCATTTTCTTAATTCAGAATGGGCCACTGTCCTTGTATCAACAGTAAACTTCAAAATTTTAATGGGCCATTTTTCACTCTAATGTGCAAAATCGACCATGGACCATGCCTTTCCAATCCCTGGATGAAACCCAATAATATATATGCAAAATATAGTGACTGCTTCAGTTGAGTCTAAACTTTTGATGGGTAGTATATAAAGTATAATACCACTAAACCATATTAAAATGAATACAGCAAAAGGTTTGCCTTAGGCCCCTGTCATTCAAGCTAGCTGTTGTAGATTTTTATTCCCAAACAAGACAGTCTGGTTATATGACATGTATGCGGTGGTCTCTGTAGAATAAATCTCTCTCATAATATAAGGTGAGCAAGGTAAAATAAGATGGGGATTTAATGCTGTTATTATTTCTAGAATTTCAGAACTGTCAACTTACTGCCCCTTCAGACTGGCTCAGTGCACAGATTTTTGACTTGCTGTAATCACTGCTTTGAGTGGTCACGCCAAATGTAATACTCACAGCATTATTACATACATATGACAGTAGATCTTGTTTCGGTTTTCATGCTTACACATCAAGGCTTGATTATGTAAGGTGAATACGCTGATGAGCGATTTACCTTTAAAAAGTTAATACACTTGCATTTTTGGATATGTCACTGAATCGCCAGCATGCAAATTCTGCCATATAATGTTAAGTATTCCGAAAATCAATAACTCTCTTTTAATGAGTCTACCTCAGGAAAGAATAATGAATTAGGCTGAAGGACAACGCATGAATTAATCATTACTTCTGACATGTAAGACGAAAACAATATCTCACTTTTTCCCATTCTGTTTGCCATTTGGGACGGAAAATTCTTCGACCTCTGATGAGTCGGAATCGTTAGAACGAAGTAATTCGTGACCGCTTTTGCTTTTTCTTCTCGGTAATTTCCCATTTGTGACAAGCGCATCGAGTTCTCGTCGTTTCTTCATCTTTTTGGACGGCTTAAAATCTACATTAATTCTACTTGAGGGCTCCAGCTTGTCAGACTATCGACGACGAACACACAAGAACCTGACGGGTCAAGAAGACATGGAGGAATTTTTGACATTAGTCTCAGATCAATAGGTAGCTATGTCGTCGACTTTTCATGTCGGACTCTCATCCGGAAGTAGAGCAGTAAATGTCAGGAAGGGAGAGAATGTGTCGTTGCACACCATTGGCTAAAATTATACAGCGCTGCTTGCATGATTTTATGAACGTTTTCACAACACAGTAACTCTCTTGAACCCAAGAAGTAAGGCTGGCATAAATATTGTTTATTGAAAGTTGTAACAGACGACAACATGGGTTGTTTGGTGATGGTAGGTGTCTTTGTTGTATCGATGTCATCGTGGTCAAATGGCAGGAGATGTTGCTCATGATATCAATCAATAAAAGGCGAAGGAATGATTGGATAATAAGGTAACATCAGTTATTCGGTCAATCAACTTCTTTAGGTGTCGTATTTAGGTCGATCAACAGCTGGTCATAAGTACAACCAGGTGATAAGTGAGATTTGACATCATTGATTAGGCGCAATAAAACAGTTGTCTACAACAGGATTCAATATGTCTCTGTTCTTCGAAACCGCTGCAAATGCGATGTATATGTGGTATTTTCGTATCTCGATTTAAGATTTGATCGATTGCGCCTGGATATTTCTATCTCCGAGGTCCGCCATACACTGGGATGAGCTGCCTTCTCACATGTAAATATGCGAATGTGTTTACAGTTAGATATCACAATAAATATTGCTCGCTACCACATGAATTCGTGACAAAACCGAATGACTTATGTTGAATTACATTCCCAGGTGAGCAGGTATTTGTTTTATTTCCAATATTTTCTTACTTCAACCAGTCTTAGAAAAAATGCGAATATGTGAGTGAATACATATGCATTTATTCAATAAACATATTTCAAGATATGGTGTCCGTTTTTATTTGCATTTTGTTTTAGACATTGGGTCTTGAATACTTACATTACTGTTATGTCGTCAATGTTCCGTTTTGTATGTGTGTTTATGAATGTGTTACTACATTCGGGCTGAGGCACTAAGTATTCAAACTCACTCACTCATGAAACAAGATGCACAAATGTACTAGCAGATCGTGAAAATCCGTTCACATGGCAAATTTTCACAAAATTATATGTTCACAAAATTAATGACACTTGCACAGAAACGTGTAAATGTGAGCATGGGATGGTTATACGAGGAAGCACTGGGATGACGCAATACCTACCTTGTTGCATTTGTTGTAACTGTGACTTCATCTCATACACCTGTCCCATTAGCCAATAACACACGACACCTAGCACTGCCACCGTTGCCAAGACAACAATCACCACTATGATTTTCAACATTGTCCATATTGGACACACACTTGTATCGCCGGATACGACCGACTTGTAGGAGCTTTTCTTTCTGGAATTCGAGAAAACACACGTGATAAATAACAGCTTCGCTGTTTTTCACTGATATTGATTCAAATATAATTTTCCAGATATGAAGTTTCGATTCACAACGTACATAAATATATGAGAATGAGAGAATGAGAGTTCTTCACAAATATATCCCCGGTGACCCACACCGGAGAGTCACAATAAAATGGCAATTTGGAGTACACGCTTTTTTATCATATTTAATTCCGATCAATAAGACTCCCCCGCATTCTCTAAATTTTAACGAGGAAAAAAATTGACTGTCTCTTTTTGAAGTTTGATATGTTTCCAAATGGCAATTTGGAGTACATGCTTTTTTATCATATTTACTTCAGATCAACATTTGTTTTATTGATTAGTGATAAGGTTAAGACTTCCGCCCGTACCGCCCCCACCCCCACCCTCATTGCCCTCCCTGCGCTCTAAATTTCAACGAAAATGAGTGGCTGTTTTTGAAGTTTGATATGTCTTTCAGTATGTTCAGATACAATGAAATAAACTTCTTAAAACTCGTCTTTATCTGAAGTCTTACCAAAACAACGTGGTAAATCAGTTCAATAATCTCAGATATTAAAATGATTTTATCATTTAGCACAGGATGATGGCATATCTTGAATTTGGTAGACCACAGAATCATGTACCTAATATTCTAAAAAACAAAAGTCAACATCTGCGACTTCTCATAATTTATTTTAAAACACACACACGGTCATTACGGTTGAGAGAGATATATTCGTGAAATACAATACTGAATATTTTGTCAAATGATATTATAATACACATGGCAAGTTTTTATCTTATCGCAATATGATATCGACAGCCGGTTCACGTGACGCCTACACACAATACTTGACAAGCACTGATTGATCTGTCAAGGGAAGCAACTCTGGTTGTTTACTTTCCGAAACTAGTATCATACACGGAAGTTTTTCAGGTTTACGCTCATTATCACAAACTAGGTAAACAAAACTACCCCTAAACCATTCATCATTCGCAGACATTTTTTTTTTCAATTGGACGACGACATTAACAATGAAATCAAACTCTTACTTTCTGGGCTTCTTGCCCTTCAAGGGAGGAAGTTTGAGATCTGGCGTATCGCTGTCTGAGTCAGAGTAGAGTAAGTTGGTATAATCCTGGCTAGAAGTTTTCAAACCTCCGTTCCTTGGTTTCATTTTGATCGTTAATGCTCTTAGACGATTAATGTATGAAGAGAACTGAACTGTAATCACAATATATCCATCCTGGTCCACGTAGGTATGTAAGACACACGAAGTCAAACTTTATGTGATGTGACGTTTAAGGGGGTGATTAGTTCGTGAGATAGTAGTATTTGTTTATCCGTTCGCCGCGTCTCCAAAACTTCACCACTCAAGCTGATTTTGAATTAGGGTAATATATATTATGAGTTTATCAAATAGTATGTGTGAATGTACGTGCTGTAGTATCTGCATTGACAACCATTGTTTTGTGAAAATGATTTCTCCCGTCTGGTAAATTCACACGAAGCTCCCATCTGTTATGCATTGACCCCAAGTTCGCATGTGATTTTATTTTAATGGTTGCCTGTTCATCGAGGCATCGACTGCTTTGTTTGGTTTTATTCGGAAACTCCCATCCACCTTCATAGCGAGTTAAGAAGACAATAAACGTAATATTCATGGAATCTGGAGTTTAGGAGTCAATTATAGGTGTTTAATTCACTCATATGTACACATTTACTCTGTTTCACAGTCCCTGAGCCACACGCTTCGCTCTCTGCAATGCTAAAATCCTAAACGAAGCAAGTAATCTCCTACGTCACTGGGGTTCCGTTTTAATTTGAATGGGTTTATTTGTTCCTATCAAAATTATATGTATGATAAGAGACTGAGCGTTAATCGAGTACACAACGAAAATGCAATTGTATTCTTCGCACAGAAGGTTCGTGTCTTCTTTATACCAGAAACCATATACGAGGGTGTCGGTATATGGTCTCTGTTTATACCCTTTAAGCTAATTCTTACGATAGCCATGTGGGTTTTGAAAACGATATGTAGTTACATGAAAGACAAAACAAATCATTTTGACATGTATATGCGTAGGTACAGCGTCGTAGGCAGAACTACTAAGTTCTATAGCATGTATCCGCTGCAACAAGGACTTGATCCCGGCAAGTGCTACACTGCTACCGCACAACTGCTACAATCTGTGTCCCACACATTTTCAGCTGAGATCGCCGATGTGTGATACTTAAGGGTTGTTTACATCACTGACCAGTAACTAAGAAGTGGCCCAAGTCTGAGAATTATCAAAATGTTGCAATGCAACGAATATTCGTGAGTTTTAACCAACTTGGAAAAATCGTAACTTTCCCCCGCCCTTTTCGACAACGTTACTTCCTCGTTATGTCGCGAGAATAGGAGACGCCTCGAAAAGTCAGCGGCGGACGACCATGCTTTTCATCGAGCTCAAGTCCGATAACACACCTGATGGATCAAGCAGTTGATAGATGCAGATGTTAGAGGGGGAATCTTTTCATTTAAAAACAACAAGCATACATATGAAAAGAACTGTTTGTATTATTTTTTCAGCCAGTATCCTTAAGTACCGCGAGAATAGGAGACGCCAGTACCCCTGAGCTGCCGCTGATGTTGTTGCTTCTACTACAACTTCTACAACCACCACCACCACTGCTGCTGCTGCTGCTGCTGCTACTACTACTACTACCATCACCACTGCTGTTGCTGTTGTTGCCACTACTACTACTACTACTACTACTACTACTACTACTACTACTACTACCTTCAGTCATCTATCCTTTATTTCATAACTTCACTCCATGACCGTTGATAAGTTGTCTCCCTTTAAACTAGCTAACACCACTACTATAACTGACACTAATTCTCTCCCACCGCCAGGAAGTTATGTCCTGGTCTCACTGCTACAACTACACTGCCGCCACCATGATTACGACCACGAGCCAGGTACTACGTGTACCACGACGACAATCGATAAAGAGCCATAAACTTAAGCGCCCTTTTCCACTCACCCTTCGGCCGCTGCCTTAATCCTCTTCTTAACCTTTGGGGGTAGCCTGACCCTTGCGTTCGGGTCACCCTCGCTCTCCGACTCTGTGCTGGGCAGGGATGCGTAACTTCCACCCCCTCTGCTTCCCACAGCCTTCCCCGTGGGGTACGACTTGCCATTCATTGTTCCTCAAGTGCCTCCGCCAGCAGTCAAGTCAGGTAACCCTACACAATAAGATCTCCCTATTTACCTTGTCTACATCTGTACCAAACACAACCTACAATAACACATATATTTATATGGTCATGGGCACTTCTAATCATACTCAGTTTACGGTCGATCCGTTCCTGAGATTACTGCATGAATGTATTCTTTACGACAGGCAACACCGCGTAACCTAATTTAGTCCACTTTCAGTGTCAGGTATATGCGATAAGCACCAGAACATATTTCCTATCTCGCCATTATACGCTCTCTGGGTCATATACATTTTTATTCAATGGACACGTGTCAACTGTGTACTGAAAACATACCGTTCATTCACGTTGTTACGGTAACAAGTGTTTGATCGTCACGTTAGTGTGATGTCTTAAGTTACCGTTTACTCTAAATACATTTATCTGAGTGTTTCCCTTGCCTCAGATACTGGGAGGGTAATGAAAAGACTTTGTATTTTTGTATCTGAATAATCATTATGTCGTTGGCCGTTATATTGTTCCCGGTGTGCTTATACTCTAGGGAAGGTGCGTTATCAAGGTACACAAACGGGTATGGGGGATTAATTCATGCGAAAATATCGAGTCAATAGTGTAGCGCTATTTGCCGTGTTCACTTGTCCGTGAAAACTTGACCAGCTGAGCTGAGTATGTCCATGAGAATATCCGACATAAACATGCTGGAAGTCGGGGACAACAGTAGGCAAGCCAGGTACACAGTGAGCAGGCAATCCAGGCTAGCTATTCTCGAAACGTTCGTAGCCCTACGAACTTCTTAAGCCCATTCTTAACACACAGACTACGATCAAAGTTAAGAATTCTTAGGGCTACGAACGTTTCGAGAATAAGGGCCCAGACCATCCTCTGTCCAAGTGTCATTGCTGCCTGGTAGTGTCTGGCGGACTCTCTGGAAGTGTTCGCCCTGACACACAAAGTTGTACTGCTAGAATAAACAACCATTCTTTGTTCACCTCTACACGTGTTATTTGAAGACTGCCAGAGCTGACACTGAGGATTGCGAATCCTAGTTACTATAGTATATATACTAACAAAAAGGTGAACACTTGTGTAACACAGACAGACCTATAGGAGACTTACAGAAGCTGTCAAGGACAATGTGTTTGTAAATTTGTTTTTTAAAATTTCAAGATACAATATACCAAGTTGAAATATTGCCACGTGTGAGGCTTTACACTCGCTTCAACACTATTCAAGTCATATCCTTGTAGGCAGTTATATATCTCTGTTGTACTCAATCTGTGCACCGCTCCTAAGCAGTATTCGAAGTATATTGTTTTGCTTATCGCTAAGATACTGATGATTTATACTTTGAGTTTGTGTTTTTGTTAATACATAAACAGACAGTGTAATGAAAATGAAATATGCATTTGCCTCTAGTCTCTTCCAGAAATACTGGAACACGATGATGAGCTCCCTCCAGCGCTCTTAAGA
Organism: Haliotis asinina; assembly: GCF_037392515.1. NCBI lineage: Eukaryota > Metazoa > Mollusca > Gastropoda > Lepetellida > Haliotidae > Haliotis > Haliotis asinina. Next base: position 29,964,006 of record NC_090286.1, on the reverse strand, counting down.
CTCCTACAGTGAGAGGGACCCGTTCGTCATCTCTCTCTCTCTCTCTCTCTCTCTCTGTCTCTCTCTGTCTCTCTCTCAGAGAGAACAAATACATATTGAGTCCTGTGGTAAGCAATTATGTTTAGTGTATCGAATCGATGGTGTTTAATCTCGGACATCACCAGGTCGTATAGTTGAGCAGATGTTGATCGACCTACATACGTGACGGAATGAACTACAATAACAGATGTTACCATATTATCCAATCAGTGCTTTCATCTCTCGCTCTCTCTCGTTCCATTCGTCTTTCTCATCTCTTTCTCCTTGTCAGTTTGAACATCGCTCAGCACCTTTACAGACGCTGCCTAGTATTATTGACTGGTTCGATCCCCGATTCGCTCCGATGTCATTTACGCGTTTTTGTTAGCATACTGGTTGGTTTTATCAAAGCGGTGTACTTGTATAACCTCGGGCGTTCCTGCCACATTAAGCAGCCACACCGTGATTGAAGGGAAATACTGTTCAAAGCGGAGTGAAACTTCACTGAGTCGTCTGTACATTTCCTTGGACCAACAGCTTTCTGGAAAGCTTTGTTCACGTCAAGGAAACACGATGAACAGGTAACACTTTCTATATAAACGATACCTTGGACGTGTGAGGAGTTGGGGGTAGTGAGGTGCGTGGTCCTCGTTTCAGGTGTCCACCCAGGTGATATTGCTAAAAGCGGCATTAAGCTATACTCGCTCATTGACTAACTCAATCACTTACTCTGGACGTGTAGTTAAAAACATGTAGATGGTAAAAGAACTGACTGAAGTGGGAGTGACGTTGTTAGCGCGGTAGCAGTAATTGATTGAAACGCCCGTAAAATAACAAGGGAAGGCAATAACATTGGATGAGTTAATATGCTTACCATCATAAAACATACTTGCTCAACATATCTCACACAAACATGTAGTGATGTATAGTAGTAGCAAGCTAGTCAGTATGGTAAGCCATTTTGCTTTACCGTATCCGTAATTAAGGTAAAGATATGATTACTATTGCATACGTGTATGATATATGGCGGCGCTGTGTAGATAATCAGGTCTGGACCAGACAAACCACCAAGGTATCAACAGCATGCTGATCGATCTTCGCAATAGGGTTACGATGACAGTCGCCTCTTACCACAAGCATGGGTTACTGAAGATCAATTCTAACCCGGATCTTCACGGGTCTTTACCTTGAATGTCTTGTCGACTCTGAGCCAGACGAACTAATGGTTGGTAGCAACACTCGACGTCGTCAAAACCGAAGACACAAAATCAGTGACCTGCACACACAGCATCTCAATGCAGCTTCTCACTGTTGTTGCATCGTGGAAATACGCACAAGGCTCTGTTAGTCACAGGTACAAGTGGAATGAAGTATTGTAATTGCTTCTGTAGTGTTGTACTTGGTACATTTACGAAGCTTAACTTTTAAAAATTTCTTCAAAATTGGGACTCATTGAGCTCTTCTTGACTCCCTTTTGAATGCTCTGACTGTCTTGTAACCTCAGTGGCTCACCTATATTGTCCTAGACTGTTAGTAGCCCACTGAAATTGTCCGAGAATCCCAATAGCCCACTAAAACTGCCACAGACGCTCAGTAGCCCTCTGAGAGTTTCCTACATTCTCGGTAGCCCATTGAAACTGTCATAGACTCCCAGTAGCCCATTGAGACTGTCCTAGACTCTCAGTAGCTCACTGAGATTGGTTTGGCTCTCTACAGCCCAGGGTGATTGTCCTAGAAACCCAGTAGCCCACTGATACTGTCGTAAATTCTCAGCAGCCCGAGGGAGTATCTAAAACTCGCAGTAATTAGCTGGAGTTGTCCTTGACTTGAAATGCCTGATTGTCTCAGGTTTTCATTATGATGTTCTGGCAGTCCTAGATTCCTATTAGAACCTTTGGACTGCCCTAGACTGCTTTCAGTACCCTTTAAGGTGGAAGAGGAACATAATTCCTGGTTGCCTGAGCTACAACCAGCTGTCAACATGTACGTACAAGTTTTTCACGATCGTACTTACCCGGGCACCTGTTTTCCACAACAAACACTCATTTTGGAGATCATTTTATTGTACACATTTTAAGATCTAATTTGATTTACGAACACAAAGGAGTTTTAATAAATACATCGAGTTCAACCGAGTGTGTTTGGGTATCCACGGGGTGATACAGAATAAAGGGTATCCAGGGAAGTTGGTACAGTATCTAGTCTATTAGATCAGTTCTGTTATGATAAATGCACTTGGTCACTTGCCCTTCGGGGCGATATCACCGCCCGACACTTCAATCACTAACTTAACACAGAACCATCCCGGTCATGAGTGCTGGGACTGTTTTAACTTCTTGCAATTTGAACTGCGCTTAAACGAAACTATTGGAGTGAGTCAAGTTTTAAGCCACATTTAACAATATTCCATCAAAATCACGGGGAGGACACCCAAAATGGGCTTCACACATTGCACCCATCTGGGTATCGAACCCGGGTCTTCAGCTTGACGAGCGAACGCTTAAACCATTATGACACCGCCCCCGAGGTTATTGGGACATAATCTGGGTGTTTATCACAACAGAAAGGATATATAGTTGGACACCGTTGTCTCGACATTCATCGGAACACGAAAGATATTATCCGAACTTAGAGATATCCGACCAGATCCTATACTCAGTATTCAAAGATCACATACACACCAGGGCAAAAGAAAGTATACTTCCACACTTGGCGGTGGCTTAAACTGAGACAAACAAGAAATGGTTATACGGTGGTGATGTATAGGATCACAGGCAAACTGTAACGCAAATGGGTTGCGCAGCAAAGAGAAAATGACCAGTCTCCTTATATGCAAGCGAAGCGAGCAAAGGTTCGCAACGTACTATCCTCGTTTCGGTTCGAAAAATATTTTTCATGTCAAAGTAAAATATATATTTTTCATTCAACAGTTAAAGCGCATCTCGTGGTATGTCAGACCGTTCTTCGCCTCCATTACCCCTTCCAGCTTCCGGTTCAACGGAGTGAAGGAACAGGAGGGTATTACTCTATATGAAATACTTACACTTACCTCCCCTGCATCATTCGCAAATTTCCCCAGGAGTGTTTTTATGTAGAATCAACGTTACGAAAATTCTAACAATAACGACGACAGAAATGACAAATAAACTCCAACATGTTCATGATAAAAATAAGCAGTATGGTGTTCCTTTTTAATTTCTGCTATATTCTTGTTCCGTCACTTCGTTCGACCGGAAGCTGGCAGGGGGTAATGGAGGCGAAGAACGATCTGAATACCCAGCTTGGCGCTAAAACTGTTAAAAAAACCAAATTTCACGTGAGTAATTGTTAAACATGGGGTAGGAAATCTGAGAGCACAACCAAGAGTGTACCGTTGATGGTGGAGATATTTTATTTTGACATGAAAAATATTTTTCGATCCGAAGCGATTGAAGTACGTTGCCAACCTTTGCTCGCTTCGCTCGCATATAAGAAGACTTGTCATATTCTCCATGCTGCGCAGCCCCATTTGCGCTACAATTTTCCTGTGATAAGATACAGATGTCCCAAGTGCGTTTTGGACTTTCGATCAGCAGCGCTGTTTGCATGAACGTTCTGCGCCTATTGATTGTTACGTTTCATAACAGTTGTAACTGTATGATCACTCCATATTGTCAAGGGTGGACTTTAAGGAGAGATAACAATTTAGGGATGATTAGATTCTTTGAAACGCCGCTCTTGCTGTAACGAACAAGTTATTGATGTTGGATTGGAATAAGGCTAGGAATGCTCCTAAGAATGTGAAACTATTGGTGCTCCAAATATCTTACCTTAACAAAGCATGGTATGAACGTAAAACTTCTATAATATTTACAACACGATGTTTCTGGGCTACTTCTTGCTCCAAATAATTACCAATATCAGTGATTCCAAAAACACAAGTGATTTTACACACAACTTCCATATTTTGTTATCCTTACTTGCTGTTCCATTTTCTGACTGCCTCACAAAGAACCTAAGTGTACTCTTTGTTTTGCCCTGCTAGCATCTGTACCCTACATACACTTCCACGCCGGGAACCCATTCTCTTAGACTCTGTGACTGTATATAAATAAACAAATAAATCTGACCTTTATAAAAAAATGTGTATACTGAAGCACGATAAGTGAGTTATCAGTTACATTTGCCATTAAAGGACACACTTCTCTATTCACCGCACGCTTCAAATTATATAAGGCGATTCGGACGTTTCGGAATTATAATTCAGTGTTACATGAAACAGACAACGTGTGATGTCCAAGCATTGCGAGTCCATTTGGAAGTCATCATTTGAAATCCGTACAGGAAAATGGGAATTTTCCGAAAAAATGCTTGCCCGAAAATCACTGCCGCCTTTCATAGTTTTCTGCAAGGGAGTTATACGTCATATGTGGAATTCAAGTAGTGCATTTTCACGAATTTTCACCACTCGAAATAGAAGCTTTAGTTTTAGCTTTGCATGTAAAAATGAAATACGTTCTCCGTTATTGCGTCACAATATGATATATACAGAGAATGACTACAAACTACACACATACCAAATGCCATATTTAGTATAGAGATGCACTGAAGAATGCCCCAAATATCGGAAAATCGGATTTGAACAAACTGATTATCATCAATGGTGGTTAAAAGTAAGGCGTGTTTCAGTTTTATTGTCCAGTGATTTTGAAGACAGGATGTTTTCGGCTCGTGTCGGGCTCCGAACAGACGTGCCATTACTTAACCTCAGCTGACTTTCAGAGTGTGCGTAAGGTGAGTTTGAAATTAAGTTAAACATTCAGTTAATATCATGTGTTTTCATTAATCATAGAAGTAGCTTCTGTAGTTTACATATTGTTGTGTAAAGCATGATAAACTGAACAGCAAAAGAAATGCAACTATGGCTTCTTGTCAAGTTTTTAGACACAAGACATAAACATAAAGGTTTACTATCATGAGATCATTTCTTCGAAACTTGCGTTTCTTTTCCTGTTCAGCATGTAAGGACCTCACCTCACCATACTGCATGGTGATGGGACGGAATGCTCACACCAGCTATTCCATACAGAAACACATACAATGACCCCTGTTAATCTGGAACCCGGCAATCAGAACAATCTGGTTTAACAGGGTTCATGTATACCACCCAGTCACTAACTGATAGTGTACAAATACACAGCTGTTTCAGGGATAGATCAACAAACATTCAATGAGCGAAAGACATACCTACATTACAACAAGAACTACCTGTAATGTAGGTGCCCTATACTTGAATCACAACTGACATTTAGTGGAGTCTATTAAAGACTACATGGTTAAAAAAACGTAATCATTACAAACAATTCTATATATAAAATAAAGTAATTAGTGAATAAATATAATGCAAGCAGCCCCCGCCTTACTAGGACTATTGACAGATGTAAACTCAGTACAGTTAAACCCTGCTTATGAGGACAGACCCCGTTTGAAGATTCTTAACCCTTTCGTAACAAAACACGCTTTAGTAGATATATGCACGTACGCTTATTCCGGTACACTCTGCGAGACGTTCTGATGTAGTGTTTTTAAGGTCAAAATTTGCGAAAAGGGGTCAGTATATGAAGTGTATGCTTTCAGCACGTAAACAGGTCTCAGAAATACCATTGCATCAAGTCAACGACACACTGAATCACACGAAGCTCTCATAAAAGCATAAATTGGCCCGAGAATGACTGATTGAGTAAAATATTTCTACGCAAGAGAGAATTCCCGTTCTTCAAGAACTCCAATGGTAATATTTTCGGTTGGCTCATTACCTCGTAGCCTGTAAAGATGACTGAGATTCTATTTTTTAAATACAGGTAATTATTGTGCATGACTTACAATGTTTTTGGCAGTAACCTGTCTTACAGAGTCATTCGGGTTAACTTAATTTGGAGATTTTCAAAAGCGTAGTACAAAGCCTTTAGAGTGATAAGTACTCCAATGTTTCGACGGAAATGAATTCATGCGAGAATCATCTCCTCTTAAGTACTTACTTAAAAGATACACGTATGTCGGTAAAATTACATCGTACACCACAAGTGCACCGTAAATCTAGACTGGTTAGCCTGCCCCCGAGCGCTTGCGATCCTCGCCGCATTTGGAGGGGAAGGTCACGGTGTCGGTGCATATCGAGAGTTATCCACCTTTGTGTATTACACTTGGGGACTTCCAAGGACTGACTGACCTCAAGTGATGCTCTTTTGATGCGATGGACTATACAACTTAGTCCCGGAAAGAAGACAATTGAAACGATCCGACCTAAACACTATCATTATAAGTAGGGGTTCAAGGCGTGCAAATGTGGATCAGAGGCCAACAGGAGGGGCGGTTCACTTGATTGCAGGATGGTAACTGACGTCAGATCTTTGCAGATGCACAGAAACGTTAAGCCTTTGACAGATGGGAGGATTTAGGTGTTGAGAGAAAATGAACCATTGACACTCTGGTCTTTAATTGTATATTTCTGGTCGTTGGTAAAAAAGGCATTTTGCATCGGACTAGAAATGTCAGTTACGTGTACCGCGTAAACCGCATCTCAGTGCTTACCACTTGCATCCCGAAGACTAAACACAACACAAATTCTCAAACATGATCACTCTACAAATACATAACTAACACGTTCCTTACTGATATAAGCGAGTGATTTAAGGCTAAATAAAAAATCCATTTATATATAAATACAAAGTAAAATCCAAAAAATCATTTTGGACGAAAATCTCTTTACAACCTGAGACCCGAATAACTTATAAATAGACCACGAGTCTCGTTTGTAGGCAGCCTCGTAAACTGGCATGAATCAGTCCACCTGTGTAAAACCAAAGAGGCTGGGAATGGGGGTGCAAGAGGAAAGGGGAGTGGGTGCAATTTAAAGAGGTCACTTGGTTCTTGGACACGCTGGCAGTTCCAGCGTTTCTGAGTCTCGAAGATATTATACACTGCTAAGGTGAACTACACAGTTTCACAAAATGGAAACCAAACCTCGCAGCAATGTCCTTATTTACGCTTCAGGTACGAATCTTACATAAAACGCATTATTGGTGTGATCGCAGCAGACAGTATAGAAAAAAAGGGTTACAGGGATTGGCTTATGAAACCTTATATATGTCACGATGACCTTTTCGTAATAGATTAATAATATGAGTCAGCGTGTTTAAATACCTGGAATTGAAATGCCGCTAAGCTGGTGTTGGTTTTTCAGACGAGGAGACAAAAGGTCGATTTGGACGTGTATTTCACTTACTATCGGCGTGTTGGGGTGGAAGCCGTCGACGTTCGCGAAAACCATGATGCATGTTGCTGACAAACCATCATAACCAGAACGTGTCTGATTTTACACAAAAAAGCGAATCCTGTCTTCAGAGGGAGAGGCAACTTTGAATTGGGACGACACCTGTATTTAAATTGGGTTTTTTTTAATTTATAGCCTATTGTAAGTATGTTCTAGGTTCACATGTGAGACATAAATGTATGTTATGTCATGGTCATTTCTGTTGTAATATTATCCTGTCCATCTCTGACACTGACATGCAGATACCCATATAGTTTTGTATGATTATTAACATCACTGATGCACTTTGTGTGATATACTACTTTCTTTTAACGGTACTTAAACGTCTTAAAAGAAAAATCAACAAAAATAATTATAACTAAAAACAACAATGACAACGTATCTATTTGTGAGTGAACAGCCATAAACACCACAGTCGAAACTGATCATCGCCAAAGGCTCTGACCACTATTGGTGGCTAAAGACAATATTGTCCACTGTTAGAAATCCTTGCTGAGAACAAATATACACACTTTTCTATACGTAATTTACAAATCGTTCCATAAAATACTGAGCTGATTAATTAATGCCCGAAACTGCCAGTGTTTGTGTCACCCCCTATTACTCTTGTATCACCTGAGCGTTTGATTCTTGATATCCGCAGAAGGCGGTGTTCAGCAAAATACGAGCATTGATGTTTATCTTATTTAAATCAAACGAATTCAATTTGAAATAAACATACAGCCAAATTCCTGTCTTTAGAAACATTTTTCTCTTTTCTCTGAACTACAACAGGACTACTGTCAAACAGATTTGACACAATTTCAAAACAGGTGAAAAGTTTACAACAATAGCAACACTCGTGTACATCGCGAAAATACATATACAGTACAATAGGTGTTGCATATAAGATGTTCCATAACACCTGCACATCTGTACATCAATGATATTGTCCAGTCCAAACTGATGAATTGTCCACCTCCTTTAGGTGAAGTGTCCACATTTCATTTCATTTCGTGGTATATATCTGACAAAAACATTTTCTTTGCGACTCATGGTATATCGCCACTGCACCGAAACCTCTATAAAACAATTATCTCTCATCCATAACGGGTTAACATTCAATCTACGGAAAGGGAATATTTAAGATCCCAACTCCAGTGCAAATGAACGTGCGAAAAAATGTGACGTTTCGGCATATTCCTGAGTAACATTGACAAGATTGCAAAAATAGATGAAATTGTTAACTCTCAACTGAGAGTAGGCACATCCTGTCAACTGCAAATCGTCCCGTTGAAAAGACGCCATTTTGTATCCATCCAACGAGTAAAATGCGAAAACAAAATGGCGGACAACGTAGACTTCACACCGAACAACAAAGGCTCGATCCGATACTCAGTACAAGGAACAGCTCCTTCTTGAAATAGGTGGCGCTTAGAAAATAATAGCTGCCTAAAGAAGAGTTCTGTCTCAGGTCCAATGACGTGACAGGAACGAGTCGAAGAAGACGTTGAGGACGAGTGCAACCGTTAACGTCACTGTTGTCAAACAGCATACGACACAACAAGGCGTCTTCGAAGCGTTGCGTCGATGCTGCCTGAAACAAACAAAACAACCGTTATTAAATGTCTACCCAGATCGTATCAATGTATATTGCCAGAGGGGAGGATTTAAGCATTCTCTCGCCAAGGTTCAGAAGCCATGTTTGGTTTCCCCGGCTTGATATTGCTGGAATACTGAAAAAGTATACTGGCGAAAAATTATACTTATTCACCATATCAATGTTAAATGCAAGTGACACCTGATACAACAATTGGTCAACAATAAGAGACAGAATAAAAAATAAAAATAAAACAATTTCTGCCCGGGGGCCTTCGGTCCAGATTTATGAGAGAGACGGGTAAGGATCGGATGACCTAACCCTAGCAAAAATTGAAGTAAGCTTTCTGGAAAAATGAAACACACAAGGAGGCGTTACTTACTGCACGTGTTGAAAGGTATACGGTGTTATGCGAATCATCTGTTTCAAATGCAAAACAATAACTTCAGACGTACATGCTCAATGAATGCAAACATGCCCTTTGTCTACTTTAAATATACGAATAAATCAGGTCATCGGTACCTCAGTAGGACAGGTAATGGGTCAGACTAGAGGTAAATAAATATCCTTAGAGTCGTGGTCAATACCAAACATGGATACTGTGCATTTGGACCATTCATGGCGTATCCAAACACAATATTGCTGGAAGATGGCTAAACATGAGGGGATGAAGTGAAGAAATCTGGGATGCAACGTCGTCTCTGAGATTACTGCAGCTGACGTGTGTGCGGCCCTTAAGACCTGTCGGGGTTTAAGGGCTCTACAGACGTGCATGCATGCACGCGTGTGTATATTGCTAGCGTTTGCGCGCGAGATTATTGCCGCTTTAAAGTGCTTGCAGAGTGAGATACCATGCAGTACTTAACCATGGATACCCTACTCAGAGAAACCTCAAGACCGGCCAATCCCTGCTTTTTGCCGATCACGCCTCGTGTCGGACAGGGTACGACTCGTCAGCAAGCACCATCTTTAAACAGCGTGTGTTATTAAAAGATTAATAAAGGTTAAAAGAAGACTCTGTATACACATAGACATAGACATATAATGTCACCAATCGCAGGGGGCGGTGGGGCGGTGGGGTGGTGGGGCGCTGTAATCACTAGACGACCCCCACCGCCCCACCGCCCCCTGCGATTGGTGACATTATATACCAATACACTAACAACAAACACCACATGCATATTGGCCCGGTCGCAATGTCGACACACGGCAGTTTATTGCAAATGGTGTGACATCAACACAGGAACATCCCAAACACACAATTTGCTCCAACATTATACACCATCAGGTATGGAACCGCTGCCCGACAGGTAAACCAGAGATCAAAAACTACATTTAAGAGAAAATTACTCTGGACCGTGTTCTCCCAAAGTTTACAGTTTGACCTTGGATGTACAGAACATGCTATAAACGCAAATATAATGTGTACAATACGACATAACAGAAGAAAAATAATCCTCGTTCAAACAGGACACATTCAATGTTGAACTCGTATTATCGAGGCTCGTCGGCCTAAAACACAGACAATACACCTCTCATGTACACATGTAAATCAACTGTATGATAAGCAGCATTACAACATTTATATTTCATTTTATCACCGCTCGACAACCAAATAAGCAAACATACGTATTATAAAGACTCGTCAGCCTAAGTTTCTGAATTAATAAACTTTAATACATGATTAGGCTCACTTGTCAACTGGACCAGACAAACAGAGGTAAATCAATTGTTTTAGCTTCATTAGAACACTCATATTTAGTATTATCACGGCTCGACAGCCAAATAAACAAAAACATTGACACAGTAAACGTATTATAAAGACTCGTCAACCTAAGTTTCGACCATACAAAACACAGGTCGACCCGACAAGGGAAGATCCACACGCACGAGCATCATGCACTCGACAAGTCACATGCTCAATCTGAAAATAGAAATTATGTGAATATTTTGCAACACTCAAACATTTATAAAAATTGTAATATTAAATTGCCGTGGTGATTAGCGAGAGAGGAGACCTACTGCCACACACCATTATTTATACCCCTAATTCTCCCGAAGTAATTACCTCCCTTTACCATTGCATACCACTAAGGAGAAAGTAGTTTCTCTCTTATTCGTAATGCATTCAACCGAAAGAAACATCCTTTACACGTTAGTGTGACTAGTCCTGAAGAAGACTAGTTAATATGCCACGCGAAGATGCATGTCAATTGATAATCTGTATCCCCGTGAGCTCAGATATTACAAACTAACATGAATATGTAACACATGTTATATTTGGGATTACACTTTCTTACTCAAGTACGAATTCTAGTACTTTTTGGGTTGAGTCCCCTCCGGGATCCGAACCAACACCCTCAGAGTCAGGCATCTAATCGCCAGCACTAAGAGACGCCTAATCCGCTCAGTCACCGCGACTTTCAAAAAGTCCTGGCGATTAGGTTCCTGACGCTGAGGGTGTGGGTTCAAATCCCGGATGGGACTCAACCCCAAAACGAACTAGAATTTGTACTTTACTAAGAAAGTATAATCCCAAATATAAGAGATGCTTACATGTGACTACTTCCTAAAATGGCATGGTGTAATCGGGACATGGACATATCATACTCTGGGCGAATCTTGGGCTCGAATTCACGGAAATCGGATCCTGATTCTTCTTCTAAGGGCCGCTACTCCGCCGTCTGGATTTACATGCTAACAGATTCCCATAAATAAAGGTAAAGTCATGAAAAAGATGTCACTCTACATTTACAAGATTCTGGTATTTCTCACCTCTCCAGACTTTCAGCAATCCTGTTGTTACAAAATTCCTCGTAAACCCTGAAATCCTACCATAATACATATAATGTGTCAGAGATCTGCAGGTGATAACGTTTTACTGACGATATTTGTAGAACCGACGAGGACCCACAGTGCATGATGTACGGCATTTGCTACTAAAACTATATATACATGTCGGCTTGCAACTGTTTGGCTGTCCCAGAATAGGGAAAGTATTTTTCATCAGCAAATGCCGCTATCAGCATCTTTAAAAGTAGGCCTGCTCAATTTGCTGTCTTCTACAGGTTTTGCAATGAACACACATGCCAACAGAATATTTTAACTTAGGACGACTGCCTTGAACCCTCTCATGCCATCGATGACGTTGCTTCGATAAAAACAAAAGGCAAATGTCTTAAAGCTAATTGCGTCAATGTACTCTGGAACTCGCAGGTAATATAGACAACATGTGGAAAATACACAGGCACGGATAGTTCAGGGCTGTGTTATGTTTAAAGACAAACGCGGCGTTTATATTAGTATACAAAAATCTACCTAGCCAGGATTACGTTACGTAGAGGATAACGCATGGCCCGTGGGCATTACGGAAAAGTAAGGATGTTTTCCCGAGAAATCATCCTCACTTTTACATAACGCCCATGGATCATGCTTTATCTAACTCATAAACCGAAGATGTACTTTGGATATTATTTCAATATTTGGTACATGCTGTTGATCAACTGGGATTAGACTGGCAGCTGACGCCTCGCCTTGCACGCGCTACCCGTGCCCAGCACATGGACTGCCGTCCGTGAATGTCCGGGGTAGAATAGGCCTTCAGCAACCAATGCTTGCCATAAAAGGCGACTATGCTTGTAAGAGGCGACTAACGGGATCGGGTGGTCAGGCTCGCTGAGTTGGTTCACACATGTCATCTGTTCCCAATTGCGCAGATCGATGCTCATGCTGTTGATCACTGGAGTGTCTGGTCCAGATTCGATTATTTACAGACCGCCGCCATATAGCTGGAATATTGTTGAGTGCGGCGTAAAACTTAACTCACTCACTCACTCACATGGACTGCTCACACTACCCGTCTTGCGACTAACACACGGCTCATACCGACCAATAATCTCATTCTTCCCAGCGAACCTTCGTAGCATAGTGAGGAAAACAGCTGCTCTAATTTGCGAAGGGTCACGGGTTCGAAACCGGCTGTCGACACTACATGTGGGAAACTATCAATAACGTCATGCTTCGCAACCGCATTCGGTGATGGCAAAACAAGGTTGTGTCAATGTTTAAAAAAAAGTAATAATTCAAAATCAAAGACTGGTCCTCGGAAATTCCGCGGGCAGCGGGACACTATTGAAGTAGATGACAAGAAGTGGTGCCTCGCTAGAACATTTGAGTGACGTGACTGGAGGTATATAATTCGGACTACCTCGCAAGCACGCCTTGAATACGAGGAGGATTTCAAGGAACACAAAGCGGTAAGTTTCGTTTTTTCGTTTGTTTTCAAACAGTCTCCTGCGTCTTCCTTGAACGTTGATAATGTCACAGAGAGCAGTCGTAGAATAACAGGACACAAGTGAACGATGCCTGTCGAAAAAGCCGTTTTTCCTAACACTCAAGCTGTTGGAATGAATGTCTTCGAGCACATTCGCAGATTTCTGCAGAGATTGTCACCCACAGGTTTGCGAAAGCAGTGCTTGCAAGTTTACGCAGCTTATCTTGGTAAGGTTTAACGGCACAACCCCTCTGCGACGCGTAGCCTCTTAGACCTCCAGTCCGACACATCCTTAATGAAGACCTTCATCCTGGCTGGCGACTTCAAAGGCATTGACCATTCCTGTTTTTACATCCGTTAGAATGTCAGGTCTCAAAACGTTTCAAATCCAGGAACATAAAGGGGTTTTAAATCAGCTAGTAGTAAAACCGACGCGCTCTGAATAGGATCCTTCCGTTTATAAAGTCTTCTGATTGACAGATCTGATCCCCTAAACCTCTGTAAACGCACCACGGGAGGGGAACTTACCAACGCAAGCGTTAGTTTACATGTACACATCGATACAGACTGTGTACTTCATCCAGTGACGGCATAGCGCGACGCTGTGAAACACTTCCCCACGATGAAGCTTACAGCAACGTAGGTGGCGCGCAATCACATAATGGGCGAGGTCTTATCAAGATGACAGCCGCACCAGTGATCATTGCAGTTTTGATTGCATTAGGGAATAAGACTGACGCAGAGGTGGCCGAGCTTGTGGTGATCGCAACAATGTTTTATGAGGTCAAGGTCAACAGAATATGAGGTCAAGGTTAAATGATGACGGTGTGCATTTAATGAATTGTTACTGTATTGTAAAATTCTCTTGAATCTTTCGAATAGAACAAGTCCTGGTAGGATAACAAATAGTTAACAACTTACAGCGGCACTGATTTAATGACAATTTTTGCGCCGAGAATGCAACTAATGCTGCTCCCTGACGGAATTGTACTTCCAAAGCTGCTGCTAAGCGCGACCTTTTCTTATATACCCATTCTAAACAGCTGGGTGGACTGAGTGCAATGTGGATGAAGTGCCTTGCCCAGGGACGCATCACAGTATGAGACCCAGGTCACATATTGCGGTGTCACCACCGGGATTCGAACCTAGGCCTTTGGCATGAGAGGCCAGCATGCTAACCACTACACCACTGTGCTCCACATGTATGTACCCGTGTGTCAGACCCTGTATATAATGTTTCAGAACTAAAAGTTAGTCTATCACTTTAGCAGCATACATCATACTGGCTACAATGGGCAGCTACGCTATGTCTTTATGAAACACATCATTTACTTAGCGTGATATGCTCCACGCATTATGAAGATCCTGGTAAGAATTGATCTGCGGTCACCCAAAAGCCGACTAACGGGATCGGGCGATACAGCCTGTGACTTGCTTCACACATGTCATTGTATCCCAGTTGCGTAGATCGATGCTTATGCTGTCGACCACCGGATTGTCTGGTCCAGTTTGATTATATACAGACCGATGCCATACAGCTGGAATATTGCTGAGTGCGGCGTAAAACACAACTTACTCACTTATGATTATGCAGACAATTGTCAAGTCAAAACTTGTACACAGTTACCAGTTTTGATGACAAAGTGTATTGCATAACACGACAAGTTAAGTGCGCATGTCAACTCGTAAGTCCATCAAATTAAGCGTTGATGCGAAGGTGAAGGTCACTGAACGCTATCGTGCAATCTGACATTGATTGTAGGTCCGTCCAACGCCGTACTCGCGTGATCGAGAATGGCACAAAAACTTATCCGATTTCAAAATACACTGTTAACTACAGGAAGCACACAGCGGACAAGGAATTATCAACGATGGTTCGCGGCGGTGTTCAATACAATCCAATTAAAGCGATGTGACCATGTTGACTTCACTGTCTGGCTTTAAGTCCTCCCCTCAAACGACATGCAAATGTCCCCAACCGCGTTGCGCAGAACATGTATTATTTGCCTCGCCAAAAAGGATTAATTCACTTCCATCAAACCATAATTCAGCGTTTATAGTCACAAACAATTCGATAAATCCACAGTAATGTCTGGCGGGACTGGTTTTCTATGCGACAGCTACATGCAAAGCCTTTTAACTGTTAACAAGTTACGTCATAAGGGGATTTACAGCAATCAAAATGGATTTTTTATACTGAATATTTTACATATGCTGCACATTATTGGTGCTCAATGTGGTCTACGTCTAAAAACATACACTGTTTACGTTCGTAGGCCGATACAATGCATTGGTGATTTCAAACCAAATGGGCTTCACACATTGTACCCATGTTGGGAAATCGAACCCGGGTCTCCGACGTGACGAGCTAACGCCTTAACCACGAGGCTAACCCAAAATACATTTTGGTTCATAATAGAGTTCAATCACATTTTAATATAATTAGTATATATGCATACATGTTCAACGAAAAGGGGGCGGGGGGTAGCCCAGTGGTCAAAGTCTTCGCCAGTCTCGTCAAAGTCCCGGGTTCGATTCCCGGGTGAGTGAAGCCCATTTCTGGTGTCCCCCGCAGTGACATTGCTGGAATATTGCTAAAGGCAGCGTAGAGTTTTACTCCCTCACGCTTGATATGAAATACACTGCCTGTAGTTACATTTTCTTGAGTGACACGGTCTTTGGAAGCGTATGCACTAAATATATACACTTTAATTAAAAGCATACCAAGTTCATGTGAGAATCAATATTGGAATCGAGAGCAGTAGCATACAAAGAGAGTCGGGCCAACAGTTTTTCACCCTGGCGCTGTATTCACGCCCACTGTCATATTCCAGTTTTCCGCTCTGACTGGTATCAAGTGGGCTCCCCTGTAAAGATCCGGGTAAGGATGTGGCTTTAGCATCACATGCTAGTCGCAATACGACTGACGGGTCCGACCCGATGATTTGGTTCAAACATTGCATGTCAACAGCGTATGTCCACATTCATGATGTCAGTCACTTGACTGTCTGGCACAGACTCGACTATTTACAGACCGCCTTAATATAATTGAAATATTACCGGGAACAGCGGTTAACAACAAAGTGAGAAAGATATAGGGTCTTCGTTTTACCTCATCTCAACAATGTCCAAGCGTTGCAAGGAGCAACGAAAAATACCATGCAACGGAATCATTATTGGGGCTTGACACTTCGGATGGATCTGTAAATATCACCTGTGTGTCCTCGGAAAGGCCATAGGCAGCTGACACGGAAAATTGTTGTGTGCAACGACAAGCTCTTGTGATCTGTTCAGATTTGATTTCTGCAAATATCATCGTAACCTTTCAGCTAAGAAATTTGCTATCCAATTGTAAATTCTTCTAAACGTAACATCTTCTTCAAATAAGGTACTGTACCTGAAGTATCGAATATGACCAGCAGTATCGACAGAATTCAATCAGTGAGTGTGTCAGGTTTATGTATGTAGCAGTATAGTATTCCCAGAAATTATTGAGAATCATGTTGCGTCATGTAACTCATTACGTTTATTAACTTCTGGCGTTTTACTTACATAAACATGTTAAAACATCATCCTTTTACAGTCTCGGTCTTGTTTTAGTATTTTGTTAGACCTCCTCGCTCAACAATGCATGCCTGAATACGCCTAAGCACACTACCCATCAAAGTTTGTAGGTAATCGTGTGACAGGGTATCCCAATATTGGACCACCTCGGCCTTCATATCTTCAATATTTCTCAGTCCCTTTTGGTTTATTCTGTCCTTCATGACTCCCCACACATTCTTAATTGGGTTTAGGTCTGGGCTGTAACTGGGCCAGTCTAAAACTTGAACATTTTCGCCCGACAATCACTGTTTTGTGTAGCGCGCAGTGTGTTTTGGGTCATTATCATGCTGGAAAATCCAATCATCTTCATAAAATGTTTGTGCTGTCGGAAGAAGGTGACCATTTAGAATGTCAACGTATCTTTCTTTTGTCAAGTTTCCCGTGAAAACACACAATGGCGTCACTCCGCGAGCCGATATGCCACCCCACATGTGAAACTTCGGGCTATGTTTTGGTCGCTGGTAGATAGGTTTGACAGTATCTTTGGTCCAAATTTTCACACAATTAGGGAAAAGCCAAACAGAACTTTCATTCGAAAAGAAAACATTATCCCAATCTTGATTTTCATGAGCCCGACACCAGTTTAAACGTTTTTCCTTTTGTGCATCTTTCATCAACGGCGAGGGAATTCCACGTTTTTTCATCCAATTAAGTCTCTGTAATTTCTGCCTAACTGTTTCATTGCATACCTGAGGACTTCCTCTGCTAATCATTTCATTTCTGATGTTCTCAACACTTTTCAATTTGCCCTACTCACAATCTGCCCAAGTCTTCGGCGATCCATAACACTGAATTTCCTTGGCCGACCTGCCCCTGCTTTGTGCTCTATCCCGGTTCCTGTTTGTATATTCTTCAAAGTTCTGTATACTATAGACAGAGGAATACCATGTCTACAAGCTAACACTTTAGCATCAGCCTCACCCCTTTCAAAATCATCTAGAATGAGCTTTCTTTTCTCTCTTGCTGTAAATTTTGCCATGTCAACACAGGAAGCCGTCTGCTCAGACAAGGGAGATAACTCTTGACGTAATGAGCTGCCTTCTAAACCTTCAAGAGTTGTCTCCCTTATTTAGTATGCTCAGTGCATAGTGAAAGCCCTTTTTCCAATCTTAGCATCATTAGAAAAAAAACAAAGATTTTCTCAATAATTTCTGGGAACACTGTATATTCCAGCACTATTACGACGGGGAACACCAGGAAAACGGCATCACGCATTGTACCCACATGGGGACTTGAACCCGAGTCTTTAGCGTGACTAAAGGACGCTTTAACCATTAGGCTTCCACTCTGCCCAATCCCGAACAAATTGATGTGATCACAGATAACTAACTGTTTGTATCCTTTTTCCTACAGGATGTCATACATTTTCAGGGTGTCTTTAGACATCTTCGCAGTCGGCTCCTTCGTATTGGTTTAAATATTATATATATCCTATGGGAAGCAAACATAAAAATAGAGATAAGACCTCAATGCCAGAGAATGACCAGTCTCGATTATCATTCCATTTAACTTAAAGTTCAAATTTGGTTAGAAAATCACATAAAAGTTTGCTTAAGTATTGAATTTATGATAATCTTAGTGCAATGGTCACTCTCTGGAGCGTGACTTCTCCCGTATCAAACGGACACTCGTACATATAAATGAAATATTCAAAACTGCATTTAACAAATCGACTCACGCGGTACCATCGACTACCCTTATTCAAAGTGAAAATCTGTTACATTTATAATCTTCATTCACCAATACGTCAAGTGTCACGAGAAGATAACTAAACCAAATCCATTACTGAGATCTGTGCTACCCGTGAAGATCCGGGTAAGTATTGTTTTTTCAGAAACACACGATACTTGTTAAAGGCGTCCAACGGATGGGGTGGTCAGGCTCGATGTTGGTTGGTTGGTTGTTTAACAACGCCCTCAGCAATATTCCAGCTATGTGGCTGCGACAGTCCAACATCACGAGCATTGATCTACGCAAACAGGATGCGATGACACGTGTTAATCAAGTCCGCGAAGCTGACTATCTGGGCGTTGATCTTCGAAGCTCTCTTAGCGTTAAGATAGTCGTAAATTAATGTTTATGAATGGCACTTACGACTATCTTAGCGCTAAGAGAACTTCGAAAATCAGGGCACTGATCCCGTTGGTCGCCCCTTACAACAGCAACTCAAATCGGTTTTTCACAGGCCAGGTCAGCCTCAATGACTTGGTTGACACGTGTCATCGTACAAATGCCTAGATCAATGTTCATGATGTTGGTCACTGGATTGTCTGGTCCAGAATTGATTATGTATAGACCGACAAAATATATAGCTTGAATGATGCTTCGTAGAACAATAAACAAGCGAAGAAATATAAGGGCTGTCAAAGTCGGACGCTATTTCATCATAGGCAATGTCAATCATGCGGCCATAAACAAACGTCGGCGGTATCACTACGGTAATTACGGCAAATTAAATCATCCTGGGTAATGAGACTGTCCTAATGAAGACAATCTGGCTTGTTATCTATGAAATGAAAAGAGGCGGGGCGGCGGGCGCATTGCATAGAACCTCTGATTGGGATAATCTGGTGGCAACAGAATGAAACTAATCTGACAATGTCGTAATAATCGTAACATTCGACGTTGAAATATGTAATCATTCGAGTCAGGTGAGGTGATGTGAAAGCTATTTTAACACCGAATTCAAGATAATCCCACATATCGCATGACCTGCTTGCACGTGTGTGTAAAAATCCAGACAAATGGCGATGCGGCAGGAGAAATCACTCTATAATTGAGTGAAAGTATTCTAGGAAGAAAACACTCCGCTCAGGTTAAAATCAACACCTTTAGGATGAAATAACTTGCCTGCACACAACGCAAAATGTGGGATGAGGTTATTATTTTTTTGCGAAATAATATAACTCGAAGTGGCTCAAAGAGGTTCTAAATTCCATAGTAAAATGTCCACAGGCATGTTACCATTGCATCGTGTGTACAGTGGCATGGACGCGAGAAGATTCACATGTTGACGAATTATATTTCTCTAATACGAAAGGGGGATGGGGAACCTCAGTGGTCAAAGTGTTCGCTCGCCATGCCGAAGGCCCGGGTTCAACTCCTCACATGTGTACACTGTGTGAAGCCAATTTCTGGTGTCCGCTACAGTGATATTGCTGGAATACTGCTAAAAGGGCATAAAACTAAATTATACACTGTTGGTATGAACTACACTATATGAAGTTCAAGTTTCCGGAGTGATATGGTCCTCGTGAGTTACCTAATGTTGTAGCCTACAGGGGCGGTAGCTTGTCCACTGTGAGACGCCGAGGTATAGTTCAGTGCCTTGATGCTGAACAAATACCATATTTAAATGTATTTTTATTGCGTAAACAGGAATCGATCATTCAACTCTCCAGACAGAAGCTCTGTCCAATAGGCCAGCCGTGAGGAACACATCAGTATATATCCCCAAAGAACATGTCAGTATCCTTAAAGAACATGTCAGTATACTTAAAGAACATGTCAGTATACTTAAAGAACACGTCAGTATCCTTAAAGAACATGTCAGTATCCTTAAAGAACATGTCAGTATACTTAAAGAACATGTCAGTATACTTAAAAGAACAGCTGAGCATATATATGCTTCCCGAGCGATGTGTGGTCACGAACCAGTTACTCAATACAGCCTACTGGTTTTAGCACCATAACAGTGTAGTGTATAGTCTTTGATATTTCGTTGATTTATGAATTACAAGATTACACATAGTTGTGTGGACGATCTAATGTGTATATTTCCGGATTAGGCACTATACATATACGGCTGAGAACAGTAATTCAAAAATTATCATAATAGAAACCTGTGCCTGTGATACCTGCTGATTGTAGACCAATGTAAGATAGCTACCACGGTTCACTTCGTCACAGTAGTTATTATGACGGTACTTCAAGGATATTGCAACCAGACTTGAGACCGGAGGAATGCAATTGGTACGGTTGTAACTGACTTTGTATTTGTGACGAGGTCACTTTGCGTTCCGCCGAATTGTTCATTTCTGCAGCGACTTGCTTTGTACCTGATGACCGTATCATGTAAAGAACAGAAAACATACGTCAAAGCTCAGCAGTTTTGGTAGAACACACCACAGCTTCAGTAAAATATCCAGTGAGTGCCTTTCAGAAATAGTGCCCCAATTTTTTTATCCGGTTAGTTACGGAGCAGTTATACCTCCACCACAACGCGTAATTAGCCTGACATACCATTTCCAACAGCGGCACTTAAAGCCTATTGAGCGAAACACACACAAACCTGCAGATTCTGACTTCTTACTCTGAGGAAGAACGACGTAGAATGTACATCAAATATATTCCTGTATACAAAAAGGTTGGGCACTTCACAGCGTTCCTTGTAACAGATGTTTTCGTGAGGACCTAGTTCTTATGTGTAATTAATATAAGAACTATACTGAAACGAGTGATGGATTCTCTTGCACACAACAGATTGGTTTGTTTTTGGAAAATAGGTGTTAGTATGTACACGCACTACAGTCCTGCATGCAAGCACATTAGGGACTTCACGGGATTTGTCTGCCTCTTCCTGTATTTCAGATCCAAACTACTGCGTTGCTGGATCGCAAAGCACATGCTAGACCGGTTATGGGAACTGGGCGGGGTATTTTTGGTATACATCTTACGGAGTTCTGTCTCAGTGCCGCTCTTTCATTCAATTCTTTATTATGTAAAAGGAGTAAAGTCCAAACACAACGGACTAAATTTTTATAATATCCAAAGTTATGTCCATGCATTTCCTTGCAAACACACGCATTACATGTGCACATTGGTTTCAGCGTAGTCTGTCTCACAGTCACTGAACCACATTATCTTGCCTACTGCCAGGCCTTCTCTGCAGTGCTGAAGCCCTAAATGGAGCAAGTCTAGATTTCCTTAGGTTAAGAATCTCTGGTCTCCATGGGACTTCTTTTCAATTAAAATGGGTTTATTTGTTACAATATAATTAGATATATTCAGAGACTAAGACCTAGTCTAGTTTCAGCGAAGTGACAAAGGTCCAGGACATCACTGTTGGATGAACATCGCTTGTTCATTTGGGGATCATATCATTTAAAAAACGATACTGACATAGAAAACAAGGAGTTTCCAACGATTATTCAGCTCGAATTCGATCTAGCCTAGTACGGGTGAGTGAGTGAGTTTAGTTTAATGCTGCACTCAGTAATATTCCACCTATATGTAGGCAGTCTGTAAATAATAGAGTCTGGACCAGACAATCCAGTGATCAGCAACATGGACATCGATCTGCGCAATTGAGAACCGATGACGTGTCAACCAAGTCAGCGAGCCTGATCATCCGATCCCGTTAGTCGCCTCTTACGACAAACATAGTCGCCTTTTATGGCAAGCATTGGTGGCTGAAGGCCTATTCTACCCCGGACCTTCACGGGTCTAGTACAGGAGAGGAACCTGGTGCTGAAAGCGTTCGCTCGTCAAGCGGAAGAGTCAGGTTTTAATCCACTTGCCCATTCCTGAGAACCAGAGCCGTGATGTACCGCTGAAATTATCGCAAAACCACATTTACTCACCCTTGTAGTAAATTTTAAATTTAATTGCATTGACAGTTTTCGTATCTTACGATTATCTGAGAGAATACGACTAGCAATGTCATCATATATTTACATGAAACTTTATATTTTTCTTCCGAACCACTGTCGACTTATTAATAAAAAAATAGGCATCTTCATCTTGAGGCCAAACTAGCGTCCTGCCTATAAAAGTATAAGACTCACACTCAGTCAACATGAAGACATGACCTGGATATTAAAATGCTAACCCAGAGTACCATGTCAATCTCTCCTCTCTCGTGACGACATCCTTTCACTCTGCTCTCTTTGCCATTTACACAGAGCTAACATTGACATCTCCCTGCCCTTTGGGGGTCCTGATAGAGTGTTGATAAATGATGCGCTAAAGCGGAACCGGATGTTAGCATTGTCACGTGATCCACTGATCAGACATCTGTCACTGTCCACCTACGCATACGCTTGACATACACACCGATCGAAAAGACAAAACTGTTCTCCAAGTCACTGCATGAATTTCAAAGGTCTTCTTGTCTTTTTGAGAACAATAAGACTCATGGATGAATGAAACTAATTCACTTATAAAAATGACAAAGAAAACGATATTTGTTAATCTTTGTTTATCTTTCGTATGTTATTTAGATTTTTTCAAGAACTGGCATTTGATATAAATGCTTTTGTGACAAGAATTGAAGTTGCGTATAATTTGTAGTTTAATATTGCATTTCTTACATCCTGAAAATACAACTTTGTATTCTATTACATGAATATGATGAAATGCGACATGTGATTATGTGTCATGATGACTTTATGGGCAATTTCGATGACAAATGCCAGCATTCTGTTGCATAAACGTCTTACAATATTCGTGTTTGCACAATACGCGAAAATACAAAGTGCATCTAATGCATCCATATCTAATGATGGTTAAACATACATTAAACGTTTGCCTTAGAAACAAGAAATTGATTACTGTGGAAATGGCCAAGGGGAGAATGTCGCGGATAGATAGATCAATGCTCCTGATTTGCAGTGTGTCACGTCCCTCCTCGCCCAGAGCAGTTCCATCTCATTCGTGATAACCAAAGACCCATCACCTGCAGCAGATCCCGACACCGATTGCAACATGATGCATGCCAACAACGAGTCGTCCACAAGTCAGACTGTGATAATTATACGCTGTTGTTTTTATGCCAATGAAGGGCATGATCACGTGGTTTCTCAAATTTTAATAAGTCGACATGTGTGATATGTTACACAATGCAAGAACAGGGCACGGGTTTTACCGTGCAAGGTATGATGCAGCGTGATGTTTAATATGCCGGATCATGCGTGGCAACAGCACGTGGCTTTGGTTTCGAGAGATTGAGTTCGATCGAGAGAGAGAGAGAGTTCGATCGAGAGAGAGAGAGAGAGAGAGAGAGAGAGAGAGAGAGAGAGAGAGAGAGAGAGAGAGAGAGAGAGAGAGAGAGAGAGAGAGAGAGAGAGAGAGAGAGAGAGGACCAGTCCTTGTTCCATCCCCTAATGCCGACCGCCAGGCAGGGTGACATACGACTGCATGAATTCGGTAGCCCAGCTCCGTGATTTTGTTGAATACCTGTCTATGTACTCCAATTTCGTGGCCTGATGGTCACCATGCCAATCCCATCATCAGTACAGATTAGTTATAGCGATTTGTATGGATCCTCCTAGTGATCAGTTTTGACCTTGACCCTGTTTATCAGGGCTACCTATAAACCAAATTTGGTAAAATGCATAACGTCGGTATGAGAGAACAGCCATTATTCATTATCCGAAGGAAATGATTCCATTTGGCGAGAAGGGCAAAGTAACAGGAATCTCATTCATATTTGTTTACGTGGGGATACTGAAAGAATATTATTAGAATGCAAAATGCCCAGCGACAGTATAGAGGACCCATATAAGCTTAAGACGAGCAGAGTTATTACATTAATAAAGGCACACTGAATACAGCTGTCCACCAAGCGAATAGCCCGCAGAAATGACCTCAGGAAATGGGTGACCGAAAACGAGACGCTAAAATCTTCAATTGTCTTTATTGGTCTCGCAGTAAATATCTGCATAATGGATGACCACTTGGATGCAAAATCTGTTCCAGGTCTCCTGGATGTAAGTATTACCAGTCACCGCAAGCTTGGCCTGATAAAAAGGGTTTAACCTAATATGTCTCTACAGTTTCTATTTAAACGTGATCCGCGGAAGGCATAAAACAGTGAATCTGTGGTTTACTGAAATAAACATTCAGTATTTCGCAACAGAGGTCTGAGGGAATAGATTGATGTCTCTTCCGGTGTAAGTTAAATACAGCATTTGCCTCTCAGATAAAATTGTCAGTCTGTGTCGTCTGCTACTCAAATGGTACTCTCCTGGCTCTGGTCGTCTGCCACACCAACAACTTATTTATCGACCTTCAGGTCAACCTCAGCTGCTCATGTGCCCTCGTCGGGTTTGCTGACCACTGCCCCGCGCCACAACTTTGTAGTGGACGTACAGCATAGCAGCTGCTCATGTGTCCTCACAGCAGAGTCACGTTGGCACTGGGCTGTGTTGACCCGTAACCCTTCGCAAAGTGATTTTACCGTTGTTCCTCACACAGGACACAACTATCGCTTTGACGAAAGGAACCCAGAGAAAACGAAAGGAAATTAGAACGAGGTCCGGGATTTGTCTCTCAGTCAAGTATATTTCAAACTTACACGGGTTGAAGACTCACGAATAAAAATGTCATCTGTTTCATTTCGTCGTTTTACTTGATATCAGTCTGAAGACCTGTTAATTTTGAAGCATTACTTTATAAAATATAATATAATATAATACTACATGCATTACACGGAAGGGCAGGCCACTCTGAACAATACGACCAAAGGCCTACGATGATTAGTCTATGTTTGAACATGGACGTTCCGATCACCTCAGCGCTAAGATCACTTTGTGGAGCGAAGCCCAGAAATTACAATTGTCTTAACGAACTTGGTTTCCAGAGTGACGAGTTTTTAGGCTGGCTCTCCTTCCACGGAACGATCGTACAGCCAAAGTGATTGCAACTCCCATGCTTTAACACTGACTTAAGACTGCCTTAGCCTTACGATCGCTTTGAGGAACGTGGCCCAAATCTATCTGGGAACTATGGACTGATAGTAAGAACACTGATTCAATTCAGCCAATGAATATTCTGATTGTCACCTTGGTAGGGGCAGGCAGTACACATAATCCATAATCTTGTGACTATTTTAAAATCAACTTTCAGCTCACCGTACCAGATACCGATTCGTCCACTGCAAAGTACGTACATGGCCTGTTCCACAAAGCAGTCTTTACCCTGTGGTGATCACTCTACTATAACATTCGGTTACGACAGCGCTAAGATCGCAGCGCCAAGTATGTAGAGTGGAAGCTGCCCAAACCGTCATCTGTCAAATCCGGCAAGTTATCAACAGTTGCATAAAATCACAGTCCTATCATTGACTTGTACCTTTACTACCAGCTCTACAATCCGGCACTTTGTCGCAACCGGGTTATTTCTTCAGTTCCAGTGAGTGCCGGTGTAGACAGCTTCCACTGAATGTGAAATACAACTGTTCGAATATATGATGTTTAAAACAGGTACTTAGTTCAAGGTAAGAAAGAAGTCTGCTAAAGGTAACAAAGAAGTCCGGTAAGCGTCATGAAACAAATATAATTTTGTGTTTAGTTATTGTTTTAGAAACATGTCGTTTTTGCTTAATCATCTCAATGCGCGATTAACTCCGTGAGGATTTTAGTTTTGAATATACCTCTAGAAACCCATGTTAGTTGTAAGGGGCAATAAAGTAAATCGGTTGCTGATTTTGTTCACTGTGCCATGACGTCAGCCGCTGTTGATTACGTCAATCACTGGATTGACGAGGCCCGAATATTAATCAGACCACCGTCAATACGGCTAAAACAACACACAGAATTCGTCTTGAAAGGACAACGTATTCTTTTCAGTAAAATGCAACCTCTCATTAGTAGCCAAAACGAGTCCTGCTTTCTATGAGGCCGACAGTAGTAAAACGTCGCGATTATCCACAGTGACAGCTTCAGGCCCCATTTCACAAAACGGTCGCAGCGCGGTCTGTCATAAGGCATTTTCACAATATACTGGAGTCACGATCACCTTAACGCTAAGCTCACTTTGCATTATTGCACACTTGACGTGTTTGACACAGGAGGCGTCACGAGATTCTTGGAGACACGAGTTGACGTTTCTCATTTTTCAATTCCATAATGAAGTCCCATCGGTTTGCTTTATCAAAGTTGTGAATGATTCATCTCATATCTTTTGAAAAGGACAGGCTACTGTTATAGTATTTCTTGGTGCACAAGTACCCAAGTAATCATTGTCGCATCTGCAAATCAATCATTTTATTACTGAATACACGATAGCCATGGAAAGAAAATTTTGAAATGTGAAATTCTGGATAACGCTACCCTCAAAGCTCTTCAAATCAATGGAATCATACGCTCCTACAGCTATCCAGTTTGACAGTATCTTCGGTATCACATTCAAATTATTGATCATGTTTGAATTTGCAAAATGATATTCCCATCACATCAAATAATGCCAGTTCTGATTCATCTTGGACGAAAACCCGATCTTCACCATAAACATCTGACTACAGGGTCTACCAAACATCCTGATAGCGAGCTCTGTTTACAACGGGACCCCACAGTCCGGAGATTAACGTAAACCGCTGCCGAGTTTCGCCGACCTGGGGTTCTTTTACCGGCCTCCATTCCACTTGTTAATGGCCGCTATGGGTGCATTGGCGGAAGCCATGATTTCTTAAATGTTGACATTACAGTAATGTAGCATTTAACCCCGGCAAACAATGTAATAAAGGAAGAATGGGAAGGGCAATTGATCTGCGGCCGTTCTGTACACCGACTTTCGTCGTACAGGACACCTTTGCCACATTCATCGATTTTTGGTGAGCAGACGACAATTCCGTGTCCTTTTGCATAAGCTGAGAGAGATTTCCCTCCAAAAGGAGATCGGTAGAGATAACTCATGCACAGGTTGTTAACCATAATTTTTGTTATACAATTCTCTGTTACCGATATCCACCTAGAGGCGTGCTAGCGTGGTTTGTGGAGACGTGATTGGTGGTCGTTTAGCATGCATAACGTTCTTGATACAATTACTGCAGGGTTGTTATCGGTGATTTTATCGTATAGCAAGGACACTGTATGGCCGATCTGTTTGACAAGGCGTCACGCTGATTGAGGTAATCATCCTGCTATATGTACATAAGAAACAAAGGCAACATTCAATCATTATCAACCTAATTATAACGTGATCCTTGACAATATTCTTGTACAAAGTGAAAGGACGATGTCATTACCACCATAACAAAATGAGAAGACTTCGCGGGATTGTGGATTTTAGCTTATATCAATTGAATGTCGAGGTTATGATATATGCGGTATCACTGTTCGCGACCAGGTCGACAAAGGTCAAGAGGCTTCACTTCATTTAGATTGATTTGTTGATTGGGTGAACTTGTCTTCCACACTCCATCCAACATACTTAGCGTTCTCTGTATCACGCGTGTGTGCAGTGGGCAGGAACATTGGCTGCAATCACCGGTCGGTATATACAGCAGCACTAACTACTTACCTCCTGACTGAGATAATCAAATATATCATTCAATTTAACTATGATCTCTTCAGATTATGACAATCATGTATGTCAAAGAAAGGTTAAAAATTCGTTGGAGAGAAATTTGAAAGGCGTTATTGCCAATACATACTGTGCGAATATTTTAAAAGCGTTTACAGCTAACAGCATAGATTTTGGCAAAAAACACCCCAAAAAACAACGGGAAAAGATGTTTGCGGTTAAAGTTATATGGGATTTGTTTTCAAATTTATTTTAGGGTTTCAAACGTCTTCAGATATGCAGCAGGCCAGCGGTGACTACATCATGGCAATCGAGAAAATATGTAGATCATGAGTTGTTTGCTCCAGGTATACAGGTATACAATAAAATTTGAAGGTGATATATTTGCTGCAAGTATCATATTGCTTGTGTCATAACAATGACTATATCGATTTGTGTTTGGAAATGTTAGTTTACAGTTTTTCGGCAACTGTTTTACGCCTAGTGATGTGTTTGTCACATCCTGTTTTAACGTGTATACGGGTCATGGGGTAGCCTAGTGGTTCGCTCGTCACGCCGAAGGCCCGGGTTCGATTCCTCATATGGATACGATGTGTGAAGCCTATTTCTGGTGTCCCACGACGTGATATTGCGTAAAACGATATGCACTCACTGCGTAAACGTTTGCTCTTCCGGCAATACGTTATGAGGCTGAAGAGTGGTCAAACCTTTATGGGGCTATACAGCTTCAATAGTACCTGAATAAACACTCATATAAACTCAGAAAGAAATACACAGATTCAGTTTAGTGGGGTGGGGTAGCCAAGTGCTTAAAGCGTTTGCTTGTAAAGCCACATACCGGGCCTGATGTTGCTGGAATATTGCCAAAAGAGACGTATAAGTAAACTCACTCACTCACAGACTCGTTTAGTGTCAAGTCTGTTTTACATAACCTGAAAGCAATATACTTAGTCCCACCCATAAAAGTCAGACATGTGGTAAGTCTAGATTACCACAATTTCATTCTGAATGTGACCCTCCCATTATTATGGCTGTGTATTGCCAAATAAATTGTATTGAAATGTAATGATATACTGCTATTCATGTATTCGTATTGTGATACGTAATTAGGTTGCAGAGTCAAGCATTCACTTGTTTACAGGATTTATAGTATGCCGTTTTGTCATTGAATAACCCAAGAGAACATTTGCTGTGAATGAAAACATGTAGATTTTAATTCAAAACATGAGGATAATAAAAAAAACTTCATAAATGTTCTTTACTCAAAACAAAGGCTCAAAGAGAGAAAAAACCCTACTACAATAGCTATCGTTTGAAAAGCGTATTGCGATGCACCGTTATAACGGTAAATACCGTGCAGTCCTACTCATCATGTTTTATCAATATAGTTTTACAACGGTTTTTCCTCTGTATAATATGTTCACACAGAGACCAGAAATCATGTTTTATCAATATAGTTTTAAAACTGATTTCTTCCTGTATAATATGTCCATTTTAAAGACCAGACATCAGTCAATGTAACGTCCTGCCGCTAGACGATAACCACAACCGTTTCCTTCACCTTACTGCACGAAGACCACAGAGGCCAAGGGCCAACAAGGACTAATATTCACATGAATATTTCAGGATACTTGACAAGCTTGAACGGTCTTTGAGTCATCCAGAAAGACCACATACAGACCATGTTACAACTATTTATGCCTGATAGAATGGTAATATACCAAGGATGATTACTCCCTGTTTACTAAGCAGACAGCGGAGATCATTGGTGACAGAATCACGTGACATCAGCGCAACGCCAGAAGTCGGCGACATAGCAATGTATAGCTGGTAAAACCCAATAAATATTCCATCTACATATTATTCCGAAAATATTCCATCTACATATGACTCCGACAGTTATGAATCCAGAGTCTGCAGATCTTTTTTGTAGGAGTCAAAGTCAGGCAATCTAATGTACATGTGGCGTTTACTAAAATGACACGGTGCTCGTTGATGTTAAGATAAAGCAGACCACTGGGTTTATCTGTAGTAAATGAATGGGATGATTACTATAATATGTTATGGCATTTGCGATGCTAATTTACTTAAAAGATGGCATCCGTTGTCGGTGTTCGATGCCTAACCGCATCCCTTAAGAGTGAGTGAGTGAATTTAGAGTACGCGTTTACGCTGCTTTTAGCAATATACCAGCACGATCACCACCAGGGGTCACCAGATATGGGCTTCACTCATTGTACCCATGTGAGGGATCGAACCTGGGTCTTCGTTTTTATACTGTTGTGCTCATATTACACTCTTCAAAACGGAAAAGAAACGCAGGTGATTTTACGGATATTGGCCTCATACAGCTATGGAAAAACAATACAAATATACTTTATCCCAAACGTTAGGTCTGTGTGACACTAAAGCGCCAATACGCTGCCGTTTTAATTTTCCCTTTTTGAAGAAACATTCGCCAAAGAAAATATGAAGACACAATGCACGTGCAAGTAAGCGGAAAAGCAAGCAATGTTGTGTTTAGTTTGTCATTCAGTTTTTGCCCGGAAAGAGGAAATCATCATACTACGCCAATAGAAACATCGACATAGGCTGCCTGGAAGCTGGGGAGTCGCAGTCTGTTCTGGCAAACAAGGATAAGTTGGATTGCGCTGAGAACGCGTTTTCGAGAAATGGGCTGTGCACGGCAGTAAGCAAATCCATTTGATTTGTGAAAGGCGATCAAATTGATTTGTTCCTCGGCGACCTGGGACCCCTTCACTCACACTGACAAGCGCCAGTACAACCGACACTCATGCATGCTAATACGGGTCATTCGTCAGGTCGGTGCTGAACCTATCCATCTTTGCCAGTAGATGCCGGACATGTCAACGGTCGTCAGAGCACACCTTGCCTCTGGGTTTCCTGCAGAACAATTCCGCTCTAGATCGCCAGAGAAGAGGCCGTCCAAGCTCAGGACCGCTACATCCGGGTTGTTAACTTGCGTCATCGTCTTGTCACTGCCGTTGAGACAGCACACCGCATCCCTGGTTTGAGAAGAATTGCCGACCAAACTGTCAAGAATGGATTGCGTGAAATGCGGATTCGACCAAGAGGGCCAGTTGTCGCCCCTGTTTTCAGAGACTTCCATCGGTGCAATAGTTCGCGGTGGTGTCCGGAACAGGAACCTTAGGAACACGAGGCGAGGCTGGCTGGCAAACCGGTGCATCAACGAAGTCCTTCTCAGCACTGCAACTCTACTTCACACAGAGCACACGTCGCGACCCGCTACCTTGCCAGTTCTAACGTCAATGTCTTGCCATATCATTCCAGACCGCCTGATCTGAACCCGATAGCATGCTTAGGCATGACCTCCACTGGCGTGTAAACTCGCCTCAGACACTTCAACAGATGGCAAACCCCATTGCAGGAAGAGTGTGAAAGAATTCAGCAACTTCATTGACTTATTCAGTCTGTGCCGAGACGGTGCTGGGCAGTAATTACTGTCAATGATGCCCATACAAAGTATAGACTTTGACGCCACCGCGTGGACTCAAATAAACTGAAACAATAAAGGCTGCTGTTGTGTTAGCGAAATCTTTGTCTATACACTTGTGAGTTTTCACCTTTTTTAGAGTGAAAATTTCATGAAATAACTGCTCTTAAACTAAAACAATGAGTTCTTTAGGAAATGACTTACGCATTTCTTTTTTAAGACTTATTAAGGAGTAAACAAGCACTGGTTGGCCAGGAGTCGGTACATACCATGGGTTGACAGCATGACCGACTTATAAGAGGCACACAGTCAAATACTTAGAAACCAGGGACCTACATCCTTCTTGGAATTGGCCAGCATAATCACGAATTGTGGTAATGGACCTTTTGAAGAGAGGGCGTTTGTTTCATTTCTCGGCAAAAATCATACATCTAGGAAGGTTCATTATCTGAAACATGTATGTATGTATGTGTGTGTGTGTGTATGTGTGTATGTGTGTATGTATGTATGTATGTATGTATGTATGTATGTATGTATGTAATTATGTATGTATGTATGTATGTATGTATGTATGTATGTATGTATGTATGTATGTATGTATGTCACGTGGGCAGCATTGCTCGGATAAAACTGAAAGGTTGCTAATACTTCAACCATATCATATTTCAATTACCTAGCACCCTGCAGACAGACTATCGGACATATTAAATGTGGTTTGGGCTAATTAATTGGATTTTGAATGTCGCAGAATAGTAAGAAGAGAGAATCGCCGAATTTTGTCGCGTTGTGTGTCAGCAAAATGACAACGCCGAGACGATGTAAAACAACATTCACAAACTATTTAATTGTTCTCCTCAAATAGAGGTTCGCGAATGTCAAAGGTCTAATTGGTAATTGGAAAAAAATAAATATTAATTACATTGGACCAGACATTCATAGTGTGGAACCTCACAGAAATACGAAGACTCTCCTGCTCTTCGTACTTCACTTAATATTCTGTGTACTACCGAATTCGTCAAATTGAAAATAGACCCAAATCTACTTCAAACTTAGGCTGACTACCCGCCGTCACCGCATGTAGAACGCAACGTCAAGAAGAACCGTTATGTTCATGACGTCACGTAACAATGACAATGTGATATTTTGCCCGATTATGAACCCCAGTGTGTTCGCCATCGTAGGTAATAAATCTGCATAGTCATCGTCTAGTTCTCGTCCATGGGGGATGGGGTAGCATAGTGGTGACTGCGTTCACACGACACGAAGAAAGTTCCAGGTTCAATGTGTGAAGCCCATTTCTGGTGACCCCCGCCGTGATATTGCTGGAAAATTGCTAAAAGCGGCATAAAACCATTCTCACTCACTCACTCGTTATAGCATGCAGGTTCGGATATAAAAGGACATACCAGACCCATACTGCACTCCACTTCGTCAATACTGGCCTTCACACAAAATGCGTTATCGTTTTAGATCATAATCCTACACCAGCATAAAATCATCCCTAAAATACCATCTCTACAATATCAAAAATAGGTCTTGAAACAATGTTAACATATCATTATGGCCAAAATTACATAGCCCTATCTACTGTTGATCAGGTTATCAGTATTCGTATGACGATTAGTAACATCTGTATTGTCATTCAGGAATGTTTTGCTTCAACTGACAAAAATCACCGCTGACTGTCAGACGGGGACCTGCACTGAAAGTTCGAGTTCGAGGGGACAGCTAACGTGACGGCTAATGTGACGGCTAATGTGACGGCTAACGTGACACATGAATTCCCAAGCTGCTCCTTACTGGGCGGTCCAAACTCAACTCATCCACCCTCGTAATCACCTGAAGGTGCTTGTGGCGTATCTAATGTCTGAAATCACGCTCCTCTTCGTCCAGAAGGGTTCTTGATCATGCAACAAGAAAATCACTGTGTGTCTTGTTTGACAGGATTTGTTAAGTTTAAAGGTTATTCACGTCCATCTGAATGCACTCACAACATGAACGGAATGCATTACACCTCTGCAAATTCAAGCTGACATCAGACAATACCTTAGTTTGTTTTTTTCTGTCTTGGAGAAAATTTAGATTTCACTCCATTCCTATATAGAAATAGAGGGCATCGCCGAGGGAATTCTCTAACATAAAACACGTTTTGCCAGAAGTCTTTTGAGGAAAATATTTATGAAAAGGAAGCCATAAGTCCTTGCATTCTGCATCTGTATTGAATGAGTCACCCCCATCCTTTTAAGGATCAAGGTCGCCCTAAAACCTTACCAACCTACCTACCTACCTACCTAACAAAAAGGATATTCGAAGGTGATTAGTTTGATTATTTCTGGTATTACGTGCCTAATACTTACGTGTATCTCATAGAATGTTCATTCTGGAAATATTTCAAAACATTTAATCCAGTTACAAACGGAAATACTCCTACTGCAATAGGTTATTCTGATTACTTTCGGTAAAGGTAGCGTGGGTGTGCTCCACCAGTAGTCTACTACATCGTAAGCGAAAGCGCCCGCTAATGGTTGATAGTCAGTTGTTTGATGCAAGTATCATCTCGGTATTACAAGCATCACATCGACAAATATGCACAACGAACTGTTTTCTGGCAAGTAACGTTTTAAACAAAACCAATTTTACAGGGCAAAAGGGTAGGCTCGGGTTCAAAGTGTGAAGCCCATATCATGAGCTCTTGGTGTTGGTGGAACCTACTCACTCACTCACTCACTCACTCACTCACTCACTCACTCACTCACTCACTCACTCACTCACTCACTCACAGTCTTTTACCAATCGGGGTAGCTATGTGGTTAAAGCATCCGCTGGACAGCCGACAACCCAGGTTCGATTCCACATGGACACAATGTGTGAAGCCAATTTCTGTCGTCCACCGCCGGGATATTGCTGGGATATTGCGAAAAAGCGGCGTAAAACTAAACTCACTTATTCTTTTGCCATCTGTGTAAAAGTGTGTCCTGGTGGGTGTTACTGGCCATTATGTGCACCCAGAACCAAATGCTTGTTTTGAGTATACGAACATTATATAGGAACGTATGGCGACACCTTTATGTACGGCCATGTACAGACGTAAGACTGTGTTACAGACTGTGTATGACAGTCGTCGTGCTACGGTAGCTTTGTGAAAGGGGGCCCACTATAGGACGTATGAAAGTCGTAACGTTAGGTTAGATTTGTGAAAGGGGGGCCATAGGACGTTTGACAGTCGTAACGCTAGGGTAGATTTGTGAAAGGGCGCCCAGTATAGGACGTATGACAGTCGTAACGCTAGGGTAGATTTGTGAAAGGGGGCCCAGTATAGGACGTATGACAGTCGTAACGCTAGAGTAGATTTGTGAAAGGGGGCAGAATGGGCGGTACGACAGTCATACATGAGAGGACAAGCGTTCTTTTATCTCTCTCCAAGGTTTCTTCCCCAACTTTGCTCCCGAAAATGACATACTGTATATTACAAGCCGTCACCCAACTGATCGCATGATTATTTTTACCCACAAATGTACTTAGAACAAATTGCCCATTACCAACGGATGTAACCTTTAACGGTTTTTGTGGTGAGTCTAAATACTTTGTCGATTTATTCTTGACGCTTTTCCCTTTTATTTCTCAAACTGTATCCAACCTACAGTATTTTTCCATCAGGATATTTCAACAAAGGTCCGTGTTAACCAGTTCCGCATTCCTATATATCTTCCCCGATGGTGGGAAGCTGGGCCCTGCTCGTGTGAAACAGTTCGATTGATCTTCTGATAAACAGCATAACCTTTGCTTGTCCCACGATAAAACACTCTAACATCAAACGGTCTTATTTCTAAAAAGTGATAAAGTTCAAATGGTATAGCATTATGGACTTAACGATAAATCAATATGTTCCTCAAATGATAAACATAGGTCTGGTAAAAAGGAACAATATGTTTACGGTGGAAGTCAGAGGTTTACTTAGTTGCTCTCAGCAACATGTACTCGTCCACCCTCTCGTGTTCTGATCTATAAAAGGTAAAGGCAATTCAGGACCGTTGAATCATTGATGACGCTAGAAATCAGTTAGCGTGTTTTGTCGAGATTGCGTTGAGAGCTGCCAGCGCTTGGATTGCTGAACTGAAACAAATACCGTGGAACCCCGAAAATACGGACGGTCCATTCTCTTCTAGTCGCCGTAAAGCCGCCTCCATTAAGCTCAGACTGTCTGTTTGCTGTTTAAAGTGGCACTAAGCAATATTCAAGCTGTATGGCAACTATCTGTAAACAATCGAGAGTGGACGAGGCAATCCAATGATCAACAGCATGAACATCAATCGACGTTATTGGGATACGATGGCGCGTTACAATCACGTCAGCGACCAAGACCACCTGATCCCGTTCGTTGTCGCTTTCGACAAACATAGGTTACTGAAGACCAGCTCTAACTAAACTCATACAAATGTTGTGGGGCCCTTATCTTCCCTAGGACCTTATCTTCCCTGTGAAAACGCCCTGACAATGTTCGGACAAGCACCTCATGGATGTAGAGTAAATTTATCATGAACATTGATAATTCTCAGGAGGCAGCGTCCGAATAAAGAGGGGGTCTAATATTAACAGGATCCGTAGCAACTAGCTTGACGAATAGTTTGAAAACATTTAATCAAGTAAGGATTCAAACCAATGCTCACATAACAACTTTGAAAAGATTTATCCTCTTACATAAAAACGAAACATTAAAAGATGTTTTGAAGAACACATTACCGAAGCGATCGATATAATGCAAACTCTTTCGGAATTGGCAGCAAAGACTTGTGGATCTTCATTCAAGCAGGCAATAATACATGGGCCCTTTTCGACCGTTTTCGTTCAAAATATCAATATATTGATCAAATGAGGTAATCTTACCGGCTTGTTTAAAAGAATATTTGATCGGTTGTCGTCCAGTGATGCAGATGCTTCACCTCTTAACCTATCGTCCACGGCAAACCTCGTCTGATTCCTTGGCTCATTATTAAAAAGTTGCAGGAATAACATGGACGGTCCGAATTTGAATATACATCGCCAGAGATATAAAATATCGCCCGTTTTTTATGAACATGTGTAATTTGCTTCCTATAAGAAAGATGTGTAGTTTAACTTCAGTCGCGGTCGATATTTCTCGGTCTTATCCGTGGAGAAAAGGCCATCTATGATGGTCACACGAGGGCAGAAAGTGGATGGGGTGGTCAGACAAGCTTAATAATGGGTGATAAAGACAAGCAGACATCAAGGTTAGAACTGATCTTCATGACCGGTATTACATGCCTATCGTTAGGGGCGACTGAAAGGATCCTGAGGTCAGACTCGTTGACGCCGTCTGTGCTTGTCGTGGTATAATACTTGATCGTTGCTCACGATGCCCATCGTTGGACTATCTGGTTGAGACCGCCGTCAAATACAAAAAGAGTTGTCACAGAGTTGATAACACCGATGCATGGCATGAAGAAAAATTCATTTAAAGACACCGAGGTATTTAACCATGGAAGATGGGAGGGTGGGCAGATTTAGTTTTTGCTGCAGTTGGTTACATAATTCGCTCATTGTTTAACACCGCACTCAACAATATTCTAGATACATAGAGATATAATTTGATATATTATCCATATACTGAAACATAACCAGTGTCATGTATATGATATGTGCGCATATCACCATTGCCTTGCCTTGTATTTCGTTGTCTGTTACGTCATGAAATAATTAAACGTGACGTCAGTGAAGACAGCCGCCACCCTTGCTTACGGTGTTTTTCTGCACAACTGTACATGGACAAAATGGACAACACAGAAATTACGACACTCGAGCAAGTGTGTCATATGACTTATACGAAACTCGAGCAAAACAATATTTCCCGCTCGGTTCGTATGAGTGATCCACTCGCTATCTATATATCTATCTAATCATCTCTATATATCAAATGTCATTATCCCTCCTCGATAGAGGTGACGTTAAGCCAGTTATAATCCCCCCGCATTGCCAATGGATCAAGGTGACCGTTTTGTATACAAATCACACATTTAAGTCAGTATAGGCGCCGCATTAGCCGCTATCCGCTAATCTAACGAAATATCTTTGTAGACTAAGCATGATGGCCTCTTGCTGAATATGTTTAAGTAAAAAACGTAGCAATAATTCAATATGGCGTCAATCAATAAGTTTGCAGACAGCCTTTACTTGATAATGGAATTCCTCGATCGGGATGACAGATACGAAAGCGGCTCACAAACATTTGCTTTCAAACAAATCACCTATTAGGAGGAACATTTATACAAACTGTATTAAATGGACATTGGTCGTTTCACACAAAAGGTAATCAAACTGACATGTCTTCCGCTCAAAATCTGTAACGTTTACCGAAATATGAACCGTTTGTTTAGAAAGGGATTGGTGGTATAGGGTTCAAGGTCGTATATTCAGGAGCACAACAGGAGAAATATCGCCCTCTAGAACGTGAAGATGTTTTGTCAGCTCAGCTGCCACAGTCTTAAATGGCATGAGATGTCCACGCTTCTAGGATGAGAGTGGTTAGCTTCTGACGTCAAGTGAGAACTACGACCTGGTGATTAGTCTGGCCTTGTCGAAGTCTGGCCTCGTCCCCGACGGTGTCACTGCTTAATTTAGTTTAGTGCAATAACATTTTTCCAATTTACATATATAGTTGGATTATCCCGAGAATAATCCACGGTGTCATTTGCTCCTCAGCCTTGTCAAAGTTTCGCAAGTTTCTATTTACAAGGGTGAAGGTTATTTCACATATTACAAACACTTCTGTCTATAAGATCAAGAAAGTTTTATTGTCATGTATTGATAACGTCAACTTCAATTGTTTGTTACCGTGCCTTTATATAAAATCGCGTTGCTAAGGACGACTTCATCAACAAATGAATAACAAATGATGAACATAGGTCTGGTAAAAAGAAACAATATGTTTACGGTGGAAGTCAGAGGTTTACTTAGTTGCTCTCAGCAACATGTACTCGTCCACCCTCTCGTGTTCTGATCTATAAAAGGTAAAGGCAATTCAGGACCGTTGAATCATTGATGACGCTAGAAATCAGTTAGCGTGTTTTGTCGAGATTGCGTTGAGAGCTGCCAGCGCTTGGATTGCTGAACTGAAACAAATACCGTGGAACCCCGAAAATACGGACGGTCCATTCTCTTCTAGTCGCCGTAAGGCCGCCCCCGTTAAGCTCAGACTGTCTGTTTGCTGTTTAAAGTGACACTAAGCAATATTCAAGCTGTATGGCAACTATCTGTAAACAATCGAGAGTGGACGAGACAATCCAATGATCAACAGTATGAACATCAATCGACGTTACTGGGATACGATGGCGCGTTACAACCACGTCAGAGACCCTGACCACCTGATCCCGTTCGTTGTCGCTTTCGTCAAACATAGGTTACTGAAGACCAGCTGTAACTAAACTGATACAAATGTTGTGGGGCCCCGATAGTACCTTATCTTCCCTGTGAAAACGCCCTGACAATGTTCGGACAAGCACATCATGGATGTAGAGTAAATGTATTATGAAAATTGATAATTCTCAGTAGATAGCGTCCGAATAAAGAGGGGGTTTAATATTAACAGGATCCGGAGCAACTAGCTTGACGAATAGTTTGAAAACATTTAATCAAGTAAGGATTCAAACCAATGCTCACATAACAACTTTGAAAAGATTTATCCTCTTACATAAAAACGAAACATTAAAAGATGTTTTGAAGAACACATTACCGAAGCGATCGATATAATGCAAACTCTTTCGGAATTGGCAGCAAAGACTTGTGGATCTTCATTCAAGCAGGCAATAATACATGGGCCCTTTTCGACCGTTTTCGTTCAAAATATCAATATATTGATCAAATGAGGTAATCTTACCGGCTTGTTTAAAAGAATATTTGATCGGTTGTCGTCCAGTGATGCAGATGCTTCACCTCTTAACCTATCGTCCACGGCAAACCTCGTCTGATTCCTTGGCTCATTATTAAAAAGTTGCAGGAATAACATGGACGGTCCGAATTTGAATATACATCGCCAGAGATATAAAATATCGCCCGTTTTTTATGAACATGTGTAATTTGCTTCCTATAAGAAAGATGTGTAGTTTAACTTCAGTCGCGGTCGATATTTCTCGGTCTTATCCGTGGAGAAAAGGCCATCTATGATGGTCACACGAGGGCAGAAAGTGGATGGGGTGGTCAGACAAGCTTAATAATGGGTGATAAAGACAAGCAGACATCAAGGTTAGAACTGATCTTCATGATCGGTATTACATGCCTATCGTTAGGGGCGACTGAAAGGATCCTGGGGTCAGACTCGTTGACGCCGTCTGTGCTTGTCGTGGTATAATACTTGATCGGTGCTCACGATGCCCATCGTTGGACTATCTGGTTGAGACCGCCGTCAAATACAAAAATGTAGCTGGAATATTGCTGAGTGCGGCGTCAAACAACAAACAAGTGTTTGATGTCACCGAGTTGATAACACCGATGCATGGCATGAAGAAAAATTCATTTAAAGACACCGAGATGTTTAACCATGGAAGATGGGAGGGTGGGCAGATTTAGTTTTTGCTGCAGTTGGTTACATAATTCGCTCATTGTTTAACACCGCACTCAACAATATTCTAGATACATAGAGATATAATTTGATATATTATCCATATACTGAAACATAACCAGTGTCATGTATATGATATGTGCGCATATCACCATTGCCTTGCCTTGTATTTCGTTGTCTGTTACGTCATGAAATAATTAAACGTGACGTCAGTGAAGACAGCCGCCACCCTTGCTTACGGTGTTTTTCTGCACAACTGTACATGGACAAAATGGACAACACAGAAATTACGACACTCGAGCAAGTGTGTCATATGACTTATACGAAACTCGAGCAAAACAATATTTCCCGCTCGGTTCGTATGAGTGATCCACTCGCTATCTATATATCTATCTAATCATCTCTATATATCAAATGTCATTATCCCTCCTCGATAGAGGTGACGTTAAGCCAGTTATAATCCCCCCGCATTGCCAATGGATCAAGGTGACCGTTTTGTATACAAATCACACATTTAAGTCAGTATAGGCGCCGCATTAGCCGCTATCCGCTAATCTAACGAAATATCTTTGTAGACTAAGCATGATGGCCTCTTGCTGAATATGTTTAAGTAAAAAACGTAGCAATAATTCAATATGGCGTCAATCAATAAGTTTGCAGACAGCCTTTACTTGATAATGGAATTCCTCGATCGGGATGACAGATACGAAAGCGGCTCACAAACATTTGCTTTCAAACAAATCACCTATTAGGAGGAACATTTATACAAACTGTATTAAATGGACATTGGTCGTTTCACACAAAAGGTAATCAAACTGACATGTCTTCCGCTCAAAATCTGTAACGTTTACCGAAATATGAACCGTTTGTTTAGAAAGGGATTGGTGGTATAGGGTTCAAGGTCGTATATTCAGGAGCACAACAGGAGAAATATCGCCCTCTAGAACGTGAAGATGTTTTGTCAGCTCAGCTGCCACAGTCTTAAATGGCATGAGATGTCCACGCTTCTAGGATGAGAGTGGTTAGCTTCTGACGTCAAGTGAGAACTACGACCTGGTGATTAGTCTGGCCTTGTCGAAGTCTGGCCTCGTCCCCGACGGTGTCACTGCTTAATTTAGTTTAGTGCAATAACATTTTTCCAATTTACATATATAGTTGGATTATCCCGAGAATAATCCACGGTGTCATTTGCTCCTCAGCCTTGTCAAAGTTTCGCAAGTTTCTATTTACAAGGGTGAAGGTTATTTCACATATTACAAACACTTCTGTCTATAAGATCAAGAAAGTTTTATTGTCATGTATTGATAACGTCAACTTCAATTGTTTGTTACCGTGCCTTTATATAAAATCGCGTTGCTAAGGACGACTTCATCAACAAATGAATAACAAATGATGAACATAGGTCTGGTAAAAAGAAACAATATGTTTACGGTGGAAGTCAGAGGTTTACTTAGTTGCTCTCAGCAACATGTACTCGTCCACCCTCTCGTGTTCTGATCTATAAAAGGTAAAGGCAATTCAGGACCGTTGAATCATTGATGACGCTAGAAATCAGTTAGCGTGTTTTGTCGAGATTGCGTTGAGAGCTGCCAGCGCTTGGATTGCTGAACTGAAACAAATACCGTGGAACCCCGAAAATACGGACGGTCCATTCTCTTCTAGTCGCCGTAAGGCCGCCCCCGTTAAGCTCAGACTGTCTGTTTGCTGTTTAAAGTGACACTAAGCAATATTCAAGCTGTATGGCAACTATCTGTAAACAATCGAGAGTGGACGAGACAATCCAATGATCAACAGTATGAACATCAATCGACGTTACTGGGATACGATGGCGCGTTACAACCACGTCAGAGACCCTGACCACCTGATCCCGTTCGTTGTCGCTTTCGTCAAACATAGGTTACTGAAGACCAGCTGTAACTAAACTGATACAAATGTTGTGGGGCCCCGATAGTACCTTATCTTCCCTGTGAAAACGCCCTGACAATGTTCGGACAAGCACATCATGGATGTAGAGTAAATGTATTATGAAAATTGATAATTCTCAGTAGATAGCGTCCGAATAAAGAGGGGGTTTAATATTAACAGGATCCGGAGCAACTAGCTTGACGAATAGTTTGAAAACATTTAATCAAGTAAGGATTCAAACCAATGCTCACATAACAACTTTGAAAAGATTTATCCTCTTACATAAAAACGAAACATTAAAAGATGTTTTGAAGAACACATTACCGAAGCGATCGATATAATGCAAACTCTTTCGGAATTGGCAGCAAAGACTTGTGGATCTTCATTCAAGCAGGCAATAATACATGGGCCCTTTTCGACCGTTTTCGTTCAAAATATCAATATATTGATCAAATGAGGTAATCTTACCGGCTTGTTTAAAAGAATATTTGATCGGTTGTCGTCCAGTGATGCAGATGCTTCACCTCTTAACCTATCGTCCACGGCAAACCTCGTCTGATTCCTTGGCTCATTATTAAAAAGTTGCAGGAATAACATGGACGGTCCGAATTTGAATATACATCGCCAGAGATATAAAATATCGCCCGTTTTTTATGAACATGTGTAATTTGCTTCCTATAAGAAAGATGTGTAGTTTAACTTCAGTCGCGGTCGATATTTCTCGGTCTTATCCGTGGAGAAAAGGCCATCTATGATGGTCACACGAGGGCAGAAAGTGGATGGGGTGGTCAGACAAGCTTAATAATGGGTGATAAAGACAAGCAGACATCAAGGTTAGAACTGATCTTCATGATCGGTATTACATGCCTATCGTTAGGGGCGACTGAAAGGATCCTGGGGTCAGACTCGTTGACGCCGTCTGTGCTTGTCGTGGTATAATACTTGATCGGTGCTCACGATGCCCATCGTTGGACTATCTGGTTGAGACCGCCGTCAAATACAAAAATGTAGCTGGAATATTGCTGAGTGCGGCGTCAAAC
The DNA here is from genome assembly GCF_037392515.1 of Haliotis asinina. Classification (NCBI taxonomy): domain Eukaryota; kingdom Metazoa; phylum Mollusca; class Gastropoda; order Lepetellida; family Haliotidae; genus Haliotis; species Haliotis asinina. The sequence goes on along the minus strand of NC_090286.1, from coordinate 29,920,982 downwards.
AACAAACAAGTGTTTGATGTCACCGAGTTGATAACACCGATGCATGGCATGAAGAAAAATTCATTTAAAGACACCGAGATGTTTAACCATGGAAGATGGGAGGGTGGGCAGATTTAGTTTTTGCTGCAGTTGGTTACATAATTCGCTCATTGTTTAACACCGCACTCAACAATATTCTAGATACATAGAGATATAATTTGATATATTATCCATATACTGAAACATAACCAGTGTCATGTATATGATATGTGCGCATATCACCATTGCCTTGCCTTGTATTTCGTTGTCTGTTACGTCATGAAATAATTAAACGTGACGTCAGTGAAGACAGCCGCCACCCTTGCTTACGGTGTTTTTCTGCACAACTGTACATGGACAAAATGGACAACACAGAAATTACGACACTCGAGCAAGTGTGTCATATGACTTATACGAAACTCGAGCAAAACAATATTTCCCGCTCGGTTCGTATGAGTGATCCACTCGCTATCTATATATCTATCTAATCATCTCTATATATCAAATGTCATTATCCCTCCTCGATAGAGGTGACGTTAAGCCAGTTATAATCCCCCCGCATTGCCAATGGATCAAGGTGACCGTTTTGTATACAAATCACACATTTAAGTCAGTATAGGCGCCGCATTAGCCGCTATCCGCTAATCTAACGAAATATCTTTGTAGACTAAGCATGATGGCCTCTTGCTGAATATGTTTAAGTAAAAAACGTAGCAATAATTCAATATGGCGTCAATCAATAAGTTTGCAGACAGCCTTTACTTGATAATGGAATTCCTCGATCGGGATGACAGATACGAAAGCGGCTCACAAACATTTGCTTTCAAACAAATCACCTATTAGGAGGAACATTTATACAAACTGTATTAAATGGACATTGGTCGTTTCACACAAAAGGTAATCAAACTGACATGTCTTCCGCTCAAAATCTGTAACGTTTACCGAAATATGAACCGTTTGTTTAGAAAGGGATTGGTGGTATAGGGTTCAAGGTCGTATATTCAGGAGCATAACAGGAGAAATATCGCCCTCTAGAACGTGAAGATGTTTTGTCAGCTCAGCTGCCACAGTCTTAAATGGCATGAGATGTCCACGCTTCTAGGATGAGAGTGGTTAGCTTCTGACGTCAAGTGAGAACTACGACCTGGTGATGAGTCTGGCCTTGTCGAAGTCTGGCCTCGTCCCCGACGGTGTCACTGCTTAATTTAGTTTAGTGCAATAACATTTTTCCAATTTACATATATAGTTGGATTATCCCGAGAATAATCCACGGTGTCATTTGCTCCTCAGCCTTGTCAAAGTTTCGCAAGTTTCTATTTACAAGGGTGAAGGTTATTTCACATATTACAAATACTTCTGTCTATAAGATCAAGAAAGTTTTATTGTCATGTATTGATAACGTCAACTTCAATTGTTTGTTACCGTGCCTTTATATAAAATCGCGTTGCTAAGGACGACTTCATCAACAAATGAATACAACCAGCGTGAATGGTACGGTGTTCAGAGAAACTAAAACGTGTTTGGAAACGGGTAAATATGCTGAATATTGGTTTTCTCCGTTGAACTATCAAAGTACAGATCACAATGTTACAAGTGAAACCTCAATGTGAGCCACAGCGGAATACAGTGGTACATGACACTACTCTCTCATTACGTTATACCTACTATACCACCTTCTGACCAGTGAATATTCCCGCAGACTTGGTTGACACGTGTCATCGTATCATAGCTGCGTAGATCGAGGCTCATGGTGTCAATCAGTGGATTGTCTGATCCAGACGTATACATTTATAAATGTCACTACTCTCTTCCTCCGTTATATAGCCTTTATACTAACTTCTGAACCCGAAGATCTTTCCTGACATACCATCGAATCCCAGTTACGTAGACCGATGTTCATTGTGTCAGGCAATGCGTTGTCCGATCCAGGCCTGGCCACATAAAGCCTGCCGCCATAATGTTGGAATATTGTAGGGTAAGGCGTTAAAAACAATCAGAAACAAAAACTATATCACCTGCTACGTACTCGCAAAACTCGTAAAGCGTTGGTAACGCAGCGCAGAGAGACGATGTGGTCTGTTCAGTGTCATACTTAACTACAGTTAGTCCGTTATGCATATTCAAAAGTTGTAATTTTCTTGCAATTTCATCAAAATGTTCTGGATCATAAACTCAAACCACATCCTGATTATTGCTAGTCTGTATTCAGGTATCTATGTATTAATCCATTTATAAACAGTGTTCAACATTGTCGCGTCGCCAAGCTGAAAATTGCTGCATGGCACTGTTTATTGTCTGACGACGGCACTTCTGGTAATCCATGCACGATCAATACCTGAAGCGCTTGACATGTTGACAAGGATGTGGAGGTCCTGTTATTAGTCGTGTTGTTTACTAGCAACAGCATATAAACCAGACACTCCAGAAGGACGACATGTAAAGCTACTCTGTTGAATCTATACTGTTGTTTGACTGGAAGAATTCATGTCTTCATTGTCAAAGTGCCGAGGGACCGTCTCGAAACCGTTATAGGATTTCAAATAACTATCAACATAAGGCTTTTTTTTCGAACCTGAACAAAGTGGTATCTTAATACAGCCTACATGTACGTACGCGTATAGAGGGCAGAACCGTTTGCTGTATTAACCATTGACATTCGTGGCTGTTAAACATTTAACTTATTCTGTATTACTTAGAACAGGAAGGGGGGATTCTATGGCTATATGTTTAGTTTGTTCGTCAACTCTGTCTTGCAAATGGTAAAAAGGTAAATAGCACTCTAGAAATTGTGCAACATTTATTCAAACATGACTGTATCTTCATTCTGTTGTGATAACTACCCAGAATATGTCCCAATAACTTCGGGGGCGGTATGGCAGCCTAATGGTTAAAGCGCTTCGTCACATCGAAGACCCGGGTTCGATTCCCAACATGGGTACAATGTGTGTAGCCCCTGTTTGGTGTCCCCCGTCGTGATATTACTGAAAGCGGCGTAAAGCCACACTCACTCAGTCACTCATTGTCTGTTACTGAAAACAGCTTACACCTAAAATGTACCCTGTGTTTAAATGATAATGTCACAGGCGTTGTGGAATATTGAACACTATGTTAGACAATCAGCCTACACTGGATCAATCCAAGAAGCGTTATTAAATACACTACAAAGGAGGTCCATAATGCACCGTTTCCGACAAAGACGGTCAACTGTAATATTGCTGAGTGCGGCGTAAAACTAAACTCACACACACACACACAATATACAAAATCTGCGTACCGCGCAACCCAGATTCGAAGCAGTCTGCTGGACTGTACATGATATCCAGTTCTTTATTCTGGTTGTTCTAGACCCGAGTGGCCATTTGCAAAACCGTTAAGGCGTAACGATATGAATTGAACTTGATAATTCAGTCATTATCTCTTCCCAAAGGGAGAAAGGGAATATGTTTTGAATATAAACGGGTGATGTTTTTTTTTTGTCTCGCTCCTTACGTGTTTCTAGTTAGTGCTGGAATTGCCAAGTAAGGGACAATAATTGAAATTAAAAATGAAAAAAGATTCACAGATGTCCATTTTAACATCTCAGGAGAGACAATGACGAAGTTTCTTTAAGCCGGCGAGTTGCCTAGCTGAATCCCCTCAGATACTGGCTATATCATCATTAAAGGTCAATTTATGGTAAATATTCACGTCAAGAAGAGATATATTATCACTGCAAGTGATATTTGTACTTCCAGTGCTGAAAGTTCGAAGAAATTGATATTCTACATCTCTACTTACGGCCTTCATCTCAATGCCGTCCAAATATCGTTAATCTTGGCTGGGTCATGTTGATAGTGTCCTATGAAATGAAGCTGGTTAAGAACACTGATACCTACATATCTCTTCATTTGATGAAGCTGGTTAAGAACACTGATACCTACATCTCTCTTCATTTCAGACAAAATACTGACCTAGTTAAAGTTTCAAGTGACTGTATGTTCGTTGGTGCCGATGCCCAAAGCAACCACAGCCATACGACATATAACGCTCTACGACTGTTATAAAACTATGTTGAATTATGGAGGCTACCACAACCTTACGATCACCTCAGTGGTAAGATCGCTTCATACCCTGGGTCAATGAAGGGGAAGCGTGGCTTTCAAAGGGTTTCCTGGCAGACATATTGAGAACCTTTCCAAGTCAGACACATCAGTGACAAAAAATGTTCATCTTGGCGAAACCCAACTCTATAAAAATTTCAATGAAAGTCTTAAGACTCCTGGTCAGAATTTGTTTGACCAGATTGTCGATGCACCCTCACCCTTAGGTGGGGTGCCGTAGGTCTGTGCTAAGGTATTGGAGATTGGGTACTCTCAGCGCTAACATTGGTTTCTACATCCTGTCTTTCGTGCCAGTCTCCGAGAAGTTAGTCAGTTAAATAATTAATGTAATCAAACTAAAGATCCCGACTGAAACGTGTAAGTCAAGTTACGTTCGCTAGATTGTTTCTCCGCAGTAACTTTAATTGAATCTTTTACAGAACAGACAACCTATAAATGTCAATAGGATTCAAAAGACTAAGAACCCTTCATGTGGGCGGTGCCATGCATGTAGGCGGGAGGGGGAGTGGGGGTGGGGGTGTGCTGTGAAAATTGGAGAACGTTGAACGTTGAACGCAATACCTGCAAGGTTTGGAAGGAACGTTTGAAAGAGGGCATGTGATAGTGACTCTAAAAAGTGACAAAGGCCACAAAATCAAGACATTGAAATGACTCCGAATGAGAATTGGTTAGAATTTACATTCACAAAAACAAACGTTGATAAAACACACGTCATGACTCAGTGGCAGCAGGGAGGCTGTGTCAAGCCACAAAGGACATGAATCACCACAAAACATCCCCCATTTGGAGGACCAATAAATGAAGGAATGAAACAATCGTTGACAAACGCCACAGCTCAATACTGTGGGTTTAAAAGACTCCATTGACTAACTCTTTGTCGATAACCGGCATAAAAAAAAGCGTCGCACAACGGGATTGAATCAGTTTTGAACTAGGTGAGTGAGTGATTTTACGCTGCTTTTTGCAGCATTCCAGGAAAACAAAAACAGAATTGACTTCACACATTGTGAGGAATCGAACCTGGACTTGGGTAACGAGAGAACGCTTTAACCAATCCGCTTACTAAAAACTCCTGTTTGGTTGCTTGGTTGTTGATGTAACGCCGGACTGGGCAATATTCCAGCATTATAGCGGCGGTCTGTAAGTAATCGAGTCTGGACCAGACTATCCAGTGATCAGCAGTTTCTTTATTAGGACGTAACAGCAGCCTCCTTGTACCACCGATGGGAGTCATGGGACGATTTGCGTGTTGAACATGCGGATATTGGTATACTGACAGTCGGTCACTAATGGAAAAGGAAATTCTCTTGACGGTTCACAAATATTAAGTGTCAAAATTTAAGGCTTCTGCTTCTTTTTGATTTGGAAGTAAATGTTGATGTAGGGATCTTACAATGCGGTAGTCTCCACACTCTGCGCATGCTCAAAGCGCTAACACTATCACTACGGCCACTGGTTCACAGTGTACTCAACTGTTTCCTTCTCAGCTCCTTGCGGGGTATACAACTATGATGCCTTGTAATGCCCATTGTCATTTTATCCTAACGGGTACCCATCTGTACCGCTGGGTGCAGCGAGGCATATTTCGTTCGTACAAAGTATCATTGTCACTGAGTGTACGTCAATGATGTTTTACTCACAGCAACTTTAGTTAAGCTGTGTATAATCAGATCTGTAAGTGATCTGTGAATAAAAACAAAAACTAATCCTGGAAAACTAGTTTTTGATGACACGAGCTATCATAATGGTTGAAGAATTCGCACGACACGCGGAAGGCCCGGGTTCGATTTTCAATGTGAGTACAATATGCTAAGACTAAATTTGGGGTCCACCGACGTAATATTGCTGGAAACCACACCCATTCACGCACTGGGCACACAGTCTACTTCCGAAATACCACTGGTGGATTCATCAAGGAAAATAAAAATAAAAAGTATCGAAATAACCCAAAAAATGAATCACAAAACATTCCAAAGCTACACGTTCAACAAACAACACAACTTTATTGTGACCCAGCCTCTGTAGGTTATTTCCTCTGAAAAAGCTTCCTGCAGTTGCAGCGCCAGCTCTGTGTATTATTCTTTATCCTGTGATTTTTATAGATACGATTTCTTTGTTGAGGGAATGAACGGTTTCTCGAGTTTGACGTCATCACGACTCCTTTTATTGTAAAATCATTACTGTAATGTTTCGTTCCAATGGTGCGCGAATAACACAGTTCTCGGATATATCCTAGCTCCAGTAATATCCTGCTATGTGGATAAATAGATTTTCACAAAGACCTGCGATTTCATATAGATTCCTTCGGAAAGCCGGTGTTGCTGGAACAACTTGTAACACACTAGTGGGTTCACTGTACAGCTCCTGTGAAGATGACATTTGAAAATCAATCAATTTGACCAATTCAATAATTAGTAGCTCGATCTGTTTGATAAATCCAGGCAGACCATTTCTGAAAGCTCCAGACAAGAAAATCCAACGATCAACAGCATTAGCATCGGGAAGCGATAACAATGAGTCAACCGTGTCAACGAACCTGACCAGCTGATCCCTTTAGTCGCCGCTTACAACAAGCATGAGTTACTGAAGACCAATTCTAACCTGGATAACCACGGGTTGGCCAGCTAGTTGTGTCATGAGATCAGCAATAGCTAGAATCTCGCGAGATCACGTGAATCGCTGGAAAATGGACAGTTCCCCAATCCGAGTTCGGATTTGTTTTCGAATGTACCAATGTAAAAAAGAAGTTCTACGACCAGTAATTCAATAGCCAGGCTTAAGCAGTGTCAAATTTCAATTACACTTTGTAAAATGGATTTCGGGTTCAATAATAGAGTCGGATCAAAGAACGTTTCTCATATTACTTTCAACCTCATGTCCGTCCATGCATATGTTATTCACAGTCAACACCCTGTCTGATCATCCGATGAAACTCACCAAGCTTAGAGTACTGTGTAATCTGATGCTATGCATGTTGAACGGATGCAGAGATACCCATGTGGAAACGCGGTACTGAGCTGTCTTACATGATGAGTTTATTTTTACGCCGCTTTTAGCAATAACAAAATATCTAGGGGATACAAGATTTGGACTCCATACAAAGTACCCATGTAGGGAATCGAACGTCTTCGGCGTGACGAGCTAGCACCTTAACCATTCGTCTAGAAATATTGTCGAGTGCGGCGTAAAACTAAACTCACTCGCTCACTGGCATCATGATGTATATACCATCATGCACTGGTTAAATACATAAAATGATTAAATGTATGAGTACTTTTTCCATCTTGTCGTCATAGTGAAATTGATCATGGCTTGTAATCTCCACTAGCATACAAAATGAGTGAGTGAGTAGGTTTAGTTTTACACTGCACTCAGCAATATTCAAGTTATACGGAGGCGGTCTGTAAATAATCGATTCTGGACCAGACAATCCAGTGATCAACAACATGAGTATCGATCTGTGGAACTGGGAACCGATGACATGTGTCAACCAAGTCAGCAAGCCTGACCACCTGATTCCGTTAGTCGCCTCTTACGACAAGCATAGTCGCCTTTTATGGCAAGCATGGGTTGCTGAAGGTCTCTTCTACCCCGGGATCTTCACGGGTCTCATACCAAGCAGATCATCCTGTCATGACCCAAATCTGGATGTAAAAACATTTCATAAATGAAACAAATATCACAAATTTTCCCTTCCCGATATCGTGACACGGTAAACGTTTGTGTTTTTTAGACAAACAGCCGAGGGCACATTCTCTTGTAAAAAGTCTTCGGAAGAGCAAAACAAACGTGAAAAGCTCCAAAGACGAAAGAATCAATCTGCACCCAATGTAGACTGGAATAGGCCGGTGATGAAATTAAAGATGAAGAGCCCTGCGATCGAATATACACGAGGCAGCGTTCCGTCCTTCCTATCAGCAATTCTCGTGTGTAGTTTGGGGTTCTTCCGCATCGAGTGGATAAGTTTCATGTTTAGTCAAAAGAGCTAGTCCGAATATGTAGGTCTGTAGGTACTATCCTGTTATTTTCTTTTTTCAGTTTGTAGACATTTCAGTGAGTGAGTGGAGAAAGCGAACACCAGAAATTGGTTTCAAACTTGTATCCATGTGGGGAATCGAACCCGGATATTCAACGTAACGAGGGAACAATCCCCACTACGCCACGTCAGGCATTTCAGGAGTGTTTGTTGTTTAACGCAATTCTCATCAATATTCCAGCTATATGGCATCGAGTGGACCAGACAACCACGTGATTCCCATTGTCAGCATTCATCAACACTTACGCAGTGTTTGGTAGTTACAAATTCAAGCTCGTCAGACAAATTTGATAATGATAACGCCATCGATTATCCAAGCAATCATCTCATCATCCTAAACTAACCGTCATCCTCAACAGATACACCACCAAAGTTTCACTCCGGAAATGACATCACTACTTCAGTATCTCTTCCGCTTAAAGGGGTATTTTAATTGGATGGCTATATCCACAGAAAGAAACCACAAAAGTAAGTGGTGGGACGGTATTTATCATTATGAAACAAAGATAAAATACCCTGGAAAGTCGTGAAAGACGACTAAAGTAAACCTAAAGCAGAGAAACTAGTTCTGTGGTTGAATTCGTAAACATCGAAATGTGGAGTAAGTGACGATATACAATTCCTCTAGCCACAAGAACTCGTTGTTTGAGCATCGACTAGACATTCTGACATTATGCATGCCTCCTTAGTCATGTCACATGACAAGCAAGTTAGATCGGGCTTTTCTGTCGAGAAACTGGGAGAGAAAGGTCATTTGTACCTAAGATTATCCCCGATCACATTTCGTTTCTTTTCTCATCCATATGGATTCCGGATAAGAATATATGTCCCACGCGACGGTTGGTAATCGTAAGAGACCAATGAATGGACAAAACGGGATAGTGGAGCTCGGTAATTTGGTTAAATCGTATCCTGGTTGCCAAGATCGACACTTATGGTTGGGATCAATCCCACTTGTGTGGATGAACGCTTTTGAAGTTAATCACTGGATTGTTTTGTCCAGATTCGATTCTTACGGGCTGCTCTTGTGTGTCTGCACTGATGCTGGAGCGCGGTGCTGCCGAACAAAACGAACTGAAATTGTTTGATCAGCGTTCCAGAAATAAGGCATGCGACTTTCTGCATAACCAAGTTTTATTCACTACATAGGCCGATGTTTTGAAAGTTTTATCTTGATAATGGTGTAGGAATCTACGCGGACATGTGACGATAGATACATAATACGTCATCGGACATCGGTAGATACCCGGACAGTCAGCCTATTGATGAGTGTTCTCAATACACATCGCCTTTTAGAAGGTGCGCAATATACTTGGCATCACTTATTTTAACCAACTGGAAATTTGCTGTGTGCTTGCAAATATGGCGGCTCACTCTGGGAGTGTAGGGTCGAAAACAGGACATGAATCAAGCTCCGAAAAAGTACTAGAATCTGAAATTTACACATGAAGAGTAACCCAAACATACTTTATGTTGTATTATTGGATGCGTCGTTAATCACATAACAAACTCTGAGTTTGAAGCTGCATCAAGTCCCACCACCATGCCCGCTACAGGTCTGACGTTTTGGGCTAGATCGTGAACACGAAGGCACCTATGGTCCAAATCGGACCGTTCTAAATCGATGCCACACCGTAGTCATCTGTTCTTCTGTAGACAGCAGTTGAGTCAACAAACAGGGACACTTGGACAGCGTGCGTTATATTTGAATTCTTTACGGTGATCAAACAAATCAGAAACAACGTGACAAGAATTGCCAGACACTAGGAGATAAGGAGATCGGGGAGGAATGCTGGGAAGGGGCAAGCGAAACCTAAGTCACTGTTCGGAGCCTGCACAAGCAGGAAACTGAGGGGTTCAGCAATACAAAGAGAGTCTACGTTATCAATCGCTTTGCTAATCAATTTGGCTAGAGTAGATTTACTGGACCAAAGACAGTACGTGGGTGGGCTATTGCGGGGGATTTAGGCTTGTAGGATTTGACACATGTGTCTAGCTGTGACAAGTTGCTTCTTGATAATGATATACTGAGCTATGAGAAAAGTCTTTAAACTTTCAGAACGTTAGCATGCTTTGTGCAGACTATTAATCTTCGTTTGTTGCTTTAATACACAGGCAGCAATATCAGTCGGCAACAATGCTTCACGCAGACTCTTGGGTACACAATTAGGTGTAACGAGCAATCATGCTTTGTGATTTAGGCTCACAAACTGGAACAGGCGTCATTATTTCAAAAAGTTAAATTCTGTGCTAGATTTCATCGTTCAAGACTGAGTCAAAGTAGTCAAGCAATATTTTCCTATGTTCTCTGCCTCTGAAACATACGGTTGGTCAATTGAAACAGGGGATAGTACAAATATGATAATATCATGAAATAATAATATCATGAAATCTAAATATACAACGGTGTCATGATTTAAACATTCAATGCTCGTTTATGTCTCCTTTATCGGCATGCACTTGCATGTGTCTGAACATACGGGAGCCTCGGTCGAAATGGTATTGGTCTCTTCCAGTGTCCTTGTGGGAAGGGGTGATGGACTGGTCTAGTGGTTAAAGCGTTCGCGCGGCACGCTGAAGGTCCGGGTTCGATTGCCCACATGGGTACGTATACAATGTCTCTATTATCTCAAAGTCCATTTCTGGTACCCACCATCGTGACATTCCTGAAATATTTCTAAAAGCGGCGTAAAACTAAACTCACTCAGTCACTAAAGAGGGGATTTGAGGTTATAGTAGGCCCTGAGGAACGTATGTTTTGGAAAAGGAGAGAACATGTTCGACTCGTTGTGCATCACGTTACTCCAGCACACTGACCGTTACTCACATTACCGATCAGTATCTTCTCCGCTGTAGAATTATAAACTAAGAAATAGGAATTGACAAAATACAAACTAATTGGTATCCAAAGCGTTACTAGGCTGACAACAGTCATGGAAAAGACACAAATTTAAGAATCAAACAAAACCATCAAATATCTGACCGTCGCGTAATCATTTCACATTGGAAGCCTTCATCAAGCATGTCTGTATACTGTACTTTGCCTGAAAGTAAATCGCCAGGGCATCGATATCTAGAGATTGGGGTATTGCTGCCCACAGGTGTTATACAGACATCCAGCCAACAAAAAACATCAAATTCTTAACCATATTTTACCAACGATTTCTGATCTCTTAGAAATTGGGATATGTGGACTGCAGTTTATGTGGCTATGGTCTAACCAACTGAGAAAGTTGATCGTTTGTTTTAGTTCTGCAACAACGTGAGTTCCATCTGGACGCCATATGAAAATGGGTCAGCCAGACAGTCGATTTACCCATTAATCATTTACTTCTTGAATGTCAGCTATCAAATTTAGGATCAGCAAATACATAAATAATTGTATGCAAACAATATATTTTCAAAATACATCATTTAAAAATGCAATATTTTTTAAATGATTCGCGAAGAACTCACAACCCGTTATTACGTCACGAAGTACAAAGCAAACATGTACGGACATCATGACCAGTTTACAAAATTTTGGGCCTCTGTCACAATGCACTAAGGTGATGCACAGGCAAACTGTAATGCAAATGGGGCTGCGCATCACAGAGGAAATGACCAGTCTTCTTATATGCGAGCAAGCAAGCAAAGGTTGGCAACTTACTCATTTCGCTTCGGTTCGAAAAATATTTTTCATGTCCAAAAAAGCATACCGCCACCGTCAATGGCAAATGACAAATAAACTCCAACGTGTTCATGATAAAATTAGGCAGTATGGTATTTCTTTTTAATTTCTGCTTATTCTTGTTGAATGTTGAATAAAACATATTTCACGTGAGTAATTATTAAACATAGGGTAGAAAATCTGAGAGTAAAACCAAGTGAATAAATGGGAGTGGTCCTTTGATGGTGACATGAAAAATATTTTTCTATCCGAAGCGATAGAAGTACCTTGCCAACCCTTGCTCGCTTCACTCGCATATGAGGAGACTTGTCATATTCTCTATGCTGCGCAGCTCCATTGGCGCTACAATTTGCCTATGGGTGATGGTACGTTATCAATGTGACCTTGGCTTCGCGAAGGGAGCCACTGGTCGTCAAGTTACCTTTTGAACATATAGACACAACATACACGTGCAACTATGTATATGTGCAGCAAAATAAACAAATCATAACTTCCAAAAAAACAAAACATAAAAAAAAAAGAAAAAAAAAGAAAAAAAAAACAATACAAAAAAACAAAACCCAAGAGCAACACCAAAACACCCAATCAAAGATCTCCCACACTTTTGTGTCACGTGTCAACGGCTGCACAAAATAATCTCCACAAGGAAAGAGTGCACCTAGCATGTTATGCGTCATATATCCAGTCTAGTGAGCATTTCAATACAATACCTACATGTCCCAGTACTTTGCGTCCCCTATATTAAGACCCATATACATGTTTCATATACCCATATACCACTCTTTTGAAATACACGAGGACAGCTTTACTTCCCTCGGAGTCATAAATCAGGGCATTCCGAAGACATAAAGTCTCTAGACATTACGTTAATGGGTTGCTCACGCACACCTTCCTAATACAGGCCTCTGACTTGCTCACTATGCGTGATGGCTGAGTGTGACATCTATCTCAGCTGAAACGAACGCTGTCTAGACCACGTGTAATATCTACTAGACACAGACCCAATAACACAAACTCACGGTGAAAAATACCTTGGTTAATCGATACTGATTTTTCTCATTATATGATTCAGGGCGGAGGGGTAGTCTAGTGGTTAAAGCGTTCGCTCGTCACTCACATGGATGTATATATATACAGTAGGAGACTAACAACCATCTTTTGCCTAATAGCAACTAAACCAATCACTAAGTAATTGCATACTTGTTCGTTTATTGTCAATATGTGAGTAAGTGTATAGAGTGAGTGAGTTTAGTTTTACGCTGCACTCAGCAATACTGAAGCTATATGGCGGCGGTCTGTACATAATCCAGCCTGGACCAGACAATCCAGTGATCAATAGCATGAATATCAAATCTACGCAGTTGGTATATGATGACATGTGTTGACCAAGTCAGGGAGTCTCACTACCCGATCCCGTTAGTCGCTTCCTACAACAAGTCTTGGTTACTGAAGATCAGTTCTATCACGGATCTTCACGGATGAGTTCCCTCGCTCCGTTCGATAATGACAGAATGCTAACTAGTTTTGTTTCGAGTCTGATAGAACACTGTGAGGGCTGAAATTCGCTGTCCAATTATTTAACACCCAGAACGAATCTGTGTAGAATAACTCATTCGGGAGATAGAATGGCAAAAGAAGGTAGCACATAGATATTGTCTATGTTCGACAATAAAATGTTTATATAATACCCTCTATTATCGAGGATGATAACGACCCGCTAACATTCTTAGCAGGTCGTTATCTGGGCGAGAAATGGTTGCTGAAAGGTGAGCACGAAAGTTATTCAGTTTGAAATACACTTTGTTATTGCCACAGTCTCGTAACACCATGACTTATCTCATTATTCATTTTAAGAGTTGAACAACACAGAGACACCGTCTCATTGGACAGCATGGACACTCCCTATGAAACCCACACATTTGCAAAAGAGCTTTTGGACGTTATGGTATGAGTCACTTCCAGTCGGTTTTGAGGGGAGGGGCGGTGGAGTAGCCCTGTGGGAGAGTGGTTAAAGTGTTCGCTCTTCATGCCGAAGACCTGGGTTCGATTTCCTACATTGGGATACAATGTGTGAAGCTCATTTCCGGTGCCCTTCACCGTCCTATTGCTTTACTAAGGCTAAAATGCGGCGTAAAAGTCAACTGACTCACACTGTATGAAGGCATAATTATTGTTATTATATATACCACAGTGTAAACAGTTTAATCGATAGCGACTATATCAGGTATCTATGCACATAATCGCAGAATATGATTTACTTGCTGCATCTAGGAATACTGGTGCTGCGCAACGAAGTAAGGAAGACAGATAATTGATCTTTGCCCGGCAAAAAAGTGTTGAGTAATGTTCCATGTTTAGAACTTGCGACAAGCAGGAAGTTAGTGTCAATGTATAACAGTGACGACGGGTTATACTGTAAGCGCTGCTAGAGCTACAATGTTATAATACCTAGGCTTTCGATTTGGATCTTCAAGTCAAGCTGGAAATGAAGAAATGTTAGTGCCAATGTTCATCTCAAAGTTGCCTGCCCACCTTTAAATAACCCTCTCTTTGACTGGTTCTTATTGAACCATGTTTCTACAAATCTCCAATCATAGCGTAGCTTACTAAGCCAGCCAGTTTTATTGTCCTATTGCTACTCGTATCTTCACTGGCTGAACAGGTGTCCACGTATAATTATGGAATATGCTCGAAGCTTCCATCCATCTTGCTTAAATCAGAATATGACATGACAATTAAAATGGAATGATCGTCCTGTGAGCGAACTGAAAGTAGGTCAACCTTAAAAATTTCAGCCAGACAATCGGGCTGGTGGAGAGAATTTCCAGGCAGTCCGACTAAAAATTTACCGACCACGGGCAGTCGGGTAGGCCGTTATTTCGATCACTGGATAGTGCTATATTTACCTTTCGGTCTTGTTAATCAAAACGACATTTCAATAACTACATACATTTAGTTTCAAATTTATGTATATATAACCTACACATGTGCTTCAAAGGATATTTTTATTCCATTAAAATACAATTAAAATACCAATTTCATTATCTGCGATGGATAATTGTGTCTATGAATTTCTAGTAATCGTTTTGGAATCAACTCAGAAGACGTAAGCTCGACGTGAGATGCAGAGATAATCACACTTCAAAATTCTAACATTTTCTCTCTATTAACTAAGACTGGTAACTGTAGAATGTTCGCTTGATCGACAGTGGAAGCCATTCCCATTGGGGGATGATACTGTTCCTCTGAACCCCTATCTTCTGTGTTTTAACAATTTCATGTCACATCATAATTGTAACCAGTCTTTGGAGTTCTTTCCCCTTAATTAAATTGATTTTAAAGGCACACTCTCAGGTCACACTTCTCTAAAATCAATATTGTATTTCCCTCATAAATACGAATTACCAATCCCAACTAAGCTACCATTTTATTCCGAAAACAAAAACGTTCCAAGATTACAATATGAAAACAGAAAGTTTGATGGAATTAATGCAAATAGACGCTCGCACGGATCGAACCCTACAGAGTAATGCCCCTTGGAACACTCTTCAATGAATACCCTACAATTTCATTCGTTACACTTCTATACTGAGTCTTACAAACCCTATTAGGAAGTCGTGTCAGGTAACCTTTGAGGCTGACTAATCAGATCAAAGCTTACCAAATCGCAAAAGTTTAGATTCACACATACCTTTTGAATTGTTACCTCGAAAAAGTGTGAACACGAATGATTCAGAATGCTATTATCCGTATAACCTCCCCCAGGTGGTGCATATGGAACAATAACAGTGAGTAAACAGTCGCTGAAAATAGCGTTTTGACAATATTCAAGGATGTCAACTTGCTGAAATATTAGCTAATGGTAACCATGTCAACAGAAACCCCAAAACGTATATACTGCAGGTCAGATATCTGTATATAATACGGATTTCCATTTGTTGAGAGATCGGTGTCAGTGACCGGGGAATTTTGTAAGTCCCGCCGAACTCTAAACAGTAGCTGTTGTTTGATTGGTTAAATCTGTTTGGCCGTCTCGTATTTGACTGGACGATCATAGGCCGCTCAAGGGCTACCTTCTGCTGAGGTTTGTTAGACTCAGTGTAGGAGTGTAACGAATAAAACTGAGACCAAGTTTACAACTTGTGATAGAGACCAGTGCTCCATTATTCAGCAAACACCGCGTGCGACAGTTGTCGATGTACGGAACAATCGTTTACATTCCATATATGGCAAGTGTTATTTGTTTGGAAACGGTTCGCCTCCAAGTTTCAATTATCGATTTTAGGCAGGTCGTAAGGGATTTTATTAGTATTTTATTGCATTAACAGGAACCTAAAGTGAGTGCTTATACCCCAATACATACATAATAGACCAAAATATTGTAGGAAAAGCGTGACATTGTCCCCTTAATTTCTGTGGAAAAATGAGAGTATGGGTGAAAACGAAACCATTTTTTGTAATTATTTCAGAACTGATTTCCGGCATATTGATTCAGATGAGGTGTGTTTATAAAACTTTTGGAAAACACAAGAACAGTTATGTAGGGGATCTGCTGAAGAAGGTTGTTAGGCGGGGATTTGTTTGTGTCGTCTCCAGGAACGACTGCAGTTCGGTGGCAGCACGGGTGTTTCCGGCAAATTGACAAAGAAAAATACTGCCAAGGCACAACAGCTCAGATGGATATTTAGACGGGTTGAAACAAACAGACACAGTGAAATGGACAAGTGCTGCTTTCAGCATTGATATTCAAATATTTCCCGTGGACAAGTACAAGATACAAATGAAATAAAAATATAACATCACCCAAGTTGCTAAACAGAAATCGTTTCTATTCTGTTTAGACTTAGAAGAGTACACACATAGTCATTACAATATGGCTGACAAGGAGGCCATATTGAACACTAGTTTTGAACTCAAATTCAGGTGTCATAAGTGATGGAGACAGTCATGTGAGAGATTATCTTCATTGGTCCACGGGCATTTAAAGAGATGATGTTTTACAGTCACCGAAAATCAGACTTTGACAAAAATGTCATTTGACTTTCAATCAGGTGAGCTAGAACGAGAGATGTGCTAGTTGACATTTTTTCTACCAAATCCCATGCAAGAATCAGTATCGTACCCAATAAACAATAATTATATTTCGTTAAATAAAAGATTTACACAAACCCCTGATTATCATTTTCAGGGGTGTTATGGTTTTGTTTTCGTTAAATAATATGCTTAAGTAAAGGACCTCAAGGATGTACGTGCCTGCGAGGTTCGAATTATTTCTGATGCCGTCGGACTAAAAATTAAACGCATATCTAAATACAACCATGTGTGAAACCAAACTGCATCAATTCCCTAATAAGTTCTATGATTCTTTCAGTTACAGGGCCCAAAATAAAACCAGAATATCCACCAGATTCATAGTGTTGGGCTTGTCCAGTTTATAACCCTGCATCGTACCATATTCTGCGCTCGTTGTTATCTCTAAGCTGAGGGGTTAGTGCTGAAACGATCCTAGCCAAGCCATCAAGTTTTCTAAGTAAGAAAGCTCCTGTATATGCCGCCACGACGAAAATGAAAGGCATTTAATGGCCTTATTTGGAAGTGGTTTTCCTGGGATTTCAGCGTTAATGCCGAATCAGAGTTTGGAAATGAGAGATTAAAGCTCATCCAATCATCAGTAGCGTGACTTCAATTTTCCTCACATCTTCGTCCACGGCGTAGAAGATAATGGAAGTTTAAGACGGTATATATGCCCTATTGACAAATTAAAAGTAGATAATAAGATTTTGCCAGAAGCAATCGGTGCCTCACAGAGCTTCACATTTGGCGAACCAACTTACAAAAAGAAATAGTATCAACACTGAGCAAGAAAATATCTTTTTCCACACTACACGACCCACATGTTTCATCAGCTTCTCACTTTTCATCAAATCAAATCAAAAGAATCATGACAATAACTCTGTGTCTGAAGTTTGTAAACAAATCTACACAAGAAAATATTAAGATGCTCAGTTCTGAAAATTTGGAAGAGGTGAGGTTACACAGTGGATAAAGCGTTCGTTCAACTGGGTTCGATTCCCCACTTGCGTCCATTTCTGCTGGAATATTGCTAAAAGCGGCGTAAAGCCAAACATAACTCACTCTGAAATTTTAACCACGTATTTCAAACGGTGTCTGTGTACCCTCCCTGGGACATATTTCCATGCAGACACCCTTCAAAACAGGTTTCTACAGCAGTGCATCACAGGTACCAAGTACCATAACGAGATCGTGAACTCGACAATGTTGGTGATGATCTGTACATCTCGGAAGTGTGGGAGAACATCACTGGAAAGGTGAATACATTATAATGATCTACGACACGTTTGAAACTAGACACATGTCTAGAATCGTGCCATTTATTGATGGTGACAGGAACCATTGGTTTGTTTGTACTACTCTTGGGGTATTATTAACGGCCAATAACCTAGACTCAACCTGCACACGAAGTAGTCATCTGCTATCCTCATTGCCGTTTCATTATGGGTGTAAATATAGTATTAAGCCGTAAAAGGTTTCACATCCTAGTACGAGGCGGTGGGTGGCCTAACAGTTTAAGTGTTCGCTCGTCACGTCGAAGACCCTAATTCGAATCCCCACGTGGGTACTATGTGTGTAGCTCACTTCTGGTGCCTCTTGTATTATATTAATGGATTATTGCTGAAAGCAATGTAAAACCAGATTCACTCACTCACATCCTGGTACGGCAGCCTTCGTCAATCTACGTGACGAAATGTTATCATTTCAGTGTTAGTATACAACGACCATATTGGTTATGTAGTTACTGTTGAGTGCCACGCCCGTTATTTATTTTCACCGCATCCCTTACTGGTTGTATACCACACATCGTGATAACTTTGTACCACACCCCTTTCTGGTTGTGTACCACACATCGTGATAACTTTGTACCGCACCCCTTACTGGATATTGTACCACACCCCTCACTGGTTGTGTACCACACCGTGATAACTTTGTACCACACTCCTTACTGGATATTGTACCACACCCCTATTGTGTATGTACCCTTCCTTATTGTTTATGTACTACATATTGTTTGTGTATCACACAGGTTAATCATTATTTATTGCGCACCACACCATTTACTGGATGTCAAGCACACCTCTTACTGGTAGGGGTGGTGTGGGTGGGTGTGTGTGTGTGTGTGTGTGTGGGGGGGGGGGGGGTAGATTTTAACAATACATGAACTAGCCTCCCCGCAGGGAGAAACCGTCACTGTAAGGCTCATCCACCTTACCCCTGGTGAAACAATACTGCAAACAGTTTACATGAACTAGCCTCCCCGCAGAGAGAAACCGTCACCGTAATGCTCATCCACCTTACCCCTGGTTCACCATTTCGGACCCGTGAAGGTCCTGGGGTAGAATAGACCTTCAGCAAACCATGCTTGCCGTAAAAAGCGGCTATGCTTGTCGTAAGAGGCGACTAACGGGATCGGGTTGTCAGACATGATGACTTGGTTGACACATGTCATCGGTTCCCAATTGCGCAGATCGATGCTCATGTTGTTGGTCACTGGATTGTCAGGTCCAGATTATTTACAAACCGCCGCCATACAGCTGGAACATTGGTAAGTGCGGCGTAAAACTAAACTCACTCGCTCACTCATCATTACGAAGTCGTGGCACTGCACACAACCACAATTTCTACCTAACCCTTTATCTTTAAAGCTGGGTTGTCTCGGAGTGTGAATGCAGCTGTTGTTCACCGCTTTAGCATCATCTTATTTCATATCTAGAGCAATAATATCACGTCCCCTTTGCCTGTCATTCTGGGCAATTAATGGACGTGGATTCCAAAACTTGGTTGACTGTGTTTACTGCATGTCCATTGCTCACGACATCAGTCACAGGGCCGTTTAATTCAGACGCAGGTCGAAGTCAGCTTGACTATTGAATGGAATATTAAAACATCAAACAAACACGGGTTCATCATCAATTATGGCCGAACCCTTTAACAATCAGACTAGTTCACCGCCCCTGATCTCGTCGAATGGTGATGAGATATGGCAACATGTGCTAATACGCGGCTTCACATGTCCGAGGGCAACATCGACTCGTTTACACAGACATGGAATGTTATTGCTCCTTGCTTATAAAGCTACGTGGTCTCGATGTTCCAAATACGAGCACATGGCATTTAAAACAGAGCCGGTGCGTGTGGGCTTTTCTTCTTGCAACACAGTAAGTAATATTCCAGATATACTGTCCAGAAAATAATCGCGACATACAAACCGGTGGTAAACCAGTAGATTCACATTCAAGTCAAGGGGTAATTATGCTACCCCGCCATACATGCCTGTTTCATTTGTATTTACATGTCACAGCCAAGATGCCGTGAAAGACATTTCTGGTGAATAGGGGGCAGAGAGGTACATGGTCAGAATCGATTATTTACAGACCGCCACCATATGGCTGGAATATTGCCGAGTGCGGCGTAAAACTAAACTCACTCGGTCACTGTAATCTGTTGACTATGTGAACATCCCAGCATTCAGCGGAGGTTAAATGCTAACACTTGATGTTTGACATTGATAGTCCTATTCACATAGGTGTATATTATCAGCATTTCAGCAAATAAAATATCCACCGATTGCTAGAGTGACTGAACAAGAAGGATGGAATACTTCAGTTCATCCCCTCAGCTTAAGGGCACCTGTTCTCATCGCTGTTATTGTCGAAGTTCCAACAAAGGTGATTATGATCTACCACACGGAGACCGAGCATCACTGAGCAATCTGTTGCACCGCCAGGGGAATACAACACAGCACCCGTGTTTATCTGAACCCATGTTTATCCACTGAATAGGACACATTCACAGAGAACGATTTATTCAACGAGGGAGGCCATGACTTCGGTTACCGAACGTTTTATAATAAAACTGTAAATAATAATAAAACAATGATTATGATGGTGATGATGACGGCGATTATATTAATGACGATGATAATGATGACGACGATTATATTGATGACGGTGGCAATGATAACGACGACGATTACGAAATTGACACCTTTTCTATATATTTCTATATCGACATTCCAATCAGGGACAAGCTCAATGAGCAACACAGGTAATTACACATATACAACTGCAAATGGGGTGGTGGGGGTGCTGTTGTTGAGACAATGAATTTAAACTTCCAGACGTAGCGTTCGAAAAGGAACATTATAGTCTAAATTTAAACGCCGAGATACCAGGTGCACTTTGCGACGAAAGGGCAGAGGCACCTGCACGAGAAAAGCATCTAGCCCCAAAGGAGTGCAGTGCAGGGTATGGTTCAGACACGTGTCAGTTGAGAGAATTCTCGTAGGTTTGGTATGGAGAAACATTTCTTGAGTCTGGTAGACAAGAAATATTTTGGCATTGGGAACTGTAAAAATATGTCCATATGAATAATACATTCCTTACCGGATTACATTTGGATAGTTCTTTTAACAATTTGGGACCATGTCATATCGTAATATCAATTTCATTATCACAAACTGACATAGGCATGATTGGAAGTAGACCCACTGTTTATCCTTGTCTTGAACTCCACCGTTGTCTTGAACTGCTTCCAATTATGTTAGCCTCCCACGCA
Source organism: Haliotis asinina (assembly GCF_037392515.1). Classification (NCBI taxonomy): domain Eukaryota; kingdom Metazoa; phylum Mollusca; class Gastropoda; order Lepetellida; family Haliotidae; genus Haliotis; species Haliotis asinina. The sequence continues at coordinate 29,899,525 of NC_090286.1, read as the reverse complement.
CCATAGACAATAACTGTGTCAACATAATATAATCCAAAGAGAGACGGTCGTTGAAAACTGACTGTAGGAATTAAGTAAAGAAAGGTATCCTGCGGGGTTGCTTCGTCGACCCTCGTGGGAGTATTCAACACTTCATGTCATTTCAGAGCCCTGAGCTATTTCGAAAACTACATTATCCTTTTCTGGGTCCGCAGTAACGAATGAAAATGTGGCGGCGAACGAATTACAGCTGGACAGAGTTCCTGTGACGGACTGTGATCTGTGAATGTTTGAGGTTAACGTTACGTTCAAGTCAGTACGGCGAGTGAGTGAGTTGGGTTTTACGCCGCTTTCAGCAGTATTTCAACAATATCACGGCTTCGGAACCAGAGCGAGCGAGCGAGGTTTAGTTTTACGTAGCACTTAGCAATATTCCAGCTATATGGCGACGGTCTGTAAATAATCGAGTCTGGACCAGACAATATTCTACCCCGGCACCTTCACGGGTTTTCGGAACCAGAAATTGGTCTCACACATTGTACCCATGTGGGAAATCGAACCCGAACCTATTGGCTAAAACGTTCACTCGTTCGATTCCCCAGATGGGTACAATGTGTGAAGCCCATTTTCTGATGTCAGCCGCCGTGATAATGCTGGAATATTGCTAAAAGCGGCGTAAAAATAAAGCCATTCACTCAGTCACTGTAAATAATCGTGTTTGGACCAGACAATCAAGTGCTCAGCATCATGAGCAATCGGGAATATGGTGAATATGTCAGCAAACCTGATCACCCGATGCCATTAGTCCTCTTACGACAAGCATGGGTTCCTGGACACCAATTCTAACCCGGATCTTCATAATCTTAGTCACGTTAACCAGCATGACAAACCAACATAAGTGAACAGGACGAATATGGGATCTGGAATGACATCTGTCCTCTTTTAGACAGGACGACGAGGAAGCCGCGTGGTTAAGGTGTTCGTCAAGGACCAGGTTTGATTATACAAGTTCACAGCCTGTAAAGGTCTTAGTGGGTTGTTTTACTGCTGTGAGTGAAGAAAAGCGTTTGACTGATACATGTTTGTGTACAGTTGCTGCCAAGTGTGCTACCTCGCATCTTTCACCAGCTATGATTGTGAAGCAGGTGTATGTTTTTGTTTTCTGTCAGTAACTTAAACAGATTACCTTTTAAATTTTGCAAGCTGTTAGGCCGTGAAGTGTACGTATTTTTTCAGTACTGGTGGCTTGAGATTTCCTCTTTGTTTAACTTTATTGTGAAACTTCAACACGTACTAAACTGACCTTGAAGGTTTCGAGGCCTCTGTATTGTTAGGTGAATATTGTCTACAACAATACTGTAGTGAACAACACGCGTTTGGGGTATTTTGGCCTCGCTTATTACATGAAATAGTTTAATATCATAGCATATAATATAGTCTGGTGTTATATAGAAACAGAATTATGAAGAAATGAATTCGGGTTAAGTGTGCTTTGTATATCAGTAGCAGGCGTGTTAGTGTAAGCCTGGGTGCTCAGTGAGTGAGTGGGTGAGTGAGTTTAGTTTTACGCCGCATTTAGCACTATTCAAGCTATATGGAGGCGGTCTGTATATAATCGAGTCTGGGCCAGACAATCCAGTGACCAACAACATGAGCATCGATCTGCGCAACTGGGAACCGATGACATGTGTCAACCAAGCCAGCGAGCCTGACCACCCGATTCCGTTTGTCGCCTTTTACGACAAGCGTAGCCGCTTTTTATGGCAAGCATGGGTTGCTGAAGGCCTTTCCTACCCCGGGACCTTCACGGGTCTCCTGGGTGCTCATCCACTATGATGCGCTACGACATTCGTAAGCTTTAAACCGCAGTGTTAAGACAGGTCGTAGCGTTACGAATGCTTTGGGGATCAAAACCCGAAATAAGAAGAAAAACTTTAACTTAGCCGTTTATCGGTTTCATAATGCCTGTAATTAAGTTGGCATGATGGTGAGAAACCCACAGTCATAAGAATAGATCTAGACAAAAGATAAGATCACAAGAAAATGGTAAACACAACACAACATTCTTGAGAACTGGATCATCCATGCCCACGGCTTACAGTTGCACGGAAACTCAACCATTAATCCCAAGTGAATGAGTCTAGTTTTAGGCCGCTTTTAGCAATATTCAAGCAATATCACAGCGGTGGACACCATGTGAGGAATCGAACCTGGGGCTCCTGCGTGGCCAACGGACGCATTAACCACTAAGCTACCCCATCGTTCCCCCATTATTCGTAAGGTTAAAGGGCATAAACGTACAATTTTAAACCTGTGGGGAATCACCCATTTTCATGTCGTAAGAATATATGACGTGAGGATCCTCGTTATAGCTCATTTTGCAGAACCCATGCTTGTAACGAGCGATTTACAGGATCGGTCACTGGACATTCATGTTGCTAGTTATAGATATGAAACACAACACAAACTCCTAACATTTTTATTCATATCGTAAAACAACTGAGGCTCAACGTAATGTGGACCACCATGGTAGCTTATCTCGGCACGACAACTTAAAGTGGATGGACATTCCAGGTGAGACTGGTCTTAAACGTTTATTACTTTATTCCTGAACCCGTAAAGAAACGAGTTACAATCTGTGTTCAGCAACCCATGCTTATCATAGGCGACTAATGGGATCGGATGGTCAGGTTCGCTGTACTGGTCGACACGTCATCTTATCACAATTTCGCAGATCGATCCACATCCTGTTGATCACTGGATTGACTGATCCAGAATCGATTATTTAAAGACTGCCGCCATATTGCTACAATATTGCTGAGTGCAGCGTTAATCAACAAACCTACTTCTATCCTGAAAGTATGAGTACAGTCATCACTGACATGCAGACCAGAGCTCCGTCCATAAAATCAGACATCAGTACACGGCACGGTTCCTATACGGATGCCCTCAACCCCTAAAGCACAATAATCTCCTAACCCGTCAAAAGGGTTACATTACACACATCACAGAGATGCTATAAATATGAACAACAGCCATTATCACCCGTCCTCATCACGAACCATTGCTGAGCACACAGCAGTCACACATACATGGATGCTATTAATACAATGAAGCTGGCTAAAGTTGTTGCCAAATGCTAATGTACCGTGAGGGGATTTCGTGCGTGGAGGAGAATGATTTCAGAACAATATATTCTGTGCCAGGCACAACTAACAAACCATTTATTGTGCGCGCACATGTTACAGTCAGGAAATAAACATAAAAATGACATTTGAGTATATTCCACAAGAGGAAACGATATCACTCGCCCCTTTCAATTCTGATATATACATCCATCTGATTTCACTGGATTGTCCACTGGATTTCGCGTCATTTTCAAATTCCCTCGTCATACAAATGAGAATCATAAAGACTGTGATAAACATTCATCATATACGTATCCAATACCGCCTGTGTAAGACCTAAATATGATGCAAGACTACAATACTGCATTTTTTAAAAAAAATACAAAACAACCACATAAGTACCTTGGCATTTATAAAACTATTTGAAGATTTGTAGTTTCTTTTGCAAACTATGTTTATTCCAGAAACTGGACTAAATACTAGATTTCTTGACAAGGGGTGTTGTATTAAAGAGCTAAGTTGACGTTGTGACCAGTTGTACGTTATTGGCCATATTCCTCCTTAAAAAACTATTGTTTTCAATAAAGCAAAAGAAAATGTCGCACCACCTTCCGCCCGTATGAGAAACATTTAATTGTTTAGTGTAGACTGACAACACCCCGATTCGTCCCTCCCATTAAGCCAAGTCGATATCGGCAGCACGCTCTGGAATCGTAAATTGTGAACCTTGCTTAATCTAAACAAAACATGATCTTGCCCTCAGTCCTGTATGACACAACCTGGTCTTGTGGTGTTGAATTGCTGACGATGAGTGGGACCTCGCCAAAGGCCTATGCATTCTACAGGCACATGAGACATTCCAGCGTTATTAGCCTATTGGACTCATTGATTCATTTCTTCTCCGGAGGATGAGCAAATAGTTTAAACACTCGGCTGTCCCTCGTCTTTTACAAACATGGACTCGAGCAGTAAGGATGAAGCGGAACATTGTGAAATGGGACTATACATGCTGTATCCATTTGGGGAAACGAAACCGGACCTTCGCTTTGACCGGCAAACACTTTAACAATAAGGCCACCCGATCACCATGAACATTCAATGATTGTGTAATAATGGCTTCTAGCACGCTTTCAGCAACCTTTCAGGACGCAGAGCTCTATTAATACGTTTCGATATTGTTCCCATGCGGAGACTCCTTTGGCATTGCGATCGAAAGTTTTCACCAATGTCCGGCGATTCATAGTCCCAAATACCCTCCCAACACATCCCGATTCCAGCGAAAGGGTTTGACAGCTTCGAAGTGCAATACCTCTTTACCTAGGAGTAGGGGCGGTGGGTAGCCAAGCGTTCAAGTTCGCTCGTCACACCGCAGACACGGGTTCGATTCCCCCGTGGGAATAATTTATGAGCCCATTTTCTGTAGCAACCGCCGTAATATTGCGAAAAGCGACTTGAAAACATACTCACTCATTAAGTCTTGTTTATGCAAAGTGGGTCGTATTCGATAACGGATGTAAGTGTTCGAGCACGGTTTCTGGACGTTTCTCTCCAATAAGTGAGAAATCATGTCCTTCATGTCAACGCAACCTAACCAACATCTGGTAAAACCTCTGCAACTTGGGAATGACATACTCATTACTAATGTACTCTGGAACATTCTCTCAATAACTGACTTATGCAATGAAAACCCCTCCTGAGAATTTAAAGCAGACACGATATGTTGGTAACTACATCTAAGTTATTCTGGATTAGAGACGCTCTAGTTTCCACCCTTATACCCTTGTCAAATGAGACAGAACGATGGTACAGCATTATACAGTCCAACATGCTTGGAAGAGAGATCCTCATGATAGGGTTCAATTACAACAGTCAGATAGTATCATAACAACACTATGGTTAGTTAAGACATAAAGACTCATCATAAATACTCATTATATGGTCCCTGTCGATGTTACAGGTCAGAGGGGTAGTCTAGTGGTTAGGTGTTCGCTTGCCAGAACGAACACCCGGGGTCGGTTCCTCATTTGGGCACAATGTGTGAAGCCTATTCTGGTGTTCCCAGCCGTGAAGTTGCTAAAATCTTGCTAAAAGCAGGTAAAACTAGACTCAGTCACTGTCCATGTTACAATATTATCCATATTAAGTGTGTCTTCCGTCAAGTGAACCCGGGAAGATCTGGGTTAGAACTGGTTTTCACCATCCCTTGTTTATCGTTTCCTTTGTTTATTGTAAGAGGCAACTAAAAGATCCAGAAGTCAGGCTTGCTGACTTGGTTGTCAGATGTTATAGTAACCAGCTGCAAGACTGATGGTTTATCCGGTCCAGACAAGACTATCTGCAGACCATCGTAACAGCTTTAACAACACACACGTCCGCCAGCATCTGTCAAATGCCTGAAATCTGATGTCACAATGCTGGTGTGAACGTGCGTAATATGGAATGATGCTCACATCAGAGGGAGACCACTCTCAGTTAAACCTGAGGACCTGTAAGTTTGAATCAATGAATCAAGCCGCGGTAACTGTTTCCTTACCTATTAAGATGCTCATCAATCTAGCAGTTAAAGGCAACCACGGGCTCTCCAGATGAAATTGTCGGTTACTATGAATGTTTGACTTAGGAGGTGATTAAATGGATCGGATGATCTAGATCGGTCACTTGCTTGATTACAAGTCTTCGCATCTCAGATGTCGGATGGTTAGCCTAGTGGTTAAAGCGGTCGCTGGTCACGCCGAAGACCTGGGTTTGATTCCCCGTGGTTTACAATTTTGAAGCTCAGACCCACTGTCCCTCGCCAGGTTGGAATATTGCAAAATGTTGCGTAAAACTAAGCTAACTCACTAACTCACATCTCAGTTATTGGATGAATGTTGTCGATACAGACACGATCTCCCATACATTTAATTCATTGAACTGGTGTATTTCGAACTGTGGCGTTTAACAAACAAATAAGAGACGTCTAAATTTCCATACAAGGGATGACAATAATTTGTTCTGTCCTCGATAATTGTCACACTATTGTGTCCCTTTAAGAGAACGCGTACGCATCGTGAAGTTGAGTATAAAAAGCGGTAACGTTGTAATATATTTTAGTTGTTAAACAAATTTAAATTTTCAAGACATCAACATATGCAGAAAGGCACGCTTTTCATGTTCAACGACATGTCTCTTAAACAGCATTCGCACAAGAGACATGACGCTGGCGTAGAAGAAATCCTAGAATGGGGACGTTGCATCAACGCCCATACACTACAATCCATTAAGCAGGAGATGACCATTAATCATTACCTTCGGTGGTGTTTTCGGCTCGCAAAATGGCCGAAGTTTTTGGCAGTCTTTCTCTGATCAACGGGAAAAATAGAATAAAGAATAGAGTAGAATAAAACAACAATGGTCAAACCTTACTTCCATGTAAAGTTAGATGTCCTGCAGTGACAACTACGTTTTAAATCTGACACCAACAGCATATACTATATACGTTATATGCTTCTCTCGAGGGTAATACGGTCTAATGCACCATCTTTGTGGCAGTGTCACCCGTGCCGTTGAAGCGTCATTAACCAATGAAATTAAAGTACTTTACATGAAGGTAGGATAATTTCTTCCATCTGTGTAGATTTTAAGGTAGGAACGGACACTCAAAACTATGGGCCTTTTCAACACCTCTCTAGTAACTACCTGCATAGCTCTCCCATCCGATATCAGTATTTTTTCATATCTTTTGTTATAGCGTCATTCAACTCAGCATGAATTAAGTTCTGTTTCATTTCAAATTGGAGCCATTTGTCGAACTTTGATCGTAAATGTGTAAAATTTCTTACCTCATCGCTAACTCCTCCTCGGAGCCTGATGCTTGTCTCTGGCTGCTTTGGGCCCTTACTTTGGGACTTTGGGCCGACCTAGAGTCCTTCCTTGGCCTCGCAGAAGCTGCCACAGTGGTTGACAAACTCATATTTTCTCCGAAGCGTCGCACGTGCACATGCACAAAACCAGACCTTGATGATCAATCACACCCAGTCGATAACACGGGAATTATTGCCGCCGTTTCAGCGCAAAGGCCGAGGTCCAAGAATAACCACAATTGTTAAGATACCTTCAATATTATAAACAATCTGTATCCAAAGAGTGCCGTCTTTCGTTCCTGCTAGCGAGCCCTCACAGCCTTGTTAGCGTGAACCGTTCTCTAACTTGTCTCGCACAGCGTTCCGTTCTGATCATATCGTCTGCGACGAGTGACGGTTCCTCAACAGCGCTACTCGCGCTGACTGAGAGTTCTACCTTCGCTGTGCGAAAACCGACCAGCTCACAATCTGCGCGCGAGATTGCCCGAGGGAACATTGTTGTGTCATTGGCAACATTTGGCTGACGATTCGCTGGTTACAAAAGTGCATTTTGGATTTGTTTTCTTGATTGGGTGGTTGCGTGGAATAAACGTTGCCATTAACTGATCAGGTCTTACTAAATCAAGCTGACCTGCACCAAACGAGCTCATATCGTATTAATTAACCAACGTCTTGTAGAACAGTCATTATGTGGTACACCTGCAGCGGATGGACGGGGATGTTCCAATGTCCCCGATGACCGATGGTCAAGCACGAGATGGAAACAAGTACATCCTCCATTAACAAACACAGAGGGGCAGTTGTTGGTATTTGTAAATTGTACAATACTGACGAATTAGAATGATCACAAGCAGTGGTGCCTTTTAAGAGAAACTGAACTCCGATCAATATTGTTGTCAATCATCTTCATGAATGTATGCTCAGTATGTATGGCTTTGTGTTCAGTATTGTGAGTCAGGAACTCCCACGTGGCGGAAAATGAAACCCGCGGTTGAGAAAAGGTTGGGTGCACTCTTCATATTCTCCCGACTTTCAATGGACATGTAACAAAATCTCCGGACAAAGGAGCCGTGTGCAAGCTCTGCAGCGTCTTTTGAGTATTAAACGTGATTAACGGGATCGGAATGTCGAGTGGGCGGCGGGGTAGCCTTGTGGTTCGAATCCCCACATGGATACAATATGTGAAGCCCATTGTCATATACCTGATACAGAAAACAAACAGCAGTTTCAAACAAATTTTATGTATGTGACTGACTGTCACGAAATTGTCACGGCCCAAATTTGGTTTAGCATAAGCAAAAGCATTTTTGGATTCCCAATAACAAACAATTCAGTGGTTTAGCAGCCTAAGAATTGGCCGCTTCTCAAAATAAAGACAGCATGCAGCAACTTTCAGTCACAGGTTATGATTAAAACTCGGCAAAACCCATCGCAGTACCAAGTTGCACTTAAAAAACACCTGGCTGTCTATTGTTTTGGAATATACTACGATAACGCGCGTTTTGAAAGAAGACGCCTTATATATATGTATCTACATGTACAATGTATGCCAGTACTGTCGTTTTTATCATTTTCTGTTCAGTTCGAAATCATTTCCTTTAGTAAACAAATAAACATACACCTTGAAAATAAACACTGGCATGTTCCCCTGTGTTTCTTGTCCTATTAACACTTTCGTTGTTGTAAGCTTGCTGTTTACTGCTTCCCTAAACAACAATAGATGACGGCCACAGTTACTACAGCTTTTAAAGAGCTAAACCTTCACTAGTTATAAACATTATGTACTCACTGTGTGAATGTATGCCCCTGAGTGCGTGTTTGCACGTCCATGCGTGCAGCGTCAGGCGTTACATGATCAATACTCGATAACTTCTGTTATTGATGACAACGGGGTTAAACGATATTCTTTCACGCACTCACGCACTCACGCACTCACGCACTCACTCACCTGGTACTACAACAGTTTCAGGTAACACCTTTGGTAGTCAGGTGGAGGATTGTTTACAGTTATATGCCACTAAAGTATATTGTTATTTCGCTTATCATGGGCGATAGGGTGGCCTAGTGGTAAAGCGTCCGCTCGTCACGCCGTAGACTCACGTTCGATTCTCCACATGGGTACAACCTGTAAAGCCTGTTTTTTGGTTTCCCCAGTCATGACATTGCTGAAATATTGCTAAAAAAGTGTAAAGCCAAAACCACCCACATAATATGGCGCACGTGAGGCACAAGAATGTTAGCATCATGGCCTTGTTCATGTGTTCGACTCAAGAGGCAACCATTTATGGCTTTCATTACTTTAGGCTTCCCTTGAGCAATGCGGTAATAAACTAATCACAGAGCTTTCAACTGAAAGAGAGAAAAGGCTTGAGATATCGGGGCCCAAGGGTCGCAGGCCCCAAGCCGGTTCCATGTTGAAACCCAGGGGAGACAATGGAGTTAAATGTATCCATAAAAACAGACACTGTCAGTGATACGTTCACTAGAATGTAACAGAAGCTAAGCTGGGACATTCTGTACGTGAATACGGGCATCTGTTTCCAGTAAACCCATCATTGTATTCCTAAGATTCGGCTTGGTTGACGCTATTGCATCTTGGATCACAAGAGGTAACATCTCGCATCACTCTTTCTCTGTGCTACTCTTCTCTTGAATGAATGCTTCATACCATGACGACACTGAGCTGGATAACGAACCCATTTTATCCTCTTTTATGAGACCCATGAACACCCGAGTTAGAATTCGTCTGCAGCAACCCATGCTTGTCGTAAGAGGCGACTAACGGGATGTGGTGGTCAGGCTCGTGTACGTGGTCGACACGTGGCATGGGTTGTCAGTTGCACAAATGGATGCTTCTACTGTTGATCACTGAAATGTCTGGTCCAGACTCGAACATTTACACACCGCTTTTATATAGCTGGAATATTGAAACCTCACTCACTTCTATCTGATCTATCATTACCTCCGTGATCAGAGACAGATTATTGCGGATATTGAAGAACCTGTGCATGGCTAACCAATCTCTAACCTTACGGATTTTTCTGTAGTATTCATGATACCTTACGTTTATTTTCATTGCTTGACTGTATCACTATTGTTAAGTTTCAAAGCTTCGTTGTCTTTCAGGTTCAAGCTATGTTATTTTTTCAAGGACATTGTAAATTGTTGTTTTTCTGATATACAAATCAAAACATACTGACGTCCATAGCAATCATATTCTGCCATAATCACACAGTCGCCCCCCCCCCCCCCCCCCTCCCTTGAATCGGCAACCCCATACATTATGAACGCTTAAGCATACAGATACTTACTTAAAACCAATTTTCACGTCAAATCACAACAGTTATCTCCCCTTCCTTTATGTGAAGTACAGTCGTTGATGATTCTAGACTGATGTCTATTTCCCTCATGGCGGACATGAAACATGAGGTAGGATAATGTTTTTTTGCCTGTTGAAACTCAGTATACAATGATTCATAGGTCATTAACGGAATACATACAGGTGATGGTGGTTGTCAGACGCCGACAGGCAGACATACTCTTTATCAAATGCTTTGTTGTTTTGGGATGTTCCTTTCAAGAAGAAAAAGCAGTTGTTTGAACTGTTCCCTTGACCTTCAAAAATATTCATGAAATCGTTGTTCATCATGCTCTAGCTTTTACATTACCCGATGATGTTCGCTGTGCTCTTTCCGTTTCGTTATTTTTCAGAACGTCGTGTATTCGCAATCATGTCTTCCTTTGAACCTTTTTTTTCTAATGATACCTTTGCAGCATCAATATTGACTGCATGTCATCATCAACAAATTTACTTGATGTACTTAATGTTCCACCTCTGCAACTTGTGTCGGAAAGGACAGGTACAAGGATAGTCAAAGTACGGATTCGTGTCTCGGGGGATAGGGGAGGGCGTAGCCTTGTGGTTTCCCTACATGGGTTCAGTGTGTGAAACCAGTTTCTGGTGTCTCCCTCTCTGATATTGCTGGAATGTTGCTAAAACCGACGTAAACTAAACTACTAAATAACTCGTACTGAAGAGGTCCCGTATTCGTATCTTTATCCGTATCCTGATATACAACCGTATTTATGTTAGAGCCTGTTGTTGGTTATTCAACACGTAGCCCATGTTGCAGACAGACGGAAAGGTAATTCCATAGGTGTACACAATTGTGTGACGTCTCAAAGGGGGTCCCAGATCTTCCATTATCCGCTATCCACACAAATCGATCTTCGATCGGACGGTACACCTTAACAAAAGATGCGGATTCTGATTAGGATAGATAACCAAGCTACAAAAACTGGCGCTAAAGGCAACCCCTATACAGTGGAAGCTGTCTAAACCGGCACTCATTGGGACTTAAGAAATAATCTGGTTTAGACAATGTGCCGGATTGTTGAGCTGATGATAAATGTGCGGCCCGCGAAAGGGACTGAGATTTTATGCCAGTGCTGACAACTAGCCCAATTGGACCGATGCCGGTTTTGACAGCTCCCACTGTATTTTTAGGTACTAAGTTATAATCACCAGTACTCGGAACTCGAACTCATGAAAATGCTTAAACAAATATGATCCATCAGAGTGTTCCTGTGATACTGCTCATTCAGTGATTCCGTTATCACACCATTCTTACATAACATACGTAATACAACCCCCCTTCGAAAATGTCAAACCAAGTGGTCCCGAGGCGTACTTCATTGATTGAATCGGCTTTTGTAATGAAAGAATCGTATTACATGCGTACTCTATTCTATCCTGCATTCGCGAACTAATATCAGAGACTGGAGTCGCGATCAAGCCAACTGAGTAGACGACAAGAGGCAAGGTCAGCATGGTTTGGACGATTAAAGATAAACCCTGGTTTACCCCTGCCCGTCTCCGGGGTCAGTTTGGTGAATACTTCATCGAGGTTGTCCAATTCCAGTGTTACTGTCCAAGCCATTCATGCGGATAACTGGACGCGGCGGTATTCCAGACGTCTTGGGGGAATCAATATGGTCATCTGACTAGCTTTATGTCCGGTAGTGTTATTGGACAAACTTGTGGAATTGGAACATGGGGTGATGTGTGTCTACTAATAGACCAAAGTACACTGACGGAACCTTTGTAATGGGGAAATGTGTTTGGTATAAGGTATTGCAGTTCATGGTTTAGAGGGATGTGGGAATAGCACAGTGGTTAAACAGTTCGCTCGTTACGGCGCTAACCCGGGTTCGATTCCCCACATACGAGAATGGTTTAGTGTTTAAAGGTAGCAGTCTGTTGTTAGTTATCTCCTAGCTAACAAACAACGTTTTCTCAACGGTGTAACGAGTGTTGTTATAATTTCAGTATTACGCCGTTTTTGACGATATATCACAACGTAACATAACCGTTGCAAAATTACGTTGTGGTAACGTTATGGTTTGGGCTCCTCACAACGTTATAACAACGTTTCTTACAACTCGGTGTCACGAATGTGGTTTTGTAATAATTTTCACTTAGAGATACTTTCTTCACTATTCTTCTCTGTTTCAGAAGACAAACTACCAAAACAACATGAAAATTGGCGAATAAACATTGAATTGACTTTCTGCTTAGTTTTTCACCAATTGTTCACTACTGGGAAAACCATTCAAACATTAACGTTAAATAGAGCGGTAAGTCTGTAACTTTAGACCCGTGAAGGTCCAGGATAGAATAGCCTTCATGCTTCCCATAAAAGGCGACTATGGCTTGTCATACGGGATCGGGTGGTCAGGCTCGCTGACTTGTCATCGGTTCCCAATTGCGCAGATCGATGCTCATGCTGTTGCCCATTGGATTGTCTGGTCCAGACTCGATTAATTGCAGACCGCCTCCATATAGCTGAAATATTGCTGATTGCGGCGTAAAACTAAACTCACTCACTCACTTGAACTGTAGCCTTGTGGCGCCGTACACATGACGTTTCACAACGTAAACGAGACACAGAATAACGCCGTAGCTATGGAATCGTAACGTTGTGACGACTCTGTGGCAGCGTGAAAGTGGTCTACGGTTGAAAATCAGATCTGACTGAAATGACAAACGCTATGAAAGCGTTACTGGAAACAATGGCCCAACGACTGTTAACTGAATGTTAAAAACACAACTGCGATAGCACATGAAATTCATCACCACTGACGGACCATTTCTTTCGTGTTTCTCATTTAGCTACCACCAAGTCAAGCGTGTGTGAGACTGTCATCTACATGACAATTTATGATATAGATATTTTTCAGTTTGTCATTTTAATCGGTTTCCGAGGGAAGTGGGAAAAGAATATCGCGTCGATACTCTACTGCTTGAAGGAAAGGAAATCTACAATAAGCATTGTTAAACATAAAGGCGATGAATGGGTACATTATAAGATTATTCACTGCTCCTATGAGTGAGTTCAGTTTTTAGCCGCTTTTAGCAATATTCCTTCAATATCATGGCGTCGGAAAACCAGATACGGGCTTCACACACTGTACCCATGTGGAATCGACCCTTGATCTTTGGTTACGGTTATGGCGCGGATATACCTTCAAATATAACGGTGCGACCCGGGATTCGAACCCAGTCTTCGGCCTGACGATGGAACGCTTTAACTGCTAGGCTACCCAATCGTCCCCCACAAGCACTGATGTTTATTTTCAGGTACTAAGATACTTTTCGATCTTTTGAAGCATAATACATTGTGTTAGTTCAATTACATTTCAAAAATATAATGGCTAATTTGAGATATTTTGAACTGAATATCGACATATTATAAAATCAACTGACAGGTTTAATTTCTTTTGTTGCTCAGTTTATGTGACTATAAACTAAAAATTAAATGTTCGTCGGGAGAGCTTCAAGCATGGCAACATAATTGGGCGTAAGTGTGTCAGTGTGGAACACTCTGTGAGGAACAGTAAAGTGAATCATTATTCAATTTGTCAGACCAGAATCCTGTACACCCACAACCCTTATTGCTCTAATGTCATGCCTGTACAAGGGCGGTGTGCTAGTTCACTGGTTTAGGCGTTAGCTAGTCACGCCTTGAATCTGGGTTCGATTAGCGCTTAGTTTTATATAAAACAGTATAATGTGTGTTGTTTTGAAGGATTTTGGTAACCTATGGACCCGGGCTCATCAAAATCAGATCTTTCATCCTCAGAAGATACCTCTGTGTCACGATTCCATATGATACTCCATAAAGACTCAGTTAGACCCAAGGTGACCGTTGACAGGGTAGTCTAACATGAGTGGGCTAATTGGATTTTCGGTTTAATAAGATGTCTGCTTTCTAAACGATTTGGCTTCATTCCTTTTTATGATCTCCGTTAGGGAACTGCGATTCGTGCACGAATAACACATACAAGAAAAACACAAATTACAAATAGTCCTTCGATTTTTTCAAGTGACAATGCTTAATTAGCGTTTTTGCATTTGGAACTGCATTTCCGTTTCAAGATGAGCGTTGCTTGTCTCTTTCTCGCACCAGGAATTAGGATGGTACGGCGGTCAAGCATGGAGTATACATTTATAAACATTTCTTGAGCAGTTTGTGGTTATTTGTGTTTGTTGTTTACAAAATAATGCTGTAAACAGAAGCCTCGTGACGTCATTGATTGCTCGTGACAAGAAGTTATCTTTTGATGAAATGCACCATGAACCTTCTTGTACCAGACGTCAATAGACCACATCTTGTTCAACGCCTTTCTCGTGATTGATAACTCTACTTATACGACGAAGAAAGCAAGGCAATGTGGACGGTACTGATGGTATATAAAAACAATATACAGCAAGATCCTATATGATCGGTTTCAAACACGCTCGCTATGTACACTGAAACCCTGTTTGTGTGGACTGTTCTTTTCGAAGACAATTCGTTTGGATTTACAGATGTTCGGATTGGTGAACCATAGCTACAGCGCTTCGTATTGCATTTCTTGTAATTATTCACAGAGAGGAGTTTCAGGAATCTCAGGGTTTTACACAATTATTTCTGCATTAAATGCTATGTTTTGATCGAAAAATATCAAATCTGAAGTCAAGTCCTTTATAAAATCTGCTTCATGGTACACTACAAATAGCTAATTTGGAAATCAGGAGAATCACTCGTGACCAACCCGTGTTATTCTGTGACAAGCTCTCGCAGATTACGGAAAAGTGCGAATATTGTCGAATGTTAATTGTTGTCGAATCACGTTTGACCTAATTTCGCTCATTCGTGACCAACTCGTTATACCGGTACTAGTCGTGACCTATTCATGTTATTCAGCCACGATTCCGGGACAAGCCTATTGTCCAAGCCTATTGGAGATATCGGAATGTGGCGAGTGGTGACGATTGCGATTCGCTGTGCAGAGTTACCTCCCTTAGCTCGCTCCTTGGCAAGGCAATGATTACAAATACGTGGTTCGAATACGTTTATCCACGTTTATGATCACGATTATGTTAACTGTTAATTGTGCTAACTCATCACAATAATCTCTTATCACAATACTTCTGCCTAAGTAGAGTTTAGACATATGTTTTACGGCATTTATTTCCGATGGTATGTTTCATAGGTCTATCTCTGAATGAAACAAATAATACGTCCAGTCTAATTTCATACTGATTTTCACAATCGAATTAAGACAAACGTTTTGCACTAGTCTGGGTCAAGTGTTTTGAATCTTTTCTCGGTATGTGTGCTTATTATTTACTTGGTACACTCTCCAAAATTGAGGATATATAAAAAATATTGTAACATTACACAAAAATATGTGTGTTTCTAGTTAAGGTAACTGATGAAATAAACCAAAGACGGACAGGATGAAACAATCAGAGGTCATGCCTGTATATATCCTCCGGCGAGACCGCACGCCTGTCCGTCTGTCTGTCTGTCTGCCTGTCTGTGTGTCTCTGCAGCACAGCAAGCGCTTTTATGGTATTTCGTTTGCAATGTCCCCCAATGTTTTTTTGCCTTTTTTCTCTCCCTGAGTTAGCAACAGGCGTTTATCCGTGTAAGTTGTCAGCAGTTTTCTCAGACATATTCATCTCAGTTTCATGACTGAATAATGAGCGTGTACATACGTCAGTGTTAAGTCAAACACGCGCAATCAATACAGATTTAAGGCACACCAGAAAGGTTAATATGATTGAATATTTCCATACACAAAAAACCCAGTCGAATAGACACGTTTCTCATGTTCAGTGTTCTTCAAAACTCCCCATCGCTGATCAGGTCTCTTACAGACGCATCCAACGAGGTCCGCCATAACTAGGATGTCCGCCGTATTTAAATCAAAGATATGTGATCCGTGTTTATGCTGAGACTTATTCTTATAAACTACCCGAATGTCAGTATCGGTCACTTGATGACTTGTCTTTTGCTTCTGCTTGTCTATAGATCCCCAATATGCCATACTTGTAATCATGGTTGATGCATATTGAGATTGCGAAGGCCTGAATTAATGGCGTCCCCTAGAGGTGTCATATGGTTTTCAGTGTTGACGTTAAACACAGGGTAATGTGTGACGCTGGTAAAAGTCCTATGTTTTATAAAAATGATGTTTTGTTTTGCAGGCATGGTGGGTGAAATCGTTCTGGTGCAGCTGTAGCGTTATTTGCTGAAGGAAGTTCTGTTTACGAATTATTTTACCTTGTTTTTCTTTGCGGTGGAAAACCTTTCAATAATCTCAGGGGTGTAATGACTTTAGGAATTGTGTCGAAAACCCAGTAGTGCGAAGAGTGCACTGAAACACACACGCACGTATGCACACACACGCGCGCGAATACAAAAATGCATCCAAACGAACATACGGATATGTGTGTGTGCATACAAATACCTACGTACTTGCCTACCTACTTAGATACGTACGTACGTGCGTAGTCTCTCTCTCTCTCTCTCTCTCTCTCACGCACACAAACACATGCATACATACATGCATACTATACATACATACATGCATACCATACATACATACATACATACATACATTCATACATACATACATACATACATAACATACATACATACATACATACATACATACATACATACCATACATACATACATACATACATACATACATACATACATACACACACATACATACCATACATACATACATACATACATACACACACACACACACACATACATACATACATACATACTTACTTACTTACATTCATACTTACATACATACATACATACACACACACACACATACATACATACATACATACATACACACACACACACACACATACATACATACATACATACATACATACATACATTCATACACACACACATACATACATACATACATACATACACACACACACACACACACACACACACACACACACACACACATACATACATACATACATAGCATGCCCTGCAAAATAGCCTCGTCACTTGTGATATGTACCGACGTCGAGACAAGGATAATTCGACATGTGTATGCACTTCGATATACACCTGTACTTAGATATGTATAGGCACTTTAGATTTACACGTCACTCGAAATATATGTATATATGTACTGCGAGATGTAAGTGAACTTTGCCACATGCACGTTGTTCGTGATATACTTGCGTGCACGCACTTCGAGAGGTAGAAGTAGACAACCATTTTTAAGAATGATGGAGCATGCAAACGCCATCTGTTGTTGCACAATATCCACTCAACGTAGACGACACTGGGTCAGGCGTGATACGCAGCTCACTTGGACCATGATTGATCGGTGACGGCATCTGCCTGAATTTGTAGCTTATATTCTTGGACTGCAAGATTAGTTTGGCTCGCGTTGAGGTTTCACGTGACAGGCCTCTGGCAATGTGGTAAAGCTTTCTGATCAATCTGCACATTCTACACGTAACACATTGCCATTGCGCAACATCCCAAACTGACCTTGACCGTTATTTGCCCTGAATATATTGTAGCTCTTATTATGGGAGTAGCGGTAACAGTTTTACTGATAGTCTTATGTGGTAATAGCTAAAGAAGTCGAAGTAATAGACTAATGCTTAGTCCCTGAATAGACACAAGTTTGATAGTAACAACTAATCACATTTAAATTGAGACAGAGAAACAGTGAATCGGGAGACTTATCTACGGCTTTAGCATTGACGACAGGGCTGGGCAGTAAGGAACATAATGTGGTTCATGGAATGTGAGACAGACTCTAGAAGTAAGAGTAGCCTTAACTATAGTTGTAGTAGCGGTATAGTAGCTATGGCATAGTAGTAGCTGTAGTAGTAGTAGTAGAGGTAGTAGTAGAAGTAGTGGCAGTAGCAACAGCACCTGTAGCAGCAGTTGAAATTCTGTTAGAAGTACCAGTAGCAGTAGTAGCAACATCAGCTGTTGTAGTAGTGGTAGTGGCAACAGCAGTAGCTGTGATAGCAGCAGCAGCAGTAGTAGTACTAGCACTACTAGTAGTAGTAGCAGTAGCAGTAGTAGTAGTAGCAGCAGCAGCAGCAGCAGCAGCAGCAGCAGTAGTAGTAGGAGGAGGAGGAGCAGCAGCAGTAGTGGTAGCAGCAATAGTAGCAGTAGTAGTTGTCGCTGTAGAAGCAGTTTAGGAGTAACGGGAGTAGTGATAGTGGTGTTGGTAGTAGGAGATGAGATTCGAGCCTAAACGACAAATCTACGATGTATGTATGTATAATTTACACCCACACTTTTACTTCTCCTGCTAGCTGACCTCAGGATGCCGTGGGTAAAGCGTTTGTATTTCATCTTGAGGGCCCGGGTTCAAATCTCAACATGTCTGTACTAAGGGGAACCCACTAGAGGAGTCTCAAGGCGTGATTCGACCCCATGAAGTGAATGGCGATAAATGTGTTTCGTGTCGACTCTTTTCTGATACTGTTGACTGGGATTAGTTTACAATGCAGTCAGTGAAGTCATGAATATTTCGTATTTGAGTAAACCCACGTACACTTGCCAAAGATACATACACTGAGCACAGTAATTGATTTCATTTCACATGATCAAACGTCGTTACTGACGAACGTATACAAGCGTGAAACGTTATTAGCCTGTGTTATAGCCTTGTACGTTCTGACGTCCTTCCACGACCAATCATGGCCCGTTGCTAGTTATATCTCGGACCAGTCCGTCCATTCTAACACTGTTCTTGAAACGTTAATCCGTAGAAAATGGTATGCCCTATCTTTATGATCGGTGAGTATTCTGCCAAACCACTATTGTATAAGTTGTGCTGAAATACGGAACGATCATTCGTAAGGTGTAATGGATATATTTTTAACTTAAGACATACTGTAGCGAGGTTTTATCCCAAACAGTACATTATGAAGTAATGGCTTAAGTCAGGGAGTGAACACATTTGTTTCAAATCATAATTCTAAAATGTAATCCTCTCAAACGTATGTGCGGCCCTTCTAACGTTTTTTTAGAGCTAGGTGTCCCGCCGTGATATTGCTGGAATATTGCTCAAATCGGCGTCAACTCACTTCCTCGCTTTATAACGCTTGTCCACAAAAGCGCAGTTTCAGTGTGAATGCCCCTGCACCATACTTTCTGCAATATTCCAGCAATAACGGCGGGGAACACCAGAAATGGGCTTCACATATTCAACCCATGTGTGGAATCCACAAGCGTCTTCGGTGTGACAAACGAACGCTTTAACCGCTAGGCTATCTCCGTCCCTGTCCACGACCCCTATCATACTGGCATTGTTCAGGTCAGTATTGTGTCCTCGTGGTACCGAAGGAAACACTAACTATCCTCAGACGTCTGTTGCTATGATGTAGCCGACAGACACTGTATCCACGAGACCACCAGGACTCGTGAGGATCCGGGTTAGGATTGGTCTTCAGTAGCCCATGCTTGTCATAAGAGCAGACAAACAGGATCGGGCGGTTGGACTTTGTGGACACATGTCATCATATCCGATTTGCGTAAATCGATGATCATGCTGTTGATCACTGGTTCAGACTCGTTTATTTACACGCAGCCGTCATCTAGGAGGAATATTGCTGAGTGCAGCGTTAAACAACAACCATCCCGAGGCAACCGGAGAGTCAAGTAGTAAATGTTATTTTAACATATGGAATAATGATTTTTCTGGTCGCATTCTTCAAGTAGAACTTCGTGTTTGTGTTTTTCATGACTACATTAAACCGGCATGAAATACAGCGGAAGCTGTCTAAACCGGCACCAGGACTGAAGAATTAATCCAGGTTAGACAACGTGCCGGATTGTAGAGCTGGTGATAAATGTACAAGCCACGGACTGGACTGAGATTTTATGCCAGTGTCGACAACTTGCCGGAATGGACAAATGCTGGTTTTGACAGCTTCCACTGTACATGGACATAATTATTCTAACATGATGACTCGTGGACTTCAGTAACCGGTGCTTGTAAGAGGCGACTAACGGGATCGGGAGGAGGCTCTGTCGACACATGTAGTCGTTTCCCATTTGAGTAGATCGATGCTCATGATGATGATCACAGGATTGAGTCGATTATTTACAGGTCTCGAATTTGTGCATATACGTTTTGACACGTTAATCCTTCAATGCGGTTCAGACCGGTCGTATCTACTGCTCCCCTGTCCGACTTTTACAGGTCGCTAATGCAATCTTGAATGCTTAATGCTCCTTCTGCTCTGGCCTTTGCTTCCAATTACGTGATTCCCTCAAACTACATCAAAGCTGGACATAAAAGCTCCTCCTGAGTTTCATAACTGAAAACAATAAATTGTGAAAACTGAACCTGTCACATTAAACGTTAAACTAAAAAAACCCACATCTTTGTGAAATCAACATTCACCGCGAGACGAGCAAACTTCAAAAGCGGCGTGGGTTTAATGGATTTACAGTTGATGTGGAAATCACTTTTCAACTGATTTGGATATTCTCTTGGGTTCGTTTTGCGTCTCCAGTACACCTTGTCATATCGCTCTGCTGCTCTCATTAAACAATGACACATCAATATTTTGAACACAAAAGCAATTTGCTATCTGAATTCGAGACACATTGACGTCGCATGTGGCACTGACAATCATATTGTTGCCTGTCCCGTGGCTCCAAAACAACCTTGACCAGTACCAGCAGGAACTAGTTTCATGCGAGTAACAATGGATCATATGGAAAAAAAATCAGATGCTAAATAATACATTGCATCGATGTGTTTGTGTTTAAGTCTCATATTCCAATGCTTATGACATCACATGGATGTGCATGTGTTTAAGCCTCATATTCCATTGCCCATGGCATCATGTCGATGTGCGTGTAGTTAAGCCTCGTATTCATATGACAAATGTATCTTACTTTGGTTTCATTGTTTAATCAATTATCAATTACCTAAAATGATTAGCCGTGGATATGTCACATTATGAAATGAATCGGCATTTATATCTGTACCATCTATCGAATTGTTTTGTCACTGCATCAATATAATCCTTCTTTAAACGATGTTCATAGCAGAGTGGTTGTATCTTCTTCCGTTTCTCCGAAGACTCGGGTCCGATTCCCCGTTACTTCCAATGTGCAAATCCCATTTCTGGTGTTCGCCGCCCAGTGAGTGAGTTGAGTTTTACGCCACACTCAGCAATATCCCAGCTATATGGCGGGGGTCTGTAAATAATCGAGTCCGGGCCAGACAATCCAGTGATCAACAGCATGAGCATCGATCTGCGCAATTGGGAACCGATGACGTGTCAACCAAGTCAGCGAGGCTGACCACCCGATCCCGTTAGACGCCTCTTACGACAAGCACAGTCGCCTTTTATGACAAGCATGGGTTGCTGAAGGAGTATTCTACCCCGGGTAGACCTTCACGTGTCACTCCATACATGAAGGCATCGACGTGAAGTAACGCAGACATATATATTATAATTTCTTTGTTGCCTTTACTGTTTGACGCCGCAGTCAGGAATATTACCGATGTTTGTCTAATAATCCAGTCTCCAAAGGAGAAGCGAATCTCACAGAAATCAGACAATAGGCCTCGTTTTACCGCTGAATAAAGACCCGAGAACCACTCACTTAAGCCCACCTTTTGCGAACTCTGATAAAAAAAGTGGACATCAGCCAGCCCGAGAGCAAGTCTCGAATATCACGGCAGTAGTTGGAAACCTGCTATTCAAATTCCAGGCTACACTTTGATGAATATATTTGGAAGTGTCCTCAGTTCAAAATTTGAAAACTATACAAATTAGATTGTGGACTGTCAAACAGACGGATTGTTGTATTGCAGTACATTACATTTGCTACTGAGCGTCTATTCCGTCCAAGGTGGTGGGATAGCCTAGCGTTCGCCGGTCGCGCCGAAGGTCCGGTTTCGATTCTCGGCATGGGAATAATGTGTGAAGCCCATTTCTGGTATTCCCCGCCGTGGTGTTGCTGGAATATTGTTAAAAGCGTCATGAAACTAAACTCACTCACTTTTACGTTCAACGTTCGTTCCCCTAAGAGCGAGGGTGACAGAATTGTTCGTACAGAATTACCCGCCTTTGCCTTTCAGACGTAGGACATCCGATGAAAACACATTCCACCAGTGGATTTTCCGACATAATCCTATTGGTGACGTCAATCATTCAGGGCACTAAGTTCTGATTATTTTTTGTGACAGTTCATTGACTGTTGGACTGATAGGGTAGCCCAGTGGTTAAAACGTTAGCTCATCACGGCTTCGATTCTCCCCATAGGTAGAATATTGATAAAAGCAGTGATCTTAGATCTAATCCGGAACTTATATTAGAGGTAGTATAATACCTTTACACTTGAAGGTGTCGTCATGATACAGTCAAAATGAGGAGGAACGGAAAGTAGAGGGTCGGATTTTGTTTCACAATAGTGAGTGAGTATGGTTTTACGCCGCTTTAAGCAATATCCCAGCAATATCACGGCAGTGGACACTCGAAATTGGCTTCATGAGGGGAATCGAACCTGTGCCTTCGTCGTGATGAGCGAACACTTAAATCACATGGCAGATTAATTGGATTCAAGTGAGTGACATGGAATGGGGCAGTAAGGTAGTTTAGTGGTTAAGCATTCGCTCGTTCTGCCGTAGAGCACGTTCGATTCCCAACATGGCTACAATGAGTCGATCCCGTTCCTGGTGTCCCCTGCGATGATATTGCCGGAATATTCATGAAAGCGACGTGAAACATATGAGTGAATGAGTGAATTTAGTTTCATGCCGCTTTTTACAATATTCCAGCAATATCTCGGCGGGCAATTCCAGAAATTGACTTCACATATTATACCCATGTGGGGAATAGAACCTGGGTCTTAGGCGTGACGAGCGAACACTTTAACCACAAGGCTACCCCACCGCCCTCACATGTATAGATGCGAATGTCAAGTATCCTCTCTGAATGTCTGTAAGAGACAGTATCTGAGTGTGTGAGCATATGCCGTTTGAGCATGTACCTCATTGCCTCCAATTCCGTGATCCTTTAATACCTCTCAAGTCCATATACATGCAGTGTCATGTATCTAAGGTTCATCCATGAGGGGGGACGTATATATTTTCGCCAACACCCTTCTCCGACTATATAGGACACGACAAATCAGAGGTCTTCATAAATCATGACGTTTCCGATGGAAAAGTTACCATTATTTATGAACCGAAAAGAAAATCCAAAGCCAACATGTTGTTATCAACAATTCAAAGTTCAAAATAAAGTTTCCATCAACCTTAAGAAACGGCCATAAAATATGTGTTGCTGGCGGTGGAAAACGATTCTTAAAAGCATGGAGTGACTGAGTGTAGTTTTACACCGCATTTAGCTGTATTCCATCAATATCACGGCAAGGGATACCAGATACGGGCTTCACATATTGTACCCATGTGGAATCGAATCCGGTCTTCGGCGTGACGATGGAACGCTTTAACCGCGGCGCTACCCAACCGCCACCAAAAGCATTGATATTTATTTTCAGGTTCTAAGAAACTTTTCGATCTTCTGAAGCATAATGCATTCTGCTTGTGATATCATAGGGAGTTCATAGCAGTCGGTATTTATACAGTATGGAAGAGGCCACTGGTCTAAATTACATAAGATACAACGACGAAATACATACAAAGTCTCTTTGGTTAAATCATTCTGTTCCAACACAGGTTACTTGTCACACCTTCCCATGTTGGTAGGATAAGTAAGCTCTGGAGAAGAGAGAATGTGGTTAAATGATCCCCCTGGAAATTTTCTTGACTCGTTATTCAAGTCATAAACCATCCCTTTCCCCATTATATAACAGAAGTCTGTACCTAATTGAAACTGTACAGAAACCCAGAGATTGACATCATGAGCATCGATATGCGGAATCAGGATACGATGCACTAAACAAATCAGCGAGCCTGACCACACGATCTTCTTTGTCGCCTCTAACGATAAGCATGGGCTGATCAAAATTCTGACCGGGGTCTTCAACATCAGTGCATCGTAAATAAACAGAGTTTCCTTTGGTTTCTATAAGCACTTATGAAAAAAAATGCAAAGTTATATCCATCACGGCTAAATATAACAGTAATCTTTGTCCTAATGATCAATATGTTGTACCCACACGAAGATAAGGTTACCCTTCTTCAAGATTGTGTAAGGTAGTTTATAATAAATTGTTTTCTGGAGGAATACCAAAGTATGGTCAAGTTTCAGAAAATATTATTCTATTAAATGAAGCACAAGTGGGTGTTTTATGAGATTTAATGATATTTGCTGTACAACAGGATGACACTGGATGTTTATTAACCCCCCTCAGTCATGTGATACCAATGATCTTGTCGTCCTCCTTGTAGTGTAGGTGCTGTGGAAACCTACAAGCGGAACTCTTCTTCTCATGCATGCTGAAGGAGTATTTTATGGCACTTCCAACACAAACGGAAAATGTGCATGTTGTGCCACAGGTGTTACAATTTAAGCTACATCTTTCGGCCTATTTAACTTTCACCTTTTATTGAAAAGATTATTATATTACTGCAAAACAAAATGTTCTACAGATATATAATCAGTGTTAAGTCAGAAATTAAGCACAAAATAAATAAACATTAATGCTTGTTAACTTCTAATAAGTGTGCCAAATTTAACTCTGCTTTGAAAAATATTTCAGGTATATCTCTGCACGTCAGCAGTGGAAGGAAAGCTGAGATGTGATATGAGTCCTTTACCTCTTTTTAAAGCCATGTGTACAGGTATGGTGAGTGAGTGAGTTTTTATACCGCTTTTAATAATATCCCAGCAATATCACACTGGGGACATAAGAAATGGGTTTCACACACTGTGCCCATGTTGGGAATCAAACTCTGGGCTTAGTATGATATTGCTAACCACTAAGCTACCCCACCATCCTTCAGGGTATGGTCCTGACACAGGGGAAAACATAATTGGAACAAACCAGAAATCAAACCTTGGAAGAAAGAGTGTTGGTGGATGACTTACTCATCCCTACTTCTAAACATCCAAGTCATGATAGGGCTATACAAGCCTAAAGTGTGCTTCTCACTATATATAAGGTCATCTCTTGTTTTCCCAGAATAACCGCATTTGAGATTTTTGTTTTGGAAGGAGAGGTTTTACTTTTCGGTAGTAAGACCTCTTCCCAGGTTTTACTTCTCCTAACTTTATATGATCATCAACATTCAAATGATTCAGGAGTGTCTGAAATTAATTGATGTCTGAAACTAATTCATGTTTAAACTCAAATTACAATGGTTCTTCCCAAACAAGATTGGAACTGCAAATCTCAGATTGGTCTGCAGATGCTCTACTGCACTGCCACCAGGCCGACGAAGGTGGTGGGGTTAAATTATCTACTTTTAGTTACTGTCATTTAATTGACTTTACACGTGTTTCGGTTACTGTTATGTAGCATCATTAAATGATGATCTACATTGTAATTACCCATCATTGACAGTATATATATTAGAGAAAACACTGCTCCTCCATTTTGGTCCACAATGTAAAACCATCGTGGTCGGGAAATCCCTCCCTCTCCAGTTTTACATTGTCTACCAAAACCTCGGAGGGGTATTTTCACCTATACTTAGCAATGTTCACTCAGGGACCCAAACATGTCAGGAATTGTTGACATATAGCTTGAAGTTTCATGAAATAACATTGATGATAATGTAAAATTGATCCTAACTTACTGATTTGGTTTTACCTGCTTTCAACAACACTTTAACATATGTTATGATTAAAAATGAGGGGGTCATGATTACTGTCACCTTAAACCACAACTGAACCACAAGTCACTACACCAACTAATTGTCAAACAATAGTTCAACAAGTGAAAACAAAAGAACATTTTCTCTTTTCATATTTATTAATTTCCATATTCAGTTAGAATTGCATAAAACAAAACATTCTTGAACAATGTATAAGTAATATATATGATGGAAAAACATTAAACATCATTAATAACAAGATCGTATATAGTGCATGCTGCACAAACCTGTATCACAGATAGGTATTGATGGAATGGCTCAAATATGGATGGAATGTGACAACCTGAGAGAGTCAGTCTGAATATGCAGATGATCCTGAAGTTCCCCAAATATCATCATGACTCTCTGACTCTCATCAAAATCAGACATACCATAGAGTAGTTGGGAGAAGATCCTACTTTAACAAGATTGCTATGAAACTGGTCTGTAGTAATTCTTAAGAAACATATACTGGCTGAGATGCATTAATTATTTACAAATGTGGACAGATATATTGTATCACTTTGTCACATGTTATGAATATGAACCGTCAATCACTATGATGACTGACAAGACTTTAAGAAATATTAAAGGAGTCGTTTTTCAGTATCAGACTAAAATCTTAACTGGAAGCTTCAATATTGTAACTTCACAGACTTTTATGATGAAACACACTCAGGTTCAGAGAGTATGGTTTTATGTCACTTTTAGCAGTATTTAAGCAATGTCATGGCTCGGGACACCAGAAATGGGCTCCACACATTGTACACATGTGGGGATAGAAACTGGGATTCAGCATGACGAGCAAACGCTTTAACCACTATTCTTTCTTTCACACTTTGGAGTTAAATGCCTCCACTTGTCCCTATATCCGTGAAAGTAAGACATTATGCGTATTCATCACATGCTATAGATCTAGAACTTGGCTGCAAAGGAACACTTTCATCTTTTTGATAAAAAGAAAACACTGAATTAAATTCAGATTTTATCAGGAAATATATTGGTTTTGTAGTAATATGGAAAACATTGTATGACCTTGACAATCGTAAAATTCTACAGTTTTAAGAATACATAAATCCATACAGCTTAAGATGGACAGCAAGAGGTGATGATTTCAAATGAGTTCAGTTTCTTTTGAAGGGTACACTTCTGAGCACTGTGGTGCTATCAGGACTCCATGGTTGGTTTAACATATTGTAATACTGGGGAAAGGTGTTCAGATGTCCAGATCAAAGTCATCACTGCTTTCCTTGGGTTGTGCACCAGACACATTTTCTAACTGACTGGCTAGTGAGGCCTTGATTACCCCATTCAGTGCAGCAACCTGAGATAGAGACAATAGGATGTTACTGGTAAACAAAATGGAATAGAAAATATCTAACAATTGCTTGTTTGTCAGAGTTAGCAATAACCCAGCTCTATAACAAGCCAGAATACTCTTGAAATGATACATGATAATGATTTGGTATTTCAACCCTTGCCAGAACCAACAATCAGATTTGAGGGCACAAGGAACTTAACAGACCATATCCACTCCAGCACAAAATGTTACAACACTTTAAGCCCCTGGTCGGTCTATACCCTTTGATGTTTGTCTTGCTCCAGACAGACCACCTAGTGATGTATTGGGCAATATTCCAAGACTTTAAGATGATATACAGTGAAACAAGTCACTGAGCTTGCCCACTGATTCATGTTTTTCTACAAGTAAATTGTATATATGGTACTGGTGACACATCTCACAGGCTTCTTTGGGGTAAAAGGTGTTCCAACTCACCTGATCCTCTGGCGGCTTGGGCATACACCTGAGCTGGTAGACTGTCACTTGGCCTTCACTGTCTCCCACCAGGATACACTGCAATAGAAACACAGGTTGTAGGATAGCAGTACTGTTAGCCAACATTCACAAGACCAGATATGATACAATATATTAATAAAAGAACATTTCGTGAACAACTGCCCATCATAACTTCATGTGAAAATCAAACAGAAACAATTTCACAAGCAACTGTTAGGGATCATGAGATGCTTACCTCAGAGTTTTTGGCAAATGTGACAGATACTTGTTTGGTGTCTGTTGTAGGGTTGTTGATTATTACTGGGTCCAGACTGTAAAACAAAACAGAAACTAACTACACATGCAACTTGGACCCAACTTGGATTCCAGTAGTCACAGATTATCAACTTGATACAAAATGATGTAAGTACTTCCTCTGTGAGTTAGGTGAAAAGGGCTTAAAGTCTGCTTCATGACACCACCAGGAGAATGAACGACTGATTTGACTCTCTGGGCAGACACCCTCTACGGCATGGAGTTGGTCATAGTACTGTAGCAAAACATAAGAGCACTGTCATGGTGCTTTAAGACCATTGATAACTAATGAAGACAAGCTGGGGTTTGAAGCACAATTTTCAGATCCTCGTCAAAGAATAAAGCTAAGAAGGTGTTAAGTTCTTACAAGGTACATAACACGCAAAGCCTATCAGACATGTCAACAACATTCAAACTTCTTGCAGTGACAGAAACAACAGAGCTCTGTAACATGGGAGTCACAACTCACGTGCTGACATTGAGGTCCCACACTTCTACTGCTCCCTCATTGACACATGCGAAAACTGTTGATGACCTCGGAGACCATGATATGTCATTTACTGCTTTCTGAAAGAGCAAATGCAACATTCTCATTGATCAACTCATAAAATAAAAAATGTGATGCAACATTAAGTGCTTCAATTTTCACTGCCTTGACACTGATCTCACACCATGTTCATATATTTCCAGTATGAACTGTAGATAGTTGTGTCTGGGTAAAAGGCAAATTGGAAATCTGCATTTCTTAAACTAAACATATTTCACAAATAGATGACGTCCAATATTAGTCATGAGTGGGTATGCTTTTACAAGAAGTTTAGAAATATTTCAGATATAAGAGAGTGGGGGACACCAGAAATGGGTTATACACATTGTACCCTGGTTCTTCAGTGCGAAAACAGAATTCTATATCACTATGTTACCCTATGCCCCAATTAGTTCCAAGACTGAGTGTACATACTGTAGATGAGAGGAAGGTTAGGATTGGCTTCTGCTGGTCCTGGTGCCATAGTCTGATGCTCCAGTCAGCACTGCAACTTAAGAAGATGTCTGGCACAAACGGTGACCACTGGATCTTGTACACAGGGCTCTGGAACATCATGACCAATACACTAAAATACACAACTTGTCTGAGCAGACGTCCTCTGTGGCTGGCCAGCGATACTGGATTACATTCACAATCTGACTGAGTAAATTCCCTTTATGGCTGGCCAAGACTGCCAGAAAGATTTATACAATATATGAACTATTTTCACACAGTAAATGAATGAGTGATGAGCTGGTTACCACACTGCATTCAACAGCATACACAGTTACATGTGACTTATAGTGGGAACATTCTTGAGGAGAAACATTGATCATGGACATGAATGCTGATCCCAACTAACAAAATTATCCTCTCAAAAGTGTACGATGATTCTTAGTTAGATAGAAGATAGGATCAGTAGAGAGTTGATAAACAAAAGCCATAACTGACCGTATGTCCAGAGTAACTCTCCAGATACTGCTCATTGTAGGAACAAGAACATTTGTGTATGTGGCCCTCCTCTGTGCCAGCCAGGTAGCTGAAAGTGGCAGAACATTACAGGTTTCAGTACATCATCAATGTGAAGGTTTTGAATCCTGTGATCTATGAGAGCCTTTGATAGTATAATAATAATAATAAAAGAAAACCACTATAAGCATAGCACCAACATCCAGCTCAACCACTCAGAGGTGCTTTGATTTTCCCTCAATCATCATACTAACAATCTCAACGCCCTTGGGATCATACAACTCTTTCAGCCACAAGGCACACACCAAGTTAATGTGGCTGCCCATCACTACGAGGTACCCATTGACAGCTGGGGGGACTGAATGCTACTTTGTACAGTATTGCATTACTTCCAGTCTAAACTGGTTAAACCAATGGGTATGGTGCTGACAAATGTATGCACAATCAGGGCAAACTGGGATTGAACTCACAATCTATTGCAAATCAGAAAACATTGTGGTACCCTAAAACAACTGTATTGCCTGTACCCCTGCTTGTCAACTGGGCACAAATACATGAATGAAGGGCATGCATCAGACATGTTCAGTTGACACACAATAAGTTTGTGTTCACTGCCTTTAACATATTTTGTTGGTTTTGAGTCATGACATTGCATTATTCATTGTTCAACATCAGCTGAGTCTGTATTTCTGTTATATCACTAAGTATCAACTTGATGTGGAAGACAAGCCTGAAGTGACTAAGTCTACTGAAGTTCCAAAATTTTACAACTTCGGAGAAATGGATGAACAAAGCACGTAAGAGACAAAATCACTGCAAAGCTGGGATTCAAACCCAGAAAATTACTGGCATGCATGAAGGGATGTATCTCTGCACAGTGAATGCATCACTAATTTTCCACCAAGTTTAGAACACTTACATATTGGTGTCTCTTGCGTGGAAGTCAAAACAGAGTCCGCCTGCTTGTCGTGAGATAAATGCTTCTCCTTTCTTCTCTCGTGTCTTGCCTCCGATTCTGGTGGGAACTCTCTTCAAACGCATCAGATCTGAAGTACAATTATGATCCTTTGTTCATAACACTATAATAAATGAATGATCAGAGTTTTCAAACTAAAACTCACTTTAGTGCCATTTTGCTCTTTATTGCTCCATCCAGAAAATTTGGAATCTGAGTGAGTGAGTGAGTATGATTTTACGCCACTTTAGCAGTATTCCAGCAATATCAAAGCAGGGGACATCAGAAATGAGCGTCACACAATGAAACCATGTGGGAAATGAAACCTAGTGTGATGAGCGGATGCTTTACCCACTAGGCTACCCAAACACCAACCTGGGGTCAGTAGTCATGTAGGTGAAACTCCCAATAATGCGTAAGGTGCTATCAAACCAAGAAACAATCACGGTTACTCTGGGATTCAAACCCACAGACTACTGTCATAAGTTTGGGGGACGCGATTTGCTGCAAACCTATAACATGTGCCAGTTTTGCCAAAGAAGTTTTGCTAAAGAAGTTTTAGAAATGCAAAAGGTTTCTTGTAACTGACACATATTAGTCAGATCTAATTCAGACTTTTTAGTTCTACTTTCAACTGATGAATCGAACAACATACTAACCATAGCTTTCGAAACCCTTCCTGATTGACCACTGTGTGACCCGTCCATCTGTGGAGATAGACACTATGACCTCTGCCCTCTCATCCCCGGACCCTCGCTCCTTTTCGATCCACCTGATCTGCCACACTGGTGCTGTGTGTTTACCTGGCGATCCGCTGTTAACAAAGCAAAATGTGAAGAGAGATTGTGAGAGAAAGAGACATAGTTGTAGTTTGTATTTACTGGTATGAATATACAACCAGTGAGACCTTCATCTCAGTAAAGCGTCTTTCATACCTGGAGACTTGTATATGAGCTTACTGTGAAAGTACCTTTGTGTTGTTGTGAAACATATAAACAGTGAATTTATAGGTAGTCTATTCCTGACAAGCCAAGTTTGATATCTAATGAAACATTACTACAATACAGAATCATATTCATGTACCTAGGAGTTAAAGTGAATGACAAGTGGGCAATTTACAACTACATATTGCCATCCTATCCCCTTTCCTGCATCCCACTCCCTTCCAAACACACAACACGCACCCTATCCAGTCTAATTCAACATTGACAAAATGTGTCTACAATCTCAATAATCCATAACCACTTGGGTATGTAAGCAATGGTATAAATCATAATTCTTCTTTTGTCAACAGCAGTGCAAAGAAATAAACAATGTATAGTCAACAAAGAAACACATCACAAGTTCTTCCTGAAAGTAAAGTTCTTCAAAATAGAGGACTGTGAGTGAGTGAGTATGGTTTTAGGCTGCTTTCAGCCATATATTTCATATATTTCAGCACTATCTGGCATTAGACAGCAGAAATGGGCTTCACATATTGTTCCCATGTGAGGAATCGGGTCTTTGGCGTGACAAGTGACTCCTTTAACCACTAGGATACTCCACCACCCCAACACCATTAAGACAGCATAAGAGATATATTTATGCTACCTAATACCTACAGCTGTAGTTCAGCTGAACTGTCAAGACGAGCACTGTCTCCTGTTTAAATCATTATAGAACACTTTAAGCTTATTGTACAGCAATCTGGGTTTCATTTAGCTCAAATATTGCTAAACTAGCCTTTCACTGAAATATAAAAGACATAGTTTTCATCAGATACATAATTAAAACTATACTTTGAAGTTATATGAACATGTTTGTTTCACACTCACAAATTATCCACTATTGGTTCATCTTTGGTATGTTTGACATTGTATATTGCCACTCCACCATCATACATTCCAACCTGGAGCAATAGAATATTCATGTAAAACACAAGAAAACTGAAAACAAGAACAAGCATCAAGACATACATGTAGTTTATAACTCTTGAAAAGAAAGTATAAAAATCCCTTTTAGGACACAGTCTCATGAACGACTATGAATACTATTCATAAAAACTAGATTTAGCTTTAATCATTGAAGGGTATTGCAACAATTCCCATCATATTCAAAGGAAAATATGCATAACTGATGTTACTATACTTCCCATCAAAAGGTGAGACTCACTGTATGTTGCACATACATACATGGTTACATTAAAGATTGATTTCTCCACTAACTTGGGGACACCAACTGCAAACCTTATGCAGATGAACTGCACGAGGATCATGCATGAAATTGCTGACAAAAACATAAATATGTGCATGTGCTGCATGTGAACAGCTGCGTATGGTGTAAAGAGTTTGCTAGGGATTCGCCAATTTTCACAGAGTTTTATCATTTCTTGAACTCGAGACAATAATCTTTTGAATGTTACAAATTTGTTTTACAATACATGAGTTCATGTTAATATAATATTTGGTTCCTGGAATATTTTGCAATATTTAGTTTAGAATAGTTGCTTGAAGTAAGTGGCTATTTACAATGGTGAATCTAAACTTACGTAAAAGTACGTAATAATTCTCCAAGGTCAAATGGAGAGATAGCATAAATATCTGGTAAAATAAGGTGGGGTGGTGGGGAAACCTGGCTTCTTTTTAGTAACATGATACGTACATTCTGTGGCTAGTTCCATATCAGCAAGAATATTGGGTGTGGGAGGTGTCATACTAATCACTGGAGAACAGTTTTACTACAGTTTTAACCTAAAAGATTGGGACTGTTCTAGCATTTGGCCTAGGATTAATAACAAAAGAGATCGTGTCATCTCACTGGGTTCAATGCATATCATTACACCACATTATCGTAAGCCTTAATACTTACTGCTAGTAGGTTCGGGTTTGCTGTAGAGAAGTCCAGTGCGGTCACACCTTCCTTGCAGGAGAACACTCTCTCAGGGAACTGACACAGAAACAGAGAATATCAAACATAAACACCACAGGAAAGAATAAACAACTCTCTACAGATTGTTTCATTGAAGTGAACATTGTTTGGTTTTACTAGTCAAACCAATGGTTGACAATATAAGCATCAGTCTATAATGTTCAGTTGGTATGACAGCATGAGTCACAGGCCCACATGGAAACCACCCACACCGCAGTAGTTGTTTTATTAAAGCACAAGAACCTGACATGTGCATTAGAAAGTATGTGAGTTTAAGATGAGGCAAGATGATGAGAGTAAACCATAAATCACTTGTTTTCAGAGTTTATTGCTTGCCCTGCATAAATGAGTCAAAACATGCTTACTGTCTGTACTCAGTCCTTCCTATCTGTAGCTAAACAGAAGTCTAGACCACTAGTTCAGACCTGTATGTTACAAGTCAACGAGAACCATTATCATTCCATTTGCCCTAGTCAGCACTTTGTAGAAGCAACCCCACTAGCAAGCTGGCATGAATTTCAAAGGCTCGTCACTGGAGACCGCCACTGAACATTAAAGCAGAATGTTTTTGAAAGGACTTCTTCATCAACAGCCTTCTGCTGTAAAATATTAATGAAGTCACACTTACCTCTGGGTTTTTAAGTGACCATCCACAAATATACCCTCCTTTCTGGTTGGTAAATTCAAACTGACCATATCCAACTGCAATTAGGTCCTAGAAAGGAAAAGCATTTTATTGTGAGCAAGTGGAGAGGGTGGTTTAAAATGAATGTGTTGCCTGTTCAGTATACACTGGGACGTCTCCCTTTCAATTAGCTATTACATCAAGAATGGGTTATTGACGACTTACCTGAGAATACCCATAAAGAATCAGAAACAGAAAAGTTCACATAAAAGCAAACCAATATTTTCATACTCCAAAGAAACTGTTTAAATGTCCCACTTTTCACGTGATCTACTCACAGGGTTGAGTCTGTTCCAAGTCATACAGGACACATTCCGGCCCTTGGTCAGTGGACAAGAGTAGGACCACAGACGGTCCAGGTTTGGACCCATATCAGCCACACTGGTTTGCGTCATACTGGACACTTCTCGATCTATGTCTGTTGATGGATTTTAGTTAGCACTGCTTAATGCCACTGATTACAATAATTCAGTTACAACACTATGTGAAAGGGGGAGGAATCATGGCACTAGGATGACCACTATTCCTATTCTTTAACACTCCCTAACCCGTTCCATTGAGTAATCTCAAAGGTACAACTGTTAAGGGTTAAAGTTATGTCATGACTGACTTAGCATTTAGCACACTTTCTGGAATGAGAATTGCCATACCTCAGGCATTCCACACTTGAGCAAGATCAGACAAAGGATTCGAACCAGTGAGCGGAAGATCCACAGAATTACGTCACAAAATACATGGTGAGCATGTTTTCACACTATGTTCATTTACCCTTATAGCAATACTTCAGCAATTTCACAGCTGGGTTTCAAACATAAAGCATGTAAGGTGTAACAAGAACGTAATAGTTCTTTAGTGTAACAAGAGTAAGCTTATGCCAGAAAGTCTACAAATTTAGTAAATACATTACACAAAACACTATCTATCCTTTACATGAACTACTGCTGTTGATTGATCTGACATCAGACTATTGATTCCTACCACATCAAACTTATAGTTTCTTTTGGGTGTTCAGCATTTTCAGAAGTCGTAAATCACAAGTGCAATGTGTAGCTTACCTGTAATAATGCTATATCCTCTATACAGGGCCTGTTTGGGTTGGTATGAGTTCAAGTTGAGATTTCTTTCCATGATGAATAAATCACGCTTAAGGTTCTCAGACTGGAAAAAAATATTGCAAGTCTGTATTTGTGTTTTGGTTATAAAAAATGTGCCAGTGAGTTTTGAATTTTCAGACACTGTCTTGGGAGATCAAGTGATATTACTTGGCCAACCCTGCAGAATAAAGTCACTTGCAATAATTAATACAGAAACTGTTCAAGATACGTATATATTCAGATTTTGGTCATTTCTGAACAAGTCTTTGAAGGACATTTAGAAGTGGAATGCATGGAAAATGCAACTTCTTCATAGCAAATAACATGATGTGTGCAAGCGTATGCATGCAACTTCATTGTGCTTTCCTTTTCTGACTAAAAAATAAATTGCCAGCTTTATTTAGTTTAGTTAATATAGCAAACTGAACCACTGATGAATCTATCACAATGTATATCACCTAAATGCTCCTTGTCATTAAGACTGTCATCTTTGGATATTTAACTGCCCTGAGAACAATGCTGGGGATAACTGTTTGATTTATCACCACTGGTGTCAGTTTAACCTTTTCATTCACTGCTGGCGTGAAGTTTTATAGAAATGATAAAATTCCATGTTTGTTTTTAAAAAGTAAATTCTTGTGTTTCTGGTCATGTATGTCTGCATCATCAACCAGCCTACCTTCAGTATCTTTTCCTCATCATGAGCCTGTGCATCCGTCGGCATGGATGATACTCCTGTCTCCTTGCTGGCAAATACACTCTCTGACCCAGCAACTGACGAGGCCACAGTTGCTCGACTTTCTGAAATGACAGACAAACCTACCAGTTTGATTTTGGTATTGATTTACCAGGAATTAGACCAGGCAAATAGGGACACGTCCCTCAACCACTGCTTATATATCATTGTTTATTTCAAAGAAAAGTGAAGGTTTATGCAATACCTGAAGCTATAAAGTACATTGAAGTAACAACTTTTTTCCTATATGAGAAAAAAAACAAACCCCACAAACAACACTACTGTCACCAAAGATAACATAAAATTATTTAAAATCGTAGATGTTTGACTCTTCATTGCTTTGATGAAGTAACAAGGAACTACAGTTGATAAATACAGAAGTTAATTCATCTATCTTTAACTATTGTGAACCCAAGATGCAAATGAGACAGCTCACAGAAGCATGAAAGCTGTTCCAAAGAAAAGAGCCTTTGTGTTCATAGTGAATAGTTTTCCAACTGGTTTGTGAAGAAGATAAAGATCAGACACTGACAGTGCAAGGAGATTCCTATCAGATATTGTCGTGTTGGGAGGAAAAAGGCCCTAGGATTTTGGACATTTTGTGTGAAGAGATTTTAAGTTCCTAATTTCAAAGAACCGCTTTTATCTCTTTGAATAAAATTGCAACAGACCAAAATCCCATGACTTTCTTCCTCCCATCCACCATGACCACCACCAGAATATGAAATGGTTCGAGCCAATTCCAGACTAATTTTAATGATATAATGTAAAACTAAATATTAGAACCCTTCTTTTTATTAGTTCCATAACCAGTGGAAACAACATGACTGCTGAAGTTAAAATATTTGTTACTATTGAAATGATATGAAAGGGCAAATAATAAATAGTCTAATGTTTGAATTTTAAAAGATTTAATGTAGAATTGGGGCAAAATACCGACAGACAAAGTGGGCAAGCAAGAAGGAGTATGGGAGACAACTCCATGGGACACTTAAGCAAAATGACATAAAAATTGGCATAGAGCTTTCATTACATGGAAAAGTCTCCTCCAGGAGGATTTAACAACATTAAACACAGTTACCTTCACTCTGGTGCCCGTAATTGTACACATAATCA
Source organism: Haliotis asinina (assembly GCF_037392515.1). Taxonomy (NCBI): domain Eukaryota; kingdom Metazoa; phylum Mollusca; class Gastropoda; order Lepetellida; family Haliotidae; genus Haliotis; species Haliotis asinina. Next base: position 29,862,356 of record NC_090286.1, on the reverse strand, counting down.
GTGAATTCATATCGGTATTATTAATATAAAATACATAACGTTAATAACGTTAATAATAGGAACTCTCTTGTTGACAGTTGAATAACCTTGTGCTTACCTCAGGACCCAACACATATTTTTATTGCTTCTTTGAGTGGTATTTTAGAAGATGAGAAGTACAAGAATTGCTTTGATGTGGTCAGAGATGGCTGAATTGCAGTCAGAATTGGTAACAGAGGTCTGATGTTCTTTTACTGAAGAGTTAATGGGTCGGGACGTTTCACCAGTTACATATGTGACATTGTTACATTCAGTATATATATAAATATCTACCTCCTGTTCATGTTCCATTAATGCTTGATAATGGTAAAAGAATATGTATCGAAACACTGCTCTTACAAATAAAGAAGCTTTTATACACAAGTTTGTTCTATATTATATTTTTATTGTGTCATACCTTACATTTGTGTGTACTGGGCATACATTTCTGCACCACAAAAACAATATTAGTCCAATCACGATCAACAATGCCAGTGGGAACCCATTCTAACCATGTACAGATCTATATTACTTATTTGTGATATAAAACTCAAAAATGTAAAAGAAATTGTCATCATACAAAACAATGTCCAAAAGATGAACAGTGCATCTGAGATGTATGTGAATATAAAAGAGTGTCGAAACAGAATCCTGTATCTCAAAGGGAGAGAATAGCTTCATACAAATGTGACAGCTGAAGGCACAAGCATGTATAAACTAGCTAACCATGTCATGCAGTATAGCTCACCTGTCAGTCGACTTGCGACTGATCTCACAATGATGGAACCTTGGGTTAGACACACACAGCAAAAAAGTTAGCTAAATACAAGCTTGGTACAAGCTCACTCAGGTTATACTGATAAATACAGGGCTACACAGCCTCTGATGAATGAAAATACACATCCTTGTATTTCCAGGTATCAAATATCAATTCAATAAAGATAAATGCCCCAAACTTCCTACACCCAAAGCTAATGTTTTGGAAGTAAATCTCTCACCACCAACCGAGCACAAAGTTTCTGATGCTTAAGTGAGTCTAAACTTTAAGATAATCCATCTTCAAAGAAGTTACTGATTACTAACAAGTTGTTGATATTCTTAATCAAATTGACAGACAATAATGTAATTTTCTGTATAAAACCGATATTTTATATTTATCGTGACTCATGCTTAATTGCTTGTCTCCTTCTTCTGATGAAAGTTAGTGGAATACTTGAAATCCCTATGAAGATCCCTTCTTCAAAAGAAAACATAAAATCACACTCATCCATGAGTTCCCTCCCTTTCCTCTACATTTTTGGCACCAATATTGGTCACATTATCAGCGATATTTGTCACTCTCTCAAAACACAAACATTTGCAGGGAAATCCAAGTGACAAAGGGGAAGTTATGAAGGGGAAGCTGGGAGGGTTGACCTCATGAGTCAGTATAAGTGTAATATATCAATTTTATTCAGAAAATTACACATTTTTCCTTATCCTGAGTCATGCTTGATTGCATAAACAATCAAATGGATATGGCAGTGGGTCATGCCACTTCTTGCAAAACATCCTGAATACCCCCCGAGGGAACTATACTGCACTGTTCTCCTTTTCAACTGGTATCGTAGAGGGAGCAACACTTTGATGTGTGCATGGACTCTCAATCAACCACCTCGTTCAGTGAAGGTATGAACAAGTAAAATGATAAGGGTGAGTTATTTTTTGCGGCTTTGAGGAACAGTGAACTGTTGTGCTACAACAAGGGGGATGAATTGGTGAATGTCTGAGACATCCTCTGCAGTAATGTCTCTGAGATAGTGACTTACAAACACTGTATCTGATTTTAAAAAAACCCAACCCTCCGTGGTTGCTGTAACTGAGAAATTTCCATGGAAAGTGAGCGTAGATGAGAGTGCTCTTATTTCGTGTGCATTAAAGGCTCGTGGTGGCTCAAGTCCTGTTGCCTTATATGCTCGTAATAGAACAGTTCTTATCCAGATCTAAACTGTTGTTCATGAAATCTCTATAGATGTTTCCGTAGACAACAGAATAAATAGATGCTTAAATTTCTGCCTCCTTGTGTGTGTCAGTTTTAGATAGATCTGGAGAGCCCTAACTGGACACAAAGATAGATCCTGTGTATCATGTGGTCTGCATGCTGTAAGCAGCACTGGAATGTGAAATTGTCTATCAGGTTTTCCTGGCAACTGAATTTTAGCCATGAAATCCCAAAGTTGCCCCAAATGAACCATATCATGATTTGTGGAGTTGAACCGAGTTTGTGCAAAATCTAATGCACATCTGGGCTGCCGTGGCTAGGGCAGTTAAAAAACAGTGTTTTCTGTGTTCATTACTCAAAGTATGTTTGATCCAATGGTATTTGTATTCCTCACTAGTGAGGAGTTGTAAAACAACATTCTGATCACAAGCCGAAGCTTTGAATGTATGTGGTTTATCCTTTGAATAATCTGAGTAGGTGAAATAACGTTAGAATTCCGGTACTTCCGTTAACTTCACGCCTGATTTCATAGAGATTACCAGTAAATGATACACAAATTTTTAATCATTCTTAACCATAAAACCATAAACCGGAAAATTTAGATAATAGTCAGAAAGAACAAGGGAAAAAGTGCTGTATAGGGACCCCAAGTCGCCCACACAACTTTCCTCTTGGGCAAAGAAGGAGAGAGTGACAATATAGCTGGTCTCGTGACCAACATTTGTGCCAAAGCACAGAGGAAAGATGGGGTACTCGTGGGTGAGTGTGATTTTATGTCTTCTTTTGAAGAAGGGAACTTCAAGGGATTTCAACTGTTCAACTAACTTTTGAATAGAAAAGGGAGACAAGCAATTAAGCATGAGTCAGGATGAGGAAAAATATAAATGCTGTAAAATGTCTTCATGAGAAAAGAGAATATGTTTAAGACACTGTCAGCGGACAAGTCAAGTACTGTGTCTATTTTCAGCATCGTGTCATGGGAACAAGACAGATACAAAACATGGAGACAAATGGAGACTGAAAATGGATAAACCATGGTACTACAATCTGTAACATTATGTGTAAAGCCAGCTCATTTGGTTAAGTTCAGAGAAGCCAAGCCCACAATGTGGCTTTTGGCTTTTAGAAATATCCGTGATAAACAGGGTCTCAAATTTGAAACATTGCAACATACAAATGTAGGTAGAAAATTAAACATTAAAATTAATCATCACTGTCTAACAACTTACTAGCCTTTGTTAAAAGAACAGGCTTGCATTATCTATAAATAGACAACAAAAAGAAAGAGAAAGAACCTAAAAATTGTCAACTAAACTATAACCATTAACATCATGTTGTCCTCATCTCAAGCAGAGAAGAGAACTATCAAAATATATACAACTGTCACTGAACCGATACTATAGCTGAACCAATCAAATTGAGCTGACCATCCAGTGTACATACCTGGCCTTGCACTGCCCCCTCTGACCAGGGTGGTCTCCCTGGACACTGGGGCTGGTTCACCCTCAGCCTGCTCTGGGCTTTTAGGACTCGTTGGGCGACTGATCGTTCCTTCCTCTTCTTCCTCTGCCTCCTCCTTGGCTGATGGGGAAAATATCAAGCATTGATCTAGGGATCTAAAGTACCATAATAACAAACTAACATTCACAGAGATCTGTCAGTTGTAAATAGAAGGGCTCATTACAGTGACTTTACAGGTAATATTTATATTAGAATATGATGGTTACTCACCCTTGGCTTCTTTTTCTATGGCCTCATATGTATCATACATGTCCCAAGTGGTTGACAAGATACCTACGTCCTGTGGAAACAAAGCAAATGCATGATAGTCTGTGTAATAGTTGGATGCTTCAGTCTATGACACTGGACACAGCACACGATCACATGGATAAGGAATGTGCTGCTCACAAGTGAAAAATATGAGACAATCTGTTCACTCCAGATTCTCTAAGTACTGTCTGATTTCCCCTCCAGGAACCATGCTGTTGTTTGATTCACTGGTTAACAACAGGTAGGTACATGGCAAAGCGGTCATACATATTCTTGGGTAATGGAGTTAGCTAGCTCCCTCCCATCGACTTGAATTGGCAAAACATCAGTAATTTCTGTACATCATACATGAATCATTGTTATTTGAATTAAGAGTTACTACCATGAAGTACTGTATAGGTTCAGCATTCCCAGCTGACTACATAGAAATGTAACATGCTTGTAAATGGAGTACACTGAAAATAATAGAAGAGGGCTCAGCTAGTCATAAAGCATCACTTAAGAGTGAGGTAAGGTAATAATGTATGCAGCTTTATGAGCAGGCATTGTGCTGGATATGAGAGCCATATATGCAGACCTTTACTACTACCAAGAGACAGGTTCAGGCTAGCAGTCTCAAATACTTCAGCACATACTGCTGTATTATGTGTATAGGACCATAAAGTCTTCACAATGAACCTTGGGCATCTTTATCATTCGGTACACATGGACTGGGAAAGGCAGGGGCCATGGGCCATTTTGCATGTTAGAATAAAAAATGGCCCATCAAAATTTTGAAGTTTACTATTGATGCAAGGGCCATGGCCCATTCTTAATTCAGAAAATGGCTAGTAATCCTGAAAATGGCCCACTATCAAAGTTCTCTTTCCAAATCCCTGCTTACAGTGACAACTCAATGAAACCTTGATTTGGTCATGCATTGATACGACTTCTTACATTGTAAACAATCTTAGTCGTCTGAATATTCTTGGTCTTTGGTGGTTCGTTGAATGTGTTCATGCCCCTCTCTGCATACCGATCATTGCCGACACGACTCTTTACCAGCTGCAACACAGTCATTCATACATCGCCTTAGATTATGTCACAGAATACGTGAATGTGCTATACCATGGTGAAATAGCCAACTGGGCCTTATTGACTTCTATTATACTTGTTACCCAATATATGCATATATTAACCTAGATTATTGATATATGTCACAATTGCCTCATACCGAATCTGCCAACTGAATCTTATTGACTTATTGTTTTATTTACTACCCAATATTCATGCTATGTATCATATTAAATATACATCAATGTGCAATACCATTTAGACAAAGTCAACTGAATCTGGCACAGGATAACAGATTTTTGAATGACATCGAATACTGCTTAACTCGGCAAAAGTAATGCTGCAGCGATTTGCAGTTGGTAATTTTGAAATAGAAAATTGTAGAGATATTGTTGAATTCAGCAAGTGACTGTAATGCTTGCAACAAATATCAAAATGTGTACCCATGTTCAGAACAAAACTGAGGTCTTCATTGTGATGAGTGAACATCTCAACCACATCTATACTACTGCCATTTTGCAACAGAAAAGGAAATGAGTCAGAAAAAGACAACATTTACCTCTTGGTACTGCTCATTCCTCATCTTGACATGATCAGCCTCATCTGACTCAAGAGAGACGCACACAGCTGGCATGTCCAGCAGCCATATTGTCTCCGTCTCCGTCAGGGTCAGGTCCACCATCTTCTCCAGGTCCATCTCTGTCAGGATTTCTTTCACCTCCTCTCGCCGATGTCGGATATCTGTCAGTAAATCAACATTTCTCATCAAAACCACCTTTTCATTAGACAGCAGTAATACGTTGTAGCAAGTGAAATTTGTTGTATACCATTTTCAGCAATATTCCAGTAATATCACAATGGGGAACACCATAAATAGGCTTCACACATTGTACCCATGTGGGGAACCGAACCCGGGTCTTCAGCATGACGAGCAAATGCTTAACCCCTATGCTATCCCATTGCCCGAAAACATTATAGGGATGTGAGCAATCTGCTTAGGTTTCTATTGGGGTCACAAGCATCATTGTCATGATATGGTACAAAGTTCCTGCTACAAAGCATTGTTGTGTGGATATGATATTAAAGTCAAACAGGCATGCCATACTTTTTCGTAAGTTCACTGACCAGGAAACTACTTAAATCAATGCTGTCAACATGGGAATCTTTCCTAATGCCACCCTGATTGAGAGGCTATCACTGGCTATAATCCAGCCCATGTTTTAATGCAAATATATTTTTCCCCAGAAGAGATTACTGCAATGCAAACTTCCCTGATTGCAATGGCAACACATAAAGTTACCAGGACAAATGTTCCATGGTGTTTGTGCCTTAATCGTTTCCTTAATTCTGACAAAAGATTGGCAAGAAAGTTTATATTTTGGATAAACAAATCCCACATCAAATTCCAAAACCAGGGACTGTAGTTAAAACTCTATCAAACCTGTAGAGGTTGCAGATTCCTCCCTATAAGCAAACAGCTGGAGGGAGAGAGCTGACAGTCAAATTTTGTCCGCGTCTACTAGAGAGTGCTGTACAAGAGGGTGCCGCACCATTGACAGGCATATGAAATGCTGAGATAGCCACTGAGTAACCTTGAACAACTGGCTTCTAACCTGGATTGGAGGAACTCCAAAACTATGACTTAATCTGCAGAAAAGGATCAGGATTTCCCTGTTAGAATTCCACTTGCCTACTGGTGATTCTGGACAGTGGCCAAGCCAACCACTGAATCATGGGATTCAAGTGTGGTAGTCTGTTGAAGGAGAAATGGTCAGATCACAAGAGTAATAGTACAGGAGGCTGAGCCTGAAATCTGATAATCACTGAAAACCAGTTTTGTGTCGACCAAAGAGGTGCAAGCGGCACAAGTAGTCAAGCTACCTGTGAGAGGACCTTGGGAATGAGTTGTATTAATAGGAAGGCCTACAGTATCCCGCCCATCCAATCCAGCTGGAAGGCATCCCCCTCTTATCCAGATTCAGGGATCATTGGCTATCATCATTGGATCTGGAATATGAGTGTAAAACACTGGTATCTGGTTTGTCACCCATGAGGCAAAGAGATCCACCTGGAAGGGCCATAATCCTGAATACCCCCAGATGAGCATCCTGACTTGAGGATTGCTCTCAAATTTTAGAGTAGGCTGATCTCGTGCTCTGATGAAAGTAGTGAGACTGACTAATCACCCAAAACACTGCAAGAGCCTGTGAATGATGCATCTGTTTGAATTGAAAGCACTGGTTTCGGTTACTCCAGAAGAAGTCCTCTGGGTAGGTTCAAGGCTGCTGAGGGACAGCTGCATTTCCCTTGCCTCTTGCCTTCTTGCCTGATTTAGTCTGCAGTGGAGCAATCCAAGGCCATAACTGCTTTAACCTTGGTCCATCAGCTCTCCCTATAAGCCCAAGAGATATGCTAAGTGGACCACCACCCATAGCTGCTGTAGCATGTTAGGGTACGGCTCCTCTAAGCAGCGGTACGCAGAGTTCAGTGTCCTGTTGGTTGGGAATGTTGGTAAACACACTCATCCGCCACTGGCGGTTGGAATAGTGCCTTCTCCTCCATTGGATACCATTGGCTAAGATCAGGCAGATGAAAGCACGAACAGGTCTCAAAAGGAGAGGATTCATTAAATACCTCAGTGAACAGTGACAGCAGAATGCACAGCCTCACCTTGACAACCTTGCTGGGGGCAGAGGCCTTACCCTGGAAGTCAGAACTCTCGCTTGGGGACAACCACCTGAGGCAAAATGGCTGTGATGCGCTCTCACGCCTGCCTCGGGACAACGTGATTACGGGACCTCACCCAAGTAGGTCCTGTCTCCCCTCATACTCCTTCCCCATCTCCCTCATCGCGTTCTTTGACGATCAAGCTCTCACAATCAAGAGAGGTCACTCACCTAGGCTGCAGCAGAGGAAGACAATGAAGGGCTCAAATGGTTGAGGTCGCCATGTCCCTGGCTCAAGCTCGAGCAGCAGCTCCAAGGTGGATAGGCTTGCCAAAGCATGATTCCCTAGTGGACTGGTGTGGCTCTTGCCTGGTCTCCACTCACCTGCAGTGCCAGAGTCGCCTCTCACCTGCAGTCCCGGCAAGACCTGAGCTGCCTCCAACCAGGGGCAAAACCTGCATCTGACCAGGGCCAAAACATAGGTTGGAGCGAGGTCCCAGGGTCAGCCTGTCACTGGAGCCAAGACTCTGATAGGGTTGAATAGGACTTGGCCTGAGCTTGGGTCATGTCTCCCACTAACAGATGCCAGATCCATCCCTCTTTACCACTTGGTACTGAGCTCCGCCTGGAGCCCAGACACTGCATCATCATTAAGGGACTTCACTGACACCATGTGTTGCTTCAAGAGAATGGAGATTGCATCTATGATAATTGCGGGTGTAGGTGCAGGAATATGTTCGGTATGGACACAAGAAACAATAGCAAGGGGCACATCCTTGGCGACTTGTCTTTTTTGCCCCAGGCTCAGTGCAGCAGCAAAGACAGTTCAGGAAGCGGCCTTCTTCATATGTGAGGGTTGGTCTTGACCCCAGATATATTGATAACTAGGGCTGCATGGTATTACCAGTATAGCGGAATATCGCAATACGCTTTTCATATGATACATATTGCAATATTATTTCTGAGAAACGGTATATTGGGTAAAGAACATATTAAGTCTTCTGGTGATATTCTTTACAGGGGTTAAAAAGTCCCATTGCCCTACGCCCAGTATAAGTCAGTTTTCATTTCTGGCAACTAAATAATGGTATCTTACTTGCCCATGGGCTACTAGATAATTTATACTTGCGGTTTCAAACTGCAAATAAACTGGTATTTCATTTCATATCTGCCTAAATGTAGCTATTAAATTATGTGATGATAATAAAGTAGGATTATCTGTCTTGGCTATTTACCACTTTTCAATAAATAGTCCAGTAAACATTATCATCAAAAACCATGTTGATCTATTCTTCAGAATTTCATTATCATGATTATGTCATAGAAATCAGGGCAAGTAGAAAATTAGTCAGGACAAGTTACTTTCTCAAAGTCACCTACCTTGTAGCAAGTGGCTTTTAAATATTTTTTTGGATCCCTACTTTATGTTTTGAATCAAAATTTCATTCACAACAAATTTCACCTTTGTCATCCAATGGCAAAACAGCATACTGCAATATTATGAATAGTGTTATGAAAGAAAATTATTAAAATCTAAATATTTTAGATATTTAAATACTTACCTTACCATAGGTCTTATGCATATTACCTCAAGCTTCGCTAGTAGAGATCAGACAGACGTTGATTCGCCATTCCCTGAATGGCTACCTCGTATAATCTACGGATGTAGTCACGGAAGTGACGTGATCTCCCTACTCGCGGGAAAGCGAGCCATCCCAAAATTCACTTTTACTGGCAGCAGGAAAGAAAGGTCCGATGAGTCCAAAGTGGGGAGGAGCATCCAGCGTTGGGAGGGAGTCACCGCCCTATGGTAAGGTAAGTATTTAAATATCTAAAATATTTAGATTTTAATAAATTTTTAACTTACCTTACCATAGGTCTTATGCATATGGCTTCGACAGAGAGGACGGTGGTGTGGACTCCGGAGGACCTTCACATCTTCAGCAGACCAAGCACATGCACAGGAGACCCGGGAGACCAATGCCAACGTCACAGGGCAAACCTGGAAACAGGACAAAGGATAACCCAAGGGAACTCCAAAGAGAAACCGACGCACCCAGAGGGTGAGGTTAATCTTAAGACCAAAGGTAAGAACAACACAATTACCTAATGGGCGGAAGGCTGGGTGAGTTGCTGTGCAACCACCAACGGGCCAAAAGACTGAAGCCCCTCCATGTCCTCGACAGCCAAGTCCCTCAGGTAGTGTGAGGCAAAAACGGTGGACGACTTCCAAAAACAACCCTCCATAATCCGTGGCACCGTACAGTTCCTGTGGAGGGCCATAGTGGACGCCAGGGCTCTAATTTCATGGGGGTTGTTCGCCGTCGGATGGGGGAGTTTCTTGGCATCGTACGCCGCCAGGATAGTCGCACGAAGCCACAGAGCAATAGTGTTTCTATTAACTTCCCCCTTGCACGATGAAGAAAAAGGGATAAACAGTCTCTTTCGGGAATGTCTCTTCAAGGCAGACCTCTGGATGTAATATCTAAGGGCCCTGACTGGACACAGGAACTCCTCCTCCGTATCATGTCGTCCGAGGATGGTCGATAAAGGCGGGATGGAGAACCGTCTATCTGGTTGCCCGGGAAGCTGATTCTTGGCAATGAAGTCCCACAGCAATCCCAAGTGGACTCGACCATGCCTAGCTTGTTCAAAACGCACTTGTGTGACATCCAGGGCATGAATCTCACTAACTCTAGCTGCCGTAGCTAGGGCAAGTAAGAAGACCGTCTTCCTGGACAACAGCTCGAAGGAAGCATCCTCTAGGGGCTCATATGGGGAGCCTCTCAAGTGTTGCAAAACAACATTCAGATCCCAAGCTGGAGGGCGGAACTTGACCTTCTGGTCCTCCAACTTGAACGCCTTCAGCAGGGCAACCAGTTCTGGAACTTTAGAAATCTGACGATCCGTCTTGACCGCCAAGACGGAGTTCAATGCTGACAAGTAGGTACCCAACGTACTCCCTTTGAGATGCTTGGAATTACGTAGAAACATAAAAAAATTCGCCACGAACTGTGGGGAAGCTGTCATGGGATCCTGTCATCTCTGAGCACAAAAGCTTTCAAATGAGCGCCACTTGTCATCATAGAGGGATCTGGTGGATGTCCGATGAGCTCGGGTTATGGCATTCGCCACATGCAAGGAATAGCCTTTCGCCCTTAATGCCTTCTGTAAATGGTCCAGCCGTGCAGATGGAATCTCAGCGGATCTGGATGGAGTTGTTGGCTGTGCGGATGACGAAGGAGGTGTGGCCAATCTGGAAGCTGAACCGGATCTCCGCTGACGAGGCGTCGCAGATCGGGGAACCACGGTCTGGCTGGCCACCAGGGCGCGACCAAAAGCAGTCTCAGGTTCTGTGTCTGCTTGATCTTGCCAATCACTTCTGGGAGAAGAACGGGTGGTGGAAAAGCGTACGCGTCTAGACCCTCCCACGACAGAGATAGAGCGTCGACTGCCCAAGCCTGTGGATCCGGTACGGGAGACACGTAAGTTGGTAGCTGATGGTTGAAGCTGGTGGCGAAGAGGTCCACCAAGGGTCTCCCGTGGCGAAGGCAAATCTGACGAAACACGTCTGGATGAAGCATCCATTCCGTCGGTGAAGGTCTGCCTGGGCGCGACAACGTGTCTGCCAGAATGTTCTTGCAGCCGGGTATGTGTCGAACCCTGATTGTGATCCTGTTGCTGTCTAGCAGATCTGCTAACACGAACATCTGGTCTAGAAGTTGCTTGGACCTGGTCGTGCCCTGATTCCGGATAACCCAGACGACTGTGGAGTTGTCCGACGCCACCAGGAGCTTGGTGTTGGACAAAATCGGTAGCCAGCGGCGAACTGCTAGAATGACGGCTTGCAATTCCAGGTTGTTGATGTGCCACAACCTTTCGGCGTCGGACCACAGCCCTGAGGTCGTTCGGCCCGCCAGATGGGCGCCCCACCCTAGTAGAGACGCATCCACGAACAACTCGTGGTCGTGACTGGAGTCTTCCAAACAGACGCCGACGCCGACATTCGATTCTACCATCCACCACCGGAGATACTGATGTAGATGTGGAGGTAGAAGAACCCGTGACTTGAGGTCGTTCATCTGGATGAATGGTGACAGAAACCTCTGTAAGGGCCGTAGCATAAGGCGCCCTCTGAGAGTAAGATCCTGCGCCGATGTCAAAAGACCCAACAGAGACTGCCACTCTCTGAGGGTCATGGGTTGAGAGAGACCTCGATCCGCAAACGCCAGAATCTTTAGCCATCGATCTGGAGGGACCCTGACAAGATTGTCTTTTGTTAAAAATAATCCCCCGATGAAGGTCAGTTCTTGAGTTGGTTCCAGATGTGACTTGTTGGTGTTGACCATCCAACCCAGTTGATGCAGCAGGCGGGTGGAGAAGTCCAAGTGTTTGCGTAGCAGTAGAGGACTGCCGTGGTTGAGAAGGCAGTCGTCTATGTATGGATCGAAGTCCACTCCCCTTAGATGAAGAAACCTGGTAACCGGAAGCGTGATGCGTGTGAAAAGCCACGGGGCCGTAGAAATGCCAAACGGAAGCACCCTCCACTGGTAATGTATTCCGTTGAAGACGAACCTCAGGTACTTCCTGTGACGCGGATGTATGGGAACATGTAGGTAAGCGTCCTGTAGGTCCAGACTGGCTAGCCAAGCCCCGGGAGACAATTTGGCTCGAATCTGCTCTAGGGACGTCATTCGGAAATGAGGAGGGTCGGCCAGATACTGTCTGTTGAAGACCGCCATGTTGTGAATCATGCGCATCTTGTCGGAATCTTTCTTTGGCACCAGGAAGATGGGTGAGTAGAACCCCGGGGAGCGGTGGGGTTCCAGCACTGTCTCTATGGCTCTCTTGGATAACAGAATGTCGATATTGGACTCTAGGAGAGCTAGTTGGTGTTGAGGATATATCCGCGACTGGGGAGTAGATGTCAGCGGTGGAGTCTCGACCAATGGTAGTTTGTAGCCGGACTTCAGAATCTTGCTTACAAACGGATCCTCTAGGAATGACCAGTTGGGCCAGAAGATCCCTAGTCTCCCACCTACTGGAGTCGGATGGACAGGTACGACTGGGGGTGGGAGGTCCCAGTCGGAGACATCCACGGCTTCAGCGACCAGAGTAGGGGCGCTTGCCTCTGCCTCGCCCTGGCATCGAGGGGGTGTCCCGGCTGCGCTCCTGGGGCTTCCGCTGAGTGTCATTATCCTTGGTGCGGCCCCGTCCCCTCCCAAAGGAGGAGCGGATGGATTCCCTCCTGGGAATATAGCGCTTCTTTCCACTTCCTCTGGCTCTGCCACGAAAGGCAGAACCAAGCGCCTCAAAGGTAGACAGCGCGACTTCAGTGTTCGTTAATTCCGCGTGCGACTTGTAAATATCTGGAATCTTGTCGGCGAACAGAAACTTGGAAGTGAAGGGAGCCCGAAGTAATTGGCGCTTAAATTCCTCCTGCCAATTACATGTATCCAGGAAGCCGGAGCGGCGAACCGAAGTTGTCATAGCCAACGCTGCACGTAAGTGACCGAGTAAGTCATGAAGAACTTTGCCCTGCCACTGGAAGATCGTCGTGAGATGATCCACCCTGGAGGCGTTGTCTTCTGATAGGTCTGCTGCAGCCGCTGAAGTAGCTGAGGCTAACGCCGAAATGGGTTTAAGCATACGCTTGAGTTCCGTGTCAATAGCTGCTAATTTGGAGTCCTGCACTTTATAAGCTGAGAGTGAAGAACTTGACAAGCGCTTGAGTGAGTCGTCCTGGGCTGCACCATTATCTGTGAAGTCTAGGCTGTGGATCTTGTAATCCGACTTCCTTGACTTAGACGCCTTGATCGTAGGATTCAGAGACAGCTTGGCAAAATCCTCGTCCAGGAGAGACACTGCCTCCGCCACCATAGGATGAGGTGGAATTAGTAGTTCCGGGGACAAACGGATGGACGCCGGATTATTAGGATCGACTGACGGAGAAGGACAGTCAGGTAGCCTGTCAGCAATCCACTCAAACACTGCCGATAGTGGTAGATAGGTGCCATCATCCTCGCCTACACCTGCCTCTTCTTCATAGTCAGGGCAGAAGTGTTGCTCCTCCAAATCTTCCCAAGAGACTGAAGTCGATTCCCGCCGCTGGGTGGAAGAGGTAGAAGGCGTCCGAGTAGAAGAATCCTTCAGTGAAACTCGCGAGGCCTCTGGTGAACGTGAACGCCGGGTTCTGGAAGAGCGCCGAGGAGATCTGGATCGCGAACGGAAGCGCCGTCGTCTAGGAGAGCGTGAGCATGAGCGCGAGCGCCGGCGCCGACTACGGTGAGGAGAACGGGAGCGCCGATTCCTCGGAGATCTGGACCATGATCTGCGTCTCGAGCGCTCAGCTTCTAAGCGCCGAGCGCGCTCCTCGTCTAGCTGACGTTGTAGCACCTCTTCTCTAGATAGCGTGTGAGAGATCCTGGGGATCCGGTAAGGCGCTGGCGGAGGCACAGGAGCCGGCGTCTGAACAAGCGCTGGCGTAGGTATAGGTGCTGGTATTGGAACCAGTGAAGGTGTCCCCATCAAGGCTGTAGACGCTGACGTGGGCATAGGCGCTGACGTAGGTGTCGGTGCTGGCATAGGCGTAGGCGTTGACGTTGAAATTAGTTCGGGAATCAAGGCAGGCGCTGACATGGGCGCTGGCACAGTAGCTGAGGTCGGCGCTGGCTCTCTAGTAGAAGTGCTGGGCGTCAGGAGAGACCGTAATAGCCTCTGAACTTCTGGGTGCGCTAAGGCGTCCGGACGGGATAAGTCAACAAAGGCGTCCGAGCGAAGTGGCTCCGGAGACGATCGAGCCGGCGTCGTAGATGAGCGCTCCAAACCAGACGTCGGCGTTGGTGCTGTAAAGGTAGGCAGCTCCGGGTCGTCCTGTAAAGAACCTAAAGAAGAAGCTGGGGAAGACATTCTCCTCTTCCGCTGAGTAAACCTCTTTCTACGGACAGCTAAAAAGGTCTTGAAATCCGCCACAGAAAGACTAGTACAATGCTGACAGCGGCTGTCAAGGGAACAGGTCTGCGATGCACAATCCGGACACCAGGGGTGGGGATCCTTGGCTGACTTCTGCCCCTTGCAGACAGTACAAAACTGCCGAGTCATACACAGTTAACTGCAACAGATAAAAACATACCCGAAGCGTGAAATAAAACAATAACGCTAGAGGTAGAAACGAAAAACACCCCTACATAAAAAATGCAGCAAAAGCGCACCCCCAACCTAAAGTGGGTACGCCTGTAAGCTCGCGACAGCGACGGCTAGCAACCAACATGGCTACCTGTGAAACATGCCACGTGGGACAAAAAAACACATGAAAAACGGCAAAAATCGGGAGGAAATACCATACAAAATAGCAGAACAGATGGAGGAAGTATTCCTGACGGAATAAAGAACCTCCAAGGCCGCCATGACACCTCACAAACAACGCAGGAAAACCCACATCGAAGTGAGAAAAAAAAAAAAAAGAAACATTTACAACACGAGGTAGCAAGGTAAGTGAAGTTAAATTCAATTTAACTAATCACACACCTGGGGAAACAAGACATACCTACCTGTTGAACGACAACTTTATTCAACACAATAGAAAACTCCGAGCGAAACAAACACGTCTGATCAGACGAACGCTAGAAGTAAAAGTGAATTTTGGGATGGCTCGCTTTCCCGCGAGTAGGGAGATCACGTCACTTCCGTGACTACATCCGTAGATTATACGAGGTAGCCATTCAGGGAATGGCGAATCAACGTCTGTCTGATCTCTACTAGCGAAGCTTGAGGTAATATGCATAAGACCTATGGTAAGGTAAGTTAAAAATTAGAATCCATAACCATTCAACTTCATTTTGAGACTGCTATTATCAGAACAATATGCTATATGTTCATGGACTAATGTCAAAAATAGGTCACTAATGGAGAAAATTTGATGACCTGAAATAACTGAAAAGCTATAAGAAGAAGGACAGTTAAAAACGAAGTGAAAATTTGGGGTTTCCTTGCTTAATTTAACCCCAGCAGAAGTAAATAAAAAACCAAGATCACACTGTATTATTGACACTCAAGACTCACCTGCCCATGGTGCAGAGAGATCAGCATGTTCATCATCAGCTCCTGACTCCGTCCCTGTGTCATAGGACTGACTGAACACAGACCTGTAAAACAAACAATTTCTTTTTTTCAATGTGTGTATTTTTGCGAAAAACAAACTTGAACTATAAACATTACTTGGGTCATTTCTAACAATTAATATGGTTAAACTACCAATAAAAAATGTCCCAACACTAAATTTGCTACAATTTCAACTTTTGAGCACTGTTTGTCTTGCTACCAGATGAATCCAGTTCAGAATTTCTGCTATGAGACTTGTTGAGGTCCGGGATAGAATACATCTTCAGCAACCCATGCTTGCCATAAGAGGCAACTATGCATGTCATAAGAGGAGACAAACGTGATTGGGTGGTCATGCTCGTTGACTTGGTTGACACATGTCTTTGGTTCCCATCTGTGCTGACTCATGCTCATGCTGGTGATCACAGGATTGTCTAGTCCCTACTCGATTATTTACAGACCGCCATCATAAAATTAAACTCACTCATTCACTCACTTCAGCAATGAAAAGAACCTGAGCAGGAGAATAAAGGGAAGTAACCCTGATGTTCCCTTTCACTTATTCTTCTATGATACACTAGGCATACCTTGTGAACGGTCCTCCACCATAGGCACTTTGGTTGATAGTGCCAAAGCCATAGATTGACTGTGATGCCTGTGACAGGTCGGTGGGCTGTAATGTACACATGCATATGCTTATCTGTGAGTATGATGATAAAAGTCATTTTCTTAGGACTTGACATGGGTCATGCATAAGATTGTTTACGTCAGTTCAGTTGTATTTCATTTGACCAAGTGTACCCAGTAAATAACAACCCATAGATGTATTGGTACACTTACAGTTAAAACCCAGTGAAAATGAATTCAGATGTCTGTCTGACCCACTGAAAATTCAGAGGACCCACAGAGCAAAAATCAAACACAATTCAGATTTAACATGTCTTATAACTGGCATTGACATTACTAACAAGCGTAAAATTTACAAACAGCAAACAAGTGTGACATGTTACATATAACAAATCCAGTGTAAGGCATTGTGAAATATACAGTCAGACACTGGGGCCAGTGGCTGGTAGACTTTCATCGGACTGTCGGCACATCTGTTAAAATTGTCAGGAAATTTGATACTATTCGTGAACACTGTGTTTATGACAGAAAAATGCAGATTTACAGAAGAATCGGACAAAAACATCAGTTGCCAACTCACCGTTCCACCTGAGCTGTCACCGAGAAGGTTACTCTGATTTTTTTTTACCACACTAGGGTCAAGGTGCAGAAGAGAGATGGGTGTCACATCATTCCCAGCCTCATCAACCACCTGAAAATATACAAATAACATCTGAGGTAATGCAGGCCCTCAACACATGTACCACTTTAGCGGAGCGGAACAGAGGAGCATGGTTACGGTGCTGACAAGCGAACAATCATTTTGTGAGGGAATTGGGGATTCAAACTCATGATTTAATGTGACTAAGGGACACAACTCTGCACAGCGACTTGCACCACCTCAGATAACCAGGAGACACATCAAAGTGTGCACAAATATAGGAATTTACTGAAAAACTTGATTAAAGATGCACTGAAGGGTTGATGCATGTAGTTTCATCACACAGAAGAGAACACTAAGTAATCATGTGTGCAGTCTGTATGATGAGGAAACCTCCTATCATCTCATTTAGATTTTCAAGGTTGTGTCAATTCTGTTCATACTAATATCTCCACATCCACCTATTTCTGAAAACGTTCCATACTTTACATGGAAATAAATGGCTGATAAATCACCATCATCTCAAACCTACTAAATCACTGATGACAACAAATACTTAAAATGCAGTCAAAGTAAACTTAGTCTCAGTATTATTCCTTACATTCCTCTACTGACTCTAACAAACCCTAGTAGGAGGTCACATCAGGTAATCTTTGAGTGACCTATGACCGTCCAGTCAAACGTGAAATGACCGAACATATTTAACCAATCAAACAAAGGCTACTATTTAAGGCCTGGCGGGACTTAAAAAATTCCCCTGTCACTGACACTGATCCCTCAAACAAACGAAAATCCTCATAAAACAGAGATATTTGACCTGCAGTATACACACATGGGGCTTTCTGATGACATGTTTATGATTAGCCAATACTTCTGCAAGCTGACATCCTTCAATATTGACAAAATTGCTATTTTCAACAACTGTTTGCTCATTGTTGACAACGTTGTGGCATACTCCATATGCATCACTCTGAAACAATCGTGTGGAAAATAGCATTCGGAATCGTTCAGGTGCAACAATTTTCGAGGTAAAAGTTCAAAAAGTATGTGCTAATGTCCACTTTTGCAATTTGGTAAGCTGTGTTCTGATTGGTCAATCTCAAAGGTTACCTGACACGACCTCCTACTAGGGTTTGTTAGACTCAGTAGAGGAGTGTACAAATAATACTGAGACTAAGTTTACTTAGACTGATTCAAAAAGGTAATGTGATGATCAGTAATTACAATAATACATACCAATGACACCAAAAACTGACTGCTAATTTTGCATAAAAAATGAAAGCCATGGAATAAGTAGCACAATATTCCTACATTAATTAAACAGACAAAATCATACCTCAAACAAATGATTGATTAGCTTGAGTTTCACAAGATATGCCATTCAAGTCTCACCTGTACAGGTATCTTGACATTGACTGACTTCTCACTGGCTGCTACTCCAACACTCTTTCGACTGGCAGAAGATACTAGGTTACTTCTGGAGCTCCCGAACACTGTGTTTCGTGTTCCACCACCATACTTGCTTCTGGTCACAGAGTGAGTGGCATTGCTTTTCTTTGATGTTGTGCTCTGTCCTGCATTTTGCTGCAAGCTAGAAAAATTGAATAGGAATTTATAAAACCTTTCATTCGATTCAAGGAATCCAGTTGTAATACTTACTAAATCTAGAACAGTGTTCTCATGAACATGGTGAGAAGTTCCCTCTTGAATTATTCTAAGATCCATCTTTTACCTTGTTAAATGTTATTTTATCAAATACAAAAAGCTGTAATAATACTGACAAACTCTTTTCAGTTTCTAAATATTATTTTGGTTTCATTCTGTGGTCATAGATCGTGGGTTCAGTTTTAAAAAAATTCACTTAATTCCCCCATATAATGAAAGAAATATAATGATTTTAAGCACTATCTAAGTGCCAAATACTTTCAAGTTTACCAGCCCAAACTTGTATCTTGCATTATCTACAGTAGATTTAGTCATCCAAAATGACACTTCATATTTTCAACCACCTGGCCTTACATTCTTTCCTCATGAAAAGTGAGGTTCGAGGTAAGTGAGGTTTGAGGTATTCAGCCAGAGTTACCATACTAGGCTTTTGGGGGCCCTGTGGGGCCCAGCAGGGGTGGCCTCACAAGACAAAAACATTCTTCTTGTTTTGTAAAATATTTATTGAAATATTGTTACAAGTGTGGTAGGTATTTTAAAATGGATATTTTAATGCCTATATGTACCCCAAAGAGGACCTCCTCAAAAAGGAAGTCTTAAATTTCATTGAAAATCGAAAATGAAAAGCAAATCCAGTAGATATTTGAATGGAAGCAACTCTTACATCTTTACTCCCTGTCTTAGTTTTGGATTTGCTTCCTAGGGGTGGAAATAACCCATTGCCCGGCGTCTAAGTCTAGCGTTTTTTCTGTCGGGTTAGCTAATTTGTACATCACGATGTACCAGTGTCCAGTGGACTTTCCAATTGATAATTATGTTTATTTAAATAATCAACAAGAAAATCGCCTAGTATTGTTGAAAAATTATCAGGACAAGTGATTTTACAAGTGCCACTGTACCGGGGTACATAGCAATTCAACAGTTATTTCCATCCCTTCATCCACTGATGTTTACGATCCATTAATGTTAAGAGTTTGTGATTTTCACTTGCAAATATGGCAGTTAAATTCCACAATATTGTGTGTCACTGGTAGGGCACTTGGTTACAGTGAGAGAGGAGTTTTTGTGATTTTGGCAACAGAAACTTTATGATTTCTGACAGTCTTTGTGATCACAGTGTCTGCAAGGCGAGGGTAAGAAACAATAAATGTCCTGTCGATACCCAAAAACAACTTTATAAGGGAATTCCTTCCACATTTACCTCAAAGCTATGTTCCTTCAGGAACGAATATAGTTACATTACTCTGAAAACCCTTGATAATTATGTAAAGTCATAAACTGTCAAGATTTTCATATGTTTTTATCATGAATTAATATACTGAAAAAAATAAAAAAATGATTGAATAATAATTGTAGCATGCAAAGTCAACATTCTGACTGGGTTTATTGCACACCATAAAGAAGCATGAGCTGTTTAAGCAGTGAAAAGAAGACACTGTCATATCTATGACACTGAATAGCTCCACAGTGACAAAAAAATTTGTGAATATGAAATTGATGTAACAGGAAACTCATTCTTGGTCACAGATAATTCATAATCTCAAAAATGGAATAGATGGGATGCAAACTCTAAACTCTTGTTCATGAATCAGAATTTAATGTATCTGTGGTGTCTGAAGATCATCTGAACTTTTGAAGCTACAATTTGAGGTGATTTAAACTGAACATAAAATTTTCCTGTTTCATCTTTCAACAATGTTCCATGTCAAGACAATAATGACCAGAACATCTTAAGTGGTCTAGAATAACATGTTGATATTTGTCCCACGCTTTTAATTCCACCATGTAGCATATGAATATTGTGTGAATTACTTGCAATTCTGCAGAATCGGTTCACCTTGTTTGAAAATCTCTGCATGAATATTGCTGCAAGGAAGATATGTTATACCCTCCTATTCGGCATAGTTTTCTTCATGCTTAGATTTATATTTACATTCTGGAAATATATAGTTCAGTAAAAATCAATGTAATGAATCTTCTTATGGGATTGAACTTAGCTATGAATCACAACTTGAACAGGGATTTAACACTTCAGTCTGCAGTGTATATTCACATATTTTGGTACATAAGACAACACTTCACATTTTGAAGTTTATTGATGACTGACAGATAGTCATCAATTATCTACATCAATGTGTAGATCACAATCATTGATTAAACATATGAACATTGACTATGTTGTCTTCAAAAAGTCACTGTTTTCATACAGACTATGTGAGCTAGGTGAGTGAGTGAGTTTAGTTTTATGCAGCACTCAGCAATATTCCAGCTATATGGCTGTGGTCTGTAAATAATCTAGTAGGGACCAGACAATCCAGTGATCAACAGCATCAGAATCGATCTTCGCCATTAGTTGCCTCTTATGACAAGTACAGTCACCTTTTATGGCAAGCATGGGTTGCTGAAGGCCTATTCTACCCCGGACCTTCACGGGTCTCTGTGAGTTAAGCATTGAGACTGTGACTGTTCTATGTATTTGTATGGGGTCATTTTCGAGAATCAATGATACTGTAACTTGCAATCACTTGCATATACTTGTACAAAATGTCATACAGACTGGAGAACTGTACATGATTCACACCAAATTTTCCTGAGTTAATAAAGATGTCATCTTATCTTATGACTTGTTCATCTGGGTGACTGAGATAATTTGGCTGAATATTTAGTTCCTCAAGGGTTGGTAATTTTGATGTTTTACTCATGATCATCATCAAAATGACTTTTATTGCAAATTATGATACAAATGACATCTATGCTATTGCTATATTTACCTAAGTAAAACTAAGAAAGTTGCCAGATGATATTGTGTGTTGATAAGGAAAATTATAATCTTTAATACCAAAACCTGAAGATATCAATTCCATTTTATCTTTTTATTAGACATATCACTGCAAAGACTCTCTGACAAATCACAAAGACTCTTGTCAGAAATCACTGAGTTTCAGTCGCAAAACTCACAAAGACTCCACTCACACTGCAACCAAGTTGACTACCAGTGAAAGCACACACTGGCAGAAAATTTACGGGGAGTCTTTATTATTGTTATTATTATTGGACATTTATATACCGCACATATCCAAGCAACTATTTCTTGCTCAAGGCGCTGGTATTTGTTTCCCTCGATCATTGGATGTCTGTCTCAGCTTCACATTGTATTATCAATCTCAACTCCCTTGGGAGTATACAACTCTTGCTACCACTAGGCGTACCGAGTTTTATTGTGGCTCTCTCTCATCCTAACAAGGTACCCAATTCACAGCTGGGTGGACTGGGACACATAGTCACAGTACTTTGTCCAAGTTTACTGCACGTTGCTGTACCCGCAACTAGGTGTATGCACATATTCATGTGGCCACCATCTGGTCATATACCAACGGATATGTGAGTTCTCATAAGTGCACAGGGTTGTGTACTGCACACTAGGGGTTGTGACAACAACGTCTGCACACAATGTTGACTCAAAAGTTTTTTCACTCGGTCACAGGTGGGCTCGATCCCGACACCTCAACCTTGCTGGATCACTAGCCTGGCGCTTTAGCCAGCTCGCCCACCTCTCCTCTATATCGTCTTTGCTGTGGTTCCCAGTGCATTTGTTGAGCATACATTCATATTTGAATACTGAAAAGTATTCCAGTATTAGGCCTTTTTTTCATTTTCGCCCTACCATCTGCCTCATTCTTGGAACAGTCTTTCAATGAGAAACACTGAATTAAAATATGGATGTCCTAAAGAGGAAGCCACATGATCATAACATCCACTTGCAGTGCGAAGTGAAAAGTATGGGTAATCATAGAAAATGTATACAATATCCCCAGATGTGGCGAGCAGCTGTAGTTACGCTGATACAATGCAATATTTTTGTATGTCAAACAATTGATATTTTTGTGTGAAATAAGATGAACATATCCTTTATCACACAAGGTTAGTAAAATGAAAACTGTAAATGATATTTAAGATAAAAATCATGTTTTTGCCTTACATTGTCAAAAACCCTTGACACAGTAACATGCCAAATTTTGGTATAGCAGTGCTCACTTGGGGTGTAGCATCACACAAACATTGTTGTAAACTTATGAATGACTGCTTGAGTTTAGGGTATAGGGTAGAATTATCTTTCATAAGTTAGTGACATATTTTGCAATTAGCACAAATCACTTAAGAACATCCTTTGTCACCCCAGTTATCACATGAATAAATGCAAAACATGTCACTTAAGTGTTTGAAAATCCTTAACATGAAGATATTTGATCAAACAAGGATGACTTATCATCACTGGCCTTTCTTATGATGCACAAACTAATTATAACATTATTTGTATCTTTGCTCACATATTTTATTTATGTATTACTCTTATTCCAGCATGTATTCATGTAAAACAATCTGTCATTTTCAGTCATGATGACTTTTCTCAAGTTTAATTTCATGCAATGTTACATTTTGCTGTGAGACTGACCATAAATCACAAACCATTTCAACTGTATGGAAATTAACATACAAAATCCAAATCATATTTCTGTTCCACTGCCCTGGACACATTCCAATTTCAATATCCCAAAGCGAGATGAATTCGATGTTATGGTGATTTCGATGATTGCATTGCTAGCGCTATATCTAGGAAATATGTGCGCGATCGGAGTGCACAAACAGTTTCATTGGTAGGGCGGATGCCCAGTTCCTGTCATGAGATGTTTTATTGACAACTGAAATCAAGAAATTAAGTTATGAAAAGAGCAAATAAACAACCATATTATTTACCCTCGGTCGTTAATACCACTTCAGACGCAAAATCAATTGCCTGTATAACAAAAAATGGCGAACAAGATCAGTCGTCTGCTAGTGACAGATTATGTATGAAACAGGAAGCCACGTGATCAAAACACTCTCTCATAGTGCGGAGGGAAAAGTATGGTTCACCATTGAAAACACATACAAAAATATGATGTCACAAGCGAATGCAGTTTCGCCGATACGATGTTATAAACGCTATTTTTGTTGGAAACACATATGATACTTTTTTGTGAAATACATGAATATACCTCTATCACTCAATGTTAGCAAAATCAAAACTTAAAATGATATTAAAGATACAAATTACGTTTTTATCTTATACCGTCGAAAACCCCTAACACTGTCACTGGGATATATTCTCCTACAGTATCCGATAAAAGAAAATAAATAGTTCATATTTTGTGCATTCACAGATAAACAGTTCGCACAGAGTACCTCGTTCACACTTTATCACTAAAATGTACATGTACAGACGAAGTTAACTAAAATTTTGAAAGTCACATTACCTTTCTTCAGACAGTACTCTGATAATATCAAAGGTAAACACAAAATGCAAAATAGATATTTGTCAGAGCGTACAATGACAAATAGACACTTCAATACCAAACATGATAAGCAGTGAGAATGACATAATCAGAATTACCCAGGTGCGAGATGTTTTTTGGGCTTCCCAGTAGACATCTTCGCAAAACTAGGAGCTCTCTTTCAGAATTCTACGTTCAAACTATGCACCACACGCAAGATACGCCATTGTGGATATGTTGCTATGAGAAACGGACGGCCAGATGATACGACAATTTTCATTGGTCAGAAAGAAAATGAGTTCGCTTCATTAAACAACGTTAAATATGACGCTATTCGATAATAACCCAAATATACCTTGTGACATTGTGTAAACTGAGAAACAAACTAAATTATAACGTAAATATACCGAAAATAAAGAGGTATTTGAAAGTATTTTGCCATTTTATAATTTTCATTGGGAAGTCAATAAAGCCAATCAAATGACCTCTTACAAAATAAATACGCACGTCAGTGCCCGATTTGGCCTCGATTTGAATCTATCCCATAATTGTGGAAAAATGGCGGAGGTTTGTGGCTTCATAATATGTACATTTGATGGAATTTCCTTTTGATCTCATCTCGACAGATTTTATCAGCTTCGCGATTGCTGTTTTTTGCTTGATTAGTGACTTATTATTTTATCGCTGGCGACTTGGCCCGACATAGGCTAAACTGGTTGAGTTTACCGATGTTTCAGATCCGTCAAATCGCGGGAAAGATTTGACATCGCTTGCCGGGATTTGTTTTGCATTGACAACGCTTAAGATGACCTCGATGACATGTATTTTTAATTTGCACCAATTAATTTTGATTTTGATATCTTTTTCAGCCGGCAGGGAGCGAATCTAGCAGCCCTGGTGAGTGCACTGTGAAATTTTCATGACTGGGATCTCCCGCGTGCAACAGCTTATGCAAATTAGCTTCGGGACATTGACGGGGATAGCCCCCTCTGACGTGTGTGATTGGTGCACGTCAGGGTTTCCCCCTTTGTCGGAATTACTTACGTCAGGTTTTATAAGTAAATTATCCAAGATGTTTTACTTAAACTAGTTATGTTTTAAGTGGAGAACTTTCATTAGGTAGCGATACTCTAACTAAAAAACCCGCGGTACCAAATTTGACGTTTCGGCTACCTGGTCACTGGCTTGTCTGTCATGTATGACATGTCAGCTTTCGAACATATCTTCTGAATATAGGATAAAACAAATAACAGTTGGAGTATTTAATATTTATTTGATGATAGAAGAGGGTAGATTTTTATATCGTTTGCATTATGCTCTTATAGACATTTTTGTATCAACATGTCTCTTGATCACTAAAATATATCTTTCAGTGTGCAAACTTCCTTTTTCAAACTGTTCATGTGATCATATCAAAGTAAGTTACATGAGTGGATTGTTAATGCTTACTAGTTTGACCTTTTACAGTTATTTAAGTTCTGATTGTGATTATTATTCAGCATTTTATCAATCTGTCAATGAACTAAATGACACATTTCTCCATTTCAAGTAATACAACACTGAAAGTCTATATTTACAGTCTTTTCAGGTTCTCATCATTTACGTTTGCTGCTTGGCATTTTAGGTCAAGTAACAGGACTTGGAACTTTTCAGAAAAAAATATTGATCTTCTCATGTGTTGTGTTTTTTGCTACGCATGATAATGAATGCTGGAATAATAATATTGCTATATTGCTTGCTATAGTTGACAGTCCCAGCAAATTTGAATCAACTTCAAGCCCTTGAAACACAACTGTTTATCAGCCACCTGAATTTTGTGTTGTTTCTGTAAACAAATACCAGTAGTTAATAAGGATTATAATAATTACATTAGTATTAGGTCTCACTTCCAACCATGAAAGGGGGTTAGAATTGGTCCCTTTCAGGTTTTGATGACATGCTTTACTAAGTTTAGAACTTGTCAGAACTTACATACCTGGCCATGCAGCATTGTTCTCTGACACACCAGGATTTTGAATTTACAGGATTTTTTAAACATGAAATTGCAGAAGTAAATAGCAGGAAAATGACTGACTGTCTATAACACTGCACCCAAAGTATTTGATCTAGGACTGGGGTTTAGGCAACACAGAAGTGTGTTCAGTATGCATAAATGTTCTGAAAGCACACAGCAGAAAATATATGTTGCTGTCTGTGTGTCAATAACTAGGATGCCTTAGGATGCCTAGTTTTCTATGTTTAGATGAAACCCTGTTAAAGACATCTCTGATTTTTCACGTTTATAGTTTGGTTTATGACAAGGACTGGTTGACCTATATGCTTTGTGTTGAGTACATGTTTACATGTGTTGCCCTGTCTTTATCATTTCATATTTGATCCCTTGGCAGTCCCGATAGCTGTTTGAAATTGCAAATTTGGCACAACCTTGAACATAGCTGTATCTTTTTGTTTTCACAAGAGGACCTAGCTGTTTGGTTTCTTGGCACAAACACAGTTCCTTTATGGTCATCAGTGAAGTCCTTAATGATTGTGACTTCCTGCATTATACTGATATTTTAAGTTGACCTGGTTGGGCTTCTTGTGTAAAATTATTTTGTTGAAGTGATTAATATACTTTCTTCCCATACTTTTGTAGAAACTGACAAAGACTTCGATCCATCGGCAGACATGCTTGTTCATGATTATGATGACGAGCACACTCTAGACGAGGAAGAAGCCCTTAGTGGAGAAAGCTGTTCTAATGAATTAGACGATCTAGCAAAGGTAAGTCTCAGTCTCAATGACCTGTGAAGATCCGGGGTCGAATAATCTTTCACCAACCCATGCTTGCCATAAAAGGCGACTAATGGGAGAGGGTGGTCAGGCTTGCTGACTTGGTTGACACATGTCATCAGTTGCCAAATTGCGTAGATCGATGACAATGGTGTTAGTCACTAGATTGTCTGGTCAAGAGTTTATTATTTTAGACCGCCGCCATATAGCTGGAATATTGAGTGTGGCGTAAAACTAAATTCACTCTCTCTCTCTCTCTCTCTCGCTCGCTCTCAGTCACTCACTTACTCAACAGTATGCCAGCAATGTCATGGTGGTTAACATCAGAAATAAGCCTTGCACATTGTATGCCTATGTGGGGCATTGAGCCCAGGTCTTCTAAGTTTTAACTGCTCTAAGTTTTAACCACAGTGTTAGTCCCCCACCAGTATTTGAGAGGGTCTTTTTAACACTGATCAGTATGCATTGTCATTACTTTCGCATGAAGTCAATAATATGTTGACCATGAATGTGATTAAGAATCATGAAATACCTATGAAATGTTAAAATGATAAAAGAAGTGCCATCTTCATTTTTTAAGGAAGGGGACATGCCTATCGAAGACCTGCTAGCTATGTATGGATGTGGTCAGCCCAATGAGGATGATGCACATGATAACACACGATCCAGCAGCGAGGAAGAGATTCTCAGTAACCATGACCTTACGCTTGATAAAGATGAGATTGCCCGAGATTTGCTCAAGAACAACAGTGAAGCTGATGACAAGGAAACCAGCGTTACTGACCTGTTTGAAACAGTTGCCACGTCACACACAGCCAGGCTTTTGAGATGTAAGATATTGACATTTTGTCTTTTTGTTTCAAAAGCATGTGAAGATCCGGGTTAGATTAGAATTGATCTTAAGTAACCATGCTAGTCGTAAGAGGCAACTAACAGGATCGGGTGGTCGGGCTTGCTGACTTGCTTGACACGTGTCATTGTGTCCCGATTGCATAGATTGATGCTCATGATGTTGATCACCAGATTGTCTGGTTCAGACTCATTTATTTATATAGCTGGGATATTGATAAGTGCGGCGTAAAGCTAAACTCACTCACTCACCCTCTATGTTTTTGGATAGTGGCCTATCCTGAGTGTTCATACTTGAGAATTCAAGTGGCTGATGTATTGTATTAGGCTATATGGTCTGTAAATAATTGAGTCTGGACCAGTCACTCCTACACTATTGGGAAAGATGACGTGTCAACCAAGTTGGCAAGCCTGACTACCGAATCCCTCTGATGACAAGCATGGGTTGTTGAAGACCAATTCCAGTCCAGATTTACAATTCCTTAGGAACGACTGGCCATTCGTAGCTGATTGTGGGTTTGGAAACAAGGTGGTGAGAGTCAAATTGTTCTGATGCGATTTGGATGCGAAATTGGCACGATTGGTCAATTCAGGTGACATGATCTGTCATGATCTTGTCTCCCATTCAGATACGATCACATACGTTGTGATAAGATTGCCCGATCGAGTCCACGATTGGGTCACAATCTGAAAATGATCATCATGATTGTGGTCCCCAATTTTGGGCAATCTGCTACATGCAGGTAAGTTCCAATGCGTTCATCACAAACCAGTGTGCTTTGTCGAGCAGGATACGATTGTGGTCATAATGTCTTTCACGATTACAATCGATGGGGAGGGTAATCGAAGACACCAACGGGTATGCATACAATCGGACTGATCATGGACTTCACCATTTCTTGAACTTCTACAGCTCATAACCATTGTGATGTTGTCTTGGTCATGATTGATCAAAACCACCATGATTTTGAAGTATGAATAGATGGGATATGTTTGCTTTGTTACGATGCAATATGATTTCATGCGCTGATCACAATTGGCAGTTAATCGTGTAAATCGTAGAACATTTTTGAACTGTTTGAAATTTTTCTATGATCAACTCAATTGCCATTATTGGCCTCAAGATCTGATGAGATCTGATAGGATCATCACAATTAGTCTGCAAATATAGCCATGATTTCAATTGTGGCATGAATCGTGAATGTGTGCACCAAGCATAAAGAGAATTGTGATATTGCTTCAAATGAGATAAATGCTCTGTCAACTGCAGCAAGCAGCAGACCAGGGAGTGAAGATGACTCGGAAGACTCAGAAGAAGACGTTGATTACAAACCAGAACATGAAGAAGACTGGAAAAAGGTGAGGCATTTTGAACTAACATGTATCAAGGTACCACAGGGAAAGACCAGGGATTTATCTATGATTCGAAACAAAGTACCCCAGGTAGGCAGACTGGGAGGAAAACTTCTGTTTAAGTTACTGGTTTCTAGAATTAAGAGGTACTGCAATAGTGCAATAATGTATACTTACCCATTCCATTGTTATTCCCCTGGCAGCAAAATGTGGCAGATATGTGAGGCAGATCTTGAAGTGGTGCCTTCTGCTGTTTGCAGATTTTTGACATTTATATTTTTCATGATTTCCATAGAAACGATTTAGACTTGGTCCGAAAAAACATTAAGCTGAACTTAAGTAGCTATCAAATGGTTTGTGTTATGGGCGTCGAGGGGATATGTCATCTTCTGATGGCTCTTGTTATCCTATTTATTGGTCCTCTAGTGAGTTAAGGTCAAGTCGCTTCTAAAAAGCAATAACATGGTTACAACGAAAACTACTCAAAACAGGAAATGTTGTATTTCAAGCTGGGAACTGGTGATGATATGGTAGCCAATATCAGCCATAGAGCAAGGCTAGACTTAGACTCAGGCTTCTTCAGTACCTACACAGTGGAAAGTTATCCCATGGACTGGTGCAAAGTAATGCCAGTCTGTATAAGCCTGGCCACATGAAACAGTGTCAGTGAAAGAAGCGAGAGTGGATCCCGCTGATGGTTGTGTGTTTCCTACAGGTTATACAAGTGGGTCATGATTACCAAGCCGTGGTGCCGGAAGGTCTTAGCAAGTATGGGGATGCTCCAGGTAAGTCGCTTTCTATATATTTGGCCATGGGTAGTACATGGGTACAATGTATGAAACCCATTTCTGGTGTCCCAAGTCGTGAAAATGCTGGAATATTGCTAAAAGCGTCGGGAAAATCATTCTCGTTCACTATCTCAATGTAGCAGGGCTATAACTTAGTATAAGGCATATATTTGTCGTTTTCTTTGCTCTCTAATCCATGATAATGCTGCATCACAATGAAGTGTCAGAATGGTATTCTGGTCTGTGTGAAGAGACTAGTAGCCAAATTTGGGGATTGCACTTGAGTCAGGGTCCAGACCAGAGGCAATATGTTACATTTTTTCAAATGTTTAAATGAACAAAACTAAGTAACTGGTTGCATAAGGTTCTTCTATGGGTTTTTATTGTTTTTAAAAGAAATTCCATGTTATCAAGATGTTAATGTTGTCATTTTGCAGCATATGAAAATGAAGACAGATTGTTATGGAATCCAAGCAAGACAGAAAATGATACAGGTATGTTTTTCAGTGTAACTCTCACAAGTAATTTGCTATTTTTTATTTCATCAAATTCATTGATTCCAGACATGGATACAATGCATGAAACCCACTCACTCACTCTTTTATTGCCCAAACACTCACAATGGTTCAAATTTTGAATGTTCCAGTGGAGAAATATTTAAAGGATGTACATGAGCAGAACCTCATGAATGCCCAGGGTGTAAACTGCATCCCAACAGGGACACATGTCCGAGATGATGAGCAGGTAAGCATGGGTTTTGGCTGTCCAAATAATTGTAATAATTGGAAAACAATAAACAGAAGGCTGTTAAAACAGAACATTGTCTCAGATTTAAAATGACATCTGTCATTATGTTCTATAATATGAACCTGACATGTCATTTAAAGTTCCAAGATTTGGGTCTCCCCAGATACAGTACTACACTACTACACACTTCGAGAGACCAGGATCCTATTCCCCAAACTATTGGTCACTCTATGCCTGTTGAAAGTTAGTCCTTTAGAATAAGAATTATTTTTCCTTGAATGCTACAATAGCCTTGTTGACAGGGACCCAGGACATCCCAGGTCTCCACTTAACTCCTAATGCAGATTTTCTAGTTGTAGATTATAGTATGTTGCAAATAAAACATGAAAAACAATAGTAATGTTTTGCTGTGGAAATGGTCTTGTGTTTGTTTAGTGCAATCTTGCAAGATTTATTTACATCACCTGCCATGGTTTTCTCAACTCCATGTGACAGCAGAAATTCTCAATTGTTCTGACTAACCTATTTTCATCCAGGCACTGTACCTTCTACTGCAATGTGGACATAATGTTGAAGAAGCCCTCCGACGGCGGAAAATGCAAGCTGTTCCAACATCAGGTGAGTAATCTACCTAACACTGTTAGTTAACAGTTTATGTTCAGTAGCTATCATGTTTTGAGAAAAAAATTCATTCATTCATTCATTCATTCATTCATTCATTCATTCATTCATTCATTTATTCATTTTGCAGATCCTATGAGCTTGTGGTCAGAGGAGGAATGTAGGAACTTTGAAAATGGACTTAGAACATATGGCAAAAACTTTTATCTTATTCAACAAAACAAGGTGAGAAATCTGTGTGATTGTAATTTGTTGAGTGAATGTTGTTTACCATCCCAATCAGCATGGATTAGAATAAGAACCAGCAGTCTCTGCATGTCTTTGGACATGATTGATTGCATGTCATACTACTCCAATGACGTGAAGCATTTCTCATGAGAACAATCATTTTTTTTTGTGTGAAGCTATAATATACGGAATATTGGTGATTGAGATGTTGAACGCCAAGCAAATTTAGTATGAAGTATGGGCTGATCATTTCTAGACGATGTGAGAGGTGAATCTAGTATTGATGCTGTCATTACAAATACACATACATCAGGCTGAGAAATTTGTATATATCCTTGTGACAGGTGCGGACACGGTCTGTAGGAGAATTAGTCCAGTTTTATTATCTATGGAAGAAAACAGAACGGCATGATATCTTTGCCCACAAAAACAGACTAGAAAAGAGGAAATATGCCTTACATCCAGGAGTCACGTAAGTACATGTTACTTCTTTGACGTAATATATGATGACTCGGGATAGAACTGGTCTTCAGCAGCCCATGCTTGTCATAAGAGGTTACTAGTGGGACTGGGTGGTCAGGATTTATGACTTTGCAGTTGCATAGATTGATGCTTATGTTTATGACATGATTGTCTGGTCCAGATGGGATTATATATTTACTGATGTCACATAGGTGGAACATGGCTGAATGTGGCGATAAACAACACAAACCAAAATCATGTTGATGTATAGCATCAGAGTTGGTTAATCTGAGAGGATCAGCATTTATGGTCTTCATCAGCTTTGCTTTTTCCATAATATCATTTGGGGCAGAGAGGGTGTCTAGCGATTAAGGTGTTCTCTCATTGCACCAAATACCTGGTTCGATTCCCCATATGTACAATGTGTCAGACCCATTTCTGGTGTCCCTGCCGTGACATTGTTGGAATATTGCTAGAAGCGATGTAAAAACATTTACTCTTTATGCCTGAACACTATAGGACTCACCTTAGCATGTTTAAAGCTGACTGTTCACAGAGGCATCATGTTGAGTAGATTCAGTTGTATGATAAATTCTGTTTCTCTTCAGTGACTACATGGATCGGTTTCTGGATGATCAAGAAGCTGTGAATCCACCAAGGGACAGGTCAGCCAGTCCCAACCTCAATTCATTAATTTATGGAGATCCAAAACGAACACACATTAAACAAGAACTTGAAGAACAAGCCTCATGCCCACCAGAGTCCAAGGAGAAAGTGTCTGAAGTATGCACAGCTTCAACGACAGCTGTAGCCCTAAGTCCAGATCGCAAGGACTCACAGTCAAGGTCGGAGTCTGTCTCTGTGAAAACTGACACTAATTTAAACGGCAGTGCTGAAGACTTACATGAGCCCCCTTCCAAAAGGCTGAAGTCTGAAAACAAGGAAAAAAGTATTTCTGAACCTTTAAAATGTGTCTCTGGCAACCATATAGACAGTTTACAGCCCTTACCGTTGAACACCACAGTAAACAGTATAGTAGCAGTTAGCCCTGTTAGTGCTCATGTACTTGCTGGGAGTGGAGAGCCAGTGTTACAGTCACACGTCATCAGTCCGCAAACAATAGAGTCAAGTGAAATGAATCACGTTTAGTGACACCACCACACATTCCATTACAATCACAATCACAAAACGTGCAATAAACAACGCTTTCTCCGTCAAGTTATTCATGACGGATGTGTACCTCAAAATCAAGTATCACAAAAAGGGAATGTGCTAGTATGTTTTGTTAAAGACAACAACATCCTGAATGAGAAGATTATTCTAATTTGTCGTTGGTTTTAGTTTGTTTCCAACCATTATGAAACAACAACCTGAATATTGTAGAGAATTACCAAACTGCGTTGGAGTCTTGTCAAGGTCAAGACATGCACTCTGGTTACCTCATAACAATGTTGATGTGTTAGTACATGTCTTACCATTCTAATTGTTTCAGCACAAATGCTAATAGTGCTCTTCCAAATAGGAAAGGGCCAGATAACAAACAGAAGTTACCTTCACTGATAATCTAAAGCTTGGCTTTTTGTTGCATTTGCACTGAAGATTAGTATTGTTTCCATCTTGCTGCAAGAACCATATTTGACGTATTTAACGCCCTCAATATTCAAACATTGAATCACTTGACATTCCTTCATTGTCAAAAAATACAGAATGTCATTTTATCCACTCCTTTCATCAGGTGTCAGTTCTCTTCAATTTTTTACACATACTGACTTGTTCTTGTTTAGTAGAAGTGTGCCTTGTCAAAAGTGCTAGCAACATTAAAATGTTTCAGTGTTGGGCATCTGAACTGGATATCCATATTTGGATAGTTGGAAAGAATATTTTTGATCTGAAATTCATGAACACTTTAAAGAAAACAGTCATATTTTAGAGTCCTTTGATGAATATGAGCATCTGCAGTATTGCTCGATAGGACATTGGTTTATGTTGCACTTTGTCAAACTTTTGTGAAGGAACATAGAAGGCACATAGAACAGAATAGAATAGAGGGTGTTAAACATGTCTGATATGGTAACAGAATAAGAAAGATATGATTGAAGTTAATATCTTGAAGATATTTGTGCCTTTTGCATTGTGAATACAATGCATGGTGATAAGTTGTTGAATTCGTGGATGAGTTCATAATTTGTTAATCTGAGTCAATCCAGGTCTGATAAAATTACAATCTTAACTCAAAATTAAATATACTTGAGAGGGAAAAGTTGCTGTTTGCACCATGAGCTGTTATTGTTAGTAAGTTGAAGACTGTTGACATGTACAGTGATGGTTGTTGTGTTAAGTATTAAGCTTTCCTGAGGATGGGAACATGGAGATGGGTACTTTCAACTTCTTTCGAGCTAGTTTTAGAAATGATTGCCATTTCCATATCAGGATCTGTCCATTCTTATTTAGGGAGTGAGGGTCATATTTTCATATGAGGACAGTGTGTTCACTTATTCTACTGACACCCATATTAATATCTGGGTTGTAGAAGTCATGCTGTGCCATAGCACATTATTGTTAATCATAAACATGGAAAGCCCAGCCTCTGACTTGTGAGTTTAAGTAGAACTTACTTACATACTGGGCATTTTCCAGGCATTCATTGCCTCTGGCAATGGAATGGTGGCCTTGTGGTAAAAGTGTCGGCCACACCAAAGACCCAGGTTTGATGCAGCTCAGATTTGGTTATGATATAGCAGAATGTCTTTCCCAACTGCAATTAATACATGAAAGTAATCTACTGCTATTGGTCATCTTAGACATTAAGTAGTAACTGTCACATTTGTCTTTCAGACAACTTAGTTATTGACTTCACTTACTCTGTTAAGATGGAGGTCAAAACGAAAATTATTGTCTCATTCATGACCATTGTTTATTCAAAATTAAGCTCATATCAAACTGCTAGGTAAATATCAATCATTTATTTGTCAGTATATAGAAGTGAGCTGTATTTTCCTCCATCTTAAAGATTTCTTCTCCCCATGTGTCCCCCCTCCTTAAATAATGAACACATTCATATCCAAAATCAGATGGCAGTATGTCTAAAGCTAGCTCTGGATACCCTGTATAATCCAGATGCTTGATTTCCAACTTTACAAATATTTATAACAATACCTGTTCAAAATACCAGTACATGTATTATTGGTATGCATAAGTAATACCAAGGGCATAATTAAACATTCAGCATCCTAATGATGTTGAAGTTCACAAGAACACCATTTTAGTGTTTCTTGTGTCAGTTTAAGGTCAGTATGCGAGCCTACATTAATATATTATGTGACTGTTCACAGTATCATTGTATCAGATAATATTTTGCATATTGTACAGAATTTTCTATGTGATCGCTTGGTGCTGACACAAGTCTACAGCTGCACCGAGGATGGAGAATGTGCAAGCATTGTAATGTACAGAGACGTGTATAGATCGTGTTACTATGGCTACAAGTTCTACTAGCAGTTGTGTACTATTATGCCGATTTGTACAGCGAATGTCCATTGTCTTTTTCTAAACTGTATAACTGTCACTGTCAGATTATTCCCAGGCAGATTATTTATGTAGGAGTATTTGATCAATTCACAGTACTGAACAGGTTGCCGAGTAATTGTATCTGATTTTTCTAGTACTCGTAATCTGTGGTTTTGAAAGAATTTATTGAGAGTGTTTATGTAGTAAGCTGAATGATATTGCTTCTCTTGCCAGTTTTAATTGCGATCTAGACTTTTGATACTTTTCGTTATTTCTGTTATAGATCGTACATTTTGGAAGTAAGATTTTCCTAAAGATGCTGCATTTTTATGTATAATTTCATTTTAATGAAAGTGCATTTGAACTTTTTATATTTGTTCTCAAAATTAATGCTTATGTTCAGCCGAATGAAAAACAAAATTCTGAGTCCTCACTAACATTGTTATTTCATAGATTTTTGTCTCGATCGTGGTTGTCCATAATTTTTTAATGTCGAGAGAAATCAGTCCTCACTTTCTCATGGTCTTTTGTGAAGTTGAATTTGCTCTGTACAACATTCTCATTGTGTTTATTCAGGTATTCTTGTTCAATTTCAATTTGTTAACGGTTGTGAGAGAATTCTTTGCATGAGTTGTTCTGTCCTGTATGTCTCAGAGTTGATTCACTGATATCGGTTTTCTTAATTGGGATTACTGATTTCTGTGTTGGATATTATGTGTGTGAGTTGATGGTCATCCATCAATTATCTCTGTCAGAGGCTTAAACATATATGCAATTTGAAATTACTTGGAGACTGAGACTTTTCAGTCATTTTGCAGTAGGCATAATTATGAAACATAAATATATTAGGAATGATAGCTTTGTAGTCATCATGAAATTAATGTGAAATGGTCGTGGAGTACCAGGAAGTGATGTGCTGATCAACCATCTTTTCTGTTAAGTTATTCCTTCTTTTGTGGTAAGGTTGTTCTTTAGATAAGCCTGTATAACATCATCTCTACTGCTAGTCTATATATGTATCAGTATTGAATGATGGAGAGATGGTAAATTTGTAGCTTCTTAGTTATATTATACTGCTTTTTCTGTGCAGTTTTGAGAAAATCAAAATATGCCCATTTCAGGCAATGAGAAAAGTAAACCTCTCATCGCCCATTTCAATGTCAAAACATTAGGTCCTGTTCCTAGTAAACAGAATGTCCAAACATGTCTGCCAAATGAAGGCACAATTTTGGCAATGAATTGATCTTATATTCCTATTTTCAAGTTTTTTAGTGCGAAAATCAGCATTATTACAAGGAGAGATGCTGGTTTTTAAATTCAGGACAGTCGTCACAGAGGAAGATAATTTTCCAGGCCAAATCAAAGCAAAATGGCTTACCCTGATGTAAAAATGAAAAACATTGCACTTTCCATGGCCTAAATGCATAATACACACAGTACAGAATTGAAGTCAGGTGGTGAGAATTAAGTTCCTGTAACTGCCTTTGTACAGTTTTGTCCATGTTACAGATGTCTTTGATAGGCCATGTTTACTGGGGTTTTTCGTGAATTACATATCAGATGCTCAAATGTGGTTGGATGGGATATAGTATGTTCAGTGTAAGTAAACTTATCCTCAGTACTTTTGCATTACACTCCACCACTGAGTCTAACAAAACCTTATGGGAGGTCGCGTCAAGTAACCTTTGAGACTGACCAATCAGAACACAGCTTACCAAATTGTGAATGTGCACATTTGCACATACCTTCTGAAGTTTTTATCTTGAAAAGGTTCGTACCCGAACAATTCCGAAGGCTATTTAGCGTACACTCGCTTCCGGGTTATGCACACAGAGTACGTACAACCGTGACAACAGAGAGTAAACAGTCGCTGAAAATAGTGGTTTTGGCAATATTCAAAGATGTTAACTTGCGGAAATATTAGCTAATGGTAACCATGTCAACAGAAACCCCAACACATATATACTGCAGGTCAAATAACGGTGTCATATGTGAATTTTTGTTAGTGGAGAGATCTGTGTCAGTGACCTGAATATTTGTAAGTCCCCCCAGTCCCTAAATAGTAGCCGTTGTCTGATTGGTTAAATCTGTATTACGGTCTCGCGTTCGATTGGACTGCCATTTGTTGCTCAAAGGTTACCTGACGCGACCTTCAACTAGGTTTTGTTAGACTTAGTGGTGGAGTGTAACAAAATACACTGAGACTAAGTTTCCTTAGACTGATAGTATGTTGAAATTCAAGCATTAAGTTAGCAGATTTATTCAACAGAAGTATTGATGATGTACAGTCGAATCTGTCATCTTCTCTGATTCACAACTAATTTGACAGTCTGTCCGTTTAAGAATCAGTGGTTGTCATGTCCATGGATGGAAAACATAAATATGCCTGAACACTTTTGAGTCCTCCCATTGTACAGATGTTCCCAGTAACACATGTGTTTCCCCGGACCACACAATTGCCCAAGGGAAGAACTGCCAAAATGTACAGTCAGTGTTATTTCTGTCTGTCTGTTCTGTATCGTGGTATGGAAACTCATTTCTTAGTTATCTCCCCTGTTGGTCACTGAGCATTCAGCAGCATTCTGGCATCAAAATGGGT
This sequence comes from Haliotis asinina, assembly GCF_037392515.1. Taxonomy (NCBI): domain Eukaryota; kingdom Metazoa; phylum Mollusca; class Gastropoda; order Lepetellida; family Haliotidae; genus Haliotis; species Haliotis asinina. The sequence goes on along the minus strand of NC_090286.1, from coordinate 29,824,598 downwards.
TATTGTATTATACATTCATTTATGGAATTGTGCCATGGGTGTACACTGGTACCATTTTATAAGGCATCATAGTTCTAAGGTTACGATAAGTCTTTGTTGAAGTTTATCATGCTTAAGGGATCAAATGAAATATTTTGTTTATTAAAGAAAGTCTTTTACTATTATGTTCATCCATATGTATATTAGCCATGTTTACTATCATCTTCAAAATCCTCATTTGCTTTCAAAGTGAAAATAATCCCGTAATGCCTTTAAGTCGTACTCAAAATCAACATCTTTTGTATTTAGTCACTGGTCAGTTTTAGGTCTTGTAAACTTAATCCAATATTTTTTGTCCACATGTGAGCATAACAGAATTTGACTAAGAAGGTAAACCAATGTTGTATTCAAAATGTTTCTGGAACACCTGTATATGAGAAAAACATTTTAGGTAAGTGGTATTTATATCAAATTCTTGGCCCCTGATTGGCTATTCCATGATGGACACCTTTCCTGATTGTAGTTTATTGCTAAGTTACTTTTACTTTTGTTCAGTCAAATTCACTTGTATCTATGAACTATGAATGGAATGGTGTAAGGTTGTTATTTATCAATCCATTCATATGGCGGAAACATTTTCTTGACGTCACTCTACATGTAGTCATCAGTCTGCCAGATGGCATCGCTCTTAACCTTTGTGTGATGCATTAACAGTGATTTATGTGAGTTGACATTGGTAAAAGCGTTTGGAAGCTTAGCATTTGATCTTTTAGGTCTTGATAATGTATGTTGCATGTTACTGATGATGAATTTGAAACAAATACATTTCATAGCCCCATGTAATAGCCTGCGCTCACCTTCTACTTGCACCTTCAGCGCTCAAGTCTGGCTTTCAGCCAAGCAAGACTCTACCTTCAGATTCTGGTTTGGTATCTCCAATGTAAGACACGGATTACTGCCTTTGGACCTGTCCACAACAAAGTCAAATGGAGTCTAACAGCCCTGAGTGTTGTAATCTGTGTGGCTGACAGGCTGCAACTGCCTGTTTTTCTGAGTCCTGTTTCCTGTTAACATATATTGTTTGGTTTATGAAATCATGTGTATGAATAACCCAGTAATGTGATCAGGAAATCCGATTTATTGCGAAATATATTCTAAATCATGGTATTTTTGTTTTTTGCTTCAGTTTATGAGATTCGATCATTTGTTATTCATGAAGTATCAAGTAACTTTTGTGAATATTGTGTCCACAGCTTGAAAAGTGCTAACCTTGTTTTTGTGAAAAATTTGTCATATTAAATGTTAAAAATTAGCTTTAGTTTTGAAAGTTGATTCCACGGAGTCAGTTAATAGAAAGAAATTTATGTATGGAATGTCTTTATATGTGTTAATATGCACATTCGAACATTGCATCTAAACTATAGACTGGCTCAAGTTTGATAATCAAATGCTTATTAAGTCTATTTCTCTTTACTGAGCTGAGAAGGTTAGTTTCAGTTGCTCCTGGAGAGAACAATGTATATGTGTCCTTAGATATGTTTAACAACTTTGTGTTCATGTCTCATGCAGACCAGTATCTCTCACTGATATGTCCAGGATATGTTTGTGTATGTTATGATTGTTCGACATACTAGTTATTGGGCATGATACTTCCAGTACCGTGCGTGCTTATATGCCTCGTGTCAATATTCCAATGTGAATGTATTTGTAATCATCCAATTTCATTCTCTTCTCAATATCTATCATTATGCTTGTAACTGTATGTCTATTAATGGTAGTGAAGTTAGCCAGTGTTTTAAAGGCACTGCAATTAGCCGTGCAGATTTATGTCCCTTAGCTGCCAGGATCTGCTGGTCATGGGTCCAAATCACTTTACACCCAAATAGGATGATGTTAGGTTTATCAGCACTGTACCATATATGCAGGTTTCACCAAAGTGGTACATACCCCAGTCTCAGTATCTCCAGGTAGTATGTTCTGATAAATCTCCACTATACCCTGGATGCATCTATTGCTTGGTCCAATAATTTGATTACCTTCCTTTTCTGGCTCCACATTCTCACAGTAACCAATCAGTTATGTCACCGTTACAACCGAACTTGCCAGTGTCAACAAAGGTAGTGGTTGCAGCTGCGAAGGATTTTTAGCAGTGTGACTCAGATTTCAGGGAAATCGTACAAATTGTCAGGCCCGAAACTTTAAGAAAATATATTCAAGATCTCCTACCTCTTTCAGATTTCCTCTGCATGATTTATGTTGCCCAGTTTAACTGGTTAAATAAATTACAAAGTGAAAGTGAGTTGTGATTGGTATGCCCAGCTTCCTAGCTTAGGCATCCACTTTAATAAAATTATCAGATGTACAGCTGTAGATGCATCCAGGATATAACAGAGATTTATCGGTGCGTATACTGTAGAGATATTGAGGATGTACTTGTTCCAAGTTTCATTCCTCATTGAACTGATCTGCTGTTACGTAACTGAAATACTGTTCTGAGCAGCATGCAAATCATTCATGAAGCTTAACTTGGTACAGGTTCCGGTCCAAGTGGACTATTTGTGCCCATGGACCCAAATGTTAAGGCCTCTTCTCAGCTGAAGGTCTCAAGCGTTCACAGTAATGTACTAGGACAAAGCCTGTGTTGGCGTAGTTGTTAAAAGGCAATTTGTTGATCGTTACCACCAGTACTTAAGTTGTTTGTCCTGGAAAAATGGAACTTGTAAAAAGTTGGATTAAGTTTGAGTAGTGTTTAGAAAATGTTAACATACTTTTAGCAGCTGTGCTTAAAGAACATGTCTTTTAAAACAAACCTTTTTTGAAAAAGGCAATCATCATTTGTAAGAACTATCATTTATTTAATTTGATCTATCAGTAACTTATTCTAGGTTGTAGTTTCTAGCAGTGTTCAGAATAACTCCCATATTTTACCTGATGGCCTTAATTTCTACACAGAGTTTCTGTAGCCAAAATTTCTAGCAAACTTTTTAAGATAATACAAGTTAGTTTCACTGTGTATATTGCGAGAGCTAAGTGGAAGTATCAAAGAATCACGTGAAGTGAATGATTTGGAATACTGTTTGACAGGGAATCCTAAATTTAGAGTTCTCCAAATATTCCATTAGGATTTAGGTGAATAACTGGATGCTGAATGATAACAGAATTAGTGTTGGCAGCTATTTTGAACACTGGTTTTTGGATGTGGCGCCTTGCAGTTAGAATGTGTCATCAATAACAGCCTTGTTTTAACTTTGACATTAGACAGAGCAGAGTCAGTAAGGTGAAGTCTGCAATTCTCAAAACAGGTTAAAAGTCTAATCTTGGTACATGGATATCTCAACTCTTATGCTAGGGGAGTGCTTGTTGTTTTTAATACTCCTACTTTTGGAAAAACTGCTGACTACTTTGGGAAATGTATAGAAAACAGTTCATCCTCAATTCTTTGATGTGTCAATGTACTTTTGTTACCACTCTGTAAGTGGCAAAAATGTATGGTAATATATTTTTGAAAACCGATATATCCAAATTGACATAATACTGTAAAGGACTTTTTGGTCCTGGAAGAACAATGTACTGTTTAGTGAAGGGGAAACTCATGGAAACCTATGTGCTGAAATGACATCAAGCTTTTAATTACATACCTGACCAGAAACCTTGTCATTGTTGGTTGTATTTTACAACCAGTTTTGTAATGCAACATATTTGATGACCTGCTTTAATGCAGTTGGTACTTATGACCAGTTTCATAATGCAGTACTTGAGTATCTGTTTCGTAATGCAACCAGTACTTGAATACCTGTTTCATCATGCAACCAGTACTCAAATACCTGGTGCATCATGCAACCATATTCAAATACCTGTTGCATCATGCAACCAGTACTTGAATACCTGTTTCATCATGCAACCATACTCAAATACCTGGTGCATCATGCAACTAGTACTTGAATACCTGTTGCATCATGCAACCAGTACTTGAATACCTGTTTCATCATGCAACCAGTACTTGAATACCTGTTGCATCATGCAACTATACTCAAATACCTGGTGCATCATGCAACCAGTACTTGAATATCTGTTTCATCATGCAACCATACTCAAATACCTGGTGCATCATGCAACCAGTACTTGAATATCTGTTTCATCATGCAACCAGTACTCAAATACCTGGTGCATCATGCAACCATATTCAAATACCTGTTGCATCATGCAACCAGTACTTGAATACCTGTTTCATCATGCAACCATACTCAAATACCTGGTGCATCATGCAACCAGTACTTGAATATCTGTTTCATCATGCAACCATACTCAAATACCTGTTGCATCATGCAACCAGTACTTGAATACCTGTTGCATCATGCAAAAAGTACTTGAATACCTGTTGCATCATGCAACCATACTCAAATACCTGGTGCATCATGCAACCAGTACTTGAATATCTGTTTCATCATGCAACCAGTACTCAAATACCTGGTGCATCATGCAACCAGTACTTGAATATGTTTCATCATGCAACCGGTACATGATGGCTTGTTTGAGAATACAACCACTACCAGATGACCCATTTGATAATGCCAACATTAACATATATATAGTTTCATCACTGTCAACATTCTTCACTGCAAGGCAGTCGTGTTTAAATGTTTCTCTTATGTCAGCAACTGGAATGTTATCTGCCTCCATATGAAGACAAGCACCTGTTAGTACGATCTAGATTTCATCCTTAGAGTTCATACCTGACTGTAGAACAATGCCACCTGTAGCCAGCATCATCATCCAATATAATGGCCAACATCATCTGTAGGAATCCATGTTCCAGGCCACACTTTCTGGAACATCATTATGTTGTTGATAGTTTTATTTTTGACACTGAATGTATGATTGTATAAGCTGGACCCAGCAAGTTGTCAGGTTTATTGTTCTGTTTGTGACAGTAGACAAGCCAAGAGATGAACGAATTCTTAAAATCTATTTATTATGTACATACTGTAAACAAGTAGTTAACAAATGAAGAATAAATTTTTATTGCATTTATTTATGTGGGTGTTGTCTTTTGAGTAATTACACCTTTTCTAAGTTAAGAGAACTGAAAGTCAAGTGAGACTGCTGATTGCTGAGACTGGCATTGTCTGTCTGCGTCTCATAAGCCACCAAGCATGTGGAGATCTTTGTTAGAATTGATCTTCAGCAACCCATGCTTGTCGTAAGAGGTGAATGACAGGAATCGGTTGGTCAGGCTCACTGACTTGGTTGACACATCATCGTATCCCAATTGTATTCATCATTGATCGTGGGATTGTCTGGTCCAGACTTGATTATTTTCAGGCTACTTCCACCATATAGATGAAATGCTGAGGACGACAAAACAACAGCAGAAACCACCAGACAAATGAAGCAGCCAGTTATGTTTCTGTATATTTACGGTGCCGAATGAAAATAAACACAAACAAGGGGTTTTTTTTGTCAACAATTTATTCCCCTAATAACAAGCACAGTGTAAAATGTCCTCACGTTTCGTACGAATTCCCAAGTTTCATGCTCAAGTCAACTATGGAGCAACTTGCACAGTATTCTCAACTCCTTTAAAAACAAATATAACAAGATATACATATATAAATATCATTTTGGCAAGGTTACTAGGTCTCATCAATATTTCCTTACTACAGCAGTCTACGTAAACTTAGTCTTAATATTATTGGTTTACACTCCTCTACTGAGTCTAACGAAGCCTAGATGCAGGTCGCGTCAGGTAATCTTTGAGACCGATATATCCAAATTGACATAATACTGTAAAGGACTTTTTGGTCCTGGAAGAACAATGTACTGTTTAGTGAAGGGGAAACTCATGGAAACCTATGTGCTGAAATGACATCAAGCTTTTAATTACATACCTGACCAGAAACCTTGTCATTGTTGGTTGTATTTTACAACCAGTTTTGTAATGCAACATATTTGATGACCTGCTTTAATGCAGTTGGTACTTATGACCAGTTTCATAATGCAGTACTTGAGTATCTGTTTCGTAATGCAACCAGAACTCAAATGCCTGTTTCATCATGCATCCTGTACTTGGATACCTGTTGCATCATGCAATCAGTACTTGAATGCCTGTTTCATCATGCAACCATATTCAAATACCTGTTGCATCATGCAACCAGTACTTGAATACCTGTTGCATCATGCAACTAGTACTTGAATACCTGTTGCATCATGCAACCATACTCAAATACCTGTTTCATCATGCAACCGGTACATGATGGCTTGTTTGAGAATACAACCACTACCAGATTTATTTACGGTGCCGAATGAAAATATACACAAAAATGGGTTTTTTTTGTCAACAATTTATTCCCCTAATAACAAGCACAGTGTAAAATGTCCTCACGTTTTGTAAGTTCCCAAGTTTCTTGTTCAAGTCAACTATGGATCAACTTGCACAGTATTCTCAACTCCTTTAAAAACAAATATAACGAAGCCTAGATGCAGGTCGCGTCAGGTAATCTTTGAGACAGACCAATCAGAACACAGCTTATCAAATCGCAAATGTGGACATTCATACATACCTTCTGAACTTTCACCTCAACAAGGTTTGTACCCAAATGATTCCAAATGCTACTTACCATACGATCGCTTCCGGGTGATGCATGCTAAGCATGCTACAACACTGTCACCAATCAGTAAACTGTCGCTGAAAATAGTGTTTTTGTCAATATTCAATGATGTCAGCTTACAAAAATGTTACCAAATGGTAGCCATGTCATCAGAAAGCCCTAATCGTATATACTGCAGGTCTAGTATTTGTGTTCATGTGGATTTTCATTTGTAGAGAAAACGTGTTCGAGACCAGGGAATTTGGTAAGTCCCACCAAACCCTAAACAATAGCCGTTGTCTGATTGATTGGATCCATTTCGCTGCTTAATGTTTGATTGGACGGTCATACATCGCTGTAGGGTTACCTGACGTGACCTCCTCCGTGGTAGACTCACTGTAGGAGTGTAACAAATAATACGGAGACCACGTTTACTTAGATTGCTTTGTACAGATAAAAATTGTCTGGATTTCTGCTAAAATGACAAAAATACTGCAAACAGCCTATACTGGGCAAGAGGCAATGAAAGTGGGACCACTTGTCTCCTCCAAACTGAGGTAGAGCCACAAATTAGGCACAACAAAGGGAGATAACTCAAAAAAGAAAGTGTCCTTACATGTCATGAATAGCCCTCATTGACCAAGTCGCCCTGAAAAACTGCAACCATCCCTTTAAACCCGGATAAGACCCATCTGTGACATTACCATGTTCAAAGACGCACCAACTTAGAGATTTCCCTGGAATATTGAATAAACTTGGTTACTTGCTTCAGGAAGAAAGTAGTATGAGACATTGGAAGTGTGAATACAAACGTGGAGGCTTCAATACTGAGATCTAGGAATTCCATGGCTTTGTTTTTTGGCATGGGACTCCAAATGCATACTTACATAAGTATTCATAGCTTTGGAAGACAATGTGTGTTAAATATTAGAACATGAGTATATTTGCAGAATGTTATAAGCTCATATCAGAGACCATATGGTCTCTGCTCATATCAACAACAGGTTATAACAAAACATTTGCAACAATTTGGACAATCTGTCAAAAACAGAATTATTTTTATTTCTTGACTGCAGATCTTCTCATTTTCTTTTATATCTTTTTAAATGGTTACAAACTACAAGCATCTATTGACAAGAAAAAGCCAAAAGCATGCCAAAAACATTCCACATATTTTTTACAGTATACGTGTATGCAAATATATTCCAAGTGTTTGGAATATATATGTTGGTCTAAAATTCAGACTGGTATTAGTGGGATGATAATTTAAGCACAACAAAAGGACATCATGTAATGTGTGCTATCATAAGGCAATCAGCATGTATATTCAACTGCACAGGAGAATATAATGAATTGCCTAACATTATCCTCATGTCACAAATGATAAGTTTGTTTTGGTGAGTGAGAGATTAAACATGATTGTGTGAGGATTCTTATTACCACCAAAGGAATAATTAATCAGGAAGTTCAAATTTTACAAACTGCACCACTGACTAGTAATCACCCTGCTTTTCTGAAATAACCTAATGTAGTTGGTAATCTGAAAAGACCATTTTCAAATATGCAACAGACCCTGAAGTAAATTATATCAAAGAAATCCCATGCAAGTCTAGAAAATGTGGCAAGCCTAGATTTCCTTAGCATAAGCAACTTACAACAGGAGTATGACTTTTGAGAGTATTTTCAGTAGTGTAAGTCTTAAAATGCTCCACTAAATATAAAACATTCCTGAAGGTTCACCTTCAAGTAGATGTAATTTCAAACTACTCAGTAAAAGCCAAAGTTTCAGTAGATAAACATGCAAATCTAACCCAATTAAGATATGTATAACAAACATGTACAATGTAAAGATTCAGAAATAACGCATTCCTGTCTCAAGTTGAGTAAGAGAATAAGAAAATAGTTTCCTGATACATTTTGAGATCACACTGACTGATCTATCCCAAACTTGCATCCAGAAGGATTTCTCTTGGTTGTTTTTTTTAATAATCCTGTGAACCCAATGCACAATGTGCATGAGGAAGTCAAACATAAAATTAAAAAGCACCCAATAAAATCATCAAAATCAAATTCATTCGCAAAATAAAATAGTAAATATGTCTGATAAATCTCTATGTATATCATATATATATATATAGTATGTCATACAATTACCAACAACACTGTCATGCAGCAAAACCTTTTTACAAGATCTAATTTCTAGAAAACTTCAGCCAAACATCATCGTCAATACCTTTAAGGCACTATTTCACATAAAAATTTCACATTTCTCTAAATACACATTATGAACTCTCTCAGTAATACTTATATAACTATCAGCCCTCTTGGAAGCTACCATAAAATTTATTACCAAACCCCATAAAATTGCATATTTAGATTACAATATTAAGTTAAAAGTTCAAAGGATTAATGCAACTGACAAGTGTTATTTGTTTGGAAGCTCTTCGCCTCAAAGTTTCAATTAATGATTTCATGGAAATCATGAGGGATAATAAGTCTTTTATTGCATCATGAGGAAGCTAAAGTAAGTGCATATGCCCCAATATGTACAATATAATATTGCTGAAAATGTGTGAAATTGTGCCTTTAAGATTTACACATCATATTCTTCAATAAACGTGTCAACATACACAGCCAACATGCAGAAGTCACGATAATCAAACGTATAGAGACACTACCAGTTCATGGACAATGCAACAATAGGTTCCCCACATGGGGACAGTGTGTAAAGTCCATTTCTTGTGTCCCTTATCATGATATTGCTGGAATATTGCTAAAAGCAGCATAAAACTGACCTTACTGAGACAGGGTAATGACCAAGTGCTCAGACAAATGAGCAATCTGACTGGTTGATAGTGTGACGAATGCAATAGACACATACTCAAAATAGTTCTATGAAGAAACTTTTATATAGTCCAAAAAGGAACAAAATAAGGTATATATTTCTCTTATTCGCATCCAAGCATTTTCAAACTAGCCATTACATCAGCACTGCAAACTCCCGCCTGCCTGACCGCCTGGGACAGTCTGTTTTGCAACTGGATGGCCATTTTTGAAAAGTTGCACAATGGACCAATCTGACTTTGAGTATAATGAATAAAGCCTTGACTGAAACAGATTTGAAAACATTAAACAGTTTCCCTGCACTTATTTACCTTCTTATTATTTTTCTTAATCCAGAAAATTCTGGACTGTCAACTTTCCAACTGGTCTGGTAACTCTCAAGTTGTCTGGCCGAAATGTTGGGGAGTTGAACAAAACTACACTACATTAGTCAATAATCCAACATATCCTAGTTTGCTGGCTACACATTGTCACTTGGCAGGAAGTTCACTGACATGCTAAATCTTGTAAACATCTTTCCATAACACTGAGTAACTTACGTATATTACATTCCGAAGTTGGGATGATGAAAAAGGGAGACAATTTTACAGATACATAACTTATTTAGATATAACAATGTGAGTCAATGAGTGTAGTTATATGCCGGTTTTAGCAATATTCTTACAACATAACATCAAAGGACACCAGAAATGGGCTTCACACAAAGTCTCCATGCAGGGTATCGAACTCAGATCTTTGGCATGACAAGCAGATACTTTAAACACAAGGCTACCCCACCGACACTGATAACAAAAAATATGGCTTTCTCATGTAGATACTACCATTTCATCCAGCATGTCATCAGTTGCTTGATAGCAGTGTCTATATAGACATAGAGTGCAGAATACTACTGCTGATTACTAAGACCTAAGGGAGCAACCATGTGATACCTTAGGTAAGCAAGTTTGTTTAAATTTGTCTCTGTTCACCCAGCAAAAACCTGGTAACTTGAGATAAGTCATGTGACTATAACCTAGCACCTCACAGGAACCTTTTGTTATCTAGTCTAATAATGAACTGTGACTTGTCAGCCCTTTGAACATGGTCCTTATTTGGGGGAAGTCAGCACTTTACAAATACTCTTATTATTAGATAGACATGATATGATATGAAATGATAGATATAGGTTGTTTATATAGAGCACATATCCACGCACTAGTGCGTGCTCAAGGCGCTGGCATTTTTCCCTCGATCACTGGATGTCAATCTCAACAGCACGTCGTATTTCAATCTCAACTCCTTTGGGAGTATACAACTCTTGCTGCCACTTGGCACACCGAGTTTATTGAGGCTCTCTCATCCTAACGAGGTATTATTAAGAATAGAACCTATAATACATGGCAAAACTCTAATACCACAAAGGGATCTTCATTTTTTATGTTTCTCTGAGATGTGCAATGCTGTAACAATTTAACACTAAAGAACAACTAGTGATGATTAGCTTATTATCCACAGAAACAACTCCCCTTAAAAGTATATTGGGACATGTTCTACAACTTCCCTTAAAAGTATATTGGGACATGTTATACAAGATGATCTAAGTCTTAAGATGAAGTGCTGTATTACAGACCCAAGGCAGTCTTAACGCCATGATGATTGAAACACAACAGACCAACGAAAGTTTACGCTAATACGACTCCCATAATCTGTTTAAGTCTCATGACATTTTTACTGCTAAAATGGCTGAAACTCCAATACTATATAACAGACCCACAACTGTCTTAGTGCTAAGATGATTGTAACCTCCATAGTGTACAAACGATTGAACACAGTTCAAGCAAATATTAGTACAACTCCCATACTGTGTAACAGTCTCTAGACATTCTTAGTGCTAAGATGGCTGAACTCCAATACTATATAACAGACCCACAACTGTCTCAGTGCTACGATAATTGCAACTGCCATAATGTAGTACAGACCAAGGACAGTTCACACCAATAAAAGTACACCTCCAATACTGCACAAATGATCAGATGCTAAGATGACTTTAACCCCAATTAGTGTAGAACAGACCGATGACAGATCATGCTAATATGATTGCAATTCCCATACTGTTAACAATCCCATGATGTTCTTTCTCCTTGAATGAGTGCAACTCTCATGCCATACAATCAACCTATAACATTCTTAGTGCTAAAATGATTGCAACTCCCATACTGTAAAAATGATAGATTGCAAGTCATGCTAATACAAGTTCAACTCTCATACATGACAAACGATAAATGACAGCTCACGCTAATATGAGTACAACAATGTATGATCCATGACCTTCTTTCTCCTGCAACTCCAATGCTGGAAATATGGTGTAAAGTAAGGAGAATAAGTCATTGTTTGGGATATACATATAATGACAACAATAATTACTGGTTTTCATTCATCACTAAATTCACTTTATCACAGTTACTTTTGCCTGTGAGTGTATGTCTCAGGTTTGTAAGGAATCCAGCAAGAGGCAAATATGATACATGAAAAACACAATGCCATTTAGGAATTGGTCAAATCTAACATGATACATTTCTTAGTAAAGTGCAGATTATGGTCCTTTTGTTGGGTTGAGTCCCATCTGGGATTTGAAGCCACACCCTCAAGTCTGGCACCTAATCTCTAGTGGACAAAGTCAGAAGCATAATTCACTCTTCCATAGCTTCCTAGCCTTTAACTTCCACTGTGACTGAGCGGAAATTCGTGTGCTGGCAATTAGGTGCCAGACTCTGACGGTGTGGGTTCGAATTCCGGAGAGGACTCAACCAAACAAAAGTACCAGAATCTGCAACATATTAAGAAAGCGCAATCCCAAATATCACGAATATTGGGTAACAAATATAACCATTCAGCAGTTGAGATTATTCAGTGAATTCTGTCACATAACATACAAAATATTCCATGACATGTTTTGAGCATGCTGACAGTGTTAATTCATCACTGCAACAACCCGATCACAATACTGTCAAACTAACCACATTGCATGGATTAGTCCATTTTAAAAACTGTTTTAATAAATACCACCAAAAATCATGTAAAAAAATCCCCTTCTAAAAATTCACAAATCTTTGATTCTAATGGTTATAAGTAATGAATTGAACTTATGAGTATATGGTTACAATTCATGAAAAACAGCTGTGCACTGTAACAGCCCTAATAATTCATATAATTGACCCAGAAAAGCAAAACAAAAAACTTGCAAAAAAATAATATTCCCTTGACATACCAGTCGCAAGTCTCTCCTTCTGAGTTAGCCAGGCATGGTAGTCAGGACCTACATCTTTCGTCTCTTTTTGCAATTAAAAATTGTCATGATACTTATAATAGTAAGATGTATGTTTTGGATGGATCTCAACAAACACACACAAGCATACTCGATGTCCTAAACCACTGAGTACATTACACTCTGTCTCCTCTTGATAGAACAATACTATTTGCTGAGACTGTAGTGACAAAGCCCTCTATCAAACATGCTGGGTTTGTGGTTTCTGTTCGGTTGTGTTTTGATTGCTGGGTTTGGAAGGCTTCTGGCCAAAGGTTACATACGAGTACAGCAAACTGCCCATCATACTGAAATGAAGATCAAACAAGTTAGATTATCGTGGGTGAGTGAGTTGGTCTTACTAAATATTCCAGTAGTATCATGGGGGGGGGGACACCAGAAGTTAGTTTAGAAAAACTAGAGATGTGACGATACAGAACTTTCATGATATGATACATATCACAATATCTTGGTACGATTCAATTTGATGCATATCACTACATGCTATCTTTAGTTGTTTTCTTATATGTTTTCTTTGAAAAAGTATACTTTGATAGCAAGTTACAGTGGAAGTTTTGACATAAATGATACACATAATGATAACAACAAAGTATCAATATCTTTGATTATACAATGCCCTTTTAGAAAGTGGTCAAATGCAACATATGTCATGTTTGGGATTTCACTTTCTCAGTAAAGTACAAATTGTAGTACTTTTTTGGTTGAGTACCATCCCGGATTCAAACCCGCACCCTCAAAGTCAGGCACTTAATCGCCAGCACACAAAGTCATGGAAGTCGTAGTGGCTGAGTGGGCTACGCGGCTTAGGGCTTAGGTGCCTGACTCTGTACTTTACTAAGAAAGTGAAATCCCAAACATGATATATGTAGTATCAATACCTCTATTGCCAGATAAAGTGTCACAATTATCGAAATGATATGTTGTAACAGCTTTAATAACACATAAGGGATCGAGATCAATTTTTTTTTCATGTGTGCCTCATGAGCACTCTCCTGATAACTTAAGTATGCCATTTCAATTTCTGCTGTGCCATATATTCATGATCTTTAAAATGAATTTCAAAGCATTAAATGACTTGAAGTGAATGTAAAAAGTTGTAAATGTATTGTAACATTCACTGATAAAACATGAGTAATAAAACAATGCTAGGTATGTATTTTTGCTTAGCTGCTTTGAAAAGACATTGATGATTTGGTGGGTGTCTGATCTGTACACTTTATCATTAGTCAATGTTCATAATGTCACTTTACATCATGAAAGATAACAACGATGAAAACATACTTTTAAAGCACTTTTGCAAACAAATCACATGTGTGGTAAGAATTTAACCATACTTAGTGACAGTAAGTGAGTGAGTGAGTGAGTTTGGTTTTTACGCCGCTTTTAGCAATATTCCAGCGATATCACGGCCGAGGACACCAGAAAATGGGCCTCACACATTGTACCCATGTGGGAAATCGAACCCGAGTCTTCGGCGTGACGAGCGAACGCTTTAACCACTAGGCTACCCCACCGCCCCAGTGAACATAAGAAAGTAAGTTGTCCTAACTAATTTTCCACTTGTCATCGATACGTTGGCACGAACAAGTTTGATCCCGGCATAATTTTCATTTATCAAAAGATGCAGACTGGATCTCTTACATAGCGTATATAAAACATAACTCTCTGTTATTAGTATTTACAGATTTACTGAGGGTCACTGTAGAAAAACAGAAACATACCTAGACCTTGCTACATTTAGCAGGTCCAAAAAATTCACTCCACTAGCACTGCCAGTGTTTTCAGTTTGGTTGGTAAAGAATTTGTTCAAATATTTCCAACAATTTGAAATACTATTCTGCCTCCCAAATACTAAGGGTTGTTACATCAAGTATGTGTCTATTTATCTTGAAACGTGGTTTTGAATACTCACCTAATATTCATTCCAGCAAAATTTGGTAAGCTAAATATGTAATCGCCTCCAATAAACATGCCAACATAGGTCACTGTAGTATTCTGGAATAAAAGGAGAAACTGTTAATGAAAGAAGATAATGTTTGTTTGTTTGTTTGTTTGTTTATTTGTGAGTGAGTGAGTGAGTGAGTGAGTGAGTGAGTGAGCGAGCGAGCGAGCGAGCGAGCGCCACACTCTGCAATATTCCAGCTATATGGCAGGTGTCTGTAAATAATTGAGCCTGGACAGACAATCCATTGATCAGCATGATGAGAATTGATCTGCAGAATTGGGAACTGATGACATGTGTCAAAAAGTCAGCAAGTCTGACCACCTGATCCCATTACTTGCCATTTATGACAAGCACTGGTTACTGAAGGCCAATATTCTAACCCGGACCATTAACTGGGTTGAGTTCAGTTGGTTTGAGTGGAGCAGAAAGTGGAACAGAGATTGTCAGTGTCCAGAGAGCTGAACCTTTGAGCATGGTGCGGTGTGGTAGAGAAGATGGATCAGAGAGTTGAGGAGCAGAGTTTGTCTGAATCATAAGGTGTGTGGCTTGGATCATTTTTGAAGTGTAGCAAACGAAGTTGAGTTGAGAGTATGTGAGTTTGGTTTTACAAGGCTTTAAGCAACATTCCAGCAATATCACAGAGGGGAACACCAGAAATGGGTTTCACTTATTAAGCCCATGTGGGAAACTGAAACCTGGTCCTCAGATTGACAAACAAACTCTATAACCACTAGGCTACCCTACAACATCAAAGGTGAAGTTGAGAGGAATTGAGCAAATCACCATGCAGCTAGTAGTAGAGCGGAGTCATCAGTAGTGAAGGGGAGCAGTAGCTTGGAACATAGTGTGGTGTGGCAAAGCAGGATTGAGTGGACGGAGTGAAGTAAAGATGCAGGTAGTTGAATGAAACAGCACAACATGGTGAACTGACAAGGGGAAAGCAGATAAAGAGTATAGAGTATCGAAAGAGGAGGACTTCTCGGGTTCAGATGTTCATCCATCTTTCTGAACATGGAATACGTAAAACAGTCTTCGTGCCCTCCTCCATAAAATAATAATATAAATATAATAACAAAAAAATGGTAAAACCCTAACAAGATCAGTGACAGGAATACAGCTCACCTTCAAAACCCCAACGACTGTGGTGGTGAGAGCCGAGTTGTATGCAGTACACAGTATGATGGAATAGTTGAGGACAAACCCCATGAAGCAAGATAACAGGAACTGGCCAAGAAACAAGGGATTTTTCCACTCCTTGTACAATATAGCCTGCAATGAAACAAGACAGTACATATGAATCACTCTGAGTTTAGATTTCCCCGTCTTTAGCAATATTCCAGCAATATCAGAGCAGGGGACTCCAAAGATGGGCTCCACACATTGTACCCATGAGGGGATTCAAACCAGAGTTTTTAGCATGATGACTGGACGTTTTAACCACCAGGCTAAAGCACTGTCAACAAGCGTTTGATACATGGCAATGTCCCCCGCTGAAGAACGAAATATTTTTATAATTAACTGGTGTTTGCATAATCATCCAATGCAGGCTGATAAAATATTGAAGACATTGGGTGCAGTGTTTTATGAGATACCCTGTTATATGAGATATCGTGAGGGCAAAGTGTTGTGGTGATTTTAAAGACAAGGTCAAGGTCACCTAAATCAACAGCTGTCTGCATAAGCCCCCGATGTAGGCTGTCACCAAATTTTAAGATACTGGGTACACCAGTTTATGACATATGTTAACGAAAGTTTGAAAAGTGATCAAAGTGTTGTGGCGACCTTGAAAATAAGGTCAGGTCCCCAGAATCAACTGGTGTCTGTGTACTTCCCCCATTGTAAGATGTCACAAAATTTGAAGAGATTGGTTTGGGGTTGTGGTCGGGGATAATAGAAGACTAAGCACATAATGCATAGCTGATGTTTAGGCAATTTGGGATTAGACACAAAATTATGGTTGGTACTGAAATGAAAGACATAGCACTTTTTATCTGAGAAGGCGTCAGATCACTTGACCAGTGTCATAGTGCTAAAATAAAACTATTATTGAAAATCACTAACCTTGTCAATTTCTCCATTATACTGAGCTAACAACAATGTTGGTAAAATCATGAAGAGCGAGTTGTAGAAGAGCACTCCATATTTACCCAGTTCCTGGAATGTAAACATTCACAGTTAGAAACATTCCAACTACTTAGTTAATTGTGAAGATCTGGTTTAGAATTGATCTTCATCAACCCACTCTTCTTGTAAGAAGAAGTGAATCATAAGGATCGTGGCTAGAATTGATCTTCAGTAACACATGCTTGTCATGAGAGGCAACTAACTGAATCAGGTGGATGAGCTCATTGACATTGTTGACATATTTCATCATATTCCAATTGCGTAAATCAACGCTAATGCAGTTGATCACTGGATTGTCTGCTCCAGACTCAATTATTTACAGGCCGCCGCCATATAGCTGTAACATTGGTGAGTGTGGCAAAAAACTAAATTAAAAGAAAAGAACCAAGTAACATGAATTTCTCGAAACAAACTTAAGTTTTCACTCAAATCTCAAACTGAGTTTGACAATTTGAAACAGCTGAATTTTTAGCTCAAATCTCAAATTTGAGCAAAAACTTGAACTTAAGTCAAAACTCAGAATTAAGTTTGGTTTGAGGAATCGGATACTGGTGAAAAGACGGTTGACACATGCCAACAATATGTGTAGATTGAATTGATTGTGTGTTTGACCAGACTCAATGGGCGATCTTTTTGTTGCGAGGGGCGATAACTCTCCTTTTGAAATGATATAAACGATGGTCCAACCTCTCGCTTCCGCAATGTAAGCAGCCATGCCTGGCCCAGGTGTATCATAGAATCATAGAATAAATATTTCAGGAAATAACACTTGATATATCATTGTAAAAGGGAAAAGATATGCTGTCCATGCACCAGCGTGAATGTTCCCAGTGACGGCGAAGGCTTTACTGGTTAACTGTCTGTAAATGTAATAGTAAGACGTATGGCGCACATCACGCATACGACATGCACTGTCAGTTTAAAGTTGGACCGTCTGGATCAGCACACCTAGCGGATTAGTAACAGGAGGATAAATTAAAAAAGATCGCCCACTATTTACAGATTGCCTCATAATAGCTGGAATATTCCTCAGCTGAATTCTATCATTCTATCATTCCAAGAAACACAAAGACAGTGCTCTACCAATATGCTGGCAAAGTGGGCACACATGAAATCTTTCTCATAATGTGACATACTGCAGCAGCAGCAGCAGCAGCAACAACATGCAGTGTCTTACATTTATCCTTGACATCCTTCTAAAATGGTTTGAAATTATAGAATATTCATATAGGGCACATATCCATGTAACTAGTACATGCTCAAGCTGCTGGTTATTTTTTTCCCCCTCGGATCAATGGATGTCAGTCTCAACAGCACATTGTATTATCTCATCTCCCTGTTGATCATACAACTCTTGCAAATGTAATAACATTACACCCCCATATATTATGAACAATCCCTAAGTATTTGTAAAAACCCATTTTCCACTAAGTTTAATGTACAAATATGTGTCAATCAACAAATTACTACAACAATACAATGAGACCCTGCCTCAGTAGAACACCGATTCGCTCATGTCAAAATAGAGTCTATTAATAGCTCTCTGCCAGTGCTAAATGTACCTCAGGGTTGGCTTGTGAAACACACCATCAGAATAAAAGATTTACTATGTGACTAACTCAAATAACAGATATCCAAAATGAAAGGGGGACACCACTGTAGAAATGGGAGTGAAACAGTATGCTGTGGTATTGGTAGAACCGTGTTATTTTGACTTTGGTTTGGTCAGGGTATACCTCAATGTAATCACAAACTTCAGTATTTTGGGTTTTCAGACAGTCATTTCTATCTAGTCATACAAGAACAGTTTTATTCATTTAAAATAATAAAGATCATGGTTACCTTTTTCCATTTTATTAAACAATGTTAGGTGTGGCTCATGTTATCAATTTTCTGCATTGTGATCCTATCTCTGAACTGATACAGACCAATTACGTACCATACTATGGTAAGAGCATATCATTAGATCCTTAGTAAGAAACTACCTTTGAATCCAGCTTTTTCTTCACATATATATTATACATAGCTGTAAAGACATCATTGAGGAGAATCATCACATAGCCTGTCAGGTCAAAGGCCAGGTCAGTGCTGAAAAACAGGATGAAATTGAGTGAGTTTAGTTTTATGCCACTTTTAGCAACATTACAGCAATGTCATCACAGAACACCATAAATGAGCTTCACACATTGTACCCATGTGAGGAATCAAACCCAGGTCCCCAATGTCACAAGAGAACACTTTAACCACTAAACTACCCATCACCCCAATACTCTTCAGTGATTGAGGTAGGTTTTGTACGAGTGGGTGCAGAAATATAATCTTAAATATGTAGTTCAAATCTTTTGTGCATGAAATTTTCAGTACAATCCTGAATCATGTAATTTTAAAGTGATTGTCTACATGTTGCGGTTTTAAGGTACTTTTTTAAAATTATGTAGATAAGAATCTATGCATCCAAAACGTGCGCAAAATAATTTTTGTGTAGTTTTATTATGTTTTTGCTTGAAAAACGCATGTTTCTGTGTTACTGACTGTTACAGGATCTTAGTGAGTAAATGAGTTGGATTTTACGCTGCTTTTAGCAATATTCCAGCAATATCATGGTAGGGGAACACCAGAAACAGGCTTCACACATTGTATGCTTGTGGGGAATCAAACCCAGATCTTCGGCTTGACGAGTGATTGCTTTGACCACCAGGCTAGCCCACTGCCCCTTCTGGATCTTAGGTGGCACAGACATGACATTCCAGTATACACAAATCTATTTTCAAACATTATTTTTTAAATTGCATCTCAAGGAATGACCCAAGAGCCAGTTAGGAGTAACAGATGAAACTGTTGCACGTCGCCACTTTCTCAGTGAGTGATTATGGTTTTACATGGTTTTCAGCAATATTCTAGTACTATATGGGGGGACACCAGAAATGGGCTTCACCCACTGCAGCCATGTGGGAAACAGAACTCAGATCTTTGGAGCAGTGAGTGACCCCTTTTAACCTATCCCATCACTGTTGACTTGGCAGCTTAGTGAGGGAGCGTGTTTAGTTTTACGTCACACTCAGCAGTATTCCAGGGTCTGGACCAGATAACCCAGTGATCAACAGCATGAGCATTGATTTGCACTATAGGGAAATGATGATGCGTGTCAATCAAGTCAACGAGTCTGACCACCTGATCCTGTCAGTTGCCTCTTAGGACAAGCATAGTTGCCTTTTATGGCAAACATGGGTTGCTGAAGGCCTACTCTCACACAGATCTTCACAGGTCACTTGTCAGCAGAGCACATCAAGTAAGTGGACGAGACTACCACTACCAGAGTTCCACTTATGAGGATGCCTTGGTATGTGCTGATTCCTCACTTTGAAAGTAGCTGCCATTAAGAGATGGTACTCAACCCCAACGAGTAGTAACTAAATGTCGTTCTTATCGAGAAAGTGAAATCCAATATATAATATGGTGTGTTATAAATCTGGTCAAGAGAAACCAGTGGTTGATACAATGAGCAGTATTTCATGAAGTAGGTTACAATAACAAGAAGAGTGAGTGAGTGAGTGAGTTTGGTTTTAAGCCGCTTTTAGCAATATTCCAGCAATATCACGGCGGGGGCACCAGAAATTGGGCTTCACACATTGTACCCATGTGGGGAATCAAACCCGGGTCTTCTGCATGACGAACGAACGCTTTAACCACTAGGCTACCCCATCGCCCCTCAATAACAAGAAAAACATACCTTCCTGCTATAACAGCTCCCAGTATCATCAGCAACACTGTCAACTTCGTTGTGATTGCAACACTGTATCTATCACAAGGAACAAAAAAAAAAACATCATCATTGCTAATATAAAAAACATCCAGACTTTCATCCAATGTAACAGTGACAAAATACTCTTGAAACAGACAAATAAGACAAAAAAAACCCAAAACAATTCAAATTGTAAACCAAAAGTCACTTTGTTCTGTAATCTGATTGGTTGAAAAACTTGATCAAATGGGATTTGATTCCCAGAAATTGCAAGACTGTTCGCTGCATATTGAGACATAGAAACATTGCAAACGATTATTTTGTTGCATCATCCACAATGGTGACATCATTCAAAACATATTGTGAAGTAAAGTCAAAACGAGGTCACAAATGAGCAGCTCCAGATGCTACCATGGGAACCAGCTGAAACGGCCAGCTGATGACACTTCACCGCTCTACCCGTACTCGATGTAACAGAGTGCAGACAGTGAAACCCTTTGGTTTACTTTTGTTTACAATGTCGATAAACATCATGTGTTGGCCAATTTCTGGGTGTTATTGAGTATTTGAAGCCCGGAAATATTTCATTTAAAATCTCCGGCTGAATGTATTCCCGGACTCAATACTGAATAACACCCAAAAACTGGCCACCATCTTTTAAATCAAATATTGTTGTAACACAAAATACAGCTCCCAAATACTTTGATTTTGGACCGAGAATCACTAACATCACCCTTACAAAACTACGCTACATGTGTAGTCAACTGAATTACGATCTATTCTGTGCTGGCATAATAGATAACCCCAAATTTTCTTGTGGATATATTTGTGAAAATTCTTATCATTACCTATTTGACTGTCAACTATCTACCATGATGGCTAATTTACGCAGTGTTACCAATGTTACTATAAACTCTGATTTACTGTTACGTGGCAATGCAGATCTGACTGATCATGCAAATCAAAACATATTTAAAATTGTTCAAACATACATTTGTCAATAAAAAAGATTTTCTTAATTATTGCAATTGCCCCAATCTTTCTCATCTTTCTGTTCTTGTCTGTCCATCTTGTATAATGAATGTAAATAATATTATGTAAATACTACGGAGAAGGTGTTCTAAGTTGGATAACTTGTACCCAATCCTTTTCTCACGAATAAAATATGTTTTAAACAAAATAACACATGATGTTTATCTCTTAAATGAACCATGAGAAGGTTACCTCCCTTGTTTTCTTTACCTTTGATTGCTTTTAGTGCAAGTGAAACTAGACGTATCAGAAAGAAAAATATATAAATCTAATGTATTCAACATGTATATAAATTGGAAGTCAGTGACCTGTAAACAAAGTACTGTTAAAACTTCCTGACACGTAATAACATTCAAAGTGTTGGTTCCAGTTTGTTGAACACATGACACAACAAACACTTACCCTAATAACAGATATTCCCCAATCATGGTGAACAAAATAGAAAATCTTCTTAGTACTGTGAACATAGGTAAACTGAAATGACAACAGTAAACATAGAGTCATGGGGTGTGGACCAGTCTGTCATCTATAACATTGAACTAATGTCTAATGTCTGATGACACCCTGTGGAATTGTCAACTAAAATATACGGTTATATGCAGTATGTTGTGATGTAATAAAGTCAGTATCATACAATAAAAAATACATCAACTGCTGGGTTGATACTGTATTCACAAACAGATTTGTAATCGTTGCCCTCTTATCCTGATACATATCAAAAACATCTCAGATTAATTTTTCCAGAACTTGCTAGCCAGTAACAACTGGCATTTACAATTTGTCCCACTTCATATTAAAACAGTTGTTTGCTGGCTGTTTAATGCAACACCCAGCAATATTCAAGCATATGATTGCTGTCTGGGATCCACATCATCAGCACAAAGGATCGACATCATGAGCATGAAGGACTGAGTGAGTGAGTGAGCTTAGTTTCACACTGCACTCTGCAATATTCCAGCTATATGGCGACGGTCTGTAGATAATCGAGTCTGGACCAGACAAACTAGTGATCATCAACATAAGCATCGATCTGTGCAATTGGGAACCAATGACGTGTCAAGCAAGTCAGCGAGTCTCACCACCCGATCCTGTTAGTCGCCTCTTATGACAAGCAGTCGCCTCATGAAGGATTGACATCAGCACAACA
Organism: Haliotis asinina; assembly: GCF_037392515.1. Classification (NCBI taxonomy): domain Eukaryota; kingdom Metazoa; phylum Mollusca; class Gastropoda; order Lepetellida; family Haliotidae; genus Haliotis; species Haliotis asinina. The sequence continues at coordinate 29,801,894 of NC_090286.1, read as the reverse complement.
GATTCACATCATCAGGGATTGACATCAGCACGGCAGATTGACACCAGTACGAAGGATTGCCATTAGTATGACAGATTGACACAATCAGCACGACAGATTGACATCACCAGTATGAGGGACTGACACCATCAGCATGAGGAAGCGACATCATCAGCATGAGGGACTGACATCATCAGCATGAGGGAGTGACATCATCAGCATGAGGTAGTGACACCATCAGCATGAGGGATTGACACCATCAGCTTGAGGGGTTGACACCATCAACATGAGGGGTTGACACCATCAGTATGAGGGATTGACACCATCAACATGAGGGAGTGACACCATCAGCATGAGGGATTGACACCATCAACATGAGGGATTGACATCATCGGCATGAGGAATGACACCATCGGCATGAGGGAGTGACATCGGCAGAAGGGACTGACATCATCAGCATGAGGGATTGACACCATCAACATGAGGGGTTGACACCATCAGCATGAGGGACTGACATCATCAGCATGAGGGACTGACACCATCAACATGAGGGATTGACACCATCAACATGAGGGATTGACACCATCAACATGAGGGGTTGACACCATCAGTATGAGGGATTGACACCATCGGCATGAGGGACTGACACCATCGGCATGAGGGAGTGACACCATCAGCATGAGGGACTGACATCACCAGCATGAGGGAGTGACACCATCAACATGAGGTAGTGACACCATCAGCATGAGGGACTGACACCATCAGCATGAGGGATTGACATCATCAGCATGAGGGAGTGACACCATCAGCATGAGGGATTGACACCATCAGCATGAGGGACTGACACCATCAACATGAGGGATTGACATCAGCATGAGGGATTGATATCAGCATGAGGGACTGACATCATCAGCATGAGGGATTGACACCATCAACATGAGGGATTGACACCATCAACATGAGGGGTTGACACCATCAGCATGAGGGATTGACACCATCAACATGAGGGATTGACACCATCAACATGAGGGGTTGACACCATCAACATGAGGGATTGACACCATCAACATGAGGGGTTGACACCATCAGCATGAAGGATTGACATCATCAGCATGAGGGACTGACATCATCAACATGAGGGACTGACATCATCAGCATGAGGGATTGACAACATCAACATGAGGGGTTGACACCATCAGCATGAAGGATTGGCATCATCAGCATTCAGCATGAGGGACTGACATCAGCATGATTGACTGACACCATCAGCATGAGGGATTGACACCATCAGCATGAGGGACTGACACCATCAGTATGAGGGATTGACACCATCAACATGAGGGAGTGACACCATCAGCATGAGGGATTGACACCATCAGCATGAGGGATTGACATCATCAGCATGAGGAATGACACCATCGGCATGAGGGAGTGACATCGGCAGGAGGGACTGACATCATCAGCATGAGGGATTGACACCATCAACATGAGGGATTGACACCATCAACATGAGGGATTGACACCATCAACATGAGGGAGTGACACCATCAGCATCCAGCATGAGGGATTGACACCATCAACATGAGGGATTGACACCATCAACATGAGGGACTGACATCATCAACATGAGGGATTGACACCATCAGTATGAGGGACTGACATCATCAGTATGAGGGATTAACATCAGCAGCATTGATCATTGATATGGTTACAAATGACATCCCCATGATCCGAAGCATCATCCAATTCAACGGCATCCCACACGATACAGCTATTTGTCTCTTACAATTCTCATCCTGATCTACATAGGGCTTTTACCAGCAGTTGTTTTTATAATAGAGAGCAGCAGAAAAACTCACTTTAGTCGTTGTGTACCACCAAGCCCTGCGAGGAGATTCAGCACATAGATAAGAGGTAGTGGCCATACCTGCAACACAGACCAAGGATATTAGGTCCTTCAGAACAGGGAGAGTGAGTGATAAAATGTTGAAGTACAGGACTGAGTGATGGATGAGTTAAGGAATGATAAAGAGATGAAACATGTGACGGACTGGGTGATGGAATGATTGAGCAAAGGAATAAGTGATTACCTTGGTTATGGAATGATTGACAAATTTTGGTATTGCAATATATTGCGATATATGTCGCCCTATTGCAGTATGTATTACATTATATTGGGAAAGTGTAACACATGGTTTAAGGCAATGAAATTATTGTTTCCTTTCTTTTAAAACAATGCCACTGGAAGTTGAGAAAAAGCATCTGCAGCAATGTCCTCCAGTTTGGTGTGTTTATTAATGAATGCCAATACCAATCTAATTTTTTTTACTTATATGGTTTAAAAGTCACGAATATGCAATTACATGACCAATACACATTCTCAAAAGTGTTAATGAATAATAAGATAAAGGAAATACACCATCACAAAAAATACTGATCAAGGTCACTTATATTGCAAAACCAAGTGTACCGCAATATATCGTATTGCAAAGTTTGAATTGCATTATACCAGTCAACAGGTATTATCGCCCACCCCTACTCTTAACCCAGCAAAGTAATATTTGAGACTTGAAATACCGTGCATCTAAAATGTCAAATGGTATTCAAATATCCTGTTTTAAATAGAAATCACATAGAGTTCATTTCCTAAATACCTTCAACACAGTATCTTTTGATAGTCCTGGAAAGTGAATCAGCCCCAGTCTCTTTGAAATGAACAGCACAACAATCCCAGTTATCATCTGAAACACATCAGAAAAAACACAGACTGATAGAACTTCACCTTCAAATGAAAATATATCACCAATCATATTCTTAGAAAACATGAGCGTTCTTGAAAACAATGTGATCAGATTTATCATAAAAGTTACAGCATTGAAACTTTCAATAACCAGATCAGGATTTATGATGATTTCATGGCATCTTCACCATAGATTTAACATGTTTTTACTAGTGATTACTTTAAAACAAAGCTACACTTTCTTATGCTGTTTCACATTGGTGAAGATACATGCTAAGTGATATAGTATGTGTGAGAACATACATGCAAAGGTGAGTGAATGAGTTTAATTGTGGCACCCAGCAATATTCCTGCTATATGGCAGCACACTGCAAATAACAGAGTCTGGACCAGACAATCCAGTGATCAACAGCATGAACATTAACCTGTGAAACTGGGAACCAATGATGTGTCAACCAGGTCAGCAAGCCTGGCCACTCAATCCCGTCACCTCTTACGACAAGCATGGCTTACTGAAGATCAGTTCAAACCCAGATCTTCATGGGTATATCAACAAATGATTAAATGAACTTGATTATCCTTTTATAAAGGCGAATCATTTTGTCAGCCAATAGTCTCCATGGGAAGAAGATGACTATCACTCACTTTCATGACCTTAAAATGATATACAATAGAAATCTTTTACTTCAACCTACCTGTCCAATAGCGAGTGTCTGGAATGAAGGGAATCTGAAAATATATTTCAAAACATGGAAACAGCCAAAGAAAACAGTGCAGTGAGTAGACAAGTGATATGTGACTAACTTAAATTAATAACTATATCCAATGTTCAAGCCATCATTCAAGAATTTACCATGTCTATGTGATGCAACACGCGTCCCTACTGAACAAGTGAGCACTGCTGTCTGAAAGACTTTGGCCATATTTGATATGTAAATTGATGTTGTGTACATTATTAATATTTTGTATTAAACCTTTTATCAAACAAAATATTTGTTTGGATGCATCCATCAAACATTTGTTAGTCTATTCATACAACCAGTAATACAATACAACTAGATATTTGTATAGCGCCGATATCCAGTTTGTTCATCTGCTCAAGGGCATTTTTTTCCCATCAATCATTGGATGTCCATAACAATGGCACATCGTAGTTTCAATCTCAACTCCCTGGGGAGTATACAACACTTGCAGCCTTACCAGGCGCACCGAGTTAATGTGGCTTTCCCATCTTTACGAGGTACCCATTCACAGCTGGGTGGACTGGGACACATAGTCACAGTACTTTGTTTACTGCACGTTGCTGTACCCGCAACTACATGTTTGTACGTATTCGTGCGGCCACCATATGGTCATCTACCAACAGATTTGTGGGTTCTTTTAAGTGAACAGGGGGTTTGTGACAACACTGAAAGAGTCTGCACACAAAGCTGACTCCAAGGTTTTTTAGACGCGGTCACAAGTGGGCTCAATCCCGGCACCTCCAAGCTCGCTGGATTAGTAGCCTGGCCCACCGCGCCTCCATGTCTTTAACCTGTTACTGAGTTTGTCATTAATTTATTGTATTGATGAAATGGGTACTTATGAAAACCCCTATGAGCAAAATTAATGGAATCTACCGCTCCCAGATCACTTAATCCCAAACATTCACCCAGAAATAACATACCCACATCACTTAATTAGTTCTCTGTACCAAATGGGTAAAAATTTAGGGAACACCATAAGAAATACAGACCAGTCATATTGGACTACTTGAGGTGATTTCCATTGCCTTCCATGTTATTTCAGTGAAGCATAAATAATTTTCAAGAAGTGAGTTTAGGACGGATCTTTGTCAAATTTGAGAGGAAACTTTAACTGGAAAGGTGTTTACAACGCTTTGTGAAAGTTTTACACTTTCTGTTTTTGAGGGGTCAGTGTCAGTTAACATTTTGTTAATTCCGACTGATACAATATACTGGCTAAAGTTCTGCTAAACACAGCTGAATTTGCGCTGGGAACGAGCCAAGTCACTGTGTGCGTTGGAGCACGATGAGGCACACGTTAATTAGTACAGTAAAGAAAGCAAGCGACTGACCTATCTCTGTTGTAGAGTATTCCTGAGTATTCCTGAGTGGCCGAACAGCCTGCTCGTCATTTTTGGCGGGGGATGAAATCGACGATTATTTTCGATGGACGGATTGTCTTTGGACTAAATGTACGGAGGATAAATCGTTCGAACACCGACACAAATATCACATTAAAAAAACACACAAATAAAAAACGACCCATACATATGCACACGCAACGCAAGCACAAACATGCACATAAATGCACACACACGTCTGCGGCCTTGCACTGCAAAGCATAGAATATATAGTTACAGATCACGCGCCCAACCGTACGAAACACATACCTGAACGTTGTAAGGATTATTTTGTTTACAACGATGATAAGAAAGGAGGCAACTCCGTAGAATACAGCAGATAAAAGTCGCTTTAACAGCGACACCGAATCTCCTGCAGCAGACGACATGATGCCGAAGTTACTGCTGTATTCTTCTGGAAAAAGAATGAGAAAATGAACGTTGTCAGCAAAATGACATCACCGCATGGGCAATCAAGCGAAGTGTCAGATGAGAGACCAAGTCAACGCGTGTTTGAGGCTCACAACTGCAGACAGGAAGTGTGGCCAAAGTTATCCTTCGCTAATGTTCGGGCATTTCCGTATATTTTACAAGCGATTCGTGAATATCAAGAAAGGATATGAGTGAACATGTAATTTTATCTTTTGTACTTTCGTCCGCAGGAGGACTTTGCAAAAGGTTTATTGGACGCTGACATTTTGCATGTTGCAAATATATTAACCACACTTCACATGTAAACTGTACATATCAAATGATAAAATTTTTAATTTCGAGAGGTTATCCTTCCATAAATGTTTAGAGCCCCAACTGATGATTAAACGTTAAATATTTGCCATAGATATTTTTAGTTTTTGTCAACTTTAATATTATTCTTCATATAAAAGGCACAAGGGTGTAATATTTCCTGATATATGTTCCATCAGTTAACTCATAATAGCAAATTGAATATTCAAGTATAGTAAACACTTTCATACCAGTTTTTGTTCATGTTTATTTATTGTTGCTTAAAAATAAATCAAATTTAAATCAAAAATGGTAATATGATCTTGAATTATCTGTGTATCTATTTAAACGAATTGTTGTTTAGAAATACATCCAGTCACGTAAGTCTTTCTTTCACGCTTTATTTTCTTCTGCGGGATGGTCCATGGGTGTGGAACGGAAAATTTGCTGGTAAACGAAAATTTGAACAAAATTTGCTGCGGCATTTTGTAGCGGGGGCAGTTCTACTGGTACCCTTTAATGACACCACACTCGGCAATATCACAGACAGGTGGCGGTGGTCTGTAAATGATCGAATCTGGACAGACAGTCCAGTGATCAACAGCATGAGCATCGATCTACGCATGTGGGAAGGTAATGTCAATATCTAAATCAAGCCAGGGGCATTGCTTAATATCCCTCTTGGTTTTCCCTTTCAATTCAGTCTCAAGAGTCTTGAAGACAGAAAATGAAGCGACTGGTAAATCTCGACATAAATAAGTAATTTAGATACAAATCAGTAGGTTGGTGTAAAAAACAACAACAAAAAAACCCACCCCAAAACAACGCATTGAACAGTACTTCAGAAATATCACAGCATGTGGTCATAAACTTCAAAGAGTGGCATTTTAGAAGAATGTGGGTGAGTTTAGTTTTACACCGCTTTTAGCAATATTCCAGCGATCTCACGGTTGGGGACACCAGAAATTGGCTTTAATGGAGACGACACTGTTGTGTTTCTGCATAGTATCCCCGCACGGACCAGGGACAGTCGGGTAGACTGGAGATTAAAGCGTTCGCTCGTATAACGCCGAAGACCTGGGTTCGATTGCCCACATAGGTGCAACGCGTGAAGCCCTTTTCTGGTGTCCCGCGCGTGATATTGCTGGAATATCGCTAAAATGGCGTAAAAAACATACTCACTGTGAGTGCAAAATGTGCTATACACACTGACCCTTTGATCGGAGTCCCACACTTCTGAGATGTGGAGTTTTGTACTGTTTGTTTGTTTGTTTTTTAACACTCCAGCTCCAGCAATATTCCAGCTATATGGTGGCGGTCTGTAAATAATCGAGTCTGTACCAGGCCATCTAGTGATCCATAGCATGAACATCGAACAGCTGGGATCCGACTACACGATTTCATTAGTCGCCTCGTACGAAACGCATGGGTTATTTAAGATTAATTTAACCCGGATCAATTTTATACTAAGTAGCGTCCTTTCTGTCTTTTCTGAGACGGCGGGGTAGCCTAGTGGTTAAAGCGTTCGTTCGTCACGCCTACGACCCGGGTTCAATTCCCCACATCGGTACAACGTGAGTATCCAATTTCTGGTGTCCCACGCTGAGATATTGCTGGAATATTGCTAAATTCGGCGTAAAATCAAACTCACTCACTCATTCTTTGTATATTTACCCGTTTTGCCATCGGCTCTGTTTGTCCCTCCTTCGCATACATCCGTCCTGCTACGATCTCCCATGCTGAAAAGGAAGCAGAACGCGAAAACATGTACCGAGCTGATGATGACGATCATCATCACGAAATCGTACCTGCACCTGTACCTGTACCTGTATCTGTACCTGCACCCGCACCTGCACCTGTACTTGTGCCTTTGGCACCATTACACAACAATAGATCATCATCGCCAGTTTAAAATGCATTGCCATTGTCAAGGTAAGCGTTAGCCAAGACGAGCAAAACACCTGGCTGATCACTGACGACACTAGACGAACGTTTGAAAAGGCTTTTGTCGATACAAAGTCAAAGGCAAATATTTCTATCTTGGCGCTGTGACAATGGTAACTCAAGTGTGGCCCATGGCTTATCGACCCCAGATCATGTGGAGACTCCATTACGTCGGGGCGTCAGTGCAATGCATTGATGCAATGATCCGAACAGACATCTTTAAGTCAAGACAACTGTGCCCGAGAGTTTACGAGGTACGTACGTACGCAGATAATGGGACATGCTGGATATTGTGTTTGTCTGATAAACATAGACAAAAACCCGAGCTTTTGAAATGAGGGGAGGTGAAAGTAGGGTTTAACGTTGTACTTTAGAATATTTCGCTCATGACATGCATACGTTGTTGTATGGTGTTTGTGTGGCTTAAACTGGTTGTATAGTACTAGTTCACTGGGGTACCATGCTGCAGTTCAGCAAGAATGCTGACTCGAGCCGACCAATCCTTGTTGTACCCATTAATGCCGAGCGCCAAACAAGTATCATATATCAACGTCTTCTGGTATGACGCGGCCGGGGATCGAACCCGGACGCCCTAATCACTGCTCTACGGAGGCGATCTTTCTGAAATGAACTCATCTTTCCCATAAATCGGAGGTACTCCAATACAGCTCATCACAAACGAGAAAAGATCCTGTGAATCTTTGGTCATATCACTTCAATGACAGGAATATTTTGAAACGCGTTGAAAATGAATGAGTTCTGAACCACATTCAATAATAACATTTTTATTATTATTGTATGACTGGAGTTAAGCCAACGCTGTGGCAGTTTACCACATGACGTTGTTTGACGTTTGTGTCAGCAATATACCAGCTATAAAGTCTGTAAAAAGGAACTGTAGAAACAAGCATGTTAGATGCCGAGAGCTAGTTATCCAACATGGAGGTACACCTGTCATATTAGTGGGCTCCATTGGGCTTACGCTCAGTGTAATAAGAAAACTGGATCCTGAAAGTCAAGTGAGCTCAGGTCGTGGTTGGTATTGTCTGTAAGCATCTCAGAAATCCTCAGATGCATGAAGAACTGATCTGAGCAACACATGATTGTCGTAAGAGACGACTAACGGGATCGTTTGGTCAAACTGGTTGACTTTGCTCACAGATATCTTCGTACCCAGGTTGCGAGATCGATGCTCATGCTGTTGATTATTGGATTGTCTGGCCCAGATCCCATTACTTAGAGATCGCTGTAATATTGCTGAGTGTGGCGTTAAATAACAAACAAGCTAATTGTGTACATGTTTGTCCTGCTGAGGCGAACGTCATCGTCTCAATGTCTAACTTCGTCATACCAAAACAACCTGAAACAGCGCACATGACCTTCTAACAGTTTTCAAGGAGAGTGGCGATACTGATCATTGATTGTGTCAAACTGCGTCCGATCTCACACCACGATGTCCGGCGCAAGCAGTAAGACCCACACGTGTCACATGTCAGAAACGTAACCGTATAATTGTTATTTCCGACTGGGTCGTAATACTGTGCGTAATGGCGAAAGTCTTAAAGCATGTGTGATATTTTTGAAAAAGTGAATGGGTATTACAGGCTATTATAACGATGTGAGTATCATGTTATAGTAATCATCATCATCATCGTCGTCGTCGTCGTCGTCATCATCATCATCATCATCATCATCGTGCTCATCACTTCATCATGATCATCATCATCTGGTGTTAGCATAAGTCATCGGCGTCGTCGTCATTATAATCGTCACCTCTGTCACTGTACAAGTCATCGTTGTCGTCATCATTACCACTTCTGTAGTCATCATAAGCCGTCGTTATCATCATCTCTGCTGTTGGCTTAAGTCATCGACGTCATCGTCATCATCATCATCATCATCATTATCATCATCATCATCATCATCATCATCGGCTCTGTCGTCATTACATGCATCGTCATCATCGACAGGATCATCGTCGCGAAGCTTCAGCGCCTATGTTGTGTGACGCGCTGCAATTCCCCTGCGGATGGGAGGCATCTGAATGGATTAGGAAGCCGCCATTACCACGATTACAGGTGTCTGACCCTGACGGCGTGAGTTCGAATCTTAGATGGGACTCAACCTAACAAAAGTACTCGAATCTCTACTTTACTAAAACAAATCCAGTGTAATTCCAAATATACCGTGTTACATGTGACCACTTTCTCAATGGCAGTGTGTATTCATCGTAGGACCGAACCAAAGTTCCATATAAAAATATACAACTTTTGTCCACATTAAATTGGAGTCCGTCAAGGGTTTTGTATGATATATAGTGGCGAGATGATTTTCAAACCGAACTTGAAAATGGCCACAGAAATTCAGTGAGTAATCAGAACATTCGTCTCTCAATGAAAGTCAACGCAATTGATCAAATGAGTGGCAGCAACAAGCACGAACATTAATTTATGACGACTGTCCAGATACATGTATTTAGGCCCCAGTTCAGAAAGGTACTGCAAGCAGTGAGAAATTCGTTGTTTTCAGATAGGTAAATTCAGTCTGAAAGGCAGATCGGAGGTACATCTCTATAGGTCCCGGAAACTGGTCCATCCCGAAACATCTGGAAGGCATTCGTCATCACTCGCCCCTTTCTATAACCTTCATGAAGACTTGTCCCGGAATATCTTATCCTGTGCAGGGGCGGATATAGATACAGCTTTTTGAGAAGATATGTGTGAGTGAGTGTGTGTGTGTGTGTGTGTGTGTGTGAGAGAGAGAGAGAGAGAGAGAGAAAGAGAGAGACAGACAGGGAGTGTGTGTGTGTGTGAGAGAGAGAGAGAGAGAGAGAGTGTGTATGTGTGTATATCACAGGGAAAAGGGTTGGGGTGGGGGTAAGTTCAAATGGGGGAGATAACTTTAAATTCCACGCACTTACCAACAGTGACCTTACTGCAAGTTTGCTTACTATATTTCCGACTTCGTTCAGTCCGACGTTAACTGACGGTGAAATATATTATGGAAGTGCTAAGTAACCACAAGACTAGACATGGCCATCATGCCTAAATGCAAACTTTGTGCGAATTTGCGTTAACCTATGAAGGAGCATATTGAAGACATGTAAATAGCTGCTTTCTGAAACTAGGTCGTCTTGCACGAACTCTTTGAAATCACACGTTTCATTCCAGTGCAACTCCTCTCTTCGAAATCTCATTAAAATGAGACCGGAAAGAGGCTACCAATCCCAGAAAACAAATTATTAAAATAGTATATATAATCGAATATTAAGGCGTGAAAGCGATGTCCCTAATCAGGCACCATAGAAATGGGCTTCACACATTGTACCCATGTGGGAAATCGAACCTGCTCTGCTGCATGACAAGCGGACGCTTTAACCACAAGGCTACTCCACCGCTCCGGATTTGACTTAAAACGATTTGGTGTCTTCTGTCAAAAGTGAAATTCCCCAAATTGTACATATCACGGATCCTTTTCAGGGAATGATAACATTTTGTCTATAGTTTTGAAAACAGTTATAAAAACCATCGCTGCCTATGCACATGAAACACATATAGCCTTGTACTGTATAACATTAACATATTGTGATCCATCGTGACCATGTACTGACCTACCTTGGGATGATTGACGGAATGAGCGACAGGGAGACTGAGGCACGGGTTGAAGTATCCCAGCCACAAGGGCTTCTTTCTTGTCAAATTAGAATACGGTCTCGGGTCGGAGGCAAGGCGCCGTATTGAGGCCGCGGTTATTAAACCAGTTCCTCGCGAAGCAAGTATCGCTAACACCAAATATCAGATTAAGCACCGAGTTTATGGCACTTTTATGGATTCGCCGAGTCAAGGAAGTTAAATGGATCAATGTTAATATTTACTGTGTGTTTAATGCAAATGCGACAACAGCAATCATACAGGTCAGCTGCTTGACGATGGAGACAAGGTTACGGAAAAGATAATAATACTTCGGCTTATGCAAAATGACGTAACGAACAGGAAAGACCAACAATTATCTCTGAAATGAACATATTTCAGAGAAAAAAATCACAGTAAAAGGAAAATAAGATATAATGTAAAGGAGCCTTGGGACTTCCTCCATTTTCTTTTGAAATCTTGACTTGACACCTTTTTAAGACTCGAGGGGCCTTTCTTGGAAAAACCGTCTTTAGGGTCTGTATGAGGGAGAAGTGAAGGTGTGGAGGACAGTGTTGAGTTGGGGTGGGGGATGCAGGCAGCAAAACAAAATCGGCCACAGTTTCTGAGCCTTTGCTTTAAAAATACACCGCACCCACCCTATAAAGTTGAACTTCATTTAATCACAGCAATGTGGAATGTGGGTGCATCGAAAAGGTAACATTTTTACTTTTTTTTTGACAGAATGTGACATGGAGGTCACATTGGTGTGAGCTAGCAGCATATGGTACAATTCTTAAACCCAACCTGCCCCCAAAATAACTGAAAAATGACTCTGAGCATAGCCAGGTGAGAATACCAGAGTGCTACAAATGAACTTTTATCGTATCAAAAGACTGATCACATCTATAAACCGTTTAGGCCTTCATCGAAAAGGCTCTCATGAACACGATTTCACGCGAATCTTATCTCCAAACAAAGACTGACATTTAGTATATACTGAACTCTGGTGTGTCCACAACTTTATTGGTTGGTTAGGTGTGACTCATTCAGAACACACCGCTAAGGTCAAAACCTCACGGAATGATCCGAACGGTGCCGACTGCATTGTTGGCTTGAATAATCGTACAGAATGAACACCCATTGATAAGGGCGATGAAGAACTAAATACAATGGCCACGGGGTGGTACATGATTAAGATATATCTTAGTCAGTGATAGAAATGTCCGCCTTAAACAACGCGTTCGGGTTTACAAATAGTGAAAAACACACGTGCCATGCAACACATGATCTGTTGAAAAGAGCTCAGTGACATTTGAATTGTGGAACCAGTTGAAAAAGTTAAATATCAAATGGAAAGTCGTATACGTCTTAAGTCAAAACATCCGTGAATCAAATGAAATATCAATATTTAGCCACAATAAAAAGTACTGTTTGTTTACTCCAACCACTGTTGATCGTGAGCTCTAATGACAGTTGGGGCAGTGGTATTGCCAAATGGTTAAAGCGTTTGCTTCTTACGCCTAAGGCCCGGGTTCGATTCCCCTCATGGGTACAATGTGTGAAGCCCATTTCTGCGGCCCCTACCGTCATATTGCTCGAATATTGCGAATAGCGACGTAAACCCAATCCCACTCACTCATCCAAATCACTTTCAATTTCAATTTCGTAAACTTTGTGTGTTGCTGACAGGACACAGGCATCAAAATGCCTCAGACACAAAGTGAGTGTTTTATTCCGCTTTTAGGAATATTCCAGCAATATCACGGTGGGGGACACGAGAAATGGGCTTCACACATTGTACCATGGAACTGAACCCGGGTCTACCGAACGCTTTAACTACCAGAAGTCGCGGTGGCTGAGCGGATTAGGCGGCTGACTTTGTGTGCCACCGAAGGGGTACCCTGACTCTTGTACTTAACTAAGAAAGTGTTACCCCAAATATGACATCTGTTGCTTTAACTACTGCCCCAAATACCTTACAATCCCGGCCCATATACACAAATTCAGGCGTCTCAGCAGCCATGTTAACCACATAACCATCGCCATGGTCTTGTGAGTATATAGGGCGCCTGCTCGAAGACAAGAAGGTCTGTGACTCGATTCCAGTCGTCACACGCGTAGGCCTTTACAATGCTACTTGTTGTTACCCTGGATGGGAATAAAACCGCTCGACTCTAAGGCAGTATACCGGGTCTCAGATGGGTAATACTACCCATGTTTAAGTGTGGATTGATATCTCATAGCTGGCATTATCAAGCCGGCATTAGTTCTGAATCTAGACTTGCACAAGTCTATAAGCTTACAATTAATAGTTAAAATAATAATTTCTAAAATATGTAAGCTTTCCTCTAACAAAATGGCGTCCTCTAGACTTGCATTCTTTGAACGATTGAATTGCTATACATCCATGGACTTAGCATTCAGTATAACCCTGGAGCGCGAACGTTTAGATAAAAGTTGTTTTTTCAATGTGCAGCACTCTTAATATTTGTGCAACATAACTGACATCAGTTAATACGCATTATTGTAAACAAGGAACTGTGGTGGACACTTAACTGTAGAACATACGTAGTTAAAAGTTAACTTATAATTTAACGTTGCGGTCACCTTCCCAACTAGACTTGCACATGTCTTTAAGGTAAAAATTGATACTTTACATTAGAATTTCAAATAAATAAATAAATAAATAAATAAATAAATAAATAAATAAATAAATAAATAAATAAATAAATAAATAAATAAATAAATAAATAAATAAATAAATAAATAAATAAATAATCTGTCCGCTTATCCAAGCCTGCTTTTTCAAAGTATAGATTTATTATACATGCAAGGGCTTAGCACTCAGTACACCCTAGGAGCAAGGCTACAGAGTTGCTGCTAAAGATATAAGTTCTACAAAAATGGAAATATTCGTGTATACAGACGTAGGTCAGTAGGTCAGTAGGTCAGTAGGTCAGGCGAATAGATTACTCAGTTCCACATGGAGTAAATCGAAAGTATAAAAACTAAAAATAAAAAAAATGAGCTATCGATATTCCTTCTTTGGAGACAGGTCGCCTGAGTGGCTAATTCCCAATAAATATCCCACAGCAATTAAAAGCATGGATTAGTCATCGTGCCCCCAAATGATCATGATGTCAATGACTGGATTGTCTGTTTCAGATCCGACTATTTATAGAATGTGAGTGGATTAGTTTAATTTAACGCCATATTCCAGCGATATCACAGCAGGGGACACCAGGAATGGGTTTCACTCACTGTACCCGGATCTTCGGCGTGACGAGCGAACGCTTTAACCACTAGGCTACCCCACTGAAACGACTTTTCTTAGAAATATTGCTTAATGAAAACAACAAACAAAATGAAAAAAAGACGTTTCAACGTTGGACATCGTCTACAACAGTGCCTGCGCTGTCAGCCTCAACGGAATGATATTGAACATCTATAACCATACACAATGATTTATACACACACACTAGCGATTAACTGAGCGTCACCGAGCTGCATCCATGAGATTAGATTAACCGAAAACACTTTTGTCTTCAAACCAAAACGAACCAACAAATGTTGGTAGACGAGCACAACACCTTCCCTTGACATCGAGATGTTGTCTGACTAGATTAAAATCTTCCTTGAACATTTTTCCACATCATCTTCCTTTTTAAAGGAACGACATTTCAAATCCTAGCGCTTGGATCAAATTTTAAGTGGCTGTTCTTGTGATAGGTGTCATCAATCACACGTCTCTAAATTTCAAACTTGGGTAAAATATGTATTGTGGGCTCAACTTTGACCCCAAGCCTCTGATATGACCGCGAAACCTATCTTGAAAACCGTCAACATCACCCTGCAACTTTATGCCAAGAAAGAAATAAACACTTGCTTGTTTAACATGCCTCCAGAACTATTACTCTCTATCTTAGATCGGCGGAATTTAATCCGCTAAAAACTGATTTATTCGAGGCGTGTACACGGACGAGTCTCCATCCCATGTGGTCTTTCAACTTAATAATCCCGCACGCCACCAACGCCCGCCCACATCTCTTAAACACCTCATCTATTTTAATTTAAAAGCGGCAATTTTTCAATGCATTTATATCAACAATTCACTTAAACCTGACGGCGGAGAGCGATAGCCACTCACAGCCCGAGCTGGTCTTATTAAGCCAGAAAGCCCGTGTCAATCAAAACTTACTGTTAATGACCTATTGTGGTTCGCCCCTTTGCTGACTGTGGATATAGGGCATTGACGAAAACGACTTAGGGAGGAAGTCGAGAATCTGGTATAGGTCTGAAGGAAAATGAAATTGACATCCTGTCTTTGATATAGTGCTGTAGCCGCTCGTGGATACAACGTTATTTCATATCGTTATGGCCAGGAACGCTCAAGGATTTATCACCGTCTGTGCTTTCTCGTCTTTACTTCTGGTCATTTTGGCAAGGCCGAAAAGTAAGTGCTTTATTTACCTTTATCTTCAGGTGTTCCATTTGGATTGAAATTGAAAATTTGAAATTAACATGACTTTGGTAACTCTGTTGTCGCACTCGGCAATGTTCCTGCTGTATCACATAGGCCTTTGAATAGGTAAGTCTTGACTCTAGTAGATAATCCAGTGATTGATATTACGAGTAAAAACCGATACCATGGGTATGAGGTTATACGGTCAAGAAGTCGTAGAGCCTCAGCGCCCGATTCCCTCTGTCTCCTCTCTCGACAACGACATTTTGCAGGGCACCCATTCTAACCTCAAATCTATGTAAGCTATTAAATATTTCAAGTGACAGATAAAGTAAACATGAAATAAATGGACCCTTCTGTTCATTCGATTCATATTATATATCCATTCAAAAAGCATATTCCTAACTGTGTCATGGCACTAAATATTAAACAATTGTTTTCTGTTTCCCTGAAAATAATCTGAAGGTTATCGTCTTCTCAAGCTGAAAGCGTAATATAAAATAATACGAATCTTGTATTCATATATATCTTCAAATTGTCAATTTTATCTTAATTGTACTTCAGTAACCAAACAATGGTTTTCTTCCGTTTTCCTTTTAAAGACTGAACTCAGTTCTCTTTTTCTCAAACTGAAACCGAATTTTGAGAAAACGTTTCACATTTGACGTTTATTTCATCACGTTTAGATGAAACATTCAAAGGTTTCTGTAGCTAGCAACCTCCTTGTTACTTATGCATGTGAGGTCTTATGATTTGGAAACTCAACCCAAGCTAAAATACAAGGTTTACTTCGGTGCGACGCCTGTGTCCTTATATCAAATTATCATTCATTATTTTTACAGGTCATGACTTTTTAGCTTCAAACTGAGAAGCATGTTTCATAACGTCCTTATCTGATTTGCTTGCACTTCATCTATGCATCATATTTTAGTTCAAGTGCATTTTCACATGCTTGTAAATAAAATGAAAAAATCTACCTTCTTTTTCGTTTTTTGCTAACATTCGGTGACTCAAAGGAGAGATCGTGTTTCGTTTCGAAGGAAATCGGTGTATTTCACCGCTAGATCCAGTAGTCAGCTTGCAACAATTGGAGCAGTGTGTTAAGCGCTGATAACAGGGGGTTCACGTTTCAATATAAACAGATGCACCTTTTGAGAAAAACCGGCGACACCAATTAATCAACAACGAAGTTGTTGTGCCAGACCGTCTTTCTATTTTTGCCCCCACAGTCAGTTTTCACAAACCGTTCACTCATAGCCATATAGTAAACTTATTTCGGATTTATATTTACCTTTTTTAAAAAATGGTTTGGCGATTCCGTTATAGTTAAGGCTGTACTGCAGACATGAGATCTTGCCATGGCGTCGTCATTGGAGGTCTGCTGTGTATTTAATATCTGGCGTGAGGTATTTGGAACGAAGCGAGAGATCGCTAAGAACTTAAGTGACAGATAATTACCGCTCATCCCACAAAAAGACAAAGCCACACTTTCATTTTCTTAATCTCTAGAAAGGGTGTATCGGATCATCTTGGAACGCTGGTCCAAGTCTAGCCGGGAAGTATGCAGCTCTATCTGCCAAAGTAGGTGTATTAAAAACGTTTGAATTCATGAGAAAACCAGAGAGGACATTAGTGCACCAGAAAAATATCTCCGCCTCTACCAAATAGCATCTCCATTTCTTGTCTTTAAGCAATTGGCTATCTTACTGTCGCTCCTTCTCCATAGCTGGACTTACACTGCTGCGAGGCGTCCGCATATGTTCGTGCGGGTGAGTGAGTGGAAATCCATTTTAATTCTGTCTGTGAGTGAGCTAAGTTTTACGCCGCTTTTAGCATTATATATCCCAACACTATCACTGCAGAAGACACTAGAAATGGGCTTCACGCATTGTACCCATTTGGAGAATCGAACACGGGTCTTCAGCGTGATGAGGGGACTCTTTAACCACTAGCCTATCCTACCACCCCTTTAAATGTATTCTGTTTGGAAGATAGGGATGATAGCAACCCATATATCGAACAATACAAAAACCACCATGCCACATTAAAACCCAAACCTTCTTGTCTTGAGCTAAGGTCTCGTTGCTTCTCAGTACTTCGTTTTAATGCGGTTTCGAATCTGCTTCATTTATCTTTCATATGAATTACAGACACATCACATATTAATTATTCGCCTGAAACAACATGGCAAGGTCGTTTCGATGTTTTCAGTAAAAGAGAGTTAATGTGTCAACCGTTTTGCAGCAACCACGGAGGCTTAAACTGAATTTGATCTGGCATAACCATTTCTGACAGTGTCTGGATACGATTACACTCAATTAGCAAACCAAAACTTTACGACAGACAGGGGGCACTGTGTACATACGTACATACCTTACTGTCAGTTGGACCAGGGTTTGTAGAAGGATTGACTGTTTGTTGTTTACTTCGCAATCCTAATGAATAATCGGCACCCTACTAACCAAGCCAATGATAATTTATAGCTAGGAAATGTGATGGTGATTTGGAGGGTCGGTGGAAGGGGAGCATAAATGTTGCACACATGCACTATGAGGTGCATCAGCGATTTCTTACCTGACATGAGGGAAGGGGAACACTTACAAGTTTGGGGGTGAGGGGTCATTCACATTGTACATGTTTCTCCATAAAAGTCATCATCCCATTCTTCTAACCATTAGTTAGGTCCTCTTTAAATACTGGACGATTTAGCCTTACAATCAGCGTAGGGTTTGTTCCAACCCCCTCTTAATGTATTAGTAGACTTATAAAGAAGTGAGTGGGTAAGTTGGATTTCACACCACTTTTAGCTATATTCCAGCTATATCACGGCCGGGTACGCATAAATGGGTTTCACACATTGTAACCATTTGGGAAATCGAACCAGGAGCCAAACGTTTTAACCACTAGGCTACCCCACCGCACCCTATGACTTAGAGCTTTGTCTCAAAATAAGCAGACTGTGCGATGGAGATATGTAGATAGACACATCAGTGGTTGATATTATAAACAACGTCCCGGCTGTATGGGAACGTTGACGTGTTATCAGCGCAATAAATGAGAGACACTTCTTGTTTCAAGAAACACTTGAGTTTGCGCCGTAATGCACTCTCTAATAACTGGAAATTCATCACAAATAGTGAGATATCCACACTTTTACAAAAAATAGGGCGGTGGAATAGCGAAGTGGTTAAAGCATCCGTTTGTCATACCAAAGACCCGTGTTCGATTACGCACATCGTGATATTGCTGGAATATTGCTAAAGCGGCCTAAAACTAGATTCAATCACAAGAAACATATTTCTTTCTGATACACCTTATCTGTCATGCGCAAATCAAAGCAGCTGCACAAATACAAAAATAAAATGAATGTTCACAAAGTACGTCAATAATAAACGAAAACTGATTCTTTGTCGATTTTCAGGGGATTGTTTCGTTTCGATATTGAACATACTGAAGTCAATGACCACAGCTTGACAATGTCTGTGTACTTGACCGCTCAGTAGGTCACACCTCCGTGGCCAGGTCGAAGTGACGAGGCGCGGTCTCCCTGTTCAGCCAAATGTGATGTCAAGTGTTTTGGGCTGTTATTTCCTAACGGTATACTTTCGTATGACGGGGAGGAAAATCATATGTGCTTCGTGAGAACCCCTGGCGAAAATATGAGGGACGGTCACTTTGAATATTCCTTCTGGGTAAGACAACTATCGCTAGAGCTATGCTAGGCATTACAAACAGGATCATCATCATCATCATCATCATCATCATCATCATCATCATCACCACCACCACCACCACCACCACCATCATCATCGTCAAAACCCACCATCATCTTCGTCAGTAAGCGCTCGAAATTACTGTACCCCATATCTATCCTGAGTACACACGTGTTTGTATGACTAAATTTTATCTACCATAAGCAGGGTTTTCCTTTTCTATTCACTCACAAGTAGCAACACTATATTCACCGTTTATCACATTTTCACGGCAACAGTAAGGGGCTAGTTCTCACAAGCTGCAAGTATGTTATCATCGTTCAATCGTGTCCCCGGGTTTGGGTCAACAGCGAACTTTGACATGTAACCGGAAGTGTTTTCTTTGTTTTTTCTGTCTACTCGTCTCTCCCTCCTCAACCTCCTCCTGTCTCTGCCTCCCCTCTGTCTCCCCCCTCTCCCTCTGTCTCTCTCTGTCTCTCTCCATACGCGTTCTTAAAGCTGGACTATTGCGACATTAAACAACAATAAAATCGTATGTGTACATACGCGTATGTGTATATGTGCGTGCATCTAAGGCCAGTATGTATGCGTTTGTGTGTGCGCATTCGTGCGTGCATACTGTCTTTTCAAACCTCGTATAGGAAATGTTTCAGGAGAACAATTGTTGAAACAGTCTGTTTCAGTATCATCCCCTTTGATTTGTTTCTATGCTGTTCACATCTCTTTCGACATTTATGAATACATGTGATTCACTCGGTTCTCTTGGCCAGAGAGGATCAACCTTTACCATATTCTCTATGATTAGAAACTGGGGAACAAAGGAAAGTAACAGAGTGCAGACCAGGAGACCACGTGACTCTGGGAAATGGTTCCAATCTGCAGACCGCACTGCCACGCATGACGTGATTGAACACAATGCGTCCAAAGCAGTAGCGTATTAGTTTCACTCGCCACTTCTTAAACGACTTCAGGGGCGGTGGGGTAGCCTAGTGGTCGACATGCTCTTTGATTAGATTTAGATTTAGATTTAGATTTAGCTATTCATGAAAGAACCCGAAACCAAACCAAACCGGCTGGCTGGATAATAACAGGATTCCCTCCTACTATAATGAGTGAGTGAGTTTAGTTTTACACAGCGTTTAAGCAACATCACAACTGGTGGACACCAGAAATAGGTTTCACACATTGTACTCATGTGTGGACTCGAAACTGGGTCTTCGGAGTGAAGAGCGAACGCTTTTACCACTAGGCTACCTCACCGGCCCCTTTCCAAACTATGCTACTGGTCGCGACATACATTCTGCCGACACAGTGCCAATTATTTCAGTACATAACAACCACATAATTGGCATCCTTACAGTCTGCAAGTTCATTCCCCTGATCAAATTTGGATAATGTGCTTACCCGGATGTGAGCACGAATGTGACTGCTGAAACAATTTTCAACATTGACCTACCACCGAAGTGCTCAAATACGTTGATCCGGTTCCGCGTTATCCGTGTCTCAGTACATGTACATGTTTCCGTGTTATCCGTGTCTCAGTATAGATGTTTCCGTGTTATCCGTGTCTCAGTACAGATGTTTCCGAGTTATCCGTGTCTCAGTACAGATTTTTTCCGAGTTATCCGTGTCTCAGTACAGATGTTTCCGTGTTATCCAGGTCTCAGCAGAGACGTTTCTGTATTATCCAAATCTCCGAGTAATAAGTTTCGTTAGACATATTTCTGTGTTATCCACGCCTCAGTGACAATATGACAATGCATGTTTCAGTAACGATATGTTCGTGTTTGTATTTCTTGCAGAATAATTGTTCTATATTGGTTGATGTGGGATATCATTTGGCTTCAGTTACCTATAGATATCAAGAAGACAAATATCAGTGAATTTTCGAAACACAGGATAAGGTACCATACTGAACGAAGTCACGTTGTAGAAGTACCTACTTAATCTTTCACAAATTAAAAGAGTCAAATTTACGATATACATTCCTCATCAGATACACAATGCTTTAATATGGACCCATAATCATCCACAATAACAATTTATTGAGAATTATTTGAATAAATAAAAACAAAAACAAATGTAAATTTGGAACCAATATTTTTTAACGCTTCGAAAAATGCCGAACAATATCTGTGTGCTGCCACTAGCCTCCTGGGTATCGGGGGCTATATGTTGATTTGCCTAGTCTCGCTTTGTGAAGTTGTGTAAACATTCTTACTTCTATATACTTAGAGATTCAATCAAATTTAGTAGACACGATGGGTCATTTGGGGTTACATCTGTGAGGAACGACAAGGGCAAAACATTTTTAGATTGTATTTACAAACGATGTTATAATGCAACCATTAATTACGTTTATTTGAAATGTTTGACAGCATGTTTACACATGTTCCAATTTTGTCTCATTATTTATGTGAAATGTTGTTCTTTTTAACTACGATTATCAAAATGTTAAAACTTGATTGAAATAATTTCATTTTCTTTCTGCCTTGGGGACCTTCCTAACGCGTTCTTTCACAGTTTGAACGATGTTCGTGAACGTTCTATTTACTGATGTTATATGAGAACATCGTCTCTGTGAAACGTACAATGTCATAGAAGATGGACAACGTTGATCGGTGGCCATGATGATGTACACCAGTTTATACTAAAGTGCCACTAAAACAAATTAAACCTGTTGACAACAAACAAACAATCAATTAAACCTGTACACAACAAACATACTTATAAACCTGTGCACAAGAGACAAACGACTAAACCAGTAAGTGCAGTTTAATCTCACTTCAGTCTGCTGCCTGTAATCATTGTGCAATGACTGTAAGCTTTCACTTGGCTTCAAAATCCACGTGTTCTTGGTTATCAATCAACACATATGTGTAATTTACTCGTTAATCAATCACTGTCCCATTTGCCTTGTTCAATTCAGCTAGGCAGGCAGGCAGGCAGGCAGGCAGGCAGGCAGGCAGGCAGGCAGGCAGGCAGGCAGGCAGGCAGGCAGGCAGGCAGGCAGACAGACAGACAGACAAGTTTATTCCGTAAAAGGCCACAGGCCCATCATACAGTCATTTGCATATGGTGTTGGATTTAGTGCACATGTTGTTTAAAAGACGCATTTCTAGTGCGCTGAAGTACATAGTACAGAAACATACTAACATCTTTAATAACATAGGCATTACTTGTTTTCATAACATTAATAAAATTGGCATTTGGATCAACAATCAGTCAAATATTTCTGAATATATCTTAATCTTAAATCCGAAAAGCGTTCACACTTCAGGAATACATGAAATTCATCTTCAACAACATTTTTGTCATTCAATTTACAAAATAAACATAATCAAACGTGAGAGTATGTGTTCCTTTATTTCCAGAAAGAAAGAACGAAACCTGAAAAAGAATAAGGGAACACTTGCACTTTCTTGTGTTCCCTTATTCGTTTCCATGAGTTTTTCTTTGATATGATATACTTCCGATTCTTTCCTGATCTTGCTAGCAAAAGAAAGTATACAGTTTTATGATGACTTGAAATGGAAACGATTATTAAATGGTCAGGATAGAATTAGCACCGTTCTGGTTTGGACTTTCATTTCCACTGTTAAGGCGATTGTAATTTTTGGGGTAATTCAAGTGTATATGCTATCTTTATTGCGATTTCCATACGGTTCAATTAAATAAAATGTTACAGATATACAGATATACAGTGCAGATATATCATCTTGTCACAACCCATACAGATATACAACACAATGTGATATTTTATCGGTCGAAACATTACCAACAATCAGTATTTGAACTGTATAGTGTGATACCTTTTTATGGTCAAGTTGACAGTGAAATAGACAGACACTGCACAACGCCCCGACATGACGCTCCTCGACCAAAGGTCAGTGGATGTCGTTCAAGGGTCTCAATCTATCTGGACATGTTCATTGCAGATAAGTACGTGCATTGCACAGGCTTGGCACTATGAGGCAAAGCAAAGCGACACTTTCCTGTTGTCTATTTCAGCATGTGATATTAAGGAAGTATTCCAAAACTACGTGCTATTTATCTCGTAAGGAGAAAATTGATTTCTCCGTCATTAGTGACTGAGCGAGTGAGTGAGTTTAGTTTTACGCCGCAATATTCCAGCTATGTGGTGGCGGTCTGTAAATAATCGAGTCTGGACCAGACAATGCAGTGCTTAACAGCATGAGCATCGATCTGCGAGATTGGGAACCAATGACATGTGTCAGCGAGTCTCATATCGCCCGATCCCGTTAGTGGCCTTTTACGACAAGAATCGGTTACTGAAGATCAAATCTTTACGGGTCGATGATGATGATGATGATGACAACAACGACGACGTTGTCGGATAATTGTTTGCAATATGAAGACAGATCGTAAATTTTCAAACATGATCCAAACAATCCAGTTATTTGTACTTTAAACATCTGATCTACATCAACAATCATAGTGTTCTGGTATCGCCAAGGGACACAACTCAGCAAAGCGAATTGCGGGGCCTTAAACGACCTGACCATCCTTGGCCCTGTCGAGTAAGAGAGTCATTCAGCCCCCGGTTTGGGTTTTTTAAGTTTGACAAAAGGACCCCATATAGATACAGTGCACCGCTCTGTCTTTTTATACGCAATAAGAGCATTAAAATGTTTAAAATTCTTTCTTTTAATCAGGGAATGTACAAAAGAGCTCGAAAAAAAAGCCCTGTACTAGACACAGCACAAACAACATGCAGGACGCTGTTTATGTCCGTTATTCATAGACTTGTTTCTTCTGGGGCTCCAAATTAATTTGCAGGATTAAATATAACGTACTGGATACCCAAAATAACGTTTTCTAGGCCTTCTGCTACACCTAAAATACTGATAAGACTTGTAAACAAACCGCGATAGCAACACTGATATGTGCGAGATGTGACAGCATTTGAAGATTGTTTCCATTTTTCACCTCATTTAAAATGGCCTTGCATTGACATAAACACGTATACAGCTCACTGGATATACACAGGGGTGCAAACTATGTCCTATAAGTCTCCAGACACCATTAGGATGCATTAAAGTCGAATGGCACCACCCTCACAGAATTATATAATTGGCATTAAGATTGAGATTGTCACGATCTGTGATGAAAGGAGACTAATTTATGCTGTATAGAGTCACGACTTTGCCAGATGCCTACGAGATTTGCAAGAGAAAAATGGTACAAATCTTTAAAATATTGCTACGTTTACTTTATGTCTTGTAAAGGCGTCATTCGAGTGTTAATTTGTGTTTATTTAGCTCGTACTTGTCTGTCCCACACTCCCTGAAGCACATTATTTTCTCTATTGCTCAGCCCTCCCTGCAATGCTGAAGCCTTTAATGAAGCAAGTCTAGATTTCCTCAGGTTCACAACAGCTGGTCATTTGCGGGCCCCTTTTCAGTTTAAATGGACCTATTTGTCAATATCAAAACTATATATATTCAGAGTCTAAGCCTTAGTCTAACCTCAGAGTTATATCCTACCTTTGACATAGCCATCTGTACGTAATGGAATCGGGATCATACAAACAATTGGTTGATATTGTGAGCATCGCCCAACGTCCGATTATAGGTGGTCAGATACCTGAGTCTGGACATGACACGACAACAATAACAACACCTTTTCTTAACCTGGCTGGTTCTTCTTGGCCATAGGTAGTAGTCACACGTTTACCTTGCACAAAGACCATTGTTGTCGCTGAGTGAATGATCTTTTCCTCCAAGATCAATTCTAAATGGTTGTCGTTCGTGTTGAAATTGCCATTCCAAGATGAATGGTGTGCATCTCTTTCTTGAAGATCGTGTTATTCTAAGATGAATTTTGAATGATTGTCGTTCTTGACGATCTTGTCATTCCAGATGACTTTTGAATGATTGCCGTTCTTGATGATCTGATCATTCCAACATTAACGAGAGTGGTTGTCGTACATGATGAAATTGTCATTCCAAGATGACTTTTAAATGAATGTCGTTCTTTATGACCATGTCATTCCAAGATGAATTTTGAATGAATGTCGTTCTTGATAATCATGTCATTCTAAGATGATTTTTGAATGAATGTCGTTCTTTATGAAACTGTCATTCTAAGAGGAATTTTAAATGAATGAATGTCGTTCTTGATAATCATGTCATTCCAAGATGACTTTTGAATGAATGTCGTTCTTGATGAGCTTGTCGATCAAAGATAAATGTTAAATGCATGTTGCTTCACACCACACTTACAATAGCAAGCTCATGCCCAACTGCATCAGAGGGACGCCGTCAGTAACGGCTGTTCATGGGAATACTAGATGAACAAAAAGCAGCTAGGTAATTCGGTTTTATCGACTCATTCTATATCGAAACAGTTAACAGTTGACCACATCGTCTTCAGTCGATTATCGAACTTACACTTTTGATGATTTCAAATAAAACGGGGTAATACAGTGGTTGTTTGTCAATGGCGGAGTATGTATTACCATTGGCATGAAGGTCTATTTCAGGATCATATATACACATTTCTACTATGGAAGGTTATGTTAACACAGATATTACGACAGACGTATAGACAAGGGTGCTGGTGAAAAGGAACACGTTACAACAAAAATCAAACTTAAAGGTTTCATTTCATGACATGACGAAGGACAGTGTAACTTCTTTCAAAATGTCACTAGTATTTATTAAAATGTGACGAAATCTGCTGCAGTTCCTTACTCCGAAAGCTGACCTGTGTTCATACCATCATCGCTATAAAGAAACTAAAACGAGCCAAATTCGAGCATCCAGGTATAGTGTCTAACTGCGGGAAAACACCTTGTCCCCAAAATTTCAAGGCAAACGAAACCTGCTAAAGTTATATAAAAGAATGAGACTTACGTTATTGCTGTATTAAAAACCACTCATATTTCATATTTAATGTCCTCCTATAGTTTTTACGGCCGTGTGCAGTAACAAGAAATTCCATCACGTAGTTAATAGATCACGTGATATTCTACATCTTCTAGTCTCTGTACAACGTTCGATGACCACCTTTACTGGACATGTTGTCGATTGCCTTAAAATACTTCAGTTTAGCAGATATTTTCAAAACTCATTTTAAAATAGGTTTTGTTAAAATAGAATTAAACTGGGAATGTTATTCAGCCGTGATGCCTGTAATTAGGAGCAAGTGTCAAAACATATTAATCAAGTCATGAAGTCATAAAGGTCATTTAAAAATCACCAGACTGGAACATATCAGAGTAAATTAGCTTATTTCATTGCATAAAACACCAGGCGGTGAATAGATATAGAAATTTAATTTACGGGGGGTTAAAAAGTTAGATTCAGACGTTAGAAATAATTTTAAGCAATGTCATCACCATTAGGGAAATTTAACAGGAAGACAGACTCTTGATTTTCAATGACTGAAGACTCGGCGACTCTCGTAACCTAAGTAGAACCACGCGGCTCTGGACAAAACGTTTTTCAACAAATTTAATCTTTTTAACATTTTCTTATTAGCTTTTGGCGCCAGCGTGCCACTGGAGGCTGACGCCTACGTTCCTTGATCGTGGGGTTTTGGTCTCTCGTTTATTTTCAAAGAATAAAGACATGTTGAAATATATCTTGTGATAAAATTCTATCCGATTTTCACTCAGTTCCATGTCTCCGAAAAACACATGCTGGCATTGATGAATGTACATAACCTTTTGGACAAGGTTCACGTGGATAACACCACGACAGTCATAATTAGAGTTAATGTATGCGATCCTGTTGTAATTAAGTCGAGATTCCATGATGGATTGTATACAGTGTTAGTTTTTCTCAGTGCACTTATCAGTATTTCTAGACATACGACTTGGAAACGCGATTGTTTTTTTATCTAGTATTCATGAAGTTGGGAAAAAATACGACAAAAATGTATATAATGAATTTCAGTTTCATTAAGGATTTGCATCTTAAAGTGTATACGTTTGTCAAAACTGTAGATACACGCACACGCACACGCACGCGCACGCGCACGCGCACGCGCACGCGCACATCACGTTTTGTATCCGTCTGTCAAAATCGTAGACACCCAAACAGTAGCAACTGCTCCATCAACACAGTTTACGCAGATGCATGGTCTATGTAGCGCACATACCTCCATCTACGCAGAAGATACTGTCATCTCCGAAGATGGTATTTGCATATCCGTAGAGGATTCTTTATCTCCTAACATGATATTATAATTTAAACTACAATAAAAAGCAAAAAGCTTAAATAAATACAACAAAACTTCGACACATTTGAATGAGGAGACACACGATTCTGAGAGAACATCAACAAAGGCGCATCGTGGTTTAAAGTCAAACAAATCAGTCCTTATTATTGGAACCTGGCAATACATAAAACATACAGGGAACAACTGATTACATATGGTCGACTTAATTATAATTGATAATTCCTTCTCCAAAGCACAGTATAAAATCCTAACGTAAGTATGGTCTTGGTAGATCTTTATTTTCCTTTACTAATACGTTTTCGAGCAGTGAGGTAGCCTAGCGGTTAAACGTTTCGCTCGTTGCGCCGAAAACCCGGGTTCGATTCCCCACATGGGTAAAATGTGTGACGCTCATTTCTGTTGTCTTCCGCTGTGTAATTGCTAGAATAGTGCTGAAAGCGGCGTAAAACCATACTCTCTCTCTCACTCGCTCACTCACTCACTTACACATTCTCACATTCTCACAGTTCTACGCCCTAAACTACTCGCCACACGTCAACTGTTTCCAGCATCTACATGAAACAATACGTCTGTCTGCAGGTTTACATACGAACACAGGCGATCACGCAGAGGAGGCATTGTTTTACAAGTACAATACTAGTAGACAGTCTCACAGTGACGCATTTCGGCGCCAAGGTGTACACACACAATAAGCCAACCCAACGATAATGCAAATAGTAAGCAATACATGCCCAACATAATCGATAAATGGAAAGTATCAGGTGAAACTGTAAAAAAAACCCCATTTATTAAAACCTAAATCGTGTTATAGTAAAACGAGACCCGTGAAGATTCGTGTTAGAATTGATCTTCGGCAAGCCATGCTTGTCGTAAGAATCAACTAACAGGACCCGGGGGTCAGGCTCGCTGTTGGCTAACACATGTCATCGTATCCCACCTTCGTATGTTGGTGCTCATGAAGCTGATCACTGGATTGACTGGTTCGATTCAGGCTCGATTATTTACAGACCGACCCAATGTAGCTGAAATATCTCGGCACCAAACAACTAACAAACAAACAAACCGTAACAGGGTGTCAGAGTCACTTCTTGTCCCCGTATCAGGGCACTGCCCTAAAGAACCAATAAAGGTTTCTTCTCGAATGCTCGTGAAAGCATTAAATAGTTCCTCAATCTCGACATGCTTAAACAGCTGTATTCGATAAACGAATAACACGAAGAGAATATCAGTCTCGATAGTCTGCCAAAACAGATTCCACTGAGCATGAGAAATAAAACTAATGTGAAAGTCCCAGGAAGAAGAAATCATTTAAATTGAAAAGGAGCCCCGGTGAGGTGGGAAATCTAAACTTGCTTCCTTTGGGGCTTTAGTATTGCGGGGAGGGGTAAGCTAGAAGGAAATATTGCGGTCCAGGGACTGTTAGACAGACTAGATATCGGTGTACAGGTCGCTTTATAAACGGGCATTGTTTCCCTACAGCGCATGCGGCGCGTTTATATCACGCAAAATCTCAACATTCATGGGGGCTGAAACAAGAACGTTTTTCATATCAAAAAGAAATGTTTTTATTTTTTAAGATAACACGTGACCAAATCATTCCTCAAATTGACGTGCGAAACATGTAAAAACCATCTGGAACTGCTTAGGAAACCAAACTGGTGTCAAACGGTAAACAGCTACTGAGTGTGAGCAGCGCGTTAAGAACATTTGTGTTATCAGGCGCCAGCAGTGTTGAATTTTTATATATTCTTTTTGTTGTCTGCGTCATATAATAGCGGCTAAGAAATGCATATTCATATTTTCAAGTACAAAGGTGCAATATGTTTATACCATGTGGAATCGACGATCCCAATACACAAACTGAGCCTTGTTCCACTGAAACAGTGGGTGGGTTTGTGTATGTGTTTCCTTAAGATGCTACTGAACCTAATGATATATTAATGAAAGACTGGCAGATACATCACAAAACACGAACGTTTATATTATTGTTGGATACTCTAAAATGCCACCAGTTAGCTGTGATCATTATTTGATCTGTTTGTTGATGTAACGGGTTCAGTTTGGGAACCGACGGAAAATTTATCTGAGCGAGCGAACGAATGACATGTCATTGTCCAGTATTTTGAAATGTAAGAGTCGATATTTCCATGCACAATACAAATAAACCGCATCAAAGTAAAAATCTAAAAGACTAATAAACATCCCGTCAGACAAACGATATCTGAATTCAGTTTCTTCAAACGCAAATACATATTCTTGGTACATCAACATGCAGTGTTATTTCAGAAAATTGAAATAACCTGTAACATAAAGTGTGAGTTTTAAGCTGTTTGTAGCAATATTCCAGCAAAATATCGGCGGGGGAATCAGAAATGGGCTTCACACATTGTATTATGCGGGGAATTGAACCCGGGCCTTCGGCGTGACGAGCGAACGCTTTAACCACTAGACTACCCACACTGCCCCTGTAATATGAATAACCTTTATAGTTCCGGAATATCTGACAACGATATGTGGACTAAGACGATTATCGTACATGACTGAACGATCGTGGGAGCTTTGCAACATATAAATGACATTCTTGCTTGACATATCCTACTCGTTGCAGCATAATGGTATTCTTGCTGAATTCGTTGTAGCATGATGGTATTCTTGTTGAACCCGTTGTAGCATGATGGTATTCTTGCTAAGCTCGTTGTAGCATAATGGCAGGCCTGCTTAACTCGTTGTAGCATAATGGCAGGCCTGCTTAACTCGTTGTAGCATAATGGCAATTCTGCTTAACTCGTTGTAGCATAATGGCAATTCTGCTTAACTCGTTGTAGCATAATGGTATTCTTACTAAACTTGTTGTGGCGTTATGGTATTCTTGCTAAACTCGTTGTAGCATAATGATATTCTGGTTTAACTCGTTGTAACATAATGGTATTCTTGGTAAACTCGTTATAGCACAATGGTATTCTTGCTAAACTCGTTATTCCATAATGGCATTCTTGCAAAACTCGTTATAGCATATTGGTATTTTTGCTTAATTCGTTGTAGCATAATGGTACTCTTGCTAAACTTGTACCGTAATGACATTCTTGCTAAACGTTTTGTAGCGTAATGATATTCTTGCTTAACTGGTTGTAGCATAATGGTATTCTTGCTTAATTGATTAATTCATTGATATGTATTCTTTCTGTGTGACACTCAACTGATATAAATGTATTTGGTGATACGGTAAAATAAAAGTATAGGAAGACATTTTATACTCGTTCAAACATCGTTTGGATTATCAACGTAAAATATTGTAATATCGTATACGTATATACGATAGCGAAAGGAGGTCCATCACGCAGACCACTACAAATTGTCCTCATTACATATTGCTCTTGTGTTGACCTGAAGTAGCGAAGAAGTCTAACATTAGGGGAATTATGTTGGTGGGGTAGGGGTGGGTTGTGGAGGGGAAGAGTGCCTCCTTGCCTGCAGTTGACCCCACGGTGGCATCTGAACAGTGTTAAATACTCCTCAGAGCAGGTCGTGAGAAGTGGACCGATTGTTACATGTTCCATATTTCAAAGGAGCGTTTTTTCTCTATCTATGCCAGGTTTTGACACAAGGGAAAGAGCTCCTTTACTCGAAGGCGAGGTTCAAAAACTTCAGACTTAATAATGTACTTAAGCCTTCTATTAAATTATGCTGAGCGAGGTTTGAATTCGTACGATGTTTAGGCAGCTCATTAATGAATCAATTCAAAAAGTTGCTTGAGATCTTTAGGCAAAATATTTAAGGGGTTTCCGTGTCGAGTTTTAGGACGCGGACGAGCCAAATCATCCGTGGGACATTGTTTTACCAAGACAACTGCACTTTTCGTTCACAAATCATCTACGATTTAATTAAGATTATATTTGATACATATAAAAATACTGAAAACGAAATGTGTTCATAATAGCTATGTTTTTCATAAAAAAATACCAATGGTCCTTTTAGCCACCATTCCATTTAATGACAACACTGAAATCCACTTCAACAAAACGCTGCCATGTAGCCATCTCGTCTAGTTCCACCAACAAGGCTTTATGTACTACCATTTCCTTCATCGGTGGAATCTTAGATGACATATCTGCATATTTGGAGGAACTTTGATGTTTTATTAAAGCTCTTGACATGGCCAAACCTCTACAGAAGGTTGCAGGATGTGCGTTTTCTGCCAGTAGCCCAATTAACCCTTCGCGGCAATGTTCTTCAAGTGGTCACATCCGACCCAGTTCCTCTACCAGCCAAATTAAGGCTGGTAGGTCGACCTACAATGGGGAAGGCTCCAGTCTGAGGATCGGCTTCGTCAGATGGACACGGATAGAACAAACTAAAAAAACGTTGGAGACTGTTTACTGATCAAATGCGGTCTATAGACGTGTATATTGTTCTTAAAGCCGAAATACGCTCATTGGCATAGGGTGATTGAAGGCTTCAAGACAACTTTCTTTGTAGCTCACCTCTGTGGGTCAACAATAATAGTATGAATGGATGACTGAGTATTGTTTTAAGCCGCTTTTAGCAATATTCCAGCAATATCGCGGTGGGGGACACCAGATATGGGCTTTACACATAGTACCCATGGGGGAATCGAAGTCTTCGGAGTGACAAGCGAACGCTTTAACCACTAGGCTACCCCACTTGCTATGATAGTAAAATGGGCGTTCGTATGCTTGATGACGTACAATCATAGATCTACGCCCTTCGGACGTTGTCTCCGAAATTAAACATGTCTGTTTGTACGATCCAGATGTGATTATTCGATTAATTATTTTGCAGTTAAATAGCAAACACGTCATGCCTTGTTTTCACCGATATTTTTCCTTGCTCGTTACGAAATATCATCGGTAGATGATAAACACTGGTTATTTGGTGTTGACGTAATATATATATCACCAAATGAAACTGTTTCTGTATGTCGATAGTGTCAGACTTTACTTTATGGTAGGCTGATAGAGGAATACTGAAGTATATTGCCTGACCTAAATGACTGAATTTGCAAGGATTTCAGATTTCACCGAACTACCGCTACAGCTCCCGATTTATACCGAAGAGTAGAGGCCCACACACGCATTCGTAACAACTCGTGTCATTCCGGCAAGTCTTGTATGCCACGGAGAGAGGCGAGTATTTACGAATACCACACACAAAGAGCCGTCCATTGTTTTATCATACTCAGTGCAAATCGGAGCGATGTGAAAACGATTCCATGTGGGAGATTGAGATTTTGTCCGACAGAGTTAATATTTCAAGATATGTTATTTTCAGTTTCAGATTGAAATCTTTTACTTTGTGATAATATACGCAGGGTATCAATTTTGAAACTGAACGAGGAAGATAATTAAATGTTTTTTTATACATTAGGTGTTTTTTTCTCTTTTAATCATCTTTTAGATTATTATCTGATATTTTGATGTTTCACATGCATGACATTATTTAACTGATTTAACTGATCAAGTGATAACGCACATGTCTTGGCTTCTCATTTGGACACATGACAGACCGGTGATGTTATTTACTTGGTCACGTCATACTACATTCTTTGTTTCTTGTCGGAGCTGATGAGTGACTGCGGTAGTTTATATACAACGCCCCAGTGAAGTTCTTCTAAACTAGATTTACGTCAAGTATGAAGTAAAATGTTGCTTCTAATAAACGATGTATTCCTAACTATAAATCGTAAATATTCGGAGAACTTTGGTATAGAATTGTAAGAAATGTAACAAGCACCAGAGTTAAACAATTGTTAGTCTCACTCTGAAATGAAACACGAGTGGAGTAAGCAGTATCATAACATTGGCTAGGACAGCTATGGGTGCTAACATGCTACATGTTTAGTGAAAGGTAATAAGCTTTGCACATTGGGACAGTGGGAACAATCCGGTAAAGTGATGAATGTCCCATCACAGTGAGTGAAGGAATGAGTGTAGTTTTACGCCGCTTTTAGCTATATTCCGGCGGGGGACACCAGGAATGGGCTTCACACATTGTGCCAATATAAGGAGTCGAACCCAGGTCTTCGGCGTGACAAGCTATCGCTTTAACCACTGGGCTACCTAACCACCCCTATCACACTGTGGCTTCTGTTCAATTTATATTGAGCTATTTGGAGTTTTTCTCAGAAATATATGTTTTGCGAGACTATGCGTCGGTCTAAACTGAGACGCTGCACAGCGGCTATGCTGGCAGTCTGACTAGCGTCCTTGAGATGCTAAGGTGACTATACTATACTATATATATATATATATCTCATAGTATGTTATATTTGTTTAACATCACGCTGTACGATGGAATTTCTATTTGATGATCAAAATATCTCTCTCCTAACATATAGAATCCCTGGATATTTTACCTAAAGCAGAAAATATACTCATGGAAATACTTACGCGAACACACGAAAGGAAAAATGTTCCTATATTCTTTTCCAGGTTTCTTGTACTGTGGGTGAAAAGCAAGAAATGCATTATGGAAAACATTTTCTATTATGATAATGTTTTTCTTTTTTGTGAACACCAAGTAACTAAATGAATTTCAGTAATCCATTCATATAATCTTCACCACAATTTTACCATCACACCACAATGAAATCTGTTTCAGTGGATAATCGAGGCTGGTTATACTCTGTCATTGACGTTCCAATTTTACATGTGAGAAAACATTGATGTGTGCACAAATGAAAATATTGTTCATCGGATGTAAAACTGATCAAAATTATGAATGCTGGTGAAGTATGAAACCACTCTATTCATGTGAACACGCTTAATTGGGAACTTGATAGAGAACGACGTGGGTACAGAAGGATGTATATAAGTGTGTGGGGTTGTAGGAAGGGGCAGGGTACGGAGGTATGTGAGAGTGTGTGAACTTGAATACGTGGGCTCGGTTTGTCACACAGATATCGTGAGAAGAAGCATGCTGATGGTTAGAAACGCCTGAGTTCATGAAGGAATGGAAACGTTTTTGTTTCTCGTTTCACGTCGCACTCAGCAGCAGTCAAGCTAAATAATTATCTACTCTGGATCAAGCTAAATAATTATCTACTCTGGATCAGACAATTTCCATATATACACCTGGAAATTAATCAAGCAACACCCCAATTTTTTCTATTGGAGCAACTTTGAAGTGTTCTGACAATCAAAATATGCCGGGTTGATATAGTTTGACACTTTTTTATTCAACAGACGATCTCTGACAAACAACTTAAAGGGAAAAAGTATCAAGACTTTGCTTTATTGCAACGAAATCCAAATTCTTAAAACTGTCTTAAATTCATGAAAAAATGGACACAATTTACTATTCATCCACAGACGTTGTTGTCAGGTGTATTAACACAAATGTCACATGGAAAGAAAGAACAGTCATCTGAGAGTCTGCACACCGACTTTCATCAATATCTAGTGTGTCCTCCCTGCGCACGCACCACCGATTCCAGACGCCTCCTCATTCCTTGGATGAGTCTCCGGATCTGATTCTGGGGGATCCTGTTCCACTCCTCATGCAGGGCAGCCGTCAATTCGTTGAGATTATGGACTGGTGGGTCTCTCTGCCTCACACGACGGCCAATAAAGTCCCACAAATGTTCAATGGGGTTGAGGTCAGGGCTCATGGCAGGCCATGGAATTCTGTCAATTGCATTTTGCCGCAAAAAATCATTTACAGCATGCGCCCTGTGAGGTCTAGCATTGTCGTCCATAAATATGGGTCTCGTTGCCAGAGGATGGTTCTCAAAATGAGGTACCACAGCCCTGTCAAGAACCTCCTGTTGGTAACGAACACCGTTAAGGTTGCCACGGATGGTAATGATATCCAACTTGCAGTTCATGGAAATGCACCCCCATACCATAACGGAACCTCCCCCAAAGGCCACAGTCTCCTGGATGTTCCGTGGAGCCATTGCTGTGTTCCTCTGCCTCCAGACCCGAGTACGACCGTCCACCATGTGCAGCAAGAACCGGCTCTCATCTGAGAAATGGACCTTCCTCCAAGAGGCAATGTTCCAGTGCAAACGGTCATTACACCAGGCCAGTCGGGCTGCCTTATGGGCTGGAGACAGTCTGGGTCGCTTGATTGGCCTCCTTGCCCGGTATCCTGCAGCTTTCAGACGATTCCGAACAGTCCTGTTCGAGATGGGTCTCCCTGGAAGCCACTCCTGTCTCAACCGAGAGCTCGAGTCGAAGGACCTGCGCCGTACAAGTCTCAGTAAAGCTCTGTCCTCCCGGACTGTGGTCTTCCTGGGTCTTCCTGGTCTAGGCAGGTCTTTAACTTCATTAGTGGCCCGGTATTTTTTCAAAAGTTTTGAAATTATGGAATGATGTCGTCCGATTTGAGTCCCGATTTGTCTTAGAGACATACCAGCATTCCTCATGCCGATTATTTGCCAACGAGTGGCCTCTGATAATTTCCTACGTGCCATGACATTGAAATGAATGAAAAACCGAATGCAATCGACAACCTGCGCTTGTAAACACCCCAGGGAAAAAGTGCATTTTTCGAAAGTTGAGGTTAAAGCAATGCATGTGCGCTGTGCAAGCTTCACGCGCGTCATATCAACCCATGAAAAGCTCATGCTGTATGTCAATACATCAAAATTGAATAATCAATCATCAAAATTACTTCGTTAAACTTTGTTAAGTTTTTATGTGTCTTTGAATTTGGTGTTGCTTAATTAATTTCCATATGTATATATGGCGGCGGTCTGCACATAAACGAGTCTGGTCCAGACAATCCAGTGATCAGCATCATGAGCATCGATCCACACAACTGGAATATTATGACATGTGTCAGCCACGTCAACGACACTGACACCCGATCACCGTTAGTCGCCTCTTACGACAAGTATTGTTACTGAGGGCCAGTTCTATCCCAGATCT
This sequence comes from Haliotis asinina, assembly GCF_037392515.1. Lineage (NCBI taxonomy): Eukaryota > Metazoa > Mollusca > Gastropoda > Lepetellida > Haliotidae > Haliotis > Haliotis asinina. The sequence continues at coordinate 29,765,477 of NC_090286.1, read as the reverse complement.
TCACGGTTAGGGAGCATGGCGGTGTGGTACTCTCAAACCAACCTATGTATAACAGCCATGCAAATCATCATATTCACAGTTTTGCCTACGAGGTCATGACTTGGATTCGATTCAAATTAGTAAACACACCTTAAAAAGCTTACAGTTAAAATGATAAATGCCATGGCATTACATACGGATGTTGAGCCTCGTATGTGACGTAGCACATAAGCCCCGCCCACTAATGATTATTCATGTTCAATCGGGACTTGAGACCTGTCGGGGCCGCACATACGCACCTATTCGCGAAAACTAAAATACCCCATCACTCTCATGAAATCTGAAGGCAGTGAACGACATATGAGTGAGTTAAGTGAGCGAGTTAAACTTTTACATCGCATCGGCCATATTTCAGCCATACTGCGATGAGAAGAAGCTGAACATAGTTACATTTCTGTCGACAAGGAACAGTAAAACAGTATGTTGAGTATCACAGATTAATTAGGTATAAAACAAACCAAGTGAACAGCCAGGTGCACGAGAAGCACTAATGCCGACAATTTGTTAATTCAGTACGTGTGTAGTGTCGTCTCCATCCTTTCTCGCATACATGGTTGTTCCTCTCTGTGCACTCCTCTCTCTTAACAAAAAGGGAACTGTGGCAATAACTTAATGATAGTTTGTTCAACAGCATCATCAGGTTTAGGACGTAAATTCTGTAAAAACACTCACAAAGCTGGTATGTTTTGATATTGGTCATTGTATTACATGTTTATTACTTTTCGAATTAGATTGCAGTTTTCATCCGATCGTTTTTGAGCCAAATGGACTGCAAGGGATAAAACATTTCTTACTCAGAATATTATTTAGTAGAAATTAAACTGGCTGTTGACCACTGGCGAGCAAAGTTAGACCACTTGACTTGGGATCAAGGGGATCTCCATTACTTCTGTTTAATTCTTACATGATTCACAGGAGGATTTACGCCATTACTATGGAAACCAGTGCCTGCATGCCAGAGAAACCAAAATGTAAACATAACTTAGCTTCAGTCGATCAATTAAACAGTAGTCGATATTACATACCGCCATTATGGTGGACTTACGTGCCACAGTCACGGGGACAATACGTCCACACTAACTTGAACCCAGTGAGCGGCAACACCAAAAAGGAAATTTGAACTCATGGCAAAGATGAATAGTGTTTATGAGAAAGGTGTGTTCCTTGAATACTATAGATGTATATAAATTGTCAAGTAAAGTATATACAAGGTTAAATGAAGCAAAATTCCCAATGAATTATGCCAGTAACCGTTTCTAAAGTCGTAATAATGCCGCGACTATCAGCAGTGACCCAGGAATATTAGGAAATTCAGTTCCATTTTCTTAACTGCCAAAAATTAATTTACACCAGTTCCCATTTCTGTATATTGCCAAAACACTCGCTCCCTCACACCAGAGAGTTAGAAAACATATAATAACTTTAATGACGTTATTTCTCCCCATCACCACGGTAACGATTGATTAACAAAACCATATGTTTGAATGCCACTGATAATTCAAGAGGTTTCTCAAATAACTCTCCTCAAAAGTGTCTTAGATCATATTTCACAACATTCCATGTAAACTCAAGTTTATTAAATCAAAATGTCGACCCGGTCGAGAATATCTGGTTTTTGAGGCCTCGTGTCATTCCGGTACAAGCCGAATGGCACGTTACGAAGAAGGGCGATCGGTGACTAATAATTAAGTCAGAAGTCGGAGTGAGAAGGAGCTCAGGAAATACGTAAATATCTCGTCTAAATTCGTATCAATTTTCCCTTTATAGAAATGTTATGTGTAAGAACCCGTGGGATAAAACGTTTCACCTCCCAAACCATCATATCCCATCACATATACTGCAGAACTGAACAGACTTGGGCCCTTATTCTCGAAACGTTCGTAGCCCTAAGAATTCTTAACTTTGATCGTAGCCAATGTGTTAAGAATGGGCTTAAGAAGTTCGTAGGGCTGCGAACATTTCGATAATAGCTAGCCAGCGCCTCCTTTCACAAAGCACTAAGGTGATCGTAAGTCGCTAAGGTAACCTTAGTATAGTGTGAAAGAAAGGGAGTAAAGGGTAACCTTAGCGAAGGTTGCTTCGTGAAAGGAGCACCAGGTTGATATTTCTCTACATCCAGAGTCTTGAAACACGGAACAGAAAACAAACGTCCAGTGACATGGTTGGTTATCTTCTGGCCAGTCCCCTCATATATTCTTTTTCAAAACATTGACCTGTCCAAACACAACATCTTGGGTTGTCATTTTCATACATACCTGCTATGCACAAGTATCCGGACACTTTATGCATATTGCTGTTGGTCACATAAGGGGGACGATGGGGAAGCTTTGTTATACCCATTTCTCATTTCACCGAAGATCCGGGTTTGATTCCCTATATGGATGCAAGTCCATTTCTGGTGTCCCCTGCCTTGATTTTGTTGAAATATTGCTAAAAGCAGCGTAAAACAAACCTCTCTGATCAAATGAAGCGTCACAATATTTTGAAACGATGTGATCAGATAATCGAAAATATGTTGTTCCCAACGAAGCAAGAGCGTGAAAGGATAGCAAGCTGAGGTCAACATTGAAATGCTCTATGCAGTAAACAAGGAGTTGTTATCCATAAGCTACTGGCTTCGTTATTTACTGTCCAATGTCGATAAAACAGTTAGTATTTTGTTCTGTCTTACTTTATTGAGTGTGACTGATGAGATAATGTTTGTTTATTTGTATTTATTTATTTTATTTCGTTTCTGTCGTTGAGAGAGATACGAGAGATCTAGATGTACCTTATATTTCTGTGAAAAACGATTTTATTTGCGGTTATCTGTTAGTTTAATGGTTTATGTCACTGACAGACTCATGCTCTGGTGCAATAGAGGAATAAACATAAGCTACGTACAACGAGCTACATCTTAATTAAGTTAAGCGCACAGTTTTAGTTTAATTCATACAAGCGCACGTTTGTTATATCATTTAAAGCGCTGTGGGAATGTGTCAAAGGGTAAATATGAAACAATGCAACCTCATCAGCATCATCAACACCACCACCATCATCATAACGAAGCATATTACTACATGGAACGATGAAAGCCTAATAGTGCCACCTTTTATGCTACATTAAGCTTTCTTGGCATAGGACGAGATTTTACAGCCTTTCAGTTTGATAGGGGGTTAAAACATCTGCACCTAAACGTCGCAATAATCAAGAAGCTCTTAACCATTAAGTTGTATGTTTCGTTATTGGCTCACCAACAACTACAGTTATGATCCATCATCAGCGTCATCGTCATCATCGTCGTCGTCATCGTCATCATCATCATCACCATTGTCATCATAATCAAACTAACAAATTGGAGATAATGTCCGGAAAGTAATCAATTCTTCACGACAATTTCGTTTTCAAGACTTGTGACATCGTAGTCTCACATTGTCAATGCATATTTCGATATCGGTCTGTCTTTCACATCAACGCTAGCCATATTAGCAACTGTCCCCATGTGTATACAGTGGAAGCTGTCAAAACCGGCATCTGTCCAGTCCGGTAAACTGTCAACACGGGCATAAAATCTCAGTCCTATTTGTGGCTTTTACATTATCACCGGGTCTCCAATCCTGCACGTTGTCTAAAATGGATTATTTCTTCAGTCCCGATGAGTGCCGGTTTAGACAGCCTCCTCTGTATAAAGTTGAATCAGTTTGAAATCTCGGTGCGTGTCATGTAACATCGAACACACAAAGTGAGAGCTTGGTCACATTCGAGCAGTGAAATAAACTTTTCACGGCTGTCAAGTTTGATGCGGAACGTTCCGTAAAAAACAAATCACTATCAGTATTTTGCATGCGATAAGGGTACACGCGCACTGTAGATTATTAAAAATTCCTGTCGTTCCGGCCAATTTCAACACGTCTTTTACTAAATAAGAACATAAACGTAACTGCAGAAAAAAAATTACAAAATGATTTTTTGCATTGTATCAAACCTCCAGGGGTTCGTATTTGTACAAAGCGTCCATTTTCGAATTCGCTGGAAAGTTGCCAGAGAGAGCTCAAAGCTACATCATTATTTTTACCTTACGCAATTAAAAGTCGCTCCACATTTTTAGATGACATTTCGTCCACAAGGAATCCATTCATCTTAAATCTAAATAAAATGTACGTCAGAAGAAACCATGCACCAGGATTTATGCTCGCGTATGACGGTAACGAAGCAACAGGAAGTGCTAGTTCGATGGTGATGGCCCCTGAAGATCAAGAGGTAGAACTGGCACTCAGCAACCCATTCTTGTCGCAAGTGGCCACCAACGGGATCAAGTGGTCAGGCTCGTCGACTTGATTGACAGGTGTATTAGTATTCAAATTGCATAGTTCGATGCTCTAACTGTTCATCACTGGATTGTCAGACCCAGAGTCGATTATTTGCAAACCGATAGCTGGAGTATTGCGGAGTGCGGCGTAAAACTAAACTCACTCAAGCGGTGGTGATATTTGTCATTTAGATGTGTGTTCGTTCCTATGACTGCAGTTTTCAGCATTGAAGCGCTTTGCCCTGAGAATATTCAGATGTTTGATTGGCATTTAGAGGTTGGTAGCGTAATACAAGACACTTCATATGGATGTGCAACTTCTTTTTTATTAACACGACGTTTCTGGGCTGGTGAAGGAGCAAGTACTAGCCTAGAAACGGCGAGTGTATCTAATAAAACAGTTGCACATCTATATCAAGTGCAGTCTTCGCGGTAGATTTTGTAAGAGTGCGTCCAGAAATAAAATGATAAATATGTAGTCCAGATGTTTTTGTGCGTCTAACTTTCATTACAACCCAGAATCGTTTCAATTTTTTTTGTATGTTTGCTATCTTAAGGTACTTTTTAAAATGAAATAGATCTGAATCTATGGGTCCATAACGCGCACGCAAAAGAATTTTTTGCGTTTTTTTAATTATTTTTATTTTGCGTGCAAAATGCAGCTTTCGTCATTACCGCGAACGTGTCTATTCATGACTTTTAAGGTATTTTAAAGCGTGTTTATTCTTACAGGTGGCCCGTGTCCAGATGGTCAATATGGCGTCTCGTGCGAGAAGAACTGCGGCATGGGGTGTCGCAATAACTGCAATAAAACCTCGGGAGCGTGTATAGGAGGGTGTCTGTCAGGGTGGAGCGGAGACTACTGCGACGTCAGTGAGTGGTGGTCTTCATGTAATTCCTTAGCGACATAGCATATAAAAAGACAAAAAAACATTCGCATGGTGAAAAGAAAGCGTATTGTAAAAAAAATAAATAAAAGTAATAATAAGATGGACCTCTCCTTTGAAATGTCTCGCTTGCATCCCAAGTACACTGTCGTCAGGCTCCCCATTGTTCTCGGTGCCCTTGGTTTGGTACCTCCTGATCTCTTGGCGCAGATGAGGAGAGTGCCCGGGTTCTCCACTGGGAGCACAGCCCTTCTGACAATCCGGGTAATGCAGAAGGCTGCAGTGTTGGGAAGCCTCCATATTTTCCGAAAAGTTCTTGGTGGGTTCAACTAGGCAGTGTTTCCTGGGAGAAGTCCCATTCACTGTCTGGGCTGCGTGTAGAGGGGGCGAGGGCCCTGAGCTGATGATGAGCTTTACCAGCCTGACTGTGCCAGGATCACCCGAACCCTCTCTGAAATCGATTACTGAAACTTTGAGGCGAACAGCGAACCGATGACGCTTGCCATATGTGGAATGTAAACGGCTGATGTACATTCACTGGCTGGCCAGTGACCATACGGATAGAAAAATCATAGAGAAAAAGGTCGTTTCTGTAACACAATGTAATGATTCGAACATATACAGTAGGGCATCAAACGCTGAATCTGCTGTTGATAAAGGAACACAATATACATGATTATATCAGGATCGTGAAGATAGGATGAAGGATGTATCGAGTTACCAACACTCGACATAACGGGGTTACACTACGTGGGTACGGTCACCACCACCAGATATGTCGACACAATGCATATCTCGAACAAGGGTTAAGCAAAACATATACCATGCAGGTCCCGGTCACCACAAGTGTGAGAAACGAGGTGAAAATTTGGTAGGAAATGACGACTTTTTATTTATGATCAAAACTTACCCCTCTGTTGCCATGGAGACGATGTACGTGAAAATGTTCTGCACGTTATTTTCTGAAATTGATATATTCAGTTTATGATCGACCTAATCAGGAGATGGTAAGGTAGGCTAGTAGTTAAAGAGCCCGCTCGAGTTCGATTCCCTACATGGGTACAATGTGCAATGCGTCAATAGCAAACATATGCAACTCACTAGCTCACTTTTATTCATTTCTGGTTTCCTCAACCCCAACATTGCTGAAATAATGCTAAAAGCGGCGTAAAACCATACTCACTCACTCACTCACTCACAATGAGGACTCCCCAATGCTGCATCATGTATGTGACACATCCGCAATTATCAACCTTAACACTATTTGTATACACATATTTAAAAACAAATATAATGCAAACACAGGTTTTCCCATTGCTGCCACAATGGCAGGCTCGGGATTCCTGTCTCCATCAGACTTACCAAGGAAACGACAGGGATAAAAACACAGTTTAACTCGTTTACCCTTACATAGCCTTGCTCCAAGGCTGTAATGGCAAGTGCATGGGTGTATAGTAATCTAATCAAGGCAAGTCTAGATAAGCGGATAAGTCTGTTATATATGAATATTGTTTCAGAAATTATCATTTCAGCTATTAATTTGTACCTCAGAGACTTTTGCAAGATTAAAGGCTACAGTCTGTTATTTAGTATTTATTAGAAATTATCCTTTAAACTATTATTTTTTTTACTTGTGCAACTCTAAGCGTTATACAGAGAATTATAAACGTAGAATTTGCCTTGATTTAGTCTAACCGTATTTTTTCCTAAGTTTCTCATCTCAAGACCGGCCTGACCTTTCGTGCCTGTAAAATATCAATATATGTAGTTTTTTGTCAATTCTAATGTAAACGTCTATGCACCGACGTGAATGAAAATTCTCTTACCCGTGCACACTTTCATAATTATTCATTAAGAGAAACAAAAAGTACTGATGGCTTTACATTGCTATAACAGAAAAAAAACATTTCGGGTCGTACGGTGCCGTTACAGTGAGGAAGGCAGTGTTACAGAGTACATTGATCTTAATTATACGAGTGACACTGCCGTTTGCTGTCACTCCTTGCACTAAAAGGCATTGTGGGACACTCCCTCTTCCTTAGTGAAGTGCAGTTTGTGCAGGAATGGGGGTGTGGATATCCCCAGACATTTTAGTTCTGTGCCGTGTTGTCTAATGTCGTGTGCACAAAATGTAAATTTATTAACAATGTCGAAAGTATATATTAGTGAAATAAGAGCTTACATGCACCACACCAATAGACACGAACACAGACATATGAACACACACGCTAGCACGTTCGCACGCACGCACACTCACATAATAGTATAGAGTGGTTTTTAACCACTATTGTTAGTGCATTCTTAAATTCCGTTACTTTTGTATTCGAGTATATATGCATATAAGTGTATGGTTTCAATATTTAATATGCAAGACACAATCATATCTCGCTCAGCCATTTTTTTCGTAAAGTTGTCATTTATGGAGAGTGACTGTTTTAACTTAATTATATTGCATTAAATTCGACAAAATTAACGAAACTGTTTTCCTCAGGATGCAAGAATTACCACTACGGACCAAACTGTGTGAGAAGCTGCGGGCACTGTTACCGCGACGTCACCTGCGACCCGACGTCGGGTGTATGCCACAACGGGTGCGTTCCCGGCTTCAGAGGGAGCAGGTGTGACCAGGGTATGTATATTGGGCGTGTAATCACTGTGCGAGATAGCCATTGGCCCGCTAGCTCGTGGCTATGAAAAATCCAGTCGGGTCAGTAAATCTCCACAGTCACTGTCCCGATTGGCTAATGAATTTCCATGAATTAAGAATATGTTTTCTCATTTCTTTCATGATAGTTTACCATTTTATACGCTTTTGCCTTGTTTCTACATTCAAATTTCGGGCTAATGGATCGTTTTCTGAGCTAGTAACTTTAAGGCATAGTTAGGCCGACTGGCTGGCGAAATTTGGAAACTATTCTGTCTGTCTGAAGTACAGGTGCTTCCAAAGACCTACCGACATAGCTGCATCCATATCGTAACATCCACTCAGTGGATTATAATATGGTCGGTCCATTTGTGTCAGCATGTGTCGTTAGAGGCAACTAAGTTTTAGCTTTCGTATTGTTGCACAGAGCCTTAGTTTTAAGTCAGTACGATAAAGGTACCTTACCTGGTCATTGATCTGCCTGCAGCTGTGAGGTATAGCGACCCACTGAATCAGCACCATATATACTTTGTAATAATAATGTTAATGTTGATACCGCACATTTGCCTGGGTTACATCCTGCTCAAAGCGCTCAGTATTATTACCCCCTCCACACGTCTATGAGGTAGATATACAGGTTTAAATAATTCCTAAAAAGATAATAAATAACAGGCAGTCTTTAACGGTCCGCTTATCTAGACTTGGAGCTTTCAAGGATAGATTGAATATTCATCCACGGGCTCAGCATTCAGCACATCCTTCGAGCAAGGCTATGCTACCACGGATAACCCATGCTGTCGGTAGGACGCAAGAAGGTTAATATTCTCATGACTTATTCCACAGGGTACCCTTGTTCTGCTGAATGAAAATTTTGAACAAACGCACTTGCCTAATGTGAGACTACATGTATCCCATGCGTTGTGGGGCAGGACTGCAGTTTTAGAAACTCTCAGAAGTCAAGCTGTCACGCACGGCCCAAAGACTGTCTGCGCCGAACGCAGCTGAACCAATTTATTGACCTGAGCTCTGTGCACAAGACCACACGCCAGAGAGCTTGGAAGTCATTGTGACCACCCAATACCCGACACTGTCTCTGTACACGCAGGGGAACTGAGACAATGCTATGTCATAATGATATGCGACTAGTAACTGAACAGCAGTCAACAACTTGTCTCATCAGTCATTGAATTATGTTATAGGATCCCCATGCTGCTTCAATAGATATGCTGCGATATTGCAGGAATGTTGCTAAAAGCGGCCCAAAACCCAACTCACTCACTCTTATGCTTGTGTTGGTCAAAATTGTATATTTCAACACTAAGTATTAGTGTAGATCGAGGACTTTTGAAAGGGGAACTGTACTGGCAATAAACATACGTGCAATCAGCCTTGTCCCCACATACGTTATCGGTGTACATATCATGAAATAGTGTCTCACCCAGTAAACGGAAATGCCACAAGAAAAAAACAGCTACTTACAGTTGTCGAGTATGGATCATTTTCAAACAAGATACGTATCCAAAGGACCACATTCTCGAATTCCGTGACATAAATAGCTCGAGACACGGAATCCAGCTGCCTCATGAAGTTGACACCAGCTGTTCTCGATATATCGCGTTGAATCTGACTTCAGCCGAGACGTCGATATATAGTATGTTAGTCTCTTTTATTAACTTAACGTATCACTTGTTCCGCTGTGTGGTCGTATGTCAATTGTGAGATCACAATGACCATATGCGAGGTCACTGCTTTGATTAGACTTTACCTGAGTTCAGTTGATCGGTGTTATTTATCTGAAATGAAACGCAACGTTATAAAACAATATGGCTGCCAGAAGAATGGGGCATACGACTCTGAGTGAGTGACTTTAGTTTTACGCCGCTTTTAGTAATACGGCTACCCCACCGTCCACAACTACGAGTGATGACCAAGCGTTTCATTGTTTGACAAAGCTGACACTGTACCGTTTTCTGCTGTAATACGCGATCGCAAAGTGTACAATGAAAGTTTCTCATGCAGTTAAACCTCATAGTTTGGCTGCTATAATTGTACATAGCCTAGCAGCCATATTCTTTACATATATTGTTGGATTTACTTCGGGTTATGAGCCTGAACCGTTTTAAATAATCGAATACATCGTTTGATGTTAGTATTCTTCTGAAACGAAGGCCAGGGGCAGAAATGGTTTACAATAGAACGCGCGTTATGTTTATGTTCAGACTCGAAGACTTGCTGTGTCTGTATTTACTTGTTTCTGGAGTGTGTTTGTTTGACGCTTGCTGTGTCCAGAGCAGTCACCTTTCACAAACCCCTGTCCACCACATATAGATGAAATGAATTTTCATGACATGACTGAAGCAAAATGATTGTTGTTTCACAAAATGACGCGAAGTGGCTGACCCTCTTAGCCTTTTCACGTAATGTCTGATTTCACAATGTGACTGTAACATACACACCTGATACTTACTAGTATGTGATACAGACTCTGCGGCAAACATAGCCAATGCAAATCTAGATTTCCACTGTCAGCATCTGCTTCTGAAAATGAAGAAAGCCTCAGGTCTCGTATATTTTCTGTAAAATATGATCATTTCCGAGACTATTTGTTAGTCTAGATACTTATACATTCTCGTTGAATATGCTTTAGTCTACATAGAACATATGTTAATCTACGTAGAAGACACATTCGTCTACATAGAACATATGTCAATCTACTTAGAGGATACATTCGTCTACATACAACATATACTTTAATCTACGTAGAAGATACATTCGTCTACATAGAACATACACTTTAATCTACGTAGAAGATACATTCGTCTACATACAACATATACTTTAATCTACGTAGAAGATACATGCGTCTACATAGAACATACACTTTAATCTACGTAGAAGATACATTCGTCTACATACAACATATACTTTAATCTACTTTGAAGACACATTCGTCTACATAGAGCATATGTTAATCTACGTAGAAGATACATTCGTCTACATAGAACATACACTTTAATCTACGTAGAAGATACATTCGTCTACATACAACATATACTTTAATCTACGTAGAAGATACATTCGTCTACATAGAACATACACTTTAATCTACGTAGAAGATACATTCGTCTACATACAACATATACTTTAATCTACGTAGAAGATACATTCGTCTACATACAACATATACTTTAATCTACGTAGAAGATACATTCGTCTACATACAACATATACTTTAATCTACGTAGAAGATACATGCGTCTACATAGAACATACACTTTAATCTACGTAGAAGATACATTCGTCTACATACAACATATACTTTAATCTACTTTGAAGACACATTCGTCTACATAGAGCATATGTTAATCTACGTAGAAGATACATTCGTCTACATAGAACATACACTTTAATCTACGTAGAAGATACATTCGTCTACATACAACATATACTTTAATCTACGTAGAAGATACATTCGTCTACATAGAACATACACTTTAATCTACGTAGAAGATACATTCGTCTACATACAACATATACTTTAATCTACGTAGAAGATACATTCGTCTACATACAACATATACTTTAATCTACGTAGAAGATACATTCGTCTACATACAACATATACTTTAATCTACGTAGAAGATACATGCGTCTACATACAACATATACTTTAATCTACGTAGAAGATACATTCGTCTACATAGAACATACACTTTAATCTACGTAGAAGATACATTCGTCTACATACAACATATACTTTAATCTACGTAGAAGATACATTCGTCTACATACAACATACACTTTAATCTACGTAGAAGATACATTCGTCTACATAGAACATACACTTTAATCTACGTAGAAGATACATTCGTCTACATACAACATATACTTTAATCTACGTAGAAGATACATTCGTCTACATACAACATATACTTTAATCTACGTAGAAGATACATTCGTCTACGTAGAACATATACTTTAATCTACGTAGAAGATACATTCGTCTACATAGAACATACACTTTAATCTACGTAGAAGATACATTCGTCTACATAGAACATACACTTTAATCTACGTAGAAGATACATTCGTCTACATACAACATATACTTTAATCTACGTAGAAGATACATTCGTCTACATACAACATATACTTTAATCTACGTAGAAGATACATTCGTCTACGTAGAACATATACTTTAATCTACGTAGAAGATACCTTCGTCTACATAGAACATACTTTCATCTACGTACAGGATACGTTCATCTGGGTAGCAGATATTTTCATTTAAGTAGAAGATACGTCCCTCTACGCACAAAATGTTTCCATCTACGTGGAAGATCCATTCATCTGCGGAAGAAATGCTTTCAGCTACGTAAAACATACTTTCGTCTACTGAGATGTTTCCTAGTAGAATTATTCTCCTCATTGCTATTATTATGAGGCTGCAAAGATCTACATTTATTTTTGTTGTCTATATGGAAGTATATTTGTGGCTGTAACTTTCAGCATGCGAGCCGTATACGTTTGGTCGTGATTGTAAAGGAAAGTGTGGCTACTGCCGTCGTCGTCAAACGTGTAACGCCGTGACGGGGGTGTGTAGCGGAGGATGCGAGCCGGGCTGGGAGGGACAAAGATGTGACCAGAGTAAATATACTTCACGAAATTAATAAAACTTAAAAACGTGGTGAACACTACCAGTTTGGAAAAACTCCTTTCATAAAATTCTGAAGAGTTCTTATAATAAATGGCTCTTATAAGCCCATAAAAGACTGCTTTGATCGTTGTTTATACTGTCTATTGCTTTTAACCACTTGTATGCTTGCACAGGCTTCACGATTTACTGACCTCCTCACACTCAGTCCATGCACTGTTGTCTCTTTACCCAACAGAGTGTCCCCCGGGGACCTATGGTATAGACTGCACACAGATTTGTGGGGGCTGTATCGGCCAGACCTCATGTGACCACGAGACAGGACATTGTCTTCAAGGGTGTGAGCCTGGAAGACTAGGGTTCAAATGTCTGCAGAGTAAGTCAGATGGAGAAAGAGATCTTTTACAGGACTTGTCAATAAATTGTATTGATTGATTAAATCTCTCGCTAGCTTCATGATGTCATGTCATTGTGACCGTCTTGATAGACGGGTGTTGACTGCAGGTCTGTGGGTAGTTACACGGGGTGTTGACAGCAGGTCCGTGGATAGTTAGACGGGGTGTTGACTGGAGATACGTGGGTAGTTAGACGGGGTGTCCACAGGTAGTTAAACGGGGTGTTGACTGCAGGACTGGGGGTAGTTAAACGGGGCGCTGACTGGAGGTCTGTGGGTGGTTAGACGGGATGTTCAGAGGTAGTTAAACGGGGTGTTGACTGGAAGTCTGTGGGTAGTTGGATGGGGTGTTGACTGTAGGTCTGTGGGTAGTAAGACTGATGGCCTGGCACTGCTTACACGATGTGTTCACTACAGGTTGTCAACATGGACGATATGGAGAAAGCTGCCGCGGTGTTTGTGGGCGGTGTCTGAAAGGTACATGCGACCACGTGACCGGGGAATGCGCAGACGGATGCGCTAGAGGATGGAGCGGTGAACGCTGCCAGCATGGTAAAATTGCTTATTAAAATGCCCAAGAGGTTTTTGTTTTCTATAATAAATCCCCTACTTCATCTGTAAATTTCTGTTCATTGGAATTAAGATCCTCTTCCTCCTGAAAATGCTCTTACTAGCCTCTGACATGAGACTCGGACCTGTCTTGTTAGGAACAACAATTGGTTTCCAATGCAGTTAGATGTTTTCAATTTCAGAGTGCGTACAAGGCCAGTACGGCACCAACTGCACCCTGAAATGTGGCCACTGTCAGAACAGCTCCTTGTGTGACCCAATCAACGGCATTTGTTCCCGAGGGTGCGCGCCTGGTTGGAAAGGCGTCTTCTGCCAAGATGGTCAGTAATGACCTTGAATACGAATTTTTAGCGGTTCTTTTTATTTAGAAGCTACGTTTACCACACAAGGAAATTAGCAGGTGTTTTCATCGAGTGCGACGTCTGAGTTTATACGAGACACGAGACCTGAGGTCAAGAATTATATAATTATACAAACATAGGCATAAAAGACAAATTAATGCAATAAGTGATTCATTTTTTTTCGATTTCCCCCTGAGAACGCAAGGTCTCCTTCAATCAAACAGGAAATAGTCAATTCCGGCCACATTTGACCGTAGTAAAATGTCAGTTATACTTTTTCAGATTAGTTTAATACTTTGAAATGTAATATTTTAATACTTAATGTTAAAAGTTATTTATACGAGTAAGTGTGTGCACGTAAATTGGTCACTGCACGCACACAGTCTCACAAATATGTTGATGTGCAAATTTAGTCACTTTGTAGGGATAGGTTCTCACGGGTTTTGAAATATATTATCAAATTAATGGTAAAAATTATTTTTTTACTCAGCTTGATTATTCTAACGATTCTGATATAGCAACCAGAACTTTATGGAGTGACCCAAAGGTTGAATAACTACATAATTCTACATATATGTCACTGTTTCAATTTTTAAGACAAGTTTTATGCATTGAATTAATTATCAAAGATAAATACATTGGGTCGATGTATCAGATGTTTTTGCAATAGTGAGTGAGTTTAGCTTTGCGCTACACTCAGCAGTATTCCAGCTGTATGGTGGCGGTCTGTAAATAATAGAGTCTGCACCAGACAATCCAGTGATCAACAGCATGAGGATCGATCTGCGCAACTGGAAACTGATGACATGTGTCAACCAAGTCAGCGATCCACCCTGATCACCCGATCCCGTCATGGTCGCTTCTTACAACAAGCATAGTCGCCTTTTGTGGCAAGTATGGGTTGCTCCAGACCTAATCTATTCCGTAATGTTTAAAGATCGTATGATATGATTAACACGTGCTTGTCCTCTTGTCCTCAGAGTGTGAGCCCGGGTTCTATGGCGAGGACTGCAAGTTCAGGTGTGGGAAGTGTGCAGGAGGACCAGACTGTGACAAGGAGACGGGGACATGTACCCATGGCTGTGAGTTGGGCTGGACGGGGCGCAGATGCGCACAAGGTTGGTGACGTCACCTTTCTGACGAACCTGGAGCGAACGAGTTTAGTTTTACGCCGCTTTTAGCAATATTCCAGCAATATCACGGCTGGGGACAGGAGAAATGAGCTTCACACATTGTACCCATGACGAACCTGGGTATGTGGGGTATCCATTGCAGCAAGCAAACTTACCGATATGACTCATTTAATCCTCATAATTCAACATGGATACAGACAGTACCCTCGTTGAACGGTTCCATTGATGGTGGTAGCGCATGACATCAAAGCTTTTTGTTTGTTTTATGTTGTTGTTTTTAGTGTGTGTGTGTGTGTGTGTGTGTGTGTTGGGGGGGGGGGGGGGGGGGTCCGTGCGTGCATCTGTTTGTAGATGGTGGGGGTGGGGAGCAGAGACTGTTACAAGTGTACAGCCCGCAACATAATATGTTAACCTTCTCTCAATACTTTAATGTTTCCGTAGCTCAGTCAGGCAACGACTCGTTAGAGTGTTCGCTCGTCACACCAAAGACCTGGGCTCGATTCCCCACTTGGTTACAATGTGTGAAGCCCATTTCTGGTGTCCCCAATCGTGATATTGCTGAAATATTGCTAAAAGGGCGTAAAACTAAAGTCACTCTCTCATTAGTTTCAATATTTGATGGTGCACAACACGTCCTAACTCTTGTCTTCAAGTAACTCTGATTATTGCTTTGAGAACTACTTTCGCTATGTCGTCTTCATCAACACCTCATCGCCTTTATTCAGTGATGCTGCAGAAGACGTTGCCGAGCACGTTGAAGCCTGTGCTGCCGGTGCTGATCGTGTCCCTGGTGGTGATCGTGCTGGTGTTATCGTCTACCATCCTTTACTTCATGGTCATCAGACCCAGGAGACTCGGGCTCCCGAGCAGACTGTACAGACTCACACACGTAAGACAATAGGAGCTCATGTCGACTTACACATGTTAAACAATGATAGCTCATATAGACTTGGACACGTTGGACAATAAGAGCTCATGTCGACTTACACATGTTAAACAATGATAGCTCATATAGACTTGGACACGTTGGACAATAGGAGCTCATGTCGACTTACACATGTTAAACAATGATAGCTCATATAGACTTGTACACGTTGGACAATAGGAGCTCATGTAGACTTACACGTTAAACAATGATAGCTCATATAGACTTGGACACGTTGGACAATAGGAGCTCATGTAGACTTACACATGTTAAACAATGATAGCTTATATAGACTTGGACAATAGTAGCTCATGTAGACTTATACACGTTAAACTGCAGGACCTCATAAGGACTTATACACGTTAAACTACAGGAGCTCATGTAGACTTATACACGTTGACAATAGTAGCTCATGCAGACTTACATATGTAAGACAATAGTAGTTAAAACACGTCAGATGATAGTAACACGTTACACAAAGCAGTAATGGTCTCCATACAAACCAATCACCCAACCCTTCCACCTGTGATAATTAAGAAAACCCACAGAATCAAACGAACACAGACTTCACTTTGGGATTCCTGGTTCCACACTGACCCTTTAATCCCTGTTTATAGCTAGAACTTGTTACAACGTGTTTGCAACATTTGATCCCCTGGTTCTGTGTTCTGGGTGGCTGTGACTACACCGGACTGCGAACAAGGCTACAGCGTCTTACATTCAGCTGAAACGTCTCGATGGCGTTGATAGTGGAGTTTACGTTGACGATTGTTCTATTTCCAGGGAACGGGTTCCGAGCAGTCATCGAATACATACGAGATCATTCAGGGGAGTCCGTTAGAGATCCAACGCTCCAATTTAATACTGACCAATGACCAGCTAGGCAACGGCCAATTCGGACAGGTCAAGAAAGGTTTCGTCAAGAAGGAAAGAGGGGTCAAGGTACCAGTAGCGGTCAAGTCATTGAAAGGTGAGTAACTACTCAGCTCCAGTTCATAAATGAAAGATAAATTTGGCTGTGGGATAGTTCATCAAGGGTGTTTCACATCTCCAAACAAACATATGTTTTGTTACTCAAGACGTCCGTCTTGACTAACATCACTAAAAGCTATTATGTGCATGGTCAAAATTACCATCGGTAAACGTCCCGGTTCAAAGAACCCTTGTGTGCTACCGAATAAAAGATTAAAAAGTACATTTAAAAGTTATAAAAGTAGTCAATAATGGCTTAAATACCGCACGCCAATAGCGACCACAAGAGGAGGCTGTCCGTCATTGTTTGTTATACGAGTAGCGAGACAGACAACATGAACCCTGGATGCGCACTAACATACTTTCCCCAAACAGTCTCCCTCTCTCTCCACAACCCGAATCTTGATAACATGAACGACGTAAACGCCACGATGTCTGCACAAGAACGAATCCAGGGTCACTTATCTTTGCTTGATTGTGTAACATGTGTATCCAAAAGACGTCAAATCTGTCCTGTGTTAAATCTGTTTACTTCACGAATTTTTCTATACGACAGACAACGCCTCGGACAAAGATAAACGAGACTTCCTGAATGAACTGGCGATACTGAAGGCGGTGGGAAAACATGAAAATGTCGTCTGCCTCGTCGGGGCATGCCATATCAGAGGTGAGTCACGGCAACCATCTCTTCTATCAGTTGGGACCGACCGTTTCTTTTCTTTTCTTTTCTTGGGTAGGGTTAGATGTGTATACTGGGATAATCGTTTCCCGAAAATGCTTCAAAAAGATATTTTGCCTAAGGTTTGACTACAACATCTTCAGATCAATGATATGGATGGGTCAAAATATTATTGGCACCTCATCTGTTGACTACCATCCCGTCCAAATCCCGCATATTTAATGTCCGGTTTCTAAATATCTCAAGACCATCTACAGATGGTTCGCCATCCTTCTGACTCTAGAGTATCCGTATCACTCATCTGTCTTTGCCTGCACCTATATATCCTGATTTGTAATCTTTGTGTAGCAGAGAGACATTTTCCATCTTCTATCAGGGAGTTACCAGTCCGAGAGGTTATCTAGTTCGTCGTGAAACACCATACCTGTGGGGCTGTAAAGAAATATCTGGAAATATCTGATATATGACTAGTCAGATTGGCTAGTTGCCATTCTGTGGTGAACTCTCGTGGTATGACTAGTCAGGAACGAAACAAAGCGTATAACAACATTCAAAACTTGTTAACAAGTTGTATTGAATGTAATTTATTCACACCTAGGCATATAACACTGGTAATGCTATATTCGTAAACAATACCGACGACATTCAACACCACTTGGGACGATGGCAGCTGTTACTGTAACAAGAAAAGGATACGATTTTGTTGAAGTTATCATTCATACACTGTTACATTTCACA
The DNA here is from genome assembly GCF_037392515.1 of Haliotis asinina. Classification (NCBI taxonomy): domain Eukaryota; kingdom Metazoa; phylum Mollusca; class Gastropoda; order Lepetellida; family Haliotidae; genus Haliotis; species Haliotis asinina. The sequence continues at coordinate 29,747,213 of NC_090286.1, read as the reverse complement.
TTAGTGAGTGAGTTTAGTTTTACGTCGTTTTGTAAGCAGTATTCCAGCAATATCACGAGGTTGGACAACAGAAATAGGCATCACACATTGTCACCATATGGGGTATCGAACCCGGGTCTTCGTCGTGACCATCCAACACTTTAACCACTAGGCTACCCCACTGCCCCATTACTTAGTATGAGAAGCAAGACGAGTCTTCTTAGGGTTCTCGCTAGTCATTATATGTCATCGGTTCCCAACTGCGCAGATCGATGCTCATGTTGTTGATCACAGGATTGTCTGGTCCAGACTCGATTGTTTACAGACCGCCGCCATACAGCTGGAATATTGCTGAGTGCGACGTTAAAATAAACTCACTCACTCACTATGCCTCGGTCACATTCCCTCCAAAAGTGTCGTATCGGAAGTGACCTATTTCATGACAAAATAACCAGTTTCCAAGTCCTGACTGGATTGGGTGGTCATATTGGCGACTTGACAGATTACCATGGTAACCATACGGTATGGATATGTGTTCATAAGGTCGATGTATGGATTATTTGGACGAGATTCAAATATTTACAGGCTGTCGTCACGTACCTGTGTAACAAACACATAAACACAGATGAACAGCCTACAGTCCTCACTGAAAATGTGTTTTATGTCTCCGAATAAATGCGGCGATCATTTAGTTGATTGACGTCATGTTTCAAATTGGGCTTAAAGAGATTTTCTTCAAGAAAACTAGTGCTAGTGAATAGTTAGATGAAGCATCTAGTCTCGGAAATGAAAATGTTTTACAGATAAAACTGCTCACGAAAGATAACAATAAAATCAGAGTCCAGAGACATTCATCATTTTCAGAAACTGTGGTAATCTACAGCTGTCACTTGCACGGGATTTCTTGGATATATTGCTCTCAGGGCCTGTATGGCAGACTAGTCAATAGTCTGACCGCCGGGATCCGTTGAAAGTATCATTGAGACTGAAGCATACACCCCTAATTTTCACATTTTCAACTGATTTGCTGTGTGATGTAAGAAACCAATTTCTGGTGTCCCCTCTCGTGATATTACTGGAATATTGCTAACAGCGACGTAAACATTTTGGCGATTTCGGCGACTGTTTTCAAGCATATATTTTCCCCTGTCAGCACGTAGTTCATAATGAACGAAAACATAAACGTGCGCCAAAGGATCCGGTAGTAACTTTAAAAGTTTCACAAGGTTTTACCGTTTAATCGACACTCTTCTTCGAGGAATATAAGCCCGTGAACACCCGTGTTACAACTGGTCTTCAGCAACTCAGGCTTGTCGTAAGGTCTGACTTGGTTGACGCATGTCATCGTATCCCAGTTGCGTAGATATATGCTCATGCCGTTGATCACTGGATTGTCTAGTCCAGACTCGATTATATACAGACAACAACCATATATTGCTGGGTGTATAATCAAAGTGTATAATTGCAATATGTAAACCACTGACATTAATGGTGTATGGTTATCTCACACGTCGTTTGTCGCAATTGCAGGGGTGATGTACGTGGCAATGGAGTACTGCAAGCACGGGGACATGAGGACATTCCTCCGCCGGAGTCGAAAGATGAAGAACCACACGTACTCCAACACTGACCACTGCAGTACCCTCCGACTGACCACCCTCATCAAGTTCGCTCTGGACACAGCTGAGGGCCTGTGTCACCTGGCCGAGAAACAGGTGGGCATATACAGTCAACAGACTAACGCTTTAACTCTCTGCATATATATATTTTATATTAACAAATAATTCCCCATCATCTGAAAAGCGGTGCCATTGAAATGGGAGATTCGGAGCCTGGGGATCTGCTGACTTGCTTTATTTATTGCTTAGCAGAGTCTGTCTCACAGTCCCTAGACGAACCACATTACTTTCTTCCCAGCACTTCTAAAACCCAAAATGAAACAAGTTTAGATTTGCCCAGGTTCCCAAATCACTGGGGCTCCTTTTCAATTTAAATGGGGTTCAGGGACTGTGAGACAGACTATGATACAGCTAACTATAATATGTAACTCATTATAACAGAATGGGGCGGTGGAGTATCCTCGTGGTTAAAAGGTCCGTTCGTCACGTGAAAGACCCGGGTTTGATTCCCCACATGGTTTCTGCTGACCCCCGGAGTGACAATACTGGAATGTTGTCAAAACAGCCGTAACACTAAACTCACTCACTCGTTATAATAGAAGGGAGCAATAGTATTGCGCCAAATACTATGTTTGGATAACCCGGGATAATCAAGCGATTTGCATACTCCAGCACTATCACGTCGGATGATGTGAGCTCACATTTTGTACCTATGTGAGGAATCAAACCCGGGTCTTCAGCGTGACGAGCAGACCGAGACGCTTTAACCACAGAGCTCCCGCCCCCGAGGAGTCGAGGATGAACACCGTCAGCTAAAGTCTGAACACACGGGGACCATCTGCGGGTTTGTGTGCAGTAATGAATTGAACACGTCCTTGGTAACAGATTGTTGGGAAAGGAAATCGTTCGCATTTTCAGTAATGCATTGTGTCAAATATATTTCAGTTATATATCGTATCTGATGTATTTCTATAACATTGTTCCATGCCAAATGCATTTCAATAATACGCTATGTGAAATGCTTTTTCAGCAATATATATGTCAAATGCTTTCAAATACTGTCAAATGGTTTACATCATGTACCGCAGTCGAGATCTGGGTTAGACCAAAGCGGTTGTGCAGTCAGACTCGTTGATTTGGTCGACACGTGTCATAGAGTCCCAATTGCGTTGATCGAGGCTCATGATGTCAATCACTGAAACCTCTGATCCAGACGCGATTATTTACCTCACACCGTCAAACATACAAGCAACAAAAAAGCATGAAATGTGTGTAAATATTTATCCAAAAAGGCCATGAAGTTGGTGGTTTGGTGAATGTCATTCTTGTTCTTGTGGGTGATGGTGTGCTGTCGTTGAGGAACATTTCTCTCATGTTTCAGATCATACACCGTGACGTTGCTGCCCGTAATGTGTTGCTAGGTGACCATCTTGTGGCCAAAATAGCAGATTTTGGTCTTTCCAAGAACGACGAAACATACGTCAAAACATCAAGTGTACGTACTGAAAAATAGCTAGTAATGATACATTAAAATATAAACAGCAACACCAGCGCAATGGGATACAAGTGCCCATTTCGTTTCATATTCAGATAGGCGCCGCCAGATGTGCAGAAAATATCCATACCTTAAAGCTCTACACGTACAGTTAATCTGCGTATCTGTGTAAACTGAGCAAATAATTAAATGGAAAATCAATTCCTATCAAGTTTACATGCGTACACATAAAAATGTTTAGCTTGCGTAGCGGTGGATGGATAATATTGCTGGGGTATATTGAGAGGTTCTACTAATTCAGCACATAAAAGTGGCAGTCATGCTTATCGTTTTTAATATTACAGATCAAATAATAATAACATACAAGTAAACCAACAATTGAACTATATCATTTTACAGTTTATGAAAAATGGGAATGGGTCTTATTGAGGTCGGTACAATGTGTTTATTTTACTCATAAGAAAATTGGGATACTCATAAGAAAATTGGGATACGCTGAGATGAACACAGTTGAGTACATACATATAACTCAATGACAAGTTACCTGTAGCTCTGAAACTACCTCACTCATTCACTTTCACTGTATATTTTGTTTTAGACCCGTGTTCCAATCAGGTGGATGGCAGTGGAATCTTTGTTCAGCAACACATATACCACCCAGAGTGATGTGTAAGTAGAGATTGTATTTACAAATGCACACTCAACTCCTCAAGGAGACTAGTATCTTACCTTCGCGTAAAATACTTTACTTTCATTGGTCAGTGACACTTTAACAAGTTTAGGTGTCACCTCTTCCAGGAGGGTGACAATTGCCATGGTAAACCGTCAAACTCTCTGCCGATGCATATCCCAATCTGCGTACGTGTGTGCGTGCGTGTGTGTGTGTGCGTGCGTGCGTGCGTGTGTGCGCGTGCGTGCGTGCGTGTGTGTGTGTGTGTGTGCGTACGTGTGTGCGTGTGTGTGTGCGTACGTGTGTGCGTGTGTGTGTGCGTACGTGTGTGTGTGTACGTACGTACGTACGTCTGGCCTTATGCAACGTTCCTTCATTAGGAAATACATATACAGCTATTCCCTTTTGACAAAACCTCTCACAAAGACTCCTTCGTGGAACAGGCTTCACAAAGAGAGCGTCTTTTTCGCTGCCTTAGAATTGAAGGTTTGAAAAATCAAGACTTGCATGTACGAACAATTCCATCCTTGAAACGATACGCCACGCGGGCAACGGATTCCTTTCACAGTGAGTGACCTGTTATCAACACTGCAGAGTCGGATTTCTACACATCACGTTGTGTGTTCTTGAGTACACAGGCCACACAGTCGAACGATTCCAAGGATTCCTTGGAATTGTTGTTATTGCGGCCTAACGCTTAATGTCCGGTTCCTACTCTGCAACTTTCTTTTTATAGTTTAAAATATGTGGGCGGTGCAAATACATGTAGACAATCCTGTACTTTTATGTGAGAACACGTTGACAAATTAGCAAAACAATGAAAATATATGATCTTGTTTGTGAATAATGGAATATGCAGATACCATATTTGCCGACACACCCAGGCTATGGAATGCTTCCTGCTTCCTGTTGGTTCGTTTTTCTCTCGCTGCTTTCGAAAAAGACACATGTGCACGTCATCATTTTTTTGGGTTGAGATTTGACTGGAAATCGGTAGTAGTTAAATAGTAGTCAATCGAATACAATATCTTGTCAGTGACACGACGTTTTGATTTATCTAATTTAATCTAATACGAGTGATTTCAAGAACTACAGAAAAACACTTAAAAATTGTGGATCTGCCTTTTGTGGGGTGCAGTGGTAATGTTTTGTTGTAGTGGGAGGTTGGTTAGCGTAGCTAGTGGATAAAACGCTCGTCTGTCTGGCTGAAGACCCGATTCCTTATATGGGTACTATATGTTAAGTCACGTGACCCAATTCAAATATAAAATATATAAATATGAAACGTCAACTCAATATATTAATAATAATAATAATAACAACAACTTTCAAGAAAAGTAATCACACCGGAATATGGTTTGTCTCGTTAGATGTGGTTGACGACATTAACAAAACGTGTTTACCCAATATAGTTTACATCAAATCAAACATGTATACTGGTTGAATGTTAAAGTAAACATATTCATACCATATTCTCATTATTGTCCAAATCAAATCTGATCATAAGAACTCACTACCTTGACAGACTATTCTTCCGAAATGCCATTCCGTGATTAAAGTAAAAGCTTATTTTGCAAACCCGTGATAACGTAAACGTTATCCGACAACTGAGTGTCGAGTTATCTTTAAAGAACTCGTATCCGTTTTCAAGGCCGTTTTGTTTGCGTTTAAAGCCCGTTGCAAATATGTGTCGGTTAGTACAAAAGACCCTTGTTGTTATCATTGATTACTGATTTACTGAAGCCCATTTCGATGCAATCTTACGCCCAGCATTTTAAGCACTGTTGTCGAGCGGATGCAAATAGCACAAATGGTAGGATGAGGTGATGGAAAATAGGGCTTAAGGTCACATTCAAGATTATTACGCTGATGCATATGAATATGGTCCGTTTTGACTGACTGCCTGGCTGGCTGGTTGGTTAGTTATTCGGTCTTGTTTGTTTGTTAGGCTGCATAAAAGAAATTAAATATTTCTCTGGCACATTTTTTTTCACAAGTGACGAGGGCGATAGGACACATTTTTAAAAAAATTATAACAGAAAAATGTGACACATTTTTTTTGTTTTCTCCCAGAAATACAGCTTGGGAAGTTTAGAACATGTCAATGAGTTGTAATCACACTCGTTCTTATTGACACTAATTCTTATAGTGGACAAATGGATGATCGGGACGCGGCCAAGTCAAAATTATTTATTTAAAAATGGCAATAAAAACCTGTTACACGCACAAATAAAAGTGGCGCTCCGATGGCCGAGAAACATTTGACTTTATTTTAGATAGCCTTAGTTGGTTGGAGGCTTTTGATTTTTTCTTGCTCCCTCTCTGAGAAAAAACGCCACATTTAAGCATGGATACCGAATACACTCACAAAATTTAATGATTCTGTTTTTTGTATCCCCTTATCCCTATTGTAACAACATGTGCCATATTTTAATGTCTTACACATGATGATGGTGATAGTGATGATGATGTGATGATGATAATGATGAAGATGATGGTGATGATGGTGATAGTGAAGATGATGATGATAGTGATGATGATAGTGATGATGGTGATAGCGATGATGTGATTGTGGTGATGATGGTGACGATGGTGATAGTGAAGATGATGGTGATAGTGATGATGATAGTGATGATGGTGATAATGATGATGATGATGATGATGTGATGATGGTGATGATAATGTGATGAGGGTGATGATGATGGTGGTGATAATTTGATGATGGTGATGATGAGTGAGTGAGTGAGTATAGTTTTACGCTGCACTCAGCAATATTACAGCTATATGGCGGCGGTCTGTAAACAATCGAGTCTGGACCAGACAATCCAGTGATCAACAACATGAGCATCGATCTGCGCATTTGGGAACCGATGACATGTGCCAACCAAGTCAGCAAGTCTGACAACCCGATCCCGTTAGTCGCATCGACAAGCATAGTCGCCTTTTATTGCAAGCATGGGTTGCTGAAAGCCTATTTTACACCGGGACCTTTACGGGTATGGTGATGGTGATAGTGATGATGATGATGATGATGATGATGATGATGATGATGATGATGATGTGATGATGATATACGTTTCAGCTGGTCGTTTGGCATCCTGCTGTGGGAGATCTTCACGCTCGGGGGCACCCCTTACTCCAGCATCGACACCCAGCAGCTGTTTACCCTGCTCAAAGAGGGCTACAGACTGAAGAGGCCAAAACTGTGCGATGACAACATGTGAGTAACTCCGCACTGATTGCAGACTTACTAAAGGAAAACAGACCTTTTATCTTTTTCCAACCACTTGGTCTCATAACGCACACAATAATACTGATGCAAACTGTAACATATATACTTAGGGGCAAAAGAAACTTTGCCGAAATCCCGTATCTAAAGTACCTTTAGTGCGCAAACTGTACTCATATATACTGGGGGCAAAAGAAAGTAGGCCGAGTTTGTATATTTATAAACTTGAAAATGAAACCATTTCTCATTTCTAGAACGATTGTTTAAATGCAATATGTAACTGAATGCTTTCATGAAAAAAGATATGCTTTATTGTTTATATTACTTTTAATGTTTTCACTCATCGTTTATATGAGCTGAACAAAATTAATATAGTTGTGTATTTTTCTACAGAAATGGTGTTCATGAGTATGACATTTGCGGTGTTCCAGGTACGCCATGATGCTTCAGTGTTGGAATGAGCGGCCGGAAAGGAGGCCCACGTTTCATGAGATCATAGGAAGGCTTCACAGAATATTAGAAGACTCCCAGGTTAGCTAACAGTACATATAATTGCTAATTAGTGGGCAACATATGGGGACGGATAAATACCTAATAATTATATATTATGCACGTGTGTTTGTCTTTATGCAGAGTTGCGTCCCTTTGTTTAGCCAGAATGCTATAATCTTCTGTACGAATGAAGAATTTCTCAGTGTATCTGAATCTGCTTTTTCACTAAGGCTCTGTAGAGACTAAACGTCAGTCTAAGCCAGTCATCAAAACCACATTATGAAAATGATATCCTGTTAGAGATTGTTTTTGCCAAGTTAAGACTGTACCCTGTTGATTTATGAAACCGTTCTTGCAGTATAGCTTTCGAGTGTCGTATTTACTGGTGTTTTATATTTTTTTTTATTTTTTTTTTTATCACGTTCTGTATTTGCGCCTCAGATGCCTCGCTGTATATTTCATGAGTACAAATCAGGTGACCTCATTTATAGAAAACATGCATAACTGTTGATCAGCAACTATTCACATTATTTTTTTCTGACATCGACTTGAGAGGAAACCATCGAGCGTTACTTGAGACTAGGAGATCGAAAGTACCACGTGATCTTAATGGCACATTTATCTACATAGCTACGCCCTCGAATGAAGATTCGGTGGATATATGGTGCAGTATTTTGGATTGTAATTTTTATTCACCTTATAATGGTATACTTTTTAACTGTTTATTTCTAGGTATACATGAACCTGACTGCTGATGACGAATCTCTGTATGCAGAGATAGAGCACGTGAAAGATGTTGAGCGGTCCACGGACTAGACGTCTGATACTGTAGACTGAATGCCACCGTCTAGTGAAGTCAGAAGGGGTGAAGGCCCGGTGCTATAGGCAGCACCAGAAGCTTCCCGGTGAAATGTTGAACATAATAGTCCGAAATGATGACATCGTGTGTTAGGGACTGTGACACGTCACCTTTTCACACCAGAGCTCATCTCATGAGGGCACAACCACGTGCCCGACGTCCGTGTACAGTACTTTTGATAACGGGAAAATAATTTATTAGTGGTGTCATTTCGCTAAGATCAATAGTGTCATCTTAGGAGGTCCATCAATATGTGATCTGAATATTGGATAACAAAACGTACATTGTATTGTGCAATAATGTGAGTATTAGTCACAATTTGGTGATAACAGCAGAACAAGACATGAGTACCCTCTCTCACAGACACCGGGTGTCTTTACAGCGATTCCCTTGTATACTTTTCATCTCTGTTCTGCCTTATACGCCCACTGGTATCTCCTCTGAGCAGGTAATTGAAACTGCTTCTCCTGGGCGTTATATCTTATTATCATATACATGTATATGACATAACTAAACAATGTGGCCTAAAAAACACTATAGTAACGGTATTGGATGGAGACGCACGGGATTATAATTTAGATAGATATATGTTAGTCATTGGTAATGAAAGCTCAATCTGCATTTACCTCAGGTCAATGTAACTATTTAAGATAGGTCAAGGCTTTGTTTTCTCTACCGTCTGTTATATAAGTCGGCCAGTAACAATGTTGATATACTTGTTAATGCTGGTAGATATACGAGATCATCATGTACCACAGATGTCAGGAATGCTTTTATGAACGCACTGGTTTAATGTATGGACATGCTTCCCATCATATAGAGATAGGAGTTTCAGAGACTCCATCACCTTATCACAGTTCAATGTGACTTCATCATCACTGTGCAGTCTAGGTATAGGAGTATATGAGACCCCGCCATCTCATGGTGCCTTAATCATCACTGCGGAGTATAGTTGTAGGAGAATATGAGATGCCGCCACCTCATTGTGCCTTCATTATCTACAGTGTGTGGTCTCAGCCGTTCCAGAGTTCATGGTCTCTTTAGTTATCTACATTGCTGCTGGTCACGGGATTATCAGAGACCCGTCACTTCATCAGAGCTCATGGTCTCTCACAGGATTATCAGAGACCTGTCACCTCATCAGAGTACGTGGTCTCTTTAATCATCCCCATTGCTGCTAGTCACAGGATTATCAGATACCCGTCACCTCATCAGAGCTCATGGTCTCTCACAGGATTATCAGAGACCCGTCACCTCATCAGAGTTCGTGGCCTCTTTAATCATCCCCATCCCTGCTAGTCACAGGATTATCCTAGACCCGTCACCTCATCAGAGTTCGTGGTCTCTTTAAACATCCCCATTGCTGCTAGTCACAGGATTATCAGAGACATCTTTACTGCCATTTTTCAATTCCTTGTACATATATATTTGTACATATTAGACTGTCTTAGCTCTGCGCCTAATAAATTTCTTGAGATCCTAAAGCAGGATTTCTACTGATCGAGTCTCCAATGACATACTTACGCTTAACATCTGGTATCAGCGTTAGCGATGATTCCCAATGGTGAGCTGCAGCGTTCCTTATATATAGCTGCAGATAGACACTAAGCACTCCTAGGCAATGCATGTTTCTTAAATTTTGAGTGGTTAGGGTTTAACGTCACTTTGGATAGTATTAAATATTTGTGGGAAGTATATATACTAGTATCTTGAATTCAAACCTACGCCGACAGAATCCTAGACTAATAAAGGGACACAACTCTGCAGATATTGTGAAGCCTCACGACGAATTTCACCAGTGGTCCCTTTCGATTCAGATGAGTGTAATAAATTTGTTTCTTTGAATACCAAAGATGGTCCTTCATATGTCCCACACTAAGCTGATACAGTGAGCTACAACAGCAAATTATGTGTAGCTGTGTGAAAGAATTCGGTGTCCCTTACTCTGTGCGGCGGTGGGGTAGCCCGGTGGTTAAAACGTTCACTCGTCACGCCGAAGACCGGGGTTCACTTCCTCACATGGATACAATATGTGAAGCCCATTTCCGGTGTCCCCCTCCGTGGTATAGCTGGACTAATGCTAAAAGCGACGTGAAACAATACTCACTTACCTTTACCCTCTTTTGCGTAATATTTCACTGACATACAAATTAAAACACTTTAATTTCAAATGAACTTAAATACTATGATTGACTGCACATATTCCACAATTATGCCAAGTATCACCCACCCTAATGTAACCGAATGGGCCTAAACCCAACACACTTACCAAAAGAACCGTGCTTGCATTCGAGACCAACTCGTGTTATTCCAGGACAAGCCGAATAGCTCCTCTTGGCGGTTACGGAAAGTGGCGAGTGGTGACGAATGCCGTACGTGCTTCTTACACGGCTGTTATTTACACGGTGTAGGCAGGCACACGTGGTCTTGCAGAAGCAGAGACCTTTGTAAATTTATTATATTGTACATATATTGGTGTACATTTATTACTTTCATCACATATGCAATTTTTGTCAGGTTACAGGCAACATCCCTTGTATTGGGCGATGTACATGGTTCATGCTCACGTGTGATTCTAAGAATTGTTCATATTTATTTCATTGTTCCAAATCAAATGTTGACATTTCAGGAGCGTCATTTCATTGTCCTCTTATAGTTCCTTCGTTTTTACCTCTTTGTCCCAGTTCTAAAGTGTCTCTACTTTAATGCGTATACCTTTTCACCTCTTTGTCCCAGTTCCGCCGACACATCTCTGCCTGTATTGAAGGTTCATGCCCGCCTAGCCCAAAACTGGCTGAAACTACTCTGTTGTACAAACAAACGCATTGGGCAACGTGGGAATGTTTATAATGTTTGGGTTCAGGGATTAGTCGTACTATATAAACACAAACTTCTACACAGATTGATATGGTCTGTTTCAGATTATCATCTGAACATACACTTTATAGTTTATAAGTTGACAGTTATTAAGTAGGAAGTAGCATCAGCAAACATGACAATAATTTTGCAACATTGGTAGCTGGTCTTAAGAGTCTGGAGTTGAATCTGCAGACCTCGATACTTATTCTTCTTGTACTTCAGTGTACCTGTGGCCTGCAGATGGATTATTGAAATTTCATTCTTGGCATGCGTGGTTTTGATGACATTGATAAACTTGTACAGGTAAGGATAGGGTGTCTCGATGGCGTTATTCAGGATATGGTGCACACATTGATAAACTTGTACAGGTTAGGATGGGGTGTCGTGATGGCGTTATTGACCTTATGGTGCCAGCCTTCAAGATGGTTTGTTGTACGGAGACCGTGGGTGTCAAAGTGGTTCCATGTCTGGCGACCTTTCTGAACCCACTTCTCAGTAACATAGTCCGCAAACCTATCTAGGTCGGTTACTTCTGATGGTCGGTCTTCCAAGGCCTGAATAGGGAAAAATAGATTTTGGGCTAGGTGGGAGGACACCGTACTGGGCGATGTACATGGTTCATGCTAATGTGTGATTCTAAGAATCGTGTTCATATTTATTTCATTGTTCCAAATGTTGACATTTTAGGAGCGTCATTTCATTGTCCTCGTATAGTTCCTTCGTAATACAAATGGGCACAGTTAACATCGCATAGAATTGGTTTCGTATTTCATTCAATAGTGTGTACGCACAAAACCATTGATCACAGAACAAATCTATGTATATGGCTGTATGTCACTTGGTTGATAGCGAGGCGAGCATTGAATAATGAAAAATGATAAATGAAAAAAAAAACCCATAACAAAACAAAAACACAGATGAAGACGGTTTCTTTCTTTTCTCACTGATGTTTGGTTAGTTCGAAATTCAAAGTTTGTAAACAGATACAATGATCACGTTTTCAGTGATTACTGAGTAAATTCTAAGAGAAGGGATCACATCGAAATTTCTAATTTAGCAAGTTCATCAGAAGCATAGAAACTACATTTTAATCAAACGTATTTTTTTGTGTATTTTGGGGGCAAATTTTTATATGTTTATAGTGTTAAAAATTCATTTTCGATACTTATGTCCAATGACTTCTAAGAACAGTTTCTTTCCACCGTTAACGATGTGTATTGATTACTTTGTACATTGTTCGGATTTCGATAGCATGCACTGTCGCGGATACAAATAGAATAGAATATTTTACATTCTGTTTCTCATGTTATGTCTTGATGTATGTAAATGGTTACAAATCACTGACAATGTCAAGTGTTGGGTGGATGAAACACATATAGACGGAACCCAGTCTGAGTTCCGATCAGTTGAATGTATGCGCACAATGCAGGTGTGTTATGTTATAGTGTGACTCACGCATAAATAGCGCTCTTCATGTTATCAGTATAAAGGAAATAAATACTCGTCAGACAAACACAAGCCGTCAGTCTTATTTCTACGTACTAATCACAGGGTGTGGGTGATGTTTGTGACAGACGTGATGACACTGAGGTGCCTGGGAGTGTACTGAACAAATATATAAATATGACTTATCCATTGTATTTAACAATACTGAGTGTTACGCAGTATTGAGTAGATTTGTCTAAAAGCAGAGTCAACTCTCATTGTTAAATAAACTGATGCATGGAAAAGGAAGTATACGCCTATGTTTGATGAGGGCTAAAGCTGAATAGAAATTGAAATGGTTATTGGGCGGTGATGTACGTGTTACGGGTATCACTGTTTACAGCCTCGTTGTGTTTGAGTTACCTTTGTAATTTAGGGTATCAAATCCAATATTCATTCGCATCCATTTTTTCCCGGCGGCTTTTCATATGGGGATAGAGTGAGTGAGTTTAGTTTTACGCCACACTCAGCAATATCACAGCTATATGCTGCCGGTCTATAAATAATTGAGTCTGGACCCGACAATCCAATGATCAACAACGTGAGCATCCATCTACGCGCAGTTAGGATATAATGACAGAAACTAATCTAGTGAACCTGACCACCTGTTAGTCGCATTTTAGGACAAGCACGGGTTGCTTAAGAACAATGCATTTAACCCGGATCTTCACGTCTCATACTCTGGACGAACTGCCACAGATTTGATCTGCAGTACCCTATGCTTCATCCGATGTGTGACAGGACCTGATGATCTTCATATATGCTCTTAAAAAAGTAAGGGAACGTGATCTTTCTATTCGGATAAAAAGCATAAGCCTTAATAAACTTTTCAAAGGCGGACATCTTTTGAACGCGACCCAATTCTCTTTATTACCACCTCTAAACACGACACATGGGATGCACGTGCACAACACAGTAGCTCCATATACGTGCATGGGGTGTCATTCTTGATTTTCACAAGCATGGGTTGCTGAAGATCAATTCTAACCCGGATCTTCAAGGGTTATGAGGCGGACATCTTTTGAACGCGACCCAATTCTCTTTATTACCACCTCTAAACACGACACATGGGATGCACGTGCACAACGCAGTAGCTCCATATACGTGCATGGGGTGTCATTCTTGATTTTCACAAGCATGGGTTGCTGAAGATCAATTCTAACCCGGATCTTCAAGGGTTATGAGGAGAGTCTGACTCCTAGAATGATATCCTATGATTTGTGTAAATATTACAGGATGCTGATGTGAAAAATGTTTCAGGGTGTGTTCAAGAATATAGCTCTTCTACCGCGCTAGGCGTGCTAGCGTGAGTGAATGCTCCTACCAGTCCCTATATGTTTGACCTCTTGTGCCATCAACATGCACCATACGCCTAACCCACTTCGTCACATTATACAAACTCAGAATGGACCAGTTCTTGTTTTTTCTATCCCTGTGTTACCTCTGTTAATCTGTGGAAGAAAGAATGAGAGAACGGAAGGAACTCTTTCCAACAGGACATTCTGGGCAGACACACCATCCACATCACTAACGAGAGGGTCAGTTATACAAAACATAATTCAAAGTAAACATGATCATTTAGAAGATGAGAACCATTTGACAAATCTGTTTTCTCTCAGTCTCTGTTCAATTTGTGGTTCACGAGTTAAGATACAGACCCGTTCCAGTTATATACGGTCACTTGATGTAAGTTCCATGGACTTACATGTTACTTCAGTGTAGCATAAATAATTTTCATGAAGTGAGTTGAGGATGGATCTTTGTAAACTTTGACAGGTAAATGTGAAATCATAGCTGCACTGCACACATAATTTCAGTTCAGTTTTTGGACCACTATTTAACTAATGCCATCACGTTTATCAACTTAAAATCCAGGCCGCCATGTAAAGGCACTATATATATGCTGATTAACTTCTTGCTATTGGATATATAAGTAACGGAAAACAAACAGAAATTATGCGATTGTGAGAAAGATAATTCCCCTCGAATGAACAAATTTGCCCTGGATCCTACGAAAATTAAATTCATGAAAATAATTTATGCTACACTAAATTAACATGCAAGTCAACAGAAATGACTCCGATAACAGGCATGGGTGTGAATGTCATGCACTGCAAGACATTAGTCAATCTATTGATGTTCTGGGTTCACCTCGGTCCAGCTGCCTATGTAAATTGATGATGCTGTGTTTTCTGTGTTGCTAAGCAGTAGTGCAGCTATTTGATAGTGGGATGTAGACAATATATGCCAAACCCAGAAAAACAACTAACGCCTGGTAAACTTTGAGTGTGTGAGCGAGTGAGATAGATTTCTTTTACTCTGCTTCTAGCAATATTCCTGCAATATCACTGTCAATCAAACATTTTAACTACATATTCTACGTTGTCCCACCGCCACTGGCGAACTGTGAACATGCCTTCAGTACGAATAGCCACACACATTAAAACATAATCCTAATAAAATCTGCATTACAGCCGTAGAAATAGAACCTGGCAAAGCATGTCACCAAACTCCCAAGGAATAGGTTACAGTGTGTGATTTACCATGCTGATTGCAGGGGATTGCCCCATTCATTATTCCTTCTCCAACCTAGACACATGAGAAACACAGCAGTAATCAGTATCCGATTTATTCATTGAATTACAATTTCCCCAAAAATATGCATGGAGATACTTCACTCATTATATACTAAACATCAAATGAAATTGTTCCAAACAGTAAGCATTCATGTTTATAACTTTGTAAAAAAGCCAGAGCTGCGTTTCCTTTGATGTTCAGTATACACACAGGTCAGCTGTCAACATTTTCTGTTTCAACGCTTTTCTAAATGACCGGAAACAAATTAACATACATTTTTACCTTCACAAGACATATGTAGGTATGTGAATGTTATTTTGAAGAATGCACTGTAGACTGTAGTTAATGCATAGTGGTATGATGACATACAATCAGCCAGGTGACACAACTAACCCCTGTCTCCTTCACTCAACTCTTGCAATGAGGACAGATACTCAAGGCATAGGACCTTGAGTCTCGAACACAACACTGTAACCATGTCCTATCTAAGTCAGCTGTTAAAACGAGGATGGTGTTACTCAAAGCTTAGAACCCCGGAATATCAAAATCTTGTATTTCCTCCCTGTCCATTATGAAATAGCTGCTGTGACGAAGAAGGTCTTGCTCAGTTGTTAGGACACCTGAATTTCAAACCATGTCACCCATTGTCACCCTGTCCTTTTTAGTCAGGTATTGACAATGTGTCAGAGATATGGTTGCTCAGTTTTTAAGATTCCACAATCTCAAAGTAATGTCTGTCCATGATTTGCAAGTACAGTTCCAATCAGTTCATCTACAGAATGACTGAATAAGCATAAAATTGAGTCAAAAATGTGTAATCCAAGAAATAAACACTCCATCATGTTTATACAAAAACACAACAAATATAAATGTATATCACAGTTCTTTATAAACATGAAGTAAATATCAACTGGACGGTTTCATTTCATTTATATGCAGGATTTCATAAAAGAATTCTTCAACAATTCATTAATCATTCAATATGAAGTTCATCCTTCCGAATTCTTCACTGATTTCGAATTAAGTCAGGCAAAACGCTATCAGATACATCTCACTAATAATTCCACAGGCTTTGAGCTGAAATCCATAATGACAAACGCAACAGTAAACATATGTTGAGTTTCTCTGTTGATAGCATCAGCATCTGGACTCTAGGCTTGGGATTTTTCTGTGTCGGACTGGTGGATGCGGGATGCATTAATTGTCATCAGCCTCATTTTGGATTCTTCCATCTGACGCTTTTCAACTAGACGCTTCAGGTTGGCTAATTTTTCGCTTGCTGGGAAGAACTTGCGAACAAAGAAGATGTGTATCTGGTGTGTCCAGAAGTTGAAGAGTCTTGTTGCCTCATCCAGTTCCACCTCCGGCTCCACCTCTTGGTCCTCAGCCCCACCATCAGCATGATCTTCAACGACACCTACAACACACAAGGAGATATGGACATAATGAAGGGTCCATACATCACAGATTTCCACTTTAGCCTAGCACATTAATACCAGATGTGTTGTTTAACACTCATTATTATCACAGCCGCAAGATGCCAGCTGAGAAACAGTCAAGCCTGGACCAGACAATCCAGTGATTGTAAGCAATTTTCTATCCCATAAGAGTATACAGAGACACTCTCAATCAAGTCATCTAGTCCGACCACTCGCTTATTTCAGCCACCTCATTACCAGCAAAGTTTGGCTTGGACCTATCCTACCTTGGACACCCCCATGGGATCACCCTCACCCTATATCAGTTGTCAGTGAGTGAGCATAGTTTTACACCACGTTTAGCAATATTTCAGCAATATCATGGCAGTGGACACCAGAAATGGGCTTCAACAAATGCTTTAACCACTAGATTAGCTCATCGTCCCTCCTCTGTGTCAGAAAGGAAGGTAATATAGTGGCTGGAGGAACATGTAATTAGAACAAAAACAACCACAGAATACAGATCTCAAAACCAACCTTCAGGATGCTCTGCTGATGGTTCTGTGTGCGCTGCCATGGAAACTGAACTCTGGACAAGGGCTGCATTCTCCTCTGTGCCGTTGGTATGGTTACTGATGAAGGATGCACTCTTCTGTTGGTCAGCTAGAGGGGTCACATCTGTCAATGGACAATGACTGGTTAGATGTTTATCTTTATACATCAACACTGGCATTTATTTGGAAAAAAATGCTACTAGGCAGATTTTTCATTCTTGAAACCAGTGGGGTGAGTGACTGATTGAACATTGATTTATGACAAAGTGATCTGGCTGAGGTAAACCAAACAAAATTAGATCAAAATGTCGTTTATGCATCAGTCAGCAATGGGTGAGTGAGTTGAGTTTTACACTGCATTCAGCAATATTCCAGCTACATGGCGGCGGTCTGTAAATAATCGAGTCTGGACCAGACAATCCCGTGATCAACAACATGAGCATCGATCTGCGCAATTGGGAACCCATGACATATGTCAACCAAGTCAGCGAGCCTGACCACCCGATCCCATTAGTCGCCTCTTACGACAAGCATTGTTGCCTTTTATATCAAGCATGGGTTGCTGAAGACCTATTCTACCCCGGGACCTTCACGGGTATCAGTCAGCAATATTCCAGGCAATTTGAACCCATAAACCAGTACTTGACTGCATGAGCAGCATTCTGCAGTCACCAGTCACCAGTTGAAAAATTACGTGGTTAATCATCAGAGCGGGGCAAGGATAGCGGTTAAAGTGTATGCTCACTACACCAAAAGTCTGGGTTGGATTCACCAATTTTCTGATATTTATGATATTTTTAAAAAAACATAGATCTAGGGTGCTAACATATGAATTGAAAAAATGCATATGTGGAATTCTAACAAATTTGGAACAACGAATGTATGCCAGACATGACCAGCAAGACTGTGAGTTTTGTTTTACACTTTTGTGGCAAATTTCCAGCAATACCATGGTGGGGAACACCTGAAATAGGCTTTACACACTGTACCCATGTGGGGAATCAAACGCGGGTCTTCAGCATGATGAGTGAAAACTTTAACCACTAGGCTACCCCACCACCCCGAGCAGCAAGATAATATAGAGAGCATGGTAATATAGATGTCACATGGGTTAATTTACTGGCTGTGTTAGTTAATACTTAACACAGAGGGTACATCAGCTCATATTACCCCGGGATCCCTGAACAACACTAATAATACACACATATCTGATTAACCCAAACTTATATTTGGGATTGCACTTTCTTAATAAAGTACAAACTAGAGTATTTTTTGTGTTGACTGCCATCCGGGATTCGAACTCAGACCCTCACACCCGGATAGCACTCAACACATAAAAGAATTAGAATTTGTACTTTACTAAGAAAGAGTAATCCCACATATAACACTTGCTACATTTTAGCCCTTTCTAAAATGGCATGGTGTCATTATAACAAATACTTTCGGAAGCTGTACAAAGGATGTTTGGTGCTAATTGGGGTAACAGAGACTGATGTATGTGACACTTGGCTACCTCCTTTGGCGCTGTCATGGTGACTTTGACTGGTGCCCTGGTGACCTCGCTCTGAGGTCAATCCCAGGTTGACACTGCTGGACTGCTGGGCCTAGGACAAAACAGAAGGTTAGTGAGTGAAGCTTATCTTACAGCTCAAGGCTATGTGTGGTTCTCATGTAGAACATGGTGGAAGAAACGAGACACAGATTAAAACCAAACAAATATGTTGGTAATCATTGCTGTTTAAAACTTTAAAATAACCTCAGGGAAACAAAAAGATCTTTGGTTAATAGCTGTCACGAAATGTAGTTGCCATGTATTAAAGTACTTGCATGTAAGTTATCACCTTGCTGCTGTATTAAGAGTATACTGAAAACTAATTACATCTATGGCTTTTGAAGATCCCTCTCCCCCTGTCTTGGCTGTCCCTGCCCCTGACGACTGTGCTCGAGATGGGGAGGCAGCTGGTGTGTTGGATCCTCCATGAGGGGTTTGGTGGGGGGTTGCTTGAGCAACAGTGTCCCCAGAATCATCCATGCCAGCCTGCAGAAGATGCAACAAGAAAGGAAACAATTAGAACAGATGTTCAGTTGTTGTCAGGTGCATCTACAGGTCTACAGGCAAGAGTACCGTGTGTGGAAAGACCATGAGGTGAGACTGGGACTTCCCGATCTAACTGGTGAGTCTGGAAGGGGAGATCACTACCTATTTGGTGAGTCTGGGGGATAAGATCACTACCTTGTTGGTGAGTTTGGAGGGTGAGCTCACTACCTAGTTGGTGAGTCCGTAGGATGAGATCACTACCTAGTTGTGAGTCTGGAGGCTGAGATTACTGCCTAACCATTGAGTCTGGAGGGTGAAATTATTACTTAACTGGTGAGTTTGGATGGTGAGATTACTACTCAACTAGCAACTATGTAGGGGGAGATAACTACGTAACTGGTGAGTCTGGATGGTGAAATTACTAGCTATCTGGGGAGTCTGGATGGTGAGTTTACTACTTAACCAGCAAGTCTGAAGGGGGAGATTACTACCAAACTGGTGAGTCCAGTAGGTGAGTATGGTGAGTTTAAAGGGTGAGTACACTACCTGACTGGTGAGTCTGGATGGTGAGGCAGGCACAGAGTACATGCTCTGCTCCTGTGTCATGACAGTGCTGGGGCGTGGGGTTGATGGATCCTTGACCACTTGTTCCGTCACATACACCTGGGCACATCCAACCAGAGCCTCGAAAAACTCCAGGAAGGTCATCTGGGGAACAACAGTTTCAGATTAGAGTTTACAGACATATTAGGAACAAAGGACAATCTCTGGCAACAAACGAGCAATCTTGATACCAACAGATTCGTAAGCAGGATGCCACAATGACAACAAAGCATATTTCATGAATGATAAAGAATAACTACTGTAAGTCTTAATGGAACCCTTTCAGTGTTAAGATATTGATTTATACTACTAATAGTAATACACATTCTTACAGATGAAAACTGAATTTAAATCATGAAACTACCGGGTACCCACCTCCAGCTCCAGGTTGTAGCAGCCTTCTCCATCAGCAACTTTAGGGTCATCTGAGGCTAACACTTCCAGGATAGCCTGAGGTGTCAGGTCGGAGTTGATGAGCTTTAAGTCCTGGAGAAAGAGCAGTAATGCATAAACCCACAATAAAAACACTCTATATTATCCACAGGGATAAAACAGTCATGAGTAATACCTTTCTGATATTTGTCAATGTGCCTTTGAGAGTAGCATGTTACATAACAGTGCTTCATTGGTGAGAAAAATGTAAATATGGCGTAAGAGGCGACTAACAGGTTTGGGTGGCAGTTTGAAGGTAGGGCTATGATTTACCTGTATCATGAAAAGGAACTGTCTCATCTTCAGAGCTGGCTCTTTGGGCTTGGCCTAAATAAAAGAAAAACCAAACTTCTTTTCCACACTATCACACATGCATGAATTGCAAATTGTAAAAAAAAAACCCATTAATACAAGCAGCAAAAATGCCAGTTGACATTTTGAAAATACTAACACATTAGATTTGAGCCTTTAATCATTCTCGTCTCTGCTTCATCAATATTTTATTTCTTACAATAATAATGTTACGAGAACTTATCATAATAAACTCTGAGGTTCTTCTCTGTTCAGAAACGATTACTGGTTTAATGACAGATCAAAGACTCACCGCTCTGTGTTTGCAGACTGACTGGTAAACCTCATAAGCCTGATCCATGTGTACAAGGGCATTCACAGATCTGCGGGTCTCATAATAGATGTTACCTGGAACAAAACAGTTTTTGAGTGAGTGAGTTTTTTGCTTTACACCACTTTTAGCAATATTCCAGCAATACGATGAAATGGGCTTCAAACATAGTACCCATGTGGGGAGTTGAACCAAGGTGAAATAAAGTTCAAATCACTCATACAAATATTTGATGTTAAAGATAGATAAAATTAGAATGACGGCTCAATTCTGGATGGAACCAGATGTGACTGAAGCTTAACATTAGGATGACAAGAGTTGCTTCCCTGTAAAATCAGGCATGTAAAATCAGGAAACAGCACGGTTTAACATTATTTCTAAAGAAATTCCTTGCAGAAAGTCATGAATCAGTGGGGGAATAAGATGAAATGGATATATTGTGTATAACAAAATACAACCCACCTTTCACATTGCAGGAATTACGCAGAACCTTTTCCTGAATGAGCTTAGACATACACCAAGCGAGGACGGGAGAAGATCCACTGCAAATATGGACATGGCCAGTTACTGCATGCAATAATGTCCTATACAAGCTAAGCATCTGTATGCTGCCTTTGTACAGAACATTTTGGATCATGTCACAACGTCTGAACAAATACAAGCAATAGTTTGAGTGCAGATCTCACTTCGGTAAACTCTTCAAGCTGGGAAAGAAACCTTTCAAAATTTCCCTCTAGACTACAGGACCAATGAGTGGACAAAAATTAGTTGACTGTTGACCAGTCATCTCTGAACAACGTGACTTTGACAATGATGCACATATCAAACTCGGGTTTGATGACTCTGAAAGTTTGATGCAAATGTTCATGAGAATAGAGACTGAACCTATTTCTTGACAACAGTTTGACAACTCTGAAATTGGTGTTGGTGGTGAGTTGTTGGAATGCTGGAACTCTCAAACTAGAGTCTGACAACATGTGTTTTCAAACTATACAGTGGAAGCTGTCAAAACTGGCATCTGTCCAATCCAGCAAGTTGTCATAACCGGCATAAAATCTCAATCCCATCCCTGGCTTATACATTTATCATCAACTCTTCTATCCAGCATGCTGTCTAAATTGGATTAATTCTTCAGTCCCAAGGTGTGCCTGTTTAGACAGCTTCCACTGTAGTTTCTAGTGTGAACGCCACTTAACAACTTGGACCATTTGGGTGAACAGATTTTCTTTCAACAACCAGATCTACTAACTCATGCTCTTCATGGTAGAGATGGAACGCCAAGATGATGAGGTAGTTTAAAAACTCTCTCTGCAGGATGCGTTCATAGGGATTGTGGAGCGAATATGTGGGTTTGTTGTAGCCTGGAAGAAAACAGACCACATTAATATGAATCAGTAACCATCATGACCAAATTACCATATAAAGGGTAACTAACAAAATACATCACAAGTGATACTGTGGCATTTGATAGGCTGATCATAGAAGCTGCTCTGCACTGAATTCTCCATAAACCAAAACTGAAATAGGCCACACCTACTAGCATGCTATTGTTTCCTGATTGGCTGATAATCCACAGGGCTGAGCTTGTGTTTGGTAATGGCAATGAACCTTGTCCATGATTTGGTATTGTTGTCATCATTTTTTGTTATTTTAATATTATTTACATAATTAATGACTTGTGCAAGTTTACAGCCTACCCAGGCCTAACTGATGTTCTGCTTACACAAGTTTACAGCCTACCAAGGCCTATCTGATGTTCTGCTTACACAAGTTTACAGCCTACTCAGGCCTATCTGATGTTCTGTTTGTATAAGTTTACTGCCTACACAGGCCTATCTGATGTTCTGCTCACACAAGTTTACTGCCTACACAGGCTTATCTGATGTTCTGCTGGGACAAGTTTACTGTCTACACAGGACTATCTGATGTTCTGCTTACACAAGTTTACAGCCTACTCAGGACTATCTGATGTTCTGCTGGGACAAGTTTACTGCCTACACAGGCCTATCTGATGTTCTGCTGGGACAAGTTTACTGCCTACACAGGACTATCTGATGTTCTGCTTACACAAGTTTACTGCCTGCACAGGTCTATCTGATGTTCTGCTGGGACAAGTTTACAGCCTACACAGGCCTATCTGATGTTCTGCTTACACAAGTTTACTGCCTACACAGGCCTATCTGATGTTCTGCTGGGACAAGTTTACTGCCTACACAGGACTATCTGATGTTCTGCTTACACAAGTTTACTGCCTACACAGGTCTATCTGATATTCTGCTGGGACAAGTTTACAGCCTACTCAGGCCTATCTTATGTTCTGTTTGTATAAGATTACTGCCTACACAGGCCTATCTGATGTTCTGCTCACACAAGTTTACTGCCTACACAGGCTTATCTGATGTTCTGCTGGGACAAGTTTACTGCCTACACAGGACTATCTGATGTTCTGCTTACACAAGTTTACAGCCTACTCAGGACTATCTGATGTTCTGCTTACACAAGTTTACAGCCTACTCAGGACTATCTGATGTTCTGCTGGGACAAGTTTACTGCCTACACAGGACTATCTGATGTTCTGCTTACACAAGTTTACTGCCTACACAGGTCTATCTGATATTCTGCTGGGACAAGTTTACAGCCCACCCAGGCCTATCTGATATTCTGCTTACACAAGTTTACTGCCTACACAGGCCTATCTGATGTTCTGCTGGGACAAGTTTACAGCCTACACAGGACTATCTGATGTTCTGCTTACACAAGTTTACTGCCTACACAGGTCTATCTGATATTCTGCTGGGACAAGTTTACAGCCTACCCAGGCCTATCTGATATTCTGCTTACACAAGTTTACTGCCTACACAGGCCTATCTGATGTTCTGCTTACACAAGTTTACTGCCTACACAGGCCTATCTGATGTTCTGCTGGGACAAGTTTACTGCCTACACAGGACTATCTGATGTTCTGCTGGGACAAGTTTACTGCCTACACAGGTCTATCCGATATTCTGCTGGGACAAGTTTACAGCCTACCCAGGTCTATCTGATGTTCTGCTTACACAAGTTTACTGCCTGCACAGGTCTATCTGATATTCTGCTGGGACAAGTTTACAGCCTACCCAGGTCTATCTGATGTTCTGCTGGGACAAGTTTACTGCCTACCCAGGCCTATCACTCTGTCCATGTCCATGAGTGTGGCATCTTCATGGTGCAGCTGACAGTCTTTGAGGAAGCGCCAGAACTGCATCTTGTTCATGATGAATGTGTTGTCCGGGCTCTCCTCGTAACCAAGGCAACTATAGTAGTTGTACACCTTCCTCAGACTGGTCACATGTCTCATTGTCACATACATCACCTGAAGGCGTAAAAAGTAAAACAGATGAGTGCATTACAGACAACAATCTGAAAACAAGGTACGTGTTTGAATGACATAACATAATGAAGAAAAGGACACAACATATGTGTATGTGTGCTTGAATGTGCTCATGCACTGCCCTACTCACGGGGTGATCGATAACTGACAGACGGGCTGACATAGACTCCATGATAAGCCTGTATCCTGATTTGGCACCTAACCCACACAGCCACTACGCCATCCCTTAGGGACCGTCCATAATTTATGGCTGAGGGAAGGAGTGATGAGGATTTTTAAGGAAAAGCATGTACAATGTGAGTGACAAAGTACAAAGTAAGTCTCAGTTACCTGACTGAGCTCCTCCTCTCGGTCTATGTCGGTGAACTCTGCCAGGAGATGGTTGATCTCTAGCTGAAAGCTGGGGCTGATAGTGTTGCGACTCTCGTTGCTGTGCATGCTCATGTTCTCTACAAAAGAAGTACTGCCCATAACTCTTTTACATAAAACATGACCAAGACTTTGACACTTGAGAACAAGGAATCACCACTTTGCTTCAAAGATAATCCCAGCATAACCCCCAGCAAATTTAGTTTGGGGAAACAGAAACATCCAAAACAGATAGTACCATGACTCCGGTTGGAGATCAATCATTATTACAGAATGTGGGTATCAGAAGTTTCTGATAAAAGGTTTTGGGGATTGAAACATGGCTGATGCAGCATGATTTCACAGCATATGGTCCCAACACTCAAACTTGTTT
This sequence comes from Haliotis asinina, assembly GCF_037392515.1. Lineage (NCBI taxonomy): Eukaryota > Metazoa > Mollusca > Gastropoda > Lepetellida > Haliotidae > Haliotis > Haliotis asinina. The sequence goes on along the minus strand of NC_090286.1, from coordinate 29,722,170 downwards.
TATAGGTAAGCGCAATGCATTGCAAGTTTGAGTAGTTTCTGGATTCAGGAATAAATTGTACTATGCGGCTTCCATATTCACCTGATGGTAATGGTGTTCTGGTCCGGATGGCAGTGATGTCTGGAGTAGTGGCACCATCTACATTAAAATCTGGGTACTCCACGATGTGGTCCTTCTCAAACATGCCCTCATAGATACGACCATTCTTAAATGTGAACTTGCCCTGTAACAACAAAACATTGAATCTGTTTGGGGAACAGTATGTTCATGCCTTAACATGAACACAAAATATGGGTACCTATTTTATTCTAGTGACAAAACAGTCAGAATAGAAAATACCTTAAGTCAGAGTAGGAAACACACATCATGACTGGTTCCACAGGTCTGTGAATATTTCATAACCAAAGATTGGAGCAAGATGTTTATTATGGCAACTGACCATGTCAAAGACTTTTATATCTGTGACCATTCCTAGACAATTCCAGACAATTTAAATGTCTGAGTATTATCAGACTTTTGACAGACACAGATATAATTTGAGTGTAACACTGCTAATACAATATTTATTTCTCATTTTCTTTCAAGTTGTTTTAGTCCATTATACTTTCCAATATCTTCTCGAACACAGCTTTGTTTCAGTCAAATGTCGCCAGCCACCCTGTCACCTGCCCTCTTTTTACAGAATATTAATGATCACACTATTCCCTATTTTCACTATTCCTGTCAACCACAATGACTTTGGTTGAACATGACAGTCACAACAAAGAGTGAGTTTGGTTTTACTCTGCTTCCAGTTTTACCAATATCTGGATACATGGGGGGATTGAATCCGGGGCTTGTCATGATGAGCAAAAATTTCAACCATGATTCAACCTTCCACATAATCTTATGACGAGCCTGACAGTGAAACAATGACATCACATCATACAGAGAGATTGTTTTCATTGCAGCCATCGTGATATAGTAGAATTACTGACAGTGACAAAACAACATTCAGCCCTTCCTTTCAGCACTTACCTTTCCATGTTTCATATTGTTCTTCCAGTAGCCTTCGTACCTCGCTCCGTTAGCGTAATAGAAGGTACCAAAACCATGCCTCAGTCCATTGACAAACTCTCCGTCGTACATGTTGCGCAGCGGGTACTGAGATCCCTGCACACGTTGCAGCAGCCAGTTGTGTTGACCCATACCATGCTGTGGAGAAAAACGAATCTCTGAAAATACCTTGAACATGAGGTTCAGCTGATAATGATGGTTTAACTTCACATTACAGATAGCTTGACATACATCACGACTTGAATGCATTTACATGTGTCTGCTTGTATTAGCACAGACTGCTGCCAGTTTTACAGTGAGACATCATGCCACGGGTTAACATACCCCACACAGACACAGTGTACTTCAAGCTGATATCCCCCACAATGGCAAAATACTCTTCATCAATATGTCTGCTACTTATGGTTATGGCAAATGTTTTGGTGTGTATATGGCAAAGAATACCGAAAGGTATTTATGTTCTGTTCCAGAAAGGAGCACTACCACCAAATTCAGTCAAAATCGAACTTGTTGCCATGGAAACACAAACAATACTTTAATCAGAATTCCAAAACTACCAACAGACATCAATACACCAAGAGATCTATCTATGTAGCAAGTTTGGTAAAGAAATATTAAATGGTTTTACAGTTCTGCTATGGAAAAGAACACTAACACCAATTTCAGTCAAAGTCAAATGTATTGCCATGGAAAACGTACAAAAGCATTTAATTCAGAAATCTAAAACTAACAAAAGGTAGCAGTACACCAACTGATCTGTCTACCACTATGTGCTAAGTTAGGAGAAGAAATAGTGAACAGTTTTGAACTTCTCCTCATGGAAAAGACGAAGGTGTGCAGATGGACTGACAGAGTTCAATTTAATACCCCAGGCTGAACGAACAGGGGGTGATAATCACAGCTGGGTGTATCACATCCTGGGATTGACCTTACAGCCTCTGTGATGACATCTTATCCACTGGACCACAGAGTTAGTTACCATGTCATATGAATACAGGTAAACAGAACATCACAAAGCCTTGGATATGACATGACATTATTAATCACATTTCATAATTACGTAGGCAGAAATCATGAAGTGATTACCTTTTCCGAGTCATACTGAACGGAAGAGAAGATCATATGAATGCAAATACCCCAGTACCAAGCACTAGTAAGGATAATTGCTTGCATGATCCATAGGGAGCTGAGAAGACAGTTGTATGTTGATGAAGAGCACACTACTCAAACCAAAACTGTAAAAAGGTCAAGTCTGGACCAAATAAACCAGTGAAGGGTTTCATGAACAAGAATCAACATCACCAGGATGACAAATTATCTAGAAAGGCACGAAATATGACCATGTGATCCACAATGTCACCATTATCAACTCAGAATGTCTCAGAGGTTGAAAGCCGTTCATATGTACAGTGAGCTGGTAACAATGCTATTGTGACCACAAATACACAAAATATTGCTAATACTATCACGCATCATTATCAGCAAGAGTGAATTTTCCATTGTACCTCACCTGTATACCATTCTCCCACTGCCCGGTGTAGATCTGGTTCCTGTCCAGCCACTTCATTGTACCTTCACCATGGCGGACATTGTTGAACCACATACCCTGGTAGACATTCCCTGACGGGTACTGACGTGTCCCCCAACCATGTCGAATGTTGTACACCCAGTCACCCTCAAAGTATGAACGGCCATTGGGGTCATAATCCATTCGGCCCTGGGGTGAGATATATCACATTAGAAGGGGAGACAACTGAGGAAAATTACAGTAATCAACATAAGGCAAATTCAATCCAGAAAACCTTTCTTTGATATTTTTTTTTTGCCCTCCAGAATAATATTGATGGAATATTGCTAAAAGTGGCATAAAACCATACTCTCGCTCACTACTTCAAGTCTAACTAAATACTGCTGACATTTATGTATGATGGAGTGTTGTTTTGTAGAGCATTTTCAACTTTAAAATAATGGTTCACAACCAAACTACAAATCTACTATTCTTTATATTCATGCAACATTTTCCATTCTGATTCACTTCGGAAAGCACCCCTATTCCAAAAACGGCATGCAATGACAGATTTCTGAGCTTTATGTCAAGATATCCATGCATATGATTCTTCAGGGCTGAATGAGCACAGTTATTTTGCTTACAGGACCATTCATAATTTATGGAAAGGAGTGTGTGTACATGCATGCATGCGTGTTTGCGTGTGTGATGATGATGATGATGATGATGATGATGATGATGATGATGATGATTTTTAAGCAGAAGCATGTAAAAATAAAATTTAAGTGAATTTCACTTGCATATCATGTACAAAATCATTGACCCCTACGCCTCCCAGAATTTTTAAGCATAATTCTTTGATTTTCTTCAGTACAAAACTACTGACCCTCCTCATACACATGCAAAACATTGCTGGACCCCCTACATCTCCAGAACAAAATGGGTAACACCCCTAAAAATCATTAAACCCCCATCCCCACTCATACACACACTTAAACACTAGCCATAAATTATGAACAGTCCCTAACTTCAGTATGAAATAGAAGCTTAAAACCATCACATGTTGCGATCAATCTTTGAAAAAAAAGAAGGGCAGGGTGCTGAATAAAAAAGGCAGGCTGTCACATAGGAAGGGTAGGGTGTTGCACCCTGCTAAACGTGCATAGTGGAAACACTAGGATAGACTTTGCATTTCACACTAATCTGTCCTGAACATGAGTCACAAAGTGGTAGAAAAGTGTGATTTTATGACTGCTTTGCTGACTTTCCAACTTTCTTCTACATGATTCTGAGGTAACGTTATAATGATAAACTCTTTGCATGACTCCACACAATATAATGATATATATAGGTAAATCAACACTAGGCTACTGAAGATTTCACAGCAAGAATAAGGAATGACCTACTTTGCCATGACGCTTCCCATTACACCAGTCTCCGCTGTAGGACATAGAATTGTCTGGGCATCGGAACGTTCCGACGCCATGTCGCTTCCCATTCAACACTTCACCTTCATATGTGCTGAAAGATGTAGAATAATTAATTAAATTAAGTTACACATTTAAGAACACTCTTTCTTGCAAATCTATCTAAAATGGACAACAAAACATGGAACTACCTGAAACTGTGGAATAATGTTTGTGCTTAATCACAATCATTCTGCACTCTATCAGTTTTCTGCATTGGATAAACCAATAAAATTTAGAACTGACTTTTTCCACTTTCTGCTAAGTAAGGATTCAAGAAATTTACTGAAGGGCCCAGCAGTTTCACAGTTTGTTTTATCCTACCTTTCATCTGGCCACTTGTATATTCCCTTTCCAGTCACCTGATTTTTGCAAAAATCCCCCTGAAAATAACGTATAAACCTTGCTGAATTAATATGATGATGGTTGTTATTATTTTAATTAAAACATATTGAGGACAAAAAATGCATGACAAACACTGAAACATTTGTCAACACTTGCCAGCAGTCATCTCTTTATCATATTTATGTCAATCTACATTTCCATGAATAGTTTTTAAAAAGAGACATACGTGGTGGCTTTGTTGTGTTTTGTTTTTATTATACACGCAGTGATCACCAATTAGGAGGAACACTATGTGTCTGTTAGAATGTTCCATACTTTGGGTGATTATTTTATAGTATGAGTGTTAGACTCACCTCATAGACAACACCATCAGCCCAGACGTACATCCCTTTGCCATGCATCAAACCTTCAGAAAACTGGCCCTGAAAGAGCATTAAGGGAAAGCAGTTAAAACTGGTCCATGCAGTAGTAAACATACAAGGAAACTAAAAAAACGGAACATAGTCATAGCTACTGTCATACATGGTAATATGTACGAGTTTGTAGGGAATTTGAAATGTTTCTATTTCACTGTTAACTACTACAGAGGATGAATGTTTAATGCTTAGTTTTACATTACTGAATAAATCCATTGCTAAAATACGAATTGATGTAAGGCAACAAAAGTTATAAAAAATTTATTACTGTTTTGAACACATTACTAATTCTGTCCCAGTCAGCCTGCAGAGGTTAGTTCTGAGACATTTATAAATTTGTGAAATTACGTTTTCAAGTCTGAACACTAAATAACTATGTGATGCAACCAGTCTAACATTGTATGACAAAGAAAACATAAATATACGACGGGATATAGAGTTTGACTTACAATATAGCAGTGTCCACCTGTAAATGAAGCCTTGCCCTCCCCTTCATAGAGTCCTCTTGATTTCTCACCCTCAAAACTGAAAAAGAAGTTTCAGCATGTAAAACACACACTGAAAATAGAATACAGTTCTCCAATGTTAGCTTTTATTTTCATGCACACTCCTTCAGAGTTTACTGAAAGTTTTACCATGCACCAGGAATTTCCAGGTTTTACTTCCATAAGAAAGCATGCAATCATGTATCAAACTTGCAGAATTTCAAAACACAAGATTACATGTATTGTAGGTTAAGCATTATGAACAAGATGTATGCATTGTTCTACATACGTAGGACATACAGTAGATCTATATGTTGTACAGTCGCCATTTGATTATCACCTGATTGTCAACTTGATTATCACACGTTTACACAAATTACAGACAAATATAGGCAGATCTATAAAGATAGTTGATACTTTTAAAATTTAATGACTTGCTAAGGCACAATTTAAACAACAAAAATGCGACCTGTATGCATATCTATTTTACTGTAATATGAACATTTCTCACCATTCGATGATGAGTTCTGATAATGTTGGCTCATCGTAAACTGGTTCAGGCGTTGGCTCTTTTGGTGGAGGTAGCTCTTCGACAGTTTCTGTTTCAACGGTTTCTGGAGTGTCATTACATTCTCCCTCAGTGGGACTATCTTCTTTCTTTTCTTCCACTAAAGGTAATTCATCGTTTTTCTTATTTCCCTTTTTATCGGTTTCTTTGGTTTGCTTTGCACCTTTCACCGCTTTAGTTGCCATGTTGAATCCAATGAAGCTGTCAACAAATGCAGTACCGCACTGAATGATTTTGAGTAGTAACGAAACATAAATAACCTAGAAATCTGATGATTATATTATAATCACGAGTATATTTAGCGTAGTATGTGAATATCACTACCAGAGCCGACCAAATATTAAATGCTTTTCATGTTTTAGTTGAAAGGTTTTTGTTGCGTACAAACCCGCAGTACAAATTCAAGATGGCGGCAGAAGCGTCTGCTACTCTACAGTTCATGTGCAATATTTTAAGTTTAACTGTCATTGTGGCATGTGTGATTCTGAAAGTACCTCAGATTATATCTGTTATCAACTCCAAGAGTGTTAGAGGTATAAGCTTTAGCAGCGTGATGTTGGAAACATGTGGGTAAGACATACTGACACAGACCTTGTAACTTGTTTGGTGACGAGGCTCAAAATCTGAGCACTGGCCAGGTTAAGATAGATAAACATGGGAGTGGAGTTTTAGAAATGTGAATAACGTCCGATTGAGAATATGTTTCTATTCAGCAATATTAATGTACAATCGTGTTCGGATACCATCAAAAGCAGTTATACCCTTTACCCATTGTTAATGTGTGTATGTGGCATGGCAGCTGATAATGATTGCTCATGAAATTTGGCATGTCCGATGCATCTCTCAAGAATTCTGTAATCTAGCTGTGGGTATTACCTACCTCATTACGCCTTCTTCCTGATACACTGAGAAATGGGATTACATTTGTGATATATCAGTCACATATAAACTTAATTTGATTTGTTTTCTCGAATATATTTTGCTGATTGTATCAAAGAGAAATAAGGTCAATGAGAATAATAAACAGCAAATAATAAAGTCTGAAAAGGTTACTGTTAGTTTAGATTAGACAGATAGAAACTTTCAGTAATCCCACAATAATCAAAACAAACAGCATCATAGGTCTATATTACCCATGAAAGTCCTGAGGTAGAATAGGTCTTCCGCAACCCATGCTTGCCATAAAAGGCAACTATGTTTGTTGTAAGAGGCAACTAACGGGATCGGGTGGTCAGGCTTGCTGATTTGGTTGACACATGGCATAGGTTCCCAATTGCGCAGATCGATGCCCATGTTGTTGATCACTGGATTGTCTGGTCCAGACTCGATTATTTACAGACTGCCGCCATATAGCTGGAATATTGCTGAGTGGGGCGTAAAACTAAACTCACTCACTCACTCATAGGTGTATTTGTGACTTTATCAAAACAACATAAACCATACTACATCATGACATCACAATCGAGAAGTATTACCAGTGATGTCTTGCGCAACAGAATCGATAGCAACCTGTCATCAGAGATTTGAGGACTGCTGTCAAGTTCCCGTGGCATGGTTTTTGATGGTTAAACCAGCAAACTTAACAGTGCATGTCTTGAACACTGTTAGCACTGAGCTCTGTTAGGCCTGCCCCTTAACAAAGGGCACTGTTACACCAGTGTATAGAATAAGTCAAAACCCAGCCAGACATCAGGGCTGGTAACTTCAAAGTGTTACCAGCCCCAAATGGATTTAACCAGACCAGACACCCAAGAATTCATTTAGATGTATGGGACAATGCACAAGGCCATTTATTGTATCAGACATTGTAATATTTCACCTATTTTTCAGATATTCCATCATGCTGACATACCACTTTGCCATGCAGTATCCACTGTCAACATACTTCGAGTACACATTCTTGGTGCTGCAAGGTATTCAGAAACAGTCTTGAAATAACATACAAGCTCCCTATGCTTATTCTTTCAGATAATGATGTTCGTTTGTGTTTGTAGATATAAAGCCTCTGATTAAAAGAGAGTCAAAAATAGCGATTGGGATAAGTCAGTTTTGCCCAAACAAAGTTCTGTTCTGTGTCATCAGGGAACTGAATCAGCGGACTGGACAAATTGTTGACACATCTTAATTTGTTTATGTTCATTATTGTTTTGTTATGTCTTCACACTATATATAACAATGCTTTGTTGGTGTACCCTGAAGGAATACAAATGGCTGTGGGTTGTGAAGTTGAATGGTTTATATTTGGTCCTTGTGTGAAATATTAAACAGAATCTAATCAGTATGTACATGTTTAAATTATTCATTAGAGGTCACACGCAATGTAAAACACAACTTTACTGATTCTGATACCTTTTGGTATTCACATACCGAAACAAATCATCAAAATGCCAATTCAACCTATAAAGTTGAAAAAAAAAACGTGATGAAAAAAAGCCTGTGAAATCAGAGTGCAAACGATTCACTAAATTTCCCCCTGCGCTGGGGGAAAAAGTGGTTTCAACTGCTGTGTTGTGCTGCGTGCATAACGCATGCGCAGTGATTAGGTTCACTGACCTTGAAGTAGTATGCATGCCCTGAGTATGAGGTCGTGAGCAGTAGTCTAATTTTGGTTGTGTACACAAACAAGTAAATAATCTATTCGTTACATGAAAAATCTTGTTGATTGTGGTAAGCAGCCTCTGTCACAGAGAAAGCTCAATGTCTGGTTTAATGACACCTATATGCCTGTCTGCTAAAGACAATCTGCAATACACAGCTTCAATCATTGACCACATGCAATTTGAACTTAACACCTATCAGGCCATAAACAAAATAAATTGATTTATGACTAGTGCACCTGAGTCCTGTCTCTATCACATTATGTAATTAGGCAGGTGTGATATTTGTACACATGACATGTCTTTATGTCAATGGGTTACAAACAAACTACATCCATTTTTCTCAGATGACTGGATCTGACAGAAACTGGTGCAATCTCATGTCAGTTTCAAGTCCTGCTTTGTACTTGGACGAATGACAGTTTACAGTCACGTAGTAGTTCACCATCTCTACTGAGATGATTTTGGATTGGATCGAACGTAAATTCAGAAAAACAGTTATTTACAAAACCCAACATCTCTATAAACATTCTTTATGGATAACAACTTCTTCTAGTGTATATGATTTTGTTTGACAACAATAAATGAATCCGTACTGAAACGACGCATCAACTTAAATATAAGAAGCTGTTTCTTACTTTCTTGTGACTCGCCATACTTCTGAAATGCCCATCACACAGATCATCTTTCTGTACATACAATGAGCCCTCAGGGTATCAGCAAATGAACCAGCCAACCGGAAGCTGTCGTTACACTTGAGTGCACACCTACCCGCTATGATTAGGTTCGGTCTCCCGAGGGCTTTGGTTTTAGGGAAGTAAGCCCAGGTACAAAATATTGCACTCTTGAATTGTGATTGTATCCTTATAATTTCGTTTATTTGTTTTTTCACAAGCAGCAATGTATGTTATAAGTCATGAATAAGTGATAATTGTGTTTTAATTTTGTTTGATATTTTTGGTTGCATGTGACCTTTCAGTCTATAGAATAGACCTAATTGAATATCTCTGAACTCTATCACAGGTTACAATGTTACATAATATTAAGCCAATTATATGATGAGCAAATAGACACACTATGTAGACACAAAGAGTATAATAAATACATTTAGTGAATCTGGTAAGGTGCCATTTTGTCTGCTTGCTGACAGAGGTTAACCTTTTTGGTCATGTGGACTTGGCGTCCATCTTTGGATCAGAAGGTCTTTGGTTCGAATCCTCACACAGGACTCGAAACTTTTATAGCTGTTACATATGTATGTTTCTAAATGTAAATCACTTCATCTCATTTTCTGAATTTTATTTTCAGATTTAATATTAGTGAACTTGCTGCTACACTACAGTGGTAAATTGCAAGTTAAAATTCTTCCATGGTTTGCAGTGTATCCTTGAGTTGTTTGTGGATTTTTGTGGATGTTAGTCTCTTGGTGTTGCCTGAATTGAATGGATTTCTGTACATGTTTATTTGTTTATAGCATGACAAACAAATGATGATATTATTTTGAAGAAATTACCTGGTGTTGCTTACTCTGTTATATTATCATGATAGAAAAAAGTAGTGATTAATCAATTCTGGTGATGTTCCATTAGCCCAATTAACTGAATTATTTAATGAAAGGAAATGGATTTGATGGTCAGATTTAGTGACTTATGACACTGCATGCCACTGTATGCATATAACTCAGATCAAGCTTGTTGTGTTTGTTCACAATTGCCTCTCTTCACCCAGCAGAAATTGGGTACCAGGTGGTATAAGTCATATAACTGTTGACTTACTAGCGTCTCATAAGACGGCTGGAGTTATCTGGGAAATAATCTCCATCATGTTGTATGTGCTTAGAACAAACATGTCCCTGCAGCATGGAGTTCAGCATTATGTAAGTGGCCAATTATTATTATTATTATTGATGCTTTGATGTCAATCACAGGATTCTCTGGTCCCATGTTTTAACTGTTGCTACCTGTTAAAACAAACATGCAAAATCTGACATCAAAATTTAATACCATTTTCAAAGAAGGTAAAGATAAACCATTTCCTGACTATATGTAAGAGAGCCAGGTGTGATAATTTTGCCAAATTATTTTGATATGATATTAGTCATGAAGAAAACTTATGATCACTCATTTTTTTGGTTTTTGAAATGATAGTATGTATATGTTTTCAATTAATTTCAGTCATCACTGGTATTTAGACAACCCATAAAAGAGAGAATAGCAATGATGAGGTGTAATGTTAATGCCTCATAGCTGTATAATATGACAAAGGAAAGAATTCTTTTTCACTGTTTTCCTCTTCTTTTACTTTAATTTTTCTTCTAATTCTTCCCTGATTTGACAATTATTTGTCTTCAGGTTTTATGCTTGGTGCATCTATATTTTCCTTATCCTTTTGCAGCTATTTTGTAGTGAGCAGTTCTTTTGCTTTCAGATTTGTGCCTGATGTTGTTTTGCAGTTGGCCATTGTGAGTTGCATTCATGGGAGATAACTCTTTCATTCATGTTTTTGCTAATGTACTCGGGGGATAATTTTACAAATGGTTGCATTCATAGAGCTTTGTCATCCTCGATATTTCCAGGGTATATGTTGCGATGAATCTCTACTATACCCTAGATGCATCTACAGGATAAAGAATTTATTACCTCCCTTTGCTGGCTCTGCATTCTCCCAGTAACCGATCAACTAAGCCACTATTACAAACTTGCCAGTGTCAACGCTGTGAAGGTTTCTACTCAGTCAGTTTGGGGGAAATGTTACAGACAAACTGATAGGTCTGAAACTTATATGCAAGAACTTCTACCTCTTTCAGAGAACCTTTGCATGGTTCCTTGCCGAGTTTAATCGGTTTGATAATTTAAAAAGCAAAAGTGAGTTGTGATTACTTTACCCAAATTCCCAGCCGTAGATGCATCCAGGGTACCGTGGAGACCTATCGTAACGTATACCTTGGCGATATCAAGGATGAGAGCTTTGTTAAAACAAGGAAGTCTGACATAATTTAAATAACTTAAACTTCGTTGACAGGCTTTTACAATGTGCTGTTAATTAATAAGTATTTTTATAATTAATCATTCTCGTCAAGATATGGCTGAAATATTGTTGATGTGACGATAAATTTTAAGTCACTCACTCACTCACTCACTCAAATAACTTAAATATAACAGTTTCTACCTACCTACCATACCTACCTACCCACCTATCTACCTTGGTGCTAGTAGGGGCATGATTGACCCAATGAAGTTAGATGTCAAGTTGTGTTGCTTATCTTTCACTTACACTTTGGTCTGTCAGCTCCTTGCTCATGTTTAAAGTACTAGTAAAATGGTAAACAGCCACAACCTATATCAGTGTGTACTTTTTTCTTACATAAACATGATACACTGACATGCTGGGCTTACAGAATTGAAACACATTAGAGCACACTGCCCCCATTCTCCAACTCGCTCATTTTTCTCTTTTAAAAGATTTCAGTTGAATTTCCCAACAGGTTTCATCATTTTATACTACCCAAGACATTGATGCAAAAGGGATATAACAACAGTTTCTGGTGTCAGATTAAGTGATTATGCTTACCCTTTGCACAATTACAACCCACACCCATAAACCCCATCTGTTAAACTTCTACACCAGTATACATGTATATACAAAATCTTTGCTCTATACTCAGTTCCAAAGTTATGAAAAAAATTGAAAATATTAGAGTTTCATAAGCACCTCACTTTGTCAATTTGTCAAGTGCCAAGGGTACTGATTGCAATAATTCAACTTGTCATCAAGTCAGGAATCCATGCTGTAAAGAACATTTGATTTTTTTCTCATATTTTTCCAGTTTAAGCATTTTTCAATCTATTTGTGAAATGATATTTTACCTGGGTATCAAATATGTTTCTGTTCGTTGAAAATTATATAGAAGGTTGTCATGAGGAGATTTTTGTTCAAAATACGCTTGAGATCAAGACATCTTATGGTAAATGAATAAGTTAAAAGTGTTTTGTATTCTTTTAAGGGTTCTGGTCTACCACTATCAGTTGGTAGCAAGGTGATGCAAATATACTCAATAGTGAGTAAACAGGATCCTGGACAAGTGAGTGCTGTCACATGGGGAATGGCTTTCTATACCACTATGGGTAAGTGCTGATGCAGGGGATTTTTGTAAAGTACAAGATCAATGATAGTTAGTCCCAACTGTGTTCTGGGTTTGACTAGGGCCCCTGATCATTGTGTTATGACTATAGTGAGCCCTTATCAAAGAGTGGGAGTTAAATTCATCTTGGCACTAGAATAGCTTTGTGTAACAGTGTTCTCATCGCTTGATACATATGCTGTTATACAAGAAGGTTGAATGGATGGAAGATGTCCAGCAATGAGGATTAGTTTATTGTGTGTGGCTTCCATGGGATGTTTCTGTTTCTGTCTCTTGATTGTGTGGATAAACACAATTGACATTGTACATTCAAAACTTACATTAAGCACTTTTGATATCTTATCCAGAAAGTATGGACGAATTATTACACTACCACCCAACGTTGCTTCACTGGAAACCAAAGTAACACATTGTGTTTCGAAAACAAGTGTTATATTGAAGAGGACAGTGCAGGATTTGAGTCAAAATGATTACTGTTCCATCTTTTAATCAGTGCTTTAGATAGTGATAGACTGCCACTTTACAAATAAGGTGTTCATATGTTATATATTTCAGCACGAAGTGTGACTACTCTTATCCTGACAGGAGACATTGCAGTGTTGGCCAATTTTGCCCTCAGCTGTCTCCTCAACCTGACACTCATGCTGCTGGTCATTTACTACAGGAGGATCAGCAAGAAGAAGCTCTATTAGGGTTACTATTGAATCCTGCATGAACAGGATATTTTTTATGTCAGAGAAAGATAGGAAACATTTGAAGAAGCTTTAGTAGAGGTTTTATGGGGTTTTAAGTCAAGTAAATATGTTTCTGGAAAAGTCTTTTAGACCTTATTTTATATGCCATATTTCCAACATTAATGTTCTGTTTGAGTCTTGAAAGAAAACATTGGTATTACAGGCAAGCTTTAGGTCCCCTTTACTCTATATGCTTGCACTCAATCATGGGAACAAATAAAAATTTAAAAAATAAATAAAAAAAATTGGATGTAAATGTTAAAAAAACCCTTTAGGTCCCACTTTGTTGTGAACCTTTAAGAACATTTACAAACAAGGTTTATGACACTCAAAATGAAATTACGTTATGTTTATGCAGGTAGCTTTCATATATCCATGTTTTGATATTCTTTATCAGACACATGTACATAACATCATGTTTCTTCTGCAACACCTGGCATACAAACATTCTAAATAGTTGTAAGGGTAACATATTTCAGGACGTTATTATTATTATTATGACATTTCATTCTCTACCTTTGACATGTCAGATGCACATGATACTTGACTAATATGTTAAGTTTATACAGGTTTATTACTCGCCGTTGAAGATACTGCAGTGTAATATTTTCACTTAAATAGTACACTAGTGTAATACCGCTTGACGTATGACGTCAAAATGGTTCAAAGTTGTGATGTCACAATGCTAATGTTGATGTCCTGATTTTACTAGACCTTGCTTGACTTGAAAGCAGAGATTCCTCACACTGTAGGCAATTTCACCGCAGTTTCTGTCAGTTTATATTGGCGAGTAATAAACAGAATACTAAACTCGCTTCCGTGAAATACCATTTTCTTTAAACTTGTCAAAGATTTAGTATCAATTATCAAACTCGCTTTCGCTTGTCTGATAAAAAATCATTAACTCTTTTAATAAAAGTGGTATTACACGGAAGGTCGTTTAGTATCCTCTATATATTTGTTGTGCATTCCTATTCAAAGGTGCAATCATCAAGTTCATCTCGTGCTCAGCCAGTATTATTACTCTGATAATCTGTGACAGTGTATTGATGTATTACATCAGTGGAAGGTGCTATGTGTATATTGTATTGAAAGGTACATGTATATTTAAAAAACATTCTGCATTGGTATTTCAGTTTTGTTCATCCAGACATTGCAGTGTTAGGACATGACATCAACCTTGTAAAATAGATTTACTTCAATGGCATTGTACTTATTTATGTATTAATGTACACTCTGTATAGAAGCATATATATATATATATATATAAACAAATGTTTACTGAGAATCTGTGTCTCATGTCTGTTTTATTTCTAACATACCTTCACATGCTCCACATGACTACATGCTTAGAGTGGTTTTAGCATTAGCTTCTTACAGTCTTACAGGGAAGACAGGTTCAGTTCCCAACAAAGGTACAATGTTTGAAGCCTATTATATATGGTGTCCCACTGTGATATTCCATCAATATGCTAAAAGCAGCTTAGAAAGAAACTCACTCACTCACTACATGCCCTGAAAGTGATAGCTGTGCACAAATACTAAATCTGCAGAACATTTCTGGTAAAAGTTTCCGCTTCAAAACTGGATTTGGCCGGTTATATCCTACTATCCCACTGAAACAACACGGAGAGGGGCAGTTGAACACGAATACTCCTCTCAGATAAGTTACAGACAGACAGGCAGATACTTATCATATATAGCTTCTTATTGTATGATACAGGTATGGGAACGAACCACTAACCATTTCTTTACGTTTGTATTTTTACGACTTAAATGTCACATGCAACGTAAAACACAACTTTGAAGATTCTGATACCTTTCGGTATGCACTTATAGAAACAAATCATCAAAAATGCCAATTCAACCTATAAAGTTGAAAAATAAAGCGATAAAAAAGCCCGCGGAATCGGAGTTCAAACGATTCACTAAATTTCCCCCAGCGCTGGGGGAAGGGGTATAGGGGAAGTGGTTTCAACAGCTGTGCTGCGCTTTTCGAATAACGCGAGCGCAGTGAATAGGTTCGCGGAGCTTGAAACAGTATACATGCCCTTAGTGTGAGGTCGTGTGCAGTAGTCTAAACTTGGTTGTGTACACAAGCAAGTAGATATAGTTGATTGTGGTCAGCAGACTCTGTCACAGAGAAAGCTCAATGTCTGGTTTATTGACACCTGTGGGTCTGCCTGCCTGTCTGCTAAAGACAATATACAACACACAGCTTCTATCATTGACCACATGCAATTTGAACTAATATAACACATATCAAACTATACGCCATAAACAAAATAAACTGATGTATGACTTGTGCACCCGAGTCCTGTCTCTGTCACATTATGTAATTAGACAGGTGTGATACTTGTACACATGACATGTACTTTGTATTTGGACGAATGAGTTTCCAGCAACGCAGAAGTTCACCATCTCTACTGACATGATTTTGGATTGGATCGAACGCAACTTCAGAGAACATGTATTTTTACACACAGTCAAACTGTAGTGCAAATGGGATTGCGCAGCAAAGAGAATAAGACCATTCTTCATATATGCGAGCGAAGCGAGCAAGATTGGCAACGCACTCCCTCGCTTCGGTTCAAAAAATATTTTTCATGTGAAAATAAAATGGGTTCCGGTTCAACGGAGTGAAGGAACGAGAATAAGAAGAAACTGTAAAGAAATACCACATTTCCTAATTTTATCATGAACCTGTTAGACTTTATTTGTCTTTAAGTGTCGTCGTTATTGTTAGATCTCTTGTTACATGTATTCTACAATAGATACACTTCTGGCGAACTGTGCGTATGAAGCAAGGGAGATAACTCTTTATGTAGTCCACACGGAATAATAACCTGTTCCTTCACTGCGTTGAACCGGAAGCTGACAGGGGTAATGTAGACGGAGAACGGTCTGATGTACCACGAGTGGCGCTTTAAGTGTTGCATAAAACATATTTCACGTGATTAATTGTTAAATGTGGGGTTGGAAATCTGAGAGCACAACCTAGTGAGGAAATGGGAGTGTACCTTTGATGGTGGCGATATTTTATTTTGACGTGAAAAATATGTTTTGAACCGAAGCGAGGAAAGTGCGTTGCCAACCTTTGCTCGCCTCGTTCGCATATAAGAAGACTGGTCATATTCTCTACGCTGATCCCATTTGCGCCACAGTTTGCCTGTGATTTACAAAACCCAACATCACTTTATACATTCTTTGTGGATAACAACTTCTTCTATAGTGTATGTGATTTTGTTTCACAACGGTATATGAATCCATACTGAAACGACGCATCAAGTAAAATATAAAAAGTTGTTATGCATAAAGAATCTTACTTTCTTGTGACTCGCCGTACTTCTAAAATGCCCATCACACAGATCATCTTTCTGTATGCACAATAAGCCCTCAGGGTATCAGCAAATGAGTCAACCAGTCGGAAGTCGTCATTACACTTGAGTGCACACCAACCCGCTCTGACTGGGTTCGGTCTCCCGAGAGCTTCGTTTCGAGGGAAGTAAGCCCAAGTACAAAATACTGCAGTTTCTATTCGCGATTGTACGCTTATAATCTTGTTTATTTGTATTTTTACCATCAGCAATGTGTGTTATATGTCATGAATAAGTGATAATTGTGTTTTAATTATGTTGGAGTTTTGGTTGCATGTGACCTTTAAACATATTGTCTAAATCCTTTAAACAAGAGTCATTAGAAGACAAAAACTGATCTGACACTTTCTCTACGTCCAAGTTTATGGAAATCATGAAATATAAATGCCATATATGGGCAAATAGCACTTTGGGATCTGACTCACATATCTACCAAATGTCGATGAAACATATCAAACGGTTTTCGAGTTGTGCTCTGGTAACGAAGCCAACACCTCCCGTTTGAGACTAAGTCCGAATTGTTTCCATGAGAACCGTAGCAACAATACAACAGCTATGCACACCGCAAACTGCGAAACCCATAGTGTCGATCGTGTCCGAATTTTCAGCGTGACGAGCATTCCCCACAAGTCTACCCCATAACCAAGACATCAGAAAAACACGGACGCTAATGAGTGAAAAAATTAGCACTTTATTTAACAGCTTAATTATGTCAGTACTCAGCAAGTGTAAACAGTCATGATAAACCAAGATGTGACAAAATGTACATTTACAGCCACCAAATAGCACCAAACAAATAAGATCTGAACCACCAGGGGTCATACACTGTTAATATACAATATCAAGAATCATCTGAAGTTTAGCTTCAGATAAAGCAAAAACCCACCCCCTCCCCCAC
Source organism: Haliotis asinina (assembly GCF_037392515.1). Taxonomy (NCBI): domain Eukaryota; kingdom Metazoa; phylum Mollusca; class Gastropoda; order Lepetellida; family Haliotidae; genus Haliotis; species Haliotis asinina. The sequence goes on along the minus strand of NC_090286.1, from coordinate 29,704,580 downwards.
AACTAATTTTGGACTCGATTCTAAAAAGGAATCCACAAATTCAGTAAAGCCAAAAGAAAGAGTTGACGGTTGTGCTTACCTACGACTTCTTTTGTTTCAGCGAGAAGTCGTGTGGAAGCCATGAAATATCAAAGAAGACATTCAAGATTACATCTATTAGCTATAGACCTCACAAATTAAAACGTCATTGTTTTCATCATTTACAACAGCCTTGACAAACTCTAAGGCAAAATACAGCAATGCATCTTGAATATATGAAACATTATTCTGTGATAGCATACAATGTACACAATATACACTCATTGTAAAGATGAGACAACGGTCGAAGTCATGCCTGGTATAGCATCGTTATAAAATACATTTAGTCTGTGAGATATTTTCAGACAATCGCTTTCAAAGAAGGGTCTGCGTGAGAGTATTGGAATAACTTTGTACAGTTTGTCAAAATGCGAATTATGTATAAAATGTAAGGTATCAGGAACCTTGCTAAACGTTTTAGGATGGAAATGAGAAACTGAAATTCTCAAAACTAAACATACACGTTACCCACAAACGTTCATACCTACGTGCATATCGTGGTATTTTTTGGATTGGGGCTGAGATGTTTTGACAAGCATTTTTGCTCAAGACAAAACTGAGTTGTCCTCGGGGTGAATACCCAGCGACAATGTTCGCTGTATAAAGATCGGGTGATGACAACATTGTCAGTAAAGAAGTTGACATCCATAAATCTTGCTTTTTTATGCATTCCACTTTTAAACGTGCTTTAAACATTAGGCCTAATGGTGGCCAAATAATGTTCGGGTTCTGCGGCAGAAAGATAGTGTGCTTGGAAACAATGAGGGAAGCAAAGCATCCTTTACCGAACACAAATGCCAGCCTCTCAGCACTCCCAGAATATTAAAAGGATTCTTTATGTGACGGGAATGAACAGTCATACATATCATTTTGTTTACACAGACACTTAATAGTCATGTTGCAAGCTGTAAATGTTTACAGACATTTTGTCTGAATGATGATCACAGGATAGAATGTCATTATACTCGTCATGGAAACATTGATTGTTGGTCCAGTTGGAACAAATATAATAATATGGAATTGATATTTGCATCCAACATTGTGTACCTTATACAGCCACTGAAATTGTGTCGGAAAATGGCAGTAATATGGAAGCTGACCTATGATATGATAGTTGGTCATATGATTTTGTTCGTCATATGTTCCCAGATCAATTTAAGATCTTAGAGTGTTAGTTTAAATGTGTTCCCTAGAAAGTTGTAAAGACTGCATTAATGTGTCTGTTAATACTGATGTAAAAATACCGGAATTTGTTGCGTCCCAAGAGTCGTAATAAATACATGTGGTATTGAATGTCAGACATGGCAGGTTTTTATGTTAATGCAGAGGAAGGTACCATTGTCAAATATCAGCATAAATTACTGACGTTGATTGCCATTTATATACACATGAAACAATGTGACTACAAACAGACCCTGTACATATGACTAGATGATTAAACACGCCATTGATGGTGTGGGGACATTATCTAAGTTCTACAACGGACTCTACAACGAGTATTTGTTATGGAATACTGCATGGCAATACTTTGTTAACATGCTTTGTTAATTTACAAATGCATTGTTGTAAAAAAAACTTCCATACTAAGTTCGATTCATAGTACAGAGCCGAGATTCACAAGCGATCTTAGTGCTAAAGTTGATTTTATACTCCCATTTTTAGATTGATTCATACAACAGAGCCGAGATTCACAAGCGATCTGAGCTCTAACGTTGATCTTACTCCCATAGTAAGATTGATTCACAGGACAGACCCGAGATTCACAAGCGTTCTTACTGCTGGAGTTTATATTACTCCCCTACTATGATCGATTCATTAATGAGAGTCAAGATTCACAAGCGTTCTTAGCGCTGAAGTTTATCTTACTCCCATATACTAAGATCGATTCATAGAACAGAGTCGAGATCCCTTGTATCCTCTTGGGGACTTGTTTATGTTAATCTTCGTGATCTGGATATGGTTACAGGAAGAGGATAAAGGATCTTAAGATGGCTCCAAGGCACGAGTAGCTCAGTGTTACCGATACGTCCCGGACTCCAGGTAAGCCTGGCTTCTTGAAGATCTCTTTCCGCGACCTCGCGGTTGATTCCCTCAGATCTTTGGCGAACACAGATCAATGCAATACGGAAGTGCATAGACAATTACATATAAAAGGCAGTGGTGTCTTAGTGCATTAGTACGTATCACACTTGTCAAGGGTTAGTCTCAATGAGTGTGAAAGACAACATTCTTGAAGCGTTAGTACTTCAACAACTAATCCATAACCATGGACTACATCAACTGAGTATCGTTAGGAAAGGTCTTAAGTACAATCATACCATACACCAACATGTACAGTTGTTGGATAATTTAAAAAATAACAATTATCGTACCTTCCTCGAAAAAAGAAAAGCAATGAAAACAAAATTGGGTCGACCGTAAATTATTGCGGTCCTGAAAGCAAACAAAGATGAATTAATATTGAATTTGATTTTACATCTTACACAAGTGACTTACATTACAATCCTTAAATACACTGAAAAAACATAATTATTGTAAAAGATGGCGGCCAAAGGCCAAGCTCTGCTCAGTTCGAGGTCTGAATCATGGCCTGCGACCTAGACAGGAGAGCCGTGGTGTCTTGAGACTATTGTCGCTCACGTCCTTGACCTAGCGGTGGTTGGGATCAGCAGCTGGAATCCTTGCGGGACTTGCCGGACATCTCGCACGACTGACTCTGTTTGCGCATCAGTGATGCGGACTGTGTCGAGGCACTGGGGCGCTTCTTGCTGATGTGGAGTATTCTTTTGTATTCCTTGAGCACCTGCAGCAACGGAAACTTGCATTAACAGCATGTGTCGAAAAAAACCCAAAAAACATTTGTAGTGTCTTTTGTTGTCCCGAGATGTTTAGGTTGTGTCCAGAGACCATATACCGTGTCTGACCCTCCTAAAAGTTCGCCCTGATTGTGATCTTTAGTCTGTATACGCCAAATTACAGATATGACATGTACATGTAGTTCAGACAGCTGACCGTATGTTTCTTAGCCTAAATAAATGAGATAAAGCGAAGACGGGTTCAACAGATGGGTAACACCGGCACCACAAAATTATTTACTGTCTATGTGGAAATCCTAGTGTTTTAAACTTATGAAGTCTCGGGTTAGAACTGGTCTTAGCAACCCTGACTGACGGGATGAGGTTGTCAGATTATTTTCAGACCGCCGCCCTATGGCTGGAATATTATTGAGTGCGGAGTTGAACAACAAATAGACAAACAAAACAAGGTGAAACATAAAACACCGGTATCTGTGATGTGATAGGACTAACCCAGCTTCATCGTGACATCACAAACACAGGATTTGAGAAATATATAAGTCTGTGTATCGATTCAAGTTACTGTGACCGATCTGGCTCTTCTCACCTTCTTGTTGAGGAGACAGTGAAAGCAGAATATAAAGAGCCCCTGGAGACTGTTGAGGATGGTGAAGATATAGGCCAGAGCGATGGTTTCCTTGCTGATGTAGAAGTAGCCAAATGTCCAGGTGAGACCAAGCAGAACCTCCATCGACAGAGCCCCTTGCAGCCATGTTCTTGAGAAAACAACAGAACAATAAATACACCTAGGATTCTCAACCTGGTTCACCACCACTGACGAACGGAAGATCATTATGTCTTAAATCATTACAAATACCAGCAGTTAGTGGGCCAGTAGGCCGAGCTAACCCATTTAATCGTGTAATGATCTGATCGAAGCCAGTTTCATTTCTGTTGCGATCCTTGACGAAGAGCACAACGTTTCACTGATGTGGAAAACTTATCACATGCGCACCGTCTGGCTCTCCGATGTTTACCCGGCACTAAACTGAAGGAAGCAGTCATAATATCCTTAAACCTCTACCTATCAGCTATGAGTTAACATCCAAATTGATTCTTGGTTATCAGGTTTGATTATTTTAAGAAAGTCAATATAATAGTATATTTCTTATTGTCGATTTTCTAACAGCTCTGAGCTGTGGACTTAACCCATTTAATTCACTGGCACAAAACTACATTTGCATTTGGACTAATTTCTTGTATATTTAATGCCATTTCACAATTGAAATCGAATTATTCTTACGATCAGCTAAGAGTTATTACATACAGTTTTCCTCGGCTCTGTATTATTTGTGGTCATAAATGTGGCCTTACCTTAATTTTTGTCTTTGTTTTGCAGTTTAATCACTTTGTTCAAAGATTATTCACAAGGCAAAAACAAAGGACACGTGTTTTTCGGTGGGATTTGTTTACTTTCTACTGTTTCCCCCTACTTCTGCCCTTCAAAGACTTGATACTTCTGTGGCAGTCGACTTGTTTGTCATACCAGCAGATTAGATTTAGAATATGATTGTGTTAAGTTACTGTGTGGAAACAAAGTTAGAAAACATTGGTTTGTGGTATTTTGTTTGATTGAAAGTGCCACCTACCTCATGCCGCCTGAGTTCTTTTCTTTACTGTTGAGGACGTACTCAGAATGACGACACACCATCACCATTGCGTATGTTAGGATGATGGCGTTTACCTGGGACACGAATAGACGCGAAATATTAGCGTATACAGCCGGATGAAATAAACAGATCCTTTGTTTGTTTGTTTGTTTGTTTGTTGTTTCATGTCGCTCATGTCAGCTACGGCGGTCTGTACATATTACAGTCCAGATCAGACAATCCGGTGATTGAGATCATGAACATCGATCTTCACAACTGATAACGTGCATCAACCAAATTTGCAATCAAAGATCAGTTCTTTGATGGATCTTCACAGGCATCACCCTGTGATTCCGTGAAGTAATAAACCCTCAGTAACCTTTGTCTGATGATAGAGCGGCCCAGTGTGGAAGTTGTTTGACATGACAGTACATGTGCCACCGTGCCTCAACTGTCTTCAGTTACTGGTGTGCTTGGTCCGGAATTGTCCAGACACACTGCCGACATACAGGTCATTTTCAGACACGTGTACAGACTGTGAATATGAGGTCTAAACTGTGATAAATAAATATCATTTAGCGATCTAGACAAATAAATGCATCGGGTAGTCGGGTGATCCTGCCAGTCAAGCTGGCTTAGCTCATCAGCAGCTCCGGCAACCTGGCAACCTTCCCCTTTCAACATGCAGCCCAGACAGCGAATGGGACTCATCAGCTCCACAACTAATTACACTTTCAGATATGATATAATTCCCTTGCCATTTATCTGTTTGATGGTACCAAGATAAGTTTCATTCCTCACCAAAAGTATCAAGGCAACTGGACCAGCGAAGCTCCAAATGAAGAAGCGGTCTGTTGTCAGCCAACAGCTGAAACAAAAACAGTTCATGTCTGGTTTTAAAATTAGTTCCATTAACGTCAAGTGTGATTTAAGCGAAAGAGTTATCTTTTCTTTCCAAAAGGCGTTAGCCGACATTGCTGCTAAAAACGAGATTTTGGAGTACTTAGTGAAAGGACGTTGTAAAAATAAGATCCTGACGAGAAAAGTGCATGTTTTGTTTAATTTATGACCAAATGTAAAAAAAAATTATCGCGATAATGATGTCAGAAGATTATGAAATATGTAACGTAAGCGCCTGAAGCAGGCCTACTATAGAAAACGTTCCCACTGAGGAGAAAAACGCTGAATAGTCAAAATTTATCGTGGAAATGGCAACATAAACATAATACCTCCCTACTGAAACAGTGAAAACGGCAACTTTAAATCGCTAAAACTGGATAAAAAATCGAAGAGCCTGCCACTGGGTTCGCGCATGCACACACGAAAGAGGAAGTTTTTCAGCTGAAACAAAATTTATATTCCCCTTTTGAAGAATTTCTGTTGTGTTATTTAGCATTAATAATCATAATGCTTGTGTGCACACTTGTTAAATTTACTTTCCATTCGTATGATAAATGACAGTAATTATTTCGACATATTCAATACTTTTTCCACGCGAGGCGATTCACAGGTTCTCGGAAATTTGAAGAAGCGTGTGTCTTAATGGGTATGCACAGTGGACATAAAAATTCTCTGATATAAAAATGTTGCACTTTCTGACTAAAATGTAAGTCTTTCGTAGCGAGGTCCAATGCGTTTTACTGAAAGTTTTCTTTGGTAGGCCTGCGATAGTTTCGATCGATTCAGCAGAGTGAAAATGTCAAATAGTGAGGAGATTATAGATATAGATGACTGAAAATCAACGATAGCACCAGGTTTTCTCCCAAAGGTAAAGCGTGACTGCAATACCGGTACAACTCTCAACCTGCACATGTCTCATTACAAGTGAACACGTCTTACTATTGGTCCGTTCCATAACCTTGGTAGTAGAAACCCGCAGATATGGAGACAATGATAAGCGGAATTCCTGCAAAATACAAACATAGAACGATTACCGTTAAGATTGAAATAGACGTAAATAAGGAGAAGGCAGAGTCCCTTAGTTCAAAGCTGATAGAAAACTGAACAACAGTATCTATATAAAACTGAGAGCACGTACACACGGTATAATACTTATTGGTAACAAACAATTGTTTGCTGTTCCCTCTTATTAAGGTCCGGAATTAACCGATACAAATGCATTTTATAATATCTTGCTCAAAAGAAGTTAAATAGCATCCGCATATTTTAATATGACTATTTGTAATCAGTCATGAATGAGTGAGTACCATTTTTCGCGCTGCTTTTAGCAACATTTCAGCAATATTACGGCGTAGAACACCAAAGATGGGCGACACATTGTACCCTCGATGGTATAGCGATCTCTTTGACCACTAGGCTACCCCACCAAACCTTAATACAGACTTCTTTCTCGGTATACTTGATCTGTTGGTGTGCGTGCGTGTGTGTTTGTTAGAAGGTCCTCAAAGCGGCTGGGACAGTTGCTCAAAGCATCACTTGTTAAACTGCCTGATTAAGACATTATTTACAGATGGCTGGGATTTTGCTGAGTGTGGCGTTCAACGAAAACAAGAGACCCACCATATCCAGTCATGTAGTAGTAGGGTAGCCGTGACTTGGCGGCATCGAACACCTGGACCAGCATGATGACCATGTGGATACCCTCTATGAACATCCACATGAACACGCTGAGGAAGAAGTAGTGCAGGAAGCCGGCGATCAGGGTGCAAGCCAGCTGAAAACAAATACAGAGAGCTAAAACAATGTAAGATCACCACACAGGTACCAGGGGATAGGGAGGGAGTGATAATTTAAAGTCGCTTTTCACAAAATTGCCGCAGTATAACGTCAGGGAACACCAAACATGAGTTGCATCTATTTTGCATTTGCAGAGTCAAACTCGGAGTTGATGAGCGAGCACTTCAACCACGAGGCTACCACAACGTATAGACAATTGTGAACAATATTGTTTTACTTTGACCCAACGCTGTCTGAAATTCAAATTAACCATAGGACCCCACTGCGGGTCAAGAAATCGATAAACGAAGCGCCGGTTTAGTACCTGTAGTGGGTGCCTATGACATTAACGTTCTGAATAAGCTAAATCTAGATTTCCTCGGTATCAGAATCTCCCATCACAACGGGTCTCGTTTCATTTTAGCTCTTTACTTCTCTAGGAACTAGGAGACTTAGTCTAAGGATCCACATGTCACATTTAGTAGTATTATTCATTCACGTAGTCTACCAAAGAATAATAGAGTTCGTTAATTCAGAGACGTTGACATTTGGACTCTCGATAACTATCCATTTCGAAATTGCTTACTTTTCCACAAGACTTAGAGGTGGCTTAGAGTAGAGGTGGTCCAAGTTCGGCAGCACTCGTTAATCTTCGGTATGACACGGTAAATTATCACTGTTTATTATCGACTACAAAAAGATACGAAATAATTCCACGACTTACATAAGGTACCTTGTCTCTAGCTGATGGGAAAAGCGTCTGTTTTGTGATTTAGAACGTCGATAACGCGCATACAGAAACTTATTCATGGCGTTGGATGACGTTGTTTACGTCGGCGAAAAATACGCATCCTTCGACTGAAAACAGCTTTGTATGATGACCTCATAGCGAGGCTGATTAGTGCACACGGCCCCAGTGCACGTTGGAGATGGAGACACGACAAAGGAATTTGTTTACTACTGCACACACGCACCGACAGCGGCGTTACACGGGGTTTCTACATCTTCAGAGAACACACGGGAGGAAATACGTATTTATTTAACGCCGATTTTTTAAAAATTCCTTCTCGTTGATCCAGTGTCAGGATATAAAGATAACAAACAAAAACAAATCTCGACAGATGCCTGAAAGTTGAAATGTGTGCATGGGCGCTGACAGATTTGTCGACAGGCTGTGGAAGCAAGACGGTGATGTGCAGTATCTGCTGCTGTGCAAGCGAGGGGTTATGCGCATGGCGAAACGTAACGGCACTCAACCTACTTTTACCGTTAGTCTTACGTTACCGAGGTTTGTGTAATAGTGTAGCCGGAGATACGTAGTTCAGACCACCAAGATCCTGCCACAATTGGTCCCAGGACGCTATGTTGGTTGCTAGAGGCTGCCAAAGTGGATCGGATGGCCAGACTCGGGTACTTGGTTCATAAATGCCATCGTGCCCTGATTAATTACAATCAATGCAATCAATGCAATCAAAAATCTGTTTATTATTGTCTCGGGCGTTTGTTGAAATATCCCAATATGCTATTGCGAGAGTAAGCCCTTGGTAATATGCTCTACGTCTTAAGGTTGATTTTGGTTGGTTTCTTGTATAAAGCCGCAGCAATGTTACACCTAGGTGGCGGAGTCTGTAAATATCTGCGTCTTGACCAGACAATCCAGTGATCAACAACGCGAGCATCAATGACAAAGGAGCGACCGAGGAAGTCGTTGTATGGCGATTGGTTAAGTCTTCACATAGACTTTGCGACAACGTATATATTTGGCATACAATCTTGTGTTTAAGAGTAAGATGCATAATACTATTTCAAGAATTTCCTGTGAATATTCAAATGGTCGTACCCTTATGTGTGACTATGACGCTTGGGATTACACATCCTAAGTAAGGATACTAGATGAAGAAATCTGAACTGCTTTGCACCTTTCCAGCATCTTTATTGACGCGCTTCTGTTGTTGCATCACTCACCTTATTTTCCGTTCTGCTGACACCCGTTATAAATAGAATCTCTGCAACCCACAGACACACCACCAGATTCTTGTGTATGGAGTTTCTTTCGCCTTGAAGCGATCTACAATGAAGGGTGCAGAATATATCAAACTGCTATAGAGAGATAGAGAGAGTGAGTGAGTATGGTTTTACACCGCTTTTGCAATATTCCAGCAATATCACGGCGGGGGACACCAGAAATGGGTTTCACAAATTGTGCCCATGTGTGGAATCGAGCCCATTCTCATGTAATGTCGTGTGTGTTGTTTTATAAATGGTATGACTCCTTTCTAACACAGTTTTGGAAAGCCGTTCACTTTAATGTCTTCATCTTCAGAGAGACTGGTTTTATGTCATTTTGCACGTCACATGAGAGCTAGAAGGATGGAAGACACGTTGTACCACTATAGGGAACTGAACCCAAACCTTTGCCGTCACGAGGAATCACTTTAACCACTTCGTTATCATACCGTACTTCTTGTTGAAATCGCTCCAATAACTTACTGTTCGCGATCTGAGCAGTAACGTTGCTTAACGTTAAATTTGAATAAACCTTTATTCCACTATTTTTGTTTGTTTGTTTGTTTGTTATTTGTCAACGCGCTCAGCTATTCACGCTAGCTGGCGTAAGGCTGCAAATAATCTCGACCAGACAATCCAGAGACCAACATTATGAACATCGAGAAACGATGCCATGTGGCGGTATTGTCTATCAGTGAGCCAGACCACCCGACCCCGACCGCCTCTTTTGACAAGCATGGGTCGCTGTAGACCACTCATAACAGGGATCTTCCGGGTCTGCTGCTGCTACTCGGGCTGTCATGTTGTTGTTGCTATAGTTACCCGAAGCAGGTGAAGGTGATCCAGCTGGCGAAGAGACAGAGGATAGAGATGATGCATCCGACGAGGGTGATGAACTCCAGCAACATCTTGTGGACAGTGTGCATCTGCAAGGACAAGTTCGACATTTAGCATCATGGCATGTACAGGATGTTGAGCTTGACCTGATCAAGTGAATACTAATACATTGCGTGACCGTGTCACACTTGGTTGGGTCCATTATTGTGAAGGGGTGCACCTTTCTCGGTTGATTTTCGACATGTCAGAAAAGCCGAGACAAGGTCGCCGCTTGACATCTCGGTGGCGAGAAATCGTCAGCAATGTCCTATAAAACAAGCTCCAGATGGTAAAGAGTGATAGCGAGAGTGAATTGGACTGTGAAAGCACCAGACGTCTGTACGTAAAGTTAGTAAGCCAAACTAGATATGACTGTATAAACATATCTAGCATGTGACTGAAAGATATCAATTAAAACACGAAATGACTGTAGTTTCAGAAGTGTTGTTTTCCGCGCAAGTTCTGTAACGAATCCATGCGTCGCACGGACGCAACATCAATGACATTCTCTGCTCCCCAATTTAATGAAGTTAACTCGACCTCCAGTTTGTGCCATTTGACCTTCCGCGTCATGCACATGTAAAGTAGCTCAGGTCAAGCTGAACACCATGTATACCCTTGTATAGTGTGTAACGGATATAGACAAATGCCATTTCCAGTATTGAAGGAGGACATACAAACTATAGAGGATATCCAAACAGAGCCTATAAAACTGGCAATCAAACCAGGGTCTCACCTGTGACGAATAAGTGAGTGGTCTTAGTTTTACGCTGCTTTCAGCAATATTCCAGAAACATCACGACAGGGGACACCGGAAATGGAGTTCACACATTTACCCATGTGGTCTTTGGCGTGACCAGCGAAGACTTGAGCCACTTGGCTACCCCACCGTCACACCGAATAGCGTAATAAGCCCTCTGCGTCCGTTTCTTGTGTTTGCTAGTCCACACTTTGCATCAACAACAACCCCCCCAAACAGTATCCATGTTGAAAATCGAACTAAGTGAGTTAGTGAGTTTAGTTTTACGCCGCACTCAGCAATTTTCCAGCTATATCGCGACGGAAAATAGAAAATAAGCTGACGTATCTTCTGACACACCAACGAACTGACACAGCAACGGGCTGACACATCAACGAGCTGACACACCAACGAACTGACATAGCAACGGGATGACACATCAACGAGCTGACACAGCAACGAGCTGACACAACAAAGAGCCGACACACCAAAGAGCTGACACACCAACGAACTGACACACCAACGAGCAACGAGCTGACACACCAACGAACTGACACACCAACGCGCAACGAGCTGACACACCAACGAACTGACACACCAACGAGCAACGAGCTGACACCTCAACGAGCTGACACACCAACGAGCTGACACACCAACGAGCAACGAGCTGACACACCGACGAACTGACACACCAACGAGCAACGGGCTGACACACCAACGAGCTGACACACCAACGAGCTGACACACCAACGAGCAACGAGCTGACACACCAACGAACTGACACACCAACCATTAGGCTATCATATTTCTTTTTTAAAAAAAAATCACTGGAGAGAAATGTATTGTGAAATATAAGAAACAATACATAACTTTAATACACACCGATATAAAAGGTGTGAAAAACCCTTCAGCAAGTCGAAATACATTAGTGTATAATATGGAACAGAGTTCGTTCTATCAATTACCCACGGATGTTTAACACACAAGAATCTAAAGATAGTTTCACTTTATTCAAAGACGATGCTGATTGTCTGTGCTGTTGGCAAAAGCGATGTCTGGAGGCTTCTGCGTCCAAGATAAGAACCCCGGACGCTCACAGCTGCAGCCGTATGGCTACATCTTACGAACACTTGTTACAGTCTCAGACCAATTCCCGAACAGGCGGATTCCCTCAGTGTCTACTCAGCGTCCGGGGTTCGGGAGGAGAATAAATAACGCCGACAGTTGAATTCCCCCCACCCCATCTTGTCCCCCTCCCAGCCATCTGGAGCGTATTTGAGGCATGCGGTCTGGGGATTCAATGCCAGTAGACTTCCCTGGGTTACAGACCTGGGATCGTTGGACTATATGTTAAAGGATGGAAAACAAACATCTTGTTCGACGTCGGCAAAATTTGGGCGAAAACAGTAACTAGCAGTTGGGGGTACAATTTGTTGGGTAAAGCAAGACAAGGAGACAGTGGGTGGCGGTATTGTTTGTTGGAATTGTCCAAGAAAACAAACAAGATGAAATACTTTTATTTTGGGAAAGAATTTGATAGAGACGGATTGGCTTCCAAGAAACATTCTTGGCATAAATAGTCATACTGCCCTATACAAATCCAGATACGGAGCTCCCTGGATTATAACGAGGTCAGAATTTAACATTTTGAAGTTCAGATTCGGTTAAATCAGGAAGGGCATTTTAAAAAAGAAAACAATAATATGTAAAGTAAAAAATTAGGACATTAACGATTTAAATAATAGGAAATAAACGATGTCCTATTACATAAAAATGCCAAAATAATATATATATATATATGTGTGTGTGTGTGTGTGTGTGTGTGTGTGTGTGTGTGTGTGTGTGTGTGTGTGTGTGTGTGTGTGTGTGTGTGTGTGTGTGTGTGTGTGTGTGTGTGTGTGTGTGTGTGTGTGTGTTTTTGGTATACTATGGCAAATGATAAAACTGATCCTACCACCCTGACTTACTACACGTCCGCAAGATTTACCTCAAATGTTTCAGCTGGTCTAACCTGAGTTCAACTGCATGAACACCGATTGTTCGATGCCATCGGAATACGGTTGCATACTAAGTCAAACGTCACGCTTATTATATGAGGAATCTGTTACACCTGCAATTCGCACCTGAACTGCACAGTGACAGGGAGTGCACAGGTTTCACTGCAGTATGCCAGCGATATATCGGTATGTGAAAACACACATCAGCTTCACACATAGTACCCGCATCGGAAATCAAACCGGGGACTTATGGCCTGTTTCTCCGTAAAACGTACCGATAAATTTCACTTTAAACCAAAAGGTAAACCAAATAAAGTGAAATGAAGATTGCGAATCCTCATAATTTTCAACTTTATCGGATTCAAGTTTATCTGAAGTTGAATAAAATTCAGAGATTTGAACTAACTGGCAAGTTATATATAAATAAAAGCATTACTCGAATACTTCAATCACTGGGCTCCCGTACAACGGTAGACTGCAGTTGAGTCTAGGTTTCCTGTGTTTACTCAGAAACTGTTTTAAGACTCTGATTAGATCCGGTTATGCGCAACATGTTGGTCGCTAATGTCGCACAGTTTTAATACTATTACTGCTGATATCTGAATATCATGTCCTGTCCGAATCTTAAGGCTACTCCCCCCTAATCGAACACATTCGTGTTTGAAATGAAGAAGTCAGTGATGCTGGTACCTGTCCTTTGACTCATGAGATATGATACGGATGTTTCTGATACTATTCGTGAAGCCGTAACAGTAAATCCCCACTTAAACGGGAGCCACCTGATTGTACAATAAATTGTACCGACATGTTTAACGCTTCAACAACCTCTTAAGTTACGCCCTTTGAAGTGGCGGGGCTGGGATCTTAAACACGTCTGGAATCAGCTGTTTAACTGGGGCGGACATCGAAACGATCTGACGATGCAAAAAAACCCTTCCACCACGTGTTTCTATAGATACCGCGTCGTACTATAGACGTTGAGGCATAGACACACGATCGTTCCGAGCTGGAGCTTATCTTCAGTGACAAGATACGGAGCCCAGTCTACAAGTGGTTGCTCGCATTGGTTTCCTTTGTATTTTGACACAAACTCTCGTGTTTCGCGAGAACCTCGTGAGATCTTGTGGAAATCATTGAGAAGTCACTTTACGTCGTTTAGATAAGTTTATCTTCAGTTTATTTACTTCTTATTGCTCCTAACGTGGACTACGACCAGCTTGATTGGAGTGCTGAATCCCAGTCCTTGAGAGCTGATCAACAGGGTGTTCGTACAATGGCCTACTGTTGACATCAGTAGGGACTCTTGCTTATATCATGTCGATACACAACCACGTGTGCATTGTTCACTAAGGCTAATTACTTCCACATTTTCGACATTTGTGACAGGTTTGTGGTACTGATTGCTCGTCGTATAAACAAACCATTTTCATCTACTGTTCTTCATGATTGTTAAGTGGGAGATCGGAAGGACCCCATGGTAGCATTGTATGTCATCGTGCTCTAATGGCATACATTTTATTCGTGTTTCCATCACAGGTTTTTCTGGTCCATGTATTTACGGCTGCTGTGATATGTCTGTAGTATAGGCTTTTAACATACACGCGTTCACGTGTTCACGCATTCACGGAGTCATGAACAAGGAAATAACATTCACGTCCACAGTAAAGCCTTCAAAACGAGTTAAAACAGACATGTGAAGAACGTTTCGAAATTTGTCGTATCCAAAAGCAAAATTATTTCCAATGCAATTGAATATTAGATATATATTCTCGTCTTTTTTGAGGAGGCGGTGGGGATAGCCTTGTGGTTAAGGCGTTCGCACGTCACGCCGAAGACTCGGGTTCGATTCCTCACATGGGTACAATGTGTGAAACCCATTTCTGGTGTCCCCAGCCGTGATATTGCTGGAATGTTGCTAAGACATTGAAACATTGACTTGCCGTTGCAGGTGTTCATGATGGGTGTAGGAAAGGCTAACCTTTTCCAAAACATCACTAGTCGATAGCGATATGTAAACACATGAGCCAGACACGATCGGAATGATACAGAGAGTTGACCCTGCTTTTAGCAGACATTTATATGTGACAAGATAAATGTGTTGTGTCACTTTAATCTGATTTTTAAAAGATTCGACCCGAATATCGACCGCTTCAGTGATAGGATGAGACAAGACAGTAATTCACTAACTATTCGGATGTAATTGAAAACTGACATTCTGATAAAGAAGTGATCACATTAAGTACTTGACTGCCACTTTCCCCTTAAAAACAAAGGCAACAGATATCGATTATCGTGTAGGCCAGGATCTTGCTAGCGGACTACACGCCTTTTAACATCGTGGATACGGTTAATTACAGTAGAGATTGCGACTGTGGAATCTTTCAGGTAAGAAACCAAAGCATTATCTCTGGGTATAAATTTAGAAATTCACCACTAATTCCTGATTAAATTCTTGTTTTCCTCTGTTAGACACCGAGGGTCCGGTGTTCATGAGAATGGGGGTAGGCTTGGTCCAAGTCCATATTTGAAGGTACAAATTTGAAACAGATTTGGGTGGATTATTTACAAATGTGTTTTGAATGTGAGTGAGTAGCCTAGTTTTACGCCAGTTGTAGCATTATCCATGCAATGCCACGGCGGGGTACACCAAACATGCACTTCACACATTGTACCCACGTGGGGAATCGAACCCGGGTCTTCAGCGTGACGGTTTAACCGCCCCATTTTTATTGTGACTTTCGAGTCAGGAACACTGCATAAGTGTTGCAAAGGCACCACAGAGGAACGATCCATTGCATATGGAATGTCGCAGATGGGAGTTTGGACAGTTATATTGCCAGAAAGTCCGGTTGAAGAATTCAGACCATCACCAGACTATAGAGACGCGTAAACCAGACTCGCCATACGTCTCAAACTTCCACAACCGGAAGACCGAGAGAGACCACCCCGCAAGATGAGATTTCGAAAGAGGGGATAACTCACTTAAAACATTTTTCAACAATTTAAAAGCAGACGAAAAGTCGAACCGGAAGTCCTGACCACCCTTGTCTGCCTTTTTTTCAATTGATAACGTTGGCTTCCTGCAAAAATCACAAAACAAACTTGTATCAAGTCTTTCACCCACCTCTACGCCTTCCACGTCCATCAAGATAGCAAAATTGGTAAGATGGTCACATTTGCACGTGGTGTGAGTGTTGTTAGTCCCGGCCAAACGGCAGCCATCTTGAGACCAACGACCGTAGCCATTGCTGAAACATAAACACTATAGCTACCACAAACAATATACCATGGCGAGGCGTTTGCTTATCGTCTTGTCAGTTCATTGACAGAGTATACAGACAGATATATTCGCGATAAACTTCAAGGAAGGACCAGCTTGAGATATTTCCTCAGGTTTATGAGGGACATACTTGATGGTATTTCATGATGACATGCACGAATGATGTGTCTAGATAAGTCGACCACAGCTGGATGTAGAGACAGCCGATCCTCGGGAGTAAACGTCTCGCTCGGCAATTTGGAATAACCAGGGAGCCGTTGTTCAAAAGAACCTAAGCGCCAAGGCTACCTTAAGTCTATGCTAAGGTGTGGGAATTAAGGTCACCTTAGCGCTAAGATCGCTTTGTACAACGGCAACCGTGCCTTACGTCTATGCAACCTTTTGTTCGTATATCTGCCTGGCTGCTAGACAAACGCATAGTCTCTGAATATATAATTGTGATTGAAAAACAAAACAAAATAATTCCTTTTAAATTGAAAAGGAGTCCCAGTGAGATAGGAGACTGAACCTGAGGAAATCTAGACTACAATATCACAATGCCCTTTAGAAAGTGGTCAAATGTAACATCCAGGATTCGAACCAACAACCTCAGAGTCAGGCACCTAAACAGCTCAGCCACCGCGACTTCCACCGGAAGTTGCGCGGGTTAGGGTAATCCCGAATATAACATATGTTAGACAAGCTATAGTTAGGGCTTTAGCATTGTAGAACGGGTTGGGTGGAATGGAAATAATGTGGTTCAAGGACTGTGAGACTCTACCTGCAAATGTACATGAAACTAAATACAGGTCTAGAAAATGCTTTGAGTGTGTAGACCGGCTCGTTGCTTAACACCACTATAAGACGTGATTTTCTAACTAATTGTTTTGGATAAGACAATCTTGTGACTGACAGAACAAGCACCGATCGCGGGATCTATTTAGAAGGTATTCATACTCAGTATGGTACTGGCACTGCACAAGCATATTCATAATTCAATCACAAATTCAGCATGTTTCAGTAACCGCTGAAAAAATCTAGATTTTGTGCACATTTTGTTTCTGTAATGAACGGACAAACCACTTGGAACCCACGACAGTGTTCAATATAATAAATATTTCCCTGCGTGTTCTCTATCAGTTTATTCTTATATGACGACAGCACTACGAAGTGTATAAGGTGGGCGACATTTGTCAAGTATATTGTGATACTACTGTTCCTCCTATGATAAACAAACAAAAATTGGGTGCATTTTTCAAACAGCTCATGGTATTGAAAGTATTGTTTAAGTAATAAGTTGAATTATCAGAATGCGGGCGATGTTTTGATAAACATGATGTCACAAACCCGGACATCAAACAACACGCATAAACTATACACAGCGGTAGACGATTAAATGTATTCCGTTGTCTTTAACAATGATAAGGATGTCCCTTTTATGATTCGTCGAAGCCTAACACTTCAACTTTGGCATTCATGCACTTAAGCTACGTTATCAAGAGTGTATATGGCATATTTAACCTTAGATGAAAGTAATTAATTAAAAATCAGAAACATCAAAGGTTCGCCGGGCTGTTCCGGATATTCGATCCGACTTTTGAGTCCATTCTTATAAACTGCCTTCTACCAATCAGTAATAACACTTCTATCACCCGGATGATAAATTAAAATCCGGAACAAAAGTTCAGACTCTCAGACGACGCACTGACACAAGTCTAAGTCCGCCCCCCGTCACAGACGGCAGGAAACGTGGCGACGTCGGTCTTCGTCGACTGGGGCATACACACGTACACGCTCCCATAAACAGCAGCGATAATGATAAAGGTTCAGATTCCAGATACGTATAATTTGCAGTTGGAAGATTCTGGCTGTCGGTGCGATTTTGTTCTAATTGAATGAATATATTTTTCGTGATCATTGTAGCAATATGAAAGTTTTTACTGAAAAATAGTGAAAACATGTCATAATTTGGGACATATTTTGCTAGGTTACTGAATTAAGCCGGAGAGATGATATTTACAAAATGACCCCATGAAAATGAACTAGCCAGTGTGGTCATCGTCTGTCATACAGACCCTGAAGCACATATATTTAAGAAAGCCCATGTAAGTGTATATCATGTGGCAAGTCTATATTTCCGCAGCAGAAAGTGAAGAAAGTCTCAGTGTTCCTTTTCATTATATTATTTTTTTACTGTGAAATATGCTTATTTCAGAGACTTCTTGTTAGTCCAGTGACTGTGGATATTTACTGACCCGACTGGACTTATACTAGCCATAGACTCGTGGGCCAGTGGCTATTTTGTACACTGACTCCTAGAAACATTAAGTGAGTCAGTTGTGTTCAAGTTCAGTTATAAAGTGTATTAGCTTGGTGTGAGAGAAAAATCAAAGGTTTGTCAGTTTCTGGCTTCTTCGGTGAAACCCTCGAGCAGGTGTATGGATTACACTAAGGCTAGCCTCTGAACACGTCTCAATTTGATCGTAACAAATAAACCCATTTAAACTGAAAGAGAGCCTCAGTGAGAACCTGAGAAAAGCTCTAGTTGCTCCATTAAGGATTTTAACATTACAGGGAGGTCGAGGGTTATGCAGTGGGGAAAATGAAGTGGTTCTGGGACTGTGAGACAGTATTGAGTGTGATGCTGACAAACCTTGAAACATAATCATGTAGATCTGGTATTCAACCCATAATATGAAATGGTAAGGGGGGAGACTGGCAGGGCACGGATTCTCAGAGGATAAAACTGTGACGCACAACTCAGTGTGACGCAAAACTCTTGTATACAGTGCATCAAATATACTTACTCTTGTCTTATGTCCCAGAAAGAACACTTTGGTGTGACTCCGTCTGGAAACTCCTGCGATTGAAAAAAAAGAATATTTCAATAGTTAAGAACAGTCGATAATGTGCAACACTTCAGCAAATTAACACTGCTTTTCCTGATGTTTTTACTGTATCACATCATTTGATACAAATGGGCTCCAAACATGCACAGACGCTGGGAATAAAACCCGGTCTATGGCATCAGGTGCGAATGCTTTGACCTCTAAACTGCCCTTGAAAATTCTAAATGACTGAACGCGGTTCCTTTAAAACTGTGTCTCCAAATTTAATTGAATGTCAAAGACGAACATCTAGAGATAATCGTTCCTCATAAGAAGAGTTTTGACTGTCCTGTTCAGGCTCAGGAAGTCACGAGAGCCCGTGGCAGTGGACGTCAAGCACAAGAACGTATGATGAGGCAGCCTATAGACAATCAACCACATCTCTGTTACATAAAAGACGACAATTTCATAAACTTCTATGCATGTTTTGCATTCAATTTGGAATTTGTATCTGTCTAGTTTCCTCCTTCATGTTTCTGATTTCCTATGAGAAACAATATTGGAAGCCAAATGGTTTTTAATACGTTAATTTGAAAATGTTCAGTGATGTTTAAAGAGCGCGTTTCTGTGATACCTGTGCATATCTTTGTCAGAACTGATTTAGATGTTGATCACTACTGACCAGGGAGAGAACGCTTCGCGTGTGGACAATTACTGATGCTTAAACCTTAAAAACAAGTTCGAAATCCGGCCATTTTGACACTCTCGGAATATTCTTGTTGGTCAAAACGGGTAAATGATAGAAAGAAATACACGGTGTTGTCAATCATATGAAGAGATCTTTTTAATCATGGCAACAAATTTCTTTTGCAGTTGCCAGTGGTGTAGAATAGTCAGACCAGACATCCCAGCTGCAATCTGATTGGATACGGACGAGCGCTCCAACTTCGACTGACTTTTGAGTGAAATACTTTCGATCAAGGAAAGATAATTTTGTATCATCTTACCTGAGTTAACTTCATGGTAAATGTAATTGGTTCTGAAAGTTGTACGTGGGTGTCAGTTCCGATTGAGGCGCTAAGAATGCTGCTAGCGATCTTCGTGGTCGTTCGTTTATCATCGGTAGCACTCGGCCTTTCTTCGAGCAGGTCCCCCATCTTGTAATGCGTCATAAACACCGCCTTGGCCATGCCGCCTTTGGATACAGTAAATGACCAATATACAGTGTGGTTCATACAGGTGGACACAGAAACAACAGATTATCTTCTCACTCTCAACACTGAATCCAACATAAAGCACTATTATAGGCACTGGTGCGTTAAAATGCTGAGTTATTTATACTCTATACACACATATACCACTTATACTGCTTGGGTTATTCACTCTGTCATTTTTCACAAGATAACCCTATATTTTTCTTTCATTAATTACACATGCATGTTGCCAAATGAACATCTTAGAAAAATTGTAGCAACTACAATCGGACTCAGTGTTTTAAATAAAGGGTCTACTACTTTAAAGAATCTCTTCACCCAGACAATATATGTTCTTCCGATAGTCGTTTAATAGAACCTACAAATGTAACAGTTATATCAACACCAAAACCTCTTGAAGAAGGTTCTTGAAGAATCCTACGGTTTTGAAACTAGGGTCCCGACACACATTTTACCTGCCCCGGGCCTACGGGCAGGCGCTTATTTCGAACAATGACATCAAGTGTTGTTTCGTCTGTTTCAGTCCATGACTCACCTTTACTCAGTGACTTTAGGGTTCCAATAGGGATGGAAATAACGTTGTCTGACCCTTGGTCGTCGTATGTCAGAGCTTCTTCCGTCATGTTCTCCACGTCTATCACGTGTAACTCAAGATCTAAGTGCAGAAAGGTAAAACATTATGACTTTTGTGTACTTGGTTAGCATTGTAATATATCATTGTTGACATCACGATGTATGCCATGTATTATCTGTGTACAGTCGAAATTGCAATTATATGAACTATGTATATTAAATATTTACAGCATTGAAAACCACTTATGATACGAATAGTTTATAACATCAATAATATAAAATTATGCGGTTATATATTCTGTTAGAGGTTAAATCCTTCTCTTCCCACCGATGAGTCCAAATGCGGATTATCTGTCCCGAAGGATAATCCGTAATTCCAATTTTCAATATAAAATAATAAAAGTGAAATGTTTCTGGGGAATCGGCACGTAACAATTTTTTATTGCCATTTTAAAAATATCATTTTGACTTGGCCCGATCATCCATTTGTCCACTATAACGATGAGTGTTTGTAAGAACGAGTGTGACTAAAACCACACGTGGTAAACTTCCCAAGCTGTATTTCTGAGGAAAAAAATAAAAATGTGTTCCTCCCTCGTCACTTCTTCTTCTATAAAAAAATAAAAAAATAAAGCCCTACCTCCCTCGTGACTTTTGAAAAGAATGTGCCCGAGAAACATTCAATTTGTTTTATGCAGCCTTATAGAGAACGGCAATGAGAGATGTTTCAGCGGATGAACACCTATGAACAAATCTGAACTCCGTCCAGGAGTGAAAACATACTCTGCCGAAATAGGAAAACACTCAGCTGCTTAGAACACAGAAATTCGGTCTGTATGACAAGCTTGACCTTTCATCAAAACAAGCTCATGCGATATGCTTTTAATGCCAAAATAAATTATGTCACCGCGAGTGGCTTCACAGTAGATATGCACTATACGAGCACTTTGCTTTAGATGAAACGCATGAGTATACCCTTTTCCCCAAGAAAGACACGTATTTCGGGAAAATATTTATCCGCGACATACTTCGAGGTTTGAGGTCAAAGCTTGTCTGAACTTCTGCTTAGCAAAGGATGGCGTTTCTTAGAAATTTCATGAATAAGGACCCTATGTGTTATCTTTAAACTGCAAAGGCTCCAAAGATGTTTACTCAAAGGTTCATAGTAAAGCGCTTTCAAAAATTAAAACGAAATTGGGCATCTAAGAAAATACTGAAATTGGAGCCCTTTTCACCAAGACGCACATTGGGAAAGTGTCAGACGGCCACATGCACATTATCACAACACGACAGTTCTGACATTGTTTTACCAACAAAAAAATAAACACGTCAAGATGTACACAGATTAAAATTAATTCAATGCTTGTTCCATGCAACAGTGACTTTGGTCTTTCAAGAAAAATGAGTTTCCAGATCATATTTTATCTTTCCTAATTTTCTGTTGCTGATAAGAACTAGAAAGCAGGTTCACGTTTACAACGAGACAATACGAGAAAGGATGGTTTTGTACCCTCTGGGGCACCATTTGTTGAGATATCCCGGATCTGTCATCACAAAACAAGCACGTCTTGTGTCGACAAATACAAATCACTCTCAGTTACAAATTACTGTACAAAAACGTCAATCACCGATAAGACTGTTTTTCGCCATATTTAAATCTCGATGAGTGAGACTGAAATGATAAGATTGCGAGACGGTGTATTATAAATAACAATTTGAATGAGATAAACAAGGGCGGGTGCATGTTGTCTACAAGGTTTCATTCACAATGGAACTGGCGCGTTAGTTTGAGTCACGTTCTGCCTCCAGTATCAAAGAGATTTATTCGACTCATATGCATATGTTTGATAACGCCAATTAAAACATGGTCACAGTAAAGTTTTCAAAACATTTGTGGCAGACATATGGAAACCTGTACAATTTATTCTCTTGTTTGCTTTTAGTCTGTTGCACAGTTCTTGAACCACATTATTTCCCTCCTGCCTAGCCCTCCCTTCAATGCTAAAGCCCTAAATGAAGCAAGTCTAGAGTTTCCCCAGTTCTTAATCTCCCAAGTCAGTGGGGCTCTTTTTTTCAGTTTAAATGGGTTTATTCGTTACTCTCAAAAGAATATACATTCAGAGGCTATGCGTTAGTCTAGCTTGTCCTTTGAACCATTTATGAATGCGGACAAAATTTTAACTCGTAACAAATACCATACTGAATCAGTTTCCAAAATATATATATTTTAAATCTACTATTTTGCACAGATTTCTAGTTTTTATATTAATACCTCTACATTCTCATACGATTGGTATAACCCTATATTAAATAAGTTCTAAAATAACATTTTTGGAATTTGTCACTGTCTTTTGTATTTACTATGCATATAGTTTGTAGAATATTGCCAGAAGTGTATCAGGAAAACTATACATCGTTACTTATTTCAACATGGATTATTATAACAATATATAACGATATATCGCCGGATTGAAATAAGGGTATATGCATTGGTAATAAATTGAAGAGAACAGATGAACTTTTACTTACCAATATTTTCATCTGTGGCTTCAATAACAGTTGGATGATCGATCACAGCTGCCATTGCAACTGTTGTTGATTCTATGGCAACCAACAGATTGGAGGCTGATCTTGCCTTGTCCTCTGGTGCCATTTCTTCCCACGTTGATGACTTGTTCTCGGAGACGACGTTGCTGCCGGCTTTAACAACGTTCTGAAAATACATATAACAGTTTGACTTGTTACCCTCACGTAAACCAGAAATGGTTCAATTGTGAAAGACCGGAACTGGAAATAAAACAATAAACAAGAACAATAACACAAGGTGTATCGCGCGGTATTACCGGCCTCATAGCCAAGAGTACAATGCATGTACATATAATAAAGTGTGTACGTAAAGCCATGTCGCACAAATGATATGCTATCTTAATGTAATATTTATGATTTATTAACGGACAGGTTTCTTTTCCAGTTTATCAGAAATGTTTAAGCTGTTTAAGCTTCACTTCTTGACATAATAGTATGATTATGGTTATAATTGTGTGTGTATTTAATTTGAGAATAATGTCACATGAAGCTAAAGAACATTATGGGAAGGTACCAACGTACCTTGACGATGCTTTTGACTGCTTTCTCATCTTTGGGTTTGTTAGCCGGGCTCTGCTTAGCGAGACTCTGAATGACCTTGGAGGTCAACATGACATCTTCCACGGACATTTCTTCCGTCTTCGTGACCTCCACAAGGGCTGTGGTCATCTCGACCTGTTCCTCCTCGTTGGCCTCCTCTACAGACGCCTCCAGGACCTACGTCACACACAGAAATGTGTACATCTACATATCATATCTGATTTATAAAGAGGGTTTTGGGGTAGCTGGTGGTCAATTTCGCTCGTCAAGGCAATGACCCGGGTTCGATTACACATGGGTAGAATGGGTGAAGCCCTCTTCTGGTGTATCCGCCTTGATATTGCTGGAATATTGCTAAAGGCGGTGTGAAACTAAAGTCACTCATTCAATCCATACTCTTATGTTTAACAATAATAGTAGACTTCATCGAGCCTTTGTTCAACCAAAGTAAGTATGCCATCTTCGTTGGTTTAAAAACAAGAGTGCACTTCACCCATCATTGTATCAATGAAATATGGCAGTAGGTTTTCAACCTCACCCCCATCACCTTAGAGGGTTTCAAACGATATTGCTGGAATATTGCTAAATGCGAACTAAACTCACTCACTCAATAATTTATAAAGAGAAATGTAATTTATAAAGAGAAGAGTGAGTGATATTTTATGCCGCTTCTAACAGTACTACAGTACTACTATTACAGTCGACTAAGCAGGGAATAGATTTATTTCCTTGTATAACGTCACTTAGAGCCTAAGGTGTTGCCAGTCAAAACACTAGCGGTACAATGTCCCACATCACTAGGATGACATAGCACGTCATCAACAAACAAACAAAGCCTAATATGTCAGAAGCTGAGGAGACGAATAATGACGACAATTGTATGGATATACAACTTCTTTAGTGCTTGACAACGACTTTAGAATCTATACCTATCCAGAATAAAGAAGTTGTACATCCATAAAAAGTGTCCTCATTCTTCTGATAAGTCAAATCTCTCAAAAAAAACACAACAAAAATGTTTATGACCTATTGCCAAAGAAAAAGAAAAGGACGAAAAGGCAAAAGATGATGCAAATTATCGATTCTGTCCATGTTCAGTGTTAACAACATTGCGTAAAGGCTTCACTGATTATGTGAATAGAATATATTGTTTCTTCTGCTACATATTCAATTAATAACAATTAATATTAATAAAAATAATTATTTAATCATATTCAATGTTCAAAGGGTGCATTCAAGGCGGCACGCTCTGTTGCTACATATCCGTTTGAGTAACGGAGAATCTGGCCAGAGTACTACGTAATTTATACTAGACTAAGTGCAGTGACATGAAGGTTACATGGTTACATGGTTACATGGTTACATGGCGACAGCTGACACTCCATCCTACTACATGACACACGTCAGTCAGGATGTAGACTCAAGCGAACTTGAGATGCTTTCTTCCCTGTTTCCTGACGCGCCATCGTGTGTACCATATACTACTGAAGGGCTTGTTCCGGGTGTGTATCTTGAGGGAAGCGGAGGCAGAAGGACAAATGGGGAGGAGGACCGGAACTGAAGGGCAGAGGGCAAGGACAAGGGTACTGCGATGAATATAAGTGACAAGAAGCAAGGTCATTCGGCATGACCTTCCTTTGTGCCACGGGTAGACGAATGATTAATCCCTGAATATAAAATTTTGATAGTAATAAATAAATCGTATAAACTGAAAAGGAGACCCAGGGAGACCAGAGATCCTGACCCTGAGGAAATCGAGTCTTGTTTCATATGTTTATATATATTTTGTAGTGAAGAATGAGCAAACGGATTCCTAAAAAAAACCCAAACAATCATATTTCCGTAGCTTTATATTCAGTATATTAAAATATCCCCCAAAACAATTGTGGCCCCTAGTTTTATGTTCACTATATTCTGCTCAAAAAACGTTTAAGGACACAGATTTTTTTCACCTGACCATACTTAATCATTCATTTTATTAGAATCGTATGGAAACTTCGTGTTCTCTTAGTTTACTGAGTTCATTGAGTATTTTGTAGAGCTGTGTAGTTCTCGAGGCGAGGTTGCAATAGTAATATCGATAAGGCTTCGCAGGGTATATAATGACATGTCTCGTCGCCTTAGATGATACATCGAGTAAAATGAGTTGCGCTGATCATGTTGCAAAATGATAGACACCATCAGTATTTGATGGTCAAACATAGTCTTTGTCAAGTGCAGATTAATTCTGTTACCTTTTTGAGAATCTTTTTGAATTTGGGCGAGGCACATCCGGCCAGATTTGGTTCTCCTCGCCAACAGGTCGGGTTGCTTCCGCATCGCCATGTTGCAGTTCCTGATGAGAGATCAAATGGTATGTACACATCTTGTTAAGTATTCTATCATATTTATTGTCTGGCAGAATAAATGACAGAAATCGGCTTCACACATTGTACCCATGTGATGAATCGAACGGGGTGTTCGGTCTACGCCGTAACACATAGGCTATCCCACCGTCCCCCTTGGTTAAAAACATTTAGGCTACACTTCAAAACTGAATTCGACCAAAATGTACACACATTACATGACCCGTTGACGAATCCCACAACTAAAAGTTCTGAAACACAGTTAAATACATCACCATCGAACACCATCGAACACCCATCTACTTCTGGCATGCCTTATAAACAAAGGTGTATACTTTCTTTTGTACGTCAGTTTATCAACTCGGATCAGGAGACAGACTGGAATAATACTAACAATATTGCTCAAATCAGTTAGACTGAGGGCCTCAGTATGGAATATACACAACTACACAAAAGTATTTGTTGTCTACATGAGGTCCTCAGTATGGAATGTACACAACTACACAAGAGTATTTGTTGTCTACATGAGGACCTCAGTATGGAATATACACAACTACACAAAAGTATTTGTTGTCTACATGAGGGCCTAAGTATGGAATATACACAACTACACAAAAGTATTTGTTGTCTACATGAGGGCCTCAGTATGGAATATACACAACTACACAAAAGTATTTGTTGTCTACATGAGGTCATCAGTATGGAATATACACAACTACACAAAAGTATTTGTTGTCTACATGAGGGCCTCAGTATGGAATATACACAACTACACAAAAGTATTTGTTGTCTACATCATCAGTGCTATATGAATCTTTCGAGGGAAGCAGAGTGAAATCTACAAAGAAAACAATACCTAACTAACTACACCTATTGTCTCGGTTAATGTGTATTTGCGGACAATGAAATGAGTATGAACAAATTAATGTTCTGGTTTCTGAATTATTTATCTTTCAAAATATGCAAATCTGATTCAGGTGAACTATACTTAAGTTCTAGACTGAATAATCAGAGAAATCTGATCGACATTACAGACTATTCGTTCTATTATCAAATGACACTTATACTTAAATGCCGTCTTACCCAAATTCCTAGTCTCATCACTGACTTTCGGGTATTAAAGAATATCATTGTCAGTGTTGCGTTGCCGTTAGCGCATAACTCAATCCGTTTCCGCGCATTTTAATCGAAACTGGTAGTTTTCTTGTGTTAACGTTTCATATAACGTCAATCTCTGTGAAAACCACTTCGAAGATCAGGGTTCGATCAACCACATGGGAATAATGTGTGATGCCCAACATTGCTAAAAGCGGAACATTGCTAAAAGCGGTGTAAAACCATACTCATTCACTGACTCACACTCCATGGAAACTACTCTTCTTTCCATAAACTGCTTTTATCACTTAACCGTTGTAATTCGATGTTCAAGTATGAGAAATACGGCAAAGGCCGGCTGGGTTTTTTTCCATCCTTTTATTGGATAACAAGTGTGGTTTTCATGTTTATATGTTCATATTTCTCTACTACGCAAACAGACCAGGAACACACACGCGGTGTGTGTGTATCTTTTTATGAAAACAACGATCGCTCATCCACGCAACGTATCTTCACTGACAAAAACAGATACTTTGCCGATCTTTGGTGTAAATAGAGACACAAAATGTTTTTATCTCAATTTCAGTGTGCAGAAATAGGCAATGTTTTCCTGGAATAGCCTCTGTGAAACGTTGGAAATTGATCTCCGTGTAGAATATGCAGCGAAACTGTCTGAACCTTTAAAGCGAGTTCAGACGAGCTGTCACATAACATATTTCAATATTTTGAGTTATTTTGAACAAAATACGAACAATAATGAGAATGCCCTTAGATGCTTATCTGTTTTATGTAGTTTTGCTACATACCATATCTGTGCCGAGGGTTAGTGGGATAGTCTAGTGGTTAAAGCGTTCGCTCGTCAAGACGAAGATCGGGTTCGATTTCCCACATGGGTACAAAATGTGAAGCCCATTTCTGGTGGTCCGCGCCGTGAAAGTGCTGGAATATTGCTAAAAGTGGCGTAAAACAAGACTGCACGATATATTTCTTTGGGGGCTTCACATTCTTTCAAAACGTAGAGCTTAAAAATGTGGATCCTGTGGTCACAATGGTTGCTAAGTATGCATAATAGTTTGAGAGGAGACGTTAGTCAAAATATCTGCTTGTGGTATTGTGGGTTGTATCGACAAATCCTTTGCTGTCTGTCCCACTGGTTTACATATATTTAAGTATTAAGCAGTGTTTGTGACGAACGCTTGCTGACTACCTTTAACAACACTTTACCCAGTAGATCTCTGGTTTAAAGGGGACACGGGTTGCCTAGCAATCCATAGCGCGCTAGGCATTCGAACCTAAAACTCACAAGTTCTAACTATTCTACATTAATAAGACTTAGCTGACATAACCGAATACTCTTCCAATAACCATCGACATCAAAAGAATACTGAACAATTACAATCATAGACAAAGAGAAAACAGAAAAAGCTGGTATCTGCAGTACCAGCCGCCATGTTTGACAGCCTGTCTATCTCTTAACGGGATCTCGCGAGAGATTACAACTCTCATTTGTCCAATGTTTTATTATTCTTAAAAACAAAACAAACTCGATCCTTTCCAAATATGAAGACGATGCCCGATCATTACCACAAAGCTGGGCGAGCGTCTGTCATTAAGATACAATCTCCAGCTGTCAAAAAATAATTTTCTAGCTGTCAAAATATACCCAAACAAGTTAAACCGACTTTTTAGCGTCGTTTGGGGCTATTTTTCCTGTATTCGGACCTAGAAAGTTTGCAGTCAAAACGTCTTATTTCACCCCATGTTTCTTCAGAATGCAAAATAAATTCTGGTAGTAGGTTTGGATAAATATAGATACGGGTGTGTATGTGACAAAAACATGTATGTGACAAAAAACATACACACTGCAAAGAGCGACATGGACCTCAACACACAAGTATTTTTGCAGTTCGAATAAAATATGTTTAAGACGGGTCTCCAGGGAAAAACCGAGTCAACTGAAAAAAACACTGTCTATATGTATGAAAGAAAATGTATTTGTCCCAAGTGTCTGTACTATCTGATAAGTTAGTTTCACAGTTGACATGACTTGAACTGAGGCAACGGGGATGAGGAACAAGAGAGGTCATTCCCCGAGGAGGAAATGTGACATTTAAAACAGCTGTGGAACTGAGGAACACACGTACTTTGTTCTTTAAATATTTTTGTCCTGTGTGCTTGCAGTTCCTGTTATATGAGCGCGACAGGGAAACAGAGGATTGGAAATGGCGTTTGTCAAAGGTTAATGAAGTACATTATTGAAAATATTCACGGCGAGCACGAATATGTGTTCTGTGGCCTTACTGTTGACAAAGGAAATGTATATATTATGTTCAGTTATTCCCTATTACAACGTCATTATATTACATGAAACCAAATAATACTTGAGGACGACTAGATATTATACTCTTGAAGTCAACAAAGAATCTTAATAACAAGAACAACAACGTCATCAGAAGGATATTCATTAAAAATACAAACATACTGTAAGTGCTTGTCTAAGTAAAGCTTAATTCCAAACTCAACAAGATTCAACCTCTAAATCCCTCAAAGAAACTGCTTGAAGTAAAAAGCCGTTTTTTCGACTGGCTACATAAAATAGATTATTGCAGGGAGAATAGAAGATGTAGGTGCTGTAGATTATCCCTGACTGTTGCAAGGAGTAGAAAAATGCCGAAACTTTTTACAGGATGTAACGGCCAGAAATTGTTGATTTTGAAGTTTTATCTAAAAAAATATACGTGCTGATAATATAAATATCACCCTCCCCATCAAACAAAACAGAATGCATACAAATTTCTTTTTTTTCTTCACCCCACACCCCGAATATCAAAGGTTACCGCTTTCCAACTTACCTGAGCCACTTCTACATTTTATTTCAGCGAATGTACCAGCGACCGTTGCAGGCCAGTTCATGTTGGAGGCATAGGCTTCTGGGCAGGTCGTTGCACCTCTCTTATACTGCTGCATCAAAGCTGCGCTGGCCATGCCGTCACTGTTGACGGGCTTGTTATTCTCATTCAGCTCAAAACATCCATGGAATGGAGACAACCTTTCCTCCCAGGTGGTGCTGGTAAGCACGCTTAACGTCGTCCTCCAGTTTGGTACTGCCGTCGTTGGAGGAACACGGGACGTTATTGGTGACGTTGATGTGGTCAGTGTTGGCGAAGTAAAAGGCTTAGTCGTTGTCGATGAAGACGTTTCAGGTTTAGATGTTGTTTCTTGTTCGGAAATGGTTGTAGATGATGTTTCGACAACTGATTGTGTTTCCACTCGGGACGTTGAAACTGTCCGTGGGGCTGTTGTCTGATCTTGTGTTGTTGGTTTTTGAAAGACTGTCGTGTGTTCCTCCGTGCTTGGAACTTCGGTCGGTTTTGTCGTAGCTGCCTGTTGTGTGGTGGTTGTTGTAGGGGTAGTAGTAGTCGTCGTTGTTGTTGTTGTTGTCGTGGAGGCTGTAGTTGCTGACGTTGTAGCTATCGTCGTGCTTGTCGACGTGACGGCCTCTACGGTGGTTTGGAATGTAGGTCGTTGGGTTACTGAAACATGAAAACATGTGAACACTTCAGTTTATCCTTTTTGTAAACGAGGGCTTAAAATACTCAGTTGAGACAAAAATGAAGTATAAAAATAGAGAACTAAAATAAATGAAATATATAAAACAAGAACTGCATTAATGAAATGGTAGTATCACATGCTCAGAACAACATGCACGTGACGCCATCTGGCTGGGGAGACACAGGTGACAACATGAAATACCCAGTTCAGACAAAAATGAAGTAAAAAATAGAGAACTAAAACAAATGAAATATATAAGACAAAAATTGCATTAATGAAATGATAGTTTCACATCCTCAGAACAACATGCACGTGACGCCATCTGCCTGGGGAGACACAGGTGAGCAACATATTTGTAAAGAAATAAAGGTAAAAACATCGTTACTCAGGTCACTGTGACAAATATACTTGGGAACCTAAATATACACACTCATCTGGCAATTACCTTGAAGAGAGAGAGAGAGAGAGAGAGAGAGAGATAGACAGACAGACAGACAAACAGAGACAGAGAGAATTATTTTAGGTACGTAAACACTATGTTTGGACATTCACTCACCTACAGTTAGTTAACAATACTTCGGAGCGTACATAGTACTATTGGCCAAATACACATGAGGTTGAAGATACAATTCATGGAAACTGGCCAGTAATTACAGGACTATTACACATTTCAACATAAATATAGTTCACAAAAAATTACCCCTGGGTTCATTAACGGGATAGGCATAAAACAACATACTCTCATGACGTTCGCAGATAAACGGTCTGAGGGTTTCACAAGCTCTATCGTTGAGAAAGCCATTAAACCGTATTTCCACACAGTGCTCGACAGATCTCCCTCGCCCATTGTTTGGTTCGCCTGGTCCCCATTGGCTGAAATAAACAATATAATCAATGAGGCGGTAAACTAGTCATGGCAATAACATCATTTTACTGACTCCATAACTAATAAATGTATCACAATAACACAATACAATATTTATCATATGCTCAGTAATCAAGTTGAAACGTGAGTGAGTGTTTTTCGCAGTATTAAGTTGTGAAAGGAAATGATATAAACGAATTAAAAAATAGACCAGTTATGCATGTTACATACCGCTAGTATTAGTTTATGCTATAAAACAAAAGTGTGCAAACCATAAAAAGGTTTGTTGCAAAATAAGACGTCTGTTTTTTCAGGGATGATATGAAATAATATGATTGTAACGATATTACTCATATTAAACAATTTAGAAATTAGAAACAGAACAAATGGTGTGTCACAAACATGTTTCTGTTTAGGTCTATATTCATCATAGCTATTACTGCTGCTGCTGCTTCTGCTAACACTACTGCTGCTACTACTACTATAAAAACTACTACTAGTATTATTACCACTACCACTACTACTATTACTACTAAAGGTAATACTACTATGAGTGTCACTACTACTACTACTACTACTACAACTACTACTAGACATCATTTTCAGACGCATCATAATAACCCAATGAACAACTGTGCACTTAAATTTTTCTTTCTTTCCAAATTCTCTGAAGGGAAAACAAACCTGGCTGCCTGTAAAGCGCTAAGAGGTTCATGTTCACATTACTAGCTCATCCTACCGGGTACCCATTCACTGCTCGGTGAACATGCGCTTGTTTGGAACGAAGACACTTGTTCTAGGAGACACACTGACACAGCATTCAAAACGGTCTCACACCGTTCAATTGAAGTGGAACTTTTGACTGAGAAACTTGAATGTTTTGCGATTAACGGAAGTGAAAGAGGAAGGCTGATCCGAACGAAAGAGAATAATGGTTCTCCCTCCACTCACGTGATCCTCCTGCTAAAGGTACCCCCGTCCTGCCAGATGAACTTGTTGAGGTCGGTGTGCCATTTGAGGCCAATCCACCACGTCAACATGTCGTCTTTCGTTATCTGCTTCTTCAGTTCACGAACAACCTTTTTCTGAAATTTAAATTATTTGGTTGTATTTGAAGAATTATAAATGCTTACTTTATACATTCAAGTTAATCGTGAAACCAGTACCTAACCTTTCATAGTGTGTCCTACCTATAGGTAATGCGTCAAGTGTGTTTCTGCACTGTAAATGCCAAGCTTTTATTTTATGGCAATGATGGAAAATTGAGTGACTTTAAAACTTGTTTGAATACAATATTTGAGCAAACAGCCCAACTTATGACACTGTGCCTAGTGATTTACGGAAACTGTGTGGTGCTTAGAAACCTAGAAACGTTATCGATGCGAGCAGTGTTTCCATCGAAAGATATCAGGTTTCTGGCGAACCCAAGGGACGTAACTGTGCATAGTGGCTCGCGGAGCCTTAGACGATCTCATTCGTAACTACGGGTCAAACCGGGTGGCGGCTACTTTCATGACCATGAAACACGAAAAAAATAGTAATAATGGCCTCATTTCATATTTGATTGATTTGATTGGTTTGCCACGATTCTTGACAATAATGGCGTTGTATACATGTACGAGTCTTCTTTTAGGTCAAGCGAAGAGGCTGGCGAGTAGTTACGCATGAGACGACCTGTCAGTCCTTGATAAGTTACAGGGATACTAATGTATGCATGACCCGGGAAAACTAAATATCTTCGAAATAGAAGGATGAACACTATAACTATTTGAACACTATAACTGCAGCTCTGATAGAGGGCTGGTGCGAGTTTGTGGGCATACGACAACAGGTTCGGAGGCTCACCTTCTCTGCGTTAGAGCTGATTGAGATCAAGGTTCCCCCTTCTTGTCTGCAGGCGTTTCTGGCGTCCTCCCAGGACATCTTCCTTGTATCAAACTTGTAGCAGGCACGGTGCATGACAGTCCAGCCGCTGCCACATGACTGCTTCTCCTCTCGTCGACGACGACTGTGGGCTGAAGAAAGCGATGACAACTTTATGACTTGACCGATACATTTTTGTAAATATTTTCATGAAAATGCCCTGCTGGACAAAAACAAGCATACACCTATGACTGGTGGTCGCGAAAACTGAAACAAACAAGATTGTAAGACTAGATGATAGTATATGTTATGTAAGACGGCGCTTCTTTCTTATACGTGTTGTTCTTTTGTATGCGTGTTTTGTCATTGTCAGTTTTGTTGGTATATCTATTGGAACAAACTAAACAACTATTTTCTCCATCTGTATCCAACAAACTATCTAAGCGTAAGCTGTTAATGTTTATTATATAGAGAAAACATTGGCGTTAGCTGTTTCACACAAAAATATCCTTTTCATCACCACTGTTAAACTTGTCATTTTGGTCATATTTCTGAATAAACTTTATCGTATGAAAATGCACTTATACCACCATCCCCGTTGCAACGAAATGGATGCGAGCAACTTGAACCTTCTTTTGACGTCTTTCTGTTGCATGACGTACATCGGATGTTACCCATCTCAAACTCATACATATTTCAAGTCAGCACTCAATAGAATAGGCGCATTGATAAACCGTTTCCGACACGACTAACCTATTTCAACATCCGCTCGGTTACGTAAGAGCTCTTAAGGTCTGCTAGGGACTCAACTCACACCTTCCAACCACGCTCTTATACACAGGATCTGCTGCACAAGGGTCACTCTATCTTAACTACATATCGGAAAGGCAGGAGTGCGTTACACAAGATCCTGCTTCCAGGTGATAAATACGACAAGGCTGGGTATTGGTATCGTTTTCGTGACCCCCCTCTGCTTCATTTATGGTAACCGTTTAAGAAAACAGGTCCTTTTGCTTGAAACATTGATAGACCTGTTTATTTAAAGGTTTTACACTGATAAATATAATTCATGCGTTACACCCATATTTCTTCTCAGAAAGTAAAATTATATATAGTAACATATTTTTAAAAATGGATTCGTGAATGTTGATAAATATTGGGAAAATGTTTGTTGATACTGAATTCATATCAGTTCCCACACTCACTTGCCCCTATTTAAACAAATAAAGATACAATATTGACAAAAAAAAACGAATATTGGAAAAATACCATGCTTGAGTGTTCACTGAATTGGCAATATGTCGGTTGTCTTTTTAAATAAGGACATTGGGGAACATGTAGCCGAGTGGTTAAAGTGTCCTCTCGTTCTGACAAAGACATATTCGATTCCCTAAATAAGTGGATTGTGTTGGTGGTGGCGACATTTAGATTAACCGGTCAAAATGAATGTTGACAAAATGTTCATATATTATTATTGTTGCTGCTGGCGTTAGTGTCTGAATGGTCTAGTAGACAGAGTGTCTGCCTGGAAATGTCGAAGATTCGAACCCTTACGGTCATACAAAACTACATTAAAAATGGTACGTTTTGTTACCCTGGCTACTAGTGGCAGCTGTGGTGATTACACAATATAGGCTCGGTATACTCTGTCTTAGATAGATATCCATTTTAAACCGCGGTATAGTATCATTATTCTATACCAGTTCAAACAATTAACAAAACATACACGTATACATGCCACCAAATGAATGCAGTAGCATTTAAAACTATATTTCAATACTGACCCAACAACGCATGTCGTCAAACTGTACATGTCGTTGTCCTGGTCAAAAAATGACCAGACACAAGTTAGATAACCTATAACAATAACCTCCCATCCTGAAAAATTTGAGCCATGACATAAAATAAAAATAAAACTGCCAATATACGAGACTGAGGAGCCAACACGCGGTCGCTATACGATTAACGTTCGTATATTTATTTCACCTTCACTGCTGATGTGTCATGCTGGATTTAATGCATTTATTACACCGGACTGATGAAAAGTAGGTGTTTGGATAGCCTTGCTCAAAGACAATGGATATATAGTAACGCCAGAGAAAAGGCCCGTCAAGAAAAGCAGACAGTAGAGATTTAAGAACACCAGTTGTTATTGTTCTTGTTTTAATTTAATAAAAGAAATTGTAATTTGAAATTACATATGTGTCTTGTGTAAGGATAGCTGTGTTAGTCAAGTCTGCACATCCTACTGAGGTCGTTTTGTTCCTGTACCTGGTATAAACATGTCAAGTCCATGTTTGGTGTGCCTGTACCCATCCAAGGGCCATCCCGTTACTCCAGGAATACTTCTTAATATTTCTCTCTTTTGAATAAAAAATTATTTTTTTTGAAAATCAAGTTTCTTCTTTTGATGTTCTAAGTAGTGAATGATCATGTTTTGTCATGGGAGTAGCGTGTACAGAAACCTTAAATTTCAACTCGGAGAGTTCCCATGTCTTGTGGCCAGTTATAGCAACCCATAAACATGTCACAACTAATGCATATCTCGTAGTTCTTTCTTCACAGAGTGCTACACCATATCCATGGTGGAAGAGCGAGATGTGTTTCACGTTTAAAATACATCTGAGCACTATACTGCGAGAAAAACTAATACTGTGAAAAATGCACGCTGTCTTTTTATTTATCTGCCAAATGCATACACCCGAGAAGCATGTCATGGAACCTTCCTTCGTGGGGAACATCTGTTGGGAAACGCTGGGAAACGTAGGCCTTGGCATAGAAACTCTAGGGTATAGGCTGTATCTGTTGCCTGCTCGTCACCGTTTCATTGGGTTGTAACGTTATGTAAGTGTCTCAAGGTTAAACAGAAGGCAGGAACGTTATCCTGCATTGGTCATTTCCAACCAAGGGGCTGATATGAGGTCATAGACAATGACAGCTAAAGGGAAGGGTCGCCAGAATATCTCTCATGTTTACTGTGTGTGTGTGTGTGTGTGTGAGTGAGAGAGAGAGAGAGAGAGAGAGAGAGAGAGAGAGAGAGAGAGAAGGGGAAGGGAGAGAAAGAGAAGCAAAGATGACTAGGTGTTGTTGTTTCTTCCAATAATTGTTGTTTCTACAAAATTAAATGATATTGTAACCTTTGAACATTACTCGGGAAATTGGTCACTTTTCATATGGTGTGGAGAAAGGAACATAATAAAACAAAGTATCATTATAGTCAGTGTGTTTGCATTCTGGCAACGTAATAATCAATTATTCCATCAGTCATCAAAGCTGAAACTGGAATGTGTCTTGGCTATAATCCAACTGGTAGACAGAGACAGAGCAATCGGTCTTTGTCTAACGTCAAAGCCAACACATTCTCATTGTTAAATGACTTGTTGAAGCTCCCTGATACAACATCTGAATAACTGGTAATACATCTGCGTCATTTGCACATCTGGACTGGTAGCCCAGCGTTACCCAGTGGCAAATTCCTAGAGGAAATGAAGTTATACAAAATGATAACCGACCATAGCCTTGTATCACACTTGATAAACATGTCAGCAACGTGTCCTTGACCTTACGTAACTAGGTTGCCTTGACCCTACCCACTGACCTGCACAGCGTATCGAGCATTGCGCTTCACTATCTAATCCAGTAGCTTGAAGACGTGGAGCAATACATACACAGAGAAGATACAGCCTTGTCTCAGACGTCTACTCACTAATGTGTATGCAGTGACGGCTGAGCTTTTGGTATTTGCAAACTGCCCAAGCACCAGGCTGTAAGGCCTCGCTTGGGACCCTCTAAGCTGATGGGTGTGTGGAAAATACTGCCACATTTCACTGGCATACTTGCGTTAGTTGAGCAAAGGGTCGATGAAGTCCACTATTATTGTTAAACATAAGAGTATGCAGTGTATGAGTGAGTTTAGTTTTACACCGCTTTCAGCGATATTCCATCAATATCACGGCGGTCGACATCAGAAATGGGCTTCGCTTACTGGACCTATGTGGGGAATCGAACCCGGGTCTTCGACTTGACGCGAGAGCGCTTTAGCCACTAGGCTATCCCGTAGCCCCTTTTAGGTGTTTTTACTATTGCTAAACCTAAAATTATGAAATGAAGCTTAATTTCACACCGCTGTTAGCAGTATTTCATCAATAGACACCAAAAATGGGCTTCACACATTGTCCCCGCCCCTAAGAATATGGACTGGAGTCATAATCAACGCGAGTTTAGAATGTAAGCCAACAACGTGGGGATTCTGGCAGCTAAAGGGCATAACTCTTAATCGTTAAAATACTCTGTCCATATGCTCATCTATGCCCCTATTATTGGTTATTCATACATTACCGTCATACACTACCGTCATCTACCAGCGTTAGTAATTACTCAGTTGTGGGAGGAAACAGGTCGTTTTGGGCTCCAACTTTAGAAACACTTACGTTGTAACCCAGCACGTTGCTGTCACAGTATATGGTGTTGAAAGAGTTCCTAACAGTCCCAATTAACGTCTACTTGTTAATGTGATATGTAAAACACCGACGAGAATCACGTCGTCTCGTAATTACTAAACTGGC
Organism: Haliotis asinina; assembly: GCF_037392515.1. Lineage (NCBI taxonomy): Eukaryota > Metazoa > Mollusca > Gastropoda > Lepetellida > Haliotidae > Haliotis > Haliotis asinina. The sequence goes on along the minus strand of NC_090286.1, from coordinate 29,666,478 downwards.
GACAGGGAACCAGCAGAAAAACGGCAATAAAAGTTGTTATTTGCAAAGTTTATTCAATGTCTGTGTCCACTTCGATCTGTTAAATAATCGAATCCGGACCAGACAATCCAGCGATCAAATGTATGGGCATTGTGATACAATGGGATGTGTCAAACAAGTCAGTTAGTCTGACCAATCCAGTCTCGTTAGTCACGAAAGTCTAACCCGAAGGGGCGGTTGGGGTTGTCTATTGGTTAAGGCGTTCGCTCGTCACGCCCAAGACCCGGGTTCGATTCCCTACCTGTGTTTAATGTGCGATGCCCATTATCTGGTATCTCGCACCGTGATATTGCTGGAATATTGCTAAAAGTGGCTTAAAACCAAACTTATTCTAACCCTTACCGTCATGAGGTTTGGAAAACATGTGTCGTATAATAGTATATCAGATGAGTTAAGGGCAACATTGAAAAGGGAAACGCTGAGGATAGTCACGTTAAAACGAATGTGTATTCACGTGCAAGGCCAAGAATAAAATTCCAGATTACAGACACAGATATGAAGCAACAGTTCCAGGTGGATTTTGTGGCAACAAATAGTTTCACATTTCCATTTTCCCAGATGTGTATAAACAGTACAAAATATAGTCTCTCAGACAGCGGAGGAAACATGCCATCGTTCTGCATTTCGCTCCTGTCATGGCTTATCACACAACAGCCAGCTATAAACACTACGGCCGTATCCCATGCTTAGAGAGTACGTGTGCACCACGTGGTGATATGTGATACACAGAGTGGATAGATGCTTAACTATGAGATCTCTTTGGAGTATTGAAAATCATCTTAAATGGAGAATTAAACACGAATGAAGTACTGTGCCATTCATACCTTTCACTCTACAGATGGACACTTTTGGGACACTTCGAGATAGCCGAAGTGAAACAAATCTACAAGTGACTACAACATAGAAAACGAGAGCGTTTTGGATACCATTCACTATACAGATGGACAACTGTGGGACACTTCGAGATAATAAGACAAATAATGAACAAAATAATCGCCACAAATGATACATCGAGATAACCAAAAAGGCTAACTTATTTCACATATGCTTCAAAAGAATGTCATCTAGTATTAACTATTTACCGTCCGAGTTAATCGGTTTCTGTAAGAATAAGTATGCGCACAGATAAAATTGAAATCGAAACGTGCTGTATCACTCCTTGTCTAACCCCTGCGTCCGTAGATGTTGACAGTGGTTGATAAGGAGTAACGTGCATGTTTTCTGTAAGTAATATTTACACGAGATGTTGCATTTAGATTAGCGCACCTTGGAAGTTATATAACCAGTTATTCAGACTATTTGGACGGAGTGGATACACTGCGAACTTTACAGGCACAGGGTAAATTTAGTCATTTAGGTCTACCGTGAGATATTAGAGTTTTTCATTTAGATCTAAGGTGTGACGTTAACATTTCCATTTGGGTCTAATGAGTGACTTAAGCATTTTCATTCAGATCTAACTAGTGACTCAAGCATTTTAATTTAGGTCCAACGTGTTACTTAAGGATTTTCATGTAGGTGTAATGTGGGACTTTTCCACTCAGCATTTCCACTGAGATCTAAACTATCACTTAAGCCTTTTCATTTAGATATAACGTGTGCCAGGCTTTTTTGCCTGCCTTGTTTATTGTTTACACAGCTGTTATTGATTAATCGAGTATGGACCAGTCAATCCAGCGACTGACACTAATAGCATCGACCTACCCAACTGAGACCAGAATCTTCGTCAACCAAGCCAGACAGCCTGACCACCCGGTCCCGTTATTCAACCTCTTGATCGTACAAGCCTGGGTTGACTTCTCATGTAAGAGGCATATGTTTTCACTCAGGTAGCTTCGGGTTATCTTTGTTAGCCATAAAAGGATTCTTTGAATAAACATATTGTCGAAATCTTTGACATTGCCTACATATATGCTTGAAGGTCAGCGAAGCTTGATAGCGAAGTACATAATTTAAGGTATACAGTTTTGTAAACGTCCATACATATCACAATTCTTGTCGTGCTCCATACGTATGAAGCCTAGGGAAGGCAATATTATGTTCACGTCAAATCTGTTTACAAAGCTGGGACAAATATAACTGTGTAATGAGGACCTTGTTAACCACGCCCCTATATCAAAGCTCATTGAGATAGCTTATTGCTTAATGTCAATGTTGGCACACCATTTATCACTGACAAACTGAAGTTATAACGAACTAAAGAGAACAATACATTTTAGCTTGTGACAACCGTAGTTCTTACTTTGACTAAAATGAACAAGATCATGAAAGAGTTTCAAGTCCTGGTTCTCAGAGGCGACAGAATTAAATGGAGTGGTCCGGCTCGGAACATTGGTTTACTGAATGTCTTACGGAGTGAATATGTTTTACGCCGCTTTCAGCAACATTCCAGCAACATCACGGCTTGGGACGCCAGAAATAGGCCTCACCCACTGTACCCATGTCGGGATTCGAACCCGTGCCTTCGAATTCGTGACAAGCGAGCGCTTTAAACATAAGGTTACCCCACCGCCCACGTGTAATACTGCGTCCGTGACGAATATACAGTGCCATTTAGAAAGTGGTCAAACGTAGCATACGTCATATTTGGGATTACACTTTCTCAGTAAAGTACTTGGGTTGGGTCCCTTCCGGACTTCGAACCCAGAACCTCAGAGTCAGTCACCGCGGTCTCCACATGGAATGTTTTACTGTTTGCAAAAGCGAACACAGTAAAGAACGTACTATTCGCATGACGAATACGCTACATATCAGGCTGATGTCAACGACAGTGTTTATTTACCATTTACCCTTTTAAAACTTCTGAGGACCCGTACTGCTGTTTACAGCGACGATATGCAATTGAAGGCGTGCTATAGTCGTGCCCTTTAAACAGAAATATTCTAGAAAATGCGACAACTAGAGTCAGTCGAAAATAGAAATATATGTCGAACCTCGGCTATTACGATCTAAAAGAAGTGGCCCTTTGAATTCAGCGTGAAGGTAGTTATTAGTAATTTGCTTTGGCCATCAAACGTTCATTCGTCAGATGGATATTCTTACATGAATTCGTTTACAAGTTTGTTACTACCCCCTGCAGTGACACGCGCTGTCTTTGATTATAAACCAAAATGAAACATTTCCTTGGCATTTCAAACTGATAACCAAAACTCGATACACATATAGATAACTCGTCATCAGGATTCCAATATTGGATCTATGAGAATCTGAACCACTTTTTCAAAAATAACGTTTCGCAAGATATCATTTTCGCAATGGGGTTTCCTACGAAATTAAATCTGATTCGGTATATGCACAACACCAGCTTGCGATATGTGAGAAGGAGAAGAGATAAATCTACAAAATCTATCCCAAGATTCGTCTAACTCCATCATCTGCACATACTTGAATGCAGGCGATTGCAACGCGCATACATTGCAATCCAAAGTATGCACTACTGTGCACTGTACACTCCCTGACTAAACATATGTGATTGATGTGATAACTTTTATGACCGTATATAAACACTCTACGAGTTTATATATATCTCCACCATCAGCCCAGTCGATCGTCGTGCAGGAGTAACCTTGTTCACATGCAGCCGCAGGGGACGCTGTTTGGCAGGGATGGATGTCGCGCAGCCGTCGGCGGGACGTCGATGAAGATGTGATATATTATGTTCTAAAGGTTATGGTGTGTGGGACTAAGAGAATGGAACATCAACGGTATGTCATATTAACATGGGGAATATGGTTTTACGAATCCGTAATACACACACACACACACACACACACACACACACACACACACACACACACACACACACACACACACACACACAGAGAGATATATATGTGTGTGTGTGTGTATATATATATACACACACACATATAATGCATATTTTAATTACAAATATTGCGACACTTTATGTATTGGGTTTGGTAAGTAATTACATTAATTGTTCAAGAAGAGAATGTTACAAACTAACCAAACACAGTGAGTGAGGTTAGTTTTACGCCGCCCTTAGCAACATTCCAGCAATATCACGGCGGGGATACCAAATTGGGCGTCACTCACAGTACCCTAATGGGGAGTCGAACCTGGGTCTTCAACGCGACAAGCGAACGCCTTAACCACTAGACTTCCCCACCGCCCCTGAACACGGTCTACTATCCTAAAGTTTCTGTTGGTCAAACTGACGTGTTCCGAATGATATCCAGGACCACTATCTCTGGTGCTGGTCAGATAGAGGCTTCAGATCTGAGCCGTCAACACCTGTATCTTTACTTAGGCAATGTTCATCACAGGCGCGTAAGGAATCGCACGTACCGAAAATACATCCGTGCTATATAAGCAAGTGGTCAGCTAATCGTATTCCTACCAAGCTTCTTGACAGTCATTATCGTCTGTTTTGAATTATTTAAATAGATTACCTAAAAGTGTCATGAATGAAGTACTTACACTGAAACTGGCACTTATAGAGAATTACTTTGTTTGCCTGTTTGTTGTTTGTTGTTTTAACGTCGCATTCACCAATGTTCCAGCTATATGGTGGCTGCATATAGATAAGCGAGTCTGAACCTGACAATCCAATGGTCAACAGCATGAACAGAGGTCTAAGCTATGGGATACTATGACAGAGTGAGGAAGAGGGAGAGAGAGAGAGACAGAGAGGAAGAAAGAAATATTATATAATCTACACACAATAAATAATGAAACTGTGGGTTCTCACTGCAAATTAAATTCATTTTTGTCATAATAATTATTACAGAAAACATATCGTAATGTGATGTCTTCGGAAATATCATTAAATACGTTACAGGGCGTTTCCAGTGAAAGAGAACACGAGGGCGTGAACCAGTCACTGCTGGAGGGGTCATTCACACACAGAGAGACTGCTGGGAACCCGGGGTCTCGTGATGACATTATGTTCCTCCTGCATATACTGCTAATAACCCCGAGGAAATGATGGGGGCTCAGATTAACGCTGGAATGTCTGAGACTATTTCTATATGTCACAGCACATTTACTCGCAATTCAATTACACCTACATGATAATTGGGCTTGATGATGTGAACGCTGATGAAATGGTTTAATGGTGTGTAAAGATACTTGCAGTGGTTCTCAACATACCTGTTACCTGTGATGTAATGTATCACACAATGATGCCAGTTGGTTACATGTGCCATTATAACTGGCATATGGTTCACATAGTGTTACCAGTTTGTTTTACATATCATTGCAACTGGCATTGGATCATAGAATGTTACCATGCTTACATCCACTTGAAATTGGATCACACAGTGTTACGGTGTTACCAGATGTGTCACTACACTTGGCCCCGAGCCACAAGTTCAATTTATATGTCATTTCACTTGGTACTGAATCACACCATGTTACAAGTTCAATATATTATTTTTTTTCGTATTATTATTAGTGTTCTTGTATAGCGCACAAATCAAACTGCAAGGCAATTTCTCTAGGCGCTAGGTATTTTTCCCTCGATCTCCGGATGTCAATCTCAACAGCACATCGTATTACAATCTCAACTCCCTGGGGAGTATACAACTCTTGCTGCCACTAGGCGCACCGAGTTTATTGTGGCTCTCTCATCCTAACGAGGTACCCAGTTGACAGCTGGGTGGACTGGGACACATAGTCACCGCACTTTGTCCAAGTTTACTGCACGTTGCTGTACCCGCAACTAGGTGTATGCAAGTGTTCATGTGGCCACCATCTGGTCATATACCAACGGATTCGTGGGTTCTTTTAAGTGCACAGGATTGTGTACTGTACACTAGGGGTTGTGACAACACTGAAAGAGTCTGCACACAAAGTTGACTCCAAGGTTTTTACACCCGGTCACAGGTGGGCTCGATCCCGAAACCGAAACCTCGCTGGATCACTAGCCTGGCGCCTTAGCCAGCTCGCCCACCATGCCCATATCACTCTTGACACAGAATCACACAGTGTTACCATGTTATCAAAGATGTCATTATATTAAAATGTGCAGACCTGCATACTGGAAGTGACGTCGTCTGTAACGTGTACTTGAAATGACATCATACACGAACTTCCCTTGTGTCAGTCGATACCATGTCATGAACTATTTGTTCAATGAACGGCATTCCTATCCCTACTTTACAAATCTGTGCATCTGGAACGAACTCAAATCGGGTGCTTTAAAAGCATTTGCTTGCGTCATATCACCTTCAGCTGTTTCTGGATCAAGTCTGAATGTGTCAACACTCCACGATAGAGCAAGCATGAATGAACCAAATCTTCAATAATTCTTTTTATCCGAAAATAAATCTCCTGGAATTGTTTCAAGGTTGATAGAAGCACACTTTCCACTACCATGTCAGTCAACGTCTGATATCTGTATTTCAACGTACAGTAATTAGACATAGGGTGCGATTTGTTAACACGGATATACAACCATGATGAATGTAAGCAGCTGTGTTGTAGCCGGCGGTAGTTTCCTCATCGTATTGCCTTGTCTTCACACATGCCGTAACACGTCAAGTCACGCTGACACCTCCGTCAAATAATATTCCAACGTAACGCTGAGAGGAACCCTCTCAACGATACGCGGTTTGTTTATTTCACCTATGTTTGAAGGTAAACAGAGAATGTGGAGAAACATCTGTTCGGTAAGTGTAGTTTTCCTGGATGAATTGATCCTTTGGTTGAGGTTGATGTACAACAGTTGTGTTGCTTCCAAAAGCATGACCGGCACATGACTACAAGAAATAATTACTTTGTAACATGCTGAAATCAGAAACTTAGTCGAGTTTGAATCCCTATTATATCAATTAAAAATATATTATCCCGGTTAGAGGTGATCTTCAGCAACCCTTGCTTGTCGTAAGAGGTAACTGACCGGAACAGGTGATTAGGTTCACTGACTTGGTTGACACATGTCATTGTATCCCATATGTGTAGATGGATGGTCATGCTGTTGATCCCTGGATGTCTGGTCTAGAATCGATTATTTACAGACAGCCACCATATAACTGGAATATATATTGGTGAGTGCGACGTTTAGCAACAGACGTAATGCGTCAAAACTATGCGTTTACTAATGAAAAACGTTTTTTTTCAAACAAAAGTGATTATTTAAATTGCGACAAATAACCATAACTGCAATTTAGGTGGGTATTTATGATTCAGAAATTGAATAAGATCTTGTTTGTGACTGCAGACCAAAGACATCAGACATGAATGGTAAATCACGTGCACCCTAATTCCTCGCACGAATCAACATTCGCACACACAAACGTATGACTGCTACTACACACATATGAGTTCTATTTAAGCAATATATCAAAGCAGCTTTACTGAACAAACTTTATTGATAACAACTTCTTCTTTTTCTTGGGTCAAAAGCATTTTGTATTAAACGTTTCTTGACGACATTCAACACGACCTTGCGAAACGTTTATAACTGTCGCACAAGCCCACCTTAAGAAGTCAAAGACATCCGGTTGACATGATATATCTGAATATATTGTATTACCTTGCATACGTTGAGACATATGATTGGCAGTAACTACTGGGAGACGATGTATGTCTGTATGACCCGTGCTTCAACCAAATTTAAGAACCAAAATACCAAGATGATACCCTAGCAGTAGGGAAAACAACGTGGTTCAGGTACTGCAAGGCAGAGTACTATGACCTGTACATAGGTTCATTTGGATTACAGTATGTGTCTACCTATACCTTTATGGCTAAGACCTCATTAGGGCCCAAATCTTCCATACAGTTCATACTGATTCAAGAGATTTCAACAAGACAACGTCGAATAAAGACAACAAATGGTAGAACAGCCGTCTGCCCTTTCAGAAAGTTCTTTCTCTTGAGAATCTCGACGTCAACATGCTTCCATTCAGATTTGTGTGTTCTTTGTCCTAGGGCACACGGAGGATGGAGATGCAAATGTTCCAGTCCAACAAAAGACGTGGGTCTGAACAATAGGAAATGATGAAGGTTGTCTTTAGCCCTTTCAAAACGTCATTCAGTGATTCCCATTGGGAGTTGAACTTATCAGAAGGGTGACAGCTTGTGAGGGGAGGACTGAATTGGATGTTGACAGTTGACAGTGTTTCTGCTTTGTTAACTGTAGTTTTATTATCCTTGGTGAAATGTAACATTTCAAAATTGATCGTGGCCAAAAATATACAAACGTTGTAACAAACGTCAAACGTGTGTGTATAGCCGACATGTATCATTGGAAACTCTACTTAAAAGGTCAGTGTACGATTCAATAGTTTTGAGAGAAGGTGCATGCTAATATTATTACATTTAGTGATTAACACTAAATGCAGTTATCAAAGCCATTGTCCCCCGGCTTTCGCATTTGCGTCCGTGTTCTGTTATATTAGGTGTTTACTTGCGCATTCTGTTATATGCCGCCTAACCACGTCGCTTGGTTACCAACGACGTCATATATTATACGCGCGCCGTATACGTCACTTTCTGAATGTCATTCGCGCCGGTATCATCGTACGGTAAACATCATCCTGTTTAAACTCGCCCTTCCCACCCTAGCTTGTCTTGTTGTCTTAACATATTTTACTTCTAATTTTACTTCTAATTTGTCAAACATTTCAATCCCGCTGTAAATGCTCATGAATAAAAACGTTATTGGTGTGGCGGGATTCTTGGAGGCTTAAACATATTATAACAATGTTCTAAATTTAGGGGTCCCACTTTTCAGATGGATCTTATTTCCCCTCCACTTATCAGTGGTGGGGACTATTGGGGCATACAAATAAATCCCTGCTTCTCAGCGGAAGAATATCTTTATTTATCATTTTGCTGCTGCTGCAACTTGCCAATACTTTACGCTGCTGCTGCTGGTGGTGGTGTCTACTCCGTAGTCACCCGATTTAACTCTGCTTATATCAAGTTAGGGACCCTACAAGAACCGCCACGCTCATGACCATTAACCCACAACTTTAATTATTTGTGTTGTATGTGCGACGTCAACGCATATTGGTGAATGTGTGTTTTGGTGATAAGTGGTTATAGGGAATATTTATCCATTCACTAAAGCTCAGTGCAATCCTTATACCAGTGCATCTTGAACCCTTAGATTACATTCCTCCTCCTCCTCCCTCTCTCTCTCTCTCTCTCTCTCACACACACAGACACACTCTCTCTCTCACACATACACACACTCTCTCTCCAACTCTCTGGAGTCAAGGTGTCAAACACAATTACCCATCCAAGCACCCGCCGGAGTCAAGGTGTCAAACACGGTCATCCATCCAAGGACTCTCAGGAGTCAAAGTACCAAACGCGGTCACTTATCCAAGCACTTTCGGGAGTCAAGGGGTCAAACACGCTTACCCATCCAAGCACTCTCCGGAGTCAAGGCGTCAAATATGGTTACAAATCCAAGGACTCTCAGGAGGCAAGGCGTCAAACACGGTCACCCATCCAAACACTCTCTGGGGCCAGGGTATCAAACACGGTCACCCATCCAAGCACTTTCGGAAGTCAAGGGGTCAAACACGGTTACCTATCCAAACACTCTCTGGAGTCAAGGTGTCAGACACGGTCACCCATCAAAGGACTCTCATGAGTTAAGGTGTCAAACACAATGACCCATCCAAGGAGTCTCTGGAGTCAAGGTGACAGACGCTGTCACCCAAGTAACGACTCCATGGAACCAAGTTGTCAAACACGGTTACCCATCCAAGGACTCTCGGGAATCTAGGTGACAGAGACGGTCACCCATCCAAGGCCTCTCAGGAGTCAAGGTGTTAAAAACAGTCACCCATCCAAGGACTCTCGGAAGTCAAGGTGACAGACACGGACACCCATCCAAGGACTCTCGGAAGTCAAGGTGACAGACACGGTCATCCAACCAAAGACTCTCTGGGGTCAAGGTGTCAAACACGGTCACCCATTCAAAGACTCTCAGGAGTCAAGGTGTCAAACACGGTCACCCATCCAAGGACCCTCCGTGACCACTGAAGTATATCCACACACCGCCATAACTACAGTTTTATGGTGAGGTAGGAGTTGTGGAGGCAGCTGAAAATGGGCACATGCCAACAGTATGTGGTGCACGTGAAGAACTAAACCGTCATTATAAACAGCATGACATACAGACTCTTCCGTGAAGATAGATCATAATAACATCAGCCAATGCTACAAACTGACTTTCATGATAGTTAGACATACATACGATACCACATGGACAGACGCCAAAATGGTAACATTCTCACAGTTGTAGATGATGTGTGGAATTTCCGCCGAGGTTTCAGAGTTATTTCTACATACACGTAGTTTGTCTTCAGCTTGTCCCACATACCTAGAGGGTCGACTTGGTTGGTTTCAAGTATTTACTACAGCCTATGATGGAGAATCAACAATAACGTCGAAATGTCGTGGATCCTAGACGTTTTCCACCTTTGTGAAACCCATTTACTGGTATGGTGTTCAACGAACTGTTCACAAATCCAGAAACATAATGTGGATGAACTGGGGATTCCCAGATAACAGATTTCTAACACACCTGAGGGACAGAACTCTGCACATTGTCTGTTTTTCTTTCACGTCAGAACTGTGAGTTTAATTCGACATAATGATGCTCTCAATAGTACGATGTTTGCATTTTAATTAATATGACCGGTTTCATTTATTTGAATATTACGAGGTTTGTATTCCAGTTCGATATGATTTTCTTCCAGTCAGTATTACGATGTTTTGTTTTCACATTACTGTGATGATGGTTCTCATTTATTTCATTATCAGATCATCCTACTCATAGAATGCACAAAGGACCTTTGTAGTAAAAGCCAAATTTGAACTATGTTCCTTAAACGTCACATCATCAATCCTGTTTCCTGCTGAGGGAAGCAAACAACAGAATATAGTGGTATCAGTTGTTCTATAAGTATCTAACTTCCGAAGTAAGAGAGGGCGCGCTTCCAAATATCTCCTAAATTAGGACACGTTTATGAGAAATACGGCCATTGTCATAATGCCACGTCACTTTAAGTTCCATGTGCTACCTAAGTAATATCTTTATGAATGTACACATTAAAAAATGTTAAGTGTTTTGAAAAAATAACATCAAACGTAAAGTTACATGTTTATTGGTTAAAAGCTAACGTTTTTTTAACAACAGTTTCACAAATCATTTGACCGTTACATTAGAATAAATTATAGAAGGTTCCATAACCGGTAATTGTAGAACAGACCCTTGATTCGAGTGACTCTGTTACCGTCACTTGTGTCGTTAAAATGCCATCCCAGTTTAAAATAATTGCACATTATTAGTCACCTCAGTGAAATCCATCTACGATTCATCAAAGTGGAAGGAATAAAGGATTTTAGAATGTAATCAAGAAAATCAAACACTTCAGTGTTGACTAACCATATCCTGGGATCAACAGTCCGTGTTATTTCACTGTCCCCAAAAGCCACCAATGCGCGCTGATCGTGCATATCGCCTTGCTAAACCCCTCGCGCTGCATGCACAAATTTACCAGTCCATTAAGGGGATTAAAGAAATGGTAAAAGGAGCCATATAATGAGTAATGTGTGACTGAAAAAACAGCAAAGAAACAGTTTATGCTTGTCGTTATAATCCTTATCGGTGGTCATTAACGTTTATGCTTTTCTGGTGTCAAGAGAACGTGAACGGGAAAGAGGGGAAACTGTCACCCATAAAATGTTCTTATGAAATGTCAGAATTTTCAAACAATTTTAAGAGTGCGTTGAATTCACCCTTTGCTTGAATTTCAAAGTAAACACGGGGCCTTGAAATTTAAGAAATTGTGTTGATATTTAAAAATACATTGAGTCAGTGTTGTATGTAACCCAACGCAAATGCCTCAAGGGATGTTTATAACGTATGTTACCACGGTCTCTTTTCATTAACTGGGGCATTGATAGTGGTGCTGAGAAATAGTGTATGTTCTTTTTCCTTAAAAATCTGTTTATTTTTCAAAGAGAACCAAAGTGAATGAGTAATACATTTACGCAATCGCTTTGACAAAGCATGACATTTTAACGAGTGCCAAAATTCCCTTTAAAATGGCATATGAACAGCGTTTTCCAGTGGGACTACTATCATAAAGGCCTTAGTACAGTTCTCCGGTAATATAAACTACATGTATGAAAAGCTGTCAGTGAACACAGAACTTGGTTTGAATAATTTAATATAAGAAACCGCGAATGATGGAATCGTAAATGAAAGTGGATGCAATTTGTGGATTTGATGCAGAAGCGTTGAATGTGTGAAATGGGGGACGTGTAGTTGGATAAATGAACGCACGAACAGTCGAATTAAGTCCAATAGTATTTTTAAATTTTTGATAGATTTGTTCTGATAATCAGATACATAAAAGCTCATAATTTCCAAGTTAGTGTAACTTAACAGATCAATGCACGTTGCAGTTGCATGATGCAATCAAACATCACCGTGAGGTGAGGTGAGGTGAGGTGAGGTGAGGTGAGGTGAGGTGAGGTGAGGTGAGGTGAGGTGAGATGGGGTATAACGTCGCACTTAAGATAACTTCCCTCATATGTATGTGTGGCTGCCTGTATTTGCCCAGGCTTAAGCTGGTGTATAGTGCTAGCTCACTGAGATATCCTGCAGCAGTTAAGCATGAATACCCCACTCAAACAAATAATACCAACTCCAGGCCGACCAGTCCTTGTTGTACTCATGAATGATGAGCGCCAGACAGGGATCAACAAGTACCATATTTTAATGTCTTTTGGTGTGACGCCAGCGGGCATGAAACTTGCCACCTATTGTTCACCGGAACAAGACAACGAAACTGAATCATGCAGTTGAACAGTATTGTCAAATATGTCCATTGCTGTACAAACTGTACAATGCAGATGTACACACTGCATCACACATTGTCATATTAACGACCCCTTTAACAAAACATCATACTTGTATAACCATTTGAAGTTTGCAAAGGCCACCTTACGAAACTCGGGTCATATTTCTATAAAAACACACACAGATTGGCAGAGCTCGTACTTGCTGAGATAATTCGTCACGAGAAAGCGGCGACGTTCCATTTCAGCTGTTTTTCATTGAAAAACAACGTAATTCAAAACCTCCATACCGGAACTGAGATTGGGCATATCTCACTTATACTTCAAGACGGGTAAACAAAATCATTGAGATTCCTTATCTATTAAAACTTTGTATTAAACTGTTGCTCCCTCGAATACGTTTATGTAGAAGTGTCTGCTTTTCTCGAAATGATCACATGGGAATTTTGCTATCATACTGAAATATTAATACAGATATATAAAATCTGATGAAACAAAATTCATAATAACTATTCGGCGGAGACGTTTTAACACAGACTGGAATTAAAACTTGTCATTCACAATTTGCATTTTAAATGCTTGTATAATGATTTAAGGCCTGATTTGCCTCATTCGTCTGCCCAATAAAATACGGTGGTCAAGTAGATGGGGCGCTCCCTCGTCAAATTCTGGTTCTATTCCCATATGGGTAGCAAAACAGCTGACCGGGGTAGACTAAGCAACCCTTCAGCAACCCATGCTTGCCGACTATGCTTGTCGTAAGAGGCCACCAACGGGATCGGGTAGTCAGGCTGGCTGACTTGGTTGGCACATGTCATCAGTTCCCATTTACGTAGATCGATGCTTATAGTTTTGATCGAGGATTGTCTGGTCCAAACTCGATTATTTACAGACCGCCACCATATAGCTGGAATATTGCTGAATGCGGCGTGAAACTAAATTCACTTACTCACTGGAAACCACGTAAAGATATTATGTAAACGATTCTCAATTAATTAATATAATTACTACAAACAAGGCTGTTTTAGTATGGTGAGGGATGAAAGACTAGAATTGTAAATCTGATGCCTAAATAAAGCTGGGTAGGACACCCGCAGGACAGGATACGCTCATCTATAAACTGGTTTGAGTCAATAAAACATGTTCATGATATGGTAGGAATCGTACAGTCGGCTTCGCACTTATGAGTGATTACACGAGGAGTCTGTCGTTCTTACTTATTGCTACTCTACACTAATCTGGTAATAAGGCTATATTAGGGTCACGGCTTATAATATATCTGATGCCTTAACAGAATTGTTCTGTACTTGAGACTCTCTTTTCAGATCATAATGTCAGTTACATACGGATCCGTATCCTATAAAAACTGGTACAAATTACTCTCTTGTTAAAAAAAATGTCATTGTACGAAAAGACACGATCGTGTATGAACATATACGGTCACTTTACATCTGCGCCATACGTACACTGGTTGTTGATAATTGGCAACGCTGAGTGCAAACAAATAAACCTAATTAGCATAATTACACGAATCTATAGTATCAGAATGCTGATGTTAAGTTAGTTTATTAAGGGCTGCCTGTGATACCGATATTGAGCTTCATTGTACGATAGAAGTAGAAGCCGTCTTGAACTTTGACATTTAATGTTAATATGTTCTTAGCAAAGAAGGTGAAGGTTATTGTGCTAGGTCGTTAAAGTGTTCCATGTATGGTGCATAAACCAAAAAACCAACTTAATTCAAACATGACTTTTATGATGTATTTTTGCATGTTTAGTGATAATGTGTTACTGCTATCATTTTGAGATACGTCTTACACGATGTCACTTTCAACTTAATTCAAACTGTGGCAAGCTGTGTGAGGAATGAATAAGACCTTGGTACATCTTGATAATACAGAAACTTTATATTGCATGTCTGTGAGCAACGATTTTACACATAGGATGAACACTAACAATATCATGTCTCAGAAAACGTATACATAAAACCTTCGAGTTTAGGCCAGACGAAATGTATGGTTCACTGTGAACTAACAAGAAGACATTATGTTTCTTTGACAATACTTTATCGCTATGGCAACATATTTTGTTTACTTGTAAATAAAAATCAATAAATAAGTATCAATCACAAAACACAAAGACCTAGATTTTCGAGATCACCTTTTTCTCGACATCAGATGTCATGGGTTCTCAAAATTTGGAAATGTTTCTATGAAAGGAAAGATAACACATTGTCCAGGGTTTGGGCGAATATGTGATGACTCCAGGTTATTCGGATTTTTATAAATCTTTCGGAATGTGTCACATGTCACACTATGCATGCACGCGGCGTAAAACTAAACTCGCTCACTCACTTAGACGATGTATGCCTCCTTATGTGAGCATTTGTGCATATACATCAACCTCCGAGTTAATATTATGAAGCTGCCACTGAAACAATGTGGAGTAGACGTCTGGCAACATGAGACATGTGTGTGAACATCTGCTTTCTTTAATTATTTCAGCAGCAGCTCGGGGACGTACAGCGAATCCTTCCCATGCACAACTGGAGGAAATAAAAGACCCCAAAACGCGAAGACCTACAACTATCCCCTGTTATTGACAAACGCCTTCAGTGTGTAATGAATAGTTCTTTCCCTGGGTTGAAAAAAAGTTTACATGGGAACTGTGAAGAACGTTACATTTTCTGTAAGATGTTTTCGGAAACCTATCCTTGTCGTTTCCTTTGACTATATCTTAGTGTTACAAAGAGGGCGTTTCTTAGACACTACCACTTAAGGCGTCTGAGAATTTTAAGAAAGCTCCAAAAGCAAATGCAGCGCAAAGAAATGTTATCTCAGTATGTACAAGTAATTCGGTTGCTCTCAGCTCCTCATCAACATGAAGCAGATCCGTCTGGGAAATTCCGTAACACGCCCATAATATCCCACCAAACATCCTCTGCCCGGGTTAATGTAGGAACTGTTTAGCCCTGATCAAGGATAATTAAATGTATGTAATCAAACTATGCTATCAAACAGCTAGTTCTAATGTTGCTCTTACCCAGAGAGGAACATGCTCAAGGTTAATGTCAATATATAGTCTGTCTTACAGTCCCTGAACCATGTTCTTTTCCCTACAGCCTGACCCTCTCTACAGTGCTAAGACTCTACATGAAGCAAGTTCAGATTTCACATGTTCAGGAAGTCCGGTTCTGAATCTCTGGCCAGCCTTTGGCTCCTTTTCATTTTAAATAGGTTTATTTGTAACTATCAAACATATATATATTCAGAGACTAAGCATCAGTCTAGTCGATATGCCACTGGCGGATGAGTTCATATCTTGCTTTGTATGCAGTCTTTGCCAGCAGATGGTTCTTCGGTGTCAGTGCAACTTGGAAGTTTCAGGACACAGTGTAAGTCTCTTTTGTAATTATAGGCTGTATGTTGTGATATGAGCAAGGGTTAAGGAGTCCTGTAGTGCAGATGAAGGATGTGCACATTGGGCACACTGTGTGAGAACACACCTCAGGCTGAGTACACTGCATGGTAAACGTGGATGCACACAGATGAAGAGACAGAAAAGGAGATAGATGAAATAGTAAAGACGTATGGGTGATGTAGATGAATCAAGATATAGATGTGACTAGATGCAGCTTCTAGCGTGTGTTTGTGCACAGAGGTGCGACTGATGGATAAATTTGATGAATACAAAACTATATAGATGGAGTGAGTGAATGACTTTAGGTTTACGCTGCACTCAGCAATATTCCAGCTATATGGTGACGGTCTGTAAATGATCACGTCTTGACCAGACAATCCAGCAATCAACACCATGAGCATTGATCTATGCAATTGGGAACCGGTGCCATGTGTCAACCAAGTCAGTGAGCCTGGTCCGCCGATCCTGATAGTCTCCTCTTAGGACAAGCATGGGTTACTGAAGATCAGTTGTAACCAGGATCTTCACAGGTAATATACATGGATAGATTTGGTTGACAAAAATACAGATGGATGAATGTATGCTATATACTGAGACACAGATAAATCCATGAATGGGTGGTGGATACGTATGCAGAGCTTACATCAAGATATATGTTTGAGAAAAGAATGACGAAAAGAAAAACAATATTCTGAACGATTGCGTGAATAGGCAGATACACAATACACATAAGCGGGTGCAAAGACCATGAACCAGATACCACAAATATGGATAGAAGGAAAAAAGAAAGATATGGATAAACATGTAGAAAAATAAGCGATAGATAAACCGACGTAAGCACACGCACATACATAGATATATGCAGATATTCCTTGAAGGGCATTCAGAAGTGAAGAACATGACTCAAAGCATGTCCGAATACTGTTTTAGATTATTATGTTATCTTAGTTACCAATGCGTGGTGATTAACGCTTTGAGCGTGCCTCCGGCGAGAAAGCACTTTATATATACAACTTTTTCATTAATGCCCGTATCAGTACCATCTATCAATCAACAACACATGATCTGTATCAATTACATGCATGCTACCGGTTACCTCCCTGCTTGGCATCCACCTACCCTCCTCTTACTCTGTTCTATACACGGTTGTTATGTATCTTCTTATGTACAATGCTCAAGGAGAAACACACATACACACACACACACACACACACACACACACACACACACACACACACACACACACACACACACAAACCAACTGTCTTGTTGAACAAATAGGAAGTTTATATCTATACAAAAAACATTGATCCCACATACGGGAGATAGAAGAATACATCATTTATCATAAACACGTGGCCTTCAACCGCAAATATAGAAATGTTGAAAGAAAAGGACAGGACGAGTAAGTCAATAATGTGAATGAATTGCAATAGAAGTCTCCAGACACACATAACACATCTACAAAAACAAAGGTATACAACCACAGCAACCAAACGCAAAGGCCTCTTGGGGTTTACGAGGCGTTACCTCGCCCCTGTTGTGAACATACGGCATACATTCGGGCACTATAAATGCCAAATTCATGACAGCCTACCACCCATGTGATGTTATTCAGGTACAACCAGTGCATCACACATAAGGTACATGTCTCTCTTTACGGCTAGACTGGAGCAATAAGGATCTCCTCAGAAGACGATAATATGTAATTGGTAACAGCTCACATGTATATTTTAATTGGTTTATGTTTCGGCATGTTTTCAGAGGGAATGGTGTAAAAAGTCTGGGTGATATGTTTCTTGATTAAAAGCCTTGATCTTGTAAAGATGCCATATTATAGCAACATAAATGTGTAATTTACACCTCACTGGACAACAATACATACTTTATTATTACGAATGATACTACATTGAGACAATGAGTGTCACAGAATTACGTCATCCAATCGGGTACCCATTTATTGCTAGGTGATCAGACATGTTTCGAACTAAGACAACAACACATGTGCTACAAGCACTTCAATATGGTGCAGGACAGAAGACCTAGAAACTCTGACTTGTAAAGATCCGAGTTCAACCCGTGCTTGTATAAAGGGGCGACTAGCGGGATCGGATGGTCAGGCTCGATAAGGCTCACCATCCCATTTGTGTAGATCGATACTCATGATGTTTTCGCTGGGTTGTCTGGTCGAGACTCGATCATTTACCGACCTCAGCCATAGAGATGAAATATTGCCGAGTGTGGCGTTAAACAACAAAGCAACCAACCAACAACCTCGAAACTCTCAGAGGTCAAGCCGAAGGTCACGGTCACCCATCCCCCTTATCCTCGACCTACGCAGTTTAACTTAATTTTACAAGACCACGTGCACAGGATCAGCTGTTGCTCATGTCCAGAACACGTCGTAGATAAATCATTTATTGTTCTATAATGGCCATGAAATGTCACTCACATGGCTGAGATGAGATACTAATAAAAGACCACCAAGGTAGCTTATATTCATTTCATGATAAATTGACCTTCTCCTACTTCACTAAGACAGTCTTTACTGCATTTGTGGGATTTGCTCTACTGTAGATATGTCCTCATTGCAAAAGTCAATGGTTTGTCTGGACTAGTTTCGTGTATTTAGAAACCAACGTCACATGACCTGAATATTACCCAGTATTGCGTTAAACAACGAACACTCATACGCACTATAGACATTTTCCTGACATATTATTCCAACCATATGCAGTCGGGTAGGCAATAGAGTAAGAGGCCCAGGTGCAAAGGTCTACTTTAAAAATGTGCATTTCCTCAGTTGGAACGATAAGACTGCTTAAATATGTCATCGGCTGTTTAAGACGTCATAAAATGATAACATGATATCTGTGTGTGGATGCTGTTTTTCTAAATTGTCTCGCTTAAAATGAAGAATAAGATGGAAAAAACGATCGAAACAATTACGGATTAACTGTGTCTCGAGAATCAGTGGTGATAGGACCTCGTAGTTACGGTCATTCTTTTTTTTGGATCCTAAACATGTAATCCGTGATTCCACGAACCTCTTTAACTTGTCTGAAAATATTACATACATCCTCCTCCTATCAGTCTCCTGTCGATATCGACAGTGAACCAGTCCCCTTTCATGTTCCCCTTTAGGAATTTCGGAGGCATCTCTTTCCAGCATTATCTTCATCAGGCTCTTGGCCTCTTTGAAGGCCAGATTTCTAAACGCGTTATTTCTGACACCTTGATAAGAGCAATCTTCGGTCAGATGGCACGAACCTGATATAACGGACATACATAAACAGCTAAAATGGTTTGGAGGTTGGTGACTGAAGACGTCATGAAAACACTTCACGGTCTCAAAGCATCCTTTGTTGAAAGTCCATACCTTGTCTCTATGCTGTTTAATAAATCACTTTCACTTTTATATACCGGGTTAAACAACTCTGGCATGGAGATTACAGCTGATTTATTATATACAGCACGTTTATGTCACTTCCATCGTAGACACTACTCTAGAAATCCTAATGAGCGGCAGTACCAAGGTTAAAAGCACACTTCCGTCAGGCTTGATATTTGATGTAGACTCTTGAAACTATGTTCCACATGTTATTAATTATACATTTAGATTTAGTTTCAACATAAACATATAAAATAGTATATCATATTTCAATCATAGAAAAATACTCGGTCGCAACGTCTTTAATTATTATACTTATCCTTAGATCTACAGAGCGGCGTTGAACAACAAACAAAAGTCTACAATGTTTGTTGATACCGATTGTCAATCACGACACTGTTCATCTGTGCTTAGCACTCTGCTAGAAAACGGTTATATTTACTGTTTGATTCCATTAATGCTATGTTGGGCTAAGTTAGCGTTTAAACAGTTCAGTCGCAGGAACCATTTTGTCTCTCTATGATTCTATTGAACTGCAGTCAAATCACATCGATACTCGCACTTCGTCAATTAATTTGGAGGGGCATTAATTTGAGAATTTACAATAGTTAATATAAATGTGTCAAACGGGTGTATGCTCTTGTCCTTTAACCATCGTGAAATTAAATGAAACCTGTCGCACTGGTTGGTAACATTTAGCTGACGCTGTAAACTAAGTCTATTGCACTGCGTCAGTTGCCTCTGTGATTTACTTCCTAAGCAGCTTGCAACAACTGGCTATCGTATATACACGGTCTCATACTGCAGCCATAATGCTTTTGTATGGTGTCGAATGATAGATGGTGTACTACCTGAACCGTTCTTGTCTTGAAACGTGTTGAAAGCATGATTTGATACAAACATAATCTTTACTTTGGAAACATGAAAATAACCATTGTTCTTCTCAATGAATAATGTTAATACTTTTTGTCAGGAACTTCGGAATCACATTCCACTTACCACACACATTCTATTATTCAAATGTACGCTTATAAATGATAAAATAAAGTCTTAACGGTACAAATGGCCATGTCTAAAATATATGTGCTTGAGGAACTATACTGATGGTAAGAAATAACTGAACAGAAATCAGTTGGTTATTTGGCATTTGTGTGTTTGTGCGTTCTTTAACACTGCTCTCGGCTTCATCATGTCATATGATGATGCCCTATGAATAGTCCGGAGTCTGGACCAGACAAACCAGTGATTGATATTATGAACAAAAGTGTAAACACAGAGGTATTTACACAAAACAACCTTTTTTCGTTTTTAAGGATTCGATTTGTTAAGAACAGGTCGATATTTCATGACATTACAAACTATCAAACTTGACTGTCGCATTTTCAGCTATAACTACAATCTGTCAGTGAAACAGTTCATGTTCTTTTTAGTGTATTTCTCAGGGTGCCAAAATGACATTTTAAATCATCTGTCTCTACAAAATATGAACGGGGTATGAACACTGTCATCATTAATCAAGTCAAGTCAAGTCAAGTAGGCTATTTGTACAAACATATCTACACAAAGTATTCAATACATGACTACACTTTGAATTCATTAGCTGTCTCAATTTTGAATATTTACATTGTTGTGAAACGTACATGGTACATAACGCTGTCATAAATTACTGCAGTGTTTCCATACAAGGATAAAATGATATTTATCTTCAATTCCATTGTCACACAACTGACATAATCGCTGACTTAATTTAATTCCCATATACCTTCCCTCTTTAACTTTTAATTTTAAAATTCCACTCAAGCGCTTCTTAAACATCTTAAAAAGTACTTTTAACAAATTGTTCTACAAACATCAGGCGGGCTTTCAGCGAGCCCACTGTACTGTACATCAACTTATAGAAATTAAACATAATGTATCTTCATCGCTTGATAACAAAGAAAACAATTTTATGGTAATTTGTGGTCTAACTAAATTAGCTTGCTAGTTATATAAGCAAACGTACTCAATACGTTTATGAATGGCACATTATCTCATTCGAGAACACTACAAGCTGGAGTCCCACAGGGTCCAGTTTTGGTTCTCTTTCTTTTCATTGCGTATGTGAACGAAATAGCCTATATACTAAATTGATTGTTTGCTGATGACACATCACTAGGGGCACCTTCCAATAACATGCAATCATTTAGTAACTATGAATTATTTCAAGCTTCTTAAGTGGCATAAATTCCAAAATATACTTCTCGTGATCACTTGTTTTTTCAAACTCGTTGGGAAATCCTTAGTGAACGTAAAAGAAAAAGAAACGGTGCTTCTTTTATAAGATTATAAACTGAGGTACAATGCAAGTCCGCTTAAATACAATTTGTTTAGAACTAATTTAAGATGAGAAGCTTCTCGTACCTCTGGTTCTCCTCATGACATTATTTTTTAGAATGTTATTTGCATACAGCGACAACGTAAAGATTTGTTTATAAATGTAAATTCTGTCGTTCACCCATTCTGCACACCCATTAAACCAGATTTATTGATATTTGATCATATTGCACTATTTCCATATGTAATTGAATTACTTTGAATGACTTTCAATTACTTTGATGACTTTGTTGATCATCTAGTCTGTCATTGATCCAGAAACAAATATATCCAAGAAACATAGGATAGGATATGTGGTAAGGCTCAATTTCCACAATTTAAGAAAATGAAGAAAGTCTCAGGGTTCCTTTTTCATGATATTTTACTTTTAATCATGTTGAACTGTTATTGTACAGACCAGCTGTTCTATTGATTCTCTTACAGATTTAATAACAATTATTTACATACTGATACTACCCATATTAAAATTTGTTACATAACATGAAACCAAAACTAGAACGTCATATGAACAAAAACGTCACTTAACGCCAAATGGATTTACATGAAGAAGAAGAAGAAGAAGAAGAAGAAGGGTTTATTTGTATAAGGCCATACGACCCATAGAACAAGATGGTACAATAGTGATCTTGGTTACCAGTTTCATTAAACAACGCTAACAGGAGCAGAATAAACATGTTCTAAGTACTTGACAAAGTTATTTATGATATTAATGTCTGATGATGTACATATGCTATGGAGGGAATAATAGTATCCATGGACCGTTTTCGGAATGTAATGCCGACGCATATCCTCATGGCGTTTACAAATATAAACAATATGAATTTCATCCTCGATACTTTTACAGTGTTTGCATAACACAGTGTCGTCATTGCAAGAGGCAATACTTCGTCTAGCATATTTGATACCAAGTGCACTAGATCCTGATCTGAATAACGTGAAAAGACGTTTAAGTCTATTACTTATGTTCAGTCATAGATATTTTTCACAAGTCAGCAGCGATTTATGTGATTTGTAAAACGACAGCGAAGGAGCATCTAGGGAAAGATGCCACTCTTGCATGGAGCAGTTGTTAATTCTTTCGGTAAACATATATAGAAACATTTTTGCATCGCCAACATCTTGGGAAATCCAAGCAGTACCAAAACCATAATGAAATAACAAATCACTGACGTGACGAGCCCATATCATGTTGCACGTTTGACTGAATTCAACAGATAATAGGAATTGATAACATTGATATGGATATCTACTTGGATGCATTCTTAATAATCTCAGCCAGTATTTAATACATTTGACATAATAAACATTGCTTAAGGGTGCCCTCCCACATTCCCCATATGCAACAGCATTAGATGATCTGTAACTAATCTGAAGTAAGAATTTGCAAAATTTTCGATGGATAATTTCAATACTTTCTCTCTTTTTAAAACCCCATATCTCGGCATCATATGTTAGAATTGGTACAATTTTTTTATCAAAGATGTACAATCCTTCTGAGGGTGACATGTCGTATCGTCTTATAAATGACTTGATCGGCCACAGTGCCTTATTAGCTTGATCGGATAATGTTTTACATGCCCTAGTCCAAATCAGTTTTGGAGTTATCATAAGTCCTAAATACTTATAAATATTGACAGTTTCCATCTGGGTACCATTATAAAACCATTTTTCATGTTTGGACAATGGGCCACCCATTTTAAAGACAACAATTTTACCTTTATCAGTATTAATATCCATGCCCCATTGATGTGAATATATATGTAAGGCGTCAATGCGACGCTGTAATCTTACGACAGTATCGGCAATCAAAACCAGATCATCTGCAAATAAGAGAGCAATGATATTCAACATATTTTCAGAGATAAATATACCATCATCAAACTTGGTTTCTAATATCGATACAAGTTCATTGATATATAAAGAGAATAGTACAGGACTAAGGACACAGCCTTGCCGAACCCCACAGGTTAAACAGCATTATATGGTGCGTGTTTTCAAACAATACCAAAATCTGCATCAACATATGACAAAGGACCAGCCGATGCTTTGTGGGAATGTTGACAATTGAAATAACAGTGTTTTACAGGACGTTTTTACAACATAACAACATGTATATTAGTAGCACGTCTGTGCAATGAATGTTATTGTTATCTAGACAATAGGCTATAACCGTAAAGGGAGAACATAAAAAATATGGGACATATGCAATAAATGGTCTTTGTATACTGTCACTGCTTTGACACAAATAATCCTATCTGACGCAGTCGGCACGAGTAATTGCTCACAATAGTTCTTAGAGAGGGTGAATGAAGAACGGGGGAACGTGACGGTCTAAAGATTCCTAACAAAACAGTAAGAGTGAGCTCTTAGACACGTTTCACAACTTAACGGGTGACAGCAATGTAAACATGTTTGATAAACTGACGGGGATTGCTGCTGATTGGGATTGCTTTCCAATTTATATGGACGTATATTATTTGGCTTGAGTGATACAATGATCCAAAGTCTATAATGCTAATATATGGCAATTACGATCATATCAGAGATAAGATCGATATGTGGAAAGGAACCTGGAAGTTTCATCTCTGAATATATATACTTTTGCTTGTAACAAATAACCCCATTTAAATTGAAAAGGAACCCCAAGGAGACCAGAGATTAAGGAATCGGGGAAATCTTGACTTGCTTCATTTAGGACTTTAGCATTGCGGGGAGAGGTTGGCTGTAGAGAAAATGATGTGGTTAAGGGATTGTTGGGAAGACTATTCAGGAGGAAGATGAATCAGAAAGAGATACAGAGACATCGACTTGCAACCATCAATACGTCCTCATCATTCACTTCAACTGGACATGCTTTAGATTCGTGAAAAAATATCACCACAGCACGAAATTTTAACAGACGCTTAAAACTTCCACTGATGACCTGGGTGTAAGGTCAGGTCAAAGGTTTCAGGTCAATTGAATGTCAACAAACAAGAGAAGACATCAAAGAGGCAGACGATGAGGCCATCTGGCTATATCGTGATTGCGACATGTTTTGACTGTTTGGGGAGACTGATGTTCTTAATTGGAATCCTTAGTAAACACGCCCAAGACATGACGGTTTGGTTCATTTTGGAACGCTCATGAATCGTGTTGGGAATACGCGCAAGAAGATTGCACAGCTCACAAGGCAGGTCACTGATAATGTTCCTGTCTACAACCGTAAAGGCAAGGCGTTGAGAACAGGATGTTTGTTGATTAGTATTTTCAGCAAATAAGAAAAAATATATATACAAGCTAAGTTTTTATGAAAAATATAACGCATTTTCATTTTATGTTTGTTTATTACGAAGGTTATAAAATTCAAATCCTCAAAACAAGTTGCACAAAGTTGTCTGTAAAGATGACGCTGATGACAAAAATAATGCCCATTACTTTCCATATGTTGACTTTGGATGTGTTCCCGTGATATATTCTGGGTTGCACAATGTACTCTGTTCTTTTTTACATACGGTGAGTGTTGTCTCTTGAATTTTATTGTAATCGCATATATCAAGAATTTAAGGATTTCTAAAATAAATTTTACTGAAATTTTGCAAAGAGGTGGTGTGCGGAGATATTCGTGTGTTGAATAAAAGATAACATGCATAACCCTTTTATTGTTTGATGACGGGGTTAAGTGACAGAATATGCATATGCTTTGCTACAAAAGAATTTAGGGCAGTACTTGAAAGCCCATAAATCGATTTTAATAACCAAGCCCCCCTTTACTGCTAGCTGACAGCAGTTAAAGCTGAGGAAATCACGCGAATATTTCCAAGACCGTTTCGTAATATAATCAACAGAGAAGGGGTCTTGTTACCACAAAACAATGAAAAAGCTGATTCCATCCTTGTCGAACGAAGCACTTAGAGGACTGGGTGGTCAAACTTCGTTGGTTGCTGTTGCTCAAACAATCACTGGTTTGTCTGGTCCGATTCAAATATCCACAGGCCGCTGAAATATCACTGAGTGTGGTTTTCAGCAAGAAAAACCAAACAATGTAACGAATAGATTATAACATGCACATGTATCAACATTCATAGGGTTGGTTTAATTCTAAATATATCCCTTTGCTTCTACCCATTACGAAAAGCAAATGTTTACGGATGGGTTTTTTCGTTTTTTAAAGAAATTATTCAGTTCATGTGTATTTCAAATATTCGCCGAATGAATAATTGAGACATGCATTTCCCACTTTGTCAATAAGATATTCACACGCGTTTCCTCACAGCAATCCCCAAGAAGCTCGGCCCGTCACGGGCAGTGGTTCAACGTGATACAATATCTGTCATGCTTTGCCTGTCAGGATGAGGTGACTGTTCTTCACTTCCTAATAACATAGCCAGCCGGAAAGGCTTTCGACTTGGGATGTGGTAATGCTAAACCACTTTAGAGATGTGGCCACAGTTTAACGCTGCCATACACTGAGCACTGTTAAATGTGATTAATGCATTTGAAACTTAAATAGTTGCAGTTGAAAAACAATATTGTCACGTTTCAATCGCAGATCTCGCTACAAATACTATCATTATACTACAGAGTTGTTAATGATATGTGGCAGTCGGGTAGCCTAGTGGTTGAAGTGTTCTCTCGTGTCACAAAATACTCGGATTCGATTCTACACGTTAGTACAGTATCCCAACCGTGGTATTTTCTCTGATATTGCTAAAAGCGAAGAAGCGATGAAAAACTATATTCACTCTTTAACTGTTGGCTGACTGATGAACAATTGCCCTTGACAAGTATTCGCCAGCTCACCACACACACACCACACACACACACACACAGAGAGAGAGAGAGAGAGAGGGAGAGAGACAAAATAAATATAACCTGGCATCATATTTTAAGAAAATGGTTAACTTTCCAAATCAGATTTCAGATAAACTGACATTTGGCCTTGATTATCCGTAGACATTATCCTGACAATCCTAACACTTAAATAGAGATAAACATACCCTCGATAATCAGCGAGCCCTGGGAATGTATGTGCTGGTTTGGTTGGTTTGTTGTTTAATGCCACGCTCAGCAATATTCCTCTTATATGGAGGCAGTCTGCAAATCGAGTCTGGACCAGACAATTCAGTGATCAACATCACCAGCATCTATCTTAGCAAATGGGACACGATGATGTTTGTGAACCAAGTCAGCGACCCTGGCCACTCTATCCCATCATTCTCCTCTTACGACAAGCATAGGATACTGAAGATCACAGGTGGGTGTGTATTGCTCGTTTGATAAAAAAAAACCCTCCATCTTTCCTATGGGCCTATTCAGTAACCAATTCCCAAATGACAAACTGACGTTTTGTACATTAAATGTAAATAATTGGTGTCTCACCCCGACAAACGATATTACATAAAGTACATGAGACCACACAGCTGTGAATATACTATACAGGAAGAGAAACGCAAGTTTCGA
Source organism: Haliotis asinina (assembly GCF_037392515.1). Lineage (NCBI taxonomy): Eukaryota > Metazoa > Mollusca > Gastropoda > Lepetellida > Haliotidae > Haliotis > Haliotis asinina. The sequence continues at coordinate 29,639,018 of NC_090286.1, read as the reverse complement.
AAAAAATGAAACCTCATAAAAGAAAGTGTTCATGTTTATGTCTTCTGCTTAAAAAAATGATAAAAAACGGTTGCGTTTCTTTTGCTGTTGAGTAGATACGTTTGAAGGACGACATAAAGACTAACAACTAGTCTCTGAAATGAACACATTTTACTGAAAAAAATCATAGTAAAATAATATAATGAAATGGAGCCCAGAGACTTCCTTCAATTTCAGACCTGAAGTTAGGGGAATCTAGACTTGCCACATATTCTAGACTTGGATGGGCCTTGTTGGATATATTTGCCTAAGGGTCTGTACGACAGACTAGACGACATATGCACATGCATGACTCTGTATGTCTGGTATCAGCGTGCCCTGTATCCTAAATCACTATAAACCCAGCTTTCTTCCGGGGTGTAGCCAGAAGGTGTAAAACAATAAAAAAAAGTTTTATTGTCATTCTCTAGTTTTATATATGTCAGTTGCCGTCGGGGAATGGTAGGTTACGTCGTGTAAAATAATATCTCGCCTACCATGATCATAGTGCAGATAAATACATGGACATGTATAAGGGCAGTAAACTGCAGTTAAAACGAATTCTTGCTCGTTATGACCGTTCTTCATTATATGTATTTCGAGTAAAATATAGAAGAGACAATGGTCAAAAACAGTTCAGTAAGTCATGTCAGTAAGTTTGTTATGAAAGTTCTTTACTGTATGTCGGTCATCTGAATCATACAGTTTTAGAATGAGTAAGTGAGATTAATTTTAAGTCGCTTTTAGCAATATTCCAGAAATATGACGACGGGTGACACCAAAAATGGACTTCACACATTGCACTCGTGGGGAGAATCGAACCTGGTTACGGAGTGACGAGCGAACGCTTTTACCACTAGGCCACCGAGTAGTAAGTCAGTTGGTTTAACGCTGAAAAGCTATTTCAGTTATAAAACAGTGCATTAGCTCAATGCTGGAGAAAAGAGATAAAGAGCAACCCTGGGTTCGAACACACAAATTCAGGTCCTGGGGTAGCTAAGGGACGCAACTCTGCATAAAAAGCTGAACGGCTGGGTCGGCCCTGTCCCATGTTGAAGAAATAGGCATCAGTTCAAATATTCTAATGTCTTCAGTCTATATAACTTTAGTTGTATAGGAAATCCATTGAAACAGTGAAGATCCAGAGTCGACTTGATCTTCAATAACCCATGCCTGTCGTCAAAGACGACTAACGGGATTGAGCGGTCAGGCTCGCTGGCCTGGTTGACACATATCCCAGTTGCGTAGATCGATGCTCACACTGTTGATCACTGGATTGTCTGGTCCAGACTTGATTATTTACAGACATACATCTGGAATATTGCTGAGTGCGGCATAAAACTGAACTCACTCACCCAATCACTTGTAATTGCTTAAATTTTAGCTTTGACCAGCTGATCAGTTACGTGCACCTAATCTCTGACTCATCGCAATGTACAACAGGCAGCAGGTAATAGCTCAAGGATAAGTACGTAAATAACACATAAAAATATACCTAGGTGCAAATTAAAATACACAGTTATTAGTATGGATACATATTTAACACACTGGTGATTGCACCGATCTTTCTTACTGTACCTTGTTGGCAGCTAAAAAAGATGATTGTGATGATGCTGATGCTATGATGACGATGATAATGATAATGAAGATAATGATTATGATGATGATCAGGAGGAGGAGGTGGAAGAGGATTGTGGGGGTAGTGGTCTGCTACGACTGATACTAATGACATTAATAATATCTACAAGTATTATACAAATGGCAATCATAACTGATAATGTTAATAATTAATAACATAGTAATCCTAACTCCATGTTTATCTGAATGTCAAAGTACATAAAGAGTAACGTAACTGTGAGGTCAAGTAAGCTGTCACCCCGTGCCATATAATGATGATGATGATGATGATGATGATGATGATGATGATGATGGTGGTGGTGGTGGTGGTGGTGGTGATGCTGATGTAAGGTGTTTGTGTTGGTGTTTGTGGTGGAGGTTGTCTACTAACGATATCAATAATAATTATAAGTAATCCTACCAGCGCGTGTATCTAAAGGTCAATGCGAGTAAACAGTAACGTGACGTCGAGGTCAGCTGTCACCGTCGTACCACATGGTGATGCTGTAAAGGCCATAACATCGTTGTTGTCGGCAGGGTCTGCTACATAGGGCTGGAAGTCGTGACAATGTCAGATCCAGCGGACCGTGAACGGAGTAATATAATAGAGCGTTTACGTCAAACATGAACATGACACCTGACTAATAAAGGCGTGTAGCGTATTTTGTAACACTCTCTATAATTCCACTGTTTCCTCTCTGCCACAAGTGCCGCCCTCTTATACTCCTTCCCGTAGGACCTCTGCTACATTGAATGTGTGCCTTTTCCGCTTTATAGGAAAGACGACCTTTCACAACGTAAGATTTATGCTGACTTGATTGGCTGCTGAGATGTCGACATTTATTTGTTAATAATAATTAATAGACAATTAAAAATAAATAAATCCTCCAGTGAGGAAATAACTAATAATAAATAACCATAAAGAAATACTTTATGAAAATGTATAATTCAAAATATTTTAAGACACACGCATATATATATATATATATATATATATATATATATATATATATATATGCGTGTCAATATCCCTACGAGTCTTTAAAAATATTATTATAGAGTTGTTCATTTTCCCAAAATATGGTAATACTTCATTTTTCAGTTGTTTATTTCATGTTTACTAGGAATATGATACCATGAGTATATGGGTTTTTTATGATATGGTGCCAAATATATGTTTATTTGTCTGTTTCATGTCAGTGTCATGACTAGTGTCAGAAAAGTGAAACCTTCTTGCGTTTAAATGATTTGGAAAGGCATCACGTCAGAGCCTGGTAGGACACGTTCGTTGTACATGTCGATATCAAGACTATCAGTTTAACAAGAAACAAACAGATCTAACTATCAGTGTTCAATGAGCTGTGATTCTCGTTACACAAACCTGTGTATGTTTTGAAAGGGCTGCCCCTCCTTCAGGCGTAAACTTACGGATCATTTACTTGTTCTAAGGGACAAAGAACTGTTATGATCTCAATGGGACAGCCTGTAGCTCTGTGTATGACTCATACATTCTGAGATAATGAACTTATTAGATATTAACATGAATCAATTTCGTCTGGATGTGAAATTGAACAGCACTAATGTGAATTAACAGACAGATAAAATCAACATTGTGCATTGTCATTAATCAAAAAGACTTCAAAATACAAATAATCCTTGTTGCCATGACAATGCACATGCTTGATTCGGAGAACCATCTTGGCGCCAATGTCACGTGGGAGTTGCAATATGAAATTGACATGAAATGTACACATTTTACTTACCTCCATATGGGAATATTACAAGAACACATATCACACAGTATATCCACGAGCTATCCATTTTGCTTATAGTTAGAAATCGACGACTACTTGCATTAGCGCTCGCTCGCTTCCTCACGCTCATATAACTGAGCGCCGAGCGGTGTTGGATTACCCGATCTTTAATTGGCTCCGTGACGGAGGCGTCACGTGACTCTGCAGGGCGTGCGGTGAGAGCGAGTGAACGCTTCCATGAGACTTCGCTATTGACGGGAAATGATTACACAAAGAAAGATGACAGTCGGGAATAACCGACACAGCATTGTGTTTGTCAACGTATTAGACGTACGTGTGTGGTCTGTTTCACGGGAAGAAGTGAAGGCCCCAGGATTCCATAATTCATTCTCGAGCAACAGTTATGAGTAACAAGCATATCGATTTGTTATTACTTATCCAAGTTTATTTGAAAAAAAAAATAATACGACTCGAAATGATCCTTCAGAGCATCAAATTGTAAGCAATGCCCGAGCATCATTGAAACGAGGCTCAGTGACTTAATTTTTTTCTTTGCATCGTCAGTATTGCAGCCATGTACCTATGAGTGATTGAGTTTAGTTTTACGCCGCAGTCAGCAGTATCCCAGCTATGAGGTGGATTTCTGTACATAATCAAGTCCGGGCCTGACTACCGTCACTCCCTTCTTGCGACAAGCATGGGTTCCTGGACATTAAGTATCACCCGGATCTTCAACGGTCCTTACAGTGATGGGAACAAGGTAGATGTTTATGCGATATCTGTCAAATAAGGACAGTAAAACAGTGAGGTAAATTGCATTTTTTAAATGTACAACAAACCATGTCAATAAAAAAATTTTCACGGGAGTATTTATTATAAATCAAAACTAGGTTATATAAAAGTAGTAACGAAAGCAAAACATGTCTAAGGGAATCAGAAACGTGTCCGAGCAATTTAGCCACTCAATACGGTGACTCTATTCTAGCAATAAAAATACAGTTATTATGAGTTTACTGTTTTCTGTAATGCGGACATATTTTAAGTTGCATTAAAACCTTGTTAGTTATCGAAGCCGTTCGTCTTGTTATCACTGGAATCTAATCACATCCACAAGCCTTACTACTGGCAAAGCAATAGTCAGGATAACACCGGCAATTCCTGCAGAATCTCCGGGACATTTGTCAGTCTCTGAATAATATCCTGAACTTCTGTAAATATCAGTAGCTATGAATTCGTGAAGATCCGGGTTAGAATAGGTTTTCTTACGCAGTGAATACTTGTCGTGAGGCGACGAACGGGATAGGCTGATTAGGTTAAGGGTGTGTCATCGGATCCTAGCAACGTGATCATGTGCTTGTGACGGCAATCACTAGAACGTCTGTTCCAGACTCGATTAATTAATGGACGCCATTATAAAGCTGGGTAATTACGGAACCAAACAAACAAAAACAACAAAGAAACAACCATATAGAAAAGAGGGCGTGTTCGTAGCATATGAATTATTGGTAATTATGCTCGTTTGGGGCGATAGGTTAGCGTAGTGGTTAAAGCGGTCATTCACGCCGGAAACATGGGTTCGATACCCTAAGTGATGCCTATTTCTTGTGTCCTTGACCTTGATATTGCTAGGATATTGCTAAAACGGCTAAACTCACTCACTGCATCTTACTTGTAATCATGATGTAGAGAACGATCAAACATACAGCTTTCAATCATAAAATTGTGCTGTTGTTTTTCTATTCATTTTCTAAAGTACAAATGAACAAATGGCGAATCGCAAAACAAATAGTGAAACCCTTTGCAGAATCACGTCAACCTAGGAGGTCTGTCGTTGTTTACACGGGAGCCATCAACAACATCTACAAACACTCATAAATAACGTTTAACGTATTTGACGTTCAACGCCATGTTTCATTTGGCGTCCAGGCTGAACAACACCGAGCCCGTATGATCACCAAACGTGATGGATGAAGCCTTGACGGAGGATGTCTCATGTTCGCTGTGACACGGGACCGAGGGCTGACATTTCAACACAAGAGCTTCCGCGGATCAGTGAAATATACACGGTGTAAAGCTTGTACATAGCTGTTGTCGTCGGCTGTTGCCCCCTGATAGACCGGTAGGAGTGGATCCATCTTGAAATACATCCTTGGAATGGGTTGTTATTGTTAGACTGGAGGGACGAGGTTTTCAGCTAATATGGTATTTCGCGCTGAATGTTAGATTGATGTTCTGGATGAAGTGAGGACATAGAGGCGTGTAAACTTTCTTTCTCTCTCGCTCTCTCTCTCACACACACACTCTCTGTCTTTCTCTCTCTTTCTTTCTCTCTCTCTCTCTCTCTCTCTCTCACACACACACACACATACTCCCACCCATTCACTCAGGACGTGGACGTGTCTCTTTCACACACGCTCTCTGTCCCCCTCCCCTCCCACCCACCCCTCCACACACATACACTCGCTAACTCTCTCTCTCATTTTCTCATACATACAAACAAGCACACTCACCCGCTCACTCACACATATCGAACTTGATTGACTAAATAAAACTAAATATATATAACTTAATTATATATATATGCATGAAATGCTGTGATAAGCGCCAGGTTTAAAATTAACAGTTATTCACTTCACGCTGTTCATGTTATTATGCTGCTTATGAAACAATGACACTTATGCACACCCTTCTCTCATGAAGTAAATCTGTCCCGTTATGCAAGCAGCCCTGCCCTTCCTACTCTCCATCCCTAGAACCTACACGCCCTGTATCACCTTCCTTCTTATATCCTTTACACTTCAAATATCCTTATCGTTTTCCACTTCACGGCATTGTCCATCTCACCAACTCGCGCATCTACACCTGCCTTTTACGTTAAAAAAACCCTCCTCAGCCAACACCCCCTTCCCTCCCAAATAATGTAGTATTTCTCCTTTTCCTCTCCCCAGCTCTATCAACACCCCGACCCTCAGAACTCATACTATCCCCAACCCCAACCCCAACCCCATCCCAAAACACACACACTCTCTCTCTCACACACACACACTCACACACACACACACTCTCTCTCTCTCTCTCTCTCTCACACACACACACACACACACACACAATCCTCCCCCAAGTCTGAAAGCACCCCACCCCTCAGAACCCACCCATCTTCACATTCTCACTGCGTAAACCAGCATTCCTACCAACTCACTTATATCTTATTTCTCGTGTTTTTCAATTTTCCGAAGAAAAGTTAAGTCATGTCGCCAGATATTACATGAAAACAAAGCGTTGGCACGAGTATACAAGTGGACCACTCAGTGGCACGGATGTGGCTCAAGTCGTTTTTATACAGAGACTGGCCTGAGGGGATGATATCTATATTTAGCATAGATAAGTACATCGGATGATTTGATTAGGGTTTAAATATGCTTATGACGTTGAGAATTTACTTAAGTGTTATGTATAGAAACATAAAACTTCTCGGACACAGTCGGTGCTGTACTTATCTAAAGTAGAGGTTATATGTGGATGACAGTACTTGTTTCAAGAGTAATATGGATTGCAGTACCGATTTTAAGGTTGATATTGATGGCAGTGTAATATGTATGACAGTCCTGGCTATTAGGCTGTTAGGCTAATATTGATGAAAGTACGGGTTTAAAAGAAAGATGTAACAGTGAGCAGTCTAAGCATGTTCTTATTTGGACATGTTTAAAAAAATACGGGTGATGAGAGGACGAAAATGCACGGACGAGAGAAAGAGAAAGAGATAGAAAAAATTGGGAAAGGAAACATACACAGACTGTGAGTGAGTGAGTCAGGTTTAACGTTGCTTTCATCAACTAGTCTCTGAAATGAACAGTTTTGGCTGAAAACAATTATGTTAAAAAATATAATGAAATGGGGCCCTGAGACTTTAAAAGAGTGATCAAACAAGATTAAATATTGATCAAACTAAGATATAATTCTGAACACATACATTTGATATTGATCAAACAAGGAAAAGCATTGGCTGTCATGCCTACCCCGAAACATACTCAGCCATATCAAAGAAAGCCCATGCCATAGCTGATTATGTGGCAAGTTTGAAACAGAGAAAACTCTCAGGACTAGATTTCAGTTATATTTTTTTATTTTTTTTCTATAACATATGTTCATTTCAGGAACTAGATGTCAGTCTACGAGCAATGCTGATCAAACAGATTAGTACTGCACAAAAATCGACACAACTACATGCGAAACAAATATATTGAAAACATGTTGAATGTATTATTATTACTATATTTATTATTATGATAAAGACTGACAATTTATTTTCTTGCTTTACGGAATTTTGTCCTTAGGAAAACGAAAGGCAGGAGGGAAAATAAAAAAAAAGTAATATTTCTATAAATACTAAAAGTATTTTACTGTTAGCAATTTAGTATGGAGTGTAATGGGACAAAAACAACACAGAAATATTTCTTGTAAGTTTACATTCTAGGCCTATAGAAACGTTACGATTTTTTATATTTTGAAAGGGGAAATCTAAGTTTTATTTTTTTTTCTCATTCTTCTAAAAAATGCAAAAACAAAACCGAGAAATGACTGGCCTAAACTAATTAAAACATGTAATATCAAATTTATTTGAGACAGTAGGTTCCTAATCACTACCGAGAGGTACATCAGACTGTATGTGTAAATGTGTAAATATGTACTGAACACTTGGAATACACAGACCGACGTGATGAAGCTTGACATTACCATACCGGAAGTGTGATTGATTTGGACGAACGTAATCACTTTGATGATGTGATTGAGTGTGTCTAATTTAAGATACTGTGATTCAGTGTGTTTAATTTAAGTGGCTTTTAAAATCATAACACAACATGGCAGGTTAGTGGGGGGAAAAGATGGGAAGGTGGGGTATCCAAGAGGTTGAAACGTTCGCTCCTCATGTCGAAGACCCGGGTTCCATTCCCCAGATGGGTACAATGTGTGAAAGCCGTGAACATTTTCTGTAAAATATGTTCATTTCAGAGACTTGTTGTTAGTCTAATACCGATTAAATATCATGCCGAAGAATTAATTTAGTTCACCTGTTTTCTCTTAAGCCGCTGTTCACGAAAGGATGGTTGCAGCTTTTTATCCTCTGACAGATCCTGGAGATTTTAATAACTTGACACAAATATGTCTGCCCCCATGTCTGTGTAATGTCTGGGCTGAGCGCGTTGTGATTTCAGTCTAGATAATCTCAAGTGGTCTCTGAAAGATATTTTGGGTTAAAATTCGTTGCTTGTTGTTTGAAATTAACTTTGTTCACGAGAAGATTACTATTAACGACATGTCTCGTAGAAACGCTTGATTGACTAGACGGCTCGGGAGTTGAATTTCAATATCATAATGATGCAAGTGTATCTGCTAGCATGTATTGGATTGTTTGTGTTTGCCGATAACACAAGCAGCCACTTCAATCCCGACTGCTGCTTTTCTTTACAAAGTCTCTTGGAAACAGATATCAACACTATGACACACACACGGAAAGTCTGGGTGAGCCAGGGGTGATTGTTATTTCGATGCTTGATACCCAATGGAGTGAGTGAGTAATTCATGCGGTGATGGTGTGAGTGAGTGAGTGTGTGGCGGTGTGTGTGTGATTGAGTGAGTAATGGAGAGTGTGATGGATTGTGTGTGTGATGGAGCGTGTGAGTTATGGATAGATCAATCGAGAGCGTGGTGGAGCGCGTGAAGGAGAGCGTGAGTAATGGAGTGCGTGGAGGATTATGTGTGTGGTGGATAGTGTGAATAATGGAGAGTGTAGTGGATTGTGTGTGTGATGGAGTGACTGAGTAATGGAGAGGGTGGTTGATTGTGTGTGTGATGGAGTGAGTGAGTCGTGGAGAGCATGGTGGATTGAGTGTATAATGGAGCGTGTGAGTAATGGAGCGTGTGATGGAGAGGATAAGCAATCGAGAGCGTGGTGGAGTGCGTGAAGGAGAGTGTGAATAATGGAGCATGCGATCGCTGTGTTATAGGTATTAATAAACAGATATATATTGCAAAGTCGCACTTGTACAATCAACTCAGTGTTCAGTCTATAGTCTTGTTACTGTGCAAAGAGTTAATTTTTATTTTATTTTCCATGTATCACGTATTTCCACCATCGAACTAGAACCTCATAATCGTTCTTAAGCGAAACAGTTGTCAGAAAGGAAACCATTTTCAAACAATTGAAGTAAATGAATGCTGCAATTCTACATTATTTAACTGATTTCCTTCCCGATCGAGACTAATGAAGTCAAAAATATAAATTTGATAGAACCAAAGAACACAATCGTCATTACGCGAAGACTTCGGTTGTAGTGTGGGATGCGATGACATGTGTTAACTAGTCAGCGAGTCTGACCACCCGATCCCATTAGTCGCCTCTACAACAAGTATGGGTTACAGATAACAGAAAACCATCTAACTCACTTTAATTCTTCACAGGTGTGTCTGTGTCTGTATCTGTGTCTGTCTGTCTGTCTGTCTGCCTCTCTCTCTTCCCCCCCCCCCCTCTCTCTCTCTCTCTCTCTCTGTGTGTGTGTGTGTGTGTGTGTGTGTGTTAAAGACAACTCTACGAATCGTTTATCCCACACTATTCATACGTATTTGAGTCAGAGAAACGTAGGCAAGGAAATTAATTTTCGGTCTCAAATTCAAGTTGCCCTCGGTAGAGAGGATGTCATCAAGATAAGTATCCAGTGGTCTTCTGTCGTTGCTAGGCAACTCTTGAAACGTTAAAGTGGTTTGCCCTCCTACAGTGTGAAAATCGTTTTCACGTCGATTGAGTGTAATGTCCAATTTCACTGTTTTAAAACCATTTTCCTCCTACTTTCCTGTTTTGAAAATCACTCAAGTTGATTCGATGATACCGTCGCTGTAGTTGAAGTATTTACGATCACCACTCACACTGGAACACAACACGTCACCTCTCAATACTCCGGACTACACGTCATGGAAGAATCCTAGTTTCTAGAAAAAAACAACTAGTCTCTGAAATGAACATATTTCATAGAAACAAAAACAGTTCATAAAACAAAATAAAATCCAATGAAAAGGAGCTCAAAGAGTTTCTTCATAACTGTGGAAATCTAGACATGCCAAGTAATCTAGACTTGCATGGGCTTTCTTGGATATGTTAGATAATACACTCGAAGCAGCCCGTCTGTTATTTATTAGGTTTTTCTTTTCTTTCGTTTTATTAAATATCGTTTAAAATATTAATTTTACCTTAGACACATCTAGAACCTTGCATGCAGACGTTAGGAAGTGGGTAGAGATATGGGGAAGGGGAGACAAGGTGATTTTAATCACCAACGTGGACACTGATGGTTTATGAAAAAAATATCCAGCACAATGCATTTTCGTTACTGTTTGATCGACATTCTAGAAGCTGATAAGCCAGTACAATAATAAAGCATACGACTGTATGGACAGTTTCTTACTTATTACTTAAAATGGCTTTTCAGTGTAGATTTTTAAACTGTTAATAACTTCTCTGTAAGAAAATATAAATTTTAAACTTTAAAGTCATATGTTTTATTAATGTCTTTTTGTTTTTCTTTTGCGGTAGGCATTTCCTTGCATTCCAACATTTTACACAAACAATTTTGGGGGTAATAAATTCCCCATACTACCCCATCCCTTATATCAAACAGCCTATCCATAACAGAAAACCTAATACACGCACTTTCCTTCCTCGTCCATATTGGGCTCCTTATGCCAGAGACTCGGGTTCGATTCCCCACATGGCTAAATGTGAGAACCCTATTTCTAAGACTCTCCGCCGTGACTTGGTGGGGGGGGGGGGGGAGGGATATTGCTAAAAGCGGGGTAAAAACAATCTCTATATATATTCCGTCACGTCTAAAGGGGTAGGAATCAAGATATCCTCACCTTTATGTACCGATTTTCAATCGACTAACAACTAGTCTCTGAAATGAACATATTTCACAGAAAAAAACTGAAACACTATGTATATATAAAAATCAAAGAAGCCCCGAGACTTTTTTCATTTTCAGAGACCCTAAAGCTATGGAAAGCTTGACATCATTTTCTAGACTTGCATATATTTGCTTCAAGACCACAAAACGCTTAGAAACACACTCTTTCACAAACAGTGACATACACAGACGGATTCCCATACGAGCTCACTGCTACGTGCAAGACCGCCTACTGGATCACACATTATAACTGAACAAATAACTGCAGAAAACACCAAAACATCTAAAGCAGAATAAATCCTTTAAAACATCTTGCAGGTCAATGACACCTAGACAATCATTCCACTAATATTTATTTACCGTTATAATCAAATTGGACAGAAACGTAAACGCATCGTTCCTCCCTGCCATACTTGATTCTGTGATTGCAAAGCGCTATAAACATATCCACGTGTGTATATACAAGTCTACAGGGCAAAGATGTCGTTGACCCGAGGATAAGCTTTACCGAAGGATCCCCTGTTTCCCAGACACCCGAGATGGTAAACATGTAACTCGAGAAGCGTCGTCTACGGGAATGCCAATGACTCCCAATAATCACAACCACACCGCTCAGATTCGCCATCTGTTTGATGATGTTTTCAAGAAAGGCTTGAGACTGTTATTATCAAACTCAGATTAGTGTATCAGCATCAGAAGTCGTCAACAGGAAAATCGTATTTCGAGTCAGTGAAGACCAACATTTGCATGCAAATCCAACCTATTAGACGTAACGTCAGTAATCCGAAACTGAATACGGCCATTGCAGAAACACTGTGTTTTCTGTATGCTCGTCGTCTGTCTCAAAGTCCTGGACTAACAACTAATCTCTGAAATGAACACATTTTACTGAAAAATGCTCGTAGTAAAAACATATAACATAATGAAAAGGAGCCCTGAGACCTTCTTCATTTTCAGAAGATGTAGACATGTGGGCTTGCCACATTTTCTAGACTTGTGTTGGATTCATTGGATATATTTGCTTCAGGGTCTGTATGACTGAGAATAGGCCTTCAGCAACCCATGCTTGCCATAAAAGGTGACTATGCTTGTCGTAAGAGGCGACTAACGGGATCGGGTGGTCAGCCTCGCTGACTTGGTTGACACATGTCATCGGTTCCCCATTGCGCAGATCGATGTTCATGTTGTTGATCACTGGATTGTCTGGTCCAGACTCGATTATTTACAGACCGTCGCCATATAGCTGGAATATTTCTAAGTGCGACGAAAAACTAAACTCACCCACTCACCCACCACTGTATGACTGACTGTTTCAAAGTCCCCAAACCACATAATTTTCCCTACCGCCTAGCCCTCCGTACAGTGCTAAAGGGCGAAACGAAGCAAGTCTAGGTTTCCTCAGATTCTGAATCTCTGGTCTGCCCGGGACTCCTTTTCAATTTAAATGGGATTATATGTTGCTATCACAGTTATATACATTGAGTGACTAAGCGCTAGTCTAGGATGTTCGTTATGTCAAGGGATGGGCTGTCCACAAAAACGACAGCGGTGAATCAACGTTCGTCAGATGGTAAAACGATATGCACTGTACGCCGTGCTTCTGAATCTTTTTGGTTTTTGTGGGTTGCATATAACGTGCAATCTGCTCAAAACCCTTAACGATGTATTTTTTGATAGTGTAAAAATGTTTAAAATATGAGATGCCCTTTTCGCCTAGTGATGCGTTGTTGCATTAAATGATGCTTTCGCTTTTCTTCGTCTGTAAGGAAGGTTTTGAGTGTACTTGCTCTTGGAGCATTATCCATTTCAGACATCGGTGTCTTTCAGATCAGCGTGGTGTGGGAAAACATGGTCCGAGACTGAGTGGGTGAGGTGAGAAATCGAAGTCTGAGGTGGATTGGTGAGGTGAGGTGGATGGCTGAGGTCAGTGAGGTGAGTGAGGTGAGAGTGAAGTTTGTGGTTGAGGTGGGAGAGTGAGGTAGGTGGGTGAGGAGGAGGTGAGGTGAGGTGAGTGAGACACGTGTACAAGGTGAGGGCTTAAGTGAAGCTAGTAGGTGAGGTGTTTGAGTGAGGTAAGGCAAGTGGGTGGTTCAGATATATGTTGGTGAGGTGAGTAGGTGTGTGAATAAGGTGTATGAGAGAGATATTCTGGTCAGATGAATGGTTGGATGAGATGTATGAGTGAGGTGTATGAGAGAGGAGTAAGTGCTTGAGATATACGTGTGAGGTACGCGTATTTGTGTGAGGTTTGTTGGTGAGGCGAGAGGGTGAGTGAGATTTATGAGGGAGGTATATGAGAGAGGTATATTGGTGGGGTGAGTGGTTGGGTGAGCTGTATGAGTAAGGTGTATGAGGTATATTGGTGAGGTGAGTGGGTGTGTGAGATGTACAAGTGAGTTATGTGAGAAAGGCATTTTGGTGAGGTGGGTGTGTGGGTGAAATGCACAACTGAAGTGTACAAGAGAGTTATTTGGTGAGGTGAGTGGATGGGTGAGATGTGAGAGTGAGGCATATGAGAGAGGCATATTGGTGAGATGAGTGGGTGAGTGAGATGTATGAGTGAGGTACGATAACAGCTTTCATAAGGAATCGACCTCCTATACATTTTATCTGCAAAATTTGTGAATTCCCGATCGGAATGGGACTTCAGCAAACCATGGCTAATTTACAACCAAATGGTTGCATGTAACCACACGCCCTCGCATTTCTGCAATGTCATTTGATTATCTGGCCCTGTCACGATTATTACAGACGGTGGTCATGTAGCTGGAATAATGGCAAAATAACAGACAAAACAGACTCAATGAAGTAATACCGGAAACTTACATAGGACGACTAGGAAGGTGATGAACACATCTTATCAAGAAGGCCAGTTATACTACGCTTATCATTGCCAAAAGCACCGAGCTGGCTGATGAAAATGTTTCCGCGTAAGATGAAAATGGTAATCAGATGGTATAAGCATTCCAATGATAAAAGAGCTCACGTCCACTTGATTTCCGTGTCGTCTTGTCTTATTATTATACTGTCATTGTCGGACTATCAGCCACACTTGTTTCTTCTAGATAAATGCAGGTGTTTGTTGAGAAAAGTGTGAATACGTTTCCACAAACTCTGGGAGCTTGGACATACAACTACAACAAAGATTTTTAATCAAATATCTGAATTCTCAGAATAAACTGAATAGACTCATAAGGTGTATGGTATTGACTAACAAATCATCTTTAATTGGCATATTTCACACATTTACGTAATATTCATCGTCCTGGTCCAAAGAAAGTATTATGAGGGCTTAAAATGAAATAAATTATAAATGAAAGTTAAACTGGATCATGCAGTGTGAGAAACGCCAGTTACGTCTTTGGTCAGATCCTGCTATTTAGAGTGGGGAGTTTTCAAGACTAAGACTATAACTTAACCACTTCGTGGGAATGTTGTGCAGCAGTCATAGCTTGTCTTTTCAGACTGAAACAGAGAAGATCGAATTTAGAATTTGAAGGTTTACGTCAACGTCAAATCCATATACTTTATCAACAGCGGTGTTAGGAAAATAGGATCTGACACAAACACAATAAACCCTTACCACTTCCAAGAGTTGATTTCTTTTACGGGGTATACCTGACGCGGATCGCTTTACTTCAGAAACAAATGTTACATCACCTTTGACATTTCCCAGCCAAAACCCTGACTTCCGGACCGGAAGTTGCTTATTGCACCCACGTGGTCTGTGGCCCATTCTCCAGTGTGTGACACGTCCTCCTTAGGGTTAGGTCTTTGAAGGGCAGTTAAAAGTGGAATGCACAGGAAAAGCATGACCTATCATGGATGTCAACGTAATTGTTGTGATGTCCTTCTTCTGCTCCTGGTCCTTGAACAAGAAATAAGAAACGAATTTTTGTATGACGAATCTGATAGTCCTCCAGGGTCCTTGAATCCGTGTACGTGTGGTTTCATTTTAAATATTTTAAAGCTTTTTAAGACTGGCTTTTGAGTGTTGTAACGACGTGTGCGTACTAACTGTGTGTAGATACAGTAACACATGCAACGTGTGGAGGGACTGGGTTCGTTGTAGATTGGATCCATACATGTGTTATGTCTTTGCCGCATGGGAAATCAGGACCCGGTGAAGCCACTTGATTTAACGGCAACCCGAATAACGTCGGCTGTGTCAGATGAATATCCTATCTCCAAACCAGAGTGAATGTGTCGTGCAAGTGTCTCCGACCTTCACCAAGAATAGAATTCAGAGAAAAACAAAATCACCTATGATTACACGATGCGATTTAGAAAGTGGGCAATTGTAGCAGCATATGTTATATTGGGGATTACACATTCATAGTCAAGTACAAATGGATGTGGGTTCGAATCTCGGATGGGACGCCACTCAAAATGTACTAGAATGCGTACTTTACTCAGAAAGTGCAATCCCAAATATAACATATGTTAAAATCTGGTCGAACCGGGATTCGAACTAAAAGCCATAGGTTTTTGTTGCTTTTTTTGACCATTCATGCTGACCCCCACAAATCTTGGATGTAAGAGCTTAGAAAGAGATGAAAGTGAAATGATAGACAGTGAATGTTAAAGGAGTCTGGTAGAGACTATACATGCTGATCCCGTAAACCAAGGATCAAGCCATAGAATCAATGGATAGGATTTGAGTATGGATAGGATTATGGATAGGAATGTGGATAGGGTTCTAGAGATATCCCAAAAGTGTTCGACGTCATCGGGGTAAGATAGGATGCCACTACAGTCAGCCAGCGACAGTCAGAAAGTGAAGACCGGTAATTATTGTTTTCGTGTGTACTATTACAAAAACATGACTACGGCATCATATTCCGACAAACCAGGGGTTGACGTCATGAGCGACGATTCTATCTTTCAGGTCACACTTTGTAAGTTTGTTGCTTAACGCTAAACTCTAGCTACACAGCGCGGTCTGAAAATGTCTGGGCCATGCAATCCAGTGACCAAAAGAATGAGCATTATGACAAGTGTCAACCAATTTAGCAATATCCCAGCAATATCATGGCAGGGGACACCAGAAATAGGGCTTCACACCCAGATCTTCGGCGTGACGAGCAATTAACCAGTGAACTTCCCCAGGATTAGAAGGCCAAGTGACCACTGCCAATGTTAAACAGAACTTGCAATACGTAAACAGATGTATTAGAATGGACTTGGGTATGCGCAGATTCGTCGCTAAATGACTGAAATTATGTCAATACGACTTAAAATTTTCACGAACCCTCACTTGCAACACGCAAGTACCTATTCTATTGTTATGTGTCCCCTAAACCTTGAGAATACACTGATAAGGGCGTTGAATTCCAATTGTTCAGTTCCAACAATACAGCCTCCACTGCTGACTGGAACCGTCTGGAGTCGCCCTGAAGTTCTTGTAGTCTTTTGAATCTCGAAACATAAATACTGCTTATAACGACAATCCCATAATTTGAGACCACCCTACTCAAAACTATCAGATTTCAGTTTTGGTATATTTTTTGGCACTCAAGGCAAGGTTTCCAAGTAATTCGTCTTAAGAAGCTTGAGTCACGTTTCAGAAAAATGCAAGTCTACCTCGTCTTACGAACCAAACGTGGCATTGCCATATTTTCTCCGTTTATCAAGGAATCCTTTGAACACAAGCTGAATGTTTTCATACTCATGTTTTTGTGATCTTTGTTATATTCGCTCTGTGAAGGTAATTGTCGCAAATACTTTGAGAGCTAATAAACAGGAAGCCAGGAAATGCTACTGGTAGCGGTAAAAGTGTACGCGAAGAAAGAGCAGATAATCAATTTCAGATTTAGACAAAAAAAGTATCTATATTTTTCAGTAAGCCATAGCATAGATTATGGATGTACCATCCATTGATTATTTGGATTTATGTGCATCCAGGCGTGTGCATGAGAGTGTGTGTATGCATACGGAGATGACAGTCTTAAACGTAATCTTCGTAACTTCATGATGTACTGACGATTATTTGGTTATGAATGCTACTTTCTTGTTGTTGTTACCACACGCTCTTTAATGTGCATGTGTAATGTACCTCACCCGGTAAAAGGGACGGTAGCCTAGATGCTAAATTGTTCATTCGTCAAACCGACCTGGGTGCATGGTGTCGCCTGCTCACTCACTCACTCACTCACTCACTCACTCACAAACTCACTCACTCACAAACTCACTCACTCACTGCTGACCATGATGCACGGGATAATCTGTAGTTTTACCTTGAAATAGACTAGAAACACATTTAAAATTCGAATATTTCATTGTTATGTGTTCGATATTCTTTTGAATAACACGTCATCAACCCCGAACACACATACATATGTCTCTTTGAAATTACAAATTTCAAAATAACATCATCCTGAAATTTTCAGTGAAGATCCGTTATGGCGTTTTGTATAGTGATGCTATACACCCGACTCATTACTCTTCAGCAGCCCGTGTGGGTTGTCACAGGCTGCTAGTGGGATCGAGTGGACAGGTTCGCTGTCTTGGTTGGGTTAACATTAGTATCCCCCTTGCGTAGATCGATGCTCATGATGCAGATCACTGGATTGCCTGGTTCAGACCCATATATTTTATCTGGAATATTGCTGCGTTTAACAAGAAACAAAAAAAATGATCCTGACATTTACAAACACTCCCTAAAATCGTCAGCTATCAACTCATCGCACTAAACAAAGACTATCCAATGATGGTGCCACGGTAAAAGACATACAACCCTTCGTCGTGGACTGGGACTGGCCAGTCTATCCGGGCGATACGGCCTTGTCTCGGTATATGTCATGCTAATGGTCTAACTCCGAAACACCGTCTTCTTTAAGAGAGACTAACCGTGAGTCTTAATGATAACGTGGACTTGATATCTCTCGTTGGAATACATCACTTGGACCAGTCAGGAATGTAGCCTAGCCGTTATAGATATCATAAGTTACTACCCCACAATGTAACGACTACCTTAAATGTATTTACACTTCGAATATAATTTATGAGTTTGCACCTGTTGAAGGCTTTCCCATTTTATAGTTCTCAAAGAGGTTTGAATATCAAGGGAGGCTCGACAGTCATTTTCAATTTCAGTTCAAATATTCAGTTTTCATATTCAGTTTAAATGTGGGTTTAATCAGTCCTTTAGCGCCAGTGGTTTGGATTAACATAAAGTGAAGAACCACTACTTCTACTCTTTCAGTTAAACGCAGCAATACACTAACGAAGGTGCAGTTCCACTAGTGCTGATTTTATCCAGAGCAACGCGCTTCAACGAATGCAACATGTCGCTCTGTCTGTACAGTTTTTCGTACGTCATCTTAACTAATAAAGTAACTTAGTTTCATCTTAACCAATAAATTAACTTAGTTTAGGCTAGACAAATATACGACTGATAGCATTGGAAATCATGGAAAACCTACAAAATATCTCAGATCACACATCAGAAATATAACCTTTAACTCAGCCGAAACATCACTATCGTTAACGCTCCGTTTAACAGTCCCAGAACCACATTATTTATTTTCCTTCCCATCTCTATCTCCAGTGTTATAGTCCTAAACGAAACAAGGTTAGATTTCCCTAGGTTCAAGAATCTGAACCTCCTGTCTCACTGGAACTCCTTTTCAATTTAATGGGAATTATTTGTTTCTATAAAAATACACATCTTCAGTCAAGTGTGTCGGTTTTGCTGCCCATTCTTAGGACCATAACGAACACAAACATTCTTTTTTGTGTAACAATACGTTAACTGTATCCATCTTCAGCGACTGTTACAACTGTCAGAATATGATGTTCCAATGTATATTACCCATAAGGGTAAAAATCAGATTGTGAAAAAATACTACTTCATTTTAGTCTTTTAGAATGTTGAATCGATGTAAAGAAGGCCATGAACTTTTTTATTGCTAAAAGCATAATAATTGTCCGCACCTTTACAATTGGTCAGGGCCATGGGGTAGCCTAGTGGTTAAAGCGTTCGCTCGTCACGCCGAAGACCCAGGTTCAATTCCCTACGTGGGTACAATGTGTGAAGCCCATTTTGTGGTGTCCCCGCCGTGATATTGCTGAAATATTGCTAAAAAGCGGCGTAAAATTAAACTCACTCACTACAGTTGGTCATGATTTTTGTTCCGATGTCGAATGAAGGGTGTGCGTAACAAAACAGCGCTTATGGCTTGCAGCGCTACAAGAGGTGAACCTTTGTGGTTTCCTTCGTTTACAAAGTGTACTCCCTATATTATGACACCTTTTATTGTATTTTATTTTATTTATTTTCAAGCAGATTGTGGCTGATATACTTCTTAATATATGTTCTTTTGAACACGACATTCATTCCAATGTTGATCTGAAGACTCTAGGGGGCGCTGTTAACATACTATGTTCCATCGGGTCAGAGATAGTAATCGGATTGTGTTGCAGATTCGTCATAAAAACGTCATCTACTTGGATTTATTAGAATTGTTGGGAACGAACTAGCGTCACACTGTGACGTTATGACGAGGATGATGAGAATGAATAGCTGCGATGATGAATATGATAATGACAGCATCGATAATATCAGCAAAGATAATGGTAATGTTTATGGTGATAATAAGAACGACTAGCACCATGACAAAAAATTCCCTTTGACTGGTTGGATAAGTTGTAGGTGCAAACAGAAATATATATGGATGTAATAAAGTATAAAATTTAAAATGTCCTTGATTTCTGAACATGGAGCTCAATTTCGTTAATTTTGAGTCTCCTTCTTGAAGTGAAATGCCACTTCCGTCTCTTGCAGCCGCCCAAGTTAATTGAATGGGGAAATATCTAGCACAGGATGTATGCAAAGTCGTAAGTGCATAGGATATGACGTGAAGCATGTTTCGATTTCCAGCGGCGCCCCTGTACGGAGGACGTTGGCCACGTACTCGACGAACGCAGAGCTGCATGTCCGCCTATGTCCGCGGATGTAGGTGCAGTAAATGTACACCTTGCGCGGTGAGCAGGGGTGAGGCGGGGTAAGATGAGATGGGGATTCCCCCATTTATATAACGACATTGGTGCACACACGTCAACACTCACTCACTCACCACAACTCAACTCAGTTCCCCTTCACTTCTCTCACTCCTGACTAGACCCGTGAAGGTCAGTGGTAGAATAAGCCTTCAGCAACCCATGCTTGCCACAAATGCCGACTATGCTTGTCGTAAGAGGCGACTAACGGGATCGGGGGTCAGGCTCGTTGACTTGGCTGACACATGTTATCGGGTTTTTTGGGGGAGGGGGGGTGGGGGGTTAATTTTTTTCCATAACGTAATAACCTATATACTATCAAATGTATTTCCTACACCACTTGATAAAGAGAAATTGATTAGGCTATTTATTTCATCAAAGTACCCCTAGTGTGTTGCTATGTACACGAAGGCAACATTGGCCATGATGCTAATTAGTTACGGTCATTGATTTGAGGGAATCACACGATCTCATGTTGTTTTATCTTGAAATGAAAGGGATACTAAATGATCTGAGATAACCTAAAACACTGAGAAGTCAAAACAGAAGTGACATCCTTTGTTCGGAGCGGTATCTTACAGATAAGCGGTATATCAAGTTCCGGAAAATAGCGTAAATCTACTTTAACTGTTATAATAATTTCCTCTGAAATGATTTAATCTGATCAATTAAAATAGTAACACTATCTGTTTGCAAGCCATACACTGCCTTCGGGTGACCGCCACACATTCAGGTTCTGTGAGTTATATGCGTATAGACACTTGTCCTACACCTTTGGGCAAACACAACAAACATGCAAGATGCTCTGCAACCTCCAGCATCAGGCATGGTAAAACTTTTCTAAACTCCTCCTTCAACCAATCTTATACTCTTCCTTAAACAATAAACTCCTTTTACCAACGTTTTAATGGTCCTCCAACAATAAATTCCTGCAACCAGCCTTATATTCTTCCTCCAACACTAAACTCCTCCTTCAACCAACGTTATACTCTTCCTCCAACAATTTATATAATCTTCCTTCAACCAATCTTATACTCTTCCTCCAACAGTAAATTCCTTCAACCAACCTTATATTCCTACTCCAACAATAAACTCCTCCTTCAACCAACGTTATAAAGGTCCTCCAACTATAAACGTCTCTTCTAACCAACGTTACACTCTTCCTCCAACAATAAACTCCTCCTTCAACCAACATTAAACTCTTCCTCAGCATTAAACTCTTCCTCCAATAATTAACATTTCCACAACATCATATTATTCCTACAACAATAAACTCTTCCTCAACATAAAACATTTAAGAAAGAGAGTTACATTACCTACCGCCTGACTTAACCATACAAATCCACAGCGATGAGAAAATACATTTCTAATATGTGAAGCCCAAGTTGTCTTGCCCATGTCATCGAGATGAACAAGCATAGTATAAGCTATTTTGGGTATTCCACGCACTTCCAGAATCCCAATACACAATACTTTAAACATGTGATTGTGAATTTATATAAACTTGATATGTCAATGATCATTGAGTAACATAACCTTCATATGTTACATTTGATAAAGACAGACATTTTATTTCAGTGATGTAGGCCACTGGCTCCTAATACAAGCAAAATGGGAACATAAATGATGCATACATGCTGGATATAGGGTGAAGACTAACTTTCAAAAATTAATTTTTTAGAATGGTGGATTTACTTCTTAATTTAATACAGTGGAGAGGAATGTACTTAATAATTTCATATTATTAATGTTGTTGCAGGTAATTAAAACGCACAAAGGTTTCAATTGTTTGTGGCAGAATCTGATGGATCTGAAACACTTCTTTCTTATTTCAGAACATTTACCACAGCTAAGCAGGACATGGGATGTCAGTAAACTTTAGGGCAGATGTGTTAATCATAGGGTGCATTTGTGTTCCTGCCGGTTTCCATTTCTAGTCTAAAGTTGTAACAGCGGAACATGGTTATAACTTTTCGTTGATATTGTAGACCAGAGGACAAATGGTGTTAAATCACCCAATAAAGATTTAAATTGTGAAAAATGTTTACATTTATATGAAGAGTCAAGTGATGAGCGCCAATCTTGAAGGAAGCCAGTCATGTTAGCATAACCATCAACACTTCCCCGGCACCGACCAACATAAACTACCATTGAAGTAATTGTAACCACTACAATAAACCAGCCGCCCCAACCCTCAACACATCACCGGTGTAACATCAATGAACGGTAGGCGGGGTCACGTAAACATGGCCTAAAATATATAAAAAATCTTCTTTGGAAAAACAGCGGGGATCCAAAGTAAAGATGAGAAAGGAAGTGAAAATAATCGGACACTGGGGATCACACAGATCCGTTTCCTGGTCCTACGTGCCTAACGGAATTTGCCGTACACACGTGTTACATAAACCCCGTGGCGGAGCAATCTGAGGACCAAAGTCTAAACATTCTCGTGTAACAACCACCAGCTCCGGTCAACACCTTTGGCTATCGATAACACCTGTTGTCCTGACCAAGGTGCTCGATCAACCCTGTTGCGGAATGAAGGTTTTCGAGGTTAAAGATGTGTTGCCCACTACAGTCCGTTTGCGGTGAAAACGTACCGATGAATTTCACTTAAACCAAAATCAAATAAAGTGAAATTAACATTGGGAATCCTCATAAATTATTTTGCCAACTGAAAATTTATATCTCAGAATTTTACTTAACTTAGGATAAAAGTTGTTTAACAAACTATCATAGACAGAAATCGTTGTTATTGCTTTGTCTTACAAGGGGGTCAGCGCAGTCGTTGGAACAGTGAAATAAATGTACGTGTGGTACGTGATGAGCGTTAACTTAGACCAACTCTACTTATTGTCGGTGTTTCAGTTAATGTGCATATCCCCTTGTAATACAGTTTGAAACTATGATCATTTGTTAAACAATTTTTATCTTCAGTTGAATAAAATTCTGAGACTTAAATTTTCAATTGACGAGAAAAAAATCTGTTTGTTGTTTAACGCCGCACTCAGCAATATTACAGCTGTATGACTGTACTCTGTAAATAATCGAGTCTGGACCAGACAATCCAGTGATCAACAGCATGAACATCGATCTACATAACTGAGATACGATAACATGTGTCAACCAAGTCAGGAAGTCTGACCACCACGTCAGACGCATCTTACTACAAGCATGAGTTGCTGAAAACCAATTCTAACTCGGATCTTCATCGGTATTAAATGAAATAAGTAAGATATGCATTGTTGTTGCATAGGGACGTATACTGTGTCATAAGTGTGTTCTGTGCCTTTCGTTTGGCAGTGCGAACCCAACAACGTGTTGAAAACTGTTCAGCAACGTGTTGATTATATTCTGGTCATTTTAAGTTTCCAGTGTTTTCGTGGTAGTCAAAGATATAATCTGGTCATCTGACACATTGTGACTACAGGTGATGACGGTTACGGTGTACTCATTCAGGTATTCAACATTTTACATAGACCTTTGCATAGGAATATTGAATAAAGGCAGCGTAGCCAATTTAGGGGCATTTGGGTAGCCCAGTGGTTAAAGTGTTCGCCCCGTGCTCAATTCCCTACATGGTTAGCCCATATTTGTTGTGTGTCGCCATGATATTGCTGTAATGTTTATAAAAGCGTCCTAAAACTAAACTCACTCACTCACGTAGGTGATTTCGTTTTTCCAATCTTGAGGTCCTCTCGCGACACAAACAGCTTTTCCTCTAACCTCTTTGGTTACTTACAGAATGTGGTCTGTTCACACTTCACTGAGAGAGAAATATTACCTGCTTGTTTCTTATGGAATCCTAGAAGGGATATTAACGTGTTGTCGCGCTCTCAAAAACAAGCTAAAAGAGGCACAATTGACTAAAGAGCGACAATGTGACAACCAGACATTTCGGCCATTTTTCACATTGTCGCTATGTCGCACTCTCGCGTTTTGAATAATATATTTACCCATTCATCCAGAGGACGACAATGCGACATAGCGACAATTTTCAAGGTCAAAATATGTCGTATTTCTGCCTCACTGTTACAAAGATCAAATCTTTAAAGTTTGCATGCATTAACGTGACCAATACAAAGTGCACTGCCTTTGATTTTTAATTACCACCAAAGAAATGGAAGTTGTGTTATTTGAAACAAACACGGTCTGAACATACAGGAAATATGAGACTTACCATTTCCTTACACAGGCCAAGAGGTCATTATCCTCGTCTATGTACCGTCCAGAGAGTGTGGCTACTTATTGCTGGTCGAATACTCGACAAACACTGAGAGTGTGTCATTAACATCGCATTGAACGATATTTAATGTTATGAGGTGCGGTAACGCAGTTTAATTTAGCTTTACGCCGATATTTAGAATATTGCAGCAATATCACTGCGGGGGACACGAGAAACAGGCTTCGCACATTGTCCCCATGTAGGGAGTCGGATTTTCGGCTAGACATGAGGATAAAACAACTGGGTGTTCCCACCCAGGGTATCCATCACAGGGCTATTTCAATATAACACGTCAGAGCGCACATACGCAAACACCCCTACAGACAGACAGACAGACAGGCACACACACGCGCACGCACGCACGCACGCACGCACGCATTCAAATACCCATTAAGTTCAGGATTAGAATTAGTATTCAGCAACCTGTGCTTGTCGCAAGTGTCGACTAACGGGACAAATTGCTCATTTGGGTGACACGTCATCGTATGCCAGTTGCAAAGATACTGACGTCAGTGATTTGATCATCTGTCGGTGGTTATTTATCGATTATTTACAGATCTCTGTCATGTGACTTGAAAATTATTTGGTGCAGTGTTCACAGTTGTTGAGTGCAGTGTTCACAGTTGTTTAATACAGTGTTCACAGATGTTTAGTGCAGTGTTCAGAGTTGTTTAGTGCTATGTTCACTTTAGAGCAGTGTTCACAAATGTTCAGCGCACTATTCACAGATGTTCAGTGAAGTGTTCACAGTTGTTCAGTACTGTGTTCACAGATGTTTAGTGTAGTGTTCACAGTTGTTGAGTGCAGTGTTCACAGTTGTTTGGTACAGTGTTCACATATGTTTAGTGCAGTGTTCACAGTTGTTTAGTGCTGTGTTCACTTTAGAGCAGTGTTCACAAATGTTCAGCGCACTGTTAACAGATGTTTAGTGTAGTGTTCACAGTTGTTGAGTGCAGTGCTCACAGATGTTTAGTGCAGTGCTTACAAATGTGCAGTGCAGTGTTTGCAGTTCCGTAAAACAGAGACTTTTTCTGAAGAATAAAATCAGGGACGTGTATAAAATTTCGCTAGTCGTGCCGGGGTTGAGTTGCTTTGGAATGTACTGTAAGATCCCCTAACCCTTGTTTTGTCTGGACCATAGCTGTTTTTATTTCTTTTTGTTACCACAGTGGGAAAACTTCCATTTGTCGGTTGTCCATCCTGAAGATACTGATATAAATCCTACTACTGTGTTGACACGCCATGTACGCTTCTTGAAAAATACGGACGAACGTGTGTACACTTTCCATTTATGTCTGTACAACAGAAATATCTTCTTTTCAACACAAGGCTTCTTTGATGAGGATGTTTATGTACAAATGGAATTATTTTCTGAAGATGAAGATGAAATGCTATCTGTTTTCTGGGGGTGAACTAGTAAATACGATATTGATGGAAATGTAGGATTGGCCTCTTCTGTAAATACCTATATTCCTTGCTTCCCTCACAAAACTGTACATTCTAGACTTCATTTTTCTTTGTACATGCAAATTTATATATGCTATACGAATATGTTGCTGTGGTTCTGTTGCTGTAAATATTTCATGTACATGTTTACAATGATCTACGGACCACAATCTAGAGGAAATAAAGAGATTCATCCATTCGTTATAATGACAATAACAAATAGGAGCAGTGGTTAGAGGTCAGCGTTAAGCAGAATAAAAACAAACAAACGCTTATACAGTCAAATGTGGCTGCATAAACTCAATAATCTAATAATGAAACCTGTATCATCACCTCACCGAATGTAAGTGCGACAATAGTACCTTTTCAACCAAACCAATTTCTAATCACAGTTATAACACTTACACCGTTTATGGTAAAACAGATTAATTTTATTTTTTCTCTTTTAGAGACACGGGGATGGTGTGATAACCTAGTGGTTAAATCGTTCGTCGTGAAGATCCGGGTTAGTTTGATATTCAGTAACCCATGCTTGTCGTAAGAGGCGACTAACGGGATTGGATGATCATCCTCGATGACTTGTTGACACGCGCCATCGTTTCCCGATTGAGAAGATCAATACTTATGTTGTTGATTACTGGAGTGTCTGGTCCAGACTCGATTATTTGCAGACCGCCGCCATATATCTGGAAAATTGCTGAGAGAGGCGTAAAACTATACTAACACAGTCACTCTTTATCTTTTAACGTATATTGCAAGACCGGGGATAGGATCATACACCATCATCTCACCCGGCAGACTCTCGATCCATTAAACCATGGACACGATCACTTTCCACGCTAGACTGTCTGACCGAGTCATACAGTTCATCTGCTGAACTGGAATTGTGTAACCATGACAACCCTGAGACATAAAAGCTCTTTTCGTGTTTTTTGTGAACCATAACAACATAAAAGTACATAGAGGGCGGCTAACAGGATTGTGTGGTCAGACTCGATGACTTGGATGGCGCATGTATGTGTATTCCATTTGCCTAGACAGATACTGCTGATGTCAAACACTGGATTTTCTCGTCCAGACTCCATAATTTTCAGACCGTCGTCATGTTATTGGGAAACTCCTGAGAGCGACTTTACACAACAAACAATCAAATAGCAAAACATTTTGAAAATAGGTCCTACGTAGATGGCTTGCCATGTTTTATTATTGTCTGAGAGAAATCTCAAAATAAATGATGTTAGAATGGAGAGGCAAAATCATGTCCTTTGGTCCAGACAATAGTATTCTCATTGTGTACGTGAATTGGCATATTACAGTATTTTACAGCCGCTTCATACACTTAGCTCAATGCCGTTGAAGGGCAAATTGTTAGTTCATATTTCAAGACTCATCGTCCTAGTAATAATGTAACAAGTACTTCTATGCATATACAAACATATTGTCATGCCCGTGCACGTGCTTCTGTTAAAACACGTTTTCATACCCCTGCCTCTATCTGAAGGCATTGGCATATCTGTGCTTCTATCAGAACATATTGTCATACCCTTACTTCTATCAAAACACATTGTCATGCCCGAGCTTCTAATTGAACGCATTGTTATACCCGTGCTTCTATCTGAACGCATTGTCATACCAGTGCTTCTATTAAAACGTCTTCTGCCCAATCTCCATTGCATTCACAAGCAATATCCTGCCGAATTTCCATTGAGACAATGACGTTTTAACGTGTAGTGTTTTCTGTCTAAAATGAGAAATATGTACTTGAATATTGAATGCAACGTGAAATATGTTTGATTCTTATCCATCTAAGTGTACGATCGATATTTTCCTCACGCCAGCTTTGACATCTGAACATGAAGCTGTAATCTCGTGACAGATAATATGGTATGGAATTTGTGGTTATATCATCTTAGTCGTCACGTAGGTTTCAATACTTGTACTGAGGTGTGTTGATTTGTCAATACTCACTGGAGTGAGTGAGATTGGTTTTACGCCACTTTTGGCACTGTTGCAGTAAGATCACAGCGGGGAACACCAGAAATGGGCTTCTGACATTGTGCCCATGTAGGGAATCGAACATGGGTCTTCGGCGTGATTAGCGAACGCTTTAACCACTAGTCTGTCCCACCGCCACAGTGCACACTAGAGTTGGTGCTGGCCTGCCAATACGTATCTTTCCCAGTGAGTAACAAGGTTTATAGGTACAAATACGTATATTTGTTTTGAAAAAAAAGAAACATTTTTGAATAACTGTTCTGCTTTCAAATTTCATTCACTTGATCTGTGTTTATTATGAAACACAGCATCGAAGTTGAATTCGAATCTCTTTCGTTGTGTTTCGAGTTTAGAACAACATCGTGCGTCTGTTTTGACATGAATTTGTCATGACGTATTTTTTTCTGTCTGGATGAAGTCAGCATATATCAATACGTTACAAAACCTCCTGAACCATAATGTACATTCTGCAGAAATTGGAGACTTAGTAATTATCACATGTGTCACATATTGTATTGGCGAAACCTGCAAATCTAAATAGGATGTTATTATTTAAGCTGATCAGTATTTGTAAACAATTTTGGAGGGTTTAGCCGAGAGTATGTCTACGACGTGTATACTTCATGGCTTATTCAACTCAAGGTATGATTATGACGCGTATATTTCGTGGCATGTTATGCAAATATATATTAATGACGAGTACACTTTGTGCCGGAGCTTTATTGCACTGTTGTTTTGTGAAATTTGAAAACTTACATCACTTCGTACAAGTATTTGATCGAACGTATGATGGCGATGAAGTCGCTTTGCTTCGAAAACATTTTCAAGCTGACCTGACCTCAAGCTTGTGATCGTGTGAAGGGTAAGTATGTGTATAGGGGAGCAAGAAATGTGCACGAATACATTCATGGCACTAAAAGCTCTCTTTCTGATCACCACTAGTCATACTCACAAAATTACGGAAGCGTCTTAGGGTCACGGTGAAAGGTTTTTAGTCTCATTATCTAAGGTCTACGTAGGAGATACTACGTCCTATTACGACATATTATCACCTACGTAGGTGTTACTATCTCCAACGCAGGACGTATGATCACCTACGTAGGACATATTATCTTCTGTGTAGGACTTACTATCTCCTACGTAGGACTTATTATCTTCTGTGTAGGACTTACTATCTCCTACGTAGGACTTACTATCACCTAGGTAGGACATATTATATCCTGTGTAGGACTTACTATCTCCTACGTAGGACTTACTATCTCCTACGTAGGACTTATTATCTCCTGTGTAGGACTTACTATCTCCTACGTAGGACTTACTATCACCTACGTAGGACATATTATCTCCTGTGTAGGACTTACTATCTCCTACGTAGGACTTATTATCTCCTGTGTAGGACTTACTATCTCCTACGTAGGACTTACTATCACCTACGTAGGACATATTATCTCCTGTGTAGGACTTACTATCTCCTACGTAGGACTTACTATCTCCTACGTAGGACTTATTATCTCCTGTGTAGGACTTACTATCTCCTACGTAGGACTTACTATCACCTACGTAGGACATATTATCTCCTGTGTAGGACTTACTATCTCCTACGTAGGACTTACTATCTCCTACGTAGGACTTATTATCTCCTTCGTAGGCCTTATTATCTCCTGTTGGAGATGCTCGATATATGTTAATATACTCAACTTAATTCCCCCAGACACGGAAACCATTTCCTTTTTCACTGTTTCAGTCACTGTTAGAGTTTACAGCCATGTGTTTCATATACGTTTGGAGTCTACAGTTACGTGTTATATTTACCATTAGAGTCTACTACCATGTGTTTCATTTACTCTAAGAGTCTACTGTTTCCTTCAACATTAGACTCATGTGTTCAACTATACTACCCATCAAAGGTTTAGACTCACTAGTGTACATGTAGTCGCATGCTTCAGTCAACTGTTCGAAACTACATTTTGCAAAGTATTCCATACGGTTTGAAAGTACAGTTTAGACTGTTTAGACATGAACTGATGTATAATAAAACAAATTCGTAACGTTGACAAGATTATTGTCATGCGTTCAAGAAACTCGGCACCAAAACGCAGCAGTTCAAATGTACGCTATTTACACAAAATTCAGCAATTTGATGAATCATCCTCGTGCAATTAATCTGCATATGGTTTTGCAGTTGTTTTCCCCATGTTGGTGGAGAAATTCATCTTCGTTGTAACCGTGTATACATATATAACATATAGTGAGTGTTTTAAGGGAGTCTAGACTTTTGATGGGTAGTATAATTGTTGTATTTTACTTTTATGTGATGGACCGACTGTTGTACTTTAATGCCTCGCGTTCAGTTTGCTCTGTTGTTGCGCGTTGATTTTAGTTCACCGTTACATGTTGCACTTCGTTACATTTTCCTTTATGCGCTGGATATTTCAGAGGCAGTTGCACATTAGTCATAATCTGCATGAACAGACGTGTCTTGGACTATCGGTGGCACTCTATGCGTACTTATATCCTTATACTTATATCAAACAACTATAGTGACAATCTTTTGCCTTTTTTAAATTCCGTATCGCTTTACGCCGCATTCAACACTTTTCCACCGAACTCAAGTCAGCTTGTAAACAATCACGAAAGATCAGACCACAAACGAGCGTTATATCTGATCCAACCTAACCTCATATGAAGACAAGCAAAACTTTCATAACGAGAATTTCATACCAGAAACTTCTTCCTTCCCTCCTCTGTCAGTGTGTGTACGTGCGTGAGTGCGCGTGCGTGTGTGTGCGTGTGGTTGAGAGAGAGAATATCCATATTTGCAGTTAGATCAAGGTCCACGTCACTCAAACGTAACACACACACATACACAAACACAGACACAGACAATACCAGTGTGTAGTAACACTGCGTAAGTGTCATGAATATGCATGGACGTGCATTTCTACTATTAACGTCCTGCATAACCAAACATTTCTTAATATAATAACCACACTTCAAAATCCGAACTTTCAAAAGGATATGTTAAGTACTACATAGCAGACGGTATGTCCCACGTAGGAGATACTAAGTCCTTCGTAGAAGATAGTACATGTATGTCCTACCCAGGAGATAGTGACACCAAAAAGGTTTTTCATCGTGGGTCAAGTACGCTTCGGTACTTCCATATAACATAAATATTACTCTTAAGTTTAGTTTTTAAAGTGTTCATATACAGGTCCATTACACATCTACAATGAATTTTCCTTGGCGTATGGGCAGACTAACTTTTGTGAACGGGTGGATGGAATCTTCGTTTCTTCGGTTGTGCTGCAGACATATAATTAATACATATAATTTATAATATATAGTTTATAATTAACGTCGATGCGGCTTACACAACAATCAATCAATGCATGCATATAATCGTGTTGAGTATTGTAGCAACACGCATATCCAAAGTCTTAATATTTTACTGAATCTGAAATCCAATACAATATTTTCAACATTTGAAATCCATTGTATTAGTAGGGTAAGAAAACGATTTGAAACATAGAAGCACACTTGACAAAATCCAGGACGGTAATGGTTTCTGTATCAGGTGAACACCCCACTCGTGTCTGTAGCTTCCTCAAAGTGGTAAACGTATGACCCGCATCGCCCTGGGCTATCCTCCCACGGTGACAAACGGTGTTAAACGCAATCAATCGCTTATACATCCTGACGATGGGGTAGCCTAGTGGTAAAGGCGTTTGCTCGTCACGCTGAAAGCCCGAGTTCGGCTCCTCACATGTTTACAATCCGTGAAGCCCATTTCTTGTGTCCCCCACCATGTTATTGGTCAAATATTGCTAAGAGTGGCGTAAATACTCACTCGCTCATTAATTGTATGTTGGGTTACTGCTGGCTGTCTAGAGTACGATGAGCATATTAATTACGTGAAAGACGCCCGATGCAAATATTAGTATATAAGTTATAGCAAAAGTAATAATTAAAAGTTGTGTTCTAAAGCTAGTTCGAGAGGTATGTGTACAAATAAAATAATCCAATACTAATTAGAATGAGCAACTGCGTGCTTCCAATAATAATCACTTTGCTATGAAAGGCAGCGCCATTTGGTCTGCCAAGGATCCGCTGGTTGTGCAGCTTCGTCTTGATATCATTTCGGTCTGATGCTATAAAGGGAAAGGTCACTTCCTATCTGCTATCTCTCACTTTACTGAGATATATTGTGAGCAAAACATTATGTCAAGTGGCGTTTGGCTATCAGTCGTTTTCAAAAACGGGGGATATATATGACCCACACGGAGGTGGGGGCAATATCAGTCCTCTTCCAATGGCATCACCATGAGATGCTTCTAAAGCACCACCTTCTTTCCCAGAAACATTTGCCACATCCTCCATAGCTGTTACGTCACCTCCTCCTATCTCATGTGGACCAGACACACTTACCACGTAGTTATCACCTTCTGATACAGCGTCTTCATCTCTTGTTTTCATCGTCACATACGATCCAGTGATATCATTGCCGATTTCAGCTCGTCCTGAAGAACCGGTCGCTCTGTACATTATAGTTGTTCCACCCTGATGCCCTTTTATGTCGGATGTAAGTTGATGGTCGTTTAGTCTTCGGTCATCATTGGCACTGTTTAGGAACACATGTCCATCGTTGTACATCTTTGATTCATCCAAAACATCATACACTTCCTCGCGAAGATAATCATAATCATCAACATCTGGATTAGTTTGGTTGTTGCTGCAGTAGCGCTCTCTGGAACTGTTGTTCTCACGATGAGGGGTTTTCGACCTGAAGGATCAAGTAATCTATTGTTAAAAACTTGACAGTGATTTTTTTTTGTGCAGGAAATCATAGAAAACATGTTCATTGAAGTACACTGGAAACTAGCTGGAAGAATATAGAAGTGGAATGCTCCTTGCATGAGATGTTCAGTCCTTCAGAGATACTTTGGCTTCGAGTAGAAACGCGACACCTACTGTAGAAATTGCGAAAAACTAATTCGAAAACTAATTCACTCACTCGCTAAAGAGTAGTAAGAAGGCAGCGAAGTTACAATGGACTTTAACGAAGATGTCAAGAGCTTGAATATTAATACATATTTCTTATAACTAAAAGATGGACTAAGCATATATGTGTTTAACACTTGTAATCATTACCAGGTGTTCACCTTATACTTCCATATGTATATTTCTAAATAGGGTTTACGAACCAGAAATGAAATCTGTTTTATTCAATGTGCAAATATATAGTTTTCATCTACAATGAGTCCAAAAGCAGATACACAAAAATTACCTTGATATATACTGGACAAAAATAGTTATGGATATATGCAAATTTAGGAAATACGAATAATGATATATTTATTCGTTGACGTACTGATAAAATATCAGTCAAAAAGATATCAATTTCCAATGACTTATTTTGTCCAGTAAATTTCTCAAACTGAAGATTCACCATGTCACCTGCCTGCGAAACCCCTGGAGCAATTTCAACATGAATACGTTGAAAAATATAGGCGTAACATACAAAAACTAAAATATCCCCAGAAATATGACATATAGGCATACTGTTAAAGATGTTAGCTGATTATTTACACATTGATATAATATTATTGTTTGGAAACTCGTATATTTATATATGGATTGGGATAGAGAACTTTCACAATGGGCACATTGGCCATTTCACATTTTCAGTATTATTGGCCATTTTTTAAAATTTAGAATGGGTGACGGCCCTTGTACCATTAGTAAACTTCAACATTTTAATTGGTCATTTTTCTTTCTAATGTGTAAAATGGCGCATCCCACTTCCTTTCCCAGTCCCTGTCTATAACTATATTTTCTAGAAGCGTTGTGACGCGCACGTACAATCTCCAAACGAAGTCCGTACGATGGTCAGAAACACATTCGATGTTCGACCCATGAGAGCCAAACAAACGTGCAAATCTCTCTCACATGCATAATTCCTGTTAACAATTTCATATAAGGCAGCCAAATCCTGAAAGTTCTTTGTACCTTGAATATGACGCATTATAATTTTCAAGATTTTTAAACAATGAATTAATGCCATAAACGATTTATGATCTGAAGATTGACGTTATTCTCCTCGCCAAGGGAATGCAAATGTATGAACATCCAATCTAATGGTCTCAATATCGACGTAACGAGGTGAAAATGACGTTATTCACCAAACCAAGGGAATTGCAAATACATGAACGGCCAAGGTAATGGTCTCAACAACGGCGTAACGAGGTAAAATGTAACGTTATTTACCACGCCAAGGTACTGGTCTCAATTAGGACGTAACGAGGTAAAACTTGATGTTTCTTTACTACGCCAAGGGAAATGAATATTCATGCACGGTCAAGGTAATGGTCCCAGTAATATCAACCTAACGAGATCCCATTGCAAATCAAAGCGTTTGGTACTGATTGCAGTTTATGTCCTATTTCTCCTGTTCTGGGTACTCTCCTTTGTGTTGCCACAATAGCATTGCAATGTCCAGAAAATGTGACCCAAATGCTTCGACAGTAGCCAGTTTAACACCAACGTCACATATGGCTGAAACTGAAAAGAAGTCACATATCCTCTAAGTCCAAACTCGGTTGTAACGTTATAAAGCCTTGTGGGTTGGCCCATTTCAGAAACCATGATTTGTCTTATAGATATGGAAACCTCTTGTGGACATGCATTCCAAAGTATCCATAAAACGCAAAACCACAAATCAAACGGAAGAACCATATAGAGTTACTAACTAAAACAATTGAGATTTTGGCTATCACACATGGATAGAGCTTTCAATACAGACAGAGATGTGTCAGCGGAACTGAGACAAAGAGGTAAAAAGGTATACGCATTAAAGTAGAGACACTTTAGAACTGGGACAAAGAGGGAAAACGGTGTACGAATTGAAGTAGAGACATTTTAGAAGTGGGACAAAGAGGTAAAAACGGCATGTGCATTAAAGTAGAGACATTTAGAACTGGGACAAAGAGGTAAAACGGTATACGCATGAACGTAGAGACATTTAAGAAACACATTTTAGATTTAAATGTATTAATCAATAGAATTCAGTGTACAGTCTTCACTGATCATTACTTACATTGACCTTCTGTAGACTACCACAGCCACAATAGTCGCAACAAGAAGTAAGATGACGGGAGCTATTGAGATGTACACAATCGTCATCGTAATATCTGAAAATATTTATCACACTTCTTTATAGATATGATCATTTAAAGTCCTAACGGGTACATATTTTACACACATTATTTGCATTGAACAAAAACTACATAAGTGTGTGTCAGATACCATGTATACAACAGATGGTTGTTTCGGAACGTTGACAGTGTTCGCTCTTCAACCGTTTCCTCACATGAGCACAACGTGTGAAGCCCATTTCTGGTGTTCCCCGGCGTGAAATTGTTGCAATATTGCTGATTATCACTACTGTGTACCAGCCAATCACGCACCAGAACTTTTAGCTCAACACATAGATCTGACACCAGGTATCTAATATATCTGTATATTCACGTTAATAGTAAAATACGTGCACATGTTCTTGCCTCATCTGAAATAAGAGGAATTACCTACTTGCTGTCATCTGTTGTTTCCACCAACCCTACTGAAGCTATATCGCGTTCAAAATGCGTTACTAGACACAAAACACTTCAGACGGAAGGTTCAAATGACAGCTATGATATCCGCATTAAATACATTACCATCAACAATACATTTCTGTTTTTTAATATTTCTCATCATCATACTTTCTTAGGACTTGTAGTATATTTTGGTTCATTTCAGAACTACAAGAGTCATAAATAGAGACGACAAAACCCTCCCCATTTTCGTAAGACATTTCTGCTGAAACTGGATAACACTTGTGGTTATATCACGAATATGTGCTTGTTTGACGCCGTATTCAGCACTATTACAGCAATACGAAAAGGTCTGCAACCAGTCTGGACTAGACAAGCTAGTGATTAAGCAACACTGAAGTACACACGAACCGTCTTGTGTTGGCGTTGTGGACACACCAGTTGCTGTAGTAGACGTAGGCGATGGCTTGTCTGGTGTTGGTGATTGCGCTGTCGGTGGTGATATCGGTGACGTTGAGACATTGCCGCATACTTTCAGAGTAATAAAAATAAAAAAAATATTGTAGGTGTATGTGTATTAAATTGTCATTGCATAAAAAGACAAAGAGCTGGTAATAGGTTTAAAACGAACACAAACATTCGTGAAAACACAGCACTATCCCGATGGTAACGCAGCAGACTGAAAACTTCGTACGAATCGTTTATTTTTGAAAACGTGAGAAAAACGTTATTGTGGGATATGCACGTGCATACTTGTGGCCTAAATACCAATGTTTTAGACTAAGCAAACATGCATTAACCAAAACACAATACCACAAAAATGCCAAAACTTACACAAGCGCAACGAGCGAGAGGGCGATTGGCTTGTTTCACACAGAGTTTACCAATGTGGCAAAGGTGTGCGTGCGTGCGTGCGTGCGTGCGTGCGTGTGGGTGAGTGTGTGTTGAGGGGAGTGGGGGAAGGGTGCGGTGCTGCACAGCTGGCAAGAACCTTCACCTGCTGTCAGTCCACCATTAGCACTTTAATGAACCACTACCAGCAAATAGATCAAACCCAAGACCGCTCAAGTGCGGGAGGACCAATAGACATGGCAACGACCGAAGACATCCGTCAGAGCCACCTCTGGGAACAGATTTTTGCGATGTCAACGGTTAGCTCACCACTCCCTCCGTAGAATTACCTTGACCCGTCTACACCGTCAACGCAGACTGCAATGAGCACGAACCTTATAGATGAAAGCCGGTATATAGTCTGTTCAGAAACGACGGCAGAGTTCTGTGTTTCGACGTAAAGGAGAGCGAAGGCGTCAAATTGTGTACAAGAAGTTCATCAGTATGCGTCATGGTATTGGGCGGCATTTGTAACAAAGAAGACTGCTTATCATCCGAGGAATGCCAGGGATACAGGGATGGAGTGTTAAGACCGTTTGTGGTTCTCTGTATTCGACAAAAGTAAGAGGAGTATTTTTTCCAGCACCACAACGAAATGCCTCCCACTGCCAGAATTCGTACGTCTGCCATCAGAGTTCACCGTCCCTTTCCCTGGCCCGTCGTTGGACACCGGTGACAGCAACGTGATTGGGAGAGAGCTCTGTTCACAGAGAGTCCTTACAACATGTTCCGAAGTAATGGGGTGACGTAGGGGTGACCAACTGTAGCCAAACTGTGTCTAAGAGTTGCAACCTTCTGGTCGGGCGGTGTTATTGAATGGACGTGAGATGTGGTCAGCAGAGATCTTGTCATCCTTCATGAAAATTTGATTTGCTCAAAGGTAGAGAGACGAAGTCTAGAGACCACTTGTGTTACCATTTGCGCGTCAATGTTGGCGGGGTTTGATCTTTCTAGAGGACAAGGCGCGTCCGCATACTGCCAGGCTCCGAGTAGACCACCCCAAGAACGTGAACATCAGCTTATTGCCCTGGCCAGCGCGATCTGCGGATATGAATCCGATAGAGCATCTCTGGATCATCTTGACAGAGAGTTGAGACAACGGCAACATCCACCAACAAGTAGACAGTAACATTTTATTTTGACCCCACGTCTCTTGTGCTTGCTTCCGTGACCAGATTACCATTGACTGCACATTGGTGATTCTGTGTTATGCTTGGTTATGCTTGGTTGAATTGCTAAAGTTTACGTCAAATGGTTCTGACTTTTCAATGTAACTATTTATTTTATGTTTTCTCACCCTGACCCATGAGGACTTTATGGACATTAAATCCTCTTCTTCACTATAAAATATATCAGGGTAAAGCGATGGAATTTACAATTTCTTTCATACTATTCGGTCCGTGCGTCTCGAGAGGCGCCACTTCTGGGAATAGATTTCCGGTGATATGCATGTATTCAAGGACAAGTTCATTTTCCATACTGCACAGCCGCAAAATATGACTTCACTAAACTGGATCAATTCTACTACTGGGCTGCACTGTGGTTGACAGATATACACCTACTATTCATGTAACATAGTCCAAGTGTTTTTCTATCGTTACGCATGTCATATTTTACTTCAGAGTCACGCAGGCGCTTTGTAAAGGTGCTATCATCACTGTCGCATTTATAGTCATTGTTGAAATGAGAACGGCAATTGATTAAATGTCGAGAGTGTGATGGAGTGAGTGTGTTACATGCTATGCAATAATCGCGTGGAAGCGCATTAAGAATGGGTTTTATCAGCAAATTTTTTAATAAATTCCAGTCGGAAGATTGAACTACAGCACGTTGATAGTTTAATCACTGCTATCTTGACAGTGGACCATTCAAAAGTACATAAATTTTGTATGCACAGTATTGAATTACACAGCTTCCGTTACGTCAAGGGTTATCCGATACGAGCTATGCAATGTTCTTACGTGTGGTATCGCGGCTCAGCAGTAATACTTTACACCTATGTTTAAAAAATGGTACAAAGTTGGGAAGCTATCAGCAGTTGTAATACCCCGAAACGCTAAATGTATTTTCCGATATATCGCGCTATATCGCACCACACTTCTCCGAAAATAACTATTGCATTTCTCTCAGTTACACTAACTATTAGCTCCCAAGGAGTCGTCCATATAATTTATTATAAAAGTAATTACGCAATTAGATTACAATATTAAATTAAATAGTACAAGTCTAAAATTTGTGATCGTTAACCTCATAGAGTTACGTCCCTTGGAGCACCCTTTACGAATATCCCACGCACAACTAGTGATTGAAACTAGTTCGAGAAAAGCCAATAAAATCCGCAAACAACACCGTGTGCTACAGTTTTCGCAAGACAACTAAGTGAGTACATATGCCCCAATATATGTACGATATAGGCCAAAATATTGTCGAAAATTTGGGACACTGTCCCTTTAAGAGACACGTGACATCTATGCCTGCATATTGACCGGCATATTCCGCGAGCAAGGTAAATGCATGATAATATTTGACGGATGTTAATTTTCTCTTGCATTCATTAGTTGTGTCATTGAACAGAATCAGTTCACATTACTTTAAAATGCGGGACAGTCCAACACTGAGTCGTTCTCACAAGCCTTTTACTTGTATTCGTGTATGTGTAAAATGTTATTCACTTAGGCAAAAGTTAATCATGCATTCATATTTAGCAAACTTTCCAAAAGAATATGTACCCGTATTTAACAAACTGACTATGATTTTTATCAAATCACAAATGTTACGAGGGTGTGGATTTTTTTAGTAATTTGTATAATCCATGATTAGTTGATAGTTATTATGGATCATATTTCGCATCATATGTTTTCAATGGCAATAGTATTTTAGCAGTACGCTTTTTCTGACAACGCTCCAGAGTTGCCTCCCTTAACTGGTTGTTCGTCTTGTTGACTTCCGGCTAGCGAGAAAGTTCTAAGTGAATGGCGATACAACCACGCTTTGCTCGAATGTTCCCGACACTGTGTCGGTATGTATAAAGGCCGGTTGTGTTGACGGTCATACACGGACGTACACACGGAATTTTCATTGAGTTGTGTGCCTCTGCCTATCAACGTCTCTTTGTCAACAACATGTGCTCTCTCACTGAAAAAACCGCTCCATTTAGTATATCAGGTCTGTTTGTAATACCAAGATTCTGGTGAGTTAATATTTGATATTTGTGACCCTTTACATTAGACTTGTGATTCAGTTGCGTTGTACTAGAAATCTGTATTGGGATTCACTGTAACCTGCTCATTGTTTGCTCAATATATTTTTGAATATTTTAGACTTGACTGTGTTATATTTTGCTGGTTCGAAGGGGATTCTTATACCTTTTATCAACCGTAACACAAACTGCATAAAACACTACAAGAAATCTGTCATGCTGGGATTGTAACAAACAGTGTACTAAAGAAATGTCAGAAATAGATTTAAGAGCTGTTTTAGGATGTTACTGCTAATTGCACATGTCGAAATAACCCACTTTGGCCTAACCGGACATTCAGTGGGAAGTGCAAGAGGTAATTCGAAAAGCATGTTTACTCGTGAAACCGGGCAAAACTTGGGGAAAATACCAGTAGCTGCTAAAAACAATAACTCAGACTGTAGTTGGCAATTAGGTCGCTCCGGCAGGTATGACGACGAATTGTCGACTCACTTGGTACGAAATGCATGAGCTGCCATCACGCACAAGGGGTCTTCTCAAAGATATTTTGTGCCTTTTCATGTGTCCTGACTATGTCTCGTCTATTGATTAACATCTTACGTGTCTTTCTTTCAGAAAGATTATGCTGAAACTTGTAATTGAGCATGGTGCCCATAGAAAAGAGGGTGTTTGGGTGTGTGTCTGTGTGTCTGTGTGTGTGTGTATGTGTGTGTCTGTGCGTGTCAGTGTGTGTTTATGAAAACATGCATGAGGGAGTTAGTGAGTGAGTGGTTGGAGTTGTTAATCTTATCACTTGGGATGAGGGTGTGGGGTGGGAGGGGTGGGAGAGGGGTTGTAGTCGGGGGATGTGGTTTCAGATAATGTAGATGTGAAGGGTATGGAAGGTGGTTGGGTTGGAGTGAGTGAGTGAGTGAGTTAATATTTAACGTCACATCGGCAATATTGCAGCCATATCGTGACGAGAACATTGTTGGTAAAAGGAATTTATGCATATGGTAAAAACCTGTCAACGAAGGACAGTAAAACAACTAGAGTATCACAATAAGTATTAAAACTAGCGTGAAAGGGTAAAACCAATATCACTATTCGGACAGTACAATATATAAACAGGCTATAGATCCCCAACAAGTGAAGGTAGGTCACCATACTAGAAGTCATGGGGACTTACAGTACTTCTGCTACCTGCATGGTCCCTAGCTGGATTTACACCATCCCCTCAGCTGCTGGCGATTGTATGCCACAAATTAAAATGACAGAAATACTACGGCTAAAAGATGGAAGACTAAATTTGACTTCAAATGTTTTGGGACTTACGTACCCTCTCAGGAGGACAATAATTTTACGGTACTTCAGCCCCTCAGTTACTCAGTTACTAATTCATCTTCCAATCATAAAATACTTATCTATTTACATGTCAGTCAATAAATTCAATTCTTTTAAAAATGCAATAATTAAATGAGAACTAGCGTTACTAAAAAGGTCCTTCATAGTTCTTGATTTAAAATAATTGTCTCTTGTGATGGAATATTCAACACAGTCAAGCAAGACAAGTTTCACAAGGGATGCAGAACGGAGGATCGTCACCTTTCAAAAGGTATTCATGGGTATACCTGATGTGGCCAATACGACATCGTCGTGTAATGACCTCTTCAAAACTGGACCGACAACCCAAGTAGGTGTAACCAGCATATGGTTTTATTTTATGTAATTTATTGATACCTACTTGGGTTTCCCACTTCTCCTGCATCAGATCACGGATGTAAGATTTAATGATAGCTTTATAATCGCATTGGGAATATGAAGTGGTGTCACAGATTTGTTTAGCGCTGCCTTAGCAGCAAGGTCAGCCAATGTGTTACCAGAGATTCCAGCATGGCTGGGTAACCAACTGAAGACGATGTCGTATTGGCCAGTCGCAAGATAATTATAAAGTTCAATAATTTCTATTAAAAGTGGATGTTTACATGATAGGTTTTTAATAGCCTGAAGTCAAGAAAGAGAGTCAGAAAAGATTATGTATTGTTTATGTTTAGGATGTCTTTGAATACATTTAAGAGCTGTTAATATGGCGTTACCTTCTGCTGTAAAAATAGAACTATTATCTGGTAATCTAGAAGATATTGTTCTGGATCCAATGACAGTGGCACAAGTCACCTCGCCACCGTCCTTGGACTCATCTGTAAATAAGGTTTTATAATTGCTATATTTATGTTTCAATTGATTATATTCTTGTTTATACTGCAATTCATTAGTTTCTGATTTGTAAAATGTAGTTAATGTTAGGTCAGCTTGTGTCCTAACCAACTACCAAGGAGGAGAAGAAAGAAGACGGGAAGGAGTTATTTTTCCCAATCTAATGCCGGCCGAAGAAAGAAAGGGTTTAATTCTGTGCCCGACAGGTGGAACAGGAGAAGACTTTTTGTTGTACAAGTCCTCGTAGAGAGGATTGAAAACACAGTTATATGCAGGATTTGATTCGTTAGAGTATAGCTTTGTTATATACTGTAAAGATAATTTTATACGGCGTTGCGTAAGAGATGGTCCATCGGCTCCAACAGATAGACTGTCAACAGGAGAGGTTCTAAAGGACCCAAGACAAAGTCTCAGACTTTGATGTTGAACAGAATCTAATAATTTTACGTTGCTGTTGCAGGCTCCACCATAGACGATGGAGCCATAATCAAGTTTAGAACGGACAAGTGTTCGATATAGATTAGAACTTTAATGGGAGTGCCATCTAGAGATAGTTCAGGGTCTTTATGTGGTTTGTATTTACGACAAAAATGTATGCAATTACTTTTCGATTTAGAAAATTTAAAGCCGTTTTCAAGACACCATTTATTTATTTTGTTTAAACACAACTGCAACTGCCGCTCTATGGTATTCATATGTTTACCACGACAAGAAATATTAAAATCATTCACAAATAACGAACCATCAATTGAATCATTTAAATCTTTCGATCTTTATACTAAAGAGTGTGACAGACAAAATACTGCCTTGTGGGACACCCTAATCCTGATTGCAATAATCAGACAGGGTAGAAACTACGCGGACTTGAAATTGTCTATCATTTAAAAAGTTGGCTATGAATTGCGACAAACGACCTCGCAAACCGAAGTCATGTAAGTCTCTTAAAGTACCATATTTCCAGGTTGTGTCATATGCTTTTTCTAGATAAAAAAGATAGACACAGCGTGTTGTTTATTAATTAGTGCGTTTTTAACAAATGATTCTAAACGCACTAAGTGATCGACAGTTCTTCCTTTTTTACGGAAACCACATTGTATATCTGTTATGAGGTTATTAGTTTCCAAGTACCAAACAAGTCGATTATTTATCATGCGTTCCATGGTCGTGCAAACACAGCTAGTTAGTGAAATAGATCGATAATTGGAT
Organism: Haliotis asinina; assembly: GCF_037392515.1. NCBI lineage: Eukaryota > Metazoa > Mollusca > Gastropoda > Lepetellida > Haliotidae > Haliotis > Haliotis asinina. The sequence continues at coordinate 29,595,927 of NC_090286.1, read as the reverse complement.
GGATCCGTATGATCACGTCCAGGTTTAGGTATTGGTACTACTATGGCATCACGCCATGAGGGAGGAAAGTTACCCGATGTCCAAATATCATCAAAAATAGGCAGGATTCTGGTAAATGCTTCAGGAGTTGATAATGTATGTTATCAGCTCCTGTAGCAGTATCATGAGTTTGATCAAGAGCAATATGGAGCTCATGAATAGAAAAAGTTTCATTATAACCTTCCCCATTATCTGAGTTGAAAATAGTAGTTTTCTTTTCTTGTTGTGTTTGATACTGCTGGAATTTAGGTAAATAATTAGAAGAGGAAGGGTGTTTAGCGACGGTTTCACCAAGTTTATTTGCGATATCGGATTTATCCGTAAGTAACTGATCTCCATGTTTAAGATGATGGACACTAGATTCAGTACCTTTATCTTTAATTTTCTGGACCATATTCCATACCTTGGACATGGGTGTCCGAGAATTTATTGTAGATACATAATTTTGCCAAGATTTGCGTTTGTTCTGTTTAAAAGCACGTCGCGCTTTAGCATTTAAAATTTTAAATTTATTTAAATTATGCACCATAGGATGGCGACGGAAATAATGTTCTGCTTTTTTCCTTGCCTTCCTAGGTTGTTTGCAGTCATCAGTGAACCATGGTTTTCGAATATGTGGCACTGCAGAGGACTTTGGTATACACACATCAGCTATGGAGTTCAGTTCATTAGAAAAGCATTTAATAGCATCAGGAACGTCAATAAAACGTTCAGGTTTATGTTTTTCACCACACAGTGTTTCATATAAAGCCCAGTTAGCCTTTTTAAAATTCCGCCTTGACGATGGAGGAACATCAGATGGAGTTACAGCTTTTAATATAGTAGGAAAATGGCCACTTCCACAGAGGTCATCGTGGACTGACCATTCGAATTCATTAAGTAGTTCTGAATTTGTGAGTGACAAGTCGAGAGCAGAATAAGTCCCTGTACCAGGGTGTAAATATGTGCTGGAACCATCATTATAAATACATAAATCTTTGTCAGAACAAGTCCTCCAACAATTTACCTTTAGTGTTTGTAGTTACACTACCCCAGAGTCGGTTGTGCCCATTTAAATCTCCCATTATAATACTGGCCTTCGGGAGATGGTCATATAGAGCTTGAAGATCATTTTTGGCAAACGTCGAAGATGGCGAAATATAAAGAGAGCATAGTGTAAACGCTACATGTAAAGTAATTCTCACTGCAACAACCTGCATATTAGTATGAAGTGGAACAGGGCTTTGAATAACGTTTTGACTGACTAGATGATATGCATTAAAATGACGAAGGTCAAATGTACCTGTTTGTTTTAAATATGTCTCATGGAGACATATCGCTGAAAGTGTAAAATCTTGGACTAATAACTGTAATCCACTGTACAATAGTATTGGAATAAACCAACTTTTGGGGTGATTTATTGGAGATCTACCCCGCACTCTTTAGTAGGGCGACAAGCTATGTGCCCTAGAATGGACGTTTTCAGAAACGCTCATGTCTTCAAGAGACCCATATTTATTAAGCAATTGAATTTTATATTGTGCCCCTCTAGGAGCACTGCCACTTTGTTGTTTTGAAGCATCAGGCTTTGGCTTCGGTTTACGTTTCACCGTTAGCTGTTGATTGAGACTTTGAGTGTGACTGAGATGATGATTTGTGATCAGAAGACGATTTTGAGGTACTAGGAAGTGATTCCTCAGACTGTGATGATATAGCAGGGTACAAAAGCTGTGGAGAATCGCAATTTACTGAAGTCAAGGTAGTTTGGCTGTGGTTGATGTTATTTTAGAACTAGACCCCGATGTTTTCGCTGCTGTAGCATAGTTTTCTGGAAGGTCAGGTCTCTTTACCAATATTTTAGCCTCCGAAAAAGAGATCAAGTTGGTTGCTTGCTGCTTTTCCCGCACTCAACTAGCAGGGCACCGGAACGTAAACGTCTTATGTTCTTCACATCCCCAGAAATACCTTGAATACCCTTGGATACAGCCAAGGGGTTCAGCTTTAACGGTGTCTTGTCAGGAGTCTCAATCACAACGAAACGCGACCAATACTCAATCGATGCAGACGGTCTATGGTCAGTATCAACACGGTCAATATCAAGTGGACGTTTTGTTTTTTGGGATGGGGTTTCATACGCCATAGTTAGTGTAATATGGTTCATCATACGAGCTCCCCACCCTCCACGGAGTATCACATGGACAATGCTATAGCAGCTTGCAGCACCAAGGATACCCGGATGACATACTCCAGGAGAAGAATTATAAAGAATTAATCCACAAGATTGGCCCATGAGTCATCGCCCTCTGGGCATAAGACTCTAGGCAAAATTCAGAACTTAAAAATACATTCCAAAACCAGAAAAGTCGATGAATAATTCAGCCAAGACCGAAATCAAAAGTCCAAATAAAATGTGTGCAATATATATAACATATATATAATCCATGCACAAGGCTTGGCATGACAAGCCGATTGGTTGAATCGGGCCCATTGAACCACCCGTCTATGTGAAGTAAGCGCCAAAGTGGTGTGTTGGGCAAATGAAACGCAGTTAAAAGCCCATCTGCCCTCAACCACCAGGATCCCGTCCTCCACCGACACGGGACGCAACCCACGTCAAACAGGTTGCCCAATTTAGTCGCCTCTTATTACAAGCAATGGGGTGCTGTGGACACATTCTGTCCCGGGTCCACACTTAGCGTCCACACTTAGCACTTAGCGTTACCCAGCACCCACCACGAGGAGTTGGCTCTTCATGGGTGCCTGTTTGGTTGAATGTCAGAGGTTGGTTTGTCTGCGTTTTGATGCCGTGAGTGAGTGAGTGAGTGAGTTAATATTTTACGTCACATCGGCATTATCTCAGCCATATCGTGACGAGAACATTTATATGAAATACATGCATGTGGTAAAATCTGTCAACGAAGGACAGTAAAACAACTAGAATATCACAATTTCAATTAAAACTAGCATGGAAAGTTAAAACTAATAGCACTATATAGACAATACAATATAAAAAACAGACTATAGATCGCCAACAACAGAAGGTAGATCACCACACTAGGGACCATGGGGACTTACGGTATCTTTGCTTCCTACATGGACCCTAAGCATAATAGGTTATGGAAGGGTATGGAAGTTGGTTGGGTTGAATGTCAGAGGTTGGTTTGTCTGCGTTTTGATGCCGTGAGAGGTTTGTAAGGAGATGTTTGTATAGCTTGGGGGTTTATGAATTTACTCTTTTAACAGAATATTTGTAGATGTTTGTAATCTTATGTCTGGGTGTCTTTTTGGCCAGTAATGGCTCGGTCAGTTAAAAATGATTGTACAATGTCATTTTATCTACCTGTATACGACACCAAAACATACTTAGTCTATTACAATCATATACACCTAAAGGATTTTTGCAGGCAAACTTTACGGACTCCCTAAATCCTCACCGTTATCCATAACGTTTGTCAATATTGAACTATCCTACTTGTAACATGACACTACTTACAATGCGTTGCCCGAAGCTACAAGGACTGCTTTCAGTCGCTACACACGCCGTATAGCATTCGCTTTGAATTATTTCATTCAGTCATATTCTGTACTTCAATGGGTTCCGCTGGCCTACTTCTCGAAATAGTACTTGTAAGCGTCCCAATCATGAGAGAAACTACGATTGTATCTACCTGTTCAGGCTTTATTATCTACTGACCAATGTGTCATTAAAGAATTATGGATTCATTGTCCACTCTCTCTCTCTCTCTCTCTCTCTCTCTCTCTCTCTCTCTCTCTCTCACTCTCTCTCTCTCTCTCTCTCTCTCTCTCTCTCTCTGCCACTTACCTCCTGTGATTGCCAGGCACAGATATACGCCCAGATGTCTCTTTATCGTCATTACGTACACAAGATAGCGTCCCACAAGCACTTGAACATTTATTCCACGTACGTCAAATGTTAAATGGCCGAAATACTTCAGTATCCTTATGTGTTATCCCTAAAGTATTAAAAGTCGGTATATCTTTGGAATTTCTTCGCATGACACGTACAACATGTATAAATTACTTCCTGGTTCTTTCAAACACTATGTTCTATTCAGAACCAGGGCTAAGCAGTTGAACAAGTCAGCCCACATGAAGTGTAGCGTCCGCGCACAGCTGTTATTTACCTTCAGCGAACAAGATTCACGCAAAGGTTTCATTACGCCGAGTGTTGAACATACCCTTGAATAACCATTAACTTAAAGATATGCTTGTGCCAGTGGTACTCAGTCTATAAGGACCGACTCACTCAGGCGTACTATGTGTATATTCGACTCACTGTACGTACTATATGTATATTCGGCTCAGGACTTTTGTCGAAAAACCAGTGTGTAAACTTTAGGAATCCACGTGGCGAATTCCAGAAAGGTTTTCACATCTACCGGTGGTTCTACGCAATTCTGCCCGTGAAGGTCCAAATTAGGATTTTGGGCCTAGATTTTCGAAGCTCTCTTAGCGTTATTCGTAAGGTAATGTTAATGTATACCACTTATGACTATCTTAGCGCTAAGACAGCTTCGAAAATCTCTGCTCTGGCCTTCAGTAACCCATGCTTGTCGTAAAAGGCGACTGTTGGGATCGGGTGGTCGGGCTCGCTGACTTGGTTGACAAATGTCATCCGTTCCTAGTTGCATAGATCGGTGTTTATGTTGTTGATCACTGGATTGTCTGGTCCACATTCGAATGTTTACAGACCGCCGCCAACTGGAAAATTGCTGAGTTCGGCGTGAAACTAAACTTACTCACTCACTCACTCACTCACTCACTGTACGCAATGCAGTCATTATCTCAGAAATGTTTTGAGCAGTGTGTTTATTTAGTCAGCCGATTTAAATTACAGGTTGACGATACTAGAATTGCACTTAACACACGGGGACAATCTTTCCAAAAATCCAAGTTGACAAAACCACCACACAAAACGTAGATGTACACATTCACCATTTATGACACCTATTATGAAATCTAGATATTCTTTGTCAGTATGCATCCTAATAACAGGAGACTGAATGCCAATATGCAGAGGTTGACCTCCATAAAAACTCATCATTCGAATAACAATGAGAGTCGAAACATTTCACTTCCATGTAAATACAGATAACACTACACGTAGATTCACATTTGCCTGTAATGTACAAGGCAGATTTTTGCTGCCACATGTACCGTTATATATGGGATCAATCTTTTTTCAGGCATATCAATATGATTAACGAGACATGTTCTATAAAAGTATGATTTTATCGACAGATTCTGAAGATAGTATTAAACATATTCCAGCAACGTCAATAAACGCAATAGATAAGCGTTATTGGGTCTACTTCGTTAAATGAAATCTCTCCACTTCAAGCGCCAGGTGCGTCTCGTTACGGAAGCAAAATCGCCTGCAGCTGGATACGGAGATGCGTGTCCACAGCAGGTGTATTGTTAAATGTATCTATTACAATGCTATCCAAGTATTGGTCCATAAAATCTAATATTATTTTGACAAAAGGGATTGGAGTAGATTAGTTCATATAGTTATTCTGGGTAAAGCATATGTGTTTTAGCTTTGTATCCAAATATTCCTGGATAATATTTGTGTTTCAACATAACTTACGTTCGTGTTCGCCGAAATTAGTAGATATTTAGGAATAGAATTACATTGGGGACAAAATATTTAACTGCTGTTTTGGAAAATCTAAAATTGTTTCCCAAGATTATGTTCTGAATATGTTAACGTGAAAAAAGATTCTAGGCCTAGAAGTTTCGTCTATACATGCTGATTGATGGAGTTATCTTGTTTTCCCAAACGGGCCTTGTGTCGATCTGAGCTGTACGTATATACTGAGGAGATAAACATAATGTATTGGAAAATTAGCGATATATAACGAAAATATAATAGCTATATATTTCGCGTTCGGTTTTACATCATTTTTAGAGATATTATGATGTCGTGACATACCTTTGATTTTCCAACTCAGTGTGTTTATTTCCATTCTACCATAGCCGCGTTACTGAGATTTTAAAAAATACACGCGTGTTGGAAAAATCAGAGGTACATAACGTGATTAAATACCTCTGAATGAAAAAAGATTCCAGGCCTAGACGTTTACATGTTGATGTATGGAGTCTGTTATCTTGGTTTTCCAAACTCGTATCGAGTCTACGTATATATTTAGGAGATAAACATACTGAATTGGAAAATTAGAGATATATAAGGAAAATATAATAGCTCTAAATTTCGCGTTCGGTTTTAGTGAGTGAGTGAGTCACATCGGTAATATCTCAGCCATATCGTGACGGGAACTTTTAATACTGAAATGAAACATATGCCTATTATAAAACCTGTCAACGAAGGACAGTAAAACAACTAGAATATCACAGAGTAGAATATAAAACTAGTAACTATACCTAAAACAACTTATCTATAGAGGACAATACAATATAAAACTGGGCTATAGATTGCTAACAACTGAAGGTAGATCACCATACTAGGGACCATGGGGACTTACAATAAATTTGCTACCTGCATGGACCCTAGTTGGATTTACATCATCCCCTCAGCCGTTAGCAATTCGGGAAATCTAGCCATTCAGTTAAAAGACACTTATTCTACCATTAAAAACATGGAAAGTTTGAATTTACTTTGAATGTTTGTGGACTTACGTACCCTCTAAGGACAATAGTTTTACGGTACTTCAAAACCCTTTGAGGATACAGCCACTAACATGCACAGTTACGAATTTAAACTCCCAATAATAAAAAATTATCTATTTACAATTCATTTAATAAATCTAATTCTTTTAAAAATGCAATGATTAAATGAGAACTGATATTAGTAAAAAGGTCCTTCATACTACGTGATTTAAAATAGGTATCCCGTGTGATGGAATATTACTATTCCACGCAATCAAGCAAGACATGCTTGACCGTGATTCTTTCATCACAAGGGATACAAAATAGAGGATCCTCACCTTTCAAAAGGTATTTATGCGTATATCTGGTGTGACCAATACGACATCGGCTCATAATGACCTCTTCAAATCTGGACTGACAATCCAAGTAGGAATAACCGATATAGGGTTTTATTTCATGTAGTTTATTGATGCCTACCTGGGTGTCCCACTTCTTTTGCATCAGATCATGGATATAAGATCTAATGGTAGCTTTATAATCAGAGTATGGAATAAGAAGTGGTGTCACAGATTTGTTGAGTGCTGCCTTGGCAGCAAGATCGGCCATTGCGTTACCGATAATGCCTACGTGGCTTGGTAACCAACAGAAGACGATGTCGTATTGGCCAGTAGCAAGATCATTATACAATTTAAGAATTTCAATTAAAAGTGGATGTTTGCAAGAAATATTTTAATAGCCTGAAGGCAAGAAAGAGAGTCGGAATAGATTATATACTGTTTATGTTTAGGGTGTCTTTGAATATATTTAAGAGCCGTTAGTATTGCGTTAGCTTCAGCTGTAGAAACAGAACAGTTGTCTGGTAATGTAGAAGATATTGTTCTCGATCCAATGACAGTGGCACAGGCCACTGCGCCACCGTCCTTGGGCCTATCTGTAAGTAAGGATTTATAATTACTATATTTATGTTTTAGTTGATTATATTCTTGTTTATATTGTAATTAATTAGTTTCTGATTTTTTTAAATGCGGTTAATGTTAGGTCCACTTGGGGCCTAACCAACTACTAAGGAGGAGAAGAAAGAAGACGGGAGGGGGCTATGTTTTCCAGCTCAATGCCGGCCGAAGAAAGAAATGGTTCAATTCTATGTCCTAGAGGCGGGACAAGAGAAGATTATAAATCCTCATAAAAGGGATTGAAAACACAGTTATATGCAGAGTTAGATTCATTAGAGTATAATTTAGTAATATACTGTAAACTTAACTTAATACGGCGCTGCTCAAGAGATGGTTCATCAGCCTCAACATAGAGACTGTCAATAGGTGAAGTTCTAAAAGAACCAAGACAATGTCTTAGACCTTGGTGATGGACAGAATCTAATAGTTTCAGATTGCTTTTGCAGGCTCCACCATATACGATAGAGCCATAATCAAGTTTTGAGCGGATGAGTGGTCTATACAAGTGAAGGAGGGTAGTCTGATCCTCCCCACTTTGAATTAGAAACAACCTTTAATAAATCGAGTGCCTTCAAGCATTTGGCTTTTAGGGATTTAATATGGGGCTAAAAGGTGAATCAAATATAAGGTCCAAGAACTTAGCCTCCTTGACAATTTTGATAGAGGTTCCACTTAGAAATAGTTCTGGGTCTTTTTGAGGTTTATATTTACGGCAGAAGTGTATACAATTGGTTTTTGATTTAGAAAATTTGAAGCCATTTTCAAGACACCATTTATCTATTTTGTTTAAACACTGCTGCAGTTGCCGTTCAATAGTATGCATATTTTTACCACGACAAGACATATTAAAATCATCCACAAATAACGATCCATCAATTGAATCGTTTAAAACTTTTGATAAACTATTTATCTTTATACTGAAAAGTGTGACAGACAAAATACTGCCTTGAGGAACACTCTGATCCTGATTGTAATGATCAGACAGGGTAGAACCCACGCGGACTTGAAATTGTCTGTTATTTAAAAATTTGACTATGAATTCAGGCAAACGACCTCGCAAACCAAAATCATGTAAATCTGTCAAAATGCCATATTTCCAGGTTGTGTCATATGCCTTCTCAAGATCAAAACAGATAGACACAGCGTGTTGTTTTTTAATTAGCGCATTTTTCACAAATGAGTCTAAACGCACTAATTGATCGACAGTACTTCCTTTTTTACGGAAACCACATTGTATATCTGTTATAAGGTTATTAGTTTCCAAGTACCAAACAAGTCGATTATTTATCATGCGTTCGATGGTCTTGCAAACACAGTCAGCTAGTTAAAGAAATCGGACGATAATTGGATGGATCCGTATGATCACGTCCAGGTTTAGGTATTGGTACAACTATAGCTTCACGCCACGAAGAAGGAAATTTCCCGGAAGTCCAAATATCATCAAAAATTGATAAGAGCGTCTCTAAACAGGAGTCTGGTAAGTGCTTCAGGAGTTGATAATGTATGTTATCAGCTTCTGTAGCAGTGTCATGAGCTTGATCGAGTGCAGTATGGAGTTCATTAATAGAAAACGTTTCATTATAATCTTCCCCATTATCAGAATTAAAATTAATAATCTTCTTTTCTTGTTGTTTTTGATACTGCTGAAATTTAGGTATATAATTCGAAGAGGAAGAATGTTTAGCGAGAGTTTCGCCCAGTTTATTCGCAATATCTGATTTATCAGTAAGTAATTGATCTCCATGTTTAAGATGATGGAGACTAGATTTAGTACCTTTACCTTTAATTTTCTGGACCATATTCCATACCTTGGACATGGGTGTCCGAGAGTTTATTTTAGATACATAATTTTGCCAAGATTGGCGTTTGTTCTGTTTAAAAGTACACCGCGCTTTAGCATTTAAAATTTTAAATTTATCTAAATTATGCACCATAGGGTGGCGACGGAAATAATTTTCTGCTTTTTTCTTGCCTTCCTAGGTTGTTTGCAGTCATCAGTGAACCATGGTTTTCGAACATGTGGAACTACAGAGAACATTGGTATACACATCAGCTATGGAATTCAGTTTTTCAGAAAAAACATTTAATAGCATCATGAACGTCAATAAAACGCTCAGGTTTAAGTTTTGAGCACACAGTGTTTCATATAAAGCCCAGTTAGCCTTTTTAAAATTCCGCCTTAACGATGGAGGAACATCAGATGGAGTTACAGCTTTTAATATAGTAGGAAAATGGCCACTTCCACAGTGGTCATCGTGGACTGACCATTCAAATTCATTAAGTTACTGTAGTTCTGAATTTGTGAGTGACAAGTCGAGAGCAGAATAAGTCCCTGTACCAGGGTGCAAATATCTCCTGGAACCATCATTATAAATACATAAATCATTGTCAGAACAAGTCCTCCAACAATTTACCTTCAGCGTTTGTAGTTACACTACCCCAGAGTCGGTTGTGCCCGTTTAAATCTCCCATTATAATACAGGGCTTCGGGAGATGGTCACATAGAGCTTGGCAAACGTCGAAGACGGCGAAATATAAAGAGAGCATAGCGTAAACGCTACATGTAAACTAATTCTTACTGCAACAGCCTGCATATTAGTAATAAGTGGAACAGGGCTTTGAATAACGTTTTGTCTGACTAGAATGGATGATCCGCCAGTGGCCTTATCACCCGGCGGTGAAAAACAATGATATGCACTAAAATGACGAAGGTCAAATGTATCTGTTTGTATCTGTATCTGTATCTCATTATATCATTTGAGTATGCAAAGTACCATCTTTGATGTAGTCCGGATCGCTGTTAACAACGATAGTGAGACACACACGCAGACTCCGGGGACCCGGCGAACAAAGGGCGAGACATTAGCCCTTCCCGATGTACAACGATTGTTATCGCAGAGCTATGTTTAACATGACAGAAGGGAGTTACCTGTGGATGTTCGTTTGTTAATGTGCACAGACGTTCGGGGATTGCACAGGCAAGTTTAGTAATCCATCATAGAATTAAGAGAATGGCCACTCGTTATCTTAACTTTCTTAGGGGTATTTCTGAACACAGATACACATATGTTGCTCGGCGTGTCAAGGTGACACGTCATATTTTGACGTCTGACACGTGACCAGAGATGAAGGTATTTGCGGATGCACCTCGTACAGCTTGCAAACAGATGGACTAACCATACGGAACTGCCCTCACAGGTGAGAACATTGGACATATTTTAAGTTTGTATTACTTTGTACCTGTAAATGGTTGGAAAATACAAAGAGACATTTCGATAGTAAACGGTATGTATGGAACATATCGCTTGAGGGGAACTACATCACAGTTGCAGTCATTCGACTATGGACGATAAGCAAACTGTGTAAAGCAGCAAATATAGGTATCGTGGTACCGCCACAGAAGCAGATATTATGTCGAATCAGATCGTATGTTTTCCAGCAGGTTCAATGATCGATAATGATTTCCATATTTAACAAGGATGTCTTTGTGGTTGGAGTCTTTTATGAATATTAATCAAATACACCTGCCATTATTCAAGGCTGTTGACTGTGCGGCGTGTGCAGCATCATTTATTCTCACACCCTCACACCCGGCTATTGCTGTCTCTACGCCCGGGTATTGCTTGTTCTACGCCCGGGTATTGCTATTTCTGGCTTATTCCAGTTGTCATTAAGGACAGGCAATGTTTCTGGCATTTCCCCACATGGTTTGGGGTATTTGATGTCGATTTCAAATATCAATCCAAAGGACTCCTGAGACCAATGTGTACTTCAATGATGGCTGTACTCAACTTGTACCGAGTGACGTGTAAAACATAAAAAAATGTAATTATATTTCATTTGGAAGAACGCTACCGACTATATGACGTGAACACTATGGCATCTGCCTCCTGACTGGATTATTAAAGAGACACTGATGCTTAGTAATTTCCGTGGACTGGTGGTTTCCTTTGTTATTGTTTTTCTCCCGTGAGCAACCGGATGGTATCCCAGAATTCGTGACTGGTTCGTGATCTCTGCTGCACCTCCCATATGCGCAATTGATAGTTTATGTGTAGATTGATCAACAAATATGAAGTCATTTTACTTCGTTATTATGAAAACAAATCAAACACTTTGAAGTTTACTCATCTGCCAGTGATATAAAAAAAACCCGTTAGGACTGAAAAATAACGATGTCAGTGTAGGTCTTTATATTTTGTCTCATAAACCCAATTAGTTCCTTGTCACATTTGTATGCATTTTGAAAGTTAATAAAAAAAACCAAACGGTCTGCTTATACTTACAGTGAAATTCTAAGATGATTTTAGTATCTAAACATTGTATAGATTGCCAACGTGAATGTATTTCACACACACCCTATTCGCGACCTAGTGCATGTTTTCTGTAATACGGATTCAGCTGAATGCTACAAGAAATAAATTAAAACAAAATGCAATTATTAAATTTAAGACAGTCAAAAGTTATAGCAACAGTGTCAGGTTATTACCTCGTTCGGGAATGTATCCATCAATATCCCTATAAAAGAACGATATTCCATTCATCTACAGCTGGTAAATAATCCTGCTCTATGTCTTGTGCCTTTAAACAGTCTAATATGCGAAAAAGTGATACATTGTTTGAGAAATTTTCACACTGGTGTACATGTATACACAATCTAACTGGTCACCCAGGAGGGCACACCTGGCAACTAACTGTATGATGTCCGCCAATAATGAGCAATAATCAATCAGTCAAGGCAGTAGCGGTTAATTCTTTGTACGAAGGATGTTGTTTTTACCCTCGTTCTTTACGACAGGGTGTATTCAGCATAGATTACGTAAATCTACACTCATAAACACTGTCTTTTTGACAAATCCGCTGTGGAAGTAATTAATCAATCAGTGTATTATCGGTCAATCCTTTGATCGATGTTTGTTTTTGTAAATCAGCTGATAAACCCCCTTGTATCACTTACATGCACATATTACGTAACATACAATACATTTGCCACTACAGACCTTAATCTATAATGTTGAGTATTTACTCCAGACAGGAGAAACGCCAAATGGGAACCTATGTCGAGTAATTTTAGTGGTGTTACCACTGTTTATACCCGTTATAACTTCATTAACTGACCATCAAGTGAATGATGGCAAATAACACGTGTAGGTTTATACCATCAAACCCGAGTTACAGAAAGTAAGATGTAGTGTCTGTGTCGCATGCAGCCTGAAAACACTTTTGGGCCGAAACAGTTTTGAGGATATCAAGGGATTAACCGTTAGAAGGTTGAATGAAGGGAAGTAAGTAGTTTCTGGTCCATAAATTAGCCATGCTTGCTATAAAAGGGGACTATGCTTGACGTAAGAGGCGACTAACGGGATCGACAAGGCGACTACACTGTGCCCAACTATTTTCCTCAATGAGTTACATTAGAGAAGCGGCTATGCTTGTCGTCGGATGCGACTAACGGGATCGGGTGGTCAAGCTCTCTGGTTTTCTTGACACATGTCATTGGTTCCCAGCTGCGCAGATCGATGCTCATACTGATGATCACTTGATTGTCTGGTCCAGACTCGATTATTTACAGACCGTCTCCATATAACTGGAATATTGCTGAGTGAACTCACTCACCCACTCACCCATCATAATTTCACAGTTCATGGCAATTGTTAGAAATTTTTATATCCCCGTAACCCTATACCAGCTTAGTTGCTCTGGGACACGATGCATAGTAACATAGTTATAAAACAAACAGGTATGTGTCGTTCTTTCAGAAGAAATTGAAAAAAGGGTCATGTTTCTACAACACCAGTTATGTGGTGTTTAGCCATTCCCAGCAAAGTGGATGCTTACCCAATCGCAAGAATGTGGTATTTAGACAATCCTATCATTGTGGTGTTTACCCAATCTCCAGAATGTTGTGTTCATGAAATTATAGAAACTAGTTGCTTACAACATTTTGAAAATCCGCAATGAAAACAAACACATTACCTCGCCACATGTCGATATCTGAATGTTGCAATAATCCTCTGCGTGGCCCCGAATTGTCTAAAGGTCACAGAAACTGCCATCGTATGCCTTGATACCGAACTCGAACAAATTCTATCAATTAGTTTTTGAGATATGTCAAAAATACTTCCTGTGACTTTGAAAATTATCGGAAGGTTGCCGAAACAACCCAACATGACTTGGTACTACTTGCACACAAAACATATTAATTCTTTCTCTTGTACTAAAGATAGAAACGTGCAAAACAACAAAAGTGTCAAACAATAATGTGTCTTTGTCGAAACACCTTCGATTGGGGAACATAACACATTGTGTATGTGTGAGTGAGTTAAAATTTATAGTCACATCGGCAATATTTAAATTTCAACCATAACGTGACTTACAGTTATAAAATATACGACCAGTAATTATATCTAAAATATTTTAACCATAAACTACAATACGATATAAAAGATATAAAAACAGGCAATAGATTAACAACAACTGAAGGTAGATCACCATATAAGGGAGTATGGGGGCAGTACATTTGCTTTCCGCATAGGCCCCAGACTAGTTTACATCATCCGTTCAGCTGTCAGCAGTTTACACACATTCAGCTCTATACTGTGTATGAGATTACTCAGCCATGTGGTGGTTCTAAGTTCATGAATTTTGTGTTTTTACGCGTCTCCTCGGCTGGATTACCGGTTCTGTGTGTCTCCTCTGGTGGAGTATAGTATTCATGTATTCATCCGCATCGAGTAACGCAGTGACGTGTCTCGTCAGGTGCATTACCTCAGTCCACAAAGAAATACAACCAGACTTTCATCACAATTTTGAAATATCTGTTAATTTTACAACTGAAACAATTTACGTAAATTTTTATGATTGTTTTGAGTATTACAATCAATTTCAATTTTTATTTTAATTTACGTTTTTTATTACATTTCACGTCAGGGTTATTTAAATTTGCTGCAAGTATTACAATTTACTTTTGTACTGCAATGCACGTCGCTACACAGGGCATGTTTCCCCTTTCCAGGAACCCTTGGTGTTATTGCTGGTTTTCAGGGCTTGATGCATGTAAATGTAACTGTCAACACCAGTCTGTCTTTTACGACACATGGAACTATTGGCTGTATAAGGTCAACAAAATCTGTCGATCCCTAAGTCGTGAATCTATTGGATTTGGGTCTGATTAACAGAACAGTGTTAGAATTAAAGTCTGTGTGTCTAAGTCTGTCTAGTTGTTCTTGGTTTCAGAATTGGCACCATGACTTCATACAAGAAGATATTCGTAATTATGGTAATGATGACATCGTTTGTAGTTCTTGTTATATACAAACGTCTGATGACTAATGAAATGCTGAGCAATGTACGGAAACACGCTTTCCAAGAGTATCTGTCTGTAAGCAGAGCATCGGTATATTCTTTACCTAAACCAATAACACCATATGAACAACGTTCAAGAATCTTGTCTCAATTATTGAACGGACACTGGAAAACAAGACCTTTGACTAAAACGGAAGATGAAGATATACTGAATTTTCTTTCGAACGTAAGTGTCCGCTTAAAATTCCCTTCAAATTATCAAAGGAGTGACGGTCTTTGTGGAAACGTCACCCACACGGGATCTAAAACTGCGGAGTGGATAAGAGCCTTGTGTGATCCTAAAGGAACAACCCCTTGCTGCTTCAACAACAAGTGTGTTTTGAAGTCTGTGGAGGAATGTGTATGTCCAGATTGTTATGACACGAGGAACCAGAAACATGCTGAATATTCCACTTGGATCCCATCAGACCCAGAGTATGGCTACAAGGAACATAGTCCCCAAGCAGCTTGCACAATCCTCAAAGGCAGCACCATTCTGTTTGTTGGGGATTCACTTGTTCGTCATGTATATACAGCTATGTTGCTGGTTGTGACAGGGAATATGAAAGATGGAGCCATGAATGATAACGTACCACAGAGTAAGTACAAATGATTCACCGAGTAACTACTTGAGGTTTGGATTTGAGGAACAAATGCATCTATATGGTTCAGGCAATGTTCGAAGAATAAACAAAGAGTGGTTAGATTGTTTTCTGGGCGTTTTCGTCGATACACAAAAAGATTTGCTTAATCAGAATAACGCCCTTTTCTGCATGGTTTAGTGAAGTCCTAATCCAGCATACTGGGAGAACCAGGATGTAACAAACGAAAGGAGATTGGTTTCTTAAAGCCGTACAGTTCGGAGAAAACCGCTGAACGGATAACCTAAAAATATGTGTATTATTTTCTTTGACATGTGGATTTTGTGTTTCAGATGTTCGAAACGCGTGCAGTGGAATGTATATGTTCACGGAAAAATTGTGTCGACTACATCTGAAATATAGCGTTCGTCCTTGCAATGGTACTGTTCACCTGGAACTGAAGTACTTCTTCGCAGCTTCACATGGAAGAAAGTTAAAACAAATAGTTACAAAATTAAATAGCAAATCAATCATTCTTACAGGCATAGGCATACACAATTACTTTAATCATACGGAAGTTCAAAAGAAGTTTTTATTACCAACACTGTCCTACATAGGCAACAGCAAAAGACCTTGGCCACAATTTCTGTGGGCAGCGAGTCACGCTCCGGGTAGCCTGAAGTCCCCAAAAGTTTTATCGCAGTCGTATGAGAGTGTAAAACGCTATAATGGCAAAATGGAAACATTCCTTAGACCTTGGAAAGTTCCTATTTTCAACACTTGTAACATGACCGAGGGGGTGATGAGTTTTGATGGTGAACATTATGGCCTTGGTATTAATGTCGTGAAAGCGAACGTGATGCTGAGTTACCTAAATGAATTGAAAAACAAAGGATTGTGGTAAAGCCTTGATATGGTTTCATGTTTCCTATTTATTTATCTATAGTAATGGATGGGAAACTCCAGTATACATTTAATGTGTAGTATGTGAGATTATCGATATTACAGGAGTATTGCGTTTTGTATGAAAAAAGACGAGTATTTTCAGGAACTCAAGGACATGGTTCTCAATATTCGAAATAAATATATTATACCCTAAAACTAAAACATCAGGTGATACGAGATTGGGTTTCAGTTGAATTTGGTGATAGCTCAAGTGAATGGTGAGGTAGAAAAGCAAACAAACAGAATTAAATTTTGAGTCAGGCATTCGTCCATTACCCATGTTCACCAGATCATGAACACAAGGCTGAACTGCCTCAATTTGTGTGACGCGTTGTGTACATCTATAGATACGCGTTCATTGCTGTTGGATATACGAATTTCAAGGTTTCATGAATGGACACATTGAATATATTTATTATGATTGTGGAATCAGGACATTGAATGTAGATTTATGGTTTGATCACATAACCATCTGATTGCATAGTAGTTACATAGGAGAATGACGCTGGTCCACATAAGATCGTTTACAAACATCAGTGTACAACTGTAATACTGCTGAAAGACATAGGTACTCATGATATAGTCATAATTGTGCAAAGGTCACTGCCTTTGCGGGGATTTGTTCTGTAAAAGTCTTCTGTATGTACAGATATTATGGATTGTAAAATTCATATAGAACCGAAACAATACATGGTGTCACATTTTGAGGAAAAAAAATCAGTATGAATATTCTAGCCCTATTTCCGATGTTTATGATGTGGTTTAAAAATACGTACAGGTTAAATACATTAGCAAATTGTATGATCTATAAAGAGATATAAATGATGAACACTAGAAATCAAGCAGAGAGATGTTGTTATACTACCACTGATAATCTCCGTCAAGACAGAAACTAGTAGGACTTATGTCAACTAGAAATTAAATAACAAAATCTGTTTGAAAGCCTTCTATTGGAAAGGCATTTTTATAATAAATGATATTATCACATGTTGTATTCATAAGTTGCAAAAGATATAACACCATGCAATATCTTATTCAACCCTTGGTCACGGGGCTTCAAACATTAAATAAACAGTCCGTACGTCCGTCACGCCATTTGGAAAAATTTGGGCAGTTAAAAAATACGTTCAAATGTTCGAACTGACACGTTGCCATTGAATTTCCGGAGATGGAGGTTTGCATTTATCATTTTTTTTGTGCCTATTTGGTATATATGCGATGCAATTTGCAAGTATCGGCACATATTTGCATGCAATTTGTATATACCCATGGGCTCTTCATTTGCCAAAGCTATGCGCTGCATGTCACTGTATTTCCCTTCAAGACCATAACAAACATGAATGCATAATCAAACCAATATGGATGTATTGGAAATATAAGGACATTTAACGATTTGGAAACTTAGTCACAGCTTATTAACGTGGACAAAATATATTAGCAAGGAACATCTGATTTCATCGATTAGACACAGTTGTTATTTCATCACAGAGGAATCTTTGACGAAAACCTATAATTTCAACAAAAGCGTATTATATTATTTGCTTAGACTGCAAAACACTAAGTGCCATCTTTTATGGCCAACAACTCAAAAATATCTTAGATAATATTTTATTAACATTTTACTTTTACTTTTAACGTTCATAAAAGTATGCAGGTGTCAGTTTTAATCTAATGGTACACACAAAAGATTTACACTTAACCTGGTCATGGAACAAGTAAGAGAGAAGGAAGACTTGACCTCGTATGTTCCCTTTTATGTCAGCATGGGTTGCTGCAGTGTAATCTGACCCAGACAATTTTCTCTCAACACATGTGTGAACCTGCGAGTATGGTTAGTCAATATGTGTATAGTCGGTCTCATGATATGGATTGTACGTCATTCCAGTAGCTATCAAAACAGCAGTATCAACTGGGCTATGCATAAGTCGTA
Organism: Haliotis asinina; assembly: GCF_037392515.1. Classification (NCBI taxonomy): domain Eukaryota; kingdom Metazoa; phylum Mollusca; class Gastropoda; order Lepetellida; family Haliotidae; genus Haliotis; species Haliotis asinina. The sequence continues at coordinate 29,577,526 of NC_090286.1, read as the reverse complement.
CGGAAGGAATTGACAAATTACATATTTTCACTATCATCTATTCAATACACGCAGACACGTTGGTATATACATTGACAAAAGTGTAAGGTGCATAAGAAGTTTTTGTCAGGATATGGCTGAAATCTTGTCGGTGTGACTTCAAATCTTAACTCACTTTCTTGTTACGGTTAATTAATTGCCGTGACAAAAGGTATAAGAAATCCCCTTTGAACTAGCAAAATATCACACAGACACGTCTGAAATATTCAATAACATATTGAGCAAACCATGAGTAAGTTACAGTGAATCGTAATACAGATTTCTAGTACAACTCCAAGATAATGGATCACAAATATCACATATTAACTCTTATGAATCTTGGTTTCCGGTATGCTAATTAACCAGAGAAGACGTGGTCTCACATTCCCCCGACAAAATCTACAAGCATCGCTAAATAATGCCGGGTGGGAAGAAAAATACCAAATCGAAAGTCGACCAAAGCAGCCAGCCTTCTCCTCAAAAGTCAAATTTGGATGAATTTGTGCAAACCAGGAGTAAAACCCTCGAAATGGAGAGTGAAGGTCAGGTGAATGAAGTGAATATGGCTACCCTCACATGTGAGTTAAAGCAAAACCAACAAACGAGCTAACCGACAAACTCGACTCTATTGACGTGACGTGAAGTGAACCATTTAAAAGCGAAAACAGAGGAAATCGTTCGTTCAGTAGAGTTTAACTGAAATGGAATAAATGTAAACAGTGCAGAAAGACAGTCAGTGATGAACGCGGTTCATAAAAACAATTCTACTCTTCGCGAACGGAAAATATTAATCCGAAGTGATTTACCTGTTGCTTTGAAAATATTCAGGGCCAAGCTTGCCAATAAGGCATATAAACTTCTCAAAAACTTTAATGTACAAACAAAGATCATGGAAAAGGGGATAGACATCACTCTATACTACAGGAAAAGCGCAAGCTACCCCTGGATGTCTATCGGTCTAGAGGAAACCCCATTGATGTAAACATCTTGCCTACCTGGAGCTTGACTGTTCAACATAATTAGTGGTACCTGGGACGCGCGGGGATTGCAAATCAGTTCGCTATAGCTGGTAAGTTCGTTATAGAGAATTCGTTATTCACGACTTTTTTATATGATAACATATAGTGGTTTATTCGGGACTTTTAAAACAGTTCGCTATAGCCGTCAGTTCGTTATAGCCGAGTTCGTTATAAAAGTATTCTACTGTAGTTTACATCATGTGGGCTGTAAAACGACCACAAACCTTTCATGCTGTTTGAGCTGACACACTGTTGAACAATTATATTTACATCATGTGAGTTGTAAACTATGTCACCCACCTTTGCGTGTTACATATATCCTCCATGCTCTATGTTCGAGCTGCAGACATAATGTTAAGCACCTGTTTACACCATGTGGGATGTAATATATGTCACCCACCTTTGCATGTTATATAAACTGTACTATGTTCGAGCGGCCGACACATTGTTCAACATTGTTTACATCGTGTGGGTTGTTAAATGTTACCTACGTTAAGCGTGTTATACACCTTCCCTGCTCTATGTTCCAGCTGGAGACATTGTTCAACATTTGTTTACATCACGTGCGCTGTAAAATATGTCTCCCACCCTTGCGTGTTATATATATTCCCTGTTCTATGTTTGAGCTGCCGACATATTGTTCAACATTTGTTTGCATTGCGTATGCTGTAAACTATGTCACCCACCTTTGCGTGTTATACATCTTCCCTGCTCTATGTTTGAGCTGTCGACACACTGTTGAACATTTATTTACATCATATGAGTTATATATTATGCCACCCACCTTTGCCTGTTACATATATCCTCCATCCTCTATGTTCGAGCTGCCGACATATTGTTTAGCACTTGTTTACATCATGCGGGCTGTAAATATTTCACCCACCTTTGCGTGTTATATACCTTTCCTGCTATATGTTCGAGCTCTTTATTTATATCATGGGGGTTGTAAATATCAACCCCTTTTGCATGTCGTATATATTCCCTGCTAAACTTGAACCGCCAACTTATTGTTCAACATTTGTTTACATCATGTGGGCTGTAAAACATGTCACCCAACTTCGCGTGTTATACATCCTCCTTGCACCACGTCTGAGCTGTCGACACACTATTGAACAATTATATTTACATCATGAATTGTAAATTATGTCACCCACCTTTGCGTGTAACATATATATATCCTCCATGCTCTATGTTCGAGCTGCTGACATATTGATCAGAATTTGTTTATATCATGTGGGTTGTAAACTATGCCACTGACCTCTGCGTGTTATATAAACTCCCTGTACTATGTTCGAGCGGCCGACGTGTTGTTCAACATTTGTTCACATGAGGTGGGTTGTAAAATATGTCATCCACCTTTGCATGTTATGTATATTTCCAGCTCTGTCAGAGAGTGGACACAGTTTTTAACATTTAGCTATATCGTATGGAAGGTGAAATATGTGGCTTACCTTAGTGTTATATAAGTTCTCTCCTTTATCATGAAACTGTCCACACTTATTAAACATATATCTATATCAACTAGATTGTAAAATATGATTATATATTGTAAAATAACACGTAATTTAAAAAAACGATGTATAGAAATACCTAGAAACATTAATATATAGTCGTAAAAAGTAGTTCACATATGACAAGTGTACTACAGGTCTGAAATTTATCAACTTGGAAAAACATCACTAGCGGTTAGCCTGATGATCAAGCGGTTAGACTAAGCTCCCTTTGTACTTACGTTGCAACTAGCTCGCACACACGCACATATGGCTACGAAGGTGGAGCTAACAAAAGCATAAACTGACCATCAGGTAAGAGAATTGAGAATATGAGAATTGATTTACATTTTAACTTAGATTATTATGGCTGAAACGTTAAAAATAATAGCTGCAAATTGTAGAGGCCTCAATTACTCATTTAAGAGAAGACAAATTTTCAGACATCTTAGGAATAGAAAACCATCAATATGTTGTCTACAGTATACGCACTTTACAAAAGATATTGAACAGAAAATAAGTCAAGAATGGGGCTCCAACAAATGTTATTTTAGCTCTTTTAGAAGTAGTGCTCGGGGTGTTGCTATCCTGTTTTCTAACACCATTGATGTAGAGATACTAAATTCCAGATCTGAAGATAATGGAAATTTCCTGGGTCTAGATGTACTTATTAATGGGAAAAAAGTTACTGTATTGACACTCTATGGACCAAATGGGGACAACCCTGATTTTTTTCAGAAAATAAATAATATCATTTTGGAATTTGATAACCCTTACACAATCCTAAATGATGACTGGAATCTAGTGCAAGACCAACAAATGGATACATATAATTGCAAACACATTAATAACCCAGAGGCAAAAAAGACAGTATTAAAGATTATGGAAACGCTTGACCTAAGAGATCCTTGGTGTGAAGCTAATCCATATAAAACAAGATTTACATGGAGACAAACAAATCCTATCAAACAATCAAGACTCGATTTTTTTTCTAATTTCACATAGTCTAATTGCATCAGTAGAATCATGTAACATCACCCTAGCCTTCAAATCAGACCATTCACCTGTAGAAATGGTATTTGAATTAACAGAACTAACTAGGGGAAAAGGTTTTTGGAAATTCAATAACAGTCTTTTAAGACATAAAGAATATGTCATGAAAATAAAATAAAAAATCAACCAAACGGTAGAACAATATAGACGACCAGATACAAATGACCAATATGATTATACAGTTAATGACAGCCTCCTTTGGGAAACTCTTCTTTTAGAAATACGGGGTGAAACCATTCAGTACTCATCAAGGAAAAAGAGAAATAGAGACACACTAGAGAAGGACCTGTTATTAGAAGTAGAATCTGTTCAAGTAAACATGGACGAGACTAAAGACATTGAACTAAAGGAAAAACTATCAGAAGACATTTTAACAATAAACCAACAACTTGATGATATAAGTAGGGAAAACACTAAAGGTATTCTCATAAGGGCTAAAGCAAGATGGGTTGAAAAAGGAGAAAAACCCACAAAATATTTTCTGAATTTGGAATCAAGAAACTTCCTTAATAAAAGCTTCACAGAAATCCAAGATACCTCTGGAAACATGATAAAATATCAAATATGAATTGAAGAAGAAGTGAGAATGTTCTATTATAAACTCTATCAACAGCAGGAAATATCAGATGCTGATTTAAATCAAGTTTTTAAAGATATCACTGTTCCAATCTTAAATGATGACACAGCATCACTATGAGAAAGTCAAATCTCTATGACAGAGTTACTAGAAGCCCTAAAACGAACAAAAAATGAGAAGAGTCCTGGGCCTGATGGTTTCACTTCTTAATTTTACAAATTTTTCTGAAAAGATCTCAACAAATACCCTCTAAATGCTATTAATTACTCTTTTGATACAGGCGAATTATCTATTACTCAAAAACAAGGACTTATAACCTGTATCCCAAAGGGAAATAGACCTAAACAAATTATTAAAAACTGGAGACCAATCTCACTCCTTAATTGTTTCCTATAAGCTAGCTTCAGCTGTCATTGCTCAAAGAATAAAATCTGTCTTTCCACATTTGATCAATGAAGATCAAAAAGGATTTATGTTAGGTCACTATATTGGCGAAGCCACCCAGCTTATTTATGACATCATACATTACACTGAAACCTATCAAATCCCAGGACCTCTTCTTCAAGTAGACTTTGAAAAAGCGTTTGATACAGTTGACTGGAAATATATTGACAAAGTACTTTTTCAATTTTGGCCCAGTAATAAAAAATGGATAAATATACCCTACAAAGATATAAAATCGTTGTATTCTTGTGAATGGATTTGCTACACCTTTCTTTCCAATATCTCGTGGCTGTCGTCAAGGTAACCCATTATCACCATACATTTTTATATTGTGTTTAGAAATCCTCGCCATTATGCTGAGAAATAACAAAACTATTAAAGCTGTAAAAACTGGACATATTGAGTATATTCTCTCACAATTTGCAGATGATACAACTATTACTCTCGATGGAACTGAGAAATCTTTATATGCGACAATTTATGAATTAACCTTCTTTGCTAGGTTTTCAGGATTGAAAGTTAACATTGAAAAAAATGGGAACCATACTTGAATCTAACATTGATGAATCAGATTGGAGAACTTACAATATTATTCCATTTAGATGTACATAAAGTACAGAATTGAGATGGTTCCAAATGAAAATTATTAACAATATCTTAGGCACGAACTACTATCAACATAAAATAAAAGCCAGTGACTCACCCTTGTGTAGCTGTTGTAAAATTCCCAATGAAACCATTTTACACCTTTTTGGGACTGCAATGTGATAAATAGACTTTGAAAGAAAATTGAAGAGCGGCTCATGTCTGATGCTGGAATAAGAATTAAACTTACTCCACAAACCATTATATTTGGATTAAAGGAAAATCGAAATGATCCTTTGAATATAATTTTGCTTCTTAATAAACAAACAATCTTTCTCAACCGAAAATATGGAATAATACCAGACCAAAAGAATATCTTTAGAATCTGCTGCCAGTACTGTAATGTTTCAAAATGTATAGCATTTACAACTTGCTCATATGATAAGTTTACCAAATTTTGGTCATCACTACATACTGTATTTGCTTAGTAATGCACTACCTCCTTGGATATAGTCCATATCTAACACTGAACTTAAGCAAAGACTGTAGAGCAATGTACTTTTATGTTTATGACATTAAAACCATCACATACCTGTGAATACATATCAGGGCTTGATTTAATGCTGTGTTGCTTGCACTGGCACTAATTTGACCTAATGAACCTACTTATGAATCTAACCTGCACAAGGTGCAAGTCAATCTTTGAGAAATACATCAGCAATAAGTCGAACATTATGAGCATACAGTTTTGAAATTTGGATGGTGCGGCTGAGATCTTGTCATAGGCTACACCCGCCTGGTGCAAGCAGGATAGCAATATTTGAATCCAGCCCTGTATACTCTTCCTTTGTTGTCGATAACAACATATAACATGTGACCTGTACCCTGAAAAATGTGCAAATAAAAAAAACTCTTATGAATCTTAACATTTTACCGTCAGATCAGATATAGTAAGTGAAACTTGTTTCTCAACAGATATTCTGCGCTGCGCTCATAACGTATGCGCAGTGAATAGGTTCACAGAGCTTGAAACAGCATGCCCTGAGCAGTAGTCTAAAGTTGGTTGTGTACACAGACATGTAAATAATCTGCTTATTACAATAAAAAAGAAACAACACATTTTGATTGTGATAAGCAGACTCAGCCGAGTTCATTGACACTTTGTCTGCTTGCCTGTGTCTGCTGATGGCAATATGTAATGCACAACTGCAACTTCATTGACCACATGCAATTATGAACCACAAACAAAGAGCCGACTATGTGTATCGGCAAATGAACCAGAGGCCAATGAAAAGGCTCCTTTACACACCCACCGACTCTGATTGGGTTCAGCATCGCGGCTGCTTCATTTCAAGGGAGGTAAACCCAAGTACAAATTATTGCACTTTTGATTTGCGATTATACGCTAATAATTTTGTTTATTTGCTTTTTCTTAATCAGCAAAATATCACTGGAAGGTTCGACATGCAAGTCGTCTGTCACATAGCCCCAGAACCTCGCTAGGTTTCCTTTTCTGGAGTTATCTTTTCCTATCAAAACGTCCTATTTTCAGACACTTGCCAGGAGCTTGTAATTATGGATCATAGCTTGAGTTGCTTAGTACGAGTGAGTGAGTAATCACGCTGGGTGACACCAGAAATGGGCTTCATGTATTGTACCCATGTGATCATGAGTAATCGAACCCGGCCTTTTTGCTTGACGATTGAGTGCTTTACAAACTGGGCTACAGCACGGCTCCCTGCCCATCATGAAAGAACACAAGAAGAGGAAAGTGCCAAGCATTGACAAGAAATATGTTAATTAATGTTGTGGCACTCCAGATACGTTTCATTTCCGGCACATTTCGCCCCAAATTAACAATAAACACATTCCTACACATAGTTTCATAAACGCCTGGCACTGGCACTGGCACCGGCACTGCTGTTGGAACGTTGGTAGTTTATCATATTCATATTTTATATTTACTTTTGGCCAGTGTCCAGTTTCTCACACAGATTCTCTCTCGTGTGTACACATATACCGACTCAAATGTCCACTGTCTCTTTACTCATGCAACAGACTTTTATACACAATCAATTGCACCAGTTACTTCACGAATCTCACTTATGAAACATTTGATATACCGGCAGTTTGCCACAAAATATCACTGTTCTCCACAGTGCAATATAGCTGTCGTCGCTATTAGTACTTGTCATTGATGTTGCTCATTGAAGATGCAGTCATACTTACCGCGAAAATCAAAAACTGTATGCATTTCTTCAGTGTTTTTCCTACAAATGTTATGAAAAAGTCTCAATGAACAGATGCCCGAATCCATCGATTTTTCTCTAACGCGTTCGGCTTAAAGTTACATCTAGCGGTCATAAATCAACGATAAAAGACCGCAAAACTGGAAACAGAGTAGCTTTACCTTCTAAATTTGTCGTGGTGGGCGTGTCAACGCATGGCTGAGTGACAAGATGTATCTCCGTTTGCCTGCATTGTTTGTTGGTGTGCATGCATATAGCTTTGAAGTAGACGGCCACACCATACGGAACGGTTCTGTGAAAGGTGTATGGAGGAAGGAAAACTATGTTCGGATAGTCAACTTCTTTATTGCAATGACTGCGACGCTTCGGTGTAGAAACCGTGTTCACAGGTGAGAATACTGACTATGTTTTAACAGTCCAGCTAGTATTACTTTGTACCTTTAAATGCTTGGTAAATACCAAAAGAGAATTTTTCGTGGTGAAAAGGTATACTTTGAACATATCACTTAAGGAGAACTATATCAACTACTATATCATGTACCCTAAGCAAGGAATATGTAGCATTTTACCATTACAGTTGCAGACTATTTCCAACAAAACAATAAGTGACTATCCACACGTTTTACAAAGGCGTGTACTAAGTATAATTATTTACTAAAACCATACAATATAATATGCATTTCAAAGTGCACACACACTCGGAGCACGTTGAACCGAAATACTGACATATGGCGACATCTAGAACGTGTGATGTCTGTACGTGGGTATATTTTCCTCATTTTATTGTATCTGCTTGTTATTGAAACAAACCAGTGGGCGGAAGATGGGATATTTAAATTTGGTTCCCTGAGAAATACCTATTGTCAAAATTTAAACGGACAGAACGAAATGCATAAAAATGTATAAAGTACACGTTAAGGTGGATTTCAGTAAAATTTCAGACAAATGAAGAAAACAAATGAAAACGAGAGATTTGGGATTCTTCTTTTGGATTGTTCTGGCAAACCATCCAGGTATAGCAGCAATAAAGTAAGATAATATTTTGGGGGCATTGTTTCTACTATTTTACGTATTTTGTTTCGGTTAAGAATTTACCATGACAACAATGTAAGAAGTCCCCTTGTGAACCAGCAAAACAGAACAAAGATAAGTTTAAAATATTTAGATATTATTATTTTGCAACGAGAGCAAGGTATACAAAGTCACAAGTCAATATAAAAATGCAGATTTCAGGTACAATTCAAGAGAGACAAAATCTAAGTCAGTGGGTCACAAAATACAATACAGAAACTCATCAAAGTCTTGGTGTGAGAGAGCATCAACTATAGCAGAATGTCAACACAGCGATCGGTGTGACAGCAGATAATGTAGATCAGGCGTTGATGGGTTTTGACGATCAAGCGTGGCAGTGATGTAACCATGAATGAGTGTGAGTGTCGCCCTCTGCACGGCAACCAGCCTTTATATGTATTTACTAAGTCATTTCACGAAAGTTCGGGCATAAACGAACATCGTCAACACTGTAGAATGCCCTCGAATAACTAGGAGCAGATAAATTCCGGAAAACAAGAATCATAAAAGTGTTGACCAGCTATTAAAACGAAATGTGACCCATCATAGCTATTATTCAAAACACTATAATGTTGTAACCCAAAAATAATTATTACTTAATCAATAACAAAAATATACAGAAAATACACACTCGTAACACTCTCCCCCTTGAGGAAAAGAAAGTTTCACGGAAACTTTCAAATGCAGTCTTACAACTGCTATCCCACTGAAATTTTACCTTTTTCCCCAAAAGGTTAGTAAGTGGAAATACAACATCTGAGACGTTTTGACAAAACTTTCTGTAATAGCCAGCCATACCCAAGAATCTCATGAGTTCTGTCTTAGACTGAGGTACTGGAAAATGTACAATTGCCCCAACTTTAGCATGAACTGGTTGTACCTGGCCGTGCCCTACAACACGCTCTAAAAAGTCCACTTGTGCCCTCCCGAATTCACACTTGGCGAGATTCACAGTTAACTTTGCCTCAGACAGTCTTTCGAAGAAAGCATGAGTCCTCTTAAGACGGTCATCCCACTGTATGTCATAATCGATGACATCATCCATGTAAGCCTCGACACGATCAAGGCCTGATATGACATTGTTGACGAGTCTCTGGAACGTCGCTGGAGCGTTCTTCAGACCAAACGGCATCACCTTGTATTGATACAGTCCATCTGGTGTAGCGAATGCCGATATTTTCTTTGCATGGTCTGTAAATGGAATCTGCCAGAAGCCCTTCAGTAAGTCAAACGTACTTATATATTTAGCTTGACCAATGCGAACAATGCAATCGTCCACTCTCGGAATAAGATACGAGTCAGTTCGTGAGAGTGCATTCACGGCTTTCATGTCAGCACAGCAGCGCCAACCACCTCCACTCTTCGGCACAAGAACACATGGTGAACTCCACGGACTGTCACTGGGTTCAATAATGTCATTGTCCAGCATGTATTTCACCCCCTTCCGTCGAATTTCACGCTTCACCGAATTCATCCGATAAGGGTGTTGCTTTACAGGCACAGCATCACCTACATCTACATCATGGCTAGCAACATAAGTTCGACCAGGCACATCAGGAAATAAGTGAGAACTCATAAATCAAATCTGACTCTTGACAAGATCATAATCTGAGCTTTGTTGTTCTGACAAGGCTGAATAAGCATCCTGAGCTTTACCCTTCAAAACAGTTTGCAATAGCATAGTCCATGACTCTCTAGGCCATTTGAGATTTTCAGCAACTTTCTCAAAATGTAGAAAATATTTGTCTACTTCTTTCTCATTTCACTAGCATTTCACTGACCCACAATGCCTGCAACATATACTTTACCAAAGGAACGTCCAAGACATAATAAAAAGAACTATATGTCTCCACAATAACGCACATCTCTGCCTGGGTCAGTGAAGCCCAAACGCAGCTTACCGAGAGAACCGGGATATAAGGGGTATGAGCTATTTGCTTATAGCCAACTGCTCAGCAATCAACCAAAATATATGTCAAGTTTATTATTGCCTTGACGTTAGTTTTGTGTTTCAGATGTTCGAAACGAGTGCAGCGGAATGTATATGTTCACGGAAACATCATGTCGACTCCAGCTGAAGTATAATCTCAGTACTTGCAATAGCACTGTTCATCTGGAACTGAAGTACTTCTTCGCAGCATCATGTGAAAGAAATCGGAAACAAATAGTAACAAACGTAAATAACAAATCAATCATTTTTACAGGCATAGGCATACACAATAACTTTAATCATACGCAAGTTCAAAAGAAGTTCTTACTACCGACACTACTTCCTACATAGGCAACAGCAAAAGACCAAAAGACCAGCGAGTCACGATCCGAGTAGCCTGAAGTCCCCAAACGTTTTATCGCAGTTGTATGAGAGTATAAAACGCTACAATGGCAAAATGGAAAGTTTCCTTAGTCCATGGAAAGTTCCATTTTCAACACTTTTAACATGACTAAGGGAATGATGAGTTTTGATGGTCAACATTATGGCCGGGGAACGAATGTAGTGAAAGCGAATATGATACTGAGCTACCTAAATGAATTGAAAACAAAGAATTGTGGTGAAAGCCTTGCTAGGGTGTGACAATTACTTTTTGTGTATCTATACAAATTTGATAAGAAGCTCATATATACATGTACATTTATTGGGTAGTTGTATGACATTATACATGGTACAGGGGTATTACGTTCTACATGGGAAAAGACGAGAACATACATACATGAACCCATGGAATATATTCTCAGGGTTGAAATGGTTAGAGTATACACACACACAAGTGGTTAAGTGTGGATTTATTCTCCCGAAGTCAACTGGACATCAAACTGTAAATAGAGAATCAAAGCAGGGAGAAATGTGTTAAAATTAACAAAAGTATTCTAACTTTATAAATCAATCGTCAATAAAAATCACGATTTCGGTATTACACTGGCAAAACAAAATAGAGTGGCAGTACAAATCCAATACCCTTACAAACATTGCTTAAAAAACTGTAATTATAACAATAGCGACACTGACGATAATCACACTGTCTAATTTTGAAGTCCAGAAGAACTGTCCATAAAGTACCAATTGAGACGGGCGATGGATGATTGAGCATTCCACGTGAAGACTGACATGGTCCACTTCGTGTTTAAAACGTTGTTGGAGACGAGTTTCATTTCTTGTTTAGATGTGAAACTCGTCTCCAACTGCGATATCAATTTCTGAACGACAAATGCGTAGAATTTCCAAATACATGTATGTCTGTCTTTAAGTAACTCTTATCTACTACCAGCAAAAGCCATCTTAAAGGCCTTTCTAAATTATCAAACCACATTTAGTTCATTTAAAAACTGAAGTACAGGGTATTGTTGTTTATAAGTTGTTATACTGTATATCATATAAATGTATGAATGTCTCATGTGCCTACGTTGGTGGTCTCTCGAGAATAATGAGCTGAGTTTGAGTTATGACAGAACAAAACAGAACTTGTATTACGCTCAGGTCAGGATACTCGGCATAAGAGGTACATGTACAAATATACACTTGAGAATACTTTTGATTGCTGGACGGTTCACATGGAACATTGTACAGTTTTCATGATGTTTTACAATGTAGATCTTTTAGAAACCCCTTTTTTACAGTAAAACTTAACACACTGGGCTCTTTAGAATAACCCTTCAATACACATGACGTTTCAAGAAAGGGGAGAAAAAAACGTAATGCCATTCATCGCCAGCATCACACAGGGCTATCTAGAATAATAGTATATACATTTTCCGATAGCGTTTCAAGAAAGGGCAGAGAGAAACGTACTGAGTGAGTGAGTGAGTGAGTGAGTTTAGTTTTACGCCGCACTCAGCAATATTACAGCTATATGGCGGCGGTCTGTAAATAATCGAGTCTGGAGCAGACAATCCAGTGATCTAAAACATGAGCATCGATCTGCGCAATTGGGAACCGATGACATGTATCAACCAAGTCAGCGAGCCTGACCACCCGATCCCGTTAGTCGCCTCTTAGACAAGCACAGTCACCTTTTATGGTAAGCATGGGTTGCTGAAGGTCTATTCTACCCCGGGACCTTCACGGGTCGAGAAACGTAATGCCATTCATCGCCAGCATCGCACATGTTGCAAAGGTTACACATTCCATTTGGAGAATTATGTTCCACCTGTCTAATTCAATACGTAAACGATGACGCGGAGTTCTTACCAAGAGGAATTTAAGAGCCAAGGGGAAAGGGATATATGTCAAAAAGTTTTCAAAGACAAGATCAGATTTGAATATTCGATAAGTGGTAAATTTCAGCATTGTAATATATGTATTTATATTAGAATATCAGAATTTATGAAATACACAAACAAATAATTAGCAAATTAATCATATACAGCATAACGGTTATCAGTAGTGTGTGTACTTATGGTGTATGCTTTGGCCATTGTATGAAAGTGGCAAATGCGGCTTACAGGTGCCAAAAGGGTACAGATAATAATACTCCAGATGGCCGCCATATAGTTAGGATATTGTTGAGAGCAGCAATGAAAAGAATCAAAACAAAATTTCGCCGTCAGACACCGTTCCAGATATCACTACTCTCTTACGCCCGTCACACATGCAAGGGCATATTCACCTTGAGCAATCACTGTGTCAGGTTTGGGATAAAAAGGTTTGTTTGGTTTTCGTTCAGAAGGTAGTTGTGACTTTATGTCTGGGTAATAGGCAAAGTCAGATAATGTGTGGTAGAAAGCAGCCAGGCAACGGCGTTGTGCAGTGATACATGAGGCGTTGTTGACTGACGCTGTTGGGTGCAACAGGTACGTATCGTAAATTAATAACTACGGCTCTTTCCTGTTGCCTCCTTGGGTGTCACAGTCCCGAAACTACAAAATTTTATTATTAACTCAAAGCACTAAAATAAACCTCCATTTTGACAATACCTCGACACCGACGCATTTGTAACACTCTGTGTTAGTACAGAAACATCCATTACATCTTCTTGTATGAAACAGTTGCCACATGTTTCGCTCTCATTGATTTTGCTTCATCTGTAAACTAAGGTGGGCGGCGGGGTCGCCTTGTGTTTAAAGTGTTCGCTCGTTCACGCGGGTTAGATTCTGAACTGAAGTCAGCAACATAGATGAAGTATGCAAAACACATTCCATATTTAGATAAATCCGATCATTTCTGTCACATCCGAAATTAAACTGCATGTGGATATGGATCAGGAGACAACTGTTTCCATAGAGACTAAAACTTCACCTCTTCCCAACTGCTCATCTGTTAGAACACTAAGTGAGGGAGGGAGTTAATATTTATCGTCACATCGGCAATATTGCAGCCATGTCGTGACGAGAACAAGTAATAATGACACTGTAGAATGAATGAATATACGAAACTAAAACCCTGTTGACGAAGAACAGTAAAACCTCTAGTATATATCACAGATATCCATTTAAGACAAGTGATTTCATCTAAAACAGTTTAACTATAGAGGACAATACAATATAGAGATGGACTATAGATTACCAACAACTGAAGGTAGATCACCACACTAGGGACCATGGGGACTTACATTACTTTTGCTACCTGCATGGACCTTAGCTGGATTTACCCCATCCCTCAGTCGTTAGCAATTTAGGGACATCTAGCCATACGATTAAAAAGACACATATACTACGATTAAAACAGCGGAGAGTTTGTATTTACTTTGAATGTTTGTGGACTTACATACCCTCTGAGGAGGACAATAATGTTACAGCACTTTAACCTCCTCGAGGATACAGCCACTAACAATCTTGCTTATCAAATTAAACCTCCAATCATAAAATATTTATCTATTTACAAGTGTGATATCAAATGCAATTCTTTTGAAAATGCAAGAATTAAACGAGAATTTATGTTACTAAAAAGATCCTTCAAAGTGCGTGATTTGAAATATTTATCCCTTGTGATGGAATATCCGACACAGTCAAGACATGCTTGACCGTGATTATTTCATCACAAGGGATACAGAACGGAGGATCCTCACCTTCCAATAAGTATTCATGAGCATATCTCGTATGGCCAATACGACATCGCCGCATGATTACCTCTTCAAATCTGGACTGACAACCCAGGCGATTAACGGCGTGCTTATACCCGTTAGTTGATCCCGGGAAATATTGGATGTCGAGGGAGTTAGCCTTCAAAACGAGAACAGCACATTCAGTTGAAGCAGAGATGGAACTTTATTCATAACAATTTACAATTTATCAATCATAAACATCATAACGCTTGCACTGCATAAGATACATGGTAGTTGTAGATATTCAGTTAATGAAATTATACTAATACATTCGTGATTAATGCGCTCATATAACCTTCTATATAAACAATACAATAGTATACATGGTTGGATACACATACATGACAATTAAAAAATAGCAGACATGAGCCACGGTTGGTAATTAAACATGACAAATATCTAATTCACTTTCCAATCAATCAATAAATATTAGACTTCCACAGCCTATGGTAAAATGTAAGGACAAAGCTTTTATAATAGCGGACGTGTTTGAGATATTGGTGAACGTTACTTATGTTTGGTTGAATATGGTATGAAATTGACTGCTTTTGTATTTTAAGTGGCGCTACCATTCAGTTCATTTGATTCCTAATTCGATACATAACTTGTATGTGAAAGTTATACATAACATTACATAATGGAATATACTAGACAAAAATACATTCCAACATGAATAATTCGGTGACATGAATGATTGACTTCTACGGTTAGAAGAGTCCAATCACAACGTTACGTTTCACTTGTTCGGCTGCTAGCTTGCTGAACATTTGAGACATTAGGTTGTTATTGCATAATGGTTACAATCACAATATGTGTAGATTTCGCTAGAATACCAAATTACATTTTACTTGGAAACTACTGATTTAGCTGAACATTTGAGACATTAGGTTGTTATTGTATAATGGTTACAATCACAATATGTGTAGATTTCGCTAGAATACCAAATTACATTTTACTTGGAAACTACTGATTTAGCTGAACGTTTGAGACATTAGGTTGTAATTGCATAACGGTTACAGTCATAATAAGTGTAGATTTCGCTAGAATACCAAATTACATTTTACTTGGAAACTACTGATTTAGCTGAACGTTTGAGACATTAGGTTGTAATTGCATAACGGTTACAGTCATAATAAGTGTAGATTTCGCTAGAATACCAAATTACATTTTACTTGGAAACTACTGATTTAGCTGAACGTTTGAGACATTAGGTTGTAATTGCATAACGGTTACAGTCATAATAAGTGTAGATTTCGCTAGAATACCAAATTACATTTTACTTGGAAACTACTGATTTAGCTGAACGTTTGAGACATTAGGTTGTAATTGCATAATGGTTACAGTCATAATAAGTGTAGATTTCGCTAGAATACCAAATTACATTTTACTTGGAAACTACTGATTTAGCTGAACGTTTGAGACATTAGGTTGTAATTGCATAATGGTTACAGTCATAATAAGTGTAGATTTCGCTAGAATACCAAATTACATTTTACTTGGAAACTACTGATTTAGCTGAACGTTTGAGACATTAGGTTGTAATTGCATAATGGTTACAGTCATAATAAGTGTAGATTTCGCTAGAATACCAAATTACATTTTACTTGGAAACTACTGATTTAGCTGAACGTTTGAGACATTAGGTTGTAATTGCATAATGGTTACAGTCATAATAAGTGTAGATTTCGCTAGAATACCAAATTACATTTTACTTGGAAACTACTGATTTAGCTGAACGTTTGAGATATTACGTTGTAATTGCATAACGGTTACAGTCATAATAAGTGTAGATTTCGCTAGAATACCAAATTACATTTTACTTGGAAACTACTGATTTAGCTGAACGTTTGAGACATTAGGTTGTAATTGCATAATGGTTACAGTCATAATAAGTGTAGATTTCGCTAGAATACCAAATTACATTTTACTTGGAAACTACTGATTTAGCTGAACGTTTGAGACATTAGGTTGTAATTGCATAATGGTTACAGTCATAATAAGTGTAGATTTCGCTAGAATACCAAATTACATTTTACTTGGAAACTACTGATTTAGCTGAACGTTTGAGACATTAGGTTGTAATTGCATAATGGTTACAGTCATAATAAGTGTAGATTTCGCTAGAATACCAAATTACATTTTACTTGGAAACTACTGATTTAGCTGAACGTTTGAGACATTAGGTTGTAATTGCATAATGGTTACAGTCATAATAAGTGTAGATTTCGCTAGAATACCAAATTACATTTTACTTGGAAACTACTGATTTAGCTGAACGTTTGAGATATTAGGTTGTAATTGCATAACGGTTACAGTCATAATAAGTGTAGATTTCGCTAGAATACCAAATTACATTTTACTTGGAAACTACTGATTTAGCTGAACGTTTGAGATATTAGGTTGTAATTGCATAACGGTTACAGTCATAATAAGTGTAGATTTCGCTAGAATACCAAATTACATTTTACTTGGAAACTACTGATTTAGCTGAACGTTTGAGACATTAGGTTGTAATTGCATAATGGTTACAGTCATAATAAGTGTAGATTTCGCTAGAATACCAAATTACATTTTACTTGGAAACTACTGATTTAGCTGAACGTTTGAGACATTAGGTTGTAATTGCATAATGGTTACAGTCATAATAAGTGTAGATTTCGCTAGAATACCAAATTACATTTTACTTGGAAACTACTGATTTAGCTGAACGTTTGAGACATTTGGTTGTAATTGCATAATGGTTACAGTCATAATAAGTGTAGATTTCGCTAGAATACCAAATTACATTTTACTTGGAAACTACTGATTTAGCTGAACGGAAGAGCAAGGGTTAACTATGCTACTGACTAGTCTACCTCCTAATCTACTGATTGTAAACGTTTAATTGGTCGTGTTGATTACTACCCCGCAATCTCACTTGAGCTGTAGCTACTGAATTCAAGCGAATGTGCGGCAACCCGGTAAACATTAAACTAGGTACTTATAATTAGGTAGGAGTGCGTAACATGCTGAATCAACATCGATAGGCACATGATAACCTAACTAAGTGTTAATGCACTGGTTGCTTACTAAACGAATACATAAATACAGGAATGAAATATAAGTATTACAACACTAGAATGTAGAAACATGGATACATGATCTTAGTTATACGGTTACCTTGAGCAGTATTTTATATACACATATCAAATATTATCCATTTCCTTATCTAGGCATGTTTATGCATAACGAATTCACACCTGTACAATACAGGATTCCAAGAAACTACCACGACTCCGATATTACATTTTGAGATAGAGGTTTAACAGCCTGTATATAAGTCATATTTCTAACCTAGTTGATGTACTGGGAAAGTGGCAAAGTCTATAACGCTTTAACTTAAAGTTACAAAGTTACAGTTAA
Source organism: Haliotis asinina (assembly GCF_037392515.1). NCBI lineage: Eukaryota > Metazoa > Mollusca > Gastropoda > Lepetellida > Haliotidae > Haliotis > Haliotis asinina. Next base: position 29,559,583 of record NC_090286.1, on the reverse strand, counting down.
AACTAAAATATAGAAACGTAAAGTAGGCTTACCTTCAAAACGAGAACAGCACATTCAGTTGAAGCAGAGATGAAAATGCCTTCTACCTGAACGTGCCTCGTTTTAAAGGATCCTGTCTATTGTTGATCTATTGTTGTTAAAGGTGTCTAACAACAATAGGGAACTATTGCTTTCTTTTCAAGATAACTACGTGTTTACAATTTGGAGAGACTATTCAATGTTGCAAACTAGTTTGGGCACTCGTAGTCCGGCCCTTACTTAACATTTTATCCAGCGCGATTCTCACCACACTTCGTTGCGGGACGATAGTTCTGAATTATTGTGGTCTGCCGCAAATTGTTTGTGCTTACATAATGTGATGGTTGACTTAGCTTCTCGACAAGCGCCGTTGTGAGACTGCCTGCGTGGCAGGTTTCGAAAGAAGCGTCACTGGCCTATGAAGTAATTTATTACGGAAGCTTTCCGGCTTCGACTGATGCTGAGCGTATTTGCTGTTACAGGCCGGTGATTTTCTAGCTGTATTTACAAAAGCGGCATTTTAAAGTGAAAGATTGACGATTGAAATAATGTGAAAATTTTTGAAATATTTAACCAAAATGGAGTAGTTTTAACACGTTGACACAAGTATAACCAATATAAAGTTTTATTGCATGTAATTTATTAATGCCCACTTGGGTGTCCCACTTCTTTTGCATCAGATCACGGATATAAGATCTAATGGTAGCTTTATAATCAGTGTATGGAATAAGAAGTAGTGTCACCGATTTGTTGAGTGCTGCCTTGGCAGCAAGATCGGCCATTGTGTTCCCAGAAATGCCTCCCTTTATTTCAGGATTATAAAATTCTATTTTTGTGTGTCTTTACTTTTTTTAGTACTACATAAAGAAAATATCAGGGTAAACATCATACATTTGGTGAAAGGAACATAACGGGACATAACACGTATCCTCGCTCGTTTTTTCTCAAGTAAGGCGGATTCTTTTGCTCCCTGCCTCCACCAGTATTCTGTCTGAATGTCTGCTCTTCCTTTTCCCACTTAGACTAAGAAACAAATGAGTAACATTTGTATAATGTATGTCGATACCATATAATTATGCTCTTTCGCATAACAAGGACCCATGACTAATCCAAATGTTATTGCACATATTTTTGTCTGATAAGCTACTAAAGTATCTTTCATTTGTAGATCAGTTTTCCATCCCGTTAAACAGTCAAATATTCAAATCAATATCCATATCATTCACAGAGGAGACCATCTCCTTACCAACACATAGCTCATTTTGTCAAAAGGAAACAAAATTAAATAACACCGATAGCCAGTTAAAGTCTTAACGTTTTGAAAAAAATGCACAAAGTTTCTAGCTTCAAATGACATTTTCGTTTTAAACCTTCAGCAATCGTACATGTTGTTACCTACGTACGTTACCATCGTTAACGTATGTGTCAGTTACTTTTGGATGCCTTGATGAAAAACTGGGCCACGTGGAATCGTATCCTGTTTGTTATGGTGGTAGTTAATACACATACTGACAATTTGAAAAAATATATCTCACTTGCTTGACAACGATACAAGGAGCTGTATCGAAACGTCGCTCCACCTGATTAAAGAAGTTGCTCATCCATACAGTCATGTCCTTATCTGATTCACCAGCTTCTAAACAGGCCTCTCAAAGGATTTGAAAGGAGTAGACTTTGTAACATGTTTTGCGTGACATCTTAAATCATGCATGCTATCACCTGAATTGTATACAGCATTAACTCATAAAACTGATTCTCTCTCAAAATACATCCGCTGTTCGATGACCGTCTTCACAAGAGGTAGGTATTCGTTGGTTACATATTAATTTCAGACTCGCTGTGCGCAGAGCGTGTAACAATATCTACTGGCTATCTTCCGCTTTGGTCGTACATTTACAGATAGTGTAAATACACTCAAAACAAAATGATAAAAATGATTATCTACGTGTGACAACTGTTCATAGCTGACTGAATGTGTCGATTTGCATATGCTTTTCAGTTATCGATGTCCTATTTTGGTTGCAGTTGCATCAGAAATGTGTTTTGTTAGTTGTGAGAAGGGGATGTGAGGGAAGAACGGTGGTGGTGAGATGTGTTTATACAAGAACTTATTGACATAAATTAAGCTATTTATTTGACTACTCCCGGTCTTTGGTGCATACAAGTATAAAATAGGTTGTAATAGACATAAAACTATATATCTGGTTTGATTGTTCGTTTTCTTTACAGTGTGTTAACACTATCCGTAAACGTACAACCAAAGCGGAAGTTAGCCAGTAGATATTTTTTATAGGCTCTGCACATGCGCACTGCGAGTCTTAGATTAATGTGAAACCAACGAATAGCAAAAAAGAGTAATTTCATTGTTTCGAAAACTTAATTTGATAGCATATGTATTGCTTGATTTCAAAAATTGAACTGTGCGTATACTGAAAACCTGTTGTAATTAAATTGGTAAATGTTTTGAGTATAAATAAGTGACATGGCACGTATGCCTACCTTACGCCAGAAAGGTACGCTGCTACACTGTCATTCAGATAAAAACACAATGTATGAATCCAAAGTTTGACGACAACGTTTCAACACTCTATAACTCTTCCGATTTGGATTGTTTGCCTTCTTATTCTCAACTGAATGTTTCGTAAGAAGGTATGTTGTTTTTTAGATACTTAATCTGAAACCAAAGTGCCATATGAAAATGGCAGTATGAACTGAAGTAGTGTTTTGACAACTTTGACTTTTCCTGCATTGCCAATATAAGCATAGAAAACCTGAAACTCTTTATTGGCTTGGGCGAGTGTATGTGAATAATGCAAATACTCAGCAGGCAAATGCGATGTGTATGTTACTGAGTGTGTGCGTATGTGTGTGTGAGAGGAAGTGGGATGGGGTAGGCCTTGGGTGGGGTGGTGTCGGTGTCGGGGTACTGATAGGTCTTTCTGATCAGTAGGTAGTATCGTTTATACTTGTTGTAATGGAAATTGCATTACTGTATAAATAACTTACCTTAGGTACACTTCTTACATGTGAATAAATCCAAGCCCTTAATTGTAGTGCTCAGTTATATGTATATACAACGGATCATAACCTCACAAATTTCATTATCTATAATTTCAAGAAAGATGATTACAACGTATTAATAATTCCCGGTGTAAATTACTGTTGTATTTGCTTTGACCTCTTTGTGATTCGGAATACAGATATTATCACATACGGACGTCCTCTCAAATTTCTGTTACCCGACGGAATATACTTTACACCTATTTTGATTCCATCTCTTGTGCACATAATAGAAATTCCTAGTGATGGCAATTAGTTCATGAACTTAGATAACTGAGCAGTTCCGGTAATTATTAATTAACTTACAACCTGACAGCATTTGTGTTGCCATGCGTTTTCATTTTTGCTTTTGCTGGTTGGTGTTTTATACACTATACAATTATGTTAACTTATTTTATCAATCGAAGTACCGATACGTATTATCTGTATGATTTGGTATTAGTGGGTGAAACTGTTAAATGTGCCTTCCACAGATGTTTTCAGCTTGCTGCAGAATCGACGATATGTGCTTCGCTGACAATCTGGTAGTAAAGCATACACCAACGGGTACATAACTGATCCAAGTTTTGCGTGAAGTATGTGAAGCTGGTTCCAGAGCACTGGGGCTGCAGAAAAGTCCCATCCATATAAATAGCATCAGCAGACTGGAGGGCAGCTAGCTGTTCACCTGTAGAGAAGACAACTATCATGTCTTCATCACCATCTGTAAATCGGCTGCCATCTCTAGTTTGTGTCCAAGGTTCTTCAATAAGAACCTCAGTCCTAGCTGCTGGCAGTCGGGGAATGGTTGAGCGTCTGTGTCTGTACAAGCTGCTTCCAATGCTGGAAAAAGAAGGTAGCTGCTGAACTTGATCCAGTGGGAGTTGGCCAACAACATAAGATACTGGTCAATTAGACTGTATCAAGCTACTTTAAAGTTGTGATTTTAAGTATGCAGTACATCTGGGAGACCGGATGGGCTGTGCTCATTACATGCCATGGGGGTGCCTCTACACAGATAATTAATCCCTAATCAATCCTTGTAGTTTATTTGAGATGTAGTTTTTATGTGAGTATACCTTATCAACCATAGTCTGTCAATCATACTGGCGAGTCCTTTACTGCTGATAGGTGAACCAGACTAAACTTACAAACCACTCAACCATAACATTGTTTTGATAAGACTGTAGGTAGAATGATCTGTAAGCTATTTGGGAACATCCCATACAACGGTCTAACTTACTGGATTACAACATAAATAAAGACTTTGTACATTTGAAGTATTCTAGCTTCCGAAGTGACGTTGTCTTTATCGTCAACTATGGTATAGACAATAATCAACTTGAGTACATGACACGTTTCATGGATAACAACTTCTTTTTATTCTTTACACGACGTTACAGAGCTAATTCGCGCTGCCTTATCAGGTGAATGCTGAGTCAGTACAAAGAGTTAATATATATGAATTAAACATATTATGAGAGAGTCATGCACTCCCAGATACGAGTCGCGTAAAAAGAGCGGTCTGGGAAAACATCGGGTAAATAATAATCTGCACATCCAGAATCTAAAACCATATCGTATATACCCATAAGGGGTCACTGAAGCGCTTCATGTGAGAAATGATAGATGTAGTGCTGTACAGCGCAAAGATTGGGGCTCTTTCACAGTGACACATCAGTCATGTTGACATGTATACACCGTTCTCAGCAGGGTCTGATATGCCGCTCCGACTCGGCGCACGTTTTGTGTTCTTGCCTCAACATTTCATTCTCCCTGATTCGATAAGTTGAGTGCGAGTTACAAAGACAACCCGAGTGAGTTTTCCCATCCAGAAACTGTTTGTCTACATTTGTAAAGGCAGTGACGTCACAAGAGCACATCCCGGCTCACTATCGATCGTTCTCGTCTGCTCCTACCCACATCCCTCCCTGCCTGCGAATAGTGTCAGGTCACCCATTATTCTTCTCTCTGAAGATGTCACGCTAAACCCGAGACCTACCACCGATTTAGGTAGGTAGGTCCCGGATTTAGACGAGGTACAGGCTAGATAAAGGACTCGGAAAGTAGACTTTGTAAAGATATTTACTCGGTTAAAGAGGACATAAAACCTATAACATTTAACATCACTGAACGTATTAGAAGAAAACTAAATCAGTAAACAAGAGCAAGGTGTTGCTTGAATGGATATTGACACTTTAAATGACAAAACAACAGATATGGAGACACAGTTGGATAATTTAAACACACGTCTAGAGGATCGGGAACAGCGTAGCAGGAGAAATATAATGGTGTTATATAGTATTCCCAGAAATTATTGAGAATCAAGTTGCGTCATGTAACTCATTACGTTTATTAACTTCTGGCGTTTTACTTACATAAACATGTTAAAACATCATCCTTTTACAGTCTCAGTCTTGTTTTAGTACTTTGTTAGACCTCCTCGCTCAGCAATGCATGCCTGAATACGCCTAGGCACACTACCCATCAAAGTTTGTAGGTAATCGTGTGACAGGGTATCCCGATATTGGACCACCTCGGCCTTCATATCTTCAATATTTCTCAGTCCCTTTTGGTTTATTCTGTCCTTCATGACTCCCCACACATTCTCAATTGGGTTTAGGTCTGGGCTGTAACTGGGCCAGTTTAAAACTTGAACATTTTCGCCCGACAACCACTGTTTTGTGTAGCGCGCAGTGTGTTTTGGGTCATTATCATGCTGGAAAATCCAATCATCTTCATACAATGTTTGTGCTGTCGGAAGAAGGTGACAATTTAGAATGTCAACGTATCTTTCTTTTGTCAAGTTTCCCGTGAAAACACACAATGGCGTCACTCCGCGAGCCGATATGCCACCCCACATGTGAAACTTCGGGCTATGTTTTGGTCGCTGGTAGATAGGTTTGACAGTATCTTTGGTCCAAATTTTCACACAATTAGGGAAAAGCCAAACAGAACTTTCACCCGAAAAGAAAACATTATCCCAAACTTGATTTTCATGAGCCCGACACCAGTTTAAACGTTTTTCCTTTTGTGCATCTTTCATCAACGGCGAGGGAATTCCACGTTTTTTCACCCAATTAAGTCTCTGTAATTCCTGCCTAACTGTTTCATTGCACACCTGAGGACTTCCTCTGCTAATCATTTCATTTCTGATGTTCTCAACACTTTTCAATTTGCCCCTACTCACAATCTGCCCAAGTCTTCGGCGATCCACAACACTGAATTTCCTAGGCCGACCTGCCCCCGCATTGTGCTCTATCCCGGTTCCTGTTTGAATATTCTTCAAAGTTCTGTATACTGTAGACAGAGGAATACCATGTCTACAAGCTAACACTTTAGCATCAGCCTCACCCCTTTCAAAATCATCTAGAATGAGCTTTCTTTTCTCTCTTGCTGTAAATTCTGCCATGTCAACACAGGAAGCCGTCTGCTCAGACAAGGGAGATAACTCTTGACGTAATGAGCTGCCTTCTAAGCCTTCAAGAGTTGTCTCCCTTATTTAGTATGCTTAGTGCATAGTGAAAGCCCTTTTTTCCAATCTTAGCATCATTAGAAAAAAAACAAAGATTTTCTCAATAATTTCTGGGAACACTGTATAAGCTTGTGGAAAGTGGGGCTGACTTTCCTTTCACATGCTGCAGATGTTCTGACCCAGAAATTCAGCTCGAAGTTGGAACAACAACTAAGTTAACTAGAAGTAACTAGTCACTGACAAAATCATCGGTAACGACTGTACTGCTGTACATGAATATATATATTCTTTATTACAGAAGTGTAGGCCATCGGCCCATAACTACAAAAGTTGCATGGTGTATGACAAAAACATGGTGTATACAGTATAGATCGGTAGTTTTAACATCTTAGATGAATTGCATGATAAATAAAGCTAGCTAAATTATTTATAAGATTACAGCCTAATGATGACATAAGGAGTTTGAATTTTGCTTTACATGGATTGGTGCAAAAGGCTTTAGGTAAATGGTTCAAGCGGAGCTGTTTGAATTTGGAACACACGAGGAGAAAGTGGTACTCATCCTCAATATAGCCTTCCTCGCATTGTAAACATAGCCTGTCATTTCTATCTATTTTATAATATCTTCCAGTTTCAATACGTAACTGGTGTGAAAAGCACCTAAACTGCGCGAGTGCTACTCTAAACTTTTTAATGCTAATCACATTTAAATATGGCTCTCTAGACAGTGATGTTTTAAAATAAGACTAACACGTAGATTTACTGCCATTTTGAAGTGAGCTGAACCAGTTCTGTTCATGAATACATTTAAGACGATTCTCAAATTCAGTTAAGAATGAGGTAGGGGAAGTAACAGTTTGCTGCTCCCAAACAAAGCCAAAACCCAAGCTGTAAAGCAGATCTCTACACTTCGACGCCCAATTAACTCTATTATGATCTAAAGCCATTAGCATCATGTGATAACATTTTTTGGGATGACGAGATTCAGACATGCCTAATAGTTTTAGCCAATACTTTATAACCCGTTTATATGCTAAAATATATAGGGGAAACCGCCCACATTCACCACGAGCTATATTATTAGTTGTAGAGATCTTGACGCCTAAAAATCGTTTGCAAGCCAATGTGTGTACCGATTCTATACAGTCATTCTGATAGAATCCCCAGACCTCGGCACCATACAGCAGAATAGGAGCTATTTTCCTATCAAATATCTTAAAGTATAACTCAAGAGATATATTGCTTAGTTTACTTATTGTTTTAAGGACACCAAATAAGGCCTTTTTGCCTTGCAAGGCTGCATTGGAACAATGACTAGACCAAGACAAGCCCCTCGTGAAGGTTATACCAAGATACTTATATGAAGTTACAGCTTCCAACTTCCTACCATTATAAAACCAACTTTCTCGTCTTGATAAAATACCACCTTTCTGAAACACGACAACTTTTGTCTTATCCAAATTGACTTCAAGACCGTATTCTATACAAAACGTTTCTAAAACATTGATGCGTTTCTGTAGTCCACCAATAGAATCAGATATAAGTACGATGTCATCCGCAAAGAGGAGAATAAATATCTGAATAACATCAGGATGTAATTGGATACCTGGACCTGAACACTGTTCTATCTCAACAGCCAGCTCGTTGATAAAAATTGAAAACAGCAGAGGGCTTAGGACGCAGCCCTGACGAACACCACGTGAACAAGGGAAAAATCCTATCAGCACATTATCAAATTTTACGGTAGCCTTAACGGAAGAATAGATAGCCTGTACAGAGTTAACCATTTTGGGGGAGACACCTCTAGACTTCAATACTGACCATAATTTCAAACGACTTACACTGTCGAATGCCTTTGCAAAATCCACGAATACACAGTAAAGTTTGACCTTTTGCTTACTCAGGTACCTCTGGATAATAGACTGGAGGATAAATATGTTATCAATGGTGGAGTAATCGTGGCGGAAACCAGCTTGTGACTCAACAATTTTACAATATGCTTCACACCAATACGTTAATCTCCTGTTTAATATAGACACATAAACCTTGCTAAATACACTAAGAAGAGAAATACCTCTATAGTTAGATGGGGAGTGTATATCACCTTTCTTATATAAAGTAACAATGACAGCCTCCGACCATGATTCTGGAAAGTAAGCCTGTTCAAACATGGCATTGAAAAGAGCTGCAAGATATGGTACCAAAATATCGGTTGTGTATTTGAAAAATTCTGGAATTAATAAATCAGTACCTGAGGATTTGCCACACTTCAGCCCTTCGATGGCGGTGAAAACCTCCTCCTGTGAAATAGGAGAGTCTAAAATGAAGCGTGTCATATCATCACAGTTATCAGAGTCAGTTTCATCCATAACACTGACTTCGGACTGATCATCGGAAAGAAACAGGTTTTTGAAATGGTCAGCCCATTCGCAGATGGTTATATTAGGAGAACGAGTATTGGCAGAGGAGGACAACCCTTTTAAAGTAGACCAGAATGCTTTACTTTCTGATCTATGGAACGTACATTCCGCGTCAAACCATGGTTCGGAGTGTACAAATCTAGTTTTCTTATGGCGCTTCATACTACCGGCCGCTTCACAGATTACTGCAGTAAACTGAGTAACAACCTTATCAATTTCATCAACAGGTAGTATACATTTCTCAAATATGTCAACAACGGCAGGTAACAACAGGTTCTCCCTGAACTGTTGGAGATACTTCAGGTCCCACACATAGCGGTCCGTCACACGTTTTGCACGTGCTACTTCAACACTGTCGTCGGTAGCAGGGTCACGTGACTGAAACGAGCACGCTAACGGTTGATGGCTTGAGTCAGCTCGTGAAACAACTTCAAAATGTTTACAATATGAAAATAGGCAATTAGATACAATAATATAATCAATTACACTTGATCCACTCTGATTAATAAACATAAAGTCGCCGATACCAGAATCCGCACCACAACGGCCGTTTAAGATGGACATATTAAGGGCAGCACACATATTCACCAGGACACGACCAGCACTGTTGATGATTTTATCACACGATGACCTGTCGATGTTAACGCTGTCCTCAAACGACGACATATACTCATCCCCCAAGATATCAGAGATGTCATTATCAATGGCATCACATAGTGTTCCCGTTCGAGCATTGAAGTCCCCACCAACAATCACATGCACATCCTTATTCCTTGATCCAAGTACCTCAACAAGTGAGTTACAGAACAGCGTGATACCACACTTAATCTGTTTGTGTGTATACCAGGTAGAGCCACTTGGGTTTACGTATACACTGGCATATAGGACATCTTTATCCAATGAAAAGACAGTCTTGTTAATTAACAAAAATACAGCATTCTCTGTGATTTTAGATGTTTTCACATAATTATTGAGGGACTTTTTCACAAGAACAGTTATACCTCCTGACGGTCTTCCTCTAATCGCTGTTTTAAGGGCATTGATACTATAGGGTATGTGTTCATGAAAAATATGGTCATAATCATAGTCAATAGTCCATGTTTCTAGAAGACCAATAATATCAAAGTCAGATATATAATCGGTAAAACAAGTATCTGAAAGTTTATTGAGGAAACCGGAGATATTCCAAAAGAGAAACTGTTTGTTTACGTTCAAAGCCGAACGGCTGTGTAGCTGGGTGTGGCCACACCCCTAGGTATTTGTGGGAGGTGGGTTTACATGAGGAATGCTCTCTACAATGGAGCAGGCTGTGTCTGTGTTCGAGGTGTCCGTACTCTCCGATACTACCAGTTCGCCGTTTCGGAAGTAGCCACGTTTGTTTTGTGATCGTAGATCTTGAAGTATTTTCCTCTGTCTGTGAGTCAGGTCACTGGCGACCCCATAACCTTTGCTCCTTAGTGCGTTACGGAGACCAAGTGAGCGTATTTTGCAGTCCGAGGTAAAGAATTTAATTATGATTGGCCTAGTACGTTTAGTTTGTGATGGCCGACGTCCGATCCTGTGAGCTTCAGCGATATCCTCTGGAGACAGCCGGACACTGTCCGAGTCCAAACAGTCATTCAGAATCTCACATGACAAGGCTCTCAAATCCCAGCTAACTTCTTCAGGTTTTTCGGACACGCCATATAGCAAAACATTGTTACGTCTATTGTATTGTTCTAATTTTTCAACTTCCTTTAGCAAGTCTACCACATCATGCTGACCAGATCCACTCTGACGTGGAGGGTTACACTCAAGTTTGTCCAGACGGTCACTGACAGCTTCTATATCTAAACGTAGGACAGATTGTTCCCCTTGAATATCCTGTATGTTTCGCTTTATGTCGTCCACAGTACTACTAAATTTCCTAGTTTGAGTTTTTATGTCTCTCATGTCACGCATAAGTTCATTCTTCATTGCCCGAAACTCCTGTAAAATATCATTTTTCATGGCTTCGAGGTCGCTTTCATTGATATGACTCGTCTTACCGGTGGGTCCCGGGTTCAGTTCAACATCCCTCGAGAGTAAGATATTAGACCAGACAAACACGACAATGAAACTTGCATTGTATATGGAGGTAAGCAACACATATGTAGCCAGGAGCCGATAGCCCACATCGACATACCACGGCCATTCAGTGTACGGGGTATACGGGCTGACATGGCCGACCTGCCGGGTGCCATGTGGGTGTGAGAATGTTCCTATTCTCGCTCTCCAAACGTCAAGGGGTATCCCCATCGGTAACGTTGAAGTGGCAACACTTTAATAAAGCAATATGATCTGTCAGGTGTTACTCACAGCTTTTGGTATTTGCTTTTGTCGGGTGGTTTAGCGAGAGCGTGTACACACACACGTCTTGTCAGTAGGGGCAGGCAACTCGCTATCCATGAATATACATGAATATAGAACATGCACATATATATTTGTTAATTCACTAGAATTGAAATGATATCATGGATGACATGTAAAAATAAACAGTAAAAGGTGTTTGTACTTGAAGAAAATAAGTATAAGAAATAATAAAACAACGTATGGCCATCTTGACTTTTCTGTGTGGACATTTTCACTTTTTGTGTGGCCATTTTGACAAGGGGTTGTGGCCATTTTGCCGTGTGGCCATTTTGACTAGGGTCAGTGTGGGCATTTTGCCGTGTGGCCATTTTGACCTGTTCCCATATGTACAACTTGAAACATCCACTCCGTATGATAAATACTCCCCCCTATGTATTATATCAATGGTGTAAATTTATTTCAGGACAATCTGTTATCAACTGTTTCTTCTGCACCAAACTGCTCAATCTTGTGTGGCGGAGATTTCAATGCCCGCACCTGAACTGATCCCGAGTTTATCGAAGATGATTTACTGGAATACACTGAAACTCAAGAACATTCGCACTGGGACCTTCTTACAGACTATTTCCATCTTAAACGGTTCTCCGTCGACAAGGTTATGAACAGGTTTGGTAAACACTTCTTGGCATGTTCTCAGTTTTTAATATTTTTTATGAATTGTCCTTGTGACAGTGATGCACAACTTGACTTGAGATTTTACTTTCATAGGTCTGAATGGTATTGATTATGTTATTTTGTCAACAACATTATTTAACTATCTAAATGATCTTAGTATTCAGTCGCACATAGAATCAGACCATCTACCCATTATATTACTATAAAATCAAATCATAATTTGATGGGATAATGATAAGTCATGACAGTTCAGGGAAAATTTGCCATCTGAAACCATTCTTGAATTGCTAGATAAATCTGTTGATTGTGCTTCACTGGTATACATGAAAGTATAGCATATATGACAGATGTGATCTGTTCAGCGAGTTCATATACTAGACAAAGGTGGTCAATCCAGGGCATACTTGGAAGGTTGATTTGACACAGATTGCGAAAAACTAGAAACCAGTCATGACAAGAAATACATTTCAAACATTTATTTGCTTTTATTTAACAAACAATTCAGCACTAATACAATTAAAAGACATGGGTATTGTACATATTACAGAGCACTTTCATTGTTTTGAACTAAGTCATGAGTCAGTTTAACACATTTGCCTCACAGGCCAATAAGATGGGCCACAGAGTCTGCATATTCAATTGGCGTTTTCGCACCAGATACAAGAGAGTCTTTCTCACGCTGAAGACGTTGGTCTAGTTCTCGGTACTTTTATATGAATTGTCCTTGTGACGGTGATGCACAACTCGGAGAGTTTAGTTTCATAGGTCTGAATGGTATTGATCATGTTATTTTGTCAACAGCATTCTTGGGGGCTGGCGACCACCAGATACAAGCTGGCTGATGACAATTTCGGTTTGTTGTTGTTCTCTCTGGATGATGCTGATGAATTTGTACACGTTGGGATGTACTGACCAGTTTTGTTCATCTTAGCATGTCAGCCCTCCTCATCGTTCGTTGTTCTGGAACCGTTGTTGTAGAAGTGGTTCCACGTGGCATCTCCACCCAATTCTCAGTCACATAGTCTGCGAACCTCTGCACAGCAGGATTGTCAAGATCAACGTCTGCAAGTGCATTTGGCCACACATTGTCGATGTCACACAGTTGTAGCAGGTAGGGCACAGGCACGTCGGATGGGATGGTTTACAGATGGATCAGTGGAGACACTTGCATAAAGACCAAATCGCTAGGCACTTCTCCATATGGCCTGTCTGTAGTGAAGCAAACAGCCTTTCAGTTGACACTGGAACATATCAAAAGAGGCTTGTTGGACAGCAATCTCAAATAGTTCAGGAAGATCGATGTGAGAGCGTTGGCGTGGTAGGTGGTAGTTCTTTCGCTCTGGAAGACTGAACTGGATGTTAAATCTGCAGATAATATCTGATTCACATGCACATAATACATATGCTTATATTATTTTTTATATTTTACGTTCTATTACATAAGAAATCAAGTATGTTCAATACATTTTTTACACATTTACATTATATTACATTTTATAGACAATACATACCACTTAATTCTGCTAGGTACAGAGATGGAAAATGTCTACTGGCCGTCTTGACTATTTCCTTCACTGAGGAAATTAATTTGTCAACAGCAATCTTGGTAGGGTTAGCTTCATGGTTGTGGATGTTGTTGACGTCATTGGCAGGGTTGATGGTTGCTGGACAAGTAGCCAAACAACATTTCCAGTGAATACTGGTGCCTCTGGTTCTCTTCACACTGTACTTGAAACCTTGGTACACAAGGCTTCTGCCACCGCGACTGTTGAGAACAAACTCTATGTCAACCTGAACATTTGCCATTTTGCAATGACACATTTTGTTGTTCAGGCAATTATATGGTATCACCACTCACCAATTTATCAAATCATACGCATTTTAATTAGTTAACATATCTCAGGTCATAACACTAATTGGGACCACCAATTGCAGGGTGAACTGAGTCACCAGTTAGTGAGACCATCCCCATGCATGTGTAAACATCGTTAACGCTAATATAATCCATGTTAATCCTTGGTGGCAAAGTGAGGATAAACCATTTAACTCCAAACATTTCTGGTCTGAACCTAAACGTTTAAATAGGCATCAAGTAAGGGAAACAATATTCAGATAGAAGATTGGTTGGCACACTTTAGGCAACTCTTTTGCGGTGTACATACAGTAGATCATAGCAGTGACCACAATTATCATGACATTACAGAGCAGGCCAACCTGAATCGGCAGCTATACTTGTTCCATCGATCAATAGAGAAAAGATATTTGAAAGTACTGACAATTTTAAATCAAACCAGTCACCAGGAGTTAATGGCGTGATAGCAGAATTCTTTAGACACTTGTCTGATCCCATCGCACCATACCTAGAACTACTCTTAAATATTATGCTGGGAAATGGTTCCCTCCCACACTGTTGGACGATTGGGATCATTGTCCCAATTGGTTTAAACATATTTTTAGTTTCCAAAATGCGAACAAGCCATATGGCTTATATTAACGCCCATCCAAAACACCTTTTACAGAACAGAAGTGAAATATGACGTCGTGAACATTCTTAATCAGTAAACATCAATAAAGCGTTAAATGTTGTCTCAGTTTAGTGTGTCTTACGAGCCATAATAGATGTGGATCATTATGTATTTAGGGAAAGTTTGAAGCGTTGTGATGAGAAGATATAGTTGTGAACAGATTCTAATATTTTTTGGTTTTCGAACGATGATAGTTCCTGCTTGCCATTCATAATGGTATCGAAAGTATAACCCGCCAAATAAAAGTACGTCATAGATCTTAACTGTGAATAATTAACACAAATGAAAAAGAAGTGCAGAGCAGTTTCATGCCCGTATCCACATGGATACTAGTAAGGTCTGTTGATTAAATGTCGATTGAACATATCGGCGTTCAGGTCACTACATCCGAGTCTGAGACGTGAGTGGATGATTTGTGACAAGCGAGATCCGTAGCTGAGGTCTAGGTAAATATTATATTCTCTTTTTGGGAGTAGTTTCTTAAATTCCGATAGACTGCATGTTTCTTTTGAGGTTGGCAAAGCGTTCCAAAGACCAATCGTGTCGGGTAGGAACGAATTGGCATAGGAATGAGTTCGACAGTAAATGCCTTGAATTTCAGAATTATTTCTTACATCATACCCAGTGTTTCCAGAGACAGTTTGAGGGATTAATTCGCATAGATAGTCCGGTAAATGGTTATTGTACATTTTAAAGAAAAACGTTGGTTTCTTATAATGAGAGTGAAATTCAGTTTCATTATAAATCTTATGGTGACTTGCACCACGCACAGCACCACAGATCGTTCTCAAGGCATCAAGATGTAAGCTTTCGAATATCCGTGATTGTCCAGATGTACAATTGTCCCAGATATGCGAGCAGTAGTCAAATATGGGTAGAATATAAGATTTGTACATAGTATCTAATGTCTTTAGGGATAAACGATATTTAAAACTCCGCAGACAACTGATCATAGGACGAGTTTTACAGACAATATCTTTAATGTGATTATTCCATGAACCGTCGCTTTGGAGTGTTATTCCTAAATGTTTGTGGCTTTTTACTTCTTTGATAATCGTTCCGTCCATAAGTAAATTTAATTCTATTGAGGGGTTTCTTTTACGAGAAAACTGAATAGATTCGGTTTTATTAGGCCCTAAGGGTTAAAAGTAACTTGCCATTCCTGAGCCCACCGGGAGATTTTATCTAGATCATTGTTAAGAGTAGAAGCTGAGACCAGCGGATCTTCAATAATTGCATATAATGAGGAATCATCCGCAAAGAGGCGAATGTTACTACCAATATCACATACAATATCGTTGATGTATATTAAGAATAAGAGAGGTCCGAGGACTGAACTCCGGCCAAGACACCTTTCTTGTTAGAAATGTACCCGTTAATTGCAACTCGCTGTGTTCTATTATTGAGATAACTTTCAAACCATTGTAGTAATTCATCTTGTATACCATAGCTTCTGAGTTCATAGATAATCCGTTTGTGCCATACTTTGTCAAAGGCTTTACTGATATCACAAAATACTACCCTTACTTCTCTACCGTCATCGATGGCTTTAGCTATGAAATTATACAGATACGCTAATTGATTAGACGTTGAATCTCCTGGCATGAATCCTGACTGTAAAACCGTTAGAAAATTATTGTCTCTATGGAAATTAAATATGTATTTAAATACACATTTTTCAAAAACTTTAGATACGCAATGGGTTAATGCGACTGGGCGGAAATTCGAGCATTCATGGACGCTATCTTTTTTGTGAATAGGGATAACAGAAGCTTCTTTCCACGTCAAGGGAAATGCTGACTGACTCAACGATAGGTTAAATAATTTCGTGAGTATGGGACTTGGACTTTTGGCAGTATATGTCAATACTTTGTTGCCTATTCCGTCTGGACCAGTCGCTTTTGATGTATCTAAATACAACATGATGTCTTTAACATCATTACAGGTTAGTGTAATTCTTGATAATGTCGAATTGCAAATGATTTGGGTATCAGGCAAATCTCGATGAGGGTCTTTAACAGTCGATTGAGAAATAAAATAATCATTTAGGATATTAGCGATTTCTTCGGGATCGTTATATTCAGTATCGTTTGATATAATTGTTGGAAATTGATTTTCAGGGGTTTGTGATTTCAAAAATGCTTTAGTCAGGCGCCACCATGTTTTAGTACCGATTGAGCTATTTACAGAATCTTCGATTTTAGAGATGAATAGACGTTTGGCTGTTCTAATAGCGGAAGTAACCTTATTTCTAGCTGATCTGAAATTTGCCCAATTTGATGGGACGTCGGATTTTTTTGCAATTTTGTGTAAACGGTTACGATTCCGAATCAATGCTGGTATTTCACTTGTGATCCAGGGCTGATCTAAGGTCTGATTGTGACGATCTTGTTAGGTATATGCTCGTTGCAGATATTACCTGTTATAGATGTTAGTTGTGTGGTGATGTCATCTACATTGTTGGAAGAAAATAAACCGTCACAATCAATGTTGTCTATGCATTTGTTCATACCTTCTGTATTGGCTAGTGAGTAGTTGTAAACTCTTCTTTTGTAGGTCGTAATGGAAGGGATTGATTCTTATATTGTTATATATATGGGACAGTGGTCGCTACAGATAGGATCCAGAACACCCGATTCCTTCACGCTATCGACATTCGATACAAAAATCATGTCAATCAGGGTGCTTGAGTAAGGTGTTATCCTAGTAGGTTCAGAGATTATTTGTTCGAGTCCGTACAGCAATTCGAGATTTTCGATTTTGGTTTTATTTTCCCGAAGGACGTCAATGTTGAAATCGCCGGCAACGAATGTGTGCATATTTTGATCAATGGCTTTACCAATAGCGTCTTCGAGGAGCTTCCAATATGCCTCACTCTTGTCTGCGCGATAGATACAGCCGACAAGATAAGGACATGTTTTGCATTTAATCGTCACCCACACCGCCTCAAGCCCGGGGGTGTCAAGACTCGTCATATGTTGGAGGTATAGATTACGTTTGACGAAGATGGCGACACCACCACCACGACTCGGCATGTCTTTCCGGATTGCAAGGTGATAACCTGGCATTTCTATATCAGTATTACGGATCTCGGCATGTAACCAGGTTTCTGTTAAGCATATAATATCATATAAGCGAAATTCAGCGTCAATTAGATCAATTTTGTCTTTCAAGCTTCGTATGTTTAAATGTATAATTTTAAGATCACGGAAATGGCGCGGTCCTGGGTTAGGATGAACATCTCCACAACACAGAAGGATAAGAGCAGTTAATATAGAAACGTGATGATAATAGAGGCAAAGGAACTAACATCTGTATACGTATTTCATAACATAAGCCAGTGATTTGGAGTGTAATCCCAAAGCAAAGGAACCCATTGCCTGTCTGTATTGTTCAATGTCAATCATTCAAGAACGGATTACACAAAAGTAGGGAGACAGTGGGTTCCAGTTGGTAACAGGTGGGAGGTAGACACACAAACTGGACTTAAGTAGCTGTAGCTGATATACGCCATGGAGTTTGTTGCAGATTGATAAGTACATGTTGAATGTTCATTTGGTACAATGAGGAATAATTTTATACAAAACACAAACAACGGGAAAAGCAAAAGACAAGCATGGGTAGCGTAGGTCAACGTCATGACAATAAAGAGGAAAAACAAACCATAAAATACACCATGTTCTATGGGAGGAAATATTAATGTTATTAGCATAAATTAACATCCACGCGCATTCACGTACACGCGTACGCGCCCATGCACTGAAAGACCATCACAAGGTGTAACTTGTTCTAAAGTAGGATATACTAAACGGCAATAGCACATATTAGCGTCCAAATTCATTCATGCAGACACGAAGAATTTTTGTTCTGAGGGGGGTTGGGGGATACCAAGTGGTATTAGTACAAATTTGCATTCACATACATTCGTACCACGCTTACATACACCTGCACACAGCAATTGTCACTTGTTTTATAGTTGGTAAGACTTAATGACACTAGCACAAATTAGTATCTACATTGATTCATACAGGTACAAAGTTCGTCTAAGGGGGAGAATACTAAGTGGCACTCGCACAAGTTAACATCCACAAGCATTCATACCACTCGTGCACGCACTTGCACTAAGCAACAAACTTAAAATACAACTTGTTCAAATAAAATCCACCTACATTCGAATCACTTATGCTTAATAGCACTAGGCAACGAACACAAAGTACATACTGTTCCATGGAGTAATACTAAATTATATTACCATGAGTCAGCAATCACATGCATTCTTGCCACGTGTGCTCGTACTTACACTAAGCAGCGAATGCGAAGTGTAACTAGTTCTAAGGGAGGAAATACTAAGTACCAACAACGTAAATGTACCTCCACATGCATACGTACCATGCACGTATACTTCAATTGCACAAGGCAACAGTCACAAAATACAGTGATGCTGTGAGAAGAAATACTAGACGGTAGTCGCACAAATCAAAATCGTCATGCATTCGTGCACTAAGCAACAAACACAAAGAACAACTTATTCTATAGGAGGAAATAATAAATGTTAATAACACAAATTGAATGTAGATGCATTCATACCACGAGTGCACAAACTGCACGAAGCAACAAACACAAAGTACAGTTTATTCTATGGGGGGATAATACTAAATGGTCTTAGCGTGAGGTTAGATCCGCACGTGTTCATATCACCAGTGCACGTACTTGCAATAAACAACAGATACAAAGTATAACTTCCTTGATGAAGAAAATGCTAGATGGCTACAGCACACGTTAATATCCGCATGCGATCCTACCATGTATGTTTCAGCTGCATTAGGCAACAAACACAAACTACAACTTGTTCTGTGGGAAGAGATACTAAAAAGTATTAGTGCAGATTTCGTATCACACGCGCACGTACTTGCACTAAGCGCATGTAGATATGATTGAGCAGATCAGTTGAACTAGTTCATTCATACGGCCAGTAGTAGGCAGAACCGTTACATAGCATACAGAGCACACTCATGCTCGTGCATATCGCACATGCCCGTGTTTCACTATATTCTTGGTGTCAGCCTCACCGTAGACTCCGCCTTGCGCTCTGGTTGATAATGATTCCTAAGGTCGTTGATAATCTACAGTTAATACTTTATACCGAGCTGTGTATGAGGTTTATTCCAGTTAAGCTGATCACTATCTTCATCAACATGATGATGCAAATAACCCAAACAACAGAAGGAAAAATTCATAATTACTTAGAATATTTAGCAAACCTTTCACTTTCATAATTAATAAGAGACTTGTAAGCTGGGGAGATACAATGGATAAGATAAATGAATTGAAAGCTGGACGTAGACATGGACAAGATAAATGAATTGAAAGCTGGACGTAGACATGGACAAGATAAATGAATTGAAAGCTGGACGTAGACATGGACAAGATAAATGAATTGAAAGCTGGACGTAGACATGGACAAGATAAATGAATTGAAAGCTAGACGTAGACATGGACAAGATAAATGAATTGAAAGCTGGACGTAGACATGGACAAGATAAATGAACTGAAAGCTGGACGTAGACATGGACAAGATAAATGAACTGAAAGCTGGACGTAGACACGGACAAGATAAATGAATTGAAAGCTAGACGTAGACATGGACAAGATAAATGAACTGAAAGCTGGATGTAGACATGGACAAGATAAATGAATTGAAAGCTGGACGTAGACATGGACAAGATAAATGAATTGAAAGCTGGATGTAGACATGGACAAGATAAATGAATTGAAAGCTGGATGTAGACATGGACAAGATAAATGAATTGAAAGCTGGATGTAGACATGGACAAGATACATGAATTGAAAGCTGGATGTAGACATGGACAAGATAAATGAATTGAAAGCTGGATGTAGACATGGACAAGATAAATGAACTGAAAGCTGGATGTAGACATGGACAAGATAAATGAAACGAAAGCTGGACGTAGACATGGATAAGATAAATGAATTGAAAGCTGGATGTAGACATGGACAAGATACATGAATTGAAAGCTGGATGTAGACATGGACAAGATAAATGAACTGAAAGCTGGACGTAGACATGGACAAGATAAATCAATTGAAAGCTGGACGTAGACATGGACAAGATAAATGAATTGAAAGCTAGACGTAGACATGGACAAGATAAATGAATTGAAAGCTGGACGTAGACATGGACAAGATAAATGAACTGAAAGCTGGACGTAGACATGGACAAAATAAATGAACTGAAAGCTGGATGTAGACATGGACAAGATAAATGAACTGAAAGCTGGACGTAGACATGGACAAGATAAATGAATTGAAAGCTGGACGTAGACATGGACAAGATAAATGAATTGAAAGCTGGATGTAGACATGGACAAGATAAATGAACTGAAAGCTGGACGTAGACATGGACAAGATAAATCAATTGAAAGCTGGATGTAGACATGGACAAGATAAATGAATTGAAAGCTGGATGTAGACATGGACAAGATAAATGAATTGAAAGCTGGATGTAGACATGGACAAGATAAATGAATTGAAAGCTGGATGTAGACATGGACAAGATAAATGAACTGAAAGCTGGATGTAGACATGGACAAGATAAATGAACTGAAAGCTGGACGTAGACATGGATAAGATAAATGAATTGAAAGCTGGATGTAGACATGGACAAGATAAATGAATTGAAAGCTGGATGTAGACATGGACAAGATAAATGAATTGAAAGCTGGATGTAGACATGGACAAGATACATGAATTGAAAGCTGGATGTAGACATGGACAAGATAAATGAATTGAAAGCTGGATGTAGACATGGACAAGATAAATGAACTGAAAGCTGGATGTAGACATGGACAAGATAAATGAATTGAAAGCTGGACGTAGACATGGATAAGATAAATGAATTGAAAGCTGGACGTAGACATGGACAAGATAAATGAATTGAAAGCTGGATGTAGACATGGACAAGATAAATGAACTGAAAGCTGGACGTAGACATGGACAAGATAAATGAATTGAAAGCTGGACGTAGACATGGACAAGATAAATGAGTTGAAAGCTAGACGTAGACATGGACAAGATAAATGAATTGAAAGCTGGACGTAGACATGGACAAGATAAATGAACTGAAAGCTGGACGTAGACATGGACAAGATAAATGAACTGAAAGCTGGACGTAGACACGGACAAGATAAATGAATTGAAAGCTAGACGTAGACATGGACAAGATAAATGAATTGAAAGCTAGACGTAGACATGGACAAGATAAATGGACATGGACAAGATAAATGAATTGAAAGCTGGACGTAGACATGGACAAGATAAATGAACTGAAAGCTGGACGTAGACATGGACAAGATAAATGAATTGAAAGCTGGATGTAGACATGGACAAGATAAATGAATTGAAAGCTGGACGTAGACATGGACAAGATAAATGAATTGAAAGCTGGATGTAGACATGGACAAGATAAATGAACTGAAAGCTGGATGTAGACATGGACAAGATGAATGAACTGAAAGCTGGATGTAGACATGGACAAGATAAATGAATTGAAAGCTGGATGTAGACATGGACAAGATGAATGAATTGAAAGCTGGACGTAGACATGGATAAGATAAATGAATTGAAAGCTGGATGTAGACATGGACAAGATAAATGAATTGAAAGCTGGATGTAGACATGGACAAGATAAATGAACTGAAAGCTGGATGTAGACATGGACAAGATAAATGAATTGAAAGCTGGACGTAGACATGGACAAGATGAATGAATTGAAAGCTGGACGTAGACTGAAAGCTGGATGTAGACATGGACAAGATAAATGAATTGAAAGCTGGACGTAGACATGGACAAGATAAATGAACTGAAAGCTGGACGTAGACACGGACAAGATAAATGAATTGAAAGCTAGACGTAGACATGGACAAGATAAATGAACTGAAAGCTGGATGTAGACATGGACAAGATAAATGAATTGAAAGCTGGACGTAGACATGGACAAGATAAATGAATTGAAAGCTGGATGTAGACATGGACAAGATAAATGAATTGAAAGCTGGACGTAGACATGGACAAGATAAATGAATTGAAAGCTGGATGTAGACATGGATAAGATAAATGAATTGAAAGCTGGACGTAGACATGGACAAGATAAATGAATTGAAAGCTGGATGTAGACATGGACAAGATAAATGAACTGAAAGCTGGACGTAGACATGGACAAGATAAATCAATTGAAAGCTGGACGTAGACATGGACAAGATAAATGAGTTGAAAGCTAGACGTAGACATGGACAAGATAAATGAATTGAAAGCTGGACGTAGACATGGACAAGATAAATGAACTGAAAGCTGGACGTAGACATGGACAAGATAAATGAACTGAAAGCTGGACGTAGACACGGACAAGATAAATGAATTGAAAGCTAGACGTAGACACGGACAAGATAAATGAATTGAAAACTAGACGTAGACATGGACAAGATAAATGGACATGGACAAGATAAATGAATTGAAAGCTGGACGTAGACATGGACAAGATAAATGAATTGAAAGCTGGACGTAGACATGGACAAGATAAATGAATTGAAAGCTGGATGTAGACATGGACAAGATAAATTAATTGAAAGCTGGATGTAGACATGGACAAGATAAATGAATTGAAAGCTGGATGTAGACATGGACAAGATAAATGAACTGAAATCTGGATGTAGACATGGACAAGATAAATGAACTGAAAGCTGGACGTAGACATGGACAAGATAAATGAACTGAAAGCTGGATGTAGACATGGACAAGATAAATGAACTGAAAGCTGGACGTAGACATGGACAAGATAAATGAATTGAAAGCTGGATGTAGACATGGACAAGATAAATGAATTGAAAGCTGGATGTAGACATGGACAAGATAAATGAACTGAAAGCTGGATGTAGACATGGACAAGATAAATGAATTGAAAGCTGGACGTAGACATGGACAAGATGAATGAATTGAAAGCTGGATGTAGACTGAAAGCTGGATGTAGACATGGACAAGATGAATGAATTGAAAGCTGGACGTAGACTGAAAGCTGGATGTAGACATGGACAAGATAAATGAACTGAAAGCTGGATGTAGACATGGACAAGATAAATGAATTGAAAGCTGGACGTAGACATGGACAAGATAAATGAACTGAAAGCTGGATGTAGACATGGACAAGATAAATGAACTGAAAGCTGGATGTAGACATGGATACTGACACCATGGATATTTTACAAAGTATAATTCACAGATATCTGAATTCAAAAGGAGAAAAATTATATGCCCTATTTATAGATTTTGCGAAGGCCTTTGATTCTGTCCAAAGCAAGACCCTTTGGTTTCTATTTCAGTGTCATGGTCTCAGCAGCAAAATGAATACACTTTTGTCTAATATGTATGAGAACGTGAAGGCTTGTGATAAAAGTAATCAAGAATTTTCGGAAACGTTCGAATTACAAGTTGGTGTACGGCAAGGATGTATATATCTATTTTATTCAGAAACGGGTTTTGACATGTATGGCTAAACCAAGGCGTTGACGATGTACAGTTATTCATCCTAAACTTCGAACAACGCATCAAAGATATAGCCTGCCAGACTTGGCATAATGATGTTTGCAGCTCAACGTTTCTAAAACACTATTCACAATTCAAATATAACCTTCACTTGGAACCATATATCACTGAACTGAAAAACAAATACCTAATACGTACATACTGCAAATTCCGAATTTCCCACAACAACCTGAAGACAAACAAATTTAGATGTAAGAAAGATGCCACAATAACAGACTTTGTGTGTACAGTATGTATTGCCTTGGAAGTTGAAGATGAGAATCATGTCTTTTTCACAAATGTAAACATTACGAATGTTGGCGTGAAAAGTATTTCTTACAACTTCGAAAAGTGTATGGAGGTCCATTAGCCTTAGGAACAATCCTCAAATCAAGGAACAGTCAGGTAATATATTTTACTGCCGTATTTTTGCATAATATATTCCAAGCAAGATCTGCACCCAGTTGACCACTGTACATCGGTTAAATAATCGTATAACTGTATTATAGGCCACAAGGCCGATATTACGCAAATAAAATAAACTGTCTGTCTATATTTAGCCAATTCCTGTTTTCATTCTTTATCAATGAGCTAGCTGTTGAGATCGAAACTAATTGCTCAGGTGGCACACAACTTCACTCAGAAGTAGTCAAAATCTTCCTTCTGTTGTTTGCAGACGATGTTGTGTTGTTTTCAAACACCGTTAGTGGCCTCCAAAATCAAATAAACGACACTGAACGTTATTGCGACAAATGGGAATTAACTGTACATAGAGAGAAAACAAAAATCGTAGTCTATAAAAAGGGAAGTAAACTTTCTAAATAAACGTGTTTTTAAGCGTATACATCTAGACTGTGTTAGCTCTTATGAATATTTGGAATTGTATGTTACCAATGGTTTGTCTTGGACCATGCATGTCAAATGTGCTTCGCTCTAAGCCTTAAAGGCACTTATCGGTGTTGTGAAGACAATAAATACACATAGAGATATTAGTTACAAAACCCTTTTCAAGATCTTTAATGCAAAGATAAACCCAATCTTGACGTATGGGGCAGAAATCTGTTTATTAGTAGACTTCCATCAATAGAAAGAATGCACCTGTATGTATGCACGAAATATCTTGATGATAAATAGAATACAGTTAATGCAGTGGTTTACAGTGAATGTGGCAGATCTCCATTGCACTTGCAATTGTTTACAGGCATAAACTTTGTCAAATATTGGTTAAAACTGCCTCTATATCGGTTACTGAAAAATGTCATAATATGTTGTTATTGTATGATGAAAATGGACAAAGAAATTGGCTATCTCATGCTAAGAACTTTTTATTCAGAACAGATCGGCAAGAAGGGCACATTTTTCAACACCTCAAATGTATCCTACCGATTTTCGTAAATTATAAAATTATCACTATTACTCGCCGATCGGATCAGGTCGGCGAGATGGTACATATTTCACACACCTCAAATACATCCTAACAATTTATTTTAGATTATGAAACTATCACTATTACCTGCAAACACCTTTCGCCTGATGGTAAATTCCCCTCATAAAAATTAAAGGTGTATGTTAAAGACGTTTTGGAGCTATAACTAGAAACACTTCAAAGAACGCCGTGTAGTATTTCAATGGCGCATCAGATCAGATCGGCGATCTGCCACATTTTTCACACACCTCAATTAAACCCTATTATTTTTCTTAAGCCACAAAACTATCACTATTACTTGCAAACACCCTACAAACAAGGTATATTTACCTGCTAAAAATTAAGCGAATATGTGACAGACTGAGTTTTCTATCTTCTCAGTGTACCGATAATTGAAGCCAGAGAGTTACAACATGCCGACTTGAAACTTTACTACAAACATATTGTTCTTATACTGACACTGATTACACATGTTTGACTTGAACTGAAGTGACAGAACAGGTGACTTACCTTCTACGTGTAGGTTTCGAGTTGTCACAACGCTCAGCGAATCTCCTACGTAGGAGTTAGGAATACTATCTTCTAAATAGGACTTACTATCTCCTACGTAGGTGATAGTAAGTCCTACGTAGGTGATAGTAAGTCCTACGTAGGAGATAGTCAGTCCTACGTAGGTGATAGTGAGTCCTACGTAGGTGATAGTGACTCCTACGTAGGAGATAGTAAGTCCTACGTAGGAGATAGCGACACCAAAAACATTTTCGCCGTGGCCCTAATACGCCGCTGTATGATGGCGATGAAGTCGTTTGCTTCGAAAACATTTTCAAGCTCACCTGACCTCAAGCTTGTTATAGTGAGAAGGGTAAGAGTATATTTAGGGCGGGGCAAGAAATCTGCATGAATACTTTCATGGCACTAAAAGCTCCTTTTCTGATCACCACCAGTCATACTCACTTGTAAAATTACGGAAGCGTATTAGGGCAACGGTGAATTTTGTTAAATTTCATTATAGTAATATAATGAGATAGTAATACTAAGTCCTATGGAGACAGTAAGTCCTATGTAGGACTTATTACCACCTACTTAGGACTTACTATCTCCTCCTTAGGATTTATTATCACCTACGTAAGACTTACTATTTCCTACATAGGACTTACTACCTCCTACGCAAGACTTAGTATCTCCTATAGGAGATGCTAGATATATGACAGTTAATATACATTAATCTGAAATAGTCAACCTAATTCCCCCAGACAAGGAAACCATTTACTTTTTGACTATTTCAGTCACTGTTGGAGTCTACAGCCATGTGTTTCATGCGTGCACTAGGAGATGTTAAGTCCAACGTAAGACTTACTATCTCCTACGTAGAGGAGATAGTAAGTCTTACGTAGGAGATACTGCGTCCTACGAAGGAGATACTAAGTCCTACGTCGGGGATAGTATGTCCTACGTAGGAGATAGTGACACCCAAAAAATTCACTGTGGCCCCACTACGCTTCCGTATAAAAGGATACATTAAGTCCTACGTAGGAGAAACAAAGTGCTATGTAGGAGATACTCAGTCCTACGTTGAAGATACTAAGTCCTACGTAGAAGATAGCATGTCCTACGAAGGAGAGAGTGACACCCCAAAAATGTTCACCGTTGCCCTTCTACGTTTCCGTATAAAATAAAAATTACTCCGAGTTTACTTTTCAAAGTGTTCACATACATGACCACTACACATCTATAATGAATCATCTTGGGCGTGTCGGCAGACTAACTTTGGTGACCGGGTGGTTGGAATCTTGGTACCTTGGCGGCATAGATCATCGGTTGTGCTGCAGACATTTTTTTAAATAATATATGTCGGTGCGGCGTTAAACAACACTCAGTCAATGTATGCATACAGTCGTGTTGAATATTGTAACAAACGATAGAAAACACACATATGTGAAAGCAACATTAACTAGATGCGCCTGGCAGCAACAGTTGTATGCTCCCAGGGAGTTGAGATTGAAAATACCACGTGCCGTTGTGATGGACATCAAATGATCGAGCGAACCTTGAGCAGTTGAACTAACTGGATATCGCCGCTATACAAATATCTAATTGTATTGTATCCTGCGACGGTGACAGACCGTGTTAAACGCACTAACTTAAGCATCGTGACGATGTGGTAGCCTAGTGGTAAAAGCGTTCGCTCGTCACACTTGAAGCCCGAGTTTGCTCCCCCACACGTGTACAATGTGTGAAGCCCATTTCTTGTGTCCCCCACCATGATATTACTCGAAATATATAAAAGTGGCGTAAATATGCACTCGCTCATTAACAGTATGTATCGCAGGGTTACTGCTGGCTGTCCGGCGTACGATGATCATATTAACTACGTGAAAGAAGCCTGATGGAAATATTAGTATATAAATTATAGCATATATAACAAAGTTGTGTTCTAAAGCTAGTTCGAGAGGTATGTGTACAAATAAAATAATTTTATACTAATTAGAATGAGCAACTGCGTGCTTCCAATAATATTCACTTTGCTGTGAAAGGCAGCGCCCCTTGGTCTGTCAAGGATCCGCTGGTTGTGCAGCTTCATTTCGGTCTGATGCTATAAAGGGAAAGGTCACTTCCTATCTGCACTTTACTGAGATATATTGTGAGCAAAACATTACGTCAAGTGGCGTTTGGCCATCAGTCGTTTTCAAAAACGGGGGATATATATGACGACGTTGACCCACACGGAGGTGGCGGCAATATCAGTCCTCTTCCAGTGGCATCACCATGAGATGCTTCTAAAGCACCACCTTCTTTCCCAGAAACATTTGCCACATCCTCCGTAGCTGTTACGCCACTTCCTCCTATCTCATCTGGACCAGGAACACTTACCATGTAGTTTTCACCTTCTGATACAGCGTTTACATCTCTTGTTTTCATCGTCACATTCGATCCAGTGATATCATTGCCGATTTCAGCTCGTCCTGAAGAACCGGTCGCTCTGTACATTACAGTTGTTCCACCCTGATGCCCTTGTATGTCGGATGTAAGTTGATGGTCGTTTAGTCTTCGGTCATCATTGGCACTGTTTAGGAACACATGTCCATCGTTGTACATCTTTGATTCATCCAATACATCATACACTTCCTCGCGAAGATAATCATAATCATCAACATGTGGATTAGTTTGGTTGTTGCTGGAATTGTTGTTCTCACGATGAGGGGTTTTCGACCTGAAGGATCAAATAATCTATTGTTAAATAATTGACAGTGATGTTTTATTTGTGCAGAAAAACATAGAAAACTAGCGGGAAAAATGGGGTGGGGGTGGGGTGGGGGGATGCTCATTGCAGCAGATGTTCAGTCTCTCAGGGATTTGGCTTCGAGTAGAAACGCGATTTAACACCTACTGTAGAAATTGCGAAAAACTAATTCGAAAGCTAATGCACTCACTCGCTAAAGTTTAGTAAGAAGGCGCGTTTCAAGATCAGAGAAAAAATAGCAGTGACAGCGAAGTTACAATGGACTTCAACGAAGATGTCAGGCGCTTTTAAGAACTTGAATATTAATACACATTTCTTAGAACTAAAAGATAGGCTAACCAGATATATTTGTTTAACACTTGTAATCATTGCCCGCTGTTCACCTTATACTTAAACATGTATATTTCTGAATAGGGTTTACGAACCACAAATGAAATCTGTTTTATTCAATATGCAAATATATAGTTTTCATTAACAATGAGTTCAAAAGCAAATACACAAAAATGACCTTGATACATAATGAGCAAAAATAGTTATGGATATACGTAAATTTAGAAAATATGAATAACGATGTATTTATTCGTTGACGTACTGATAAAATATCAGTAAAAAAGATACCAATATCCCTAACTTATTTTGTCCAGTATATTTTTCAAACTAAAGATTCACCATGTCACCTTGCTGCAAAACCCCTGGAGCAATTTTAACATGAATACGTTGAAAAATATAGGAATAATCGACAAAAGTAAACTATTTCCAGACATTTGACATATATGCATAATGTTAAAGATGTTAGTTGATTCGTTACATATTGATATAATATTGTTGTCTAGAAACTCGTATATTTGTAGCTATATTTTCTAAAAATGTTGTGACGCGCACGTACAATCACCAAACGAAGCCTGTAAGATGATCAGATGTAATTGACGTTATTCTCCACACCAAAGGAATTGTAAATACCGCACAGCCAAGGTCAGGGTCTCAATAACGACGTAACGACGTGAAAATGACGCAATTTACCACACCAAGGGAACTGCAAATACATGCACGGCCAAGGCAATGGTTTCAATAAGGAAGTAAAACGTTACGTTATTTACCACGCCAAAGTAATGGTCTCAATAAGGACGTAACGAGGTAAAACGTGACGTTTCTTTACTACGCCAAGGGAGAGGGATATTCATGGGCGGCCAAGGTAATGGTCCCAATAAAAGCGACCTAACGAGCTCCCATTGCAAATCAAAGAGTTTGGAACTGATTGCAGTTTATGTCCTATTTCTCCTGTTATGGGTACTCTCCCTTATGTTTCCATGGATAGTGCTTTCAAACAGGGAGAGATGTGTCAGCGGAACTGAGACAAAGAGGTAAAACGGTAAACGCATTAAAGTAGAGACATTTTAGAAACACATCTTAGATTTAAATGTATTAACCAGTAGAATTCAGTGTACACTCTTCACTTATCATTACTTACTGTGACCTTCTGTAGAATATCACTGCCACAATAGTCGCAACAAGAAGTAAGATGACGGGAGCTATTGAGATGTACACAATCGTCATCGTGACATCTGAAAATATTGATTAAACTGCTATATAGACATGATTAGTCCCAACGGGTACATATTTTACACACTGACATTATTTGCATTGAAAGAAAACTACATAAGTGTGTGTCAGATGGCATGTATTCAACAGATGGTTGTTTCGGAACGTTGACAGTGTTCGATCTTCACGCCGAAAACCTATTCCTCAAATGAGTACAATGTGTGAAGCCAATTTCTGGTGTCCCCCGGCATGATGTTGCTGGAATATTTCTAAAAGCGACCATAATGTGATCCTGAAATGTCTTTCATAACAAAGGTCATCACCACTCACGCCCCAGGACTTTGATCTCAACACATACATCTGACATCAGATATCTAACAAGGTTTGCATAATGTCACATCACTGCGTACGTTATTTAACCCTATATATTCGCGTTAATAATAAAATATGCGCATATGTTCTTGTCTTATCTGAAATAAGAGGAATTACCACATTTGCTGTTTAATCATCTACAGTTTCCACCAACCCCACTGAGACTATGTCGCGTTCAAAATGCGTTACTAGACTCAAAACACTTCAGACGGAAGGTTTAAATGACAACTATGATGTCTGTATTAAATACGTGATCATCAAAAACGCATTTCTGTTTTTTAATGTTTTTTTCATCTACATACTTTCTTAGGCCATGTAAGTATATTTTGGATAATTTCAGAAATAAAAGAATTTAAACATAAATAAAGACGACAAACCATCTTCATTTTCGCAAGAAACCTCTACTGAAACTACATTACAATTGTGGTTATATCATGAATATGTGTTTGTTTGAGGCCGCATTCAGCAGTATTACAGCCATACGAAACGGTCTGCAAACAGTTTGGAGTAGATAATTATAAGCTAGTG
Source organism: Haliotis asinina (assembly GCF_037392515.1). Classification (NCBI taxonomy): domain Eukaryota; kingdom Metazoa; phylum Mollusca; class Gastropoda; order Lepetellida; family Haliotidae; genus Haliotis; species Haliotis asinina. Next base: position 29,528,400 of record NC_090286.1, on the reverse strand, counting down.
ATTAAGAAACACTGAAGTACACACGAACCGTCTTGTGTTGGCGTTGTGGACACATCAGTTGCTGTAGTAGACGTAGACGATGGCTTGTCTTGTGTTGGTGATTGCGCTGTCGGTGGTGATATCGGTACCGGTGACGTCGAGACGTTGCCGCATACTTTCAGTGTAATAAAAATATTGTAGATGCATGTATATTAAATTGTCATTAGCACTTTTGGAGCAATTGCAAAAACAGAGAGCTGGTAACAGGCTTGAACACGAACACAAACATTCGTAAAAACGTATTACAATCCAGATGGCAACGCAGCTGACTGAAATCTTCGTACGAATCGCGCATTTTTCAAAACGTGCAAAAACGTTATTGTGGGACATGCACGTGTATGACCGTTGTCTAAATACCAATGCTAGACTAAGCGAACATGCATTAACCAAAACACAACGCCACAAAAAGCAAGCGCAAGGAGCGATTGGCAGGGCGATTGGCAGGTTCACACTCATTTCGCCAGAGTTTACCAATGTGCGTGCGTGCGTTCGTGCGTGTTGGGGGAGAGGGGGAAGGGTGCGGTGCTGCACAGCTGGCAAGAACCTTCAGTTGCAGTCAGTCCACCATTAGCACATTAATGAACCACTAACAGCAAATAGATCAAACCCAAGACGGCCCAAGTTCGGGAAGACCTATATAGCCATGACACCGGCCGAAGATAGCTACATCCGTTAGAGCCACCTGTGGGAACAGATTTTTGCGATGTCAACGGTTAGCTCACCACCCCCTCCGTAAAATAACCTTGACCCGTCTACACCGTCATCGTAGACTGCAATGAGCACGAACTTCATAGATGAAAGCCGGTTTAGTCTGTTCAGAAACGACGGCAGAGTTCTGTGTTACGACGTAAAGGAGAGCGAAGGCGTCAAATTGTGTACAAGAAGTTCATCAGTATGCGTCATGGTATTGGGCTGCATTTGTAACAAAGAAGACTGCTTATCATCCGAGGAATGCCAGGGATACAGGGATTGAGAGTTGAGACCGTTTTTGGTGCTCTGTATTCGACAAAAGTAAGAGGAGTAATTTTTGCAGCACGACAACGAAAGGCCTCCCACTGCCAGAATTATTCGAGAAAACTGCACAATGTTAACTATATTGTTCTGACCAGCGCCTTCACCAGACAATTCCACTGAACATCTCCGGGATCATCTTGATCGTCAGTGATATCGTGTATTTAGTCATCCGACAGGAATTTGAACAAACTCTCTGGGATTTATACGACAGGATTCATGCTGACGCCATCCGACGACGTCAGTGAGGAGAAGTGTTCTGGCGTGTATGGATGCCCGTCTCATTGTGTGACTCTTTATGCACTTTCTGAATAAACTCTGATTTATGTCAATTCTAATTTTGACCCCTTGATTCTTTCTTAATGAACTGCGGCAATTGCAAAACCAGCATTACAATGAATATTCAGTCAAAATATTAGAAAATGAGTTCTGTTGGTAAACTAATTATCATTAATCTCATCATTGTTTCTAGTGTTTTGATGAAGTGAAGTCGGTGATAACGGTATTTTTCTCGGTAGATTACAACCAGCACTGCTGAAAAGCTAGATAAAACTGTGACAGTCTATTTCTAGAATCAGTTGGAGCTCTTCTTGCGGCTCACGATGAAAAGTGGGTGTCCAAAACAGGTTTCAGATGGACGTGTTTGCTCATTCACATCAGAGCCTCGTAACCCACAGTAAGAGAGCGGCTCACAACGGACTTAAAAGTTCCTCGATTAGAAATTACATGTCGATATGGGTGATCAATTTCTCTATTTAAAATAACAACGTTTCGGTCTAAATACGTGTACAGTTTTTCAAGTATGGGTAACTTGAAAAAATGGTATAAGTATCCATACCGAATTGGTCGCTATTTAATATAAAGAAGCTGATTATACATAAGTACTTATCATTCCTGTTACTCACAACTTCTAGGGTCCCTCACAAACAGATGATATGCCCCGAATAGATGGAACACTCTGATGCCGCATCGTTCACTCATTCATTCATTCCTGTTCCAGATGATTTCCACGGACTATGGCACTGGACTTTCTCCAAAGAAATAGCTGAATGTTATTTCCCACTTGGGTTGTCTCTCAGTTACTGTATTATTGGCCACAATGGGGGTAGTCTAACGACATTGACCAGCAGCCACATAGCCTGATGTACTCACCGTCATTTATTCCGCTGCATTGATTGTCAAAGAATTTGAAGTCATCCAGCGCGATGTCCCCCAAGATGCTAAGACCCGTCCACGCCGTCATCTCGATCTGTCAGGTACACATGCACAGTATATAGCTACATTACTCCATTAACGACCGGTACAAACGTATAGTTACATAGATCTTACATGAAAAACGTTTCTCAATTCGACATGCATTGTACATAGACACGGATCTTTTATAAATGTGTCTCACAGAGACACGGACCTAAATTACTCAGGCACGTATATCACACTAGCACGGATCGTAGATAGACACGTATGAACTCTGACACGGATCTAACATAGACACGTATTGCACACTGACACGGATCTTGCATCCGTACATATATTATACACTGACACGGATCTTACACACATACGTATCACACAATAACACGTTTCTTACACAGACACATATTATACACTGACAGGGATCTTACATAGACACGTATTGCACACTGACACGGAGCTTACATAGACATATATTATACACTGAGACGGATCTTACAGACACGTAACACAATGACACTGATCTTACACAGACACGTATAAAATTTATAGGGATCTTACATAGAAACGTATATGCCACACTGACACGGATTGTGCACTTAAGGCCAGATTATGCACACATATCCATGTAATAATTTGGCGAGGCTGTTAATTTGACTTTTACGAAAATGTATCGTTACTATGAAAGTCAATGGTTTTATGCAACCATTAAACACGAACGAACCTTGAGACTTTCTCTTTCTTGCTCAAGAGACACATGAGCACATTTCCAATCCGGTCCTTGTTCTCCTGTCTTGGACCAGATTACAACATTTGATGAACCTCCTAAAACCGCTGCAGAGAGATTACCGATGCCTGATCCTTTCATGTGATACCAGAACCGGAAACAGCCTCCTCCGGAAGTTGTGTTAAAATCCGGACTCAGTAGGACACAGTTTCCACTTTCAACAAAGCCGTTTTCATTTCTTCTCTCGCCAGCATGTAGATAAATGTAGTAATCTGGTGAAAATAAGCAAATTGTTTGTGCTCTCAATTCATTCATATGCAAGTTTAACATCAACGATAATAAGAGTCAGTTTTATCATAGTTTATATTATAGGGGTTCAAAATGATACTCTCTGAGACAGTGAACACTTGAATGAGTTTCATGAATGGTCTCTGAGAAACATTCCTGGGAAATCATGATAATGCAAATGATTGCATGTAAATATTGTATTGATCCGGGAGTAATTGTAGATACTGATGACGCAAGAAACCACATTCGGTCTAAGAATACCAATAACCTCTCTGGCTGTGTGTAAATGTTTGAGAAGAATGTGTGAATTACATACGACAGCACGTTACAACGTCGACCCCAGATAATGGTCGCGATGAACGAACGCTTCCGCTACCCCACAGCCCGGTATGAAAAGTGGGCTAGTGAGTGGGTTTAAGTCGTTTTTAGCAATGTTCCAGCAAAATCACTGCAGACTCACCAGAAATGGGCTTCACTCATATGGGGAATGGAACCCGTATCGTTGGCGTGACGAGCGAACTATCCGGCTTCCCACCGATCCAGTCATTAAAAAGGGTTCGTATACATGAACATATGTTTCAATGAAAGTGTTTATTTTGCAGCACAAGCGGTAAGGGATATTCGACCTCAAACGTGAAATATCGCAGAAAAAATACATAAAATCGTGTAAACCTGTAAGATATCTTTCTTACCGTCCCTTCCTGAGATGGTGTGACCCGTATTTGGTCCAGTTCCGGCTGTTATAGTACCAAACAATTGTCGCTGCCATTGTCTGACGGATGATCCATTTGTCCACTGACAGAAGTCAGTCTCAAAGTCACAGTCAAGGTCTGACCCTAGTGAGACTGAAATAAAACGTGAGTTACTTGAAAGTGAAGTGAGTGAGTGAGTTTAGTTTCATGTCGCTTTTAGTAGCATTCCAGCAATATCACGGTGGGGAACACCAGAGAATGACTTTACACATTGCTCTTTCCTCTAAAACTATAGGGCAAAAGAAACTTATCACTTTTAAATTAGCGTTTTGGCAATTATAGATACTGTCCTAAAGTTAAATGTTTTCAGAAAACATTCGCCAAAACACACTCTGTTGTCGAGTAGCAAGGCATAAGTGCTAGCATGAAGAATTCCAAAAACAGCATGAATGGACTTTGACGAAAATAGCGATACACAGCAGTTGCATAAAAACAGCTGTGGAACGTGCAACCATGTAGTATATAAATAATAACATCACACAAATACCGAGACTTCAGCAAGCCGAACGTGACATAACCATTAGTATTGCAGAAATGAGAGCTTCACAACATCACATTGCAAGAATCTTCAGTTGCAGCCAAGTAACCATCAGCAACCTCTTCTGTCGTAGCCAAAACTTAGAACGGGAAGACCAAGCGTTACCATGCCAACTGAAGACCGTTACATCCGAACAATACACCTGCGGAACAGATACGCCACGGCAACATTAACGGCGGGACAGCCATCAGCAGACGTACCGTACTACGACGACTTCGTACGTCTGTCATCTGTTCACCGTCCCTTTCCCTGACCCGTCGTTAGACACCGGTGACAGCGACGTGATTGGAAGAGAGCTCTGTTCACAGAGAGTCCTTACAACATGTTCCGAAATGATGGGGTGCTGTAGGGGTGACCAACTGTCGCCAAACTGTGTCTAAGAGTTGCAGCCCTTGGGTGGGGGCGGTGTTATTGTATGGACAAATGAGATGTGGTCAGCAGAGATCTTGTCATCCTTCATGAAAATTTGATTTGCTCAAAGGTAGAGAGACGAAGTCTAGAGACCACTTATGTTACCATTTGCGCGTCAACGGTAGTGGGGTTTGATCTTTCTAGAGGACAAGGCGTGTCCGCATACTGCCAGGCTCAGACAAGGCTATCCCAAGAACGTGAACATCAGCGTGTTGCCCTGGCCAGCGCGATCTCCGGATATGAATCCGATAGAGCATCTCTGGGATCATCTTAACAGAGAGTTGAGACAACGGCAACATCCACCAACAAGTAGACAGCAGCTCGAACAAGATCTCTTGGACCTGTAGCACAGAGTTCCTGGTGACGTCATCCGGCGACATCTCCTATACATGTGTTTGGCATGTGTCTCTTCGAGAGATTGCCACACACACTGCTGAAGGGTTGGACAGTACCATCAAGTGACTTGAAACACGAAATGATCTGTGATTGGGTAACATTTTATTTTGACCCAAGTCTCTTGTGCTTGCCTCCGTGACCAGATTACTATTGACTGGACATTGGTGATTCTGTTTCATACTTGATAAATAGTTAAACCATGTATAATAAACAATATTCCATATATGCCCTGAAGTCTTCTTAATGAGCCACCATAGGAGGTCCTTTCCCCAATAGTTTACATTTATTGATATGTCCACTACACTTGAACCAAATGTTCCCGTAACGGAAATATGAACATACTCTCTTTGACCATAATATATCAATATTTCCGTTGAATTGCGAACGTTTACGTCAAATGGTTCTGACTTTTCAATGTAACTATTTATTTTATGTTTTCTTTCCCTGACCCATATGGTCTTTATGGACATTAAAGACTCTCCTTCACTATAAAATATTTCAGGGTAAAGCGATGGAATTTACATTTTCTTTCATGCTATTCGGTCTGTACGTCTCGAGAGGAGCCACTTCCAGTAATAGATTTATGCATGTATTCAAGGACAAGTTCATTTTCCATACTGCACAGCCGCAAAATATGACTTCACTAAACTGGATCAATTCTACTACCACGCTGGGCTGCACTGTGGTTGACACATAAACACCTACTATTCATGTAACATAGTCCAGGTGTTTTTCTATCCTTACGCATGTCATAGATTTCTTCAGAGTCACGCAGGCGCTTTGTAAAGGTGTTATCATCATTGTCGCATTTATAGTCATTGTTGAAATGAGAACGACAATTGATTAAATGTTGAGAGTCTGATGGGGTGAGTGTGTTACATGCTATGCAATAACCTTGTGGAAGCGCATTAAGAATGGGTTTTATCAGCAAAACTGTTAATAAATTTCAGTCGGAAGATTGAACTACAGCACGTTGATAGTTTAATCACTGCTATCTTGACAGTGGACCATTCAAAAGTGCATACATTTTGTATGCACAGTATTGAAGTACACTGCTTCCGTTACGTCAAGGGTTATCCGATACGAGCTATGCAATGTTCTCACGTGTGGTATTGCGGCTCACCAGTAATACTTTACACCTGTGTTTAAGAAAATGGTACAAAGTTGGGAAGCTATCAGCAATTGTGATTCCCCGGAACGCTAAATGTATTTTCCGATATGAATTGTTACAGGCACTATATCGCACCACACTTCTCCGAAAATAACTATTGCATTTCTCTCAGTTACACTAACTATCAGCTCCCAAGGAGTCGTCCATATAATTTATTACAAAGGTAATTACGCAATTAGATTACAATATTGAATTAAATAGTACAAGTCTAAAATTTGTGAACGTTAACCTCATAGAGTTACGTCCTCTGGAGCACCCTTTACTAATATCCCACGCACAACTAGTGACTGAAACTAGTTCGAGAAACGCCAATAAAACAACACCGTCTGCTACAGTTTTCGATAGAAAACTAAGTGAGTGCATATGCCCCAATATCTATACGATATAGGCCAAAATATTGTCGAAAATTTGGGGCACTGTCCCTTTAAGAGACACGTGACATCTAGTACATTTCTTTGTCGCCTGCATATTGACCGGCATATTCCTCGAGCAAGGCAAATGCAAGATAATATTTGTCGGATGTTAATTTGCTTTTCCAATCATTAGTTGTGGCATTGAACAGAATCATTTCACTTTACTTTAAAATGCGGGACAGTCGAACGCTGAGTCGTTGTTCTCACACGCCTTTTTACTTGTAGGCGTGTATGTATAAAATCTGATTCACTTTGGCAAAAGTTAACCATGCATTCATATTTTGCAAACTTACCAAAAGAATATGTACCCGTATTTAACAAACTGACTACGATTTTTATCAAATTACAAATGTTACGAGGGTGTGGTTTTTTCAGTAATTTGTATAATCATTGATTAGTTGATAGTTATTATGGATAATAATTTATCTATGGCAATAGTATTTTAGCGGTACGCTTTTTCTGACAGCGCTCCAGAGTTGCCTCCCTTAACTGGTTGTTCATCTTTTTGACTTCCGGCTAGCGAGAAAGTTTTAAGTGAATAGCGGTACAACCACGATTTGCTCGAATGTTCCCGACACTGTGTCGGTATGTATAAAGGCCGGTGGTGTTGACGGTCACACACGGACTTATACACGGAACTGTCATTGAGTTGTGTGCCTCTGCCTATCAACGTCTCTTTGTCAACAACATCTGCTCTCTCATTGAAAACCACCTCTATTTAGTATATCAGGTCTCTTTGTAATACCAAGATTCTGGTGAGTTAATATTTGATATTTGTAACCCTTTACTAGAAATCTGTATTGTGATTCACTGTAACTTGCTCCTTGTTTGCTCAATACATTATTTAATATTTTAGACTTGACTGTGTTATATTTTGCTGGTTCGAAGGGGATTCTTATACCTTTTATCAACCGTAACACAAACTGCATAAAACACAAGAAGAAATCAGTCATGCTGGGATTATAACAAACGATGTACTAAAGCAATGTCAGAAATAGAAATAAAGAGCTGTTTTAGGATGTTACTCTGTATTCCTAATATTTACACAACTACAGGTCGAAATAACCCACTTCGGCCTAACCGGACATTCAGTGGGAAGCGTAAGAGGTTATTCAGAAAAGCATGTTTACTCGTGAAACCGGGCAAAACTTGGGAAAAATAACAATAGCTGCTAAAAACAATAACGCACAAGTGGTATTCTCAAAGATATTTTGTGCTTTTTCATGTGTCTTGACTATGTGTCGTCTATTGATTAACATCTTACGTGCCTTTGTTTCAGAAAGATTATGCTCAAAGTTGTAAAAGAGTATGGTGCCCATACAAAAGAGGGTGTTTGGGTGTGTGTCAGTGTGTGTGTCAGTGTGTCTGTGTGTATGTGTATGTGTGTGTGTATGTGCGTGTCTGTGTGTGTGCGTAAACATGCATGAGGGAGTTAGTGACTGGATGGATGGAGTTGTTAATCTTATCACTTGGGATGAGTGTGTGCGGGTTGTGAGGTGGCTGGGGTGGGAGGGGCTGTACTCGGGGATGTGGTTTCAGATAATGTAGATGTGAAGGGTATGGAAGTTGGTTGGGTTGGATGTCAGAGGTTGGTTTGTCTGCGTTTTGATGCCGTGAGAGTTTGTAGGGAGATGTTTGTATAGCTTGGGGTTTATGAATTTACTCTTTTAACAGAATGTTTGTAGATGTTTGTAATCTTATGCCTGGGTGTCTTTTTGGCCAGTAATGGCTCGGTCAGTTAAAAACTGACTGTACACGTATTTTATATACTATTACTATCATATACACCTAATTTCTTTTGCAGGCAAACTTTACGGACTCCCTAAGTCCTCAGCGTTATCGATAACGTTTGTCAATATTGAACTTTCCTACTTCTAACATGACACTACTTACAATGCGAATGAAGATTTTTGAGAACACAACGTTTCGGAGTTAATGCTTACCCCTTCATCACCTGTGTTCTCATAATAAGAAGTTGATATCCATAAAAATCTTCATTCTTATGTATTTCATTTCTAAATGCCCTTCAAAGACTACTTACAATGCGTTGCCCAAAGCTACAAGGACTGCTTTCAGTCGCTACATACGCCGTATAGCATTCGCTTTGAATATTTTCATTCAGTCATATTCTGTACTTCAATGGGTACCGCTGGCCTACTTCTCTAAATAGTACTTGTAAGCGTCCCAGTCATGAGAGAAACAGAGAGACAAGAGACGTTAAAGCTTGTTAAGAGTCAGCCAAACGCGACAAACTACGATTGTATCTACCTGTTCAATTAATCAGTACTCATGTTTGCACAAGAACTGAGGGCAGTAGGAAACAAGTTAGTAAATCCCCTCTCCCCAGTGTTTACAGGAGATAACCTGTAGATCCGAGTCAGAAATGACCGTCAAAGCCTGCCAATGAAGTGTCTGGTGTCCAGGCTTTATTACCTACTGATCAATGTGTCATGAACGAATGCACGGCATGATTGTCCATTAAATCGTTACATGATTAAGATACGTCTCTCTCTCTCTCTCTCTCTGTCTCTGTGTGTGTGTGTGTGTGTGTGTGTGTGTGTGTGTGTGTGTGCTGTCACTTACCTCCTGTGATTGCCAGACACAGATATACGCCCAGATGTCTCTTTATCGTCATTACGTACATAAGATAGCGTCCTACGACCACTTGAACATTTATTCCACGTACGTCAAATGTTAAATGGTCGGAATACTTCAGTATCCTTGTGTGTTATTCCTAAAGTATTAAAAGTCGGTTTGTCTTTGGAATTTCTTCGCATGCCATGTACAACATGTATAAGTTACTTCCTGGTTCTTTCACACACTATGTTCTATTCACAACCAGGGCTAAGCAGTTGAACAAGTCAGCCCACATGAAGTGTAGCGTCCGCGCACAACTGTTATTTACCTTCAGCGAACCAGAACGCTTCACGCAAAGGTTCCATTACGGCGAGTTGAACATACGTTTGAATAACCATTAACGTAAAGATATGCTTGTCCCAGTGGTACTCAGTCTATAAGGACTGACACACCCAGGCACCACTGTATATACTATATGTATATTCGGTTCGGTTCGGTTCGGTTCGGTGAAAAGGTTTTCATATCTACCGGTGGTTCTACGCATGCTGCCCGTGAAGATCCAAGTTAGAATTTTGGGCTTAGATTTTAGCTAAGCTCTCTTTGCGTTGAGTTATTCGTAAGTTAATGTTAATGTATATCACTTATGACTATCTTAGCGCTAAGAGAGCTTCGAAAAAAATCTATGTTCTGGCCTTCAGTTACCCATGTTTGTCGTAAAAGACGACTAACGGGATCGGTTGGTCAGGCTCGCTGACTTGGCTGTAAAATGTCATTGGTTCCCAGTTGTGTAGATCGATGTTCATGTTGTTGATCACTGGATTGTCTGGTCCACATTCGAATGTTTACAGACCGCCGCCATATAAGTGGAAAATTGCTGTGTTCGGCGTGAAAGTAAATTTACTCACTCACTCACTCACTCACTCACTCACAGTACGCAATGCAGTCAATATCACAGAACCTTTTTGAGCAGTGTGTTTATTTAGCCAACCGGTTTAAATTACAGGTTGACCATACTGGCATTGTGCTTCACACACGGGGACAATCTTTCCAAAAATATAAGTTGACAAAACCATCACACAAAACGTAGAACCTAACAAGCAATTATTTTCACATGTACACATTCACCATTTATGACACCTATTATGAAATCTAGATATTTTTTGTCAGTATGCATCCTAGTAACAGGAGATCGAATGCCAATATGAAGAGGTTGACCTCCATAAAATCTCATCATTCGAATAACAATGAGAATCGAAACATTTCACTTCCATGTAAATGCCGATGTGACGTTAAATATTAACTCACTCACTCCATGTAAATACAGATAACACTACACGTAGATTCACATTTGCCTGTAATGTACAAGGCAGATCTTAGCTGTTACATGTACCGTTATTTCGTGGGATCAATGTTTTTTCAGGCATATAAATATGATTAATGAGACATGTTCTATAAAAGTATGGTATTATCAACAGATTCTGAAGATATTATTAAACATATTCCAGAAACGTCAATAAACACAATAGATAAGCGTTATTGGGTCTACTTCGTTAAATGAAATCTCTCCACTTCAAGCGCCAGGTGCATCTCATTACGGAAGCAAAATCGCCTGCAGCTGGATACGGAGATGCGTGTCCACAGCAGGTGTATTGTTAAATGTATCTATTACAATGCTATCCAAGTATTGGTCCATAAAATCTAATATTATTTTGACAAAAGGGATTGGAGTAGATTAGTTCATATAGTTATTCTGGGTAAAGTATAGCTTTTTAGCTTTGTATCCAGATCTTCCTGGATAATATCTGTGTTTCGACATAACTTACGTTCGTGTTCAGCTAGGTCACGAAATTTCGCCGAAATTAGTAGATATGGAGTCAAATTTCAGGAGTAGAATTACATTGGGGACAAGATATTTAACTGCATCTTTTGGAAAATCTAAAATTGTTTCCCAAGATTATGTTCTGAACATGTTAACGTGAAAAAAGAACCCAAGCTTAAAAGTTTCGTCTATACATGCTGATTGATGGAGTTATCTTGTTTTCCCAAACGGGCCTTGTGTCGATCTGAGCTGTACGTATATACTGAGGAGATAAACATAATGTATTGGAAAATTAGAGATATATAACGGAAATATAATAGCTATATATTTCGCGTTCGGTTTTACATCATTTTTAGAGATATTATGATGTCGTGACATACTTTTGATTTTCCAACACAGTGTGTTTATTTCCATTCTACCATAGCCGCGTTACTGAGATTTTAAAAAATACACGCGTGTTGGAAAAAATCAGAGGTACATAACGTGATTAAATACCTCTGAATGACTTTAATTAACCTATCACAATCCGGTATTTACTAACGTCATGGTAGAACTGAAACTGAGGTTGGTGCATCCGCTGGATACATAAACATTTACATGTACACATTCAATTTGGAGATTTCTACGAAAGGTGATTGAAATGACACCATTGGACGTATTTTGCATCCTGCAGGGGCCGTGTCGTTGAAAGGAAGGTTAATTGTTGACCTGAAACAAGATGAGACATCCCTTCAACATTTCTATCACAAGCCTTGCTATAACCATTGCCCATATGGGAGCAATACAAAGGGCTTTCTACCCCATCTCTAACTCTCTGACTCACTATAGGCTTTGTTGTCGTGTTTGCTTACACTTCAGGGCGTGGCGCGTATGAGATAAATAACGGCCAGCGGGTGACCTAGATTTATGAACACCAAATGTTCTGAACAAAAAGCCCTGACGTTCAGGGGTGATACACAGGGCGCTTTCCGGTTACGGTAACTACTCACCTGTATCGCACGGTTCCATCCCATAATGACTACGACCCAGTGTGACTACATCACAACTTGACTACAGCAGAAGTACACATCCTTATTGCATCATATACACATAGGTACCCTGAGTCCGAATGGACTCGCCCAACTATTTGCCTCAGTGAGTTACACCAAAGACGAGCCGTGAAAAAGTCCGGGTAGCACAGGTCTTCAGCAACCCCTTGTCGTCGGACTGGACTAACGGGATCGGGTGGTCAGACTCGCTGACTTAGTTGACACATGTCATCGGTTCCCAATTGCGCAGAGCGATTGTCATGCTGCTGATCACTGGATTTGCTCGCCCAGAGTCGATTATGTACAGACCACCGCCATATATAGCTGGGATATTACTGAGTGCGGCACTCACTCACTCACTCACTCACTACAACTGAGAAGCCATTTGGATGAATGAATGTTGATGAGATAGAGATGGGCCGGATTATAAAGGACGTTCATTTCTAAACGAGTGTGAATTTTGCAGCATCGGGAGAGATCCGGTCTCTCTGCTTCTCTCTCCATCTCTCCACATCTCTTGTTCATTCTCCTAGAGACGTCTGATTATAACAGACCCCCGATTCATTTACATGGGAATCAACCGCTGCAAATAAACAGCTTGATGTAGTGCCCTAAGTAATATTTAAGCAGTGTGTGCAGTAGGTTAAAGCACTGACGTTGAATGAGTTACTGACCAAAGTAACGCGAACCATGCTATGTTCAGTGCTCACGTGTTATTGCAATAATACAAATCAGTAATCATTTAATGTACAGATAATTTATATCAGATCCTTTCAAACACAGATATGTATTATACATGTATAATTACGTTGCATGTTTTAAGCATGGATGGTGCAAATAGAGACTGCATATGTTTGCCATATTAAGTCGTGTTTCATGCCGTACTAAGTCCAGTATGGTAAAATTGCAACCATACGGTGTATGTTATTTTATTGCTTTATTTTACAATTTTACCTCTTAGTTTTAAAAGAAGATAACAAATATGCAGAAGAAGATATACCCTCATTTCCCTTTTATGTTCAACACGTAATGCAAGACTTCCATAGTCATTATGGCAAGACTTCCTAGCACAGTTTTGACCCTCACTGAGGTAGCCTATCTAGAACGCAAGGGAAAAAGATGAATATCTGAAAGCTGATCTCCTAGCTCCAAGTCGGTTGCAAGGGTCACGGGGAACGGGCGACAGCTAGTAATTAGAAATCACTCGACCATTCAAGTTGTGCACTGGAGGAGTAGTTACATGTAATCATAGTGGGAAGGCACCTTCCACACACATTCTCAGGAATGCATTTTATGTAACGCATCAATTTCAAGTTTATACAAATGTACAAAAATAAAGACAGCCCAAATATATCTTTAATGCATCAATTTCTCATTATATCATTTGAGTATGCAAAGTACAAACTTTGATGTAGTCCGGATTGCTGTTAAGCTGACACCGGTAGTGACACACGCAGCCTCCGGGGACCCGGCGAACAAAGGACGAAACAATAGCCTTTCCCGATGTACAAAGATTGTTACTGGCAGAGCTATGTTTAACAAGACAGAAGGGAGTTACTTGTGGACGTTGTCCGTCTGTTGATCTGCACAGACGTTCGGGGATTGCACTGGCAAGTTTAGCATTCCATTATAGAATTAAGAGAATGGCCACTCGTTATCTTAACTGGCTTTGGGGTATTTCAGAACACAGATACAGATATATTGCCGGGCGTGTCAAGGTGACAGGTCATATTTTGACCTCTAACACGTGACTAGAGACGAGGGTATTTGCGGGTGCGTCTCATACAGCTTGCAAGCAGATGGACTAACCATACGGAACAGCCCTCACAGGTGAGAACAGTGGACATATTTTAAAAGGTTGTATTACTTTGTACCTGTAAATGGTTGGAAAATACAAAGAGACATTTCGATAGTAAACGGTATGTTTGGAACATATCGCTTGAGGGGAACTACATCACAGATGCAGTCATTCGACTATGGACGATAAGCAAACTGTGTAAAGCAGCAAATATAGGTATCGTGGTACCGCCACAGAAGCAGATATTAGCAACAAACCGAATGCCAAAGTGACCAAGGTTAGTGTTTATAATGATTAATATCATATGTTTTCCAGCAGGTTCAGTGATCCGAAATGATTTTCATATTTGACAAGGAAGGATGTCAGTGTGGTTGGATTCTAGTATGAATATTAATCAAATACACCTGCCATTATTCAAGAGTGTTGACTGTGCGGCGTGTGCAGCGTCATGTTTCTCACACCCTCACACCCGGCTATTGCTGTCTCTACATGTGGGTATTGCTTGCTCTACGCCCGGGTATTGCTATTTCTGGTTTGTCCCATTTTCAAAATCATACATATTCTGACATGCTTAAATCTGCTGTAAAATGACTAATTTTGATTAAGCTGAGTGTGCACACGATTCAATGTATGACATTGTTTTAATAAAGCAGTGAAGAATAAATGTCAACACAGTGAAAGAAAAAAAGCAAAGACAAAAACAGCTAATCGAACGGTTTTCGTACTCTGGGCACTGCATGCGTCGTCATATTATGACGCCGTGCGATTGTCAGCGAAACAGTTTCACAGGGGAGAGTTTGGCGGTTGCCATGGCAGTGGGTAATATTTCTTTCAGTTGTCACCCTACTGGAAACTTGCATACGTGTATTTGTACACACGCATACTGATGTAATATGCATAAGTATTCGCTACACTGATACACACAAAATTACGAGGGGATATAAAAATTCTAATTATCGCCAAGACGTTTTCAGGGTAGAAACTTTATTTTGTTGATTTCTTGTCCTTAATACTTCTCTACATAGTCACCATCCAGAGTGACACATTTTTCCCAACATTCCTTGACCTTGTGCAGACCGCTTAAATAGACTCCCTAGTTTCAGGGACATATGATAGGTTTGAAAATTCCTTTTCCATCTCATAACAGTACCATAAAGAGATTTCATCCCCTCTTGATTCTGTCGGGCAGTGCAACCTTTGAATTGCATAACTTGATAATACTGCGTGACTCAATCTTCTGCAAGCATGGAATTACTCGTGTTTAGGATTAACTGTTAGAAGATTGAATAAAGTGAAGTAAGTAGTTTCTGATCCATCAGTTAGCCATGCTTGCTATAAAAGACGACAATACTTGACGTATGAGGCGACTAACGGGATCGACTAGGCGACTACACTGTGCCCAACTATTTGCCCCAATGAGTTACAATAGAGCAGAGACGTGGATGTCCTAGGTAGAATAGGCCTTTAGCAACCCATGCTTGCCATAGAAGGCGGCTATGCTTGTCGTCAGATGCGACTAACGGGATCGGGTGGTCAGGTTCCCAGCCGCGCCGATCGATGCTCATACTGATGATCACTTGATTGTCTGCTCCAGACTCGACTAATTACAGACCGCCTCCATATAGCTGGAATATTGCTGAGTGCGGCGTAAAACTGAACTCGCTCACCCACTTACCCATCATAATTTCACAGTAAATTCATGGCAATTGTTAGAAATGTTCATATCCCTGTTACCCCATACCCGCTTAGTTGCTCTGGGACACGATGCCTAAGCAACATAGTTATAAAACAAACAGGTATGCGTCGTTCTTTCACTAAAGAAATTAAAAATGTCATGTTTCTACAAAACAAGTTATGCGGTGTTTAGCCATTCCCAGCAATGTAGATGCTTACCCAATCGCAAGAATGTGGTATTTAGACAGTCCAATGAATGTGGTGTTTAGCTATCCCTAACACTGTGGTGTTTACCCAACCCCCAAAATGTGGTCTTCATACATCCCGAACAATGTTCTAGAAACCCCCAACACCATGGTGGCTAGCCAACCCCAACAATGTAGTGCTTAGACAACCCCAGCAGTGTGGCGTTCAGCCAACCTCAACAATGTGGATGTGTAGCCAACACCAAAAGTATGTATGCTTAGCCAACCCCAACAATGTAGTGCTTAGACAACCCCAGCAGTGTGGCGTTCAGCCAACCTCAACAATGTGGATGTGTGGCCAACACCAACAGTATGTATGCTTAGCCAACCCCAACAATGTGCTGCTTAGACAACCCCAGCAGTGTGACGTTTAGTCAGTCATAACGAAGTGGTTTCTAGCCAACGCTACCAGTGTGGTGTATAGCCAACCCCAACAATGTGGATGTTTACCCAAACCCAAGAACGTGCTGTGTAGACAATCCTACCAATGTGGTGTTTACCTAATCCCCAAAATGTTGTGTTCATGAAATTATAGAAACCAGTTGCTAAAACCAAGTTTGAAAATCCGCAATGAAAACGTGTCACAAACATAGCTATTACCTCGCCACATGTCGATATCTGAATGTTGCAATAATCCTCTGCGTGGACCTGAATTATATAAAGTCACAGAAACTGTCATCCTATGCCTTAATACCGAACTCGAACAAATTCTATCAATTAGATTTTGAGATATGGCAAAAATACTTCCTGTGACTTTGAAAATTATCGGAAGGTTGCCGAAACAACCCTACATGACTTGGTACTAGTTGTAAGCAAAACATGTTAATTCTTTCTCTTGTACTAGACATAGAATCGCGCAAAACAACACAATTGTCAAACAATAATGTGTCTTTGTCGAAACACCTTCGATTGGGGAACATAGCATATTGTGTATGTGTGAGTGAGTTAAAATTTATAGTCACATCGGCAATATTTAAATTTCAACGGTATCGTGACTTACAAAGTTATAAATTAACACTAAACACAATTACATTCTAAAACACCTGTCGACGAAGGACAGCAAAATAACTAGATTATCACAAGAATAAATATACGACCAGTATTTATATCTAAAATATTTTAACTATAAACAACAATACAATATAAAGACATGCAACAGATTAACAACAACTGAAGATAGATCACTATATTAGGGACTATTGGGGCAGTACATTTGCTTTCCGCATAGGTCCCAGCCGGATTTAATCATCAGTCAAGCTGTCAGCGATTTACACACATTCAGCTCTATACTGTGTATTAGATTACTCAACCATATGGTGGTTCTAAGTTCATGTCAAGGTTTTACTTCCCTAAGGAAAATATTATCGTTTTAAAACTAAACTGATAAAGAAAATTTGAAAAGCTGAAAAATCCTTTTGAAGAACTATAGGAAAATCATACCGGAATTGAAACTCAAACTCGTACTCTCAGCGCAAATACCTCGTAATCATTCTGCATCGTTTTGTTTATTTAAAGGGGCAGTGCGCTGGAGGAATATATTTCACAACGAAATTCGAGTGGCTATTCCTTTTTGTGCCTTTGTGTGCATTTTCTGCCCATTTCAAACATATTGCATAGGAAGCTATTTCAAACATATTGCATAGGATGCTATTTCAAACATACTGCATAAGGTGCTATCCCAAAAAGGTGAGTTTGATGCCTGGCCTAATGCGGATCTTTAAATTTTGTGTTTTTACGCGTCTCTTCTGTTGGATTACCGGATTTGTGTGTCTCTTCTGGTGGATTATCGTACTCATATATTCATTCGCATCGAGTAACGTAGTGACGTGTCTCGTCGGGTGCATTACCGCAGTCCACAAAGAAACACAACCGGACTTTTATCACAATTTTTTAAATATTTGTTACTTTCACGACAACTCAAACAATTTACGTAATCTTTTATGATATTTTGAGTATTACAAACAATTTCAATTTTTATTAGAATTTACGTTTTTTATTACAATTTACGTCAGGGTTATTTAAATTTGCTGCTAGTATTACAATTTACTTTTGCATTGCAACGCACGTCGTTACACAGGGCATGTTTCCCCTTTCCGGGAACCCTTGATGTTATTGCTGGTCTTCAGTGCTTGATGCACGTAAATGTAACTGTCAACACCAACCTGTCTTTTACGCCATATGGAACTATTGGCCGTATAAGGTCAACAAAATCTGTCGATCCCAAAGTCGTGAATCTACTGCATTTGGCCATGATTAACAGAACAGTGTTAGAATTGCAGTCTGTGTGTCTAAGTCTGTCTAGTTGTTCTTGGTTTCAGAATTGGCACCATGACTTCATACAAGAAGACATTCGTAATTATGGTAATGATGACATCGTTTGTAGCTCTTGCTATATACAAACACGGCTCTCGTCTGATGACTTATGAAATGCTGAGCAATGTAACGAGACACGTTTTCCAAGAGTATCTGTCTGTAAGCAGAACATCGGTATATTCTTTACCTAAACCAATACCACCATATGAACAACGTTCAAGTATCTTGTCTCATTTATTGAACGGGCACTGGAAAACAAGACCTTTGACTAAAAAGGAAGATGAAGATATACTGAAATTTCTATCGAACGTTAATGTTCGCTACAACTTTCCTTCGAATTATCAAAGGAGTGACGGTCTCTGTGGAAACGTCACCCACACGGGATCTAAAACTGCGGAGTGGATAAGGGCCTTGTGCGACCCTAAAGGAACAACCCCTTGCTGCTTCAACAACAAGTGTGTTTTGAAGTCTGTGGAGGAATGTGTGTGTCCGGATTGTTATGACATGAGGAACCAGAAACATGCTGAATATTCCACCTGGATACCATCAGACCCAAGTCATGGCTACAAGGAACACAGCCCCCAAGAAGCTTGCACAATTCTCAAAGGCAGCACCATTCTGTTTGTTGGGGATTCACTTGTTCGTCATGTATATACAGCTATGTTGCTGATTGTGACAGGGAATATGAAAGATGGAGCCATGAATGATAACGTACCACAGAGTAAGTACAAATGATTCACCGAGTAACTACTTGAGGTTTGAATTTGAGGAACAAATGCATCTAGATGCTTCAGGAAACGTTCGAAGAATAAACAAAGAGTGGTTAGATTGTTTTGTGAGCGTGTTCGTCGATACACAAAAAGATTTGCTTAATCAGAATAACGCCTATTTCTGCCTAGTTAATGTGACAAATGAATGGATATTGGTTTCTTAAAGCTGTGTGGGTTATACAGTTCGGAGAAAACCGCTCAACGGATAGCCTAAAAATATGTGTATTATTTGTTTTGATATGTGGACTTTGTCTTTCAGATGTTCGAAACGAGTGTAGTGGAATGTACATGTTCACGGAAAAATTGTGCCGACTCCATCTGAAATATAGCGTCCGTTCTTGCAATGGCACTGTTCATCTGGAACTGAAGTACTTCTTCGCAGCGTCATATGGAACAAAGTTAAAACAAATAGTTACAAAATTAAATAGCAAATCAATCATTTTTGCAGGCATAGGCATACACAATTACTTTAATCATACGGAAGTTCAAAAGAAGTTTTTATTACCAACGCTGCCCTACATAAGCAACAGCAAAAGACCTTGGCCACAATTTCTGTGGGCAGCAAGTCACGCTCCTAGTAGCCTGAAGTCCCCAAAAGTGTTGGCGCAGTCGTATGAGAGTGTAAAACGCTACAATGGCAAAATGGAAACATTCCTTAGACCTTGGAAAGTTCCTATTTTCAACACTTTTAACATGACCGAGGGAATGATGAGTTTTGATGGTGAACATTATGGCCTTGGAATGAATGTAGTGAAAGCGAATGTGATGCTGAGTTACCTAAATGAACTGAAAAACAAAGGATTGTGGTAAAGCCTTGTTATGGTGTCATGTTTCCTATTTATTTATCTATAGTAATGGATGAGAAGCTCCGGTATACATTTGATGTGTAGTAATGTGAGATCATCGATATTACAGGAGTATTGCGTTTTGTATGAAAAAAGACGAGTACTTTCAGGAACTCATAGAATATATTCTCTCTGTTCGAAAGGGGAAATATTTATAGTGTACCCTGACACATAGCGAACGACTAAAACATCAGGTAACACGAGATTGGGTTTTACCTGAGTTTGGTGAATAGCTCAAGTGAGTGGTGAAATAGAAATAAAAACAGAAATTAATTTTAAGTGAGGCATGCGTCCATTGCCCATGTTCACCGGACCATGAACACATGGTTGAACCATCTCAATTTGTGTGACGCGTTGTGCACATCTATAGATACGCGTTCATTACTGTTGGATATTTGAATTTCAAGGTTTGGTGAATGGACACATTGAATATATTTATTTTGATTGTGGAATCAGGACATTGAATGTAGATTTATGGTTTGATCACATAACCATCTGATTGCATAGGAGTTATATAGGAGAATGACGCTGGTCCACATAACATCGTTTACAAACATCGATCATTGTACAGCTGTAATACTGCTGAAAGACATAGGTACTCATGATATAGTCATAATTGTGCAAAGGTCACTGCCTTTAGCGGGGATTTGTTCTGTAAAAGTCTTCTGTATGTACAGATATTATGGATTGCAAAATTCAAATAGAACCAAAACTATACATGGTGGCACATTTTGAGAAAAAAACTCAATATGAATATTCTAATCCTATTTCCGATGTTTATGATGTGGTTTAAAAATACGTACAGGTTAAATACATTAGCAAATCGCATGATCTATAAAAAGACATAAATGATGAACACTTGAAGTCAAGCAGAGAGATGTTGTTATACTACCATTGATGATGTCCATCAAGACAGAAACTCGTAGAACTTATGTCAACAAGAAAATAAATAACAAAATCTATCTAAAAGCCTTCTGTTGTACAGGCAGTTTTATAATAAATGATATTATCACATGTTGTAGTCATATGCTGCAAAAGATACAACACCATGCAACCTGTCCTATTCAACCTTTGATCACGGGGCTTCAAACATTAAATCACAGTCCGTACGTCCGTCACACCATTTGGAATAATTTGGGCAGTTCAAATATTTTTTCAAACGTTCGAACTGACACGTTGCCGTTCAATTTCCGGAAAAGGAGATTTGCATTTTTAAAATGTTTTGTGCATGTTTCGTATATATGCGATGCAATTTGCAAGTATCTGCATGTATTTGCATGCAATTTGTACATACCCATGGGCTCTGTATTTCCCGAAGCAGTGAGCTGTGTGTCACTGTATTTCTCTTCAAGACCATAACAAGCATGAATGCGTAATCAAACCAATATGGATGCTTTCGAAATATTAGGACATTTAACTTCGTGTATTTGCAACCTTAGTCACAGCTTATTGACGCAGACAAAGTACATAAGCGAGGAACATCTGATTTCATGGATTAGTCTAAACATAGTTATTTTATCACAGAGGAATCTTTGACGAAAACCTATTTCAACAAAAGTGTGTCATACATAATTTGCTTAGACAGCAAAACACTAAGTGCCAACTTTTATGGACAACTCACAAATATTTTAGATAATTTTTTATTAACATTTCACTTTTACTGTAACGTTCATAAACGTATGCAGGTGTCTAATCTAATTATATACTCAAATCTAATTTAATCTAATTATCTGCACAAAATATTTACACTTAACCTCGTCATGACATTATGAGCATTTATCAAGTGGTATATACCGCGTATGTTCCTTTTATGTCACCATGGATTACTGCAGAGTAATCTGACCCAGATTGTTTTATCTCTCACCATATGTGTGAACCTGCGAGAATGGTTAGTGAATACGTGCATAGTCGATCTCATGATATGGATTGTACGTCACACACCGTGGATATCAACTGGTCTCTGCATAAGTCGTACGGAAGGAATTGACAAATTAGATATTTTCACTATCAGCTATTAAATACACGCACATACGTTGGTATCGACATTGGCAAATGTGTAAGGTGCATAAGAAGTTTTAGTTAGGATATGGCTGAAATATTGCCGGTGTGACTTCAAATCTTAACTCACTTGTTACGGTTAATAAATTGCCGTGACAAAAGGTATAAGAAATCCCCCTTGAACCAGCAAAATATCACACAGACAGGTCTAAAATATTCAATAATATATTCAACAAACAATGAGCAAGTTACTGTGAATCGCAACACAGATTTCTAGTACAACTCTAAGGTAATGGGTCATATATATCACATATATGTCATATATATCACCAGAGTCTTGGCATTTTACAGTCAGATCAGATATATTAACTGAAACTTGTTTCCCCAGTGAGCAGTCAGGCACGGAGTGTCAATCTTGAATGTAGCGTCAGATGTTTATAAGACAGACGATGTCGATAGGCAGAGGCTTACAACTCCGGTTTAATATCCAAGTATAAGGCCGTGCTTCCCGTCAACACAACCAGCCTTTATATATACTGACACAGTGTCGTGGACATTCGAGCAAAAAGTGTCTGTATCGCCATTCACTCAGATTTTTTTCGATAGGCGGAAGTCAATTAAATAACCATCCAGTCAAGGGAGGCAACTCTGAAGCGATATTAAAAAAGACGTCCCGCTAAAATATTGTTGCCATTGAACACATGTGCCAAAGGTGACCCATACCAACTATCACCTAATAAATAATTATACAAATTACAAAATGCACACTCTCGTAACACACTCACTCATTTCTCATTTCAGTATGTCAGTGACTACGTTGAGTCTATCTATAATTATCCTCTCTGAAGGTCACATGCAACGTAAAACACAACTTTGCAGATACTGATACCTTTCGGTATGCACTTACCGGAACAAGTCATCAAAACTGCCAATTCTGCTTATAAAGTTGACAAAGAACGCTATGACGAAAAGCCTGAGGAATCAGAGTTCTAACGATGCAGTGGGGAAAAAAGTGGTTTCAACAGCTATTCAGCGCTGCGCTCATAACGCATGAAACAGCATGCCTGCCCGGAGTATGAGCAGCAATCTAATCTTTGTTGTGTACACAGATAAGTAAATAATCTACTCGTTACAATAATAAAGCACACGTTGAGAGTGATAAGCAGACTCTGTCACAGAGAAATATCAATGTCTGCCTCCTAATGACGAAATGCAATGCACAACTTCAATCTTTGACCACATGCAATTTGAAATTAAACACCCATCGGGCTTTTAAGCCACAAATAAAGAGCCCGCAAAGAGTATCGGCAAATGAACCAGTGGCCAATGAAAAGGCTTCTTTACACACCCACTGGCACTGACTGGGTTCAGTATCGCGGCTGCTTCGTTTCGAGGGAAGTAAACCCAAGTACAAAATATTGCACTTTGATTTGCGGTTGTACGCTAATAATTTTGTTTATTTGCTTTTTCTTAATCAGCAAGGCAAGGCATTTCATATGCCATGAATAAGTAATAACTGTGTTTTAATCATGTTTGATTTTTTATGGCATGTGACCTTTAACTATCTACAACTAATACAGACGCTGAAGCTACATGGACGTGTAAAGGATTAGTATGGTCAGTAAGATTCTCAGGAAGGTTCGACATGCAAGTCGTCTGTCACTTAGCCTCAGAACCTCGCTAGGTTGCCTTTACCCGAAATCCTTCCTGAAATTCAAAAGTCAAAAGTGGAGCAAGTCAAGACTCAAGCTGTTCTGAATCATCCAGCTCACTGGGACTAATTCAGCAGAAATGGAGTTATCTTTTCCCGTCAAAACGTCCTATTTTCAGAGACTTGCTGGGAACTTGTAATTATGGATCATAGCTTGAGTTGTTAAGTATGAGTGAGTGAGTACTCACGGTGGGTGACACCAGAAATAGGCTTCATGTATTGTACCCATGTGATCAAGAGTAATCGAACCCGGCCTTTTTGCTTGATGAGTGAGCGCTTTACCAACTGGTCTACATCAAAACCTGTGTGCATGTCTCATGTATTTTTCTTCCAAATATTATGAAATAATCTCAATGAACAGATGCTCGTATCCATCGACTTTTCGCTAACGCGTCCGGCTTTTAAATTACATTTAGCGGTCAAAAATCAACGACCGCAAGGATGGACCGCAAAAGTGTAAACAGAGTAACTTTACCTTCTAAATATGTCGTGGTGGGCGTGACAAGGTATGGGTGAGTGACAGGTCGCATATCTGCGTTTAACGTGGCCTGCATTGTTTGTTGGTGGGCAGGCATACAGCTTTGAAATAGACAGACACACCATACGGAACTGTTGTTTGAAAGGTGTGTTAGAAGTTGTGAGGAGGTAGGAAAACCAACTTCGGAAAGTCAACTTCTTTATTGCAATGACTGTGACGCTACCGTGTGGAAACTGTGTTCACAGGTGAGAATACTGACTATGTTTTAACAGTCCAGCTAGCATTACTTTGTACCTTTAAATGTTTGGTAAATACCAAAAGAGAATTTCTTAGCAGTTAAACTGTATGCTTTGAACACTTAAGGGGAACTATATCATGGCTGCAACCACTATATCATGGACGCTAAGCAAAGAGTATAATGAAGCAATATGTATCGTGCTACCGCTACAATTACAGATATTTCCAACAAAACAATAACCAAGTGACTATTCACACGTTTTACAAAGGTGAGTATTAAGCATAAGTATTTACTAACACCATAGTTTTTTACAATATAACATGCTTTACAAAGTGTAACGAAAGCACACACATTCAGAGCACGTTGAACCGAAATACTGACGTATGGCGACATCTAGAACGTGTGATGTCTGTACGTGGGAATACTTTCCTCATTCTATTGCATCTGCCTGCTATTGAAACAAACCAGTGGGCGGAAGATGGGATGTTTAAATTTGGTTCCTTGAGACATACTTATTGTCAAAATTTAAACGGACAGAACGAAATGCATAAAAATGTATTAAGTACACGTTAAGGTGGATTTCAGTAACATTTCGGACAAATGAAGAAGAAAAAATGAAAACGAGAGCTTTTGGGTTGTTCTTTTGGAGTGTTCTGGCAATTGATCCAGGTATAACTGCAATAAAGTAAGATTATACCTTTTGGGGGCATTGTTTCTACCACTTTACGTATACGGGTTTAGCGATACTTAAAACTACGAATACGGTCAATTATTGGGCTGACCTTAGGATCTAGGTCAATTTGTGGCTGGAGAGCAAGCTTATAGTGCTGATCATGAGAACTGCTCTTCAACAACCCTTATTTATCATGAGAGGCTACTAACTGATCTGGTGGTCAGGTTCTCTGACTTTGCTGACATGCCACTGTATCCCAATTGCCTAGATCGATACTCATGGTTTTGATCACCCTATTCTCTAGTCCAGATTTGATTATTTATAGACCGCTGCCATGTAGCTGGAATTTTGATGAAGTATGGCGTTGAACAACGCTGAAACACAGCAAAGAGGTGTGTATTACTATTGTAACACAACGTGTTTAGCAACAATTTGGTGTTTAGAGAAACCCATTACGTTGAAACTTACCACTAAACATTTTGAAGCAGTGTAATCCACAAAGAAAACGGAGGAAAGAGATTTACGCAGAGTACTGTTGTTATATGAAAAAGGTAGTTTATTGCTAAATAGTTTTGCTATTTCAACACACAAAGCTTGACGTATGTTTTGTGCAAAGTGTTTGAGCGATTAACAGGTAGGGCAGGGCAAGTTTCCCCTTTCCGGGAGTATTTAGTGCCATCGCTGGTTTTCAATTATCCATGACTGTACATATAATTGCCACCACCATTCTGCCTTTCTCATCCTATGGAAACTTTTGGCTTGATAAAATCAACACGACATATCAGTGAGATTGGACAATCTTTACAGAATCTATTGCAAATGCACAAATGTTCTAATTACATTACTGTCTGTGTATTTAGAATTTCCATTAAGTTTGGCTTGTTTTTATCTTGGTTTCAGAATCAGCACCATGAGTTCATACAAGAAGATATTCGTAGTAATGGTCCTGGTTGCGTCCTTTCTAGCTCTTGCTACAAACAAAAGCGGCTCTCAAGTGATGACTTTGAGCAACACATCGAGACATATTTTCCAAAAGTATATTCCAGCCAGCGGTAAAGCTTCACCTAAACCGATACCACCATGTGATCAGCATTCATGTATCCTGTCTCACTTGTTGAACGGACACTGGAAAACAAGACCTTTGACTAAAAAGGAAAATGAAGATATACTGAAATTCCTTTCGAACGTAAGTGTCCGCCTAAAATTTCCTTCGAATTATCAAAGGAGTGACGGTCTCTGTGGAAACGTCACCCACACGGGATCTAAAACTGCGGAGTGGATAAGGGCCTTGTGCGACCCTAAAGGAACAACCCCTTGCTGCTTCAACAACAAGTGTGTTTTGAAGTCTGTAGAGGAATGTGTGTGTCCGGATTGTTTTGACATGAGGATCCAGAAACATGCTGAATATTCCACCTGGATCCCATCAGACCCAAGACATGGCTACAAGGAACACAGCCCCCAAGAAGCTTGCACAATTCTCAAAGGCAGCACCATTCTGTTTGTTGGGGATTCCCTTGTTCGCCATGTATATACAGCTCTGTTGCTGGTTGTGACAGGGAATATGAAAGATGGAGCCATGAATGATAACGTACCACAGAGTAAGTACAAATGATTCACTGAGTAACTACTTGAGGTTTGAATTTGAGGAACATATGCATCTATATGGTCCAGGCAACGTTGGAATCACTGAATATTTTTTACTTACATTTGTATACATTATACGGCATTCATGTAATTAAGACTTTCACGTATTACATTTGACCATCGATGTGCTTGTGTTGAAATGAATTGAACTGATATTGTTTTGTAAATGGTATTTGAGATTACATTCATTCTTCTTTGATTATGTATTGCAAACGTCAACCTTGTTGTGGAAATATGCTGTGCGAGCATTTCACTGACCCACAATGCCTGCAACATATATTTACCAAAGAAACGTCCAAGAGCGGGCGGTACAGCTTGTATCACATAATAGAAAAACTATATGTCTCCACAATAACGCACATTTCTGCCTGGGTCAGTGAAGCCCAAACGCAGCTTACCGAGAGAACCGGGATATAAGGGGTATGAGCTATTTGCTTATAGCCAGCTGCTCAGCAATTAACCAAAATATATGTCAAGTGTATTATTGCCTTGACGTTAGTTTTGTGTTTCAGATGTTCGAAACGAGTGCAGTGGAATGTATATGTTCACGGAAACATCGTGTCGACTCCAGCTGAAGTATAGCGTCCGTCTTTGCAATGGCACTGTTCATCTGGAACTGAAGTACTTCTTCGCTGCATCATATGGAACAAAGTTAAAACAAATAGTTACAAAATTAAAAAGCAAATCAATCATTTTTGCAGGCATAGGCATACACAATAACTTTAATCATACGGAAGTTCAAAAGAAGTTCTTACTACCGACACTGTCCTACATAAGCAACAACAAAAGACCTTGGCCACAATTTCTGTGGGCAGCAAGTCACGCTCCGAGTAGCCTGAAGTCACCAAAAGTTTTATCGCAGTCGTATGAGAGTGTAAAACGCTACAATGGCAAAATGGAAACATTCCTTAGTCCTTGGAAAGTTCCCATTTTCAACACTTTTAACATGACTGCGGGAATGATGAGTTTTGATGGTCAACATTATGGTCTTGGAATGAATGTAGTGAAAGCAAATATAATTCTCAGCTACCTAAATGAATTGAAAAAGAAAGGATTGTGGTGAAAGCCTTGCTAGGGTGTCACAATTACTTTTTGTGTACCTTTACAAATTTGATACCAAGTTCATATATACATTTATTGGGTAGTTGTGTGAAATTATGAATGTTACAGGAGTATTACGTTCTGTATGGAAAAATGAACTCATGAAATATATTCTCAGTGTTGAAATGATGAGAGTATACACACACACGCGTGCTTAAATGTAGATTTACTCTCCCGAAGTCAACTGGACATCAAACTGTAAATAAAGAAACAAAGCAGGGAGAAACGTGTTATAATTAACAAATGCATTCTAACATTATAAAGCAATCATCAATAAAATCACGACATCGGAATTACACTGGCAGAACAAAATAGAGCGGCAGTACAAATCCAATAATCTTACAAATATTGTTTAAAAGCTGTAATTATAACAATAACGACACTGACGATAATATATAATCACACTGCCTAATTTTGAAGTTCAGAGAACTGTCCAGTTGAGACAGGCTGATGATTGAGCATTCCACGTGAAGACTGACATAGTCCACTTCGTGTTTAAAACGTTGTTGGAGTTTCATTTCTTGTTTAGATGTGAAACTCGCCTCCAACTGCGATATCAGTTTCTGAATGACAAATGCGTAGAATTTCCAAATACATGTATGTCTATCTTGAAGTAACTCTTATCCACTACCAGCAAAAGGCATCTTAAAGGCATTTCTAAATTACTGAATCACGTATTTAGTTCATTTTAAAAACGAAGTACAGGGTATTGTTGTTTATAAGCTGTTATATTGTATATTATACAAATGCATGAATGTATGTATCATGTGCCTACGTTGGCGTTGGTGGTCTCTCGAGAATAATGAGCTGCGTTTGGGTTGACAGAACAAAACAGAATGTGTA
This sequence comes from Haliotis asinina, assembly GCF_037392515.1. Lineage (NCBI taxonomy): Eukaryota > Metazoa > Mollusca > Gastropoda > Lepetellida > Haliotidae > Haliotis > Haliotis asinina. The sequence continues at coordinate 29,499,708 of NC_090286.1, read as the reverse complement.
TTACGCTCAGGCCAGGATACTCGGCATAAGAGGTACATGTACAAATATACACTAGAGAATACTTTGGATGGCTGGATGGTTCACATGGAATATTGTACAGTTTTCATGATGTATTACTATGTAGATTTTTTAGAAAACCCTTTTTACAGTAAAACTTAACACACTGGGCTCTTTAGAATAATCCTTCAATACACATGACGTTTCAAGAAAGGGGAGAAAAAAACGTAATGCCATTCATCGCCAGCATCGCACATGTCGCAAAGGTTACACATTCCATTTGGAGAATTATGTTCCACCTGTCTAATTCAATACGTAAACGATGACGCGGAGTTCTTACCAAGAGGAATTTGAGAGCCAAGGGGAAAGGGATATATGTCAAGAAGTTTTCAAAGACAAGTTCAGATTTGAATATTCGATAAGTAGTAAATTTCAGCATTGTACTATATGTACTTAGAATATTTGAATATGATTTATGAAATACAACAAACAATTAATTAGCAAATTAATTATGTACAGCATAGCGGTTATCAGTAGTGAATGTACTTATAGTGCATGCATTGGCAATTGTATAAATGTGGCAAATGCGGCTTACAGGTGCCAAAAGGGTACAGATAATAACACTCCAGATCGCCGCCATATAGTTAGGATATTGTTGAGAGCAGCAATGAAAAGAATTAAAACAAAATGTCTCCTTCAGACACCGTTCCAAATATCAATACTCTCTTACGCCCGTCACACATGCAAGGGCATATTCATCTTGAGCAATCACTGAGTCAAGTTTGAGATAAAAAGTTACATTTCTTTAGTTTTCGTTCAGAAGGTCGGTGTGACTTTATGACTGGGTAATAGCCAAGTCAGATAAGGTGTGGTAGAAAGCAGCCAGGCAACGGCGGTGTGCAGTGATACATGAGGCGTTGTTGACTGACGCTGTTGGGTGCAACAGGTACATATCGTAAATTAATAACTAAGGCTCCTTCCTGTTGCTTCCTTGTGTGTGTCACAGTCCCGAAACTGCATTATTATCATTATTTACTCAATTCACTAAAATAAACCTCCATTTTGACAATGTCACGACACCGACGCATTTGTAATACTCTGTGACAGTGCAGGAAGAAGAGGAGTCACAACACAAAATGACTAACGTTAGGAAATCCGTTTCATCCGGCGGCCACGTGAACAACGTTTGAAATCTACGTATCATGTGGCTGTCAGATTTACACATATTTAAAGATGTTTTAAAATAACTCAACTCTGCATGTACATGTATCTCGCTGGTGTGTAAATCTGGACATTGTTTTCATGTGTTTTCTAGCATTTATAACATATGAGTGAGTTAATATTTAACGTCATATGGGCAATATCTCAGCCATATCGTGACGAAAACAAGTGTATAGCATATGTAAATGCTGTGATTGTTAAGCACACATTTCACTACCTTCAAAATCTCATACGACCAGGGCTAGGCTTGTCATAAATTTCCGCCCGTTTTCACTAATGAGGTGCAAATGGGTTATAAGTAAAAAATCAATTACACAAAATCTGGCAAACACATTTTATTTAGAAATTTTTAGAAGACCCATGACTAATCCAAATGTTTTACACATATTTTTGTCTGATAAGCTACTAAAGTATCTTTCATTTGTAGATCACTCACCCCGTTAAACCATTATTCAAATCAACATCCATATCATCCAGAGGAGACCATGTCCGTACCAACACAAAGCTCATTTTGTCAAAATAAAACAAAATTAAATAACACTGATAGCCAGTTTAAGTCTTAATGTTTTGAAAAAATATATAAAGTTTCTAGCTTCAAATGATATGACATTTTCGTTTTAAACCTTCAGCAATTATTGTTACCTACGTACCTTACCATCGTTAACGTATGTGACAGTTGCTTTTGGATGCCTTGATGAAAACTGGGCCACGTGGCATCGTATCCCAGTTTGTTATGGTGGTAGTTAATACACATACTGACAATTTGACAGAATATATCTCACTTGCTTGACAACGATACAAGGAGCTGTATGGAAACGTCGCTCCACCTAATTAAAGAAGTTGCTCATCCATAAAATCTTGTCCTTATCTGATTCACCAGCTTCTAAACAGGCCTCTCAAAGGATTTGAAAGGATTAGACTTTGTAACATGTTTTGCGTGACATCTTAAATCATGCATGCTATCACCTAAATTGTATACAGCATTAACTCATAAAACTGATTTGGTTCTCTCTCAAAATGTATCTACTGTTCGATGACTGTCGCCACAAGAGGTAGGTATAGCAAAAAATAATCTTATTGTTTCGAACACTTAATTCGATAACGTATGTATTGCTTGCTTTCTACGCATCTTGTTTATGGTGTTGAAAGGCATTGTTTTCCAATATTGAACTGTATGTATAGTGAAAACCTATTCTAATTAAATTGGTAAATGTTTTGAGTATAAATAAGTCATATGGTACGTATACTCACCTTACGCTAGAAAGGTATGCTGCTACACTGTCATTCAGAAAAAAACACAACGTATGCATCCAAAGATCGACGACAACGTTTCAACACTCTGTAACTATTCCGATTTGGATGGTTTGCCTTCTTATTCAAATGAATGTTTCGTAAAGAGTATACTGTTTATAAATACTTAATCTGAAACCCAAAGTGCCATATCAAAATAGCAGTATTAACTTAAGTAGCGTTTTGACAACGTTGACCTTTCCTGCATTGCCAATATAAGCATAGGAAACCTGAAACTCTTTATTCGGTAGGACGAGTGTATGATTTTGTGAATAATGCAAATACTGGGCACAATGTTTGGTGGATTTTGAACAAATGGCTAGCGACATCAGTTGCACCTCATTGGTGAGAATGGGTGTTTAATGCATGCGTAAATGGTTGATATTGGGTAAATAGGGAGTTACAAGTTTGACACTACTTTAAAATGCATGTCAATGGTTGTGCAATATAGCTGTCACACGGGGTTCGTTACGTGTCCGACCACGCCATAATGTACTGAGATAAATAGAAACATATGGTGAAGTGATACCCATGATTGAGCACCATTAACGGGCGTTTCTTTCTTGACATAAACGTCATGTCTGTTTGAAAGGTTCAGATATCGGTCAGCAGGTCAAAGCGATGTGTATGTTATTGAGTGTGTTCGTATGTGTGTGAGAGAGGGTGTGGGATGTGGTAGGCCTTGGGTTTGGTTGTGGCGGTGTTGGGGTACTGATAGGTCTTTCTGATCAGTAGGTAGTATCGTTTATACTTGTTGTAATGGAAATTGCATTACTGTATAAATAACTTACCTTAGGTACACTTCTTACATGTGAATAAATCCAAGCCCTTAATTGTGGTGCTCAGTTATATGTATATACAACGGATCATAACCTCACAAATTTCATTATCTATAATTTCAAGAAAGATGATTACAACGTATTAATAATTCCCGCTGTAAATTACTGTTGTACATGCTTTGACCTCTTTGTGATTCGGAATACAGATACTATCCCACACGGACGTTCTCTCAAATGTTTGTTACCCGACGGAATATAATCCAAACAAATTGCCTTTTGATTGAAGTAGCGATGTGTTTGGATACTTGCAGTGACACCAATACCAACCCATCTAACCGCTTTGGGCACATAACCACTTGATATAAGAGCCATCAAATGTAACTGGACACTGGCGGAACGGAAGCCATGGAGATAGATTCCTAAGAATCCTCATATCACCGTGGACAGGCTGTCTCATTGTCACTAAACCACATTATCTTCCCACCAGCCCAGACCTTAACTTTTTTTCAGTATGCAGAAACCCTAAAGGACACAGGTAACTACATATCCAATTTCGACATACCCCGCATTTCGAATACTTGACGGACGGCAAGCGGTCAATTCCCGCGTACCACCCAACAAGCTGCAGGTATATGCTATAAGTAGGGTTAGGTCAGATCTTTGGTTGGATGTGAAAATAAACTGGTCGGTTTGCGGGGTTAATTACATAAATAAGTCGTCCAGGCCTGTTCTGGACAAAGGTCAATTTCAGTGTTTAATGTACATCGTAAAAACTGAACACGCTGTAACATGTAATTTTTATTTATGCATTCACTTGGACAGTAATTTCCATTATCTACGTGATAAGCAATGCATATATAAAAAACATAACACAAGAAGAAGGCAATAGTCCATGTTTGTTTTATATGGAATATTGTTATATGGCACATATCTTAAAATTAATAAATGTTGACACTGAACTATGTTCTTCACATTACTTTTATTTTGGGGTGGGAATTGTCCGGGTGGCAATTGTCCTAGACCCATAAAATGTTTATAGCACTACGAAAACCATTACCTTTTGAACATCAATGATCATTTCACCTAAATTAAATAAATGCAATTCATACATGTTACAACGTTTAATCTGCTTCACTCACTACAAGCAACACAGTTGTGCCAGAATCAAGAACCATAAGTTCAGCAACTTCACAGAATAGGATGTCGAGATACCCCATCAATGTCAGGTTGCTATTTTCGACCCTGAACTGGTTGTCTGGTCCTCTCTCCAAGCCCCTGGTTTTTTTTAGAGATTCACTCACATGCTGATGCACATGTATTTCGTTTCCTGAGAGAACATTTTGAAGAAAACCTGTGTCTTAATCCCTTTAAACAACACCGTTGTCACAACACCAAAACAATTTTATCTAGATACGAGTCACGGAAATAGAGCAGTAAGGGAAAATATCGGGTAAATAATAATTTACATATCCAGAATCTAAAACTATATCGTATACACCCATAAGGGATCAGTGAAGCGTTTCATGCGAGAAATGACAGATATAGTGATGTACAGAGCAAGGATTGGGTCTTTTTCATACCCACACACCAGTCTTGTTAACAGGTATACACCGTTCACGGTTGGATCTGATATGCCGCCCTGACTCAACGCATGTTTTGTGTTCTTGTCTGTACATCTCAACATATCATTCTCCCTGATTCGATATGTTGAGCAGTGTGTGAGTTACAAAGACAACCCGAGTGAGTTTTTCCATCCAGAAACTGTTTGTTTTAATTTAGACCAGGTACAGGGGGAAATCCGGAAAATAGACTTTGTAAAGATATTTACTAGGTTAAAAAGAACAAAAAAAAAACTATGAAATTTGACATCACTGAACTTATACCGAGAGACACTGAGGGAACCTGTAGGGTCGGCAAAAAGAATGATGAGTCATGACCGAAAATCGTTCGTATGAACCACTGGGAGGGTAAGTGGCACTCTGTCAAACCAGGGATACTCTATAACTCTCTATATAGGCTCCCTGGTCAAACTTAGGAGCGCGCTTAAAAAGCAGGGAGTGAATAGAATTCAGCCGATTGAGTGCTGCACACCCCGACATCCGCTTCTACTATACGGGTATAAGGGGAGCAAGATTAAGCAGGCTCGTAAGGAAGACCACAGCAGATGTGGAGACTCTCGGAGTAAACCAAGTCGGACACTCGCGGAGACCGAGACCGTGGGGGTAACAGGCGGGGTTTGAGATGGTCATCGCGACCCACCTTTTTTTCTTTTTCTTTTTTTTTTGTATAACTGAAAGTTGGTCGCTTGACTTAGACCTAGAAAATATTTTCAGTGATTTTAAGTTCATTTTATTAAAAACTTCCACAAAAAGTATCTAATAAAGGGAGAGCTTCCGGAGGCATCGTAGTACTGATAAAGGAACAGTTATATGATTACGCGAAATGGTCAAAAATATACAGACAACGCTATATTTATCATGTTTGACCATACACTTTTTGGCCTCGATAAAGATATTTTGTACTCTTGTGTATATGAACAACCTGAAACATTCACTCGGTATGATAAATACTCACCCCTATGTATTATATCAATGGTGTAAAATTATTTCAGGACAATCTGTTATCAACTGTTTCTTCTGCACCAAACTGCTCTATCTTGTGTGGCGGAGATATCAATGCCCGCACCGGAACTGATCCCGAGGATGATTTACTGGAATACACTGAAACCCCAAAACATTCGCACTGGGACCTTCTTACAGACTATTTCCATCTTAAACGGTTCTCCGTCGACAAGGTTATGAACAGGTTTGGTAAACACTTCTTTTTCATGTTTTTTAATATTCCTTTCATGACTTGTCCTTGTGACGGTGATTTTACTTTCATAGGTCTGAATGGTCTTGATTTTGCTATTTTGTCAGCAGCATTATTTAACTAAGTAAATGATCTTAGTATTTAATCGCGCATAGAATCAGACCATCTACCCATTATATTACCAATAAAATCAAATCATAATAGAATAATACTTACAGGTTTGATTGGGATAATGATAAGTCAAGACAGTTCAGGGAAAATTTGCTATCTGAACCATTCATGAATTGCTAGATAAATCTGTTGATTGTGCTTCACTGGTATAGATGAAAGTATAGCATATATGACAGATGTTATCTGTTCAGCGGGTTCATGTATTAGACAAAAAAGGTGATTGCATCTAAGACATACTTGAAAGGTTGATTTGACACAGATTACGAAAAACATAAAACCATAAAATTTAAACTTCTCAATAAGTTCCGTAAAAATAGAGTCAAGTATTCATTTGATCAACATAATACACTTTGCAAAAGAAAAGAATAAACATAAAAAAAATAACGTCTCGACTATTTTAGAGAAAAACCAATAACAAATAGAAAATACCATATTTAAATGCAAACATTTCTGGTCTGAACCTAAAGGTTTAAATAGCCATCAAGTAAGGCAAACAATATTCAGATAGAAGATTGGTTGGCACACTTTAGGCAACTCTTTTGTGGTGTTCATACAGTAGATCATAACAGTGACCACAATTATCATGACATGACAGAGCATGCCAACCTGAATCGGCAAAATTCAGAAATTACAGCAGCTATACTTGTTCCATCGATCAATAGAGAAGAGATATTTGAAAGTACTGACAATTTTAAATCAAACAAATCACCAGGAGTTGAAGGCGTGATTTCAGAATTCTAACAACACTCAGTGGACAATTTGTGGACAGTGTGGCTCACTTCTTGGTGACCTGAAGTGATCTTGTTTCTGAATGTGAAAGACTGATATCTTCTTTTGTTGCTTGAAATATGGAAATGTATCTGAACTATTAAACTGCTGACAAATTATTACTCATAACTTATTTTTAAAATTGTTGATATATATTTAATTTGTCTTGTGTTATTTATTATTTGACATGTGATACACCCCTCTCATGTCTCAAGATGGACTCTCCAATTCCCACACTGCCGAAAATATGTTAGTCTGTTAATCAACCGTGAACATCCCCTACCACCTACTTGTAATTACTTACCTGTACCTTATCTAAAATTTTTAAACAGTATGGGAGGACACCGCAGACATGGACATATCTCTACTGACAACATGGTTATTTTACAAAGTATAATTCAAAGATATTTGAATTCAAAAGGAGAAAAAATATATGCCCTATTTACAGATTTTGCGAATGGCTTTGATTCTGTCCAAAACAAGAAACTTTGGTCTCTGTTTCAATGTTATGGTCTCAGCAGCAAAATGAATACACTTTTGTCTAATATGTATGAGAACGTGAAGGCATGAGTTAAACATAATCAAGAATTTTCAGAAACGTTCGAATTACAAGTTGGTGTACGGCAAGGATGTATATTTAGCCCGTTCCTGTTTCATTCTTTATCAATGAGCTTGCTGTTCAGATCGAAACTAATTGCTCAGGTGGCACACAACTTCACTCAGAAGTAGTCAAAATCTTCCTTCTGTTGTTTGCAGACGATGTTGTGTTGTTTTCAAGCACCGTTAGTGGCCTCCAAAATCAAATAAACAACATTGAACGTTATTGCGACAAATGGGAATTAACGGTAAATAGAGAGAAAACAAAACTCGTAGTCTATAAAAAGGGAGGTAAACTTTCTAAGTAAGAAACGTGTATACATCTAGACTGCGTTAACTATTATAAATATTTGGGATTGTATTTTACCAATGATTTGTCTTGGGCCGTGCATGTCAAATGTGCTTCGCTCAAAGCCCTAAAGGCACTTGTCGGTGTTGTGAAGACAATAAATACACTTGGAGAAATAGGGTTACAAAACCTTTTTTAACATTTTTGATGCAAAAGTAAACCCAGTCTTGACGTATGGGGCAGAAATCTGCTGATTAGTAGACTTTTATCAATAGAAAGAATGCACCTGTATGTATGCACGAAATATCTTGATGGTAAATTGAATACAGTTAATGCAGTGGTTTACAGTGAATGTGGGAGATCTCCATTGCACTTGCAATTGTTTACAGACATAACTTTGTCAAATATTTTTTTTAAACTGCCTCTATATCGGTTACTGAAAAATGTCATAATATGTTGTTATTGTATGATGAAATTGGATATCTCATGTTAAGAACTTTTTATTCTCTACTGGCTTTGGAAACGCTTGGAATGCACAATCTGTAGAATCTCATACGTCATTCATTCAGCCGCTAACCACAAGACATACAGATACGTATCTTCAAACATGGTGTGAGAAAATACTGTTGTCAAGTAAATGTTTCTACCATTGAAAATGTGAAAAAAATCTATTCAGTGAAACATACTTACCATGTCTTAATATGAAGAAATTAAGGCAATCACTAGCAAGATTCTGATGTTCATCTCACGATTTGTTGATTTAAAACGGCAGATATAAATATTATAAAAAAGAGGATGGAATCTGTACACTTTTTAATTTAAAGGGGGTTGGGGTGGAGAGGGTGAATGTGCAAAGATAACAATATGATTACGAAGCCAATAAGATAAGATTCATGCACAAAGATAACTATGCGTTGTAAAATCAAGGCATTTTAGAAGTTTCCTTCAAACAATCAATTCGTTTGTCCATGAGGTTGTTGAACCCCATGCACGGCAATACTGCGGCTGTCTTCAAATGGTTGGTTCTGGAGCAGACTATTGACTGACATTATGGCCATCGATCTCAGGGATACGATCACCAAGTCAGCGAACCTGACCGTCCGATTCCGTTAGTCGCCTCTTTCGACAAGGACAAGCTGCTGAAGATCGATTGTAACGGAGTTACGGGCCTACAATCTGCTGTCATAAACATGTATGTATAACAGTACCAAATGAATAACATTAACATGCGGATTATCATGGTTACGTATTATGTTGTATCTTCACCATTCCTGGAATATTGCTAAAAACAGTGCATCAACATACTCACTTACTCATATTTAACGAGAAGAGCTCCGTGCATTTACTCCTAAAATACCAATACAAACACAGTTGTCTCGAAGCAAAACTCTACAATGCCACTCAAACAAATAATTCTGGTTTTGCGTATTCCTTATTAGTTATCTTGAGATTATGGCGACCTTGAATAACTCGAAGCATATTTGTAGGTCCCTTCTAATTCGACACAGATGTATATGACAAAAGCACAGTTTAGGTTATGCCGCGGAGGATTTAACAGAGAGCTTGTCACGAGATTGACAAAGAAGCAGGAACAGTAGGCAGTATCTCGAATATTCAGCCATACAGGATCAGCGCAGTCCATATCACCTGACTGGGCCAAATTAGCTAAACATGTCTCGACCAAGAAGTCTAAATGACCCGAGAATCAGATCAGCACGAACGCGACAAACGATCCATACACGCAGGTATCGAACGGCGACAGTTTGGAGCTATCTGAAAGCATATAGTCATACCCAAGCCTGGGCTTCGCTGAAACAAGTTGGCTGCTGTGTGGACACAATTTTGAAGGTCAGTACGTACAACTTCATGCACAAATTCTACCTTTTCCGAAGCATACATCCAAATAGATGTGGAAGATTTTTCCGGTGTCGGCACCCGAGTCGGCACCCGAGTCTTAGTCGTGAGTTCTCGAAAAGAATGATAACTTGAAGTTAATATGGTTAGGACGCTTGATGATAGGTATGTCTCAGGTATCGCTGAATTCTGAACCGAGTACATATTCCAACAATACGACGGCGGGGACACCAGATATGGGCTCCACACATTGAACCCATGTGTTGAATAAATCATATTTTACGTTCATGTGTATAGATACATGAAAATGATCAGTATCGATCAGTATATTGTTGTAACAAATGGTTTACTCTGTGGTATAAAATAACAATAATAGTGCCTTGATACAGTGACTGAGTTTAGTTTACGCCTCTTTTGGCAATAAGTCAGCGATATCACGGCGATCGAAGAGCGAACGTTTAACCACTAGGCTGCCACACCGCCCCATTCTGATGAGTTTAATTATTTCTTTAGTTTTTAACTAAATTTTTAACCAGAAATTTATCTATTTCTGTGTTTAGCTATTGTTCACGAACACTCAAGACAAAAACATTCCATAACTCATTCCAGACAAAACCAAAAACATGTCATTTCTTCTATTATAATATTGCTTATTGTTTATTATCATATTTGTCTTTGAAAGAGGATATGTGTTTTGTAGTTACTCAATTAGGTGCTTTTGTCCTCAAAGTATGTTTCACGTCGCATTAAATATGTCAATTTTTACGTTATTTTGCACGCACGCACGCACGCACGCACGCACGCACGCACGCACGCACGCACGCACATACATACATAACTTCCTACCCAACCTCCTCAATTACATACCCCTAACAACACATCCGTATGCTCACATCAGATCATACCCTCGGGCACCGTTGGCAGCTGTTGTATCGTTTAGATGCATTTACATACTATATGCGACCATGATATCTAATCCATGGAGACGATAAGGTTGTGCGAATCGTGGGAATATTAATATTCTTAATGACTAGTTCACATTTGGCCTGCGATGGGTCTATGGCTCCCATAAACTAGCTAAAAAATCCGACAGGTAGCGGCCATGCGATTTTCGCGTGATCTACGAACGACGTAGCCTCTACGATAATGTCATTTTTTTCAAATCGTAATTCCGCAGCCAGAGGGTTTTTGCACTCTAAAAAGTAGTACTCCGATAGTAGGATCATGGGATATCCGCACGGACATCACACAGCTTACCGACCTCCCCTCAGCCTAGATCTAGATTCCTTTGGATATCCGTGTGATTCCTGCTGAGCCACCATGCAATTTTGCCTTGGCCTGTCCCCAAGAAACCCGCACGATGCCCGTAGACGATGTGAACACAAACGGTGGCCACCTACGATGCCTACAAAATCGTGCTGAAAATCGTTGATGACTCTGTCGTGCGATGCGCGTGGCGAATGTGATCTGTTCTTCAGCCTTCAACAACCCATGCTTGCCGCAAAAGGCGACTCTGCTTGTCGTGGGAGGTGACTAACAGGATCGGGTGGTCAGGCTCGCTGACTTGGTTGACACATGTCATCGATTCCCAAATGCGCAGATGTATGTTCATGTTGTTGATCACTGGATTGTCTGGTCCAGACTCGACTATTTACAGATCGTCGCCATATAGGTGGAATATTGCTGAGTGCGGCGTAAAACTAAACTCACTCACTCACTCACTCATGATTACAACTAGTAATACATGATCATCATTACACAGTATACATAAGAGGAATAGTACTTGGTGCTATATCGCATACTTTCTTACCACATACTTCATTCGAGACCCGTGAAGGTCCCGGGTTAGAATAGGCCTTCAGCAACCCATGTTTGCCATAAAAGGCGACTCAGCTTGTCGTAGGAGGCGACTAACGGGATCGGGTGGTCAGGCTCGCTGACTTGGTTGACACATGTCATCGGTTCCCAATTGCGCAGATCGATGCTCATGTTGTTGATCACTGGATTGTCTGGTCCAGACTCGATTATTTACAGACCGCCGCCATATAGCTGGAATATTGCTGAGTGCGGCGTAAAACTAAACTCACTCACTCACTCACTCATTCGAGTTTATTCCTTGGCTGAATGGAACATGATATAATAGTTAGGACAAATTAACTATAATATGAGTCAATGTAAAATAGGTATATTTTAAACAACGTGTTTGTTTTGAAAACTTTGTTGATAGTATAGACTAAAGGACTCTCTTTGAGCCTCTTAAAAGCACCGACAGAAGGAATGTTAATTACATGGAAGAATTGCGCTTCACCCTTACCATGTCCTTTCGTATTTTTCAATAACGGCGAAAAGTGACATTATAAAGTGGCATTTGCTTAGGTTAGTATTTCACAATAAATGCAAATGCTACCTAGTAAAAAATGACGAACTCATATTTCGTTTGATGACTCACTTTACATGTAAGGCAGTTACTCTCACAGACCGTTTCAAGCTGTTTACAGAGACGTGTGTGGTAAGTACAATAAACATGTTGGTACGGCTGTCAGTAGTGAAGTGTTTAGCGAAACACACCGTTAGAGTGTCTTGACCCGATCCTCTTTTTGTACAACCCTAATTCGATAGCAATATTCAAGAGGCTTTGCATTCAATATGACCACGTTGAAAAGCATATTAATTATGAATCATCCCCTTGAAATGAAGGGATCAACCATCTGACGTTGCAATGTTTGGTTTATATAGACAATGTTTCCTCTTTTGTGCGCTTTGAGCATGTCACGGAAATGGCTATATGCTCTATATAGATAGTTTATTATTAGTATGTTTTACAGATTAAACTAAATATGCAGCAGAGAGGTTTCGGGTGATTCTGGCACAATCAGGCTGGTGCTACTCATCATCAGTTCATGGTCCCTGCCCGCTGTACACACAGCCCAGACTGCGAATGGGATTTGTCCCAGGAAACGCTGACTAGTCTCACCCACCAAACACTTTCCGGAGAATATGTATTCTCCCCAACACTGCAGCCTCCTGCATTACCCATTGAGATATGTTGTTTGTACAAAGGTAGGGCATCCACTGACAAGGTGTTGGGCAGTCTCTGTGAATTCATTACACAGTCGACATTTCATGTTAGTGTTTTGATTAAGAATCACATTCTGGCGACTGCGGGGGCAATGACTGGTCCTGAGCAGCAAAAAGGAAGCCCTCAGTTTCACAATTTAGACCAGCCGACTTCATCCAGGCAAAGGAGTCGGATGGATCGCTCTTCTGTTCCACACATTGCATGTACACACGACGCAAAGGCTTCTCAGAAAGCTTCTTCACAAATGACCGGCGTTTTATGACAGATCGAAAATATAGGGAGGGAATGCATTTGAATGGAGCGACCATTGTTTGTTCCCTTTAACTCACATATTTGAAGATAAGTGTGGTGCATAAGAGTGATAAGAGAGTGAGGCCAGTCCCCATACCCAGCATACTTGACTCTTATCTAGAAAATCATATTTTCTTTGTTTAGTGAGACATCTAGGCGTCCCCATTTTTCCATTGATCGCAATGTTAGATGTATTGGGTGACACACCTACGATAAATCTGCAAGCGCTATTTTATGTGTTGTAGATCTCACGATCTCCATACATTATGGAATCCTAGAAGGGACCTTGTCGCGTTGTCGCATCGTCGCCCTCTCACATTACATAACCCAAAACGGTGCACTATACAACAGAATGGACTCAAAAGTCGATTCGTACAGTTTCCTCTACACGTCATAGGCCATATCACCGCACATCCTGTACTTCGCAATAAGCAATAATAGGGCTCTACTTACACTTTTTGCCAGTTCCATCACAGCATGCTTCATATTTAAATGCTCGTGAAACCAAAGCCATAAATGTTTCTAGGCTTCAACATAACAAATCATATGATTATAACATCTGAATTGAACATCTGAACTAAATACTTCAGACTATTTGTCTGTACATTTTATACAAAGATTCACCAATGTACTTACGTTAAATAAAAACTACAAATGTAGTTTCAATGTGCACTACGTCTAGATACGAAAGTTTGTACAATACGAATGTTACCGGAGGCCACACATGCGGAATATACAACTGAAACTGGAGTCCACATAGCTTTTGTAGCGCTTCGACGTCCGTAAGCCTATAATGAACTATGGAGTCACGACAGATCGTAACTTTACGAAAGCTTTGTGGATCTGGATACTAAAAGTTATTATAGCTGCTCTGTGATTTAAAAACTCACTTCATGAATTTTTCAATTCCTAAATCGATTTCTGCATGACTATTCTGATTGTGGTTTGTATACATCACAACAAAGAATATCATTAACATTCGCTTTGCAGTGTGTATGTACTAAAATGAATCATATTTTTTTCAATTTGAATTCTTGATGTCAACCTGTTTGGTATAAGATAAGGGCTACTTCAGTTTATATTGAGGTGGCCTAGTGGGTAAGGCGTTCGTCTGTGCCGTGCCGTCTTCATCCTCTCTCGCACACCTGGCTTTTCCTTTCTGGATGTTTTCATTATGATCAGCGTTTCATTGAGTATTTTATGTTTATTAGTGATAAGGATTGCAATTCATCGGTCCACTTTTGAGTCACACGGGCAGTAGATATGGTTATAGATAGTTATATCATATACATCAACATGACAACACAACATATTCTTTACCGGATTCACAACATCGTACTTTCATGATTAGATTGCAACAAAAAGGGTTATTGTTTATCCGTAAGAAAAGTATCGTTAACATATGAAATAGACTGAACTAGACTTAATATAAAACTATACGTGTAGTTTCCCAAACGACTGTTCCGGGCCCTTGATGTAGTTACAAATGTAGAAATTCTTTTTTCAACATTAATATAGTTTTAGCGACACTATTTGGGATAATTGTAACAAAGAACAAGTAAGGATGGTAGAAAACCTGCACTTCGAACAATAAGTGGCGCAGTACGAGAAACCAGTCATGAAACACTTTATGGGGAAACGGTTTATTACTCATTGTCTGAGGGGCGGTGGGGTAGCGTAGTGGTTAAGGCGTTCGCTCGTCACGCCGGAGACCTGGGTCCGATTCCCCACATGGGTACAATGTGTGGAGCCCATTTTCTGGTGTCACCCGCCGTGATATTGCTGGAATATTGCTAAAAGCGGCGTAAAACTTAACTCACTCACTCACTCACTCATTGTCTAACAGGCGACATTACCAGAAACTGTGTATATATTATATAATGGTCAAGGTGCTGACTTCTAAATACCTTATATGTCCACCATAACAAGTTACAATCTTCGTTACGACTTTCACACAAATGCAGGGCGCTTATCCCAGTATAACCGATCTCTCCTGCCGCCTGTTGTTCAAGCATGGAATGCTCTTGATATTAATATTAGAGATGTAGATTCCTTATCTAAGTTTAAGCTTTCTTCAATTTTCACGTACATTGCTAGTTACGACCAGCGACGAGATCATGTTATTCTATCCAGAATTCGGCTACGTTACTTAAAAACACACTTATTTCACAGATTCATGGTTGATGATCCCACGCGTACGTGTTCATGTGGTCATAACAGAGAATTCGAAGATACTATCCATTACTTTCTGTCATGTCCCCATCATGCCCACTGTCGACTTGACAAATACTCTAATGTTAATCACTTCAACAAACGTGCCCGAAACATTTAGCAAGTTTTTATGCAGACTAAATCATAAATCCATATCCTACAAGCTGGCAAAAATATATGGTTAAATTCGGACACTCTCAGAGATGTGGTAGGTGAAATTAATCTCAGGTCAGGTTCAATACCATGTTTATCTTAAGATAGTAGGCTTGCATGTAAGTTGTTGTATATCAGTATTCCATAGAAATCTGTATACCCCCAGTTGATAGACAGTCCAATATTAAACAAAATATGGTACAGAGAACAGAAAAGCAGAGCTTGATCACTAATCATTCTTTGTTTCAAGCAGCTAAAATTACTTTTTATTTTACACACGGAACTCAAACAACACTCCACAAGACAGTTTGTTAAAACAATCTTGTTGTGAACACATTTTGACAAACAGAACTCAAGCTAAGTCCTGGATTAGATCTGCCCAGTTATCATTGTTCTTGGTTAATCAAGAGAATGGAATAGTGCAACTACCAGTGATGACGTCAGACACGTTGAACTATTAAGTGAAACTAATAGGGAGGCAGCGGTGCATTTTGTTTATATAATTACACAATAAAACATGTATTTTGATAATACTAAGTACAGCAGGGGAATATTTTAGTCATTTATTTATGAAATAATAAAAACACATGTATATTAATGAGCCTAGGTTTCTCTGCAGATACCAACACTGTAATTAATCAAATGATGAGCAGCATAATGCTCAGTGAGTAAGTGAGTTTAGTTTTACGCCTCACTCAGCGATATTCAAGTCTGTAAATAATCGTGAGCTTGCGCTTTTAACGACGTTTATGTAAATGGAAGGTTGCATTATTTAATTCGCATGGGAGTAACTTTGTGGTCGAGACATCTGGAAACATTGCTTGAGGCGAAAGTGGAATCCCTCCAAAAACAACCTACTCTCACCATTTAGTCCCCATTGACTTAAATATACTTTAATCCCTTACAACAACACCCTGATGTCACGAACTCAAAGGAATTTCATCGGAGACCGAAGAGCCTTGTTCAAGGAAATACCCCCATAACACCTAGTATTACTCACAGTGAATACAATGAATACAGTGAATACAATGTATTTGTATTCTGGATTTCCGTTTTTGAGGTGTGTTATTACAACATTCACAATGTGGTCTACAAATATAGAGATCCACTACAAGAGTTAATAGGTCTGCCGACATGCCAACCGGCGAAGGCGACCTCAAAAGCACTAAACTAACGAACGAACAAGAGTTAATTTGTTCACCCTTTGATACAGACCCCATAGAGAGTGCGGGCACATAGAACAGTGGCGAAGGATCGAGTTGATTGGGTAGGTGTAAACGTTAACGGTCTTTATAGTTTAAATTTTTAGTCAAATGTGACACTTCCATATATCATGCATAAGAAACAAAATGTGTATTTTGGGGCCGCGTTTATTTGATTCAATATCACGATAGTGGAAGTCAGAAAATGACTTCACCCAGAAAATACTGGCATGACAACTCTGTTGTAATGACAGCGCAAATATCTGTATTTTGGTTGAGATACATATGAACATTTGCTAAGTTTACAGCTATTCTATGTTATAATGAACGTGAAAGTCACTATCTTAGATTCAAACTTTGTGAGATGTGTATTCAAGGTGGGGTAGTCTAGTGGTTAAAGCGTCATGCCTAAGGGGCGACGGGGCAGCCTCGTGGTTAGGAAGCGTCCGCTCTTCACGCACGTATGAGTAGTCTCGTTTACGGATCACTGTTTCTGAATAGTCCCACGTCTTCATTTGTGTGACAATACCTTTCCAATCCTTCTCTGCAACATAAGCGTTTAACAACACATTCAAGTCCTCTCTCCTTGTAAATTTATTGTTTGTATTGCATATATGTATATAGCATGTACACTCTCATGGCCAGATGTAAATGTAGAATGGGCTTTTGGCAAGAAATCCAAATTGATTGATTGCCTAAAATAATTACTCATTTGCCTTGTTGCAACATCACCCGTACACTAAACATAGCCTGATTCGCATTACTTTGTTGAGCAACTCATTCAACGTCAGTGTTTTAACCTACTGGACACACTGCTAAATGTGTCACTTAGAGCACTATATCAATGAATGCACTTGCAGCGGTTCATTTCCAAGCAAATGAGCCTTTGGGTCTATTAAAATCAGCCGTCTCTTGGAGAATGAACAAACATTTGGAGTGAGTTAATATTTATCGTCACATCGGCAATATTGCATCCATATCGTGACGAGAACAAGTAATAATGCCATTGTAGATCAAGAATATTAGAAACTAAAACCCAGCTGACGACAAACATTAGGAGAGAGGGGGAGAGAAGCGGATTTCTCCCGATGATGTAAAATTCACGCACGTTTTGAAATGAACTTTATATTCTGATCCATCTCTATCTCTTCAACATACCCGTTTAAGTTTTCTTTCCTTTTTCAAGCCAGGTGCGTTGCAAGCTGTTGCACACGACTTTTTTTGGTTTTGTATACTATATCCAAAAAGAAACGCATAGGCGATATGTCTTTTTTCAAAAATCTATTAATTACCTATTGTGTTCAAACAATCGTCAAAATATGTAACAAAAGGGTTGATAACATGATTATACACGTGTAATAGTAAAAAATCAATTTTACCATAAAATTTTGATTTTGTTTAGATTTCTGATTAATTAAAAGGCATAGCCATAGATCAGAAATTACTTTTAGGTGATAGTAAGACCTACGTAGGAGTTCAGTTCTATGCTCCTAAAACTAACAACTGTCCATGGCTCTTTAACGATTATAATGTTGTTGTTTTTTATCATAAGACATGCGTAGTGAATAGGTTCGCGGAGCTTGAAACAGTATGCATGAAAGGAGTATGACGTCGTGAGCAGTAGTCTGATCTTGGTTTTGTACACAAACAAGTAAATAATCTACTCGTTACATTAAAAAAATTGTTGATTGTGGTAAGCAACATCTGTCAGAAAGGTCAATGTCTGGTTTATTGACACCTATATCTCTGCCTGCCTGTCTGCTAAAGACAATATGCAATAATCAGCTTCAATCATTGACCACATGCAATTGGAACTTAACACCTATCAGGCTATACGCCATAAACAAAATAAATTGATTTATGACCCGTGCACACGAGTCCTGTCTCTGCCACATTATGTAATTAGGCAGGTGTGATACATGTACACATGACATGTTTTCATATCTTTGGGTTGCAAACAAACTACATCCATTTTTCTCGGATCTGACGGAAACTGGTGCAAACTTTTGTCTGTTTCAAGTCCTGATAAAGTCCATAAAGAATCTTACTTTCTTGTGACTCGCCATACTTCTAAAATGCCCATCAAACAGATCAGCTTTCTGTACCCACAACCAGCCAATCGGAAGCCCTTCGTTACACTTGAGCGCACACCCACCTGCTATGACTGGGTTCTGTCTCCCGAGGGCTTCGTTTTGAGGGAAGTAAGCCCCAAGTACAAAATATTGCACTTTTGAATCGGAATTGTTCGCTTATAATTTTGTTTCTTTGATTTACAAACAGCAAGGTATATTACATGTCACGAATAAGTGATAATTGTGTTTTGGGTTTTTTTGTTGCATGTGACCTCGTAGTCGTCTACCCAGATTGCAGCTGAACTGAACCTTATTCACTCAGGCTGCAAACTGCAGCATAAGAGGTGCAACAAAGATATTTACATTTATGCAACGTAAAAATATATATAAAAACGGTATAATGGCGCAATGTACATTAAGTAAGTTATATTGTGAGTTATTAAAGTTACTTCTTTTAAATGCCATCATTATTTTACAAAAATGTTTTCTTATAGCTCTTAGATTATTGGTGTTAAATAGGATGTTCATTTTATACATATTTGATCTAATATAATAATATTTCTAACTGTATTTTTCTCTGAACGTGGAGTATAATATACTCTGTAGTGACTGGTAGTGATTGGTCAGTAAAAGTATGGCCATGAGGCCAATAGTACGTCGGCATTCATAATAGTCAAAACATCTACCGAAAGTCAGATATCTACAACAAGAATGTTGTTCGACAGACTTGTATACACTGAAAGTGTGTGAAGTCCACATGCAAACGAAGATCATCAACGTCGGGTGATTTTGTTAGGAATGTCACGGACCACAACCATGCCCTAGACTACAGAACGAGGATACGTCAGAACGACTAAACTCAAGTTTTTGGTACTCTTTTTACCACTGCATATGAAAGATGTCTGGTTAGTCATAAACGGAACTTCTCTCGCCCGCAAACGAAACCACAGACAGGTTACGTAACTGTGTCGCCAGAGCCCTACAGTGACGTCATAGAAGGAACGATTTTCACTTAGTTGTATAGAAAATGTGTAGGAGGCTCGTCATTTTGCTGATTTCTCGACGTCACCAAAGACATGCCGAATTGTTATGTTGCCGTCAGTTGCTCCTTGGGGTCGGGTGATGGTGTCACTACGGGCCCCGTAGTTTGTGCTTAAATTGGTTGTTTGTGTGTGCGAAGCGAGCGGTGTGGTATGCTGTGGTATATACTAAATCGCATGGTTCGCCCCCTACCTCGCTTCCAGGATATAAAACGGAGTTCAAGTTTCATCAAGTTTATAAAATAAAGACTGCTTACTACACATTGCTGACCAAAAGGAATTTGCATGAATATAACACTTTCTTCCTCGGACGCGAGTAATATTATATCGACCTCCGTTAAATTTATTGAGATTATGGTTTGTTTTCATGACACAACCTGTAACATAATGACTTCTTCCACGGAAGCAAGGTGGGGGTCGAAGTGACATTAATATTGCAAGTAATATTATATTGACCTCCACATCGTTTCCAAGAGTGAAATTGTTATGTTATAAGCAATGTCATGCAAAATCCTATTGTTCATCAAGAAAATACATATTTTACTACCAGTAGAAAGAAATTTTGTTTTTGTAAGTCGGTGAAAACAAACTTAAATAGCATTCATTCTCAGACAGGGCGCCGCTTGATTTGAAAATCGTGAAGTCACGGATTAAAGTCCATTTGAATTAATGAGATTATGGTTTGTTTTAATCAAGATAGAAAATCAAAACTACTTTCCACTAGTAGTTAAGTATGTATTTGAATCATGACCAAAAGGAATATGCATGACACAACTTGTTAGCGATCTGCGAATGTATAACAGGAATGTAATATCTAGACATTTTATACTTTGCCTATATGAATCATAATTCGCACGCACGCACGTCCTAGTGTATGTCGTCTGTATCATTACACTTCACGACGAGAACAATGATTCTGTTGAAAGCTACGACATCTTAATAAAAACAAAATGCAAATATTAAAATTAAAACAAATTAAAGTTATAGGAGCAATGCCATGGTCTTACCTTGATCCAGGAATGTATCCATCAATATCCAAACAAGTGATATATAATTCATCTGCATATTTCCCAAGTGATGTGTGTTTAACAGTCTAATATACAAAATGTATCGCTTCACATTCAGGTTTTTCACATTGCTGTATAGTCTCATTGGTCACCCAAGATAGCACACCTGGCAACTAATTGCATAATGTGCGTCATTCTTTTTTAAAAAAGTAATTTAGTCAGCCAATAATGAGCAATCAATCAATGTATTGGCGGTTAATACTTTGAAAGAAGGGTGTTGTAATCTAAGTTGCGTTACCGCTAATTATACCTGTTATAAACTCATTTACTGAGCATAAAGTGAATGCTGACAAATAACGTGTAGGTTTAGACCAGCTAACACGGATCACAACCTAGCGACACCAAGTTATTTTGACAAAATCGTCTATGAAAACAAGGGCTGTAACTCGGACACTAGGCAAAGCAAGAGATAAAATTAAATGATAAGAACATAGATCTTTCAGTTTTCACAACAGTTGTCGCTATTTCAGGGCTGTACAAACCTATAAACGAAATAGTCTACCCCCTGAAATGTAGATGAATTCAGCATAGACCCTCATATCTATACCTACTATTACGTGACAGAGACGCGCCGCTCTTTGATTGGTTGAAATTTCGTTTGCGGCTGAGAATTGTGCACCGTTGTCAAAAAGGTCGATTTAAGGTAATTTAAGATCGAAATGAGCAGTTTTAATGACGGGGTTTCATTTATAACGATGTCAATTAATGATTTATGCATTTGCCCCCACCCCTGGAGTATATGTGATCTTTAAGAAAGAGAGCCAGAGAAGAGACAATCCCGATGTCATCCCTATACAATGGCGAGGTTGCCAGACAGGATGACGTTCGATTCCTGCCATCTTTCCCCTCCATGAGCCGTGCCCTATACAGACAGAAAGAACATCCCAGCACTTCCACAGACAAAATCCGAGGTTGATCTCAATGGCGCCTGGACAGAGGCTTCTGATGGGAGACCTTTCCTTCTGTTTAGTGATGGGGATGACGACAAGATGCTAGTCTTTGCAACAAGTGAGCAGCTCAGCTCAGTCAGCTGAAACCCTGTATATGGACGGAACATTCACCTCTTGCCGTGAACTTTGGAGCCAATGGTACATCATTCATGCAAGGTCTGGATCGTCAAGTTATCCGCTAGTGTTTGCCCTTCTCCTTGACCGCCAGTCCACATCTTACACCAGACTGTTCAGACTTCTCAAGGCTGAAGTGCAAGAAAAGCTGAATCGCCCCCTAGCACCGCCCATATTCAAACTGACTTTGAGATAAGTGCCATCCGTGCTGTAAAAAGTACGTGTCCTGGTATCGAAGTGAAGGGATACTTCTTTCACTATTGCCAGGCCATTTGGCGCAAGACTCAGGACCTCGGACTAGTACAGTGAAAACCTTGCTGTCCAGGCATGGATCAGAAGAGCTGCAGGCCTTGCCCTTCTCCCCGTAGATGTCGTCCAGGACACTGATGCCATGGAGTCTGCTCCAGATGTGCCTCAAGCTAATGCCTTCAACGACTACATTGTCTCCACGTGGGTCGACGATGACGCCAGAACTTTGGAATCATCACCTGACAGTCTGACCCCGCACCAACAACTTGGAGGGATTCCACAGCAGACTGAACCAGACCTTGCCCCATCGCCATCCGAATATCTTCAGATTCACTGAAGTAATTAAGAAGACTGAGTCAGCAGATAAGGCAAAGATTGCTCAACTTGAATGTGGAGTAGCCCCACCCACAAGAAAACGTGTCTACAGGGAGACAGAGAATCGACTTTTGAGACTCACCAGGCAGAAAACACCACTGGAATTTCTAGATGCTGCCCCACCCCCCCACCCCCACCCCCCACCTCCTTAAACTTGCCTGATGACATTAGAATAATATTTTATGAAATCAATACCATGTATTTTTGAATATTGATATATTACATGTTTATGTATAATATTTTTATGCCAATAAACGGTTCATCGTACCTCATGTACTTTTATTCAACTTGATCAACTAGTCGGACTAGTCCATTCAGTGCACTGGGGGAAAGGGTCGGGGGAATAGTTGTGCACTGGACCATGTATTTTGTTGTTTTAGCCTGTAGAAGTTTTGACATGTAGAAGTTATGGCAGGACACCGCTTCAAATGTCCGCTTGCTGGGACGCTTCGGAGTAAGCGCAGAGAGACGACCGTTGTACGTTGTCTGTCACTATGACTACCAATGTCTCGCGGAATGCGGTGACCGATCTGTCGGCTCCACGACTCCACGACAGAGGCAAGAACAAAAGCCACTGAAGCGACCAACAACAGGGGTGTGGAATACACTGAATGTCAAATCAGCCATGAGGCTATTGCCGGATTATTGTTAGAGTTATATTACAAAAAGGATATATAACAAAAATCAAGAACAAAACAAATTATCCCCCCTGCCTAAAGCAAGTAAGGAGTACAAGGGAGTAATGAATAAATACATTAAGGTATTTATTATGTGTTATATGGAATATGCAGACAACGATGTCAGTAAGAACATAACAGAGTCCCTGCGTCAATGCATCTTTAAATCTAAACGGTTTTATAATTATTTTAGACACTTATACGCAAACGATTAATGAAGTGTATCTGCAGACTCGGGGTTTATAAGCACCAACAACGTACATATATAATTAAATACATTTTTTTCTTAACCCGTTCTTGTATAGTATGTTTAATGGCATATGTACTGGTGAGGTATTGATATGAGCAGAGTGTTGCTTGTTTGCCAAACAAGAATCTCTGGGAATAAAAATATATGTGTGTAAACCAAATACATTAAGAAAGAGAATAACTATGTAAGACAGAAGTTGCGTAAAACATATCGCACGTTCTTGGAGTTTGTTGAATAGCGGAGCAAACAATAGGAACTGTCCTGTGTCATTAGAGGAGTTCCACGATTATTTCAAACAGATAGATCAATCAGTTATTAATAAGGATATACAGAGCCAGATATTGACTCACAATATCCCAACTATAATGACAGTATACTAAATGAGGACATATCCCAAGTTGAAATTATTGTAGTTTTACAAAAGTTTAAGAGAAACGACTCATGAAGGTCTCGGGGTAGAATAGGCCTTCAGCAACCTATGCTTGCCATAAAAGGTCGTAAGAGGCGACTAACGGGATCGGGTGGTCAGACTAGCTGACTTGGTTGACACATGTCATCGGTTCCCAATTGTGCAGATCGTTGCTCATGTTGTTGATCACTGGATTGTCTGGTCCAGACTCGATTATTTACAGACCGTCGCCATATAGCTGGAATATTGCGGAGTGCAACGTAAAACTAAACTCACTCACTCAAGAGAAACACATCTCCTGGAATAGAGTTTATTCAAAATTTAACACCTGGCTTCAACCTCGTCAAATCTAATGGACTTTTATAGAGAATGTTTAATGCAGTACTAGAAAGCGGAGTATTGTCTGAACCTGTTTTGAGTGGCATCATTTGACCTGTTGATAAGAAAGGTTTTTGTATGGATCCTGCTTTTTATCGACCGATATCGATTTTAAGTTGTTTTGGTAGATCATTCACCAGCGTTATAAATGACAGGTTCATCAAATTTTGTGACAATAACGAGATAAATTGACAAACTCAATCTGATTTTTAAAAAGGCTTTTCCACGATGGATAATGTTTTCATCATTCGGAATCCTATTCATAAAATGTAACAAACGAATAAGAAATTATTTTGCGTTTTTGTGGCCTTCTCGAAATCTTTGATAAAGCGTGGAGGGAAAACTCACCCTGATTCAAAATGTATATACGATATCAAATCATGTGTGATGGTCCATAACGATAAACCTCCTTCATCTCATCTTTGACTGTTGTCAAGCAAGGGGAAAGTTTGTCTCGTTTACTTTTCTCAATATTCCTTAATGATTTAGAGTTATTCTTAGAAAACGAATCATGGAGAGAAATACAACTTCATTCTTACTCTGGAAATATACACCTAAAGTGTGCTTCTCACTATATATTAGATTATCTCTTGTTTTCCCAGAACAACCGCGTTTGAGGTTTTTGTTTTGAAGGGACAGGGTTTAGTAAGACCGCTTCCCAGGTTTTATTTTTTCTATCCTTATATGAACATTAACATTCAAATGATACATGAGTGTTTGAAATCAACTGAAAAATATTGTTCAAGATTAAACTCATAAAGCAAAGGTTTTCCGAAGCGATATTCGGCAGACGCTCTACCGCACGGCCACCGGGCCGACGAAATTAATGTGCTGGGGTTAAATTATCCACTTATAGTTACTGTCCTTAAATTGATTTTACGCACGCTTCGGTCATTGTTACGCAGCTTCATATAGCGTTATATTTCAAACTGTTTGTACTTCTATATGCTGATGACACAGTCCATCTTGCAAACACACGTGAAGTTTACAAAATGCACTTAATAACTTTTCTGCGTATTGTGCATGTGCAACATGGAAACATAAGTCAATAACACGTCACAATTTAATTCTGGACTCACAATAGTCCAGAAACTCTCATCACTGTGGCCACTCTCGCACAAGGGATTTCGCAAAATTAAACAGGCAGCTGTTATGTATGTGTGCAAAGGATGAAAAAATGAAAAAAAATTTTTTCGAAAACTCAAAATTTAAACTCGCTCGCCCATGGGCACGCCCATGGGCGAACAGTGGCCAATGGGTAGGCCCATGGGCGAAAGTGTTTCATTTCATCTAGAATGAATGTTTTGGAGGTTGTAAATGAATGAAAAAATGTTAATAAGTATCATGACACAAATTTCAGCTTGTTGTGACTTGACTCTGCTAACTGACAGCGATTTTGAAAAATCTCGCCCATGGGTGAAAAACATATTAGCCCATGGACGAGAATAATTAATTTCATTGAAACTACATGGTTTTTTTCCAGGCTGTGCAGTCTTTCAATACATGAACGTGTATTTATTATTGTCTTGACACGAAATTAAGCTTATTTTGACTTAATTCGGCTAATTAAGAGTGATTTTTCAAAAAGACTCGCCCATGGGCGAAAACCATTTGGCCCATGGGTGAGAATATTTACTTTTACTCAAAATACACCTTTTCCCATGTTTTGGAGGTTGTGAATGGATGAAAGTATGTTCATAAGTATCATGTCACAAAATTCAACTAATTTTGAATTAATTCCGTTAATTTAGAGCTATTTAAGAAAATCTCAACCATGGGCGAAAAACATTTTAGCCCATGGTCGAGAATATTTCCTTTTACCCCAAACACATCTTTTCCAGTATTTGGAGGTTGTAAATGAATGAAAGTACATTTATGAGTATCATGACAGAAATTTCAACTCATTTTGACTTAATTCCTCTAAATGAGAGCAATTTTGAAAACTCTCGCCCATGGGAGAAAGACATTTTAGCCTATGGGCGAGAATATTTGCCTTCACTCAAAATACATCTTTTCCTGTGGTTTGGAGGTTGTAAATGAATGAGGATATATATATGAGTATCATGGCACAAAATCCAACTCATTATGACTTAATTCTGCTAATTGAGACCGATTTTCAAAAACATCTCGCCCATGGGCGAAAAACACTGGGCCCATGAGCGAGAATATTTCCTTTTCACTCCAAATACATCTTTTCTAATGTTTTGGAGGATGTAAATGAATGAAAGTGCCATTATGAGTATCACGACACAAACTTCAACTGATTTTGACTTAATTTTGCGAATTCAGGAAGATTTTTTAAAATATGCCAGAATAATCACTTTTACTCAAAATACATCTTTTCCTGTGTTTTGGATTTTGTAAATGAATGAGGATATATTTATATGTATCATGGCACAAAATCCAACTCATTTTAACTTAATTCTGCTAATTTGTAACAAGTACAAGAATCTGGACTTCCACTTAAATTTTCATAGCTTTTCTTATTGTCTTGGAGGTTGTAAATATATGAATGAAAGTGTGTTTATAATTATCACGACCAAAAAAAATGAAATCATTCCGGTCTTAATTCGACTAATCTCTCTCGTGGACGAAAATATATTCGTTTGCTTGTTTTCTTTATTTTGCAAACATATAGATTAAAAATAGATGAAATTCTAATGACAATTCAGTTTAATTTCGTGAGTTTAGTTTTATGTTGCACTCAGTAATATCCCAGCAATATGGCGGCGGTTTGTAGATAATCGAGTTTGGATCAGACAATCCAGTGATTAACAGTATGAGCATCGACCTGCACAATTGGGAACTGATGACATGTGTCAACCAAGTCAGCGAGCCTGACCACCCGATCCCGTTAGTCGCCTCTTACGACAAGCATAGTCGCCTTTTATGGCAAGCATGGGTTGTTTAAGCCCTTTACTTCCAGCAACATATACAATACACTTAGAATACTAAGCCTTGAGATTCTTTTGAATGTAGGTATTCTATAAATATACCAAAATTCAACCTATATCTATGAAGTTGAAGTTATTTATGAAAGCCCTAATCAAGAGTGACCAAACTCCAGTGACTATACTGGGACACAATAGTAAACGGTGTTGTGAGATCTTTAAAGTGTATTGAAATATGTCTTGCCAATTCCGCTGACATTCACCAAATGTACCTACCTAGTAGTTTTAAGTGTACCTACCCAGTTTAGCATGTTTCGTTTGAATAGTGTGGTCTCCATTTTTAGTAATTCCCGTTTGCCCGTCCCGGCTTTTCCTCGTCCGAGGTTTTATGGGGTATTCTCCTATTTGTCAGACCAGAAATTGTCTACAACAGGGGTAGGTCACTCGCTTGTTTTCTTTACCATTTGTACTAATTAGTATGCGCCTCCTCCTGCTCCAATGCACACAGTGACCTGATTCGTCTCCATCGCAACTTAGGCTGCGTTTAACAGTACTTTAGCCAGTTTACTGTATCAGTCGAAATCTTACAATGAATGAATGAATGAATGAATGAATGAAGAGCAAGAAGTATATGTGAATGAATGAAAGAAATGATAAAAGAAAGAAGTGCATATGTGAATGAATGAGAAAGATATAATCAGAGAAAGAAGTACATGTGTGAATGAATGAAAGAATAAATGATACATCACGGCCATCCCTTCCAAAACATGCTAAAGAACGCAAAACTATCGTTAGATCACATGTGTTAACGTCAGCTTGTTATTGTCTCCCTGGTCAGGCGTAACAATTGTCAGACAGGTTAAAACAACAAACTATCTGATTGACTGCACAGCTACCTGTTGACGTAGTATACCCACATCACCTACTTTTCCTGCGTAACCTTCATCTACATCACCACCCTTAATATATTGAGCAGAGAGCAAGGAAGGCCCTATAGCTGTAACCACTGAACCGTGGCGTCTCTCTGCTCCCAAGTTCCCAAGTGGGGGTGTCCTTCTCTACCTCTTCCATTAATCTTAAAACATCTAACAAGCTCAACGCATGCATCTTTTTATTAAAATGTGATGTTATACATAATCATAAAAGTATTTTTATGTATTATTCAGTTGATTATTATTCTAGAATGTATGACACGCTGGACAGGTCTAGGGCATTTTGTGTTAATTTACCATTCCCATTTTCATAATGCTTGAAAAAGACACTCATTAATCTATCGCAGAGTTTTGTCATTCCTTCACTCCAACATGGTTGCTAAATCCCCTATGATCATAGTATATCGACTCTGCCATACCCAATTCACCTAATCCTGAGATATCAACCAGTCATGACATACCCACACCGCCTAATTAATTTTCCGTACCTATCGAGTAAAAAATACATAAAATGGGAGGACGCCTTGTTAACTAATGGGAGTGAGCCTTGCAGGGAGTACCCTCACTCTCACAAACCCACGTATTGAGGAGACGCGGCCGTGTTTGTCGGGGATTGTTCTGGCTTTGCTAAATAAATCGTACATAAACATGTAAAATATTTTGCTTTGATTCTGTAACTACCCACATTATGACATTGAGACCATTTTGGTTTATCGAGTAAAATACGATTGAATAGTTTTGAGTTTGAATCTTGCCACTTTAGCGCTCTATCTTTTTAAATGGGGCGTGCATACTAATATTTAGGTGTTTTTTAGTATTCCGTCTATTTGTTTAAATTAACTGATTTACCTGTTTTTGCTTTGTTTGGGTTTTTTATTGCAAGTGGCCCAGCGAGTGAGTCTGCTTTGATACCTGTAAATTTATTCTGACGTTTGACGAGCGGGACGTAAACAAGAACATATATGGAGCCCCTGCATCAATACGTATTAAAGTGTTTGAAACATTATTCGAGACCATTATTTGTACACAACTGATGAAATGTACCTGAAACATCAAGATTCATAAGAACGTACAGGGCACATTTCTCCTACCCCATTTAAGAATGTTCATTTCTGATTGGTTCACGTGGCCTTGCGAGGGAGAATAGATCATTAAGTTTTACCCCGCCACGTGGGAAAAGCCTGCATCCAGTCAGTGAACTGTAAAGCAGTGGTTCGAATCGACTATAGTTAGTACCATGTTAATATAATACATGGTTTCAGCTTGTTTTGATGCTCTTTGATGATCTTTTTACATAAAGTGATATTTAAACATTCGTTATGGTAAATACGGTGTAGCAATGTGATGAAGAGTATGCGGGTTTTCTTCATCCACCGATGAGAATGGTGGTATCCTCTTTTGGTTCACACCCGGATTGTCGATTGTTTTATCAAATACACAACAGGACTGTCGAAAAGCAGTGGAGTGTGACAGTGGTCAACACTGTTCTAATGACACCCGGAGCGTCGACTACCTTGGAGAACTTGTGCCCGAGAATAGCAGAAGACTCGTCTCTACGCTAATTAACGAGCTAAAACACATACACAAAGACTTCGGTGAAAGAATGAGCTGCGGAACCAATTCCTGAATGATAGTCGTCGCACGAACAGTAGTCGAGAAAGTTGGCGTCATCGGGAATCGAGGGTCTGTGAGCAATGTAAACTGCATATTGTGAGACAGTGGCCACAATAAAGAATATAGAAGAACTTGACAGAAGGCTTCAGCGTCTCAACGAGCAGCTCCAAAGACAAGAGATTTCCGTAATGAGCTGTGCTCATCAGACTGTCTGCCTCGCTCATAGTGACCACATTACTGTACTTTATAACGTATTTGGTTTTCCTTCATGTCCGGAGCGTCGAACGCCATAGTGTTGACACCTGATTACCTCCTTACGTAATACCCGAAACATCGAATTTACAAACATTTCAATTCAATTTTAGACAGCCCAGGCAAGTCGTTTGTTTAAGGAGTAAGAGGATTAGGAGGCATGGTCGACTAGATTTCTTTGTTTAACTAATCCCACACGGCCTTCACCAATAGAGGGAATGATTTCTGTTCAGTTATGACATTGCTGTTCTCCATAGGTCTCTATTTTCTCCACACATCTCCATGTTGTTGTATTTTTGTGTGTTTTGTAACTCTGATAGGGACTGGTGAACAAGCTTTACAGTACCTCACCCATACAGCATATAATACAAAATATAAATGAAGCATGTGTCGTCATCCATATGAACTATCATATAATAACATATGCATACATATCATTACATCAAATACATCTATCATATAAGTAAACATGAAAAATAGAATTATGGTTTGTTGTGTCTGACTAGCTCTTTGTAGAAACACTGAACATTTGTGAGAAGGTTTTTGACAAGTTAATTAGTTTCCTCTTAAAAATTAAAAAATCAAGCTTTGTGTTTTATGATAAAATCGTGGACGGATCAACTGGTTTTCACAGTGAATAAGTTCTTTTCCGTTCACCGAAGTCATCATAGACCACAGTGAGAAAAGGTCGATCTTCAAGCAGTAAGGAAGACCATGATAGCGTATGGAGTACGTGTGTCTTGGTCATCTCCTCCGTTATCCCCTCCCCGAATCCACACCCCACCAGGGCGTGTAGGACTTGTTTCGGTGAATGAAAAGGGACTCCTAAAACCCCATATACCCCTAATCACAATGCTATAATTTGTCGTTTTTGTGTATCCGGTTTTGTGTATTCTGTAATATTGTATAGTACTGGTGAAGCGTTAATCAAAGCAATATTTTGTTTGCTAAACGAACCACATTTTTTTGAGAATCAAAATATGTTTTAAGCACATTTCCAAAATTGAAATGCAGCATGCACACAATAACTAAATTGGAAGGAATATCGTGCCGGACAAGGTTTTCCAGAGCACCTGAACATAAATGTCAATGTCTTTCAAAGACTAATATGTGCAGGTCTTGCAAAAGGACAAAGCAGGTATGCTTGACAAAGTTCTTGCAAAGGAGGTTTATACACAACACCAAAACCAACCGGTCAGCTCGACGCCTTATAGAATAATCAATTCGAGATGTCCTTTGAATGTGAGATATTTGGCTGCGCGTCTTGCGCAATCAGTCTTTTTCATCCATATACACTTACGAACACCTGTTCATTTCAAAGTTGGTGTCTCCTAATGACCTAATGTGATCCATGGATGAATTTTGTATATGACAAGTAAAATACACATGAAAGCGGCAGCTGTTATACTCCAATAAACAAGACCAGCGGACGAGACATGACTTTTTCTGTGCAAATTGTCGTAGGCGCTTTGCGGAAATTACGTAAGTGAACGCGGAAGAAACAGAAAGCGTCATCGTTCCGCTCAGTTTCCATTGTCTTTGCGAGTTATGCTGAGATACTCAACAAACTGCGATAAAAGTCAAAATGATGAAAAAGTGGAAATCAGTGTGTGGATTAGAACTTGAAAATCACTCATGAAGTCTCTGACAAAGTAATATCTGTTCAGGTCATGATCATTTGGAAAAAAATACGAAAGTTCTATGGATATACAACTTCTTATAAGGTAAGCAGCATTTCGGCGTAGCTGTTAAACTCGTTCAAGAAAGGAATATCTTACAGGTAGTCCTGTAAGTTAAACCTTTGTTTTGGGTCGAGGTCAAAATCGTTTGATGTAGTGACAACGGTGTTGTTTTATGGGATTAGACACGGCTTTTCTATAAAAAAAAGTAAAATGTGTGTCCTCAGGAAACGAAATAAGACACGTGTACCAGAATGTAAGTGAATCGATGTTAGCGAGTTCAATCAGTGATTTCAGTTAATAAAATGGGCTTTCAGTTCACTCCTTCCAGTAGTAATGAGTTATTTAGTTTCTTGGTAGAATTGCTTGCAAGGTGAATGTTGAAAATGACAGTTTTCAGGATCATTTTAACAACTTCAGTTATGGCTTCAGTAAAGCTGCTATGCTTCACGTTTCGTCCTACTTATTTTACGGGAAGATACCTTTGTGTAAACAGCTATATGTTCATTCTGAGAACTGGTAAAAAGAGAGAATATATCTCGTGAAAATGAATTTTGGAAGACTGCAGATCAACAGTTCCAGATGTCTCAACAACATAATTTCTAAAATACTTAGAGACCACAATCACGGAAGCCAAAGTAAATCTGTTCGAGTGTAGCAAAAATAGGGAAAATTTATTTCAAAAATAGAAAAGTAAACGCAAAGTCAATCTTGATTACATTACGTATTCCTCATAGCCCGATATAATGATTATACATTAATAGTATGGATACGTTAATGTATAGTTTAAACTAATCTCCTCAAGTAATCGGGACTGGATTGTCAAGCATAAACATACATATCAATGCCGCTCCATACCAATAATATAATTACATAACATACATGATAACACCACTTCATGTTCCGCTCGTCAAACGTCAGAATAAATTTACAGTTATCAAAGCAGACTAACAGGCCCACTAGCAGGAAAAACAAAACAAAAACAAATAAATTAATATATCCAAATGAATAGATGGAATACTAAACACCACCAAAATATGCACACCCCCTTTAAAAAGGTAGAGTGCAAAAGTGGCAAACCAGTAAAATATGCCAAGATTCAAACTCAAAACTATACAATCGTATTTTACTCGATAAATCAGAATGGTCTCAATGTCATAATGTGGGTAGTTACAGAATCGAAGCAAAATATTGTACATATATGTATCATGAAATAATAATTTATCAACTGAATAACACATAAAAATACTCTTATGATATGTATAACATCACATTTGAGTAAAGAAATGCATGCGTTGAGCTTGTTAGATGTTTTGAAGATCAATGGAATAGGTAGAGAAGGACACCCCCACTTGGGAACTTGGGAGCAGAGAGACGCCACGGTTCAGTGGTTACAGCTATAGGGCCTTCTGTGCTCTCTGCTCAATATATTAAGGGTGGTGATTAAGGTTACGCAGGAAAAGTAGGTGATGTGGGTATACTACGTCAACAGGTAGCTGTGCAGTCAACCAGATAGTTTGTTGTTTTAACCTCTCTGACAATTGTTACGCCTGACCAGGGAGACAATAACAAGCTGATGTTAACACATGTGATCTAACGATAGTTTTGCGTCCTTTAGCATGTTTTGGAAATGATGGCCGTGATGTATCATTTATTCTTTCATTCATTCACATATGCACTTCTTTCTTTGATTATTTCTTTCATTCATTCACATATACTTCTTGCTCTTCATTCATTCATTCATTCATTGTAAGATTTCGACTGATACAGTAAACTGGCTGAAGTACTGTTAAACGCAGCCTAAGTTGCGATGGAGACGAATCAGGTCACTGTGTGCATTGGAGCAGGAGGAGGCGCATACTAATTAGTACAAATGGTAAAGAAAACAAGCGAGTGACCTACCCCTGTTGTAGATAATTTCTGGTCTGACAAATAGGAGAATACCCCATAAAACCTCGGACGAGGAAAAGCCGGGACGGGCAAACGGGAATTACTAAAAATGGAGACCACACTATTCAAACGAAACATGCTAAACTGGGTAGGTACACTTAAAACTACTAGGTAGGTACATTTGGTGAATGTCAGCGGAATTGGCAAGACATATTTCAATACACTTTAAAGATCTCACAACACCGTTTACTATTGTGTCCCAGTATAGTCACTGGAGTTTGGTCACTCTTGATTAGGGCTTTCACAAATAACTTCAACTTCATAGATATAGGTTGAATTTTGGTATATTTATAGAATACCTAAATTCAAAAGAATCTCAAGGCTTAGTATTCTAAGTGTATTGTATATGTTGCTGGAAGTAAAGGGCTTAAACAACCCATGCTTGCCATAAAAGGCGACTATGCTTGTCGTAAGAGGCGACTAACGGGATCGGGTGGTCAGGCTCGCTGACTTGGTTGACACATGTCATCAGTTCCCAATTGTGCAGGTCGATGCTCATACTGTTGATCACTGGATTGTCTGATCCAAACTCGATTATCTACAAACCGCATACTAATTAGTACAAATGGTAAAGAAAACAAGCGAGTGACCTACCCCTGTTGTAGATAATTTCTGGTCTGACAAATAGGAGATACCCCATAAAACCTCGGACGAGGAAAAGCCGGGACGGGCAAACGGGAATTACTAAAAATGGAGACCACACTATTCAAACGAAACATGCTAAACTGGGTAGGTACACTTAAAACTACTAGGTAGATACATTTGGCGAATGTCAGTGGAATTGACAAGACATATTTCAATACACTTTAAAGATCTCACAACACCGTTTATTAATGTGTCCCAGTATAGTCACTGGAGTTTGGTCACTCTTGATTAGGGCTTTCACAAACAACTTCAACTTCATGGATATAGGTTGAATTTTGGTATATTTATAGAATACCTAAATTCAAAAGAATCTCAAGGCTTAGTATTCTAAGTGCATTGTATATGTTGCTGGAAGTAAAGCTCTGTGTTCGGGACCCGTGAAGATCTGGAGTAGAAGAGGGCCTCAACAACCCATGCTTGCCATAAAAGGCGACTATGCTTGTCGTAAGAGGCGACTAACGGGATCGGGTGGTCAGGCTCGATGACTTTTGCTGGCACATGTCATCAGTTCCCAGTTGTGCAGGTAGATGCTCATACTGTTGATCACTGGATTGCCGTCGCCATATTTCTCGGATATTGCTGAGTGCGACATAAAACTACACTCACGAAATTAAACTGAATTTTCATTAGAATTTCATCTATTTTTAAACCATATGTTTGCAAAATAAAGAAAACGAGCAAACGAAAATATTTTCGTCCACGGGAGAGATTAGTCGAATTAAGACCGGAATGATTTCATTTTTTTTGGTCGTGATACTTATAAACAAATTTAAGTGGAAATCCAGATCCCATACTTGTTACAAATTAACAGAATTAAGTCAAAATGAGTTGAATTTTGTGTCATGATACTTACAAATATATCCTCATTCATTTACAAAATCCAAAACACAGGAAAAGATATTCTCGCTCATGGGCCCAATGTTTTTCGCCCATGGGCGAGATGTTTTTGAAAATCGGTCTCAATTAGCAGAATTAAGTCATAATGAGTTGGATTTTGTGCCATGATACTCATATATATATCCTCATTCATTTACACCTCCAAACCACAGGAAAAGATGTATTTTGAGTGAAGGCAAATATTCTCGCTCATGGGCCAAAATGTCTTTCTCCCATGGGCGAGAGTTTTCAAAATTGCTCTCATTTAGAGGAATTAAGTCAAAATGAGTTGAAATTTCTGTCATGATGCTCATAAATGTACTTTCATTCATTTACATCCTCCAAATACTGGAAAAGATGTGTTTGGGGTAAAAGGAAATATTCTCGCCCATGGGCTAAAATGTTTTTCGCCCATGGTTGAGATTTTCTTAAATAGCTCTAAATTAACGGAATTAATTCAAAATTAGTTGAATTTTGTGACATGATACTTATGAACATACTTTCATCCATTCACAACCTCCAAAACATGGGAAAAGGTGTATTTTGAGTAAAAGTAAATATTCTCACCCATGGGCCAAATGGTTTTCGCCCATGGGCGAGTCTTTTTGAAAAATCACTCTTAATTAGCCGAATTAAGTCAAAATAAGCTTAATTTCGTGTCAAGACAATAATAAATACACGTTCATTTATTGAAAGACTACACAGCCTGGAAAAAAACATGTAGTTTCAATGAAATTAATTATTCTCGTCCATGGGCTAATATGTTTTTCACCCATGGGCGAGATTTTTCAAAATCAGTTAGCAGTTAGTCAGTTGTCAGTTAGCAGAGTCAAGTCACAACAAGCTGAAATTTGTGTCATGATACTTATTAACATTTTTTCATTCATTTACAACCTCCAAAACATTCATTCTAGATGAAATGAAACACTTTCGCCCATGGGCCTGCCCATGGGCCTACCCATTGGCCACTGTTCGCCCATGGGCGTGCCCATGGGCGAGCGAGTTTAAATTTTGAGTTTTCGAAAAATTTTTTTTTCATTTTTTCATCCTTAGCACACATACATAACAGCTGCCTGTTTAATTTTGCGAAATCCCTTGTGCGAGAGTGGCCACAGTGCTGAGAGTTTCTGGACTATTGTGAGTCCAGAATTAAATTGTGACGTGTTCAATACTGATAAAAATAGTGATAGTGATAGTGACTTTAGCTCTGCAGCAAATTAACTCCCTCCCCCGCCCCGGTTTTTGTGATAATCCAGCATATTCGATCCTCTAGTTAAGTACAATGTGCAAGTCCCATTTTTCGTGTTCCCCGCCATGATACTGTCGGAATATCACTAAAAGTGGAATAACCTTACTCACTTACTCGCCCAGTGTGCGATCAGCACGATGTCAAACTATGTGATAGATCGGGATACCGTGTTCATATATTTTCTGGGGCAATATTGTCGTATGTTGACCATCCGTGAAGATCCGGGTTAGAATTGGTCTTCAAAGCTTGTCGTAAAAGGCGACTGATGGGATCGATGACGTAATTGACACATGTCAACGTATCCCATTTGCGTAGATTTAAGCTCATGCTATTGATCACCAGATCGTCTGATGCAGACCCGATTATTTACAGACCGTATGTTCACATGTGTTGCCGTTTTCATTGCAAATGTCATCGATGGGGCAAGATTGGGTCATCTATTCGCATGGTAATATCACTTACTTATAGCTACAGATGAATGCATGCATTTGATATAATTGTAAAGGATGTGGAACTATTTTGTAGATCATAATATTTCAGTGGGAATGTCAATGTATCTATGGCAAATAATAAATAAGTATTAATAGTTCAGTTTCAATTGGTTTCAGAGCTTACGCCATGGTTTCGTACAAGAGGATATTCGTCGTGACGTTACTGATGACACTGTTTGTAGCTCTTGTTACATACAGACACGGCTCTCATGTAGTGGCATTTGAAATGCTCAGCGATATTGCAGACAGCATTGTCGACATCTGTGAACAATTTCCACCTTCATCAGTTAACCTAACTTATTTTCCTTCATCTGGGAACATCACAATATATAATCAGCATTTGAACATTCTATCGAATTTATTAACTGGACAATGGAAAACAAGACTTTTAACTTCAAAGGAAGATGAGGATATATTGAATTTTCTTTCGAACGTAAATGCCCGCTTTAACTTTCCATCGAATTATCAAAGGAGTGACGGTCTCTGTGGAAACGTCACCCACACGGGATCTAAAACTGCGGAGTGGATAAGAGCCTTGTGTGATCCTAAAGGAACAACCCCTTGCTGCTTCAACAACAAGTGTGTTTTGAA
Source organism: Haliotis asinina (assembly GCF_037392515.1). NCBI lineage: Eukaryota > Metazoa > Mollusca > Gastropoda > Lepetellida > Haliotidae > Haliotis > Haliotis asinina. Next base: position 29,462,244 of record NC_090286.1, on the reverse strand, counting down.
GTCTGTGGAGGAATGTGTGTGTCCGGATTGTTATGACATGAGGAACCAGAAACATGCTGAATATTCCACTTGGGTCCCATCAGACCCAAAACATGGCTACAAGAAACACAGTTCCCAAGAAGCTTGCAGAATCCTCAAAGGCAGCACCATTCTGTTCGTGGGGGATTCACTTGTTCGTCATGTATATACAGCTCTTTTGCTGATTGTGACAGGGAATATGAAAGATGGAGCCATGAATGATAACGTACGACAGGGTAGGTTGAATAGTGGCATTGTTTGAAAACATATAATAGTTTGTGTGATTGAGAATTCATCAGACCTTTCACAGGACGATAGGTAATGATCGGTATATTTATTGATAACAACAAAGAGACCCCTTTTCTTAACAAACTATAAAACCGTAAGTAAACCTGGGACTTTATTTCGGGAATTTCACATACTGGATTGATTTTATACGAATTTTTCGATAGTTTGAATATGAAAGACACCCTATCCTTTGTTAAAACAGGTTCACAGACTCCACCCTCCCAATACACTATTTTGCGTCTTGATAGATACTGCATGAGTAATATTTATTTATGGTGTCTATTGCTGTGTTTAGTATCTGGTCCGCCTGGTATCCGTTGAGTCATTACACATGTAACTCCGTAATTGTACTTTGAACGTTGTAAATACAGATGTTCACTCAGTGCTCTTACCAGGGGACATCGCCCCATAACATTAAAATCAGCATGTAAAATCGGATCACGTGGACTGAATTTCGCATGGACTTATAGAAAATTTCGGTAAACGTGAAGGTAGAAACATATTACAATTTCATTGGTGATTTATATTCAAGTATAAATTTAATTTTATTTTTATGAATGTTTTTTTTCGCTCCTTTTTGCGTGCACAATTATTTTTAAAGGTGTGTCTTACCTTTCAGATGTTAAAGACGAGTGCACTGGAATGTATATGTTCACAGAAAAGGTGTGTCGACTACATCTGAAAATGAGTCTTCAAGCTTGCAATGGAACTGTCAACCTCGAAATGAAATATCTATTCTCAGCGATTTATGGGAAAAAACTAAAACGAATTGTTGCAAACTTAAAAAGCAAGTCACTTCTTTTCACAGGAATAGGAATTCACAATAATTTCAATCATACTGATGTCCAAAGAATGTTTCTGTTACCAACACTTTACTACAAAGACAACAATAAAGGACCATGGCCCCAAATACTGTGGGCCGCAAGTCATGCTCCAGGTATCATGAAGTCCCCGACAGTTTTGGCCCAGGCATATGACAGTGTCAAACGCTACAATGATAACATGGAACCTTTCCTTAAAAGATGGAAAGTTCCAGATTTTAATACATTTAACATGACGGATGGAATGACAAGCTTTGATGGGGAACATTATGGACTTGGGATGAATGTAGCAAAAGCAGATATAATTCTGAGTTACCTGAATGAACTGAAAAATAAAGGGTTGTGGTGAGAGGTGTACCCTTATTTCTGCTTATTTGATTATACACACGTAACAAAGGCCGTTGCAACGACCCATCTTTTTCATAGGAACAATATTCTACCCTTACCTGATGCAAACCTCACATTTCGTAGTGCTGATACCTGTGGTCGTATAAATTCAGTGGTCATGTTTTTCAAGTTTCTGACATACAACCCTAACAAAATTAGTATCAGTATGAGATGATTGTGACATGAATGGATGAAGTCTTACGATTCTGAGATGTATCCCTGCTTGGAGTTGTCACTTGTGGTGGAACTGAACGCTGGCGGTCCTAATTTTCTGGCCAATCAGCCAGTAGGCGATGGAGGACAACCAACAATTTCTAGCAATAACCCACACTGGCATGCCTGTTACTTGCTATTTCTGTGCAGTCATCAACTGAAAAGCCCCACATTTGCTTATTAACATTGAAGTTAATTCATTTTCCAAGTTATCGAGCTTTAAGAATAGTTTTAAAATTTAATGATATTTAGTTAATGATGGTAGCACGTGCATATCTATTGGGTGTTACGATATTTTATTCCACGTGTATACATACTATAAAATCGTTCCCGGTGAAATTACAGATATATACATCAATGTCTGCTGATGAAAGTAATAGAACTTTATGTGTCAAGAACATTTCCTCAAGAGCTTCAAAACACAAATACTTCGGGACTTCTGAATTTGTTCGTTGTAACCGGCAATTCATTGTAGGCGTGTACGTTATAAGTGAACTTTACTGTATGTGACAGTAATGAAGCACGTGACTCTCACCGACAAGCTGACACATTTAGATTCTACCATTCGGTTTTGAGCAGAAATTATGAGTTTGTACTGGTAACTAAGCGCTCAGGCGTATTTAGGCAGTCACCATGTCATGCATCAGGTTTTGATCGCACGACATTTGCGACATTCAAAGTATGAAATATTTATGTTTCCATATTGTCCATTCCCGAGCCACAGTTCAATACTACCCGAACATCTTTGACTCACTCGTGGCAACATTCATGTTGAGCAACGTTTCATCGTTGAAGATGCACGTAGAATTATAACATTCATACCCAAACCGTGGATTTTGCGCAAAATAATTTGTTATATATACATTATGTTAAAATGGATCCTTGTGCAGATTTTTTTCATTTCAACCAATAGGATACGTCGCCCCTCGACCTCCACGTGGATTGGTATTTTACAACACATGACCGAACGTTGCAGATCGTCGACTGCAGTGATCTTTTTAATAACGCATTTGTAGTGTTGAACGACAGAGCATTTAATGCTGAAATATGATTATGCTCACATGAAGCTGTAACGATAAACTCGTAGAAAGTAGATAGTAGAAACTAGAAGATAATGCGTATGTATTTCATTACACAAGGCCCATAACTTTCAAACTTTAACGGAAGTTTGATACTGGCTATTAAGTTATATCTTACTTTTAACAAAACACAGAATGCGAGGGCTTGTCAAAGAGTTCTAAGCCTACATAACTCCTAGACTGGTGATACCAGCTAATATTAAGAGTGTTGTTGGACAGTACCAGTGTTTTTCATCAGCATCATCAGCATTTCCAGTTATTTTACTCAAACAGATCATCTAGTTCGAAAGGAACAGGTCCTTTAAGCATACTGGGGTATACATACGAGTAAAGCAGATTTAAGCTCGTCATTACCGGCATAGCATTTTTAATCGCCCAGGGCCTAGATTTTTTATGCTCTTTTATCGTGAAGACAGTCGTAAGTTAACGTTAGTGTATGGCACTTACGACTATCTTAGCACTAAGAGAGCTTCGAAAATCTAGGCTTAGGATGTTAGCTTGTTTAAGAAGGTTTAATCACAATAAAGTGATCGGATAACATGGAACACTTGTTACATAGGTAGTATACATCATGTTGGACTATTGAAAGAAATTAAAACGAGAAAATGCACACATTTCATTTCAACGACATAATTCCTGACATAGCATACTAACTAGGGTTGATTTTGAATGAATTAACGAAGTGAAACCAAACATATGGAGTCATAAAAATAACCTTTCTTTATTTTTGTTTTAAAATATTTGATGAAAGCATGCTGACAAGGATTCTAAATTTTCTAATGCTGTTCCATTCATCCAATAAGATTTCAGGGGTAACTTGCAAATCCTCTGACGTCCCAATTGTCAGACAGCTTCCACATGGATTGCTCATGGTTGGTGAGCCACGCAACAATAATGAATACACAATGCCATTTAGGAAGTGGCAGTACAGATTTTGGTGTGCTGACGATTAAGTGCCTAACTTAGAGTATGGGTTTGGAGACTCAACCTAAAAAAATTATTAGAATCTGTCCTCTACTGAGAAAGCGTAATGCCAAATACAACTTGTGTTACATTTCCAAAAAGCTCTGTTGTCTTTCTCCCCAGCGATAGTCATCTTCTAGAGGGCAGGTTAGCTCTACCTGAAGCGACTGAAGTACTACAGGAAATCACAGACGTATACACATCTAATAAGAATGAACGAAAACAGCATGAAAACAGCCACTGTTTACTGGAACCCTCACTCCTATTCCAATAGCTACGGACAGTCGACCCCACCAGTATTGGGTGTGGCCTCCATTTCTTCAGTCGACACATATGGAATCCACTCTATTCGCTACCGTCTCTCTTTCGACACATCTCATACCTGTGCAGTCGTATGTGATAAAATAAAACCACTTTCTATCATACTGCTTTAACTGGATCATACTGCTTCATACGGCTTCTTACTGCTTCTAAATGGATTAAACATGGGATTCTCTCCTCAGAGAGTTTACTTCTTCATTTGACAATCACCCTTGATAGCTCTAGAGTATACGTTCCGATAAATCTCCACTATATGCTGAATGCACCTACGGCTGTCTGACTTTTATTTATCAAACTAGGTATCTACGCTGGGTAGCTGATCGTACCAATCACACCACACTTTCGCTTTTTAAATTAATAAATCTAACCCATTACACTTGGCAACACATTTCATGCAGAGGAATTCTGAAAGAGGTAGAAGGAGTTCGTGCATATATGTTTTTAAGCTTTGATATGATTTCACCCAAAACATGAGTGGCACTGCAAACAAACCTTTGTAGCTGCAACAGCTATCTTAGTTGACACTGGCAAGCCTGGTTGTAACGGCGGCGTAGCTGATTGGCTACTGTGAGAATGCGGATCCAGCAGAGAGAAGGAATAACATCATCGGGCCGAGCTATAGATGCATCCAGGGTATAGTGGAGATTTACCGGAACATATATCCTGGAGATATCGAGGATAACTTCTTTGAGTGGCATGTTTAGAAGTTGGTGAATCAGATAAGGACAAACCTTATGTGATGAACAACTTCTTTATTCAGGTGAAGCGACGTTTCAATACAGATTCTTGTATCATTGTCAAGCAAGTATGTATCGAGGATGTTTGACAATATGCATGATGATCGATTGTTTAAATGGAAATCTAGAAAGAGCACCTTTTGTCCCCATCAACTGTTAACAAACAGCTGAGGACACCGAGGAGCTTTATGGGTGCTACTCTATTGGTGTCAACAATTGATAACCCTAAAGGTGGGGTTAACCAGACAAAATGGAACGTATGCAGCTCTGAGGACCTACAGGCACCATCTTTTGCCATTCTGGATCATTTGGTACAGAGCTTAAAGGTCACATGCAACGTCAAACACAACTTTGCAGATTCTGATACCTTTTGGTATGCACTTACTGTAACAAATCATTAAAAATGCCGATTCAACCTATAAAGTTGAAAAAAGCGATGAGAAAAAGCACTCGAAATCGGACTTCATACGATTCACTAATTCTCACCCAGCGCTGAGGAAAATAGTGGTTTCAACAGCTATGCTGCGCTGCGCCTTACGCATGGGCAGTGAACAGGTTCGCAAACTGCCCTGAGTATGAGGTCGTTTGCAGTAGTCTAATCTTGGTTGTGTACACACACAAACAAATAATCTACTCGTTACCTAAAAAACAGGTTGATTGTGATAAGCAGCCGCTGACACAGAGATTTATCGACACCTATGTGTCTGCCTGCTTGCCTGCTAATGACAATATGCAATGCACAACTTCAATTACTGACCACATGCAATTTGAAATCAACACCTATCGGGCCTATACGCAATGAGCAGAGATCGGGCTAAGTGTACCGGCAAATGAGCCAGTCAATGAAAAGATTTCGATACACTTGAGTGCACACCCAGTGGCTCTGACTGGGTTCGGTATCCTGGGTCCTTCGTTTCGAGCATAGTAGACACAAGTACAAAATATAGCACTTTTGATTTGGGAGTGTACTCTTATAATTTTGTGTATTTGTTTTTTCTTAATCATTAATGAATATTATATGTCATGAATAAGTGATAATTGTGTTTTAATTATGTTTGATTTTTTTATTGCATGTGACCTTTAAGGAACAATAATAAACAGGTTTGTATAACATTGAAGCAGGGTAGAAGTGCTGAATAAGGAACTGAACCTCAAGACACTTTCGTAAGCTTGTGAATGTCAATCTCTGTGAGGTCATATACGACGCCACCCAGCGTACATTGATTAACAGGAACGTTCTAGTTCAGCTAGAATACTTGCTGGCCATAATTTCCCAGAGATGGCACAACTTTATGGATGATCAACTTCTTTATTTTGACAATTGCGACGTTTCGGTATAGGTTCTCATATGCTTGAAAACGGTATAAGACTGACCCTATGCCGAAACGTCGAAATTGTTAAAATAAAGAAGTTGATCCATAAAGTTGTGTCATCTCTATACCTGCAACTTCTAGAATGCCACTGAAACAAGTCAGTAATTCCCCTGGCGATGAGATTACATTATCATTGAAAATCAATGTCTAATCGATATTTCAAGAAAGAACCTTTCCTGATATCTGCAGGGAACGTTGTATGTATCATCTTTGAGTCTTGTGCTAATAGGTGGATTACTGACGAAAACGCCGAGTCAAACTGTTGTAGAATGAAATAATTGTATTCTAAATTATAACAGAAATAAAAATAAAATCAGATTTTTCTCTACTCACAACCATAAATATTGGTGCCGATTAATTGTTCTTGATAGAAATAGGCAACCTCGCCCACTTTATGTTAAAAGTTGGATATGGAGGAACCCAGGTTTTATAACCCAAAACTCCACTCGTTTAACATTATCAAGTTTCTCTGAAGTTAGCGTTTCCATATGCGTTTTCTACCCTATGCTGACAAGGTTTACTACACGAGGTAGGTGGTAACAAGATCACCTACCAGTGAACCATTACCAACTTATAATGTGGCTTCATTTTAGGCTTGTTATGTAATGAGCTTCCTCAGTATTTAAATATCATATTTGATTCAGGTGTTGCAATTTTAGAACTAGCCGTGGAAAGGGACAGATATTCTGATATTAACTATAATGAAAGATAATGTTATTTTATTAACTGAAGATGAATGTCATGTATTTTATGTGTGTGATGCATACACTAGTATCAGGAATAAGTATATTAAGAAATATTTTCGTCACTTCCCTACAATTATAAATTTTATATCTATTCTACAAAGTGAAAATATGGATATGATAAGAAACGTATGTTTATTCTTATATCATGTAAACAAGAGACACAAACCGTGCATACGGTGAAATGCGCTGATGTGTTACACATTATCATAATTGTATTCTGGACCGGTGGCCTGTTACTGAATAAAACTGCCTGTCTGTCTGTCTGTCTGTCTGTCTGTCTGTCTTACGAGGAGTGGCGTGGTAGCCTAGTGGTTGAAGCGTTGCTAATCGCACAGATAACTCGAGTTCGATTCCCCACATGGGTATAATATGTGAGTCCCATTTCTGGAGTAATACCGCTTTTGCTGGCGTATTGCTAAACGCGACATAAAACCATACTCACATTCATTTAATGACGAAATGTACATAGAAGATGATAATCATGTTTACTTGTATGTGAAGTAAATATCTCTCGTAGAAATAAATATATGAGAACTGACAAAGCAGCAGAAACATGCATAAATAAACACTCAAGACGCACAAACAACACATCGTATCTGTTTATGTCCATTTTGCATGCAAAAGGTAAGATCTAAGTTTGACAGCATAAAAGCCCCGAGTTTCAAGAATGTTTTGGCTCATATCAATCAATCAATCTTCGATGCCACTGGTCTTTAGTATATAAAATCACGCGTTACCAAAACAAGTTTAAACAACAGTTTATTTATATTCACCACCCATTATTATTTTCTCTTTATTATCATAAACGATCACCATTGTGTAACACATTTTAGGAAATGTATGTGCAGGCATCTTACAAAATCTTAACCAGTATTTCATAGCCTTAACTTGATAAAATATTACGCTGGGAATCTGATACTTTCACAATGAACCATAATAAAAGCTTTCGTACCATAAGGCCAAGACTTTTTTTACTTACATACAAATGAACTTTTTCTATGACATTGAAATGCTGTAAGCCCCAGATTTCAGATCCATACAGTGGTATTGGGCTTATTTTAACATCAAATAGTTTTAAAAGCTACTTCAATGAAGCATTTAAGTGCTTCTTGGTACATATAAAAGGCCTTGAGCTTTTATGGTCTGTATCTATTCAATGAACGGGTTTTGATGAAGCAAACGCTTAGGTATTTGCAGGTCTTTTTGAAAGCTGGGTTCATTGTGATTTTAAGAGTATATTTTATGCCATATATATATAAAGTGTTCCATTATACAATTCCAGTGACCATAGGAGCAATAGAGATACATAAACCATACCAGTCCCAAAGGGACAACTGGACTCATGTCACACATAACTGCATCTTTGTCCAGTGTAACTCATGTAATATAGAGTGTGAATAAATGATGCATAATGAAGTCACCAAATCATTTTATTTTCATTTCGTTTTGTTAAGATATTCCAAGTACGATTTGTGCGACGATCTACTCCTGGGAATCTTCTTCCCTCCAACTTGAAGATGTTTTCAGGAGAAACATCATTTAAAGAAAGTCCATAATAAGTTATCCAATGATAGTCACTAATTTTCCTCAATCAAGATCATTCTGGTTGTGACAATTCTGCCAGAAATTTCTGCAGCAAAAACATGTTCACTTTACATTTTCATAGATCATAGTTTATTTACTTTTCTACTCAAACAATGCAGTCGTAAAAAGGTTTCATAGTTTATTCTATTTACTGAGTCAAGTCAAGTCAAGTCTTTTATTTCGTATGAAGGCCATCGGCCCATATACAGTTATACAGATACATACATATATACGTTGAATGATACACAAGTATACTGTAAACACGCTTATGACAACATATGAGGCACCATGGGATACAAATGTGCTATCCATTAATCAACCGCTGACGTAGCTCAAAGCTCAAACATAAATATTTACAAAGACTATTCAATAACTCAGATGATGTGGAAGACAGCAATTCCTTGAATTTATAGGTAGACAGCAATTCCTTGAATTTATAGGAAGACAGCAATTCCTTGAATTTATAGGAAGACAGCAATTCCTTGAATTTATAGGAAGACAGCAATTCCTTGAATTTATAGGAAGACAGTAATTGCTTGAATTTATAGGTAGACGGATTGTGATTATACATTTGTGGTAAGTAATAGGTTCTTAGATTATTGTTGCATTCACATATAAGTATAAAGTGAAATCTTCTGTTCCCTTATTACATATAGAACAAATGCGTTGAATAGAATCAACTCCCAACCACCGTCCCTCATTAGCCTTTAGTTTTAGAATGCCCGCTCTGATCCTAGTAAAAATATTTCTGTATTTTTTATTTGTTAGCATAGTCAAATATTTTTCCGGCTCTAATAGGCTTTTGTATTGTCTGTATAGCTTATACCTTGAACTTTCTTCCATGGTACTATTCCATGTCTGTATATACATGTCAACTGTGACTCTTTTGAACATTTGAAAAAACTGGGATTCGTTACCAACACCTTGAAATAACCAAACATAACCAAAGCCATATGAAAACAATAAATTACGCACATGTGAAACATAGTTAACATAACCACAGTTATCGTAATACATTAACATATCATAAGCTTTTTTCATTCTTTGTTGATGCATATTTACCAGTTTAAGCCAGTATTTTATAAAACGACACTATGCATTTATATACAGTGGGTAACGTCCACATTCACCACAAACAATCACATTTGGTGTCTGGGGACCAACATTTAGGGACTTCTTACATGCAGTTAAATGTACATTGTCAATCTTATAAAATTTATTCATGCCCCACACTTTGGCACCAAACAAAAGAATTGGCTGAATTTGGGTATCAAATATTTTGAAAAATACAGACTAATCAACATTATCCAGTTTATGTAAGTGGTGTAGTACTTCTAGCAGTGCCCTTTTACCTCGAGATGATAAATCTAATGTACATTTATTGAATTTACAAGAAGATGAAAAAGAATACCTAGATATCGATAAGAGTCAACTGTTAAAACACGTTCACCTTTATAAAACCATTTCTCATTCCTGGCTAAGGGTCCACCTCTCCTGAAAACAACAATCTGGGTTTTCTCTAGGTTGACAGTCAACCCCCACGTGTCAGCATATGATTCTAGAATTGATAATTGCCTTTGTAACCCCGATATAGCGTCAGAAACTAGAACAACATCATCGGCAAATAGTAATAACAGGATTTCTAGCATATCTGGAAATAATTGCATACCACATTTTCCGTGTTGTGTGATTTCTAATGACAATTCATTGATAAAAAAACGAGAAGAGGAGCGGACTTAGAATACATCCCTGCCTTAATCCTATTGGACAATCAAAATAATCTGATAAAATATTATTACTTTTTACACAGGCTTTAACCGAACTATAAATACTTTTCAGTGCTCTAAGCATCTTTCCATTTAAACCAGTTGCATAAAGACAATGCCATAGTTTCTTACGGTCGATAGAGTCAAAGGCCTTTCGGAAATCGACAAAGGCGACATATACCTTCTTTTTCGTCTTCAGTAGGGTTTTCTGAATGATAGCATTTAATGTGAAAATGTGATCTGCTGCTGAATATCCGTTTCTAAAGCCAGCCTGAGTTTCTAGCCCAATTTGTCAATCTTGCATTAAGTATACATGTGTAAATTTTACTCAAAATGCAGAGTATAGATATCCCTCTATAGTTGTCAGGATTGTCTCTATTACCCTTTTTATGTAGAGGGGTGATAATTACCTTTGACCACTGGTCAGGAAATAAAGCATCATTGAACAACTTGTTAAATAATTTGCCCAAGAACGGGATAATAACGGCTTCTGAACATTTTAACATTTCAATTATGATATGATCATTACCTGGGGATTTACCATTCTTTAAGTGCTGGATTTCATCATGAATTTCTTTATTAGTTATGGGTGCTTCAAGAATGTCTAAATCAAGATCTTCAAGTAGATTGTCATCTTGGACGGATGTATCATTATTAGCGGCAAGTAGATCTATGCTTTGGAATACATTCTTAAAATGATTCAACCAGCTATCAAGTTCAATATTACAGTTTCTGTTATCACGTCTGGAAATATTCCTTAACTCCTTCCAAAATCTAGAGGAATTATTAACAGTATTTTTAAGAATATCTTTTTTCTGTTCTGGTAATCACGCTTTGATATTCGACAAACATTTTTATATTTGTTTCTCATCTTGCAGTAGGCACGTTTATTTTCACATGATTTGTGACGTCTAAATCGTCTCAAATGCTGTCGTGCTTCTTGCTTAGCTTTTTTACATTTCAGAGTATAAAATCCTGTGTTATCGCCAACTGACCCACTTTTAAGGGATTTTTTCATACATTCAGATGCGGAATGAACTGCTTTCACAAACATGTCTACACTGTTGTTAAGGTTACCGTCAACTTCATCCCATATATCGTGAAGTGAGGGACATGAGTTACTAAGGGAAATTAAAAATTCCGATGCCTTGAAAGTAAAACTGCCTTCGGCATATGGCATAGGCTTAAAAGATATATCATTCGCAAGTTTACGAGTAGAAGCTGCTACAGAGTCGACACAGAGAATCACCGGCATATGTTTAGATTCAACTATAGAATCGACTATAACATCATGTTGGATATAGAATAAATCAGCAGTACCAATAAAGTAATCAACTACGATACAACCTTGTTGGGATATATAAGTAAATTCTCCTGTATTGTCACTTGGCGTTCTGCCGTTAAAGATATACAAATTATGAGAAAAGCAAAAGTCAATCAGTTTACGACCAAAGGTGTTTACAGAACTGTCGCATGAATGTCTTTCATTTACAGGCACTGAGGGGTCCTCCGGGAATGCAGCTTCGTTTAGACCGTGAAGGTCAAGTGTGTCTGGTGGGTTGTTATGGACACCTACACGAGCGTTCAAATCTCCGCAAATGATGACGTCACATCCGTGGTCTGAATGGTCTATGAGCCACTGGTCAATATCATCGATAGTGTTTGTGCCGTCGGCTGCAACATAAAACGTTGAGCCGATAGGAGGTACATGTGTTGCAAATACAAGGACATCTTTATTGTTGCCAACTGTACTTTTATCTAGTTTGATACAGACAACATTGTCAATTTCTAGAGAAATGTGTTGGCATTTACTAGCTAGAGTGCTTTTCCAGAAAACGATCACTCCGCCAGATAATCTTCCAGCCTTTGCTATTCTATGAGCTTCGGATATGTACAAGTCGTAAGCAGAGAACTGGGTTATTACTGTTAAATTATCGAGAAATGTTTCCACTAGGCAGATAAACTCAAAGTTATGTATATAAGCAATAAAATCGAGGTTGTCGACCTTTGACAGAAAACCTCTATATTCCATGTTAGTAATTTAAAACTGTAGCTGGAACGTAGTACACCTGATATATGCTGTAGATCTTCAATCTGGGCCGGGCCGGCTCCCTAGCTCCCATCCATTGGGACGTTGCGGTCAGCAGATATCCCAGTGTCGGAGGGAGGCATGTCTCCAGGTCGATATACTGACTCCGGTATCGGTGTAGGCGTAGACGGAGATGCAGCTGCAGACCCTAAAGTTCCTTTTCTAGCAGCAAAGGCATATCTGCGAGTCCTGTTCAATCCCGACTTGTCAGGATTGCCTGGTCTCGTGATCAGGTTACCATTCTCGTGGAATGCAATGTGACCCTTGCTTTTCAAATCAGCAAGCGTTTCCCTTTGAAACTTTGTAAGGTCATTTGCATTTCTCTGAGATTATCACGATGCTTCAAAACAGTAATCTTGTCCTCTGTCAGAGAAAACCGAGCTATGAGAGGGCGTGGTCTCTCTTGATTTGTTTGTTTTTTTCCGATTCGACGCGCACGTATAATGTCAGGTCTCACCCAGTGCCTAGTTTTTACGAAGTTGTTAAGCACTGAAACCACCGTATTCTTACATTTATCAAATGACTCGTCTTGTGATTCTGCTTCGAGCTTATCAATAGCAGCATCTTGTTTCTCCATACGAGAATCAATATCATCAACTTTCTGGCTAAGGTCATCAATGTCGCTGTACATTGTAGCCTGTTCATCACTGATTTTCTCTTTGTCCTTGCGTCTGTCGGAAATAGATGTTTCGAGGGCCGTACACGTAGTACTGAGGACAGAGAGCTTAGTTTTAATGTCTCTCATATCTGAGACCATACTTTGTCTGAATTCTCTAATTTCGGACAGAATATCAGCTTTTATTTCAGATGTAACATTGTTCAAGTCTCTCATAGTCACTGTAGGTCCCGGATTAGTCTCCATGTCGTTTGATAGTAAGATTCGTAGTGGGATAGTATGAACAGAACTTTCATACTCACACAGTGAGACTTGCAAGCTCAAAAAACAAGCATCAGTGAACACGGGGTAATGGAGTGTGACGTCACTGATCAAAACAGTCATGTACGCTTGGGATAAGTCGGACAAAGTAGTGTAGATTTTCAGAGATCATATTAGCATTGGCCAAGACAAATGCTGACAACAGAAGATGCACAGTAATCAGTATAGAGCACACAGATAGCCGTAACGGAGTGTCTGAGGTGGATGAACGCGGTGTGTAATCACAGTCAGTGAAAACATGGCTCACCTGTCGTGACCCGGGTGGGTGTACAAATGTGTCGATCCTGGCTCTGTACGTTGCTATATCGATCATCTTGGCAGTGTATGATGTTCCAGGAGACTTTAGGAAACAATTGCGCAATCGAGAAATTCATAGGTCAAGTCACTAAATTGAAGTTTTGAAAAATCAAATACTTGCCACAGAAGACATTTACAAAAAGAGCATAAAATGTACTACTTTCAGTAAATACATATTTTTGTCAAAAAGGAATTGTCAAGCTTCCTGAACCCCGTTTGCTCTTCATTTATTTTATCCATAGTATCTACCCTTAGAATTAGTTTTTTATTTGTGATAAAAGTACCACTTTTACTGAATATTCGCCGGAGGTTTACCTCCTATAATTATACGTAATATTTATATCACCTTTATGGGTTTATGTATGGGCACAATTAGACCAAATGGCAAAGGATGTGGGAAAATACCAGTGTCGAGTATAGCGTTAAATTAGTTCAAAGCATGGCATTAATATATCCGCAGAATTCTTTAAGAAATCAGGAATAGATTGATACATACACAGGATTTGTTGAACTTGAGATGTTGAATGCATTACAGTATCGCTTCCGTGTCTGTGGTATATTAGATTTACCGCCTAGTACTTCATGAGATTATAGCTAAAATGGATAGAATTATCGTTGAAACGTCCACACGTTATGAGAAACGAGCGGGTCACTGTAACTTGATAATGCGCGCAAAAATGCTTTACGACGGGCATTATCAAGCCCATTGTTAGGTGACGTCATAAGTAGTTCAGCTGTTGACGTTTGAACTTGGGTTCATTACTGACGATATATCTGGCTCACATTCGTCACATGTAAATGTGTCAATATGCACTTTCTTGCCTGGTCCAACCATAAAAATTGTACCATAAATTACAACATACAGCAATAAACATATCGACTTGAAGTGTAGTGTTGTTGAGCACTGTAAACAATTGCGGTTGGTAGTATGCGGCTGGTAGTAAGGTTAAATGCATACTGGACACATTAAGTTATATTGGTATTTTTATGATTTGGTATTCCATCAATGAATAATAGATCAGTATTCATAATTTCAACATTTACATATATCCCTGGCTATTTTTGTTCAGTATATGTGCGGAAGAGGGCATGAATCATATTGTACACCAGATCAAAGCGTTTGGCAGGGCCTTCCGCAACATTATTTTTACAAAATGTGATATGTTCACACATCATCACCTGAACAAAGGACTAGAAGTAGCCCAGAAACCTCGTGTTATACAACAAAGAAGACGTTGCCATCGGAAATACTCGTCCTATTTGGAGAATCTGGAATATCGATCTGTCCTTCACTAAACAAACAGCTTAGCGTGTGATCTGGTGAGACACACGTCAGCTGCCGCGGGCTGCACAGTGGCAGGTCATGACAATCACAAAAATATATTTATTTGCAGACCCGTGAAGATCCAGGTCAGAATTGATCTTCAGTACCCGATGCTTGTCGTAAGAGACAACTAACGGCATCGGGTGGTCAGGTTCGCTGACTTAGTTGAAACATGTCATCGTATCCCATTTGCGTCGACCGATGTTCATGAGATTGATCACTGCATTGTCTGGTCCGGATTCGCTGGCATATTAATAGAATATTGCTAAATGCGGGGTTTAACAACAAACAACCATGTGTGTTCTGCAGCCACGAGGACGTCTCCAAATCTTGCCCGCCACTAGTCTGCACCATGTCCGTTTTTCAATGGGCATCACATAAGGTCATCTTAACATACGCGCCAGTTCCAATAACACAGTTGTCCGGTGGTCTTAATCCTCTCAATCTTGTATACTGCATTGCAGTTTACTTCACTGAAATCACTATGACACGGTCATGTTAACATTTAAGAGAGATTTTTCCAAAGTTTCATCGGATGTTCTATTCCATTATTTACTGGCAGGGTGCATGACGACACACCTGATACTCTCACCATGTCTGATTTTTACGAATGCTGACTCGTATCACAATGCAACTTAACGACAGTTGCTACGGAAATAATTGATTCACCCACCCAACCCACGAAGCCATGCCATCCGTATGCTTAGAGTAATATTAGCTCAAAAGGCCACCTAGTGACGTGGTATAGGAAAGACATACAATGAAGGTCTTCGTTTGATTTAAGAATTTTCTTCTGTACAGGTATGTGTTCTTCAATTTCCGTTTATTTTCGATGATACTTATCACCACCCGGACTCACTGTGTGACCTGACAGTGTGGACTGTTTGAAGCAACTGTAATGTCAGGCTAAGATTCAATCATGTCACATATCGCTGTATATCGATCTGCCACACCCATGTTTTCCCATTAAAGTACAAAATATATCGGGCTTTTTATCATGAACAATAACTCGTCAGGTCACGGGTATGTCAACTAAAGCGTGTAAGTTTAGCACTATGGAACAGACACGTCCAGACATTTGCTGGTCTAAGATATACATAGGTGCATGAGGCTAACAAAAGATCACATTGTAACAGACATTTTCCAGAAGACGAAGCGTGAAATGACACTTTCAGGTAAATTTGTCACAATTTCCATTCCGTTTCAAAGCAGTTACTTTCGTATGGTTGTCTCTTTCTATAGACAACTACTGATTTGAGCGCCCTGTTCATACCCAAGAAGGTGATTTTGTTTTGTATATGAAGACTTCTTGTACGGCGTGTCACACACATGTGGTGCATGTCCAATAAATCAAGCTCTTTCGTTGAAATATATTACGGAAAGACGATACTAAATGGCTAATTATAAACATCCAGACTCTCCAAATTCAAAATGACTGAACGGAAAGAGACATAAATCTAATCATTATCCTGTAAAAATGATTATCAAATGAGTAGAAAAATTGTACTTATTTCACTGTATTTGGAACGACGAGGCCAGACAGCGCACCTGTTACTTTCAGCTTCCCAGGCAGACACCATATCCATGGCCATACCCCACAGATGAAGCGTAACTGTTCGCTAGATTGCGGGTATTGTCTGTTATCAGTAGTAGTTGCATGGGCGGATCTAAAATCATGAGCTATTGCAGCTCTTTAGTTCGAACTCATTCATTACAAGGCACCAACTTTTTTTTGAGTGAACTCGATTCTAGTAACTAATTTGATTATATTCAGCTAAACTGAGTGAAACTTATTCAAATGAGTATTTCTGTCTTTGTGCCTGTACATGAAGAATGTAGACATTGATTCTGTCATCGTAAATTGGAGGGGAGGTAGTCCGTTAATCTATCTAGGTCACATATTTGGGGCTAAGAACATAAATGTGACCGAGTTCATTGGAAATGGTGAAAGACAGGTTGTCCTGCAACCGACAACACCGTCAGTGATATTCTCAGCTGTTCCTTGAACATACACAACCATCATCAAAATCAAGTTTAACTTTATTGTCACACAGAAGACCATGACTCTTGTCAGATTTTGCTGAAATAAACTCAGCAAAAATAAAAACTTGACACTCATTATTTTTTACATAGTGTTTTGAAACTTTCTTGAAAGTGTTCTTGTTGTGATTATGGTTAAATGCATTGTCAAGGGCATTACGTCACGCATTCATTCTAATGGTCGGGCCTACGTAGCAAAGGGGAGAGCCGTGCACGCTAAAATCACGTTTCCACGTGCCTCAAGTCACGTGACCTATTGATACACGTGCAATTGCTACACGTCGTATTGATCTCACGGTAGCAGAGTAGAGTGTCATCTCAGAAAAACACGGTTTTAGGGTTAATTATTCGTTAATTTGCTATGCCACGACTGTCCACTATTCAGCGTGAACGTGCCATTGGCATGCTGTCACTGATGTTGGGTTATGGGATGGAGTCGACAGACACGTGTCCATCAAACTGGCACCACGGCTGGCCGCCCCCGTCCTGGTCGACCACGTGTGGGGTGATATCAACTGTCCTGCTCGATCCCGACTCATTGTCATCCAGGGAAACCGTAATGCGGCAGCCTACAGGGATAAAGTGCTCGTTCCAGAGTTTTTGCCATTCATGGCAGCTCATGGCCCAGGTCTGACTTTACAAAAGGATAACGCCAGACCTCATACGGCCAATTAAAGAACGAATTTCCTCAGGAACGCTGGCACCAATATCATGAAGTGGCACTCAAGATCTCCCGACCTCAACCCCATAGAGCATGTGTGGGATGTGTTAGGCAGGCGGCTCCGTCAAGTAAGGAACCCTCCACAGAACTTGCAGGAGCTTGGTGCCATGTTGGTACAAATATGGCGGTGCATTCCCCATCTGTGTTCAGATGCATCATCCAATCCATAAGGAGACGTTGTATCGCAGTTATGAACGCCCATGGAGGACACACCCGAAATTGACATGATTTCATTAAGTTGTGACTCACAGTTTTTGATCAAGGACATTGTAGTCGCATTTCCGGTGGAACCGATTCCATGACAAGCATGATCTGTATGCTATAGCATCTTTAATGGCAACAGAATTTAATGCAATCGTTATTTCAAACCCATTTTCCAAAATGTACAAATTAGTGACTTTGAAACGAGTGTCAGGTTTATATTTTTGCTGAGTTTATAAAACATGAGAAAAATCGAGCACTTGTAGTGTGTGCTTTGATCGACATAGACTATCAAATAGACCATTATTGTTAAAGGGATTATCGCGCAGTGTCAGTGTCTGAGTAAATATCCGGTGGTGTAAAGAACAGTGGCAGCCGACACAAAACCCCCATGTCACTGACAAGATATCTAACGCGACCCTCACCTCACCTCAACTCACCACACCACACCACACCACACCACACCACACCACACCACACCACACCACACCACACCACACCACACCGCACCGCACCACAACACAACACAACACAACACAACACAACACAACACAACAGGGCGACTATGGAATAGAAACCTTCATTCATTATCTTATTAACCTACAACAATCACATACTTATCGTGCCCTATATTGCTGTGCCCCATGTGCCCCATGTTCCGAGACAAATAGGGGAAAAAAGGTTAATATGAAAACATCATAAGGTGCCTACCGGTACTCGGATAACGTGGACTTGAAATTAAAAACGACGAGCCATGAAAGAAGGCATTGTAGTCTCGTGTTCAGTAATGACCAAATCATGACTAAATCGGTAAATACAAACTTTTTTCATAGGACTCTACCTGACTGAAAATGTTCCTTTAGTAAATTGTGTGCAGGGCGTTTTGTGTGCATTGTACGGTGCACTTCTACTTCTACTGGTTAATTTATCACTTTGCACATTGATCGATTATGCTGTATTGTTACGCTGATCGGAACTATTTACCATGCATACATTTTATATCAACCCACCTGTCTACCGTACCGTGTGTGGCAGAACGACTAGCAGTCGTTAATGAATGAATGGAGGTCCTGCAGTTTACATAATTGTTTTGGACCAGAGAGAGTCCGAGTTAAAATACCGACCATCAATAACTCATGCTTGCCGTTAGAGGCGACTGACCATCGGGTGGTCAGGCTCGCTGACTTGATTCACTCGTCATCGGTTCCCAGTTGCACGAATCTTTTCTCATGCTGGTGATCCTGACTCGATTATTTACAAACCGCTTGAAAATAGCTGGAATACTGCTGAGTGCAGCGTAAATCTAAACTCACTCACATAATTGTGTAGCCTCTTAGCACTCTTTCATAGCCCATCTGTTACGATTGTGCTTGCATGTAACATACCAATTACAAATTTCCCTTGTCCATCGAATCTATTGTTTTGAATCTTATTCGAGTACAGCTTGGGCTGGCATTTACAGTTTTATATATTTTCAGAAAGTGACACTATCACCTTGAAGGATGTGTTTAATCTAATCCCGGAAAACATGAGATCCTGCAGGAAACTAGTGACAATTGCGGTGGTGACATCACTGTCAGTGTTTTATGTTACTTGGACCAAATTCTCCACCCACCAGCTTCCATCTGCTGAAAAAGAAAAACATCTCACTCCTTATCAGATGTCTTCCATGATACTCTCTCGTATGATGAATGGTCATTGGAAGACAAGACCTTTGACGAGAAAAGAAGATGATGACATATTGAACTTTCTTTCAAACGCACATGCTCGATTCCGTTTACCATCAAATTATCAAAGGAGTGACGGTCTCTGTGGAAACGTTACCCACATGGGATCTAAAACTGCGGAGTTTATAAGAGCCTTGTGTGATCCTAAAGGAACAACCCCTTGCTGCTTCAACAACAAGTGTGTTTTGAAGTCAGTGGAGGAATGTGTATGTCCAGATTGTTATGACATGAGGAACCAGAAACATGCTGAATATTCCACCTGGATACCATCAGACCCAAGACATGGCTACAAGGAACATAGTCCCCAAGAAGCTTGCAGAGTCCTCAATGGCAGCACCATTCTGTTTGTTGGGGATTCCCTTGTTCGTCATGTATATACAGCTATGGTGCTGGTTGTGACAGGGAATATGAAAGATGGCGCTATGGCAGATAATGTACCAAAGAGTAAGTTAGAATCTGTTGCATTTTAGTCTTGAAACTTTCAAAAGGTAACGTTTACATAATTGTCCGCACAATCATATATTCTCCTGGCACACGTTAACCTAGTGAATAAAACTTGTATATAGTGGGAGTTGTCTAAACCGGCACTCATCTGGACTGAAGAAATGATCCAGTTTAGACAATGTGCCGGATTGTAGACATGATGACAAAGGTACAAAACATGAACGGGACTCAGATTTTATGCCGGTGTTAACAACTTGCCGGATTGGACAGTTGTCGGTTTTAACAGCTTCCACTGTGTTTGCATTAGAATGGTAATCTGTTTAAATGGTGTTTTTTTTTCAGATATAAGAAGCACCTGTGGAGGAATGAATATGTTCACAGAGAAAGTTTGTCGACTGCATCTGAAGTATACTCTTCACGCTTGCAATGGTTCAGTTAGGCTGGAGATGGATTATCTTCATTCCGCGGACCAAGGCCAGCAACTGAAACAACGTATTATTCATTCAAACAGCAAGTCGCTGTTGTTAGTTGGTATTGGAATTCATAACAATTATAATCATAAGGTGGTCCAAACACAGTACCTTTTACCGACACTAACTTACAAGAATGACAGTAAGAGATATTGGCCCAAAGTGCTGTGGGCATCTAGTCATGCCCCGGGTTTAATGAAGTCTCCGAAGATATTAGCTCAGTCTTATGAAAGTGTCAAACGTTACAATGTAAACATGGCTCCTTTCCTTAAAACATGGGAAATTCCAGTTTTCGACACTTTTAATATGACTGACGGAATGACGAGTTTCGATGGTGAGCACTATGGACTTGGGATGAATGTGGCAAAGGCTAATGTTCTTCTGAGTTACCTGAACGAATTGAAATATAGACGGCTGTGGTAAAACAGCTACTTACTTTGTTACGTCTCCAAAGAACCCGCAAAACTGTTGTGTTTTTTTCAAGTTTCCAAATAGAAGACATACACAGCAAAGCTTACCTTTATGAGATTTCATTTTGTTGAAACTTGCGTTTCTTTTGCTGTTCATTACAGGTTGTACCATCGTATTTTCTTCGGCCATGTTCATGTGTCATATGGAGATATTTAACACCATATCTAATTTTCTTTTATGACGATTTGAAAAGCCTTTTGATCAGTCGATTGAATATGAATTGGTGAATAAGGTTAAGCCACGTCAGTTTGTATCAGCCTATGTGTCAATAAATATGAACAACAGTGTGTAATGAGCCAGATCTTACAGCATTACTCTCAAAAATGGAGTACCACAAGGATCTGTTTTGGCCCCTTTTCTGTTAATGCTGTATAATGGTCATGTTGCCAACATCACATCAAGCCACAACAGGTCGCATCATTCTTACGCTGATGGCAGCCAACTCCCTAAGAAAATACCACAGCAGAATCTAAATCAGTCACTTCAAGAAATCTCAACCTGCACAATTGAATGATGGACTCATTCTCAATGACAGTAGGAACTCCTGGTAAGTCACCAAGAAGCTGTCCCATTAAATGTCTAACCATCGTGATGATGTTCCTATAAGCTCATCTGTCAAACATCAAAGGAACGTTACAATGACATTCATGATGAATGTCATTGTAACGCTACTCAATGGGTTTTCTTTCTACCAGACTTCAAAGTTCAGGTTCCCCTGCTTCTTTTGAAAAGTATATATGGAGGAGAAAGACCGTGCTGTACATGTAGGTGAAGCAGAGGATTTTGTAGTCTGTTATGGTGTGATATGGTCATGCTTGAGAATACGTAGGATACGTAGGTGTTCGTCACCTTCTGAAGCTTTCCTTACAGCTTCTGACCGATCCCAAACAGCAAGTCGTTGTAGTAGTAGAATTGAACTAAACGGAGGTTCGTCTTATTACTGAGTATATGTTCATCTATTATGTTCATCATTCAAAAACAATGTAGAAATGGAGCCCCATACTCTTATGATGAGCTTGACTCACTGGTCATACTAATTTTGATCAATTTTGATCAATCAATATAATTACATGTAGTGAGTGACTTTGGTTTTACGCCGCAGTAAGAAATATTTCAGCTGTATGGCGGCGGTCTATAAATAGTCGAGTCTGAACCAGAAAACCCAGTGATGAACAGCATGAGCATCGATCTGCGATAACATGTGCCAGTGAAGTCAGCTTGACCACCCGATTTCGTTAGTTGCCTCTTACGACAAGCATAGTCGCAGTTTATGGAAGCATGGGCTGCTGAAGACCTATTCTACCCCTCATCTTCACTGGACATAAGGATACGTAGTTGAGTAGTGATGATTAGTACTGGACAAAAATAGTTAGGGATAAATGTAAATTTTGAAATTATGAATAATGATCTATTTATCCATTTACACACTAACAAAATATTAATCTAAAAATGCAAATATCCCTAACTTATTTTGTCCAGTATGCATCCACTAAAGTTACAACTGGGTTATAGTAAAACGAAACGGATTAATGCATAATTTTAATTGTAAAAGCAATGATGACAATTGATACAGTTAGTTCCTTATTCTCTGCTACTAATAGGCTTTAAACCAATTTTACCTTATAAAATAGCTTTTGCCAAATACTGAGAGTAATGATTGCTAACATGCACACACATCTATCTGTCTGTATGTATGTATGTCTGTCTGTCTACACACACACACACACAATATTTCTCCGAGAGGATTCATCTCTGAAAACTTTGGACACTCAGAGACAACGGGGCTCATGTCTAAGGTGAAATGAATGTACGTAACTCTGCCCTGTGTAACTCATGTAATACAGAGTGTGAATAAATGATGCACAAAGAAGTCACCAAAATATTTTCATTTTCACTTCGTTTTGTTAAGATATGCCTAGTAAGATTTGTGCCACGATCTACTTCCAGGAATCATTTCCCCTCCAACCTGAAGACGTTTTCAGGAGAGAAAAGAAAGAAAGAAAGTCCGTAAGAAGTTATCCAAAGTTATTCAATTAAGATCATTCTGGTAGTGAAGCGAAATATTCTGCTTGAAATTTCTGCAGGAAACAAAATCTACCAGAAATTTCTGCAGCAAAACAATGTTTCTACCAGAAATTTCAGCAGCAAAACAATGTTTCCGCCAGAAATTTGTGCAGCCAAACAAAATTATGCCAGAAATTTCTGCAGAAATGCATTTTCAGAGCCAATTTGTGAGCTTATTAACCCGTGAACACACTTGAAGGTTTTGTGTTGTTCTCTTCGCGATCTTTCGAATGATATAAAATACGTCTTTGTAGCTGGCCATTCCGAAGTTGTCCCACCCGGCATTGTATGCAACGTCATTTCATGTTATCACCACACGGAAACACAATGCATGGAAGCACGTGCACGTGGGAAGAACGTGGGAGCCTTCTGCACGTGCATGGGGTGTCATTATGAATCTTGTCGTTTCTCAGGCAGGTCGATAAATGTTTAATTGATCTATACAGCTGTCATGCTGGAGTGTGGTGATGTGGTTAATATCGTGTATTTAGAATGAACATTGTATTTTGCGACTTTTGACAATGTCAATCTTAAATGCTGTACCAATATACGGGGCGGTGGGGCACCCTTGCGGTCAAATCGTTCGTTCGTCACGCTGACGACCCGCGTTCCATTCCTCACATGCGTGAAGTCCATTTTGGGTGTCCGCCGCTATGATGTTACTGGAATACTGCCAAGGCTGCGTAAAACCATACTCATCAAATGGATATTTTTATAACATTATCAATACCCCAGTTTCCCTCATCTGATGATCATAATGATTAATATGTAACACGTCATAACGTCAGTGGTTTTCCAGCAGAACCCTCACAAACCACATGAACCTAGAAAATATATTAACGTTACACAATACTGGTTGTGCGGTCAAGGGGAGGCTACTCTAACAAATACACGTTTACTCGACCAACATTGGTTGTCTGGAGGACACGTGAAATGGGCTTTACACACTGTACCCAGGAATCGAACCCAGGTCTTCAGTGTGGCTAGCGAACGTTTTAACCAATAGGCCACCCCACTGCCCCCGGCGGCTAAGTCGTACATGTAGCAGCATATCTGATGCCTTCTACATTGATAGCTCATTAGTGGTAGCTGGACAGGACCACCTTTATCGATGTTGTGTGGTCCAGTGGTTAGGGCGTCCGCCCTGAGAGCGGAAGGTCGTGGGTTTGATCCACAGCCGCGTCATACCAAAAGACGTTAAAATATGGTACTTGTTGGTCCCTGCCTGGCTCTCGGCACTAATGGGTGCAACAAGGACTGGTCGGGTTGTTTTGTTTTTTTTTTTGGGGGGGGGGGTTGTCATTTTCCAAACTGAGTTCATATTTGTTGACAAGAATACGTTCTTTGACATAAAAGCTGACTGGGAATTACATGACGTGACGTAGTCAAATAAGTGAACACTGCGTCACCGAGTTTGTGACGTCACGTATTACTACGCATATATTGTGACGTCATAGATATGCTGGCACATCTCAGGGAAGCTTAGTTTCATGAACTGTGGCAAATGAAATAGCAAGGCTCGCTAAATACAATGTTTTTTTCCCAATGCAGGATATAAACCATCCCAAAACACACTCGCGTGATAACCTATATATATCTTTGTGTTTGTTAATTACTTATCAATATTATGCTGCATCGAAATAGCTAATCAGTTCATGATATGGGAAAACGTTTAACGTTGTTTTCAGTCATGTCTGAGACACCAAGAATGGGTATCATACGTTGTGAGACTTGAACCTGGTTTTAGCTGACTGAGGTGTAACGCCCACTTTGGTTTAACGTGACGGGATGTAAACAAAGTCTGGACCAGACAGTGCGTGATCATTAGCTTGAGCATCGATCTATGCAACTGGGATACGATGACATGTGTCAACCAAGTCGGCCAGCTTGACCACCCGGCCCCGTTAGTGTTCTAGTTACCAAGAGTCACTGAAGATGAATTCTAACCTGGATCTTCACAGGTATGTAGCATTATGAAATTATTCCCTTGGACGCATTGTCCGGTATTCCGTATTTATGTGTTTGCACCCTCATACTTCAAAACAGTAATAAAACGGCCGGGCGGAAAGAAATACATGTATACTTTAAAAAAGAAAATGACTGAATGCTTTTGTAACTTGTGTAAATTTCTTCTATTAAATTTTAAAATCAAAATCACTTGGTAATAGTCTATAAATTATTATATAATGTGGATCGAGAACACATGCATCCCTCTTGTATCGACTACTATAAATCTATTAAACTGAATAGCATGCCCCAGTATCTGTCATATTTCAATAAACATAATGAAAAAATAACATGTATTTACCCTGCATGAAGTTTCTACGCATGCATTTATTAATACTTGAAACTCATATAATTGCCAATGTCGGACAGACATCTGTATCTGTATAACTCTCGTGCATTAGGATTTACAATTTTGACCACGCGATAATAGTCTGTAAATTAGTATTTAAAACTTTGATCACGTCATAATAGTATGCAAATAAGTTTATGACGTAGATCGAGAAATTACTTCGGAAACATTTATGATAAATATAAAAGAATTAAGATCCAGGTGACCTGTATTGTGGTATGTACAAGTGTAAGGGTCTATTTCTGTCACCTTTTGGCACAAACTGTTTGCATAGCGGAAGGACATATTGACATATTGAAAAAAAGACAACTATATGTATTATTTTACACACAAATCCGAACATTATCTTATAATATAGAACAAACTTTATGGATAAGATTTTCTTTAATTGCGTTAACGAGACGTTTCGGTGTAGATTCTTGTACTGTTGTTAAGAATGTGTCAAAACGTCGCCCTCACGAAAGTATAGAAGTATATAGCCATGAAATTTGTTAAAATTGTACGAGCCAACTTTCAAAATGACACTCAAAGTCTTCAGAAGATTATATTACCCAGAAGCAAGATGTGCAAATACACGATGAAATCCTTAAAAATTAAACAGAATTCGTGTAATTTTCATAAAAGACATTATCATCTAACCACAGTATATACATGTATAGCCGTCTCTCTTGGCACCATGCTGTACAGCAACTGCATATATGGCCTCTGTAGAAAACTGTTCACACTTACTTGTCGAGCCTCTAGATATACAAATGTTTGTTTCCAAATACCGAACGGTGTCTTTCGCTACAAAGACGCTTTGAACGGAGCGGCTAGATCAGAACTGGATCCTTATTTGACAAATGTTTGAAAATTGTTTGACTACTTACATATCTGACATAGCGAAAAAAGAATCATTTCAACGTGTTTATCAAAATGATCATAATCACTCACTGACATCAGACATAAGAACATGAGCTGAAACAGTTTTGATGTTACAGTCTGCAGACAAAAGTACATAAATATCGTGTTGGAACGAATTCGAAAGTCGTATGGCAAGCCTTAAGAATCATGACAAGCATGATTGTAGAACACATGGGGAAATGCATTCCATAACGCATACTTTATTTTAGTACCTTCTTGGGAATATACTACCCATCAAAAGTTCAGACTCGCTAAAAGCATTTACTATATGCCATGAATATATGTATGATAACATCAAAGATGAATTTCTCCACTTATTTTTGAGAATCAACTCAAACCTTATGCAGATGAATTGAACTAAGGTGATCAAATTGCTGAAAAGCATTTGCAAACATCACACATGTGAACAGCTGCGTTTAGGTGTAATGTTTTGTAAAGAATGTAAAGAATCACTCCAGTATAAACTGCAATGTCTATAAGTCTGAATAGGATGTTCGTAAGAAGCAACACGTTTTACTTTTCAATACATATGATAAAAATCTACATTTACCCTGCGTGAACTTTCTTCCCTGCATATACATTTATCTGACAGTTTTGTCTGAAATTCTGATTATTGGTCATGTCGAATAGATCGGAAGAAAGCTGACAACCTCAATTGCCACTGACGGAAGTCAAATGATTGACAAAATAGTGAAATTTGTTTCCGGTTGAAGCCTACCTTTAACCATAATATCTTCTGGTATTTGGTTTTGATTTATAAACACATGCACGAAACTATTACAGGGATTATCTTCTCTTTTGGCATCGATTTTTATTAGGTACCAAGAGTTATCATGAAAGTTTGTGATTTAAGTACACTCAAATCCTTGTACTGGTTTAATGTTTGATGAGTTTTCTCGAAGGATTTAGCATTTGTGCAGGAACTCGGTTAACACGAAGTGTTTACGAATGTCCCACCAACTTCGATACAATCATGTTTGACTGTGGGGACATGGTTTTATACCGCTTTTGGCAATATTCCAGCAACATCACAGCAGGGGACACAGAAATTGGCTTCACATATTGCACCAATGCGGGGAATCGAACCCCGGTCGAGACGAGCAAAGACCAAGCTACCCCACTGCCCCAAACATATATCGTAGTGATGACTTAGATGTTTTAGATATACAGGTGTTATAGATGTTATAGATATATGTTATAGATGTTATATATATATATGTTATAGATGTTATATATATGAACTTGGTATATATATATACACGACAACACGGGGGATATATATATATATATATATATATATATATATATATATATATATATATATATATATATATATATATATATATATATATATATATATATATGTCGTAGTGATTTTATAGATATATGAATTATTATGTACTTGGTATAAATATGAATGGAAGAAAGTAGTCAACGTAGAATTAAGAACTTAGTGCATGTGTAGACTAGACAGATTATACTACTGTACAATGTATGCACTTATAAAGGAGGCTGAGCTGCGCTGAGCTCTCCGGACCACCGGGATGACCGGCTGATGACCCGTGAGGGTAAGCGGCGAGGGATATCCAGGGAGGTCCGAACGAAGTTCGGCAGTTGGGCTCTGGCCATGGAATAAACACGAAGCTACATCCCCCGTGTTATCGTAAATATAGAACAATACGATACATATATAGACACAAAGCAGAACAGTATATATGTGCAGGCATAAAATATCTATGGCTTATGGATTGCTGTTAGATAAAGAGGCCCACATTGCCTTGGAGTTGGAACATTCTGGCTTAACCAGTCTGGACTGTCAGAAATACAGTCACCATTTATCTCTATCCCGGATGGAAATGTGTTCAATGAGTCTCCGTTGTCACCGTCCCGTGTGATGCCACTGTTACTTTCCTCGGGGTTAGCGACAGGTTCAAGGTAATTGCTGCCAGAAGACCCAGCATCATCATCTGTGGGACGTTGTAATCTTGTGTAAGCTCCAGCATCTGCATCTTCTGTGTTGCTTCCATCGAAGGCATTAGCGGCTCCAGAGGTTGAATATGCATACTGGATGGTATTATCATCATCTTGGTTGGCACGCAATGTACTCGTACGTACAGTGTAGCCATTATCAACGTTTTCCAGCATCGTGGCGTCGTCTAGTTCGTGGTAGACCTCCTCGCCGTGTTCATCAAACCCATCGTTGGTTTGCTTGTCGTCAGTGTCTGGCTTATACACCTCTTTCCCTTTCCTGTGAAATACAACAAAAATTATATTGTCGTAAATACTTTACGATGTTCGTGGAGGGTTGGTTGGTTTGTTGTTTAACGCGACATTCAGCAATATTCCAGCTATACCACGATGGTCTGTAAACAATCGAGTCTGGACCAGGCATTCAAGTGATCAACAGTATGAACATCGATCTACGCAACTAGAATACCATGACATGGCATTCAACTCAGCGAGCTTGACCACCGGATCCCAATAACCGCCTTTTACGATAAGCATATCATGTTCATGACTTCAAAGACGGTATTACGTTACATCATCCAAACAACAAATAAAACAAACAACAAACGACAATAGCCAACCAGAGATACACAAAATCCTAAAAATGGTAAAGTAAAGTTAACGTTCTTCACAAAGTTTAGAAAATTACCACATTTATTCTCCCTTGTCAGACCGTTCTTTACTCCTTGTTAAAGTTAAAAGCTCTCTAAACAATCAATTCAAGTTTTGGTATGATAAAACAGTTGGTACAGAATAGCATAGCTTGCTGTAGTTCGTGATGTACCATTGCGTGTACCATTGAAAGACACGTAGCAGAATGACATAATTTAATAAACTGAAGTGTTTACCTTGACCTGTAGCAAATACAGGCCACAGTTACGCCAATGAGAAGTACCCCAACAGGAATTACACTGATGTAGATAATCATCCTTGTCAGATCTAGAAACATAACACTGCGTTATAACAACTTTTATGTATGTTAGTTACCTATGTGTGTTGGTCGATACATGACAGGCAGTCATGTTTAAGAAACCGTAACAATAAACAACAAACTTATTTTATATTATTTCTCGCATATAAGAAACAGTATTAAACATATATTGTAAACTGAATCAGATATATCCAGCTTCGTATATATGAGCATAGTATGTATGAATCCTAGCCTTTTGCAAAACCGACACGCTTGTGCAAGCACTGTACGTAGAAATACATATCTGGTGTGTCGAAAAGGCGTTAAATCAGTCTTAAATGATTTTACTACAAATGTTAATCTATTTACGGTAATTAATTACCTGAATGCGTGAGGAAAGGAATGACTGACTGACTGACTGACTGACTGACTGACTGACTGACTGAATGAATGAATGAATGTTTAAGACAAATCAACGGATTCATTTTAATCAATATATTCACCATGAGTGCAACATTCAACCTCATTAATATATATAAAAGAAAATAAACATATGTTGAGTTTATCTGTTTATATGAATCAACGTCTAACCCCATGTCAAAGGAAAGCTGAAATCCATAGGATGCTTATGTGTGCCGTGCACATCCTCCAAATACTTGAACAAACGCTTCATTCATTCAGTTGAAAAAGGAATGAAAGTTCGCGCGTGCTTATGATATAGGTAAGGTATAAGTCATGCTATTTCAAAGCGGAAATTTTACACTCGGTTGTCGACGAATACAATGCAAGCATCCTTTGAAGATGTTAAGCAGGTTTCATTATCTTGTTATTATGATTACTTTGATCTTCATTCTGTAACAATCAGAACAATAACATCACAACGATACTTTGATCATTTGAACGAATGAATCAGAGAGATACCGTGCAGGGGGAACGACAGCCAAGGGACGCAAATGGCGACTTAGTGCCACTTTAAAGTATTCCTGTAACGCTAGATACCTGATAACCCTGATGGTGGTGTCGAAGCATCTACTGGTGAAGCCGTCGTAGTTTGTGATGAGGATTCAGGGAGCGTAGTACTGCTAATAAGTGATGTGGTTGTCGTAGTTGGTGTTGTCGTGACATCAACACAGGCTGAAAGTTGCAGATCCTTTAGTTGTCATTTTTTACATCACATCAGTGCGCATTTAACTGATCCGTTACCCCAAGTAATGATTAGTGGTAAAACTACATCTGTTTGTGTTACAAGTCATTATGTCGAGGCTTTGACTAGAATGGACTTTAATAATATGACCGGAGGTCAGTCTTAGATGAACCTCTCATGGTCCCTAGTATGGTGATCTACCTTCAGTTGTTGGTGATATATAGCCCGTATTTTATATCGTCTTGTCCAAATAGTGATATTAGTTTTACCTTTCCACACTAGTTTTAAATTGTAACTGTGATATTCCAGTTGTTTACTGTCATTTAGCGACAGGTTTTTATGATATACATATATTCCATTTCAGTGTTAAATGTTCTCGCCACGATATGACTGAAATATTGCCAATGTGACGTTAAATATTAACTCGATCACTTACTCACTTAGACGGACCTGGGAGGACTTTCCAAAAAGACACTGAGGATGTAATAATTTCGTTATACTCGGAGGAGCATATCTGACTCAAATACACTTGCCGTTCCGAATAACAAAGGCTGCAATTTGTATGAATCATTGACAGCGTATACACGTGTATTTGAGAGCAATGGCAAAATGTCTGTTACCATGGTGATACGTGTATCCTGCACTTG
The DNA here is from genome assembly GCF_037392515.1 of Haliotis asinina. Taxonomy (NCBI): domain Eukaryota; kingdom Metazoa; phylum Mollusca; class Gastropoda; order Lepetellida; family Haliotidae; genus Haliotis; species Haliotis asinina. The sequence goes on along the minus strand of NC_090286.1, from coordinate 29,431,196 downwards.
ACTTTTGCTGAGATCGGCCTTTACGAAGTTGTGACAAAATAAAGCCGAATCATTCTCGAAAGCAGTCTTACAGTCTCATGAACTCTTTGGACCCTTCAGTAACCCATGCTTGCCACAAAAGACGACTATGCTTGTCGTAAGAGGCGATCGGGTGGTCAGGCTCACTGACTTAGCCGACACATGTCATCGGTTCCCAAATGCTTATGTTGTTGATCACTGGTTTGTCTGGTCCAGACTCGATTATTTACAGACCACCGCCATATAGCTGGAATATTGCTTATTGCGGCGTAAAACTAAACTCTAGTTGAACATCAGCAGCGGCAGCATGATTTGGGTATACCCTATCATAAGATCGTATAATTACGTGGTTCCACACCTCGATCCGAAGTGATCACATTGATACAATGTACCTAATATTATGGGAGTCTATGTGACTCAAAGATCTAAGATGCCGCAGTCTGATATACGGAATTACGATCCTTTCTCGCGCAAGGATCCTATTAATGTCTGTCCGATTAAAAGACTAGGTGAGCATCGGAACCGTACTTATTGGGTTCGACAAAGTTGATAAACTGATATGACATTGTACTTGAATGTGTAACAAAACCACCTCGGTCAAACCCGCCAACCTGGTTATGGTCCTGATAAACAATGGATAGTAGCACTACTCATGATCAGCGCAGTCAACTCTGCATAGGGAAGGACGACGCCTTACACACCAGGGCCTTATTTCACAAAGCACTAATGTGATAGTAAGTCACTAAGATAACCTTAGTGTAATGTTAAAGAATGGTAGTTAAGGTTAACCTGTAGAAAAAGGCTGCGTCGTGAAAGAAACCCAAGGCCTTAGTTTCAAAAAGCGCTGAGGTGATCGTAAGTCACTAAGGTAACTTCGTGCAATGTTAAAGAATGACCTTAGTAAAGTTTGCTTCATAAAAGGAATCCCAGAACCACAGGTGCGACCCGTGAAGGTCCGGGGTAGAATACGCCTTCAGCAACCCATGCTTGCCTTAAAAGGCGATTAACGGGATCGTGTGGTCAGGCTTGCTGATTTAGTTGACATATATCATTTGGTCCCAATGGCACAGATCGATTCTCATGCTGTTGATCCCTGGTTCAGGCACAATTATTTACAGACCGCCTACATATATCTGGAATATTGCTGAGTGCGACGTAAACCTAAACTCACCACAGGTGCCTATCGCCCAATCTCATTCCAGAAGACACTTATGTATCACCTGTTCCTGTACCTGATGTTGGGGGATGTGATAGCCCTTTACTTACGTTCAGTGCATGCTGCATCTAACAAATTAAGATCATCGATAGCAATATCCCCTTGAATGTTGAAGCCAGACCATGCCGTCAATTGTATCTGAAACAATGCACATCTTTGTCAGTAATCTTGTTAATACAGGGTGATATATGTTCTCAAATTCTAATGAAACAAGTTGTGTTTGACATTGAGACATTGCCGAAGCAGTTTTACTGGATTTGCTTGTAACATCCCACGGTTAGGCGAGTATACTAAAAAGAAATATGTGTAGTTCCCTAGTTCAGATTCCTCGTTTAATAAAATATAAAAAAAAAACAAATACATAAATGTGAAAATTGTGTGCTGGCTAAAGTATACATTTACGCGATCCGAAGTGATCACATTGATACAATGTACCTAATATTATGGAAGTCTAAGTGACTCCAAGATCTAAGATACCACAGTCTGATAAACGAACTTGCGCTCCTTTCTCGCGCAAGGATCCTATTCATGTCTGTTCGATTAAAAGACTAGGTGAGCACCGGTATCGTATTTATTGGGTTCGACAAAGTTGATAAATTGATATATACTTGAATTTGTAACAAAACCTAGCACAACACATACTATAGGACTCACAAAATCAACTAAAAGTCCCCAAATTAAGCTTAGTACAATATATAGGGTTGAACCACTTAGTATTACCCCTTTTATTCAACGGAAGAAAGAAAATGGCGGAACGGGAGGATCTCTTACCAAGTTGTAAATGAGCAGGACTCACCTCTGTTGTGACATCACAAGACACCTGAAATAGCGACCAGTAAACCCAATTCACTCATTTGTTTTGTCATGTACCTTCATGTTATTCTTGTTTCCTTCGAGGGTAAACGATCCGCATTGCCACTCACTACCCTGTGGCCCTCTCCTTTCCCATTTATGGTAGACGATGTTGCTGAATCTTCTTCAACTGTTGCAGAGAGGTTACCGATGCCACTACCTCTCATGTTGTACCAGAACTGGAAACAGCCTCCACCGGAAGTGGTGTTAAAAGACGGACTCAAGAGAACACACCTTCCAGGTTGAACAATGCTGTTATTATTTTTGAAGTCATCTGCATCTAAATATATATAGTAACCTAAAAAGACAAAAGACATCCTACCTGAGAACCAAAACAAACTATATAATGACATTACAAAGTCAAAGTTTATAATGGTAAAACGAGTTGCAGGAATCAGTGATAGTTACACTGTTTTCGCAGTCTTCATAATACTATACAAACTAGCGCAGTGATATACGTGCAGTACTAGTTATCCTGCACAAACCCTGAACGACCCCTTCCCGACCCTTTCCCTCCCCTCCCTCCTCAACATCATGAGCATCGGTCTACGCAACTGGGATGACATGTGTCAACCAGTCAACAGGCCTGACCACCGGATCGCGTTAGTCGCCTGAGCATGGGCTACCGACGATCAATTCTAACCGGATCTTCATGGGTCGGCTGCTAATAGGAGATGATATGAAAGCTTCGAGGCCGAGACCACAAGGCTCCACAGTAAATGGGCAGCCGCAATTCAGAGCAGAAAACTCAAAATATACATTACTGATTCGTACTGGGACATACAGTGTACAGTTGTGGAGGTCACAGTAACACTTTGGTCGAAGATGTCGCATACATGTCAAGAAGTTAGACTTGGGTTGGAAGCGTTATTCATGAATCACCAGCATTATATTTATTTGCTTTTTTATCTATTCAAAGATGTTTTGCAAGTATTCTCGCCGAGTGAACCACTGTGGCTCACTGTGTCAATAAAACCACAGCCACGAAGTCTTTGAATGAATGGAATTAATAAGCCAATAAGTTGGGACCAGTTAAAGAGATACGAGTTTCTCTCACTATTTAGCGTACTGTACCTACCTTTTGTAAGTCATCAACAAACAATGACCCATCAGCTGGGTCTTCTAGCCCCTTTGAAATACAGTTTATTGCAGAGCTGAACAGTGTTATGGTTAACGGGATACATTGTGAGACACCAAAGTGTTGATTGCAAATAACCCAAAAACTTGTACCATCTCACACCCACGTGAAGAGTGCTCACCACACCATGTGTGCAGCTGATACTGTAAGCCTTTACAGCGTCGAATTAAATAGAAGTAGTTGATTTTACATGTGTGTTATGCATCTAAACCACGAACCGTTTCGTCCTGATTCAGGCCCGGTTCCCGGAGTGAGTGTCCCGAATTCAGATCTTTTCCATGGCACTTCTGAAGACTTCCAGCCACAAAAATCATTCTGAGATTCAAAACCACAGTCAATGCTTCCTTTCGCAAGCTGCAAATAACACGAAACTGAACATGAGGAACATATTTACCTTGAGGTTATTATAAACCCTGTCATTTAACACCAAACGATTACTCGTGTATCGTACAAAAACACAGTTTTCAGTTGCGAATACATGAATCAGAATCAGAGGACAATATTTAACATAAAGTTATTATAAACTCAGTCATATATTACCGGTCAGTTATTCGTACATTCGTCAAAAGTCACACTGCTTCCTTGTCAAGTTGCAAATAACATGAAACTGAGTCAGAGGAATATATGGATCATGAGGAGATCATAAACCGTTGGTTGGTTGGTTGGTTGGTCAATAAGCGATATTCCACTGACTGGTGTCAATAGAATATGGAACAGAAAATCCAGGAATTGACATCATGTTTATCGATATGTGCTATAACCACACCGTACAATACATCAACCAAGTCGGCAAGCCTGCTCATTTGATTCTGGGTTGTTGAAGATCAATTCTAACAGGATCTTCATTGGTCGAAAGAAAGCCAGGGAAGATGTGGAGCCACTGAGTTGTCCCCAGAGGGTGAAATTGTGTGTAGTTCGCATCTATGGTTGGTGTTTCCATAGTTTTATTGTCGCAAACATTAATGTATTCGTCACGTAGACGGGATTTGTAAATGTGCTCTTTGTTGCAATTAACATCAGACTGCTGGTATGTGGTATAGATGGTGAAATTTTCAGTCAGCTGACTGAAAAGGGATAGTTTCCAACCTTGTAAAACTAGGCTGAAATTTGGGATTATACACTGTATATTTTGGCTGCCTAACAAGTCTATAAAGAATGAAATTAAACTCGCATAACCAAACCCACAAGCAACACGGCAGCTGCTGTCTACTGACCACAGCAGTATATGAAAAACACGGGTACCTTAAAATCAAATCAGACATTTTCGATATCTTTTCCTCCTCAAATCAACCTGCTCTATTACGGAATGTGGAACGTTTTTCGATGAGATCCGATCTTCCTTAGCGACAGTCACCAATATGTCTGAAGTAAATGGAAGTGATGGTTGGTGAATTGGAGGACACAGGATAATAATTCCGGGCATAATTCGTCACAGCAGTTGATGGCCCTACGATCTAGACACGACAACCCAGCGGATTCATTTATTTTATCATTTGTAATTCACATTATTCTTTCCGTAATGGCATTTACGTGACATATCACGGCATATGTATATGCATATAAATGCATAATTTCATGTTACTACAAATGGGTGACAAATGGTTATGTCTCTCAATGTAAACAATTTTGGATAAAAAAATCCAAAAACCTTGAAGATTGAAAAGGAGCCTCAACTAGAGTAGAGATACAGGGGAAATATATTCTTGCTTCCTAGGGAAGGGAATATGGTGACTCCCTTGGTCGCTTGGCAAGTCGAGGTTTCCACTACATCCCTCCCATGTGCCGTTACACACATTATGTCCAAACCGTCGTCAAATATTGCCTGTTTTCTTACTCTCGCTGTCACTGAGCATCTTTGTTTGTTTGTTTGCTTGCTTGTTGTTTAACGCCGCATTCAGCAATCGTCTAGCTATATACCAGAGTAGAACTAAAACTCACTCACTCATTTATGTATAGGTGTGGTATCCCTTACAACCAGGTGATGGTTTCCCTCAGGGTGAGTGTGTGAGTGTAGATTTACGCACCTTTAACAATATTCCAGCAAAACCACGGAGGATAACACCAAAAACAATCTTTACACATTATACCCATGTGGGGAATTGAACCGAGGTCTTCAGCGTGAAGAGCGGACGCTTTAATCACTAGGCTACACTTCACTCTCTCACGGAGAAGAGAGGTTTGTGTATTTGGATGTCGCGGCTTTCGTACTCTCGGCGAATCTCTCCTTACTAAATGCCCTAGTCTGTAACATACTGTCCAGTTCCACGACAGCCAACAAGCGTGGCATGTTTCCCTAATGTCAGTTCTTTCGGAACCCATGTATGAACATGATACTGATTTTAGATGACTGTACGAATTATTCCCCTGTCCCACTATGTACACTGTTTCCTGTACACATGGTGCTGGTCACCTCTTTTTTTTTGCTGTTTCCTCCCTCGCGGTCTGTCATACCTGGTCACTCTTCCTTGAATGTAACCATCTTCCCGTAGTATTACCGGGTAGTATTTAAAACAACCCCTAAAAGTTCAATAGCAAAAATTTACCATGCTACATCTGTCTGAGGTAACATTATCTAATTTATATCCTTTTTATATCCAAAGACACCAATTTGCGATGGTTTCAATACAAACTCCTGCTCCACCTTTTACCAACAAATAATAAACTTTTTAAGATGAAGTACATTGATCATGACTTGTTCTGATTCTGTAGAGGCTATAACACGCCATTTGTTTATTGTAGCAAGTTTACTTCTATTTGGCAAAATCTTGAAAACTGCATCTGGATGTAAATTAAAAGGTCACTAAAAACAAATCGATGTGATCCTTATCCTTTTCAAAAATATCACCTTAACTGTAAAATGTCTAAATAAATGACAGCCTTTTACTTTTAACAAGGGTTTAAAAGACATTATGAACTGACAAAATGTTCTTGACAAGTTCAAGAATGGATCATTTTCCTCATGCTCGATCTGCCACCCTCTGCCTTCTGAATGATGTTTTAACTTCTACATGATGTGTTCTGTATCATGTTTTCTAACTGAAATCTACAATATGCATTTAAACATAATTAGAGTCCATGTACCAATGTAAAAATAGAATGATAGCACACCATTATATCATCTGTAACATACATATCACACAGTACCCCGGTATTGTCACACCATTATAGCATCTATAACACAAACATATCACACAATATAGCGGCATTTTCACACCAATATCACACCATTACAGCATCTATAACACAAACATATCACACAATATAGCGGCATTTTCACACCAGTATCACACCATTATAGCATCTATAACACAAACATATCACACAATATAGCGGCATTTTCACACCAATATCACACCATTATAGCATCTATAACACAAACATATCACACAATATAGCGGCATTTTCACACCAGTATCACACCATTATAGCATCTATAACACAAACATATCACACAATATAGCGGCATTTTCACACCAGTATCACACCATTATAACACATATACCACACAGAAAATCACACCAGTATATATCCTGCATAAAACTCACACAGTTATAAAACTATTAGCCTCTATTATCACGTCAATGTTACAAAAATGTTGACTAGGCTAGCCACTTTCCGGAATAGCTAGCTCGACTGGCTAGCAAAATTGGGGAACTATTTCACACATTGATTCACATATTACGCTCCACCACACCCTCATCACTTTGAAACATGAACTGTGTTACAGCTGTCACGCACCCACATCTATACCCGCCCTTATCACTGGCCCATTCTGCAACAAATGAACAATAAAAAATGTTCATTAATTACAGGACTAAATGAAGTTCGTCTGGATACACTCTCTTTAAACTATTTTTAAACCCTCCTTTATCTTTCATTTAAATGTTCCACGGTAATTCGACTTATAAAAATACTATACGCTATTCCGGGGAACGTGTTGTAATGATTTTTAAACCTTCCGATCTGACAGATAACTCTCCATAAATCTCCCATACATGTAATGATAAAGAGGAGATCGATAGTGTATTTAACGATCGCATTGTCAATTTACTTCCTGTTTATCTGGTCTATATTTCAATTTACTATTTGCAACTCATACAATTCTCGCCATGCTTTTTATCTGTTAGCTAGACAATCTTATCAATAATAAAGGATTTTTTAACATACTGTGTTTGAAGTATGTGTAACTGATAGGAAAGATACAAATGGGTGGTTTATCTTTGGGTGTGAGAGCGGAATTAGCTCCCTTTACATGTCATGAAATCGGCTTTACACGTTACGCTCTAATAAGAAATGTAAAACGTCGGCCCGACGCAGAAACGTATACGTACATAAGCATTCTTCATACACATTATCCATCTATCTATCCATCTTTAATTAACCTACCAACGTGTGACGTAAATCAGTGTTCAATCCCCACATTCCCACCATGTAGATTAACTTAAAATTTCATGAAATGAATGAAGTATGTTCATTATTGTTACACATAATGACGCAAAGTGACTGATTTCACAATCTGACTGTAACATATACATTATGTAGCCTATCTGTACCTACCTGTCTGATAAACAAGGAGCATGACACCGATCCACCGCGAACACAAGTACTTGCTCGCAGGACCAAATGCTGACATCGTCACACTTTTCCTAAGTCGGGTACCATGTCCTTACTCCAGTTGCTGAACGTTTGTTAACACTAAGACACTATTAAACCTTCAGTAGGTAAAATAACTGACAGTCGGATCTTTGCACCCGGTTATCTTTGCTGTGCATATGGAGGCCTTTTTAACTTCCTTGTTCGCGGGTAGATTACCTGTCACAGCCGGGAAAACACATTACGTTAACAGCGGCAGGGCCTCCAGGGCGAACACCACTGCCCCTGTCGAGTGTATTTATCGCTGGCTTTAGCGTTTGTTCAAAGGAAAATTCTTATCTACTAGCCTACCTCCAAGGCTGTACTGAGTGCTAAGCCCATAGATGTATAAAACTTCTGTGAATTTACACCTGTGTCGAACGTATGGTTGTCTTGAAGTAAAGTCTATGTCCTTGCGTATGTTGAAATGAGTTTATGGGTTGGGTTTTTCGTCGTTCGTAGCAACGGGTCACGGTTCGTTCTCTGTATTATTGAGGATGGACTCTTTACATCAACATTTAAGCGAAACAGAAGCCTCAATGAAGGCCGACAGCAATTGCAACTTACTTGATACAGATGCACGAGTTGTATGTGCCACTTACCTAGTTTGTATCATGTGTTTATTTGTGTTTAAACAACAATTCGGTTTAATCAGCGCCTCGGTAATATCAGATATCATACTGCGTCGCTTGCGTAAATATTTAAACTCTCGCTACATGCTCCACGATTTTATGATTGTAGTATTGAATGTCGAATGTTGGTAGAGCACGAAAGAAAGAGAGCAGCGATATTTGAGACACTGTAAACGTTGTTCCAGTTTATAGTTTCAAGGCTAACTTGATCCTGTTACGGCCTTTCTATGCGTTTTATGGTATATCCTTTCTGTGACGTCACGCACCAATATGCGTTAACATATGTATATTTAATTTACATATGGATATATTATATGTGTGCGGGTGGGTGGGTGTGAATGGGGTTGTCTGTTTGTGCCTGTGTCTTCATATTTGTATACACACACACTTACATCATACGGTTCGTGCATCATATGAATGAACAGGGAAAATACTGTCAATTCTTAACTGATGTTACTCCCCAAATATTTCTTAAATATAGCTGAAGCAAACATTACATCGATACATACGCAGAGCTGAGGGCAACCATACGCCTGAGACAGGAATAAGGTGATTTTCAAAAGAGTCAAGTTGCAAAAGATGAGACATCTGCTGGGTTTCGCCCCCAATCTACTTGAATAACAGCGACAATCGCCTTACACCAGTTTGTCTAATAAAATCATGCGGACACTTTTACCTGGATGACAGAAAGATCATACACATTTTCATAATATTGCACGTAGTATTTCCTCTGTGGGATTCCACACAACAAATGCTGTGTTTTCTATTTAGTTGAGTATATAACTGAAACAGTATTCAAAACTACCTTAAACCATAGAAATGGAGAATGGTTAAACTAAATGTGTTCACCCGTTCACACAGTCACTCAGTTAAAGATAGATATTATACAGCAAAGCAATGTTCTGTACCTAAAGTCGGCAGAGTTGTCTGTCAGATGACCAGGGTGTATAACTACCTTAGCGCTAAGACCACCTTAAGTCTCTGTTAGGGTATAGGAGTCACGGTCACCTTAACGCTAATATCGCTTTATACAAAGGTACCCTAGTAGATGGATTCCATTTGATAGTAGAGGACAGTATCATATTGTGTAATGCATGTTATTTCAGTTATGTTCTTAGTAAGGAAAAACGTTCATTCCTGAAAACAATCAATCTCGCCCAACGTAGATTTGCTTGCAGAATGTACATTCGTGCCACTACCGATTAAGAGAGAAGTTTGTACGTGAAAATACAATGTTACACTAGAATGTCGGTTCAGAAATTCGCTACCATTGCATCATGCATCAAACAGCCGGGTACACTACGAATTCAAATACCATAACTATACATACAGTTTAAAATACCATTACAATACACCCATTTCAAATAATTTTACATTACACCCACTTTGAAATATTATTACAATGCACCCATATTGTTTCATCTTAAAAGATCTCCAACATTTTATAGCGAGCACGGAGTCATCTCTTTTCACATAATCTACCAGTAAGGTTGTCAAGACCAATATTTTTTACAATTTACCAACCTGAACCAGACATGAAACACGCCAGTGAATCCACCTCTACTGTCACATGTTCAGATCTATGTCTTGGATAAAACATAAAAACACCTTCTTTCAACAATATTCCAGCAATTCTCATTCCAACATTTATTTTAAAGTGATCGTGATAATGGAATCTGGAAGGACGCTGAAATCGTGTAAGTTGTCTCTGAAAACTTAATGACAAATTGCCTCTTCTCTCGTTTTCACAAAGCACTACTTTCCCAGCTTGATAAATATGGCATCTACCGGAATTGAATTACACACTGTATTACATCACCTGGCTAAAATCCATATGATTTAATTCCGAAATACGTCGTGCTTGTATTCAATCTTCTCAGTGGTCTTCAATGTTGCGTAATAAGATATGTAAACATCCATTGCGACGTGATGCTTCAATGACCGTTTGCAACTTCTCATTAACGAACTCATAACATATGTTGACTTGGGGCTCTGTCCATTTCAGCATTTTATACAATGAACAATGCACGTCTGAAACCGGAGAGTCATGTTTTAGCTGGCAAAACTGTCTCTATGACAATACAAACAATAACACAGTCATCATTGGTAATTACTGAGATGTAATGAGCAGTCATCTGGATTGGGATTGGAAGCGTATAAAAGCTGTGCTGTTTCGAGACATCAGCATCACTCACATCATGAAGGCTTTCGTTGTACTACTGGCGCTCTCGTGCCTTGCAGTATGTTGGACCTATCCTCAAGGAGGTGGTCCTCCAGGTGGTCGAGGAGGAAATGGAAATGAAGGCCCCGGTGGTCCAGGCGGTCAAAAAAGTCAAGGTCCCGGAGGAGATGAAATTGAAGGCCCCGGAGGTCCAGGAGGTCAAAGAAGACAAGGTCCCGGAGGAGATGAAAATGAAGGCCCCGGTGGTCCAGGAGGTCAAAGAAGACAAGGTCCCGGAGGAGATGAAAATGAAGGCCCCGGTGGTCCAGGAGGTCCAAGAAGACAAGGTCCCGGAGGAGATGAAAACGAAGGCCCCGGTGGTCCAGGAGGTCAAAGAAGACAAGGTCCAGGAGGAGATGAAAATGAAGGCCCCGGTGGTCCAGGAGGTCAAAGAAGACAAGGTCCCGGAGGAGATGAAAATGAAGGCCCCGGTGGTCCAGACGGTCAAAGAAGACAAGGTCCCGGAGGAGATGAAAGTGAAGGCCCCGGTGGTCCAGGAGGTCAAAGAAGACAAGGTCCCGGAGGAGATGGAAATGAAGGCCCTGGTGGTCCAGCAGGTCCAGGAAGACAAGGTCCCGGAGGAGATGAAAATGAAGGTCCCGGTGGTCCAGGAGGTCAAAGAAGACAAGGTCCCGGAGGAGATGAAAATGAAGGCCCCGGTGGTCAAGGAGGTCAAAGAAGACAAGGTCCAGGAGGAGATGAAAATGAAGGTCCAGGAGGTCAAAGAAGACAAGGTCCTGGAGGAAATGAAAATGAAGGCCCCGGTGGTCCAGGAGGTCAAAGAAGACAAGGTCCCGGAGGAGATGAAAATGAAGGCCCCGGTGGTCCAGGAGGTCAAAGAAGACAAGGTCCAGGAGGAGATGAAAATGAAGGTCCAGGAGGTCAAAGAAGACAAGGTCCTGGAGGAAATGAAAATGAAGGCCCCGGTGGTCCAGGAGGTCAAAGAAGACAAGGTCCCGGAGGAGATGAAAATGAAGGCCCCGGTGGTCCAGGAGGTCAAAGAAGACAAGGTCCTGGAGGAAATGAAAATGAAGGTCCCGGTGGTCCAGGTCAAAGAAGACAAGGCCCCAGCCGTCAAGGAGGACAAAGGGACTAAGGACCCAAGTGTGGCGGAGAAAGGAACTAACTTTCAAGGTGGGTTTCTTTTAATTTCATGTCTTCGTTTCTTGGACATAACTTCAAGCAACCTAACAAAACCGTGGTTTTGTTTAACAGATAAGTAACATGAAACTTTATACAGCAAACTAATCTAATTTGTCTCACTTTCAGTTTTGCAAACATAGTTATTTGAAACAGTACCTAAACACAAGCTAATAAAATACCTTTTATCAATGAAAAGGTAACGAATCATAAATAGCAAACCCAATTTTGACGTTACGCAAACACATTTGATTGAAACAGTAGCTATGTTACACTGAACACAATACAACGCAACGCAATGTGTTTGAACGAAAGGTTTCTTTCCTTTTCAGATGACACTTCAGGCTCACTTTAATATGATCAATAAACATGTAGACTGAACCATATCGTTGTACATTTGTTTTGCTTCGTGCTTGATATCGGGGATGTGTGTATAAGTTGATACACGAGAAACGAGTCGAGCGCCTGCAATTGGAATTAGTATTTTCAAAACCAAACGAAGTGAAACTCAGTTTTGCTAACACGGATTGCCTTTGTAATTTCATTTGATGTGGCAGAGACAGGTAATCATGGGTTCAAATTTTAGAATCGCACTGATTTCTTTTCATGATTTGTCAGTGATTACACGATGCCATTTAGAAAGTGGTCAAATGCAACATATGTCATATTTGGGATTTCACTTTCTTAGCAAAGTACAAATTCTAGTACTTTTTTTCGGTTGAGTCCCATCCGGGATTCGAACCCGCACGCTCAGAGCGGGCTAGGCGGCTGACTTTGTGTGCTGGCGATTAGGTGCCTGACTCTGAGGGTGCGGGTTCGAATCCCGGATGGGACTCAACCGAAAAAAAGTACTAGAATTTGTACTTTACTAAGAAAGTGAAATCCCAAATATGACATATGATGATTTGTCAGCTCCGTAAATTCATTCACTGGTTTTGCCAAAGTGGAATCGTCATTTCTAACAATCCAAAAATGTCAAGCTGATACATGGTGGTGTAAAGATAATTGTGAAGTGGAAATTGTTTATGTTTTTCGTCTTTACATACTGCGTGAAATAAAGACAACAGTCATATGAGGGAATATTATTTCTAATCTTGGGCAGTGATACTGAAAATTGGGCATTGATTTGAGAATAACTTACATTGAATCATAATGTTTCTAATGAAACATATATTGCATACAATGCAAATTGTGATTTCTGCCTGATCATGGACTCACATTTAAACATTTAAACGTTCTGACGGGCAACTTGAACCTAGTCATATACCTTTGGGAAGACGAGTAAGAGAGCAGATGACTCAAACCATGACCTTGCAGAAATTTGACCAATCACTCGTTCAACAATGGCGATAACTTGCGTTTGTGCAGCCTGCTTCCCGGAGTCTGTTGTTACTGTCACCGTTGCGGTGTTTATTCGTTTCACCAATGTGGTAATTGTTACTTCGGGCATCAAGTGACCCGTGAAGGTCTCGAGGTAGAATAGGCCCTCAGCACGGGTTCGGGTGGTCAGCCTCGCTCACTTGGTTGACCCATGTCATCGGTTCCCAATTGCGCAGACCGATGCTCATGTTCTTGATCACTGGATTATCCGATCCAGACTCGATTACCTACAGATTGCCGCCATATAGCTGCAATATTGCTGAGTGCGGCCTAAAACTAAACTCACTCACTCACACTCACTCGGGTATCAAGTTGACAAGCTGTGATATACTCAACAAAATCAGAGACTAGCCACACACATTATTGCCAATGATGTTGTATTTCAGTTTTGTGTAATGATCTATGGGCAGTTTCAGCATTGTGTGGAGCACCCTTGTAAAACGGTTGGTCATAAAACACAACAATCACATGATCGCCTTAACAGTTGCATAGAATCGAGCACACACACTGGGCTTAAAAGGAAATGCATGGACATTTGTGATATGTGGTATTGCGACTTGTGGCATCCTTGTTAGACGACCATACACATGGCCTGCATTGACCCATTCTCATCTTCCTCAATGTTTCTAATGTCAGTGATGTGTCTTTTAGTAACGAGGCATGCTTCGCCCATGGTAAGTTACGGAGTGGCGCAGGCATGGGAGAACATCATGCAGATGTTGTGTTCGTGAGGATGCCAAATTTGTAGGGTACAGTTACAGTTTAAGAAGCATAGTGTGTCGGTCTTAACTGATCGTTGTCCAGGGAAATATATGTACCATAGACATTGCCATGGACTGATATTTCAACATAAGAACACCACACCAAATATGCAGTTCTGGTGCGCAGCTCCTTTCGTGCCATACACTTTACTAACAACGAGTGTGATAGCCAAGAAAAGTCCAGAAATTACAAACACCTGGACAAGAACTCGTTGACCAATGGCTGACACTACAAGTTTCAGTTAGAAGGTTTCAGCAGGTTCTCCAGTTGAGGTTCTCCGAGGAATCGCTATATTGCCACAAACATGTCAAAGCTTTGTCAAAACATAATTATCAAAACCTGACGAAAAGAAATGAATGCCTTCGGATGTTTCTGGGTGAGTTAAATCACAGCTTGATATTGTCAGTGATAAACTGCAAACTGAAAAGGGGAAACAATGCCAGACTCCCTTGCGTGTAAATAAAACAGGCTTTAAATAACATATCCATTTTAATGGATTAATTAATCCTCTCAATGCTGCCGTCGAACCCATTCGACAGTAGCCTAATGACGTCCCTAAACATAACTTGCAACAACTATTTACCAAACTTGATTTACGTATGGCTTGAATTACTTATGGAATGAACAATTTCTCAGCTTTCTGAATATATCAAGTTTAAGAAGTTTTTGTACCTCAAAACGAAACGCCCACGAACTAATTTTATCGGCACAAGGCTCCCGCAACGGCCCTTGTTTATGCGACGGCCATTGTTTATGCGAGGCGCTTCACGTTCAGCTACATAAAGTCCGATTTTTTCATCGCAATGTTATAATTTTTTTTTAACTGACCAAAATTTGTTATTTCTTTATAATACAGAGTCAGAAACAAAACTTATTTTCGAAAAGTAATCACTTTATGTGAAGATATTAATCACCAAAACGAGAACGGTTGTTACATCATCGACTGGCTGACACGGAAACTGTCATAGCAACGGTGGTAAACAAACACATCAACATATTTGGAAAATCCGTTTTTCGCCACATTAGAATTTTAATTTTGTTTTCTGATTTCAGATACACATATTTATCAGTTTTCTTCTTAGTGAAGAATAATATTCCCCATTGATTTTTTGACACATTTCGTGAAAACATCGGCAATGACCAGCTGTTGACGTGCGTGGATGACACGTGTGGGCGTGGCAAACTCGCTAATTTGTTGTTTCACACATAACCACATATCCAAGCTAATAAATGAAAACGATTGATAAAATCTAAAACATAGATGCAACGCAATAACGGCTATAGGTTGCAATGACCAAGTGTTACATATATCTAAACGTTATTGCAATACTTGCATTGTTTTCGTCGATTGTGGAAACCGGACCACCACGCCTCTCGCTAAATATGGATGCCTTCGAGAAATTTCCCCAATTATTTTCCCGCCAAATAATTAGGAAATGACGTAATTAGCAATTATATACAGCCTCACTTGTTTACTTTTCATTGACCTGGGTAGTCACGGTTCATAGAAATCTCCCTCAGTCTTAATATTTTTGTATTTTTGTAACCCGCACTTGATCTGGAACTTAGATTTGCATGATGGCTTCAGCGATCGAAGATTTTCGCGAACTTTTCGGAAACTCGGATAGTGAAGGTGAAGAAGACTTTTTCGGGTTCGAGGACATGGATTTAGAAGAAGTTGAAAATTTGGATCTTGGGGACGATGAAGAAGATTTTTTGGAGGACCCCTCAGTCGGAGTGAGTGAAACGCCATGGCTACAAAATTTTGTCGATCGATCTGGGCCAAGAAATACAGGTGAAGATTTGAGTGAGTATGATGCTTTTTCTCTCTTTTTCAGTGATGAAGTGTTTGACTTGCTTGTCACTGAAACGAACACGTTTGCAGCACAATTTATAGCTGAAAAGATGGACACGTTGAAGGTACATTCACGTGCTAAGAATTGGAAAGCGGTTGATACTTCCGAAATGAGGGCTTTCATTTCTATACTTTTAGTGATGGGTTTGTCAAAGAAACCATCGTATGAATCTTACTGGTCAAGTGACCCACTACTCGAATGTAAAGGGTTCAAAGCTATCATGGCAAGGGATGGATTTATTCAGATACTTATGTTTTTTACCCAAATGACAATACCAAAGATTTCCCCAAAGAGCACCCAAAACATGACAAACTTTTCAAAATAAGACCACTCATGAAAATTCTTGTTCCAGGATGGCAGAGGCACTTCCACCCAGGCAGGGAGGTGTCAGTGGACGAGAGTACGATTCATTTCAATGGACGAACAGGTTTGCTGCAGTATATGCCAAATAAACCACATAAGTGGGGTATCAAGTCATGGGGTCTGGCAGACAGCAGTACTGGGTACATGTGGAACTAGCAAATATACACTGGCAGACAGGAGGGAGGGAGACCACATGGTTTGACGTACGAGGTTGTTACGTCATTGTGTCAGCCTCTGTATGGTAAGGGTCACCATGTGTACATGGACAGCTTTTTCACTTCTCTATTCCAGGAACTAAGTGACAACCAGACTGGTGCGTGTGGCACACTGAGGGCCTCCCGACTGGATGTACCACAGCCTGTCAAGGATGCAAGACCAAAAGCTGGTGATGATCCGCATTTATATAGGGATAATGAATTCTTGTATATTGCATGGACTGATAAAAGAAAAGTAAACCTTCTGACCAGCATTCACAATGGTTCTTGTTTTTTGAAAAGAGTAAGATCTAGGGCATCACCAAACAACTTTAGACATGTAAGAAAACCCAAAGCAGTTCAGCTATACAGTCACCACATGGGAGGAGTGGACCAGGCAGACAAGCAGTTGCAATACTACATGGTGCTCCACAGGTGTTGTAAGTGGTGGAAAAAGGTGTTTTTGTACCTGATGGAAGTTTCATTTAGTAATGCTCTGATAATCTTCAAAGCTGCAAGCCCAGGTAAGAGAGTAAGTTCTGAAAAGTTCAGACTGGTCATTGTAACCAAGTGCCTGGAGGGTTATGAGCGACAGGGAAGAGCACGATCTGGACGTCCTGCAACCAACCTGGGGCGTCCTGCAACCAACCTGGAGCGTCCTGCAACCAACCTGGAGCGTCCTGCAACCAACCTGGAGCGTCCTGCAACCAACCTGGAGCGTCCTGCAACCAACCTGGAGCGTCCTGCAACCAACCTGGAGCGTCCTGCTAGACTAACAGCTCGCCATTTCCCAGGTAAGACCCAGGATAAAACTCCTAAAGGTAAGATCTCGTGCAATGACTGTGTGCTTTGTTCGTTCAGAGGTGCCAAAAGACATCAGACCACTTTCATTTGCAAGAGCTGTAATGTTCACATGTGCCCTGTACCATGCTTTGAAAGGTACCATACCTTAATATATTATAAAATCAAGTGCTGTCCAGGTCTCCATGATTACAAATATCAGTCAAAATGTCCAGTACCTATTACTACCTTTGTCGTTGTTGTTGCTGTGAAAACAAATACCAAAAACAATTTCATGCCAAAAGAATGTACATATGTTTAGGGACTGTTCATAATGTGTGTGTGTGAGAGAGAGTGAGAGAGAGAGTGAGTGTGTGAGTGTGTGTGTGTGCGCTCGCGTATATGTGAGAGCGAGAGATATTTATTTGTAAGAGGGATAGGGGTGTCACCAATTTTGTACTGAGGAGGAAGAAAGGTCATCAGTTTTGTGCACATGTACTGGGGATACAGATGTAATCAAACGTTTTACATGTAGTACCTGAAGTTATGTTTAAAAATTGGGAATTGGGGCAGGAGTGTCACTTATTTGGTATGTAAATCATAGGATCGTAGCAGTCACGTTGTTCATGCTCCTCCATGTAAATCATCATCTCCCCACAGCAATAAATTATGAACAGTCCCTCAGTTGGTGTATTTATTCTGTAATTATTTATTTTAGTACTTATTCAATTGTATATAGGACATATATATTTATTTGAAACATATTAGTAAACAATATTTAATTGTTCAAATGTTGTATCATATTACACCAACATGTATAGAAATCCATTCAAACACATTCTGCTTCTTTCGCGCACTTGTCAACAGCTGGTCACCTTGGGTCGTCATGCCGCTCGGTATGAAAATGTTACTTGTTTGGGACAGAATATAATTCAACATATTGTGCAATTGTCTCCTTAACATTATTATCTATAATCAATGATATTCCTATGGGCGTCTTTAGAGTGATCAACATGCGGTATTTCGTCTAATACATCTTCAAACAAATGATACTGACGAACTTCCTTTTCGTGTTGACATATACAAATCAGAACTACCGCTTCCGGGTCACGGGAGCATTGAAGGTCAAACTGGTATAGAAATGTGCGAATTTTATCGCCTGGACCATATCGTTATCCATTATGATTTATCATACTTATATTTTTTGTGTATTCTAAAAGATACAAACGAAATACAGTGCTACAAACATACCTACTTATTTTCTGTAATCAAGGAATGAATCGGTTGACGTCTCCCCGTGAGTGAAATCACATCCGGCAACTTTTGCCTGAACGGTGTCGTGAACATGTTTGATCTTTCCTATCGTTTATGCGTCGTTCTAATAAAATGATTATATCAAATCGAACACCTATCGACTAAGGAGATCATCTGCTTTCTATCGATAACACATAAACGATAGAAACAGCAACTTTACTGAGGATTAAATAACAACATTTTAAATCGTGTACAGCGAAGCACGCCATGTTTGATTTTGGTACGTCTGCTTGCAGTACGAGGCGGGTAAATCTGCTTGAACATGGAATATATGGAACCAAACCCCCCTGAAACTTGAGTTGTAGCGTCCTTAATTGTCGTTTGTTATGTCCTGTATTTTTTATGGCATGACACGTTGAATCAAACTAATTATAGTCATTTGAACATATGGCACGATGACATCGAAAATACAAATGTATTTTGACGACAATTTTCGTACGATATATTCCTGTTACAGTTGATAATTTGCCTTCGCGTCGGTGCCATCCAATGAAAAAATATGAATTTTAAGTCAGCTATATTTGAGATATTGGAGAATTGATGGATGGAAGCAACAAGCGCTGATTTCACGATTTAAACAGATTCCTGATACAAAACGTATTCCACCTACCATCACGTAATTCAGGGAACTTTACGAATATTTACAATTTTCAAGTTCGCGTCGGCCTTAACCTCTGTGTGTTTGAAAATATTTGGAATTTTTTTTATAGTTATGTTCATTTTTCTGTCTATAATTAATGTTCACAATATTGCTTCCCTTGTCACGTTTTTAATGGCACACCATCTGTTTGAAATCACCCACCCTCTTTACAACGCCTTACGCTGAAATTTATTCAGCAGGCTAAAGATTACGCATTGCTTCATTAGGTGTGTTATAAAAGAACTAAGTGTGCACTAAGAGCACGACAGGTTACGTTTTGGAAGAAATTGGCAAAAACGCACACCTCAACACAAACAACTTTTGACATGACTGGAGACACGGCTATTCCTATTTTCATACTGGATTCCATATTTTCTTAAAGGTCCGAAGAAATATAGATGAAAAAGCTAATATCTTTCACGATTTACTAACAAGAAGAAGAAATAGATGCAACCCACGAAAAGGCCACTTTTCTCTCTTACGTAGATCTAGGTATGAGGATTCTGGGTAATATTGTTGCACTGGGAAATGTGTAATGCGGAAAATATTACACAACGTGTTGAGTAGTCAATGCATCTTTTAACCTTCTCAACCTGAAACAATGGGGAAAACCTACAACCTACAAATATCTCTTTAGGTAAGACTCACCGAGTAACAGATTGAAAAACCATTTCTATGTACTGCCACAGCAGCATACTATATACCTACACCCGATATTGTATGTTATACACAAGGGTCATTATTGATATTCACTTACAAGTGGACGGAAGTATAGATATAAATCGACAACTAGTTCAGCTTACAAATAATACAAAGATGAACACTGAGCATTTCAAGATATGGAAATATGACTAGAATTCAAGATACGAAACAACTTTGTTTACTTTTGGACTGACACATATATGACTGCAATGAAAATGAATTTCTATTTTACAGTACAATTAAGAAAAGTACCAACAAATTCTAAAACACTTGTTGATACCAAATTCTGGAATACATATGAATAAACAGTATACTTTACAGACTGATTAAATCAACCCCAGGACACTTGCTCAATAGACATGACAAGCTTGGGTGACATCAGTCACCACGTACTGGTGTTCAAGTTACCTAACAATAACAATAACACAAATACACTACTAGAAGGTTCCAAGCTGGAACAGATACTACAATAGCTAAAGAACAATGATTAGATTTGAAAACAATAAAAACAGAATCCTGAGAAATGAAATGTAAACGTCACATTTTGTCGACCCGAGTATGTTCACATTTCCTACTCTTACTGCCGCCGCATAGCGTGTTGGCAAAAAGGAAGCAACTGATGTGGGCTTCCAACAAAGAAAGGATTCCCTTTTGGCACAAAGATAACTCGGCGACAGTGATACCAAAACACAATATACGTACACTTGGTAGGTGCATGTAAGACAAATCAAAACTCACAAAATGCATCCGTATTACATAAAATAAAATCATGTTAATTCATGACTTGTAGTTCGCATCTTTCACTTGATACTGAGCAATGTACTTTCATCAGCCATTAACACATGCACTACAAATACCAACAAGTAATTTTCATCTCTACAATCTTTGATGAGAAATGACACATACATCAACAGTGTTTCCTGTAATCAATTTACAACATACATATAAAATAGCTCAGGGACTGAACTCACATTGAAATATAGTTGGAACAATGGATGAACGTAAGCGGTAATTTCTTCGCGACCTGACTCGGCAAGAGCATACTTCCTTCTCCCGCATGTCGTGAGGATTTTTCCAACGATAGTTTACGAATGAAATTTAATAGTGAAAGAGGAACCAATTTCCAGCTGAATTATTACAACTGTAAAAGATATGGGAAGAAAACTTGTTGGAATTAACTGCAAACTGACGGAATTTGCCGAAGATGGGCGAAGTCTACAAGCTATTTATAAGACACTTAAAACTCTCTCCACAAATGTCTGTGTCATTCTTCCACAAGTAGATAGAATGGAGAAAGATTTAGTCCTCACACGTCTTGACAAACACGCTAAAGCACAGCCCCTTAGTACGGTCAGAAAAGTATTACAAATGTCCTGTGATGTTAACTTTGGAAGAAATCTGCAAAAGAAACACGCTATCAACATTTGACATGACACTAAACCCGAAAACATGGTCACTTCCGTTTTGTGTTTGATTTTCTATCTCCTTCAGCATATTTACAAACCTAATTCGGAAAAGACACCAGCCAAACTGCCCCTTCTTTATCGTTGACACGGTTACTCACTCAGTTAAAGATAGATATTATACAGCAAAACAACGTCCTGTATCTAAGTTTTCCACTGAGGCTCAACAATTAAACACAGTCATCAAAGCTGTCTGGCACTAAGACCACCTTAAGTCTCTGTTAAGGTATAGGAGTCACGGTCACCTTAACGCTAATATCGCTTTATACAAAGGCACCCTAGTAGATGGATTCCATTTGATAGTAGAGGACAGTATCATAACGTGTAATGCATGTTATTTCAGTTATGTTCTTAGTAAGAGAAAACGTTCATTCCTGAAAACAATCAATCTCGCCAAACGTAGATTTGCCTGCAGAATGTACAAATTCAAATATTATAATTATACATCTAGTTTAAAATACCATTACACTACATCCATTTCAAATAATGTTACAACACACCCACTTTGAAATACTATAAGATGTCCATCATTTTACAGCGAGCACGGGGTCATCTCTTTTCACATAATCTACCAGTAATGTTGTCAAGACCAATATTTTCATACTCGTTTACAATTTACCAACCTGAACCAGACATGAAACACGCCAGTGAATCCACCTCTACTGTCACATATTCAGATCTATGTCTTGAATAAAACATAAAAACGCCTTCTTTCAACAATATTCCAGCAGTTCTCATTCCAACATTTATTTTAAAGTGATCGTGATAATGGAATCTGGAAGGACGCTGAAATCGTGTAAGTTGTCTCTGAAAACTTAATGACAAATTGCCTCTTCTCTCGTTTTCACAAAGCACTACTTTCCCAGCTTGATAAATATGGCATCTACCGGAATTGAATTACACACTGTATTACACCACCGGGCTAAAATCCATATGATTTAATTCCGAAATACGTCGTGCTTGTAT
The DNA here is from genome assembly GCF_037392515.1 of Haliotis asinina. Taxonomy (NCBI): domain Eukaryota; kingdom Metazoa; phylum Mollusca; class Gastropoda; order Lepetellida; family Haliotidae; genus Haliotis; species Haliotis asinina. Next base: position 29,408,927 of record NC_090286.1, on the reverse strand, counting down.
TCAATCTTCTTAGTGGTCTTCAATGTTGCGTAATAAGATATGTAAACATCCATTGCGACGTGATGCTTCAATGACCGTTTGCAACTTCTCATTAACGAACTCATAACATATGTTGACTTGGGGCTCTGTCCATTTCAGCATTTTATACAATGAACAATGCACGTCTGAAACCGGAGAGTCATGTTTTAGCTGGCAAAACTGTCTCTATGACAATACAAACAATAACACAGTCATCATTGGTAATTACTGAGATGTAATGAGGAGCCATCTGGATTGGGATTGGAAGCGTATAAAAGCGATGCTGTTTCGAGACATCAGCATCACTCACGCCATGAAGGCTTTCGTTGTACTACTGGTGCTCTCGTGCCTTGCAGTATGTTGGACCTATCCTCAAGGAGGTGGTCCTCCAGGTGGTCGAGGAGGAAATGGAAATGAAGGCCCCGGTGGTCCAGGCGGTCAAAGAAGACAAGGTCCCGGAGGAGATGAAAATGAAGGTCCCGGAGGTCCAGGAGGTCAAAGAAGACAAGGTCCCGGAGGAGATGAAAATGAAGGCCCCAGTGGTCCAGGAGGTCAAAGAAGACAAGGTCCAGGAGGAGATGAAAATGAAGGCCCCGGTGGTCCAGGAGGTCAAAGAAGACAAGGTCCAGGAGGAGATGAAAATGAAGGTCCCGGAGGTCCAGGAGGTCAAAGAAGACAAGGTCCCGGAGGAGATGAAAATGAAGGTCCCGGTGGTCCAGGAGGTCAAAGAAGACAAGGTCCAGGAGGAGATGAAAGTGAAGGCCCCGGAGGTCCAGGAGGTCAAAGAAGACAAGGTCCCGGAGGAGATGAAAATGAAGGCCCCGGTGGTCCAGGAGGTCAAAGAAGACAAGGTCCCGGAGGAGATGAAAATGAAGGTCCCGGAGGTCCAGGAGGTCAAAGAAGACAAGGTCCCGGAGGAGATGAAAATGAAGGCCCCAGTGGTCCAGGAGGTCAAAGAAGACAAGGTCCCGGAGGAGATGAAAATGAAGGCCCCGGTGGTCCAGGAGGTCAAATAAGACAAGGTCCCGGAGGAGATGAAAATGAAGGCCCCGGTGGTCCAGGAGGTCAAAGAAGACAAGGTCCCGGAGGAGATGAAAATGAAGGCCCCGGTGGTCCAGGAGGTCAAAGAAGACAAGGTCCTGGAGGAAATGAAAATGAAGGTCCTGGTGGTCCAGGTCAAAGAAGACAAGGCCCCAGCCGTCAAGGAGGACAAAGGGACTAAGGACTCAAGTGTGGCGGAGAAAGGAACTAACTTTCAAGGTGGGTTTCAAGGTGTATTTTCTTATCTTCGTTTCTTGGACATAACTTCAAGCAAACTAACAAAACCGTGGTTTTGTTTAACAGATAAATAACATGAAACTTTATACAGCAAACTAATCTAGTTTGTCTCACTTTCAGTTTTGCAAACATAGTTATTTGAAACAGTACCTAAACACAAGCTAACAAAAGACCTTTTATCAATGAAAAGGTAACGAATTATAAATAGCAAACCCAATTTTGACGTTACGCAAACACAGTTGATTGAAACAGTAGCTATGTTACACTGAACACAGTACAACGCAACGCAATGTGTTTGAACGAAAGTTTTCTTTCCTTTTCAGATGACACTTCAGGCTCAATTTAATATGATCAATAAACATGTAGACTGAACCATATGGTTGTTCATTTGTTTTGCTTCGTGCTTCATATCGGGCAACTTGAACCTAGTCATATACCTTTGGGAAGACAAGTAAGGCAGCAGATGACTCAACCCAAGACCTTGCAGGAATTTGACCAATCACACGTTGAAAAATGGCGACAACTTGCGTTTAAAGCTCAGTTTGCTTCCAGGCATCTGCTGTTCCTGTCGCCGTTGCGGTGTTTATTCGTTTCACCAATGTGGTAATTGTTACATCGGGCATCAAGCTGACACGCCGTTATATACTCAACAAAATTAGAGACAAGTCACACACCTTATTTTTTGCCAATAATGTTTTATTTTAGTTTTGTGTAATGATCTAGGGTCCGTCTCAGTATTGTCTGGGGCTCACTGTAAAACGGTTAGTCACAAAACACAACAAACACATGATCTCCGTAACGATTGCATTTGAACCGAGCACACACACTGTGCTGAAAAGGAAATGCATGGAAATTGCAGAATAAAAAAAACCCGTTTTATTCTCTTGAACCACGAACTGACTCACATCAAGTCCACCAAATGTACCTGACATTGGATTTGTGGTATCCTTGTTAGACTACCAATATGGCCCGCATTGACCCATTTTCATCTTCCCCAATGTTTCTAATGTCAGTGACGTGTCTTTTAGTGACGAGTCCTGTTTCACAGAGCACTTTGCCAATGGCAAGTTACGGTGTGGCGCAGGCATGGGAGAACGTCATGCAGATGTTGTGTTCGTGAGGATGCCAAATTTGTAGAGTACAGTTACGCTTTTGGGGGGCATAGTGTGTCGATCTTAACTGATCATTGTCCAGGGAACTATATGTACCATTGACATTGCCATGGACTGATATTTTAACATAAGAACACCACACCAAAAATGCAGTTCTGGTGCGCAGCTCCTTAGACGTTAGGAAAAACGAGTGTGATAGCCAAGAAAATTCCAGGAATTACAAACACCTGGACAAGAACTCGTTGGCCAATGGCTGCCACTACAAGTTTCAGTTAGAAGGTTTCAGCAGGTTCTCCAGTTCACGAGGAATCGCCATATTGCCACCAACCTGTCAAAGCATATGCCAAAACTTGACCGAAAGGTACCATGAATGAATTTGCATGTGTCTGAATGAGTTAAATCATAGCTTGATATTGTCACTGGTAAACTGCAAACTGAAAGGAGGAAACAATGCCAGACTACCTTGCGTGAAAATAAGACAGACTTTAAATAACATATCCATTTTACTTAAGCATTGCTTCGTTAGGTGTGTTATAAAAGAACTAAGTGTGCACAAAGAGCCCGGTAAATTACGTTTGGAAGAAATTGGCAAAAACGCACACTTCAACACAAACAACTTTTGACATGACTGGAGACACGGTTATTCCTATTTTCATACTGGATTCCATATTTTCTTAAAGGTCCGAAGAAATATGGATGGAAAAGCTAATCCCTTTCCCGATTTTCCAACCCGAACAAGAAATAGAAGGAACCCACGAAAAGGCCACTTAGATCTAGGTATGAGGATTCTGGGTAATATTGTTGCTCTGGGAAGTGTCTTGTCATTCTTCGACAAACAGTTAGAATAGAGAAAGCCTTAGTCCTGACAAGTCTTGAAGAAAACATTAACGCACAGTACGTTGGTACAGGCAGACAAGTATTGCAAATGTCCTACAATGTTAACTTTGGAAGACATCTACTAAAGAAACACGCTAGCAACATTTGACATGACACTAAAACCAAGAGACACGGTCATTTCCGTTTTGTGATTTGATTTTCTATCTCCTTCCGCATATTTACCAACCTTATCTTGACAAGACACCAGCCAAACTGACTTTTCTGAAGCATATTTAGATCCATATTTAAACATTACAATTGATATTGCAACATCTGAACAATATGAAACAAAAATCGTTTCTCCACATGATGATCTGTTTCTTCTCCAGTTGTCACAAACGTTTCCAAGTTTGAAACTAGCAATACTCACATGCGCTTGTCGACAAATATAACTGCTATGGGAATAGGCGGTCTTTATACACCACCTGTTTAAATCCGTATGTTTTAATTTACAACATGCCACGCTTATATTCAGCGTCTTCTCGTTAATATTTCATGTCGCAGATGAAGAAAATGACATGTTATAAGACCCCGATTGCAACGTGATGCTTCAATAGCAGTTTGCAGCCTAATATTAACGAAACGTTTAATCATAGCCAAGGAAGATTTACATATGATGATAAATAAATGACTGAAACCGGAGAGTCACGTTTTAACGAGCACAACTATCTTAACGACAATGCACAGCCAGCACTGTTAATTACTGCAACGTAATAAGGAATCATCTGTTTTGGGACGGGATGTGTGTACAAGTTGTGATGTTTCGAGACATCGGCATCACGATGAAGGCTTTCTTGGTACTACTGGCGATCTCGTGTCTTGTTGTAACGCCTAGGTTTATACCACATAACACTGATACCAACCTAGCGACACCACGTGATTGTAACAGAATCGGCTATGAAAACAAGGGTTGTAACTCGGAAACTAGGCAAAGCAGGAAACAAAACTAAATGATAGTAGATTGTGAGAACATATAGTTTTCATTTTTCACAACTTTAGCCCGTGACTTCACGATTTTCAAAAATAGCGGCGCCTTGCCTGAGGATAAATGCCGTTTAAGGTAACCGTTGTTTTCACCAACTTTCAAAATCAAATTTACTTTTCACTGGTGGAAAAATATGTATTTTATAGATGGAAATTAGGATTTTACATGACATTGCTTATAACATAACATTCTCACTCTTGGAAGCGAGGCGGGGATCGATATAAGATTACTTCCGATGATATTGTCACTTCGAGGAAGTTCCGTTAAGTTCATGTAAAATCCTTTTGGTCAGCAATGTGTAGTAAGTAGTCTTGATTTTTATAAACCCCAGGAAACTTGAACTCCGTTTCCTATTCTGGAAGCGTGGTAGGGGGCGAACCATCTGATTTAGTATATACCACAGGCTCCCACAACGCTCGCTTTATACACACAAACAACCAGTTTAAGCACAAGCTACGGGGTTCGGTGGAAATCTGTGCATAGTGACACTATCACGCGACCCCAAGGAGCAATTGACGGCAACACAACAATTCGGCATGTCTTTGGTGACATCGAGAAAACAGCAAAATGACGAGCTTCCTACTCATTTTCTATACAACTGAGTGAAAATCGTTCCTTCTATGACGTCACTGCAGGGCACTGGCGACAGAGTTACGTAAGCTGTCTGTGGTTTCGTTGAGGGGCGAGAGTCAAGCAGATGGCTTTTGGGCAACTTTTAATCGCTCGGTATGCATTCGCCACAATTATTTTTTAAGAATGAGTTTGGTGTTCCCCTTAAGACTAACCACATGTCTTTCATATGTAATGGTTAAAAGAGTACAAAAAGTTATGAAAGAGTTTATTCGTCCTGTAATAATATTTGTGAGATGATTATTCGTTAATATAGTTTCTCTTTGAGCCATACACACGACAATGACCAAAATGCCGATGGAACATATTCTTGGCTGCCGCCATGACAATGAAGGCAATCAAGTATAAAATAAACGTGAAACGCACAATCACGTGATCACCTTAGTGGTTTGAACCCAGGCACACAGAAAAAGGGCAAAGTGTCAAACTTGCACAACAGGGCAAAGAAAAACTCTTCAAAAACAGAAAGACATAAGCCATTTTGAATTATTTTGCGTTAGTTTAAGTACAATTCTTTCATGTGATCGTAATGGTGAGAAGGTGGAAATTCATGCGTCTATAGACAGACAGTTGGCCAAGACAATAGCACAGCTGAAGTACACTTCACTAGTGTTTTTCGTGATTTATGCATGGTCATGGACTGGCATCTTAGCACAGATACGATACACCTCACAGTCAAATTCTGACACGCAACTTCTTCCAAAGAGACGGTGTTTCCCAGACTTAAACCGTTATTTCTCATATAGCGTCGGTAGATTTTTTATAAATAGATAACCCTGATCAATGGGCACGGGGTTTAGATGTCCAGAAACTCTGTAATCCGGATAATGTTTCAGAAAATGCCTTTTTACGGATTAGAGAGATTGAGTTTAGTTTTAAATCGATCTAAACAATATTCCAACTATATGGCTGGAAATAATCGAGTCTGGTCCAGATAATCCAGTGATCAACAACATGATCATCGATCTACGCAACTGGGATACGATGACAAGGGAGCGTGATCACCCGATCTCAAGCATGGGTTACTGAAGAGCAACTCTAACCTGCACCTTCACGTGTGGTTTCCATACTATTACACGCACGGGTTGTAAAGTTATCGCAATACAAAATGGTCTAATTTATGAAAACACATAATAAAACATATGACAGCGTCGATTGTAAAGCTTCAAGATTTTCTAAACCTGGATATTAGAATGAGTGTAGCGGTGTAGATGTTAGTAGCATTAATAAGCTGCATGTCCATTCAGTAAATCCTCTTATTCCCCATGTGTAGTCTGGTCCAAAGGGGCAATATAGTAAGCACATGTATATATAATGACGTCCTTTCGTAATAAATGGAAAATAATTATACTATCCAAAAAGAGAAACGCATAGATTTGTATTTACAGAAATCTATTAATTACCTATTGTGTTCAAACAAATACATGTTGTATTTAACAAAAGTGTTTATGACATAATTTTACACAATTGCCCAAGAAGAAAATCGATTTTACCTGAAAACCTGATTTTGATAAGATTTCTTACAAACATTAGAAAGGCATCGCCACAACGCTACAGAAATCACCTTCCGGTTGACATTGTGCAGCAAAGAGCATTCATTGTCTAGCAATAAAAATCCAGATTACTTTCAGACATTGGCATTCGTTTTGAAGGAGTTTCAAGGTGAAATGACTACATCACTGCTTGACTCTGCGACACGGAACATAGCCATTGAAAGAATGCCAGATTGTATCACCTATTGCAGCACGGCTCCCTTGGGAGCTGCATTCGCCGCGCATCCTGCACGTCATTGGATAGCGGGACCCTTGCGCGTCACGTAGAAATTTTCCGTTTCTTTTTTGGCAAATTTATAGCCGAGCAATTAAGGTTTCCGTGATTTTAGGCCGTCTGAATTTCTTCCACAGGAGTCTCGGTGGAAGATTTTTCTTCCACCCAGCCTCCGATGGAAGTCGCTCGCGCCATTGTATTTTGGAAGCCTTTTACTTTGTGATATCTATGCATGTTATACATGGTTGGAAACCCGATCCAACGCTCTATCCAAAAATGCAAACGTGATTCTAATGGTGCCCCTGGTAACCAGTCCAGATTGAATCTCCGACATGATGGTTTGTGTAATTTTGTTGAACTTCAATTCTTCTATATCGCAGTAGTCATCATGCCACCATAGTCTGGTCATGATGTAATGGCAACCACTCTTACGATTCACCTTAGAAAATGCATTTCTATACTGCGTTTGAAAGCCAGTTAAAGCGTGTGTCAGACAGTGTATAAAACGCACACGTTGCGCATTTAGTGGTGGAGCTACATGGGTATTAATGTGCGAAATGCCAAAAATACCCCAGGTGATATAGATTGGCGGAATTTACATGAATCTGTTCACCGGCTATACCGGCGTCGTTAATATTTACAACTACAAAGCATTTGCAAGCTGATTCATGTGGGATTCTGGAAATGTGCAACATGCTGGTGTGCAACATTAGACATTCGCTCTACGCAGGAATCAATATACGTGACAGAGCTAAAGTTGCAACGAATTGGAATAAAGCCATAAAAGCAACGCCTGTGGTCTTAATATATAAACTTTTACTGTGGTTGAAAGCCCTTGAAAGTGCGGTTCTGCCAAAGTGTAATGTGCATTCGAGTCGCGTCTGAGAGTCAAGCAATGCGCCCCATTATGTAAATGCATTTGCGCCAATGGCGGGTAAAGTAGTCGGGGATCCGGCGCTCGTCTCCCGTCAGTGTTACGGCAGCTATAATTTCACAATCCACCATCCAAAATTTAATGTTTAACATGCATCTGAAAGCCCTTGAAAGTGCGGCTCTGCCAAATTATAACGGACATTCGAGGAACATGAGATAATCAGGCAATGCGCGTCATTACGTAACTGTTCTTGTGCGACTGGTAGGTAAAAACGGGGATCTGGCGCGTACCTTCCTCCAGCTATTATTTCATTATCCTTCATCCAAAATGAAAGATTTAAAATGCATTGGAAAGCCATTGAAAGTGCGGTTGTGCCAAGGTGTGACGTGCATTCGTGTCACCTCAGACAGTCAAGCCATGCGCGTCATTATGCAACTGCTAATGGCGGGTAAAGTCGGGGGTCTGACGCACGTCTCCCGTCAGTGTTACGGCACCTATAATTTCACGATCAATCATCCAAAATTTAATGTTTCAAATGCACCTGAAAGCCCTTGAAAGTGCGTCTATGCCAGGTTATAATATGCATTCAAGGAACGTCTGTTAATCAAGGAATGTGCGGCATTATGTAACTGTACTTGTGCGTGTGGCTGGTAGAATTGGGGATCTGGCGCGCATCTTTCCTCAGCTGTTACTTCAGCATCAGAAATCAAAGGTGTAAAAGGGGTCGGTAATACCTTGACAATGTGGATGTGCCAAGGTATACTGTGCATCCGAATAAACGTTCCATTATATAACGACGCGCATCAAACAGACAAGATGGCGCCATGCTCTGACAACTGTAACTTATCACAAAGGCCGCCTCTGTCTGGCCACTTATTTACTGAGTTGCGTTCGCAACTCCTTATCATCATTATTTTCATAACTTCTTTCAGATCTGTCCGCATGGACTGATTATGTATACACGTTCTTCTCTACCTTCCTGTAAACTTAATTATTACCTGATTAGCTGTATATCACTCGTATGTGTTCACATCTTCGTACCCTGGAGATGCTACTTATCAGCAATTGTAATTTCGTCACCTGCCTTGCTCTCTTATGGTTATAATCACTCAGCTTGGGTCACTTCCTTTTGACATGCCGCTACTTTGTGATTTTAAACCTCGTCGCCCCACTGACTTCAACTTTGCGTATAAAATTCCTTTGGCATGGGCAATTCACACCTTTTGGCATGCTCATGTCCCTCCAAATGGACATCACGCGTGGAATGGAGATGGACAATTTCCAGTTCCCTCCTCCCCCGTAGAAACATCCTGCTTGGCCACGTGAACTTCATCTAAACCATTCCATTGGTTGTCTGACCGCGACGTGGTAATATAAGGGAATGCATTTCACTGCAATTTCATCATCACAGACCAAGTGTCTTAGTTGATCACTACCAGTCAGCGCTGGCAATCATCATTGGCAAGTGAACTTTACTTTTATTTCTTCTCGTTTGTTCTTAATTTCTGCATTCTTCAGTCATTTACGTTGCTCACTTTATCAAACTGATACTCAACATTACATTTTTCCCTAAATAGACATATTGTATAAGCAGTTTATTTCTTAATTTGTCCAAGACTGTGACATCCAGACCCTCCTCTGTAGTGCCCAGTCATTCCCAGAAAGTAAGTGTCCCAGCAATATCATAAAGTATGCCTTCCACAAACATTTCGGTCGTTTGTCAAAAGTGTAAAACATATTACAAAGGCATCGCGCATTTAAAGCAATGTTATCCTGGTAGTTCTACTCCTGGTCTACACGCCATACAATCGCCGCCGTAGCGAGTCCTGTATTGCTACACGGCTGGTGTCAATGTCGGCTCTATTGGCATTTTGTGGCACATACAGTGTCAACAAAAATCAAATCCCTGATTACATCAGAGTACTTAAACACTTTGGCCACACAATTCAAGGAGACGACGCATCTGCAGCCTCTCCTTCAACTGGTAATCCAATGCCGAGTACCAGTGCTGGTTTAACTGGGTCTACCAGAAGTGGTATTCGGTATAATTACAAACAAAACACAGTCAGGGCTAATCTTACAAACACTGGCTTATACGATAGGTTCCCTGAAAGTGAGCCGACACTTTCAGGGTTTTATCAATATTTAACCAATATTCTTAAAAAAACATGTTTTCCAAAATTGTAATATGGCTTGTATGAACTTTGATATATTTGAGCACGTAGATGAAATTCATTATTTTAACACGGTCCTTTCACAAAATGGGGTATCTGCAGGTGGCATTAAAAATTACATGTCAGCTGTCAAATCCTTACTCAGTTACTGTCAAACGTGTGTTCAAATGTCACCAAGGGTTTTCGATAATTTGCGTAGGTTTACAAGTGCTACGCATTGTTCATATACAGGTGTCTGTAGCCAGTATAAACGCGAAGAGGTCCGTAAATCTGTTACAGAATTCAGAGATGAAACCAAACAACCGCCGCCCATTTCCGTTGTTCAAAAGGGGTACACCGATCCTGCAACCAGACAAGAGGTGAGGGACATCCTGGACCGGGCCAAGGCAGATCAACTTCCATCTGAGGACGATCAGCGCCTGGTGATGCGGTACTTGTCTTGTGGGATAATTCAACTTGGACATGCCCAAAGACCTTCAGTGGCGTCGTGTATGAAGCTGGCAGATTTCAATAAGGCACGGTGTGTTGCCGGGAGGTACCAACTTTCTTTCATGGACCACAAGACGTCCATGAGCTTCCTGGTCACCCTAAGCTTGTCCAAAGAGGATTACGACATGTTCAGGGATTACCGTCAATATGTACGTGGTGACATGCCTGAAGATGCTCTACCGGACAAATCGCCTTTCTTCAGGAGAGTGGACGGCACTGAAGGGGGGGAATATGTGTCTCGAGTTGGCCCGCTATCAGAGAACAAGAGGTTTCCTTAAACCCAACTTGGAAAACGAACGGAGGACATTTACGGCCACGGATGTTCGGAAAGCTTTGGAGACTGAAGTGGCAAGGCAGCATCCCGATGATGATGCAAAACGTAAGATGGCCAGTGACTATCTTGCACATGGCCAAAAGACTGTCTGTAGGTACAACGCTAAGAAGACTCCCATACAGGCTGCTAGTGAGTGTGCTTTTGTGCAAGATGTTATGCAATAAGCTGCGGGTACATGAAACGCTGAGGAATCTGCATCGGCGTCAGTTCCAACAGATTCCTGCACCCAGCTCCAGCCCTCCCCAACACCCTGAAGGTAAGGGGAAGGGAAAAGGGAAAAGCAAAGGTAAAGGCAAGCTCATAAAGCCCAAAAGGTGAGAAACAAGTAGATGAAAGTGAAAGTAGACCGGAAAGTAGATAAAGCCAAAACCGTAGGATAGAAGTAGTAGGTTATAGCCTGTAATTCCATAACCTTATGTCTCGACCCATTAGGTTTATACAGCAGTAGTAAAGGGGTTCGCTGTTCGAAGTTGCGGTTGTGGGAATGGTGCAGGAGAAGAAAAATGGCACTCTTAAATGAGCAACCTCCACGTGGTGAGTGCTGGTTAACACAAATAGCTCATAGTGTATTTGGTTCAGTTATACAATTCTTTATGTATCTAATGTGTTATGTCTTTTTCAGCTATATTTTTCTTTATCCGTTCTGCAATGCATTTAAAACGATGTTTCGTTCATGTGGTTCCGCAAAAGCCTATTTCATGATATATTTGGTTCAAACATATAATTCTTTATATATCTAATATAGTATATCTTTTTCAGCTATATTTTCTTTCTATATCTATTCTCTGCTTTCAAATGCAAGGCACGAAGTCCACGCACATGTCAAGCTGCAACATCTGCGTATTATGCCGCGTGTCCTGTGCGTCGCCAACACCATCAGTGCATGATTCGTTGGTTAATCATGTGTACATGTCTGATGCGACTTTCAATATCTTATATTCATTAGAAAGAGCATTTCAATTCGCTTCTGGTGGTGTATGGCATGTGCATGTGCGACGTTGAGCAAAGATGCTAGGCATGTCCGTATGTAATGCCGCATGTCAGTTCCGTCGCAACGGCGCCGGTACCGGAAGTAGACTTTCGTTCTAATTTCGTTGTCCCTCATTGGATTTCTAATATCTATGATTCATTTGAAAGGTCTTTTCATGGGGTCTCTGGCGATGCATAACATGCACGTCTGCAATGCTGTGCACAGCTGCAACCGTCTGCATATAGTGCCGCTTTTCTATCCGGCTTGACTTCCGCCGCCGACTCATGTCGACCCCGCCAATAACCCCTTATAATATCTCTCTCCTTTCGAAGATCCCTAACATATAGTGCATGTGAAAGCCCATGGAAATGGGCTTCAAGACGATGTACGACATGCCCATGTGCACTGGCATGTCAAGCTACATAATACAGCTGTAATGTTCACATGTGCCCTGTACCATGCTTTGAAATGTACCATACCTTAATATATTATAAAATCAAGTGCTGCCCAGGTCTCCGTGATTACAAATATCAGTCAAAATGTCCAGTACCTGTTACTACTTTGTCGTTGTTGTTGCTGTGAAAACAAATACCAAAAACAATTTCATGCCAAAAGAATGTACATATGTTTAGGGACTGTTCATAATGTGTGTGTGAGAGAGAGAGAGAGAGTGTGTGTGTGTGAGAGAGAGAGAGAGTGTGTGTGTGTGAGTGTGTGTGTGCGCGCGCGTATATGTGAGAGCGAGAGATATTTATTTGTAAGAGGGATAGGGGTGTCACCAATTTTGTACTGAGGAGGAAGAAAGGTCATCAGTTTTGTGCACATGTACTGGGGATACAGATGTAATCAAACTTTATACATTTAGTACCTAAAGTTATGTTTAAAAATTGGGAATTGGGGCAGGAGTGTCACTTATTTGGTATGTAAATCATAGGATAGGATCGGGGCAGTCACATTGTTCATGCTCCTCCATGTAAATCATCATCTCCCCACAGTTGAACAGTCCCTCAGTTGGTGTATTTATTCTGTAATTATCTATTTTAGTACTTATTCAATTGTATATAGGACATATATATTTATTTGAAACATATTAGTCAACAATATTTAATTGTTGAAATGTTGTATCATATTACACCAACATGTATAGAAATCCATTCAAACACATTCTGCTTCTTTCGCGCACTTGTCAACAGCTGGTCACATTGGGTCGTCATGCCGCTCGGTATGAAAATGTTACTTGTTTGGGGCAGAATATAATTCAACATATTGTGCAATTGTCTCCTTAACATTATTATCTATAATCAATGATATTCCTATGGGCGTCTTTAGAGTGATCAACATGCGGTATTTCGTCTAATACATCTTCAAACAAATGATACTGACGAACTTCCTTTTCGTGTTGACATATACAAATCAGAACTACCGCTTCCGGGTCACGGGAGCATTGAAGGTCAAACTGGTATAGAAATGTGCGAATTTTATCGCCAGGGCCATATCGTTATCCATTATGATTTATCATAATTATATTTTTTGTGTATTCTAAAAGATACAAACGAAATACAGTGCTACAAACATACCTACTTATTTTCTGTAATCAAGGAATGAATCGGTTGACGCCTCCCCGTGAGTGAAATCACATCCGGCAACCTTTGCCTGAACGGTGTCGTGAACATGTTTGATCTTTCCTATCGTTTATGCATCGTTCTAATAAAAACGATAGAAATAGCAACTTTACTGAGGATTAAATAACAACATTTTAAATCGTGTGCAGCGAAGCACGCCATGTTTGATTTTGGTACGTCTGCTTGCAGTACGAGGCGGGTAAATCTGCTTGAACATGGAATATATGGAACCAATCCCCCTGAAACTTGAGTTGTAGCGTCCTTAATTGTCGTTTGTTATGTCCTGTATTTTTTATGGCATGACACGTTAAATCAAACTAATTATAGTCATTTGAACATATGGCACGATGACATCGAAAATACAAATGTATTTTGACGACAATTTTCGTACGATATATTCCTGTTACAGTTGACAATTTGCCTTCGCGTCGGTGCCATCCAATGAAAAAATATGAATATTAAGTCAGCTATATTTGAGATATTGGAGAATCGATGAACGGAAGCAACAAGCGCTGATTTCACGATTTAAACAGATTCTTGATACAAAACGTATTCCACCTACCTTCACGTAATTCAGGGAACTTTACGAATATTTACAAGTTCGCGTCGGCCTTAACCCCTATTTGGAATTTTTTTTTGATGGTTATGTTCATTTTTCTGTCTATAATTAATGTTCAAAATATTGGTTCCCTTGTCACGTTTTTAATGGCACACCATCTGTTTGAAATCACCCACCCTCTTTACAACGTCTTATGCTGAAATTTATTCAGCAGGCTAAAGATTACGCATTGCTTCATTAGGTGTCTTTTAAAAGAACTAAGTGTGCACTAAGAGCACGACAGGCTACGTTTGGAAGAAATTGGCAAAAACGCACACCTCAACACAAACAACTTTTGACATGACTGGAGACACGGCTATTCCTATTTTCATACTGGATTCCATATTTTCTTAAAGGTCCGAAGAAATATAGATGAAAAAGCTAATATCTTTCACGATTTACTAACAAGAAGAAGAAATAGAAGCAACCCACGAAAAGGCCACTTTTCTCTCTTACGTAGATCTAGGTATGAGGATTCTGGGTAATATTGTTGCACTGGGAAATGTGTAGTGCGGAAAATATTACACAACGTGTTGAGTAGTCAATGCATCTTTTAACCTTCTCAACCTGAAACAATGGGGAAAACCTACAACCTACAAATATCTCTTTAGGTAAGACTCACCGAGTAACAGATTGAAAAACCATTTCTATGTACTGCCACAGCAGCATACTATATACCTACACCCGATATTGTATGTTATACACAAGGGTCATTATTGATATTCACTTACAAGTGGACGGAAGTATAGATATAAATCGACAACTAGTTCAGCTTACAAATAATACAAAGATGAACACTGAGCATTTCAAGATATGGAAATATGACTAGAATTCAAGATACGAAACAACTTTGTTTACTTTTGGACTGACATATATATGACTGCAATGAAAATGAATTTCTATTTTACAGTACAATTACGAAAAGTACCAACAAATTCTAAAACACTTGTTGATACCAAATTCTGGAATACATATGAATAACCAGTATACTTTACAGACTGATTAACTCACCCCCAGGACACTTGCTCAATAGACATGACAAGCTTGGGTGACATCAGTCACCACGTACTGGTGTTCAAGTTACCTAACAATAACAATAACACAAATACACTACTACAATTTTCCAAGCTGGAACAGATGCTACAATAGCTAAAGAACAATGATTAGATTTGAAAACAATAAAAACAGAATCCTGAGAAATGAAATGTAAATGTCACATTTTGTCGACCCGAGTATGTTCACATTTCCTATTCTTACTGCCGCCGCATAGCGTGTTGGCAAAAAGGAGGCAACTGATGTGGGCTTCCAACAAAGAAAGGATTCCCTTTTGGCACAAAGATAACTCGGCGACAGTGATACCAAAACACAATATACGTACACTTGGTAGGTGCATGTAAGACAAATCAAAACTCACAAAATGCATCCGTACTACATAAAATAAAATCATGTTAATTCATGACTTGTAGTTCGCATCTTTCACTTGATACTGAGCAATGTACTTTCATCAGCCATTAACACATGCACTACAAATACCAACAAGTAATTTTCATCTCTACAATCTTTGATGAGAAATGACACATACATCAACAGTGTTTCCTGTAATCAATCTACAACATACATATAAAATAGCTCAGGGACTGAACTCACATTGAAATATAGTTGGAACAATGGATGAACGTAAGCGGTAATTTCTTCGCGACCTGACTCGAAGATGAAGATGGGCGAAGTCTACAAGCTATTTATAAGACACTTAAAACTCTCTCCACAAATGTCTGTGTCATCCTCCACAAGTAGATAGAATGGAGAAAGATTTAGTCCTCACACGTCTTGACAAACACGTTAAAGTACAGCCCCTTAGTACGGTCAGAAAAGTATTACAAATGTCCTGTGATGTTAACTTTGGAAGAAATCAAGCAAACGAAACACGCTATCAACATTTGACATGACACTAAAACCCGAAAACATGGTCATTTCCGTTTTGTGTTTGATTATCTATCTCCTTCAGCATATTTACAAACCTAATTCGGAAAAGACACCAGCCAAACTGCCCCTTCCTTATCGTTGACACGGTTACTCAGTTAAAGATAGATATTATACAGCAAAACAACGTCCTGTATCTAAGTTTTCCACTGAGGCTCAATAATTAAACACAGTCATCAAAGCTGTCTGGCACTAAGACCACCTTAAGTCTCTGTTAAGGTATAGGAGTCACGGTCACCTTAACGCTAATATCGCTTTATACAAAGGCACCCTAGTAGATGGATTCCATTTGATAGTAGAGGACAGTATCATATCGTGTAATGCATGTTATTTCAGTTATGTTCTTAGTAAGGAAAAACGTTCATTCCTGAAAACAATCAATCTCGCCAAACGTAGATTTGCCTGCAGAATGTACAAGTTCAAATATTATAATTATACATCTAGTTTAAAATACCATTACACTACATCCATTTCAAATAATGTTACAACACACCCACTTTGAAATACTATAAGATGTCCATCATTTTACAGCGAGCACGGGGTCATCTCTTTTCACATAATCTACCAGTAATGTTGTCAGGACCAATATTTTCATACTCGTTTACAATTTACCAACCTGAACCAGACATGAAACACGCCAGTGAATCCACCTCTACTGTCACATATTCAGATCTATGTCTTGAATAAAACATAAAAACGCCTTCTTTCAACAATATTCCAGCAGTTCTCATTCCAACATTTATTTTAAAGTGATCGTGATAATGGAATCTGGAAGGACGCTGAAATCGTGTAAGTTGTCTCTGAAAACTTAATGACAAATTGCCTCTTCTCTCGTTTTCACAAAGCACTACTTTCCCAGCTTGATAAATATGGCATCTACCGGATTTGAATTACACACTGTATTACATCACCTGGCTAAAATCCATATGGTTTAATTCCGAAATACGTCGTGCTTGTATTCAGTCTTCTCAGTGGTCTTCAATGTTGCGTAATAAGATATGTAAACATCCATTGCGACGTGATGCTTCAATGGCCGTTTGCAACTTCTCATTAACGAACTAATAACATATGTTGACTTGGGGCTCTGTCCATTTCAGCATTTTATACAATGAACAATGCACGTCTGAAACCGGAGAGTCATGTTTTAGCTGGCAAAACTGTCTCTATGACAATACAAACAATAACACAGTCATCATTGGTAATTACTGAGATGTAATGAGGAGCAATCTGGATTGGGATTGGAAGCGTATAAAAGCGGTGCTGTTTCGAGACATCAGCATCACTCACACCATGAAGGCTTTCGTTGTACTACTGGTGCTCTCGTGCCTTGCAGTATGTTGGACCTATCCTCAAGGAGGTGGTCCTCCAGGTGGTCGAGGAGGAAATGGAAATGAAGGCCCCAGTGGTTCAGGCGGTCAAAGAAGACAAGGTCCCGGAGGAGATGAAAATGAAGGCCCCGGTGGTCCAGGAGGTCAAAGAAGACAAGGTCCCGGAGGAGATGAAAATGAAGGCCCCGGTGGTCCAGGAGGTCCAAGAAGACAAGGTCCCGGAGGAGATGAAAATGAAGGTCCCGGAGGTCCAGGAGGTCAAAAAAGACAAGGTCCCGGAGGAGATGAAAATGAAGGCCCCGGTGGTCCAGGAGGTCAAAAAAGACAAGGTCCCGGAGGAGATGAAAATGAAGGCCCCGGTGGTCCAGGAGGTCAAAGAAGACAAGGTCCCGGAGGAGATGAAAATGAAGGCCCCTGTGGTCCAGGAGGTCCAAGAAGACAAGGTCCCGGAGGAGATGAAAATGAAGGTCCCGGAGGTCCAGGAGGTCCAAGAAGACAAGGTCCCGGAGGAGATGAAAATGAAGGTCCCGGAGGTCCAGGAGGTCAAAGAAGACAAGGTCCCGGAGGAGATGAAAATGAAGGCCCCGGTGGTCCAGGAGGTCAAAGAAGACAAGGTCCCGGAGGAGATGAAAATGAAGGCCCCGGTGGTCCAGGAGGTCCAAGAAGACAAGGTCCTGGAGGAAATGAAAATGAAGGTCCCGGTGGTCCAGGTCAAAGAAGACAAGGCCCCAGCCGTCAAGGAGGACAAAGGGACTAAGGACCCAAGGGTGGCGGAGAAAGGAACTAACTTTCAAGGTTGGTTTCTTTTAATTTCTTATCTTCGTTTCTTGGACATAACTTCAAGCAAACTAACAAAACCGTGGTTTTGTTTAACAGATAAATAACATGAAACTTTATACAGCAAACTAATCTAGTTTGTCTCACTTTCAGTTTTGCAAACATAGTTATTTGAAACAGTACCTAAACACAAGCTAACAAAAGACCTTTTATCAATGAAAAGGTAACGAATTATAAATAGCAAACCCAATTTTGACGTTACGCAAACACAGTTGATTGAAACAGTAGCTATGTTGCACTGAACACAGTACAACGCAACGCAACGCAATGTGTTTGAACGAAAGTTTTCTTTCCTTTTCAGATGACACTTCCGGCTCAATTTAATATGATCAATAAACATGTAGATTGAACCATATGGTTGTACATTTGTTTTGCTTCGTGCTTGATATCGGGAATGTGTGTATATGTTGATACACGAGAAACGAGCGCCTGCAATTGGAATTAGTATTTTCAAAACCAAACGAAGTAAAACTGTTTTTCTAACACGGATTGCCTTTGTCATTTCATTTGATGTGGCAGAAACAGGGAATCATGGGTTCAAATTTTAGAATCGCACTGATTTCTTTTCATGATTTGTCAGCTCCGTAAATTCATGCACTGGTTTTGCCAAAGTGGAATCGTCATTTCTAACAATCCAAAAATGTCAAGCTGATACATGGTGGTGTAAAGATAATTGTGAAGGGGAATTTGTTTATGTTTTTCGTCTTTACATACTGCGTGAAATAAAGACAACAGTCATATGAGGGAACATTATTTCTAATCATGGGCAGTGATACTGAAATTGGGCATGGATTTGAGAACTTACATTGAATCATAATGTTTCTAATGAAACATTTATTGCATACAATGCAAATTGTGATTTCTGCCTGATCATGGACTCACATTTAAACATTTAAACGTTCTGACGGGCAACTTGAACCTAGTCATATACCTTTGGGAAGACAAGTAAGGCAGCAGATGACTCAACCCAAGACCTTGCAGGAATTTGACCAATCACACGTTGAAAAATGGCGACAACTTGCGTTTAAAGCTCAGTTTGCTTCCAGGCATCTGCTGTTCCTGTCGCCGTTGCGGTGTTTATTCGTTTCACCAATGTGGTAATTGTTACATCGGGCATCAAGCTGACACGCCGTTATATACTCAACAAAATTAGAGACTAGTCACACACCTTATTTTTTTGCCAATAATGTTCTATTTCAGTTTTGTGTAATGATCTAGGGTCCGTCTCAGTATTGTCTGGGGCTCACTGTAAAACGGTTAGTCACAAAACACAACAATCACATGATCTCCGTAACGATTGCATTTGAACCGAGCACACACACTGTGCTGAAAAGGAAATGCATGGAAATTGCAGAATAAACAAAAACCGTTTTATTCTCTTGAACCACGAACTCACTCACATCATGTCCACCAAATGTACCTGACATTGGATTTGTGGTATCCTTGTTAGACTACCAATATGGCCCGCATTGACCCATTTTCATCTTCCTCAGTGTTTCTAATGTCAGTGACGTTTCCTTTAGTGACGAGTCCTGCTTCACAGAGCACTTTGCCAATGGCAAGTTACGGTGTGGCGCAGGCATGGGAGAACATCATGCAGATGTTGTGTTCGTGAGGATGCCAAATTTGTAGAGTACAGTTACGCTTTTGGGGGGGGATAGTGTGTCGATCTTAACTGATCATTGTCCAGGGAACTATATGTACCATTGACATTGCCATGGACTGATATTTTAACATAAGAACACCACACCAAAAATGCAGTTCTGGTGCGCAGCTCCTTAGACGTTAGGAAAAACGAGTGTGATAGCCAAGAAAATTCCAGAAATTACAAACACCTGGACAAGAACTCGTTGGCCAATGGCTGCCACTACAAGTTTCAGTTAGAAGGTTTCAGCAGGTTCTCCAGTTCACGAGGAATCGCCATATTGCCACCAACCTGTCAAAGCATATGCCAAAACTTGACCGAAAGGTACCATGAATGAATTTGCATGTGTCTGAATGAGTTAAATCATAGCTTGATATTGTCACTGGTAAACTGCAAACTGAAGGGAGGAAACAATGCCAGACTACCTTGCGTGAAAATAAGGCAGACTTTAAATACCATATCCATTTTACTTAAGCATTGCTTTGTTAGGTGTGTTATAACAGAACTAAGTGTGCACAAAGAGCCCGGTAAATTACGTTTGGAAGAAATTGGCAAAAACGCACACTTCAACACAAACAACTTTTGACATGACTGGAGACACGGTTATTCCTATTTTCATACTGGATTCCATATTTTCTTAAAGGTCCGAAGAAATATGGATGGAAAAGCTAATCCCTTTCCCGATTTGCCAACACGAACAAGAAATAGAAGGAACCCACGAAAAGGCCACTTAGATCTAGGTATGAGGATTCTGGGTAATATTGTTGCTCTGGGAAGTGTCTTGTCATTCTTCGACAAACAGTTAGAATAGAGAAAGCTTTAGTCCTGACAAGTCTTGAAGAAAACATTAACGCACAGTACGTTGGTACAGTCAGACAAGTATTGCAAATGTCCTACAATGTTAACTTTGGAAGACATCTACTAAAGAAACACGCTAGCAACATTTGACATGACACTAAAACCAAGAGACATGGTCATTTCCGTTTTGTAATTTAATTTTATATCTCCTTCCGCATATTTATTAACCTAATCTTGACAAGACACCAGCCAAACTGACTTTTCTGAAGCATATTTGGATCCATGTTTAAATATTACGATTAATATTACAACATCTGAACTATATGAAACAAAAGCCGACGAAATCGTTGTCTCCACAAACTGCATGATGATCTGTTTCTTCTCCAGTTGTCACAAACGTTTCCAAGTTTGAAACTAGCAATACTCACATGCGCTTGTCGACAAATATAACTGCTATGGGAATAGGCGGTCTTTATACACCACCTGTTTAAATCCGTATGTTTTAATTTACAACATGCCACGCTTATATTCAGCGTCTTCTCGTTAATATTTCATGTCGCAGATGAAGAAAATGACATGTTATAAGACCTCGATTGCAACGTGATGCTTCAATAGCAGTTTGCAGCCTAATATTAACGAAACGTTTAATCATAGCCAAGGAAGATTTACATATGATGATAAATAAATGACTGAAACCGGAGAGTCACGTTTTAACGAGCACAACTATCTTAACGACAATGCACAGCCAGCACTGTTAATTACTGCAACGTAATAAGGAATCATCTGTTTTGGGACGGGATGTGTGTACAAGTTGTGATGTTTCGAGACATCGGCATCACGATGAAGGCTTTCTTGGTACTACTGGCGATCTCGTGTCTTGTTGTAACGCCCAGGTTTATACCACATAACACTGATACCAACCTAGCGACACCACGTGATTGTAACAGAATCGGCTATGAAAACAAGGGTTGTAACTCGGAAACTAGGCAAAGCAGGAAACAAAACTAAATGATAGTAGATTGTGAGAACATATAGTTTTCATTTTTCACAACTTTAGCCCGTGACTTCACGATTTTCAAAAATGGCGGCGCCCTGTCTGAGGATAAATGCCTTTTAAGGTAACCGTTGTTTTCACCAACTAACAAAATCAAATTTACTTTTCACTGGTAGTAAAATATGTATTTTATAGATGGAAATTAGGATTTTACGTGACATTGCTTATAACATAACATTCTCACTCTTGGAAGCGAGGCGGGGATCGATATAATATTACTTACGATGATATTGTCACTTCGAGGAAGTTCCGTTGAGTTCATGTAAAATCCTTTTGGTCAGCAATGTGTAGTAAGTAGTCTTCATTTTTATAAACCCGATGAAACTTGAACTCCATTTTCTATCCTGGAAGCGTGGTAGGGGGCGAACCATCCGATTTAGTATATACCACAGGTGGCAAGCAGATGGCTTTTGGGCAACTTTTAATCGCTCCGTATGAATTAACCACAATTATTTTTTAAGAATGAGTTTGGTGTTCCCCTTAAGACTAACCACACGTCTTTCATATGTAATGGTTAAAAGAGTACAAAAAGATATGAAAGAGTTTATTCGTCCTGTAATAATATTTGTGAGATGATTATTCGTTAATATGGTTTCTCTTTGAGCCATACACACGACAATGACCAAAATGCCGATGGAACATATTCTTGGCTGCCGCCATGACAATGAAGGCAATCAAGTATAAAATAAACGTGAAACGCACAATCACGTGATCACCTTAGTGGTTTGAACCCAGGCACACAGAAAAAGGGCAAAGTGTCAAACTTGCACAACAGGGCAAAGAAAAACTCTTCAAAAACAGAAAGACATAAGCCATTTTGAATTATTTTGCGTTAGTTTAAGTACAATTCTTTCATGTGATCGTAATGGTGAGAAGGTGGAAATTCATGCGTCTATAGACAGACAGTTGGCCAAGACAATAGCACAGCTGAAGTACACTTCACTAGTTTTTTTTCGTGATTTATGCATGGTCATGGACTGGCATTTTAGCACAGATACGATACACCTCACAGTCAAATTCTGACACGCAACTTCTTCCAAAGAGACGGTATTTCCCAGACTTAAACCGTTATTTCTCATATAGCGTCGGTAGATTTTTTTTATAAATAGATAATCCTGATCAATGGGCACGGGCTTTAGATGTCCAGAAACTCTGTAATCCGGATAATGTTTCAGAAAATGCCTTTTTACGGCTTAGAGAGATTGAGTTTAGTTTTAGATCGATCTAAACAATATTCCAGCTATATGGCTGGAAATAATCGAGTCTGGGCCAGACAATCCAGTGATCAACAACATGATCATCGATCTACGCAACTGGGATACAAGGAAGCGTGATCACCCGATCTCAAGCATGGGTTACTGAAGAGCAACTCTAACCTGCATCTTCACGTGTGGTTTCCATACTATTACACGCACGGGTTGTAAAGTTATCGCAATACAAAATGGTGTAATTTATGAAAACACATAATAAAACATATGACAATGTCAATTGTAAAGCTTCAAGATTTTCTAAACCTGGATATTAGAATGTGTGTAGAGGTGTAGATGTTAGTAGCATTAATAAGCTGCATGTCCATTCAGTAAAGCCCCTTATTCCCCATGTGTAGTCTGGTCCAAAGGGGCAATATAGTAAGTACATGTATATATAATGACGTATTTTCGTAATAAAGTGAAAATAATCATACTATCCAAAAAGAGAAACGCATAGATTTGTAGTAACAGAAATCTATTAATTACCTATTGTGTTCAAACAATCGTCAAAATACATGTTGTATTTAACAAAAGCGTTGATGACATGATTTTACACAATTGCCCAAGAAGAAAATCGATTTTACCTGAAAACATTGATTTTGATGATATTTCTTACAAACATTAGAAAGGCATCGCCACAACGCTACAGAAATCACGTTCCGGTTGACATTGTGCAGCAAAGAGCATTCATTGTCTAGCAATAAAAATCCAGATTACTTTCAGACATCGGCATTCGTTTTGCAGGAGTTTCAAGGTGAAATCACTACGTCACGTCTTGACTCTGCGACACGGAACATAGCCATTGAAAGAATGCATGCTGGAGATTAGCAGTCTTCTGCTGCCAGGCGTCTGAATGTTAGTCTGAGCAAGACATCATGGTTGAAGCTCATTGCAACCAAACAGGTATAACAAATGATCGTCCGAGTACAGGCAGGCCTCGAGTTACCACTGCAGCCCATGATCGGTACATCCGGGTACTATAGTTGCGTAGTTACTGCCCCGGGTTAGAGAACAGCAGATAGGATGCCTGGATATCCTGTTAAACTGTACAGAACAGGTTGAAAGAGGTTGGTCTGAGAACCAGGAAACTACATTATTTTCGCAACAGAATTCGTATTTGTGCGTTTCTCGTTTTTCTTCACCCCTTCCCCTCCCCCCTTCCCCCTTCCCATTTTTCTACAGTATATGTACTTTGTTGTGCGCATGTATCAATTTGGACGTAAATGGTTCACATGGCATTGAAGATGAGGTTACCACTATATTTTCATTTGGAAAAGTTTCGGGTCTACAATTTGACATTTTTAATACTCCATTTGTCGTCTTGCTACTGGTTGAGTGATTCTATATCTGCCAAAATATACATCTCAACGCAAACATTAAAATTTGCAGCGGAATATAAACTGATTCGCGAACACGACTGCAGTTAACTTAGTTTTAGTGTAATCAAACATGCAAGCTCATGAATAGACGCACTGCCATCTACTTGACCTCTCATTGTAAGCCGCCTCGACCTAGTTAGTGCTGATTTAATCAATGCTTAATCAGGAAAGGCCAGCTCATGCCATTTAACATTGTTCATCCATTGCTTTCCTATTCAGTTTCAGACTGACGACCGGTGTATGACTATTCCACGCACTGTACGGTGAGCTTTCAGACTATACACCCTTTTTAATTCACGATTTACTTATGAACCAAGATACTTTGGATAAATCCAAGCTAATCTAGGCGTCTCTCTTCTCAGAAATAGTAAATTCAAGTAATCTTCATATATAATGACAAAATTGCAAAATTATTCGTGTATACTTTTAACATAGTGCTGCTGTCAACTAACTTTGCCATGTATCGCTCGTTCCTGAACGAAAAAGGTTACAGTATCTTTGTCCCGAGTCGAATGAGACCCATTATCATTGATGTTGTGAGTGAGTTTAATTTTACGCCACACTTACGCAATATTCCAGTTATATGGCGTCGGTCTGTAAATAATCGAGTCTGGACCAGACAATCCAGGGATCAACAGCACGAGGAACGATCTGCCCAATAGGGAACCGAACCGATGACATGTGTCAACCACGTCAGTGAGCCTGACAGCCCGATCCCGGAAATCGTCTTTTGCGACAAGCATGGGTTATTAGATATCAGTTATATCCCATATCTTCTCGAGTTAATTCTACTGTAAGTAATAAATGGTCGTACATAGCCATAAATTTATATCGCCACTACAATTACCTTCCTGTCCGTTGATATTAAACGCGTGTAATGCAATAATATTTTAAGCATTAGTGTGTTTTTATTTCTTTCCCTTCTCCAATCTGATATAAATGTTTATCAATAATTGTATAACTTATTTCATGACAATTTATGGTCTTTAAAATATGTATGCAGTTGATGGAGTTGTTTTGCTTCAAGAGTAAGCTGGAACACATAATGTAAGTGAAGAACGATCAAACTAACCTTAAAGGGGAAATGTGTACATTTTTATCGCATTTGCACATCGGTGGGAAAACTTGAGTAAGATAACTCTTTTTATTATAGCACGTTGGAATGGAAATTCAGGGAGAACAGGAGATTAGAAACAAAATAGGACAGTCGTAGTTTTCAGAAGGAGCGTGCTATTTCAAAAAGAATTTATCTCCTTCATACATGTCTACCATCTACTGAATATATCAAGTTTTACCTCCTTTTTTGAATGTGTACTTATAGCTAATTATGTTGTTATATTTCAGTAAACATGTCATCGAAAACGCAAAATATCTTGATTTGTGGAGGTGGAAATGGTGCACATGTTCTCGCTGGAATCCTATCTTCACGTGAAAACACCCAGACCAATGTACTGACACTACATGATAATGAGGCTGACATTTGGAACAAAGCTTTAGAAAATGATGTGATGTGTTGCACATTTCCGAATGGATCCGAAACCAGGGGGAGACCCAACATGATTTCTAAAAACCCAGCAGACGTTGTCCCTGGCACAAACCTAATCCTAATCTCGGTTCCTGCGTTTTCCCATGACAGATATCTAAAAGCCATTGAACCATACATATGCTGCCCAACAACCATTGTAGGCCTTCCTGGGCAACCAGGGTTTGAATTTCAGTCTCGTGACATCTTAAGGAAGAAGTCCCAGTTTGTCAGTGTGATGTCAGCAGTAACCCTTCCTTGGGCTTGTAGGATAGTTGAATATGGACGAAAGGTTAAAATTAACGGGACAAAGAAATCCGTAAATGTAGCAATCATTAAAGATACATCCAAGGGCACCGTCAACCCTCTCCTACAATTGCAGTCCGTGCTGGGAACTCCCCCTGCTTTAAATAAAATCAACCACTTCCTGGAACTAAGCCTCATGTTCGCCTCGGTCCATCCAGGCTTGATGTATGGTCGCTGGAAATACTGGGACGGCATTCCCTTATCAGCTGAACCGCTTTTCTACCAAGGAACTGACGACTTTCAAGCAAAATGTGTGACTGATCTGGACGATGAAATCCAGTTGGTTGCAAAAGAAATATCAAAACGGACTGGTGTTGACTTTCAAGGATGCGCATCAATGTATGATTGGCTCACTAGAAGCTATGGATCTGCAATATCAAACCCATCAAACTTAAAGACCACCCTTGTGACCAACAAGGCCTACGAGGGAATGGTTCACCCAATGATCAAAGTCAAAGGGGGATATGTGCCAGATTTTAAACATCGTTATTTGTCTGAAGATGTTCCTTTCGGTCTTGTTGTTGTGAAAGGTATGGCAAAGATCGTTGGTTTGAAGACACCAGTGATTGATGAAGTAATCAGATGGGGACAGCAGAAACTTGGCAAAGTGTACATTGAAGGAACTGAGCTGACTGGGGAACATATCTGTGAAACAAGAGCACCGCAAGTGTATGGAATTAAGACACTTAAAGATCTCCAAGCAATGATGAAATAGAGAGAGGAATTTACCAACAGAAAATATTCGTATTCATGTTGATGCATCAGTATAATGTGCTAATAATTGTTTGATAAATTGTATTACATTGGTGGCTGCAAGTACGTGTTGATATTGCTAGCAATCATGTATTCAGTGATCCATTAGGGTGTCAGACTTTTAGTAATATCCAAGTACTGTCAACATGTATGAGCCCACAAAACATTCGGGACGGCGGCACCCAAGACAAAAGGGATCTGATCTGATGATCGCTGTGTTAACCAGGGTTTATAATGTTAGTCGAGGATACTTCTGGTGAAGACTCAACGTTTCACCATCTCCGCCACAGAGCTGGTATTTTGCGGAGTACATGGTAAAACAACAAACAAGACTTCCAGGACTGTTCTTTCCAAACTTGAACAAGAACACAGCTTTTGATCATTTATATTAGAACACTTTCCAGCTGTGTGCACTGAAATATATTCAGAATCATGTATTCAAGTTTTTAGTTTATCCGTCCGACATTCCTCTCCAGATGTATCTCATATAATTAAAGCAGTTCATAACTTCACTGCACATATGTTATCAGTCTCAACATATAAAAAAACAGGGGACCTCAGTTATCACGACCATTAGATCTGACCATTAGAGATACCGACCACTGAAACAAGTCATTTGGTGTCTCAACTACATGTACAACGCAATATGAATAAGTGGTATAGCGACAAAGCCATATGTTGTTGACTGCTGTTCTGCCCAATTAGGTGAGGCTAATTAAGTTATTATTCTCTCAGCAAGGACAAATACGTACGGCTCAATATGCTTGGACATAACATCAGTAATATTCACAATGTTTTTATTATAAGTTAGTGACGTCCATGCACATCCGGGTTCATTGAGTTATCAACGTTTGCAAACAGCTCAATGATTATTTTATTTGTTACTTGCGAACTATGTCCAGATAAAGCTCTTAACAAGTTATACTCTGCGTGGTATCTAACGGAAACGTATGTAAGGTCAGGTGAGTGTTTTCATAGTGGATCATGCTACCAGTCTTTACACAAGCTGACAGAGAATGTCTTGTTTCAAACGGCGGATGTGCAGACTTGATTATATACTCTGTAGTGCATTGAGCAAATAATGCACTGTATTACATGAGATAAATTATAAATCTACGTGCAGTTACACACACTGTTGATCATTAGACAATCCCACACCGATTTGAGCGTGTAGATTGCATGTAGTGTAGTACATACAACAAATTATAAATCTACGTGCAAGTTACATACACTGATGGACGTAGGAAAACCAAAAACCGAATTGAGCGAGAGGAGTACATACACTGTAGTGTATGAGACACATTATAAAGCTGTGTGTGAATTACATACATTGTTGGACATCACCATCATCATTATCATCATCATCATCAAAATTATTACTTATGAAGACCACATGTCAATATACATACTAATATACATACTATTAGTTAAACGGGCGTATGAGGCACGAAGGAAAAGAAAATTTACCTGTCTGCTTGCATAGATTATCTTACACACCAGTGGAAAATATCAGTAGCATATATATGACTTCTTTGAGTGGCATGTTTAGAAGTTGGTGAATCAGATGAAGACAAACGTTGAGGATGAGCAACTTCTTTATTCAGGTGAAGCGGCGTTTCGATACAGCTTCTTGCATCGTTGTCAAGCAAGTATGAGGAGAAGGTTTGGCCTTATCAGCAGATGTATGTATAGCTGCACTGGGAGTTTTTAGCAAAATACTCATCATATGG
Source organism: Haliotis asinina (assembly GCF_037392515.1). NCBI lineage: Eukaryota > Metazoa > Mollusca > Gastropoda > Lepetellida > Haliotidae > Haliotis > Haliotis asinina. The sequence continues at coordinate 29,380,618 of NC_090286.1, read as the reverse complement.
CATAAACGGTAGATGTTGCCACCTCTTACGAGTATATATAAAATGAAATGAAGATGTTCCTTTCGGTCGTCTTGTTGTGAAAGGTATGGCAAAAAGATCGTTGGTTTGAAGACACCAGTGACTGATTGAAGTAATCAGATGGGGACAGCAGGAACAGTCACAGCTAGGCAATCAGTAAGCGAGTGTAGTGAAATTTCAATTTTACATGTGCAACTCGCACGTTCTACTAGCATGTGCCCCCCTCGTGAAAACAACGCAAAGGGACAAGAAATTATTGATTACAAATTATTGATCGTTTGCTAAACAACTGTATTATTCGGGCGTCCAAAGCCAAGAGACAAATCATCAGAGTGTGATTTCGAGATCTGTCCATTTCGTTATTATTATTACTATGCAAGCGGTCCTATAAGGCAATTTCCTCTGAGCTAAGAAACTTCATTCCATTTTTTTCTGTGTTTGTCGGGATACTGGTGTGTCTCCCCGAAGGATTCAAGACGTCGCGACTGGCTGGCAGAATCCGATTTGTAAACAGCAAATTGGTAATAGCGGATATGCTCAATATTGTAGCAAAGCTGACGACAGCGATGAGTGTTCTGAAGGGAAACAGCTGCCCGTACACTTCGTCGTAAAATGGGAAGCGAATGAATGGCTTAACGTTCAGTAACGGCTCTCCAGCTCCTATCCTCAATATCAGAGCCACGATGAAGCCAATGACTGACCCATAGCCGTTGGCCCAACTCGCCCACAGTGCGCATGTGAACTGGGGGAACTGAATTACATACATCAGGTCACTACACGCGACGAAAAGACCGTAGACGCTTTTGCTGACAATGGCTAAAGCACAAGCACCACCAGCGAATATAAGGCTGCTGATTCTCATGACCCACAAAACCTCTCGATCACTGGCCTGAAATAACATGGAAGAACATGTGTAGTAATGGTTTCCGCTCAATTTTATTATCATATGACAAAAGGCACTGTAATTGACGGGGTGAATTTATTTTTCCGACGCACCCAGCACTGTCCAGCTGGCTGTTAATAACCGAGTCTGGAATAGACAATCCAGTGATCAGCATCATGAACATCGATATACGCAATTGGGATATGTTGATATGAGTCAAACACGTCAGTGAGCCTGACCACCCACGCCCGTTACAACAACCATGGGTTTCTGACTGGAGGTCACTTCTCACCCGGAATTGTACTTGTTGGATACGTTTAGAGACAACATAGCTGCTGTCAGACTCATCGTCTGAAATGTTAAGGTGACGTCTCAGTGTGTACGAGGTCTACATCCTCTGGATGGTTGTCATGGAGACTACGAGCCAGGCTAGGTGAAGACATGTTGAGAAATCTCAAGCCGGATCTTCTCATGTTTGCTACAGAAGGGCCTGATAATCTACTTGTAATCCATATTTAAACTAACTGCACATGGAATGTGAACGGTTTTGCAGATTATCCTTCAGTTAATAATGAAGGCTTACCGAGTCCACTCAGGTCAACAGTTAGAATGAATCTATGTGACGTGAGCTTAGTCTCCACTGAATGTTTTCAAATCAAATACAGAAATTCCCTATGTTTTCCTTTTGTGGTGTAGACGTTACGTCGCTTGTGGTTCTGATGTTACGTCGTATGGGACAAAGTTAAAGCCATGTTACGTCGGTTGAAACCAAATTAGGTTTCCTTCCTTCCTTCCCAAATATATAACTGTAATTACGCTATCAAAATGGCACAAATATTATCGCCAGAACCTACCTTTGGTCGAAATATATCATTATAGATATTTTTTGCCGCTACGGAAGACGCGGCCAGGTTCACAGAGTCAGCAGACGACATGACTGCAGCAGAAATTGCCCCGAGACCGACCATGGAAACCGGAAGTGGGCACAGGTAATTCAGGACAAGTGGCAGGATAGAACTTTGCATCTCTGGCGAGAGAGGAATCGTCCCTTCATACGATGTCTGGTTCCAATCTGAAGTAATTTTGAAAAAATGAAAACATTGTCGTGTTTTTATGTTAAGCCACGAAATATAGCTGATCTCGCTGATGGCTTCCTGGCTTCCTACTCTATACCCCTCGTATGTTTTTCTTGATGTGAACATGTGAATGCATCTTCTTCAATTATGACCCATATAGACATTGAATGAAAAATGTTTTCAGTTCACACTTGGTGGGGTAGCCTAGTAGTTAAAGCGTTTGCCAGAATCGATTCCCCTCGTGGGTACAATGTGTGAAGCCCATTCCTAGCGTCCCCCGCTGTGACATTGCTGAACTATTGCCAAAAACGGCGCAAAACTACATACAAACTCACCCGCTCAATTCACACGTGTGTGAAACTATACTGTTTTTCTTCAAACAGGCATTTCGTATAAGATGAAAACACTTTCACGAATTCACGTGAACAACTGAATATTATTTAGGACCTTCGCAGTGCTTAAATGTGCAGACACAAAGCCCCTCAAAAGGGAATTCATTGTATAAACAAAACAAAATAATGAAATTCAGTTTGATTTAATTCTAAATATATGAAATATTAACGACACTCCCAGCAAGCCTGACCACCTGTTGATGGTGACAAAAATGATAGAAGCTAGAAATTATTGTGTTTATACACAACTGGACTGTAGCCGTTTGAGTAAGTGATTAAATGAGTGAGTGAGTGATTAATTGCGTGAGTGATTAAGTGAGTGAGTAAGTGAGAGTGAGTGATTAAGTGAGTGAGTGATTAAGTGAGTGAGGGAGGGAGTGATTAAGTGAGTGAGTTTGTGAGTGAGTGAGTGAGTGAGTGAGTAATAAATTAACATACCTGTAGCTGCTCCAATGGCGCCCATTATAAGAGGTGGGACCCCAAGCACTATTACTAGAACTGATGCTAAGGCAATGGACACCCTGGCTACTTGGGCCGTTCTGCATGCGAGTACTCGTTGGTAAAAAGCCTGCGAAGGTGATTGTGAAAGTAGCTTTGACGCCGTTTCGAATAATATTTAACTGTATCAATGCAGAAGTTAGAAACGGTTTATGTATAACAGGACAGATACAATAGAAAGATACATATTGCAAAGTATGTCATTCTTTAGTGAGGTGGGGTAGCCTAATGGTTAAAGCGTCCGCTCGTCAAGCCAGGTTCGATTCCCCACACGAGTACATCGTGTGAAATCCATTTCTGGTGTCCCCTCAGTGATATTTGCTGGAATACTGCGGAAAAACGACATAAAACCATACTCATTCACTCACTCACTCACTCATTCACTCTCTCACTGATTCACTCAGTCGCTCTACTGAGAAAGTGTAATCGCAACTATAGCACGTTCTAAACAATTCACTCTATATTCACAACTGAATGGGAGCCGCTGAGCGGTTTATATTGTTGTGTGTTGGAGGCTGACGCTGAGAATGTGGGTTCGAATCTTGGACTGGACTTAACTAAACAAAAGTATGAGAATCATTACTTTAGAGCGAAGGTGTAATCCCAAATATTGCACGTACTTTCAATCATTTTCTACATGGTTAGTTCTTTCAAAGATAGGTTATTTATATTGAATAGAATGTTTGTGACGTAACATATGAAACATATGGACCTCAAACTGTTCGCCGTTAGTCGGAGTGCGCTGGGACCATTCGTAACAACTCGTCTGTTTCCGTGACCTACGAGATGACTCTTACCCTCTCGTACGTCATTATTGCCAAGAATCGCGGCAAACCAATCCAATCGCGTGTAGTAAAACGCATTTTAAAACATGAAAATGGCGGAACCGTTAAACTTTTAAACTTCTCTAAACTATACCAAGCACAATTTAAACATACACTTTGAGCTAGTGGATGAACAACATTCAACACTGAAACATATTTGCAAAGGAAATGACCGTACTGCTGTTTTGCCCACGGGACGTAATATATTCTAAGAGCCATGTTTAGAAATTCAGAGTTATCTTTCCTTGATAATAGTGCTAGACTATTTTCATCCCCAGGCCCGTTTGCGCTTAGACATGACCCAGTCGTAAACATGGCCACGAGATGAGTACGAGACGACATCCGGTTTGTCGGAGTGACACGAGTAGTTACGAACGCGCTGGGATGCCAAGCCACGTGATGATCTTAAATCTTTACCATGTAATAATCTATGTAAATTTAGTTTTGATTTTATGGACTGTCCAAATGAAATTTTGGAAAACAATTGATATTCTAATGACGATTTATGTGAAAAGATGATAATTTCAACGAGTACTTATTATACTAACTACGTCACATACATGTGATTTGTTGGTTATACAGTGTCACAGTCTGCTATATCTCGTGTATATATAACTTTCTAAATCATCAAGTTTGGATATGTCTACACATCATGGATACATTCCTTGCATTACGTACACGATGACATGTCATCAAGTTCAAAGTGACCTACGTTCGACCCAACATGTCGGGCGGCAGTGGGGTAGCCCCATGCTTAAAGCATCAAGTTGTCAATTCACAAATCTCAACTCACACTTGGTAGGGTAGTGTAGCGGTTAAAGCGTTCGCTCGTCACCCCGAGGACCCGGGTTCGATACCGCATGTGGATATGTGACGCCCATTACTGGTGTACCCCGCCGATATATTGTTTGAATATTGCAAACAGATGCGTAACACCATACTCACTCACTCCAAGTGGTCGCCAGTTATAAGTAATGGCAGCTCGGGACAGATAGTTCTGACAAACAAACAGGATGTTTTTCGAACCATATTGCATTACATTAGTCATTCCATTTTCTAAATGCTAACACGAACAAAACGCTTGAAACTAAAATGAATGGGGTTTATGTCGGTTGGTTGAAAGCGTTCGCTCGTCTCACAGAAATCAAGGTTTCAATATTTACCTGGTTTCAATGTGTGACGCTCTGTATATATGGACCTTTACCCCTGAGATAAAGTGTTGAAATAGAGCTAAACGCGACATAAGTCCACTCACTCAAAAAATAGGATTAGAAAGTTTTTGGTCATATTTTTCGTTCATGGGACCAATGCAAACCTACCTAAGAGATTGAGAGAGTGAGTATGGTTTTACGCCGCCTCTCGCAATATTCCAACAATATCACAGCGGAGGATGGACTTCACACATTGAACTCATGGGGAGAATCGAACCCGGATCTTCTGCGTGACGAACGCACGCTTTACCTATTGCCCCTCAATATCTCAATCAATCTCCGAATGACGTATCCAGTGGGTTACCAAACTCCTGCTTTAGTTGTACAACTGACATGCAACATAATACCTGCCATGGTATAGCTCCAAAGACTAGCAACAGACACACATCGATGTATGATCCTATCATGGCGACAGGGACTTGACCTGTCCATGTGGAGGTGATGCTTCTGAAATCTACAGCCGGGTGCTGCATCGCAAATGGGAAGCTCACAACCTGAAATGTCAAATATATTCATGACAATTTAGTGTAAAATATGCCAAATACATATATTTTATGCTTTATATACAAGACAGAGTTCACACAAGTAGATATTACTGTTCGTCGTCACAGCTCCTCAATGGTATGTTAGCGTGCGTGTTTTGGTGTGTGTACAAAGCCAATATTCAGCAATATTCCTGCCGTGTGGCGGAGGCCTGTAAATAGTCTGAAGTCACAGACTATCCAATGATCAACAGCATGAGCAACGATTTTTCCAACTGGGATACGATGGCATGTGTCGGATCTTCATGAATGTGTAAAGAGGAGAGTTTTGACCAGCACCAATATCTGGACAGGACATTTTATACATATCCAGTGATTATGTCCTTGAAGAAATCATACACAAATACTGAACAGCAAGTTTCTGAAACAATAAATGTCAGGAAAGTATGTTTACGTCTTCTATTTAAAACTTGACAGAGTTGCATTTCTTTTGCTGTTCAGTATATATACACACATTTGCCTGATTTGCAGGCCAATAGGGCCTCTAAAAGTGTATAAGGTAGTGATTTCCTCAAATATTTGAGGTATATACATTTGATATCGAGATGGGATGGGAGTTTGGTTTATGCACAAAAAATACCAGTAAAAACAGAAGTGAATTTGTCATTTTTCACTTCAGTCGTGGCATGTCGATTGTGTCAAAAAACAAATGATTGTATTATAAACAATATTTTTATCATATATGTCTTGGTGTTTTCTTTATGAGCCACAACATAAGTTGATAGGTTTCTTCTGTCCATGAGTTTATCAAACCTGACCAACCCGTGAAGATCCGGGTAGGAATTGGTTTTCAGCAGCCCATGCTAGTCACAATTGGCAACTAACGGCATTGGTCGGACAGACTCGCTGACTACATCAACACACATTACCTAGATCGATGCTCATGCTGTTGACCACTGGATCATCTGGTCCAGATTCGATAATATACACACCGCTGCCAATATTCCAACTGGAATATTGCTGGGTATGGCGATAAACAACAAATCAAACCAACACACGAGCCACCCAAACTCGGCATCCGAAGGTAAGCAACAAAGAAAGTGAAAAACATACCAGACCGATGATGATGAAGACGAGCTGCAAGATGTCCGTGTAAGCCACTGATTGGAGGCCTCCAACACACGTGTACACTGCGGCTACCACCCCCGACACTAGAATCATAATCCAGGACTGCACGTCCAGCACAATCGCCATCGTGGAACCTGGAATCATAGAATGGTTCCTGGTGCAAACCGTGTGCATCAATATGTTGGGGATTTCAATTTTAGTCTAGGATTGAAAACATTGGGAGACACTCGTATATCGGTCAATAGATGTTGATATGATAATGAATGTTTGAACATCGGATCATCACTTGCACTTAATTATGACCATAGCTGTTTGTACAGTAATCGCTCTTAAAAGAGTGAGTGAGTTTAGGTTTACGCCGCACTCAGCAATATTCCAGCTATATGGCGGCGGTTTGTAAATAATCGAGTCTGGACCAGACAATCCAGTGATCAACACCATGAGCATCGATCTGCGCAAATGGGAAGCGATGACATGTGTCAACCAAGTCAGCGAGCCTGACCACCCGATCCCGTTAGTCGCCTCCTACGACGAACACAGTCGCCTTTTATGGCAAGCTCTTGAAAGATGACATGACGTGAAATGTGCATGTGTACGAGTTTCATTTTTAAACGACACAAAATATGATTACATCAAACAGTTAAGTAATGCGAGATGCTTGTCAAAATGGTCCACAATGATTTAAGGACTTTCTTGAAAACCGTCAAAATCAAGAATAACACACCATGTTCGTGTATGGGGCTACTGCCTTGTGCACGTGCATCCAAGTGCCGTGTTTAGGAATGGTGATGAAGAGAAATGGTGTTCCCTTTTAAGACATCTGTTTTTGAAAAGTTTGTTAACGTTTATACGTCCTATACAAATTGAAAGTTCACCTTCCCTTATTTTTGTGAAGAATATAGATCGTAATATTGGTTCATTTGGAATTCATGTATTGAACGAGTCGTAGTTTGCTGCAGAAATGTTTCTAGTGGTCAAAGCGTTCACTCATCAAGCTCAAGATTCTCTACTTATTATAGGACTACTACAGGTGCAAAAAGCAAATCAAGCTTTGTGATGGTCACACAAATCCTTTAAAATGTATTTTGTAATAGTTTCAGCTTAACAACTGCATAATTATCGAACAGAAACTTTGCCCGCATTCAACAAGCTGCTTTTCAATAGAATGTCAGTGGCTTTTACGCACCACTATTCCTGCAATACTCCAGCTATATGGCAACGGTCTGAAAATAACAGTCTGGACTAGACAATCCAGTGATCAACAGTATGAGCTTCGATCAGTGCTACTGGGATAGGATAACGTGTCAACTAGGTCAACGGGTCTGATCACCTGCTCCCGTCAGTCGCCACCTGCGACAAGCATGGGTTACCGAAGATCGGTTCTAACAAGGGTCTTCACGGATAATGGAATGTCAGCCACCAATCCATTCGTAACTGTTCGTCTGTTTCAGTGACCTACAAGATGACCCCTTATTGCCGAGAATCATGGCAAACGAACAAATCGCGCATAGTAAAACGCATTTCAAAGCAGAAAAATGGCGGAACCGTTAAACGTCGCTAAACTATAACAAGCACAATTTAAACAAACTTTGAGCTACCGGATGAACAAGTTTCAATACTGAAACATTTGCAAATCGAATGACCGCATAGCTGTTTTGCCCACGGGATGTAGGATATTTTAAGAGCCATGTTTGGAAATTCAGAATTATCTAACCCATAACAGGACAAGACTATTTTTATTTCCATGCCCGTTTGCACTTAGACAGGACCCAGTTGTAACAATGGCCACGAGTGGGGTGGCCTAGTCGTTAAAGCGTTCACTCGTCACGCTCAAGATTCTCTACAATGGGTACTGTGTGTGAAGCCCTTTTACAGTGTACCCGGTCATGATATTGCTGGAATGTCGCTGAAAGTTGCGCAAAACCTAACTTGCTCACTGGTTTGCTTCATATAATGATACAGCGAGGGGAGACTTTGCTCTACTGCACAATTTCATACCCTATTCCTGTCTCATGATGCTGATCACTGGATTGTCTGGTTCAGACTAGATTCTTTGCTGCCATATAGCTCGGTTATTTCTGAGAGCGGCGTTAAACAACAAACAAAACCAAAACTTTAGTCTCTTACAGCTTTTCATCATGCAGAAAATAGAAAAAACATGAAAAATGAGATCCGGTACAAAACGACAATAATTCAGTTGACTTCCTCATTTGTGATGCAACAAACAAACAAAACTTACCCAACGCTGCAAGAATGGCCGCTGCCCAAAACAGGTCCCCCATCACCTCGGGGAAGAACAGCAGTCCTCCCACATATTTGCCGTACTTCTTTTGCAACGGGTCAAACATTGTAACACAGCCCAACCTGTGCAACTTCGGCGCATACACGAATGCCACTAAATGAGAGAAAGGAAAAGGTAGTTTATTTTTTGCTTTCCAAACAATTACGTCACGGAGAATCAGCTGCATGGTGGCGATCTGTAAATAGTCGAGTCTGAACCAGACAGCCCAGTGATCAACATCATGAGCACTGATCGTACGATAGCTTGTTAGATGAATACTTTTGTAAACGCGTTGCATATATACCGATTTCTTATTGAACTCGCTTGTCGTAAGAAGCGACTAACAGGATCATGTGATCAGACTCACGGCCTTGGTTGACAGATGTCGTCATGGCCTAATTGCCTAGATCGATCACTGGATTGTCTGGTCCAAATTTGATTATGAACAGCTCAAATATTGCGACGTTCAAAAACAAATGAAATGTCATCGAGATCTAAACAGAAAAGTGAAATAAACTATTTCCGTAATTATACGATATCTTATCTCGAACGTCCATTGTACGATTCTGCCTGTATTATGAGTAGGGTGGGGTTTTTGACAAACAATGATGATTCCTGGGGTTCGACATAAAATTCTGGCTTTTTTATGTACTGGTAAATTAGGTTAATGCAAATATTTGGGGATGTAATGAATTTCAATATCAAAAGAGAATCGATAAATATATGATCCCCGTGTTATGTCCTACACCATGCAAATTCTGCAAATAGAAAGTGTCGGGACAGAGATATACTGACAGCAATAGAAACGCAAGTTTCGGGAAAAAATATAGCCTAATAAAAGTATGCATTCTTGTTAATGTTTTCTATCTAAAAACTTGACTAAAAGCAGTTTGGGTTTCTTTTGCTGTTCAGTATATCTGGATTCACGAAAGAGTTCCGCCGTGAGATTTCCAAACGTACATTATGCTTAGTGTAATAAATAAATTATTCGTTTCTGTAAAATACTCTTGTATTTCTCTGGAAATGTGTTAAAGCGTGCTACGATGACAAACACATACAGAATTGCTGTCCTAAAAACAAGCACAACTTTTCGTACCCGCACACATTTTCCTTACCAATCAATGCTCCCAAGAAGAATCCAGGAGGCACCAGTGACCATGCTAATCCCATGGACGCCATCGATTCGGCAGTTCCGTTGATATATGCACCTCCAACAACTGTCGCTGCAATGTAAAGTGAGTGAGTGAAGTTATATGAAGCGCTCAGCAATATTCCACCTATGCGACGGTGGTCTGTACATAATTGAGTCTGAACCACACAATCTGTGATCCACAGCATGAGCAGCGATATATGCAGTTGGGATACGGTATGTTTCAATCATGTCAGCGAACCTGCCCACAAGATCCCGTTAGTTACCTCTTACAAGAATGGGTTACTGAAGATCAATTCAAACCCGGATCTTCACGGGATGGAAGTTACAAGCGTCATCACTGGAGATGGATGTTGATTCACAAGTTGAAACTAAAACGTTAACCGGGAAACAGTCTTTAAGCAGAGTAACTGTTGGTGTGGCAACACGACACACACACACACATACACACACACACGCATGCGCGTTCACAAACACATACATTTTTGTGTCTGGATCTACATCAATGCGTTTACAAGGCATAGGCAATAAACAATTCATTTGGTTGAATGGATAGATGCAGGTAGGTGCACGTGTAGTGCATGACGATGAAATTGATTCCGCACGTGGCTGCACACGCCTTGCTCATAAGGCTCTCGCGTGGTCGTTGTATCAAGTCAGTAATATTCACACTACCTAAGGCCAGTGTTTGCGATACGTCAATTTACGAGTTGACCATCAGGGCCTGCTGCTGTCTGCAAATGTGCAGGCCCTGAAATTAAATCTGCAGGCCCATTTTGTTAAAGTCAGCCCCATAAAATCAAAACAGACTTCACTGTACACAGTCACACTCTACAAAATCACTTAGCGAGCCCTATGACGTAGACGTTTTTATTTTTAATGCGCTGAAATAACATAAAATGAAACTGTGAGCTATCGTAACACGATCGATCGTGGACGATTCCCGAACGCTAATAAAGGGAAAAAACGAGGGAACGATTCCAGTTGTGAAAAAGACAGATAATTTACTGAAGGCCGCAAGAGCCTGCAGAAAACCGAAACTGCCGGCTCTATACAATAATAACCGTCCCTGGGCCTTCGGGCCAGCAATTATTTCGAACGCTGCCTTCGGCCCCTTACTCACAGTGGCAAGCGCCAGCGGGCGGCACACATGCATGCTAACACAGGTCAGTTATCATGCCCAACTTATCCTTGTTTGCCAGTAATGATAGTCGATATTCATATCGGTCCATGTGACGTAGATATTAAAATTACAATATCTGCCATGGAATATACCAATATTAATCTTTCACCACACATACAACCCTGAAACGATTTAGCTTGCAACATCCTGTCAGTTTGCATGATGTTGTTCATGTACCACCGATCCGGGCACAAGCTATGCAATCGGAATATGACTCGTATCCAACAATAGCTACAAGCTGAGTTGGAGAATAATGCAGATCAGGCAATCTGTGCTATCGATATGCAATATCTCTAATCATCATATGATTTATGAATTTATATCAAAATTGACATTATGGGTGTTTTCCACTTAAATTGCTTCTTGTGTTTATAAGCACACATTTCGGGAACTTAGTATCATAATAAGGTGAGTGAGTTTAGTTGCAGCAATATTCCAGATAATCCGGTGATCAACAGCATGAGCAAATGGGATACGATGGCATGGTTGCGCCAAAAGCCATAAATCGTTTTGAGTAAGCAAATTAATGGGGATTTGGCGGCGCGATGACCGTTGCCCCAATGAAAACGTAACAGCAGTTTCGTTGACGCCTCAATGGATTTGTGATACCTACTTTGATGCTGTTGAACAGATTGGGGATAGTGGGATGTAAGCTGCATTTGCCCATTTTTCAGTCAAAGTTACAATTTCTCGTTCGGCTGTAAACACGAATTCCCATTGCCGCTATTTTGGTTTGATTACGAAGCGACGTAGCCAACGACTGGTGCGACTGTAAACCCCAAACGTTTACAAAGTAGCCAAGAATTCTTTGATAGCATGTCCAAACACACATATCCGTGACAGACGAATACGTATCAGTGCTTGAATATTTGTTTGTCTGTTTGTTTGCTTGTTTGTTGATTGTCATCGCTACACTCAGCCATACCATATATGGCAGCGGTCTGTAAAATAATCGAGTCTGGGCCAGACAATCCAGTGGTCAACAGCATAAACATCAATTCTAATCCGGATCTTCACGGCAAGATGACCCAGGCAGATGGACTTGATGTCATCCACGTGTACCGACAAGACGGAATGCAAAGTCATTCTAATGTCAACTGGACCTTACTCTTCAGAATCACAGAAAATACCAGTGTTCTCGGAATACAATTTTTTTTCGAAACTTGTTTTTAAATATACACCCTACGCATATTATACACACGTATGCGTCGTTTATATTTTCCAAAGCACTTTTCACATATTTGCAGCAAAATTCTCTGCCATTTTTCACAATTCACGCATCGTTTCTAGTTTCTACAAAACCCTTAATGGAAATTACTAACATAATTCTGAAAATCAGTTGATTGTCTGGTTTGTTTGCAGACACCGTCTGAAAGCAGGTTCATTTCTGTGCGGGGTCGGGCAAAAACATACATACTTTTATATATATACTGTGAGTGAGTGAGTGAGCGAGTTTAGTTTTCGGGAGTATTCCAGCAATATCACGACAGGGAACACCAGAAATGGGCTTCACACATTCTACCCATATGGGGAATGGAACCCGGGTGTTAGGCATTAGGAACGAACGCTGTAACCATTAGGTTACCCCAATGCCCCTTAGGCCTAACTAAATCAAGGTGGTAAAACTATACCCTTCAGCCTTGATTCACTAAATAGAGATAATGATTATACTGCGATACCTGGATAACTACTAATGAAGATGGCAAATACAGATACAGGGCCACTTAAAATCCTTAGTAGACTGGTGTCTGGGTATGTCACCATACCACCACCGTGTCATGGTTGTGCGTTGACATCTGCTGTGTCGAGCTGCTAGTCTACACCCCACACCTCATTAAGATTGTGGGACTGATATGTGAAACAATGCAGCCAGTGATGGAGTCCAGGGTTCAAAATTTGGTCTCTACATATACAAAAACTTATGATTTGACACCCAGATCGTTCAAATAGGCTAGGTTTTTGCGGTTTTATTGTTAAATGCACTATTTGTTTTTATTCAATGGCGGCCATCTTGAATGTTTAGATCATGGCTAACGGGTTTTACCAAAAGAACAATCCCTGGGAGTATGCGTGCCAGTTTTGATGCTTGTTTCCGGAAGTTAACGATCGTTACAGTCATCTGCTCCACTATTAACGGTACATTTAGTCACTTGCTAGTTTCATTTTCACATACATCTGTGGAATTAAATAACAATGGCCAAATCGTCTTTTTACGTTTCAGGAATTTCCGTAATTAGGACTGCACAAATTCTATAATTAACATAAACTGGATATCTTATCGCAAAATATAATTTGCCGACTGTGCACTGTGCGTTAGAGGAATTTCCGTAGTTTCCTATCGTACAAGGTCTTAAAAATCTCATGCACATCGCAAAGGGTCCACAGAAATGATTCATATGCATGAGGTGCACTATTGCTTAATGTATGGACTGTTTTTTGGTCAGTTGTGCCCAGTGTGCACACAAAGCTGACTCCGAGGTTTTTACAGCCAGTCAGGAATGGGCTCAATCCCGACACCTCAATCTCTCTGGATCACAGGCCTGGGGCTTTAGCCACCTTGTCCAGCTGTATGGACTGTAAATAACCCAGACAATCCGGTGATCAACACCATGTGCATCAGTTGGGATACGATGATACAAGTCAACCAAGTCAGCGAGGTTGACCACCAAATCTCTCTGGTCGATAAGCAAGTATTGCGTAGGCCGCAACTCTGTGAAATAGCCGTCACACTATAATCGAGTTACGATGCGGGTCATTTTATCACCAGAGTTGAGTTGAGTTGAGTTTTACGTCGCTGCTAGCAATATTCCATAAACATCAATTCAGGGGACACCTGGGCTTCACACATTGTAACCACGTGGGGGATCGAACCCGGGTCTTCAGCGTGGCGAGCGAACGCTATAACCACTAGGCTTCACCACTGTAAAGAACCTGAATATATGGTTCAAGTAAATGCTCAATTATCGTCAAATGAAAGTTCTTCAGTCGTCAAAATAATATATTTTACCTGTTATAGAGAACACAGACACAAGCGAGTTCATACTACGTCCCGCCAAAATGAAGTCATCTGTGCTCCGTTTCTTTCTTCCAGCAACGATGCCGACGAGAAGAATGATGACGTAGAACACCAACACAGCCACCAACCCTGGGATGTTAACTGCCATAACTCTTTGATGCTTCTGTTCTCAATATCTGTGGGGATATCAGACCAAGCAACCAATACTGATGAATATCATTATGACCAGCACATACGAACTATCGTTGGTCATATTTATTGGATTGTTCGGTCAGTTCATTATAAATTATCCATGCGCGCAACACGTGCATCGTTATCCACTGAAGCTATAGTAACGTGTTAGAGCAATTATTAATATGTCCTTTTCCAATCTGATTAAACACGGTCAAACCGTATTCATTCGTCCCTGTTGGGGTTGATTTATACACTAAAATAGAACAGAGAGCATTATAAATTTGTAGAGGTACAACACTGTATCATCGCGGACTACATCATATTGGACTGTTCACTTGATTAATTATATTGAGTCTGGTATCATTTTATACCCTATAAATTATAAGTGAAAACAAATTTAATCGTTTTACTGTAATTCGATAGCTGGAATGAATTGCGTTTATAACGAACTTTTCTGTCACGGAAATTTGTTATATATCATATTCGAAATGCTTACTGCATGTATGAACAACGGCTGTGGCGAACTGATACTGGTGGTCCTGTCGACATAAACGTTGCTCACTGTGCATTTCTGCATCACAATATAGAAAGAATCCGAGTTTGTCTCACTACTGGTGTAAACACATCATAGTCATCAGTATACCTGAGACTATTAGCATGCAGTATCAGTATTTGGTTGGAGAAAACTGATAGGGATGTGTTTAGGTTGAAAAAAGTGAATCTTCGGGCGTGATCTAAAGTTGCAGAAAGTAGGGATGTGTTTTCAGTTTGCGAATGCAGAGATGTGTTTTCAGGTGGAAGAAGTTGAGATCTGTTTTAAGTTGGATATTTTATTTTAGTTGGCGAAAGTGGTTTTTATTTAAAGAAACCATGAATGTGTTCAGCTGGAGAAAATGGGAATGTGTTTTTAGTTAGAGAAAGCAGAGATGTGTTTTAGTTCAAGAATGTAGGAATGTGTTTTCAGCCGGTGAAAGTATGGATATGCTTTAAGTTAGTGTAACTTAAAGTTTTAAGTTGGAGAATATAGGAATGTATATATGGAATATGGGAATATATATTTGGGGAAAATAGAGAAATATTTCATATTAAGTAAATTGAGATGTGTTTAAAGATGGAGAACGAAGTCGTGCTGGGGAAAGTACGGATGTTTATTATGATTTAGAAAATGAAGATGTGTTTTGGTGTGTCTGTAATATTTGGAAAAGTGTCCTCATTGTGACTTATAATACTTTGCCTGGAACATCATGAAAATCATGATATCGTGCAAAAGTATTGAGGATTTCGCTTATTTCGAGATATGTCAGTAACCCTTCAGCATCGTGGAGGGGTGCCAGGACCGTGACCGCTACTACCATTTCTGGGCAATACGTAGAAGAGGTAGCACAGTTGCCCGTGACTAGGCAATTCGCTTTGCATGCAGAGTTATGTCACTCGTTCTTTTGTGCTTATAAACCCAGTGCAGTAGAAATGTGATCGGCACGGACACAAATTCGACCAAACACCATAAAAACCAAGACTCTCAAACAGCTAGCAAAACATGCGCTTAAACGCGGAAAATTCAAGCAGCCAAAACACAATACCGGCATCAGAAAACCCCCTCCAAAAACACTACTGGCGGCACCTACTCGTATCAAAGGTATAATCATGGAATAACTATTTCTATTTTGTTTCTTTTTTACCTGTAGCAAGAAATTATCGTATATGACTGGTAACATCAGTTACTTACCTCGTCTAAATTCGTATATTCTACATATATATATATGTTTCTTACCGTCCACCCAAAGACAAGTGTAACTCTGAACCTTTTCCGCTTGTGAGAATTTTCAGGAGAATGATCTGTCGAAAATATAACCGACCCTTGTGAAGCGAGCGACTGACTGGTTCCATACCTTTGTCATTGCTAAGGCTGACCTGTTCTGCGGCTTAAGGTCCGGTCCACTGATCAGGTCAGTAGTTCATGGGTCTGACTAGAACACACTCAACAATAAATGATCACTGGCGTGTAAACATATTTGGTGACTCCAGTCCACACTGGATAAAGAATGGACAAATACACATGGCGACGCCATCTTAGACATTGAGTGTTCCTGTTGATACTCAGCTTCGTTGTCAACAGAACCCCATATGCCATTGCCGGCCGCTCAGCCAATAGGATCTGTTAGCTACAATACATGCATGCATACGTACCCGGGTTCGATTTCCCACATGGGTACAATGAGTGAACCCATTTCTGGTGTTCCCTGTCGTGATATTGCTGAAATATAGCTAGAAGCGGCATAAAATCATAACCACTCATTCACTCAGAGCATGTCCCCGCATCGTGGAGTTCAGCACTGTATAAGTAGTCAGTTATTATATTTTACGGTTGCTTCAATACAATTGATCCATCCGTAAAATGCCTCATCTTGACAACGTTTTTCCATCACGGGGTTATCGCAGATCTAAGATGTGTTGCTTGAACCACTTTTTTTCATGCTTTTCATTATTTCTGGGTAATGTACATACCGATTTAATATGTAAACGTTTTGGGGGCACAGCCTGAAAAACTCATTATCATCGGAGATGATACTGACAGGACAAGGAATATATATAAGAAAATACTTTCATCTTCGAGGTAGATACTAACTTACTCTATAGATATGACCTTATAATGTACCCCGGAGACATTATCTTTTCCCGAAACGTAGCGAGTCGAATCGTCACATCGAATTATCGACCATACGTCAGTAATTGTCAATAGTTCCACGTATGCTTAACTGCCTAATTTATTATGACTTTCTTTGACTTTCGACCTCAATATGTCTTCACTGAGTAAATTATTTCAACATTGAATAAAGTAACTGTAACTGTTCATTTAAATGTGTTGAAGTTTTGTTAAGGAAGTTTTAACAAAAAAAAACATTTAAGACGTTGCTAAATTCTCAGATAAAAATCAAGACGGAGCTTTGTAACCGAACCATTTTCTCAGTTCAAAATATGTTTAACTACTGCTTGGTGGACATGTTTGACAATTTGAATAAACAGTAAAAACCTCTTTTCAATATAATTCAAGCTCAGTCAGCCATCAGATCATATTAGGCTATTTCTATTACGATTTGGTCCATGTACGCTTAGTCTCTGAATGTGCATAATTTTGATGGTGACAAATAAACCCACTTAGATTGAACAGGAACCCCAGTGAGTTTTGAGATTCAGAACCAAGGGAATCTAGACCTGCCTTTAGGTCTTTAGCAGTGCAGGGAGGTCAAAGTGGCAGGGAAAGTAATGTGGTTCATACAGACCATAGATTTGCTTTATTTAGGGCATTATTATTGCAATTAGGGCAAGTCAGTAAGGAAAATATTGTGGTACAGGGACTATGAGACAGACTAATGTCAGATATTTCCAAACTATGCTAATATTACCCCTGTGAATGTATCCTCAGTTCCCACTAAACAACCCAAGAGGCTTGTGAGATGCTAGAACATAAATCTCGAACTCTCCTGCGCCCGGAGACAGAGGCATATTTCCCACTGCCACATGTGTACACACCACATGTGCTGCAGAACATTGCAAGGCAATACCAAAACGCTCTGACGTCAACTATGTTAGTCACCAAATTAAACTCCGCGACCCACTTGTTTAACCTCACATGTGATCTACATGTCGTGTCCAAGACTACATAAATCTATGACCATTATATTGTGTTTTTCGTCATGATGTGAATACTCAGTGACATCTGCAAATACAGAATAGAACAAGACTCGCATCCTTCCAGGTGTGAACGATCGAAACTGTGAAGAGAAGAGGTGTCAGGGTGAATTAACTGACGTCCTGAACAAAAAGGCACCATGGCAACGAAGTGAGATTGGCAACATACATCTGACTGTTGACATTAACTGCAAAGGCAAAAGAACTATCACATGTCACACGTTTGCAACGTTAGATTTAATAATGGCGGCCACGAGAATAGTGTGCGAAATACTTTCCAAATTTTTGCATCCCAGTCAGGCTAGGTATGCCTGAAAGTAACAAGCACACAAAATACGTCACTAGCCTGAAATTGTAATGTAGAAACTTAGCAGAAAGGTTACGAAAAGGTAAAATAACGAATCCAGAGAAGATGAGTGAGGGTAAATTAACCGACATGCTGAACAAAAAGATACCATGGCTACGAGGTGTGATGCGAACATACATCTAACTGTTGACATTCACTGCAAAAGCAGAAATATTTGCACCTGTCTTATGTTTACTGCATTAGATTAAAATGACGACTAGGAGAAACGTGTGAGACATGTTTTCCAAATTTTGCAACCCAGCCCAGCTAGCAATGCCTGAAAATTACTAGGCCACAAAATAATTCACTATTTCAATAATTTGAATGTAGAAATAAAACATAAAGCTTACGAAAACGTAAAATATCGCCAAAACAACGAAGAAAACACACGTCTGATATGCTCAAGTAGCTTAAATATATCATGAACAAAGTGGTAATATGATGAACATTTCGGGCCATAATCTTACATGATTTTAAAGTGTATTATAACTTAACTTAAAGTGATGCATTTACAAAATGATCCCAAATTCCCTAACCAGACAGGCCAGTTATTATGGATATTAACTGTTCTGACTGGATTTTTACTAGACACGGGCCAAGGAGTCAGTGGCTATATCTCTAACTGCAGGAGAAGAAAAACACAACAGCCAAGCGTCATTGCAAGAGAGGTAAAAAACTGATTGAGCATAGCCTGACAAAGCTGCGATTGTACTGATGCTTTTTTCTGCAAAGTAAAAGGACAAAAAAAAAGTTCAAAGTAACTCCATCAACTATCAGCTGATTATGAAGTATTTCTATCAGCGATGGAAAGTTTAATTTCCGAAACCCATCAAAATACATGTACATATGCACCATTAATACCTAATTAATATTGATGAATAATACGATTCGCACTTGAATCAATAAGTGAAATTTTTGTGACGTCACTTACAGACTGTCACTCAGAGTGTCGGCATTTTAAAACTGGACACAAACACCAAGGATTATATGCCCACTTGTTAGTTTTTGGAAAATAAGAACGTACATACACATGTTTGATAGTAGTTATGAATGAACAAACCCTGTGCATGAGTGAAATAGTGAGTATAGTTTTACACCGCTTTCTTTCTCTTCTCTTTATTCTTTACAATGGTGTGGACCATCGGCCTATGTACAATATGGTCCATACAATATACAGAAGCTTACAAATACGGCAAGGCTATATGGCGGTTTATTAAATAGTTATACATGTAGAGTTATAGTTATACATGTATACTTAATAGAGATACATTATTCCACGGTCAATAATATATAATGCCTAATTATACCCTCTATAGTAAATATGCATAAGACAGAGGCCATTGTACAACGTGGTGCCTACATTATACGAGAAGATATGCATGTGCGATACCATCGGTTATGCAGAATGTTTGTACAGGTGTGTCCAGGCATGAGAGATGTAAAATTACACAAATAGTAATGCATAATTTTACATTACAGGGTAGATATACAAAAAATTTAACGTACAGATTAGAATCCTAAAGAACATAGCAGACCACATGAAATGCTACCTGTTACAAAGCTACCCATAGAGGGCATCAAGACATAGAAAATAGGACGGTTCATAACCAATATTATCTGGGACAGATTATCATGGCATAGAGATAATGATTTTGCATCTTATACAAACACCTCCTTTAGGTCGGCGATTTACAGCATGGAAGATATATTCAGATCACCATCAATGATGTATAAATTTTAATTATACCTATCTGTTTTAAAATGGCATCGGGGCATGGAAGACCTAAAGCCGTTCTCAGCAGTATTCTTTCTCTATGGCAGCGAGTCTGGGCCAGAAAATCCAATGATCAACAGTATGAACATCCATTTATGCAACTGGGATATCAACCAAGTCAGCGAGTCTGACCACAGCAACCCCTTAGCCGCCTTTCACGACAAGCATCCGTTCTAACCCGGATCTTCATTGGTATATAAAGTGATGTCCACAGAGGTGACACCAAGCACGAGTGGTGAAAGTGGTTACAAACCATGACAATACCGGATTCGAACCCAAGAACAAAGGTTATTCGTACCTTTGATCTCAGCTCTGCATTCCTTCGCATTGGCCAAGGGTGCTTGAGCAGTTCAGTGTTAGAAGCATTCGCTCGTCACGCCAAAGACCCGGGTTCGATTCCCCACAATATGTGAAGTCCATTTCTGGTGGCCCCCGCCTTAATATTAGAGGAATATTGCTAAAGGCGGCTTAAACCTAAACTCACTCACACGCATTTCGTAAGACGTGCCCTTCCCCTGTTTCAAGATTACCTAAGTGCGTTTGTTGAAACGTTTACTTGCTGAACGCCAACACGCTGATATAAATAAGCCTCCATGGTACTATGTCATGATGTATTGATCCGATGCTTGCTCGGAATTTTTAATGTGTGTCGTGACTAACTTGTTATATGTCAAAACAACAGCTGTATAGATACAAGAAAATCCTTGTCAATATGTTATGTTGGGGGAAAGCACGTAATATTGAATTCTTCTAGTGTATGTATGTGAGTTTGTGTACATGACGGGCGGTTTCATGCTAGAGATGTTTCCACGTCTTTCCTAAGACAAAAGTCCTCAGCAGAATGTTCTCTATGGATTCAGGTATTGCATGTTCACCGAACGCGCATATGTTGCTCATAATATTGATCACCAGTTCAGAACAGCGTATATATACTGAGGGGAAAAATAAGGGATCACATGAAAGCAAAAGTGTTCCCTCGTTTCTTCCAGGTCCTTTTGTGTGATTCCTTATTTTTTTTCCCTCAGTCAGATTGTGGATTCAGCCATTTCGAGTCATTTTGTATAACAACAATCAATATTCTTCAGTCATTTCATGAAGTGTCATTTCATCCATGCACTCGAGCATTAATTAAGTACCACTCATTTCCATGCTATACGATTGTGTTTAACACAACACACTTGTCATTCATGGTATGGAAACCAAACACATGGTTATAATTTCGTTAACTTGAACCATCTAAATTGTCAATCCATCAACTATCAACAATGCTGCTACTTTCGGCTGTGATTTAATGACGGTCATGCGGGGGCACTAACAACGTTATCAATAATCATGTCCAAAACTATGGTCACACAGACAATGTCTGTGGTCCAACGTACACAAAGTTCTCAAAAAACGTTCCCTGTTCAATCCTAAGCCAACAGTAATGGTAACATCAGTGTTTGGTGTATTCACCCTCGCAAGGATAACTGCTGCAACCCTCTCCTCATGCTGGAAATCAAACGCCGAATGCGCATCTTTGGAATCCTCTGCCATTCCTCATAAAGAGCCTTGGCTAATTCCTGTTGATTTTGAACAGGTGGATCTCTTACTTGAACTTGACGCCCCAGATGTTCCCACAAATGCTGAATTGGGTTGAGATCAGGGTTTTTCGCAGGCCAAGGTAATCTGGCAACTGCGTTGCTCTGCAAGTATGCGATAACAGCTTTGGAACGAAGGGGCCTAGCATTATCGTCCATAAATACTGGCCGACTGGCGAGGGGGTGGTCATCAAAATGCGGAACAACAGCAGCTTCCAGTACTTCCTGTTGGTATCTCTGACCATTAAATGGTGATAAGATTCAGCTTACAGTCATAGGAGATACACCCCCACACCATTACAGAGCCATCGCCAAAGGGTTCAGCTGCATGGATCATCCGCTGTTGATAAGCCTCATTACTCCTTTTCAAAACGCGCCAACGGCCATGTGTAAGACGAAGAAGAAAACGGATTTCATCGGACCAATGGATCCTGCGCCATGTCCTCAGATTGTGGTTTTGCCGTTGCTTACCATGCCAAACGTTGAGCCTTGTGTCTGTCAGTGAGTAAGAGACGTCTGATTGCACGACGTGCACGGAGTCCCCTGTGTGTGAGCCACCTTCGGATGGTGCTGGTTGAGAGACGAACACCCACTCTCCATTGTTCTCTGAGATCTTTGGCATTGGTCATGGGCCTGCGTCTCACTAGGCGAACTAGGGTAGGGTCATCACGGGGAGTGGTCTCTCTCGGCCTTCCTGATCGTGGACGATCCTAGACGTAACCAGTGGCCGCATGTTTCTTTACAATGCGACTAATGACAGCGTGATTGATATTCAAGGCTGCGACAGGACAAACCAGCTTCATGCATACCATTTATCTGCCATCTGGTATTTTCAGAAAGCCTACGCCTCGGCATGTCCAAAACAGTTCACCTTCAGCACTGTTAACTTATTGATGCGTCGACATATAACTTTAGCATGAAAAGCATGCATTTGAGTCAGCACGTGGATTTCATGCTAACTGCATGTGTATTTAGATATAACTGGTTGACTTCTCTGTTTTGATACCTTTTTTGTTACAATCGACAGTTATTTTTGGTGGTGCTTAATTAATGCTCATGTGTATATATATAGTGGACAGGAGTGTGTGTGGTGGGTGCTCTGGCCACATCAAGTGAAAACAGGTGTAAATTCTTCAAAGCCAAGCTGCAACAGTTGCTGCCCTAATAGTTTTGCCTGTTAGGGACAACAAACGATGTTGAAATTGTGGTCCACTTGTGTAGGGTAAGTTATTAAGTGACATTTCATGAAATGACTGAAGTATTTTGATTGTTGTTCAAAATGAATCGAAATGATTGACCCCCTAAGTCATTTCACATCATGATCAATGTTTTAGTCAATTTACAAAATGACTGATTTCACAATCTGACTGTTACACATACAGACCGCTTAATGGTGCTCTCAGTGATAAAGTACCGCTGAGAGTGGCTTTTGGAGAGACGTGTCTGCGGGCGGGTGCGTGGGTGTGTACGTGCGTGCGTATGCGTGTTTTGACTCCGTTTTATATTCTATGTGTCTGTGTAAGTGTTTGTGTGTTTCTGTATGTTTGTGTTAATATATTTGAACTCAAGATGTAATTCATAACTGTTACGGTGTATACACCTTGGTGAAAAGATATACCCGTTCCGTGAGTATGATTTCACGCCCCATTTGTCAATATTAAAGGAATATCACGGCGGGGGACACCAGACCGTTCCGTATATAATCTGTCAGAGTCGGTGTATACTCAAATAAATTGTAATCAGAGAATGCTTAGTCATGAGGTTAAAGTTTTTGTTCGTTGCACCTCAGGCTATATTTTGTTTCCCAAACTGTCTCATGTTTGAAGGAGATTCTAGAAATTCGTTCGCCTGATATAAATGTTTTAACACTTTCTAATTAATCGTTGTATCATTCGCCATTCGAAAAAGGATGGCAGAAAAAAAGAAATTGTCGTGATATGGCTGTTCGCTAAACAGTGTGAGGCTATCCATTTAAAACGCCACATCCCTTAAAATCAATAACACAGTCGAACCGCCCACGTCGATTCTTGCAACAGTTGATAAATCTCAGAGTAGTGTCTGTAGTGCATCAGCTGCGAAATATCGGCGTTCGATCGGCTTTAATCCCAACCTTCGTCAGCATAAGCAGTGAAATAGGTTGTTTGATTTCGCACGTAAAGATCCGGGATCCGGGTTAGAACTGGCCTTAAGGAACCCATTCTTTTCGTAAGAGGCGGCTTAATGAATCGAGTGGTCAGACTCGCTGACTTGGTTGACACTTTTCGCTGTATCCCAACTGCTTAGACTGAGGCTCAAGATGTCAATCACCGGATTATCCAGACTATATATATTAACACTGATGATTAAGGCAGTAAACACCAATCAACAAAACATGGAGCCTGTGCTGAAACTTTCTTCATGTCACCTTCATTCCTCAAAATAAGGCCAACTGTATAGGCTATCTGACTATTGGTTTCTCGTCGACCTCCACATGTAAATTATATCTTTTCATTTACGCTAGTGGTATCTTCCACATCATCAAGGATCACTATCCTCTTTTTTTGTCCATTAATAGTAGCAAAGGGAACATCATCCCCTGAATCTAATCCATCAGTTCTATCGTGGACGGTTGTAAGTGTTACCCCTTTCTGTAGGACTTGACGTCAACTCAAAAGTCATTTTCAGCTTAGAATACCTGGTCACGTCAGTTTCTGAAGAAACTGGTATAATTATATTTGGTTTTAAGAGCGGTGTTTAACAATGGAGTGAGTGTAATTTTACG
Source organism: Haliotis asinina (assembly GCF_037392515.1). NCBI lineage: Eukaryota > Metazoa > Mollusca > Gastropoda > Lepetellida > Haliotidae > Haliotis > Haliotis asinina. The sequence goes on along the minus strand of NC_090286.1, from coordinate 29,356,151 downwards.
CCATTTTTACAGTATTCCAGAAATATCTTGGCAAGACACGGGGAATGGGCTTCAATCATTATACCCATGCGGGGAATCGAACACAGGTCCTTTTCGTGACCAACAAACACTTTAACCACTCGGCTACCCCACAGCACATGCATCAATGGAGAGGTGATTGAGTTTAGTTTTACATCGCACTCACCACTATTCCAGTTATATGCGGTGGCAACAATTCAGTGATTAACAGCATGAGCATCGATCTACATAACTGGCATACAACGACATGCGTGAACCAAGTCAGAGAGTCTGACCGTCCGTTCCCTAGAGTCGCTTGTTACGACAAACATCGGTTAGTGAAGATCAGTTCTATCTCAGATCTTCACGAATCAACAATGGAAAGGAATGCATTTGGTGTGTGCGAAAAATGTTATGGTACTCAAGTAAACTACGGTGTTGTTGTGGTGTGCCAGTTTAATCTTGGGGTAAAATGCGATGTCAAGCAGATCTTAAGCCATAATCGCACAGAGCGAGTGAGTTTAGGTTTACGCCGCACTCAGCAATATTCCAGCTATACGGCGGCAGTCTATAAATAATAGTGCCTGGACCAGACAAACCAGTGACCAACAACATGAGCATCGATCTGCGCAACTGAGAACCGATGACATGTGTCAACCAAGTTAGCGAGCCTGACCACCCGATTCCGTTAGTCGCCTCTTACGAGTATAGTCACCTTTTATGGCAATAATTGCACTGATTGTACTTATAAGGATGCCAGGAAACCTTGTTGGTCAGTTAAACAGAAAGTTATGACCGTGGGTGAGAATCCCAAATTTCGCCCTGATAATGCTTCTATGCTTTCTGTTTCTTTAAAGATAAATAAACGTTACACATGTCAAACATCGGAATTATTTGCCTTGTATAGTCGGCATGCTGTTCTCAGCAGCGTTAAAAGGTATCCACTCACTCACAGATTGACAAAGGGTCTAGGGCGGTTACATGTGTATCGACAGTGTTCATGCTATCAACCGCTATCAAATTCGATTAATCACAGGCCTGGATAGCTTAAGAATTATGGTGTCCCGTCCCCCAAACCTCACTCATTCACACGTCAACCCCCTCACTCACTCAGTCTCTCACTCATCCACCTACTCACTCACCTACTCAACCATTCACTCAGCCACTCACTCAGGCAAGCTGGAAGCACTGACAATGGCCAGACGCAACTCTCCAGACACATTGTACTAACAAGCATGTGCACACTGACGTACGGTTGAGACCTGAACAAATTCAGTTTAGACAGACGCTGTTCAATACTCCAGCTGCTCATTATTGACAAGAAATATCGGACATGTGTAAGCCGTAATTACTCTTATAAGTGTGTGACACGTATTTGAGGAATACAAAAGCTGTCTACACCTCCCTCAAATGACGCTATCAAATTCCCCATAAACAACAGGTGTTCAAGCGTTTGTATTGACGTTGTTGAAATATGATCTTTATCACATTAGAAAATCACTATATTCCAGAGATCGTTTCAGCATAGAATTCTCTGTGTCGCTTTTTAATTCAGTAGTTGTATTAATTATATTACGCATTTGAAATAACTGTCACTTCCATGTTGTTAGTACCTGCAGCTCCACTGAATATCTTTCAATAAAGTGAAAATGGATTTATGTTGCTTTTGGCAATATCCTATCAATGGACACAAGAAATTGTCTTCAGATATTGTGCTTGCGTACCCGCGGAATCGAATAGGGGTTTTCGGCATCACATGCTGACCCAAGGCTACCCTCATTGTGCACCGCTGTTACACGTATGAAATAACGGGTTTGAATTGGGCTTAGGAAAATGCTGTTGAAGAGAAATACAGTTGATTCAGCACAAAGGGGTGGTCGTGCTTACAATATCAATGTTTATTTGTGTGGGGGTTTGGTTGTTGTTTGTCCGATTGTTTCTTTTTCTTTGATTTGTTGTGGGTGTTTGGTTGGTTGGTTGGTTGGTTGGTTGGTTGGTTGGTTGGTTTGGTTTGGTTTGGTTTGGTTTTGCATTTTTGTTTTCTTTGGTTTTTGTTTTGTTTTTTGTTTTTGTTTTTGTTTTTTTTTTGTTTTTTTTGTTTTTTGTTTTGTTTTGGGGGGTTTTGGGGGGGGGGCATAACAAGTCCTAGTTATCCGTCCATTGGTGTTTACAAACCTAGCAAGCATGGTCCTAGGAGAGATTACGTGACAAGATATCTTTATCTATAAACATGTCACGTCGGAAATGAATTGCCGATATCCTGCGAGCTTCAAACATTTTCTTTTTCTTGAACACTAATCGGAAACTTTAGATTCCAAGATCCAAGAACATTCTTGACACTGGTAAGACTGATACCAGTAATTCTGAGACATGTTGCCAATAGCCATTCCTGTTGTTATGTAACTGGCATATTTCAGTTCCTGAACTTTTTACCTTACGGAACGGTCGTTCAACTTCAGTGGTGATAGTGATGTTTCGTTCACATCAATTTTTACTTCTGGAATTTATAGATTACTTAATAACACGTGTATTTAATAGACTGGGATTCTCACAATGAAGTCTGCTTTGAGACGCGATTTCCATGGCGATGAGAGAGTTTCGTCACAATTCAGTTTCAAAATGATATCTTCACACCGCATATTAGGAGTCACGAACCACGTTTCCTGGTATGGTCGACCCAGGGGCAGATTTTCAACATTGTTTTCAAACCAACATTATTTTCAAACTCACGGAATACTCGTCAACAGCTGCAGTTCTGAAAACACACGCTGTTTATGCATATTGTAAATGAGAAAAAGTATTGACAATTTTCTGCCGCACGTTCATCTTAACCTATACTTCACACGTACATCGTACCTGTCACTCTTGATTACTTTAGGTATTAGGGCATAGAGCTATTCCCCTGGCCATCAGAATACAAATCAAAATTGTCTGGCATGCGATATGAAATCATTTATCACAGAAACCATAAAAGGATTGTCTTCTTTTCAAAGTAATATTTTCACACTTATTTCGTTGCTTTTCAAACAGTTTCACTCATATTTCGTTGCTTTTCAAACAGTTTCACTCATATTTCGTTTCATTCTTAATATGTTATCTCGTGGGATTTTAACTTTCGAGAAACTCGTCCCACATAACGTGGTCCTGTCAATATTTAACCACACTGCCTCGCGTTCGTGAACGTAATTCGGTATAAACTCCACTGATCCAACACCTTGTATACTATCGCTTTAAGCATTCATTACCAGTTCTAACGATGGATATCTCAAGGGGTTTCTATGGCAGATCTAAATCCGTTATAAACGCCCACTCGCCCCCTTTATCTGGTGGAATGTATATTCAGCTGTCATTATTCTTCGATTCCTTGTGTGCGCATCTCAAACAGAATAGAGCCTATTGTCTGTTAGGTCGATCATATTGTGGGAATCTTCCGAACTGTCATTCATACAAAACTGCGAAATCGATATATTATTTGGAAATTCTGATCAATGGTCTGATGAAGAAGAATCGGTAAATCATCACAAGTCTAATGGATAACAGATAAAGAGACTAATGGATAACAGATAAAGAGACTAATGGACAACAGATAAAGAGACATGCAGATTTGGGGAAATGAAAATATGATTAGCATCCTAGATTTCAAACTTCTCATTTCGATACGGACACATCCAAACTTCTCATTTCGATACGAACGCATATATATATATATATAGTCTGGTTCATAATTATTGAGAATTTTTCTTCTTACTTTGACCTATCCTAACACCTCAACTGATTCACTGATACTTAAAACTAAGTAATGGTATAAGGGAGGTAACTCATCTTGGCCTACTGAGTATAGTACAATTAGAGTTACCTCCCCTGAATTTGTAGCAGACGCCATTTTCCTCAGCACTGTCAACAATGTCTGCTGAAGATAAAAGAAGGTTGATTTTTGAGTTGTGTAATCAAGGAATTGATTATGTAAATACATTGGCAGAGAGAACAGGAACTCCTCTTTCTACTGTGTATAGGATTAGGAAGAATTTTAAAGAGGGAAAGGATTTTGGGCACCAGAAAGGAGCAGGGAGACCCAGAAAATTGGACTTCTCAGATCGCGTCCGGCTGGGAATTTTAGCGTCTAAAAAGCAAAGGGCAAGCATCTCCAACATCAGGTATGAAATGATAGAAAGGGGATCAACAGTTGTATCAAAATCTACAGTTAGAAGAAATTTGATTGATCTTGGATGGGAGAAAAAGACTGGAATTCCTTCTCCTCTCATGAGACAAGAGCATAAAGACAGGCGTGTTGAGTGGTGTTTGGCACATGAAAACTTTGACTGGGAAAATGTGATTTTTACTGATTAAAGCTCAATATGGGTATATCCCAATAATGTGAAAATATGGACAAAATCTGCGTCAGCACCGTTGTATCGACGACCTAAATACTGCCCAAAGTTTCATGTATGGGGAGGGATATCCTTATTAGGAACGACCCCGGTGTTTGTGTTTGAGGGAAATCTGACAAGTCAACGCTACACTAACATATTAGATAATTTTCTCCTTCCAAGTGCACATGTGTTTTATGGAAATGACTGGATTTTGCAGCAAGATAATTATCCTAAACACACCGCAAAACATGCCAAGCAGTGGTGTCAGGAGAAAAATGTGACTGCATTACCATTTCCTGCATATAGTCCTGACTTAAATCTCATTGAGAACATTTGGGGGATGATGAAGGAATGTGTGAATCAAAAGGGGTTGACAAAAATTGAAGACATGAAGAGAGAAGTGGTCCGATACTGGGACAGCATAACTCACGAGACACTAACCTCTCTGATAGGAAGTATGCCTACCCGTCTTAGACTGTGCCGTGAAGCTCAAGGAGACTTGATAAAATATTAAATTGTTACCTACACAACATGAAAAGGTCAGTTCACTTTCACAATACATTCAATTTTATCTGATTTGTTCTCGTTTAATAATATGAAATGCTTTAGGTATTCTCAATAATTTTGAACCATACTGTATATCACAGAGATGCTCTATCGGCGACGTGTCATGTGATCTTACTCGCCACGGTATGATGTTCACGTTGTTGGCTTCACGTTGTTGGCTTCTTAATAGTACGTCACTAAACCACACCACTAACACCACTAAATCTTATCACTAGCCAACACCACTAAACACCAACACCAACAACACTAAACCATGTCACTAATCAACACCACTAAACCATGTCACTAACCAACAACACTAAACCATGTCACTAATCAACACCACTAAACAACACCACTAAACCATGTAACTAACCAACACCACTAAACCATGTCACTAAACAACACCACTAAACAACACCACTAAACCATGTCACTCACCAACACCACTAAAGAACACCACCAGCACCACTAAACCATACCACTAAACCGTTTCACTAACGAACACACCTAAACCACACCACTGAGTAACACCACTAAACCATATCACTAACAAAAACCATTTACACGCCACAAACCAATACCACTAGCACTTCACTACTCCAATAGACCACAGCACTAGATAACACTAAACAACATTACTAAACCACACCATGAACCCACACCTCTTAACCATATCACTCAACACATCACTACAACAGGAAACTAGTCAGCACCATTAACCAGAGTGAGTGAGTGAGTTTAGTTTGACGCCGCACTCAGCAATATTCCAGCTATATGGCGGCGATCTGTAAATGATCGAGTCTGGATCAGACAATCCAATAACCAACAACATGAGCATCGACCTGCGCAATTGGGAACCGATGGCATGTGTCAACCAAGTCAGCGACCCTGTCCACCCGATCCCGTTAGTCGCCTCTTATGACAAGCATAGTTCGCCTTTTATGGTAAGCATGGGTTGCTGAAGGTCTATTCTACCCTGGGACCTTCACGAGTCTCCATTAACCAGAACCTCTAATCAATGCAAATTGATAAGCATTAAACTCACAGCACACTATTGAATGTCATACCATACCGCACCATATTATACCGAATGGGGATCTCGTCTCGTTATCTCTCAAATAAACAAATCATACTCCATTCTACTCAGAAATCAAATAAATGTCAAGCATAACTCTATCGTATTTGCATAGCATTTGATCATACCAGCATTTGATCATACCAGCATTTGATCATACCAGCATTTGATCATACCAGCATGGAACAAAATCAACCTACACACAGTTCATAAGAAAACACACTATTGTGACATACTCAAAGACGGTCAATGCAAATCAACGTAGAAACTCACGCAGATAAACAGAAAAACGTACACAGACTTCATGCCCTTTTTTAGCCTTCTTCATCTGGAACAAACTCTGCAGCTCAACGACAGCAGCATCTCAAACACCTGCGTCCTCTTAAACATTTTGCTGCAGAGAGACGTCACTGAGACGCTTCAGCTTCCGGTTCTCATGGATCGGTCTCAGTAAACGTGTTCAGAATACGTTGTTCAAGACATTGTTTTGCTTATCACCTAGTAGTCTTCTCACAGTCCCCAGCATCACACCGTTATCCCTAGTGCCTTGCTCTCCCTGCAATACTAATGCCCTAAATTAAGCAAGTCTAGATTTTTCACAGCTGCTGAATCTCCCAAATCACAAAGGATACTTTTCAATTTTAATGGGTTCATTTGTTATTTTCAAAGTTAAAATATATTCAGCGTTAGTCTGATCACCAAAGTAAACAGACTGGCATTCCATGGACGTTGTTCTTATTTTGGCATATGAAATCGCACATTGTTATAAAATTTTATAAGGTGTATTTCGTGTCTGCCAGTATAAATGGGATGCCATTATTAAGTCGAAGCGTTAAGTGAGAGTGGGTATTCCACTTTGATCAGTGCGCGACGGATTACAGGTCTCAGGCGTTTAAACTTCTGTGAAATATATGTGTACCAATATGGTACTGCCAAACCAAAAAACAATATATACATATATATAATCCGGGATTCGAACCAGCGACCACTGGAAGCTAGTGTCCACAAGGGACGCAACTCTTGCAGCGACTAAACGACTGCACCATGAATAGACAAAGGTACGCGATGGAAGATTTCGTTTGGAAATGGATTAAGGAGTCGATATGGTCTTTTTTGTGTTTACTTTTTTTAATGAAATAGCCCATGAATGCATAATAGTAAGTAGGCCAGAGAATCTCTCAAAATTCAAATACCAATTATGAAGAAACGTTGGTTTGCCGTACCATTGCAAATTAGCATTGGTTTTTATGGCTATTATATGAGAGATTTCGCTTGGCAGTGCGTGCCCATCTTCATTAGAAGTGCTTTCTTTCAAGAAACAACGCACATCTATCTTCTTCTGTTCTAAGTCGGAAAACTACCAAGTCGATTCTTTCTGGAATAACCAAAACCACTCTCGATGAAAAGCTGAAAGGGTTTCTTCCTTGTATTACTACAAAACAGAACACCAATTACCTTAGTCTGCATTATTACGCTTAAATACTTGTCCACGCCACGGCTTAAGTACATGACCGTTCCATGGTTCTAATGTTACAGCGCGTTTGAACATGGCTATAAAGCGATTGTCCTCGTGGGAATATTTACAAAAATAGGATATCAAATATTTGAAAAGGACTTTAGTATTTACAGAGTGCCAATAAACCCCCAGAAAATAATTATCCACAAAACCCAAACAACACATACAAATCATTAAAACAAATGGGAAACCCGTGTTCCATGCAATCAAATTATTTTTATGCCTTGTAATGAACAAAGCCGACAGCTTTGAACCCCTGCTGATGCCAGACTACTGAAAAACTACCCCCACCCACCACCACCCCTTCCCGATCGCTGTAATTAATCGATACACATCAATAAAGTCATCAATGCTGATCGATCGATGATAGAAGCCAGGCGCAACAGATGGCTTCAGGACTGAATCAATGCCTATCACTAGAGCCGTTGCTCTCCACTCCTTAACCAGTTCGATGGCTGGTCGAGTGAGGTTGTAGCAACGCAAAGATTTGGTTGCGGATTTTACCAAACGCCTTGGTGATCTCGGAGTCCACTTGAAAGGTAAGAATAAATATGTCTCGGTTGTTAAAGATCAGAGAGCCTGCGTCGATCCTAGGATACTCTGGAGACCCAGCATCCGGCTTCAAGAACCTGTATTCTTCGTTGTATAATTAATTGTTTAATAGACATGCCGATGTGGTTTATCAGCAATACGGTCACCGTTCATTTACAATGGCCGTGCGTAATTCACAGTGTTTTCACAACAGATTTACGTGCTGCAGCATATGGTAAATTATAGATAGACGGGCGCGTAAATGTATTTCGCTTCACGTGTAACAGTCTCACCTCTTCATGTAGTGAGTATATGCATTATGCGCTGGTTTCTGCTTTGTTTAGCGATGAAGGTAGACAACGGATGTTGAACGGATTTCAACAATGAAACCGCTCTGTTGCCAACTCATCCGTTCCACTTAAGCGTGATATAAACATTACCAGCCTGCTGATTAAAAAACGTGCAATCCGTTATAAATGAAATTAAGGAGCGGCTTACAGGCGTATTCCCACTGATTGTGACAGACACTAAAAACTATACTGAACTGCTGTAGATAACGAGGAGCGTTCATCTGTGAGACGGAGGTTTTCGAATAATTTCAGTATTTAAAGGTATTTTAGGTTTCATTAGGGTTTCAGCTGGTCGTGGGAGTGAAGCCGGAAGTGATGTAAGGTGTTTACCAGGATTTTTAGGAGGATGACATACCATACACCAGGATTGTTAGAAGGGTGACATACCATACACCAGGATTGTTAAGGAGGCAGACATACCATACACCAGGATTGTTAGGAGGCACACATACCACACACCAGGATTGTTAGAAGGTTAGCATACCATACAGTAGGACGAAATGTCGACAGGATTGGATCGATGGTGTTTTTGTGGCTAATTATCTGTTACTTAGTTTGAGGATCATGAATACTTTTGTTTTGTTTATGAAATTGTTACTGTCTTTACTGTGAAACAATATCCAAAAACTATTTATGGTCCTTAGTATTATTTAGGTATTACACTTCTTATGGACTATTATATGAGTAAGTGAGTGAGTGAGTGAATATGTTTTTAAGCCGTCTTTCGCGATATTCCAACATCACCCCTGACACCAGAAATGGGCTTCACACAATGTCATTGTGACCGTGTTCCCCACAAAACGTGTCCCGAGCGAAGGCTTTAACCAGACGGCTACCCCACCGCTCTATAAGCAAGTGTTATTATAGCAAACGCTAGTTCGAAATGATAGCACTTGCTTATAAATGTCGTCAGTAATATTGAGAGGCATAGGTATGAGGTATTCAGTATATTGATGTACAAGTTAACAAGTAATCGTTATTTGTCTAAGGGTACGTGTTTCATAACACTGTACATTAAATGGAAACAGATGATATAAACACATTATTAAAACTTATCTCAGTGTATAGTTAGTGGGTTTTGTTGGCTGGTTGGCTGGCGTTGTTTAGTTAGCTGGTTGGATGTCATATTGGTTGGCTGAAATTCTGGCTTGTTGGCTGATTGATTGGTTGGCTGGTTCCCTGGCTGATTTGGTGTGTGGTTAGCTGGCTGGCTGGTTGGTCAGTTGGCTGGGTGACTTGGTGTTTGCTTGATTTGGTGGCTGGCTAACTGTCTGGCTGGTTGGCTGGTTGGCTGGTTGGCTGGTTGACTGGCTGGTTGGCAGGCTGGTTGGGTGGCTGGTTGTTTGGTTAGCTGGCTGATTTTTTAAATGGTCAGTTGGCTGGCTGTTTATTAGGTAACCTGGTTGGTTGTCACTGTTAGCAGTATTCCCTCCGTTTGACCACTAGCTGTCAATGGCCGAGTGTTATAATTAGTCAAAATAAAACAATTCTTGATATTAAGTTCAATACAGCGTGTAAACAGCGAATATTAACTCGTCTATTATACTGCATACACTGGAACATCCGTTGCCATGGCAGCGTCAAGAAAGTGACGTCAGTACATCTTTATCTCTCAGTTACCTCAATCAGCTTTTCCTATCAAATTTGAACAATTTCCTTGGAATGCTATGAGCATCGCGACAAGCGAGACTATGTCAGCCAAAGCGCCTCGTTCAGATAAGGGAAATGAGTATAAAGACACTGGTTAAATCGAGGTTTGGATGGATTGTGATGAAACATTACAAAGGCTAATCATCAGTAATGGATACATCAGTAATGGATACTACGGCAAGCGTAGTAATTATACCTATTCGGGAACCAATATGGCTGCCCTGAAGACATTTCCAATTCAGACTGACTGTACAAGAAATATCGAATGACACTGGTAACGTCTTGATAGATATACCGGTAGTACTGACATTTGATAGTACGCGATAGTGGCGGATGATGCTAACAGCCTCTCTAAGGTTTCATAGCATCCATGAAGGAACTAATAAGGATACGGAGTACCTTAATGGACACCGCCCATTCAGATCGTAGAACTGTACTGTGTTTTATACGTTCTTGTCAACACACGCTGTAGTATATATAAAGATTCCCGGCGATCATCTGAAAATAACCCTTTTCTAATAAGCATACGTCTGCATCGGCATTTAGATAGTGATGAAAAAATTCGCTTTTCTTGCACTGTTGGAATAAAGCCTTATTATTATGAAGATAATCTGAACCTCGAAACTATTTTCGTAATGGAGAGAAATCCGCAAATAGAATCCATTGTTCGTTCTTGATATAAACATTTGTTTAGGAATCACGTTCAAGTAATGACGATAGCATGGGCTCGCCAAATGGTGCACACGTCATAACCACATGCAAAGGCTTGTCAATTGTTCACCTGAAAAAAAAACACGAGAACTTATGGTACAAGTTATAATATGAGGGTAAATCGAATGCTGTATCCCCTATCAAAACGTCTGAGCAAGAGTCTTTGTAGTAAGAGCATAACTGACTGTACTTCAAAGCTGATCAAATAGGTTTCGATATTCAATGAGAGCTGTCAGCAAGTTGGATTAGTCCTTCTGATGATGCAGTCTTGTGGATATTGCTGTCACTCTGAATATTGTGCATAGACTGATAAATGCAACCCAACGGCAGGGTCCTGATCCACAACTCATTCGTAAAGCTACAACCTGCCGGAACTCCACAGTTAACGATAGACGTACGAATGGCGTTTGGATCAGGACTCTGGTCTCATAGTTGTTTAAGCAAATCAGCGAGATGATGTTGGTTATTTGACCATTATTCAAGGTCACCCATCATAACTTGTACATCTCAGATAAATTCCTTGTTTTGATCTGCAAAAAAGTGAAGACGCTCTGACTCGTGTGAAGCAAAAGACCAACAACGGGATGTGCACTTGCAGATAGTGGGCATAATTACCTCTCTCCTGAGAATGTACCCGGAAAGATCCCGGTTAGAATTGATCTACAGCATCTCATGCTCGATAGGGATGTCATGCTCACTGACTTTGTTGACACTTGTCATTATATCCCAATTGTTCAGATCGATGCTGGTGATGTTGATCACTGGATTGTCTGATCCAGACTCGATTATTTACACACCGACGCAATATAGCTGGAATGTTGCTGAGGCCAGCGTTAAACAACCAACCAACCAACCAGCCTGCAGTCTCCACTCAGTAATGCAGATGATGTATGGCTGATAAGTGCGTTCGTGTAATCTGTGTCACAACAGCGTAAACCCCAGCTGCAGTTTTATTAAATGACGTCAGTTACCAGGTGTTACCTATGGTATTAACATACATGTTTTTGTAATCTATCCTATCAAGGTGTTTTCGCAAGAGAATCTCAAGACGCTCCATGCGATATAGTAAAAAAGAAAAGGAATGTTGAAATGTGCTAACGGACAATGTTTCATAGGATATTAATGAGTGAATTTATGATGACCGATGTGCCTGTTATCACAATGGCGCTCATTTATACTGAGAGAAACAAATAAAGGATGACAGGAAAATTGAAGTGTTCCTTTCATATTTTCCAGTTGTCATCACCAGCTTTGAATAGCCCTCTGGGAGAAATACTAAGATAACAAACAAAGGAACACTGCCATGAAGTGGTGTTCCCTTACATATTTCACTCAGTATCGTTTGGTACTGTGGGGATTAGGGGTCAGAATACGCCTGACTGTCTTTGACGGTTTTAAGACGCCACCAAGTGATAGGTTTATTGCTTGTCATCGTGCCCGGATGACGTAGATGGTTGCGTGGGTAGAAACGTTTGCGATTTTGCAAATAGCAAGGACCCTTTGGAGCTAAAATGGAAGGCTGTCAATTAGGTGATGACAATTATCCTGTTTCAAGGAGTATGTGTTGCATCGCCCTTGTTCCATCAGAACAAAGACTTCATCTCCATCTTACATTACCTCATCCAGGGGCAATTTGTAAGTTACTCAATATATATATAATATGTGTGTGTGTGTGTGTGTGTGTGTGTGTGTGTGTGTGTGTGTGTGTGTGTGTGTGTGTGTGTGTGTGTGTGTGTGTGTGTGTGTGTGTGTGTGTGTGTGTGTGTGTGTGTGTGTGTGTGTGCATGAAGGTCGCCTCCGGAAGACTTAGTGTTAAAAGTGTCAATGCTCATTAAAAGCATGTAAATATTCAGTAGACATACAATTATAATGTATGTCTGTCCTTATAAAAAAATCTATCCTACCTTCACATTAACATGAAACTAATGCTTAGGTTGGGTGTGTAATGTTTTTGCTATAACTTAACTTTTTCAGAGCCTTAAATACCATGCTTATATCTCCTGACCTACTTCTATGAAAGTGCCTGGTGTCAGTTTCCAAAATCAATATCAAAAAACACCTGCGAGGGAAAATCATTGAAACGACGTCAAATTCTCACGATCGCTACACGTTAAAACATGCACAAAAATGTCAGATATTGGGGAGGTAATGGATCAATGTCTAGTCAGCCCCTTACCACTAAAAAAGCACATGTGTTTAACTGGGAATGTATCCAAGAAGCGGCAATCTGGTATCTGGTATCTGGTATCTGGTATCTGGTATCACCGAAATTTAGTCTACACTAATTGACTGTTCTATGGATAGATCGATTGACAGCGTCACTCTCACAGTCAGATATCGGAGGCTATATCATAAAGGACGCTGACCCTCGAGGGACTTTTCTAACACTACATGGGGAAGAAACAGTTCATATTTCAAGCCCTGAATTAAGATAATTAATTAACTAACTTAACTGGACATATATGCAGACATTGTTGGATATTTCGGCACTTGACTGACTTCCCAAGTCTCGCCTGCACATCAACAACACAGCTGTTCCATTGATCCAGATCGGCGTCACCTTCAGCGTTATGTAATCCTGGGCCATGATCCGCTGAGGTCGGAGGCAGTCGTGGGTGAGGTCGTGGTGAACGATGGAGATAGTGTAGCTGACTTCGCTTTATGTCGGATGTTAAAACACGATCGCCAACTGTGAGTGAGTTTTTATTGAGTTCAAAATGGTGACTGTATGTCGATATACCTTTGTTCCTATTTTACATATCGCAGTACACACGTTGGAGTATTGTCTATATAACCACCTGTCACTCATAGCTTTTATTATATCCATTATGTATATATGTTTGTTATGCTGGTAAACATGTCTTGGAGTGTTTGTTGTGCTGGTAAACGTATTTTTATGCATATTTATATGTAGTCATAGAGATTTGAGCGTGCATACATAACTGTTTAGCTGAAAATGATGGCACATAGGCGGATTTGGAAAGGTGTGGTGTGGTGTGCAGGGGTGTGCGTCCCGCCCCGCGGTGAGTGGTGTATAAGGACTTACACTTCAATTGACAGATTTACGTTCTTATATTTACACTGCTGTCACAGTTCTGTTAACGATATGGGAAAAATGAGTCGTCGATGTCCAATTGCTATATGGCTGGAATATTGTTAAAAAAGATAAAGATAAAGATAAAGATAAAGATAAAGATAAAGACGTAAAGATAAGTAGTGTCTTCAACCTGAAACCTCAGTGTTAAATTGTCATGAAACCAGGTCAATATGTCCTAACCTAGACATGCTAACAGTACTTTAAATCCATTATTGATAGCTAATGATCTTCATTTTTTCGTATTCATCAAACGTACTTCAAAAACATGTTGTCAAAATAATAAACAAGAAAAGATAATAGCTTTTGGCCATGAAATAATTGACGTATAGAAGAAGGGTCACACAAAGTAATTTATTGTTCATTCATGTCTGCAATCTTAATAATATAATAGGTTGCCAAGAGACAATATCTGCACAAACAATGGCGATTGAATTTCGAGGAGATTATAACATTTAGACGAGGCTACAGTTTCAGTATTTTGACACGTCGCCAAGAGACAATATTTACATATATAGACCGATGTTAATAATTCAGACTCATGGCATATTCAGAGAGCTAAAGTATACGATTTCAATGCTCGACACAAAGGCTAACATAAAGCTGTAGATTCGCAATTAGTGAAGAATACGTTGCCATACAATCTAAGTGCCTTAGCTCTACAACCACCTTCCTGACCGCTGGTCAAGACGGTATACTAAACAGCAAATGAGACGCAATTTTCGAAAAATTAAATCTCATAAAATTAAGCGTTCATATTGTATTCTATTTTCAACCTTGACAAAAAATACAGATTTGCGTTTCTTTCGCTATTCAGTATATCTTGTCAGCGAAACCTGAGGCCTTTAAATGAAAACATACAAGTCTTGTTCTCTTGTACAGTAGTGACCTTCACTGGACTGCTGACTTTAGCTGATGTCAGTCAAACCCTAGTCCATTAGAATCGCGCGATGCTTTAATACAGTCACCTCAATTAGACAATCTCCACTTCAGCATTTCCATCTTAAATATATTTTACAGTGCGCTCTGGGTTACCAGTAAAATGTCCAAAATAAATCAGAATACAAAAATTATTGTCAATGTAAATTGGACATTTTCAATTTTTAGAATTAAATGAGAGCAATGAATGACACGACATTACTCTAACTTGATTATAGACTAAACACAGTCTACATGTATCTAAATCATACGACGGGATTAGCGGAGGCGGTTCCAGAAATACATGTTCTAAAACCGTACGCTGACCTGGGTGCATGTTTACAAGATTCCCCACGTATATTGATTGACAGGCATTATCACGCGCCACGCGCCACGCGCCTTGTCCAATACAACAAGGTATTTATGTTTTGTGTCCACCATCTGCAGCGCGATATTGGCAGTAAGAATAAAAAATAAAAGGGACCATGATAATAATTTTAAGATCCAGGTCTGATTCTCCACATGGGTACAACGGGTGAAGCCCATTCCCGGTGTCCCTCGCCTTGATGTTGCTGGAATATTGCTAAAACTAAAACTCACTCACTCACTCACTCACTCACGCAAGTGTTGCTAATGTTTATAACGAGTGACACTTTTTGCATTAATATATCAGTACTCTTCATTGTGTGGTGCACAATATATTTGTATAGTTGAATCGATTTAGTTAGCAGTTACGAGACAACCGAACTTTCGGGTTATAGGATTATATATTTGCAGGTTAATGGACCCACTTGGATTAACACGTAAGAGGTACCATAACAGAATTTATTAATGAAACAATGAGGAACGGCACCAGCTTCGGGTGGCTTATAGACAAGTTTGGGTTTAGAGGAATATAATGGCATAATATATCAGAATAAGTCTGATTAGACAACGGAGAATGTTGGGTCGACATTGACAGATACTCGGTTTGGGCAAACAGCTATCCTAGCAGGATATTTCATTAAAAACTATCACCATCGCTATCTAGGTCAGCTGAACGAAGGTGTGAAACGTCAGAAAGGTAGGTGGTGATCTTTCACAAACAGGTATAATTAGCGGCATTCGTGACAGGTGACAGGTGACAGGTGATGTTCGCCGGATTTAAAACTCGTGAAATGTGTTAATTCGTATCCGTGGAAACGTAATCCTTCTGGGCCCCAAACCATAGATCTTGACAAATACGTAGAGGAGGTTTGATGTAATTACCGAACGTTGTTTGAGTTTAGTACACCATGATGTGGCCTCAGTTCTTGCTGACTAAGGTTTCTAATATTGAGAGGGTTCGGGTGATCCTGGCACAGTCGGTCTGGTAAGATTCATCATTAGCTCAAGGCCCCTGTCCCCTCTACACGCAGCCCAGACAGCGAATGGGACTTCTTCCAAGAAGCGCTGCCTAGTCGAACCCACCAAGAACTTTCCGGAGAATATGAAGGCTCCCCAACACTGCAGCCATCTACATTAGCCATAATGACATTTTGAATATACCGGGTCAAAAGGTTTTATCCCACTGGAACCAGGGTAAATACGTTAAGTAAGTTATATGACATGGTTGACCAAACAATCCAGAATTTAACATCACGAGCATTGATCGATGGAACTGGGTTACAGTGTCATGTGTCAACCACCTGATTCCATTAGCTGCGTTTTGCAACAAATCATAGGTTGCCGAAGACCAATTCTAGCCCGGATCGTCACGGGTTTGGCTCGGTTACAGAGCTGGTATAAGCTCACTGTGATGAAATCAGACGGACTTGTTTGTTTATCATGCTATCAACCTCTCAACCTCCCACCCCATTTCTGATTTCCATATTTCATTTATCCAACACTCTGTCAAGCACACGTCAATCCTGAAGCATAAATGCCACAAGATAACATCCCCCTCCTCACTAGGAAATGCCAACCCCTCATTCAGACAGCAATACAATCCCCTCGATCTGATCCAGTTTTTGGGGAACTCATTCAACATTTCTCCCCGTCTATGCATTCATGGATTATAACAAAAACATGTTAATCCCTAGTTTGTGCCGTGTGACCGACCAGGAAGGTTTGTTAGGCACTTTTGGCGCCATTAGAGTTGTGTTATGATGCGAGTGGATAATCACTGTGATGAATGTTCATGATAAGTTCGGCCAGCAAGATGAAGAACAGAAAACGAACGTTAGATCGTTATCGGGGCGAATTTCATTTGAATCGTCCGTTATTTCGTAACTCTATCAGTGTCACCGGCCGATTTTCCAATACTGGCTGTACATTTACTTCTCGATAATGGTTTTAATATTCGAATTATGTTGGACACAAAGAACGTTTCTGCAATCTGTGCTGACACCGGGGCTTTCAGAAGTCAAATAAACCGTGCTCAATCAACGTTTGGTCACAAGAAGTGTTTATTATTTGTTTGGATGGGGCGGTGAGATAGCTCAGTGGTTAAAGCGTTCGCATGGGTAATTGTGAGAAGCCCATTCTCTTGCGTCCCTTTATTCAGCTGCGATACTAAAAATATATGCTTAAATGAGGTATATCCTGCTTGACTGTGTTGCATTGAACTGCCGTCCTGCCCTGATGATGATGAAGGTGATGATGATGATGGTGGTGGTGGTGGTGGAAAACAGCATCTGTCGTTATCGGTTTACATATATATAATGAGAAATTCTAACAAATTACTTATATAAAAACCAAGCAAATGATTCAAAATAGATACATACTTGATCGATATTGCATTTTAATTGACACGTGAGATGTAAATCTACTTCTCAGTTTAGAAACCTGTAGGAGGCGAATGACTCTGCCTATATCAATAACAACTGTAGGTATTCGTCTGTAATTGTCTGGTGAACATTGCAGGGTTTCTGGTATCCATTTCAATCAATGTAGACTTACCGTTTACAGTATTTGTATTATTGCCCCATACGTGATGGGAGAGCATTACACATTGATCGGTCTGACTTTAACGGTCTGCTAATAACAGAGAGTGTAACCTTGTTTCTTAGCGTAACATCGTGTAACACGCTGTAACACAACATCTCTGTTGCATCAAGGCGTGTCTGGGTAATATGGGTGTAACATCGAGGTCATGCCTTCAATGGTTTAACCCTTGCTTTGGGGGTTGTTTTTGTTTTGTTTAGTTTTGGCTTTTTCTGTTTGGTTCTTGGGGCTTTTTTGGGGTTTTTTGTTTTGTTTTGTTTGTTTTGTTTTGTTTTTTTTGGGGGGGGTGTTTTGTTGTTGTTTTGGGGGGTGTTTTGTTTTGTTTTGTTTTGGGGTTGTTGTTTTTTTTTGTTGTTGTTTGGGGTCTTTTTTTAGTTTCTTGTGCTTTGAAGGAACCAGCGACAGTCAATACGTACTAATCTGCAAAGTGTCTTAACTGTATCTGGACCCTATTCAGTAGGGTTCAAAGAACTAATTTTTCTCTGCTACCATGCCATCTTCTCGTTCCATACATATCAAAAGATGTAACACGATCCCAATGCAACAGTATGATGTTTGATATATGTATACAACATGCATTCCTTGAAAAATCAAAAGAACCCACTCGAGTAATTTAAACGGGTTTAAATACTAATTCAAATGTGCAATAAATCTGGACAGATGTTTCAAAGAGGCCAGTCTTACGCTGGTCTGATACTGTTTTACGAAAGTTAAGGGTGTTGGATGTAGCAATTCCTCGGAATACCAACCAATCATTGTTGGAAAAGAGTGTCAGTTCTTCGGAATACCAACTAATCGTTGTTGAAAAAGAGCTTCAATTCCTCGGAATATCAACTTATTGTTGTTGGAAAAGAGCAAGTTCTGATTTGTTGTGCGAAATATAAATATCAATAAATATAGTGTGGGTTAATCTAGTGGTAATTTTCTTCGAATTCTGATAATTGTTTGAAGACTTTTGAAGTTAGTTTAAACATTTAGAACATAAAACATTTCGTAACACTTTTGAATGAACTGACAAATGTTGATAGAGTGTTGTTAGCAGCACTGACACCATGGTAGACTGTTAATGGACAATATGGTGACAATCCGAAGCCATTGCCTTATCACCGAAACTGTGAGACATCGATCGTGATGATGATGACTACGACAGTGATGATGATGATGATGATGATGAAGTGACTATTGAGGAGATAGGACAGACGTCGTGAGGGGTGCAGTTAAGAGATTATGAACATGGGAACATAATTCACGCCGGGATTTCACAAATGGATAGATACGTCCATGCAGATAAGAGGGTGCTAGTCTATTAAACCATTCAGTTCAAATACAGTTCACGAATGGATATCTAGTCATACGTCTTATACGCTAATGTTTAATGCTAATTGTGCGTGGCACCTTTCATACCTTGAGAATGAGACCGAGAAAAGAGACTGTCGAACTGGCCAATCTTAGTGGGACGTGAGATCAAACATGATGTGCACCACAAATACACCTGTAGAATAGGTAGAACGATGCTGATCAAACTAAAGTGGGAGTTTCTACATACTGAACATAAATTCTTATACAAACTGAACAGCAAGAGAAACCCAAATTTCGAAAAAATGAAATCTCAAAAAAGTAAGCGTTCATGTTTATGTCTTCTTCTTAAAAACGACAAAATCCAGAGTTGCGTTCCTTTTGCTGTTCAGTATAGATCAGTTTATAGATGAATGAGCTGTCACAAACATAAACTCTAGAATCTGTGGTAGCGCAAGATATCTTGACAACGGCATGTGACTGCTATAACTCTTAGTATTGAATTCCAACCAAGACAACCCCCGACTTACTGCAGTTGAGTTTATGCTTGTTGGCTGACATCCTTGAGTCACTGTCTTTAGTCCGTTTCAAAATCACAGAGATCTGACAGACTGTCATCACCGTAAGCATATCGGGAAATCTCGTGGTCTTATTGACGTTAGCAACATGACCTGTATGAAACACAAAGAGTACCGGACCCAGAACAGATCCCAGTGGAGGCCCCGCATGAAATATAATCCTCATTTGACCAGATTAGTCGTTGCAAAATCAATAATCTGTCTTCCAGAAACATGACGAATAGTTCTCTAGCTTACTATACACAATGAATTCCATTTCCATAATTGCACGAACAGCCAACTGTTTTGTCAGATTTACATTTCATGGTAATATTACCATTGACGTTCTGAAGGTTTTATTTACTTCACCTTGTCCTCTTTTGAATACGTTATAATTTTATTATGGGATAGTGACGTGAAGCACACTTGAAGGCCTTCTTCAGGATGATATGTGATGGTTCGCAAGAATTGAGGTGTTCGGCATTGACGACACCTGGTCTGTACATTACTTGTTTGACATGATCGTGGGATATTGCGATGTGATGGCATGGAACGTGTTTTGAGTGTCATCTAGTACATGAAGTCAGATAAGGGATGTTATTTGTCGAAATACCTTTTACATAGGAGAAACACTTGAGTGATTGAGTGAGTGAGTTTAATTTTACACTGCAGTCAACAATAGTCCAGCTATGTGACGGAGGTCTGTAAATCATCGCCTGAAAAGACAAACCAGTGCTCAACATATTGACATCTTGGTTGTCAACTTCATTGGATGTCAATCACTTGATTGTCTGTGCCAAGAATTGATTATTTACAGATCGCCTCCAGCTGGAAAATGCTGAGGGAGGCGTTACAAAACTACAATTATATTTTAACGCCGTGAATCTTTACTACTCTCATGCTACTGATCACAAATGTGTCTTGATCAGACTTCATAGTACTGTAGTGAATATTGTTAGAATCAGCTTAGTCCTGGGTGTCAATCAGTCGCCACTGTGTGACAAGTTGTAACCTTGCTTCGGCTTTTGGTCTTGGTGACGGAGCCAAGGGTCAGGATAACTGTTGAAAATACGTAGAAATACCTTGTTTGTTGCAACAAGTATTCCCAGAGCACGGTTTGACATTTGAGGAATGGACCCGGTGGACTGAACCAAGAAATTGCGTTTGAAAAAGCACCTGAGTTCCTGAAACAGCATCAAACCTTGACATTTCTCGCAAATTAGATCTATCAATCATTTGGTAACCATGGCAACAAAAGTGATCCTGGAGCTAAGCAATACATAAGTAACAACGTTCGTTTGATTCTCTTCATCTTTGTTTTCTTTATGTCCGTCCCTTTGTGGCTGAGGTTGTTGCGTGTACGATAACTGATCGAATCAACCCCTTCTGCGAATTTAAGAATAGGAATCAGGGAAAGTTAAGGGTTGAGCGAAAGGGAGGTGACACCCAGCTCCTTGCACTGTTAAACACAGGCTGAACACTGAGTTTATAAATACTGTTTACTTGGTTATATTTGTCTGCATTTCTGAGCTTTGCAATTTTTCACCTTTAGTACACAAAGTCCAATGGATTGGAAGAGACAAACCATCAGTTTATGAACAAATGAAACCAATTAGGAAATCGAAAACAGGTCTTCGACGTGACGCGGGACACATTTGTCCACTAGCCTATCCCATAACTAGCGTCACCATAGAATAACAAATACATCATATTTGTTAAAATGTGATTGAAATACTGCCGAAATGACTCAATGCCAGGTAAAAGTGATCTTCAGTAACACATGCTTGTCACAAGAGGCGACTGACAGGATTGGTATGGCCAAGCTCAATGAATTGGATGAGACATGTCATTGTTTCCAAATTGTGTAGATCGATGCCCATACTTTTGATGACTGGATTA
This sequence comes from Haliotis asinina, assembly GCF_037392515.1. Taxonomy (NCBI): domain Eukaryota; kingdom Metazoa; phylum Mollusca; class Gastropoda; order Lepetellida; family Haliotidae; genus Haliotis; species Haliotis asinina. The sequence continues at coordinate 29,334,674 of NC_090286.1, read as the reverse complement.
CTGTATTGTCTGGTCTGAATTGTCTTGACTTTTTCACAGACCACCGCCATATAGGTGGACTATTGCTTAGTGCCCTGAAAAGTGAAACAAAAGGCTTGCTCTTTGCTGACTCAGAACAAATCACTTTCCTCTCGTAACCGTCAATGTGTGATTTTACATCAAAGTGTAAATATGAAATGTAGATTATACAATGAATTTACGAGACTGCAGAGAACCTTTTCAGTTGATTCCCAGTGTTGGCACAAGCACATTATTGTAAGTGATATGTTGGCATGTACGGTTTTTACCGTTTTCTTAATGTTAATGCAGGGTTCTAGTAGGCGGAAGTTCCGTGGAGAAATCAGATTTGTAACAAGGGCAGCAGCCCAGAGATGACGACGGGCCCAGGACGCCTGACTGCCAGTGTCACACAAACCACATTTTCAACATTCATATAATTCAGTCTGATAATGATTATAAAATATACTCAGAGAAACAAATAATGGAACACCACTTCACGGCAGTGTTCTTTTAATTATTCTGAGAATTCCTCAATTCTATTCAAAGCTGATGATGAAGACTGGAAAATATTAAAAACAATTTTACTTTTCCTGTGTTCCTTTATTTGATTCTGTCAGTATAATTGAAAAGTGGTCATTTATTTTTAGAACATTGTTTTAAATATTGTAGTAGCTCTGAAAATATTACTAATATTATCTTATTATTAATAACGTCAGCTCCAACACGTACGTGCTCAAAAAGCAGAATATGTCATTAACCTGGTCAACCAATCTGTGTGCAAATACAAACTTACCACGTGTTCTGAACAAGCTGTCAGGTTTCGCTCAATAACGATCCAAATGTTTGATGTATTGCAGTTCTCAATTGCTGAGATTTTCTTTAAATCCCCAATTCTCGTTGCCGTAATAGCTGATGGGCGTGAATATTTTGCCAAACACTGGTGTATATGTATTCGTCGTGTATTTACAAACGTCCGATTTGTTGGATCAAGAATACCCTTGTAAATCAGTACCTTACCTTGTTGTTTGGTTGTGGGTACAATACCGTCTTCCTATGCTGGATCACGTCCGGTAACCCTGTGTATAAGTGAATATTGAACGATGCACCGAACATGTCGATAGCAAATCTTATCAACCGTGTCAGCGAAACACTACACAATATTGTGTACAAAGAGAATGTTGCAAATAGACCTTGTATGTATGTATGTATGCATGTATATATATATGTATGTATGTATGTATGTATGTATGTATGTATGTATGTATGTATGTATGTATGTATGTATGTATGTATGTATGTATGTATGTATGTATGTATGTATGTATGTATGTATGAGTGTGTGTGTATGTGTGTATGTGTGTGTATGTATGTATGTATGTATGTATGTATGTATGTATGTATGTATGTATGTATGTATGTATGTATGTATGTATAGCACAGCACAGCACAGCACAGCACAGCACAGCACAGCATAGGAAATTATAGTTGATGTGGATGTGTCACATATCAAGTTGTGCCTGTCTGTCTGCCTTTGCATCCACAGTGATCTTTCATAATTATGACATGAATACTGGGATTTCCTTAATGCTGCCTACTGGCAGCCACCGGGGCGTAATATAATTAAAAGCGCTTACCTGCCACGGTGATCGGAATCTGCAGAACATGACGTGGTTTGACACCCTAAAAGAACTTACGTGTTAACTCCGGATGTCATGTACACTTTTTGTTAGCATGAAATCAGTACCGAATCCAGCTCTTGACGTCTGACACAATAATATCTGCTACTGCCCAGTCAGCCATGAGATACAGACATGGTCGTGACGTAGGTTACACAGTCACTAATGGATTTACTGTTATATATGTAAACCACCTTCATATTCAAGCCCACGTCACTTAAAACGGAACAACGAAATATTGTGATCGTTAGTTAACTAAACACATAGCTCCTGGCAAGTTATTAAAGAAAAACACCCATAAAAAATCAACGCAGAACTAATTACGATTGATGACCAAAATGTACGCTCGTTCCAAGAAATATTCATTTTGCTAGCAATACACACTCGTTAACATTGTATTTAGATCACTTGATTACAATCAGCGTGTGCGGCATTCATACATTATCAGAACTAATTCGGACTGAAAGAAAAAGAGTGCAGATGTGTAATCTAAAGCGCTATTGACCAGCTAAATATAACCGATCACAATCACCTGACTGTTCATTCTAGCACGGATTGCAATGCATCTATAGAAAGGACGGCGAGATGTCTTATTCGATAAAACATTTATTGACTCGAAAGGACGACTCCACTACCCACGTTCAGTGATCTCGGGAATCACCACGTTAAACACTGTGGAACACTGCCAGGTTTTGAGTGAGTATTGTCTTACGCCGCTTTTAGCAATATTACGTCATAAACTCAAGGGGATTCGAACCCAGGCCTTCGCGTGTCAACCCCACCACCCTGTGTTACCTTAACAGCTACTCTACACTCTCTGTTTATTCAATAATGTACATGTAAAAATCGAACAGAGTAGATATTAAAGACTGGTCACTTAATTATGTACAAATATTGTAATTTTTCCGTATTTTTTAAGCCCATAAAGATCCGGCCTTCAGTAAACCATGCTTGTCGTAAGAGGCGACTAACGAGATCGGATGATCAGGCTCGCTAACTTTGTATCTCACTTGTGTAGATCGATGCTAATGCTCTTGGTCACTCGATTGTCTGGTCCCGGGTCGAGTATTTAAGGACCACATACATATAGCTGGAAAATTGCTGAATATGGTCTTAAACAACAACCAGCCAACATATTTGTGCAAGTTAGAAGTTCCCTTCCCCCTAAAACATCGAAGTGATCCATTTAGGCCCCCATTTCGCTTTGTCGTGTTTCTATCCACGACTCGCAAACATTGAGGATATATATGAGTAACTATCACTGAAAATAACTGCACCGTTTTCTCTGATTAACTGTTGGGCTGTTATAGATCATGGCTGTGACGTAGTGGACTAATAAAGACATGTTTCCACGACGTAAAACAAAACCCTTTACGACTGTCGATTTACATAAACAGTCCCTCTTTAAGATAATAAGTAAGCTTCGAGGCTTGGCACGTATATCTACGAAAACATATTTCCTCACTGATGGTCAACATAAAAATAGACGGTGATGGTAAAGTAATAATTAATGTGAACACCAACGACCATTTAGGACTGGCAATCCATTCAAACGATTCTTGTGTCTAATCATGTTGAAACCATCTGAGCACAATTACTTTAACATTTGGGATGTAGTTACATCGATATAGGATACCACTGATTCAGTCAAAGGATGGGTATTGAATTTTACGTCCACAGTCAAGAGAAGGTCGGGGTCAAAACGCACTGCATCAATCCAAAATTAAAACAGAAGTACATTTCTTCGACTTTCCCAGGGCAAACGGTACACGTGTCATTTTAATATCCTAGGGATGATGGCAAACGCGAAGATCACATATTGTATATACATGTATTTTGTTAAGGGACACCTGTCTGGTATTCTGCATCTCTTTTGTCGAGATTAGTTCTATTAGTTTCTGTCCAACGTGGTCCAATCGCAAAATAGGAGCATTGTGGACGTTAGTGTATCATTTGCAATAAATACGTTATCTGCTGGACCAGTAAGGTCATTGTACATATTATCTATTGACCAAAACATTCCCTTTCACCCGCAGCGTAAAGATTATCCGTTGAACCAAAACGTTCCTTTTCACTTGCAGTGTAAACATTATCAGTTGAATCAAAACGTTCCTTTCACTTGCTGTGTAAACATTATCAGTTGAACCAAAACGTTCCTTTTCACTTGCAGTGTAAACATTATCAGATGAACCAAAACGTTCCTTTTCACTTGCAGTGTAAACATTATCAGTTGAACCAAAACGCTCCTTTTCACTTGCAGTGTAAACATTATCAGTTTAATCAAAACGTTCCCTTTCACTTGCAGTGTGTATATTATCTACTGGATCATTTCTCAGTCCGTTTCACATGGAGTAGCCATACTAGCTTCTGTACCAACTTTCAATCCAATTCACATGCAATGAACACATCTCTCACTGGCAGTTAATACTCCAGCCACTGGACTGGTTTCGTGTCCTATAAACATGGACACTATCATTAACATTCTTAATGAACAGCTCGGCCATTTTCAAGAAGAATAATACTAAGCACATTACCAGATAGTTCAGGGTGTAGTTACCATTATCCAGATTAACTCTCATATCCCAAAACCATCAATATCACACCCTCCATTAATAACACTCTTTTCCAGATTACCAAGGTTGGTGTTTTATTACCTCATGACAATTACCTAACACCTTCGTTAAATGAGACGAAAATACATTCGATTATATGGACGGTGTGTCTATAAATAATAAAAGGTGGTGATGAATCGCGATCCATTGCATAATATGAACCAAATATTTTCAGAAAACATATCCGGTAAGCCATCTGAAAATAGCAACTTATGGGTTAAACTTTGTTTATGCGTTACATGTGTTATTGATCAGTCAGACTACGTCTGTGGTAGTTAAGGGATAACATGTAGCTCACCTTGTGTTATGATCAATCAGACCAGTTACGTTTTTAGAACTGTTTAAGAAAATAAGGCATAAGCAGCTCAGATTGTTTTAATGATTAGTTAGACCCATTACGAAATAATGGATTACCTGTAGCTCACCTGCAGATTGTTTTTATGATCAACGTCGCCCTTTGTGGCAAGCATGGGTTGCTGAAGGCTTACTCTACCCCGGACCTATGCGGGTCGGCACCTCAAGAAATAGATTTCAAATAGAATTCGTTAAATATTTCCATGTGAACTAACTCGTTCTTATGAGAAAGCTTGCTACCATTGAAATAATGGTAACAGCTGCTTTACACTAAAGTTACTCACTCGACTCACTGGAGGAGTGGAGTAGCCTCATGGTCAAAGCGTCGGCTCGTCACGCGAAAGGACGGGTTCGATTCCCCACATGGGTACAATGTGTGAAGCCCATTTCTGGTGACCACGCGGTGATATTTCTGGAAAGTTCCTAAAGTGGCATACATTCACTCACCTCACTTACTCCAGATTAGGAACTGGTCTTCAGCACGAGACGACTAACGGTATCCTGTAGTCAGGATCGCTTATCTGATGCATGTCATCTCGATTTCGTAGACCCGTGCTCATGATGTCAATCAGTTGACCGTCTTTCCTAGAAAGGATAATACCCAGAACGCCGTCAGAAACGACAAGCATGGGTTTCTAACCCGCATCTTCACGAATGGAGTGAGTGAGTGAGTTTAGTTTTATGCCACTTTTAGCAATAATCCAGCAATATCACGGCGGGGGACACCAGAAAATGGGCTTCATACATTGTACCCATGTGGGTAATCGAACCCGGGTCTTCGGTGTGACGAGCGAACGCTTTAACTACTAGGCTACCCTACCGCCCTTCACGAATGGATGTCAGTTGTATGTTTTGTAGATACTATCTACTGGTATTATATTCTCACATCAGAAAGAGGTGTCTTAGCAACGTAGTAATCGACCGCGTGGTGCACACAATATCAACCCAGTTTCATGCAGTAACGTCGTTGCCACAACGTTATGCTTTCGTTGTTGCAAAATTATTCCGTGGAGTCCTGTGACCTTACGCTATGATACGCCCTTTTCACCTTGTCAAACTTATCTGATGCTATCTTAGCGCAGTTTACGTTTGTTTATCGTTGTGTTTAACGTTAATCTTTGGGTAGTTTTCACTGCAGTGAACAATACATACGAAACAAAGCAGAAATTCACGTCGATGTGTATTCGTCAGTTTGCGTGTTATTTTGGCCGTGTGTTTTCTGAAGATGTAGCTGAACTGTGAACAAGAAATCTCAAAGTATCGCAGAAAACTATCGTGACACCAAGTAATTAGAAGCGTTGTTATAACGTTGTGAGGAGCCCATAGAATAACGCTTCCTCGACGACAATTTGCAACGTTGTCATTACGATATGACATAACGTTCTAAAATGACGCAATACTAACGTTGTGACAAGATGAGTTATGTCATGACGTTACCAATCTACAACCTTTTCACAAAGTTGCGAAAACGTTGTGTGTTATCTTCAAGAATATGGAGATACATAGTTGTATGTTATCTTCAAGAATATGGTACACACACTCATTCTTAAATATCGCATTGGAAAGGAGTTTCCTGTTTGCTATCTACGTGGTTGAAATCCAGAAAATAAAACAGGATAATACCTCATGAATTCCTACTCTTAGGCTGGATTGATGAACGAAAGATAAAATCAGGGATCGCTCTTACACTAACACTCCTCACAAAGAGACGACACCAATCCTCTTTTCAAGCGACAGAAATGAAAATTGATATTTCTTGAATCCATATAAAGCTTCTTGTCTTCAAAATATCTTAAAGATATTATCGCGGATAAATGATCACACGTTTTTCCTATTAATTTTCCTTTGAGTATCGATATATGATCACGATATCGCAAGATTCTGATTTTCTTATGAATGCACATAATGCCATATTAGTTAACTGACTCTGAAATTTGAGAAGAGTTTTATTTCTATTTTCATTGTGTAAGGGATCGTTTCAGAACGGAAATGGTATAAAAGCAGCAACTCGTTTTTCCTTAGTCAGCTTCATTGAGATTGGCATTGCATGTTAGTTGTGGAAGCGCCTGGCACCTCGGAGGCATTATTTATGCCTATCCAGGGCCCTTTTTTAAACACAATAAGCCCATTTATTGCATGGATTGCATTCCCAATATTGTCAATTGCAAACGTGCACAGTCTAACCTAGGAGTGATGGATTTTATCCTGGTTTCGGGCTATTTTGTGTGGGATAACTGGCCCTGATTGAGTATAAGTGTGTTGTCGCATGAGTGTAGCCAAATCAATGACTGAAATTGCATGTTCTTCCATAGCAGCCAGGCTATCAGTCAACTCGATACATAATCCATTTGCACATTTGGCATTTAGAGGTTGTTGTAGGGACTCGGGCTTGACACTTAAGAATTTGGTGAGAACTTTAATCCGATTCGTTACCACGCTGTGATGTTGCCGTGGATTTCGACATCACTGAAGGAATTATTCGGAATTTCGAAGAAATTGAACACATTGTGTTATATATATAATAGATTATACATTATATTGGGAATATTAACAAGACTAAATAAATTACTTGTGGATCTTCAACCAACGAACGGGCTCTCGCCGATAAGCTGTAGCAGAAAATCTGGAGTCGAGGGTCTGTATATTTTTACAACTTCTTAAGCTGATTAATGTCAAGTGTACACCGATCTTTCCCCCCCCCCCCTCTCTCTCTCTCTCTCTCTTCCTCTCCCTCTCTCTCTCTCTCTCTTTCTCTCTTTCTCTCTCTCCAATCATTACATCTCCCGCCTACTCACGTCTGCTAAGGATGATGTCTTGTGTGTCTACATTCTCGAAGTCGAATGGCTTGCTCCAACTCTGGACCAATATTGGTTTTGTCTGGCGGACTAAAAAATATCAAGCAGTTCGATAGCGTCTATGTAGACAGTTTCTAGGTGAGAGCTGGACAGGGCTGAATGTCAGCTCAGACTTTACGAAAATCTAGGCTTCGCCATCAACAACTAGACGTCAGTTCCAAACTTGTCAGTGGAACTTGTAATGTCCCTCAATCATACCCTATTTAAATGAACTTTTATTCTTCGTTTCGTTGCCCCGAGCTGATTCATCACAAATTCACTACCCCTCTCTGTGTGTATGTGTGTGTGTGTGTGAGTGAGAGAGAGAGAGAGAGAGACAGAGAGAGAGAGAGAAATTTACGGTACAGAGGCGAAAATAACAAATGCGTATAAAGGGCACAGCTGAACTGATGCAGACAAGTGAAGGTCCGGGGTAGGATAGGTCTTCAGCAACCCATATGAACCAAGGCCATGGTAATCACACATTTTGCAGGGGATTCGAACCCGGCCTTTCAGTTGTACTAGAGAACGCTTTGTTAGACACATGTGCAATCACAGTTATTAGTTATGTCCTAAATAATGTTTGTATGAGCAGTGTAAGAAGTGCAAAGCGCAAATGAAATTATATTATATATTACTTGCTCTACAAGTACATGTTTATCTGAACAGACCCGTGGGGACTTGGTCTTAAACAGCCCTTTAATTGTCGACCCGTGAAGGTCCCGGAGTAGAATACACCTTCAGCAACCCATGCTTGCCATAAAAGGCGATTATGCTTGTCGTAAGGGGCCACGAACGGCATCGGGTGGTCAGGCTCGTGGTTGTTATTCATCAGTCGTTCAAAATAATCCCAAGCAAATCAGTTGTATGAAATATATGATTTTATCTGAATGCTACAACCTTGATGCAATAATAAATATTGTGTGAATTTCTATAGCGCCAAGCTCCACGCCAAGTATGCTCATATCGCTGACAGTGACACTGACACTGATTATTAGCCCGGACAACCCCAGTCGAAAGCTGGCGCAAAAAGGTTGTAATCACATGATGTGTCCCACCGGGTACCCATCGTTCTGCTGGGCGATCAGAAGCACTTTTTCACAAACTCACTTGCCAAAAGACCACATGTATCGCATGTGTTTTCATTGTTAAAATGAGTGAGTGAGTATATTTTTATATCGCTTTTAGCGATATGCCAGCAATATCACGGCGGGAGACACCAAATGGGCTTTACACATTGTACCCATGTGGGGACCCGAACCCGGGTCTTCGGCGTACCAAGCGAACGCTTTAACCACTAGGCTACCCCATCGCCCATCCTTTGATGCAATTGCCCGTGCAGTTTACTTCCAATACCCTTACAACACATGAAATGTAGATTCGTGTTCTGTCTTGCGCGAAGTGCACAAATGACTGACAAACAGTATTTATTTTAATCAAGTATGTGTTAACTGGTAAAATTCAAAGGAGCAGCCCTAGTTGCTGCCATTGTGGTTTAAGAATCAGCATGCATCTTGTATATATATGATGATATATAATAATTTCTATTTTGTAAGTGTGTGCGGTATGAAGTGACCAGAACCGATGCATTTTGCACAACAGGGAAAGCATCCAGTATGTGCCGATATGGGATAGTCATCAGTAATGTATAAGACCGTTATCAAACTATACTGAACAGCAGAAGATACGCAAGTTTCGCAGTAGCATGAAAGTTAGCGTTCATGTTTATGTCTTCTATTTGCAAACTTGACAAAAACAGTGTTGCGTTTCTTTTGCTGCACAGTATATATACCGGCAATGTCAGTTAATCAATTTCAATCCGCTATGCATCCGTAAACATTTGTCATTTACCTGTTAATGGAAGGTAGACGCTGCTTAATGCAGTTTTCGAGTCAAGCGTAGTAATTACATGATATTTCATTTGGTTGTGTTTGATATGGAGAGAGGAATTCCATGTACAGTAATATCTCTGCACTGCAAGCCTGTTTACTTATATTATCTTGCTGAATCTATGCGATGCAATATATGTATATTGTATATATTGAACTGGTCGCCGATAATGACTTGTATCACATATTTGGCTTTCCCCGTAATCTCCATAGGTAGCTTTGGATCACAACGGTTGTGTGTGTGTGCGCGCATGTGTGTTGTTTTTTGTGTTTTGTTTTCTATTTCCTCTGTGTGTGTGTGTATGTGCGTGTGCGTGTGTGTGTGTGTGTGTGTGTGTGTGTGTAAGAGGTGGGTTGGGGTGGGGGCGGGGCTAGGGGGTGGAATGTAGGGGTGGGTGGGGAATGGGGGTTGCTGTCACATGTCTTGGTTTAGTAGTAGTAGTAGTAGCGGTAGTAGTAGCGGTAGTAGTAGCGGTAGTAGTAGCGATAGTAGTAGTAGCGATAGTAGTAGTAGTAGTAGTAGTAGTAGTAGTAGTAGTAGTAGTAGTAGTAGTAGTAGTAGTAGTAGTAGTAGTAGTAGTAGTAGTAGTAGTAGTAGTAGTAGTAGTAGTAGTAGTAGTAGTAGTAGATGTGATTGCAAAGTAGTGGCAGAAGTAGTAGTGGTAGTTGTGCTTGTTGTTGTTTTATTGTTGTGGTGGTTTTCTCGAATCCAACGACTGCAGAAAGTGGGAATTCTGTCCCCATAGACAGAAAGATCAAAATATGTCTGACTATCACATCATGCATTTCTAAAGTTCAGTTCTTAAAGTTTAGCATATAAATCAATACGGAAAATCCTATCATCAATGTGATTTTCTAAAGTTTAACCCGAACAAATCATTTCAATAATACTTTCTGTGAAAATTATTGGCCTTTTCTTTTTACTTTTTTTAAAGCGGTTACAATAGTTTCAAAACTAAATATACCTATGATCAAAAAGATATCGACACGTCTCCCAGACATAAAATATGCATTTTACTTTTTGTCCTTCTTAATCAATTCGAACATTCATTTCAAGGAAAATGTATAGTAATTCTGGAAATCCAGTATTTCTGTTAGAAGTATACAGCTACTCCCCTGGTGATGCGTCGCTTAATCCTCGCTATACATAACCCCGAAGAAATCCCGTTGGAGACAAAGGATTTAACGTATCTGTCTCCGTGAACGTGTGGTGCCGTGCTGTGCTGTACTGTGCTGTGTTGTATAGGGACACATCCAACGCGACACCACCAGCTACACTTGTAACACAAGCCAACAATCGATGGGAGTAAATCACGTTGTATATCTCTAAAACAACTACCAGTTGGTCGTGGACCGAACAAGGCCTCTTTGGAGCACCATTGCGTGACTTGTTGAATCTAAGGATTTACTAACAGCAGCGACCGCCGGCCAAGGACCATGTGGCTGACTGAGGCACAAATTGGGTATTAGTTGCCCAATCATATTCCCCTTGGCTTTGACGGATCGGCGCAGTTTGACTCGGTGTTTGTACTGGACTTATCACGTTAAACAAACTGTGGACAGACGGAAAGGTAGGCTTTAGTTTATTAACCAGATTTCAGTTGATTTACTCCTTTGGAATGTATAAATTCGCGTGTTTTCCTCTGTCAACAGCCCTTATTCATATTTGGTAAAAATAATATATAAACATATTAGACCTTAAGATAAATTATCATTCAGTCGACAATGATGCTTTATTACTTTCATATTTTATCTTTCAGAATCAATGTCATTAGCCATAACAACATTCTTGCACGAAATATCTTATTTGTTGTAGCTTTGATCAGAACACGATGACTCATTTCACACACGTAGTTACAGCGTTCAGTTACATCTAAAAGCAATCAACATTCCCCTTTTAAAAGGCTTCAGCTAAATGGAGTCATTTTGAAAATATCAACCATGAACAGCATTCATATGTAAAAGCTTTGGCCTAGATTTCCCTACAAATCTACAGTGGTATAGCGAATGTAGTTGTCCATCGTTCTCTTCTACTGTATATTTTAGTGTCATTATACAGATAATGTGTCGCTGGTCTTTGTTTAGTGCGAGGCCGCAGCGACATTGTGTGGAGCTGATTGGAGACATTGTGTGGAGCTGATTGTGTGGGAAGAGTGGTATGGGAGTGGAAAAGTGTCCCGCATTAATTGTTCTATCTCTTCTGTCTGTGCAAATGAGTCGGAGAAGGCTAAACGTTCCCGTTGACATGTTTGTGAACATGCATAGGAGATACTTTGGGTATAAAGTGTGGATTTAGGAGATACTTTGGGTATAAAGTGTTTATTTAAAGTTGTTAGGGTTTTTTTTTCCTTAGCCAGGTTCCATGATGTTCCAACTATGAAGCCGCCAGTCCATGGTGCCATGTTGCAGCAATGTTGCGTTAATGAAATTATTCCCAAGATAATCAATATTTACTGAACCCTTTTGCAGCTACTATGAAAATGTTCTCTGATATATTGTCCCCATATACACTATGATGGCGCGATAGAGGATTCGATGGTAATAATCTCTACATTAAACCTAATGCTATCGTCCATCTAGATGGGGAAACACACTCTCTGTATATTGAGGTGGTACATCGAAGAAGAGGATTCTGACTTTATACATTGTGGTGACAATACCGAGGAAAATGACAGTAATACTCTCGTAGTATGGTGGCCATGTCAATGTAGACGACCTGACGATAATACTCTGTATATACATAGCTGTTGCAATACCAAGAAGATGGCAGTAAAACTATGTATCTACATTGGCGCAACAATATTGATGAAGACGACAGTGATAGTCGCATATAAGTTGTGGTTGCAATACCGATGAAGATGACTAAAAGGTGATACTCTGTATATATATTGTGGTGACAATATCGATGAAGTGACAGAAAACTATGTATTTACATTGGGGTGACAAAATCGATGAAGATGACTTGACTATAATATTCTGTATACATTCTGGTTGCATTACCGTTGAAGATGACTTAAGGTTGATACTCTGTACATCCCATGCGGGTGACAATATCGATGAAGTTGGCGGTAAAACTATGTATCTACATCGATGAAGGGGATTTGGCAACTATGTTATGTATAGACATTCTGGTTGCAATATCGATGAAGATGACTTAAGGCTGATACTCTGTACATCCCATGCGGGTGACAATATCGATGAAGTTGGCGGTAAAACTATGTATCTACATCGATGAAGGGGATTTGGCAACTATGTTATGTATAGACATTCTGGTTGCAATATCGATGAAGATGACTTAAGGCTGATACTCTGTACATCCCATGCGGGTGACAATATCGATGAAGTTGGCGGTAAAACTATGTATCTACATCGATGAAGGGGATTTGGCAACTATGTTATGTATAGACATTCCGGTTGCAATATCGATGAAGATGACTTAAGGCTGATACTCTGTACATCCCATGCGGGTGACAATATCGATGAAGTTGGCGGTAAAACTATGTATCTACATCGATGAAGGGGATTTGGCAACTATGTTATGTATAGACATTCTGGTTGCAATATCGATGAAGATGACTTAAGGCTGATACTCTGTACATCCCATGCGGGTGACAATATCGATGAAGTTGGCGGTAAAACTATGTATCTACATCGATGAAGAGGATTTGGCAATAATGTTATGTAAGGACATTCTGGTTGCAATATCGATGAAGATGACTTAAGGCTGATACTCTGTACATCCCATGCGGGTGACAATATCGATGAAGTTGGCGGTAAAACTATGTATCTACATCGATGAAGAGGATTTGGCAATAATGTTATGTAAGGACATTCTGGTTGCAATATCGATGAAGATGACTTAAGGCTGATACTCTGTACATCCCATGCGGGTGACAATATCGATGAAGTTGGCGGTAAAACTATGTATCTACATCGATGAAGAGGATTTGGCAATAATGTTATGTAAGGACATTCTGGTTGCAATATCGATGAAGATGACTTAAGGCTGATACTCTGTACATCCCATGCGGGTGACAATATCGATGAAGTTGGCGGTAAAACTATGTATCTACATCGATGAAGAGGATTTGGCAATAATGTTATGTAAGGACATTCTGGTTGCAATATCGATGAAGATGACTTAAGGCTGATACTCTGTACATCCCATGCGGGTGACAATATCGATGAAGTTGGCGGTAAAACTATGTATCTACATCGATGAAGAGGATTTGGCAACTATGTTATGTATAGACATTCCGGCTGGAATACTGATGGCGATGGCTTGAAGGATGTTGACCTGATGCAAATGTTTATCATTTTAGCTGTTGAAAAACCCCGTGACTCCATTCGAATTTCACACACAAATTATTTTGTGAGCTAGTACCTTTGGAGCACAGCGAGCCAGGGTGGCCAGTAAAATCTGGAAACAATTTAGCACAATCGGATTGGTAAATGGAACCGAGCTGACAATAAATGAGGCAAGACAAGCAACGTTATCTGCTCTATTATTTTCATCTAAACAATGCATGCATAAAGAGTTCTTAGTCACAAAATATGTCAACAAGGCCGTATGAGGAAATAAATTTTAGGTTAACAATTGAGGTCCCTTTGCGTGTATTTGTGACGCCAGCAGCGCATGTAAGAGCTAGCTTTTTGGGTGTACCCGATATCTAACTGCTAGTCATATATCCGTGTCATGGTTTCGATATATTCTGAATTCTACAAGAGACGCCTTTCGATATACGTGCGTTTCTTAAAGAACATTGGACGTTGACTGCTGGTGTCATGAATACTTTTTGGTGTTGAGCTTTTGCGCAAAGCTCTAAATATGAAACAGAGTATTACATCATACGACTTCATGGATAAAACACCGTTATGAAGCTAAATCGAGATGTCGGTCTATGTAATGAACAAGACGTTGTCATCAATAAAGCCGTTTTCTTCATTATTGACTCACCAGCTTCCAGAATGTCCTTCAAACAATGAAACAAAGAGATACATCGATGGAAACTATTGTCTATTACTGAACGATAACGAATGATAGATGTCATTAAAGTTTCCGCATATTTTTAGCAATATTAGCTTTTTTTGATTTGGTCAGTATGAGAGGAAATTGTGACTTTGATACGTCATGAAACAGATCAAGGAGAGAAGACTTGGTACTAATGGGAGTGTCCACTTCTTGCCAAAGGTGTCTCAACCCCATTCATTCTGTTCAACAGGAAGCCCATCCTTCACTTACTGCTTTCTCAGTGAGGATTCATGTGCTATAAACAACCATTGAAAATAGTGATGTAACTATATTGATTGTAACAGCGTATAAAGTAAACGTCAGTTGATTCTGAGGGTGAAGCTGTGTGAAGTTGGGTCAGGTATATAAACCAGAGGCCTCACATTCGCCCTAATGAATGTTTATTGGTTTCTCAGTCAACGTGCTTCTGTGAAGTCGAAGACCTGGATTGCTTGTAGCTTTCCCACCAAATTAAGTAGCCATTGCATGGTACTACTGTAATAACAGCGCCCATGCCATATGGAATCAAACTTTTCTTGTCATGCCTAGATTTGTCCTTAAAATATAAAGTAAAACCCGGCAAACTGTTTGTTGTGTAACGCCACAATCAGCGACATTCGCTAAATAACCGTACAATCTAGTGATCATGAGCATGAACAGCGAACAACGCAACTGCGATACGATGGCATGCGTCAAACATGTCAGCGATCCTTACCACCAGATTCCGTTTGTTGCCGGCTTTGCTACATAATTTTTGCTTTTAGAAATATCTGAACAATGGTTGTTCTGAATTAGACACTGTGATACCCCTTAAGAAAGGCATGGTCACTTCTAACCTGTATCTTTTCGGTCTACGTAGAATTGAACATAAAACATTGTTCGTAGTGCACACATTTTCAGTAATATCGTCGTGATCCGTATCATTTTTGTTAAGCATATATCTAAGTACACCTAGTAATAAATTACCAGAATTATCAAGCTGAGAGAAGATCAAGTTATCACTTAATCAACCTATCATCAGTCATCGATATTTACTGTATGAGTGGCCAAGTCGTTAAATGTCACGCGGTTTGCAATGGTTCGAATCATGTTGGTCTAGTTATGGCTTTGATTTGCCAGCCCACACCTGTTCCCGCTGGTTTCACTGAGGAGACAAATGTTTAAATCACTTTGAGCTTTCTTCTTTCAATCTGTTGACATTTAACTGAACTACAATAACATCTTTCACGTCAACGTTGAACCAAACTTTCCCATTGTACATAAATACACTGGGAGGGGGAAATACGACTTTGGAAATCGAACGTCAATACACAAAAGTAATCGATAATTATATAATCATTTCTCAATGAGCACGGAGTTATGATATTTGTATTTGAAAAGACAACTGCGTCAGCTGTTAATTCGGAGGGCCATGCTTATGATATATAGGGGAAATCATACAGTCGACAATCCTCTTGGCAGAGATGCTCGTGGAAGTGGACATGGTTTCGACACAATCTTGCTAAAAGCGGTCATCGTTCACACGATTGTTTTATGTTTCATCACTTTATCTATCATGTGGGATTAAGGAAATATAAGTGACAAAACCTTTTCCATATCCATAAGACGTCTCTGCTAAAAATCCATTTACACTTGTGACGAAATCACGAGGATGTATACTTAGAATGAAAAGTTAAGCGCCACCTAGTATCTTTTGCCACTATAGCTTGTCTGATAGGAAATCCTTCAGAAAAATAACAATTATCATAATTAGGTTTAGTACTTTTCAGTTTAAAAACAAAACCATTATTGAAGTTATCTTTTACTTTAAACAGGGTGTATGCGCTTTTGGAAAACAGGCATTGTGTTGTTCTCAAGCAAGTTATCTTCTTTTGAAAAGTAAAAATCAGAAATGACGGTTCTGTGGTAACATAGTTGTCATACTGTTGCATAAGCAGGATTGGAATAGTTATTTAGCTTTAAAAAGCAGTACCATCATATCTTTAACAACATTTCCTTTAATTTGAATTACAAGTGAGTGTGATATCCCTAAATCAGTTACTAGATGAACCTTCTCTAAATATGAGAAACCTAACATTTCCATAGAATCTTATCTTAGTTTTGAAACAGGCTGGCGCTTAATCTTTTAGTATTATTATTTGTTTCATAAGTGTTACAGTATGTAAACAATTTTGTTTGGACCAGACAATCCAGTGACCAGGCGATACGATGACAGAGCATATGTTTATGAATTACTTTGAGACAGTGATGACAACAGGTGTTCGCGAAAAGGTGACTTTGCCCTGCCTTACCCCTGGCAGCCATTATGAACACATGCTAAGTCTAGTCAATTGTTTACTTGAAATAATTCGGGAACGTTTGGTACAAGTCAAAATAGGAAATTGCATCGGACATCATTTTTGCCACTGAGTTCCACATCAAATGTGGAAATTTCAACCTTTGTTGAAAGCTTTACCGAGGCTTATACTGATACATGAGTCGCATTGGCCTGTTCAGACAATGACTACTTTTCAGCCGATCTGAATTTTCTCGTGTGAAAGTGAAAATAGACACCACAAACAACTCTAGTTAGGCTGAATTCCAGTTTTCTGTTTCATAAGAAAATGGTATTTACAAATGGACTTTAATTCTAAACTTTGAAAACACCGTATTTTTATATTTCATGTCAATGTTTCGGCAGAATACCTGAACTAAGAAATGACATACTGCCCCTGTTTGATGGGGTAAAATGATTCACACTGTATCTGGCTTACTGGTTACACCTGTTATGTATTTTTTGCACTTAGTCAGTGTAGCTCTGTAACTCACAATGAGATTGATATAATATCAGTTCCGTACCAGACCCACAAAGGCAGAGCTTCGTTTTGAGATTTTCATGATTTCCAGGTTTCCGTTTGTCAGAGCTCGCTGTACGACAGAAGACGCTGTGCGACAGTTTGCAAGGATTAGGAGCAGCGTAGTGTTTTAAAACAAGTGTTAGACGTATCAAATCATACTGATTAATGTTTATGTATCCAGTTAAATGAATTAGTCTACAAATTCAGGGCAGAACTCAGTACACAACCACTGAACATTGTGGCATGAAGCCCTTTGAAATCCTAATAAAAAGAACACACTCGGTTGCACCTCAAGAGTTGTGAAATGTAAACACCAATCTGTTACAGTCAGATTGCGAAATCAGTCATTTCGTGAAATGACAGACAGGATCAGCCATGTCGCGTTATTTTGCGTAACAACAATCAATATTCTTCAATCATTTCATGAAATTTCATTTAACAACTCAATCTACAAAAGTGGGTCACAATTTCAGCATCACTTTTTGTCACAAACAATTAAAGCTATTGTGGCAGCGTCTGTTGCACTTCGGCTTGACTTTGAAGCATTTACACCTGTTTGTTTGACACTTGGTGTGTCCAGAGCATCCACACCTCTCACACCCATGTCCACCACATACGGATGACTGTTGTTACACAAAATGACGCGAAATGGCTGACCCGCCTATTCATTTCAAGAAAAAACTGATTTCACAATTTGACTGTAACATATATTCTAGTAATGTACATGAAGCCAGAGTGAATTTAAGTATGCAATACAATAAACAGGAGATTATGAGATAAAAGAGAATAAATGTAAAGAAATAACAGAATTGCCGTCGTTATGGTAGATCAAATGAGTAAGCTAGTATAGCTGATGTGCAACAGGGTGGATCTACAAAGTTAGGAATACAAAAGGTAGAAAGGCTGCTGTGTTGCCTTGAGGACAGGGCAAGGAAAAAGCTCAGAAACGTTGTGCATGCAACACAGAAGTTGACTCTATAATATTTTGTCTCATACAACTAGTGTTAGCTTAATGATGTTAATTAGACGTTTTATTTACATGAATCAACACGAGATAGGTAATTGTCTTGCTGCAAGACACTAAAGAAGGGGTGATCAAGCACACGTGATGAGCCTTTATACGGTATAAGCTCCTCAAACTAAATCACGCATACTGCAGCCCAACTCGAGCATCCGAACACAGTAATATTGTTATTGGTGTTTCACATCTGGGTAGCAGGGTATACTGAGGTTCCAACGCCAAAAGAGAAAGAGTCTGAGTTTGAGATTCCGGAGTCCAGGGTGGCCCTCCAAGGGTGGTCCAACATTTTCCATAGGGCCAGTGCATAATTCAAATTCTATTCCCAGTAAAGTCACTGAAAATGATCACACCTATATATGTGTAGGTATATACGGATATATGTGTTTGATAAGAAACACATTTATCGTGAGATTTGTCAATTTTGTCGTGAGATCGTGAGATGAGTAATAAAAGCGTGAGTCTCAAGACATAAGTGTGAGATCTGGCAGGTATACCCATATGCAAGTTGTGCAAAAGTCTTCGTACTGAAAGGGTACAAAACAAATGAAAATAATTCACAACAGCCATTGTAACATGGGATCAGATCACTGTAACATGAGATCAATGTAAGATGAGATCAGTGCAAGATGAGACTGTGAGTGAGATCATTACACGATGAGTTCAGTGTAAGATTAAATCAGTGCAAGATGAGATCAGTGTAAGTAGGATCATTACACGATGAGATCAGTGTAACATGAGATCAGTGTAACATGAGATCAGTGTGTGATGAAATCAGTGCAAGATGAGATTGTAAGTGAGATCATTACACGATGAGTTCAGTGTAAGATTAAATCAGTGCAAGATGAGATCAGTGTGAGTAGGATCATTACACGATGAGATCAGAGTAAGATGAGATCAGAGCTAGATGATATCAATGTAAGATAAGATCAGTGACACATCAGACCAGTGTAACATGAAATCAATGCAAGATGAGTTCACAAGCCAAAAATATATGTTAATATGTTTTTGTTAAAAAGTTTTCGTTTAAAAATGGTATTGTCACTCCATACGGTTTTTTTTCAGAGAAAGGACCGATGGTGTCCACAGGAGGTGGAGGAACGGTGCGAAAACGCTTCACGCGCGCAACACAATGACGCACTCGTCACCTCGATCGCCATGGCTTTTCTCGTGAAAAAGGTAAATACCAGGTGCTATTCCTGTAGTCTTGTCTCACAAGATGTTTGCTCCAGCCTGGCTTTTTTTCTCTGAGGTACGTGTGATGTTTAAAGGAGTATAATTGTTCATTTCATGCCACAGGGGAAAGCCATGCCTCTTAGTATTGATATCAGTAATTGTATCATTGGTACCTTGACCAGTTATACAGTTTACTTTATCTTTAATTAAGTACTCAATAATTTTATCATTGATGCGCTGACTGAGTATATTACAATTACAAAGTGCATTTCGATTAGAACAATAGAACTGCAATACATTTCCATGACAGACCGAAAATAAAAAGTTAAGCGCCAGCCTATTTCAAAACTGAGATGTGAAAGTGTGGAAACGTTAGGCTAAAATAATTGAGAGACCAATCCATATTTTTAGAACTTTAATCTAGTAAGTGAATAAAGAATGTCATAATCACTTGTGTTGACAGTTAAAGAAAATATTGTTAAAGACATGCTTGTACTGCTTTGTTTTGTGAATTAACTATTCTATCCTGCTTATTCAACACTACCAAACGTAAGTTTCACTTGTCAAAATGGCAATGACGTGACCGTATACCACATATTTCTGATTTTCACATTTCAAAAGAAGGTAACCAAATGTTTGAGGAAACCAAACGCTTGTTTTCCAAAAAGCCGGGTTCGATTCCCCACACGCATACAACGAGAGAAATGTCTGATCTCTCCCGCAGTGATACTAGTGGAAAATTGTTAAAAGCGGCGAAAAACTAAACTGACTTTGTAAGGTCATAAAGAGTCACAACGGATCAACACGTACCCTGGAATGTTTGTCATAAAGACCTGACTTACTAATGGATGGTGTCTCTGTTTCCGTTTGTTGTGAACATTGTTGTCCCCAATAGCCTGGTTTTGCATAATCTCATTTGCATATTCTCGTGCTCCCTTAGGGGATTAAGAGACGAAAACATGTCAATATAAAGCATATAGCTTGAATATATCAGTGTACGCGTTCATATTAGGAAAGAATGAACCATTCCCTGTGGGATACTGAGAGCCAATCGGACCAGGTCTCATGTAACTGTAGGCGTTGTTTGTCGTCTGTAGCATCTCAGAAACATAGGGAATGTTCATCAAAGTTGTTGGTCATATTTTGACTTCTAATCGATTAGATGATCTGGCGGAGCTTGCGTAGGGATGCCAAGCGTGCTATACATGTCTGCTTGTTGTCATATCTCCCCTCTATCTCCATGTTTAGATTCAAATGTCGCAACCTTGCAGACGACCGGAAACAGAACCCATTGACATTTTAAACGAAAACGTTCGTGCATGTAGAAACACAGCTCGAACAGTGTTATTGTAACCGATTACCTCAATTTGAATATCGCCGATAGAAATGTAGTTTTCATGTGGCGTATAACAAGATCTCTTGGCTTGGTTGATAGATTTTCATCTTCCCAACGACGTCTAATTAGATTGAGGAAAACACCATAGTTACCAAACTCTGTTATTCACAGAGTCTGATCTTGTTGCTATGGTAACTGTCCTTGACTTAATACTAACGCATTATATTAATATAAACAGTTCAGATTCGGAAGTTGTTGAAAGGCTCCACTGTTCAAATGTGCCACGTAGTAAAGAAATAACACAAATGATACCGATTTTTAAACGGTTCAAATTGTTTATACATATTTCTGAAATATAGCCCAAGCTTTTAGTCTAAAGTGAATTTTAATAAAAATCAAACTATTAATTAAATCAATTGAATATCAAAATTTAAATACCCCGCTGTTCTTTAGTGAGTCTTCGCTTTATTTCGAATTACAGAGATGCGTTGATTGGGTGCGCAGCAACTCTGTTAGTTGGGGTCTGAGTCCCTGTTCTCCTGTTATATGCGTGTCTGCACCATATCCAAGGGCCTGGCATTTTTGTGCATGGAATAAGGGTTGGAAATATCCGTACCTTCTACCTCGTCCATTTGGCCATAAAGTAATACGATTCACAGTCCTAATGGTGTAGCATCATTCTGTGAGATGCTTCTTTTCCACTGTCATGGATAAAACAATAACCTTTCCTCTCAAAATGGGTCCACTTTTCATCAAGCTTATCCTCACGGGGGTGTAATTAGAAAAAGAGCTACAAGCAGAAGAGAAGCAATTTGGTAAAGTACAATTGCTGTGAATTTATGACTCTCATAATTATTTCGGCACAAGCTCATGCACCACATCATGGCTTCTAACACTAAACTCGTGAATATGTGTAACATGTGTCTACTCTTTAAAGAAAGCAGAAACACGCGCGCACGCACACACACACACACACACATACACACGCAATTTCTTGGAATTGAATTATTTTTTCCTCAAATCATTCTTAAATGTAGAATGACAAAACGAATTCCAACTATTCAGCTATTCCAAAGGGAATTTTATCAATAATATCTCATCCGTTCCACGACGCTTCGTTCCCAATTTTGTCTGTTTTATGTATTTTGGTATTTCCGTAATTTTCCGTTAAACGAGATTACACACTGTCTGAAAAAGAAACATGCAGCAGCTGAAAGCATGTACATAGAGATGAAACAACGACACCATTACACCTGTTTGCTTACAGTCTAAGTAAACTTAGTCTCAGTGTATTTCGTTACACTCCACCACTGAGTCTAACAAAACCTAGTAGAAGGTTGCGTCAGGTAACCTTTGAGCGACCAGTTACAGTCCAATTAAACGTGAGACGGTTAATTAGATTTAACCAACCAGACAACCGCTACTATTTAGGGATCGGGGGGACTTTCAAAATATTCAGGTCACTGACACAGATCTCTCCAAAAACACAAATTCGCATATGACACAGTAATTTGACCTATAGTACATACGTTTTGGGGTTTCTGTTGACATGGTTACCATTAGCTAATATTTCCACAAGATAACATCCTTGAATATTGCCAAGAACACTATTTTCAGCGACTGTTTACTCACCGTTGTCATGGTTGTACGTACGCCGTGCGCATCACCCGGAAGCGAGCGTACACAAAATAGCATTCGGAATCGTTCGGGTACGAACGTTTTCGAGATGAAAAGTTCAAAAGATATGTGCGAATGTGCACTTTCGCGATTTGGTAAACTGTGTTCTGATTAGTCAATCTCAAAGGTTACCTGACGCGACCTCCCATAAGGTTTTGTTAGACTCAGTAGTGGAGTGTACTGAAAAGTACTGAGGATAAGTTTATTTAGACTGGTTTGCTTAAAATGGTCAATGACCCATTCCGGCTACATTACAAGTGTTGTTTAATGGAATCTGTTTAGCAACCTGGACTTTTTCGGGCGATGAAATTTCGCTCTTTTTGAATGACGCAAAATGGTGATCACCCAGGTGTTAGCAAATAGCTGAGCGTGCACTGGCTCACCTATGACACCCGTGACACCTTTAACACATGTGACAGCTAAAGTAATTAGTGTCCACGAAAAGGATTCGATGTCATTCATTTGCTTGTCAATGAGACTTGCTTGTACTTCAAACAGGTCAGGAAATTCAATTTTATTATAGGAAATTGATTTTAAAAGGAACCGAAATGGAAGAGAATGTTGAGAGAACATTGTTGGGGACCCCTCTCTCTGTTCATGAGCACATCCTTAGACTGGGTTCGGTACAAGATCTTACACCACATTATATCTACTAACGCTTAACTCTTCAGTGTATGGATAACGTGTATATTTTTTTCAAACAAAGCACAAAGAAACCTCATAGATCTACCGACGGTACATGTAATACATGGTTAAGAGTAATTAGGTTACAAGAGAGCTATCCGATTTCATTCATTTGCTTGTCAGATCTTCTGAAATTACCGAGTTTAATATGGCAAGTGTTCGACATGCTTGTACTTCAAAAACGTCAGGAAGGATATTTCAGGTAATTTTATGAGTCAGTCTGTGCTATACTTGGCACCAAGAGTCGAATACGTCATGAAAGCAGAGACATGTATAAGTCAATGAAAGTATTAAGGTGTGTTTTTGCGGCACTTGACAACAGCATGACGTCATACTCAATTTAAATTTGGTTCATTTGAACAATTTATAAATGGTATACAACAATTCCCATTGGATATTTAGCACATATTACATCAGATATATGTGCAGAATGGGCTAAGGGGGAGGTGGACATAATTCATTTCTATGAATATAATAGAAAATATTACGTCTGTACCAAGTATACGAATTCATGGCTGATGGTATATGAGACCCAATATTCTGACCAAAATGTTCCATGAAGTGCCATTACTTTAAACAACTCGCTTTTGACCCAACACTGTCAGGGCATGGAACAAGATATCTGACGTTATGACGTCCTTAAGCTTATGCGGTGACGTCATGTGACAACAGAATCGCCGCCCGTTCATTTCTGATAACTGGAGGGCGGTTCATGAAACATTCATCCATTTTAGCTTTAAGGCCTCTTTTTTCAGATGAATACATACTTGTATTTTGTATAATATAATACATACTTGTATTTGCATTCGTATCAGACAGAAGCGGTTTATTTGCATTAAAACGCTCGAAAAGTCATGCTTAATGGAGATTCGGAAAAATGTCTCATATCAGTACGAAACAGACACATATCTGTATAGTTCCTGTTACTGGTAATAGTAAGAACTATCCGTCTGTTAATCACCGCTTAGAGTGCCATCGTGTCTGGAAATGATCATTAATCAACAATTGCACTCTCTCTCTCTCTCTCTCTCTCTCCCCACACTCCCCACACCCCCACACCACCCCCTACACACACACAGACAGAGAGAGAGAGAGAGAGAATGGGGCGTATGCCCAAGAGAGATAGCATCTCGGACGAACTCATCAAGGGCGCGTTTTGATTAGCTTTTCATCGCTGTCGAACACGTTTGACATTTGGACTTCGCAAATGATTTCACTTTTATATGACTCAAGTAAATTGTGCGATCTGAAAGTCATCCGTTTCTGTTCAATGGTGCTACAATGAGAAGGGTCTGATTTCGAAATAGCACAATAATAATCTTGACGTTCAATGGATATGCCCCCTGTTGCCTGAAGAGGTAATAAACAGTGTGTTAGTGTATGTGAATTTTAATTTAGTTGCGTCAAGTAGACCATTCTGTCATACACATCACGTGTGTGTGTTTGACTGTACGATCTTCAATGTAGGTCTCATTTTACAAGACAAGTGGCTCAGTAGTCTAAGTCCCTGACATTCGCAGGTTCGAATTCCGATTTACCCATATTATGGTGCGAGGCTCCCATAGTTCAGCAAAGTGGTCAGTGTCTGAGATCTGCCTCTTGTCGGACGTTTGTCGCTTACAACAATGTCCCAGCAATATCATGGCGGGGGTACCAGAAAATGACCTTCACACAATGAGCCCATGTTGGGAATCGAATCCGGGTTTGCGGGGTGACTGGCTACTGGCTGTCCCATCTAGCCCTATAGTTACCATAAGCTACAATGACGTTCAAAGCGCGACAATGCGACAAATGGCCAAAATGTCGCGTTGTCACATTGTCTCGTTTAGGTTAATTTTGACACTTTTGCCTTTTTTGTATAGAATGTACAAAGGACCCTATGAATTCTGAGTATGACAGACAGAGAGACTGTATTTTAATATATGACCCGGAGGCCATCAGTACAAGGTGAATAAAAAGATATACATATGTATGTTATTAATAACATTCGTGAATTCTTTGACTTCTTTCGATAACTGCGTGTCCCACTCAGACTTTATGCCTGTACCCTATGAGGACTTCGGGTAAGAATTGGTCTTCATCATCTCCTGCTGGTGTACCGGTCTCGGGTCAGTCTTGGTCAGAATTGGTTGTGTGGCACCGTACGCCCATTTGCAGGAATATTGACAAAAGCTTTACCAAACCAAACTCACTCACTCATGGAATCTTTATGCTCATGGCATAAGTTCACTTACTAGCTACTTAATATGTATTGTAGAACCTGCTTGACCCAGAAAGCACGAACTTCCGATATTTAGGTTTGGAAAACGCCATCAGATGTTCACAGAAATATTCTTCAGCACTGGATTCTTTAGTTTGATAACTCAGATTTTCATAATGAACTACTAAGTAATTCCGACTATCAAAAGTTCTAGAATCAGTACTTTACTGAGAAAGTGTAATCCCAAAAACATATATACGGAACAGCAAAAGAAACGCAATTCTTTCCATTTTTTTTCTTTTTACTAAAATGATAGAAGATATATACACGGGAGCATATTTGTATGAGATTTCTTTTCAAATCTTGCATTTCTTTTGCTGTTCAATATATGTTGCATTTGAACACTTTCTAAAAGACATTTTGCATTAATAATCTTGATGGGTTAAATGTTTTTCACCGTTGCCTGTGGCCATTTATTTAATAATAACCTATGACTAATGCAGCCATAGGTCTAATAGCATAACAATTATCGTTTAAAGGGAACTTTCTGTGACATTCTATGTGATTCGTTTTTCTCTCACAACATCTGACGTCTCACAGGTGCTGAAGGGTGTGACGTCACGGTGGGAAGAGGGAAGCAGCAAATCTCGCGTAATCTCGCAACCACCACCCATGAGTCCCCCCTCTCCCGACCTGAGTGGCCTGACCCCTGGGGAGATTGCCATTCTCAAAGATGTTTTCCGACGGCAAGAAGAGTTTGAGCGACAGGAACACGTCAGGGTCAGGTATGTAGGCACGTATTAACGAAACCTCCCCTACTGTCCTTCTCTAGGGCGGAAATCAGTTTCATTGATGTTCCTTTCCCCTGACTGCAGTATCATGGACGCAATGATTTGTGTTACTTGTCGAGTCAGAACATCCCACTGTAGCTCTACGATAGCTAGATATTTCCTTTGGGGGGAATCATTTGTTTATCCTGTTCAAAGCACGACTGCTGCCTCATCACAAATGTGCACGGTAGAATCGTCAAATTGTGAGTTCGAATCTCTGCTTGCCCAGATTGTTTTTAAAGGTTTTGTAACATTACAGCTGTACGTTTGATGCTTGATGGAAATTTAGAAGTTGGAATGTAACAAAACAACGTATGGTATTTACACCTTCTTTATTGTTTACAAAACGACATTTCCGGGCTACTTGCTCCTTCATCAGGTGAATGATAGAATATGATTATGTACAAAATCTATAGTATCTACAGGGAGCACATGAGACAGTATTACAGGACAGACAGATTAAGATGTACGGAGATAATCATATCCTGTTATTCACACGACGAAGAGGCAAGACAGAGCCCAGAAACGTCATGTTGTATATATTAAGGAAATTGTAAATCCATACCACACGTTGTTGCATTGCCCTCTGTCTTTCTTCCGCATCGAGATGAAGCTGCAATATACATGGACCAATGTTCAAAGTGACAATAAACTCTCACTCTCTAGTCAGGTCTGAGCCGCTTGCCTTAAACCCCAAAGATCATCTCAGCATTGGGAGGTATTCAACTGAACTGGTTGTATCTAGACATACGTACACGGTTTTTAACTCTTTTGCTGACGACAGTGACATGTAGGTAACACGGTAAGCCTAGTGTATCCCAGTGAGTTATGGCTGTTCCGTACGGACGCTGACAACCCAGTGTTGCACATCGAATGGGGATGATGTCTGTACTTAAGGGCTGTCTTCGTCATAGTGTCAGCCTAATCCTGTCGATGTTTGCTCTGGAAGGTATTTACCTCTGGTATCGCAAAGGCTTTATTCCTGTAATTTGATGCTGCCGTTGTATTCATGTAAGATTAGGTTTGGGTGGCTACAATGTGGTGTTGAGTTGCGTCCCTTTAATGTGGTAGGATCAGCTGGTCATTAGGTCAAATCCCATATTCTGCAATTTGGTTTGTCAGTTCGATATAAATGGACATGAGGTTTTACCAACCGCGTTCTTTCACTTTAGACTGTCTCCAACATTATAAGTGACTTACAGTCTTGCTACAAGCTGAAATACTGTTCAAACTGTCTGAAACCACCCCGACAATAGTGCGTTCAGTGTTTTCCTCAAGAAAAAAAGCGATATGATGGGATTAAATCGTAAGCTCATAATACTATACCGTAGGATTAAAGCATAAAGTTGCAAGTTTAAAAAGTATGATCAGGGCCTTCTGTCACAAAGCGCTAGGGTGATCATAAGTCACTAAGGTAACCTAAGTGCAGTGTTAAAGATTGGGAGTTGAGATTAACCTTAGTAAAGGTTGCTTCGTGCAAGATTGAATCGTATGATCGTAAGATGTCCATGTTTGAGTTGAAAGCGTCTGAAACCTATCCTTCATTGTCAACCTTTAGGCAAATCTCGATCGATGTTGAGAAGTACGAGAAGTCAGTCCAGAAACAGGCCAGTACGCAAGGTCCGGTCAAGCACGTGGATCTCCGTCTATGCCGACTGTGCTACAAGACCAAGTTTGCTGATGGCATCGGGCGTCTGTGCTCAGACTGCCACAAGCGGGTATGCAACGCGTGTGGCACTTTCTCCAGTCCTAGGTGGGACCCCAAGCGGAAGAAGGTAAGCGTTTTAAATTATCAACATTGCTTATCTTGTTATTGCTCTGTGTTCCTCAGAGTTTTGTTGCAATGGACTTAACGTTGCGTTACGGAGGAGAGTATTTCACGTATCTGTGACGTCTTTGTATTCGACTATGTCCCTCTTGCTAACCCAGTGAGCCACGACACCGAGAAGCCGTGGAGCAGCTAAGTGGTTAAGGCGCTCGCTCGTCACGCTGAATACCCGGGTTCGATTCCCCACGTGGGCACAATTTGTGAAGCTCATTTCTAGTGTCCGTGCTTTTACTGGAATATTGTGCTAAAAGCGATGTAAAACTAAACTCACCCACTCATTGTTGCGGCTTTGCATGGATACAAGAGTTACACGCATTATGCTGACTCCGAATCTACCAGTCCTTTGGAATATTGCTGAGTGTGGCGTAACTAAACTAAATTCACCTTAAATGCCAGGCTCGGTAACAATAAGTTACTTCCTTTTAAGTATTTTGTTATGAGGGGATTTTGACACCCGGCTGCTCTATTTGCAAACACACATTTCACAATGCCATAATATATTTTGTGATTTATCTTCTTGGCGGAAGGGGTCCACATTTGACAAAATGGACGAGTAAATCGTCGGCACACGCACTTGGTACCGAAAGGGTATTAACGTCCATTTGTTGTCCCTATGAGATGGATATGGTATACGTGGCCTCGTCTACTCACATTCCAGAACGACCGAGGAAGATGGCACTGTAACATGTGCATACTGAGGAGGGAGGCACTTTGCCGAACCGGAAGTTGGTACCACGGGGAAAGCTTTCAAGAAGGAACTAATGATGAAGTGATAGAGAAACTCAAAACTTCAGTTTCCATGGAAATGGAACCCGATAACTGCGTAAGTATACAGTTAGCAGCTGTTGTGTTCATTGTACGTCATTGTTGTTTTGTACACCTACATCCATCTGTTACCTACCACGTGAGATGGATTCAGGTGTGTTTTTGCTCTGTTCCATAACGTCATATCCTTTGTATTCCGTTTTGGTCTGAAAACTACGGAAATGAGAATGTCATCGAACTGTTTTTGAATTGAAGGTCTGGGACCTTTCATTACATGCAAGAACACGGTACACCATTATTCCAAGGCATCTTGAATCCCTGGGTAGAATTGCCTCCCGTTCTTGTGGAAGGAATCGGTTGTCATATGTTCCTATGCGTGTCGCTGTTCCTTAGCCTATAGTTCGTATATGTTCATGGTTTGTTTATAATTGAAGTTGTAATCCTCATTCATCTTGCTAAACAAAAGCCTGGTAACCGGAGACTGGCAGTTAGTGAGTGAGTGAATTTAGCTTTACACCGCAGCATTAATGCAGCTACATGGCGGCGATCCGTAAATATCCGAGTGTGGACCAGCCAATCCATGATCCACTGCATGAACATCGATCTACGCAACTGGGATACGATATCATGTGTCCCAGTCACCAAGTCAGTGAGCCTGACCACCCAATCCCGTTAGTAGCCTCTTATGACAAGCACGGATTACTGAAGATCAGTTCTAATCAGGATCTTCAGGAGTTTTGAAGTAACCAAGTAGTTTTGAAGTAATTACTGATTTACCTCTTGGGCAGTGTACGTTTCCACTGAACCAACATTTCACGTTAACTGCACCTGCGAACTGCTGAAACAGTGTGTGTTCTACTGTCCGACAGTAGATGTGAGGTCATTAAGTGGTTACAGCGTCCGTTACTGTTGACGAAGGCCGGATTCCAATCACGACATCGATGCAATGTGTGAACTCCATGACGGACGTGCTCAATGGCATTTTGAGAAAATTGCTTACTACAGTGAAAAGCGATGCTCACTCACTAACGGTGGCACTGTGTCTTGAGAATGGCCTCAAGATCGGTCTCAGGATACAAATAGCTCTACATATAAATTATTCTCAAGGTCGTTACCACAAATTAGCTTTATGTCCGAATACTTGGTACTCTCTAGGCCTCGCGGGATATAAATAGTCGGCCGTTTCCCTTCTTTACGAAGTGACCCATGTCCAGGGGTAGAATAGGCCTTCAGCAACACATGCTTGCCATAAAAGGTGACGATGCTTGTCGTAACGGGATCGGGTGGTCAGGCTCTCAGACGCGGTTGACCATGTCATCAGTTCCCGATTGCACAGATCGATGCTCTCGTAGTTAGTCACTGGATTGTCTGGTCCAGACTGGATTATTTACAGACCGCCGCCATATAGCTGGAATATGGCGGAGTGCGGCGTAAAACTAAACTCACTCACTCTTTACGAAGTGCTACACTTCTTGCTTTCTGAGACTGATTTAATACAATTCACCTACATGTGCGTAGGGATTTTGAATGGTTGGTGCTGAAAAACTGTTAGGCTATAACCGACCCCTCGCTCTTTAATTAGACTCTCACGCACTTTCCTCGTGAATCACATGTATTACCAGGATTAAACGTACCTACGAACCACAATCAGGGTCAGCTCGGCATATACTGCTACCTCGGCATATACTGATATTGCACGGTTTCACTGACAGACGTGTAACGCCAGATCCGTTCACATCTAAGTGTAAACGGAAATAGACTTAAACACTGATCTGAAGACAAAAATCAACTGAAATGACGAGAATATTTTTATATTTTAACCTTTTTGTTCAGTCAATTTCAGGAATCGCCAGTATATGATGTGCTATGTGATACCCACGTGCACGAAACTAGATCCAATATGGATTCCTGTCTGTGTTAGCTAATGTCCTGCTGGATTCAAACGAGGCGAATGAATCAGTTATCAAGTAGAGTCATCCCTCCCTGTTTTCGGAAATGAAGGACACTTCGCCAGCCTTCAGAACATCATGCTCAAATATTCCTTTATCAGTCGAAGATTGAACCTGATTTTGACACTGTATACCCTGGCATGTCCAAATGAGAATGTCAGATACAATTGAGCCTATTGCACCGTCTAATTTGTCTAGACTCATCCAGCTGGTGATAAATGCCCGTTGGTCGACAGTCTTATGAGACAATATGTACATAAGGTCAAATTGTATGGGTGGTTTTGACTTACAAAGTGTCCGTCGCAAAATGTAATTTCGGTCATGTTATTTGTTGTTGGCATTATTCGCATACTGTTGACTCAAATGGAATCATTGAAGAATTTAATCGTCTGTTAACCCAGGTCACCTTCCCGTAGGGGACGGGCGTGTTGAAGACGTTTTAGGCCCCCGGCTTTCGTGCGAAGTCCTGGATAAGCACGGAATATGTGTGAATATTGTGTTTGGGCGCTGTATCTCGTCTGCTGTGTGGAGATGTGGGGATGGAACAAATACGAGTGTATATTCGCTGCGTCATAAAAGAATAACGTTTTTCCACGGGGTATTCAAGTTAAAGTGCAGCATGGTATACCTATAGGCAAAGACGATAAAACAGACGTTATTCCAGAGTTGTATACGCCCGCACACTTCATCGCATCCTGTTGTATAGATCGATGTTCATGATGTCAGTCACTGGATTGTCCTTTCGTGACCCGGTAAACTACGTTTAGAACAAGTGCGTTGATATGGAATTGGTGGAATTCATTAGTGTAGTGTATATCAGAATAATTGCCAAACTGATGCTGGTGTTGACCTTTACTAGGATGCCCTGATTCTGAAGAAGCTCAACATCATTTCCCGGCCCTGATATTTGCGTTAATGTTTAAAACGTCATGTCGGGTAAACGATTAACGATATTTAATGTGAATGTTTATCCGGGTCACATGTATTGCCGTTACATTTCCATATCATTGTCTTTTCTTATAACACCGTTGATATACACTGACATAAACAGCAAGGTACCGTGAATATTGTTTAGGGCGCTATTACTGGTAAACACATATAAAATGATCCACGACCTGACAAATGACCCCAATTTGCATACTTGGGAACGCCCCACAGAACGATCCACTTGAAACAAGAGGGAGACAGAGTGTCTGATAAATATCGAGAAGTTCATTTTCCCCGTGCGTTTCACGCATGAATTGTTATAGCACACTCGATTTGGGAACAGGTACAATCCCAACGAATTGAATCAACACAATATACTGAGCAAATATGTATAGGACCACCGATCCATTTCACGAAGCAAATGACATTTTCCTGGTTTTTTTTAACAAATTTGTTGAATATCTAAAATGCTTGTCAATGCCCCAATCATCTATTTGTCTTCGTCTTAACTAAAGGTTAGCGTGGAATATCAGTATCTTATGCCTGAAATTGCAGTCTTATCATTCGAAGGAATATGCGGTGTTGTTTTAATGGGTAAGTTAACTTTTCGTCTGCTAAATATTAACTTACTGACGGACTTACTGATTTATGCTTTAATTATCACACTCTGAATCAGTCTCGGTGTCTGAATCACTTGCAAGTCCTAAGTCAATCACTAGTCTGTCAATTTCCCTTTCTACTGCGATTTCGCGTTGCCAGTAACCATCTTCAATTGTTTTAACATGTTTACAACATTCCGACCATTCTTTTGCACCGATTGCACATATCCTTTCATTTATGGCAACCCTTAAGGAACTTTTTGTGAACTGCAAGTTTTGTGAAGCGACATAATTTTTCACATTTGCCCAAATTAACTCAATCGGGTTTAGTTCTGCGTGGTATGGAGGGAGACGTAGTACATCATGACCATGTTGCTTCAACATCGTGTCTACTCTGTAGACAGGGCCCGATTTGTTGGATTTTGCAAGAAACAATAGTTCGGCTTTAAGCATTTTCTCATCAAATGAGATATTGTGCCTTTGTAGCCACGCTTTTATGTCATCTTTTCTGTTGGCGGTTGTCGGACATTTGTCCACTTGCTTGCTGTGATGTGGTGCATTATCCATAACGATGAGTGCAGTGGAAGGTTTGGGATCAACTTTTCCTGGAGCCATTTGGAAAAATTATCAAAGTTCATCTCGTCATAATAGTCTGCTGATTTGAGTTTGGAATCAAAAACAAGCAAAACATTTGGAACAAAACCGTTTTCACCCCCTGCATGAACCACAATAAGCCGAGGTCCGGTGGCAGACGGAGGTTGAACCCCATTTATTACGACTTCACCCTCAAAATGCCAACACTTTGGGACAATGTGGTGTACATGCAACCATGTTTCATCGATAAAGATGAGTGTTCGATTTTCTTCTCTGTATTTCTTTATTGCACGCAAGTATTGCAAACGCTTGGAAACAATATCTTTACGTTCCATTAAAAGTTTACTGTTTGACTGCGTTTTTCGCCACCTAAACCCCATGTCTTTGAGATTTTTTCGAAAACTTTCCTTAGAACCCTTGTAGTACAACTGGCACTTTGCCATATCATACATCGTATCCAGAGTGGGTAGTTGTTTTTTACGCCATATAAACTTTGTATAAATTGACGGACTGCACACCAGTCGAAATCATCAAGTTTGTAACTGCAAGTTTTGGGTTTGCGCAACTTGGTGGGACTGATAAATGTAGGTCCACTCGCACTCCTACCACCTTCTTCCTTAATGCGTTTTAAAGTTGCCGTTGAGAGTCCAGTAGCAAGGCTACTTTGAAAAAGAGAATCTGCTTTGGTTGCACATTTTTTGTCAATATACATGATAACATTGTATGCTATCTCTCTTGCCTGAGAATGAACTATTTGCCCATGTTTTCCTAACTTGGACATTTTTTACTACAACTGAAATCTGTTTAACAGTATTGCGACAGGTGTAAAATAGTAGCGAGACAGGTGTTAATCAGTAGCGGTGTTGATTTCATGTCACGGTTAGCATGTATTGCACGTGCATAATCGTCAAGCTACATGTAGCAGCCAAGTGTACTCGCCCAATTCGTTGTACCGTCTCTCTTGTCACAAATGTGTTTAGTGCGAAGGATCATCTAATATGTGTCTAGCAGTACATTTTTATTGAATAAAATTGTGTATTCAGTCTTCCCGACAAAAGATATCACCCAAAATATATGAAGATCTCTTTTTGAGTCTAGTAAGGTAACACATGTCTATGGTATCATGGATGAATGCAGTATCACATAAACATTCACATTAAATATCGTTAATTGTTCACGCGACATAACGTTTTAAACATTAACGCAAATATCAGGGCCGGAAAATGATGTTGAGCGTCTCCAGAATCAGGGCATCCTAGTAAAGGTCAACTCCTGCATCAGTTTGGCAATTATTGTGATATCAAGTCAACAAGCCGAAATAACATTCAGAGCTATTCATAAGTGGAATCTTGCCACTATATGTTCCTATTGGACAAGGGCGGAAGGGTAACATAATGATTAAATCGTCCGCTCGTCACGCTGAATACTCGTGTCCGATGGACATTTCTGGTGTCCACCGCCGTCATATTCCTGCAATATTGTTAAAAGCGGCGTAACACCATACTCACTCCTACTGGCCATACGATCCCCGCAAACTACCGTCATAACTGTAACGCCCGCCCTAGAAGCGTAAAATCAACATTAGAGAGTTAATTTTAGGGCTTTCCATAACGTCTGGAGCTGTTAATTTGTAACTACCAACTGCAAGATGATTTATTAACGCTACGGTGTCTGATAATTATAGCGTCCCATTACTCCCAAAATTGAATGTGGTCTCATATTTCACTCCAGCATCTTGATGAAAATGGGCGAGAGAAATATGCGTCCAGACGAGACAATAAATCCATGTAGTATTATTAAACACCATGTGTATATTTGGAGTTAATTCTGAGCATCAAAGAGCTGGGCCATAATTTGATGTTTCCCTAATAACGAAAATGACTTATTGACATACTTCTGTTCCATGTTTATCATGGTATTAGGAGTTTTTCATTACGATACTATAGCTGGTTTTAGTATAATAAATGAGAAGTTCTTTCTTCATGGACTCCTGTGATGTTCAGTGTACAACCTGGCAACTGAAGAGTGAGTGAGTGAACTCTGCAATATTCCAGCTATATGGCGGTGGGCTGTAAATACTCGAATCTGGGCCAGACAATCCAGTGATCAACAACATGAGCATCGATCTGCGCAATTGGGAACTGATGACATGTGTCAACCAAGTCAGCGAGCCTGACCACCCGATCCCGTTAGTCGCCTCTTATGACAAGCAACGTCGCCTTTTGTGGCAAGCATGGGTTGCTGAAGGCCTACTCTATCCCGGGACCTTCACGGGTCGGCACCTCAAGAAAGAGATTTGAAATCGAATTCTTAAATATTTCCATGTGAACAAACTCGTTCTTATGAGACAGCTTGCTACCATTGAAATAATGATAACAGCTGCTTTACACTAAAGTTACTCACTCGACTCTCTGGAGCAGTGGAGTAGCCTAATGATCAAAGCGTCAGCTCGTCACGCGAAAGGACGGGTTCGATTTCCCACATGGGTACAAAGTGTGAAGCCCATTTCTGGTGACCACTCGGTGATGTTTCTGGATTGTTCCTAAAGCGGCATACACTCACTCACCTCATTTACTCCAGATTAGGGACTGGTCTTCAGCACGAGACGACTAACGGTATATTGTAGTCAGGATCGCTTATCTGATGCATGTCATCTCGATTTCGTGCTCATGATGTCAATCAGCTGGTCGTCTTTCCTAGAAAGGATAATACCGAGAACGCCGTCAGAAACAGATTCTAAAACAGAACGACCAGACGTGCTCGCAAATAAGACTTACGTGTCATAAAATGCTACTGTCAACTTTAAATAGGTATTTGAAGTACCCATGTAGAGTCTACATGTGATTACTGTGGTATGTTGTCGAAGAATTAGTATTTGATTCTGTCATTCAACAGATGCATCAGTAGCTCTATGCCACGTTGATGATTCACGAATACACTGTTCAATATGTTTTGTTTCACAGTAAGAAACACCTCACTATCCTCGCGAGCATCTGGTTAGAGCTAGTCTTCAGCACTTCCTGCTCGTCGAAAGAGGCGACTAACGGGATCATATGGTCAGGCACGCTGACCAGGCTGACAAACGCCATTGTATACCAAATGCGCAGATTAATGCTCGTTATTTAGATCACCCGATTGTCGGGCCCAGCCTCGATTATTTACAGACCGAAGCCGTATAGCTGGACTTTTGCTGAGTGCGGCGTTTAACAACATACCAACCAACAATGAATGTTGAGTAGTATACTACGTTTGAATCCATGCGGTTTCCTCAATGAAAAGAAACTGTACCCCATAGCGCGTATTTCCAGATTCAGTCTAGACGTGGTAATTAGTGCCTTTGCAGAAGCTGACAAGTTGTGGATGTTGTTGATATACGTAATACTCTCAAGATTGCAATAAGCCGTAACATTTGATTTAGCACCCAAGGGATGAATGAAAATGTCCCCACTAAAGAAAGGCCCTAGTGAGATCTTTACGTTGAAACCAAATTACGAACATCAATCGACTCTGATGCCTCTAAGAAACACCAGAACTCAGATTTTCGAAGCTCTCTTAGCGCTAAGATAGTCGTAAGTGCCATCCTTTAATATTAACTTACGACTATCTTAGCGCTAAGAGAGCTTCGAAAATCTAGCCCCATATCCATATCCCTTTCTCGGACAGAGTGGGGTAGCTTGGTGTTTAAAGCGTTCGTTCGTCATGCTGAAGACCCGGGTTCGATCCCCAACATGGGTACGAGTGAAGCCCATTTTTGGTGTCCCCCTACCCTGATATTGCTGAAATATTGCTTAAAAGCGGCTTAAAAATAAACTCACTTCCTAATTCATATGGATACAATATTCATCAAAGAGGTACCTGCGGCCCCGTCATCGGTTCACTGTTTCGAACAGGGAATCTGTTAGGATAGCTCTATGGAACACTACCCGCTGCATCTATCGTTAGATTACGATTCATATGTTAACGTGAAGATTCGGGCTCGAACTGATCTAATTGACTAACGGGTGGTAAGGAACGCGTAAATCGCTGCTCATAATGTCAGTCATCTAGATTTCCTGCTGAAGTGTTGTGACGTAAAACTATATTCGATTTCCTTAATCGTAAGGCTTTCATAAGAATGGGTGTTCCTCCTACGTGAAAGGCACAATTTCACACATTTTCGAACATATTTTGGCCCATAGTGTATATACTTGCGCAGGTGCACTCCCTTTCCCTTCCTACTGATGCAATAAATGACTTATTATCCTTACCCGCTGCTTGAAATCGATAATTGAACTTCCAGGTGAACGGCTTCCAAACAGAGAACACTTGCACGTGGTGTTGTTGGTGTTTGCCGAACTGGTTTCAATCGCAAGTTGGGCATGATAACACAATGTCATATAGAAATTGGTCAAATGTAACATGTGTTATATTTTTTTAATACATTTTCTTAGTAAAGTACAGATTCTGGTACGTTTTTTAGTTGAGTCCCATCCTGGATTCGAACTCACACCCTCAGAGTCAGGCACCCGTTCGCATGCACGCGTTACACAAGATTTGCGCCAGATGTTAGCGTTATTTTGTGAAGAACTAAGTTCTGTCTCCAAAGCAGTTGTATGATGTTCGTAAAAAAGCGCCAGAAGGGATATAAATCTGTGGCGATCGCTTGAAATAATGTTCGGTCGGTAGAGGATCGATTTATTTCAAAGCTGAATTAATTCATTGAAACTTTAAAATATAATACTGTTATCTAAATACGCGATTTAATTTAAATAAATTCAGTGGTAGCGTCCCTAAGGGCTGATAGATAATATTTTTGAAAGAATTGCATTTTTTTGTATTTGTAGGAAAGTGTCGAGTGAAATAGTGCCTTTAAAGGGACGTTAAACACAAATCATTCACAAGTGATGGTTGATTGTGTAACACCGATTTTAGAAATAACACAGCAATATCATGACGTTAGACATTAGAAATGAAACTCACACATTATAACCACGTTAGGAATCGAACCCGGGTCTTCGGCATGACAAGAGTGACAAGCGAACCATTAGACGACCCCCACCGCCCAAACATTCAGTATTCATGATAGATAAATAAACATTTTGTTTTTGGACAGGACAAAAAAGATGCGTATGACAACGATGGCGAGAAGATTCCCTCCGGAAATCGGACAGATCCCGAATTGTACCGCTCCGGTGACACGCCTGCCGAACAGGTCCAGTCCTCAGGTCGGAAACATCGCAGGAGGAGTCTTCCGGTAAGTCACGTGATAAGACCGGAAGAAGACGAGGACGATGATGAAGCAGACGAGAATGGTCACCACTGGCTGCAGGAGAGGCGGATGTTACGTCAGAAGCGCCAGTTACGTCGATTACGGAGACGTAACATGCCAGACAGCAGAACATCGGAAGAACTAAGCGCCATGTTGACATCGGAAGGGTCCCAACAAAACGATGAAAACTCCTGTGAAGCGTACTCAGATCCGGACAGAAGTGACAGAGCTCCTAGTGTACGCATACGCAAACGTAGAGCCTCTAGAATCAGCATCAAAGACCGAGGAAAATCTCAGTCAGCTGCCACTTCGATTGATTATTCCTCTGAATCCACCAGTGATGTGTCTTATGCAACGAAGGAAAGCAATGTTTCGGATGGAGCTTGTTCACCAACGCTCATTAATAAGATTAAGCGGCAGAACGCTGTGTACTGTAGCAGTTCTTCCAGTGTGCTATCCGATACTAAACATTCCGATACTCAGGGTGGTGCTACCAGTCCCCTCCCGACCAGGAACAACAGGGATTCCATATCGCGGAGTCCTGTCCATGGAGCCAAGGAGAAATTCGTCAGTCCCAACAGATCGGAAATCCTGAACAGGCGTGCCACGTTACAGAAGTGTGAACTCATTCAACCATGTGACGACGCTACGGTTAGGAGACTTGGTAAGTGAATGAGGTATTAAACTGAAGTCCGAAAGAAAGTACACATATGGTTTTTAATAATGTAAATATACATCAAGAACTTGGTTAAACACTCTCTGACATATCTCACCACTGACTGAGCCCCAATCCTAATCCTTTGGAGCATACCTGGGACATGATTTGTCGTCGTGAGCAACAAAGGGATCCTGTACAGAACCTGGCCCAGTTGGAAGCTGTTTTACACATGGAATGGCGTCGACTGACCCTTCATAGGATTAGGAGGCTAACAGGGGTATGAGGAGGATAGTACTGGCTGTCATACAGTATTGGCTGCACTCAGTATTGGCCTTCAATCGTGTAAGACATGCTAAATGGCATTTGAATGCTCACATTCACCAATAAATTCAACCTTAAACATTTCAGGGCCATCCATGCCTGTAACACACGGTTTTGTATGGAAAGCATTTTTTTCTTTTGTAAATGAGCAATTATCATCATAAAATCAACATGAACTGTAATCATTTAATAATTTTCATATGAATCAAAGGATAATAGGGGTTAGAAAAACATGGAATAATGTGTTTCCATCGTAGTCACCTCGAGAAGTTTTATGTACGTGTTGAAAACCAATCATTGCGAAAATACAGGGGTGCTAAAACAATTCTTTGTGTATACGTGCATGTTGAAAAGTGTTCTGATTGTGATGCACCAACATTCTGTACGTGTTCCCAAACACCACAGTTAATACCCGTTATGAAATCACCCGACAGCACAGGTTAGTTCAGTTAGATAAGCTAAGCTAGTAAATAATTATGAAAAGTGAGTTTTCCTTGCAATAATTCATATTTTCATATTTAAAATGTTATAATTACACTTATTTTCAACCTTTTAGTGTTCTGTGATATTCTATCTATTTAAAGCTACAATATATGTTGTATGTACTCAGACTTTCCATGAACCTGAGTTTTTTCC
Organism: Haliotis asinina; assembly: GCF_037392515.1. Classification (NCBI taxonomy): domain Eukaryota; kingdom Metazoa; phylum Mollusca; class Gastropoda; order Lepetellida; family Haliotidae; genus Haliotis; species Haliotis asinina. The sequence goes on along the minus strand of NC_090286.1, from coordinate 29,295,015 downwards.
TTGTCAAAAAATCTAAATGTTTATTTCTAAAAGCACCATTGCACATGCAGCCGTGATATTGCTGGAATATTGCTTAAAAAGGAATAAAGCCATGCTACTCTCTCACTCACTCACACACTCACTCACTTTTTCCTTGTTTTGCTTGTTGGTTTTAAAACCTCAGGTGGTAATAGCTTCATGGTTATTTCAGTGGGGCGGGGGAAAGCATATAAGGTATAAATGGTAGCATGATTATTATTTTAATCAACATCGTATCTGTTTTGTCACAGGCACTCTGAAGACGCACAAACCGCATGAGGTAATTTTACATCGGGACAAGGGCGATCGAAGCCACAGAAGTAAGTAACTACTTAGGAGTGGGTTTGTTTAGGCAGAGCTCATCTGTGTTACTTCCCCTCAACAGCTTTATGAGAAACTGCAGGCTCGTTTCCTCACCTCACCTCACCTCACCTCACATCACATCACCTCACCTCACCTCACCTCACCTCACATCACATCACATCACATCACCTCACCTCACATCACATCACATCACATCGCCTCACATCACAGCACAGCACAGCACAGCACATCGCCCCACATCACATCACATCACAGTTCTACGAAAGTTTGGATATTCCTCCCACATTAAACTGACACGTCACACTATAACTGCGTATTCTTCAAAGTGACTTTAAGTCCAACTCACTCACTCCGTCACCTTACTTTATAGGCGGTGGAACATCCTAGTCATGTCAGAGAACCAGGATTGATTCCTGTTTGTTCAGCCTGTTTGTATCCCGCGTCGTGATATTTATTTGCTAATTGAACAATACTCACACCCACTCACACCCCTCTCACTCACTCACTCATTCAAGCTGACACTCACTCACTCACACCGTCGGAAGAATACATCCGCTTAGTTGTAATGAACTAACACAGCTATGTCACGGAATACACACATAAACAATATAGAAACGCCAGCCACAAATATATACGCATCCCATCTTGTTTATTTGATCGTGAAACAAGCAAGGCTGAATTATATCAGCAATATCAATAACCCAGCAACCTTAACACAGACAGTAAAGCAGGATTCTTCATACGATCCAGCAGCTGTTGCATTGAAGTCGGAAATGAGACACAATTGTAGTCCTCTGTCCATCCAATCAAACTGTTATCTCGGGGTCAGCTTTGTTCCTCTTTGAGGACAAAGAATTCCCTCTGCGTCATTCTACAAATGGATGAAACAAAGCACTGTGTAAAAATAAAATACCGATATTTATTCGGCAACCAAGTAGGATTATTTATCATTTCACTCCCACGGGGAGTATACGTACTATCATTCACTGGTTTCCTCAAACCTAATTGAGGATTATCACACAGGTCATCCCCAAAAGTTACAATAACGACGACTGCGGCGTAAAACAATATCATTCACTAACTCTGACACTTAAAAAAGACGAAGTGTCAACACACGAATTTTCAGCCATCTTCAATGCACTCTTCAGTACTTTAATCACATGCTGAAGACCAGGAATATTCGTTAACCTAAACCTGCAGTCTGCAAAACAAGGATGTTTATGTTACAGCTGGCGGTCTGGGCATGCGTGTAGTAGGCGGAAAGGACTGCGACAATGGAACCCTGGGAGCCTTCGTTGTCATGGTAACCAAAGGAGGTCCCGCTGATATGCAAGGTCGAATACGAATCGGTAAGTAATCTTCCCCATGAAGTTTCATCGTCATAATTAAATCCGTGAAGTCTTTCTCTAGAAAGACGCTTGAAGACTGGGGAACGATGTGAGTTACTCATCAATATCCACTCGACAGCATGATCTCAGTAGGTTGTATAATACCATGTGTAAGAAAAGGCGCGATAGGGGTAGCCTTAAGGGTAAATCATTCGTCCCTCACGCTGAAAGCTTGGGTTCGACCCCCGAGGAACTATTACTGTTTGCAAGAGTATCGCTATACCTCTTTTTATGATCATTTCATTGGTTCCGAGGCATGTCGTTAGCTAAGGGTAAATCATTGAATAATGTCATGAAATACGTTACGATATTTCTTTAAAAGCAATAGCAATAGCTCGATAGTATTGTAGAAACAATTCATATTAAAAGCAAACAACAATGGTCAGTGTGACCTACACCTAGTGACACGTCCTTAAACATTGAATTACGTCACCGTACGTCGCGTTCGACCTTGACCCCTACACCATTACCAGTGGGAGACAAGACAATACTTTTAATGGTGTAAGAAAGTCAGATTTTTGTTTGGTTTGCTGGGCATTAAAACTTTAGTTAATACTGAAGCGAGTGACAGCGCAATGATTTATGTTACCACAAGGAAGATCTGAGTGAAAGACCGATACCTTACGTGTTTTTTTCGGTTCAGTCTAAACTCTGTCAATTATTTATCACGTAACATAAAACGTAACATGGCTGCTTTCTCATTATGATGAGATAGGTGGCATAAATCCATGAAGGAACAGTCGACTGGTGAATCTTGCAAGTCGAGAGAGCTGTATTAATACAGTCGGAGATTCGTTTAAAACTAATATTTCACGTTAGGATGCGAAATATTAAGAAATGGACAAAATGTGGGTATTTAGTATTCCAGTGGCACGCGTTTTGCCTGACAATGTTACAATAAGTGGTTTGACAAAGTATTATATTGAAGAACGCTGTGTTAAAGCATTTCACTCGTGTGTGGAACTTCTCTGTGAAACAAACATGGCGTTCCATCTCCCCCGGATATCGGGCATATCAAAATCACATTTACATCATCATGCTCAAGGTCGATACTAGCTGAAAAATATGTATTGCGTGTTTTTGTTTTTTTTTCAGGTGATCAAATTATCGAGTGGAATGGTGTCTCGCTGACAAACGTCACGTTTGAAGAAACACGTGACATCGTCAACAAATCCGGGAACGTCGTCCAGCTTAAAGTAATCCATAGGCACATAAAGAAAAGGTTGGCAATTTGTCATTACAAAATGATACACCGAGGCGTAGTTGTCTCGAATGTCACGCACGTGGCTGTTTTGTCATCCATGCTGCCGAAGGTGCAAATGCACCACCGGTCGGGGCCCTTATTAAATCCAAATCTAGCCATGCGTCTGTGTTGCGCAGCATGTGTCGATGTGATCGATATAGAAATGGAAAAACACATCCAAACTATTCTGTCATGAAATCACACCAAGACAGTCTTCTTGCACCAAGGTTCCTGTTCAAGCAGGGCAACGAAATATTCAGTGTGTATGTTTCAACTATACACATACAATATTTCAATATCATATAATCATTATTAAAGGCGTATCGATTTTTTACTTTAACGACAAAGAACATAAATGTTTACAGTTACCATACCCATGATCATATTGGAAAAGTAGACCAAAATTGATTATTTTATAAGACGTTTTGCAAGTGACTCTCGGCTGTTCTAAATGTTCCACTTCAATGCTTGGGTGGAGCGATGGGGCAGTCTAGTGATAAAAGCGTTCGCTCTTCACGCCGAAGACCTTGGTCCAATTCTACACATCTGTACAATGTGTGAAGCCCATTTCTGGTGTCACCTGCCGTGATATTGCTGAAATATTGGTAAATGCGGCGTAAAACTAGACTCACTCAGTGAGTAGGCGTCCCCTGCAGGTTAACCCTCGTGAGAATGTTTAATTGGAGTAGGTCCATGCATTTTTATCTAAGATGCAACTTCGATTGCGTGGAATAGAAGCTTATGATATCAGTCACTCAATTGTCTCGACTGATTTATAGGCCATCGCACAAAAGCGTGAATAATGCTCTGTGTGACGTTAAAACGCACGCACCATCACGCATATAGACACACGCGCGTGCACGCCCATATACATGTGTCGAAACGTTAAGATCTGGAGAGGGGGCGGTGGGGTAGTCTGGTGGTTAAAGCGTTCTCTCGTCACGCCGAGGACCCGGGTTCGATTTCCCACATGGGTACAATTTGTGAAGCCAATTTTCTGGTGTCCCTCGCCGTGATATTGCTGGAATATTGTTAAAAGCGGGGTAAAACTAAGCTCACTCACTCACTAAGATCTGGAGTAGAGGTGATGTTCAGTAACCCATGCATGTCGTAACAGGCGATTAACGGGTTTATATATGTCATCGTATCTCGGCTAAATCGATGCTCATGATGTTGATCACTGGATTGTCTGGTCCCGATCCAGAAATTGTTCGTAGCGCTACGGCAATCGTTAGCATATGATAAACAAAAATTATATAGTTACGACAGGTCTTAACGTTACGAACACTTAGTGGATCGGGATCCCGGACTCTCGTGTTTACAGGCAGACATCACAGAGCTGAAACGTTATATCAAAGAATACATCGAAAATGTAATCCACAAAACTCTTTATGTTTACCCCAGAGTAGTTACAGAACTGCAGACTAAACAATTAAACTTATTATTACTTCTAGTAATCTACTCTTTAATAAAGTAGGGGAACTTCACTTTTAATTTAGAATTGAAAAAATGAGCTATGTATCAGTGTCAATCATTGCTGATAAGATAATAATGAATGTTGTGAGAGTGCATCACCACTTGCACTCATGTCCACAGTTGTTTGTACAGTGATCGCTCTTAAAGATGATTGGTGTATGACGTAAAATTGCATGTTCACGATGTTAATCTTTAAAAAGCGGTTAGAAACAAACACAAACAACAGTATGGTGCAAGATGACCGTCAAAATTAATTGTCAACGGTGACTTATAGACCCTCTTGAAAACAGTCAAAATGAAAACTGACGCCCCTTGCACGTATATGAGGCTACTGTGTTGTGCACGTGCACACTATGCGATGAGTTGGTGATGTAGAGAAATGGTGGTGCTTTTATAAGATGTCTGTCTTTGAAAAGTTTGTGAAGCTGATACTCTCTATCTAAGTTCAGGTCTCCCTACTCTTTAATGAGTATAGAAATCTATGAAACTCGGAAGGAACTGTATAGCCAGGTGAATACAGCGTTCGCTCATCACGTGGAAGGTCTGGGTTTGACTGCCCGCATGAGTACAATATGGAACGTGCATCTCATAAGTGATTCGAGGCGGTAGGGTAGCCTAGTGGTTAAAGCGTTCTCTCGTCACCCCGAAGGTCTGGATTCGATTCCCCACATGAGTACAATGTGTGAAGCCCATTTCTGGAGTGCCTTCTGTGATACTGTACGAAAATTGCTATAAGCGGCGCTAAACCAAATTTACTCAATCACTTAGAGACGATCCAGGGCTAGCGAGTCCTGTGAACTGTCGTTTTTTCTGTAATTCATATGTTTCTTTTGTAAACTGTCGTTGATCGATTTAGACAGTGGCATCTGTTTCCTGTTTCCTATATTTGATGTCTCACATTAGTGTATGACAGAATATGGCAACTGAAAACTGAAACATCCTCTGTTTTCTTAAATCGATATTAAAATTTTGTTGGCTTCTTTTTCGTTTATCCAAATCTGAAATGTCAATTTGAATTGTTTGTGTGGGAGAAGCGTGTGTTGTTTTTTGTGATTTTGTCGTTATTTTAAGAGGATGATTTTATGACATGGGGAATCATATTGCAAAACTAACATTGTTCCTGGCTCTCCAACAGCAACCTGACATGGTTCAAAATGTGCATGCGTATCTGCGTATGTGCGTGCGTTAGCACGACAACACTAGTCCAGACAGTGCTAGCCCACTGTGTAACAGGGCTGAGTTTAACAAAGATACTCCGCTGTTGTATTCCCATAATACCTTGCACCAGGCAAGGTAAGTACAAGTGTCTTCTTTCACGTGTTTCAGTATCAATGACCTTAAGACCACGCATGTGTTTACGTTGTATGTGATTATGAACACTTTACGAAGTATTGAGTGAGTTTAGTTTTACATCGCTTTTAGCAATATTCCAGCAGTATGGCGGCGAGGAACATCAGAAATGGGTTTCACATTATTTACCCATGTGGAGAATCGAACCCGGGTCTTTGGCGTGACGAGAGAACGCTTTAACCACTAGGCTACCCCATGATCGCCTTACAGTGTACTGAAGCAATCACGTTGTCCATCTTGTCTTCAACCTCAGTACTTACTGCCTTCTCAGAAAATATAGATAAGTAATCATATTTGTAAAATTAATCTTGCAATCCATGCTATCGGAATGCTGAAAGTCACTAAGATACTATTTGTGTGATGTTTTTAATTCTGAAAGGTAACTAGGACAATCCACTAGAATTTACAGTTTAATCGACAGTTTCACTCTGAAAGGTCAATTGTATGATCCCCAGGGAGTTGAGATTGCAAATACGAAGTGCCGTTGAGATCGACATCTCGATTGAGTAAAAGCAAAGTGCTTCTAGGGAGATGAGCGGGATATCGGTGCTATACAAATATTGGAGTATGTGCGTTCGTGCGTGCGTGCATACGTACGTGCATGTGTGCGATGTGAAGCATTGAAGCTGGATGCATCACAATCCATGAGACGCCTGACCTTCCAACACAGAAGCCACCAACCAAGATGACCTAGCTGAGCCCTCTTAACGTCCGCATCACCTTCAACTTGGTCCATCTATCAAATCAATCCTGCTCACAGCCTTTAGTTATTGTCCAACAAGTACATCACGGGAACAGATAGCAAATAGCTGGACAGGTGCTCTCTCAATAAGCCCGCGTCTGTTTGTAATTGTTCCCACGAGTGGCAGGTTCCTGTAGCAAGCGCGGTAATGGAAGACTACAAGACAGTAATGAGGAAAACTGTGGTCTGTGGCCATCTCCCTTAGTGTAGCCTCGGTGTATTAGGCACCCTTTGGTCATTATCAGGACAGGACTCTGGAACTAGGCGATGAAATCGTCGCTTGTTGAAAGTCTTCTTATCTTATTATTTGGCATTTTCAGGTTGTCTGAAGAATCCGAAACCCCGAGGGTTACTAGGATAGGTGAGTGTTATAATCACTTAAGAACGATGCATCGTTTGTTTTTGTCAAGATGAAGAAAATGTGAAGGTTTTCCTGGAGATCAATGAAGGGGTGAATTTAATAAACCGTTTAGCCTCTTTCAATGAACTAAAAAGAAATATGTTGTTGCAGTAGAGTATGTGTGTCAGTGTACGCGCGCACGTGTGCGTGCCGCTTCTGTGAGTTTACATACCTTCAGCCAATTTAATCCGTTAGCTATGAGTTCTGTTTTCAAAAATCCTGCAATGTTACTCTAGCTTGTTGTGAAAAAGATGCTTAGACGACTTGAGTGCTAAATTATTTACGTAGGTTTCTATTGTTAGGTCTGCTGGTATAGGCTCCATATAAAATTAAATTCCATATTCAGTAGGAATGAAGATGTTTATGGATATCACTAGAACTGTCATACATAATTTACTGAGAAAGTGTTATCTCAGATATAACATTTGTTACGTATCTTTTGCTTTTATTTCTTTATACCTCTTCCCCCACTCCCCTATAAGACTTGACCAGTCCCCAATGTCTCAGCAAAGCTTTCAAAAGATGTATGCTGTGTATATGTGGAATTTGGAAACGAGGAAACATTGGAATAATATAATCATCTTTCATTGAACATCCTGTGTTCTCGATATGTGAAACTCCCCTTTATGATATGGTTGGATTTAAACAATCGACATTGCATTTTTGCAGTGATTTCATGTGATTATGGATAATAGTTTGTTTTGTTTTGTTTTTATTTGAAACAGAATCAGTAGACTGGGCAATGTGTTCTAACCTAGTTACCTCCCTTCCCCCCGATAGTCTCCCCTCGCGACCTAGACGAAGAATGCTGCCAAAAACACCGGTAAGTTATTTCAAACTGTGTATATGGTTTATGCTATTCTTAGGATGACACTTACCAACACGTATATTTTGTTATAATCAACATTATATTCTGTTGTAGTCAACATTCATATTCTGTTATAGTCAGCATATATATTCTGTTATAGCCAACATTTATAGTATGGTATAATCAACATTATACTCTGTTATAATCAATATTTTTATTCTGTGATAATCCCTAAGTCGCTATGGTTGAATGAATACTGATACGTAGTTAATCTGCTCAGTTTAGGAATATTTACCTACAAGCATCTTTTATAGGCGCCATTCTGTTTTAGCGTTTTTGTGATGACGTCACACGGAACGCAAGACATGCTTCCCCTTTTCGCGAGGACTTTGGTCATTTTTTACAGTAATCTATCCACGTATAATATTTATCAGTCGTCTGAACACCTTTTCCTGTAATCTGCATCAGTTTCGGACAGTGGTCACTTGTATCGTTGGTACTGCTCTATAAGATTACAAGAGGCCTTCCTTCTGAATGCCTGATTTGCATTCTTCACATTTAGCCACCAAAACATGACAAGCAATACAATTTTGAAATTCCTCACACATAAATCAGAAGCGATTCCATCACATTTGATTTTTAAACAATAACCTTTGACGTTTATGTGTTCATGTACCGTAAAGTCCTCATAAACGGACTGCAGTTTATTTGTTGACTATTCTTTCTTCACCAGTTGACTACAGTTGCTGAATATTTCGGGGTTGATTTACTGTTTTTTCCTTATATGTTCACTTATATCAGGCTCGCTGACTTGGCTGACTCGTGTCATCGGTACCCAAATGCGCAGATTGAGGCCCATGCTGTTGATCACTGGATAGTCTCGTCCAGACCCGATTGTTTACAGACCGTCGCCATTAAGCTGGAATATTGCTGAGTGCGGCGTAAAACTAAACTCACTCACCCACTTTATTGTGTGAACGATGTCGCGGTTTTCATACCGTTGTACACAGTGATTTGAGTGTTCATGGTTAAATAAGCAGTCAGTGAAGATATTATTGTACACGTATTTTATAACAAGAAATGGCGCCAGTATGTTATTGCATCATTCGCTTTACGTTTGTGCCTCAATTAACGCAAAATGATTAAAGTCGGTTTTTGAAAGAACTGGACGGTAGGGTAGCCTATTGGTTAAAGCGTGCGCTCGTCACACAAAAAGCCCTGATTCGATTCCCCACACGTATGAAGCCAGTTTCCGGTGTTACCCAGGATATTAGTGGGATATTGGTAAAAACAGCGTAAAACCATACTCAATCAATCTGGAAAAACTACTTGTTCACTTGCACTGTATGTAACGGACCTTGTTTTGTGTCAGATTGAGATGAAGAAGGAGACGCGCCGCATCACTGGCCGCATTCTAACACGCATCAACTACCTCCCTTCAACGGAACGGCTTGAGATTTCCATACTAAGGGCTGAGCAATTATCGCTTCCAGACAGCTCTCAACAGAGAGTGCCGAACCCTTTGGTGCTAGTTTACTTGCTTCCCGAGAGAAGGTAGAGTTTCCGACTGTTCATAACGCACTGACAATGTATACAATATTAATATTGTCACGATTTTATGTTTAATAATGTATAATCGTCTAACTATCAAACGAAGCGTACATAAGCGTGTCTTTGTATTTCATGTTCTTGCTACACATGAACACTGGTAACATTCCTTAGATGTCAAGAGCTGTAGGCGGATTTTGTTTTAGCTTGTGTAAGTCATGTGTTCCTAAAGGTCCTCCAGCCTTTGAGTATCGCTCGATAACCTCCTTCAATTTTGTGTTTGGATCATCGGGAATAGTGCCAGTCTGCTAAGCGCCAATCCAAAGTATAAGTATCATTTAAATAATTACCCTAACAAGCAGAGTCTGGCAGTATTCGCTTTGGTTTAGACATTATGTTCAGGTGAATAGGGACACGGACCTACCGAGGGAGTAAAACTGTCTGTTGGGTATAGCGCGCGAACTAGCCAATGGTTCGCTAGCCCGTGGCTAGTAATAATCCATTTGGGCCAGTATAATTCCACAGTCACTGGCCAGACAGGCTAGCGACGTTTTTTGGATCATTTTTCCAAATGTATCTCTCCAATTTATAAAGGTATAATACGCATTTTTAAATCACGCAAGACTATGGCTTCATAAAAATGTTATAATTCATATCAGCAGCTTAATTGATATAGCCCTTATGAGGCCGGCAATTTCGTGTTCTCATATTTTTGGTAACCTTTTGCTTAGTTTCTGCATTCAAATATGGGGCTAGTGAATAGTGAATTATTTTGTGCGCCATTAACTTTCAGAAATAGCTAGCTCGACTGGCTACCAAATTCTCTCACTGGTTGAGAACAGCAAATAATTTACCCCTGAATACTGCTTTGATTCTTAACAAAAGATGCCTTTCAACTGATGATCATTGCACGCATATCCCCATGGGTCCACTCGGCCCGCCTGTATTCGCTTTGATTAAACCATTGTTTAGCTGAATAAGAACAAGTATTTGGGGATCGAAGCTTTACGTTGAGTCCAGCAAACTTCATTACCACTGAGTGGCGATTTGCTTATTGAAAGGGATGCCTATAAAATGTCAGTTACTGTAGACATAAATGCAAGGTTGTTTGTTAAGCACTTTAGCACTGGTTGACATCGGAACTCTAGTCAATGACAGAAGCACTTGGCAGACCTGTTTGCTTTCAGGCTAGTGCCATTCAAGGAGACAGACGTGAAACAAAACACAAGAAATCCGGAATGGAACAAAACTTTCTACTTCCACAACGTTTCAGAAGATCAGGTATTTTGTAACAATTATTAATGTTTCTGATTACAATGAACCATATTACAGAAGGACGTGATCAGAGGGAGGCCATTAGGCTAATATATATCCTGTTTTTGCTCGTCTTTTCTGCACTAAAGCAAAATCTACACCATTTTATTGCGTTGTTTTTCCTTTTCCGTCTGTGTAGTAAACAAACTTTGTGTAAAATGACCTGGACGGAAAAACTCCATTTTCTGTCATTTCATCCCTTCGTTGGTTCGGTATATTGATTTGACCGGAGCAAAAGGTCACAGTGTTTTGTAGGCAGCGTCTGACCGAATATCATCGTGTTTTTGGGTTGTTTTTTTTGTTTTGTTTTTTTTGGGTTTTTTTTTGTTGTTTTTTTTGTTGTTGTTTTTGTTTTTTGTTGTTGTTTTTTTTTTTGGGGGGGGGGGGGGGGGGTTGTATTCTGTTTGTTGCGCTTTCGCAGAATCCACACAAGTCTTGGCGTTTTTGTTTTGGTTTTACATGTTATTGTAGAAGCACAGAAAGTGTATTAATTAATTTTTTCCGCTTCCGACTGATTCACAAAACGCGGCGATTTTTTTGGCTTTAAGTGATATTGCTGATTGTATGAATCGCACGCACGCACTCACTCACTCACTCACTCACGTCTATACCATTCCAGCTTTTGCAGAAGGCTATTGAGATCACAGTGTGGAGCCAGGCCGAGAAGGAAGACATCTTCCTAGGTGAGATCCTTCTGGACCTCAGCGATGCTGATCTAGAGTACGATGCCCTGTGGTACAATCTGGAGGACCATGACGAGAACAGTTCCCCCCTCCCAGAGCGGAAGCGGCCAGTAGAGATACCAGACACTATCCTTACAACGGCAGACACTACGAATGGCCACAGTCCGTCTACTTCTCCCAGTTTACCCCACAGGTCACTTCCGGTGTCCCCTAATGACCACAACAGCCCAAAGTCGCCCTTCAAACGATCTCCTAGTAAGTATTCACTTCACGTGGACGTTAGTGAACCATTCTTTGAGAAAAAGAAATTCATCATTTTCAGTGTATCAGAGGGAATAAATAAAACAGATACTACGCAATTTCATTAGAAAATGTAACGCTGAAATGAGAAAGATTTAAGATGTTATAAAAATTATGAATTACAGACAAAACACCACAGCTACACTGGTCCAGACGTCAGTGAGCTACCAATATGTAACCGACGTCAGTGACCTACCAATATAAAACCGACGTCAGTGACCTACCAATGTAAAACCAACGTCAGTGACCTACCAATATAAAACCGACGTCAGTGACCTACCAATATAAAACCGACGTCAGTGACCTACCAATATAAAACCGACGTCAGTGACCTACCAATATAAAACCGACGTCAGTGACCTACCAATGTAAAACCGACGTCAGTGACCTACCAATATGTAACCGACGTCAGTGACCTACCAATATGTAACCGACGTCAGTGACCTACCAATATGTAACCGACGTCAGTGACCTACCAATATAAAACCGACGTCAGTGACCTACCAATGTAAAACCGACGTCAGTGACCTACCAATATGTAACCGACGTCAGTGACCTACCAATATGTAACCGACGTCAGTGACCTACCAATATAAAACCGACGTCAGTGACCTACCAATATAAAACTGACGTCAGTGACCTACCAATATAAAACCGACGTCAGTGACCTACCAATGTAAAACCGACGTCAGTGACCTACCAATATAAAACCGACGACAGTGACCTACCAATATAAAACCGACGTCAGTGACCTACCAATATAAAACCGACGTCAGTGACCTACCAATATAAAACCGACGTCAGTGACCTACCAATATGTAACCGACGTCAGTGACCTACCAATGTAAAACCGACGTCAGTGACCTACCAATATAAAACCGACGTCAGTGACCTACCAATGTAAAACCGACGTCAGTGACCTACCAATATAAAACCGACGTCAGTGACCTACCAATGTAAAACCGACGTCAGTGACCTACCAATATAAAACCGACGTCAGTGACCTACCAATGTAAAACCAACGTCAGTGACCTACCAATGTAAAACCGACGTCAGTGACCTACCAATATAAAACCGACGTCAGTGACCTACCAATCCAAAATCAGTGAACTGCTGATTTCACCTCACCTCGCATTCAAATTTAATATTATGTATTCAATTTCCACGCAGAAAAATCACATTTATTCCCATAACTATACTTACAGATACCCGTGAAGATCCGGGTTAGACTTGGTCTTTATTAATCCATGCTTGTCGTAAGAGGCGACTACCGGGATCAAGTGATCAGCCTAGCTATGTTGGTTGACACATGTATCCCATCTTCGTGGATCAATGCTGATGTCATTCACTAGATTGTCTATAGTCCGTTTCACTCAAAACTGGACCGATGAATTGCAATCCAACACGAAAACTAATAAACATATAATATTCAATGAAATATTGATCATAATCAAAACAGCAGACCAACTCAGAGGGCTTTGGAGAAGTTAGCATAAATCAGCAAAGGAAAACAGTTATTGTCTTAAGAACTATCGTAATATATACAGAAACTGAACATAGGTACATGTCGAAGCTCAGAGAAGCCATTGTCACAAACGATGTGAAAAGACCATTTTACCTTCTGATTCATTAAGGACACAAAGCCTCGACAGAAAACGATTCAGTATGATCAATGTGAAGACATATTCCAACAGGTGCAGACCGCAAGAGCCCGTGTCTGAGCCCACCAAGGTCCCCAACAAACCAGAGTGACAGCTCCTTCCAATCAGGTACTTGTAATTGAATTCAAGGTGTATCTTGAAACCATCAATGCGAAATCCTGGATCCGGCTCTTGCTTTATGTTAAGAGATCATTAAAAACACTGCGCTGAAACTATTTACCCCGCGCATAGCATCTATACGATGTGTTTGTATTCACCAGGTCACCGAAACAGCTTCACCAGCAAGGTCAGACGGAAGATGTCCTGTGCTGTGTCCAAGGTGTCTTCCTCGCTGTCTGTGTCAGAAAAGAGGGACTCGGGTAAAGAACTTCATACGTTATACATTTGCTCTTGGTGTAGGGATTCACATATCCTGTAGTCTATTTTGATAAGACCATGGACCAATTCGCAACCATACCTTGGTGTCGGCCAGATTTGAATGACACTCCTCTAAGGATGACTGTGCAATTAAATTACAAGTGACAGAAATTCTGCGCAAATCACAATCGTAACTGTTCGTTTTTTCCCCGCGACCTTCAAGAACACACGTATCTGTATTGTATGCCATTATTGCCAAGAATCATTTTACACCAATGAAATCGCGCGTAATAAAATGTGAAAAATAGTTCTTTTTAACGATTATCGATTTTCATTATTATCCTGCGGTTATGAATATACTTTGTTGATGATATTTTTGACTATATCATAACCACCATTACAAATTTCTAAGAGTGGCAAAGTTTGGAAATTCATTATTGTCTTTCTTTGGAAATAGTCCTAGACTATTTACATCTGCGTGCCCATTGGCGCTTACACAAGGCATAGTCGTGAACATGGCCACAAGAGAGGTATTACGCGAGTAGTTAGTATACCAAATCGGAGATAGGGAGACGGAAATTGTGATGTCACTTCAACAAAGAATGTGTTATACCGAATGGTTCCATGTTTTATTATCTTAATAGAACAGAGACATATCGCACTGGATCACAGAGAACGGGACTGAGGCTGATGACTATTTGTACAAATGTGATCTCAGTCCTGTTACTCTGCGGCACTCAAGGTTAATGGTTGCTTACACGTGCTCAGTCATTGTATATCGCCCATTATCATCTAGCTCTAAGCCAGCAGTATCATCATTATCGACCTTATGGCATCCGAAGTAACAAGGCGACAGATCATTATGCTGATTTGGATCATCTGTTGTCTCACAATGGGGTCACATTACTCAATGACCCTGAACAAGTGTTATATGTGGATGTCTTCTCTCCTTGAATCTTAATGAAAAGAACTGTAGAAACTCAAAACATTTAAAGTATAAGACGTATGCATATTGATATTAAGCTAGAGTTTGATTTATAACGTGCTGAATTTGTCTTGTGTATTTCAACTTTACGGTAGAAAGCACGTGTACTTGATACAAATACAAGTTTGGGGCTGTGTGTGTGGACATCAAGGCCCCGGTCGAATGTGATAACTCCAACTGTGTCCTGTATCAGTAGCTATTGCTTCACTCCCCAGTTCTGTCTGACGATACCAGCCCGGGGGAGATGGGACGCAGTAGAAGTTTCGGGGATGACTCTCGGGACCCCAGCCCAAACAGACCCCGTAGTAGAAAGACATCTTCATCCAAATCAGGTGCTCATGTCGCTGGCTACCTCTGCACGCTACGTTTCCTTCACAGATCACCCGGACTACAGACCAGCCCGTGGTTCCACAAACTAAAGGAACCGTCCCAAATGTTCTGTTTACCATTCCGTTAGAATGATTTCACATTAGAATAAGTTACCAAAAGTCTAACGTTAATTAGATCTGAATTAATTCACTATAAGTGAGTGGGTTTAGTTTTACGCCGCACGGCGGCGGTCTGTAAACAATCGAGTCTGGACCAGACAATCAAGTGATCAACACCACGAGCCTCGATCTATGCAACTGGGATACTATGACATATATCAACCAAATCAGCGAGTCTGACCATCCGATCACTCCTACGATCAGGGCGTTACTAAAGATCAATTCTCACCCACTGTAATGTTTCCTTCACATTTAAGTGCAATTACACAGTGTTCTTTTTGCGCGCGATATTATAGGGTCTTTTTATTCCTTGAACTTGAAATATTACAAACTTCAATGAATTCTGGTGAATAGGTTGGGATATCAGGACTATTTCTGAAAATACATTCCGATACTTTATTTGCGAGGGTGATATATAAAATTCAGAGGATACGAGTATCACAGGTACTGGTTATTCGAGTAGAGTTGCATGTAACCTGGAGACGTGGAGATGGAATAAAGTCGTTTGAACATATATTATAATAGAAATATAATATGATAAGATACGGAGGCCACAAATAGAAAAGGTTTCATTTCTCATCCCAGACTCACCATAACATACTATGTTAAATTCGTTTGAAGTGATTTCCAAGTTACACTTTTCATGCAACCCTTCCCATAAGCATATCGTTTGGCAAAGGAGTGATTTAAGTATGGATAATTAAACTTTGGGCCTGCCATCAATTGTTAGGTGATGGGAAACAAGGATATTTCTGCAGTTTACTGAGTTTCTGAGAATAGTATGAGGTTGGTAATGTATTTTTGGTGTGTGGAACAATTTTAAATTGGTGATGGCGTTATAAGTAAAGAGTACAGGTTTGTATGTTTATTTATGCACTCTTTCACTAGAATCGTTTGAATGTTTGTTTTTATAACGCCGCAGTCAGCTGTTGGGCTGTTATATTGCGACGGTGTGTAAATAATCGAATCTGGACCAAACAATCCAGTGGTTGACATCATGACCATCTCCCTACGCGCTTGCGATGTTATGGCGCGTGTCAGTCAGAAGTCAGCGAGTCTGACCACCCGATCCCGTTAGTTGTTTCCTGCGACAAACCTTGGTTCCTGAAGATCAATTCTAACCCGGATCTTCGTGTGTTTTAATAATCGTATTCGTCACTAGTAAATGATAACAAATGACTTCTACACAGATAAAAGATATATCTCATCTGTCACAGTCGTTATAATTACTTTGCCTCATTTCCTGTGAATCGTCGCTTCTGGAGAACAACGGAAATGTGACTGTGTTCATCAACTGTCAATCAATTTCAGTCAATCTCGACCTGCTAGCCCCGCCCCGTCCCCTGAGTCGAACCAATAGCCAGTCCAGCTTTTATGAGAACGAAACAGAGACAGATGACGGGTATGGCATTACTATAGAAATCACTTTCAATATTTGTTTGACTGAAAAGTATGGAAATGTCTCTCGGGCTTTTTGAGTAGAAAAGGATCGAATTCCTATGTGAAAAATGAAAGTTCAAGAGTCACGTTACAACTAAACTGTAAAATTGGACGCGAGTTCTACCTTACTGTTCAGTGTATCAGAGAAACAAATGAGAAACACTTTCATGCTCTTCTTGTACTTGATGTTTCAACGACAAACTACTCACTCTCTAAATTTAACCTGCTGTGCCTCAAGGCTGTCAAAGATGATTTTGACATTTTGTCTACTAAAACATTTACACGATGTCGTGAGGGCCAGACAAAACCGGTATGAATATATCGATGTGTTTTCGATGAAATATAAACGTTCACGTGAGTGTATGATGATTTTTAATACAATGTGTGCTGGATGCAATGTTTACTCTATCAATGGATAAGATTAAAGAATTTATAGCCTACAATGAAAATCATTGTTCTGGTGAGTTACTAATTAGAATTACAAGCAGGCTCTGCAGGGAAGTAAATACTGATGTTATATCTTAATAAAACTTCAGTGATCTCCCTTTGACGCCCGATCGCCCCGCCCCAGAAGGCGATGACATCACGTCGTCTCTAGGCCCAGGTCAGGTGCCCCCGAAACCATCCGCTGGTAAGCTACAATATACCATGTTTTTCCTGCTATCGATCACCAGTGTCGTTGCTATATCATGTAAAGTTGATTGGAAGGTTGTTTTGTAGATCCTCTGTGTGCAAGTGTGTAAGTCTAACCGGGATTCTGTCCCACGATCACAGGTACCTGGCGTGTCCAAGGGAGGCAACCGTGCTCAACGAAATACGGTTTTGTGTTTATTGGTTGGCTGGTTGGTTGGGGGTTTTTTTTGGTTTGCTCGTGTATTTTGTGTTTGTTTTTGTTTGTTTGTTTTGTTATATTTTGTTGTTGTTTTGGGGGGAGTGTTTGTTTGTTTTTGTTTTTTGTTGTTTGTTTTGTGGGTGGGTGTATGTGTGTGTGTGTGAGTGAGTGAGTGTTTCATTCACTATTGTGAATACGATTGCCATACTCGAACATATTTGTATGTACTCAAATTCACAATGTCACAACACTTTCTGTCAATAATACTAGCAACCCTCATGGAAGGTAACATGTAATTTACTTGGAAGAAAATTACATAGAACATTAGATAACAATGTTAAACTGAAACCTTCGAATGCAATTGTGCAACGTTCCATTAATCGACTGTCGCTCCTTTTACCGTCCGAAAATTATTTCAAGCAAACCCCTGAGAGTGATCTCCTTTGGAGCGCTCTTTACGAATATCCTATAACGCAACTTGTGATTGAAACACCGCGTGCGACAGTTGTCGATGTACGGAGCAATCGTTTACATTCTATATATGGCAAATGTTACTTATTTCGGAGTTGTTCGCCTTCAAGGTTCAATCAACGATTTCAAGAAAGTCATAAGGGACAATAAGTATTTTATTGCATATGCCCCTAATGTATGAAATAAAGATCAAAATAGTTTTGAATGTGTGAGCCTTTAAACCTCCCAGTTGTTCTCCGAAGATAAATAGTCAGTACCTCACATACAATCTTTATCAATTTGGCGAAAAATATCACCATTTCCTCCCTTCACGAATAATTTGACAAGTGTGATCAACTACATCCGTGGGACACCTCCGTCTCTCCAAGATGCAGTATTCGTTGCTTAGCACCGAGGCGAATTAAAATCCATATCCTATGGTATTTCAAATTCATCACTGACATCCATGCAATTGATTATTTAAATGTGGACAAACATCTGATCATGCAATTAGTGTTTCACAGTCAGGAATAATTTAAAGGCATTAATCATAGGACAGGTCCCAGTAAATGAGAGTTGTGTCCACTAACACATCTTAACACAAACGGCCATGTTGTAACATACGCGGACGATGATCGTAAGAATAAATCACTTTCTAGAACGGGGGTAGACTTTCAACGTAGTGTTCCTTGTTGTAGAGCTCACGACAGGGTTCAGGGGAAATAGGCTTCACACACTGTACACATGTTGGGAGTCGAACCGGGTCTTCGGTTGAAGAGCGAACACTTCATCCACTAGGCTACCCCACCGCCCCAGATGTGAAGTGAAATGAGATATAACGCCGTACTGTAAAGTATTTCGCTCATATGACGATGTGCATTTGTGTGTATGTGTGGTTGCTTGTGCTAGCCCAGACTTAAGCTGGTTTTATATTTTTAGCTTACTGAGATACCATGCCGCAGTTAAGCATAAATATCTCATTCAGACACGTTATATTGACTCCGAGCCGACCAGTCCTTCTTTTACCCATCAATACCGTGTGCTAGGCAAGAGCCAGAAATACCATATTGACGCGGCCGGGTTCGAACTTACGATCACTCATTGTTCTTTGTTGTTGTTGTTGTTGTCGTTGTTGTCGTCGTCGTTTTCGTTGTTGTTTGGGGGTTTGGGTGTGTGTGTGTTTATCTATTATTTTATTTAGTTTCTTTTATTTAGTTTTTAGGGGCTGTGTTTGTTTTAGTGTGTGTTTGAGGGTTTGTCTTTGCTTTTGTTTTTAATTATTCATTTTACAGAATGTATTATCGAGCACCTGTTTATGCTACTAAATTATCAGTGGTCAGATTATATGCTTTCCTACCTAGCAGAATTTGAAACCGATGTTGATTTCCTTCAGACCTTAATGGGGCTCTCGTGTTTCATATTTACAGAGTTTTACTCTATATTTTATGCTATGTTTAGGTGGGTCTCGTATTTCTTTCCCACACACTATATAACTATTTACTATCACATCTGCTATAGCAGGTGAAGTTCTGTCAAGACTAAAAGATCGTGAATGTTTACCATGAAGTGTGAAGTTAACTCTGAGTTTGCTTGTTTTGCGTCGTGGATTAGGACATCGTACCGCTAACAGGCTTTTCGTAAAACAGCAGGGATAAAGCAGTTAATAAAGGCTGAGCGCCATGGAAAGTAAAATGACTGCTCGGCATGACTGCTTTTCCATCGCAGTTCCTGTTCCTGTCCATATGTCATCCCAGGGTGTTTTGTATCTTCAGTGTAGAATATCCATTTCCTTATCAAATTGACTATTTAATCAGTTATAACTGTACCAGATGATGTTAACATTTAATCTGATAGACGAAATCTGACCGTTATAATCAGTGCCTCGAAGAATCCAGCCACGTTAGTAACATTCAGCTATTTGATATGAGAAACGATCGTGTTCATTAACCGTCTTTGTCAATGGAATCTCAGTTAATGTCTGAAACCACTTGCGACAAAATGAAGGGAATAGATGGATAAATAATCGAGTCTATTATGAGCATCGCTCTGCGCAACTGGGAACCGATGACATGTGTCAACCAAGTCAGGGAGACTCTTCCACCCAATCCCGTTAGTCGCCTTTTACGGCAAGCTAGAGTTGCTGAAGGCCTATTCTACCCCGGCACCACCGATAGATAGATAGATAGATAGACTGTATTTTATGTGTATACATTTTTAAACAAGTGATTTCTTCAGGTGTATAAGCAAAACATATATAACTCTATCTTGTAAAGAAAACGCTTTCATGTACACACGATCTTTCGACGCGCAGTGTACAATGAATGCTGAGAGTACTCATAGAAACTACGCTGCGTAGACTACGCTACGTTTTTATTCTACACATGATGAAACATTGAACATCAAAAGATCTTGTTTCGATAAAGGAGTTTGGACAAAAATTAATAACTGACCTTGATATGTGTGTTGCGTGCGCAAACCCGTGTATGTGTGTGTGCGTACGTGCGTGAGCGCGTTTGTTTCCGGTACATCGTTATTTTGTACATGTTTTGAAAAATACAACAGTCGCATTCATGCTTTTTGTTGCAGAAAATCTCGTCTGTGGTGATATCGGCCTCGGATTTGCAGTTTCAAAAGGTCAGCTCGAAGTCAATGTCATCAGCGCCCGGAATCTGATAAAGACAGAAACGCCCCTTCCAACTGGTGAGTCAACATCCTTCTATATGTGTGGACAGACATCAAATATATCGTTCTCACTAACACGTTTGGAAACGCATTTCAGTATATCTTGACACTGGAGTTGTGTGCTTATCGTGGTTCAGATTATTTGAACATGCTGGACGAATTTGGTGCTAATCAAAATACAAAGGGCCATAACTGTCTCGAATCGCGGATTCCAACCCACGGTCGTGAGGGTTAGGTATCTCAGAGAGGCATCTCTCCCAAGCCATTCAAATATAACGAATGTCATATTTGGGGTTACACTTTTTTTGGTAAAGTACAGATTCTAATACTTTTGGCGTAGGAATTCAGCCACCTCACCCGTTTAGCCACCGCGGCTTATCTCGTTTGAACACATGACAGTAGATTCCATTAATCATTAACGGTTGTTGTAAGAGGTAGTTTGTTGCTGTCGTGATTGGCGCTGGGCAATTAGGGTCTAAAGTATGGCCTGGTCCGGTCTCAGGGGGAAGTCCATGTTATACACAACAGTGACTCTCTCTCTCTCAGGTTCATCGCGTGTCAGCGGACCGCTAACATGATCATAACAACAATCACTGCTTTGCCGAGTCCACACTCGATTATTTACATGCCTCTGGTATATCTGAACCGTTGTTGGTGCACCAAACAAAGACGTTGCAAGGTGTTCCTATTACGCTTTCGTCTTCTCCAGACACTTACGTGAAGACCTACCTTGTGGAGGGGAAGAAGATCATACAGAAGAAGAAGACCCAGGTTGTGAAAGGAGGAGGTGATCTGGTCTTCAAGAAGCAGATCAAGTACTCGGCATGTAATGTGCACGGCCGACACATGAAGGTAGGTAATTAGGATGTGGACCCATTAACCGACTTTCAGCAACCTGTGCCTGTCGTTGTCACATGTCATCGAATCCCCATTGATCTTCATGCTGTTGACAACTGGATTATCTGGTCCACACTCAAT
This sequence comes from Haliotis asinina, assembly GCF_037392515.1. NCBI lineage: Eukaryota > Metazoa > Mollusca > Gastropoda > Lepetellida > Haliotidae > Haliotis > Haliotis asinina. The sequence continues at coordinate 29,273,548 of NC_090286.1, read as the reverse complement.
TATATACAGATCACCGCCATATTGGGAAAGTGCAGCCTTAAACAACAAACCAACCAACCTCAAAGTAGAGATTTATTAGACATAATAAACATAGACAATATATAGACACATGTGTGGGCAACAAGACTCACACATATGCAAGCAAGAAAACACATATAAAGGCAACGAGAGATGTATAGGCAACAAGACACATGCACAGGCAACAAGAAACGTGTAGGCAACATGACACATGTAGAGACCAGAAGACACATATACAGGCCACCAAGACATATGTAGAGACAACAAGACACATGTACAGGCAACAAGACACATGTACAGGTGACTCTAGATAACCATTTACATCGCACAAAACCCGTTCCATTTCAAATGGATTCATATATCCTTGTGACAGGCATTAACGGTGATATGAATCGTGACTATCGTCACCACCAAACCATGATTCACTATGAACAGATGACTAAGAGGCCGGTTTAATGTGATGTGTTGTGCGTCACAGGGCTTGGACCTTGCCTGTAAGCTGACACAAATACCCTCTTCGTCTTCCCACCTCCAGATTAAATGTGTATCATTTAATTTTACATACAGGTTTTCTTGTGATTTGTCAGTTTGTTATGTCTTCGATAAATGTGTACACATTTAGCTGGTCACGTTTACTGTCGAAGGTAATGTCGGATATACATCTCAATCAGTGGTACAGTTCGGCCTACGCTTCGCGCTACCGCTTGTTACTGGAGTTGGTCGATGATTTTTGCCATTTGACGTCACAGCTATGTATAATATTATTTTTATACAACATTTATTAACTAGTCCTCGCGTACTGGAAGTGATGTATATTCTCAAGAAACCTGAAGGTCTGCAAATGCGTTACGATCCCGATGTCCACCCCAGGCGTATTTTAAGCATGTATTTTGAATTGGAAGAGAATCCCTGTTTCATTATATTTATTAAATATAGATGTATACTACCAACAAAAATTAATGGAATTGATAGTGAGGATGAAATGCCGATACATGGCTGTAAAATCTATTAATCTGTAGATCAATACATGGCTTGACCAATATGTTGGACGATATATTCACGACACCCTGATGACGTACTAAATATATACTGAACAGTAAAAGAAACGCAACTCTTTTTCCTTTTTCATGTTTTCAAATAGAAGACATAAACATGATGGCTTACTTTTATAAGATTTATGTTTTCGAAGAAAATTGCTTTTCTGTTGCTGTTCAGTTCATATTGTATTGTTGCCCTTGGTATTGCCAGTGAAATGTCTATATACCGTTATGTTGGAGACATCGGCAGAAAGCAACTATCTCCCAAATGCTAGTCTAGGAACAAAATGTCTGCCCTGGCGTGCCGTTCCCGGTTACGTGGACAACAACATAATCTGACATCTTTCCTAGGAGACAAAACCTTCATTCGTCTGTAATACCTGTGAAGATAGGGTTAGAACTGGCCTTTACCAACCCATAAAGAACAAGGACTGTTTTCATGGATATACATCTTTTTTATTCTGTATAGGCGACGTTTCTACATAGATTATAATGTCGTTGTCAAGCTCCTCTTGGCACCACTTGGTTACGAATCTATGTCGAAACGTCGCCTATAAAGAATAAAGACGCTGTATATCCATAAAAAATAGTCGTCATTCTTCATCTACCCAACTTCTAGAATGTCAAAGACGTTCAACAGCCCATGCTTGTATGGGCCGACTAACGGGATCGGGTGGTCAAGCTCGCTGACTTGGTTGACACGTGTCATCGTATACCATTTGTGTAGATCGATGCTCATGTTGTTGATCACTGGATTGTCTATTCGCCATATACAGCGGTGGTCTATAGTGAAACGTATAACCTCGAAGAAACTAACAAATAAATCATTCGCCAGCATACATTTGATGCATAGCCCATCCCTAGTGTCCCCATGACTACCCCAGTGTTTGTGAATAATGGTAAAGGTCACTGCCATCTGTAGAGGTTTCGCCTCAATGCGGCCGGATACAATCGACTTTTCACAGTAGATGTTGAAATGCGAGTCCATTTTATTGCACGTTTTTAATTCTTATGCGCACGTACGCACCTCTGTTTCCACCTATGCGATGATATGGATCTCTTATTTGAGAGGAAAAGAAATGATTTATGTCCAACAATGACATTGTGGTAGTTTAGTGCACCTGCAAATCCAGAACATTTCACTTTATGGCCGTAAATGAAATCTGCAACGACTGTCACTCAGTCACGTCTTGTTTCCATTAATAGAAGAAGAATGGCATACTACTCTAATACTGAGCTAATCACGCTTAAACCAAGATAAACAAATCCCTTCATGAAGATGTTAACATGTCAATCTACGTAATTTCATTCTTTCAAACACAACGGTTGTACACAACAATGTTAGACTGTACTTTGTCCTCCGTGTTTCAGGTAAACGTCTGGGAGAGGATAAAAGGATTCGACAAGAAGAAGCAGTGTCTAGGGGAGACTATCGTCAGACTTGACAGCCTAGATCTCAGCAGACACAACACTGGTTGGTACAAGATGTTCACCATGAACTCCACAGACCTCGGCTCTAATGAGTCTCTGTATCACTGGTGAAGACATACTGACCTTGACCCGACTCATCAGCACGTTAGATAACATAATAGGGAGAAATTGCTACAAAATCGGTGCATTGGTAGTCGCCGGCAAGGACGTGCACCCAAGTGACAGTGATGAAGATGTGTTTTCTGGGCCAGAGGATTTGGTACAACAATATTCCCAGCATCATAGGTAACAAGGTTCCAAAGCGGTCTTTTGTTAGTGAGGAAGATTTGTTGCCGAACTGCCATACTTGGTGTGACAAACAATATGTCCGTGAATAAGGTGATTTCATGCCTCTGCGCAACACATTTTGATGGGTTAACTAATATGGAAAATTACAGAATTTCCTGAAGGTCTTCCTCCGACCCAAAGTTGTGTTCACTTGAGAGACACGCTGTCAGATCTAAAATGAACTACGGCTAAGTAATTTAGACAATCACGGCATTTCCCAAGGGACTTTCCCCCACCCAAAGTTATGTTCACTGAGATGAACTTCCAATAACATTTCCGTATGACACTAGACAGACCTTAGCTCTTAAAGAGTCTGCATCACAGAGGAAGGCGTATTGGAAACCTGGATTGTAGCAGAAACGGTCTTGACAAAAGTCATGGGAAATGCTGCTTTGACTGAGCGTTTTGTTACAAGAAGCATTTGAGTTTGATAGGAACAAGAGCCACAAGCCCCTCATGCCAACGTATGTTGATATGGTTTACGAGACTGACTCTACATGTTTTACTGTACCACGGGTACGTTTTAAAAATGTGTCAGAATCGAATTTTTATTATATTTTACGTTTGAAACCGGAGGATGACCATCTCATTCACCAAACAGTCAAACGTCGGTATTGTCTCAGACAGTCATGGCGACCTTTTCAATGGCTGACGATCCTGCAGCGCTAAGATCGTTTTGCAGATCGGTGTCAAGTGCAACAGTAATGGAGTCAAGGAGGGTCTGAATTGTCATGATGCATGTGCATCTTGACGTATGACCAGGAAAATTAGTCAGTATTATACTGAGCTGTCTCATCAACCGAGTTTTGAGTTTGAATTTAAGAGTAGCATGGGGAGGATTTAGTGCCAACGTTGGTACTTTCGCTTATGAACCGCGCCAGAAATTGTGCGGAATATGTGAAAAAGTGAACATTCTTCTTGTCATAGTGTTTATGTATACAGTCAAACAGCACCGATTCTTTGAGAATGGGAGAAATTCGATGGTAAGCCAGTGACGTGGCGACAGGATCCCGGTGTAATAAAACAGACCGACTCTCGGTTTTTCCATGAATTTAAGGACATAGTTATATTTTAAGGAATATCAACACCAAACAAGCTAATCGTACTCAGTGAACAGCCTTCATGCAGTGAGAAGTCTTCACAAGAATCCATCATTTATTATTTATCATACTACAGCAGGACGTTGGCATATGTTAGCGCTAAGGCACTACATCTTGGTAGAAGTCCAACACGTTAATTAAGAGAAAGAAAGTTGTCAGACTCAGGTGTCGCTGGATTGAAAGTAAACCTTCGGATATCATTTACGTTGAAGCTACTCAAGATATTAAATCTGAGATATTAAATGAAATACCGGATATCGACTTTTCACGGTAAAGAATTGCCTCCCTTGAGCACGTCAGAGAGGTTGTACTGTAGGCTCGGATCCTACTGTCCTGATATGTTTGTGGTTTGTTAGCACTGTTCGTGTTTCAGCAAGGTGGTTCACGTCCAAGACTTGCGATATTTCTGGGGTTTCTCCCACATGGAGCTGACGGCGACAAAACAGAAATGTGGCGTTAAATCCAACTCACTCACTAATAGATGGGTAATGCACGCAAAGACAATAAGACAATATTGTGACGGATTTGTGTCATGTGGGACGAAGAAATACCTGACACCGCAGACGGACAAGGCACTCGTGTCGAGGATAACTTCATCTTAACGGTTGACCTGCATAGCATGCTGTTGAAAGCCGCAGATGGCAATATACCCAGAGCAAAGGCTATGTATTTACGACGTAGAGCTGTGTTTGAGGATGTCCACGAAAACCTTAACGTCTCAGCAAAAGCCAGTCCCTTCTGCGATGGTCCCGGTGCCAGATCCTATATTCCAGTATTGCCAGAGAGGTTGTATTTCAGAATTCTCGATGTAGCACCGTAACATCACCATATATGACATATGGACAGTGAACCGACGTGGAGACATAGTATAGGCTCCAATCTGGCAAGGATTCTGCCGTATCAAGAAAACATGACCAACATTCCAATAGAGTCAGTTCACCTAACAACTACTTTTAAAGAAATCTGGTCTTAATCTGTGGTGGTTACGCATTGCGAGATCTTTTTGTAAGTTTTGCCAGTGTTGTCCTTCTAGTTTTGACAGACCCTTACATATAAATAACATCTCAAATGGACCATGCATAAATGTCAAGGACGGGTCACGTACCCAACCTATACCTGCGGTAATTCTGCCCAATGGTATTTTATATGTGCTACCTGTGTGGTCTCTCTTCCAGTATTACCAACTTTAGATTTCAGAACTGCTATGGGGAACAGCTATGGGAAATTGCTGACATGTCATGTTTTTTCCACAAATTAGTATCTCGAAGAAGTCCTCCATTCCATATGGGTCAATAAAAGGTTTCAGTTATATACCAAGAATAAAAAGCTAAGCGGCAGCCTATTTCAAAACATAGATGTGATGCTATGGAAATGTTAGGCTAAAATAATTGGGAAAACCAATCCTTATTGAGAGAAGGTTCATCTAGTAATTGTATTTCAAATTAAAGGAAATATTGTTAAAGATATGATGGGACTGCTTTTTAAAGCTAAATAACTATTCCCATCCTGGTTATGCAACACTATGAAACTTAGGTTTAACCTGTCAAAATGACAACTATGTTACCATATAACAGTCTTTTCTGACTTTTACTTTTCAAAAGCGCATACGTCCTGTTTAAAGTAAAAGATAATTTCAATAATGGTTTTGTTTTTAAACTGAAAAATACTAAACACAAGTATGATAATTGTTATTTTTCTGAAAGATTTCTTATCAGACAAGCTATAGTGGCAAAAGATACTACGTGACGCTTAACTTTTTGTTCTAAGTATGTTGTTGAATCGGCCTATAACAGTTTTCTATAATCCCCAAATTGCCTTGTATCAAGTCTCTTCCATCGGATCGAGAATAAAATGGTGGACCAGTGGTCTAGATTCCGATGTGATCTGCAGAGGTGCGTCCCCTTGGTTCGCCAGAAACCAGCACCTGTGGTCTGAATCCAAGTCGCCCCCGACTGATTTTTGTTTTTAACCCCTTTTTGTATTTGGTCCTGTGGGTTTCATCAAGTGGTAAACGATTAAGAGTGAATGAGTGAGTTTAGTTTTACGCCGCACTCTGCAGTATTCCAGCTATTTAGCGGTGGACTCTATATAATAGATTCTTGACCACACATTCCAGTGATCAGTAGCATGAGCATCGATCTAAGCTAAACGATTAAGACCTACATAATGTTGGACTCGTCTCCCACGCGACATAGGTGTCACGCCACGTCACCATATAACTGGATTACGGTCGAAAGTGGCGTTAAAACCAACTCATTCACTCACTCAATTGGATAGAACCTGTAACATGCATCTGTCTGTCACCCTGGTCTCACATTGTAATCATGAAAACAATGCCATTTGATTTGTATGTATGTGTGATTATATTTACAAGTTTTCTTATTCTTATACACTATGTCCTCATGATCTCCATGGCTTGTTACAAGCAAGGATTATAGACATGCACATACAAGACGAATGTGTCTGGACAATCTGTTTCTTGTGCACGTCTTTCCAACGACCATCATTATGCATGATGAAAATCTGTGACACACCTTCGATGCTGCTCGTCACAGACAGACAATCCACGACTTCAAGTGGAAGAGCTGTTCGCGTTATTCCTGTTTGTTTATGGGTCAGCTCTGGCTGACCTTATGCATCGATCTTCACTTGGACACCTGGGGCATAATATATGAATGTTTCAGACTTGTGAAAATGACCGATCACAATATTGGCTGAACATAATCTGTCTCATCCTCTAAACATAATAAGCAGGTAGATTGGTCAATATCTGTAACGCCATGTTTTTGGTTTAGCAAAACGCCATTTCTGATGTCACCAGACATTAAAAATGATCTGCAAAATGATCAGTTCTTTCAAAAGCATTTCCGGTCCTGAATGTTCGTCTGAAAACGTTTTGTGTATTAATTACAGGATTAAAATCCAAAAGCCTTGCACAATCCTTCACTTAAACCTTATTACCAATCTGGTTTTTATTGGATTTGTTTTTTGGGTTTCTGTTGTTTTCCTTCATTTTAGGGAAATATATATCTAGCCAATGAAATGTTTCAACAGATGTTTCAGTGCTAAGTTTACTCGCCCTTTCATCTGGCCATGCAAACTCCTGTTTCGGTTCTGTTTGCTATTCCCAGTTTTCACATCTACTTCATGATTCAACGTGAGAAGTGTAGGCGTTTGAACATTTGATTCATGCGGCTGTGATTGCAACAATTTCGCCACGAGGCACGAGCTGTTAGATATTTTATACACTGTGAGCCATTAAAACGAGATGTTCTAAATGCCACCTTTAATCTTGTTGCACAACTGCCTGTTACGACTAACACCCTGGGGAAATTGATAGTTAACCAACTGCCACATGATGCGAGAGCATTAAGATAGAAATCAATCATCCCCATTGGCGTCAGGAGTGTCAAAGACAGTCTGGTCTGATTGCTCGATCTGATATCCTAAGCAGTTAGCACTGAGGGTCTAATTACCCAAGAATGATGGAAGCATCATCCAAACTCTCCGACCCTGCCTAGCTATTCTCGAAACGTTCCTAACCCAGCGAACTTCTTAAGCTCTTAAGCCTATTTTTGACACACTGGCTACGATTAAAGTTAAGAATTCTTTGGGATACGAACGTTTCCAGAATGAGAGCCCTGGTTATTGAAAAAAGCACAAATTTGGGAAAGGTCCAGGGTGCCGTTGTATAAAACGATCTCATATACCTTAACAAAGACCAGGGATAACCTACAGCCGTCTTTTCTCCCGGCGTAGACTACAGGGACCCTATATAGAGGTTGTAGAGATCCCTGGACTGAGGTAGTCTCAGCGCAAGGCTGTTTTTTACAATTGAGTTCCTTGATACCCTGATCCACGAAGCTTCGTAATGTTACGACCTGTCTTAAGTTTATCATCCTCTTACGAATGTCGTAAGTGGCTATGAACGTTTTGTAGATCGGACACATGTTTATTTTTGGACAAATTACTTTTGGTTGTCACGTTTTGAATCAAAATGTTTGGACAGGCCCTCAACTAGATTTGTGTATACCTATGAAATCCAACTCCTACACTCATACGAATTCCAATGCCACATCTCCATGGAAATACACGATAAATCAAAGTCGGATCAATCAAATGCTTCCTTAGTTACTGTTCTCAGTCATTTATCTTAGTCACAGGGCAAGGTGTATACTGAGTTCACGCAGGTGATGTGTTGGGTAAGAACAAATATGGTTGCATTGTAAATTTAAACTTGGCAGGTGTAGTAATTATAGTCATTTAATATGGCGCTGATTTCTAGGCACATTGCCTTCTCACTGGACTGCGTTCGTTATTGTCACCCTCATAGCACACCATCATACTTTCCGATTTTTCAAGTCCCTGGGGAGAGTAAAGTGACGGGAACAGACATAACTGTGGTTTATTTTTTCATAAACATTGCAACATGCCAGGTACTTATTTCCCAGGTTAAACTATATTGGTATGAAATACCTCATCATGTATATTTATCCAGCCATATTAACTCATTGACACAATTATTTATGTAAATATCTTATACTTGTGTATCAGTTTATATTGTCCTTGAACATAGTAAGTCATCATAAATGTATGGGGTGAAGGGTAGGGGGCAGGGGGTATATTTATATGAAATTTTGTTAAGTTTTCAAAAGAAAATATAACAAAACAAGGGATCCTGAACTTTTTTGTTGGAAAATGAAATTTGAAAACATGTTCCTAAGAGTGCTTGTAAACATTGTTTACCTATGCTACACAATATTTGGCACTAATCTATTGCATGTTTTATGTTGCACTACTCTTATGCAAGTCTCTGAATTCTTTGGCCACAGGAAACTGAACATTTGTCGCCTGGATTCACTTCTGATTGGGATATTTTTATCTTGCCATGATAAATAAACCTGATTCTGATATTGTCAAGTGAATGTTTAACAGACTGACATATCTGGTTATCCCAATGAAAATTTGAGCAGTATTCATGTCTTAGTTCATACTGCAAGAAAATAAACACAACAATCTGATTTCATGTGACATCGATAATCATCTTATACACTGTTGCATAATATACAAAAACTACCATACAGAAATTAAGGAATTAATGTTTATGCTTCTTTCCTTCCACCATAGTTCACCATGGCCTAACAAATTATATACTATAAATGGCTCAGACACTACATTTTGAAAATCACAAATGTGGCCAAGTGTGGGAATGTTTCAGCAGAATTTAATCTGAGATTTGCCTGTTGACCAAAAGTGTGTTTGAAGCCAAATCTGATGCAGATATTGTGTGTGATTCTAGTGCTTGTATCCGAGGTTGCATATGTCTCCATACTGTATGAGTGTGCTTGGGATACCTCCATGGTGCTATGTCTACCACATGACCTTTAGATAGTCTGTATGTACAAACATCCTTGTCATGCCTTGAAATATGATGTATTTGGAGCAATGTATGCAACAACGTAAGTAATGAGGTAGCCTTTTCCATGCTTGCCTTGACTTATTCAAATAAATCATATTTCTCTAATAATCTTGACTTCTTGTGTATTTGGTGAATTGACACATTTGATGGTTTTCAAACAAACCTCAAATTTGAAAAGGGTGAAGTGGAGAAAATGGTTTAAAACCATTTTCAAGTTTATCATTTTTAGAGAAATACGTAAAATAGGAGCATCATCGATAGGGTTTTACGCAATGCACAATTGTGCATCAAGTACTCAGAAATGTAGGGAATGGACACAGAAGATATTTCACTGTGCACAATATTATTCAATGTACACACAAAACATCTATGAACTTGGCTAAGTATTTGGTTATTTCTTCAACAGAATTTACATACAGGATTTTTTATCAATGATTAGGGCTGGGACGATTCATCAATACATCCCGTTACACAACTTTTTTTCAAAACAGTCTTATCTGAAACATGTTGAAGTACTATCTAGATATAACTATGCAAGTATAACTTACTTGCTTGTTTATTACAATAGTGTTATTGTTATACACAAATACCTCGAAATAAATCCATTTAAATTTTAATACTGAGTCATCCTTTCAAGGTGTGTCGTGATACGTATCCCACTGCAGGTACGATATCGCAATATGTATTGAATCATGACATATTGTATTGTCCCAGCCCAATCAATGATCCATTCCAGACTCTAAAGAAATTATGAAATATATAGTTCTCTACACAGTTACTTCACTCTCATATTGCCAGCAACTAAACTAACAATAAAACTAAATAAGTAATTAAAACTAATAATTGGGGGGTCCCTGAGATGCCCTTGTTTGTAAGTCAAGGTAAAATCCTGACAGATTTTATAAAACTGCTAACATTTGGCAGCCATTTTGAACGTTTTATAATGATTTCGAGCACCTATAGAATTACATTATATTGTGAGGTATTTGTAAAGTTTATAGTGCTGAAATCTTAAGGTTGGCAAATGATTCAAAAGCTAAACTTCATTTCATATAGAATTGACAAATTGAAATGAGCCATGGTTGCCATGGTTTCAAGTATTTCATCAAAATGAACACAAACAGAAGAAGTACATAATTTCATCTCTTTATTCCATTACAAGTTATAAAAATATCATCTGCGTTTATTTTTGGGTGCCTTTTCCAGTCCTTGAACATATTTCCTTGGCACCTTGTACTTGTCTGAAACCAAATATGATAACTTTCATGACAGAGTATTCATTGGGATGTGTAAATGCGTCCTTGAACACAATTTCCAGTTACTTATGTCCAGTTAATGTTGGTGAAAACTTCAAAATGATGCATGGGAAACATCAACCAATTTGATGAAACTAACAAGCAGGGTGTACACTGTAATCTAACAAATCAGCTAGGATGAACAAATCAAATTCTGAACAGCTAAGACCCCAACTTCGACAAAATAACTCTCCACAATGGGTTAACGATATCCCCTGTAGTAATAACACAAACATGTACATAACTGTATTATAGATTTTACACAGGAGTCACTATATCCTACATTGGTGCTAGACAGACATAAAATCATTTGTAACCATAGAATACATCTTCTTGAAATCAACAGCTATTCAAGCCAACGGACACAAGCCCCAACTTTGATGACAGAGGCAAATTGCTGCCACAAACTCCATACAGAGATGTGCCCTTTAAAGACCTCTGTGGCTGCCACCAGTCACAGCTCCCCACTACCATGCATGGAGTTGAACTCAACTGACTGACCATTACATCTGCCTTGTCATGCAAAGTGAGTGAGTGAGTGAGTTTAGTTTTACGTCGCTCTTAGCAATATTCCAGCTATATGGCGACGGTCTGTAAATAATCGAGTCTGGACCAGACAATCCAGTGATCAACAACATGAGCATCAATCTGCGCATTTGGGAACCGATGACATGTGTCAACCAAGTCAGCTAGTCTGACCACCCGATCCCGTTAGTCGCCTCTTACGACAAGCATAGTCACCTTTTATGGCAAGCATGGGTTGCTGAAGGCCTATTCTACCTGGGGACCTTCACGGGTCTCATACTGAAAACTCACACGTATCCCCTCCCCCCAACCTTCTAGTCAAAGCATGTTACCTGTACATACATGTACAATCTTTTCCCCATCGTTAAAATTTAGAGGGATATATGTGGAAGTCTCACCAGGCCTTCAAGTTCTGTTCATGTCTCATTTTAACTTCAGGAGACAGCCACAAACCTTTCTCCAATTCACTATGACAGAAGAGCTGAGGTGAAATGGGGCTTAAGAACATACTTAAGAATATTTCGCTCCTATGTCGATGTGCATGCATGTGTATGTGTAGCTGCTTGTACTAGCCCACACATACACTGGTGTATAGTGATGGTGCTTGTTATTACAGTGATGATGCCTGGAGGATAAGGCTTCAAGCACTGAGACGGAGCTTGTGGATGGATGCCAAAGGGAGGTAACTCTCACCTAGAAGTAAGTCTGCAATGAAGGCAATCTGGTTTCCCTGCACTAACACTTGCATTCCCTTGTTCTTCTGGTGATGCGGCATCACGGACGAGCTGCACGACACACTCTTCTGGACGGTGTGGGCAAAAGCTGCTGGATCAATGCCGAAGTCCTCCAGGTTGTCCACTATGGTTGCCTGCAACAGGGAATGATGAAATATCGTCTATCTATAAATGATGCTATAGATCCTTACTTCCGTTAATTCTCTTATGCCAAAGGCACAGGGAAAAGCAACCAGGGAAAATCTGGCACTGACTTCAAAGAATGCACTTCTGCACAATAAAACTGTTTCACTGTACGACTAGGAGCCATCTGTGCTGCCAAGTGACGAAGAATATATATATATCTCCTGTTACATGGAGAGGGGAGATAACTTCAGAAATCAAGGCGATGTGAAATCATATAGTGGGTGAGTGAGATTATGAAAAATGAAAGTGGGCGGACAACATCACACAGCAATCGTCCAACTATGATGTGCTAACAGTAACGTCTGGACCACAAGAACAGTCCCTCATTGTGAACAAATCCATTCCTGATACAACAGGCACAGTTTAGATGAGATCCAGTCAAACTTGCAATCCTCACTTAGAGATGGTGGGGAGAATCAGAATTAGTCGCCTCTTACGACAAGCATAGGTTACTGAAGGTCAATATTCTAACCCGGACCTTCACAGGTCATCATATTTCATATAAATCATATATAGTTCACTTGTAAAAATAACTGATCAATTCCAATTGGGTGCTAAAATATGTCGCTTCGGGCAGGTAAATTTTCGTCAGGGCTGGCAAGTTTTACATCTACCAGCCCTGTGGTGTAGCTGAAATTCTGGGAAGTTTCAAACCCTTTAACAGCACTGCAAACTGTACACTGGGATCAAGATGTGCACCTAATCACCTTTTTATTGGATGCCCTCTGCTCCACACTGAGTTTGATTGGCTCAATCTTTCCTTTCTTCAACACAGGCGGTTTGCCAGGAAACTCCAGCTGGAAAGCTGGCTGCATCCGGTCCATAACCCTTGGGAATAACAAGACAAGGGGCTGTGCATAACAAGTTCCCAAACATATGCCTTGTCATTCCAGGCAGTGAGACAACTAATACTATTTTTCAACATCTTTTGGTATGATATGACTGGTGATTGAAACCAAGTCACCTGCTCCAGAAAGAACATGCTCTGTCCATCAGATCACAGGGACAGGGCAGGTGTATCATGAAAGAACAACTGAACTATCCAGTAAAGCTTAAGTTAACCAGACTGGTGGTTATCCTACCTTGAAAACACTTCATCCCACTTGAGATGGGACAAGTCTCCTTCTTGCTTGGTCAGCAAAATGTGAGCAAGATCCGGATCCAGCAGGACATGACTGAAAATACATGGAAGATGACAGTTCACGGCGAAAGCATTCAACGTCCGGTAAATGGAAAAATATAGTATCAAAACAAATGAGAGAACACATGAAAGAACAAGTGTTCTTATTGTCTTTTCCAGGTTTCTTCGCATGGTGTTTATTGCACTGTGAGTGAAATTCTGGAAATAAAGAAAGGGGCACTTGTTCCCTTACTTGTTTCTATGAACGAATTTGAACACCAGGTAACCCACTCAAAAACGGCATGCAGGTGATTCTGAGGGCCTCTGACCCAAATGTATTCCATTAAAGATTTTGTATTTCAGTACAGTTCCTGACTGACAGTACATTTATGTTGTTTTTTGTCCGTAAAGTTTATGCCACATAACCAAAAACACCAAAGTACATAATGGCGCTCCTTTAGTTTAAACCCAAAAGAGGAATTTACAGTTTTATTCTGGTTCAGTAAAATGGATGGTTTGGGCATAGAGATGACTACCTTTTCCTCTCTTCGTCTTGTAGATTGTTTGCCTTGACATATTCTGTGACTTCCTTCCGTATGTCAGGAGCTGATAAGGCATGGCTTTTACTGCAACACATATTCAGTAGTCTCCGAGTAACCAATCTAACAGTTGCCATTTAAAATATTTATACATAAAGCATGTTTTGACTCAAACCATGAGATTATCATGCCACAAAACTTACAAAGAGGGAGGGTGATGACAAAGACAACTACATTGGTTAGATTAACAGTCAGATTTGTGTTATCTGCATCATTTCTTCATTTTAACTATTTTGCTGTTCTGTATTTCTTTTGAATGACAGGAGATTGCATTGCATATTATCTTTAACAAAGAATCAATTAAACAAAGTTACCCATTATCTTCCTTGTCATTTTTTTGCTCAATCCTTCACTTGACATCTTCCTTCCAGCCATATGTAGCTATGTGGTCTGAAGATAATCGAGTCCGGGCAACACAATCCAGTGATCAACAGCATGAGCATCAATCAATGCAACTGGGATACCACGACAAGTGTCAACCAAGTCAGGGAGACCACCCAATCCAATCAGTTGCCCATTATGACAAGCATGGGTTACTGAAGATCAATAACAACCTGGATCTTCACGGGTCTCCTCCCTCCATCACATATTGGATATTCCATCCCTCACTTCCACCCTCCCTCATACCATCTTACATACTCCATCATTCACTCTCTTCCCCCTGCTACACACACTTCTCCCAACACTCACTTGTATCCCTGACTCTTGAAGATGGGAAGCACAGACGATGTCACTGAGAACATCTCTGTAATCTTAGGGGGCTGGTATTCACCTTCCTGTCTTGCAGATGCTGGCACCTCTGCCACTACATCAGGAACTTGTACATCCTTCAAGCTAAACCAAACTAGAACTGGTAGCCACAGCAATAGCTGAATGTTATATACTGAACAGCAAAAGAAATGCAACTCTGGCTTTTCGTCAAGTTTTTAAATAGCAGACATAAACACACTCTAACTGGATTTCTTTTGCTGTTCAGTATATGTACATCGTAATTTGACAAACTGGCATTAAAACAGTGCACAGAGTACCTTCTGAAAACAATACTTAGAATTTCCAGCATCTAAACGTTCACACTTAATGAAGTAATAGGTATTCCATCTACACCTCTAGGAAAGTCCAGACTAGACTACCTAGTAGATGATATTATGAGCAATATCTCCTAGCATCAGGGTGTAAGGATACAATAAAGTTAAGCGTGAGTGAGTGAGTTTAGGTTTACACTACATTCAGCAATATTCCAGCAATATCATGGCAGAGGACACCAGAAATGGGCTTCACACATAGTACCCAGGCGGGGAATCAAAGCAAGGTGATTGGCTTGATGAGTTTAACCACCAGGCTACCCCTCTGCCCAACTAAGTCAAGAAGACTGATCACCAATCCACATATTAGGATACATGGGACAAACTCCCCTCAGAAACACTCTAGGGTCTTTCAAAGAAGTTAAGAATGGTATACTACACTCACAGAAATAACGGCCCAAGCCTGTAACAGTAATAATGGTGCTAGCGATGCGTGCTACTCACTCAGGATGAGACTTGTCTATCTCCACTATGCTGTCAGCTCCCTTGGATAACTCCTTCGTCTTTAACAGCCCCTGCTTCTGCATATGTTGAAGGAACTTTGACAACTGGAACAAGAGCCTGTACCATCAGCTTCAAGCCATCTTTAGATACTACAGGATATACACCAATCGCCATATCATGATAGAAGAGCCACACGGCTATCACCATTCCTCAACAGTAAGGACACTCACATTCAACAAGTAACAGATGATCACATCATTGAGATCGTCTTCCATGGCAATCATATGTGAGTCATATCATATAACTATAAGCTAACCAGACAAACCTTGGTATTTCCCACAGTAACACTGGGGATGACACAGCTTTTTGCGACAGGGGGTCTGCAGAGTTTATTTTCACAAGAGTTTTTCATGCATGCGCTCATGCACACACAACCTCTCTTGATCCGGCTGCAAACATCTGCGGTCAGGACAAGTGATGTCACAGTGACTTCAACATCATTATGGCTCAAGTTCACCATCAGCAATGACAAATACTCAGTCTTTAAATAGGAACCCAGTGACACACTGTCATGAGTGAGTTATTTATAGTGTTCTGAAGATAGTTTCAGTTACAACATGACAGTGTATTATTGCAGGTTCAAGTGAGTGAGTGAGTGAGTGAGTGAGTGAGTGAGTGAGTGAATGGAGTTTTACGCCACTTTTAGCAATATCCAAGCAATACCACACAATGTGACACCAGAAATGGCCTTCACAACCTGTACCCATGTGGGGAATAGAACCTGGGTCTTCAGCTGACAAGCAAGTGCATTAACCACTTGGCTCCTCTATTGCCCCTGGTATGGAACTAATATAGTTTGGATCAAACCACTGATAGTGTATCAGACACTTATGAAAGTCTTTACCTTTTTAAAACTTGACTTTTTCACATCAAGAGACTGACCAGCTGGACTGCAACAAGAGCTATTGAATGTAGGAAGTTCATCACACTATCAAATTAATTTAACTCAAGTATTTTACTGCATCATAACATAACTGGTAATGATCAATAACGGCATACAAAGTCTTCACAGAAATTCTGCAATTTCAAGACAACACACTAAAGACAAACTGATCAACAATACATAAAAACAATAATAACGCCCATAAATAATCAAGTCCAAGTTATACAAACCAGAGATTGATATTCTGAAAAACAATACATGAAAAAAATGTTCCTTGGCACAAACTCAACCAAGTCACCAAAGGCCAGCAAGAAAGCAAGACAAATACTCACCAAAATGGCTGCATGAAGTTTTTGAAGAAGGCACTGGTTAACAAAGGGAGGTCACTCTTCTTGACTTTAGACTTCAGGGCACAAAGGCAACAAGTTCTTAATCGTTCATCCATTATCTCTACAAAATGAAATGGATAAAAACATGGCTTATTGTTTGTTTAGCTGGTAATGTTATTTTCTGAAAACAATTGATATTTTACACTTATCCTTACTCGTGCTTATTTGCTTATCTCCTCCCTCATTGCAAAGACAGTGGAACACTTGAATTCCCTTTTAGTTCCCTTCTCTTGAAGCAGGGGTACAATCACATTCACCCACAGCAAGCCTCCCCATTTCCCGTCACATCAGTCATATGACCAGCCCTGTTTGTCACTCTCTCCATAACACCATAAGCCCAACACAAGAATTGCAGAGAATCCAACATGTCTCAGTGGGGCAGTAGGGAGGGCATGAGTCAGGTTAAGTATAAAATATCAATTTTATTCAGAAAATTACAAATTTTTCCTTATCCTGTCTCATGCTTATTTGCTTTCAGAATCAGACAGAATCAGCAATGTGTCAGATCACGATGGAATCTGTTGGCTGCTGTTGGGAGCTATAGCGGCAACAATTCAGTCCTAATCTTTCAATATTCATCAGTGAAATCCAGTCGAACTTCTCTGCTAGTGAAGTGATCACTGACTGGAATGTGATGTAATATAGATCAGCTGGCATCCTGCTAGCGTCTAATACAACTGTATGTCAAGACTTCTATCAAGACCAGTCATGATCCTTCACATGTACAAGTATCTTCATGATGAGTACAGGGTCATAATCACTCATGCTAGTCTGTTCGAGGCCCTCAGTATAGCAGCTCTCATCCATACTGAGATAGTATTGTAGGATACTTCCATAGGAGTCTCAGTAGATAATGTGATGATGTCACCATAACTTAGTTCACTGAAGATGTATTTTTAAAACTCTGACTGGGCCTCCTGATGTATCCACTATTTTGGAGATGGTTATAAAGTATGTGATATAACATGATGATGCATGCATCTGGGATGTGGCATGCGTTCATGTAGAAATTGAAGTCATCAACAATGTCGAAGAGTTGAAAGGTTAGCTGTTGCGACCTGTGAGATCATGTGGCCTTTGCTTATTTATGTAGAACACTCCTGTGTAACTGTCAGTGTGGACCATCAGTTGTCTGTTCCTCAATGCGGTCAACTATTGCTGTACTGTGTTGATTATAACTTTCATCTCAAGGTGGTTGACATGCAGAGTGCATTTATTGGATTGCCCAAATACCTGCTGCAACCTCATTGTCCAGGTGGGCACCCCAACCTTGTAGCGATGCATATCCGCTGACTGTTGCAGTTCAGCTCTTTCAAGTAAGTCTCTGCAATGTTGTAATGGATGTAGTTGTAGTCTTTCCCTTCCGGCCAAATGCTGAGGTGAAAAGACACTGCAACCGTCGTAGTGGTAACAAAGAGATTAGACCTTGCTGTATCATGGCTTGAATCTGTCATGTTTAGAATATCTTCCTTTCTGATGTCATCAAATCTTTTGGTTATACAATACCGTTCTGTGTGCACCATGCCCATTGTTGCAGGAACATTTCAATCAGCTGAATATTCATGAAGACAGTGGAGATAGTATGAATGGATATATGCTTCATCTGTAATAAAGATGTTGGTACCAGAATCATTTCGTCTTCAGATCGCAAACACTGCATTAAGGTTGTGAGCGGGCTGTCCTCCAAGTCCTCCAAGGCTGTCCTGTCAAGTCTGCTTATAGCTGACTGCTGACTGCTGCTGCGGCAGAACTGTGATATGTTACTGATAGCCTCCAGATGAACAATGTTGAATATGTTGTAAGACCTCTTTGCTTTATGAAGACAATCAAATACCAATGTAGACTGCTATCTGGGTTGTAAATGAAGCCTTTCCAGTGTTGAAAGGGTTGTTTACATCTGTTGGTGACTAATAGCTGCATTCTGCGGAGTGGTGTTGTCTTTCAAAGACCAATCAAACTGTAGATGTGACCGTGTTACAGCTTAATGATTATCATGAAATCTTGTGCAGTCGGTTATTCCCTCACTAGCATTCAGGCTTCTCTGAGAGATACACAAGCGAGCGTGTGTATAGATGACTGAGTAGAAGCGTGTGATGCCTTTCACAGCTTAATACTGAAGTAGGTGGACCGTCCTCATAATCATTGTCTCAGTGTTCTTCAAATGAAGATTATACCATCGTTATCTCTTACAGATGTTGTGAAGCAATTCCCATGCTTCCCCCTAATGGTACAGATTGACTGTAGTAGCCAGGTTCCATGAAGTGTTAAAATAATCTTGTTGAATTCCTTGCTTCCTTATATTTACGCCAGATGCTTGGAGATGAATTGTTGATCCTTCTTCAAAATATGTCGAGAAGATATAATCATCTTATCTTCTTTGAAGTTGGAAACGGCGAATGTCGGTATACTGATTCTGCATGAGTCTGTCTACTAGAATAGTTTGCATTCCCTGAATGCATTCATGCATGCATGTGCACATGCTCCTGTGAAAGATGAAGATCTGTGTTCAAAGATGAGATCCCACATCACATGGTGTCCTGACGAAGCATGTGGGGAACCCTTCCTGCTGAAATGCTGAGTTGGTTGTAGAGTGTTGAAGGATGGGATGTGTTAATGCTGAAACTTCATCGCAGTATGTGAAATCGTAGATAAGTTGTCCAGTACCATAGATATCAGTGTAATCAGAGGGAAGATCAAAATATAAAGTTGTCATAGATCATCTTTTAGGCGATGATTGTAGGCCCCTTCGATGGTGAGGTAAGGTCTAGCCCAAACGTAATCCAAGATGTAATCTCTGAGTCTGAGAAGGCAACTTCTTTTTCATGATGCGAAGATACAGCAGATGGTGAAGATCTCCGTGAACAGGATCATTCATACAATGCATCCTCTAAAGTGCATCAAGATGAGTGAGTGGGTGAGTGAGTTTTATGCTGCACTCAGCAATATTCCAGCTATATGGCGGCGGTCTGTAAATAATTGAGTCTGGATCAGACAATCCAGTGATCAACAACATGAGCATCGATCTGCACAACTGGGAACTGATGACGTGTCAACCAAGTCAGCCGACCACCTAATCAAGTTAGTTGTCTCTTACTACAAGCACAGTCACCTTTTATGGCAAGCATGGGTTGCTGAAGGCCTGTTCTATCCCGGAACCTTCACGGGTCCATCGAGATGATGCAGCTGATGGTGAAGATTTTCGTGAACAGGAGCGCTCACACAGTGTGTTGTCCAGACTGGGTCAAGATGATAAACTGATGGTGAAGATATTCATGAGTGGAAACATTCACACAGTGCATCCTCTAACTGCATGGAGATGATACAGCTGATGGTGAAGATATTCATGAACAGGAGCTTTCACACAGTATTCTCTTCTTCATTCGACAGATCTGTTGTAGCTGTTGAATTGACACCCAAGGTAACTGCAATAGTTGTTGACTGAAAATGTTGACATGCTCCAGTGCTGTAGATTCACAGAAGCATCAGATTTGTTGAGTGTAAACGTTCTCAATGTCTGCATTGAAAGAAGACTCTGAAGGTTACAGTTTCATTGTAGATGCAGTAGATAAAGGTCTAGTAGATGCTGCATGTTCCACTGATTCCCTGAAGCTCTGTACTTCAGGTAGTAGGAGTCAAGATTCCTCAGATGTCTCGTTCATCGGGAGGCACGATATCATCGCTGAAGGACTTTATAGTAGAGCTGGTCTGCAGTATCTAAAAAAGACTAGTCTTGGAGGACATAGATAATTTCAACTTCTTTGGATGAGATGACTTCCATTCTGACGATGACCTCTTCTCGGACTAAGACCTAGTTTCCATATTTTCCCAATGGCACCCCTAGGGTGCGTCTGGCGATTCACTATAAACCTGAGTATCAGCAGTAGTTAGCACACCGCTACCAGTCGCAATAAGAATCGAATTGCTAGACATGACTTGAGGGAGCCCAAGTACAAATTTTTAGCACATATTTGAATAGTAACCAACACAAAACAAAATTCTTACCAAGTACAAAGTGAACACTGGGAGAACAAATAACCATGCAAGCAGGATATAATAATACCGAACAGCCACAGAGAGCCATAACCTTCACCAGGAGCACGATTTCATCAGTGAAAACGTAATATCACATGACTTAATGTTCAACAAGATAAAAAAGTATGTAAATTAAACCATAATTTCATATCGTAATGATAATTAATACAGACCAAAGTCATATACAGTAAAATACTTTTATCACGAACTACGAGGGACCACTGAAATTAGTTCGTTATATCCGTAGTTCGCTATTCACGAAAACCCACTGAAAGAACAGTAAAACACACTATACAGTACAACACATTCCTACTCAGTTTATTCATACATACATTAATATTACGTTCTTTTCACTACAAAGTCAGTAATCTTACACAGGTCACTCATCACTATGCACTCGTCATTGAATATATCATATTTTAAAAGTCTCACAAGTATCAAAAGCTGTCCACATTTCCGATGTGTGTGGGAGGCATATACACAGGCCTTTTGAGGGGATGCACTTGCTGTTTTCTATTAAATCGCCAAAGACCGAGTTGCCCTGCCGGAAGTATACGAAACTAGGTCAGATTTCAAAGTGAGCGTCGTTAACTGACACTGATTCAGTTTGCTCAACTGACTATTCACACTATTAATTAGTCTTAACCGGAACTGTCGAGGATTTCAAAGTGAGCATCGCTAACTGGCAATGACACTGAGTTCGTTCAGTTCGTTATTCACACCATTAATTAGTGTTACCTGGGATTGCAAATCAGTTCACTATAGCCAGTAAGTTCGTTGTAGAGAATTCGTTATATGTGACTTTTTTTATATGCTAACATATAGTGGTTTATTCGGAACTTTTAAAACAGTTTGCTATAGCTGTCAGTTCGTTATATCCGTGTTCGTTATGAAAGTATTCTACTGTATCACTAAATTTTGTGTAAAAGACCAAAGTATAAAAGGATATTAAACGCTGAACTTCAAGGGATTTCAAGTGTTCCACTATCTTCGCATAGTGGGAGGAGATAAGCAAATAAGCATGAGTTAGGATAAGGACAAATTCAATCATTGTCATTTTTTCACTGTCATTTGCAAGGAAATATCACCACTGTGACACAGGTGAAGCTAAACGGAATGATAATTGTAATGCATTTTGAGTGAGTGAATGAGTGAGCAAATAGGGGAGGGAGGGGGGAAGGATGGAGGGAGCATGTTGTGACTGAAGACGGAAACAGTCAAACTCACGTCTTATATTGACAAATCCTATTGCTTTTAGCAATGTTCCAACAAAATCAAGGTGGGGGACACCAGAAAAGGGCTTAACACATTGTACCCATGTGGGGAATCGAACCCAGGTCTTCGGCAAGACAAGTGAACATTTCAACTACAAGGCTATCCCACAGTCCCCTGCTGACAATCAATTAGTGAGAGACAGTTACACTTGCGTCACAGTGTGTCAGTTAAATATGGACTGAAACAGTGAAGCAGGCTGCAGACATTGCCACTAAACCCACAAGTATAGTGCTGATAAGCTATGTAACATACCAGTTCCAATCAGAGATACAAACTCACAATGCCAGGTTACTAGCACACCTGCACAGATGCAACTCTGCACAAGAGTATATACGTGAGCTTAATTTTACACCACACTCAGCAGTATTCCAGCTATATGGCAGCAGTCTGTAAATAACCGACTCTAAACCAGACAATCCAGTGAATAAGATAATTATTGATCTAAGTAATTGGGAACCACTGGCATGCGTCAATGAAGTCAGCAAGCTTGACCACCCAATTCTGTTAGTCACCTTTAATGAGTTACTCAATTCTAACACGGATCTTCACAGGTCACAGCACGTTAGCAAACTTAACCAACTATGATTTAAATTAAATAACACAATTAACTGTCTTGTCAGGACAGGATTAATGAAAAATATACATAAAGGAGTGCAATACAACAAAGGTGGTTTGACACGAATAAGATGATAGTATGTTTGTCAAGATATCTGTAATGATGAGGACTGTTTGGATGTCTAACAAAATATCCATGATTCTGATTTTGAGTCAATATGGCGTATGAAGGGATATATTACTCTGTAAATGAATAGAATAAATGAGGAATCAGTCAGATTTGCGCAGAAACAAGTGACGGTGTTAGTTGAAAGTTGTCTCAGGCTTCCGGGATGGTTGACAATATTTTTCAGCATGACACTTTCCCCACCTACTGAGTCCCTTGGCTCTTCTTCAATGCCGCCCGTCGCTTCACCAGAGTTGTCTCCTCCTGGTTCAGGGTCACAGTTGTCTAAGGCGAGATCCTCAACTCCCTGAGCTACCTCAGCAGTCTGAGATACTGATGCTTCCTCTGCTTCAGTATCCAGCTTCCCCTCTCCATCATCACTGCCATCTTTCTGGGCTTCTTCCAGTAGGTCCATATACATATCATCTCCTAGGTCGGGGGGACTGGACTGATCACCAAACTCCCTGAATTTAACACAAGGGGAAAGAGGCAGAGGTTACTGCCTGTCTACAATACTAAAATCATATCATAGCATGTTTGTACAATGTGGGAGAGAAATCTAGAAAGATCGCAGGTGTTGAGGTTTTAGACCACTGGTATGGTGCTAACTCCATCTGTGTACACCTCAGCTCATTCCGTATACATCTTTCAGTGAACAGTTTACTCATGCATCCAACCCCTCTTGTACACATTTTACTTTTCATCAGTATATGTTATTATTCTTACTACATACAGCTTAATCACAACCTCCATTGGTGAGTGAGTGAGTTTAATATTTCACCGATTTTAGCAATATTTGAGTAATATCAAGGCGAGGTACACCAAAACTGGACTTCACACATTCTGCCCATGTGGGGAATTGAACCCTTGTCTTCAGCATGATGAATGAACACCATAACCACTGGGCTACCCCAGGGCACCATGTCCATCTGAATGCTTGATACTTATCTCTATGTGGATACTTTACTTACCACAACTGATCTCCAAGGATGTGAACAATCTCAACACCCTTGCCCCTCATTGCTGACATGTACATGTCTTCCCCTGACAGACACGCATTCCCCACCGCAACAGGGGCTCTGAAACAACATGAGAAGCAAATAACCAATGAACAAGACGTAGGTGACAGCAAACATGTATTACCAAATACCTATCAATCATATGGACCATTTTCCTCTTGTGATCAGTGTTTGCAATACTTTACTTTACCAGTTGGCCATCAGGGCCTGCTGTCACCTGCAGGCTTGAAAATCTATTGACCCTGAATGAAATGTGAAGGCCTGTTTGGTTAAAGTCAAACCAATAAAAACAAAATAGACTAAATTGTACACAGCTTCACACTGTTTCTGCAAAATTAAGTGGAGCCTATGGCACATGGAGGAGTTTTTTATTTGTTAGACTGGTGATGACATTCCTTTGCCAAAGAGTAAGTTATGAAGTTATCATAACCTGATGGATCGTGGATGATTTTTGAATGGGGACACATTTCAGTTGAGAAATAACTGACCGTTAATTTACTGATGACCATGAGGGCCTGCACATATTTGAAACTGCCGGCCCCATACAATAACAGTCAGCGCTGAGCCTCCGGGCCGGTGGTTATTTCGAACGCTGCTTGTGATACTGGATGTTGGCATATGTCCATATTGACCAGCCTAGCCGAAAATGCATATCAGACGTATCAACCCATATTGCCCAGCTACTAAACTGATTCACAATGAATACACGCAAATGACTGAAATTTCAAAAGACAGAGCCTAGTTTATTTTTATGTTACGTCCCATGATGTGCTATGTGATAAAAAGGTTACGATATGACAGGTTCCCTTACGCTAGTCATATCAGGAGGAGACAACTATATCAACCCTCGGTAGTCTTCTCTGAAGTTTGTGTCTTGTTTTCATAAAGATAGGCCATGCATCACTGTGGACTGTGTGCTACTGTTTGCCTCCTGATGATCACCATTGAAGTCTCTACCTGGAAACTCGGGTGCTGATTGTGTATGACAGTTCTGTTTCCTGTTCTGCTGGTGTTCTTGCTTATCTACTTTAAGGGTACATGGTCCTATAGCAGTCTTTCATCTCAGATGTAACTATACATTAACTTGACCATGCTAAGAGCCTGTGTTTTTCTTCTTAAGGTCTGCTAAGTTAGTCATGTTTTCATTTATTTACCAAGAGGTAGTTTCTAGCCAAGTGCCTGAGTATTTGTACAGTTGGCTAGCATATTCTTACATCACTGAATGAGTGATGAGATGAGTGTCCCTTGATTCTGGAAGCCATTACTGGATAAGTGTATTTGTCCTCAGACCAAGTAGTGGAGTGATTTTTCAAGTAGGCCCTAATTACCCAATATTTTCGTTTTGTCTGTAATGTACACAATGGGTTACCTGTTGCCAACTAAGTTGACAGCACACATGGCTCCCTTGGCCATCTTCCCAAATGTCGAAAGGGATACCTGCCCTTTGACGACGACTCCTGGCAGCATCAAATCTGAGAAAACAGGGATGAAAACACAACATAAAGAAATTCACCATACCCACATTTATCAATCTTCCAACTGCAAGGGGAAAACCATAATTCAGGGCTCAAACTGAGAGATGTTAACCTACTTACAGGTGCAACTTAAGACAAAAGTTGCATCTGTGTTTATTGCAATATGTACTGAAAGAAATATGCTAATAAATTATTTAGATGTTTTATTTAGAAGTTGTACATGGTACATGTTAGATTAATATGGGAGGCAACTCTTGTAAGCTTAAGAATGAACCTTATTATCAAGAGTTATCTTCCCTGGTATAGCAGACTGCTTTCTTTGTTAATGTGACAGATTTGAGAGCAGAAGAGAAAAGAAAGCTGGCTCTAGATGATTTTGAAAGGTTGTGACCAATGCAAAAGAGTTAGCTGGTAGACATGTCATTCTTTTGTCTACATCATACAGCAGTTTCAAGCCAGACAGTCGGACTGCTAACTTGAAAATATCACCAGTCCGGATACAAACTTGCCTGCCTGTTTTTCAAAAATAAAAAACAAAAATAATCAGTTTCTGAATACTGTTTACTGCATGTAAGCTACATGGCATGGTTTAGAAATCTATTTCATTTTCTGCCTCACAGTCACAATCAAAATCGGACAAAACAGACTCATTGTCTGAGTTGGTAGTGCAATTTGTTTTTAGCAGCAGTAACCTCATCATCATCTGCATCTAAATGCTGCTGAAACACAACAGCACTCTTCAAAGCTTTTTTTGCCCTGGGTAAGAAGTCAGGTCTTCTGTGATGATTCTGATTCCATCTGAACCTGTCTGCTGATACTATTAAAAGTATACTGTTTGCCAGTTAGGCAGCTTAGGGGTAAAAACATCTACCAGACCACCGGACTGGCAACTCGAAATTAGACCATTCTGGACAGTCGGGTAGGCGGGAAATTTCAACACTGCACACAGAATATTTGACAATTACAGTCTTCCCATAAATATCTGAGAAAATCAATGTTCCCTGATATTGATAATAGACAATTCAAAATAGGTGTTACAGTATGTTGTAAAGTTACTCAACATGGGGAGGCAACTCTTGTAAGCTTAAGAATAAACCTTATATCAAGAGTTATCTCCCCTGGTATAACAGACTGCTTCCTTTGTTGACTTGACAGATTTGATAGCAGAAGAGAAAAGAGAGCTTGCTCTAAATGTTTTTGAAAGGGTGTGACTAATGCAAAAGAGTTAGCAGGTCATTCCTCTGTCAACATCATACAGAATTTTGAAGAATATTGTGTGAGGAGTTGGGGATGAGCACAAGACAGAAGCAGAGAGGCCAGGGAAGTTCAGTTCAATGGACTGCAAATGACTGGGTCAGATTATGAGTAGGGGAAAACTGAAAAACACTGAGAATAGCAGAAATGAAATGATCAGTAAAGGAAGTTCTCAGGTATGTAATGCAACCCTTAGTTAGACAAGAATTACTGAGACATCTGGATGAAAAAGCACAGATTTCCCTCACCACTGATGAAAGATACACAAAAAGAAAGACGTTTAAACTGGTATGGGGCTCACGAAAATAAAGGTTGGGTGTTTTATTTACTGCTGAAAAATCTGTCTGACTTTTTCAGAATCTTTTTCCTAAACCAGTCCACCAACGCCCAATACAAAGCCTGACATTTCATATATGGGGAGGGATATCATTTTATGTAACATCTGCCAAGGATCTTGAGCCAAACAATTGCCTCTCAGAACACCAAGACATATATTTATCAGTGCGGTGTAATCATGATAATTAAGAAGCATGTTACCATAGTTACAGTCTTACCTGCCCCTCCTGCCAGTTTCTTGAAAACCGGTGGCCATGTTGTGAACAGAGGCAGGAAGTCAGGATACTTCCACATCGTGTAAACTAAACATAATACAGTCATTACAGGATGAGTTAGAACAACACATACAAAATGCTTTCAAATTTCCATTATAAACAAAAACAGCAGAATACACTAAAAGTAAGTAAGTGATTATAGTTCAATTTAATGCCACACTCAACAATCTTACAGCTATATGGTGGCGAACAGTGTTTATCCTAATAGTAATAGTTACATCCCAATAAAAAGAAATACTGTATTTCTTTCTTTCATCTCATTTCAAAAGTGAGTGAGCAAGTTAAGCTTTACATCGTACTTAGAAATATTCCAACGATAACATGGCAAGGGACACCCAACTTCACATATTGTACTCATATTGGGAATCGAACCAGAGTCTTTGGCGTGACGAGCGATTGATTTAAACTCTAATCTATCTGACCGCCCCATCTCATTTCATGGTTCAGTATGTGCAAGTATGTGGAGGCTGAAGTACCTGTTGGGTAGATCTTGCCATACAGATCAAAGAAGATGGGATTCTTCTGAACACAGTAGACCACAGCTGTTTGTCCACCATGGGTGCTGATCTTAGCCATAGACATTTCCTCTTTCTGGGGAACCATGGCTGTCAGGTCATCAGATGAGAGACTTGGATATAGCTTACCTAGATCAGCCCTCAGCCTTTTCCTGAATAATAAATCAGTAACCCCAGTAGACTATAACCTATACCTACCAAAGTAACAAGTTGAGATATAGCATATCTTAGAAGATAATGTGAAATGCTTTATCTTCGATCATATACCTACAAATACTTTAATGGTCTGTCATATCTCATGAACATCAGTCTCAGTAGGCAATGATATGAATTTTGACATAATTTTATATGAAACTTGTGGGTGCTTACTGAGAGTCAAAGACAGAAACAGTGTCAAATTATATAAGGTGCTTAATATAGGATGCCATGTCCATCGATGGCATATTTGTGTATTGTCTGTTTGAAGTGAAAACGTACCACTGAAGTTGACTTTTAACAAAAAACTGAATCAAATAAAGTCAAACTAACATTGCAAATACTCTTATTATTGCCTTGACAATATAACATTTAGACCGTGGAATTTCATTCAATGGTGGTGTTTCATTTGATATGTAATACAAACCAATCATAGCGATTTGAAACTATGATCTTAAGTTCACTTCATTTGATTTACTTTTGTTTAAGGTGAAAACCGTCTGTACACTTTCACTGCTAACAAACCCTAGTAAGGTGAAAGGGACCAGGTAGTGCAGTATGCTCTACAACAGCTACTAGTAGTACATACTCTATAAAAGTTTACAGAAAGAGTTCCCCCGTTCCCCCATATTCTTTCTAACATGTATTAGCAGAGGTAACACTACGTGGTTAACCGTAATAATTTTTTACTATATATCAATTCATAAATACTATTTAGGATGGAGGAATGGAAGGAACGCTTATTAAGTTTACCTGTCAGAACCTTTGATGGCAGTCTGTGTTTTCACTCGGAAAGGTTTTTGAAACATATTTGCAATCTATACGACAATTAAATCGAACATAAATGAAAGAAATCACCGTATGCAGTAAAAAGAAATACAATAAATCTATGAAGTGTTGTCTTAAGGAAAACAAGCAATTTAGATGTAATAGTAGCCGTTAAAACAACATATTTACGAATTATGACAGATCATTTCGCGAAAACGTGCGGTTTCCGGTATTTTTCGAATACGGTAGCTGTAAACATTGATTTTCACATTCGCACCACAAAATTACTTTTACTGTTCTTATCATGCACATTTAATCGACAATTATGAGAAAGCAACGGACACGTAAGAATAATATAGGTAATAGGCAGTGGGGATAATGTCGTAAAATATTTTATGAACCAAAATACGGCAGTCTAGTTACGGTCGCCATAGCGACGCTTGTTCCCTAAACACCTGCTCATGGCGGAGTAGAAACCGAAGTAGAAATATTGTTGTGGACAGGGTGTTGGGGTGCGGTCACGCTAAAATATCATAATGACCGATATTTTAGTTAAATGGCTCAATGAAGAGCTTGCAATATCCACACCCGTCGGTAAGTTTGGAAGAGCGCATTTTGGGGTTTAGTCGCACCTAAAAAGTTTGTTCATAATTTGTCCATAGGCGTACTTGGAGACTTTTAACTCTCACGGGGCAAAATAGCAATATTTCCTTAACCTGTGTTTGGGAATTCTTGTTATATATGGAATCCCTTCCTAGATGTAATATACTTTCCATCCGACGGGGGAACCAAATCAGCTGATTTGCCAACGTCAGTGCAATATTGCGATGAGACGTGAATGTGTAAAGATTGTGTGATGAAGCAGCAGGCCTGAATAACTGATCAATAAGAGGGCAGTACGGTTGATATCACCATGACCACATTAATGTTGCAGAATCTGTCTGGAAATTGACTGGTGTTAGGTGATGTGAGATGATGTTTCAGGAATGTCATTTGTATCATTTATTCATGTCGCTCCTAATTACCTCTTAAGCAGAAATGCATTATCTGTATAGGTAATCTTGAATGTTGGAGTGTTGTATTTGTATGGTCTTGTCAGTGTCCAATCAACATCATTATCTGACAGTGCACCCTGCCTTCAAAATGTGGATAAATCAATAATTGTCCAGGTCATAGTGCACAGTAATCTCAGCACAATGCTTGTAACATCCATACTCTAACTTAGCTGTTATACGAGGGTTGGCTGAAAAGTTCTCAGCCTGAGTGGTTTTTCCCCACCAGGTAGAGACAGGTGTTTGCCACCAATGAGGAAAATCATTTAGTGAATCATAGACACAAGAACTACAAACGTACTAATAGTTTTATCTCAACTACAGCTCTTTTGGTAAACCTACCCTCTGAAATCATCAGAAATGGACAAAACTGAATACAGGGCAGTCATCAAGTACTTGCAAAAGAAAGGGATGTCCCCAACACAGATACATGCTGACATGGTCTCCACTCTAGGGGATGATGCTCCTTCATTTTCCATGGTAAAGAAGTGGGCTGCAGAATTTAAGCGTGGCAAAGCCTTGATGATGACCCACGCTCAGGAAGGCCTTCAACAGCAACCACTCCAGAAAACATCACGCGAGTGCTCGATATGTTGATGGATGATCGACGATTGACTACTCGACGATTGACTACTCGACATATTGCTAGTGTAGTGGACATCTCTCATGGGAGGGTTGAGCATATTATCACCAACGAATTAGGAATGACTAAAGTTTCTGCAAGATGGGTGCCAAAGCTCTTGACAGCAGAACAGAAACGTGTCAGGTTCCAGACGTCCCTTGACAATTTGCGTCGTTTTGAAGCAGATCCCGATGATTTTGTGGCACGATTTGTAACCATGGATGAGACCTGGATACATCACTTTCAACCAGAAACAAAATTACAGTCAAAACAGTGGAAGCATCCTGATTCACCAGCTCCGAAAAAAGCCAAAACTGTTCCTTCAGCTGGAAAGGTGATGGCATCAGTCTTTTGGGATTCCAGGGGTATTCTGCTCATTGATTATCTTGAAAAAGGTCAAACTATCAACGGCAGATACTATGCTGATCTACTGAACCAGTTGCGAGAAGCAATCAAAGCCAAACGACGAGGGATGATCACTAAAGGTGTCCTCTTCCACCAAGACAATGCGCCTGTTCACAAATCGGTGGTGGCCATGTCAACAATCCGCGATTGTGGCTTTGAACTCATTGACCATCCTCCTTATTCACCTGATTTGGCTCCTTCTGACTTCCACCTGTTCCCCAAAATGAAAAAGGAACTCGCCGGTCGCCATTTTGCAAGTAATGATGATGTCATTTCCGCTGTGACTGATTTTTTTAGGGTAGCTGAAGAAGATTTCTTCCTGATCGGGATTCGGGCCTTGCAGCATCGCTGCCAAAAGTGTGTGAACTTGGAAAGGGACTATGTAGAAAAATAAATTACAAACGTGGACTTTGTAACTTCTTTTCACAGTGAGGCTTAGAACTTTTCAGCCAACCCTCATATGTTCATATCATCAAAATCATTTTGTGCATGTGGACCCTGGGGTTAAGTGAATCTGCACATAAGAACTATTTTATGTAAATCAGCAGTGAACAATTTTCAAATGTAGATATAATGCATGCAATCATTTTCCAGATCAAAAAGGATTTTCAAGACAGTTTGCTTCAGGGTATCTGATCGGTGAAGTGCTGAATAAGTATCAACTTCAAGATGATTTTGACCAGTTTTCCCAGAGCAAGTACGTAATCTTCTGTTACATTCTTCACAATCAAAGTTTGTGGAGCTAGACCAGAATTTGGGTTTATTTTGTAGATTGTAATGGTAATATTTACGTTTAGGAAAGTTAATGAGACTATTGAAAGTTTGTGTTGCATCAGACAAGCCACTTAGTCTCAGACTTAAGTCCCCTGAATTAGTACTTTACTAACGACAGCTTTTTAAATTTCTGATAGCATAATACATTTACTGATATTTCTCTTCAAAATTGTGCAATTATCCAGTCTCTCTTTATTCTTATATTCTTCATGTGCTTGAGTTCTAGTGTCAGGTATATATATATGAGTTCACAAAATGTTCCAGGACAGCTGATTCGAAGCTCAATAACTTCACTCGGATTGAACCCGTCTTGCATCTGCTTGGCATCCCATTTGACACGAATGTGGCCCGGGATATCATGACAGAACGTCACAGTGTGGCAACACGAGTCATGTACCAGCTGTACATAGCACTGAATAATAAAAAGAAAGCCAATTTGACAGGTGTTGCCATGGAAACCATGAGACCTGCAGCTCCAGCCAAACTAAATGCTGTTGAGACCGAAATATACAAACAGGTATTTCATCCCCACAGACTTCTTAGCATAATGGCCCAATAAGTGCAGGAAACAATCTTCTTCCATTCTCCTGACCAATAATCAATAAATGTCAATTCATGAAGTCATCCCTACAGGAGCAGGGCTTCGCTCAACAATGGCAAAGCAATAAATAGTAATTGCCAGCAAGCCCTCCCTAATGAGGTAATCATCACCTCAGCAATTGTCATGGGGTTTATTTCTGAGCCTATTCCCTGGCTGTGTGAGTTATCTCCCTTGTATCTTGTTGGCTGGTGTTTCCCAGCAACAAGGGATGGCACCTCAGACAGGTAGTGTTGCACAATGTGAGACTGATTAGATTATGAATTAATAAGTATTATTGATTAAAGTCTCCTTTATCCTGGGGCTTGGAATGTTGGCTGCACAAAACTTGCCCTGGTAGGACATACTGAGAACACTATTTCCTGTAGTCGTTACCAAGTAGAGAAATGTCATAGGAAAGCGTCATTGTACATAGTGATGATTATTAATACTTTTATAATGTTCTGTTTTGTAGAGTGGTAGCTATGTAAATGTCCCAAAATGTTCAAAAGTTGCATTATATTTGGTCATATTCTCAGATGCCAGAAGCCTGTGCGTTGACCTGCAAGAAGATGTTATGAATTCTAGCTCTTTTCATATTTTAACATAATAATGACAGGGGTGTGAAGTGGCATTGTTTGTTGAATGGCAATGTCAGTTTTATAAGTATAGTTATGATACATGGACTAGCAGGTGACTAGTGACAGATATATCTTATCTGTTCTTGACATACTTTCTTTTCTTTTGTTGAGGTTTGTATGTGTTTGTTCATATATATGTCTAATGTTTTATTTCTAATACAGCGTCTCAAACATGCAACCCCTCGACAAACTGACTTGAACCTGGAGGCACTAGTGAATCGTTTCCATGAAAAGCAGATTGAGATGGAAAAGACTGCATTCAAAGAACGTTTCATGGAACAGGAACGCATTCTGCAGGAACAGCAACAACAGCGACAAGCACTGTTGGAGAGGTCACGGCAGCTTAAGGCTAAACAAAGCGAGATGGTGGCCAAAATTCAGTGAGTATAATTGAAATAAAAGTGTTGAAATAAAAGAGAAAAGCAGGATTAGTGTCTTTGCAGTACATTGGTGTTTTTTCATTGTAATTTTATTTTGTGCGTTTGATTGTTCAGTGATAGTGATTGAGGTGCTTCTTACAACCAAGCTCACAGGTCTAATTGGTAAAGGTTGAGAGCAGCCTCCCTTATGTTATTAAAACATGACAGTATGTTTAAACCGCGGATCCTTTTAATGTTAATGTCATACAGATAATGCAAAATTTTCTTATTCAATGTATATTTGCATAGAATATACAAAATCATGCTATCTTGTAACCCTGTCATTACAGAGCAGCTACAGTTGAGATTCCCAAGCCACCTGCTAATCGGACAGGTAAAGCACTGCAACTGAGGAGAGATGCAAAGCGGAGAAGAGAAGCTCAGGTAGGCAGTTTTTTGCTGAAGAATTAACATGCAGGTATCATACGCAAGTAGAAATTAATTCAAAAGTTTGTCCCTTTTATCTTTGTCAGCCTTGTAGTTTTCTCTGGTTTCAGAAAACTGCTAAACGACCTTGACTTGTACAGAGAGCATATACCGATATATGGTCTCTGGCTTCCATCATTTTTTTTTATAATCCTGCTGTAAAGTTGACATGATATTGCTAGAAAAGTCATCAATGCAGCATTTGACAAAACTCACTCACTCCAATCTTCCTCTATTCATCGTGATTATTCCATGTGTTTTACCTGTGCAGGAGGCCATGTCATCCATTGCTATGTTTGAGGAGAAGATGAAGACCATTCTGCCTCCATCAAAACTTGATGACACCAGGTAAATATCCAGATGAACGCTCAGTGTCTGACACTATATAATTAGGACAGAAACACACAATTCCTGACTGAAAAGGAGTCTTGGTGACATGTGAAATTCAGAGGACACTTGAACTTATGGAAAAATCTATACCATTTAATGCTTTTGCACAGCATATTTGTTATCATGCTTTTTCAAACTATTTTCTTTCCTTCATAAATATATTGTGAATTTCAAAGAAATCAATTTCAGTCCTTTTGTGATGGTTGTGAAGGTGTTAAGGTGACACAGTCTTTCCTTCAGACAAATGACTTCCTCTCTTCCAGTGAATCCTTTGATGTGGCCTACCAAGTGAGCCGAGAGGATGACAAGTTGCACATTGAACCAATCGAGTTGATCAAGCCAGCCTCCAATGATGACTACATTGGCAAGATAAGGAAGAGACTGCATGAGGACTCAAATGCTCGCCAGGAGCGAGAGAAGCGACGCAGGAAAGTCCTGGTGGATCAGATGAAGTCACATGAGTCACAGGAGGTTCGCAGCTGGCATCATTCATTGTAATATTTTGTATTGAAGCAAAGTTGTCAGCTCTGTAAATAAATTTGGATTTGAGGTTAGAATGGGTTACTGAATCTATGCTTGTAATACAAGGCAACTTCATTGCTCTGAATTGGTGATTTCATTGACTGTGTATTGTCAGCACCTGACTGCATAGAAGTTTGTTCATAGCTTCAATCAGTGGTTTTCCTGGTTCAGACCTGACAATATAGTTGCAAGATTTGTCAAGTATGATGAAAATAAACAAAATGAGTATACTGGGAAGACCCTATGCCTCACATTTACGTGAAGGAAACAGATATTTTATTGCTATCACATGCTTTTGACTACAACAATAGCTCATGTTGAATTGCAGTAGGTGGAGCTGATACGTGCCCACCCTGAGAGTATGAATTCAGATCCTTCATCAGAATCATTCCAAAATTATATATCTATTCATAGTGAGGTCTGTAGGTACATAGGGACAGTAAAATGATTTGAGATGGGGTGTTAGTCAGTGAAGGGGATCAGGTTGAAAATCTTATTGTTCAGGTTTGGCTTAAGTATATTCCTTAGGTTTGTTTTTACAAATGTTCCTACTTCCTACCAGGAAGCACGTCGCGAGGAAATGATGGTGAACCGACTGATGCGGCAGTCACAGCAAGAGAGACGCATCGCTGTGCAGCTGCTGCAAGCCAGGCATGAGAAGGAGGTGATCCGCAACAATCGCATCATTCGAGAGAAGCAGTACGAGGAACGGAGGCTCCGGGACTTTGAAGATGCTCTTGATAAAGAGGCTGTGAGTTTGAGTTTGAGTAGTGTCTTTTGGGATGGGAGACTGTTTGTATGATGGGGAATTTAGAAAAGAGATGATTCCTAACCATGTGTCTTGATAATATCTAATAATAAGACAATCTTTGAAAATGGATGGATGGAAAATGCATGGATGGATTATCTGTATGGATGTCCCAGTATGGAAGTTTATTATGATTTACTAAGTCTGAATGGCTCATAAATGGAAATATGGAGAAAATATACATTCATATCATGAAACTAACGGAATATCAGACTTCCCACAACATATGTACAGGCTACTTCCAGAAGAATGGGCCTATTTGTCTGAGGTGCTGCAGTTGCATTCCCTGGCATACTTGCATCCTTTGTGCGTAACAGAGACCAGATTGTGGGTTCAAATCCCTGTGTTCTACCTGAATTGTGTGTGTGTATCTTACACTCTCAATCACTCAAATCATTCAATCAATCACTCACTCACCCACTCAATCACTCACTCTGAATAAAAGACCTTCATGCACACTGTCCAAAATGTTTATATGACCAAACTTTGGTGTACAGGAACTGGCTCGACTGTCCAAGTTGGAGTACATGGAACAAACCAAGAAAGACAAGGAACTCCACGACAAGATCGCAGAACAAAGGGCAGCAGATCGCTACAAGAAACATTACGATATGTGCTCCGATGTCGTCAACCAGGTGGTTGATTTCGCCAGCAAGGTGGCGGAGTACAGAGAACTCACTAATGGGTAAGTGGAGCTTGAACCATAACAACCCTGGGAATCAATCCTGAGTAACAGTTTGAAGACTTCTTTGATTATTTGCAATTTGAGTTGTAGAAGAATACAAAGTTATTATTGGTGATGTTGGTCCTTTCTGAAATATTTTTAAATGATGTAACACATGTTGAAATCATCAAAGTCGTTGCTATTGGATTTTGACTACAATGAGTGAATGTCTCTTCATGCGACTGACAGCAACATACATAATCCCAGATACATATTAAATATTTCCTTATCCTGACTCATGATGAAAGCCCTCCCAGCCGCCCCTCTCAGGCATGCTGAATTCCAAAATTCTTGTGTCGGGCAGTTTTATTAGGAGAGAGTGACAAGCATGGTTAGTAGCGTGACTGTTTGGGCAGGAAAAGGGAGGCTTCCGGTGGGTGAGTGTATTTTACGTCGGCTTCTGTTAGAAGGTAACTTTAAGGGATTTCAGGTATTCCACTACCTTTCCCACGGAGGAGGACATAAGCAATTAAGCATGAGTCAGGATAAGTATAAAATATCAATTTTATTCAGAAAATTACATTATCTAGGTGTCCTGTAAATAATCATGTTTAGATCAGACAAACTAGTGGCTGATTGTATGAGCACCAATCCACACCACTGAATAGGACGACAAAAATAAATAACCACTCCATAACCTTCTGTGTATGTCTGTTCTAAATATTTAATGAGATCCTGGGCACTATTCAATCCTTAACCCCACAATAAGTCTCAGTGTAAAAGATCTTAGGTTACTGTTAAATTAACAGGATATATGAGATTTGAAGAGACTGGTTATATAGGACAAAGCTGAAATGAAGACAGTATTTTAAGAGACATGTGTTCACCAAACCGACTCATTCTTCCATGCCTCCAGTTTGCTACCTCCCAAGCTGATGCGAGAATGGACAGCAGTGTTTGTGGCAGGCCAGCCTTTGTTTGAGCCAAGTCCTGTGGTGGGAACAGAACCTACACCAGAACAGATCCTGGAGGAGGAGAGACAACAGCTGCTGGATGAGGGAGACTTCATGGAGTATAAGGTAATGCAGCTTGTGTTGTGTTCAGATCACCTGTTCCAAGGTGGTGGTGGGGTAGTCTTGTGGTTAGAGTGCTTGGGTGTCACCTCAAATGCCCAGGTTCAATTACCCATGGAGACCAAGACGTCACTTAAGTCCCCAGACACAGTAGGATGATAAACTGGCCAGGCAGTAGTCACATCAAAATGGCATATAGGTTTAGGAACCTAACTATCATTAGCTGAGACAGTGGTACAGTGGAATCTGTCTATTACAGACTGACTGTGACTGACTCATTTGTCTGGATTAGTTGACTTTTGTCTGTTGCCACAGACATGATGAGTTCACTGACATCCAGTGTGATTGCAAGGACAAATTTGCTAACAGTATATTGTCTTCTGCATCATCGTCTTCAGTTTCCTTGGCAATAGGAAATCCCCATTTTGGAAAGCATTTAAGAATTGCTGAATCAGTCCTCTCATGCCAGGCAATTTTGATCTGATGGATTGCATACAGTGCAGTCACAGTCTTGCACAGTTCACCAAAATCTTCACTGTCTTTGTTCGTAGGTAGCAATGGCTTGAGCATTCACTTTCCATATTGACCTTTGAAAGCATGGATGATCCCTTGATCTAATGGCTGCAAGAGATGTTGTGTTTGCTGGCAAAAAATTCATTTCAACCTTGCTTAAGTTAAATTTTGATTCATAGGAAAGAACATTGTCAATAAGCTCTTTGATTGCTCTTTGGTTATGACCTAATCATCAAATGTGATATTTCAACCAGTTCCCAACACTAGTTGTTACATCGTATGCATTTTTGTGTTTTTCTTGTAGAACATGATAGGAGAATGGCAGCCACCAGAAGGTTTGGAGATAACAGAACCTCCAAAGGATAATGCTGTGCTGGGTCACATTATACACAGGTTGTTCAACCTGGTGCACCCACCATCAGTAAGTCATCTGTTTATCTGTACGGAGTTATTAATTATGATATTTAATTTCATTGTTGTATCCATCTCGAAAGTTTCAGACATGTGAAAAGGAACAGGAAAATGATTTAGCTATTCGAATGGAAAGGAAAATTAATAACTTTAGCATGTGAGTGAATTTCTATGTGAGTTTCAGTATCAAGCTGTTTTATCTAGTTCTTATCTAGATTTAAGTCATTGGCAAGATGTACTATAACATGTGAGGAGAATTTGCTCCTAGCAGGGTGATAACCTAACCTGCTACAATGTGTAGATTGGCATCCCATCTAAAGGTGGTCAAAACCATATGATTTCTGATTTGTATCGGACTCACCAAGGTAACATTTTGTGCTGTACAGAAATGCTGTTTAAAGCTACATTAAACCGCAGTCATTCCTGTTACATAATCTGCCATCATTTCAGCCTCCTCCTCCACCACCAGAGTTCCCTCCCTTCCCAGTGCGAGCATGTGTTCTTGGCAAAGTTTTCAGTGGCAAAACGACCTGTGTCACCAAGCTTGCAGAAGGTTACTATCATGTTTTTTTTATTGATCCTTTGCTAGTGATAAAGGGGGCATAACACTAGTGCACTAGATTATGTCCGATGCCATATGGGTAATATGTTAATATATTTACACATGTCATTGTGTTTTCCTTAATCCTTTGCTAATTTAATACTGTTGCTCACCTCACTGTTTCATCTGTACTCCACAAGAATATTATGCTGAAGGTGTTGCTTACATCATTTTACTTGTTATTTCACTGATCATAGGATTAGCTCTGGGTTAGAAATGATCTTCAGTAACCCATGCTCGTTTTGATAAGACACTAATGGTCGGTTTGTCAGACCCTCTAACTTGGTTAACATGTCATCGCATCCCAGTTGCATAGGTTGATGCTCGTGATGTTGATCACTGGATCAATTAGTCCAGACTATTATTTACAGACTGCCACAATATAGCTGGAATGTATGTTATGGTAGGTCACCAAGTATTTCCTGATTATGTCATGTGGAATATTATTCTGTAGCACAGAACTTACTATATCCTTTTTAGTTAATCAGTAATATAATATTGTAGATCACCATACTGTTTTCTTCCTCAGAACACCGCCTGCAAGTGTTGATTGTAGATGAGCTGGTTGACGAGGCTGTGGAGGCTCACAAGGCAGGGGAGACAATACAGCTACCTCCTGTGAGTTAACATTCCTTTGTTTGGAGGATTTTACTGTCCAGTCTTCAGTCCATGGGAATGTTCTTTAAATAAGATTGTTGTATTCTAAATGAAGTTACATTCAATATTCAAACAAACATGGTTCCTGTATTGCATATGCAACCTATTGTGCAGATACCTTGTGTTTTGGGGGAATATTTTAAGATGTTTTTATAGGATTTATTATATAGGGCACACATCCATACAACTAGTATATTTGGAAATCACTCCCAATGGCACATCATGTTGTCATTCTCAACTCCCTGGGGATCATGCTATTCTTGCAGCCACTAAGTGCACCAAGTTATTGCGGCTTTCCGATCCATACAAGTTACCCATTCACAACTGGCTGGACATAGTCACAATGCTCTTCAGCAAATGTTGAACAACTGTTAGATGAAATAATAAGTGATAACTGTACATAATCTATGTCATGTTAATGGTGATTGGCAAACACAGCTATGGCATAAAAATGCCTAAGTTACATGTGTAATGATCTATGTTGATCCACATTTGCAGGAGGGAGATCCTGAGGAGAGGATAGATGACACTAGCAAAGACCAGGCGGCAGTTGGGGGTAAGACTATGATTTGTTGATTGTGAAACAGATAATAACATCGCTTATAAAGTATGAGACGCTAAACTCCTGAAAGACATGTTGAAATCATATGACATGACTCCCTTGTTCAACAGAAAGTGTCCACTAAAACAGCATTCTCTGCTACTTCATGAGTATAGAGTTTCTCATTTAACACTGTTACAATCCCATACACTTTTATACATGGGTTATCAGTGTCCTCAATATTGTCAGTGGAGATGTTACCAGGAAAATAGTGTCCAGTGTTTCTGTATGGTGCTTTTTGCTACAGACCCCGCTACAGCAAGCGCTACATCTCTGGATGCTGTTACCCAAGAGATGCCCACCCCACAGCCTGAAGGCAAGTCCTAATCCAACACATAGACTGCAGCCAGAAATAGCAGCAATATATCATCTATTACTATAAATAAGCCAGTCTCATTGATAAACCAAACCCATGACTTGACCCTTTGAATAAGTATCAAAATGGTTTCTTTCTATTGTTGTCAACAAACTAGCATGCTTATTTTACCTGATTCCATGAGCATACATCTTCATCTTACCTTGTTCACGAGGGTACACTTTTGCTCCAAATGAGATTTGACACCAAATGTTTCCTTATCCTGACTAAAGCTTATTATGCTTATCTCCTCCCTCTATGTGGAGATAGTGGAACACTTGAAGTTCCCTTCAACCTGAAGTGAATGTACAATACACTCACCCAGTGGAAGCCTCCCTTTCCCGCCAATAAAGTCACGTGATCAGCCATGCTTGTCACTCTTTTCCTTCAACATCCATGGACCACTG
This sequence comes from Haliotis asinina, assembly GCF_037392515.1. Classification (NCBI taxonomy): domain Eukaryota; kingdom Metazoa; phylum Mollusca; class Gastropoda; order Lepetellida; family Haliotidae; genus Haliotis; species Haliotis asinina. The sequence goes on along the minus strand of NC_090286.1, from coordinate 29,233,116 downwards.
TTTATAGTAACGTCAGTGAATACATGTGAGAAATATTCCTATTTCACCTCATTTCATACGCATACAACATCCACGCACCATGTTCATGAGGGTCTGTTTTACCTTTGTGATTATATATATTTTGCAAGTATACCACAAAACCTGTCATCAAAATCACACAATTTTACAGGCAGCCATCCAAAACTGGAATGTTGCTGTAGGAGGGCATTACACAACAAAAAAATGAATGTTGCAGGTCATCAGTATGAGATAATCTTTTGCTGTCTCTTATTTTCCTCACGTGAAAGATGCTAAAATGGCAAAATTCTGATGAAATTCTCTTTCTAAATTAGGTGTTCAATCCACCCCATCTGGTGATGTCCCGGCAGCAGACAAACCAACCCCTGTGGAGGAACCAACAGAAAAGCCATCTGATATCCCCCTGACAGAATCCCAGTCTGATATAACAAAACCTGCTCCCAAGAGGTCGTCCAGCAAGACGAAAGAACCTGGGCCACCAAAGCCTCAAGTGAGTTTGGTTGTCTTTTTTGTAGATCATTTTAGGGGTATTTTCGGATATTTGTCTTTTTGCCAATGGACAGCAATATCACAGCTTCATATGGTGAATCCTGTATATTCTCAACTCCTTCTTCTCCAAGTAATTGATCCAGTATGGAATATTTTCATTACCTCTGTCATATGATGATTGGTGTTCTGGTAATGTATGGATCTAGATTGTGTCTTGTGCATGGTTTATTACCAAATTGTGTAATGCTCCATATAAATCAGTTAAGCTGGTCTATAAAGGTTACAGACTGAATAAGTTTTAAATTAAATGTAACAATTTAAAAAGTTTCATCTTTTTTGTTCAGCCTAGTGCCCGAGCAAAGCTAGGAGCCAAAGCCCTGAAGTATTTGAAGCGGGGCAAGCCAGTAGATGATCAGGTCATAGTGGATGTACTGGTCGAGGTCATCAGGTCAGTAGAAAATAGATTCAGCCCTCTGCCTGTTTGTACATGCATAGATTTTGTTTGAAACTCAAAATAGGCGCCCAGCCACTATTTCTTTGTCATTGGTTTTAGTGTATAACACGTCACAATTTAATTCTGGACTCACAAAAGTCCAGAAACTCTCAGCACTGTAGCCACTCTCTCACAGGGGATTTCGCAGAATTAAACAGGCAGCTGTTATGTATATGTGCTAGGCACGCCCATGGGCGAACAGTGGCCAATGGGTAGACCCATGGGCAGGCCCATGGGCGAAAGTGTTTAATTTCATCCAGAATAAATGTTTTGGAGGTTGTAAATGAATGAAAAAATGTTAATAAGTATCATGACACAAATTTCAGCTTGTTGTGACTTGACTCTGCTAACTGACAGCGATTTTTAAAAATCTCGCCCATGGGTGAAAAACATATTGGCCCATGGACGAGAATAATTAATTTCATTGAAACTACATGTTTTCTTTTCCAGGCTTTGCAGTTTTTCAATAAATGAACGTGTATTTATTATTGTCTTGACACGAAATTAAGCTTAGTTTGACTTAATTCGGCTAATTAAAAGTGATTTTTCAAAAAAACATTTTGGCCCATGGGTGAGAATATTTCCTTTTATCCCAAACACATCTTTTCCAATATTTGGAGGATGTAAGTGAATGAAAGTACATTTATGAGTATCATGACAGAAATTTCAACTCATTTTGACTTAATTCCTCTAAATGAGAGCAATTTTGAAAACTCTCGTCCATGGGAGAAAGACAGTTTGGCCCATGGGCGAGAATATTTGCCTTCACTCAAAATACATCTTTTCCTGTGGCTTGGAGGTTGTAAATGAATTAGGATATATTTATGAGTATCATGGCACAAAATCCAACTCATTATGACTTAATTCTGCTAATTGAGACCGAGTTTCAAAAACATATCGCCCATGGGCGAAAAACATTGGGCCAGTGAGCGAAAATATTTCCTTTTCACTCCAAATACATCTTTTCTAATGTTTTGGAGGATGTAAATGAATGAAAGTGCCAATATGAGTATCATGACACAAAATTCAACTGATTTTGACTTACTTTTGCGAGTTCAGTAAGATTTTTAAAAAATATGCCAGAATAATTACTTTTACTCAAAATACATCGTTTCCTGTGTTTTGGAGGTTGTAAATGAATGAGGATATATTTGTAAGTATCATGACACAAAATTCAACTCATTTTGACTTAATTCTGCTAATTTGTAACAAGTACAAGAATCTGGACTTCCACTTAAATTTTCATAGTTTTTTTTATTCTCTTGGGGGTTGTAAATTTATAAATGAAAGTGTGTTTATAAGTATCATGACCAAAAAAATGAAATCATTCTGGTCTTAATTCGACTAATCTCGCTCGTGGACGAAAATATTTTCGTTTGCTTGTTTTCTTTATTTTGCAAACATGTGGTTTAAAAATAGATGAAATTCTAATGACAATTCAGTTTAATTGCGTGAGTTTAGTTTTATGCAATATCCCAGGAATATGGCGGCGGTTTCTAGATAATCGAGTTTGGATCAGACAATCCAGTGATCAACAGCATGAGCATCTACCTGCACAATTGGGAACTGATGACATGTGTCAGCAAACGTCAGCGAGCCTGACCACCCCGTCCCGTTAGTCACCTCTTACGACAAGCATAGTCGCCTTTTATGGCAAGCATGGGTTGTTGAAGCCCTCTTCTACTCCAGATCTTCACGGGTCCCGAACACAGAGCAACATATACAGTACACTTAGAATACTAAGCCTTGAGATTCTTTTGAATTTAGGTATTCAACCTATATCTATGAAGTTGAAGTTATTTGTGAAAGCCCTAACCAAGAGTGACCAAACTCCAGTGACTATGCTGGGACACATTAATAAACGGTGTTGTGAGATCTTTAAACTGTATTGAAATATGTCTTGTCAATTCCACTGACATTCGCCAAATGTACCTACCTAGTAGTTTTAAGTGTACCTACCCAGTTTAGCATGTTTCGTTTTAATAGTGTGGTCTCCATTTTTAGTAATTCCCGTTTGCCAGTCCCGGCTTTTCTTCGTCCGAGGTTTTATGGGGTATTCTCCTATTTGTCAGACCAGAAATAATCTACAACAGGGATAGGTCACGCGCTTGTTTTCTTTACTATTTGTACTAATTAGTATGCGCCTCCTCATGCTCCAATGCACACAGTGACCTGATTCGTCTCCATCCCAACTTAGGCTGCGTTTAACAGTACTTCAGCGTTTAACAGTACTGTATCAGTCGAAATCTTACAATGAATGAATGAATGAATAGCAAGAAGTATATGTGAATGAATGAAAGAAATGATAAAAGAAAGAAGTACATATGTGAATGAATGAGAAAGATATAATAAAAGAAAGAAGTACATATGTGAATGAATGAAAGAATAAAAACATGCTAAAGAACGCAAAACTATCGTTAGATCACATGTGTTAACATCAGCTTGTTATTGTCTCCCTGGTCAGACGTAACAATTGTCAGACAGGCTAAAACAACAAACTATCTGGTTGACTGCACAGCTGCCTGTTGACGTAGTATACCCACATCACCTACTTTTCCTGCGTATCCTTCATCTACATCACCACCCTTAATATATTGAGCAGAGAGCACAGAAGGCTCTATAGTTGTAACCACTGAACCGTGGCGTCTCTCTGCTCCCAAGTTCCCAAGTGGGGGTGTCCTTCTCTACCTATTCCATTAATCTTTAAAACATCTAACAAGCTCAACGCATGCATTTTTTTACTCAAATGTGATGTTATACATATCATAAGAGTATTTTTATGTATTATTCAGTTGATAAATTATTATTTCATGATACATATATGTACAATATTTTGCTTCGATTCTGTAACTACCCACATTATGACATTGAGACCATTCTGATTTATCGAGTAAAATACGATTGTATAGTTTTGAGTTTGAATCTTGGCATATTTTACTGGTTTGCCACTTTTGCACTCTGCCCTTTTAAAGGGGGCGTGCATATTTTGGTGGTTTTTAGTATTCCACCTATTCATTTGGATTTATTAATTTATTTGTTTTTGTTTTGTTTTGTTTTTTACTGCTAGTGGGCCTGTTAGTCTGCTTTGATAACTGTAAATTTATTCTGACGTTTGACGAGCGGAACATGAAGTGTTGTTATCATGTATGTTATGTAATTATATTATTGGTATGGAGCGGCATTGATATGTATGTTTATGCTTGCCAATCCAGTCCCGATTACTTGAGGAGATTAGTTTAAACTATAGATTACCGTATCCATACTATTAATGTGTAATCATTATATCGGGCTATGAGGAATACGTAATGTAATCAAGATTGACTTTACGTTTACTTTTCTATTTTTTAAATAAATTTTCACTATTTTTGCTACACTCGAAAAGATTTACTTTGGCTTTCGTGATTATGGTCTCTAAGTATTTTAGAAATTATGTTGTTGAGACAACTAGAACTGTTGATCTGCAGTCTTTAAAATTCATTTTCACGAGATATATTCTCCCTTTTTACCAGTTCTCAAAATGAACATATAGCTGTTTACACAAAGGTAACTGAAGTTGTTAAAATGATCCTGAAAACTGTCATTTTCAACATTCACCTTGCAAGCAATTTTATCAAGAAACTAAATAACTCATTACCAATGGAAGGAGTGAACTGAAAGCCCATTTTATTAACTGAAGTCACTGATTGAACTCGCTAACATCGATTCACTTACATTCTGGTACACGTGTCTTATTTCGTTTCCTGAGGACACACATTTTACTTTTTTTATAGAAAATCCGTGTCTAATCCCTTAAAACAACACCGTTGTCACTACACCAAACGATTTTGACCTCGACCTAAAACAAAGGTTTAACTTACAGGACTACCTGTAAGATATCCCTTTCCTGATAACGAGTTTAACAGCTACGCCGAAATGCTGCTTACCTTATAAGAAGTTGTATATCCTTAGAACTTTCGTGCTTTTTTTCCAAATGATCATGACCTGAACAGATATTACTTTGTCAAAGATTTCATGAGTGATTTTCAAGTTCTAATCCACACACTGATTTCCACTTTTTCATCATTTTGACTTTTATCTCAGTTTGTTGAGTATCTCAGCATAACTCGCAAAGACAGTGGAAACAGAGCGGAACGATGACGCTTTCTGTTTCTTCCGCGTTCACTTACGTAATTTCCGCAAAGCGTCTACGACAATTTGCACCGAAAGTCATGTCTCGTCCGCTGGTTTGTTTATTGGAGTAAAACAACTGCCGCTTTCAAGTGTATTTTACTTGTCATATACAAAATTCATCCATGGATCACATTAGGTCATTAGGGGACACCAGCTTTGAAATGAACAGGTGTTCGTGAGTGTATATGGATGAAAAAGACTGATTGCGCAAGACGCGCAGCCAAATATCTCACATTCAAAGGAAATCTCGAATTGATTGTTTTATAAGGCGTCGAGCTGACCAGTTGGTTTTGATGTTGTGTATAAACCTCCTTTGCAAGAACTTTGTCAAGCATACCTGCTTTGTCCTTTTGCAAGACCTGCACATATTAGTGTTTGAAAGACATTGACATTTATGTGCATGTGCTCTGGAAAACCTTGTCCGGCACGACATTCCTTCCAATTTAGTTATTGTGTGCATGCTGCATTTCCATTTTGGAAATGTGCTTAAAACATATTTTGATTCTCAAAGAATGTGGTTCGTTTAGCAAGTAAAATATTGCTTTGATTAACACTTCACCAGTACTATGCAATATTACAGAATACACAAAACCAGATACACAAACACGACAAATTATAGCATTGTGATTAGGGGTATATGGGGTTATAGGAGTCCCTTTTTATCCACCGAGACAAGTCCTACACGCCCTGGTGGGGTGTGGATTCGGGGGAGGGGGTAACGGAGGAGATGACCAAGACACACGTACTCCATACGCTATCATGGTCTTCCTTACTGCTTGAAGATCGACCTTTTCTCACTGTGGTCTATGATGACTTCGGTGAAGAACTTATTCACTGTGAAAACCAGAAAATAGTTGAATCCGTCCATGATTGTATCACAAAACACAAAGCTTGATTTTTAATTTTTTAACAGGAAACTAATTAACTTGTCAAAAACCTTCTCACAAATGTTCAGTGTTTCTACAAAGAGCTAGTCAGACACAACAAACTATAACTCTATTTTTCATGTTTACTTATATGATAGTTGTATTTTATGTAATGATATGTATGCATATGTTATTATATGATAGTTCATATGGATGACGACACATGCTTCATTTATATTTTGTATTATATGCTGTATGGGTGAGGTACTGTTCCAAAACACACAAATATACAACAACATGGAGATGTGTGGCGAAAATAGAGACATATGGAGAACAGCAATGTCATAACTGAACAGAAATCATTCCCTCTATTGGTGAAGGCCGTGTGGGATTAGTTAAACAAAGAAATCTAGTCGACCATGTCTCCTAATCCTCTTACTCCTTAAACAAACGACTTGCCTGGGCTGTCTAAAATTGAATTGAAATTTTTGTAAAATCGATGTTTCGGTATTACGTGAGGAGATAATCAGGTGTCAACACTATGGCGTTCGACGTTCCGGACATGAAGGAAAACCAAATACGTTATAAAGTACAGTAATGTGGTCACTATGAGCGAGGCAGACGGTCTGATGAGCACAGCTCATTACGGAAATCTCTTGTCTTTGGAGCTGCTCGTTGAGACGCTGAAGCCTTCTGTCAAGTTCTTCTTTATTCTTTATTGTGGCCACTGTGTCACAATATGCTGTTTACAATGCTCACAGACCCTCGATTCACGATGACGCCAACTTTCTCGACTACTGTTCGTGCGACAACTATCTTTCAGGAATTGGTTCCACAGCTCATTCTTTCACCGATGTCTTTGTGTATGTGTTTTAGCTCGTTAATTAGCGTAGAGACGAGTCTTCTGCTATTCTCGGGCACAAGTTCTCCAAGGCAGTCGACGCTCCGGGTGTCATTAGAACAGTGTTGAGCACTGTCACACTCCACTGCTTTTCGACAGTCCTGTTGTGTATTTGATAAAACAATCGACAATCCGGGTGTGAACCAAAAGAGGATACCACCTTTCTCATCGGTGGATGAAATGGGATGAAGAAAACCCGCATACTCTTCATGACATTGCTACACCGTATTTACCATAACGAATGTTTAAATATCACTTTATGTAAATAAAGCATCAAAACAAGCTGGAACCATGTATTATATTAAGATGGTACTAACTATACTCGATTCGAACCACTGCTTTACACTTCACTGACTGCCGTGGATGCAGGCTTTTCCCACGTGGCGGGGTAAAACTTAATGATCTATTATCCCTCGCAAGGCCACGTGAACCAATCAGAAATGGACATTCTTAAATGGGGTAGGAGAAATGTGCCCTGTACGTTCTTATGAACCTTGATCTTTCAGGTACATTTCATCAGTTGTGTACAAATACTGGTCTAGAATAATGTTTCAAATACTTTAATACGTATTGATGCAGGGGCTCATTATATATGTTCTTGTTTACGTCCCGCTCGTCAAACGTCAGAATAAATTTACAGGTACCAAAGCAGACTCACTCGCTGGGCCACTAGCAATAAAAAAACCAAACAAAGCAAAAACAGATAAATCAATTAATTTAAACAAAAAGATGGAATACTAAAAACCACCTAAATATTAGCATGCATGCATCATTTAGAAAGATAGAGCGCTAAAGTGGCAAGATTCAAACTCAAAACTATTTAATCGTATTTTACTCGATAAATTAAAATGGTCTCAATGTCATAATGTGGGTAGTTACAGAATCAAAGCAAAATATTTTACATGTTTATGTACGATTTATTTAGCAAAGCCAGAAAAATCCCCGACAAACACGGCCGCTTCTCCTCAATGTGTGGGTTTGTGAGAGTGAGGGTACTCCCTACAAGGCTCACTCCCATTAGTAAACAAGGCGTCCTCCCATTTTATGTATTTTTAACTCGATAGGTACGGAAAATTAATTAGGCGATGTGGGTATGTCATGACAGGTTGATTTCTCAGGATTAGGTGAATTGGGTATGGTAGAGTCGATATACTATGATCATAGGGGATTTAGCAACCATGTTGGAGTGAAGGAATGACAAAACTCTGTGATAGATTAATGAGTGTCTTTTTTAAGCATTATGAAAATGGTAATGGTAAATTAACACAAAATGCCCTAAACCTGTCCAGCGTGTCATATATATAATTTATCAACTGAATAATACATAAAAATACTCTTATGATTATGTATAACATCACGTTTTAATAAAAAGATGCATGCGTTGAGCTTGTTAGATGTTTTAAGATTAATGGAATAGGTAGAGAAGGACACCCCCACTTGGGAACTTGGGAGCAGAGAAACGCCACGGTTCAGTGGTTACAGCTATAGGGCCTTCTATGCTCTCTGCTCAATATATTAAGGGTGGTGATGTAGATGAAGGATACGCAGGAAAAGTAGGTGATGTGGGTATACTACGTCAACAGGCAGCTGTGCAGTCAACCAGATAGTTTGTTGTTTTAGCCTGTCTGACAATTGTTACGTCTGACCAGGGAGACAATAACAAGCTGATGTTAACACATGTGATCTAACGATAGTTTTGCGTTCTTTTGGAAGGGATGACCGTGGTGTATCATTTATTCTTTCATTCATTCACATATGTACTTCTTTCTTTTATTATATCTTTCTCATTCATTCACATATGTACTTCTTTCTTTTATCATTTCTTTCATTCATTCATTCACATATACTTCTTGCTATTCATTCATTCATTGTAAGATTTCGACTGATACAGTAAACTGGCTGAAGTACTGTTAAACACAGCCTAAGTTGCGATGGAGACGAATCAGGTCACTGTGTGCAGTGGAGCATACTAATTAGTACAAATAGTAAAGAAAACAAGCGGGTGACCTACCCCTGTTGTAGATAATTTCTGGTCTGACAAATAGGAGAATACACCATAAAACCTCGGACGAAGAAAAGCCGGGACTGGCAAACGGGAATTACTAAAATGGAGACCACACTATTAAAACGAAACATGCTAAACTGGGTAGGTACACTTAAAACTACTAGGTAGGTACATTTGGCGAATGTCAGTGGAATTGGCAAGACATATTTCAATACAGTTTAAAGATCTCACAACACCGTTTATTAATGTGTCCCAGCATAGTCACTGGAGTTTGGTCACTCTTGGTTAGGGCTTTCACAAATAACTTCAACTTCATAGATATAGGTTGAATACCTAAATTCAAAAGAATCTCAAGGCTTAGTATTCTAAGTGTACTGTATATGTTGCTGGAAGTAAAGAGCTTCAACAGCCCATGCTTGCCATAAAAGGCGACTAACGGGATGGGGTGGTGAGGCTCATGTCATCAGTTCCCAATTGTGCAGGTAGATGCTCATGCTGTTGATCACTGGATTGTCTGATCCAAACTCGATTATCTAGAAACCGCCGCCATATTGCTGGGATATTACTGAGTGCGACATAAAACTAAACTCACGCAATTAAACTGAATTGTCATTAGAATTTCATCTATTTTTAAACCACATGTTTGCAAAATAAAGAAAACAAGCAAACGAAAATATTTTCGTCCACGAGCGAGATTAGTCGAATTAAGACCGTTAAGACGTTTTTTGAAACTCGGTCTCAATTAGCAGAATTAAGTCATAATGAGTTGGATTTTGTGCCATGATACTCATAAATATATCCTAATTCATTTACAACCTCCAAGCCACAGGAAAAGATGTATTTTGAGTGAAGGCAAATATTCTCGCCCATGGGCCAAACTGTCTTTCTCCCATGGACGAGAGTTTTCAAAATTGCTCTCATTTAGAGGAATTAAGTCAAAATGAGTTGAAATTTCTGTCATGATACTCATAAATGTACTTTCATTCATTTTCATCCTCCAAATATTGGAAAAGATGTGTTTGGGGTAAAAGGAAATATTCTCACCCATGGGCCAAAATGTTTTTCGCCCATGGGTGAGATTTTGTTAAATAGCTCTAAATTAACGGAATTAATTCAAAGTGAGTTGAATTTTGTGACATGATGCTTATGAACATACTTTCATCCATTCACAACCTCCAAAACATGGGAAAAGGTGTATTTTGAGTAAAAGTAAATATTCTCACCCATGGGCCAAATGGTTTTCGCCCATGGGCGAGACTTTTTGAAAAATCACTTTTAATTAGCCGAATTAAGTCAAACTAAGCTTAATTTCGTGTCAAGACAATAATAAATACACGTTCATTTATTGAAAAACTGCAAAGCCTGGAAAAGAAAACATGTAGTTTCAATGAAATTAATTATTCTCGTCCATGGGTCAATATGTTTTTCACCCATGGGCGAGATTTTTTAAAATCGCTGTCAGTTAGCAGAGTCAAGACACAACAGGCTGACATTTGTGTCATGATACTTATTAATATTTTTTCATTCATTTACAACCTCCAAAACATTTATTCTGGATGAAATTAAACACTTTCGCCCATGGGCCTGCCCATGGGTCTACCCATTGGCCACTGTTCGCCCATGGGCGTGCCCATGGGCGAGCGAGTTTAAATTTTGAGTTTTCGGAAAAAGTTTTTTTCATTTTTTCATCCCTAGCACATATACATAACAGCTGCCTGTTTAATTCTGCGAAATCCCTTGTGAGAGAGTGGCCACAGTGCTGAGAGTTTCTGGACTTTTGTGAGTCCAGAATTAAATTGTGACGTGTTGTATACATATAAAGTAAATGCAAAGAGTGGTTGCAGAAATCTAGCAGACCGAAGGTAGCAATCTTGCAGGTACCTTAGCAGGTCCGGTGTAACAAAAATATGGGGTTCCTCAATGCATCTTTTAGCATATCGCTGTTTAGGAAAGATATGATATTCAAGACGTTATCATTCTGACAAGTTTCATAAAGTGTTTCTAAGATGTAAAGTTACCGAATTAGTTTGGAGTTTAATAATATTTACATGTCTTTACAAAGTTAGGTCAGGTCTTTTCCTTTATCTCTAGACGAGTACCAGAGGGGACAGGCTGGGTCATCGATGGCTTCCCCCAGACCTACAACCAGGCCAAGATGCTGGAAAAGGCTCTCAGTGGCTTTGATGCTGCAGCCAAGGAGCAGAAAGATAAGCCCAAGGACAAGGCCAAAGCCCGCAAGTCCAGTCTTGTGCCTGACCCTCGCCCAGCTCCACCCCCTCCTGAGCCAGCCAGTGGGATTGATGTGGTCATCCATTTTGAGTTGTCAGATGACCTGTGTATGAAGAGAGCAGCTGGACGATACTGTAAGTTGGTATTGTACAATATGTATGGGCCACAGCAGTGTTTTCAATTGTTTTATTGATACAAAAAAATGCATATTTGGTGGTATTATTTTACTGTTTATGCAGACACATTTTTAAAAACTGTAACAAGTGCTCTTAAAATAGAGGTAGTCTCATTATCATGTCTTTATTTACACAGAACAGCCATAACAACAGCACTCATTTTGAGCATTATTCAGGCATTACAACTTGCAATAAATTTCTCCGAACAAATTTCATTTGGACGAAGTCTGGATCCTGCTTGGGAGATTTTTGAGAACAGGATAATCATAACCTGTTGGAAGCACATTCATGAACAGTGTAATGAAACAAGTTGGCATGAATCTACTACCAATACAGATGCTGTTCAGGCTGACAAGCAGTACCACCAGGAATTCAACCCACCACCAGAAGGCAGTGCTACAGGGATTGGCAAGGAGGAGAAGGTCATTCCGATAGAGGACGCGTCACATGATCAGGAACAAATACAGCAGCGGTAAGATCTAGATGGTTCCTGTCCCAAAAGCTGACAGCAGCATTTAACAAAAAAAGAACAAAGACACATTTCCTCTGGACTGTAATAAATTTTCTCAAAAGTTGCCTATGTTTACAATCTGTTGTTGCCTTTTCTGGGATTTGGGTTTAGAATTTTTACATAGCTCTTGACTGCTTGATTAATGGATCAGGTAACCAAACTCAGTGACTGGGCTATTGCATGTGATCATGTGACATGGCAGGACACATTGCCCATTGTGTTAATCACTGGTTTGTCTCATCAAGAGACAAATATTTGCAGCTCACATGATTCTGACCTGGTCCTTGATCTGTTCTAGGATCACAGGCTACCATGACTCGTGGCCCAAGTTAGAAAAATGGTTCACACGGTTCGGTACCCTGAAAAAGGTTGATGCTTCCGAGGGCCTGGAGACAGTGTTCCTGGAGGTAGAGAAGATTCTTGAGGATACTGTCAGTAAGGTAGGTGCACAGCCAGACTGCTGCAGTTAACCATAAAATTGAGCCATTGAAGAACAACATCTAAACAGATGTCCATTTGCCATTTGAAGAGGTTTGTCTTCAACAACAATGCTTGTAGTGAGGTTAATAACAAGATCAGGCTTGTTTATTTTGTAGATACATGTAATGGTATCCTAGTTGGGAAGATTAATACTAGTTATGTCAGATTTGTGTTTGGTAAGAATTTGAATTGTGTATTTATCCCACCTCAGATTCAAGGTAAAGATCAAGAGAGTTCAGCTCCCATTGAGACGGAGACCCCAGTTGTGGAAGAGAAGCCGCCAGAGCCAGTGAGTACACAATGTGAACAAAGTGAATGTTAAAGAAAAAACAAGTTCTATGTATAATCAACTTCTTTATTGCATTGATTGCAATAAAGATGTTGACTATCCACAGAACTTTGTTTTCTATCACCTATACCACTTCTAAAATGCCTATCTAAGAAGAGGTAATGTTGTTTTGCACCACAGTCAGTATTCTCCCAGCCATATCACAGCCACCTGTAAACAACAGAGCCTAAGATGAGCAACTTTATACCACTGGTTACTGTTAAGGTAAGTTAATCTGAAACAGTTTGATACAAACAGATCATGACACCAACTCTGACTGTCTACAGGTACCAGAGCCTGTGCCAGAACCACCTAAGGAGGAACCTGTAGTGGAAGCCAAAGGTTCCAGATCAAGTTCCAAAGGCAGCAGATCAGGTAATGTCCGAAACTCCTTGGAAACAAGGAGCATGTTTAACACTGTCCTTGGAGACAGTCTCTGTACATTTGCCTCCCTTTGACATACCAGGAACCTGGAATGCTGCATTACTTTCTCTAACAAGAAGATGGCATGGTATGATATTATTAGAATACTGCTCAAATCAGAATGAAACCAAATTATCATTGAAAACCAATAATCATCAAGTCATCTAATATCAGTTACTGAATACTAATACTTATGGAAAAAGACCAAGGGAGTAAATCACTGAACATAGTTATGTCCTAATATATCAGAAAAGAAAAACAGTCAGATTTTGCCACTGTAAAAGTCTCTGTTCGTCGTTTTTCATCCTGATGTGAAGTACAGTATGTCTGTGATTGTCATGGTATTCACAACCTATACTAGTGCACTGACTGTTAAAAGTCACACATGAGGAGGGCACACTTGAAGGAACTGGGTGTTTGGTTGAACTATAGCATGCAGGCAGTACATTCTGGAACCAAACATAAGTAACAAATGTACACCTGTACCACCTGATTAAGAGAGTTCCTTTTTCTGTTCAGGTTCTGGTAAGAAGTCCGGTTCCAGAGCTTCCTCCAAGGACAAGGACAAGAGAGAGAAGAGTGCATCACCCAAACGAAGTCCCAGTCCCAAGAAAGGAGACTCTAAGAAGGGAAGCAGAGGTAGATAATTTGAGAAAAACAGCCAGTTGAAGTATTTGAGTATCTTAATGAATAGTGACAAAACAAGAGACTTCTGCTTTTTGGTGTTGTTATTATCATGTATAACCTGTTGAATTTTTGCACATTTGAAGAAATATGCTTTTAATGACTATTTAGTATCAATCCATTACATAGTGAACATTTAAGGAAGACTACATCAGTTATTATAAAGTATTAGGTGTCCAAACCACTGTCACATACCTGTAACTGAAATACTCTTCAAGTAACATCAGTCAGAACTTACTGACTCACCTTGTCAGTTGTCTCATCTCTATCCAATTCATAAGGTTTGATCTGCCTCAGAATAGGTCAACAAACAACAGATATCTTCAGTTAAATCATCAAATAAATTGTCCTTCAGGATCTTCACCCAAGTCTCCCAAGCGAGGTCGGTCAGGGAAGAAGGGCAAGGCCCCAGAGCCAGAGCCGGAACCAGAGCCTGAGGTCCCCACAGGTCCTCCTCCACCTCTACCAGGATCTGAGGAGTGGGAGTTCGTGGACCAGTCTGTTGAACTGGTCAGTGCCCTTCACTCCTTCAAGCATTTTTAACGTAGAACTCGCCTCTGGCTCAGGGAATACAACCTTACCTGTATTTCCCTAGACACGGTGTGATAACGTATTTATCTAGCTGAATGTTTTCACTAGATCAAAACAAAACAACACGCATCGAATCAACTTGTGTTTATATTCGTGAGATGCCACTGTTTGACCTCAATGAGTGAGTGAGTGAGTGAGTTTAGTTTTACGCCACACTCAGCAATATTCCAGCTATATGGCGACAGTCTGTAAATGATCGAGTCTGGACCAGACAAGCCAGTGATCAACAACATGAGCATCGATCTGTGCATTTGGGAACCGATGACATGTGTCAACCAAGTCAGCGAGCCTGACCACTCGATCCCGTTAGTCACATCATACAACAAGCATAGTCGCCTTTTGTGGCAAGCATGGGTTGCTGAAGGCCTATTCTACCCCGGGACCTTCACGAGTCGTTTGACTTCAATGCATCACACGTTACTAAAGGCTTGTCGATGCATGTTTTTCTCACTTTGTGTCGTCACCGAGGCATGGCAGGGTGATATGACTTTCATAGCGGGATTACACGACTTTCATACTCCTGCTCGCGGATCGTGATGGATGTACATGGTATTTTATAAGAGTCACGTGGACCAATCAAAACTCAACATTCTTACATGAGGCTAGATAATGTCTCATGTGCAATAGGTACCCTGAATAATGTTAATATCCCTGAGGAAGTTGAAGTTGAGTGAACTCTGAATCATCAATGGTAATAATATCATTGATCACATGTAGTGTGGAGTCTAATGCACTAGATTACAGGGTCCTTATCCACAAAGCATTTGTAGCATGACAAACTACATAGTTCATTATAGGGTTATGAATCACTAAGTGTTTCATACTCTTTGCAGACTGGACCCCTGGTCTGTTATTAATGTTATTATTTAAGATATAAAGGTACTGTGTTTCCCGTGTAGAACTGAGGTTTCCTGTAGATTTAAGCATGCTAAATTTAGCATGATGAAGAAGCTTTAGTGTGATTTCTTTGCATCTGATTCCAGGAGTTGGCTAAAGTTCTGGCTGCTCACTGGGAAACTATAGAGAAAAGCTATGTAACAAACAGCAAACATGTCTTCCGTAACATCCGGGAGGAAAGGGAGAGGATTTACAGATACTTCTATCAAATCAGGTCGGTATTAACTCACACAGCTGAGAAAGTTGTTCAAAATGATCTCATATAGAGGCAGTTAGGTTGGAATGGATTCTTACAGTGAAAATTGGTTGACATTTTCTCATACAGAAATGCTAGAATGATCATCTTAAACTCATGAAGTGTGTGATCTAAGCACATTTTATGTGTCATTTTTATTGTTATGAACAAATGTTTCTACCCATATATCACTTCAGTGAGTAATGTTTCTAATATAGTAACATTAGTTGACAAACTGATGCATCTGTTTCTGCATCATTTTCAGCATTGGTCTGGTAGGTCTTCCTCATTTTTCTGATTATTTCTCGATGGTGGGGTAGCCAAATGGTTAAAGCATTCGCTCATCACGCCAAAGAACCAGGTTTGATTTCCCCACATGGGTATAATGTGTGAAGCCCATTTCTGGTTTTTGCAGAACTTTTGTCCTAATAAATAAAAAAAGTTGTTTAACAAACAATCATCAAAATACTGAAACAGTTCACAAGGGAGGAGTGCAGAGAAAGGCACAGCCAGGTGTTTCGAGGAGCATGTGGATAAGTGCCGAGAAAGCTATTTATTCATTAAACTGTGCTGTGTTGTCTCCATGCTTTCTCACACACCTGGCTGTGCCTTTCTCTGCACTCCTCCCTCATAACAAATAGTGAATTGTGTCAATATTTTAAAAATTCTGCAAAAACCTCACAGACTTGGTATCATGTTTTGGTTATGATCAGTATTTTATTAGTTTTCAAGCTAGGTTACAATTCATCAGTTGGCTATTGAGCCAAATGGGCTATAAGTGTGGCGTATAACCATACTCACTCGTCTTCATTGACAGGAAAGACTACTTGGCATACCTTCGTAGACCTGACCACAAGCAAGAATTTGTCTCCCAGTGGCAAAAGGTGAAATGTAGTCAGGTTTATTTAATCACTGACATATCAAGTCCAGAAACTGTGCTTGTTAACCTGCATCTTCTGACATCTATGCTTTTATTTGTAAACTTATAAACTAGGTTACAAAGACAAGATATCCAAAGAACATGTTTTGTTGCAGACAGATAACAACAGGGTTAACTTGCTTAATTATCGCATGGTTAGCAGGACGCAGGGGATGTAGTATTACGTTGGGTCTGTCAATCAGTACTTACGTACGAAGTGGAATATCTTAAGGAATGTATTTTTTACATATTTGGTACGTGTGTTTATCACAGTATGTGAACGATCCCAGTCGTTAAGATTTGTCAATTGTTTTTTCCTGGTCAGCTGTCACAGGAAATGTTTATGTTAGACTGATAATTTGTGGCTGCAGGAATATAACGAAGTTCCTGATGACATGAGAGAAGATGAGGAGACACGGGCAGAGCTCCACCAGACTGTGGATGACCTGAGAGAGAGGCTGTGGAACATCTGTGATGAGAGGAAAGAGCAGGCTGAAGGGGAGAGAGAGACCGTCATGAATGACAGTTGGCTGGATGACAGACTCGGGGTTCTCAGCAACCACTACATCACACTCATGCAGGTTGGTCACATAGCTGGACATGGATTTGTCCTGTTGAGTGAGTGAGTGAGTGAGTGAGGTCCAAAAGTATTTCAGTTTTATTACAGTGTCAGCTTCTTGTGGGAGGAAAGCCATAGATACAAGACATAGATATTTACAAGCTCAGTTATGATGCAGAGAATCCTACAGTAATATTCAGGATATCAAAGCCATTCACGACCAAGGGACATAGATGGCTAGACCACCCAAGGGAAACAACTCTGGGTGGCATTGTTACAACAACTGGAATACCAGTACCAAATAATTGTGAATATCAACAAGACATGCTTGTTGAGGTGGTTATTGGGAACAGGCAGTCAGGCTTGCTGGCATGGTTGATTCATGTATTTTGATCCCAACTGTGTAGATGCTCATGATGTCAATCAGTGGATTGTCTGGTCCAGACTTGATTATTTACTGACAACTGTTATATAGATGGAATAATACTGAGTGCCACATTAACAGACAAACAGAGAAACTCATGCATAATGTGTTGGAGACTGCCTGCCAGTGGTGGTGGTGGTGGTGGTGGTGGTGGTGGTTGTGGTTAGCTGTGATTAATGTCCATGTTCCATGTGTTTCCAGTCTGAGGTGGACAGATACCAGGACACAGTGAGGATGCTGAAGGACTACTACCGGGGCATGGATGGACATATCCCAGATGAGCTCAACACCCATTATGCCAGAATACCACTCATAGAGGTAACTTCCATTCACTTTGTCTCTTTAGTCCATACTTTATGCTCTTCGTCACCATGTGGGTGTGACAAGTATGCCTAAATTTCAAATGCTTAAACTCATTGTATAAACAGTAGATCCTTCATCATATGGGCAAAGGTGTGTAACATCTGTGTACAAATCACCATCAGGATGTTCGATTCTGTTCAAAACAAAGTTGTTGATGATTATTCAGCTATCCATTTTGTGCCATACCTTCCCCAAAAGCATGTGTTCATAACAAAAGCATGACTGCCTAACAGTCCTTAGCCTCCAAGCCTTTTCTCCAAGTCTTTCCTCCCTGACCTCTTCCCCAGAACTAGCACTCTGACCTTCAACCTGTCCTTCATGGTCTGCGCAACCTGTAGCCAAAGGCTGCCAATTTGCCATCACCTTTCTTTCGATCCTTTTCACCCAAGACAAAAAGGTAATGCTCACCTTTATGCCACCAGATGCCAGTTGAGAGACCAGAGACCCCAGCAGACAAAGAACAGCGAAGTGAACCCACCCCTACACCACAGGAAGAACCACCCAAATCGCCTAAGGACAGGACCAAATCTCCTAGAGCCAAATCCCCTAGGGACAGATCCAAGTCACCAAAGGAAAGCCGCTCAAAGTCACCCAAGGATGGTGCCAAGTCACCCAAGGACAGCAGTCGCTCCAAGTCACGTACACCATCAGGCAAAAAGCGCAGCAAGAGCCTTGAGAAGGAAAAGGAGAAGAATGTGCTTCCAGAACCAACTCATGCAGATGGAGAAGGTCAAAGGAAAAGGTAAATCGAAAAGTAATTCCAGTATTTGACATGACATTTTAATGTCACCTTCCATCACCCATTGTCCAGCTTCTGCATTCCATACATCAGTTACATTTAATTTCCCTTATACCAGCAGTGTTTATGATTCTGATGGATGGATAATCACAGCATGTTGTTTTTAACTGACACTTGTCTGTGTGAATGTTTCATGTGACAGCAACCTACTCTTACTGTCTCAATTGAAGATACTGCAAATATTCCAGAACTGTCTTTTGCTGCTGTTGTCTTCTCTGACTTAAAAATCACTTGTAATTTTCTCTGTGTTGTTTTGCTTGATGTCTATTGTTCCCCACTTCCCTCCTCAAGGATCCCCCTTGTTCCCCGACGTCCTGTCTCCCCAGACCCTGATGCCAAGCCAGGCACCACCCCAGGGAAAGACAAGAAAGATAAGAAAGGGGGTAAAAAGGGTGCAGACGATGGTGTGGAGAGCCCAATTCCCCCCTCAGATCTGGATGAGAAACTGATCTTTGATGCAGCACAGAGTGGAATAACTGCCATATCTCACATTGTAAGTATGATTCAGAATCAGCAAGTGATACCCCATGAGGATTCTGAGGCATGGTTAGTGGGAATAAAATTTGTGGATGTCAGCTTCTTTATTTTCAGGTACACAATGTTTTGAAATATATTGTAAGGTGTAGAAGATGACATTCATAAATTCTCACCTTTATGTGTACCACGTCTAACAGATGTCCAAAGATTTTGTAAGCCTCAAAGTAGCCTGACAGCCCTTGGATTTTGACATCATATAACATGTAAGCTGGGCATATTAATCAAACTTTTTGTCATTTTTCATAACTCTTGCACTTCACCATTAAAGATCTGGTTTGTAAGTGATCTTCAGTAACTCTTGTTCATCTTAAGAACTGTATTGAATAATTGACAAATTTCCATCAAAGTACAAATACATTTAATGTTATTCAACAGTCTGCAGGAATTATGCCAGTAAGTCATATCTTGAATGACTTTCATTAGAGCTGTCATCACGGTATCTTTATCACAAGAAATGTACATTTTAAACATGAAATATTACCACTGAATGTCACAGAACTCAATAATCTCTCGCATGTATGCAGTAGAATATATTGGTGTGGAAAATGAGACGTCTTTATACATTTGATGCATGTGAATTTGCATATCACAACTTAGCATGTTAGGATTGCACTAGATCTGTGGAGATGTTGATAATATGCTCAGTATACGTTTTTATATCTGTGAGATTATTTCACTGAACATCTGAATGCCATATTATGATTGGTAGAAGCACCTGTAACATCTACAACAAGCTTGTGTAGCAGGCTCAGAGGTCATGCTCAATGAAGTGAGTGAGTGAGCAATATTCCAGCAATGTCATGGCAGACTGGGCTTCACACGTAGTGCTCGTGAGGAATCGAACCTAGGTCTTTGGTGTGACGAGCGAACGCTTTAACCATTAGGCTACCCAACCGCCCCCTGTTCAGTGAGGACCAATGCTTGCAGGGATGTGAGCTTATGCCACAATTTATTAAGCTCAGATGTATTGTATTTTCAGCCTGTAACATAATAATAAACAATAATCGGTTACAGTAATGGTCATGTCTGTCACAATAAACTCAAATTGACACCTATTACTTAAGCGCATCAATTCCAAGAAGACATAAGTAATATGCAAATGCTGTTCACAAAAAGGATTATACAAATTATATAGTAGCTAGTAGCAAAATATCACAATTACTGGTATAATCATGATAGAAAATGCATGACTTTCCACACATGTTTGTGGCAATAATATAGATTGAATATAAACACATCAAAAGGATAAAATACCAAGCAATCAGAGGAAGCAAACAGATTAAGAGATTGTATGGCCATTTTGAATCGTTACCTGAACATAGATCTCAGTAAAGACTTTCCTTCAACAATCACATCTGAACTCAAAGCATATTGTGTAAAAACAATCACTGATGTTGAGAACCCCTCTCTGACTTGTTCATCTACTTGTGTAGTTTGACAGTGAGTTCTGCCTTTCTGCAGATGTCTCTGGAGCTTGCAGCCCGTGAGGCAGAGGAAGAAGCAGAGCGACAGAGGGAGCAGGAAAAGGAGAAGGAAAAAGAGAAGGCCAAGACACAGGTGAAGAAGGGAGGGAAGAAGGGCGGCAAGAGTCGCAGTCCATCCCCCAAGAAGAAACCGGAGGCTGATGCTGCCCCGACTCCACCTCCTCGTAAGTAGCATACCATGGATGTCTCTCATCTATATTTACAGTCCATGATGTTTATATGTGTCAAACCCAGTTTGCCATGGAGAGTTGTGTCCCTTAGATATGGTAGGATCAGCTTATCACGGACTTGAATGCCTGAAGATCTCGTTATTTTCCACATGTTGACAGAACCTTAATATCCTGTGCTTGTTTGTTCTTCTACTGTAGTAAATATGTAAGACCAGCAGTAGTTTCAGCTTGCCTCCGTCACACTGACATGCTATGATATAACTGAAATAGTGTTCAGTGCTGATAAAGAATAAAATCTCCACTTGCCATTACCATATTTTTCAAAGAAGTATTTATATTCTGTGAGTATCTTCATGGAATGTCATCCTACCTTAACAGCTTGGATGATTTCCTCACAATATCGATCTGTGACTTCCTGGGACAAAGTAAAATATTTTCAGACCACTATCATGTAATACAGGATAAATTTTATGGATAGCAACTTCTTGAAAGTTAAACTCAAGAAGTTGGTATCGATAAACTTTGTCCTGTATTACTATTCCAACTTCTAAATGCCTTTGAAGAATCACACTATCATGTAGGTGGGCAAGGGATGCAGTAAACAAATATTCAATAACATCATGTGCTCGTGTAGCGATCCAATACTTTTCACGCCTCTTGCAAGAGATTACATATTCTACATATTACCTGTAATCACTTTGTATTTGGGATATTTTTTTAATTGACTTATCACTAAATTATTCTTGGTTGGGCCTCTCCACGATAAGTATGTATTAACTTTGCCTGTATGCTAGTCAAAATTACTAACCAATTCCCAACCAGAGAAGAAAATGTCCTTTTACCAGTACCAGTAGTAGGAAAAATATGTAGATACATGTACTGGCTAATGACCAGTTATCACTGTGTACCAGTCGTTGTCAGCGCCTGGCAGTAGCACTTGTGAAGATTTTTGTAGCCTATTGCTTTTCTGATGTGTCAAAGTGTGAAATTCTACGAAAGTACAAATCAAGCTGTCTTCTCAAAAGCTGCAGCCAGGTGTTGGCAATAACTGGTATGCAGTGATAACTGGTTGCTAGCAAGTATAAAATGATCATTCGTACACTGAATTGTTATTAACCAAAGTGAAACCATCACTGAAATGTATACAAGTCAGCAGGAATGCATTCCCATCAGAAAGATATTGAAGCCATAGCAGTCTGTAGTATAGTGTAAATGTACCACATGGCAATTCAGGTTCAATTGCTAAACAATCCTAATGAAGGAATGAAATGTTATGAACAGAATGGATGACAAATATTTGGTTGCCTACAGAAACAGAAGAAGAGAGTGAGGAAGAGAAGCAGAGGAAGTTATTGAGAGAAAAGATGAGGGAGGAGTACTACTTTGCTATTGGACAGGAAGGTATATGCTTAGTTATCTCCCCTCTTACTTCGACCATTAGGTAAAAGAGAAAGAGCTGTCATAATATGACAAAAGCTTTGAACTATTTCCACTTCAAATATTACACAATTTAATCAGTATTTGTCGTTTCCTGTTATATGATCTTTCCTCAACTATCAATGAAATAAAATATTCAAATGGCTGTCTTTTGCAGAACGTGCCTCCAAAGTTCGCTTGGAACTCATCAAGGTCCTTGGCATCGCTATTCTCCAGGACCTCAAGAGCAAGGGAGACAATGCCTTCAAGGACATGAATGACTGGCTGGGAGCCAGATACCTCAAGGAGATGGAAAGGTCTGTCCTGTTCCGTCAGAAACCTAACAAAATCATTTGATTTAACCAAAAAAGTACTTGATATTAAGGAGGGAGCAGTGAAGTATCATGAGCATCAGTGTACCAGAGCTCCATGATACTCAGATCTTTACAGAGACATGCCTAGTTGTTAAAGCATGGAATATGTGAAGCCCAGTTCTGGTGCCCATGTCATGATATTGCTGGAATATTGCTAAAAGCAGTGTAAAACTAAACTCACTCACCATTAACAGATATGTAGGCTCCAAGGCATTCAGCTGTAAGGGGAAGGTGATGTCTGTGGTCACTCTTGTCTGTTTACTATTCGAAGAGCTTTAGCAGTTGCAATTTACTTGAATCATGAGACGTATCTGCAACTTGTAACATATCTGGCTCTGAAAAACATGTATTAAACACAGTAATCCTACACAAAAACTACCAGATGATTCAGTCTGCACTGAATACTCCCTGAAATCTACTTGCTAAACTACATTCAATGATCTTGTCCTCACATCTGTATCTGTATGCCGATGCTTGTTTCTGTTTTCAGCATCGACCACATGTCAGAGACGATGAGATATAACATTGAAAATGGGCAGAGAATTAAAGCAGAGCTTGTCCTTAAACAGGAAGACTTCATGTTGGACGATGTGAGTACCTTCAGAGATGGACCCATACCATGAGCTATAGCCTTGTGGATTGAGTGGATGAATGTCCGATATCAGAGTTAAATCCAAAGGCATGCAGATTTTTGTGATTGATTCAGCTAAGCAGTTAGTGATATCACGATCCCGTTGTTATAGTGCATAGACAAATCTGTTTAATTTTGTGTTTGCAATTGATGATGTCAAGTATTAGGCTGAGCCATTGATGCATCAAGGGTGTAGTGAAGATTTACTGGAATGTATATCCTGGAGATATTGAGGATGTGTTCTCAGTGATGCATTATGCCATGCAAAACACAAGAGTGAAAAGGGATATAATGAAAATGATTTAAAAGTTTGGGCAAAAAATGGGAAATAAAATATGCTTACTTGTGCAAGAAAAATACTAATAAACTCGTCACAATTTGTTTTTTTGTCTTGGAGAATATATCATCACAATGGGCATATCTGCAATGCATACATTTTGCACATTTTACATCATCTCATAGTTGATTGTATATTACAAATACAAACCGAAAGAAGGGGAATGACCATTAATATGTTTTAGAAGTGAAATATTTCTTAATGCCATTAGTACAATATGTACATTTAAGTGTTGTATTTTTTCCATGGTGCGTTCAAAAGGATGTCCTCATTGTTGATGTTGACATTGTGAGTTTGGCGAGGATGCTTCATTTATAAATCTACCACTGCATGTTGTTCATCACATTCGCTTCTTTTATATTAAAAGACACTTTAAGACTCACTCACATCGTTCACTCACAAAGGTGTGCATTAGAAATGGCACAACAGTGTCAGGATTTGGAGACCGAAGGACAAATATGGTGTTCATGAATTATAGATAGTTCACTCACATATGAGAGAGATGTTAGTGAGAACCGGCACAGCTGTATGTGTGTGAAAGAGAAGGACAGTGTTGCACTTATACATATGGTGAAGGAGTTTCTTTTCCTCACTTTTCTATGTTTGCATATTTTATGATGGTTGTGAACGGACACAAGGTAAATTAAGTTAAATAAATTACAGAAAGACTGTTGCTTGTTGCAGGTCATTAGAAATGCACGTATTTGCACATTTATTTTGCACATGTTTGTGGACAGCTACAATATATTCAGATCAGATAGTAATATCCATCAAAAAAATGTTGAAATAATTAAATAGTTCCTAGAGTATGTTTAAACTGGTGATGTAGTTAACAGAACCTTTCGAATTCATTGCTTAAACAAATATACATATACAATACATCCTTTTGGGTGAAAATGCAATAACATTGAGAAATGCCAAGGTGTTACTTGTCTAGAACAATGTAATAGTACAGGTTTAAGATTTTGTATTAAAATGTTCCTGACAAAAACTTCCAATCTTCCTACTGGTATAGTGTATTAGTTCTGGATAATCAATATTAAATTTGAACATGAATTGGTACATGTGAAATATCATGCGTCATATTTTCAGTTATACATTGTGAGTCACTCCTAATGTATGTATTGCCTTCAACCATGCATCATGTATCGGTACTTTTACAGGACAAAGTTGTGCTCAGGTCACCAACACCACCACCGCAGCCAGAACCGATAGAGCAAACGATGACAGACCAGTTTACTGTCGACCAATTGATGGGACTCTTCCAACAGGTAAGTTATGCCTGAATATGGGCTTAGGTGGAAAGAAACTTTATAGATTTTATATTCACAATGTTTAATGTATTTGTTCAGCTGTAAGCTGAAAGGACACGAAATGATCTTTTGCCTTGAGGAAGCAAAAGCTGAAGTCAGTGGACACATTCATGTGATGGACAACTGACTCTTTGCAGGTTTGTGGAATGTTTATTTACAGAACATGACTGAAAGGAGTAAACACAACTAACTATAGAAAATGAAATAGGATGAAATCTGTGACCCCAAATTACACTTTCATAATATTTTTGTACCTTTGCGCTGTTTGTGATACATCTATGAAATTTAGATTAGATCAGTACAATGCATGTTTAAAAAAAAATCAATGGTTCCATTTTACAGTTCAGAGCAACAGCACCGACAGGAGTGATGTCCAGTAAGTCCTTCTGTGAGACGTTTGAGAACATTGTAGCTGTGACTCATGGAATGGAGGAGCTACCTGATGTCTGGATGAATGTCACACCTAGTCAGGTGAGTCAGTGCTGCCAAAGTTAAAGAGATCATGGGAAAAGATTCATCATTCACCTAAACCTGCATCAAAACTTCATGTTGTCAGTCAGACATGAGAACATCCCTGCATCACTCAACATCTCAAGAAAATGGTTTGAGCCCTTATAATGAACACACAAATAAATCTTCATTCATGACCAGATGCAGTTTCTGATAATTTTTATCATACAACATTAGAAGGCGCCTTTCAAGAGTGATGAGAAATAACTTTCCGCTACATTGTGATTGGTATCATGACAATGCACAAGAGATGAGAATAACTGTCGGAACATCCTTCGACCTGATCTGCCTTATTTCATGTAAATTCAAACATTTGCAATATTTGCATTTCCTTTTGACTTTTATTTTGAGTATATCTCCATAAATGCAGAAACTGTTTAAAGGTCACATGCAACCAAAAAATCAAACATAATTAAAACACATATATCACTTATTCATGACATATAATATACACTGCTCCTTTTAAAAAAACAAATAAACACAATTATAAGCGTACAATCGCGATTCAAAAGTGCAATATTTTGTACTTGGGCTTACTTCCCCCGAAACGAAGCCCTCCGGAGACCGAACCCAGCCATAGTGGGTGGATATGCACTCAAGTGAAACGACGGCTTCCGATTGGCTGTTTCATTTGCTGATATGCTAGGTTTCATTGTGTGTACAGAAAGATGATCTGTTTGATGGGCATTTTAGAAGTATAGCCAGTCACCAGAAAGTAAAATTCTTTATGGATAACAACTTCTTTTAGTGTACTTGATCCGTCGTTTCAGTATGGATTCATATACTATTGTCAAACAAAATCATATACACTAAAAGAAGTTGTTATCCATGAAGAATGTATATAGAGATGTTGGGTTTGGATAATACATATTCTCTGAATTTGCGCTCGATCCACTATCTCAGTAGAGATAGTAAACTACTGCGCGGCTGGAATCTGTCATTCGTCCAAGTACAAAGCAGGTCTTGAAACTGACAAGAGTTTGCACCAGTTTCCGTCAGATCCAGTCATCCGAAAAAAATGGATGTAGTTTGTTTGCAACCCACAGACATGAAAACATGTCATGTGTATCACACGTGCCTAATTACATAATGTGGCAGACACGGGACTCGGGTGCACGAGTCATAAATCAGCTTATTTTCTTTATGTCGTATAGTCTGATAGGCGTTAAGTTCAAATCGCACGTGGTCAATGACTGAAGCTGTGTATTGCATGTTGTCTTTAGCAGACAGGCAGGCAGACATATAGGTGTGAATAAACCAGACACTGAGCTTTCTCTGTGACTGAGACTGCTCACCACAATCAACATGTTTTTTTTACGTAACGAGCAGATTATTTACTTGTTTGTGTACACAACCAAGATTACTGCTCACGACCTCAGTATGCATACTGTTTCAAGCTCCGCGAATCTATTCAGTGCGCATGCGTTATGGACGCAGCGCAGCACAGCTGTTGAAACCAGTTTTCCTCCCAGCGCTGGGGGGAATTTAGTGAAACGTTTGAACTCCGATTTCGCGGGCTTTTTTTTCATCGCGTTTTTTTCAACTTTATAGATTGAATTGGCATTTTTTATTATTTGTTTCGGTAATTGCATACCAAAAGGTACCAGAATCTGCAAAGTTGTGTTTTACGTTGCATGTGACCTTTAAGTAACTTCTCATAAATCATGTCAGCAATAACACCTTCACAGACTGCTCATATAACATAAGTCTTGAACACTTCAGACAACAGCACACCATTAGTGATGTTTTTTGCATCATGATGCATCATAATCTTGGTTTGTTCTAATCCAACCTAATCAGGAAATAGCTGTGCTTAGCAGGTTTATGGAAGCATATATTCTTTAGCTTCTTTTGTGACTTGTGTGCTGCCAATTAGGTGCCTGACTCTGTGGGCGTGGGTTCAAATCCCAGATGGGACTCAATCCAACGAAAGTGCTAGAATCTGTACTTTACTAGGAACATGTAATCCCAAATATTATATATATCTTGGAACCATGCAAACTTTCAATCAAGGTGAAAATTAGTAGGTCTGTGAAAGTAACACCAGTAGGTTTGAAATTAGGAAGATAACAAATTATACACATGTTGTTTTGTTCATGATTAGATCCAGGATATCGCCACCACTCTGGGATCCGACACAGAGTATGTGGATTGGCGCCGCTTCCTGATGGCGCTGACTTCACCAGTGCCAACACCGACCCAGGCACAGCTGTTGGAGACGTTGGTCAGATTCAAGGACATGGACCAGAAAGATACAGGCTTTGTTACCAGGGAACAGTATGATAGGGTAGGAAGAAAATAATATACAGAAACGCTTGTTAGCTATGTTTCATCCCATGCTGCCCACAATGACCAGATCAAAAAGGGATGCTGTCACTTTTTCCAACCCATACCTTGCATATGAGTGAGATATTTTCTGCTAACCAGTTATGTATTAGATCAAAGCATTGTTAAAATAATTCGGGAGAATTTTAAAGTAATTTGTTTTATGTTTTCTTCATGGACATTAGTTGTGTTATGCACATACCTCCAATATGAACAGACTTGTAGTGTAAGATTAGACATTGTAAAATTAACGTGAGCTCTTAAAGACAGCTTGTGACACTTGTGGTTTGTGGTCTTGTGCAACAAGAATTCAGTTGATTTGATCATAGGATTGAAACGTCATAATACAGAGGTAACATACATTTAGATTTGGAATGTTGTGATATGTATTACAAATAGATATTATGATTTTATTTCAGGATGTGAAAGAAACCTAGTTTTTTTTTAGAACAAATAAATTTTAACTGAATGTTATCTTTCAGACTGACTTGTGGTTCCACACAGAGGAATCTACAACAGAAGTGACCAGCTATTGCCGGCTCTCCAATCTCAAGAAGGTCATGTTTGTCATGTTTGCCGACCTCGACAAGACACCAGCCGTGTTGAACTATACAGCCATGGTAGGAACCTCCATTACTGCCACATATATGATGGCCCTGTAATTAATCTGTTTGGATTCTAGTGCACTATATCCATCCACAAGTGCTAGTGTACTAAAAAAATATAAACTAGGTATAACAGCAACTTTGAGGATGATGATTTGGCTATGATGTCTATGTCGGTGCACAAATTTGTGGATACAGGTGCTTTATAAATAGCCATTATTATGTTAGTGTGAAGTTGTTCAGTTGGTACACATTTAGTCTATGAACTGAATATATTTAACTGAAAGATCTTACATCAACTTAATAAAATATAATATATATAGACATTAATCTAGGCTTGCCTCATATAGACTTGCTCTGGCTGTATCAGATATATTTGTTTCAAGGTCTCTTCGATATTCTGTCAATTTAGATGGTGAGGTTACATCTGTAGACTCACCCACTATACTTCTGTTCCAGCTGATGTACTTCAGTGCAGTACCCAACAGCCATGAGGGTTTCCTGCGTGCACTGTCCGTGGCTGCCGGTACACACATGCCCAGACTGGAGAAGCCAGTCATCCCTGTGTCCACAACCCCAGCCAACGCTGACAGACTCAAGGGTCTTGAAGAGGGGTAAGTAAACCAGGAGGCATAACTGCTGTACTTAATGTTGGGGATCTTTATCAGTGACGCAGTATCTCATGTTTACCCTGTTTGTGTCTGTATATTCCAGTTGGGACAAAAAATTAAGGCAAAAGATGTGGTTTTAAAATCAAATAACTGATTAATTAAGGCCTAATCTTGACTGTGTATTCTCCAGCCTGGCCCTGGTTACCCCTGAGATGGAAGAGAAAGAGGAAAAGGCTGTTGAACCACCCATGACTAGTGAGGAGATTCCTCCCGAGTCTCTGGAAGCCAAGGTCCCTGTTGAGGCGCTGTACAAGGTAGGTACTGGAATGATGCACCACTGTGTACATGTGAATCAGGTCTAATGTAAAATTGTTTGAAAGAATGTTCATATTTAGGAACATCTCATTACAGATCTTCAATAATTTGGAATGGATTTTAGTGTTATTATTTTATATTAGATCAGCTTATACTACTGAAATATTCTTCTGAGCTATTGTGGCTTTTGATTCTGGCTGAAGTCATGGAATTAAGTTATATATAAATTTTAAGTACTCTTAGATTTGAAGTCACTTTGGAGAATTAGGCCTTAGTGTAGAGTCAAGCAAATTTGAAACAGTTGAGTATTCTTTGTCAACTTTTGTTGTACCTTTTGACTAATTAGGTGCTCCACCATGGAGAGAGTTGCCATGGAGAAAGTCACCGCTTCAGCGTGTCAGCAGATCCAGAGGATGCCACCTCCATGGTAGGAGCAGGAAGTAGTAGTACTGAATACATGACAAGTCACTTCTAGGTCACCTCATGTCCTTTGGCTTAACCACCTGGATGCCGAGTTTTTTTTCAGGCACACATTTTCATAAGGTTTGAAAAGTGAACATTGTGCGAGATTTGTGCTCGCGTGGTCCTGGATCTGCATATGGCTATAAAATTGCACAGACATGTAGAATATTCAATTTCCTATCTGTTGGTTTAAATGTAACTGCGGCTACCTCAGAGGTTAGAGAAATAGACACTGCTAAAAGTTGTCCAAAACTTTTGTGTGTGTTCAAAAACAGTAAATTTCTCAGTTTTTTATCGTGCACCAATAAAAGCACTCTGCTACGATTTTATTAATTTGGCATCTTTACGGGAAGTGTGAGCGAAGAAAATACAGCTTGATATCTGAACGACATAAGTGTGTATGAAATGGATGTATGAGCGAATTGCATAACGTCATACTCACAAAATCAAAAATTACCTGCAACAAATGTCAAAAATCGATTTTCTACTATGACGTCAAACGTCGACAGAGAGGTCATGCACGTATAAAGATAAGGGGGCATAACTCAGCTACGGTTTACATTAGGTCAATGTAACTCCGATCACATGGAGAGAATTTACTGTGGATACCGACAGTGCATTTTCGTTAAGTTTTGTTCACAGTGAACCAAACTATTCCAATACAAATTTCCCCAATGTGAGAGGATACCTTTTTGTAGTTTCACAATTTGTAAGAAAAGATGCCAGTGTACATCAAAAAGCAGGTAATAGCGATTTGGATGTCCCTATCCGATACATATTTTAGTTCTTAGATTCCCATATTCTCCTGTTTGTGTAGATGTACTTTTATTAATTTTCCATCATTATTAATGGAGTAACAGCCATATTTTCAAATGTAATGAAATAACTGAAAATAATGCGACATTTTAGTTGACGTCACAGCATGTTTTGTGCATTTTGTGATGTCGGAAAAAGACGACTCTGGTTGCCGATTAGTATATATCTAACCTAATTTCCACTCAATGTGTAAAAGATCTTGGCTTCTGTGTCAGAATTCAACACTTTTTAGCCAAAATATAAAATGAATAGTTTTATCAATGAAATAGTGTCCTGAATATATCAACAATTACACGGTTTTACTACACATCTTATTGTGGGCAACACGCGCACCTGCCTAGCTTCAATTTAGCGTAAATGAAAATTTCACAACACCTGAATATTCATTGAGTATTCATGTAGGAAATAGACTTTTCTTCCCATGATTATGAAATCAATTCCCTTCATAAGTATGCAATTGAAAGGTACAAAGAGATCACTTTTTCAGTACAGAAATATTAGAATATGGACGTAAGGCTTGTCCAAATTTAGACATGACCTGATTTATATATTTTTAACAATTTTGAATAAATATTGTTTGAGTTAGATATTCTGCCATCAGATATTTTTTAATCCAATTTGAATTGACTTTATTATCGAAAAAAATTATAATGAATCATGAAACGTTTTTGACAAACTCGCACCTGGTCAATTAATATTCATAATTGTTTTGTCTATAAACACGACACAAACCAATACAATGAACAACACAATTCCTTTAAATAGTAGTATGTGTGCCCCTACATTTCATAAAATGTGCAAATCATTTTCATTAATATTATCCGTTTTACGTATAAGTTGGAATTAAATCGCTGTTTATTAACCTGTTCATATGAAACTGCAATATTTGTACCAACGAATTGAATATTGCACATCACGGGAACTAATGGCTACGTGTGATCTTCCAACACTTGGGTAGAGGCTTAAAATATGGTATAGTACACTTACTGAGTCAATTCCCCATGTAAATTTTATTCAAACAATCAAAAGCTTTCAAAGAATAAAAACGCATACCTTATATCCACACACGATATGGTGTTGAACATGGTTATATGTAGATACTGAAATCAATTTCATGAAAAAATATCTGAGCGATGCACAAAATATACATCACAATACTAAAAGTGCAATCGGAATGGTATTGGCATTGTGTTTACTCTTGTTCAACCGACCTTCACCTCAAAACAATTGCCTAATATGTGCAACAATGTTGATGTGTGACATCACTACCGATGACCGATTTCTTTCAAAATGGCGGCTTCGCTGAGAAGCGTACACAGGATTTGCGAGGACTTTTTGCTTGATTCATGGATCTTTTGTGTATAAATGTGAGATGTAAGTAATCAGAATTATTCTGACTATCCGTGTATTATATGTTCTTATCGTTTAAATTGTAAATGACGGAAGAAGCCAGAAATGCCGATAAGTACCGTTGTCGTTCTGCGTGATTTTGCGTCAGTCATGGCGTCGCGCTGCACTAAAAGTTTGACACTTTCTCATGAGTTACCAAATTATTTCATTGTATCTATTTTTAATTTGCTATTTTTTGCTTCGACACTCTTCCTCTGAATATACTAAGTGTACTGAGCCATTGTAAGCAATGATTAGACTGCTGGATGTTGGAAAATTTCCGAAAATGCTACGCAGTGTAAAATTGGAATTTTTCTTTGTTTACATTTCAGTCAAGCGCTGTCTTTCGTGCACAGGGTTCGTTTTCATACAAAGTATATTTCGTTTCGTTTTGCCTAGACAGTTGGTATTGGTGACAAAGACCATTTGTAATTTAATTCTAAGATGCTTGGGGAATTCAATGATGCATTTGTCGCAGCTAACTATGAAGTATACATGATGTAATGTGCGTCTCAATACCGGCCTTCTCGAAACGTGATTTTGTAAACACTTCCAATATGGCGGAAAGCGCACTTCAGCATTCGTGTAAGTGTATTTTCGAAAACATCCCAACTGATTCTGGGTACATCGGTGACGTTTCAGAATTATCATTACTGGTTACATGAAAACTTGATATCAGTGATCATTAATATGCTATTTTTGAAGTTCATTACTCCCAGTAATTATCCGATTTCCACATTTCAAAACATACTGCAAATAACGCTGTGAATCTCGATTTTGTACAGTTTGAAAAATGGCGACATTTACGATGAAACCTACTGTGAAAGGCGATTTTAAGCACTGAGATAATAGTGGATGGTATCAAGAAACTGGGAATTTTCCGCAGAATTAAAAACTGTGAAGTATTTTTATATGCGTGGTATATTTAGAATTTTATTGGACTTCCATGTGAGGTATGAAGAGGAAGGACATATATGTCCCTGTGGCATCCAGGGGGTTAACCAGGATTCTCTCAGGTCTTCTCAGTAATGAACTTCTTTCAGTCCTCTGTACATTTCACAGTGAAGCCTGTACATACTGATTTCTGAGTTAATAATGGAGATTATATTTAGAAGTTAACACATAACATTTTTGTTCAACCATTGGTTGGAACGTTTAAAAATTGGATCTTCCTTCCTTGTCTAAAGAAGTGCAGTCAAAATTTTGACTAATATTTTAATATTTTGAAGAATTACAACAGTTTACTCCTTTGAACTTAAAGAAACCCAAGGGAATTTGGGGTCAACTTAACACATTGGAATGGATTGTTTTCAGATTTGGGGATCACCCTCCATATCTATGCGTGGTGCATTCTTTGTTTGCAAATGATCATACCAAATATTTAACAGGAGCGCTTGAGTATGGTATACCGAGAGCTGGGTGATGAGGAGGTAGAACCGGTCCAGTACAAGATCCTTATTGAACATCCACTGATCCAAGATATTGTCACAGCTTGCAAGACATTCAAACTGCTGGTAGGTAGATGTGGATATACGATTCATAAAATCCTTCAATGTTTTGCCTTTTGCACTTGTTTGCAAGTTTGTTTCTCATTGCAGTCAGCAATCATGCATAGTAAAAATTATAGGCACTCGACTCTGATATATATGTGGAAGTATTACCTAAATATATAAGATATAGAAAGGTGTGACAGTAAAATGGCAGCCCGGCTTGCCTCGGGTCGTTTTCAGTCTGACAAACACTTCTGTGACTTTGATCATTGAAAATATCGTAAAGTACGTTGAAAACATCATAAAGTACCTGCTGATTTTATTTCCATTTGAAGCTTTCAATAATTGCACAGTCCATTCTCGGATGAAGTCGGGATATATGCCCGGAAGTAAACAAATCTCAGGCTACAGACCAGCACCAAATAGCAGAGCAAGTCATATCTCAAGCGACAGACCCACAGCAAATAGTAGTGCGAGTCTCTGCTTGGATATTATAGATGCACATTAAAAGAGGTGGGAATAACAGAAAACACAATCAGAGACTCACTCTGCTCTTCGGTGCTGGTTTGTAGCCTATATCAGAATCAAGCGCCTATGGTATGATAATGGTATGAGTCAGACTGACCATCATGACAAAGGTCCATGCCTTGACCCCTTTGAACAGTGGGATTAGATTCTTGACATGGCAATGGAAGAATGCCTTAATAGGAGTGTTTGAAATGGAAGTTGGTGAATCAGATAAGGACAACTTTAAGGACCAACTTCTTCATTCAAGTGAAGCGATGTTCTGAAAGATTCTTGTATCGTTGACAGGTGGAGCAACATTTTGATACAGAGTCCTGTATCGTTGACAAGCAAGCACTTGCTTGACAATTAAAGAATCTGTATTGAAATGTCACTTCACTTGAATAAAGAAGTTGTTCATCCATAAAGTTTGTCCTTCATCATGAAAATATGATTGAGATGTCATACAGAGGTAACAGACATTTGGAGTTTGAATGTTGTGTTAAGTATTAGAAATAGAAACAAATCCCTTTTCATGTTTGTTTTTGCACTGTTCCAGGATGTGAAAGCTGTCCTGTCAAACCCTGGCCATGATGTGGACTTCCACAGCATCAAGACCATGGACTAGCCATGGACAATGCTTAATCCATACATCTCACTGTGATATTACTATGTATTGTTCTGTAAGAATGAACAAAGTATGTTGTGTTATTGTTATCCCTTACAAATAATGTTAATGAACAGAAACATTGAATATTCCAGTATCATATTGTTGTATACCAAGTATTTGTTTCTTGTTAGTATAGTATGTCCAGTTTAAATACACTTTCACAACACCGTGTGTGACATTAATAAGTCTGTGATGGAGTAAAGTTTTCATATCCTTATACAGCTGGAGTTCTACTGTCCTAGTATAGGTACAAACCTTTGTCCTATCATTTTGTTAAGTATATGCCTCCAAATGTTCTATGGGTAAACAATTTCTCAAATTGTAAACTGTCTCATTCATGCACACATAAAAACAAGCTGAAAATATCAATAAACTGAAGATGGAAATGTAAAGGGAATGTGTTCAGAAAAGCAACACAATATGCACAAAAAATACTTTCAAATGTTTATTACAGTGAGTTTCAGTGAGTGTTTCATTCAAAATGAAAATGATTCTGCATAAAACTAAGGAAAATTAGTATGAAAGTCCAAAAATCCAAAATCTAATAATGTGATTAAACATGATACTTGTCAAGCAATATGTACAAAAGTTAAGACAAAAATACTATTTTTCCCCGAACATTGCAGTAATATGATATGGTACATGCATCAATATGGTCAAGAAATGGGCTCATTTCTGTTCCAGCTATGACTTGGCAACAAGCTTGGAACTGACTAGACCAGAACATATCACCCAAAATAAAACAACCAGGATTTACTGTTTAAAGACTTGATTAATAACCCAGATCAAGAGATAAATACAATAATAGAGAAAAAGCAAAAATTCCAAATGGAGTGCAGTTACTCAATTCTATGTACAGCCTTTCATTTACAAACAAAGCATTCAAGATATGTTTTTACAATTTTGACGGCTTGATCCTCTTTGGATGTTTAAGAATTTTCTAAAAACACATTGTGATCATGATTGTAAGTCATTGTCAATTGATGCTGTACCAAAGACAATTATTATTATGTACACTTACTACCATCTTTGTCAGCAATAACATTGCGGTTGCTTTCAGTTTTAACCAATTGGGATACCAGAAACCCTTCCAGTCCTTCTTCTATTCCTTTAATCAATGAAACCCATTGCCTTCTCTGCAAACGTTGAGAAAATTAATAAATCTTTCATACTGAATACTTATTTAAATCTTCATTTCAAAAACAATATGTCACTTTAACTGTCCACTGGTAAAATTTCAGTAAATTCCAAATTTTTCACCAGGGCAAACAGTTTAATTAATCCAACCTCTGAGAACGCATCAAAGGAGTGGTCTGAGCATGTGTTCAAGCGACGTAATTAGTTGTCAGCTGTGTGGGAATGATAACTGATGAATTAAGTTCAACTCCAAGGCAAGATGTCATGGTGAATACATAGCACTGATGGAGACATGCGTCCGAGATACGAAACACTTCAAAAACGTCCCTGCGACAATTGAGAGATATCAACCTCATTACTCACACCTAAAAATACAAAATATCATGGAAATATATAAAGGGTAAAGATGATGAATGAGCAAGATAAAAATGATATGCTGAGTCTCATGATTACCATTGGGATTGTCTGTTCACAGACATAAACAACCTGACTTATAGCTGCACGAGCTTTGCTAAGTAGCACATTTGTTCGATACAATTCATTCCACCGGAAAAGGAGTGTCCAGGAATCAGTGCTGTCATACATCACCAGCACATAAACAGCTGTATCCTATTTTCTGTTTTACAACCATAGTGAAGGGTGACTGATACACCATGAACAGGATAGGATGAAGTGAGTTTATACAGCTGTGCCTTAATCCATGTCCTAATTATTACGAAGCTCAATGTTCCATCTTGGTGGGTTCCTGGCTGCTCTGGTCCGACTCCTTACTTTCGGGAGCACCAGCTTCTTTGGCAGCCTCTGCAATAGATACAACAAATAATAGACAAACATACCCAGCTTTTGGCATGGACTGCCCTTTGGAAAATGATTAAAAAGAACAGGAAAAGATCATTTCAATGCCTACCGGAGAAATGAAGAGTACACTTAAATCTGGACACTGCATGTACAAACTTGACATTGTCAGTTTGGATCTAAGGAGTTATGTGAGTGACTCTTAAGCAGAAAGCTTTAACACACTAATATCAGTAACATAACTAGGTGATCTATCCCATTCAACATACCTTTCTTTTCACTTCCTTCACTCTTATCATCACTGAAATGGAAACAGAAGAAATAAGTCAATTTAGAACAAAAAGTAAGATGCACACAGGAGTATGAATATTCAATGAGTCCAACACTGAAAAGAAAAAACAAAATGCCCGATTAAAGGAGTGGTCACTACTGGAACATTCTTTGTCCACACTGCTTCCAACATACAACAAAATGATAGGGTGAGGTCTCATATTGATGGTTTTACTGAGTCTGCATATTTCTTGGTTTACAAATAGTTAAAAACAACAGTGTTTTTCACTGATATTTTTTTCACATTTGTAGGGTCCTATTTGTATGGCCTATGTGTCACTGATCATTTCAAACATGAGAAGGTGATTTTTAGGCACAACTCACCCTGCTGCCTGCTTGCTCTCATCTTTGGCCTCACCAGGCTCTTTCTTGACATCCTTCTTGTCATCTTTTGAGTCTATAATAAATGCAGTTATGTTTCTTGTATTACACATACACAAACTAAACACATCAGCAGTGAGTAATGCTGTATACAGCTGTAGTCAGCAACATTTTATTCACATCATACAAGCCTGTTGATTATGTAATCCCCATCTGACAAACCAGTAAGCATGGGCAGCAATCACATTCCCCATTTTAGTGCATAGAAGAAATCATTTCAGGTGCAGATTCCCATGTTCATGTTACAAGGTCAGTAGAAGAAGAATTGATGTTTGAATGATCTGGCGATGTGCATGCATTCACATTTATGAACACCTGGGCAGATTTCTACCTGTTCTGAATATACTGAACAGCAAAAGAAATGCAACTCTTGCTATTTTTTCAAGTAATAATTTAGTTTATGAGATTTCACTTTTTGATACTTGTGTTTCTTTTGCTGTTCCATAAACTAGCCCAATGAGACAGAATAACAGTAAAACATGTATAAAACTCCTCTGGCACAGTAAACTGATTCCTGGTCAACCAGTACTTATTTGCCTTGTACCAGACTAGGTGACAACATATTTTATCTTCTACCGTCTTTTGGTACAAGTCCCTGTGATCTATCCATAGATCTTTTGTTCACCAAGTAGACTGTCTATTAACTACACCACAGTGGCAAGTTACAATGAGAAGTACCCAGTTTTTAGCTCAAAGTAATACAAACAATCAACCGATATATATTTCCTTCCCTCTGTTTAACTGTGTAGCCTGTCATATGATATCAGACAGAGTACATGTATATGGATACAGGTATGAAAACCAACCTTTGTCTCCATCCTTCTTCTCATCTTCATTACGAGCTCGCTTGGGTTTGGGTTTGTAGTTCATTCTGTCTCTGCGTCCAATTCCATCTTCATCTTCACTGTCTGACAGATCTTCATCACATGCAATTCGCTTGTCACTGGCTCGAACTGCAACATAAAAACTCCCCTTTAACAGAAATTCTATTATGGTAAGTTCCTAAAGAAGCAAGAATCTACATTAATTACATACATATTTGCCTGTAATGATTAACATGTATGTGAAGTTTGGTGAACCTAGCACGTAAACTTTAAGAGCTATCCTCTGGAAAAAGTATCAAATACATACAAAACTAAGTATTATTTCCCTGGAAACAGCAAAAAACAAAATTCTGCAAAACTTCAAAATAGCCAGAGGGACATGGTAAGGTAATAATTAACATGTGTGTAAAGTTTGGTGGACCTAGCATGTAAACTTTAAGAGATATGTTCCAGACAAAACCACAAAACACAGTTGGAACTAAGTCATGTTTAAATGGAAAAAGCAAAAACAAAAAGTCAAAACCTTCAAAATAACAAAAGGACAAAAGGCATATCAATAGGATATGTTTAACTTGTATTTGAAGTTTGGTGAACCTAGCAAGTAAACTTTAAGATATATACTCTAGACAAAGTTTCAGGAGAGAAGGATGGACGGATGGAAGGAATGCTATATACCCCTGTTACATTGTAGTGGGGGTATAATTACATACTTGAAATCCTCTCATCTGGGTTTTCCTTCTCCTCATCTTCACTATCATCTTGGATAGCATCCTCTGGTATGGCTGCAAGAAAACAAGAAATGTGTCTGGTGAACGATTTAGTAGAGAGAGGGGATCTAGCATTTACAAGAGTGAGTGAATTTCATTCCATTCCAGGCAACATTTAACAAGTGACTTAAATTTGCTTGGTTGTTGATTAACACTGCACTCTATGATATTCCAGCAATATGGAAGCGTCTGTGAATAATCGAGTCTGGATCAGACAATCCAGTAATCCACTGCACAAGCATTCATCTATGGAACTGGCAGACAACATGTGTCAACCAAGTCAGCAAGCCTGACCACCTGATACTGTTAGTCTCCTCTTGGGACAATGAAGGGTTACTGAAGACCAGATCTTCACAAGTGGACTTAAATTTGTACAATATCAAGTTCTTACTATAACATATTCCTATCTGATTATTTTGCCCCTATCTAATCAAGTTCGGCCCCTATATAATCAAGTTTAAGTAAGTGAATCTGAAAGACTCCGGGAACAAAAAATGTTATTCTGATACTACTTACCTTGCATCTGAACACCTGGTGCATGAGGAAGCATCCTCAGATTTTCAAACAAACGAGTCCTGAAAACATGATTTAGTCCAATAAAAATCACAGGTAAATCAGAACAAATTATCAGCAATATGATAAGCTGAAAGTGGCTGTGAATGTGTCTCTCCTTGTCAGTTAAAGAGGTACAACATTCTGGAAAAAGCTGTCAGTCATTCAATGTTATCTTTAATCATTCAAAATACCACTCAGCTTGTACCCTGATTAGATATATCAATCTAGTGAGTGAGTGCACTCAGCAATTTTCAAGCCATGTGGGGGTGGTCTGTAAATAATCGAGTCTGGACCAGACAATCCAGTGATCAACATGAGCGTCAATCTGCGCAATTGGGAACCGATGACATGTGACAACTAAGTCAGCAAGTCTGTCCACGTGATCCCGTTAGTCCCCTCTTACAACAAGCATGGTTGCCCTTTATGGCCAATATCAATCTAACAGTTATAGATCATCCGAACTACAGAAAGACAACATATCAGTTTCAAACCTTTTCCTTATTACAACATTTAGATCTTGACTGGAAATTGTGAAACTGTGAAACTTAGTTCTTCTTTACATTATTCCAACAAGTGAAATTCTTTTTTACTTATCGGGACAAATACTTGTAAATGTGATGCTTAAATCCATTCATCCACTCCTGGATGTCACTCCTCATTCATTTGATTCATCTTTCAAACTTACTTGATTTTATCCAGGTATTCTGTTGTGTTCTGATTGGCCATATTGGAAGGACTGATATGCAGTTTGAAGTCTGGTCCATAATATTCAAAGTAGTCATTATAGGGCAGCTCTGAAACATAAAAACACACAATGTAATTCTTATGAACTAAAGAACTGAAAACAAATCTAGTGTTTTTTATTCAAATGCTCAGTCTCACATACAATTAATTACACATTTAAATTTCCCTCAGCAAAATCATTCAGTTTTACGCTGCACTTAGCAATATTCCAGCCATATGGCGGTGTTCTGTAAAGAATCAAGTCTGGACCAGACAATCCAGTGATCAACATTATGAGCATCAATCTGTGCAATTGGGAACCAGTGACGTGTCAACCATATCAGTAAGCCTGACCACCCAATCCCGTTAGTCGCCTCTTACGACAAGCATAGTCACCTTTTATGGCAAGCATCAGTTGCTGAATGCCTTTTCTACCCCGGGACCGTCAGGGGTCAATTCTGATCATAAACACTGAAGACATTCCATAAAAAAGATACATTCAACATGTACCACTTTTACCACTATGAGTAATACAATAACACGCATACCATTAGCCATGTCGACTGCAAGGGCTATAGATGTCTCAAAAGTCCAGCAGCGGGCAACATTCCTGATAGTGTAGCCTCCTCCTCCTAGCAGTAGGACTGGCAGGTTCCACTTCTTCATGTACTCAACACACTTTCCGTGCCCTGCCAAACAATTCCACCAACATTAAACGAGAGCAACAGTAAGCTAAGTAACAGACTGGTTGAAAGAAAAACAATGAGATTGTCTTTCACAGCAAGTAAGGCAAACTGATATCAAGCTAGAGCTGTAAAGTGATAAGAATGAAGGGTAAGACTGTCCTAGCCGTGCTAGACCAACATATTATGTTTGACATAAAAGTGAACTTATTTTTACCCCAACTGTGGAAAAGAAATGTTGATCTGAGACATTGATCACTTTGATACAATCCACAAGCATGTGCTTAATGCTGACAAAGAAACAGGATAAACTACAGTTGTAACCCATGATGATAGGTTTCTGCAGTCTCGCCTGAACTGACTGCTCATGTCCCTTTTAGTTTTACTGCCTTGAAATTTAAGCACAGACATGAATATCACAGGTATGTCAGATACATGCAGTTACCTTTGAGGGTGAGGTTGAAGCATCCGAGTCGATCACCAGACAAAGAGTCTGCTCCACACTGCAGTACAATAGCACTGGGCTGGTACATCTCCATCACTTTCATGATCACCTTGCAGTGAAATAAGCATAGCATAAAGAAAGACTGAAAGTCATATACATGATGGACAATGAGTGTTAGCATGGTAACATTAACTTAACTCCCAGTTGAAATATATCCTACTATTTCGAATCATGGAAAAAAAAAACATTTCAAAAGTCCAACAAATTCAAGTTCAATATAAATATGTAAAAGTCTATTACTGTGGCACTTCAATTATTACTAATTTCTGACTACATTGATTCAATGGAAGCCATGGAAAGTACTTAACTTCATCAAACAGAAGATATAAACATACCGGTTTAAAAATACTTTCATATGACTCATCGTCGATTCCATCTCTGAGGGGGAAGTTCACAGCATAGTACTTCCCCTTACCAGCCCCAATGTCCTGCAGAGGAAGAACAGGGCTTTGTAAATACAGATTAATCAACTGGAAGAGATCAAATGACAAAACAAACTGTCAAGATATAAACCACACCCTGAAATTGCAAAGGACTATACCTGGAGAGGGAAAATAACAAGCTTAATACAAATATAAAATACCATCAGTTTTACATGCTTGTCTCTCTCTCTGAAATTTCTTAAGCCCGACATGAGAATTCAGTATGCCTGAAAGGGGTGGTTGGGAGAGCTTGACGTCACGAGTCAGGAAAAGTATTTAATATGAATTTTATTCAGAAAAATACATATATGTCCTTATCTTGACTCATACTTATTATGCTTACAGATCTGAAGGAATCTGAAGGTCAAGACAAGGATTCTGGATTCAGGATTCTGTTGACTGCCATAGAAGTATGTCCAGTACTCACCCCTTTCGGGAACTATAACACTATTAACAGCGGTAGTTCAATCCTGTTCTTCCAATATTCATCTGTCAGATGGGTGGGGGATAACATCCAGTCATGAAGCATTTGTTGACTGGAACGTGATGATATAATAGCACAGCTAGTGTTCTGCTAGTGTCTAATGCAACTGCGCAAGTCCTCTACTGCTTGACATGCATTAGATGAGCCTGTACAGTAAATGAGTTTGGGACAAGTAGGCGGGACAGGGAATGCAGATAAATCTGCTTGGTTGCTACAGATACATGAGATACATCAGAGATTAAGCAGGTGCAATACACACTGATCGTGGCGTGAACTCAATGTCATTTTTGTTTAACACATGTCCTGCAGACATGATTCGCACCAGGAAATTGAATTTTTAAAATTGGAGACGACAACCTGACGACAACTCATTTTTTCAAACGGAATGTTCTGGAGGGCATTCCCATATATGCAAACTGGGGTCATTTGTCAGGTCGTGGCTTATCTAATACGGGTTCATCAGTATGTCAAGATTTCTATCAAGACCAGTCACGCTCCTCCTTCATGTACAAGTATCTTCATTACAAGTACAGGGTTGTAATCACTCATGCTACTATTGCTAGCCTTTTCAAGATGTGCGTATAGACTCCCAACCATTATACTCTGCAGAGGGTCTCAACAAGTCACGTGATAAAAGAGTGAGTGAAACCCAGCACCTTTGTGGAACCATTAGTTGTTGTGCAACAAGTGGCCTAAATTGATGAATGCCAGTGATGTCCTCCGAGGCAATGTCCCATAGGAAGTGGTTGTCAAACACAGTATTTGATTTTCAAAAGCAGACTTCCATTATAGTTGTTTTCAAGCAGTTTCCATGCAGAGCAACTGTCGATGCCAAGGCTCTCACTTCGGGTGGAGTGGAAACTTGCGGGGCTTCAAATCCTGCTGCTCTGCAGGCCCTCTGCATAACAGCTTTCATCCACACTGAGATAGTGTTGCAGGATATTTCCATAGGTGTGTCTGTAGATAATGGGATGAATAGGTGCTTGAAACGTGGTCTCCTTGTTTTCATTCACTGGAAATACACTTTCAAAGCTATGACTGGGCATAATGATAAATCCTATGTATCGTATGGACCAGATAATGCCGGAATGTGGAATTATCTGTCTGGATGTCCGGACAGTTGATTTTTTTAGATGAAATCCCATCTCACTCCTAGAAGCACAATCTCACAATGACTAAAATCTGCGTTATTGGTCTTCCAGCTTGAACGAACGTAGCAAGGCAAGTAGTTCCGGTACATGAGTCACCTTGTTCCCTGTTTTCATGGTGATAACAGAGCTGTAGGCCGCCAAGTCTGTCGAAAGTGTAGAATCTTTCAGTCCTCCGGTATGTCATAGATGACATGAGTAGCCTGCTACTGTGGCCTTCGTTGCAGTGAAGCCTTTATTTCTGGCATATCTTTCAAACCACATCCATTTATCGTTGTATAAGGTGCAGGTAGATCTACGTTGAGCTAGGGTGAGTGCCTTCACCATTCTAGTAGGATATCCTTGATGTTTGAAGCAGGCTTTGATATGATCCAGACATGAAGCTGGAACAATTTCGGATTACCGAATGTTTCTTTGGAGGATGACGGGTACGTTCTTCAACCTGGCAGTCATGTTAGTTGTCCTAGTCCCTTGATGAGTAGTGGGAACAAATCTCTCAATGGCCACGAAGGCATGACCAAAATCAGCTGCACCCGCCTCATCTGTTTTATCTTTCTGGTGACTTTTGGCAGTAGTACTGGAGGGGGAACGCATAGACATTCAGCCTTTCCCATGAGATGCTGAGAGCATCTATTGCCCACGCTAACAGATCCAGCACTGGAGATACAAATGTTGGTATCTGCTTGTTGAAACATATGGCAAATAGATCTATTTGTAGAGATCCGAATGTCTGACTGATGAGTCTAAATGCCTCTCGATGTAGCATCT
This sequence comes from Haliotis asinina, assembly GCF_037392515.1. Taxonomy (NCBI): domain Eukaryota; kingdom Metazoa; phylum Mollusca; class Gastropoda; order Lepetellida; family Haliotidae; genus Haliotis; species Haliotis asinina. The sequence goes on along the minus strand of NC_090286.1, from coordinate 29,189,075 downwards.
ATTCCATTGAAGATGGTTGTAGAAAGCATGACCAATGGCCATGACGTTGTGAGCACCTGGGATGTGACATGCCTTTATGTGGACGTTCAAGTTGACAACAATGTCAGCTGTAGCAGAGTGTGAGATCATGTCAGTCCTTGCTTAGTTATGAGTGTTGGCTGAAAAGTTCTCAGCCTGAGTGGTTTTTCCCCACCAGGTAGAGACAGGTGTTTGCCACCAATGAGGAAAATCATTTAGTGAATCATAGACACAAGAACTACAAACGTACTAATAGTTTTATCTCAACTACAGCTCTTTTGGTAAACCTACCCTCTGAAATCATCAGAAATGGACAAAACTGAATACAGGGCAGTCATCAAGTACTTGCAAAAGAAAGGGATGTACCCAACACAGATACATGCTGACATGGTCTCCATTCTAGGGGATGATGCTCCTTCATTTTCCACAGTAAAGAAGTGGGCTGCAGAATTTAAGCGTGGCAAAGCCTTGATGATGACCCACGCTCAGGAAGGCCTTCAACAGCAACCACTCCAGAAAACATCACGCGAGTGCTCGATATGTTGATGGATGATCGACGATTGACTACTCGACATATTGCTAGTCTAGTGGACATCTCTCATGAGAGGGTTGAGCATATTATCACCAACGAATTAGGAATGACTAAAGTTTCTGGGTGCCAAAGCTCTTGACAGCAGAACAGAAACGTGTCAGGTTCCAGACGTCCCTTGACAATTTGCGTCGCTTTGAAGCAGATCCCGATGATTTTGTGGCACAATTTGTAACCATGGATGAGACCTGGATACATCTCATTCAACCAGAAACAAAACTACAGTCAAAACAGTGGAAGCATCCTGATTCACCAGCTCCGAAGAAAGCCAAGTCTGTTCCTTCAGCTGGAAAGGTGATGGCATCAGTCTTTTGGGATTCCAGGGGTATTCTGCTCATTGATTATCTTGAAAGAGGTCAAACTATCAACGGCAGATACTATGCTGATCTACTGAACCAGTTGCGAGAAGCAACCAAAGCCAAACGACGAGGGATGATCACTAAAGGCGTCCTCTTCCACCAAGACAATGCGCCTGTTCACAAATCGGTGGTGGCCATGTCAACAACCCGCGATTATGGCTTTGAACTCATTGACCATCCTCCTTATTCACCTGATTTGGCTCCTTCTGACTTCCACCTGTTCCCCAAAATGAAAAAGGAACTCGCCGGTCACCATTTTGCAAGTAATGATGACGTCATTTCCGCTGTGACTGATTTTTTTAAGGGTAGCTGAAGAAGATTTCTTCCTGACCGGGATTCGGGTCTTGAAGCATCGCTGGCAAAAGTGTGTGAACTTGGAAGGGGACTTATGTAGAAAAAAATAAATTACAAACGTGGACTTTCTAACTTTTTTTCACAGTGAGGCTTAGAACTTTTCAGCCAACCCTCGTATATAGAACACTACTGTAGAGTTGTTGGTGTGTACCATCAGTAGTTTGTTCCTCAATGCTGTCGACCAATGACGTACTGTGTTGATTACAGCTTTCACCACCAAGTGGTTGATATACAGAATGTGTTCGTTGCTCATCCAGATTCCTGTTGCCACCTCGTTGTCCAGGTCAGTACCCCAACCTTGTAGCGTAGAGGTGGTTGTTATAAACCAGCTCTTGCAAATACGTCCCTGTGCAGACATTCAGTTGGTGAGCCCACCATAACAGATATGGTCTGAAGTTGTCCAGCAGCACTATCCGATCCAAGGTGTTAAGGTGCTGAATCAGAACCATTGCAATGTTGTAAATCTGTCTGGTCAACTCCTGCTCCAAAGTGAGCAGATCAAGTACAAACTGCCACTGTCGTGGTGATCCTCAGACATGACAATGTGGTTCAACAGAGGCAGGAATCGAATCCCTAGAAATTGAAGATCCTGCTGAGGTTCTATTTCTGACTTCCGTAGATTCACAAGCCATCCGAGTTCAGTTAGCAGTCTGAAGGTGAAATCAGGCCATAACTGTGGTCTGAGTTGACTTGTCTCATGATGAGCTTGAATGCAGTCGTTCAGGTAAAAGGTGCTGCAAAGTCCTTGCCGATGTAGGTAGGTGAGGTTGGGCTTGGTGACCTGAGTCACCAGGGCGTAAAATACTCCAAATGGTAGAACCATCCACTAGTAGTTCTAACCGTTGAATAGGAAGCACAGATATTTCCTGGAGTCCAGATGTATCAGAAGATGTCTTGTAGATCGATGCTGGCTAGACAACCCGCTGGACGGATGAGATGCTGCAGCTGTGGTGGATGGATCATTCTGAACTGTTTTTGTTTTAGTAGATAATCCTTGTTGAACTCCTTTGTGTTGTAGATGAGTTGAAACTTTTCCTTGGGAGTTCCTTGGGTACTAGATAATATGGGGAGTAGAATCCTGGTGTTAAATGGTTCAGATGTAGTTCTTTCGATTCACATGTAGTTCCTGTCTCTAGTAAAGATGATATGGCATCAGCTACCTTGTCTTGTTGATCCCTGGCGTACATGAAGAGTTGCTGGGTCTCTTGTGAGTGCTGGTGTAGCCTTTATCAGTACCTTGTAGTATGCTCATGAAATATAAGCAAAACCTTATCATTGTATCAGGAACCAAAGTGCCTCATCCTCATCGGGTGATGAAGGGGAGAGTGACAAATATGACTTGTCATGTGATGATATTGGCGGGTAAAGGAGGCTTCCGGTGAGTGAGTGCAATACACGTTCATTTCAATTACAATGGAACTTCAAGGGATTTCAAGTGTTCCGCTATCTTCGCATAGAGGGATGAGATAAGCATAATAAGCTTTAGTCAGGATAAGCAAAATTACTCCTCTTTATCAATGTATTTTAAATCACAGGCACCCAATACTAGAATCTTTAAATTTACTAGAATCCTACATGGATAAAAAGGCAATTGAGAGAGGTAGCATACCCTGAGATCTCCAGTGCCAGGGAAGTATTCACCGTACTTATGGAATGATACAGTCATGACACGGTCTGTTGTGTAGAAAGCTTCCTCTACACCATCACCATGATGAATGTCAATGTCGACATACAACACACGCTGATGGTACCTGAAAATACAGAAATAGTTGAATATCCCAAGGCAGATCTTCACAAATTCCTGAGGAGATACTAAAGATCTTTACAATGACCGTCTCATTCTACCATATTATGCTGAATTATCAGAATGTTGAATAGCTCCTTGATAATGCTGAAACTACATGCCACACATGAGAACACAGAAGATGAATAGTAAAAACTTGTAGTCATACACACATGCTTATGTGAAACCTTCAGTTCCATGTATTGTTTCTTGATAATATCTAACAACAGTTTTAAACCTGTTACGATGAACCAACCCAAAGGAATGGAAAGAGCATTTAACTCACTTGAGAAGTTCCAAGATAGCCAAGACAATGTCATTAACGTAACAGAAGCCAGAGGCCTCTGATTTCTTGGCATGGTGAAGACCCCCTGCCCAGTTGACAGCAATATCAGCTGCCTGTTTATTTAGTTTGACGGCACCAGCTACAGAGCCTCCAGTAGATAGCTGGCAGAACTCATACATCCCATCAAACACTGGACAATCTTCACCAACATTGACTGCAACAGACAGACAGCAATATGTCAGCACATAAAATATTAGTATGTGTACAACTCATATTTTGTTTCACCCAGAGAGACAAAAAAAATATACGTCCAGGGCTCCAGATAAATACCTCAGTCAAAATTCTACACCACTGACTGTACACCATTGCTGTGATGTGTACCTGCTACGCTTTCTAAATTATTTCCATATGGACATTTTTTATCCATACATACAACAATACTGCCCTGTTTTATTGTTTATTGACCTATAAGGCTATTTGCACAAGAGTAGCAATGTTGTGGTGTACATATGAAACAAAACACAAGATCACTGCAACTCCATTAAATTGCCCTCAGTACTCAGTTATTGAAAAAAAATAAGAAGTATGTACTCAAAATGTTGGAAAATTATCTGGAGCCCTGCATATCCTTCAGTTTGGAGAGTAAAAGAATTAGAAGCACATTTGACAATTGTTAACAATAACACTGTCACAGCTAAACATTCCGTTGACTCCAGTTATGGGGTGAAACAACCTTTTTGGAATGGTGAAAAAAAGATATATGAAAAGTATCATTAAAGTTCATTAATGCTCTAACATATAACAAAACTACTAAAACAAGGAAATCTTTGCCAGACTTACATCGCTGCATCTGTTTGTTGTATTCTGACATGTTGTCTGGACGAATGCTCCGTAAAAACTTGATGTAATCATCACTGTGGAATTTGGTCATTTCTTCAGCTGTAGCTTTGTGTGGCCTCTGTTAATAAGGGTAAAACTGTTTTATCTTTGATAGAGTGTACATCTAAGAAGTGTTCTGGGTGTTCATTCAATACACATGAACACGTCAACTTCATTTAAGGAGGAAATCAAAAGAGTTGAGCATGTGTAAATAACATGCTTAAAAATCAAAGGAGCCCTATTACACAACATCACAGAAATAGAACCTTGGTTCATGGATCCAGGCATCGCAAAGGGATGCAACTCTTAACAACAAATTGTGGCACCTTAAACAATTTCAAATGACCATCAAACCGATCGCTTCAGTTACTTTAATCAGTTACTGTGCTTGTTCTTTCCAGCATTTAATTCTGATCATGTTCAGCTCAGCTGACACCGATGCATAATTTCACATCTACTCACATAAATCTCCATCTTCCTGTACAGTCCATAGTTGAGAATAAGATTGTGTGTCATTCGTATTCTGTGGGGCTTCATGGGGTGACCCTGTCCATAGTAGTAGTTTCCAATGTCACCTGAAATATTTATTATTGTCAAGAATTTCCAAAATGAATATGAAATGTATTTTCCAAACAAAGATATCATGTGTAAGCTGTAATGTTTACGTTCAAAATTAAGCATGAAAGTCCTTGTGGTAATCCAAACGCTTCACAATTAAGGGCATCCAAGACTCTGATACCACTGGTGCATGGCTCAAGGGTCAATAGACAGACCCATACACTGTCCACCACGATGCAGAAAACCTGCATATTTGACACACAAATTACCTCAAATATGCAGTAAATTCAGAAGCTTGCACCATTGCTGACACAATCCTTTGTTCAGATAATCTAAACTTCTAAAACTAAATGTTTGGCAGTTAACTGCTCAGTGCTGATCTTATCTGCATTACCTTGTTCTTCATTGCTGTTAACAATCACAGTTGACATCTTGGTGAAAGTTCCAAACTGCTGAAGTTGTCTCTCAAAACTATGTCCCTGAACCCCTCTCATGACACCAGGGAATCATTATGACTCCTAAATTTTTATGTCTGGGGGAAACACTGTCCACAATGATTATTTAAATCACAGGCAGTACATTAAATTTAACAGCAAACTGGAATGCTATGGAATTTGTGCTTCAAGGCTTATGGGCTTTCTTTCACCCTCAATACAAACCATCAGCATTAATTTGATGAATTTTATCATGATGATTGTCATGATGCTATCCAAATATTTAAAATTAAAATGATTATTTATACAATCCTTCATTTCCCATAACTTGTATACTTTAAATGACACCATAAACCATTTTATCGCCAACAATGTAGCTTATGATGTTATGGAAAACAACTTTCTGTTCATTAGATACAGCCACTTTTTCGTGTGGATTACAATATTTTTGGTTGCTTTACTATTTAATCCTGCTGCTTACTGGCTCCAAGGCCCATGCTATACTCCCCACCTGGCCTTACCCAGTTATGTGCCACTTGTTACTCAATTACATGCTGCTGTTCATGCTAGTCTGATGTTTGTCACAACACACCATGTACATACACTTTTCATCACAATGTCACTTTTAGCTTGAAAACAGTGTAAGAATCTACATCAAAACCTCACTCGCTGCCATTAAAGTATTTTTGTAAAAACAGCAACATAACAAAATACGGAGGATGACTTCATAATCCATAACTATGCCTAATTTCAAGTGGCACTGCACATTAGGAAATATTACAATGTCAACAATACAATGTCTCCAACACCATCATGACCATTACACATAATTATGATGGGTTAACAACATTATCTCGAATAGTGTCTGACCCTCTGACAAATCCAGCAGATTTGCCAACAGTCAGACAGAAGTCCCCAACCTGCTGGTCCCAGTGTCTCACTGAATATATCACAATAACTTTGTCTGAAGTTGTCATTTCTGGTATGTGACACTTGTTTACTGTTTATAAATTTATGTTATTAATGTCTGTCATTATGTAATGTTAATAATTTCAATGCCAATTATGAGAAGTTTTAAATCTGAAATGTGTGTTTAATTTTATTCTGTGGGTCCTGTGAATTTTCAGTGGGTCAGACAGACATCTGAAACTTGCAGGACCTGATGTCCTGTTACTTTGAAACACCATTCGTGAACAGTGCATTATTTACATTTTATTACTAATTTACAAAATGTGGTTAAACTGAATAAGACAACTATAAAAGTGAAGGTGAATACCAGAAATATGAAACCCTATTCCGGTTCCTTATTAGACTTGTCATTGATACATTGTTTTAGTTTTACATGGACAAATACAAAATTATATACAGGGAATGATCAATCATCATTAATTTAACTATTAAACAGTATGTTTCAATAGAATCATTTCATTTCTTCATCTGAAGCAACTTGATCAAAATTACTGATCTGTAGGCCTAACCTCATTTTAAACACCATCATGCTATCATGACCTTAGCTTTTCATTAACATCACCTAAGTAGGCCTATTCATTAAATTACACACATCTCTGATAATCATCTTAATCAGTCATGCACATCTTGCAGTGGTAAGATGTGATTTGCAGGACCAATGATCACTTTTCTTGGTACACCAACATAATAGTAACACTGGTGTTCCATAGTTTTCCCAAATACATTTTTTTATGCCTAAAACGCGTTATATAGCTAAACAGTCGCGATGGCTTCATGAAACAACTCCAATAATTCATATCCGTAACCATACAGTGACATATATAATAATCGTGGGACGTTTTGGATGCCAATACAAAATTCCAAATTGAACCGCCATAATTCGGAAAACGGGGCTTCCATACTTTTTGCGCGTGTGTCGTAGCAATGTTTTCCTACTAAGTTTTAATGCAGAGTAAATAGGAAAGTTGAAAATTTAATGACTACACAAAAAATCAAAACGAATATGTGCCTATAAATATGTCGTGAAATCTACGTTTCTGTATAAAACAACAATAATAATACTTTTTCTTTGAAATGACAACACAGACCGGCATGGGAAGTTTCCTCAGAGGCGCTGACCGACAAAGGGAATGAGTGCTTATTTAAAAACCATCGCGCAGAAACTTCCTAAAATTTGCAGATTACTAAAATAACTTGTGAAAAATCACTTACCGTCATAATAATAGCAGACTTTTTTCTTGTGAGTTTGAGAAGCCATCGTTTGTGTGCGCCCAAAACAAATCCACTTTATGCTAATGCTGAAAAACTCCGCCACCTAGCGGGGATTCCCTCTACAACTTATTATCTCCCCCTTATTACTTTGTGTGGTGAGATGGCCATTACACGCTCGTTGACTCCTTTTATCTACCACTGGATATTGTATGTCCCAAACTACCGATGCACCATCACAGCTGCATTATTGCATTTACACCATAAATTAAATTTCTCTTTGGTTAGATAATATTGACATTTCCAATTAAACAACAATACAAACATCACTGAGTGGTTTTTCGTTTAAGAATATTGACTTATGAATATTTGTCCTGTAAGAACAGTAACTATATGGAGTTAATGGTGGTAGTCTAATCATGGCAACGATGGCACAACGAAAGGGAACTTCATGTCCCAAATTGCCAACATCCGATGCAATCATCTCTCCACCTCGCTATCAATACCTACCATGTTATAAATGAGAGAGAAAAAGTATGTAACATGTACTACAGTAAGCAGGAGAGAGATTTTCTAGGGGGAAAATCTCGTTGTTTTAAGCAAAACTGTTAATTGTTGTCATTGATCTGCTTCATTTGCATTCTAGAAGTAGGTGATACTATGTGTGATTGACCACTTTATTAGTTTGTGATGCGATGTTTTGGTACTGCAGTGTAGGTTCATATCGTTCCCAAGTGTGAAATTGTGGCGTTAAACATTTCAGAACGCTCGCTGCTGACGATGATATTTTACGTGCGCCTTCCCACACGATGCGTATTCTGCATAGGTAAAGGCTCTATAACCATGGTTGTGCAGATTATCCCGACTATAAATTAGCGAGCGAGTGCGGTTTTCGTCGTTTTTAGCAGTATTCCAGCAGTATCACATCGGGAGACACCAGAATGGTCTTTACACATTGTACCCATGCGGGGAATCGAATTCGGTACTTAGGCGTGACGAGCGAACACTCTACCCACAAGGCTACCCCAGTCCTCTTTACAGCTATGAGCAGACATAGCTACATCCAACTGGGGATATTGTAGACAGCATGATGGTATGCATGTAATTGTTTAAAAACAAGACCAGTGGATATTAGTAACTAATACTTCACTGCAATTACATGTTTTCAATTTGTGACCCTATAGTTATGTATATGCCTGTTTGGATTGCATGTATAAATGTATAACCTGTTTACTTATAGAATACTGTTCTTATTTATATGTATGTGGTATAGGAAATTGTATACCTAACAGAATATTGTTACTGTAAATAACGACCTATTTACAATGTGTCACACCATCAAGTAATCTTTGAAACGTCGCATCATCATATATTTTCAAAGTTGTCATCCAGAATGTATCCAGACTTTATACACCATTAAAAAAACAGGGGATGTTCCATTTTCCTAGCATCTCACAAGCAAATGCCAGTGCAATGAGAAAAAGTAATTAACTACCGTGCAAATAAAACTAAAATCACCTGATGTTATGGCCCATAACGAAGACTTCGGGACATACATAGTAGTAATATTGTTTATTATACAAAATATAACCATTTACCAACAATGGAACAGAATCACCAATGTCCGGTCGATAGTTTACATGTCACTCAATCAAGCACAGGAGACGTGGGGTCAAAATGACACATTGCCCAATCACAAATCATTAACAATAGGTGTTTCAGGTCACATTATGGAACTGTCCAAGCATTCAGTCGCGTGTGTGATGACCTCTTGAATCGATAGTGCCAACAAAGTCTTCTCATGCTTGGGTGACGTTAGCTACCGGATGACGTCAGCAGAAATTCGGCACCACAGATCCAAGAGACCTTATTCCAGCTGATGTCGATTTACTAGTGGAGGTTGCCGTTGTCTCAACTGTCTATCAAGATCATCCCAGAGAAGCTCTATCGGATTCATATCCAGAGATACTCTGTCTCACAGTCCCTGGGCCACATTGATTTGCCCACTGCCGAGCCTTCACTGCAGTGCTAAAGCCGTAAATGAAGCAAGACTAGATTTCCTCAGGTTCTGAATCTCTGGTCTCCCTTGGAAGATTGTTTGTTACTATAGAAATTATATATATCCAGAGACTAAGCCTTAGTCTAATCCAGAGATTGTGCTGACCTGGGCAATACGTTGACGTTCAGGTTGTTGATGCAGTTTTGTCCAAGCTTATCAGTCTACGGAGACGTGCATTGCCCTGTTGCAAGATGAAACCCCTCAACTGTTGACGCACAGATTGTAACACAAGACTAGTGGTCTCAAGATTATGTTTGTGCCTTTGAGCATTCAAATGTCTTTGATGAACACAAGTCCCACCCTATACTATGCAACAACCAGAAGGATGTACATCTCGTACACAGTTTGTCGTGAGTCGCTCAACCCTGTGTCTGTAAACACGAACTCGCCCATCGTTTCGGAACAAGTTGCATCGGTTATTTTTGATACCGCATGGTTGCACTGTTCCACATCTGTATTTAAGCAACAATTGTGCACGGTTGTTTTCAGCAAATTCCCCTCAGTGTTTGGGGATTTTTTCATACCGGCATGAAATTCACTAATCACGGCCGATCGAGTAGTAAATGCATTGCTATGCTATATATTAAGAAGTCTAGACGATGACTGGATCGATATAAACGTATAAAAACATCATAACTTGGCTGGTTGGGTGGTTGTTTAACGCACAACTCAGACATATTCCAGATATATGACGGCGGTCCGTTAATTGTCGAGCCGGGACCAGACAATCCACTTATCAACCGTATGAGCATCGAACTACGTGTACACTACTCTGATATATGATATCTCGTGTCAACTAAGTCAGCGCGTTTGACCAGCCGATCATGTTAGTCGGTTAGCTTGGTTACTGAATACCCATTCTAAGTCGGATCTTCACGAGACATAACTAACCAGTGTGGTAACACATTGTACACAACCAGTGTCCTCGGCGTGATGAGTGAACGCCTTACCCACTGGGCTATCCCACCACCCCCTTTGTGGCTTGAGGTAATATCGGGTTCCATTCGATGACTTGTAACAGCAGTTACAAGAGCACATGTAAAATATAGGCTAAATCGAATACAAACGTATCCCTATAGCTAAAATAATAAAAGAAAGGGTTGTGTTCCAGTGATGCAATGAACAAGAAAAGATAAAACGCATGTCAGCATAAAGGTTGCATTAGGTTAAGAAAGGATGAAAGGATGAAAAACTGTTTATATACAAGACCATCTCCATGCCCATATACGAGAGATTCTGTTGATTTTTCTGCTTGTACGTACTGCTCTCTTGCGGATCAGGGTTAGAGGCTGCCTTGACAACCCACGTGTAGCTAGGAGCTACTGACGGGATCGGCTGGTCATGCTCGCTGACATGAATGATGAATGCATGTCATCTTATGTCATTTGGTAGATTGTCTGACTCGATCATATCCAGACCGCCGTCTTCGAGCTGCAATACTGCTTGGCGGAGCGTAAACTACATGGAAATTAAACTATTTAATCACGAGGATGCAAGTTGGATGTTATTAATATTTTGTGTTCACTTGTGCAGGTTGATTGTACACTTCGTGAACGTTCACTACGAGGCAGAAAAATATAAATACAAATTTCATAGAAGAGTAATAAATTTCGTCATTCAAGTGTTTGAGAGGCTTCTATTTCGTCAATGTAAAATAAAATAAAACGCGACGCTTTTTCTTAAATTATTAAATTATTTAATTATTTAATCGATGCTAGTATTATGATCTAAATTATATTTAAACGATGCTAAATATATTTATCAACACGAAGATTCACATACATCCACATTGTTCCAGTGTGTCGCATCTCAGTTTTGGGAATGGTATATTTAGCACTTGATAGGATCACTGGTTCCGACTCTTGCACCGGTCTGAAATAAAACTGGGTGTGTGGTATGTGCATCTTTGCGCTGTAGGCTGTATAAGTTATGTTCTACCTTGTACACAAAACTTGTGCCAGGAAAACCTGAAGTGCTGCTGGTTTTACAAGTGTTTTAACGAACTGGTTAAACTCGTGCTTGTCTCTGATGTAGTCGTGGCGGGGTAGCTAAGTGGTTAAAGCGTTCGCTCGTCACGCCGTAGACCCGGGTTTGTTTCTCTACATGGGTACAATATGTGAATCCCATGTCTGGTTTCCCCCACAGTGATATGACTGGAGTATTGCTGTAAGCGGCGTAAAAACAAACTCACTCACCCTGGTGAAGTTAAACCAAGGATGGTCATCAAGGCGGAATCGCACTTTGGACCATGTGACCATGGCTCGATTTACAAGGTATGCAGCGACGCATAGCGATTTGCAGTGTCTAGGACGGCTTGTTGAATTGTACTTTTCCTGGACATCGGACCACGGTCTACAAAGCGCCTGTGTTCCAGAAGTGAAGGTCAATTATTTGTTTGAAGCGTACGTACAATATCAGTTATCCCACCGGCACATTTCGTGGTTATTTTCTGATTTTAGGAATTGGATTTGAAAGAACTATAAATAAATTACACAAGTGCTGCTGTCCCGTCAACCTTTACATATACATGTAGGTTTATCATTTTCATAAATCTCGCCGTAGAAACATTCCTTAAATGTTATTAACGGAGGGAAAATATGATAATGGATCGCATAATCGCATATACGAACACTGACTTTAGGTTAGTCGGACCCCTAAAACCCGCATGTCAACCACTAGCTTTCAGTCGTTGGGTGTTAAAGTTGAGTGTGACATTATAACAATTTTATTTACTTTTGAGCGTTTCTTGGACTACAGGGACCCGTTTCACAAAACTCTCGTAAACCAAAGATCTCTTTTCTCGTAGCACTTGTACCTGGTTTACCGTGACAGAGGAGGTGCAAATGCTACGACAAACGATACGAGATCTTAGACTTACGAGAGTTTTGTGAAACGGGCCAAAGTACTGCCCCACTACGAACTGTACGTGATACACGTCGTCTCAGTTTGTTCAAAATTGCCTCTGCTCACTCAGCACAAAATGGGTACCCGGTGGGATAACGAAGTAATCTTTTAGCACCTCACATGCTGCTTATCCGGGGCAATAATGCGTTGTGTTGTGCTTTGATTGTTAACGCTGTAAGCATTCACCTAATGAATAGATCTTAGCGCAATATAAATGCACATATCGATATTACTAGAATAAAGTGGATTTTTTAGCAGTGTAAAACATAATGTGGTCTGCTTGGTTCTAACAGTGAAATTAACGTAAACACAGCATAATCTGATTCCCCAAAATGAATAATGTTCTCAAGGACGTCTGTTGAAAATGTAAGGGGGAACAGCTATGCATGGATGATGAAAAGTCTTACGCGACTACGAGTTATCTGCCCTTAGCTCTACAAACCTCGCCGTTAGAGCGGGAAAGCGTGGGCCACCTACTCGTTGTAACGCGACTGACAGCTCAATGAAAACAGCAGCCTTCTCTCTTCGGCATGACACCGACTAGTTTAGTCTCAGTGGTTATTGCTTGAGGATACTTGTTATTGTTGCAGCGCTGCGGGTAAGTCGTTTTAATGAGTCTTTATCATCTAACGACATTGTTATTGTGTATATATTTCAGAATATTGATAAATTTGCCAGTGACATGACAGGAATCACGAGAATTAGAAGGTTCGCTTTGCTATCTTCCATAGCATTTGAACAGGCAAGCAAAGATCGATTTTTGAATGGAACCATGCATTGTCATTCCATCATTGCTGTGTCGTGCGCGTGGCCCACTTGCTGCACGCGCATTTCGTTGCATGGTTGAAAACTGCCATTGTCTGTGAGTTTTTTTTTCACCCTTGCCCCTCTTCTTCTCACACCTCGTCGCATCAAAACACGTTAGCCTATATTATGTATGCTCAATAACCTCAGGGACACAGGCTGGCATGGGAAATGTTGACTTCGAGTGAAATTGGTTATTGGGAAGGTCGGTTTGGGACGATATTTTCAGGAATAAATGCCAAAAATACTGTTGGATAATGGATCAATGCTGAAAAATGCACACTGGTTCCAGACACAAAAATAGTAGGTGAAATTACAGAATCCATATTCATACTCCCAGTCAATGGCAATATTTAATGGAAATGGTTATGGATTTAGGATTAGCGCTGTGTACTGCATTTCAATTAGGACAATAGCATTAATTACAGTTACTGGACAGGATGTGAAATTAATGCTCATCCATAATTCTGGAACCAGTAAAATTCAGGAAGGACTGCATCGCAACATTTCGTTATGGATAATCAGTTTTACAGTTAGGTAGAGACAGCTTGATCTGTAGCATATCTTTTTGGAAAATAAGACTGGTGAAAATGTATGTTTGTTTCTAACCCAGTTTCAGTACAAAAACAGTATTTTCTTGCAAATTTGTAGATGTCAAGGTCTTCAATCTTAACATTATTCATGACATAGATATTTCATATTTTCAATTAATTCAGTGTATGATAGGGAAATTCTTTTTGTACGGTGGTGCGCCTTTGTGAGATATATACCATGGGAATGTATGCCATGAAATATATATATATATATATAATATTTCAGCATAGATACTTGTATGACTAACGCATAGTATACTTGTTACAAGTATACAGCAGGACTATGCACATTCTCATTCAAGCGTGAATAAGCACCCATAACCTTGTTAAGCAATCGCATTCAAGGATATGGTAGGCTATACACATAGTGTGATCTGTTTATGAGAGCTTTGTAAAGTTAACACCACCAAATGGTCTGTCAATGGTTACTTGTGAAACAGGAGGCATTGTCCATTGGCATGCCTCAACGACTTGACCACCATGAGTGGACAATCTGCGATACACTTGAACACACTATCGTTATCATAACATTTGATAAGAGAATGTGCTCTTTGGGGCATATGTGGTCTGTGAATACATGTATCAAAAGCAACTTGTCTTATTCTTATAAGGCTGTAAAAATGTATCCTGTTTCTGGTGTTAAGTGAAGCGTAGTGTACGTTTTCAAACCTGTATAACATGTCCATGAGATGAGTCAGTATTAGGTTTGCTCGTTTAGTATTTGCAGAAGAGAGACTCATCTGTCAAAGGAGCCACATTTGGCTGTATATTCTAGAAACCTATGATGGGATCAAATATTTGTTTGCTCTGATTGTCCCTGTGGCAAGTCAGCATGATAACCATTAAGGTTAGCTTATAGATATTGATCATAGAAATTGTTAATCACAAATTAAATATTGATTGGTTATTGATAAATATTGGAGAAACTTTGAGCAACCATGTAATGAAGTACACAAAATCAACATGTTACATATCACAAGTTAGAGGTCATGCATTTATCTGACATGGAGGGGTGATGGGTTAGTCGTGTGGTTAAAGCATTTGCTCAAAGGCCCGTGTTCAATTCCCCACATGGGTACAATGTATAAGGACCATTTCCAGTGTGCCCCACCATGATTTTGCTGGAATATTGCTAAAATCGTCGTAAAACCAAACTCATTTACTCACTCACTAGAACATGGATTGCCAATAGCATTTTGACCATAATTTATGAGTTTGATAAGTTGCCAATGTTTTGCAATGCCATTAAAGATATTTCATGATAAAAAAAAAAAAAAAAAAAAAAAAAAAAATTATGAGTTGTGAATGAAGAGATAATTTGACTTTTGTAAATTTGTATTAAATATTTATTTCTTCACAACAGCTTAAGTAATATATTATGGCTTAGACAGTTGTCATTTTGATAACTGATAATAATGTTGTTCATTAGCACTGTTGCCAATTATTGATTTTTAGCTGGTCGTAATCCTTATGTATGGAGGTGGGGTTACCCTAGTTGTGAAAGCATTCGCTCTTCACACTAAAGACCCAGGTTCAGTTAACCACATGGGTGAAATGTGTGAAGCCCATTTCTTGCATAAAACTAAACTTGCTCACTAATACCCATGCCAGTCCTAACACCCTTAGTATTCCTTAGACCTGCACGACTTGCGTCTTTCTGCTCTCTTCAGACTGACACATGATAAACATTAATACTGATCAAAGTGGCGTAAACCAACTTGCGTACTCTAATACTGTTACAGTCCAGGGCCCTTTAACATTTTGATATTTAAGGTTAAGACAAAGAACCCTTGACTTTCATGCTTTATTTAACCGATGCATGTGCACTATATCTAGTCATTGGAATGTGACCAGTCTATCATTGTATTTTCTGCATGCTGACTTTTCGGTTAGGTTTTGATATTATCAGTTCAATTTTGTTCAAAATCTGTCTCATGAGGTATAATGAGCATATTGTCATGGTTTCAGTATTCTGTGATGTTTTTGCATGATAACCTCAATATCAATGAAAATCTACTGCCAAGCTTCCAGCTTACCGTATGACAATTAATTAGAAACCTTTGCATAGATGCGTTAGTGAAATATTTTCCAGATAATATGTTCACATATTAATATTTTTAAAATTTCAACACAGAATGCTTTTGAAAACCATATAAGTGGAAACACACTATTTAATTGGCCCTACCATGTCTATATCAGTTTACAAGCTGTAAGCCCAGCTGAAGTGGAAGCAGGTGTTTGCGCTGCAAGTACAATGACCTACTACATAGTTATGCCTTGCTACCAAAGTGTTTACGAAATTTGATGTGTCTCTAATACTGGTATGTGTTAGTGCAATGACTCATGAGCTGTCACTCACACAGATATGTCAAATTCTCCATTACCCAAGGTAGTTTGACACTGGAGTAAAGCCTGGTCCTGCTTGGTTTGTTCTGGTCCCATGCTGTGAGTAGCTATCAGCAGGCTTATCGCAGTGATGAAGGGATATTAGCTGGGAAGGCTTCCTTTACTCGGCATAACCAAGGATGATTGTAAACATTCGTATTGCTTGTTGGTGCCATATGTGATATAATATGATAGGTATATTCAATGTTTGTTCGTAAGTAAAATAGTTGTAATTATCTGAAAGTAAAGAAATCTAATGCTTTTTTTTTGTTTTTTCTTGATGGGCCAGAGGGGTAGCCTAGTGGTTAAAGTGTTCACTTGTCACGCTGATTTCCGAAATGGGTACAGTGTGTGAAGTCCTGTTTCCTGCTGTGATGTTGCTAGGATATTACTAAAGGTGGAGTAAAATCATACTCACTCACTCTATTTTTTTCTGATGAATGCACTTTAGTAATGTTATGTTGTCATTCATAAGTGCTAGTGTTGTGAATTGGTTGAAATCTCAAAACTGATCATTACCAACAGTCATTGAAAAAATATGCAGATAAGTGTAACTTGGTTCTCTGTTGTTGTTTTTGTTTTATTTCTAAACACTACAAGTTGTATTTGCAAGTTTGGCATTCAGTGTGAACTGATCCTGCTTGCTGACAAATTATAGGTTAAAATTAGGAAATATGTTATCTTTTCTCAGAATTCATATTTGTATTTTGAGGTTTTCAGTGCAAGAAAATATATATGAGTAATGTACTTATGAACTTATGCACATGCACAGACAGACAGACAGAGAAAGCGAGAGAGAGAGCACAATTCCTTAATTCCAACCAGGGAACCTTTTATGGCATTTGCTGCAGCCTTCAGCTGATTGTCAGTCTGAGCTGGAATAGATAATATTCTGAAGTAGTCAGTTCTTGAGCTGTTTAGCTGTTATTGTGTAATAGATGCAGTTGTTTAACAACACGGACATTTATTATCATACCGTTTTGGTTGATGATGTGAACAGTCTTTACTTATGAAGACAAGCATTATTGCTCTTGAAGCTTGGCAAAATTGTGAGATATTTTAGTGCCATTTTATTAGTTTGAGTCACATGTCTTTCATTTTATGTCTCCATGAAAATTACTTGGCATCTGGAAAATACCACCTAGTGTCTGATTATTGCATATGTCTGCATATGTGTTTATGATAGTATGTAGATGTGTGTATGTGTATGTCAAATATGTAGGTGTATATTTATGTAATGCATTGTTAAACATTGAAGGGGGCCTAGTGGTCTGTAGTGTGTGATGCTTGAGTCTAGGAACCCCTAAATATTTATCATTATACATTGGGGTCATAGATGTGCTCTGTGGCTTTCATGCTTAATTGTGAATATATACTGTTCAAAATAAGTTAAAGAGAACCTGAATTTTACCTATGGCTATAGTGAATATGTCATGTCATGAATTAGAAATACGGTTCACATTTGTAGACATTTGCTGGTATTTAAATTACTGTATAATTGTGTGAACACTTGATGAAATTATGATTGGTTGGTTGGTTGGTTGTCTGTTGTTTGTCATCAGTATAACAGCTGTATGGCTGTCGTCTATAAATACTTTAGTCTGGACCAGACAATCCAGTGATCAACAGCATAAGCATAATCTATATAATTGGGATATTATGACGTGTCACCCAAGTCTCTCTCTCTCTCTCTCTCTCACACACACTCTCTCTTTCTCTCACACACGCACACACAGAAAGAGATAGAGAGAAAGCTGTTAATTTTGTCTTTGCATATTATTAAGCAGAGCTTGCAGGGATAAAGAGTTACCGTGTAAACCAACCACTACAAGATCTACATTGAGTTTTCCTCAGTGCAACATTTCAACACATCTGACCATTCTTTCCGCTGTTGTATAATGTTAATTTGTCAGCCTTGCTTAACTTCAAGATGTGTTGTACCTATGTAAAGAGATGTCATACTGCCTCCAGCCATATTCAAAAGGTGATAATAACCAAAGCTCTATTCAGATCGATCACCAGTGTTAAATGTGTTAAACTCCCTTCACTGCTTTCATAGTAGATAACACAGATAGCTTAGGCCTCATATTATGTACCTTGGATTAACAGTTCTCACCTGAAATATTTGTCTTGATTATTATACAGGTGAGACTGAAGGCAAATGTGATATGTAGATAGCGAGAGTGTTTGTACCGGTCACTGAAAGTGTGGAAAATAGACCTGTTTATGTACGAGTATCATAATTCAATCGATCCTGTGAATGATAAATATATGTGCATGCCTAGCGGTAGGCCAAGTGGAGTAAATGTGCACTCTTACAGGTCAAGTTCAAAGGTTATCTAAATCGTAAAAAGTAAGTACCAGAGTAGCTGTGGGATTCAATTCATTTCGGAGTTACTATCATGCCTGCAATATTAGTTGTTAATGATGATTTTGTTTTAACAAGATTTCAAGTGAAGATGTAATCAAAGAACATTTTATTAAAATCTACTAATTGTGTCACTGATGTTTGTCACCTGTGTTTAAGTGATGTTTATCACCTACAGTTAAGTGCTCATACCTGTTTCTTTCTTCCTATTGAAAGCTAACAAAGGTAAAGAAAGCTTGCTTATTACAATGCCCTTTAAAGCTGACACAACAAAGTTATATTAAGTGAAAATTTTGAAAATGAATCAAATTATAAATATACATATACTTGGCATAGTAATTTCTCCAGTAAACACTGGGCTTCAATAAAATGACCTAGTTTTCCTTCTCTGATTTCAGAAGGTATTTTTCCGATTTTTTTCCAAACTGTTATAAAGCAAAGTGCTCATACTACAGAGGACATAATGAGTTACCTTATCAGCGTAGAAGATTGTATAGACCAAGCTTCTATGTAATCCAAGCTTGGTATCACCTGGCCACTTGTAGCTGATAACTCCCAACTTTTTAAGAGTTTCAGGCTTGGGACTTTACACTTTACATCTTTTATTATGCTTCTAACATAAAGGCCTGTATATTGTGGAATTGATAGCCTCAAGGCCAAGTTTAGGGTACGCTAGCTGTGGTTACTGCTTTGTTGACTGTTTGAGTAAGGCCTGTTTTCATTGTACCGATTCATTGCATTGAAATGCATGGGTGAGAGAGAGCTGATATTAGTGTACAGATAAAAATAAGGTTTTGGTGTTATATTTGAGAAAGAATGTGCTCAGCCCCTGTGATGTTTCAGTCCATGTTGCAGAAAGCAGGTGTTGAATACTGTTGTGGGGATATATAAGCTACAATGAAAGAGTGACATGTCATTGTTGTAAAGAAATAATACAGGGTTCGAGCATGATTCAGTGTTGTCTCACACAGTATTCAGTAATATCACAGTTACGTATTTGCTCACCTCCTGTCTTACAGAGACCCTGATGCAAATATTCTCAATCCTGCCGAAATGAAGAAAGTACCTCGACTCCTTTTTATTATATTTTGTAAGTGTTATTCAGGAATGATTTGTACTGTAAAATTCTGAGACAAGATGTTGTTTCCCTCCGATCTCTGCTCAAAACATGTGATGGATAGCATGAGCATATACCAGTACTGATTTGAACTGTTACCCATGAAACAATGCTTGTTGTACTGAGCCACTATGAGTATTTGAGCAAACACATTTACATTATATTAGTACAAAGACAGTGGGATAGTCCAGTGGTTAAAGTCTTTGCTTGTCACAAGTAAGACCTGGGTTTGATTCCTACATGTGTGAAAGTGACAAAAAACTAAACTGACATGGAACATTGTTAATAATATCAATCACTGATTGTTTTGTTAAGCATTGTTTTGAGTCATCATGTACAGGAATGAGAATTTTCGGTTGATCTGCGGAATTCTGCATATTTGATCACTCTTGGGTTATCCGTGTGAATCGCCCCCAAATATCCCTGACTTATTTTGCTCTTTTTTTCACTCATACCTATTATCATCTCTGCAGTAAGTCAGAATATTGGTGAGAACTGGAATCACTAAATATCATCTGTCATGATTCATAGTGTCATTCATGGCATCAGAATGACAGTTTATATTGAATCTGTCATAGCAGGTTCATTGTATCATTTAGGTGTTATTGTAGATGATTTGGACAAAGTTGCATGTTTTCAGAGATGCTAAGGTCACCAAACAAACTGAAAAAGAGGAAAATGATTTATCTTGTGTTACACGTGGCTATTCCCTTCATGCAACTTGAAATAATCTCATTGCACATAATATCCTTTCAAAGATCCTTTCAAAAATGTCATCTGATGCAACGGCATACGTCTCCGAGTTCCCCTCCACATCTCAAAAACCCCAAATTGTGACCTTTGTGTTGATCTTTGTACAAAGGATAAGCATAAGTTGAAAAAAAACTACTCCTTCTGGAAGCTTTGTCAACAAAGAAAGCAAATAGGTACTGTATCGTAAGATAAATGGCCCATTATCGTCCTCCATCTTGGGGTATGTGTTAAACAAAGCAGACGAGAAGTGGAAGAGGAAAAATGGAGGGTCTTGTATGTGGTTGAACTGTTTAACCTCCCTCAATGTTTTTTGAGATTATCTGACTGATGATCAGTATTAAAAGATGCTTTACACAGCCAGATTTGATGGATTATTTCTACTCACACCATCACCATTGTAATGTTGATCTCTTGAAAATGGAGACGTTTTTGCATTTGAGTTTGTTTGACAGCTGTTGGTAACATAATGATTTGTGTAGCAGTTCCAGTGACTGAATTTATCAGTGTAAAGATTTTAAGGCACCAACTGGAAATGTGGAAAACGAAAATGTTTGAAGAAGATTTATACTTAAAATAAATATCTTGGCAAAAAATGTTGCCATGTTTTTTCTGCTTGACAGAGTCATTTGTATCCACTTGGAGAGCATTAGAAAATGTAGATTAGATTTTATGTAAGCAGTACAGGGGCAACATTGATTTGATCAACTCAACAAATTGACCAACTTGCTTTCATAAACAGGTGTGGTCTTGAGCCATAGTACTGAATCAACCTAGAGTACATGCAACCTCATTATTAGATCTGGTTTACAGAGGTGTTAAAACCCAACCAATTAACATGACAAAGTTTTAGCTAATGACTTAGTTTGTCAGTGAGCATTTTGGACATTTTGGCGTGCCTTCCCCTCTACATAATGTCTTAGAGTCTACATACATAAGAGTTGCTTTACTCATTAAACCCTAAGCCAGAGTCAAGTAAAATTTTGTTTGGTCAGGTGAACTAACGAAATTAATGACACAAAGCTTCTTTTCAGACAGAGACAGTATCTACACATACCATGCAATTAGAACTATTGTTAGCATTGTTTAGCCTCCATCATTAATGTCTTAATTACAGATACATTAGATCCACCTGCCCTTTATCACACTTCTTGCTATTTGCTGTTGGTGAATCACCACTCTGTGCCAGGGTGGGCAGTTTAGTCAAATGTGTCTATTTTAGAGTAAGCCATTGTGTCCAAATCCTAAGATTGTCCCTAAATGTCCCTGAACATGCAACTGAGCCATGGGGGATGAACCATGAATACTCTGCTCACAGAGAGAATTTGTCTGGGATTTGTACTGGCGATCACTCTCGGTGTGTGCTGTCTGACTCTGTAGTGTCCACTGATTGGCTCCTTGTGGGTCCTGCTGTTAACTGGTACAGCAAGGAATGTGACCACATGGCTTTGAATTGACAGATTTGGGATTATGGTTTCTCATGGTTTGTTGTCTGGTTCTGTATAGTATGGACACATTGGGGATTGTGGTTTCCAGGGTATCTGTATAGTGACCTCAGATGGGCTCCTTGTGCAGTGTTCATGAATAACGTCTGACCCTCTGACAAATCTGGCAGATTTGCCATCGGTCAGGCAGAAGTTCCCAACCTGCTGGCCCCAGTGTCTCACTGAATATATCACAATAACTTTGTCTGAAGTTGTCATTTGTTGCATGTGACACTTGTTCACTGTTTATAAATTTATGTTTATATTGTTTGTCATTATATAATGATAGTAATTTCAATGCCAGTAATGAGAAATGTTAGATCTGAAAAAATGTGTGTTTAATTTTATTCTGTGGGTCCTGTGAATTTTCAGTGGGTCAGACAGACATCTGAAGCTTACAGGCCTATGGCACATATCAATACAATTTCCCCTGAAAAACTTGTGGCTCCTGATAGGTTTGTGAAAGCTTCTGATAGGTTCATAAAAGATCCTGATGTTAACTGGTCTGCTAGAAATATGATGATGATTTTGAATGGACAAATTTGTGGAAGTCATCGTCTAGCTCAGTATAGTGTCCACTTCCTACTGGCTTTGGATGCAGTAATAGAACCTGGCACTAGTCTTGTGGCCCTGGCCAAACTCTCCAGAAGTTGAGATATCACAGGGGCCATTTTTATGACTTTTGGTGTGTATAACTGGTATAGCTGTAAAGTTGGGCAAACTTCTTCAAATTACAAACTTGTGATTGCTGTTGGAGTTCATTGTCTTTCTTGGTTTAATGTCATGAAATTGGCTCCAGACTTGCTCCTGATATTAATGTAACTCTTAAAAGTAGGCCATATGGCTTCGAATAGACAGCTCAGCATCACCTGTATGTTGCTGGGCAGGTCAAGATCTGTGGCCAGTTGACAGGATTAATTGCCATGTAATGATGGCCAGAACTGATAAGAAGATGTCATTATGGCAGGAAACTCTATTGATTTGTGAGGCTTGATGAGGTGTTTGATTTCATATTAGCAAGCATCAAGCAGCAAAGGACAATCAGAGCCATGGGTTTATAGAAAGTCATTTTCGTTAGATGTGTTCAGATTGATTTAAGGCTAAATATGGAATGAAAGGGTTGGGAAAACTGTCAGTCTAGCAAATCAAAGTATCGTCTGAGCTTGTGCTTTTGTGTCTTGGTCCTTCAGTAGCAGCATCAAGTGGAATTTGTGTTCAAGGTAGAATACAGCTTTCTTTTCTTGGGGTTGGGGTTGGGGTTGGGGTTGCACATTTCAGAAAGGGGGATGCACAGTTCATTTTTCCCTGTTTTCACAGAATTTCTATGGTTATTTAATAATCTGTTAGGAGGGTGCATGCGTGTGTGTGTGCACACGGATGCAAGCATGCATGCACCCACACACATGCACACCACCCTCCCCAACCCCTCTGGCTCCACCTATGGTGTACAATGTCCTTTTGAATAGACTTGGGCTTCAGAACAGGTATTAAAATCACAGTGTTGCCTATACTATTTTTATTGGTAGATATTCAGCCTGACTGTAAATGTGTGACAGCTGATATTATGCACTGCTTGAACCTGATACATGGAGATCAAGCTTTTGTCCCTTTGGCATACTGAACCCATCATAAACAGTTATGCTTTGATAATCCTGACTGGCGGCCTGTACTATGCAGACATGTATATGGCCTATCACCTTACATTCGTCCAATAAACTGCCGAAGCCAGATCACAAGTAACATGCTCAAAATGCAAATTGTATCTACTATGTACACATGCAAATGTCCTACCATCTTGGTGTCAATAGTTTTGTCTTTATCAGTAACACAATTGAAATGAAGCGTTTTGTGACAATTTTTGGATGTGGAAGAACCATAAATGCTCCTTCTATCCCATCATCCAATAGTACTTTCCAATCATCTAGCATGCCCGTAAACTGCCGGCACTAGATCGCAAGTAACATACTCAAAATGCAAATTGCTATCAGTATCAGTACGTATCCAATTTTCACTCTCCTTTTGGCGGCGCATTATTTTCGTCAACGATGCCAATTGTGTCTAGAGAATAGAATTGGTAATTGGGGAATAATTGCTGCAGCCCGTTATGCAAGAGTAGGAAACAGTATTCATTCTGTAGGATGTTCCCAAGTAGGTTGGAGAGTGGGTGTCATGTAGTAACGAGACCCAGTGGCCGTGAGCCGTCATTGTGGACTACCTTTTGTTGTCGTATGCATAATTCAAGGCACAGAGTACAGGATGGCAGAATATGTTTGACGTTATCGGACATGCAATTGGTACCTTGTAAATTATTCGAAGGAGTTTGTCACAAGTGAAGAAATTTCCCCGTTTCTTTTTGTATGTTGGAATCTTTTTTTGCTTTATGCTTTAATTTTGAGGTTTAAGATTTTTTTCTGTGGAAGGTTTATCTTGTGTCATGGAAACACTGTTTGTCTTGCTACTGTCCATCACAGAAAGCTACATAATCAGGCCTGTGTCAGTAAGACCAGTGATTGATATCATGAGCATCTCATCAAAGTATTAGTGGAAGGTGACAATGTTGGAGACATACCAACTGCACAACATGTGGTACAGACAAGAGCCTCTAGACTGAACATGCCAATATGAATCCACAGTTCATTTTTTATGGTCATATAGCTGAAAAAGACTATGCTTACTAAAATGAAGGCTTTCTCTCAAGATTTATGGATACTGCACAAGTAACTAATGTTACAGACAACATTTATGAAGGTTATTTATGAGAACACCACTGATATACCCCCATTGATCAGTATTTGATTTGAATGTAAAAATTCATTGCTTGCCAACTAGCTTGTGGCTAGAACAAATTGTTCTGGGCTGTTATAAATATCTCAGTTGTTTTAACCTTTATCTTCATCCTCGTTGTAAATCCATCAAATTTATGTGAACAACTAACTTCTTAGTTGCAGGATATGTCATATTTGGGATTTCACTTTCTTAATAAAGTACAAATCTTAGTACTTTTTGGGGTTGAGTCCCATCTGGGATTCGAACCTGCAACATCAGAGTCAGGCACCTTATCACTAACACACAAAGATTTTGGAAGTCACAGTGGCTGAGCTGACTGATGGGACTCAACCCCCAAAAGTACTAGAATTTGTACTTTACTAAGAAAGGGAAATCCCAAATGTGGCATGTTGCATTTGACCACTTTCTAAATGGCATTGTGTAATCATAACTTGTTAGTTGTCATCATTGTGGATTTTCAGGGCTTATTTGTTCAGAAATTCAATATTGTTTGCTATTATACGAGAGTAATGTCAGTCCAACTGGCCAAATTTTAGCATGTGTTCTATTAACTACCACATGCATCCTTTGTGGCATCCGCTTCCATGGCATCCGCTTTCATGGCATCCGCTTCCATGGCATCCGCTTCCATGGCATCCGCTTTCATGGCATCCGCTTTCATGGCATCCGCTTTCATGGCATCCGCTTCCATGGCATCCGCTTCCATGGCATCCGCTTTCATGGCATCCGCTTCCATGGCATCCGCTTCCATGGCATCCGCTTTCATGGCATCCGCTTCCATGGCATCCGCTTTCATGGCATCCGCTTCCATGGCATCCGCTTTCATGGCATCCGCATCCGCTTCCATGGCATCCGCTTCCATGGCATCCGCTTCCATGGCATCCGCTTCCATGGCATCCGCTTCCATGGCATATGTGATGGATGAATCATAATCTTTCACAAACCATAAACATGATGATTAAAGGATCGTGTCACCAGAAAATGTTTTAATGATCTACATGAGTCAAATATAAACATAAACATGTGAAATAGGCTTTCCAATATATTGCTCAACTTATGACAAGGATAATTTTTTGTTTTTCCATGACAGTGAGTTAGAGAGTATGGTTTTGTGCCACTTTTAACAATGTTCCAGCATTATCATGGCAGGGAACACCAGAAATTGGTTTCACACATTGTACCCATGTGTGGAATCGAACCGAGTCTTCAGCGTTAAGGGTGGTGGCTTTAACCATCAGGTTAACCCACCTACCCCTGTCTATGACAGAAGTACATGTCATATGTAAAGTGTATATTTAGATAATGACACATTATCCTTATCAGAAGTTGAGTAGAATATACTATTCCATTTCTGTTGGGATTGTATGTTGATAACTCATGTTTATGCCATGATTATCATGTGATAATTGTTAGATGATTATCGAAGCCTTCACAAAGAATACAACATGGCCGCCAAAGGTTGGTTTCCCTCATGCGCTATTGTCAGTTGGCACTGTCATCAGCTCAGTGTGTATTACATTAAGTGATGTTATTACTCAGGATGGTGGTGATATAACCAGTTTGAAATGTCAACAGGATGCTGATAGTATGTAATTATTGTCTGTAAATACCTGCATAATTTTCATGAATTTTCCAGTGTAAACAATAGTACTTTGCAGAAGTATGCAGTACATAGTGAAATTCTTGGATCTGCGCATTTTGATTGACAGTCGGTATCAACCAATCAGAAAAAACTTCCATTCCGTGCCATGCCAGGAGCGCTTGTACAGAAAACAAATGTTGGAATTCCATTTTACACAATATGGGAAAACTAAGATCAGGGAGTGCTCACATAGTTTTAGTATGCATGGGACTTCCTTTGTCTTTAGCTTTTAAATCAGGATTGAAAGGGCCCTCTGACCTTCATGTTTGTTTCTAACACTTTGGTGCAATGGGGTAGCCTTGTGGTCAAAGCGGATGTTAGTTGCAACAAATGACCAGGTTCAAGTCTCCATATGGGTACAATGTGTGAACCCCATTTCTGGTGTCCCCCGCCATGTTATTGCCTAAACATTGCTAAAAGGAATATAGGATCCAACTCACTCACTCACACACACACTCTTTATGCAACTGATACGGCCATGTTTATATATCGTAAATCTACTTCGGTCTGATAGGCCAGAAAGGAAGCAACTTTTCACTGATATTAAACTGAATAATTGTGACACATGAAAATTCAATGCTGTATTAATTAATGATTTGTTAATTGTTCTTATTATCAGATAATCTGCACATTGGATAATCTGAGAAGAGGCGACGGACCATGTTTTAAGTTGTCCTTTGTTTATGAGCATTCTTTGAATGTATGTAGTTAAAGGAAAACAGTTTTGAAATTAAAGGGGTCTAAAGTCATTGAGTAGTATGTGATTATGAATGAAGAGACTTGACTGAAATGCATAACTTTTGATGTTTGGCTAATGGCAAAGATTCTTAAACTTCCATGCTTTATTTCAAACACGATTAAAATTACATGATTTCAGTTACATGTGTTTTGCATGACTGGTTCATCATTTCAAGCCCCTAGTCGCAAGATCAAGTCCAATCTGGTAGACATAGGCCTAATGTCATTGTGCATTTGTACAGTTATATTTCACCAAAACTTTTAGCTTTGAGCATTTCCAGTTATCCTGACTGAGCAGTCTATGTTTTTGTATCACATGCTAAGCCCAGGTCAAGTAACATTTCATTTGGTTTTGTGAGTTGAGCTTATAAGACTCCCATTATTGACACTCAATTTATTGAATATGTTTGAGTTTTAAGTAGAGTGTGTGGTTGTCAAGATTGTGTTTTACAAAATTAAGCTGCATGTAAGACTGAAACTTAGCAATTTTGATCTGACAAACTGCCATCAAGCCTGCTCCTTAAACAGCACTTGAGGATCACGTTGCTCCTCAAAAATCACTTTGCCCGTTAGACTGTGAAAGGTGTTAATTAGGGAAGTAGTATATCGTAAGCTTTGATAAGCTGAAGAGTGCAGAGTCAGCAGGTATGGGGGGACTGTGTTAACAGTACGTGATGGAATTATTATGGATTAAATATGATTACATTTGTTGTCTCCTATTGTCTCCGTTTGATAAAGTATTGGTATGTGAAATAGGAAGTATGTGATAACTTCATTCGTAAGGGTGAGCTAGGTTTACTGTTTTATAATGGCATGTCAACTCTGTAGTTCTCATATGTGTCAGGTTCTAAACATCAACCACTTTGAGAAACACATAAACATGGGTGTGGTAGTCCAGCAAAAAAATCATTCAGGGTGAATCTTGGATTTGAACCCACAGTGGAAGGAGTCAGGATCTGTGTTAGATTTTTTATGATGTAGAACAAAGGTTACTTTTGAACACTACTGTATGATTCCCAACATTGCTACAGTACATATCTGAAATGGGAATGGAATTGCTGTACTTGTCCTAGTTCATAACTGTCATTCATCACCCAACCATCTTTGGGAACACTGCTTGTGCTCTTAAGTACAGTTCTTTTCTTGCTCATGTAAGATTTGTTACAGTTACCGTAACACTGACTGTTGTTGAACCATATGCAAAAGTGGTAATTAACTGACGTCTGCCCATATTCTTTGTTATGCATCAATAAACAGTGGTGTGAAGTTACTCTGTTAATGCATGTTATTGTAAAAAATATTAGTATTTTAGCTGTTTTTAGATATATAACCTAGAGATATTGACAACATGGATAGATTCCAACAACTATGTGTAGACAAAACTGTATTACCTCTTGTGATCTTGTGAGACTACTGACCTGAAGACTTGAGTTATTAACACTACCTGTTCAACTCATCATAAATTCCTTTAGAGAAGGTAATTATACGATTATTTTGGGGAAAAACATAACCTTCCACAAAAAATATCCATGTCATATTTCATATCCTGCAAAAGAATGCAAGTGTGTTGAAGGCTCACAGGTTCTGTTCAGTGGAGCAAGCAGCTTTGCTTTAGAAGAAAGTAGAGCTGTGGGGAGGTACTGCACATTTTTCAATGGTGTGATGGCATTTAGAGGCTGACGGGAATTAGACATGGCTGAAGAGATAGAATGTTTATTTAGTTAATGTTCTTGGGAGGCTGTTTCTTTGGCAGCTTGTAATGGTAGAGGATTTTTATTTACACATTTACTTATTTGAGGAACATATGTGTTTTTGTTAATAGTCAAAATGGCTTGGATGTTGTTCTGCGTAATTGGATCTGAACCTTTAATACTTTTGAAAAACAAACCACAGCCTCTTTTTCACGATAGATTACTGCCATCATCACCAAATCAGCCAATCAAAATGTATGGCATTAACGACAAATATTTGGTGTCAGACGTGTGCTTCCATGATTGTCATAAGTATAGGCATCTTGTAAATATATCAATTTTATTGTGGAGGGACCTTATTTTAATGAACTAGAGAATGACATTAACATTTTAAGTAAATTTATCATGCATAACTGTGGTAATATGGCTGTGATATTTTAACCTCGTGGAGAAAATCTGATGAATTTCTGCAAATTACATCAAGAATGTTATTTATACTGCATTATTTACAAGCCAAAATAAATAATGCTACATCTGTTTGAAAGCTGTGAATTGTGCTGACCCTCAGGATGCCTTTTAACAGCAGACAAACTGTATCAAGCTAGAGCTAGGAGTAGTGCCAAGTCTGTCCACGTATCTTGCATATCCAGCCAGTGGCTTCTACCTGTGAAAACCATTGGCTAACATTTTCTGAAACATAGGTCAAGGGAATTATAGTGCTTAGGCATGATATGCTTTTCTTCATTTTGACACAAGTATGAATTGGGGTGTTTGGGATTTTGGGTTTTTTTGGGGGGGATTTGGGAGGTTCAGTAGATGCTAATGGTACTTTGTTTGACTTGTTTCTTGTTATTCATGCACTGATCTCAGTGAGTAAGTATGGTTTTACTCTGCTTTTAGCATTATTTCAGCAACATGGTGGTCAGGGACGCCAGAAATAGGCTTCACACATTGTACCCACATTGGGAATTGAACCCATGTCTTCAGCGAAATGAGCAATTGCTGTAACCAGTATGCTATCCCACCTTTCCCTACACAGATCTTAGAAGTTTAATCACAGAATGAGTAGATATTCATTTATGTAGTATGCCAAATGGTCCAGAATATCATTACAACCTGGGTCAGAGTGAGCAAACCAGTGGTTGACAGCATGAACAACCATGTTATCAACCACTGACCTTGCTTTTTCCCCATAGCCATCCTAAAAGTCACTATGACATGCCACACCATGACACACCGTGCCACACCATGACACACTGTGCCACACCACATCACACCAGTCGTATTTGCTTTTTTAATATTGTGCTTAAAGCTGACGAGAGGAACAACTTTCTTGTTCGTGTGGTTATCGTTACAAGTCTTGGTTGTCGCTTTCACCATAATAGAATGGTATGATAGTTTATTGATGTTGAAGCCCCTTGTGTCAGCCATGTTCGTGTAGGAGACAGCGCTGTTGAGGAAGCTTCCCCAGTGCGAGATGAACTCCGTGACATTTAATTGCACAAATTGATGGGCGGCAATCATTATTGCTTTGAAATCCTCTTCCAGCTTTTGATTGGAAGGTCAAATGGGCAAGGATACCTGCCCTCAGCAGTCTCTGCAATGTTGAAAACTGTAACAGTTTAGGGAACCATTTTGTGCCTTTAAGTGTAAACGGCTTCAATTGATTTCAAACAAATTTTTTCAGTAGCTCAGCAATTCAGGCTGAGATAATTTTGGGGGGGACTGACTAGGTCATGTTTGGCCACATATTTGTCTTGTTGTTTCAGATTAAAGAATTTCATTTTGGAATTTCAGAGAGACATTTCACTGAATGCATGTGATTTGTACAGTTTTATTGATTGATTTCACTTTTTGCCATTTGACACCACTATTTGTGTGGGAGATTGGGAGTGAAGATGGAGGTATTACTCTTGATGTTACTGGTTTCTTGAGGGCTAGGGGTTAAAGTGTTCACTCATCAAACTGAACTCCTGGGTTTGATTTCCCTCATGGGTGAAAGGTATGAAGCCCATTTCTGGTATTTGATATTGCTGGAATATTGCTGAAAGTGGCAAATCTAAAACTCACTCAATCTCTCACTGCTGGTGTCTTGTGGTTCTATGTATCTGTGTCATGATAGTCTTTGGGTGATATGACAATGCCAATATGCAGGTTAACCCTATGCCAATATACAGGTTAAACCCTATCTGTGGCATATGCATATATTTGCTTTACTTACTAGTGTATTTGTCAATACCTCTTACCAGTCTTCGCATGCAGACATGAGACTTTTTCAATGATCTGCAGATTTCTTGGATTTTGTTTCATTTTTAACCTTTGTGAGATCGATATAAATCGACAACAAAACACACCAAGACCTCTGCCTAAAATTTTCAGTGTTTTTGTGCTCTGCTATTCTTTTGTCTGAATGTTTTTTTTCTCATCTGAATGAACAGATTTTGAGGACTTTGACCTTGTGGTTCTCGCAAGACATCCTGATATAATACTCATATCTTGGCTGAAAGTATCAGTAACTTGTTACAGCGCTTTACCTGGAGGCCATGTTAGGTATTCAGAGATGGTGATCTGATGTAAGTATGACTGATAAACACTGGTAAGCTTGAGGGTAGGAGGGAGATAGTGGATGAATAGGAATTAATGTATGGGCTTTGTAGTCAGTGGTGTGTAACCTGATACTGTATTTGTTTCTTACTTCGTGTAAAAATAATAAATTGAAAAAGAACTTTGAATGTCCTGTCTCAAGTGGTTATTATGTACTGACTGGACATGTTAGATTGTTCTGTGACAATCACAGGGTTGATTCTTAAAACAAACTTCACATACATGAATTTGATTAGATGGAACTGAAACATTTGTTATTCTTATGTGGCCTTATGAAAATATGCTGTATGGATAACTGTTAAAAATCAGTTAATGAAACATTTGGGTTAACAGTTGATTAATATTATTGACTCCTGTGATCGACTTTAGTCTCAATATACAAGTTGAAAAATCTCAGTTGCAAAAGTTAGATCTGACATCTAAGATTTCACACATTCATTACCGAATACTGTAGCTTGCACTGTCTAACCTGGGTTGTAATCAAGTATTTATTGACCAGTGTCCAAATTATCATAGTAATTGAGACAGTGGACAGGGACTCAACACTTCAGTATCCATATGCTCCAGCAGAGGTCAGTTTACAAACAAGCAGTCTGCTTGTATTTCTGATAGCCTTTGCATGCACTGCCATTCTATTTTGAGGTTACATTTGTACAACTCAGGATAAATCTAGTTACCTTAGTCTTTAGAAAAAAGGATTTCATCTGATTTGTTGGAAGGATGTGATTGAATCTTTTGAAATAATTATAATTATTGATGTTTATTAGCTGTATTTTCTTATCATACTTTTGGTGGTTGTCTGCTATACAGTAAATTAATAACTGCTCTGAAATTAGCTTCACATTATGATATATCTGTCTAGCATTTTGGCTATGATTTGAAAAATGTCCCTTTTTCAATGGAATAGTTGTTATGATGACATCATCTATAATAATGGGAATCGACTATCTGGCATATCATTCGGTTTTTCTGACTCACAGAACAAATTGACAAGATTTCATCACAGGATTGGAACTTTATTCAGAAGCCTATATGAACCTTCTTTATCAGTGTCTTTCTGCATAGGCTGATAATCCCAGTCGTAAAAGTCACATTCAGCGTCACATCAATTTGCGATCAGGAAAAGACTTGCACAACCCATCAAGACTTCTTGCAACTGATTACCCAGTATGCAGTAACTCTCCATGAAATTTCAGTAATCAAGTTTTTATCCCTAGGCGTTCATTCTTGAACAGTAGTTTTACTTCCAGTACAAAACTGATGCAATTAGTGTTCTAATGAAACCCAAGCGGTGTGATTATAAATTCAGGCAGACTTGAGCATTCCAAGTTAACGAAATTAGATCATCCAGCTGTTGACAAGAGGTTGCGGTTTTATAGATTACCCACAGGGCTTCATAAATTGCTTCATAAAACTGTATCTACCGTTCCTCTAAAGGGCCACCAAATACCACTGGAATTGATTTGAAGAGGTGTTGACTGTTTTGCATGATTTATGGCTCATTTATCATGGTCTTGAGTCATTGTGACATGCTGATACTTGTATCTGCATCAATGGTAGCTTTAATTTACATAAGTACTTTCATGAAATATTGTATAGAATTGTCCTCGCCAAGTTCCAGTTGCATTTTAAAGATGTCTGTCATAGTAGCCATCTTGAAACTGTTGTTGTTGATGCAAAGACATCACGGTAGAACTTTTAAGTTAACTTGTATGAATTTGCAACTTTTTTGGTATATTCAAGCAGTACCTTGGCAACAGGCATCTGAAAGTAGCATTTAGAATTAATGATTTTCTCAGTTTATTTAATTAATAGCTGTGCTTTTCACGTGCATGACTTTTTGGAGAGCTGAAGTGTGGGTGCCATGAACAGGATTCTTTAGTATTGATATGTTTTTTTTCCTATTTTTTATTCATGAATATATGCCAGCATTTCATCAGCATTTGAACCTATTTCTGAGTGGATGTTTAAGTTCTGCCAGAGGTTTCCAGTGTCTGGACAACATCTCTAATTAGCACTGCCTTTTGCCAATTTCTCCTGGTCTTACATAACAGAAGATCTGTCATTGTTTGATTGTAAAGTTGTATGAGATTTATAAGATTATCATAGTGTTTTCAACACACTGGAAGCTGTCTGGAAATGACATGGATATTGTAAGATCAGGTTCATTTTCTTGTATAGTACATCATCTTGCATCTTGCAACACCAGTGGCAGTGTTTCATTTTGACTGAGAGCATCAAAGTGGATTAGAATGCTTAGCGACTGTTTGATCAACTGTTTGTGATAATTATGTGTCTGCTTGTCAGAACACCTCTGATTTATATCTCCAGAAACTTGTTGAACTTATTTCCAAACTGCATGACTATCTAAGAGTGCATGTTGTAGGATGTATTCACTCCTAGGATTCCCTGTTTTAAACAGTTAAGGATGTTTTATTTTGTGGCTATAGCCTCAGTAAACTGATGTCTAGTAACATTAACTGTGTGCTGCAGTATTTTCCTTAATCATGCTTATGTTCCAGCTTTACTAACATGCTGTAGAGATGATGTGATGAAGCAGTGTGTCATTTCAAGGCACACCTTGTGTTTACTTTAACAGGTAAATTGTCAGATTAGAAGGGTTTTTAAACAGGATATGCACTGAAGATTACCTGGGCCTTGGTTGGGATTTGTTTTACAATGGATTGAGAATGGGTATCTCGGGGATGGTGGGGAGGGTTGGGAGACAGCTTGATCAACAACAAAGAATGAATGGGCTTTCTCTCGTTTGGAAAACAATGGCAAGCCATGATCAAGGCCGCCTGGAGGTTATTGTGAAATGTGGTTGTATCATTCATGGCCAATTAATGTTACAGATTTACTTGTAAAATCCTGAGATTTAGTACTTGCTGGATATTTAAGTGTGATTTAGGTCAAGCCTTAGACTGGACTAAGTGTATCTGTTATGCTTAGACTTTTGGAGCTCTTAGAATATCGGCATGGTGCACCTGCTTGTTTTTTTTAGCAGGTGGTTAGAAACCACAGTTACTGGCTGAAATTTCAAACCTCTGTATCACTTCCTTTGTTGATTGTTCCACCACTCTGTTATTCCTGAAGTATCTGGTATTATAAGACTATTAGACTTTGAGGAAATGACCTTGATGCGTCTGCATCTGTTTTTTTTTTAGCAAAGGATTACAAACAGCTACAGTTAATGGCTAAAATTTCAAACCACTCTATCACTCCCCTACCCTGTTAGTATTGACGACCTGACACTAGACTACAACCTAGTGACCTTTCGGCCAACTCATCTCACTGTTTACAATCTTGATTGTAGGCAGACCAATGGCAAGTGACAATGTCAGACAAACATCAGATGATTATTGTATACCCAGTGTTCAGAAGTTGGCAGAATGTTCGTGAACCTTCTGGAAGGACATATTTGACACATACACTTGACATTGGTGTTAATTGGCCTGATACCCAAAGCTGTGACCTGTCATTGGTCAGTAGCTTAGAATATATTCAAGTGCCCTCTTGCTCATTTGAGATTCCTTTGTCTCTCTTGTTGACATTTCAGAAGCAGGATTGTGTTAGTAGTTTAAGCCATTGCCATATGTTCTCCTGGATCCACTGCTTGGCATTGTTAAACAAATCTGTTGAAGTTGTACATGTGAAACATATGTTGAAAATGCCCCTTTCCCTTATTTCCTGCGGTTAAGAGTGTGTCTGGCTACCTGTGATTCTGTAGCAATATTCCTGCATTATTATGGTGGGGTACACCAGCAGTGGGCTTCACACATTACACCCTTGTGAGGAAATGAAGGGTCTTCGGTGTGATAAATGAACACTTTAACCATTAGACTACCACCCCACCCCTCATGCAGTTGTGACATAGCTCAAATATTCACGGATGTGGCACAAGAAATATAAACTCATGCTCACAATTTCACTAAACATCACTTAAAAACTTAACACACATGATTTTGATGAATGCTGCTCAAAACAACGTCAAAATATTTATTTTGGCATTGAAATCAAAGATCATATTCCAAATATTCCTTTTCAAACCCCAAATGAAATTCAGAATGAAGACATTGGACTAAGAGAAATGTGTCGGAGTCCCTGGCAATGTTTGACCCAGTAACTCCTTGTACCGATTCCCGTGAAATAGCCACAGAATTAAATCCATTATCACATGGGGGTGATTCCTATATCAACAGTTAGTTTACACTGACCACTGAAGTGACCATCAGGGTTGTCCAGGGCAACTTGTCATTGGAGAACACCTGGTAACAGTAAGTTAAGGAGTTAGTTCAGTGGTTCAGGTGTCAGGTCATCATGACAAGACTCAGGGTCAAGTCCACACGTGTGTATAATGGATGAACCTATACTTAGTATATGCCAGTTGTTGCATAATTTCTTTGAGAAGCATTTAGAAGTTGTCAACACCGTTATCAAGTGATGGTAGCTATGCTGAAACATTGCTCATATTCATACTACAGAAGTTATGTATCCGTTGAACTCTCTCCATTGTTCATTTGTTGATCATGGTTCGAAGATTGCTAAGTGTATAAGAGCAGGTCCACAACACATTCTTTCTGATAAAAGTTTGCACAAGAGTTCTTTTTCATTTCTACTACTGCTTGTGTTTCTTGGGTTTCAAACAAGGCTGTAAATGGTGCCACAGTATCTAGTCATGAGTGAATGTGCCAGTTCTCATGCCAAAAGATAACATCTTTATTGCATAGCATTCCATGAAGGAACAGTGGAAATATTCTATGAACTACTCATATAAACCTAGAATTTACATAGAGGATGTATGAATGCCCATGTCATACTATGTTTACAACACGAGTGCCTAAATGTTGGTATTTCCCAAGCAAGAGCGAGTGTCTCTGGCTACCTGTCGTTTAGGAAAATTTAGGTAAATGAACCCAAATCTACTTTCAAACACAGGCTGGCTGCCCCACTTTGCTGCCTGTAGAATGCATCATCACAGAAGACACGTGACGTCATAACATTGTTCATGATGTCACGTCACCATGATAAAGTGATATTTTACCCTAGGGCATCGTAGGAAAAATATGAACCCTGATATGTTCACAGTTGTAGGTAATAAAAAGATATAGGAGTACAGATGCATTCACATATAAAAGATGTACATTATAACGCTTTCATAAATCAGTTGTAGTAATATGACATGGAAACAATATCAGGTACAATGGTAACATACAGCATTGTTACTTGAGTTCCATGTAGACTGGATCTAGTCAGCCAGGGATCTTGGTAACTGCTCTCTTACACCTGCCTAAAACAAAGCCTAACACAGTAAACAGCCTTATGAAAACACATATGCTCCAGTATGTTACAATGTAATGTGTATGTTATGACATATTCAAGACAGGAGCCCAGTCATATTTCACATAAGAAAACAGCTCTTTCTCATATGCCTGTTTCCACCACAGGCTAATTGATACTGTAGTATACATGATTGTGTGAACACACTTGTCCTGGGGGTCAAAGTATGGCAAGATTCAGAGCAAATTTACACTTTGGTTTGACCAACAAAAATCCACTGGCCCATATAACTCCATCCATGTACTTAGCACGTGTTGACAAATTTTCATGAGGATTACAAGGGGTTTCTGTGCTGCCCAGTTGTTTTGGCAGAACGGCGCTGGACATTGATCGTGTTGGCGTGAGCCGTGTGGGATTTGCACGAGTCCACCAGAAATGTAAAGCAGGGCAGACCGTCTGTGTCACATTCCCCCCAAAAATGGGTGGTCGATTGTCACCATCACATGAAATGGCTGGAGCTTCTGTGATCATTTGAGTGTTGAGTCCAACATTCTGGCTTAGACCGTTGGTCATACTGTATGGCCATGTTAGTGGAGGACACAGGTGGCCAGCCCTGGAAGCTGGAACATCCATCACCACTATTTTCTTATGGTGTCTTGGACTCTTCAGTAGTGCTACATCAGTATCTGAGATATGCTCAACTGGAGCTGGTTCCGTTGGTAATTTGGTTCCGGCTCTGTCTCTTCTCTGACAGGCTAAAGCATCAAAGGAGGATGCTTTTGTTCTGATTATACTGAGGGTATTGAACTAACTCTTTGTGGAGCTCCAAATAAACACTGTAATTGAAATCCTGAATATACTTTCATAAAAGATGTATTTATGGAACTGCCTGTGTATGGCTGATACGTTTTGACTTGATGCAGCTTCAATGTTGCTAGGTAATGGAAGTTTAATACATAGTTTGTATTCAGTTATAGCGTCAGGTGAATAATAATATTTATGTGAAGGATGGTTTATCCATATTCTGTTTCATATTCTGAACTCTTATTGCTCAATGTCATTTGAAATATGAATAAATAAGAGGCAAAATGTTAGTTTATTGTCACCTTACTGTGTCAGGATGTCACCATTTAACACAATGTAGATGCAGCATTATATCTCTGTGATGCTGAATGTAGGCAGGTCTTAGCTCTAAGTAAAAAAATTGATTGGTGTGAAGTGACGAGTGAGTATGGAACTAGCACAGAGGTGTGGTTGCCTTAAAGTGGAATGAACATTGTTTCTTGTGAATTATGCCATACTTTAGCCTGAAAAATGTTCAATGCTTGAAACCCAACTCACTCACTCACTCACCATAGGTTGTGGTGCTGTGTTTTCTTTGTGATACAATCAATGGTCTAGATACATTTGATAGCTGTGGGTTGTAGAACTGCTGGCCTATGTGAAACCTATTTCCTCAAACCAGTACCTTTAATCTGAACCTGTACTGGTTGACACTTGGCAAACATGGAAGAACTTAAATTACCAGA
Source organism: Haliotis asinina (assembly GCF_037392515.1). Taxonomy (NCBI): domain Eukaryota; kingdom Metazoa; phylum Mollusca; class Gastropoda; order Lepetellida; family Haliotidae; genus Haliotis; species Haliotis asinina. The sequence goes on along the minus strand of NC_090286.1, from coordinate 29,150,902 downwards.
ACAGTTGAAATGCCATATTATAATTTCCTCATGTCACACAGCATTGCCATCAAAATAATCAACACCTTGTGTAAGTATTCCGAATATGGATGAGTAAATTTGGGCTGGTTAAATAAGGATTACATTGTGGGACATTTCAGTGTATTTGAGTGTCTTTGTAAAGCTGACATGTAACGACAGTGCAATTTCCACCAGCAATCTGTCGACCCGAAGTTATTTATTTATTTTGTTGCGTTTGCTACAGGCTCAGAATAGTGTCCTTTGTTGCATTATAATAATTAAACTGTGAAAATCAACACACAAACACAACACATGGTGAAAGTATGAAGTATTATGCATGTCACAATTTCCATACTACATTTAAGAATAAATGATGGCAATTTATGAATGGCACATTTTGTTGACTGCTTGCGTGCCAAAATATTTCACTTCTTTGAATGAAATATTGTGTAAATATTTGTTTTAATTGCCTCGTGAATTTTTGTTGTTGAGTTTAGCTTGTTTAGGGTGCTGAGTTAACTGATTAACCAAACAAGGCCCTTGTGGTTTAATGTAAATTAGCAATGTGAGTTGTTACAAAAACTGTCGTCAAGAAACTGCTGAAAAGGAATGATTTTTTTTTTTTTTCATTAATTTCTTTGGCATGAATGTAGGTAGTGTTTTAAAGTTATAACATGCCATATGTTGATATGTTAAAGAAAGCTAAACAGTTGAGGAAGATGACTATTAGAAGAATGATGACTTTTTGGGTGTTGACTATTTTAGTAAAGAAATAATACCTTCATTCATAGGCTAGTTTTATTATGTAATTTTGTTGTACCACCCATCCTCACAAAAAATATTTGAGAATATGAGTGAAAACATCTTTCAGGAAATCAGTTCTTTTAACTTTCTTTAACAGATAATCCTGCAATGCATTTTACAATAGTTGTAAACAGTCAGAAACAGTATCCATATTTGAAATAATCTAAAGCATCATAAAACGATAACACAAACATGTAATACCATACAATCTTAGTTACAAAACATAAAAATAGCTTTGAAAATTATGATCAAACAGAAACAGTGATTGCACAGTAAGAAAACAGCCCATTCTGATATTGATATAAAATGTCATTTGAACAAAGGACTTTTCTCACCTGTGTGCACCTGAAATTCTCTTTGTCTTGTTGCATTGATGTCGTTACCAATGAGGCAATAGCTTTATTGATCAGGTGTAGGAATATTATGGAACTTTAGCAGATGAGAATATGGAATCAACCATTGCATACACCTATGGGATTAACTACGAGGATGAAAGAGCAGACAGCTTGATTAACAGATATCAAATATTGGAGGTGTACGAGGTCTCAGTATTTTAGTTTTCATGGAGCTGGGTTGATAATTTTTTTGTTGATTTATGTTTTGCTTGCAAATGCGTAAAACTGATATGATTAACCTCATCTGGATTGTTTTCACATGTCTCCTTGAATTAATCAAACATACCAATCGATTTGATTAATGCAAAGGGTGGTTTGCAGTTTAACCGAATTCATGAAATTGTATTGTCCATCTTTTTTATGTAAACTCAACTAGTGACTGAGCAGTTCATGAATGGAGCGCAGATTTTATTGATTTAATATGATGTCATTATTTCTGTCTGTCTGTCCAAATGTGATATCCATATAGAAAGTGTTTTCCCTTCTTATTATTTAAAATCTATTAAATATACTGAGGGGGAAAATAACGAGTCACATGAAAAAGGACAAGTGTTCCTTTATTTTTTCCAGGTTTCTTCACAAGCTCTTTTTCTTTTCTTTTTTTTGTGAGGAAACATGGGAAAAAAATAAAGGAATATTTGTGCTTTCATGTGATCCCTTATTTTTTTCCCCCTCAGTATATGGTACTGAATCTTCTGTGGCAGTGGGTTGGCCTAGTTGTTGGGGATGGCCTAGTTGTTGGGGATGGCCTAGTTGTTGGGGATGGCCTAGTCGTTAAGCTGTTTCTTCATGATACTGGACACCTGGATGTAAGTCCCAACATGGGTACAATGTGTGAAGCCCATTTCTGGTGTCCCCCTACCATGATATTTAAAAGCATTGTAAAACTATGCTCTCACTCACTCACTCAAACATGACCTTGCTCACAGTTTCATGAATGAAATAGTGAAAATATGATGTCCAACTCAGTTCCATATTTATGTGTGGTCTAGTAGACTGAGTGTCTGAGCAACATATCAGTGGTAAAAATCTGAACGACATTATGCTACAAAACATTGAAAGATGGTACTTCTTACCCTTCTGGTTAATGGTGATAAATATCACTGGTCAGCTCAGTATGTACATCTTGTCCAAATAGGATATGCATTTTTATCTTTTGCATTGTATCTCATTGGGCTGGCATCATAATACCTGTATTAGTCGGACAATTACAAAACGTCCTAACTAAATGCACACATTAAATGGTACAAGTGCAGTGATAGTGAACCAATGTTAAATTTAAATCACCTCAAGGTGATTTATATTCATATGTGTTGCAAGGTCACATATTCTATGCTTGTCATAAGAGGTGAACAAAAGACTTGGGTGGTCAGGCTCGCCAGCTTGATTGACACATGTCATCGTATCAAAGTTGCGTAAATTGATGCTCATGCTCTTGATCACTGGATTGTCAGTTCCAGACTCAATTATTTATAGTCGGCTGCCATATAGCTGGAATATTGCCAAGTGTGGTGTTAAACTAAAGCCGATGACCCGGTCAGATATTATAGACCTGATTATTCTTGCAGTCAGACAGAAAATGTATAGTCTTGTCGGCATGTGTGAAACACATACATCCAGTGTCTTGAAGGAATTGTCAAGCCAGAGATCTCACATGGTGTATGGATGGCACAAGAATGTCCATGGGCCTTCAAGACAGCCATTGCATCACTAAAGCCCCCTTATAGTGCTTGCACTGGCAGCGCCCTGACAAACATTGCACCTTTTCCAATACTCACCCCTTAAACTTGACAGGTGTGTGTTGTATCACCTGTGATAATTACCACAATCAGGACTGATTCACAAGAAAATAAAATTCTACATCTTGTGAAACTGTTGGTTGTTATTAGGCATTTGTAATCTCAAAAGTATTTCACAGCATTGCTGACATATTTGAGGTTGATATTCATGCAGTTGTGTGTTGTTTTATCATGGAAGAACTCCGGCTGATTGCAACAATTTTATTTGTGGTGCAGATAACAACATATGTAAGTGTACTCTGAGTATTTAGTGAGATATGTGTTCAGGAATGTCATACAATCATCATTAGTGGTCTTGTTTTATAGTATAGTAGCATAGATGTCAGATACGGAGGTTTATGTTGTTAATTGGGCAGTTAGGTCATGTTACTGCTACTTTGGCTCCAGAACTAGTGAGATTTCCCCATTAGGAGATCAGTCTGAATAGGTCACTAGTACTCTGTTACGGCACCCATGATTTATAGCACAGAATGTCTTTAACAACCTATGGATGTCAAAAGGTGACCGAATAATGACTCAGTGGTCAGCCTTCGTTACTTGCTGGTTGCATGTCACTGTGACCTACCCTGATGGATCATTGCTCATAATATTAACCACTGAATTATTTTATCCTGGAGTGATTATTTATACATAGTTGGAATGTTACTGAGTGGGAATTTGAATAACATGAAAAGTGATATATGTTAAGAGCAAAACATGATGTGGTTTCAGAGAGTGATAATTGTAGGCGAATGAAATTCTTCCAGATCTTCAGTTGATTGTAAATCAGCTGCCATGGGTTGACTTGGGAAAGAAAGTGAAAATCAATGTTTCTTTGAAGACTCTAAGGATTCTCTTTTTGTATTTGAACTTCAGGCTTGAATCTGGGTATAACTCCTTATTAAAGGTTAATGTGTTTGTCTTAATGTCAGTTCCCAACCTCAGTTCCTAGCCCTCCTGTACATTAAACAGTGACTTTCAACATAACATGGCTTGGTCTAACAGAGATCTGGTCGTGTTTTTTGCTGGTGTCAATGGAATTTGTCAACCTGACTCTATGAAGTTAGCCCCCATGATTTTGAGAAGGTTTAAATTACCATATTGGAAGCGTAATTAAGTCTGTTAGTTTTGGTCCAGCAACACCAGATGCAATCGACTTGGGGCTTGCAAAAAGGGATTAGTAATGTCTGATAATTTGCTTCATGTCATGAGAAAAGCTATGACTAAGTAGACCTTGTCACGTTCGGGTCATGAAATTATCCTCCCTAAAAACATTAAACCTTGAAAATTATGATACCATCACATTTTTAATGCGCTTTCTTTAAGAAATCATAATTTGGTTCAATTGTTAACCCAAAAAATGATTACACCATGTTATGGTTTCAATTATTGACTGAAAAACTTGTTTCAGTGAGTGAGTGCATGAGTCACGCATACCAAGTCACTGATTTAGGATTTGACAAAATGTGCAATTGTGTATTGTGGATATGGGCAAAATAAATTGTATTCTGAAGGATGCACAGCGATACTCTTGCTCCAAATTTCTGACAAGACATACAAAGGCAGTGTAATATAACTAATGATCATGCAGAACAGTACTCTACACATTTCATTGGTTCACAGGACCTTTGAAATAATTACATGGGTCCCTGACATTCCTGTTTTGAAGTTAAAGTAAGATGGCTTCATCCTTTTACTGTGGTATTTACTGGCCTTGACATGTCGAGACCAAGGGCAGACAATCAAGACCACAAGTTCTATTGCATGGGTTCTGTTGCATTGAATCCTTAGGAATCCTTTGCAGAGTTGATTGGATCCTGACAGGGCAGCTTTGAGGGAATTCAGCAGATGTTAATGTTAGGTTATCAGCACATAAGGATATGCAAGCACCGAAAACAGCATGGCCAGGCACATCATAACTGTTTATGAGCTTACAAAGGGAGCAGTGCAGGAATGGAAAAGATGTTGCATTGAAATTACAACACAATATATTTACCTCTGGGATGGCAAGAAAGCAGTGTTTGGAGCTTATGGATAGGGAGGGAGATACAAAGATTTATTGATATGATGCTCGCACAGATGATGTCAGGATGATGACGATGATGGTTTGTTATTCTTTATTGATAGAGAAGTATGTCGGAGATGGCTATGTTGCACTCGTGCTGCTGCTGCTGGTGAAGATTATGATGATGTTTATGGAGATGATGGCGAAGATGGTAATCGTAAAATGATGATGATGGTGATGATGAAATTGATGATGTGGATACCATTGATGATACCTTGACATTACAGAAAGGATCACAGAGTGCTGTTCTCCATAAGTTATTCATGATACCCCTCGAAATGAACAGGCCCTTGTTTTGTTTGAGGTTTTGTTAGCTTTTTATCATTTATAAAAATACAATTTGTTCATGCATTATTTTGAATTATGGAACAGGTGAGCTGGAGACCCATGTGGGGCTATTGTTAATATTATTCCTTGTAAGACGCATCAGTTGTTCCTGGTTATGAGTCATTTTGCTGTTTGTTCAGATTTCCTGTTAAGAACATTTTATGACTAAGGCATCAAAAACTGGCCTGATAGCGCTTTTTCTGCTGAATATGGCATGAATTATTTGCACCAGTATCATAAAACCCTGAATGATCTTGATAATGGTACAATTCCCTTGTTCATGGTCATGAGAACATGAAAAATTAAATGGTGCATTCACTTCCTGTTCTGCATTTAGTTTCAAATAATTATTGATTCGTGAGTTTTCCAATATTATTGGAAGTGATCAGGATTTTTTATGTCTATGAATATTTTGCACAAATTGCATTTTAAGGGTTTTTGTGAAACAATTCCAAAAGTAGCTGTGATGGATGTTTACCAGTTATTATAAATATTTTTGAATGAAGTCAATGTGGGGAATGTTTTGTGGATTAATGTTGCTGAAATTTTTCTACTCATATAAATGAGATCGCTAAATCCAATGCTTAGAATATGTATCTGCAGATTTAACAACCTAAAATAGACAATACGGTTGACATGTTTTACAGAACCTATCAAAGTTATGGTTTCAGTGTTTAGTTAGTATTTATGAATTATCATTGATCTTATTCAAATCAGCCATCATGTTTGACTGAGATAGCCAGGGACAGAAAGACATGTTGAAACAAGTGGTGACTTTAATAATTTATAATCCTGTCAGGTACATTGTCAGTGTTTGGAGAAGGAAAGGAGTCATGAACAATAATCTTATGTGACGGGCATTTTAATGATTCATTTATTAATGAAATTACTGAATTTTGAATTTCATTTGACTTAAATCAGTGTATTAAATGCAATATGTCTTAGAAGTAACTAAATATAGTTTTGTTCCCAGTACCCTGTGCTTGGTGTATGAAGTGACATCAGTCAGGATGACTTCGTTGATCACCATGACAACATGTATCTTTGGTTGTTCACCAGGATCACATGGATCTTTGCTTATGATATCAATCATTATTCAGTCTTGATTATTGCCGAGTGTGTCTAATGTCCAAGCAAAAAAAGGGCATAATTTGTCTTGTATCCTTAGTATGGAATAACATGTTTGTTCAAATCACCTGGAAACCGTGGAAACACATTCTACTGTAGGTCCATTCATCTACCACAACAGTTTGACCAGTCCATAGTCATTGCCCATCCTAATACAGGCACAGTTATCACAACCTGTTTCAAGAACTCTGTCCCAGATTCTGGGACAGAATTGTCTCACATCCAGATGATTATAAGAGCATAATGATCAGCTTGTCAGAGTGGTTGGCCTAGCTTAATGTGTGTTACTCTCAGAACATGGGTCGTCCCTCATGCTATGAGCTACTCATTTGTCGAATGTCCAGACAAGGTTATTTACAGGGTTTCCTGGTTGTTATTGCTGGAATAGTGCTGACTAGTGATAAACAACATTCACTCAGAGAAGTGCAGGATAAATCATGGTATTCCACATTTGACATAAGCGTGTGACTTCTGCCTTACATAATCTAGGCTGGGATTTATATAATCCATAAAAATGATGAATTTATTATCCATCCTAATGACTTTATTATATAATAGGATTAGGTTATTAGCCAAGTGCTGTTGGAAATCCTGAAAAATCAGAAAAATATACCTCTCATTATGAATCAGTTAGGCAACAAAGAATAACTTAGTGATATTTCCCCTCCCAGGACTAAGAGGCTTATGGACCCGGTAGTCGCACATAAGACCATAACAGGATCAGTTTGATAAGTTAATTATCATCCAGGTTGGATGTGTTATTCCTGCTTCTATAATGACCGGTAATGTCTGGTGTATAAACAGATTAATTCCCACGTGCCACAGGTCATAGGTGGGCCTTTTTGGCAGGAAACTTCATCAGGGGTAGGAGACAGTGTTTGTTGGAAGAAAGGATTGGGTCTGTTTGTTGTAGGTTTGGAGATATTTTCTTTGTCTATGTGATATTATATGTAAACAGACTTCTGTTGTTTGGCTTGACACTCTTTGTTTGGAAGTTAATTGTGGATGGAATTGATATGTCAGAGGGCTTGACTGAATGGCAGGATAAGATTGTTGGGTCAGGGCATGGAAGGGGACAGTAAATATGCTTCCTTTGATATCTTTGGGATTGAATCACAGATTTTTAAATGTTCATGGTCTTGAATTTTAAACATTTGTTGTGAATTTGCTCTAAAATATTATATATAATTTCATCCTTTTCAAACAGATAATTGTTAAACCTAAAACGTAAATCTCAAGTTAACCACTGTACAGTGACAAGGGCAAAGACCCTTATGTCATTATGCTACCCAATCTGCAATATATATGTCTAGTGAGCTTTGTTAGTTATGTATTTATAGCATTTCATCTGTTGGTTGAGATGCTGTTGTTGAAGTAGAAAGTATGGTAAAAGTATGATATAAGATTCAGATGACTGTATGGTACAGCAGGTTCTTCATACAGTCTTTCCATGTGTTCCGCGTGTGTATAAAAACACTAGCTGTCATTTTGCAAAGTTGGCAAGTATACAGATTTACCCTGTACCGTGTATACCCAAGGTTTAAATTCTGCTCTCAGTTTAGGTCTGTAGCCTTGCTCAAAGTCTGCACTGATTGATAAGTCCATATATGTAGAGTAGTTTTATCCAAATAATAGTGAGTGAGTGAGTGTGAGTGAGTGAGTGGGTTTAGTTTTCAATCATCACAGAGGTCCTTGAATTTGTTCAGAAATGGATATGACTCAAAAGTAGTTCAGCTTTCTTTGGATTATAAATTTGAACTAATCCAAAGTGTTCCATGACAGATTATAAAATTAGATCTTGTCGACCAATAAAGCATAGTTTTAGTTTAGTTTTCTGTCACACCCAGCAATACTCCAGTGATATGGTGTCAGTCTGTAAATAAACAAGTCTGGACCAGACAATCCAGTGATCAACAGCACAAGCATTGATCTGCACAACTGGGAATCTATGACTGACTGTTTCAACTGAGTTAACCACCCAATCCCATTAGTCGGCTCTCACGATAAGCATGGGTTACTGAAGATCAATTCTTCATGGGTACATCCATATAAGAGGCAAGTCAAGATTAGGGACAGACTTTTAAAGGATCAACTTCTTATTACACATATATTCTGATACCCATGACTGACACTAACACTTATTGCTTAAACAACTACTGGAAGTCTACAAGATGCCCATACGGCTAAAGTTTTTTCACTTTGACTGTGACAAGACCCCTTGACTTAATGAGACCATGTTTATTACAAGGCGGCATCTTCACCTTGTGTCAGTGCTTTGATATGATTGAACACAGTGTGTGACATTTTAACTCAACTCACTCACATTTGATGAATGAAAGAATTTGATGGGTAATTGGGAGATGGATTGATGGATCAATGTACTGGACGAATGGCAGGTCACAAATTCACAAAGTCCTAGAGCTCGAGATTTGCTTCTGTAGTGTTTGACTTTAAAAATTAGGTTATGAAAGACCCTTTGACTCTCATGCTTCAAGAAATGGATGGAGATTGATGGATGGTTTTAGGAATGGATAAATCAAAATTAAATATCTGAAAAATACTAATCACAATCACTAAACAGAAAAGAAATGAATGAAAGAGAAAAGTGATGTAATGTCATAGGTGCAGCAGAAACTGTTCAAGGTTTTACAGGAAAATATATGATTGAAGTACGCTGGAAAAGGTTATTCAGGGCAATAGATGAGGAAAGAGGCAGCAGTGTAAGATTGATCAGCTGTTGAAGGTATTGGCCTACCGAATATTTAATGAAAGTATCTTGGTACTAAAGCATATTTATCAGGATGTCAGATGTTGATTCTTCTTCTTTTCTTTAATGAGATCGTGACAGATGGAAATAATAATAAAACCAGTAGGACAGATTATTTGAACGTAGTGAATGAACCCCTTTCTTTGGAAAAGAAAGTTCTGAGGCATTGATATTCCATTACAGAAACATCATTCTGATCATTTATCCATAATGGAATTGCCATTTCAGTGAGGACACAAATCTGATGAGGAATTTAACACCGCTGAATTACAATTGCACCAATGTCATGTAATAAAACGAAGTACTCAACAATATATTATCATATTTTACTCGTAAATATCAAATGTACCTTATGAAGTTGTGTTTTTCTTGCTCGTTAAGGAGCGGTTATTCTGCCAATAGCAAATGTGAAATCCAGGCTGCAAGACGATCAATATGCTGTGTATCAGCTATTGGATTTGATATTTTACTGTAGAAGCATGGTTATCGTGTGACCTTATTTACAGAGATATTTACCCTCCTGGGTGCAGTAAATTCTGTATCATGTTGATTTTGAGGCATTATTTCTGGAAAATATCACAGTAATTAAGCTGTAATATGAAATCAGTTTGTTGGGTCGGTTTTGCCCGTTTGGTGTGGTTATGTGATAATATGTCACTTGTAAGTTAACATTAGATAACAACTTCAGGGATCACATTAAGACTAAAAAGAGAGTTAAATGTCATAGTTGAACATATTTCTGTAGCATGATATTCCAGCAGGTATCCAGTGATTGATAGTGTGAACACCGGCTCATGCCACTAATCTGTTTACTCAGCTGTTAATGGGTACCTGGTGGGATGAGATGTCAGTGTGATAATTCTCCTGCTGATTATTCTCCTGTGTAGGTGGTGGGGTAGCCTTATGGTTAAAGCTTAATGCAGATGACCTGGCTTTGATTCCCCACATGGGTAGACTGTGTGAAGCCAATTTGTGGTGTCCCAGCTGTAACATTGCAGGAATAATTGTTAAAAGTGACACACAAAAAACCTCAGTCAGTTATGTGATGTATACTCTTCAGGGAGTTGAGAAAGAAATATTGAGCTTACACTGGTCCATTGAACTTGACAGTGCTAATGTGTTGCTTCAGGCATACATTACAAAAAGTGTGCTGACAAGCTGATTATTTTTGTTGCTAGTAAAAATAGTAACAGTAGCAAGTATGCCTTTGCAGTCACTGAAAGTGGGGAGGGGGACAATTGGTTGGAGCTTTTGGCTGTCATGGCTAAAACCAGGGCTCATTTCCGGACATTTTTGTCTGGGTTGTGTTATGACAGTGGTCTTTCTTGATCTATGTTCATGCTATCAACTGGTTATTTGTCTTGCCCAGATTCACCAAGATTAAACTTGTGATTGTTTCTAATTTGTGTGATCAATACCAGTCAGTTTTGTTTTTTTTTCAGCTGATATATGTAAGGAAGATATGGCAAGTTCAGCCCTATTTCCAGAGATAACTATACATATGGAAATTAATTAAGCAACACCAAATTCAAAGACACATAAAAACTTAACAAAGTTTAACGAAGTAATTTTGATGATTGATTATTCAATTTTGATGTATTGACATACAGCATGAGCTTTTCATGGGTTGATATGACGCGCGTGAAGCTTGCACAGCGCACGTGCATTGCTTTAACCTCAACTTTCGAAAAATGCACTTTTTCCCTGGGGTGTTTACAAGCGCAGGTTGTCGATTGCATTCGGTTTTTCATTCATTTCAATGTCATGGCACGTAGGAAATTATCAGAGGCCACTCGTTGGCAAATAATCGGCATGAGGAATGCTGGTATGTCTCTAAGACAAATCGGGACTCAAATCGGACGACATCATTCCATAATTTCAAAACTTTTGAAAAAATACCGGGCCACTAATGAAGTTAAAGACCTGCCTAGACCAGGAAGACCCAGGAAGACCACAGTCCGGGAGGACAGAGCTTTACTGAGACTTGTACGGCGCAGGTCCTTCGACTCGAGCTCTCGGTTGAGACAGGAGTGGCTTCCAGGGAGACCCATCTCGAACAGGACTGTTCGGAATCGTCTGAAAGCTGCAGGATACCGGGCAAGGAGGCCAATCAAGCGACCCAGACTGTCTCCAGCCCATAAGGCAGCCCGACTGGCCTGGTGTAATGACCGTTTGCACTGGAACATTGCCTCTTGGAGGAAGGTCCATTTCTCAGATGAGAGCCGGTTCTTGCTGCACATGGTGGACGGTCGTACTCGGGTCTGGAGGCAGAGGAACACAGCAATGGCTCCACGGAACATCCAGGAGACTGTGGCCTTTGGGGGAGGTTCCGTTATGGTATGGGGGTGCATTTCCATGAACTGCAAGTTGGATATCATTACCATCCGTGGCAACCTTAACGGTGTTCGTTACCAACAGGAGGTTCTTGACAGGGCTGTGGTACCTCATTTTGAGAACCATCCTCTGGCAACGAGACCCATATTTATGGACGACAATGCTAGACCTCACAGGGCGCATGCTGTAAATGATTTTTTGCGGCAAAATGCAATTGACAGAATTCCATGGCCTGCCATGAGCCCTGACCTCAACCCCATTGAACATTTGTGGGACTTTTTATTGGCCGTCGTGTGAGGCAGAGAGACCCACCAGTCCATAATCTCAACGAATTGACGGCTGCCCTGCATGAGGAGTGGAACAGGATCCCCCAGAATCAGATCCGGAGACTCATCCAAGGAATGAGGAGGCGTCTGGAATCGGTGGTGCGTGCGCAGGGAGGACACACTAGATATTGATGAAAGTCGGTGTGCAGACTCTCAGATGACTGTTCTTTCTTTCCATGTGACATTTGTGTTAATACACCTGACAACAACGTCTGTGGATGAATAGTAAATTGTGTCCATTTTTTCATGAATTTAAGACAGTTTTAAGAATTTGGATTTCGTTGCAATAAAGCAAAGTCTTGATACTTTTTCCCTTTAAGTTGTTTGTCAGAGATCGTCTGTTGAATAAAAAAGTGTCAAACTATATCAACCCGGCATATTTTGATTGTCAGAACACTTCAAAGTTGCTCCAATAGAAAAAATTGGGGTGTTGCTTGATTAATTTCCAGGTGTATATATTTACAAGAGAATCTGTTAAACTGGAAGTGCAGATGTATAGGATCGAGAGGGTTAGCTCCAGCATGAAGGACAAACATTTGTCAGTTCAACCACACATTACAAAGTATGACAGAGTTGTGTGTCAATCTTCACCATGTTTTTAACTTAATCCAACAGCAGGTGATGAAAAATGTGTACATACATCAATAAACAGAAACCGTAGTGTCGACATTGCTGTTGCATAAACCCCTGTAGTTCTCCGCCAGTGTTCTATTGATTATGTCATTCAGCTGAATAAAGTTAGTTGTAAAGTAAGTTGTACACAGATGGTGCACCATATGACCTATCAATAGTCGCTGAATCATTCATAAGGTTCTCTAAAGACAGGTAGTTGTTAGGTAATCTGTATTGTCAATGGCTTGCTCCTTACTGGATGCTATTGACTGCTGGAAACTCCAGAGAGTCAGTTGGTCTAATAGATACCATTGTTATAGTATTGGCCTCAGAAGTCTGCAAAGTTAGTAGTTTCAAATTGGATTTGAAGGTTGTAAATGAGTTTATTGATGGATCAATTTTGAAGGAATTGCAATTAGTGCATAGATTGATTAGAAATCTACCGATCTGTTCATGTGGTTAGTGATATCTGTGATTGTGTTGATATTATGTCAAGGAGGGGTATTGATGTAAGCATGTGGGATAGAAAATGCTTGTTAGATACAGTGATATGGTGTGATGGTTACTTCGTGCTGGGCCTTTCCTGCTTGGATAAGTACACATTTACCTGTGTGAACCTGGAAAATTGTCTTTTTTTATTAGACTATTACATCTTGAGTAGACAGTTCTCTAAAGAAAGAAATGTATTTCACGCAAAATACAAGACTGCTCTTTGTGAACTTTGGGTAGCCTAGCGGTTACAGCATTTGCTAAACATACCAAGGACCATTTGAAACCTCTCTTGGATGTGTAAAGCCTGTTTCTGGTGTTCCCTACCCACAGTTTTTGTGAATGTCAAGTAAAGTTGTGCTTGATCCACAATACCATTTGTGAAAACTTCCCTTCTACTTTGTATGCAATAGCAGTGTTCAAATATAAGCACGAAAGTGGAGGGGTTGTTGTTATAACTGTCACGCTGGATGTTCAAACTACAATGCGAGCAAATGTCATGGCCGCTATGACATTTTCCTTCTATCTGCTCCCTTTAACTTGAAGCATTAAAAAAGAAAAAATATTTTTATGTGAAAAGATTATTGAAATTGAAATGCTTGTCCTTGTAGTAGCCCCAGTGAAAGCATCAAGCGTATTTGTATATGTAGTATAGCAGAAAACATTAACATGTGACCTAATGCTTGTATCATGGTACATCAATCAATCAATCAGTCTTTATTCATACTGAGGCCCATAGGCCCATAGTATACATGAATGTAGTACACAATATCATAGAAAGGAGTAATATAGTCACATCACAATATGTCATATCGCATCAAATGTATCACATCATATAACATCACATTACACATACTGTGTCATATCACATATCATAATGCCCCATATTACATCATGTATCATAACATGTGTCATAACATATATCATATCATATATCATATATATCATATCATATCATATTATCATGTCATATATCATAAGTTTCATATATAATATCATATATCATCATATATATCATATCATATCTCATGTCATATCATATCATATGGGGTGTTTTTTGTTTTTTACTGAAGTTCATATATCGTATCATATCATACCATAATATATATCATATCATATGGAGGGGGGGGTTGTTTGTACTGAAGTCCATATATCATATCACATCATACCATAACATATATAATATATCATATCGCACCTCATCATACCATATGTCAAATAACAATATAAGTACATGCTTTCTTTATGTTTATGTTTATTTCATAGAGACAATGCCTGGTAGATAAAGGTTGACAACTTACGGATAAGGACATTGTCATTAGTATTCATTAGAAAAGAAGATTTCGCCTCATCAAGATGTTTATAATAATAAGTTGGGACAATTTTTGTCTTAACTCCCAATACCATGGTACATAGTATCACAATGATCAAACTGTCAGTGAATCATTGGATCCTGACAAAAGTTGATAAAGGGAATGTAATATCAATACAAACAGCTTTCCACACTACTCTTGATGGTTTATTAACTATTGACGTTGCAGCAAAGATGGTTGACAATAGGATGGAATACTTGTTGAATATTGCAGAATAATTGTCGCCATTTGTGTCAGATGGTGACTCGCTTGTGGGTCAGTGTGGCCCCTAGACGTCTAATTGGCCGTGAAGCAAATCCACTTCCTCCAGGAGTAGCTGTCTGTTCCTGTGGGCAAAGCTACGATTGTGGACAAACAGACTCCAATATTTTATGAAAAGCATGGGCCACAGACTGCAAACTTTTACCTGAGCTATTCAGCTTTGTTGACAGATTAACATGGATTTTGTGGTGGTTGACTCCAGCATGAATGAACTGAAAAACACTGGTGAAAGATTTCACATGTTCCCAATGGCTGGTCAAAAATCTGTATCAAGTAACCATTATTGTTGGCCTTAATAGGTGTGTTGAGGGAATTGAAGAGATTTGTTGATGGATTTATATATTGCACTCGACTATTAATATTCAATATGGCTGTATTGTGTCTGCATGTCAGAGCAGACCGGCAGAAACTAGGATGAGGCAATATCTGTTCCAATGTCAGCTGTAGGCAGGTAAGATGCATTGTGTATTTGACTTTGTCATTTGTTATAATATGTTGGATATGATTTATCAACTTCATTAGCCTTCTTTCATGTTTGTATTTCAGATTTATGTTTTGTTTGGTCACAATATTAGTATCAAATATAATTTTTTCATAACGTACAATATACAAATACTGTATTACATTACTTAAATGTCGTGATTATTATAGTTGATTATTATAGATTTACATATGGTTTTGATTATAAAACAAATATTTTCTGTAAGATTATCCTGCAAGTCAGTTTGTCTTTTTGTGTGTTAGGGACTGTAATATTCTTGGGTCATGTCCTGATTTTAGCGACAGACAGGTATTTATTCTGTTAATGCTCCAGCAGTCGAACAATATTTTTTGTGAGTGAGTGAGTGAATAAATAAATATTGCTTAGCACCACATCAGTAATGTTGCAGCTATTTACAGCAAATATTGTTCATGACTTTCGCTGAGCATGTTATTTTGCATACCCACTGGTGTATTAATTCACAGATCCAAAAATAGTCATGCTGCCATTCTTCTTGAAGCATGTTTTGATTTAGTTAGTGTACAACTCTTCGACTAATACATTTTCAGGTATTTCTAATAAAAGTAAAACTACAGATTGTACTTTGTGTATATTATTTACACAAATAAATTATTCGATTATTTATAATAAACACTTCACATTTGCCAGAGTAGTTATTGGACAGTTTCTTGAAAGTGTGCTGTGTCAGCCATATTCCTTCAACCTAAACAAGTTGAACAGATGATGCAAATCGTCCCTGCATACTGTTGTCAGTATTATTTTTGCAGAAATAAAAGCCTTCTCAATCATAAAACTGCTGGGTTTCATTGATAAGTGCAAGCGTAAGGCTCTTTTTAAAAATCGTGTACAACTTGATCGTGTGAAAAGTTTCCTCACCATGACCAAACATTTAAAAAAACTGCCTACTGTCAACCCTGTATTTTTTTTCTTTCTGAAAGTAGATAAAATGTCATTCATTACTGGGAAGATTTCAGCAGAGGAAGAAAATCCGGTAGACACAGTCAGTCTGTTTACAAACTTGCTACCTCATCTCACTGCGAAAGGTTGTATCACCTGTCATACTGCTTTTGTGAATGGATGTCTGAATCTGGTGATGTCACCTTTCACCGTAGCAAAATGAAGCTCTACACAATTTGAGTGAGTGGTTATTGAAGGGAGCATCTGGCATCATTTGTTGGTACAGTTGTTGCTAAGAGAGGAGATAATGTTTTATGGAGTTTCTTGGATGGACAGACATATTGAAAGTCATGTGATGGACATATATTTTTGGACTTTTCATTTTAGATGTGATGGTGAATTGATGGATGTTGTACATCTGAAAGTAGATCATTCAGTACATGTTAGGAAAACAAGTCAAAAGGATTAATGGTGACCCATATAAACTCTTATATTCAGGTTTAGCAACTGTCATCCTACCTGGGGGCAGCAGGGTAGCTTAGTGGGTTAAGGCATTGCACTGCAGACCCTGTTTGAATCCCCACATGGGTTCAATGAGTGAAACCCATTTCTAATGTCTCCCGAAGTGATATTGCTCACACACTCCTCTAATCTGATTCAAAACATAATTATTCTTTGATATTCTTTTCAGACCATGATTTCTTAGGCTCTAATATAATTATATTGTTATCATTAAATGTTTCCTTCAAATGTTTCATAACTCTAGGAATGTATATTTGTAGTTAATCTTTTGTGGACATGTTGAACCTGCACCCATATTAACAGGATGTGTGTTAGCAAATGTTCTCTTTTTGTACCGTGTGACACATGTATGTATGTGAAGTGGGTGTATTGTGACGCCCCTACTATGCTGACCTCAGGCATTTATTGAGTAACCATAAAAACATGTAATATGTACAAGTGAGTCGCATACAGAGGCCAAAATTCCTAAGACTACAAAACTCAGGCCAGGCTAGATTGTTCCAGTTCCTGAAAATGGAGTAATATTCCTTGATATGTAAAAATCTGTATTAATCTTTATTGCTTAGACTTAGTATTCTGTGTTTGAGTCGGTCATGTGAAACTGCAACATTGTATCTGAGAGGACTCAGGTCATGTTCATGCTATGGAACATCTTCCCTAGTTACAAGTCCTTGAAATTTCTCAGAACATAAATGAATAGAACAGTACATAAAACACCAATTGGGCTTGTACCTGTTTCTAAACCTCACAACCCTATTTATTGTGTTGATATCTGAAGTGATGAACACTACAGGGGTGCTTTGGAAGGAGGTGGTCCTCTGGCCCGTGACAGGCTAAAATTGTAGAGGGCCAGGTATTTGGAATCAGTGACCCAGTTAATTATTGTTACTCAGTGACAAATGAGTCAGGAAAGATGTGACTCTTACAGTGTAGCTTCATGAACTCTGATCTTATTGCCATATTTTAATGGTCCATAATGTGTTATGATAGCATCATAATCATTTTGAGCCTGTTAATGATGATTGTAAACCGAAAGTCATTGTGTTCTGTAATATGATTGGTTGAAAAACATGATCAAATGGTATTCGATTCCTGGAAACTGCAAGACAGCAGTGGTGACGTCATTCAAAGCTTATTGTGACGTGAAGTCAAAATGATGTCACAAATGAGCAGCTGCAGATGCTACCATGGGAACCAGCTGAAACGGCTAGGTGATGACACTTCACTGCTGTACCTGTATACGATGTAAACAAGTGCGGACAGTAAAACCCTTTGGTTTACTTTTTTGTTTACAATGTTGATGAACATCGTGTGTTGGTCTATTTCCGGGGGTTATTGAGTATTTGAAGCATGGAAATATTTCATTTGAAACTTCTGATTGACGCCGTCGGTCCCAAATGTATTCAAGGGCTTCAAATACGCCCAGAAACACACATGATGTTTATCTCCTTACAGTGTTAGTCTGGATTCAGCAGATAACCAAACAGAGAAAGAAGATGTTGCCATTAGTTACGAACATGCAGGGCAGGGTAGGCCAGTGTTTTATCTTAATGGTAGCAATCAAGTGGTAGTTCATGCATCATATTTCCAAAACAACGCTTCACCAGTCAAATTTATTTGTCGGATAACACCTGGCTATTAATTGTCTTCATTTGACCGTTTATATTTTTCAAATTTATGAATACATTGCAATCAACATTGAGCATCACCTGGCTTTTGTGGTCCATTGTGATATAGTGGTGTGTGGAATAGGTATTCTGTTGCAGTTATGTCATGTGGTTCTTGAGGTCCTACAGTCTTCTGATGTTGCTTGATAGCTTCCTGTAATGTCATTTTACAGTGCAGTATTAATGTATAGTATTTAGTGTTTAGATGTGAAGTAATCTGCAGTACCCACCCCAAGTGGTGGTGAATCTTTCACCTATTATGATGATGATAATTATGATATATTGCTGTGAATATTCAGTGAGAATGCTATGAAGATATCAGTATTTGAAATGAAGGAATATGTGGTCCCTTGCTTCTTCTGTGGTATTTTAATATGGGGTCCCCATAAATCTGAAACTGTTTTCATGAGGATCAAGGCAAGGACAGCATGACTAATGTGACAAATATCAAACACAGCATATGAATACGGGATTATAATAACATAAGTGTCTTTCTTCACGATGTTACAGAGTTTCAGTTCTTTTGAAAATTCAGCACATGTAGCATGTAAACAAACTTTTATGGCAAATAAAACCCTCATGAAGCCACAAACTCGGAACACAGTTGTGCAGTGAATGGTGGTAAGATTATAGAGAGTCCCACACTGATCCAGCCCAGTGCGCTATGATACAGTTCCCCAGGTAAATTGTCTTTCCCAGTCCAACACTCACTGCTTAGCTTGATAGCGATAAAGCCAGCGAACCACTCATCCTTACCAACTAAAATATGTGACAATACCGCGTACAGAAGGAATACACAGAGCGTGTGTAACATTGCTAGATACACATAGATTCCCCCCAGTGGAGTGGAGTTACTCCATGGTGAACGAGCCGCGTATGTTTGTACGTTGAGGAATTGTACCATGGTGAACGAGCTGCGTATGTTTGTACGTTGAGGAATGGTACTTGTACAGAAGTCATGGAAGTAGTGATACTACAGGTCTGATGGTCTGTCAAAATGGGATTTACATTGCAGTCCAGGTATGTTTTTCTCGCCTGTGGAGAGGAGTTGAATGTGTGACAGACTTTGAGTATTGATCAATTGTGGATGTCAGGTGTGGAGAGTAGGAGCGTGGCTTGTGTCGGGATGTTTGGATGTAGTTGGTTTGTTGTTCACTATGCATTTGGTTGGTAGGACTGAACATTAATCTTTCCAATGAATGATAGAGACACTGTGGAGAGTCAGTGTGGAGTCGAATCTATTGTCAGGAGGGTCATATGTTGACGATGTCAAATCTAGTTTCACCCACAATAATTTGGGTTAATTGCTCTTTGTATGGATTTAGGATAAGTAAAATTAATCTTGATAAAATGTATTTTGTCAGAATTTAGCATTGATCTATGTTCATTAATTTCAGTACACTACTCAGTAGGTGTTAATGAATCCATGACATATGAAATGTACAGTGTTACTGGTGAGCAGTATGTATGATGAGTTTAAGGACACTGTAAAAGCATCCCACAGTATTACAAATCAGATAAAATTTAAGATAATTTGTCATGATTTTTAGCTGCAGTTAAAATTTTAATATCCCTCTATATATAGCACCTTACAGTTTTGAATAATGATATACAAAACAAACATGGGGTGCATGTTGACATGTTTATTTGAGGTAAGGTTCATTGCTGATGTTGACATGCTCGTGTCACTTGCGAAATATGAAGGAGGATTAAGACAAGAGGGAATCTTTACTGGCAGATCACAGGGTCATGTGTATGAGGTGTGGGATGTTAGTGCTTGGAGTAAGACGAGTTAATCCTGAAACTTAGAAACACAGGTGTGCACACACTCTTGATATGGTCTGGTAGTGGTAGTGAACAACATGGTTTGCTGGACTTGGTTTTGTCCCATGGCTTGCAATCTCTGCTTTGGTGTTGTCACATTGCTGATTGCCTTATATTACCATGTTTAAGCCAAATTTTAAAGACCAAAAAATGTTGTCTGTAGAAGGGGGTGGTCTTATTTAAGAGACACAATTTCATGAAAGTATTTTTCTGGTCATCAGTAGCTCTATATCGCATATTTTTCCCTGAGTATATCTCTTCAGTTTGAACTCAAACATTCTCGACTTTGGAATTTCATGATCACATTCAGAGTTGTGTCCCTTAGTCATACTTGGAGCTGAAGATTAGGGATTCAGAGCCTAGAGTTTATTGATAATTATTTGTATTTACTTTATTAGCTCTATACACTAACGCAGAATGAGTTTCCTCAAAGCAGTAGTCTGTTATACAGACCCTGAAGCAAATATATCCAAGAAGCCCCAGAAGTCTTAGAAATGTAGGAAGTCTAGATTTCCACAACTTCAGGCAATGAAAACAGTCTCAGATCTCCTTTCCATTATTATATTTCATTTTTTATTTGTTAACTATGAGCTTCTTTTTGTGAAATATGTTCATTTCAGAGACAAGTTGTTAGTTTCCCAATGTGGTGACAGCCGGTGGTCCTTATTTCTACATCAAACCTGACACAGTGTAATAGCAGGGAAATATTGTTCTAAGTAGTGTAAAACCCTCTCACAGTCAGATCTCCAGGTTTTAAGACAGTTGAACAGACAACCCCTAGCCATACTGTCACCTTCTTGCTTAAAGCAATAATGAAGATGAACCGTTATCGCCTGGGTACAACAAGTGATTGAACATGGTAAAGATTTGTCTGACACTGACAACATCTGCCACGGAAACCTCGTATCTTTTGCCCTGAAAGAGGCAAGGGTGTCTAATGACATCAGAGTGAATTGCAAGTCTTCCTCAACTGGACCTAATCTCATGGGGGGAAAAGCATGAAATATGGGCCTGTTCGTGTGCTCCAAGGTGATGGCGCTATGCTACATTATCAGTAGATCCAGTCTCAAATATCTAATGGCACTAAGCAAGCGTGATGAATTAGCTCTTAACATTTCATTTGGAAAAAAAACAAACAAGCATTTTTGCATAAGTAATCATTGCTAGTTGACATGTCATGTTTTTTTAAAAAGATGGATAGTTTATTTCAGGATGGAAATGTAAGTCTTCCTGTTGCAAAGTATTTCAGTAATTTCCTGTTTGTCCTTATAATCATATTTGTACATTTAGATGTAGTTTCAGTGGAAGTGTATGACTTTATGAATTTCAGGTCAGTTTTCCTTTGCCATTGCGAGTTAGTATTGAATTTGGAATATTGATCTGAAATATGATTGATATGCTCATGTAGAATGTTCTAATGGATGTGTTGAGATACTTTCCATATTCATGAGAAATCTCTGTGAGAAGCAGAGTCGATTTACAATTCCGACTCTATCATAAGCATATGTTTATGAATCACTCTCAGATTGGGAGTGTAATGGGTGTTTACTGAAAGGTGAGCATATCCTCCCTCATCATCATCATCATCATCATCAGCAGCAGCAGCAGCAGCAGTAGCAGCAGCAGCAGCAGCAGCAGCCATCACAATCACATGTAAAGGTGTCATTTGCTCGCCTTAAAAAATCACAGGAACATATGGTTCGAGTTAAAATGGAGAATTGCATCACATTATTTCTGTTTAGCGACTGATTTTGAAGAAGTCGGTCAGTATTTAATATAGTGTACATCTGTGCTAGGAGCACACTTCACACAATATGTTGGTTGTGCATGTTCTGCATGTTGATTCCGTTGTTGGAGTCTGGTGTGAATGTTGATGCTGTTGTCAGGAGAGTCTGACTTGTTTACAATGATGAGGAGGTCGTTGCAGCCACATCTGCACGTGTGTTGCAACTGCAACCTGTTTCATCTCAAACTATCCACACTTTCACCTGCAAGATCAGAATGTTACATCAGGAAATTGCAGACATGAAATTCTGCATTGTGTGCAGATAAAAAGTGGAAGGCACAACAAATTTGTATGGGTGCCTTTGAAAGAAGGGGGCAGTTGGGTTGCCTAGTGTTAAAGCGTTCACTCTTTATGCCAAAGACTGGGTTTGATTCCCCACATGGGTGCAATGTGTGAAGCCCATTTCTGGTGTCCCTGCCGTGATATTGCTGGCATATTGCTAAAAGCAGCATAAAACTAAACTCACTCACTAGGAAAGAGTTCTGATTTTCTTAATTTGATTGCAATTTGACAAAACAAAATCCCACACACTTTTCAAGTCCTTGTGATCTTCTAGTTTATTTGAATTCTAAGCCACTTTTAGCAATATTCCAGCAATATCATTATAGATGGGAAGGACACCTGAAATGGGCTTCACACATTGTACTTATGTGGGGAATTGAACTTGGGTCATCAGTGTGATGAGCAAACACTTTAACCACGAGGCTACCTCACCACCCCTGTCTTTTGTTGAGAAAGACTCTGCTGAAGATCTCCATATCTGTGTTTGACAACGTCTAAGTAGGTGGCATATGTACAGTTCTGTATTTGTAGTTCTACATTTCTTTTGCAGCCCATGGTTTTACCTGGGACTCATACAATTGAAGGCATATTGTCCCCTAAACAGAGAATTCTAGTAAGGGTCACTCTCTGCTGAAAGTCTTCACAGTGATCTGTTCTTCATATTTCATCTTCAGTATGCCTTGCTTGTGGTAATAAGTGGGGAATAATGGGATCAGGTGGTCAGGATCCTGATTTGGTATACACATGTCATGTTATAACAGATCGATGCTCATGATGTTGATCACTAAATTGTCTGGTCAAAAGTAGATTATTTACACACCACCACCATATGCTTGAAATATTGCGGAGTGCAATGCTAAACAACAAACTCAGCTAATCAAGGTATAAGAAAGATTTCAAAGAAAGCAAAATGTCGAATGTCTTGTCAAGTAACAATTCAACTGAATTTCGGAAATGAAAAAGATGTGTGAAAAGGCCAGTAGTATTGGAAGGGCAGCCAATTTCCTTCTCTAAATATGTTTAGATGTTTAGACTCCCCATGTCGGGCTTGGAGGACCTGACATTTGACTCAGAAACAATAAACTGTTTGACCGTTCCATACAAAGAATGTCACATCCTGTTGTTATGAGATTAGAACAGTTGCCCGAGATATAGCATGCTGTCGAAAAAGGTTATCCTAGCCACTTGCAATTACATAGATATGATTGAGAGTGTGTATTTTGCACATACACATATAGAGCCTATTTATTGACAATCTCACTTGGTTTTGATTTTCCTTTTTCATATGTATTGACAGTTACATTGTTTTTTTCCTCGAGAAAGACAAGAGTGCTTGTTGATTGTCTGTGTTAATATCAGCGTAGGGTGCTGTTTGTAAGATATTTTAAGTCAATCTTACCTCAAGCTTATTGAATGCCAAAATGGTATCAATACCAGTGAATGAACCAGAGGTTTCTAAACAAATGGGGCACAGGCAGCTATGCTCTACCTTTCACAAACCAAATAGGTTTGCCCATTGCCATGCACTGCCTACTTCTCGGAAAATGCATTCTTGCTTGCCATATATTTTGAAAAAATGTTTTTGACATGACACATTTGTGACATTCTGTTTATCATCCAAATCATTCTTCCAACTTTTATGTTTTAGTTAAAACTAGTGTCAAAGTAAATAATACAGCTAATTAGCTGCAGAGATTTGTGATGTCTTTTGAATATGATGTCATTGCAACTGATGACATCTCAACCGTCTGCAATGTAGGGTGACACACCCAAACTTTATCTATAGCAGAAGCCTCTTTTGGAAGATACCATTTTGGTTTCCCCATGAAAATACTTCGTATCAGGAAGCCAAGCGTACCTTTCTAGAGGTAGTATGTCAGCTAACGAGCCAATGTCAGATATCAGAGCCAATGCAAATCAATCTATCTACTACATTGCTTCTATATTTGCCCCAAATGCCACAGAAAATGAAAGGATACCAAGATTTTACAACTATAAATATATCAAGAATGTATTGACAAATTATTCTTTGTGAGCAATGCTTCTAAGTTTATGTTTTTGATGTTTATACAGTGAATTGTTTGGAAATTGTGGAGAAAAAACTGTTCTACTTTCTACATTTGCATCTTATGTCAGGTATGTTTTTCAATTCAATTTTATTCTTAATGACTATCTTTATAGAAGATTTTGATACAGACTGTTCTAAAAAGTTCATTTAGTCTTATGAAAATATCAATGTAGAATGACAGGCAGTGTAAAAGCAATATTTGATATGGTAACCCATTATGAAAGAACTATAAACTGCTTCTTTAGTTCCAGACCCTGGAAAAGTGTAATGCTTATCCTGAAGTTAAGTAATGTTGTGAATTCTGCTCGCTTTAACATACCTGGGCAGGTTCCAAATGCAAATACTCTGTGTAAATATGCTAACTTATCTCCCAATCATTTAATTCCTTCTTAATGTTTTTAATGATAAAAATGTAGTTTTTAGTTCATATTGGAAAATGATGCTTATGCTGTTGATCACTGGATTGTCTGGTCCAGACTCGATTGTTTACAGACTGCCACCTTGTAATTGGAATAATGCTGACTGAGATATAAAATTCACTAAAACTGTGTTTTATTTGTTGACAGGATCTGATTTTATATTCTGTCCTGGATTGGTTTAAATGCATAATCCAAAGAAGGTTGAACTACTTTTGAGTCATATCTATTTCTGAGAAAATTCAGTGACCACTGTGATAATTGATAAAGTTTTCAAACTATTCTTAAAAATTGAAGACTTTAGTTTCATCAGTTTCATCTTATTTTCGTTTTGCTTTCATCTTTCCAAGTCATTAAGGAGAGGTCTCTGATGGAATGTTTGTCACCAGTATCAACCAGATTTTCATGCTTTGATAACCTTTTATTGAACTCTGTGGAAGACCCATCCATATCAAGATACTAACCATTTTAAGTCTAGGAATGCAAATCAGTCCAAAGCAAACAGAAGCTCTGTAAGCATTTTCTTTTCAATGCTTTTAACATAGAATTGTTTAAACTGCCGACAAATGACTAAGCAAATTTTAAGCCGAGCGTCATCAGTCATGGAATGTGATTGAATTTTGATCTTCAGATCTAATCATTCTGTTTCACTTTCCATCTGCAAAAAAGCTTGGGAAGATCTGTTCCTGAATCGAGCAGATCAGAGGAATGTCCCATCCACGATTTTCTAACTTATACAAACAAGACTAGGGGAGGGAATGTGTACAATGTTCATTGATCTGTTTTCACTTATGCATTTCTTTTCCAAGGGGGACTTGTTAAATTAAGCCCACGAGTGTGCGATTCAAATTTAGCAGAATGTGGACATAGTTTAGTTGAGCTTGACAGGAAATTAAAGTTTGTCCTTATAATGCACCGCATTAACCTGCTACTGGACTTGCGATGAGGACGGCGCTATGCGTCTGCCTTTGATTCAGTTTTCTTCGTAATCAACAGATGCGCTGGTCATTCGGATCTCCATGGAGATGTCCATGTGAAAACCAGGTACATAGCTGGTAGAATTGGCAGTTGGTTGAGACTTCATTTTGGATTTGTCATGATTGGTTTGATCTAGTTCTTGAAAGGCATTTCCATATTGGACAAACATGAACATAATCCATAAAACATGTCATAAATTCATGGTTCGATTTAAGATATTACTGGAAGAACCCTTTTTAACAGGAATTTTAACTTTAAGAATCAAACTCTAAACATGGTTATGTTTAAGTAAGAAATGTGCACAACATTTTTCTCCAAAAGTTGATGATGACAAAATCTGGACAAAATTTCTGATGAACACTGATTATAATCCTTCAGAGTATCACTATATTCACACACTGTCCTACTCACTTACTGGAATCTGTTATATGTGAAAGCTGTTCTTTCTGCAAGTCTAAATACTGTGTTATATTTCAGGCAGATATATTGCTGACATTGCAAAAACAACATGCATTTGTGATGAAGGATTGGATTAATCACTTAGGTTGATTTGAGCAGCCCGATCTTTTGGGACTGCTGCAATGTATGTACAGGTTGTACAGAATGCTGAAAACTCGTTTATATCCCGCACAGTATCTGTTTGATGTTGATATAAAGAAATATCATAATTCATTGCACAACATCGATGTCCACCCTGTGATCTTTGCATCAAGAGTGGGCGAGATATAGAAACTCCAATGTTGTTTTTGGTTTGATTGTTTTCTTATTTGTTTTTGTACTGGCATTAAGCCAGAACATAAAGGTAAAACAGGTAATATCAAAGAACAGTTCTTGTATATATCAACTAGCAGTCGATGATTGTATCAGTGATGCAAACAGTGTGTTATGTTAACAAAAGTAAATACTTAGATTCATCAGAAATTTAAAAAAATAATAATGATGCTGAGATACGGAATATAAAGCTTTTATTTCAAGAGGACATGCATCAAAGTTCATCACATCTGTGTTGGGCCATAATTTTAGAATCAGTACAAATGAAGTTACAAGGGTTTCTTATTCAAGAGAAGCAAAGCAACAAAATATATATCCATCTTAAAGGATTAGTGCAAGGGAGCTGATACTGTCACATGAGTGCAGGGAAACTTTGTATGGCAGAGCCATCTGCATTCTGAATCAAACATCTTCACCTCCTCTCCTTATCAAACAGTATTTATTTTCTTCTCCTCTTTCATCATATTTCATATAATGCCTGTTTATCGTAATAGGAGCTCTGTATGTACACAATGTTTTGAGGCTATGGTGTACATCATGAATGACGACAGGGTGATCGCTCGCAACTACATCAACCGTATATGCACACTGCATGTCCTCTGCTCTGTCCTGCTAACTCCTGCAGTATGCAGTTCAAACAGTCTTGACATACCAATGCAGGTTTGTATCAGCATCTTGAATGACTCTTGTAGGCTATGAGGTTAAGAAAGATTAGGTGTTTGTTTTCCTCAAAATTTCTTTGTATTTGCTCTCTGGCTGATTTTGTTTGCAAGATTCCATTCGGATGTTGGTGATACAACTCCAGATTAAATACCTCCTTGTCGTGCAGCCAGATGAATGTAGTCTTAACACGCCGTTGCATGTCGAAAATTATAATTGACACAATGATATCATGCAGAACTCTTCTGAGTACACAAATAACAGATCATATGAACAAACCATCTTCTTTCCTTTGTTAGACAGGGAATTATAGGAGTTATCACCAGTTTCCATACATTATCCTCTAGTACGGGGACCTCGGCTCTGAGTTTGATAATCACATGGGATCAGTCTCATTTTCCAGATATACTGAGCTACAGTTCCCATTTGTTTAAAGGATGCTATGATAGCAAGACATGCAAGTCCCAGGGAGCAGTGGCTGTTTTATTTAATGGATAAATCGATAACGTGGTCAGTGATTTGATTGAGTTGCATGTCCTGGCAGCCCAGCATTTTGTATCTTTGCTCTTTGCATCAACCGCTGGTTTGCCTGGACCAGCCTGTATAGATGGACTGATATCATTTTGTTTCTTATGACATCCAATTTTTATAATGATATGTTATTTGTAATCCAGTTCATATTTTGAACTGTAGGTCAAAAGGTAATTTCAACCAATAAAACAATATAAGATCAAAATTGAGTCAAGACTGCTGAAGACTCTGGACATTTCCTCATGGACTAATGCTCTTGACACTCTAGAACGAACTTACTATTATTGAAAATTAAAATGTTTGTCCTACCCAGTAAGATTCCCATGAATGAAGAAGGGTTCCCCTTGATGCAGAAAACTTGCGGATATGACGCAGTGTGAAATGAAAAAACGCATAAAAAGCAAACACTGTGTGGCTTCCGATGCAATAAAATAACAAATCTAAACCACACAATTCAATGCTATAGGTAATGAATGTAACTTAGTTGATTTCTGATTTCAAATTGATTAGAAAGTACACACCATAATTCTTTAGTATCCAGACTTGGATTTATATACCTGGACAAAAACATTATTAGTTGAATGTTGATAATCTTTGTAAATTGTCTGACCCCCAAATTTAGATGTTGACTTCCCCCCAAAAATTTGGAGAGTCAGACCCCGAATTATGAATGTCTAGGGGGAACTCTGATGAAGAGCTGTATCTGTTCAACCTTACCTTGGACTTAGTTACCTAGAGTACCACCAAGTGACATGGTTGACATGTAAATAATCAGGTTAGATTTTCTAGCACTTGCACTACTGACTGAAAGACTTATTGTTCGGTTTGTCGCAAGTAACACACATAGTGCCCCTCAAAGTTCATTTACTGATGTCATTGTCGTCTGTAGGTAAATACCCACATAAACAAGCCCGAGTGGACTGAAGCAGTGTGTACGGAATCAAGAGTGAATCACATTTCAAACAAGAATCATGGTATTGCTGACCACAATGACAAGGAAAGAGCATCATTACCATTTCTACACCTTGGACTGTTTGTTAAGATTTAAAGGAGGTTACATTGAGTTTGTAGAAAGCAAAGTTTTTCATTTGTCTTTAGATGGTAGTCTTGAACCTCTCCCTCTGACAACTTCCTCAGGCGCTGTTGACATAGATCCCGCAGATGTGCCGCTCAACAATTACCTTTTGAGGTCGCCTGCTGACAGCCCATTGGTCAATATTGGGATTGTATTACGTTAGGTTGGCATTCTAATGGACCTTGTGTCACTGGCCATCCTTCTTTCAGCCTATCCTTTTGAAAAAGTCTGCATTTATCATGTTTGTGTACTGAGTTATAGGTTGTGTTGAAATTTTCAGATTTGCAGAAAGGATTCCTTTTCCACCCACTACTCTTGATTATGTACAGAGATTTAAGGGGTATGGGAATCTTTACTTCCTTGGTATCGTGTAGTTGACAGTTGGGATTTTGACATTTAACTCCTTGCTTGAAAACAAGTAGAGTACAACAAGGTTCTTGTCATACTTCTTGTTTCTTTCTAATGATATTTTACTTGAAAAACATTATGAGTTCATACTGTGTAACCACAGATATTCAATGTTTTTCTGTGTAGATACGTGAGATTGCTTTGAGATATATATATATATATATGTATATTGTATATGTGAAATATAAGTATTCTTTCAAAATGCATGAAGATGGTTTTACAGTGGCTGTGTGAATAGCAATAATATTCACTGTCATGTTTGCTTTTGTAAATACTTGAAAACTTTGTATAATGCGTTGTTAGGTCTTATCTACTTGACATGACAGTGACATTTATGGTACCCATGTAAGGACCAAACCCAGATCGTATATGTTACTGGTGACTGCACTAACAACTAGGCTAAACTTTGGCCCATTTGTAGCAAGGAAGGTTGAAGTTGTATGTACACATTTTCATAAAAGCAGAATTATGTTTCTTCCCAAAGTCAACCTATGAAAAAAGATTTCTGTTGCCAGTGTGAAAGTTTAAGAAAGAGATGGTAGAAATATTTTCAAGAATTGCATCATGTTTGGGTTGTTTACAATTTGTCTGCTGGTTTTAACCAGTGTCACAGAAGTTCTGCCTGTGGGGCAATCTTGAGGTACGGCCTCATCTTAGAAATCCAACACCGGCTTATTCTGACACAACTATCTCTGTATCATGAGAGTGTGTCTGCAGGCAATAGATATTCCTGCTTTTATTATGACTTTTCTGACTATCTTAATTCCTGATACTGAGAACGTCTGTTCTTTGAATATGTCAGAAATGATGTCTCTTGTTATGTACCTCCAGACATAAGGTCTTTGCTAGTAAGATCAATGGCACTAGTCCTGAAGCTTTAATATGTTATCATGGAATAATAATTCATACAAAAGTTCATTGTTAATGATTACCACTACAAGTGATATATTTGGATTTAGATATTACCAAAATATGAATATAGATTATTAGTTTCGTCATGATCAGTAACAGTTTAGAGAAAGACACCAGTTTAAGGTAACAAAAGTTCCTTTCACAGATATATTATCACTACATAGTTAAATCCTAGCCTTCATAATGCCAGAAAATAACCAGTCTCTATTATTTTTTTAAACAGTCTATTAGGGGTTACAAGCACAAGATAGAGAACAATTTTAAGAATAGTTGATGGATGAAAATGTTTGAAGAAACCAGGTGTTCAGGAAAAGGTTAAGCTCCATGCACCTCACTAGTTATAGATGAGTCGGTGGCTATTGCTTACATCACAGTGACGGTTCATTGAGTTTCTACCACTTGGGTAGGATAGTGTTTGCATCCAAGGTATGAAGTTTGTTGTTGCCATTCAAGAGTTAAAAAATCAATTGTACCCCTGTTGCCATTCAGCAATTATTCATCTATAGAGTAACGGTCTGTAAATATTCTACTCTGGACCAGACAATCCAGTTATCAAAATCAGGAGCATCGATCGACATGTATCAACCCTGCATCCCTGTGAAATAATTTTGAGATAATTAAAGATGGATTTGCTCGAGTCTGTCCAACACACATAGTATATAGATATGTATCAAGCAGATGATATGTGAAACAGCCCTTCTGTGACTAATATAGCTGATTAGTGTTTCCAAACATAAGTCAACCTTGAAATTTTAATCAGTAGCATTTGTCATCCATGATGGAGAATGACACTGATTTGTATAATGCAACTAATTCATCATAGGGACTGCTGTATATATTTTGCCTCTGATACATGTGTAATGAAAACAGAACCTTTAATAACTTATGAGGCAGTAGGTTGGGCAGGTGGTTAAAGCATTCGCTCATGCCAAAGACCTGGGTTCAATTCCCCACATGGATACAGTGTGTAAAGCCCACATATTGTGTGACTAGCCTTTAAATATTGTTAGAATGTTGCTAAATGCAGTGTAAAATTTTATTCACATGCTCATCCCTTTATAGTATTGCATTTCTCAATAACTGAGTTTTGTGGTTTCATGGTTGTGTAATCGACAATGAGTTACCCATTTTACACAGTTGGCACACAAGTCCTATGACTAAGGAAACATACACTCCCGACCCGTGAAGGTCCCGGGGTAGAATAGGCCTTCAGCAACCCATGCTTGCCATAAAAGGTGACTATGCTTGTCGTAAGAGGCGACTAACGGGATCGGGTGGTCAGCCTCGCTGACTTGGTTGACACATGTCATCGGTTCCCAAGTGAGCAGATCGATGCTCATGTTGTTGGTCACTGGATTTTCTGGTCCAAACTCGATTATTTACAGACCGCCGCCATATAGCTGGAATATTGCTGAGTGCGGCGTAAAACTAAACTCACTCACTCACATACACTCCCAAGAAAACAAATGATGCTAATTGTTGCAAGCAATGGAAGAGTAAGAAGGTCATGGTGGCATTGAATCTTGCTACAAGTGAAAACGTAAAATCAATTATGAGACATCATTATCTCGCTCTATCAACATATGTGGATCACAGTGGAGTCTGATGCTTGTTGTAATTAATAAATTGTGACAGTTACATCCCCTGTGGTTTAGAAGGCATCTGAAAGTGTGATATATTGTTTGTGAATAATGAACCCTGCCTGGAACCTGATGACGAATTCTTGACCTTTGTATTGTTGGTGTTAGATATGTTGACCAGATTATGCTGACATTGAGGTAGGCAGACAGTGCATGCAACCTTTCAGCTTTCATTAATAATTGATTGCATGCCACTTTTCATTATGAATTTCCTATATGATATGATACTATTCACTGGAAGCAACACCACAGTCATTTATTTCATATGCATCAAATTTTGAACTACTGTTAAATCTGAGTTGGGGGACTTTAATTTTCTTTCACACATTGCAGTTTTTGAGTGTAAGGAGGCTAGGAGATCCATCACAGTTTATTGCAAATACTGTTACCCCAATCCTGTCATTTGACTTTATCTTCAGTAGAATTTGTTTTAGTGTTTGAAAACAGCTAACTTGCTAAATAGAAAAACATTTTACCAGGCTTCAATTTGTGTTTGGGACTAATTCACAGACTGCCCATAGATTTTTCACATACAGCACATAAATCTCAATATCTCAGAAATATTTATTGTTTAAGTTAACATTATGAGAGGATATTGGTCATAATTTTTACCCTTAGGACCTGTGAAGATCTGGTGTAGAATAGGTTTTCAGCAAACCATGCTTGCTGTAAAAGGCGACTATGCTTGTTGTAAGAGGCGACTAACGGGATGGGGTGCTCAGGCTCTCTGACTTGGATGACACGTCATTGGTTCCCAGTTGCGCAGATCAATGCTCATGTTCTTGATCACTGAATTGTCTGGTCCAAACTTGATTATTTACTTATTTACAGACTGCCGCCATATAGCTGGAATATTGCTTAGTGCGGTGTAAAACTAAACCCACTCACTCACTTTAACTCAGGCATGCTGATATTGACTAATGAGAGGATGATTTATTGACAAAGTAGTTCAAAACTTTTGTTCAAGAAAACCTAGGTTTGTGTTTACCCCTGTGAGTACAGTGTATGAAACACAACCTTAGTGTTAACTGACATGTATACGTACATCTTCTTGGTTATAGTGCTGGGTATCGCTGACAATCTGCAGATCGATAAGCAGAGCTGAATTATCAATCAGTGATTGATTATAATCATATACCTCACCGCAAAAAGAAAGTTTGATCGAATGGCTGATTATAACTTTTAGCATGTCGATCATTGATTATTCAATCGTTCCAATACTATTTAATACTAAATAACTAATGAGTACTAAATATCTTTTCAAAATAAAAATCTTCATCTGTTAAACTCCAGATAGTTCATGATACTCCAGTCAAGCAGTCGTTGGTAATGACGTTTATCCCTTCTAAACTTACTGGGACTGGTAAGATATTCATATATCAACACTAGCTCCACTGCATGTCAGTTGATGTAGAATGAGTTGCATGGTGCATCTAAATGGTTGGAACAAAGCTCCCTGTTGATGTGTGTGTACTGGCTTCACTAACATGTTGTGTTTTGACAGAGAACCAAGAATATGAATACATGACACTATGCTCTTCCGGAATAATTCTGAAAAACACTTATGACCTAAACTTCCTTGAAAGTTATACATGCATATCAAAATTGAAAGAATATCCTAGCAAAAAAGATCACCAATGAATACAGCCATTTCCGGCTTGAATTATGTAACAAAAATGTTCGTGCCAAATATGGACCCAATTAAGGATGAGCTCAGATGTTGATGTGACAAGAACTTGGATGACAGATTAGAAGCAAAAACCAATCCCTTTCCAGCACGGAACAACCATAACGAGTGTTGTGCCTTGTGCCACAACTCTTCCTATTGTTCCAGGGAGTGTCTTGATAATGTCATGCTGACCTCCGCTCCCTTCAGAACATCAGAAACTCTACTGAGAATAAGGATGTGCTTGCATCTGGGTAAAATGGTGAAGTGTCTCTTCCTCTAACGTCCTGCTGTTCGTTTCCGCTGTCAGGTACGGCAGAATCAGCTGCCGTCTATATATACAATGTGACATTTGTAAAATTGTTATTTACGACACTAGACTGCATGGGCTGCTTGAGTAATTTGTATTGATTGTGGTGTGGAGAATGGTATATTTATGTCACATTGACATGCAGTGGAGATTTTTCATTGACAAATGGCTGTGTTTAGCCTGTGACGGATCTGGGCATGGCTTGGGGATGCTATAAGTATGCAGTGATTGTCTCCTGATTGTGCTGGTAAATCAAGATGGGGTCTGGGCACTTATGGTGCCAAACTGATTTCCATTAGGAAAAACCACTAATTGTATGAGGATTATCTCTACTTTTGATTTAGGATAGAACTCTTCCGATGGTACATACAAGAGACCAATAAACTTAAAATCAAGTAACAATTATCTGATTGTGTTCACCCTGTTGATTATGTCTCATAAACTTTATTAAAATATTCATTTTAAAGACTTCTGTCCGTCAACAGATCCATGTGTTATGAGATTACCATACAAATACGGCTGATTTTCCTGCCAGGAAATAGAAATACGTGGATCTAATGATGAAGACTAAACACAAGTTTTTGAAAGTGAGGGACCAGATTTGGAAGTTGATGATTTGAATTTTGAGATCTATTTTAGAAGAAGGAAAGACTCAGATGTGGCATGTTTTGCAGCTGATATCTTGGAATATGTTGAATGGCAAATATAACCTGAGACCGAAGAGGGTTTGCTTCTAAAAGAGGGTAACAACTTCTGATAAGAGTTTGTGTCTGCTAAAAATTAGACTTTGGGCGATAAGAATACACTTGAGGACTGGTCATAAAAAATTATTTGCCATGTGTCACATGTTCCTTCCTCTGCTTTCAGTACTCATGCAAAGACTGGTTGAGTGAGTGAGTGAGTTTAGTTTTACGCCGCACTCAGCAATATTCCAGCTATGTGGCGGCGGTCTGTAGATAATCGAGTTTGGACCAGACAATCCAGTGATCAACAACATGAGCATCGATCTGCGCACTTGGGAACCGATGACATGTGTTAACCAAGTCAGCGAGCCTGACCACCCGATCACGTTAGTGGCCTCTTACGACAAGCATAGTGGCCAAAGATAGGTTGTATACATGAGAGACTGAGGCTGAGTTTGCTTAGTGTTAGGTAACTGAGATAAGATTCAGACATAAATAATGTAATGTAACTTGAGAAGTGTAGAAAACTGCATAATCCATAGAGAGAAAAAACTTTCCTTGTGCAGTTTGACTATGACACAATAACTGCCTGTGGGTTGATATGGTAGAAAATTTGAAGCATTTTTTGCGAACAGAATAAATATTCTGTAACAATCTTAATAGTATTTTGTTTCATCATCTCTTGTTTGCATTCATCTATATTCACACAAGATACCTTTGATCACATTGAGGGGCATTGTACACTTTCCAAGGAATAGACTAGCACTTAGTCACTGATGCTGATAGAAACAAATACATTTAAATTGAGAAGGAGCCCCAGTGAGTTGGGAGATTCCAGATGAAATCAAGTCTTACTTCACTGAAGCTTTATGACTGCATGGAGGGCTAGGCATTTGGGAAAATAATATGGTTTGAAGGACTATGAGACAGACTAATTCAAAACAGTGTGAGTGAGGCAGCTAAGTGTTCGCTTGTAATGCCTAAGAGCCAGGTTTCATTTCCCACATTCCCACAATATGTGAAGTCCATGTCTTATGTTACCCGTCATGATACTGCCGGAATATTGTGAAAAGTATCATAAAGCTAGACTCATTCATTCCAAATAGGATTTGAGGCCTTGTCCCACAAAGCGATCATAGAACTGCAGCAGTCATAAGTCGATTTTCAACTTTGTGTGTTAAGATCACCATAGCAATATGGTCTCTTTGCGTACAGGGGCCTTGGTGGTTCATATAAGGAAGTGTATTTCAAATCGCCCTCGAAAAGCTATAGGAATGGACTGTTTCTTGTAGTCTAAACACATTATTTCAATGAGATAATTTGAAAGCAAGAGTCATGTTCCCGGTGGAAATGAACAAATATAAGACAGCATATTAAGAAGGTTAAGACTTCTTTTGGAGATACCCACCATATAGCTGGAATATTGCTGAGTGTAAAACTAAAGTCACTCACTCTTTTGGAGGTACCTGTAGATAGACATACATATTGCACTGGTAGCAGATGAAGGGAGTTCCTTTCATTCAAGGACAAACCTCTTCATGAATTATTCTGCATGTGGGAATTCCCTTTGCTAACCACAAAAAGATGGAAAAAAGGAAACAATTTAATCTGTTTTGACTTTCATATAGATGAAAACTTCTGTCTCATTGGGACCACAAACTCTTTCATGCAAAATTTCTTTCATGCCCCAGGATCCCTTCCTGCCATTATTTGCAGGTTTATGCAAAATGGTTCAAGTCTTTTGTAATATTAAGTATGGTCCATTTGACCATCAGGGAAATATTGATGGTATGTTGTTCATTGTTGTTCAAGTTTGGGCCAAGTTAATCAGAATTCAATTTGGCCAAATGCCAGGAAATGTATATAGTTCTTATAGACACCAGTTGGCATTATCATACATTAAAATGAATGTATTGTGTAGGTAGCATGATGTTGTTCCTCTAGTTTAATTGGACTATTTTGCCCTTGTTTGAGGTAGAAGGGGTGTTTAATGGGGTCAGATATCATATGGCTGCTCAGTGCTGATCCCTGGGCAGAAATGGTCCCAGTATCCTGTGTGTAAGCCCATTTAGGGATTTGGGAACAGAATAGGTCCCAAGTATTCCATGTTGTTTCCTGGAGCAGAATTGAGATGATTAACGTCTTTATTTTAACAATGGTGTAGTTCCAGTAAAGGTTCTTGTACCGTTTTCAAGCATATGAGGGTAGAGTTCTTCGAGCAGAACTGATTTGCTGGTTCCTCCTGCTTGTGTACTTCAGCACTAGTGACAAAATTCACTGGTACTGCCAAGCTGCTCTGAATGCTTTTTTATGCATTTCGTTGCAGCAACTGCATTGGTTCTCTGTTGTCAACTTTTGGTGTACTTGGTCCCAATGTTATCTCATTGGGTAAGTTGTTTAATGTTCTTACACTTTGTAACTATGTTAAGTTAACTCTTTGCAGGTCATGAGTTTCATTTTATGGTGGCAGTGAGCTGTTTCACGACTGTTTCTCTAATTTTACGAGCTTCAGAAAACTTCTGATTCGAAATGAAGTAGACAACATGTTTGAGTATTCACAAACTGCCATAAAGTTGCAGAACTCTTACTGTAAAACTGAATTTAACGCTTTAAATGGGCAGACATGACATTTTTATCCACAAGTTAATGGAATCATTAATCAAGACAACTTTCACATTAACCAAGGACACATAATCCAATAACGTACAAGTTTTTGTTTTTTTTAACACCATCTCCAGAACACCAGGTGAGATTATTAATTTCCCAGAATGTACCACTCAGCAGTGCATCTTGCATCACACTATTGTACTTTCATCAAGGTGATTGTGTTTAGCACTGGCAACTGTTAAAGCACAGGCAGTTTGATGGGTTAATCTGAAGTGATGGTCAAGGTTGTTGCAACAGATAGAAAATCAATTGTGTTCTGATGAACTCATTTTTTGTCCCCCACCACAATGTGAAACAGGAACTACGTATTCAGCAGCATCTGTCCGTCCGTACATAGGTCTTGTTTCTTATTAATGCAATATCACATTAGCAGTTGTGCCCATTGTCTTCAAATTTGATGACGGCTACATTAGGGGATTATACTGACACCAATTAGTTTGGGTGACTTTTACCTACTTTCAAGGTCACCATGACTCTTTGACCACTTTTCCTGTTGTACCCAATGTCAAATTTGGTGACAGCCTACATAAGTAGATTAAGCAGATGTCAGTTTATTTGAAGACATTGACCTTATCTTCAAGGTCACCTGGACACTTTGACTCTGATTTTCAGTCTGACCACTACACTTCGTTCACTTTTTGAACTTGTTAATGCATAAAACTATGCAGCCAATGTCCTTAATTTTGTTGACAGCCTACATTGGGTGAGTGATTATCCAGACACTAGCCATTTCACACTTCTTGTGTGTGAGCAAAAAGTAAGAAGTAGTGAATATGTTATAAATATTTCATCCTTCCTTAGCAGTGAGGGACATGGGGACATTGCCACATTAGTGGCAAACACTTGTTTTTGTGGGAGTTTTGTTTCAGTAAAAGTGTAGGATTTACAGTCAGTCTTTTAGATTCTGATGTTCTTATTGCCTCAGACACAAGGACTGTGTTGCTTTCCATTAACACTTTTTTTTCATTTCAAAGATTTTTTTTTCATGAATTTTTTTCTTGTAGACCCTTTTGATTTTCAAATAAAACATGCTGTGGCTGTGCTTGGATGGTGATTAACGCTTACTAGAGAATAGGGTCTATGTATTTGTTTATCTGATATTGGAAAAGCATAATGATCTCTGTATGAAACTTGTTAGAATAAAAACGTGGGATGGGATTTTGCTGGATGCAGATGACATGCTGACATTTTCAGGATTTTAGTACTGTCCTATGTCTCCATGAAACTTTAAAAATGTCAGCATAACACAGTCAGTCTGAAACACTGCTAAATTGGTCAGCTGAAAAATAATAATGAACGGCAAGTGCCTTTGGATTCAGGTGTTTGGTTCTGGCTGGTATCAGTTTGCTCTTCTCTTACTGCCTCTGTGGTCATCTTCAGCACCACACCCCACCCCACCCCACCCCACCACACCCCACCCCACCCCACCCCACCTCACCTCACCTCACCTCACCTCACCTCACCTCACCTCACACCTCACCTCACCTCACCTCTTGAATTGTTTCCTGTCAGCTTCCAAGATTGCCAACAAGTTCACTGTTTCAGTTGGATGTAATCAACAGTCATGTACTGGCTGATCTATTTAACAATAGCCTGATAGGTAGAGTGCCATTAATGTGTTATTGCACGCGATCATCACAAACTCACTGACTGACTGACCCTTAAAGTTCAGGGCAATGTAGTGCACTGTCCCTGTTTTATACCTGGAACTAGTTGCAGTGTTAGGTTAGGAAACTAGTACTGTACATATTGTTCAGTTCAGGTGATGGAATTTGTGGGAGAATGTCTGATTCATCACTTTTGTCACAGTGGCCTGGGACTGGCTAAAAAGGTAGTCAAAAATATTTTCGATGTTGAAAATTTACTGATGATTAACAATATGAATATTATGTCATCAATAATACCTTTCATAAGATATTATGTTACAGTTTTGTTTTAATTTCCTCACACAAACCACAACGTTACATGCCACCATAGTGCTTGAATGTTTCTGGGTGTGGTGTAAAATTTAACTCTCTCTCTCACAATGGTATATCATCAGCTGATTCTAAGGTACAATCAGAATGCTGGTTTTGTTTTTAGTCATTGCAAAAATATGGCACCACTCGCCAGTGACATGAAATACCTTTCAGAACAAATTTTACTCAAATTTATTTTTCCAGTATTTATTGATATTCGATCAGCATCTCCTGGACCAGCATATGTGAGTCACCATTCATTTTCTGTGGCAACAAGTTATATATCCATCTTTCAATATCCCTCCCTGTAAGTCTGGTCGATCTGTATTTGTTCTCAGCTTCAAGGCACTTCTTTTCTTGGATATCATGTCAAGCCCCCATCTGTCAGTGTAAAACAGGAGGTTCAATCATGTCAATACATAACTTGGAAATCTTTCAGGTAAAACTGGTTTTAGGTCCCTCCTGTTCAAACTGTTAATTCACAGTATGAGAGATCAGTGTTACTGAGAACACAACGAATTCCTGGTGATTAAGATTTTTGTTTGTTTACCTGTTTTGAGAGTATTTACAGATGAATTTTGAAATAATTTACATGTTTTTGTAACATAGGAAATTGTGTTAAATGAATCCTAATCATATGTCAAGCCTCAATACATTTGTTTTCCTCCCAATAGAATATGCGTTATTTTGGGTCAATAATAAATAATGTTTATGAGATTGGTATGAAATACGGGGTGAAATTCAACCAACAATTTTATTGTTGAGACTTTGCGGGCTGAACGTGTGTAGCTCAAAAATCCATTTCAGGTCCGTGGAGTTTAGTGGTGGTCTCCCGCTCAGGGTCTGCCTTGAGCTGAGTGATGATGGTGTATCGTAAGTCACTCATATGGTGATTTGGGAAATTAAAGTGATGAGCGACAGGTTTGTCTCTCTTTTATATAGATTTGTATTATACATCTGGCTTCCCGACAAAGTACATAAACATCTTTTATTCAGTCAGCCTAGGAATGTTCCACCCTCTCGTGGAACATTACACGAAACACTATACAATATAGTCGCACCACCAGATGTTTGTCACGAGTGTTCACCTAAACATTCGTCCCTAAGTAACTCTCCATACACAGCCGTCTCATTGTGAACCACGATAATAAGCCTGACGCTATCGCCATATGCATCATTTGTTTCTTTACAATACACGACAATCTCAGGCTTCACCGGCAGCCACCGGCAGCCACCAGCAACCACCGACATTTCTGGTGGTACCACCGGCCACAACAGGCACTCTACCAGCAGCCACTGGCAACTACCGGCCACACCACCAACCACACCGGCAACCACCGATGAATTACCAGCTGCCACCCACACTCCACGGGTAGCAGGTGGCATTTGCATTTTTCATTGGCCCACCCTGTACCGGCGACCACCCCTTCTGGCTCTCTCTAAGAATATATGTTCCCAGTCACCGCTAGCTTCTCCGTCTGATGAGTCCAACTCGGACGAAACTAGTCCCCCACATGCTAGCATATCAGCCCTTCCTGGCCAGTTCCGGTCTCTACTTTCTGTCCTGCTCTCTAATGTTTATAACAGTTTCTTGGTGTTAACTAGGATTTGCCTTGGAGTTACTAGGGCTGGTGGGGTAGCTCAGTAGCTAAACTATACAGGTTCATGTCAAAGACCTGGGTTCAAATTCCCATTTGGGTAAAAAAAAATATGGAAGCCTTTTTCTGGTGTCCCTGCCATAATTACTCTAATATTCTAAAAGCAGCACTCTCACACACTTGGAGCTACTGCAACATTTCTGTTAGTTGAATCCGATATGAAACTATAGATTGTGCACTCAGTTACATACAATAAAAGTGTAATGAATTTCTGATGACTGCC
Organism: Haliotis asinina; assembly: GCF_037392515.1. Taxonomy (NCBI): domain Eukaryota; kingdom Metazoa; phylum Mollusca; class Gastropoda; order Lepetellida; family Haliotidae; genus Haliotis; species Haliotis asinina. Next base: position 29,110,139 of record NC_090286.1, on the reverse strand, counting down.
TGTTTCGTGTGTAACAACAGTGCTATTGATCCTAATGAAGTATATTATTTTTGTCTACAATTTGCTGCAAACAAATCCTAGGCCTTCAATCGATGTCTCAGCCTTTGATAGTGTTTACCTCACCCATTGTGTAATTTTCTGTGGAAGGCGGACCAATTTACTGTGTCATCCAGGGGACATTCTTCTCGTGATCCCATACCTGGTCTGAATCTATGGCTTTGGGACCATTTCTGTTGATTGGAGAGGATTAGGTATGTGAGTATTTTGGGCTGCATAAACTAGGGGCAGCCACTGCAGACAAGCTTCTGCTGATAAATTGTGTCATAATGCTTGAAGGTTTCACATTCAACAGTTGGGCTTTCAGGGTTTAAGTTCACTAGAATAGGTCTCTGGGCTATCCGTTCTTGTATGAGTAGGTCTCCATCAATCAGAGCTTGTTAATGTTACACTGGGTCCCTAACAATCTGTGCTTTGCAGAGTGGGTCCCCAGCAATCTGTGATTGTTAGAATAGGTCCCAAGCAATCTGTAGTTGTTAGAATAGGTCTCCAGCTATGAGATAATGGAACTGATTAGGTGTCTTGTTGTGGGACATGGTTCTCTGCATGTCATTTTACTGATGGTGTTGGGGGCGGCGAGGTATCCTAGTGGTTAAAGTGTTCGCTTGTCACGATGAAGACCCGGGTTCGATTCCCCACATGGGTGCAATGTGTGAAGCCCAATTTCTGGTGTTCCCCGCCGTGATATTGCTGGAATATTGCTAAAAGCGGCGTAAAACTAAACTCACTCACTACTGATGGTGTTGCTTTTTGTTCCTAATATCAATCACAGGTACAGAGTTTATATCTTTATGGCAACATTAGTAGGTTGATGCTAGGCTGACATAAGCAAGGCTGATTAATCTGACATTGTATGCATGACAAACATCTAATGGCCACCCTGTGGTTATAGGTCTGTCTTGAGTCTGGAGATGTAAGGATGATGATACTATTGAACCATCTCATGTGACATGGCACATGTGGCCAGGTGTGTTTTGTCAGCACAATGCCTATGCCACTTCTTTCTGCTCATGGGAAGCAGGGGATCGGGGGTAGGATAGAGGTTAAGGCAATAGTTTGTCACACCAAGAACCCAGGTTCGATTCCCCACATGGGCACAATGTGTGAAGTCCATTTCTGGTGTCCCTGTCATGATATTGCTGGAATATTGCTAAAAATGGTGTAAAATCCAATTCACTCACTCACTGGCTGACAAATTAGTGGGTTAGTGTTGACTAAGCAAGGTTGAAAATACAGTCTTGATATTGAACTGTGTAATATGATAAACGGACATTAAGCTATCCAGAAACAGCCGGCTCATGGCAGATTCAATAGGTGTCCCTTAACTCTGTGGTGGCAGATTCAGTTGAGGCTGCTGCAGCATTGATGGTGATACTGATGAATTGTCTTGTGTGACTTGCATCTGGAATAACACAAGCAGTCAGGTGATGACACAGATGACCTTGACTTTTTCATAGTCAGCAGTTCAGTCATATTGCAGCACAGAGTTATGTTGCATATTTCAAGTTGATGGACAGAGAAATATGGGTGAGCGTGCTTCAGTAAGTCTGTTCAAAAGTTTGTAAAGACTGTTCTGAAATATTTTGATATGCAAGGCAGATTGTTTTCTGTTCCCAGAGGAGTTGTTTTGGTCTGTATGTTTTAGTTGAAGGTCCAAGGTCATACAGATATACTGGTGGCAGGGTTGGAACTTTGCACTTGAATAAATTCCAGTGGTCAAGTACAAATGTCCCAATATCCCTGCTATGTCAACATAGTAGTTGTATTTTATCTTTTCCCAGACTAGACAAGCATTTACATTCGGTAAAACCTTGTTTTGATGAGGTGGACAATGTCAACAGCAGCAGACGCATGGGTAATTATCAAGGATGTCTGTAGCCCTGACACTCTGTGGTACAGATGTGTCTGAACTGCCAGTCAGCTCTACAGGCAGCAAATAGTAGCTGACCATGCTTTTAACCTCCAGGCAAGGCTGAACTTAGTCTGTCATACCCTGAAACAAATGTACACATGCAAGAGCAGTTTCTGAAAACGAAAAGTCTCGGGACTCTTTTTTATTGTATTTCATTTTAATTTATATACATTTTTCACTGTAAAATATGTTTCAGAGACGAGCTGTTACTCTTGACTTAACTAGGTGGATGCTATGCATTTTCAGCATTATGATGCTTGTCAAAGTTGTGATGGAATCCTGCTACAGTTCATGAATTGGAACTTGGGACCTGTGACAAGTCATGAACTGTTTTCATGTTTCATGTCAAAACAGTGTTGAATGTGCCTAGAAGACTATGATCACACATTTCAAACACTTACAAAGTTTTTTTTTGTAAACTGGCCATGTTACCAAGCCATTAAACAAACATAACATATTGTTTACATACAGGCGTGGATGAGATGTTGCTTGTCAAGGATTTGATGTGGAAAAAATGTGGAATCCCATTTCATGCTGATAGAGTTACACTGCCTGTCATATTGGGATGTATTCAGGTGGAAAGGTGGGAGAGCGATGAGGTTCTAGTGTTCTGAATGTGATTTCTACCTGAAATCACCCAGAAGCTGTAAAATTCCATTAGCCAGCATCCAATTGCCCACTAACCTATCTCACACTGGAGTTGTTTTACAAGTGTGACAATTATTAAACCTTTAAACAGGGAAGAGTTTCATTTCTGTCAGCAGTTAAAGGCATGCTGTTAAAGTTGGAATTTGTTTACCCTATTTAACATATAGGCAGGTGCTCAGGGGTGATATTTTTACCATTATTAACTGTGGATAGTATGTGTAATGATTTAGTTTCCACTAGGTAAAATTACTGCCAAACATCATTATTCTTCACCCTTTTAATGTGGAAGCTTCTCCTTTCAGACCTTGTTAAGCTGGAAACTCCCATTTCCAGAACATTATTCTGGAAAAAAACACCTTCCGGACATTGTTAATCTGGAAATTCACCTTCCAGACTGTTAATCTGGAAACACCACCTTTCAGGCCCTGTTAATTTGGAAACTCCATTCTGAGTCTGTTAATCTGGAAACACCACCTTCCAGGTCATTATAATCTGGAATCTTACCCATCCAGACATTGTTAATCTGGAAACTCCCAATTTCAGACCATTTAATCTGGAAAATGAGGACAATGTTATCACTGATCTTAAGCAACCCATACTTGTCATGAGACTTCAAAGTCACGTCATCAGTTCCTGACTGTGTAGATCAATTTTGATTCTGTTGATCACTGAATTGTCTGGTTGATTTTTAACAGACCACTGCCATACTGCTCGAATATTACTAAGTGCAACATTAAACAACTGACTACAATATAACTTGACTTGAGTTAGTTACATCATTTACTGTATCATGGTGGCTCTAAAATAATGGATATTTGAGACAAAACGCTAGTGGTTACTAGCAAATATCACATAGATCCACAGTTGATACTGACTGATCATTCGACCAGGTAATATATCCAACTTCGTTTTTATTTTCAGATAATGGTTTGATACAGGATGCCCCCATTGTTAACCCTGTGTAGTTTGGTACTGGGACCTGTGGCCTTCATCACACGAGGGGTTAATACCGCCACCAACTCCACCACCTGGACCTTCAATGGAGTAGCTCACCTCACATTCAAGCCAGACTATCAAGATGACCAGAGCATTCATCTCAAGTTAAGATTTCAGACACGACAACCAAATGGATTATTGTTTTATCACTACCTGAAGAGTTACGATGCCAAGAAATTCCCGCTGTTAAAGAGCTACGAGTTGTTCGCTGAAATACGTCAAGGATATGTGCGAGTTGGGAGTAACTTTAATCAGTATTCAGATGTTGTTCCGATTGGATCAGGTGAGTTTTTGAAACCAGTTTTATGTTAAAGTCCTTTGAGATGAAATATTTCAGTGAGATATTGTAGATTTCTGCTCATGATATAGTCACAATATTACAGTTGACTGTGCTTTTAGCAGAGATTTCTTATGAATGTGGAGAGGATTTTGTCACTTCTATGTACAGTAATGGAATGTGATACAGTACATTGGACATGTTTTTGGATGATTGAATGTATCTTGTGTTCAGGGTTCACGTAAATCAGTGTGAGTGAGATTTATGAAATAGTCCATGTGATCTTGATGCACTATTGTCAATTCGGGGTCAGATTGTCTAGTCTGTAGTGGAAGGTTCTGTACCCAGTTTACTGACCTTAACGATTGATTTTGAAATGAAATTGCTCAATCGTTGAGAATGTCTGGAAGCTAGTTACAGAATTAGATCTTATGCAATACATACAAGGAGGTAGACACATCAACAGGCTTTTCTTTGATCTGCTTCAGACAACTGACTTTTAATAGCACATTGATTAAATACATTGTATGTATAGTTGAGTGGATGAGGTTCTCATTTACTACTTTGAGGGAACAGGCTCAAATTCTTACATTGTTACAATTTCTGAAACTTCTTGGGGAATTGAATAATACTTGTATTGGATGGCTTAAGTGACCAAGACGTAGTGTTACAGTTCATAGGTGGGAATTGAATCCTTGGGTGGAGAACTGTGTTTTCAGTTTGAGTTCCAGATTACTTTCACTCACTCACTCACTCACTCACTCACTCTCAACTCACTCTGAACTCACCCTGAAGGTCCGGGTTAGAATTGATCTTCAGTAATCCAGGCTTGTTGTCAGAGGTGACTATGGAATTGGGTGGTCAGGCTTGCTTACTTGGTTGACACATGTCATTGGTTCCTAATTGTGCAGATCGATGTTAAAGAATGAATAAACTCAATTTTTTGGTACTCTTTTTACCACTGCATATGAAAGACTTCTGGTTAGTCATAAATGGAACACCATTTTTTTTTTTTTTTTTTTTTTTAAATTGTGATTTATTGATACCAAGTGCTTAAAAGTTGCTAAAAAGCTGTCTGCTTCTCTCACCCACAAACGAAACCACAGACAAGTTACGTAACTCTGTCGCCAGGGCCCTGCAGTGACGTCATAGAAGGAACGATTTTCACTTAGTTGTATAGAAAATGTGTAGGAAGCTTGCCATTTTGCTGATTTCTTGACGTCACCAAAGACATGCCAAATTGTTGTGTTGCCATCAGTTGCTCCTTGGGGTCGGATGATGGTGTCACTATGCACAGATTTTAACTGGACCCCGTAGTTTGTGCTTAAATTGGTTGTTTGTGTGTGCGAAGCAAGCGTTGTGGAAGCCTGTGGTATATACTAAATTGGATGGTTCGCCCCTTACCACGCTTCCAGGATAGAATATGGAGTTCAAGTTTCATCGAGTTTATAAAAGCAAGACTGTTTACAACACAACATTGCTGACCGAAAGGAATTTGCATGAATATAACACTTTCTTCCTCCGAAGCGAGGTTGTGGTTGAAGTGACAATATTATCGTAAGTGATTTTATATCGAACCCCGCCTCGCTTCCAAGAGTGAAATTATTATGTTATTAGCAATGTCATGTAAAATCCTAATGTCCATCAACAAAATACATATTTTGCCACCAGTGAAAAGTAATTTTGATTTTGTAAGTCGGTGAAAACAAACTTAATAGCATTTATCCTCAGACAGGGTGCCACCATTTTTGAAAATCATGAAGTCACCGACTAAAGTCTGTTAGAATTATTGAGATTATGGTTTGTTTTCATTGAGTTAGAAAATCAAAACTAATTTTTACTAGTAGTTAAATATGTATTTGAATCATGACCGTACAGATTTTCCGTGACACAACTTGTAACAAAATGACATCTTCCACAGAAGCAAGGTGAGGGTCGAAGTGACATAATGTTGCAAGTAATATTATATTGACCTCCGCCTCGCTTCCAAGAGTGAAATTGTTATGTTATAAGCAGTGTCATGCAAAATCCTATTGCCCATCAATAAAATACATATTTTGCTACCAGCAGAAAGTAATTTTGATTTTGTAAGTCGAAGAAGGCAAACTTAAATAGCTTTCATCCTCAGACAGGGCACTGCCATGTTTGAAAATCATGAAGTCAGGGACTAAAGTCCATTTGAATTAATGAGATTATGGTTTGTTTTCATGAAGTTAATAAATCAAAACTACTTTCTACTAGTAGTTAAATATGTATTTGAATCATGACCAAAAGGAGTTTGCATGACACATCCTGTAACATAACATGAGTGAGGTCGGGGTCAAAGTGAAAATAATGCGCTATAAATTTCTTCACTTGCTAAATTTACTTGGTTTGTAAACGTTCACTCACCAGTAACTAGACACTTGTCAATATATGTCTTTGTGTTTGGTTTCATAATCCTAATTACTTTATAAACATACTTGTATGCATTTTGGAACTTAATAAAAAGAAGTGATCTGTGAATGTATGACAGGAATGTAATATGTAGACATTTTATTGTTTGCCTATATTAATCATAATTCTCATGCACGCCCTAGTGTATGTCGTCTGTATAATTACACTTCACGACAAAAACAATGACTCTGTTGAAAGCTATAACAACTTATTAAAAACAAAAATGCAAATATTAAAATTAAAGTTATAGGAGCAATGTCAGGCTATTACCTTGTTCGATGAATGGATCCATCAATATCCACAAAAACAAGTGATATATAATTCATCTGCAGATTTCCCAAGAGATGTGTCTTTTAACAGTCTAATATACGAAAATGTGATGTATCGTTTCAGGTTTTTCACGTTACTGTATAATCTCATTGGTCACCCAAGATAGCACACCTGGCAACTAATTGCATAATGTGCATTGTTCTTTTAATAAAGTAATTTAGTTTGCCAATAATGAGCAATCAATCAATGTATTGGTGGTTAATCCTTTGAAAGAAGGGTGTTGTTTTTACGTAGACAGACACGACAGAGTGTATTCAGTATAGATTAGTAAATGTACATACATAAACACCACCTTTTGACAAATCCTCATTTAAATCCACACAAAAGTAATTAATCAATCAGCGTGTTATCAGTTTTATCCAGACACAAGAAATGCCATCAATACCGCATATTCCTTCGAATGATAAGACTGCAATTTCAGGCGTAAGATACTGATATTCCACGCTAACCTTTAGTTAAGACGAAGACAAATAGATGATTGGGGCATTGACAAGCATTTTAGATATTCAACAATTTTGTTGAAAAAAAACCTAGGAAAATGTCATTTGCTTCGGGAAATGGATCGGTGGTCCTAAACATATTTGCTCAGTATATTGTGTTGATTAAATTCGTTGGGATTGTACCTGTTCCCAAATCGAGTGTGCTATAACAAGTCATGCGTGAAACATATGGTGGGTGGGGGGGAGAAAATGAACTTCTCGATATTATCAGACAACCTGTCTCCCTCTTGTTTCAAGTGGATCGTTCTGTGGGGCGTTCCCAAGTATGCAAATTGGGGTCATTTGTCAGGTCGTGGATCATGTCACAGAGACATGATGCTCTCATTGTTTGAAATTTCGTTTGCGGCTGAGAATAGTGTACTGTTGTCAAAAAGGTTGATTTAAGGTAATTAAAGATTAAAATGAGCAGTTTTAATGATAGGGTTTTCATTTATAATGATGTCAAAGAGTGATTTATGCATTTGCACCCGGTAGAGTATATGTGTCTTTAATGCTGTTGATCAGTAGATGGTCTGGTCCAGACTCAATTATTTACAGACTGCTCCCATATATCTGTAATATTCCTGTGAGTGGCATAAAACTAAGCTCAGTTACGTACCCACCAACACCTTTTCTCTCAAGAAGTATACTTCAATGATCTGTATCAATTCTTGCCCCCATATAAAGTTGACAGTCATTGAAATGCTATTAAAAGTTAAACCAATATGACTCTCAGTACCACTGTTATCAACCAGCAGTGTGTCATTGCTGTATGCTGTATGGAACAGACCCACACTCCTTGGTTCAATTAAGTATTTCTGTTAGCTAATTCCTTCAGAGCTTCACTCCCTTGTAATGACAGATCCCATTGCCCACTGACAGACATGTTTAAGTTTCAACACATGTGCCCACATGATAAATACTGTCGATTCCACTTCCACCATCACAGGAGCAGACGTCATCATGTCTACAGATACTGCTTCCGAATGAACTACCTCAATGTCAGCATTCAAGATGCAAGAAATGTTTGCAAAGTTTAGAATGAGTTAGATTTTGGACAGAAAGACTTTTTTTATAGATACAGTGAGTCTTCAGTAGTGAGTCTTTTTAGATTCAGTGAGTTTTATGTTAAATAACTGAAAATAAACATTGAAATTCAGCAGGCCTCATTATTAAACCAAATGATACTCCAGATGTTTGCAGGAAATTGGTTTGCCTACAGCACAGTTGGTATAGCTGTTAAGGAGCAATTAGTGTGGGCCCACAGGCGCTGTCTGACCAGCAGATCCTCAACTATTTGTGTGCACTGGACCTATGTTCGGTGGGGCAATTACTTATTCATTGACTGTTTCCATGTTTCCTGTGAGGTGTTCATGGTTCACACCTGACTACCTGACTTGGTCTGCCACAGGGAGTGCCATTCGGGTCCTGATCATTTTATGTGACCTATCTTTCATATTTAAAGTGTGTCAAACTAACTTTGACTAGGCCTGGAATGAAGATAAGTCCCATTCAGACTTTTGAGTAACAGCTAAACTAATAGGGGCAAAACTAGTTCCCCTATTTTCTCCCTGAATCAGGTCTTCTGTTAGATTCTCTAGAAGAAATGACTTTTTGTATCCTTTGAAAATGAATCTAAGACTATATTTAATTCCATAAAATTATCTTCAGTACATTTACTAGTAGCACCTTTCAGTTCACTCGTAGGGAAATTATTAGCTGAATATTGTTCAACACAGTGTTGCAGCTATTCTAATGGCTGCAGTCACTTATTGAACAACACTCACACTCATGTTTGATAGAGATGCAATTTCTTCCGATTCCAGTGATGAAAATAGAACCTTCACAGGACCAACAACATTCAACAGAAACTGATATGGTTAAAAATAATGACCCCTTCCACAATTCTTATGTCAACACTTTCCCAGCATGCCTCATCACAGTCCTTGAAGCACATTATCTTCCCTCCAGCCAAACCCTCATTGCAATACAAAACCTTAAATAAAGCATGTTTCATATGCTTAGGTTGTCGTTCTGAATCTGTCTCTGGTTCCTTTTCAAAATTAATGTGTTTGTTACTATTAAAATTATATATATTCACAGATTAAGTGGTAGTGTAACCGTCTCACAATCTTCCTGATCTGCTGGAAAATGTTGTTTTTTTTCTGCTGCTTCTAGCAACCACAAGGCTACCCCACCACCCTACCATTTCTAAGAGACACAAACTATTGCTTTAAAGTATGAAACCTGATTTTCACCTGCTGATCCCTACCCTACAGTCATCCCATGGACCAGCATCTCAAGACATTTTTTATTGCCTAGATTGCTCCATTGTTTGGGGAGTAGGTGGTTGACTGGTGTTGAAACCAAACTCACTCACATAATGTCTGTGTGCTCTTTGGCATTGTGTGAATATATTAAACTAATGCTTTGTTTCTGGATAGGTTGAATTTTGATGGAAACAAATGACTTCACGGAAATTTAAGAGGAGCCATAGTGCGCAGAACCTGAGGAATATGCAAACATACTTCATTTTGAGCTTTTTCATTGCTAGAGGAAATGGGTGGAAGGGAAAGTAATGTGGTCCTGGACTGAGGGACAGATTATGGCTATGTTTGCAGTACAGACAATGAAATGACCACATGGTTCTCTTCATAGTTCCTTATTCCATTTTCTTCTTTGTCATAACATGTTGTGTTTTTAAATGATAAAAGTTCAGAATGTTCCATTTGTCTTAATGTATAATTGATTACTCTGGTGTGTTATAACCAGAACGGTGAAACAGATGGTTTGTGTTGTGTTTAATAGTTCTGAAATATGAGCCCATTCGTTATGTGCCCTTTTTCAATTATAGAGCATATATCCAGTTTCAGTTGTAAAATTTCAGACAGCAACATGTTGAAACAGATGCCTTTTCAAGGTATTATTTGTATTATGTTAATTGGGGATTGGATAAATCATTTATGACCTACATCATGAGAACATCAGCAGTATGTGAGCTGATCCATATCATTAGGAATGCAGTTTGTATCGATTACAAATCATCTCAAATGGTAGCATCAACACAATGCAGCACCATCTGCCCCAGAATACAACATGGATTGGTCCAAACCTTTGATGCGGACAGTCCCATTTGTGAATGGAGGGCTGGATAGCAGGATACCTTTGAGTTGGGTTTCATGTTCAGACACCTTTGAGTATCATTCTCCTGCTGGATAATCTGGTTAGAAATTAATGGTTATTTTCACTTCACAAGAAAAAATATAATGAGCAGTTATGACACTTACGATCTAGCTAATTGTCAGCTAATGGCCTTGGACCTTCAGTCTATACTTATGTCACAGTGACCAACTGCACTATAATATTCATTAATATTGGTTATAGAAATTAATGGGGTTGGAAATCAATGGTCATTTTCACTTGTCTGCAAAAGTATTGAGTGCAGATGTGACACTTATGATTTACCTAATTGTCACCTAATGTCCTAGGACCCTCAGCTTACACTTATGTCATTGTGACCTACTGTTCTATAATATCTGATAGGAAACATTTGTAAAACTAATCAATCAGCAGTTATTGCATGTCCTTCCGGCTGTTATGTTGAGTTATTCCCCATGGCCACAAGTGTACTTCAGTATGCAGTAGCTGGATTTGCATCATTTTGTACACGGATGCATAGTCTTGCATCGATAAAAATCATCTTTTTTATAATTGTCTGTCCACAAAAAATGTAACTAAGAAAAAAGCTATCCTGAAAAGTGTCCTTGACAATTCTTTACTTTGGCAGCCTTGAGTTGAGGGTATCTGTACTAGAGCAGTCGTTCTAGCCTTGATTTACACTGTTTTTAGATTTTTTGTTTTTGGGAGAGGGAGATTGACTAGAATGTGCACTACATTCTCACATGTTAAAGAGTTTCTGCAAGCAGTTCCTTCTTGTAAATGATTCGTTCAACAAAATGTTCTGCCGGATAAATCTCTGTGTTGACTTAAAATTTTCAAATTCTAGGTAATGACATTGTGCACCAAGGATTACTTTGTAACACATTAGATAGGTTTCAGTGAAAAGAAAACAGGGTGTAGAGGTTTCCACTTGGATGCCAAGTTCTGATAACCTGAATTGCGTGAGACTTTCTTCCAGTTTTATAATGAATTTCTCCAAATGGAATTGTCATTAATGAATTTGCTCCATAATGACTGACCCCTGTATATATTCTGGTGTCAACCAGTTCCCCAGTTTCCAAAGGTTGTAAAACTGTGTAAGGTGCAAGTAAGGTGTGCCATCATGTCATCATGAGAGGGACTTTCGTTTATACAGTCAACCACAACTTTCCATCATTCTTTCCCAGGACCCCGTTTCACAAAGCTCTCTTCAGCATAAGATCTCATAAATGTTTTTGCAGCAATTGTACCTCCTATGCTAAAGCATAGACTTATGACAGTTGTAGCACTGAGATAGCTTTTTGAAACGGGTCCCTGGCCACCTTGATGGTTAAATATTTGGTGGAGTTGCCACTGACTCAAATAGTTTGTAAAGCCACATCACTTCAATTTTTTGTGCAGGGTTATGTCCCTTTGTTGTATGTGATTTTGTGAGAATTGTCTTTTAGCAATATGCTACAATATCATGGCAGAGGACACTACATCCTTTCCAGGCCCCTTAAATAGTTAAATACTTTATGACAGTGTTGTTTCCACTCAGTCAGTCAATTTACACCAATGGTAACAGCAGACGTGTAAAACACACACATAACTACTGGTTGTGTAGAATTTCTTCTTTGTTGTATCAGAATGTGATCATGTGAGAATTTTCTTTTTAGTACAAGAGGCACAAATGCTAAGAGATGTGTTACAAGATCTTAGGTTTACGAGAGTTTTGTGAAATGGGGTTCTGATTCTTCTTGCTTGCATCCCTACAAACTTTTTTCCCACAGTGGATTGACACACCACAGGTACAAAACAATGCTACTCTTGCTCATTCATGGTTCGAGGCATTGGGGTAGCCAAGTGGTTAAAGTGTCTGCTTGTCACATCAAAGACCCATGTTTGATTCCCCTCAAGGGTACAGTGTGTGTTTCCGGTCTTTCCCACCATGATATTGGTGGAATACTGCTAAAAGCAGTTTAAAACTAAATTTACTTGCTCATTCATGATTCTATGGCCTGTGTCAGTTTATGCTCTCCTCCCACATGACACAGACATTGTGTATTACTAAGGTGCTATGGATAGCAGCATCGACTCCATATTAACTCCCAAATTCTACATGTACCTACAAATTATAATGGATGTCATCACCATAAAGTAGCCCACACCCTTTCCCACAGTAAGCCGAAATTGAAAAGATTTGTATCACTATATGAACTGAAAAGTGAAAGGTGTTTCTAAACATTCTTGTGAACTTTAACGTGTGGTGAACCTTGTCAATACTGAAAGACTGATTCAACCAAGCCTTGCTTGGTGGTGCTTGAAAACAGTCTTTGTTGTGCAATGTCAATGGAACTCTAAACTTTTAGGCAATAAACTGAAGCATTTCTAAGCTGGGTAAATACCTGAAACACTTCACAGGATGGTGCCATGTTCAAGTATGTTGTGATTCACCCACACCAATATGACTCATAATTTACATTTATTGTTAGATATAAACACATAAATGATCTTGAATGTGTGTTTTAAGTGTTTTTTCCAAAATGAATAGTAAACATACAGATTTAAATTACAGGTTGAAATTACACATAGGTTTGGAATACTGAAAAAAATAAAGGTATATATAATAAAAGAACAAATGATGAATATTTTTAATATATTTTTCATGAAAACTGAGAATGCTGTTTCACTATGGAAATTTTTACATCAGTAAACTTGACAACCAAATGGAAATTTATTAAAAAAAATTGTATTTGTGTTTTGTTTTCTTTTTCCATGATTAAAAAGTATCCTGTGGGTACACTAATAGCCTAAAGTGCCCAATAGCATGCAACAAGGATGGGTTGCTGAAGACCAGTTCTAACCAGGTTAAGCAAAGCTTATGATGTAGATCACTGGATTGTCTGGATCAGACTCAGTTATTTACAAATTACTGGTATATATCTAAGTTGTCTGTTAAGCATCAAAACAAACAGTTCAATTTTGCATATTGAAATTAGAAATTAAAATCTCTTTGAATGTACATTTGACATGTTTTGATCATCTGTTTTATGTCTAATGGAAAGGAAAAATATCTCTTTAAAAATGGATCAGTATACATGTCTCTTCCTGCCTAAATACAAATGTTTTATGCAGTATGCCTGACACTATTATAGGGTCACAATTGGTAATGAACAGGTAAAATACCTGTCTGCAGTACAGGTGTCTTACCTATCTCGTTACAGGTGAGATACTAAGCACCCACCTCATATATCTGAGTTATGTGTGAAAGGATGGACACTGTTGGGGGCACAATAACACTGAATCTTATCACCAAGAAACTTTATTGTATGTACTCCGTCGTTAATACCCTTGTTCACTGAGACTTACAGCCATATCATTTCTATAGAACCTGCTGTCTGTCACAGTGTATAGGTGTAAGCTGGGGGCTCACTCAACATGGGGTATATTACAGGTAAATTGTCAATGAACATGTCAGCGTGTTGAAAGGTGCTGATCTTATCCCACTTGTAGCATGCTGGGAGTATGGGTATAGTTTGTACTTATTGTGGGTTTGTTGTTCAATGTGACACTTTCCCGTATTTCAGGTTTGTGACATGGTAAGTCACAAGGTCTGGATCACATTTGCCATGAGTGGCATACGATAAAATAATATACAATTTTCAGTACAATCTTTTAGGCATCTTGGGTGACTGAAGGCTACAATGTTTATGTTCAAATCACCTACAGACATTGTTGGACAGGCCGAGGCAAACTTGCATGGAAGCTCCACAGAAATCATATGTAGGTCTTGCAGAGATCATGCAGTTTACATGCGTACGTGTTTTCAGCTGCTACTGCACAGATGTTGTAGAAATGCTATGTAGCATCATTGCTGAGGCTGGACAGATTGCACAGTGATCATACAGTTGCCATACTATATAATCCTGCATTTAATGCATGATAACCATGTGGCGTCCATGCTGAGGCTGGACAGATTGCACAGTGATCATACAGTTGCCATACTATATAATCCTGCGTTTAATGCATGATAACCATGTGGCGTCCATGCTGAGGCTGGACAGATTGCACAGTGATCATACAGTTGCCGTACTATATAATCCGGTGTTTAGCTCACAATAACCATGTGGCGTCCATGCTGAGGCTGGACAGATTGCACAGAGATCCTTTCAGTTGCCGTACTATATAATCCTGCGTTTAATGCATGATAACCATGTGGCGTCCATGCTGAGGCTGGACAGATTGCACAGTGATCATACAGTTGCCGTACTATATAATCCTGCGTTTAATGCATGATCACCATGTGGCGTCCATGCTGAGGCTGGACAGATTGCACAGTGATCATACAGTTGCCGTACTATATAATCCTGCGTTTAATGCATGATAACCATGTGGCGTCCATGCTGAGGCTGGACAGATTGCACAGTGATCATACAGTTGCCGTACTATATAATCCTGCGTTTAATGCATGATCACCATGTGGCGTCCATGCTGAGGCTGGACAGATTGCACAGTGATCATACAGTTGCCGTACTATATAATCCTGCGTTTAATGCATGATAACCATGTGGCGTCCATGCTGAGGCTGGACAGATTGCACAGTGATCATACAGTTGCCGTACTATATAATCCTGCGTTTAATGCATGATAACCATGTGGCGTCGATGCTGAGGTTGGACAGATTGCACAGTGATCATACAGTTGCCGTACTATATAATCCTGCGTTTAATGCATGATAACCATGTGGCGTCCATGCTGAGGCTGGACAGATTGCACAGTGATCATACAGTTGCCGTACTATATAATCCTGCGTTTAATGCATGATAACCATGTGGCGTCGATGCTGAGGCTGGATAGATTGCACAGAGATCCTTTCAGTTGCCATACTATATAATCCTGTGTTTAGCTCACAATAACCATGTGGGGTCCATGCAGTGCCTGTGCAAAAGCACCTACAGGCTGTGGGCTTACAAACTTTTCAATTTTTTAAAATCATGGAGGCTACAGCAAATGAAGCCATGGACAGTTAATGCTGCTGAAGACCCACTGCAGGCCAAATGTGAACCAGACGTAAGGGACCAATCCAGTGATGTTATCAGCTGTGATCTATGTTATCAGAATAGTTATTTGGCTTGGTTGGTTGGTAGGTTAGCTTGTTTGTTTGGTTGGTTATTGCTGCACTCTGTCATATTTTAGCTTTATGTCGGCAGTCAGGACCAAACAGTCCAGTGATCAACAACATAATCATTGTTTTATGCAGTATTAGGACATTTAGGAAATTTAAGCACAACCATTTGAACAAATTGGACCACCAATGCCAAGGTAACATGACATAAATCACTCAAGCAGATTGATATTTTGTCCCAGAAATACTTTTAACATGTTTAAAAATATGTCTTAAAAATTCATTCCTATGGTGTCCAGAATAATCCTAATTTTAGAGCTGAGGTCTCTTTTTCACTGATATATGTTAATACAGTCTGTACAATATGAGTCATGAAATACCGGATAAGCATTTTACAATCTTAAGGTGATGACTATACCAGGATTTTCTAAGGCTAGTTTTGTAATCACAGAATGAAGGGACATAGTTCTGATTTTACATGAAGGTTCTAATAGCAATACAAGCATTTCAGGTTATAAATAGAGGCCAAAGGCAAAATAATTCTGTATGCAAGGGCCAAGCGCAAAAGAATTCTCTATGCAGATTTGTTTGGTCTTACAGGAAGCCATTGATTTTGTGTTAGAATCCAGGTTCGCCCCGAATTTTGTAGGTTTGTGAGCACTTTCTCTACTGCCATATGGCTGAAATATTGCTGAGTGTGGCGTAAAACAAACTCACTCACTCACTCACTCATTACACATTTAAGCTGGATGCTGAATCAGCATGCAAGGACAAATTCAAGTTTCAAATATGTATCATTTTATCAATACAGACATTTCACTGTTTCTCAAAAGTATTTGGTCAACACAGACTGTTCTTCATTCACTGTCTGTCCTTGTGTAAGTTCAGACATTTTGTCTGCAACAGAACTATTCTTATAACAACAAATGAGTTATGATACTCCAACTGTGGCCTTGCCAACATCCACAACAGCCAACTTAGACATTAAACTTTCTTCTTGTATGGCATATTTTCAGTTCACTATGTAAATATCGTAGACAGATAATAACTGTTGCAGGCCATGTTGGAATTGTTAACATGAGCGGATGAATCAGTTCCTCGAAGTTGATTACCATTCTGCTATCGTCAGTCAAAAGTTTGAACATTTCTCGTCCATTATTGTCGAACCTGTCAGTGGGGCATTTTTTGTCTTCAAAAGAATGTTTTCCTGGAATCTTTTACCTGGAATGAAGAGCTCACCTGAGAAAGAACACATCTGAAGAAAATAAAGGGCAGTGTTTTGTGAACCGTAAAAAAACACAATGACAACATTCTCTAAGTTGTAGACAATCTACTTTGACTCGAAACAGGTAAAAAAAACCCACAATCACGACATTCTCTGAATTGTTGACAATCTAGTTTGACTCGAAACCACATTACCTGGTTCTCCAGTTGCATCAATGACGTGAATGGTCACAAGTCTCCTGGGAATGGCCGGTATAGTGCTGAATGCTACATCAGGGAAAAAGGGATTTGAGATGTGACAAGGTCACAGCTGGTGACATATTTAATTGTCACATTTAAGCCCATGGTGATAGACAGGTAAACAACTGAAACATTAACACTGCAGTGCTTTAGATGCTTGGGGATCTATGTAAAGAAGGCTTTAGCCCCTCTAAGCTTTAATCAAGCAGGTTGTTGGTTGTCAGTATGTCCAACTTTAGTTCCAGGTATGCAGAGATTGAAACATGGATCTACTTGTAATTCTAAAAAATGGAGTTTGTTTGTATTTATGTTCTTGGCGTTCATCTAGTGATAAAATTGTTTGCGTCACAAGTCCTGAAAGATTACATATCCCAGGTGACCAAATACAACAGAAACTATTAATATGGCGTGGGAAGTTCTGTAAAAAGGCAGCATAAGATACTGCTTTAAATAAGCAGGACTTCTGTTGTGAGAATTCTTAATGTAGTGGCCATCATGCTGAGATTGATAAAAGATTCTAATATTAAATGCTGTGAGAGTAATTTTGTCAAATATTTGTTAATTAGATTTTACAAAATTGGATTTGTGAAAGTTTTTTAACTTGTTGGATATTTCAACATTACCTTTAGTGTAACATTGCTAAACTATCTATGAATATTTCTTCTTATTTTGATTCTTGAAAATACAACAGCCTCTTCTCATTTACAAATCTGTCACATGACTTGGAACAGTTATTAGTTTAAGTTAGGGAATTGTAACCAATGTTTGCTGGAGATTTTGTTGTTGTCAAATATGGTCATGGTGATGTGGGTAAACCTGTAGTTATGAGGTACTAATAAACACTGGCAAGAGGGACATCAGGAAACTGTTATCAATCATAAAGGACACTGGTACTTTTTTATGTCAGTAATAAATATTATGGACAAAAATGGTTAGGGATATATGCTAATTTTGATTAGTGATCTATTTATTCAATGACACACTGATAAGATATTAATCATAATAATACCAATATCCCTAACTTATTTTGTCCTGTATAAAAGATCTTTTGCAGGGATATCATTGAAGAACTTTTTCTCAGTCATGATAAATAGGAGATATTATTTAAGGATATTGTTGGAGATTTATTTGACTTTTTTGGATGTGTGAGGGTTCCATTCTAAATACCATTAATTTCAGTTGTGGAAAGGTTACAAGGAGAAGAAACATTGAGACTTTGAGCAGGCTTAACAAGCATTTGAAATATTTTTTTTAGGCATGATGGACTTGTACTTTTATAAGGCAAAAGAAACAATTATTTTATCAGCCATAAGAAATAGTTGCCAAACATCAATAACAATTTATTTGCAAACTTGTCAGTGACCAAAAAAATGGTTTTGAATGTTCAGCACAGGAGAATAAAAAGTGTGTTAGCTGTTGAGCTTTAGGAAAATACTGGAGGTGGCATGTCTTGGTGTTGACAGATGAACAAAATCAAGACCCATGCAGGAATGCTATTGACAAGGTTCACACTAGTATTTAACGCTTTAAAATCTAAATTAGCTTGAATAATATTGGTATTTGCTTAGATTTACTGATCTGATGCTTCACAGAGAGTATCATTGTTTGAGCTTAAGATACATTTTATACAACATTCTTGCCATTTCTGTCGTATTTGGCAAATTCCAAAGTGTCAATAAAATTTATTTTATTTGCATCAATCAAGTCAAGGGCAGGTGAAGATAAGCTGAAAACAATGGAAATCTATTTGTCTGTTGATGTAATGGATGGTAAATATGTTCAGATTAAATTGTAGTCTGTTTTGTTGAAGAACTTTCTGATGTTGTTTAATTATGTTTGCATAAGACCAATGTGGAGGAATGTTGTTTCCTTGTTTCCTCAATCAATATGTGAAATGGCCTCTTGATTACACTTGTGGTTCCCTTGTCAGTGTCAGTGATGAGTGTCTGTTTGAGAAACAGGCCCTCGTGGGTGTTAACGGGTGGAACAGGTCACATGTACTGAAATCCTTTGGATGGTTTAAGATTCAAGAGGTCCTCAGAACCCAGGGCCTAGATTTTCGAAGTTCTCTTAGTGCTAAGATAGTCTTAAGTCTCTGTTAATATATGGCACTTATGACTATCTCAGTGCAAAGAGAGCTTTGAAAATCTATATCCAGACTTTGTTTTTCTCCTAGACATCAAATTTTGTGGTCATTTCAGGATAGAGTAGGTCCCAAGTTACCAAACCCTTAGGGTCTTTATGAAGCCCATTCCTGGTGTCCTCGTTTGATATTGCAGGAATATTGCTAAAAGCAGTTTAAAACCCAACTCTCTCACTCACTCACTCATTTAAGCGTTTCAATGATGAAAAGGTCCCAGTACTCAAACTCTTTTTTCTCATTTCATGAATAAAATCTGTCCTCTTTAACAAATTAATTTTAAGCACTCTGAAGTACTCTTGTTTTACTTTGTCAGCCTATAATGGAGATGGTTTTGTATCTGTACTTGTACTAAATCTACTCCATGTTACTCTTAGTGGGCGAGTGGTTTTTATGCTGCTTTTAGAAAATTCCAGAAATGTCAGTGTTAGGAATAGAACCCAGATCTTCAGCTTGATAAGCACGATAGGTTTAACCCCTAGACTACCACCCTACAGCCCTTTTGTTATGAGACCTATTATATCACAGATCATCAAGAGTACATGAACAGACTCCCCAGACTTTTTGAAGCCATAGCATGAACTCATATACCTCGTCTTCATTATGATGGCTGTGATGATTTCAGAAAGTACAGAGGAGTAGTGTCATAGTTTGCTTTTGTCAAGACACTGATCAAAGACTAAGTGTCATGTGATAACGGTTCTGTTTATTAACTACTTCTTGTTAATGTTCCTGTCATAGTTTTTGTCAACTCTTTCCCTGGAAGGATGATGGTCACTACAGCTGATGCCAATGTGCCTTGAGCCAATTTGGACTGAAGTTGGCTTTCTGGTGCAAATTGAGTTAGCGAAGCTTTCACCATTTCAAGAAAAGTTCATTAATCAGGTTTGAGGCCCAAGCTGTAGCTTAACAAGCATTTCTTTGCATCAATGGATGTTTATGCTAATTGCACATTTTATGTGCTGAAGATGAAAAAATGTGCCTTTTCTTTGTTGGCACATTGCACAATGTGTTGGATAGTATTGGTTTATTTGGCACTCAAGGTGACGGAATTCTGATGAGTAAATTGTCCTTAGAAGTTCATTCCATATTTCTTTTTGTGCCATGCCTTGATTCAAGACTGCACTATATGCTATGCCCATGAATGTATAGTATCTCTGCCCTTCAGAGTCCTATTCAAGTCGAGATTGGTGGACAATAAGAATGCCAGTCTATTATTTATATTTTGTTTAGAAATTATCGTTGAAACTTTTTTTTTTCTCTGGAGACTTGTCAACCAGTGCCCATTAATCACAAGATAGAAATGTATGCTAAAGAATATACATGTAGGTCATGAACATAGATTATTTATTGATCTGATTTGATACAAGAATCAAGTGAGTGAGTTTAGTTTTACGCCGCTTTTAGCAATATTCCAGCGATATCACGGCGGGGGACACCAGAAAATGGGCCTCACACATTGTACCCATGTGGGGAATCGAACCCGGGTCTTCGGCGTGACGAGCGAACGCTTTAAGGAGGCCCTGGTTTGCATCTGAATTTTAGGGTGATTCCTTTTACAGAATGAAGACAATGTTTAACAAATATAATGTTTAAAGGTCGCATGCAACCAAAAAATAATAAATAATTACTACACAGTTATCACTTATTCATGATATATAAAATGCATTGCTGATTAAAAGACCCCAAATAAACAAAATTATAAGCATATAATTGCAAATAAAAAATGCAATATTTTGTTCTTGGGTTTACCTCACTCAAAATGAAGCAGCTGTGATACCGAACCCAGTCAGAGCCGGTGGGTGTGTACTCAAGTGTAACAAGCCTTTTCATTGGCCTTCTGGTTCATTTAGTGATACGCTTTGCTGGCTCTTTGTTTATGGCTTATAAGCCGGATACAAGATAATGTCAAATTGCATGTGGTCAATAATTGAAGTTGTGCATTGCATATTGTCATTAGCAGAGGGTCAGGCAGACATATAGGTGTCAATAAACCAGACATTGCATTTCCTCTGTGACAGTCTGCTTGTCACAATCAACATGGTTTTTTTTTATGTAATTTGTAGATTTTTTACGTGTTTGTGTACACAACTGAGATTAGACTACTGCTCACAACCTCATACTGCTTGAACCTATTCACTTTGCATGCATTGTGAGGGCAACACAGCTGTTGAAACCACTTTCCCCCCCAGCGCTGGGAGGAAATTAGTGAATCGTTTAAACTCAGATTTCACGGGCATTTTTTTTCGCAGTTATTTTTCAACTATATAGGTTGAATTGGCATTTTTGATGATTTGTTTCGATAAGTCCATACCAAAAAGGTATCAGACCTTTAAACTCATTTAACTTGTGTTGATTTTCACTCACATGGTCTGATCTATGTAGGCCCTAGATTGACATGACCAACAGAATATAAACTGGGGATTTCCTAAGTTGATCTATGAGTGGATGAACATGATATGAAAGCTTAGACTTTGGGATTTCCATAAGAGAAAATGCTGGTAGGTTTCATACACTCACATATAACATCACAAATGGAAGTGAGATGGAGCCTTGAGAATTAATGGAGATTAGAGAAATCCTGAATTTAAGGCAAGGAGGTTCATGTCGGTCAGTCTATTTCTGCAGTTAAGACTCCATGGTTGTCTAATCTTCTCCATCACTTCATTGCATTAGTAGCAGAAAACCTATTATACCAGCGTTTCCTATTCTTGCGGTCCTTACGGATATCAGCTGAAAAAAAATAATACAAACAGTTCTTATCGTATGAATGCTTGTTGTATTTAAATGAAGACACTCCTCCTCTAACATCTGCTTCTATCAACTGCTTGATCCATCTGGTGTATTACCACTGTTAAGCTCTGTGAAAAACAAGGCCATCCGCCACTGACTTAATGAGACATCTTCCATTCTCGCAGCATAACAAGGAAGTAACCTCGTGAAGTGTGAAGGAGAGGAATCCTATCAGAAAGGGCAGGAGAAAGTCTGTCCAAGTTGGTGAAGAGTCACCAATATTCATTACATTGCAAAATTTTGATTATTCACAGACTTGGGCCACTTCCTACTTACCGGTCAGAGATGTAAACAACCACTAGGCACTGCACCTCTGCTATCTTGGCAGAAAATGTGTTTACCGCGAGAGTAGGAAACCAGCAAGAATAGGAGATGGACTTGTACTTTCCAGATTTCTTCCAGCTAGTGTTTCATGTAAATAACTACAAGTGTATATTTCCAAGCTTCAGCTCATGTTTATTCTTCTTAGTAAATAGCTAGTCAGTAATAATACTGATTGTAGTTAGTAATCTGTTTGTCTTCAGTACAATCTGTAAATATAAACATCAACTCCAAAGAAAATTCAGTTATCTGTTATCAGTTATTTGCAAAAAGAGATTCATCTGTACATTCAAGGCAAAATATCGATTAACAAACAAAATCATTTATGTTTGCAAAAAGCTTGTCCAAAGCTAATTTTATCACTCACCATTCATGCAATTTGTATAAAAAGCAGTCTACATTATTTACAGACTGCCACCATATAGATGGAATATTGCTGAGCACAGTGTAAAACTTCATTCTCACTAACTCACTCACTCACTCATTCACTCACTCACATACTCACTCACTCACTCACTCATAAAAAGCAAGTGATTACTGCCCAGTTCTGCATAAAGTACTCCTGCCAAAAGTACTCCTGACAGCAGTCTGAAAATTCGATTTTCTTGATGACACAATTTAGTGATATTGACACACAAACCATAGACATGTTATCAAATGAGCTGATTTTGTTGAAATTGAATGATGTTTTCAATTTTGACTTTCGTCTGCTGCATACAACTTTATTTTACCTCACACCTAAATGTTTTCTGACCGGCTAAGCACTCTTCTATTATTTCCATTGAACACCACTTGCATGCATGTTACATTTCATTGTACCCCGCTACCAACTCATTTGGTACTTCATGGTAGTACTTATTTATCTCAATTAACATTGAATCATGCATGATGCACAGAAACTACCGATGTTTTGCAAATGCAATTTGATGTATGGGAGATAACTCTAAATCTGTTTTTCTTATGTCATCTGCAAAATCTAGTGATTGTTAACACAAGATTTGCCTCACATTGTAAAACACAAATTTTGACAAAACATTCAAATTTAGACCCTGATAATATTAAGAAGGGGAATTACAAAGCAACAACTTTACTAAGACAATACCTGCAGGAAAAAACAGCAAGCTGCAAATCATTTGATTCACACATCTTGGCTGAAGCATACGATCCTATACCCAATGCTTCAAAATTAACATTGAGGTGTGTAGTAAGATAAATACTTTGATCAGTTGTCACTCAGGGCCCATGGGTGATATACTCTCCATGTTTGTTTATGTTCCCCTTGCGCTTTTGGCTCAAGGAACATAAACAAACACTGAGGCTACATCAACCCATGCCCCCTCATGACCAATGAACAACTTATAATGCTAAAGCAGGGCTGGACTGACAGCAACAATCCACATACAAAGACACACCATCAGCCTGGCATCTATAAACATATGATCACTTTTAGTTAGCTATAGTGAGTGAGTGAGTGAGTTTAGTTTTATGCCACACTCAGAAATATTCCAGCTATATGGTGGCGGTCTGTAAGTAGCCAACTCTAGACCAGACAGTCCAGTGATCAACAGGATGAGCATTGATCTATGCAAATGGGAACAGATGACTTGAACCGACCAAGCCAGCGAGCCTGACCACCCGATCCCATTAGTCGCCTCTTACAACAAGCATAGTTGCCTTTTATTTTCAGACCATTCACAGACTGCTGCCATATAACTGGAATATTGCTGAGTGCAGCATAAAACTAAACTCACTCACTCATTCCTTTTGGTCCTTACTCTAATCTAAATGAAGCAAGTCCAGACAGGTTCTGATTTTCTCAACTCACTAGGCCTCATCTTCTTTAATTGTAGCTACTTATTTCCATCAAAATTACATACATTACAAAAATACAGTCCCTGTTCAAAACTACCTACAAATCCTAACTGTATATTAAAGCAATTTGTCAGAATCCCTTGTGATAAGTGTGACAGGTATTTCAAAAGCTGCCCAAAAGGCAAGATACAACTTGCTTATTACAATCCTACCGACTGCTATACCCAGTGACAATTTTGCAGCAAATGATATATGTAGCACCTTGTTATTATAAAGCATAGCATCAACCTTTGTGCAAGGTTATGTGTAGTGACGACATGTCGCCTCTGAGGTCTAGATGACTCAAGTGAAATCAGAGGCTTGTAGGATATCTTCCAGTTGATCACCCTCTTCTCATTACCTGTTTGACAATGAACACTTGTTCCTTCTTGTACTGTGGATTAACAGATGTGAAGGGACACAGAATGCCATCAGTGTACTCTTTTATGTATGTTGAATATAATTAACAGACCGAGTGTCCAAGTAGTGTGGAAGGTGAGTCAATTTGAAGTGCCAGGATATGCGGTTTGGGAGTTTCATTCCAAGATTTTTCACAAATGTTGTTCAGCATCCAATCTTTCTTCAGAGGAGTCTAAAGTGTGTCCGCTCTCTGCCCATATTTGTTAGACATGCAGTGTCAAAACTGATACTAAATATTGGTCACTCGCTCACTGCATATAGCATCTGAATCATCAGGCTACTGTTGCAGAATGAAGTGCGTTGTGACTTCCCAAACTCTTGAAAATAGTAGATACCAGCTCCATCATTCATTCATGCCATGCAATTATTTTAGGACGTAAGAAGTGGCTTGGTATCAGATATGACTGATAGAGAGTAGGGAATCCAAAGACTAAATATCTTACCTTATCTTGCCTGCCACCCTACCTGTACACATTGCTCAAGATTGAAGACTGCCTCCATTCTGCGTACGATGTGTAATGCCCATCTCTGTTTCTCTCTTTTTCTTTCTCTTTTTTCCCTCTCTTGCGCACACGCACACGCACTCACGCACACATTTCCTTCTGTCAAACAGTTCTACCTTTACATGCAGCAGTTGGTTTGCAGGGCCCAAGCTGCATTGTTGTGCTATCAAACAATATCTAGTCTCTTTGTTAGGATATACAATTTCAGATGAAATATGTTTACTTTATAGACACATAAGTCTAAATAGTCTTCATGGTGATTATGAAGGGCATTTCTGTTTTCTGAAATAGAATTTCCCTATCTGGTTTACATAGGAGCATTGACATAAACTGTTTGGCCTTGGTTAACACATCTGACTAGAGCTTCATATGCACAGCTTGTGGAATAGGATATGTTGTAATCATCTGCGTATGATTAATGGATGCAGATAGCTTCTGTATTTACTGATCACTGTGTGATTCAACAGGATCTACATACAAAATGTTTGGTTTTATGAGTTGTTGAAATTTGTGTCAGTTTACCTGGTATGATTAACTATTTTCGAAATCTCGAGAAACTTGTCTTCCAAATGTAAATATTATACCTACATCACTGGTAATGACTTACCCTACATTTAGCTCTTGACTACAGTAGCTAAATCGGAAAAGACACTGATCTATACATTTTAGTGACGATGAATGTTTTGGAGAATAGCTTTTGTAGAATTCAACCATCCATGCAGTATCATAAGTCTCCAAATATTCATTTTCCGTTTCATTCTGTTTCACTATAGGCAGGCACAAGCTTGCTTAGATCATGTTGGTATGAAATGTTTCTCGGGATAGAATTCAAACCAGATGAGAAACTCATTAAAAAAACAAATAAACACATTGTAAACGAAAGGGTAGGTTTTGACTGAAAAGGACTTGAAAACAATTTGTCTTCATCCTTGTTGTCATAACATTTTCTCCTGGTTTGTGATTCCCTGCAATTCTTGTGAGGAATCAGCCATTATTTATGTCACACTTTGTTTGCTGAAGTGTTCTTCTTATAAAACCTTCTCATTACTATCCTGTGGTATATTTACTACTGCTGTTTTCAAGATATATCCATGGACATTGTTTACAATTATCAGAGAGAAAACATTGAGAAAAAATAGGGGAGCATTTACCAGACATTAATTATCTTAGTAACAGTTTTGTCCACGTCTGCTTCAGTCTGCTTCCTCGAGGAGTTTGTTTAGCCGCAACTGCAGTGTAAATATTAGGATTAGGCTAACGACTTCAGTTTCTACATGCAGATGATGGTGTTCCTGTGTTTTACTATTGTTGATGGTAAAGCAGACGTACAATATACCCAAAAGATCAAAGCTACAAAAACACAAGCAAGTTCATGTGTATTGTTACAAGACAGGGTCCTGTTGCTACAAAGTTCTCATAGGAAGGATTGCTACAAGGAAAGTTACGAGATCTTAGTCTTACAATAGCTTTGTGAAATGGACACGGATCAGGGCTACTTGTAATCAAGGAGATCATACACCAGAGAATGCACCTACTCCAAAATGTAAAGATGGATGCAGAAAAATTCTAGCATTTCATCTTGACAGACACACAGTCATGTTCAAAGTACAAAATCCTTCAAAAGGAATATAAATATAAAGTAAAGTAAGGTCCTGTTATTGAATTGTTTGATCAACAGTTTAGAAGTTGGTGAGTCAAAAATGAAGCATGCAAGTTTATAGATGACAGCTTCTTCTTTGTTGCATAGAGCGATGTAGATTCTTACACTGTTATCAAGCTAAAAGTAAGTACAAGAATCTAGTATGAAATGTCACTCTTTGCATTAAAAAAGAAGCTGTCATCCTGAAAGTTACATGCTTAATAATTATCTAATCTTACTAGTGGGTAGCCACTGCCTCATTTGATGTCTTTATTGGACCCTCATATTTCCTGTTAGGAGCCATGCTATCAGCTGGCGTGGCCAAGTTGTTTAAGCATCTGCTCATCATGCCCAAGACCCTGGTTCGATTGCTAACAATGTTTGAAGTCCATTGCTGGAATATTCCAATAAGCAGCATAATACCATGCCCACTCACCCACTTGAAATCAGGACTTTTATGTATTGTGGACTCACTCACTCACTCACTCACTCACTCACTCACTCACTCACTCACTCACTCACTCACTCACTCACTCACTCACTCACACTCACTCACTCACTCACTCACTCACTCACACACACTCACTCACTCACTCACTCACTCACTCACTCACTCACTCACACACTCACTCTCTCGAAATCAGTATTTTGATGTATTGTGGACTCACTCACTCACCGAATCACTCAATCACTCACTCAAATACAACACCTGGTTTGGCTTTACTCGCAATGCATTATTTATTATATCAAATGCTTTGATGAAGAAAGTACTAACTCAGATCAGGACCAACGTTCAATATGTACAAACACAGTTTCTAAACAGGGTATTAAAAAGTAGGTGAAAAGTCTTATGGAGTCTGTATCAATAACTGTTTGGAAACAAAGGCTTCAGTATGCAGTGGGACTTCAAATCCTGTTAACTGTGTCAGTTTGTCAGCTGTGCCCAGTGAAGATTCATAATGGAGGCAATCTTGCTGGCAGTACTCCATTACTGCTGCTGACACTGTGCTGATATATCTCCCTGGGGGGTGATTGTGGGGGGTGGGGTGGGGGGTCGAGCTTGTTACCAGAACACACATAGGATCACAGTATGATGTGCTGCAAAGGAATGTCTTTAGCAAGGATGGTTATGGAATGAGATTGTATATTTGATTCAATATTACACTTTTAGTGCTAACCCCAGTGTGAAATGATTGATATGTAAGTACATATGATAAGACAGATAATTTGTTGGGAGTTGAATGGGTGGACACAGACTTCATTATACTTTTCATTTGCTGGAGATAGACGTATAGCAGTATGTTATGCTGTGGTACCACTTGGTGTACTACTTATTACAGAAGTGTGTACGGTTATTTTATCATCTGACATTTTATACTTGGGTAATAGGCTTCGATTTTGATTTTGTGTCCAGTTACTTCATGTGTGCTGAGATATTTGTATAATGATGTTCAGTTTCTAATGATCACTGTTCAGTTAGGGTCAAACTATGCTACTCAAAAGAAGTTAAGGACCACCAAATTAACAGTTTAACAATGATAATAATACAAGAAAGTGCCAGTGTACCTTAATATTGGTTGTATAAGACCATGTTCACCATTCTATTGCTGACGTGAAAATTATTATTTCAAAATGATGTTGATCATTCCCTCTTCTTTCCAGCTCTCAACAATGACAAATGGCACCAGCTTGAAATATTTTTGGATACCCGGTCAGGGGAGATAACTGTGACTTTGGATAGCAAGAAACAAGCAAAAATCCTTGAAGCATTCCAGCGAGGCGGGGCAAAAGATCTACTGAAGTGGTCGGAATTAGATTCAGAGATCACATATGGAGGTAACACATTACTGTTTTAGACATTTATGCACTTTGTTTACATCCATAGAGTCCAAAATGATACCATAATGACACAGGGGAATGTCTTCCAACTGACATTATCACCATATTTCCTCTAATAAGGGCCAAGATCCAGCCCCTAATAAGTGCCAGAAGCAGCTTACTCAAAAATGCTGGTCTCCAATAAGCACCAGGTCTGGAAATCCACTGAAAAAAAAAAAGCACTAGTGGAAAAGTGTACCTTACTTTACTCCAAACTTGAAAGATGCCATTTTGTTTAATAAGGTGATTATGATTATGATTATGATTATCATTACTAGTTCTTCAGGAAGTATACCCGTGAAGATCTTAGGTGGAATAGGTCTTCAGCAAACCATTCTTGCCATAAAAGGTGACTGCTTGCTATAAGAGGTGAGTTAATGGGATCAGGTGATCAGGCTTGCTGACTTGGTTGACACATGTCCCAATTGCACAGATCGATGGTCATGTTGTTGATCACTTGATTGTCTGCTCCAGACGCGATAATTTACAGACCACCGTCATATAGCTGAAATATTGCTGAGTGATTCTTAAAACTAAACTCACTCATCAGGAAGTGATGTGCCTGGCTCAGATTCTTCGTTTACAGGTGGCAATGATTTTGCTGGAATATTGTTTGAAAGGAGGGAAAGAGAGGGAGCATGTTTCTATTCAACCGTAGATCATTCAACAACCACTATAATGAGAAAAATAATCCATAACAAGATGTTACAGCTTGCCAAAACCTGTTCTACAAAGTTAAAAAAGCAAGAGTCAAGATGAACATGTTGCAGAACTTGTCAGTTGCATCAGCCATGAAATGAACATCCTGTTCTTGACAAGGACCACGGCTGAGGATGATTTGCTTTGATTATTGTGACACTGAAAGAGAAAAAATGTTGTTTTGTGTTTATTTTGTCTGTTTGAAGTTCTGCCATTGATTCTTGGTTTTAATGAGGTGTAGAAACAGAGTTAGCGATATAGAGGGACAGGGAAATAGTTTACTGGCTGCCAACACCTTGTTTGTTATTCCTTGCCATGATATGTAGCAGCAAGCTTTATGGAGGACATGGAATTTGGTTTGTGAAGAGATTGTCACACCTTTTGTACGTGTTTGGATGCTTATGCCCAGTGTCTGTCTGTTGATGATCTGGGTCGATATGTTAGACTAGTGGGTGAAGTGTTTGCTTATTATCCAGAAAGCCTGAGTTCAGTTCCCAACATGGCTACAATGCCCATTTCTGGTGGCCCCCACCATGAGGTTGCTGGAATATGGTTAATAGTGGCACAAAACCAAACTCACTTATTCTGATTTCCCTTTTAAAAAAATATAGCATCAATGAAACTGAAACTCCACGATTTTGTCCCGTCGTTTTAGAGGTTCAAAGTTCCAAATTTGTTGTTACCGGAGAGACATCTTCATGGCCAAAGCACAGATGTTACTTTTTAAATGGAATTAAATCTGGTATATGTGTATTCAGTTGTAGGGCTCTTTATTTATTTAGGTATGTTTTTGTATTTTGACCTTCATTTGACTTTTGTACTGGTTTGTGGTTATTTTTCGATGATTTTATGTATTTGTATGTGTGCGTTTGTGTAAGTTTTTACTGACTTCTTTGCTGCATGTCTTTGGACAGGAATTTCTTAAACTGATAATCATGACAGTGACTCTTGGGTGTGTGTGAAGAGATCTTTGTGCTGTCAACATTAACTTATCAATAAATACCATTTGACAAAATCTTAACCCTTCATTTCAGTTACAGTGTTATATGCCTGGGATGGGGTGAATGAGTGTTTTGAATAGAAATCTGCAAGATGTCATGTAATGGCTGGCATTTTTCCCTACACATCAGCAGATCATACAGTCCTAATTTCAGGTGGATCTTGCAAACGAAAGTGACTGATTCTTCACTGACCGTCAGCAGATCATACAGTTCTAATTTCAGGTGGATCTTGCAAACGGAAGTGACTGATTCTTCACTGACCGTCAGCAGATCATACAGTCCAGATTTCAGGTGGATCTTGCAAAGAAAGTGACTGATTTTTCACTGATTGTCAGCAGATCATTTAGTTCTAATTTCAGGTGGATCTTGCAAACGTAAGCGACCGATTCTTCACTGACATTCCTCTTTTATTTTTTGGGGTGAAATGTTGATGGTTGTTACTCTTTGTTTCAGGAACTGAGGAACAGTCTGACAGTGAGTTCTTCTACTTTGTTGGCTGTTTGTCGGATATACAGTACGCCCGTGCGGATGATATTCTTACGGACATCACAGTGGATGAGTCCCATGGTGCCACCGTGGGATGCAATGACTTGTGCAAGGGACATAACCAGTGCCTGAATGGCGGAACGTGTGTCAATCTGTACACCAGCACGCGATGTGACTGTTTTGGGACTGAATATGAAGGGGAACGCTGTGATAAGAAAGGTAAGCCTACCACATCTACTGAATATTTTCCAAGTATGTTGCAGTTTTTGTTTTATTTTTGTGAGCAGCTAAATAAATTTGCTGCTCTCATTACTTGTTTGGGTACCATTAACAATGGAAAGTACTCCTCACCTGAAAGACAGCATCAGAGATAGACGTCACATCAAACTATAAGGCTCGAACACATGATGCAGGGGTAGCCTGGTGATTAAAGCATTTGCTTGTAACATCAAAGACCTGGGTTCGATTCCCTGCATGGGTACAAGGTGTGAAGCTTATTTCTGGTGTCCCCCGCCATAATATTGCTAAAGGTTGCGTAAAACTAAACTCACTCACTCATTGATTTGTGATTGAATTCATTCTAAGTGGCATTGTAATAGGAACTTTGAACAGATGTTTCAAAGAACAACAATCTATATTTACTGCAATCTCAAGCATCAGATCAAATGAAAGAAATTGTCTTTAGATGTATCTATTGGATTTTTATGGCAGTGTGCTTTGTTTGGTAGATTCCAGCTTGGGTGAGTGAGTGAGTGAGTTTGGTTTTACGCCGCTTTTAGCAATATTCCAGCGATATCACGGCGGGGGACACCAGAAAATGGGCCTCACACATTGTACCCATGTGGGGAATCGAACCCGGGTCTTCGGCGTGACGAGCGAACGCTTTAACCACTAGACTACCCAACGCCCCGATTCCAGCTTGGTGTCATGTGGGTTGGTAAATTTGGTTGCCTGATGCCTGAGGCATGAAGAAATCATTGGTTGTACAGCAAAATATGAGTTCTTGTCCAGTTGTGAATGGCATTTCACACAATACATCATTGATTTTCTTGTGTTTGAGAAATCTTTTATGATTTTAGTTGACTTGGAAACAATATATCAACACAATTGATTTTTTGAGAGCTATGCAGATGTATTAAGTATTTGCATTGTGTTAAATACAGCCCAGACATGTCTTTGGCTTAAGTGGCAGTGGGGTTACTGAGCCTAGTGGTTAAAGTGTTTGCTCGTTACACCAAAGATGTGTGTTCAATTCCCCACATGGGTACAGTGTGTGAAACCAATTTCTGGTGTCCCCGGCCATGATGTATCTGGATAGCAGTGTAGAGCAGTATTCACTCTCTTTTGCATAACCTTCAACAGGTTACATACTGAAGAGCACCCGAAGTGGCAGGCTGAGATATGTACAGGAAGAGAATGGGGTTGGAGAATATCCAAAGAAACAGTAATTATGTCATCCTATCCCTGTAGGATGACAGTCACTGGCTCGTCATGTCAACACTTGAATGTTTACATGCTGCACAAAGCTGGAATATTGCTAGCAAACACTGGCAGTGGAGGAAATGTAGATCAGGAGAACTGTCTGAATACACTTACAAAAGTATCTGGAGTTGGAGTCAGCTGGGTGCATTGTTGATAAACAGAACTCCAGTTTCCTGCATCTCATTAAAATGCAGCCATTTCCCTGTCCCACCTTCCGGTGAACTGTATTTTATGAAATCACAGGTCGAAACACTTATATATCATTTATAACTTTATAACCTTTGCCTAAGTGGTGTCAAATGTGGGTTTGAGTAGTAGTTGATGATATTTGTTACAATGAGAACATCAGTTGAGTTCAGATGTGTATTGATGAGAAATAGATCAAAGTCAAATGTCATATTAATTGTAATTAGTGCTCCTTCATTAAATACCTAATTTCCATTACCACAGTACTAAATATATGTACCCTTTTCACCATATAGGGGCTTGGGGTTACAATAGATCCCTATGACTGCCCTCCATTGTTACATGCGTGTGAAATAAATGACGTGTCCAGGCTTAAAGATTGTTTGATTGTGCAACATAATAATAATAATGATAGCATATTTGTACTGTGCATATATCTATGCCTAAGCTCAAAGCATGCAAGCAATCTGATTTTTATTACCTTGGGTAAGCCAAGTTTCCTGTGAAACTTTAGAAAGTTAGTTTGACTTATCCCACCGGGTACCGAAATGACAACTCCTCATAATGACAACCACTGGTTTGGCTGGAGCCAACTTACCTATGTTCAGTTTCCCACGTGGTTTCAAATGTAGCTAGAAGTGGTGTAAAAGTATATCCACTCTCTCACTACATTCTACCTTTGTTCTGTGCTTTTAGGATGATTCTAGAAATTTGCTGCCTTTGAAACTGGGGGTGGGGGGACTTGTTCTCCCAGTTGTACTCAATTCTACAGAACATATATATGTAAAATATCATCCAGTAATGTCTGAAGATCAATGTCTATATAATGCATCAGGTATCAGAGAAATGGTGCATAATAAACCTCAAGGTTAGTTTCAAAGATATTGCATAGAGATGACATCAAGGCCTAAATTGTTTTTTAGTACCTTTTCATTTTATCGTTGAAGTTTCACTCTTATTGCAGAGATGACAGATATACATCATTGCATGCGGTACTGCTTTATGCCTGTGTTCTTAGGAAGATATGGATAATGAATTATTTATGACATAATTATGCTGTAGAATTACCTGCTCAGATTGCAACATTTTGTCCATTTACTACTGAGATAGGAAATTCGTGAAGTTCCTGGAATAGAATAGGCCTTCAGCAACCCATGCTTGCCATAAAAGGCGACTACGCTTGTCAAAAGAGGCGACTAACGGGATTGGGTGGTGAGACGCGCTGACTTGTCATCGGTTCCCAATGGCGCAGATCGATGCTTATGTTGTTGATCACTGGATTATGTGGTCCAGACTCTATTATTTACAGATCTGCTCCATATAGCTGGAATATTGCTGAGTGTGGCATAAAACTAAACTCGCTCACTACTGAGACAGGAATGAGGTGTAATGATTTATGATGGTACAGTTATAGTATAGACATAGCTAGGGACTAGATGCTGGTTTATATCCATCTGTGGTGTCAAAGTGATGTTTGACTGTACAATGTCATATAGCACTGGGTGGGTAAAATGTGAATCCAATGGTTGGTGATTGTTATCCCCCTGCCAAATGTTTTGGCATTTTTATTTTTCAAGGTTTCCATTGAAACGATTTTGACTTAGGTTCAATATGGGGGGATAGGCTTCGTTTCCAGAGCACAACTCAGAACCATTTCATATCTTTCAACAGATCTTGGCAGATATATGAGACAACTAGTTGGTGCCAACTATATATGGCATTTATAGTTTTCATGACTTCCATGGAAACGATTCAAACTTGATCTAAGAAAACATCAAGTAACCTTCAGATGATTTGTCCTTTCAAATATGTGGGGGCTGGGGGGGATATGTCATCTTCTGATGACTCTTGTTAAAATTTGTCAGTCTCAAATCAATGTTTAATTGTGAGACATTATGTAGCACTAGGGTGCATAAAATATGATTTCATGGGTTGGCAAATATTTGTCATTGTTTTGAACTTAATTGCTCTTCTGATTATATATTTATTATCTGAAGTTACATGCATGAAAACTCACGTTAGAATTGGTTCCCATATGTTGTTGTCATATGAGGGACTTAATTTTATCAGGGGCGTTGGGGTAGCCTGATAGTTAAAGCATCTTCTTCTTCATGCTGAAGACCTGGGTTCGATTTCCCACATTGGTACAATGTGTGAAACCCATTTCTGGTATTTTACTGCTCTGATAATGCCAGAATATTGCTAAAAGCGGCTTTATGCCATATACACATACTGTATGGATTGTGATCAGGCGCAGGGATTTTGTGTACGTCGTGACCTTGCACCTTCAAGGCATTAATATTCATGATACTGATCATTGGTCTATAAGAGTCTCTATTTTAAGGCTACTGCCATACAACTGGAATAGTACAAAGTCAAGCATTGACAGCAAATAAACAAATTGTGCATATGTTAACTTATTAATTTTCTTGTAATTTTTATGTCATTCTGGCACAACATCTGATGAAACAATGTCCATCCAGACTCAGTAGGTAACTTGTTTATATATAGAGTTGTGGCCAAGGATAGGCAGTATTATAGAGGTTTTAGAGTTTTGTATAGCGTGCTTATTGAATGAATGTAGTTATACACAGAATGATATGTATAAAAATGGTTTGTTAAATGAATATGTCTTGTCCACAGAATAATGAGTAACAACCAGTGATCTTAGTCACTGAATGGCAAATTCATGGATATGC
The DNA here is from genome assembly GCF_037392515.1 of Haliotis asinina. Classification (NCBI taxonomy): domain Eukaryota; kingdom Metazoa; phylum Mollusca; class Gastropoda; order Lepetellida; family Haliotidae; genus Haliotis; species Haliotis asinina. The sequence continues at coordinate 29,075,176 of NC_090286.1, read as the reverse complement.
TTGCTTGTACATGAGCTGAACAAACCCAATACGTTTACCATACTGTATGAGACTAAAGTGCTCTTTAAAACCCTCTCGGCTATGTCCAATACAGGCAAGCCTTTGTCAGCCTGTTACCGAGGTCAACTGTAAACATGACACTTGTGCTCACCGATCGCCACAGATAACTACAGGTTACTCCCACTAACTGCTTGCTAATCACCCAATGTCAGTGTCAACAATTACCTGCACACTATGATATTTCCGGCAATTTCCCCCGCTATCTACAAGGATCAATGCCAGTGTTTAACGACTAAGCTTACAACATCCTCTTACGCCAATACCCTCCCAACAGCAAGTTATGCCTCTTGTTCTTTTTCTTATATCTTATTTGGGTATTTCTGCTTCTTCCCTTCTGTTCAGGGGATTTAAGATGACTGCCATGGTTTTGAGTTTACTTGATGATGATGTAATTCCATGTGTATTAGATGAGTTCAGAATGTCCAGGACACCATTGTGACACATCTGATGCCATGTTTTCAAGAGAGTCTCTCTGAATGTATCTGCTACCCCAGATGTGTTGCCATGTCAAATGATGATCACTTTGTTTCAAAAGCTTTTGTACTGAACATATTTCAAAATGCTATCTCCCAAAAGTACCTTCACCCATCCCCAGCCTATCCCCAGCCTCTGGAACACATCTGCTCAGTTAGAAAATGGTCACCATGGCTGATGACGTTCTCAGCCCATCCTTGGCCCATCAAACATATCCGTTGTGAGTTTTTCTGCAGTCTGGCAAAATGCACCTGTGAGGATTGATCTTCAGTAACCCATATCCATCAGCATATAAAGGAAATAGTGCTGTGTGCATCTGAAACTAAGCTACACTCATTCACTCACTCACTCACTCACTCACTCACTCACTCACTCACTCACTCACTCACTCACTCACTCACTCACTCACTCACTCACTCACTCACTCACTCACTCACTCTTCTAACCCAGACCTTCACGAGTGGTCTGCCTGGAACAGCCATAACGGATACGTTGCAGAAAACATGTACTGAGGGCCAAGGATAAACTTGCACAGATGATGTAGACAGGCAGATGTCTTTCTGGAAATCATTTCAAGGCATTTTACACAGTTTGAATTTGAAAAAGAAATTGACAGCTCAAGATGATCATAGCGGAAATGGCTATGTATATAAACAGGAAACTCTGTTCATTTCAGTTTGTCAAATGGTATCTTTTGGGGTGGGTCACATTTGGAGAAAAAAACGTTGAAACTGTATATTGAGTGAAAGGTATATGTGTCATATTAAGAGCCAAGTACTCACCATGGAAATACACAATCTGTGACAGGATTTTTTTTCTCAAGTATATTGTAGATGTTTTATGAAAACCACAGTGGAGTAGGTGTGAACATTGTTACTTGACTACTATCCAAACAGTTTGTTTTGCCCACTAGAAATAAATGTGTATTGGCCTGCATTGTCTTTGAAAATAGTTTTTACTTGTCATGTATGAATTACAAGAAGTTCTAATGTTAATTTTGTAATTGCTTATTATTGCAAATGCAGTCAGTAAATAACAGGTTTTTTTTGTATAAGTTTATTTGAATGAGTTTAGTTTTATGCTACTTTCAGTAATATTCTAGCAAAATTCCATTGTGGGACACCAGAAATGGGCTTCACACGTTATACCCATATGGGGATTCAAACCCAGATATTCAACACTCTAACCTGAAGGTTACATGGCCAAGCTTATTTGAATAAAAAATACAACATTCTGTACATATTCTGAACAGCAAAATAAACACAATATTTGAAAAAATGAAATCTCATAAAAGTAAGCATTATGTTTATGTGTTCTATCTAAAAGCTTGACATAAAGCCAGAGTTGTGTTTCTTTTGCTGGTCAGTATATATTGGAAGGGGAGCAATGTGTCAAATGTCCCTTGTTTGTCCATCAACACCTCTGTTAAGTATCATCTGTGAATATCAAACCAGGCAGGAACACCCACACAGGTGCATACATCTGCACACAGCTCTCCTACAAATGTATTCAAAGTCTTTTGGCCATTATGTCCAACCCGGCTACATGCAGTGCTTCCATTTAGTTAATGACCTTTAAATGAGAACAAGGCTTGACTGTTTAAGAGATGAGCACATGGTGAAGGTATTAAGACATGTACGTTTTTTTATCTGTCTACTATTTCTAAAATTGGTGTGTACATAAAAGTTAATTGCCCATGTCTGAGTTCAGTCAGTAGTTGTAATTATAGGTTGTATGTTAAAAGTTTAAGGACAACTTGTTCGTATTCAGAAAATTTATCTTATAATTATGGGTTGAGTCAAAATTCTTGAGTGCAGATGTATATTTTGTTACATCAAGGATAAGGTCAACCTTGCTGTCTTGAATTATTTACCTGAGTGCACAATGACTGTTCCTTTGTGTCGGATATATTTTTAGGTAGAAACAGATCATTTGTCTAATTATTCTTAGAATTTTCTTCCAAAGTTGCTTTCCAGTTATGGTTAAGTTTACAAAGTAAGTAACAACTGAACAGTAGTCTCCGCTCACAGTTTTAAAACCAAGGAAGACTTACAATGAGTAATATACTAGGTGGTTTTATTCGTTGTTAAAATATTATTTATGTCTGGGAACATTTGCCAATGGTTTTGATCTTGAATTTAGAGTTACTATTGGATGCATTAATTTCATGCATCATCAAAATATTGCATGTATATTATTTTCAGTTTTGTTGATATATAACTGTATTTTCTGCACATCTGTCTGGGTGTTTCTGCTGAGGAGTCTGTGCCCCATGAACCTAGACAGACAAGCTGTTATTGACCGTCTCCTTTCACTAGATAATATCTTGCACCAGAGCCCCCTGACACATCCCTGGGGAATAAACCCTGTATATCCCACCTCCAGTGTGAAGTGCATGCTGTACTCACTAGGCATGGTGAGATGAGTAGATCAACCTAGTGTTGGAATATGTTTGTGTTTATGGAGGCTCAGTCAACCATGAAGATCAGTGCCCTGATAACGGAGTATATTCACACTTAGAAAGCCAGGAGTCACATTTGTTGTGTAATGATATGATAATGATATGATGTTTTGAAGCGATATGAGCCATTTGAGCCCTTCAAAATGATTTGACAGGATAGACTTTGCTTACACTTACATAGGCTTGTGTGGAGTTCTTAGTGGAATCTGGGTTCAGGATCAAGGTTTATTACACCTAGATTATTTTCATTACAGCAGTAATGGGGTCTGAAGTCACAGTGATATGACTGTCATATCTCCCCCACTTCCACAAATGTTTATTATAGCTATAAGGTCATGATTGGTTTATGGCAAATAGTTCTTTGTAGAATATCTCAGCTGAAAAAAGCATCTTGGGTATAATTTAGACTTTCACAAGTCTCTATGGAAATGGCTGTTAGGTAATATCATTTGTCCTATGTATGGCAAGGAAGAAAAAGTTCTAAACGTATCCAGGGGTTCAAATATTTTTTTAAGACACTTGCCACAGGGTAAGTGACTTCAAGAAAGTAACTTGTCTTGACTAATTTTCCATTTGCCCTGATTTTATGACACAATGTTTGATGATAATGTTTACTGGACTATTTATCGAAGAATGATAAATTTCAAAGAACAATAACTCTGCTTTATTATTGATGCGAAATTTAATTGCTACATTATGAGCAGATATGAAATGAAATTCAAGTTAATTTGCAGTTTGAAACCATAAATGGAAATGGTCTAGTAGCCAACTGACAAGTAAGAAGCAATTATGTGATTGTCTGAAATGAAAACTGACTTGTCCCGGGCATCGGGCAATGGGATTTTTGAATCCTTGTAGGCTCAGGCATCTTTAAACTTCCTGCTGTTCTGGACTTGCTCTTTGGAAGTGAGTGAGTTTAGCAGTGTTCCAGCTATATGGCAGCAATCTGTAAATTATTTAGTCTGAAACAAGCAATCCAGTGATCAACATCATGAGCATCAATCTGCATGATTGGGAACCTATGTCATGTCACCTAATGTCAGTGAGCCAGACCACTCGATCCTGTTAGTTGCCTTTTACAACAAGCTTGGGTTACTGCAGATACATTTGAACCCAGACATACAATGGTCGCTCTTTAGTCACAGGGACCCATGCACGTATAATTCAACAGAGCCTTGGAGGAATGCTAGTTATGGTTTGTTTTGGTTTTTTTCAACATTGCCAGTTTGCTATTATTCTGAATCCTCTATGAATGAATGTCTCAGTGTTACAGCTTTGTTGTGGCAGTCTATGAATAAGGGAATGCAACATCAGTGGTTGATGTCATGAACAATTTCTTGCTAGTTGCACAAAAAATGGTTAAAGAACTTGACAAGGAATTTATATAAATTTTGTGAATGCATCAATAATGTATATTTTTTCTTTAATGTGTTCTGTGGTCTTTGAACTAATTAAAACAATTCAAATATGCATCATTCTTTAGGACTTTACCGATCACAAAACATAAATGTTTAGAGACTTTATGTTAAAAAAATATCTTTTTTACTGCTTGCACTTTCCATCTCACCTCCTTGTGACGATGATGTGAATTTTTATGTCTAGCAACTAGTTGTAGAAGTGATTAAGCAAATTATACAAGTACTTCCAATTATCACTGACCTGAGAACCACGTAATCGAGCAGAATGCTTAATAATGTCAATGGCGCATGTAAAGATTAAACATATCCTCATATTTGTAGTAATGTGTGTTAATGTCTTCTAAGATATGTTTCAGCTTGAAACTCTGGTACAATTTTCTACTTATGGACTATGTAATTATTTAGACATTAGAAACAATTTAAATTGTTTGTAAATAGAAACATTACAGCTGTAAGTCATTAGATCAAAACTTGTGATGGTCTGGGTTATAACTGGTCTTCATGCTTCATTCAACTCATGCTTGTTATAATTGGCATCTAACAGGATCAGGTGGTCTGGCTGGCTGCCTTGGTTGATGCATGCGATTATATCCATGTTATGTAGATCAATTTTCATAGTCGTTGGATTGTCTGATCAGGACTTCCTTATTTGCCAGCCATCTTCCTATAGACTGTAATGTTGTGGAGTTAAGTGTTAAAGAAAAAACATAACTGATGAAAGAAGGAAACAGGTGTCATAGTGATAAAATCCACTTGACAGAGTTACATCCCTTAGCAGAACCAGGATTCACTATTTATGGGTTTCAGTCCCAGGGCCAATGAAGGTCCTGGGGTAGAACAGGCCTTCAGCAACCCATGCTTGCCTCAAAAGACGACTGTGCTTGTCGTAAGAGGTGACTAACGGGATTGGGTGGTCAGGCTCGCTGACTTGGTTGACACATGTCATCAGTTCCCAACTGCGCAGATCGATGCTCATGTTGTTGATCACTGGATTGTCTGGTCCCGACTTGATTATTTACAGACCGCCGCCATATAGCTGGAATATTGCTGAGTGCGGCGTAAAACTAAACTCACTCACTTCAATTCAAGGTCACGCTGCTTCCAATTCCTGGTTTGTCAGCATTTTTACTTGCCATTGGCATCAACAAAGCTTGAAACTAAAGATAGACAAACAAACATGTTGAACTGCTGTTGATAAAAGTGCATAAAATCTGTCAGATCAAAGACAGTGTAGAACGTAAGAATAAACCTCTTAATTACTATCAGTACTTAAGATAATAAAGGTGTTATTGGGGCCCCCTGAAAATTTCTGCTAAATTTGTGAACAACTTACCTGTATAGGTCCTGGGCCTAGATTTTCGAAACTGTCTTAGCACTAAGATTGTCATAAGTACCATACATTAACATTAGCTTACGACTATCTAAGCGTTAAGAGAACTTTGAAAATCTAGGCCTTGGTTAGAATATTGGCCTTCAGTAACCCACACTTGTCATAAGAGGCGACTAACGGGACTGGGTGGTTTGACTTGCTGACATGGTTGGGACATGTCATCGGCTCCCAGTTGCACAGATCAATGCTCATGCTGTTGATTACTGTATTATCTGGTCCAGACTTGATTATATACAGACAGCCACCAAATAGCTGGACTTTTGTTGAGTGCGGTGTAAAACTCAACTCAACTCAACTCAACTCAACTCAACTCAACTCACTCACTCACTCACTCACTCACTCACTCACTCACTCACTCACTCACTCACTCACTCACTCACTCACTCACTCACTCACTCACTCTGAACAGCTTTCTAAAGAATCTGTTCTAACCATACCCATTAGTCTGTTTTGGAGCTAAAACAATATCATATTTTTTGTTTGGAAATGACAATGGATATTTTCAGCAACCCACTCAGAAAATTCTAATACATTCAGTAACTTACTGATGAGCACATCCTGTATATTAATTTTCACAGAGAGAATAAGAGAATCTTAAACCCAATCCCCTTACAGATTTATTTCTATGGTAAGGATACAATAAGTCTGATTCACAACCCTTGGAAATGAGACTGGGAATCAAACAGAAAGTGCAATCTCAGTCAGTACAGTTACAAAGTAGGTACCTCCCCCCACCAGCCCTGTTCGGTCTTCTACACCTAATTTAGTACCAAGCACAAGGTGACCTAGATGAATCCATGGTCATATTCATGAATTTTGGTGAGGAAATTGATAAAATTACCCAAGAGAGCCTGGTGTGTCTACAATGGGAGTGGTCTACGTGTGTCTACCTGCTGTGGGGCTGTGTGATATAATCCAGGCCTTGGTTATGTTAGCTGATGGCATGGAGGAAGAGGATGTGCTTGGAGTGACTGATGAGGATGGGTGTGCTGGAAGAAATATGTAGGCTGTATGGTGGCATGTTTTTCATAATATGTCTGACAACAAAACAAGTGGCTAATGATGAAGGGTTCCAACCTGTTTCAGTTTGTTGTGAACTCCACACTAATGTATGTTTGTGAACAATTTAGTTCTGGCAGAACCAGGATGTGCTCATTGTAGGTTTGAAACTGAGATTTACCCACTCACGAATCTTGATTTGTAGGCATAATGTCAGTTGTCAATGGTGTCAGAAAAGCGTTTATTTATACAGAGCTGCATCACTTCTTGCTCTCATTCCTTATTAGGCTGAATGGTGACCTGCACTTTGTGATATGTCTGAGAATGAAAGTGACTGATAAGGAGGGATTGATGTTAGTTTTACACACTTGAAGCAACATTCTAGCAATATTATGGCAGGGACACCAGAAATGGGTCTTGCACAGCACACCCATTTGCTGAATGGAATTTGGATCTTAGTCATGATGAGCAAACACTTTACCCACTGAGCTATACCGCAGTGCCTGGCTGATAGTGAAAGGTTTCATCATGCCCCAGTTTATTGTTTAACACCACACAAATATATGTGAATAGTCAGATCTGTACTAGCGAGTGAGTTTAGTTCAATGCTGCACTAAACAGTACTTCAGCTATATGGCATCTGTCTGTAAATAATCGAGTGTGAACCAGACAGTCCAGTGATCAAAGTGTGAGTGTGCAATTGGGAATTGATGACATGTGTCAACCAAGCCAGTGAGCCTGACCACCTGATCCCGATGACACGCATGACAAGCATAGCCACCATGAAGGTCTGGAGTAGAGTAAGCCTTCAGCAATCCATGCTTGCCATAAAAAGCGACGTTGCTTGTCATAAGAGGCGACTAATGGGATCGGGTGGTCAGACTTGCTGACTTGGTTGACACATGTCATCAATTCCCAATTGTGTAGATCGATGCTCATGTTGTTGATCACTGGATTGCCTGGTCCAGATTCAATTATTTACAGACCGCCACCATATAACTGGAATATTGCTGAGTGCGGCATAAAACTAAACTCACTCATTCACTCAGTTAATGTGATAAAGTTTGAGATCAAATTCATTTAGCTACCATGTAAACCCCGTGCATGTCTCAGGTGTAATGAGCACAACCTTGTGCTGATGTCCAAGAAAACTGTGCTAAGAGTATAGACTACAAGTCTATGATAAGGTAGGGGACTTGTGCTTGTGGTCCCATGTGGGGAATTGAACCTTGGTCTTTTAAGCTGAAGAGGGGATGCTTCAACCACAGGGCTACATCACCATCCTGATCAAGAACTGACCAAGAAGGTCTACCAGCCCAAATAGAGCTGTACTCCCAGCTTGTTTGATATTGTACCAGCCCTTAGGTTAACTTCCTAAGAATGCCAATTAACCAGAGCTGTGCTCCCCTTTTGGAGGTGTACTAATTACAAGGGACATTTCCCATGGGCTGTATTCAGTGCTTTGATGGTCACATACCATTGCTGTAGTGTACATTTACCACAGTCAGTTCTTAAATAACATTTGGAAACAAGACCCTGGAAATTGTGACATTTGTGACTCAGAACTTTAGAAATAGCTCAAAGTGAGGATTAATATTTGTAGCGGATGAATTGGGTTTCCTTATAACATTGAATAATAATCACATTATTTATCATGTCTGAATACAAAGGGAATACAAATCGAAAAACAGTGTTAATTAATGATGCAATATTCAAACATAATTTTGTAAATAAAGGAATGAAAAATGTTGACATTGTGATCCTAACTCAGCAGCAGTCTTTCACATGTTCAGTCTTGATGACAACACTTGTGTATTTCCTGTAGTGTAATTAATTAAATATACCAATATACATATCTTGTTTCATTTCATCAAGGCCTCGAACAAAAGGCATGAATTCCAGTAGGAAATAGGATAGTTACGTAAACGCATTGAGTCAAAGGTTGATGACACCTTTTAACAAGATCCCATCATTTATTACATACTGTAGAGGTTCATGCTCAGCTGAAGAATAGGGTCTGTGTCATGGACGTATGAGTGATTATTGTGTCATACAAGGAACTGCAGGACAACTGATAGGCCTGCTATCTTGGATTATTCTGTGATAAAATCAGCTATGGGGAATTGGCCATGGCTTCTGGAAATCTGAAGGTGTCAGTATCTCATATTGAAATGGAAATGTTGTTTGCTGTTCTGTGTTATGAATAAAATTTTATCCAGATGCCAGAAGTTGTCTCTCGACAACCTGATAGAGTACAATGCTGCAATTTTTTGTACAGATATCTCTTAACTCTTAATTTACGAATGTTATAAGGTGCAGATATTGGGTTTAAATCTCTAGTCCATCCTGATGATGGTTTCCATTTTATCTGCTCCTCTTTGCTTTCATGGAGTTATCTCCTTTTAGAGTGCCAGGACTCTATGACAATGGGTTTGAATCTCAAATTCATCCTGATGAAGATTCTTAGTTTATCTGTTCCGCCTTGGTTTCAGCAATCTGGTGAAACTGTAGCACTTGCACAAAATCTCAAGTCTTAGCTTGATAAAAGTGGACAAACCTATTGTTTTACACATTAAATAAGAAGCTAACAACAAGTTAATTTCACCTGATGAAGGGGCAAGAAGTAACCCAGAAACATAGCCTTGTAAATATTTGAAAGTTGTAAATCCATACTCTACATTGTCAAGAAACTGTTATTCTTAAAAAAAATTAACAGTCTCCAACCTCTACAATGTCTGTTAACCCGTTCATCACTGTAGCCGGAAAAATCGGCCAAGACGTCACCAGTCTCTTGACACCGTAGGTAAAAAAAATTCACCAGCAAGCGGTTGCATGATACATATTTTTAGGAACCTAACTAACATGTGATTCATTTATCAATTTGTTGGTAAAGTATTTACAAACCTTGATCTGAACATTTGCTCATTTCTGCACTTTTCTTGCACATGCTATTTAACCCCATTTCAGGACATTAGCAACATGTTTGTTGTGTTATTCAGGTCCAACTGTGATGACATTCAGGGGATATGAGTGGGTCACCTACCAACTGTTTGAGAAGAAGGAAGATAGATTGGTGGCCGACAAAATTCGAATCTCGTTTGAGTTCAAGGTAAATGATTTAAAGTACTGATACAGTTTTTCTGGTTTGCTTAAGCTGTGTTCATATGATGGCTGTTAAAACTGAGGAAAGGGGTGTTTTGGTTTTTTAACCTGTCTAGGCGAGGACTGGACTGAGCTGATGCTTACTCTTCAAAAGCAGCAAATGTGTAGGTATTGAGCGTATGTCTGTTCATAGAGAGAAGCAAAGGAGCCATTTAATGTCACATGTTTACATATGCCTGAGATTGACTTGGTTCTTAAGTTATCACATCTGTATTGCAAATTTGTAATCAGTTAGACTGATGATGATCTGAGCCTATGAGTATAAATCCTTTCACTTCCTAAAACAATGATTTACATTTGACAGATCATTGATTTCTTAATACTTGGAGCATGTTGTGGTTTGTTGGACCAAACAGCACAAGCTTTTTTTTCAGCTAGGATGTGATTCTACTCACTGAACCTTGAGGAACAGATTGATCACGCTGGCAGAATTTGTTACAGCAGACTGAAAATAGTCATTATCATGCATGCAGCTGATCTCAATTGCCATCATTCAGTATGCTGATCTGCCGTCTGCTCTTCAACATTTGACGTCTGCTCTGCTACAGACATGCAAAAACAGTTAAACTGATAGCTCAGGACATGCAAGACAAACATTAATGTTAATGACAGTCTGTCTCCTCTGAATATTTATCGAATAGGAAAACAGAGAAGGAAAAAACCATAACATGACCTTAAGGAAGCTAGAAAAACATAAGACGTTTGTGATGGGGTAATTTTATTGGTTGATGGTTTAAATATGCAGTAGTGTGAAAGCTTGGTAGCAATATAAGCCTGTGAGGGTAGATGGAAAGCTCTCTCAGATATTGGAATGGTAATGCAGATCCTTGAATTAATACAATAAGAAATCTTAGCCATTTGAATGTCTTGACGAAGGTGGTATGTGTTTTGTCAATCCCGTGGCATTCAAACCAGATTAATTTACCTAGTGTTGGAGTTTCTTCTGTATGAGACAACATGTCTGTATTGTAGTCCCTACTTCTAAAATGCCATTCAAAGAAGTTAGACCACTCACTTTCTGTTAGTCCTGATATCAGAATCTGTCTGCCTGGATCAATATATTTATCTGAATGTATATCATGGAACATGAGATGACGAGAAGAAATATGAAAAACTGTTGATCACTGAGAACTATTTCAGAGTGAACAAGAATGGTTTTACAAGCATTTACATTTACCAGGAAGATTAGTAGTTGTATAAAGAATCTCCCGACTAGAATTTTCAGTTTCTTTCACTGAGTGTTAAATCACTAACGTTAGAATTTGCAATGCAAGCATTTTAAAAATAATTTCCAATATGAAACAGTACAGAGATGCCAGTTTTATTGTACATGTATTTGTAAAGAATGTTAGCCTCAGACAACGCCACTAATATTGCACTACAGATTCTACAAAATGTGAAGAAAAGTAATTAAAAATTGGATATATAGGCCAAATCATATATTTTCATCAATTAAATGCATTTTCAGACTTCATGTACCTTCCATTCATCAAATTTGATGACATATTTGAACTAGAATCATTGCAAGTATCAAACATACTTATAGCAAAATTGTCTATTAGAAATCTGATGCTGAATTCAATACCTTAGTGTTTCTCAGAATCTATCATGATTGGAAATATTTAGTTTGACTGCCAATTTTATAGTCAAACTGCTAATTTTGATGCTTGAAACTCCTATTTGCAACACTTTGGGGTTGGCATCTCCAATGACATTATGGTTAGACAGCATGATCACATTACACGTCATGTGTGGTCCAGTAATTCAGATCATTTATAACTCTACACTCAAAAAAAAGAAAAAAAGTAAAGCTGTGATCTTTAAGCCAGGCTTATTTTTCCAATTTGCAATTGTCATTTCTGCTTTTATTTATAACATCTGAGGGATAAACCAGAGACTTTTATATCCTGTAGAATCTATATGCTCTTCCTTATCGAACACAAAGCCTATCAGCCCTGCTACTGAAGAAGAAACACACACCACCCCTGGACAAAAGTTTTGGTAAATGGATTAAGCAAGTCAATTCACATTGAAATGTATTTTAGGATCTATTTGAAAGCATCGGGGGAAAGGAATGGGTTTGCTTAATCAGTTTGCCTGCTGTATTTGGAGCTAGCTTGATCAAACCGTGATTGTGGTCCAGTGGTTTAAGAATATTTCTTTTGTGTCCAGATTAAATAGATTTTGAAAACAATTAATTTAAACTTTAACAGGAAGAAGAATATTAGAATGCTGCAAGTTGACTGGCACAATCTTATCGGGAACATGATCATGATGGTTAAGGCTTAACAAATTTTAAAGCAGTATTGATCATGAATATGTTTTGTGTTGTAATATTTGATCAGTCACACCATCTGCCTCAGCTTTAGGTAAATGATCTGATGTATTGAACATGTTTTATAGTGAACAGAAGTGGTGAACAAATTTAAATATTCATCGATATGACATTGAAATTTAGATTTTATTTAAATCAAATTCAAGACTTCTTCAAATGTTTCCCTCCTTGCTTGTTATGAGATATCAATGTACAGATATTGTTTTCTATAATCATGTCATAAAGAGGCATGTAGAAATAGGAGGTGTGTTATCATGAAGCAATGTTATCGTGAAGCAGACCACATTGAGGGTTTATCAATGGGGCTTGGCAGGGGGATGCACTCTGTCCATATTTCTTTCAAGTGTGTCAATAAAAAACCTGTTCTGGGGAGTGGTTTGTGACACAGATGAACCCATGTCGCTGGTGTCTGTTTTGTGTAGTGCAGGTGCCGCTACTGTCTCTGATCTCCTTTGTACAAGTTTCTGGGTAGTATGGATCTTATATCACAGTGATCATGAACAATGATTGGATACTTGAGGAGAAGTGATACAGAGCACAGGGGACCTTTGGGGATGGGTATCACTAATTGTGCCTAGTTGCCATGATAACACTTACTTAAATGGACTTCTGATGCTTCACAGAACTTTGTGAAGGGTATGGATAAGATTACCTTTTGTTAAAACAATTAGATGTAGATTTAAAGGTTTTGTTTTTTTTTCCAGAAATGAAATATTATGTTTTAATATCAGTGTGTTCACAACTTGCATCAGAGGTGTTTGTGTTGTCTGTTGTCTTTATTCTGATGAATTAAGTTTTTATTTTAATCATTTTATTTTAAAAAGAATAATTATTGATCACAATGCAAGCACATGCATAAACAGTGATACATGAAGATGACATGTTGGGGATTTCAAAATCACTTGTAAGAAGACAAAAATAATAGTGGCATGGATGGTTTATTTGAGTGGTATTTTTGGAAGTTGCAAAGTCCAATACTTTAAGGATAACAACTTCTTTTATTTTACAAGTGTGACATTTCGATATGGATTTTTGTACCACTGTCAAGCAGGAATTTCCTGTTATCCATAAAGTTTGTTCAATATTGGCATAGATGGTGACCTGATATTTCCACCTCACACAGATCATGTCCACAGAACTTCATTGAGAATACCCCTGTCAAAGTTTATTCACTCTCAGCTTGCTGGGGAGAACACTGTATACATAATGAAAAGAGCAGCGTTTGAAATTACCTGGCACCTCATGTTTAGGTCCTAATGAATCTGATCTGTACTATGGTCTCTTCCCAAAATATATATTCACAATTTTGACATTACCTATTCATAGAGCTCTGAATCAGTGTTTGATTTCAAACAGCAGGCTGTGAGTGTTGTAGTTTTCCCTGTCAGTAATAACGTAGCTTGTCCAGATTGTTGCTTTCATGTCTTTTAAAAATCTGTGGAGGATGTGATGGTTTCTCATTGGTTTCAAACAGGTTACTGCCTATGAAATTGTGCATGGTGGAAAACCACCTCGGGTTTGTTTAAATTGTAATGCTGATTCATTCATTAAAATAATGTGGTGCAGTCTCAACTAATGAATGAATCAACATTAGAATTCTGTTCAATTTTAACAAACCCTAAGTTGTTTTCCACCATGCCTAATTTGATAGGCAGTAACCTGTTTGTGAGTGAGTGAGAATGATTTTACATTGCTTTCAGCAATATTCCATCGGTATCACAGCAGGGGAAACCGTAAAGAGGTCTTACACATGGGAGATCCAAACCCAGGCATCTTATCCATTAAGCTATCCAACAACTGTTAGTCTGAATTAGAGGTGTGATGATACAGAAGATTCACAATATGATACATATTATGACATCTCGGAACGATACGATTCGATAGACATCACGATGTGCTGTCTTTGATTATTTTCTTTAAAAATGTATATTTTTATATCAAGTAACAGTGTAAATTTTGAGATAACCATGAATTTCAAGTGAAAATTCACAATTTTAAGGTCAACGATACATACCTTGATACGAAAAAAGAGTATCGATATATTTGTCGCCAGATAAGGTATCACGATTATCAATATGTTACAATATGCTGTCACAGCTCTAGTGTTAATGAGTGAGTGAGTGAGTTTAGTTTTATGCCACACTCAGCTAGTCTTAATGAAGGGCGTTGGGGTAGCCAAGTGCTTAAAGTGATTGCTCATCATGCTGAATACCCAGGTTCAATTCTCCATATGGGTACAGTGTTTGAAGCGCATTTCTGGTGTCCCTCACTGTGATATTGCTGGAATATTGTTAAAGTGGCGCAAAACTAAACTCTCTCAGTAGTCTTACTGAATCCTTTCCTTCTATTTCCAGACTGAGCGTGGTTCAGGGGTGTTGTTGTATGCAGTTGGAGGCACCCCGTTCCACACCCACGTCACTGCGGCCATCAATGTGGGAGTCCTCCAGGTCTCCATCGCCATCGCTGACACTGACCTTGAGTTTGCCATGGGATTGGGACTCGACAATGGCAGGTAACCTGACGATTGAGCTCTTTTAATCTCTCTGATCTCTCCACTTTATATTGTTTGTTTTGCCGTACAGGTGAGAATAGTGTCAAAGCTCAACAGTTTGTCAAGACTTAATCAGTCCTATCACAAGGGTGTTCTTGTTTGTAGATACTTACTAAGATAATCATATCATTTACAACAGCTAATGTAGATTCCATTGCCATGTAGGCACTCAAATCTCAAGCTTTAAATCGTTAAAGTTCCAAATTTTGTCAAACATGTTTTAGGTATGTTGCATCATATTTAATTTTTTTCTACCAGGACTGACCATTAGTTTTGAAGTAAAAAACATTTACTTTCAAATAAATACTCGATTGGTTCACTATACAAGAGTGTTTATGTGATTTAGTTTAAAATATCTTGGCTATCATTGCTAATCTTCCTGGCTCCAAACAATACCCTAGACATTGTTTACCACGGTGAATACTGAAAAGAGATCAGAACAATCAAGTCTTCGGCCAGACATCTTGCTGTGTAAAGATGGTTGTTATGATAAACATGACCATAGGATTTCCTTAGTACTGCTCCTTAACACCAAACTGTAAAAGTGTCTTGGTGAAGGAATTCTTTGTGAGTGGGTGTTTTGACAAAACATGCCATTTCCATTGACTGTGAGATGTCACTTTGTTTGTTCATGATGGAAATATTCAGCAAAAAATGGTTTTATTAGTATTTCATGAATACTCTTACTAGATAAGCAAGGTCGGATGTTGAGACTTCTTCAGAAAACAGGTAACAAGAGTCTTGTAAAGTCATCTTTACACCTGAAAGGAACACTGCATGAAGTTAACATCACATATGTATGCATGGGAAGGGTTGAGAACTAGTGATAGAGTCATTGGAAATAATATATATTCACCTGTCTTTGAAAGATCAACAGTAGATCCAGATGGGGGTGTGGATAGTGGAGGTGCACATACATACTATGATCAGTCAGTCTGAAGGAGTATATCCACACTATGTCTTCCCGATTAGGTGACTTTTTTCAGGAAGATTTCACAATTACGTCTTAAATTTGCAAAAGGCATCATGCCTATTTAAAAAAGCCATATGTATCACGTTTTCTTTGATACCAAAAATAAAAAAGCACAATGTATCCTGTTTTCTTTTATATTAATTCATAAAGCAAAATTCACCATATTTGTTTTTAAGAAGAAGTATAATGGTTAGTTTGTTTTCCAGAAAGTAAAATGGATCATTTCATTTTAATCAAAACCTGTTTCCATGGCTAATGCTTCTTCTTTGGTGTACAGTTAGTTCTTTGTTTAGAATTCTATGCCCAAACTCTTGGATTAAACTCCTTCCGTGACCTCACACAAAGAAATATCTGTAATTATTTCGTGTCAACCATATAATTAGAAAATCTTACACCTACTTGACCATTCCTGATAAGAATAAGGAGGGCTTTTATGATCTGTTAATAACCACATGGTTTATATAGCCAGGTGAAAAACACAGTGCCAATTAGGTGTGATGTTTATGAAATTGACCTGTCCAAGAAATGGGGGTTCATGAGGGTAATAGCCTAACGAGGAGGGAGATGGGATATAAAACGATAATCATATGAAATGAAAGAGGTCAGGGCAATTACCTCAAAGGTCATAGAAGGGTAGATAACAAAGACAAATGTTTTTTGCTCCTTTCAAATTAGTTCACAGATGGCAAGGTTCTACTGATCTAGTTATCTGATTTTTGGGAGGTATTTGTGCAAGTTTTTGTGAATTGTTACAAATCAAAGCTTTGAAGATGATTTCTAGAATCAGAACAATTGTCTTGTGGTAAGGTATGGTAATTATTAGGTATGGTATTATCAGTATCGTTGATAGATTTTAAAAATTCTTCAAATTTTCTGAAACACATCATATGTTCATACCTGCTCAAACTTGTTCAAAAAGGGAAAAGATATTTTTAACTTTGTATATGAGAGATGTCTATAAGAACCTATATCAAATTATAAAACATTATCTTATTGCATTGCCAAGATACTTAGTATCTACAGGTTACTGTAACCTTGAGATTGGTGCTTAACATAAGAACTTGAGCTATGTCTTCTCTGTGGTTCTTAGTGTAAGACCCGTGAAGATCTGGGAGAGAATAGGCCTTCAGCAACACATGCTTGCCTTAAAAAAAGGACTATGCTTGTCATAAGAGGCGATTAACGGGATCGGGTGGTCAGGCCTGCTTACTTGATTGGCACATGTCATTGGTTCCCTGTTGCACAGATGGATGCTCATGTCGTTGATCACTGGATTGTCTGGTCCAGACTTGATTATTTACAGACCGTCACCATATAGCTGGAATATTGCTGAGTCCGTTGTAAAACTAAACTTACTCACTCACTTAATATAAGACCTTGAGCTACACCCTCTCTATGCAGCAAGATGTTTGCTTTTTTTATTGTGTTATAATCGGAAAACTTTAGCCAGAAATATCAAAATGATGCATTTGTTTTCACTGTCATTATAATAAGACTGCTGATTCAAACCGTCATCTGGTCAAGATCAGGTGGTCTCTAGTTCCGAGTGAGGAGGACTGTCACCATAGTTTCTGTACTGAGGGTGACTCACAACCTGTGAAGATCTGGGCTAGAACTGATCTTCAGTAACCCATGCTTGTCATAATAGGCGAATAATGGAATGTGGTGGTCAGGCTTGCTGACTTGGTTGACACATCCCAGTCATGTAGATTCAGGCTGTTGACTGGATTGTCTGGTCCAGACTCAATTATTTACAGACCGCAACCATATAGCTGAAATATTGCTGAGTGTGGCTTAAAACTGAACTCACTCACTACTGACGTGATCTGTTTGATGTAACAATCCTAACAATGATAAATCTTCAGCCATTATGTCTGGGCAGAGACATGTTGCCATGGAGTCTGGTTACATGTCGCAGACAAATGTCATGCCCATTAGGTGTACAACAGAAATTATTTGTTGTTTCTAGCTGACGTTTTTTTTTTTTTTGAGAAATGATTTCTAATAATTATACTTTGTAATTTGTAAATTGTATAGTTTTTATAACTTTCTTTTGTAACCAACGTATGTATTGTCATCTTAAGACATTTAAATGATTGCATGATGGGATTCAACAAAGTTATTACAATATGTGTGTTGGCATTTTTTCATGATATGGTTAATTTGATGCATAATTTGCCTTTAAATATTAAATTTATTGTGATTACAAAATTATTTTATGAGGTAAGATTGTAAATTTTGGTACAAAACAATCAGTATAACCTGATTTTTTAGCCAGACCATTTCATCCAACAGGTCTACAGCACTTTCCTATTTTGTTGATGAAAGTGAAAACATTGAATTCGGTAGTCAGATTCAACTGCTGCTTAATTTTGCAGTAGTTGGCACAGAATGTTTGCTCATACTGTCAACCATTGTTTTATTTTCTTTCTAATATGTTCATACAAAGAGAAAATGTACAAATCATTGCTTCGAGTGTGTATTCAAAGACATAGAAAGTAACTGATCCATTCACAGGACAAGATACGATAATAGATAACAGACCTTACAGAGTCATACCACTGAAAAAAACCCACAACCATCTAATTGTTTCACTGTACCGTGGAATTTGGAAACAATCAGACAGTCCATATCTTTTATTGAATATACAGTCTCTAGGCCTGTCAGCAATATATTATTATTTTGTTTGTTTAGGTAATGTTTTAAGGTGAGATTTCTGTGTTTTTCAAAATAATGTATGTATCAATGATAAAATGAAGAAGAGGGCAGTAATCGGAGGTCTGTAAGTTGATTAATTTCTTTATTTCATTTGTTTTATGACTTTTGCTTTGTTTTCTCAAACAGATCGAAAAGGTAAGATGTTCATTTCATGTTCCAGCATTGTTTATATTCCCGTTTCACCCCCAGAATAACATCGGAGTTCATCCTCTTGCTCATCCATCCAATCAGTCATCAGTCATGGTTTAATTAATGTTGTGGTAATTAACATGGCCAAATTAACATTGTTGGTGTTCATGTATTTGTCAAGATTGGTTTGTTGCTGATTTGTTAACTAAAAACATGTTTTTGTTTTCAAAGATGTTCATTTTTGTCAATTTCATTATTAATTGGAATATTACAATATCTTATTATATAAACCTGAAAGAGGCTGACAATTACTTTTTCTTTAATAAAAACGTATACTGTCACAACAACGTCTGTCAGTGATCAATATGATGAACATGTGGCCACTTGATAATTGTTATCACCACTTTCGCACAGTGACCTTTTGGTCAGGTTTTAAACCATTTGAAGAAATAATTCCAAAATTCTTGCTACTTAAAAAATATTGATATTGGCGGAATCTCATAATTCATAACCACGACTGGACTCTTATGAAGCCATCATTGATTAATCATAAAAAATTATTTTAAACGTTTATCAAAAAGATTAATGCAGGAATCTTTTCAATATGGATTTTAGTGTTTGAAATGACCTGTTGAAGGCTTTTCTGTCTGTTATCTGTGTATTGATGTTGTTCTTATGAAATAGAAATGAATGTAAGCAGGATGTTTCCTATTGATGGGCAGTGATGAAAATCTTATAGTGGCCTAAGATTACAGCTTTCATGGAAACCCTGTAGCAGATGGATGATGATTTCCGATTTAAAACATTTTGAGATCTTGGTGCGAGATAAACAACCCTATATCTATGAAGAATAAACTTTCCATCAGTTGAAAATATCTTTGAAGTTAACATCATTAGATAGTAATCTGGCCCAGTAAATAAGCAAACTGTTTCCTTTTCAAAAGTATATCTCGTCATGCACCTGGCAAAGTGATCACTTCATGACCTCATCTCTCCTTGAGTCAATGAGGGAGGATTCATAGGGGATTATTTCTCCGTCTGCTAAACCTGAGGTGTCCACATGTTATGGAAAGTAATGTTTTTTTAGCTGAAACTTCAGTATGTAAATTCAGAATGTTGAAGATAAGATTCTGCAGAGAAAGTTTGAAGAGAAGAAATAAAGACAAACTTTATAAGCCAGAATAACCTTTGAAATTCAAGTGGTGTCGATTGATTTTTAAGGATGTTTTATGATCACTATTTACAAGAATTTATTTGTAATGGCCTTTTAGTAACATGCTGTCACCTGTAGCTCATATCTGATATTCAAAATGGCCACCATGGTGTCCATATTGAACTCCTATTGTGATATGTACCAAAGTCTATGTCCATTTAGTAAGTTTCAACCTAATCACAATTCCAAGATGTTTTCTGAATTAATGGACAAATATCATTTTGGAATTCAACCTAGGTGTAATTTATTATTGTGTTAAAGTTTAATAAAGCAGATTAAAGATTAGGGGAAAGATGAGTGTCCTTGTTCATCCCAATCGCTTTGATCTAATCATGCTGATGCTAGGCTAAACTACCAGATTAGTGCTTCCTTGACATGTCTTTAATACACTATTTTGCTTGCTTTACAAAATACAATCTTTTGTAGGTTGATTAATCTGGTAGTTTAGCCTAGTGCTAACATGGAGAGGGCTTCTAAACACCTAATTTGTATTTCCTGCCTTAAGTTGTAATGATTAAAGATTTTTATTGAAGCTAATTTCATATGATCATTCAGTGACTTGAGTTTAAAGTAATATTAACAGTTTTGGTATGGCTGTATTTATTTAAGCTATGAGATAATATTATCAATGCAGCATAATGGTGATGGGACCCCATTTCATTTACCAAACCTGTAATAATATCTTCTTTCATAGAATTGATACTAAATCTTGTTGTCACTTCTATTCCAGTTAACTTGCCTTTTGTGCACCCAAGAGTGTGCCAACTTTCCCAGTTCATTAACACTTGCAAACTTCTGCACAGAATATTTTCCTAAGTATTTTAAATGCATAAATATTCGTAATCACCCTTTGCAGTACTAGAACACACGTGGGAAACCTTTAACTCTTGTTATGTGAAGTGAAAGTGGCTGGGCAACTGTTACTATTCCCAAACTTTAACAAAAACGCTGACAGTTGTGGCACTATGATAATCTCAGAGAGTGAGTGAGTCAGTTTACTTTATGCCGCACTCAGCAATATTCCAGCTATATGGCGGCGGTCAGTAAATAATCGAGTCTGGACCAGACAATCAAGTAATCAACAACATGACCATCGATCTGTGCAGTTGGGAGCCGATGACACGTGTCAACCAAGTCAGCGAGTCTGGCCACCTGATCCCGTTAGTCGCCTCTTACGACAAGCACAGTCGTCTTTTATGGCAAGCATGGGTTACTGAAGGCCTATTCTATCCCGGGACCTTCACTGGTCTGATAATCTGATTTATGTTGATCCAGGTTAGAATTAATCTTCAGCAATCCATGCTAGGAGCAAGAAGCAACTACCAGGATCATTTGATGAGGTTAATTTCTGGATTTTCTGATTCAGACTCAGTTATTTTCTGACCACCATCATAAACTGGAAGACTGATGAATGTGGTGTAAACAACAGCGCAACAAAACAAATTATGCTGATCCAGTAAATGGATTATTCAAACTAAGTTAATTTCTTTCATATTGCTGCAGTTTGCTATGCCATGACAAGCTGATTGTTATGACATGACAAATAGACTGTAGCAAGGACACACTTTATTTGTTACTTGATTTACAGATTTTTTACAGCAATATTCCTGTCAGTAGCTGGTAGGAAATTTTGAAAAAAATATATACGCTATTTCTTTTCATTTTTTTTTTCAATGACCTGACCTTGATGTCAGTCAAGGGTAGGTAGCCTCCCTTTACCTGTCCTTTTGTTTCAGCATTTCATTTCATTTCAGCATTATTTCAGTGATTTTATTGGTTTCAGTATTGAAATTTTGGTTTGCAGGGATGCTAAATTTGTAACAGAAAGTCAGTTTCAATAAAGAATAATCTTAAATCATTTAGTTTGGATCTTATTTTTTGGTCTGGTTTTTTTTATCTGAAAATTGATTTTGATTATTCTATTTTTCCCACTTTAGCAAAAATTAGCCATGGATCTGTAAACCATGTAATAAGAAAAGTGTGACATAATATGAAAGAATGTATGTGATACCGTATGTGATACCATCAGTTTATTCTTGTGAAAGGGACAGGTACCCTAATACTGCAGATGTCATTTTGCAGTTTAGATTTATGTCCCTTAGGTTTTCAGCCATGCTAATCAGTATCACCTCACTGAATGTTGAAACAAGCATCACTTTGGGTTTCCTCCTCATCAAGGAGACAATTATAGGTGTGAACATTCCTTCTGGATTATGGTTGCCTTAATCCTGTGGTTGAAACAGACACATGCAGGAAAAATGGAAACGAAAAACGATCCCTAATTCATAGTTCCTTAGTAGTATGCCCTCACCCGGTGGAATTATCTCCCCTGAATTTGTGACACTGAATGTCAAAACAAACATAGGTCTGGGTTATTATCCCACATCAACCAGACAATTCATGATGTAACTGCCATACTGTTCAAGAATGTTTAAAGTGAAACTTACTCTCATGTGTGAGTTATCTGATGAGATTATTTGCACTTTATGTCACTGATTTTCTGAGCCACGCTTGAACTGAAGTGAAAAGCTAGAAATATGTCTGTAAAATTATGGCCATATTTCCAACAAACAAGTCTTTCATTGGTGGACCAGTCATGAAAGGTGACACAGATGCCATGACAGAGTTAATTCCCTCAGACATGTCAGATCAGGAGTTCAGATCCATTTCCTGAATAACCTTCTTGGTATTTCACACCATAGCCATGCTTGTTGGCTCAACACAATGGTAATTATTGAAGACCTGGATCGTTTCAGGTCTGCCATCCACTTCTTGTTGACTGGCCGTGATACAACTAAAATACTGTTCAAAGAAGAATTTAAGAAACAAATTATCTTCTTTACTACAAATGTTTTAGGAAAATAATGTATGTTTTATATGCTGAAAGTTTTATTCTTAACAAATCAGTGATATAATTTGACTATTTCATGATATCACACCATTAGGATCACATCCATCGTGTCCCATGGTTGTTTTATCATAGCATGACAAGATTTTCAATATTCCACATGCATGGTACTGTCAATTCCTATATACATCCATATATGGTACTTATTTACATATCAGGCTCAGTCTTTCAAATGCATAATTTCATACATGCAGTTCTATTTTTTCTGATTGGGATCTCAAGAAAAGGTGCTGTTAAAGTATTCAGTACCATTTTGATATTATATATATATTTCTTTTTTGTATTTTTTAACTTTAGTTTAGTAGACATTTTGATCAGTCTTTGACAGATGTATAGGTACAGGTGTACTCTAAGTTGAATATGGATGTGTATGGGTTATTAGGTGTACAGATATATTCAGACAAGTTTTCAGCACACAGGTTTGAGTGTGTCTTGCATAAAACTCTTCCTGAGTAATTGTGTATAGGTTTTGTTCTAGGTGTGTACTGTAGAAATTTGTTTTATTTCATAGCCTTAGTAGGAAATACGTTTGTTAGCCCATGTGTGTAGGTTAAACAATAATTGTATTAGTCATATATTACTACAGCTTCCTGAATCATGGGAGTTTCATTACTATACATAGTGCAGTTTCCACCCCGGCTGAACAAGGGTGGATATCACATCTCAGTGCACCACATACCTGAGTTATCTCCCTTGTGTGTCCCTCATATTGACCAATCAGATCCCAGCTCATGTTACTTGTATTTGCCAAGAACAAAATGGCAGCATACAGTCAAAACAAAGAATCTGATCAAGTTAATCAAAATTAATCACATTCCATGTTTGACACACACCTTGCATGTGAAAGGAAGCACAATGCTAGGGCACAGTGATAAAGAAAGGACAGGTGGAGAGAGCAAACACTTAGCAAATCATGTAGTTTTCTGAAATCTACATTGCAGATGATTTTCTTATATGATTTTGATTGGGTTATATGACGACTCATAAGTCCAGCCAAAATTTAGCAATATTTGAAAATATGTCTTGAAATATATATTGTAAAAACCACCACCACACCCACCCCACCCCCACCAAAAAAATTAATGAAGTGTTTAAAAAACAATTACATCTCCCAAATTCCAGCCTACTCGGCAGGGTTGAAAACAAAACTGTTAGAGTGATTGAACTCCTTCAGGAAGATAGTGTTTCTTGTTCTTGCAACAGAGCTAGGATATGATCATCTGGGCCAGGTGGGTAGCCTAAGCCTAGTGGTCTTTGTCATTTACACCTCACACCAAGGTCCAGGTTCCACTAAGCACATCTATATTATATGTGAAACCTACTTATTTCGTCCAAAACTCTGCTATTTGCTTGAAATATCGCAAAAAGCAGTGAAAAACTATATTCGTTTGACATACCCTTTAGTAAATATTGTAGTTCAACATTCTTCAACATCTTTTGAGAATCTTTCAAAGAGGTGAAGGAATCTAGTAAGAATTGATAAATTTTCACCAAAGTAAAATAAAATTGGTTGTACAGATGTTATATTTTGAAAAACGTCATTCCCCTCATCTTATTTACAAGTTATCAAAGTTTTGTGGTTCACTTTTAAATTGAAGTACTGACTTACTGACACACACACACAAAAAACTATTTCTGTTGTTGGAATTCATTACAAACATAAGTCTTATTTGAATGGTTATCCTTGCATGAAATTGGTGATTGTAAACTTACTGATCACCATTCCAAAAAGCACACGTTTGCTCTCTCTTACTTCATTGGTTCAAGGTAGGTTAACCCTCAATATTATATTCAGCTTAAACATCAGCATTTAAGCCATTGAATGATAGAAGATAATGGCATATATATGTTAGACAAACAGTATGCGATGGAGCTATGATTCGCCTTTTTGTTCTGTCATCTGGCAGATTCTTAGTCAAAGTCTAGTTCATGATTCTGAATTAATATAAATTCCTGAGTATTTTCTCTGTGGATTTAGTCTGTTTATTTTGTATCATGAAAACTTGCACACTTTATGATGAAAGCAATTTGCATGAATGCTTCAATTAACATGCTCATGAAAATATTCTATTGATCTTAACAATCATTTTTGTTTATGTAATGGAATATTTTATTTTTAACAATATAATCTTAAGGTCACAGCATGTTTTCTGCAAGATGAATGCATATTTCTGAGCAGGCCAGGTAGATTAAATGTCTCCTTTCAAAGTAAACAATATATGTATACTTAGACTTTCAAATATTTGTATTGCACCTGGACTTCAGGTGAAACTGGCACCTGTATTGTCACCAGTGGTGACTGTTTGCAGAATTCCATGGATTTGGAAGATTTTATAACTAAAGATGATCCAACCTGATGTGCAAAGTTTGACCTTTGGGCAACAAAATATGACTGTGGGTTCGAATCCAGATGTACCCAACTTTGTTACTAGTTTTCTCAGCCCTTGGTAACAATTGCGGCTGGTAAGGTTTGTCCAGTTTGCACGTCTGCTGCACACGAGTGTTTACATTTGTGTGAGCAACCTCCATTCAACCCAACTATGTTTTCACTTCATAGCATACCACTAATAAGAAAAAGAGCAGTAAGATTGTTTTAACAATCTGATTACCTAAAATTAACCGTAACAATCCAGATATATTTTTAGAAACACCCCAACAATTTACTCTTAATGATAATTTGCTGTCTGAAAGATTCTGTCCACAGACCTGATGTCAGCCATATCCTTCAGAGAACAAATACTTGTCGTTTGGGTCAATAGTAGCTAGAATTTAGTAGCTCCTACCGTAAATATACTACTCAGTGTTTGCAAGGGATGTTCTGAGATTCCAGGTGTGGAATTATTTTGATTGGACAATGGATGTTTTTTGATTGGAGGATTGGATGTTTGAGGATGTGGTTATGTGATTGGGATGCAATCCAGACTGGACATGATAATTCATTTTAGCAATCAGTATGACACAAAACGTATCATGGGACGCTTCGAAGTTGAAGAAAATTTTGGCAGTATCGCTGAGTGGTGATATTGCTGGAATGTTGTTAATAGCGGCATAAAACTTGCAGTATCACAAAAGGCACTACACAGTAGAAGACACAGAATGAGAATAATCTTTGTTCCCTAGGGACTTCTGTTGTCTTTTCTTGCGAAGTTGAGAACAAAATTATGTCTCTCAGATGCATGATGTGAAACAATACTACTCAACATTTAATAAGATACTGTATGACCTCCCATTCTATCAAGTCACAAAGATTTATGTAAATGTTTACTTGTGGTCTTTGATGAATGAAGAGTAACACGTCAGTTCCAGGCCAGATTATGCCCTATTTGTATGACCACACGTACAAACAACCAATCAGACGAATAACCTTATCAAATGTGGTGTAGAGTATCTTTATTTACCTACTCCTCATGGAGAGCCAGCAAAGCAATATCTCCATCATTACCAGGGATGGTGTACAAATTTCCACAAATGTATGATTTTAGTTTCCCCCGAAGGTAATGGATTATTTCTCTAATCTTTATTCAACAGTTCATACTGAGCACGATCGTGTCTATGATTCCTTGGGGATCACGTACATGCTTCCTTCCAGATTTTGGTGTTATGGGATTGTTCATAGTTAGAGGCATCTCTAGATTGGGAGGAGGGTTTGGGTACTAGGCTGGGATGATGTTTAACGTTTCATGTTTTGGTACAGTGAGGAAAGAGTTGACAAAGATTTCAACTTACTTTTTCTTTCACTACAATGCCTTGATGCAGATGCAAATATTGGTACTTTCATCCTACAAGTAATATTTTGGATTTCAATGGATTTATTCATTCAAAGTGACATTAAATGCAGAAGAACATACCTTGTCAATTAATAAATTGCTAGATATTGGCATCTGTTTAGAAACATCACTCTGGAAGATTCAAGTTAACATGTTGACTGCCACCACGAGTATACTCAGAGTATCGTTGTCTGTTCGAATTTGCCACTACGAGTTATTGTGTAACTATGTTAGTGGTATTTCGAAACAAGTTTCACATGCTGGCAAAACAGGCTCAAGAAGCAATTGTCTCCTGGCGGTAGCAAAGAACGGCAGAAGATGTTTGCTTCTTGTGCCTTTATTGGCAAATTTGACAAGAATTGATACTATTGTATACTCACTAAAGGCAGTCAATGTGTTGATGAGTTCAAATCCTTCCACTATCGTTCGCATAATAAAGATATTTGCATGTGTGTAGAAATTTTGTACTGAAAGAATTAAGAAGTTGAAATCTGTACACCCACCCAATCTTCTCAGCGTGTAACATGCCACACACAGATGTTACTGATGAAGAGACATGTTTGTTCATGTGGAGTGTGTTTCTGCATGTGCGGATTGTTACTTCTTGTAATGCTGTGATCATCTCGTACAGTAACGTGTGATTGTTTGTCACTTTCTTTACTTTGCATACAAAGCTGATATAGATATAAGTGTAAACGTTGGTAAACTTTAATGACTTTCAATTCTGTTAATGAACCAGCATTTGAAAGACATTATTTAACAATAGTTAACGAGACATTATGTCAAAGTTGAAATAGTATGTATGTTCTGAAATTTTATCATATTGAAAAGTTTACCCCTAAGAAGCTGATTCTTGTTTAGAGTACCTAAACAGAAATGGTAAGGGCAAAAATAGTTACATTTAGCTCTTCAAGTATTACTGGAAAAGAGTTTTCAGCTTCGACCTTTCTGAGATATATTTTTAACACGTACAGAATGAAAGTTGATAATCTGACATTTACTGAGTAATTCTTCAACATGCTATCAGCCAGGTCTTCTGTCGCCGTATTTTTACAGATATTAGCTTCATTTCTTTTGAAAATATCTAAGATGGCGATGAGTGCTTTGGTTAGTGTTGAAGAGCAGTAATACTGATTTTTGTAAATGTTCTTCAGGCAATGTTCATATCAATCATTTATATAATTGAAATAGGTTGGTTAGAACATTCCAGAACATGTTATCAGTAATTATTCTTTTCTTGAAATGTTTATTTCTGTATGTTGCAAATCTTGATTGTTATTCTTTGTTTTGTTGATTTATTGGGAATTTTTTCTTCATTGCCACAATGGATAATTTTATCCTTATCTTTTAGGACTGACTCACATCAACTGACTTACTTCATTCAATTTGTAGACTCATAGACTTGTATTATAATGACTATATTGTATGCATAATGTCCCAGAAAAAAGGTGATTTTTATTTTGACACGTGGAAAAACGTTCAGGGTTGGGGATGTCGTAGGTGCAGGGCAAAATAATATATTTACGTTTACTATTCTCTGGAATAGATCTTATTTCTGTTTTTCATGACAGAAAATGCCATTAAAGTTTCTTGTTAAATCTTGTCTGTTTTCAGAAAGTCAGTTTGCTGTTATATTTTCAAGTTTGACCTTGAAATATATCCTTTGAAAAAAACACTAGAAATTTCCTAATTTTTTTTCTATTAGATCAACATCAAGACCAATGTTTCCTTGGGTTTTTTTGGGGGGGGGAAAGTATCTGCAACATGCAAGTCCGATACAAGCAAGTATTGTCTAAGGAGAGCCTGTTCAACCTATTCAGACTACATTAAAAGGGATGTTAAAGAAACTGACATAAAGAAAGACATCTTCTGTGCAAAGAAACCAATTCTTTGAACCATGTCAGGTTTTATTTCCCTGTACAATGTGTGCATGCAGTGTTTTGCTGTTTCAGGTGGCACAACGTGACAATCAGCCATTCCAAGAGAGATGTAGAGGTGTATCTGGATGGGGAACGGCATCACAAGCTCATCAATGGAAGCCAGTATTTCATGACACTTGATCCCAAGGTCTACTTTGGAGGTGGACACAACTTTGTGGAAACAAGAGGTAAATTGAATTTTAAATTGAAAATGGTTTTAAGTTGCAGGAGAAGATAAAAACACAGTAAGTATCCTAAAATGATTCTTCTTTCTATCGTTTTAGTATCTTCAGGGAAAGAAACCTTTTAAAATTTCCAACTAGACCACAGGACCAGTGAATGGACAATAATTGGTGGTCATGTTTGTACTTTACTGGTCCTAAATAACATCAACAGATTTACTTTAAAAAGTCACTGGCCACCAGGACCACTGCAAACTTATCATTTAGTAGTCCTGATGAATTTGTGCTGACCAGGGACCACAGGATCAGCGTAAGTTTCTAGTCTTCATCATAGACTAAAAAGGGAATTATGAGGATAAAAGTGTGTCTATGAAGTTTACTGTTGATTGTCACTCGTGCTATTGACGACCGGTTTATTGCTTAGACTAGATTACATGGTTACACACAGGCTGTTACAATAATGTAGTTACATTCATGACTAGCTCAAAATATCTTTAAGAGGGGTGAAATAGCCTTAAAAGCGTTCACATGTTATGCAAGGGACCTGGGTTTGATTCCCCACATGGGTACAATGCGTGAAGCCCATTTCTGGACCCCATGTAGTGATATTGCTGGAATATTGCTAAACTCGCTTACTAAAGTCACACTGTCTTGAATAATACATTGTCCTTGTTTAAAGGGTACTTAAAGGTAGAGGACTTCGAAAGATTTGCTTGTCACAACAGGCTTGCTGACTTTGTTGACTGGGTTGATGCCCATGCTGTTGATCACTGGATTGTCCGGACCAGACTTGATTATTTACAGACCGCCACAATGGAATATTGCTGAATGTGGCATTAAGCAATAACCAAACAAATCCTGACACAACCCATCACTGGTTTACTATTGGTTATGGTAGCTGTAGCAGATACTACATTATCATACATGTTCATACAAAGGACCGGTGAAGGTCCCGGGGTAGAATAGACCTTCAGTAGCCCATGCTTGCCATAAAGGGCGATCACTGGATTGTCTGGTCCTGGCCTCCTCCATATGGCTGGAACATTGTTGAGTGTGGCGTAAAACTAACTCACTCATTCACTCACTGATCATGCAAAGAAAGTGAAATCAATAGTTTCAGACTATTTATTTCAAAAGATCTTCCATGTCACAGCCTGTTAACCTTTAGCCTGCTTGATGAAGCATGAACTATATTATCATCCTTACTGTTCTTTGATATTTGCCATAGTTCAAGATCATTACCTTTAAGAAAAACATTATAAAAAACATTCTAAAATAAAATTCTCATGTCCCTTGAAAACATCGCTGTTTTCAAGCAATGTTTCACTCTCAAAAGATTCTGGGAATAATTATTGAAAATTCTTTCTTTGAAATGAACGAGCAAGCAAGACTTTGTAAACCCAGCTGGTCAAAGAGTACTGTCGTAGTCCATCATGGTCTTGTTGTGTTATGGATGAAATTAGCTTCTCTTTCCTACACATGAAATAACCACCAGCGACAACATTCTGAAGTAGTGGAGCTGTCAATCAATACAGGAAATGGATTATCCCTTACTGCATGAAGGAAGAGCAGTGCTTGCAAAGAACCATTTTGTATTGAATTCATTTCGGGAGAAGTATCAAAAGTTTTGATTGATTAAATTCAAAGGATGTGCAATGGTGGTTCATGAGAAGTCCCAAAATGAAGGATGTTTTGTGAGAAATCTTTAAATGGAGGCCATTTTGAAGACATGATGCTGACTGAACTTTACTACTGTATGTCAGAATAGTGTTAATAGTTATGGATGATCTCATCCATCCAGCAATTCTTTTCATTCACAATTGATGTGTGTTCTAAGTGCAAGTATCATTTGAACAATGCGAAAATGAAATATATTTTTCAGTTGATTGTGGAATGAGAGTGTAACAATGCTAGCATCATTAATAACTCATTTGGCAAGACTTCCTTTTATTTTTCCAACTTTCACGAGATCAAAGACAGCAGGGCGTTAATTATTTCAGTTTGGTGTGGAAGGTGAGTGTTCTGCTTATGTGTTACATTATTCCCTGAAACCAGAAAGTTCTTGAATCAAGGAAATAATGTGAGTAAGGCCAAGGTGACAAAGACTTTTGAATTCTTCAAAGAAGGTACATGCTGAGAATTTAAGCCTTCTTTTGTGGATGAGTGATTGTGAAGGTTTGTGTTCTTTAAATTGCCATATGAACAAGTATTTTAGTAAAATGAAGATGCATGTATTTGATGGGAAGGGGAAATTTGAATTTGCGGGGTGGTTGTATCATTGTCCTCAACTTGTTGATAGCAGCCAAAATATTAACAGCTGTATAAGCTTTGTGCCATGAAGCTTGCATGGTTTTGTAGCTGGTTGGTGATACTCAGTCACTCCACAAAGCTTTTGCAGAGCTGAGATGATCATAAATCTGTACTAAAGTATGAGGGCTATAATCACATTGCTATGACCACTCTGTGGAAGGAGGCCCAGGGCAGACGGCAATGATCACGTTGCTATGACCACTCTGTGGAAGGAGGCCCAGGGCAGACAGCAATGCGTTTGCATGCACACAAGTTCATCATTTTGAATGAATGTAGAACTAGTTTCAAATATATATTTTCTGCTTCATGTTGCCATTTCTTCTGATAGTCCATGTCAAAGTAAGCCAAAGTTGTGGTGAAATAGTAAGAAAGAAAAATGCCAAATATGTTTTACTGGTTTTAGTGAAGAAAATTTCATTTTCTTTAATGAACCAAGACCAAATTTCAGGTAAAATGTTCTCCTTCATGTTCAAGCCATTTCACCTGATAGTCCATGCCACAGTTACCCAAAGCTTTGGTGAAATATTTCAACAGAAAACTGCCACATAACTCTGACCGTTGCTAGTGGTTTAATGCTTGCCCAGTCATCAAGTTATCTTTGTCTTTGAAGGGCTGGTCAGTGATGTCCAGACAGTCGTCCAGACAAACCCATTTGATTGGTCAAACTGTTGACCACTGAATGCACTGGTCAAGAGGCATTGTGCAGGAGGTTATAAATTGTTTTAATTAGAGATGAAAACGATCATTATTCCCTACTCCTAGGGGAAGACTGGAGAGAAGATGTGGTTCTACTTTTGATATTCTGGTGTCCTTAATCAGCCATTTGTTACTGGATGTTGATGAGAATCTCATTGCTAATGGACATTTTTACGGCTGTGGGGACGCTCCTGATTCAAGGATGGGGATCTTGATTTGCTCATCAATTTTACACAAACTTACTGCAGGTTTAGAAACGAGCATTCTTATCATGCAAACCAAAGGCCCAATTATTAAGACATACTCGAGACATGATGAAGGCAAGTAGTTTTAGAAACTTTCCCAAGGTATATCATCATAAAGAGCAGTTCATAAAATGAGTTTCTGCGTCTGCTTGTGATGATTTATTATTTTGATTAGACATTAGGACTCTGACTATTGGTGAATCCATGGATGTGCCAATGTGTCTGTTATATATGAACTGAAATGGTCTTTCGTTTTAACCTGCTGCAACTTTGAAGGATTGACATTCCAAGGGAATGACAAGTTAGATTAGGTCCATACTAATCTATACTTCTTGTCAGCCTGGTGATTTAGATGATTGCATATCTTAATATTTCTATGGCAATGGGACATTTCTTGTATCATTCACTTGCTTTTCTTGTCCTCGGTAATATTTCACAGATCAGTCTTAGTGCTAAGGTCATTGTAACCTGCAGTGTTATAGTTGCACAGCGGCACGGCTGGCAATGGGACATTTCTCGTATCAGCTGCTTACTTTTCTGGTGCTGGGTTCCGTTTTACACATCAATCTCAGTGCTAAGGTCATTGTAACCTGCAGTGTTATAGTTGTACAGCGGCACGGCTGGCAATGGGACATTTCTCGTATCAGCCGCTTACTTTTCTGGTGCTGGGTTCCGTTTTACACATCAATCTCAGTGCTAAGGTCATTGTAACTTGCAGTGTTATAGTTGTACAGCGGCACGGCTGGCAATGGGACATTTCTCGTATCAGCCGCTTACTTTTCTGGTGCTGGGTTCCGTTTTACACATCAATCTCAGTGCTAAGGTCATTGTAACTTGCAGTGTTATAGTTGTACAGCGGCACGGCTGGCAATGGGACATTTCTCGTATCAGCCGCTTACTTTTCTGGTGCTGGGTTCCGTTTTACACATCAATCTCAGTGCTAAGGTCATTGTAACCTGCAGTATTATAGTTGTACAGCGGCACGGCTGGCAATGGGACATTTCTCGTATCAGCCGCTTACTTTTCTGGTGCTGGGTTCCGTTTTACACATCAATCTCAGTGCTAAGGTCATTGTAACTTGCAGTGTTATAGTTGTACAGCGGCACGGCTGGCAATGGGACATTTCTCGTATCAGCTGCTTACTTTTCTGGTGCTGGGTTCCGTTTTACACATCAATCTCAGTGCTAAGGTCATTGTAACTTGCAGTGTTATAGTTGTACAGCGGCACGGCTGGCAATGGGACATTTCTCGTATCAGCCGCTTACTTTTCTGGTGCTGGGTTCCGTTTTACACATCAATCTCAGTGCTAAGGTCATTGTAACTTGCAGTGTTATAGTTGTACAGCGGCACGGCTGGCAATGGGACATTTCTCGTATCAGCTGCTTACTTTTCTGGTGCTGGGTTCCGTTTTACACATCAATCTCAGTGCTAAGGTCATTGTAACTTGCAGTGTTATAGTTGTACAGCGGCACGGCTGGCAATGGGACATTTCTCGTATCAGCCGCTTACTTTTCTGGTGCTGGGTTCCGTTTTACACATCAATCTCAGTGCTAAGGTCACTGTAACTTGCAGTGTTATGGTTGTACAGCGGCACGGCTGGCAATGGGACATTTCTCGTATCAGCCGCTTACTTTTCTGGTGCTGGGTTCCGTTTTACACATCAATCTCAGTGCTAAGGTCATTGTAACTTGCAGTGTTATGGTTGTACAGCCTTACCAATGGCAATGGGACATTTCTACTTAAATAGCCACCTTTGTGTCTGTTGCTGGGTTCCGTTTTTTTGCATCAATCTCAGCACTAAGGTTGTATGACACCGATGACAATGGGATATTTCTTGTATCAGCCACTTGCTTGTCTTGTCCCCGGTGCCAGTTTACAGATCAATCTAAGTGCTAAGATCATTGTAACCTGCAGTATTATAGTTGTACAGCGGCACGGCTGGCAATGGGACATTTCTCGTATCAGCCACTTGCTTTTCTGGTACTGGGTTCCGTTTTACACATCAGTCTTGGTGCTAAGGTCACTGTAACTTGTAGTGGTGTTGATTTGTTCAATAGTACCCTGGCTCAGTTGTTTACTGACCTGATGCACTGGGCATGTAAGCATCTCTTGAACTTTCCTCTACAGGAAATTTCCTAAATTTCTCTTGAATCAAATTCAGACTAATCAACCTTGCTGGAAAAAGGTTTTAAATGTGTTTACATTTTCTGTTTCAATATCTAGGTGATTATGTTTTGATTTGATTGGGCAGAGTGAAACATAATTATAGAAGTGAATTGATTTTGATCAGCTGTGCTGCATCTTTCATGTGCAAAATTTCGGAATTCATGTGAGCCTATTGTTCATTTATTGAAACTCGGGGTGAGTTCTTTAGCCTTGAGATGTCCACAAAGTTTGGATGCCCTACTCCAAACAGTAATTGCATTTCGATCCCAATTACAAAAAAAGGCATCTTGAATTTCTCAAATTAGTTCCAGAACTTGGCCAGGAGTGCATTAAGGGGTTGAAAATGACAATGCATAATTATCTGTTCCGGATGACATGCCCAAGAGTTAATTTATTCACAGCCTTTGTGCTGTAACATTCTGGGCGAGATTTTTGGTGGCTCTGAGCTTCCAATAACTCCCACGATGTTGTAAATACGTCAGGAGAAGGCTGGTTCATACCTAAGGGATCGTTTTTGAAGAATATAGAGAGACTTCAAGGGAACATGATATCAATTTATGACCTGAACAATGGAGGTTTGGATTGACAATAACCGTTATCAGTTGGAAGATGATCAATAGTTCATCCGTCGTCACTTTGCTGATGAAGTGTACATGGATATTCATGTAGACCTGGGTTTCATTGCTGTGTGCTGACATTATTGATTTCATGGGTTACTGAACTCTGTGGCTACTTTTCTTGGGAGTGTCTTGCACCAGGGCCTCGTTTTGTAAGTTGTTCATGCTAGTGCTATAGTAGCTCTTATACACTGATATTGACTTACATAAGTTATAAGTTTGCTCTCGGATATTGGAAATATGTTAAAGTAGAGTTATACCAAACTCACTCATCTTCCCGTGCATTTACCCACACACTCACTCACTCATCTGCCCACCTACCAACTCACTCACCCATCCACCCATCAAACCACTTGGTCACCCACCCACCTGTCCATCCACCAACTCACCCACCCATTAAACCTCTTACACACTCACCCACCAATTAATCCACTCTCTCACCCACCCATACACCCACCAACTCACCCGTCCACCCATCACACCACCCACTCACCCATACCCACTCACACAATCTGTCACTCATCTGGTCGCTCTCTTTCCCCGCTTATCATGCTTTAGTAGGGAAGAATACATTCAAAACCTACATTAACCCAAACTGATACAATCATCCACACATGCATGCATCTTGGTACATAAATACAGTATCCATGCTAAGCCCCATCTTTAAACCACAGCATGAACCATAGTGTGAACCACAGTGTGAGCCAAAGCATGAACCACAGCATGGACCACAGCGCAACCACAGAGTGAACCACAGTGTGAACCACATCAGAGCTGTTTCATCCCAACTAGAGTCTTTGAAGGCTGAGTCAGTCATGACACCAAGGACAGTTACATACAGGATCCTATCTGACTATACCATGATAAACTCAATTATGGTCCACTTCTGTAGCAAGGTGTAATGAAACCTGTCTATAATCCTGATTGATTAAACCATATAAACAGACAGCATTCAGCTGAGGCCTGGTGGTGAACAGTCTCCAGAGCATCAGTGTCTGAGCACATCATGTGGGTCACTGTGGCCCTGAGATTCCAATAGACAGAGATTTATAGTCTGTGGAATAATGTTCCAGTAAGAAGATGCCACACAGTGCTGACAGGCTGACATAAGGAGATGAAGTACGCTCGGTCTCTGTCATTCACTGACGTGTTTGTTGCTAAGAAGACATACAGGCTCATTTTCTGTTTTCAATGTATACTCAGGGTCATAATATGAGGTACTTCCTGAGATCTGGAGACATTATGGCTTTGACACTTTAGATGAATATTCTTCTGTTGGTCATCGGTACCTTTAGCAGAAGATGATATTGGATGCTGTTAAATTTTCAAGTCATTAATATATCCTTTGAATTTAGGGGCAGTGAGGTAACCTATAGCTAGTGGCTAAAGCATTTGCTGGTCATGCGAAAGACCAGGGTTCTATTCCAACATGGGTGCAATATATCAAGCTCATTTCTGGTGTCCCCAACAGTGGAAATGCCAAATGTGGCCTAAAACTAAACTCACTCCTTTGAATTAAAGTATGACAGAATTGTTGACTAAAAAGTCATTTAAACCTTAACTTAAACTAAACTAGAGTCTCACCAGCTTGGTGTACCTGGAACTCCCTCAGTCCAGGTATCTACACTTGGTCATACCAGGGACATTACATTGCCATTACTTGTTGCCAGTGCATCTCAATGTAACTAAATATGTTTACTAAGGCAAACTGACCATCAGAAGTCCTTGACATGACCAGTCAAGTGCCGTGACCAATCTCCTCTGAAGGTCATTTGCAGAAGGTCAGGGCAAGACAATAAGGAATATTGTGGTCAGTAATAACACCCCAGGTTTCACTTCAGGAAGCCTTCAAACTAGGGCCACTCAAAACTGATTATCAGATTTCACCCTGAATTGCCCCAAAGGTTAGGCAAAGCATTGTAAAAACCCAAAAAATTCTTTTTAAGTAATGGTTGAAGTCATCTGCTAAACACACAACAGTTATGTTTTGTGAGGCTTTAAACATAGCAGTTTAGATGACAAAGATGGAAAGGAACATGTTTTTTGACGGTTCCACTGAGTTAGGAAACAAGATAAGGGATCTCACTAAGTATATGAAGCTATCTGATTCTTAATGACTTGGTCATGATGATGTTGCTAAGTTACAATTGATGCAAACTTGTCCGAAATAGAGGAGTGGGAGGACATGTTCAGCCTTATCCAGAATAGCCAGTGTCTTCAATCATTTTATGTGTGGTCCATTCCTGGTTTTTACCACTTTTGCCCTTAATTAGTACCAAGTGGTATTTGTTTTGACATGTACCTGTTGTAGACATTTTGTACCACCAAATGATAACAGAAATTAGTATCTAATGTAAGTGAACAAGTACAGGAACAGCAGTTGGTTCATCTGTAGGCACTAGGGACAAGAATACCTTCTGAGAAGACTTCTCGTTTGATACAAGACTACAATCTTAGGCACTGTTTGTGCTGCCATATAGCTCAAATATTGCTGAGTGCAGTGTGAAACTAAACAGACACTGTTTGGTACAAGAATGCAGTCTGTGACTGTTCGGAACAAGAATGCAGTCGGAGACACAGTTTGGTACAAGAATATAATCTCAGACAATTTGATATAGAAAATACTCTTAGACTGTTTGGGACAAGAATACAATCTTAGACTCTGTTTTGTACAAGACCACAATCTTGGACACTCTTTGGGACAAGAATACAATCTTAGACACTGTTAAGTACAAGAGTACTATCTTAGACACTATTTGGGACAATAATACTGTCTTTGACAATGTTTGGGACAAAAATACAGTCTTAGACACCATTTTTGGTACAGGAGTACAATCATAGACACGGTTTGGCGCTGAGGCAGACAGGGATGAAAAATTAATTTATTTTGGCCTAATGGTGTCTGACCACAAAGTCACTGCTTTGAGCTAGGCACACTCCACTCAACACAGGCACTGTGTTCCACGCTAAGTATCTGTCGTCACCTCCTTAATATCTCCTCACTTAGGCTGGTTATTGATCACAGCTTCTTGTAGACAAGGGGAGGATTTGTCAAAATCAGATGTTTATCGGATGGGTACTTCCATTTTTGAAGTGTCAAAGAATGGGTTCAAAGGTTGGACATCATCAATCCTGGGCTTGTTGAGGCTTGACCTTGACCTTGACTTTATGACACAAGTGGCTTGAAATGATGGATGAAGATGTCAGGAAGCAAGTTTCCACATTTATAGTAAATTGTGAATGAAACGATAAGGTTTTGAAGCTGTTCGTCTAATTCCATTTTGAAGATCCAGGTTACACTTGATCTTCAGCAACCCATACTTATCATAAGATTGCGGTGAGGGGGGTCATGCTTGTGGAATTGGTTGGCTTGTCATTGTATTCCAATTATGTATATAGGTGCTCATGATTTCAGTCACTGGATTGTCTGTAGTAGACTTGATTATTTACAAACCACCATCATACCACTGTAGAACTGCCCAGTGCAAGATTCAAACAATAAACAAAGGTGGACAAATGTGAAATCTATTTCAATCACCCGAATGTGTGTGGTTCATTCTTTGAAAAATAAAACAAAAGCCTGGGAACACTGTGTAGTTTTTTCTTTGGGTAGATAATCTGCCCATGTCTTGCCTCCATCTTGTCTTGGTTCATGTCTTGTTGATCACTCCATGCTTGTTGAAAGTAATTCAATATATGTGTATTTGCTACTTCAGTTGTTCTGGTCAAGATGAATGACTCTGGAGAGCAATCAGTTATTCGGTGGAAGACCTTTTATGACTGATTAACTGAAATATTTGGCTTTCAAGGATGTCTGTCCTGTAAACAGAAGGCAAATTGATTTCTGACCAGTGCTGTTATGTATCAGAACTATCTCATCAACTTGAATATGAGAGAAAGTATCCATCCCTTAGCTGTAATTACCTGTATAGAGTTGCAGCCCACTACATGCCAGTGGTGTTGGGGGTCAGCTTTCAGATGATAATGGTTTGTTGTCAGGATGATAGGATGCATGTTGGTTTCACCAAAAGTGATTCACATCTTGCAGGGGTGCAGAAGATCAGTGTTTTAACAGCTGGACATCAACAAAAAGTATGTCCAGTAGCCCATGGATAACCATAATGATTTAAGTACTCCTTTAGTGAAATATTTATATCAGTTATTGTGACTTCTTTGAGAGGCATTTAGAAGTTAGATTAGTAAGGAAGGATAACTATAGATGAATAAACAACCTCTTTATTGCTGTGAGAGCGACATTTCATTGTTGGTTCGAATACTAAGTCTTGCTTGATAACAGTGTTAGAATCTACACCGAAACGTTCCTCTCACAGCAGTTAAGTTGTTCATCCATATATTGATGTCCTTCCTGACAACTACTTTTCATAGATTTGAAAAAGTGTTTAAATTTGAAGAGTGCTTGATTGTGTAATTCCTTCTGTTTTTGATGATGCTTTAGGAATGATTAGTTTATTATAATACAAGGTAGGTAGCTGAGTGCACGAAGTGAGAATTTGACAAGTTGTACATGTTTCTGATTCATCGAACAGGATGTTTTTTGTATGACTATGACCTGTCTATACATGTATCATTATTTGTGGTGGTAAAAAACATTAGCATATATGAAACATCTGTTAATGTCAAAAACTGAAATGCATGATTGTAAATAGATTGATTGTGCTGCAAAAAGAAACTTGTCACCCAAGTAGACCTATGATTTGTCACTCCATACAGTAAATGCCCAAGGACATGTATTCACAATGTTAAGATGTAGGCTTTCTTCCACAAGAGGAAGACGTGCATGTAACTGAACTCAAGTTACTCGCTCACCTCGGTCAAGAATTTACCAGTGTTGCAGAACTACTTTTTGTCAACTGTTTAACAAGAATGGTGGAAGCAAATGGTTACTTTCAAGATGACACAACATGACAGCTGAAATACTTTCAAAATCTAAGTCACTCTGTCAGAGTTCCAAATCTCAGATATATATTTTACTGCTTGAATGTCTGTGTGTGGCTGTTGATCTGTCGCATTGTGATGTTTGCCAGACTTCAAAAGGGTCTGTACTGTGTCAGACGAGATAGCTTGCTGGAAAATGCTTTGAAGATGTTGAATTGAGTACTGAATCATCAAAATTCTCCACAACTGAATGATTGTCCATTTGATGTATGTATGGTAATAAACATGGTGTGATACATTGTATGATGTAGAAGCTTTATGTTATTAGCTTATCATGGAATCAAAGGGATGATATGCTATTGCAACAATCAGGATTTTGGTGTCATTTTGAAACTCTTATGATTTTATGTCGTAAGTCCCTAATGTGGCTACTTGCAGTCCTGTGCACAGCAGGCACAGCACAAATCATGTCAAGTTAAGCAATGTTGATAATGAAGAGTAGCTGTACGGATTGTTCGTCAGTTTGACTTCTGAAAGCTTCCCCCTTCTGAATTAATTCAGCAATGTTGAATCTCTTTTGGTGCTCAAAACATGCTGCTTGTAGCCTAGCAGTCATACAACTGGGCCCTAGTTGCATGAGATGATAATATGGGAGTTAATCAAGTGCTGGGAAAGGCAGTGTATGTTGTATACTCTCTAGGGAGCTGAGAATGAGAATCCATTGACCAGATAATAAAGTTAATGCTTGCACATAGTGTATAAGGGCTGGGGCAAAAGTACATACATAATTGCTGCTGTTGCTACTACTACTGCTGCTGCTGCTACTGCTGCAACTGCTACCGCTACCACTACCACTACCACTACTATTCATGCTGCTGTTACTACTGCTGCTGCTGCTGCTGCTGCTGCTACCACTACCACTTACTGCTATTGCTGCTACCACTACCACTTACTGCTATTGCTGCTACCACTACCACTTACTGCTATTGCTGCTACCACTACCACTTACTGCTATTGCTGCTACCACTACCCCTTACTGCTATTGCTGCTACCACTACCCCTTACTGCTATTGCTGCTACCACTACCCCTTACTGCAATTGCTGCTACCACTACCACTTACTGCTATTGCTGCTACCACTACCCCTTACTGCTATTGCTGCTACCACTACTAGTACTAATATCAGTAACCGCTTATACTGCCCCATTTCTACGACAGATATCAGACAAATCGTGGAATTCATGTCCAGCATTGGATGGATGGTTGTACCATTTGATGATAATGATGTATCATTTACCGTTTATAAGAATTTTGTTTGATCCAGCAGAATAAAGGGCAAGTGATGTTCCTGACTGAATGTGAAATTGGCCGGACGTTTCACCAAGGGTCAGAGACATAAGCATTGTATTAAGTGAGAGTTGTTAAAAGTGGAGTTTGATGAGCAGGATGTGAGTATTTGAAACTGATAACCTTGTGTATAGACTGTCCTTGTGAGACCTGCTGTACATGGAGTCAGTGATCCTCGATGAATGGAGGTGATTCATGGAAGAAGGAAGTCCTGGATCTGCTGTTAGTTTCAGGCAATCAAGGTTTGGATCACAAATGGTCATAGTAGAACTCATTGAGTGAATGGATGGATTGGTCAGATGTATGAGTTGGTTGAGGTCGAGCTAAGTTGGAGGGGTTTGGGATGGATTATGTGTGTGGCTGAGGTCAGAAGGGTGAAGACGGTAGGGTTGGGAGAGGGGAGGAGACAAATGGGATATATTTGTGGGAATGAGGTTGGAAGGGGAGTTCATATATATGTGGGATGAGGTTGGAAGGGGAGTTCATATATATGTGGGATGAGGTTGGAAGGGGAGTTCATATATATGTGGGATGAGGTTGGAAGGGGAGTTCATATATATGTGGGATGAGGTTGGAAGGGGAGTTCATATATATGTGGGATGAGGTTGGAAGGGGAGTTCATATATATGCGGGATGAGGTTGGATGGCATGAGGGATTTGGATGGGTGATGGGTGTATGAGTGGGTGGAGGTCAGAAGGGTGGAGGGGTTTGGGTGACGATGGTGTGCATTTAAGATGTGAAGGAAGCCCTTCTGCACCTTTATTCAGATATTGTTGCATATACATTCATCTCCATGCATTAGTAGCCATCTCATCTATTAAAACACAAATAGAAAACATAATGTCTGTAGCCATGTTAAACAAGCCCATAATCTAAACCATCACCATCTGCAACTACAACCACCTCCCGCCTCCCCGCCTCAACCAGGATGTAAAACACAGTCGTCACCCACGCCAGATCAAGACTTCAGAGAAGCCCTCTTCCACTAATGACAAATAAAAAGGAAGGAGTGTAATATGAGGAGGGAATGAGCCAAGACTTACTGTAATAATGAGAGTCAGAACATAGAGGTTAATAAGAAACATGAAGACGTCAGTCTTCTGCAGCAGAGTTTTGGACACATCAAACAGTCAGGAGCTGGGTGATGCACAGTACAAACAAGATGGTTGCCTCTTTAATACTCCCATACTCTCTGTGGCAAGGCCAGGATGTTGCTTGCTAAGTCTTTCCGGATTGCTGACTGAACACAAGACCAGGGTGTTAAAAATATATGTGGAAGAATTATAAGACAGTGTTTATATAAATCTTGATAGACTAACGTTTAGTTTCTGAATATATGTAATTTGTAATTTGTAATATGTAATATATGTCAATGGGAAAAAACAATAATTACTTTCAAATTGAGAAGAAGCCGAAGTGAGAGGGGTAATTCTTAGCATGAGGAAATCTAAACTTGTTTCCTCTAGGCTTGAGCAATGCAGAAAGGGCTTGGAATAAGGGTGTGAGTATTGTTTTATAACACCTTTAGCAATATCCCAGCAATATTACACCAGGTGGACACCAGAATTTCACTCTTTGTACTGTCGTGTGGAATGGAATCTGGGTTTTTGGTGTTACAAGCAAACGCTTTGACCGCTGGACTACCCCAACACCACCCTATGGAAGAGAAAATAATGTAGTTGATGGTCTGTGAGACAGACTGTAATCTTCATAGTTGCAGATATTTTTGTTGAAATTCAGGGTCTTCAGTTAGTTTCATTTGTATTTTTAATGTGCTACTGCTTAAACATTTTGAAAAGTTTATAGCCATTTGTTTTTGAAACCATAAGTTATTGGCCAATCAGATTTTGAAAGTGGATGATGTAAAGTCAGGTTTGAGGACACCATAATGTCATCTGCTGCTCCAGGGTATCACTGTCTGCAGCAGACGGCTGATAAAATCTGTATCGCTTTGGGGAATTACAGTGGTTTGACTCTTGGCTTGCAGCAGGAATTATAGAAATATGCCCTCAAATGTGAGCACTTTCCTCTGATGTGGACCAGTTACGTGATAAGCTTGTGCAAATCCTGCAAGATAAATAAAGGTCAAATTGCCTTTGAACAAACATTTTCCATTAGATTAGGTATTGGTTATTGTCACAGAGATTCATAATTCTTTAGGGAATGGGAAATATATCAATGTATTGGGACATCAGGGAATTCTAATGGAACAGAGATTGTGATCACAACTGATTATGGTGTATTGTCAGAGGAAGATGGTGATTGATCATAGTGCCATTTGTTCAAGATGATTGTCTCTATATTCACATATTTTCTATGGCCTGGGCAGTTGGTAGAATGCTGTCTTCCTGGAAACAAGGAATAGATAACATTTGGGGAATAATTTTATGACAAATTTTCATATATTTATGTCTATTTGAAGTCATTTTATGTTATCGTCCTTGAATTTGGTAGTCAGCCTTGAATGATCTTGAATTTAGTAGTCAGCTGTGAGGCACCTTGAATTTGGTAGTCCAGCCAGGAGGGATGTTGAATTCGGTATTCCTGTTTCAAAGGCCTTGAAATTTGTAGTCCAGTCTTGCAAGACTTTGAATTTGATAGTCTGGCCTTAAACTGTACAAAGCCCTAAATGAGTTCGTCCAATCCTGTAAAAGCCTTTGAACATTGTTGTCGAGACTTAAAAGGCAGTGGCAATCTAAATAGTTAGTGTGAAGTTTGCACTGAAGTATGGTATATATATATATGAATATCCTATGAAGTACCTTTGAACAGACACTGGATTCATGAGCCATGGTGAGCCATGGAGTGAAGAGGCATTCATGGCTCAAGTTTAGTGTTAACCTTTTACAGTATCATCGCTCAAAGCAGACACTCCAGGGAGACTGGAGCCTAATGAGATCTCATTGCAGTCTGATCTCAGAGCAATACCATCCGCAGTGTTTCAGTAGTTCAAAATGACCTTCTAATTATGAAGTCAGTCGCAATAATCACAGAGATAATATATTCCATGTGAACTGATACTGAACGGTGATGGTTCCAAAGTGGCAACATGTATTCATTAAGAGTAAAGCCTATATTTAAGATGGACAATGAGGTTGTACTCCTCTCAGCAGTTTACGACTGATCCCTTTGTATGACAGCTGTATCCATTAAACAGGTCATTGTATTGTCTGACCATTCATCTGACCACTGAAGTACTCTGTCTACTTAGGATTTAACCATTATGCTAACCTCTAATTAAGTGCTTCCCACCAGCTTGTCTCAAGGTGTGAACTGTTTCAGATTGCAAATGATGACAAGCACAAGTTTGACTGATGTTGAATAATTTTATGCCATGCTTCTCAGCATACAAT
Source organism: Haliotis asinina (assembly GCF_037392515.1). Classification (NCBI taxonomy): domain Eukaryota; kingdom Metazoa; phylum Mollusca; class Gastropoda; order Lepetellida; family Haliotidae; genus Haliotis; species Haliotis asinina. The sequence goes on along the minus strand of NC_090286.1, from coordinate 29,030,887 downwards.
GAGAATAAATCATATTGAAATTCCCTCAATTCTCATTCCCAAATTCATTATGAGATTAAAATGCAAATTTCCATTTCCAGAAAGCTTCATTCTAATTTTGTCTCTTTGATCTTAAATTAGACCTTCTTTTGTCGAAAGCTGAATGTAAATCAGCCCTTAATTTGTAATCAGTTAAGTGATTGTAAGATAACATGGATTTCAGGACATCAGTCAGTCCACCTCACAATAGTCACTACTGATGCTGATGGTGAGAGTTGGCCGATCTTACCATTTCAAACTGTCCAAGCCTCTCCAGCAGGACATAAATATCTGGCTATCTCAGGAAATCAGCCCCAGTGACAGTGATTGTTAATTTATGACAGGCAGGTTGTGACAGTGATTGAGATCTGTGTGTGTATGGAATTAATTGAGCAAAGATTCTAGTTCCCATGAAGGTTTCATTCTTTAACCTATCTCCTGTTGAAATCTGTTGGAGTTTGGCTTTGTACAGATATTAAATCATTGCGGTGAGAGAAAAATTTGCTGGATGTGACAGTAATTGCTTCTGGGAAATTAAATGACTGACAATTAAGGTGTCATTTCATGGATATTCTTCATTCTTGATGCAAACTCATCATTATTGTCTTTTCAAACTGTTATTGAAATATTGAAATTGTTTCTGATAGATTAAATTTCACATGAGATTAGATGCCCTCTTTGATTGTAGCTAAACTAGACAGAAACTTGAACATGAAAGGTGAGGCCATCTCATAAGCTGCTAGGAATATTTAACACAAGCTGATTCTGTGAATGCTAGATATTTTAATGAGCAATCAGTGCCATGTACATTGCTAATGATTTGATAGATACACTGGACAAGCAAGTTGTGGATGTGGAATATATTGGGCATATGTGTATGAAATTGAGGGATGTCTTCACAACAAATAATAAACCAATACATGCATGGTCCCTTAATGTTTTGGTTAGTTTATAGATCTTTAACTGTGAATACCAATATTATCGATCATGTGTGGCCAGACCAATTGTATTTCTTGTTCTGTGGATCTGCTGGTCTTTTTTAAGAATAAGAAAAGGTATTTCCCCGCTCAAGTAATAAATTACGTTATTTTTACTGACCAAAAATGTAAACTTAAAAGAAAAATACATAAAACAAGAAATATAATTGGTCTGGCCTAATGCTTAAGTTGAAATATTGAAACAACATAAGAAAATGTAGACATGCTTCAAGTTTTCCAAACTCTAATTAAGAGAGTATTATTTGCATATACTTCAGCATTTGAATAACATATGTTCACAGTATACAAACTACTACAATGCCCTCAAAAGTTCAAGGAATTTCTCAATGTTTCAATATTCAAATGCCACTGCTTCGAACTATGTGTTAGTGTAGTTGTTTGAGCATTAGCTTGTAGTGCCATGTACCCTGTGGGATGCCTTGCTGTCGTCATCATCGTCGTCGTCATCATCGTTGTCTCTAGATTCCATCCCCTAAGTGAATCTTCCTTGTTTTGATTTATTACTGCAGTTGATGGATCAATATGTACTTACTAAATAGTAGCTAAATACACTTACTCGCTCACTCACTAACTCGCTCGCTCGCTCGCTCACTTACTCGCTCACTTGCTCACTCACTGACTGTAACAACTCACAAAGAAAGGCATGAGCAGTCTGTTTCTCTTTCAATTGTTATCAGAAAAGTAACGATCTAGCCACTTACTAATTGAGTGGCTCTCACTGACCAGCTTCAGTGTTTATACACATGCAGATAACTGTTGATAATTACTGTCGTAAATTAACGCAATAATCTGCTTCTTGGATAATTGAATCACTCACACTAATGAAACATGATAGGTCGCTGCTGCCGATACAGATTGTGTTGGTTTGTGTATTAGATTAGGATGATAGTGTTTGCTGCAAAAATGATTTCCTCAAACCTTTTCTTATTTGAAGACTGAGTGCCTTTTAGAAAGAGGTTAAATGTAACATATGCTATATTTTAAATTACACTTTGTCCTTGGGACTCGCAGTGAGCTGAGTAGGTTGGATCACTAACTTTGTGTGGAGGCGAGTAAGGACCTTACTTTGAGAGGCATTTAGAAACTGCTGAATCTATGAGACACTTTTATGGATGGCAACTTTTTATTTATTGTATAACACGATGTTCCTGGTCCACTTCTTACCCCTTCCTCAGGTCTTGACAAACTCTTGAGACTTTTGGGTCAAAAACTGGATTCGACTCAACCCAAAGAGGTTTGAAGATTAAGGCACCTAATCATCAGTCTGAGACTTGATCCACTCATCCAATCAACTTTTAGTCCTAGTATCACAGTAACCAGTGTATTCCATCAAGACCCCCATAATGTTGACTGTCTTGATTTGTTACAGGTCTCCAGGTGACGCAGACGTTTGTGGGATGTTTGAGAAACGTCTATTTCAATGACTTCTCAGTCCTCCACGGCCTCCGCACCGCAAACTCTCAGTGTGCTTACCATGGAGGCGCCACCCCGCAATTTAAGTGTGACCCCACCCAAGAGATCCCTTTCACCTTCCCCAGGTCGTCGTCGATGTTGCGACATAACACTCGTATGCTGCAGAATTTGACAGTATCGTTACATTTCAAGACAGTCAGGAAGAATGCATTGTTGTTCTATGTGGAGCTGATCTCAAAGAGGGACGGTGGTGCCTATGACTTTGGTTTCATTGAGGTACAGAAATATCTCTTCCATTAAAAAATTAATTTGCTTTATCTGTGTGTGTTTTTAAAACTATGTGTAGTTTTTGAACTATACACATATTTTGTGTGTTATGTATTTTCTAAAAGCAGAAGCACTCAACCGCTAGCCTTATAGTCTGTTGCCTCAAAAGCGGACTGATGAATTGCAGTGTAACTCAAAGACTAATAAGCATAACATACCCAATGAAATGCTGATCATAATCAAAACATCACACCAACTCTGTAAGGTTTTTGCAGAATTTTTGTCCTAATAATAAGAAAGTTGTTTAACAAACTATCATTGAAATATTGACACAGTTCACTGTTTATTACAAGGGAGGAGTGCAGAGAAAGGCACAGCTTGGTGTTCGAGGAGCAAGTTATTTATTCATTAACCTGTGCTGTGCTGTCTCCATGCTTTCTCGCACACCTGGCTGTCCCTTTCTCTGCACTGCTCCCTCGTAACAAATAGTAAACTATGTCACTATTTTAATGATAGTTTGTTAAACAACTTTATTCTATTTTAAGGAATAAAAAAATATTCTGCAAAAACCTCACAGAGTTAGTATGTAGTTCTGATCAGCATTTCAATGAGTATGTTATGTTTATGAGTTTCTGAGCTAGACTACAATTCATCGGTTCGCTCGTGTCAATACAATCAAGACTTCAAGAGTTGTTTCGACTTTTCTGTTTGAGTTTAGCTTAAACCTTAGATAAGTAACACAAGAATGTGAGTAATATACAGTTCTTTCATTACATGGTTTACTGAATGTACAAGACGTGAAGGTCCTGGGGTAGAATAGGCTTCCAGCAACCCATGCTTGCCATAGAAGGTGACGATGCTTGTTGTAAGAGGCAACTAACGGGATCGGGTGGTCAGGCTCACTGACTTGGTTGACACATCTCATCGTTCCCAATTGCACAGATCAATGCTCATGTTGTTGATCACTGCATTGTCTGGTCCAGACTTGATTATTTACAGACTGCGGCCATATAGACTTTTGTTGTCTTGATAAATGAAGATGTATAACAGCTGTCCCCATGTTGCCACTGCTGCAGGTGTGGGTGCAGAATGGTCTCCCCCTCCTGTACTTCTCCCCCTCAAAGGACCCCACCCTCACCCAGAACCTCACCCTCCCAGCTCAGGTCAACAATGAACAGTGGCATTCCCTCAAGCTCACCCTCAAAAACAAGTAAGATGTTGAAACTGTAGCAAACAATAATATGACTGACTGATAAATGTCAGAGCACTGGGCAATTATTTGTAAGTGTGTTGATATTTGACTCTTGAAAGATATTGCTATGTTTTTGAGAAAATCAGTTGTGAATTTTATATTTGCCTACTGGAGATATTGAACTCAATAGAAAGTTGATATTACACTAATACAAATGTTTGAATGCTGTAGAAAACTGATATTACGTCTATCACTATGCGTGTGAAAGTTCCTTACCACTTGTGTACTATTCTATGACTACTTCAACAGTTCATTTTGAAATAAATACAGGGAGGGCACTGGGATAGCCTAATGGTCGAAATGTTGGCTTGCCACGTGGAAGACCTGGGTTCGAATCCCCACATGGGTACAAGCCCATGTGTGAAGGCCATTTCTGGTGTCCCCTACCGTAATTTTACTGGACTACTGCCTAAGGTGGTGTAAACTCACTCAGTAGAAGTAAATATTTTGACTTTCACAGATATTGTAAATGAGCAAAGAAAGTAGATATTCCAACGATACAGCTTTTCAAGGCTGGAGAAATATGAGCAAACTATCTGTGGCCTCAGTGTGTTTATTCATGCATGGATGGTACCTGAAAAATAAGAACTGAAACACCTCTGAAGATTATGTACCAGAAAGTCACCAACATAACTGAACATACCAGATATTTCTTAAGAATGCTGTAAAGCATGTCCAATAAGAGCATCTGTTTTCTCTCCACAGCAAAGTCAAGATCAATGTGGATGAGACATCACGGACCACTACCCGCTATACTCAGACTCTACGACAGCGTGGTAAAATTGTGCTTGGGTATGGACTCCGACGATACAAAGGTGAGTGACAGTATGCAGCAGGCTTCTGTTTTTCCTGTCTTGTATTCAAAATCCAAAGGCCTGCAATATCCAGCAACCCTTGCTTAAAACCTTTTGGAGGCCAAATTTAGTGGGTAGCTTGACCCTTTTAAATTGAAAAGGAGACCCAATGAGATGGGAGATTCTGACTCTGAAGAAATCGGCACTTACTTCATTATGGTTTTAGCATTGTAGGAAAGACTAGACTAAAGGGAAAATAATGTGGTTCTGGGACTGAGAGACAGACTAAGAGAATGACTGTGGATGGGTCACATACTATGACAGATTAGTTGTATTAATGTGATAAATCTGCTTCAGATTCTGAAGGTTTTGTGGGCTGTATGAAAGCCATCAAGATCCAAGGTGAGAAGATTGACCCTATCACCACCATTGACTCCAGCGCTGCAGTCGGCATCAAGCTGGATGGCTGCCACCTCATCAACTACTGTGCTGCTGACAAAATCTGCGAGCACAACAGCGAGTGTCTGTCTGACTGGGATGGAGTACAGTGTGACTGTCCCAAACACTATGAGGGGAAGACTTGTCACTTCTGTGAGTACACCTGACTCTTGACTACTGTTCCTGCTGTCTCTGGTTAAAGGGAGAGGTGTCTATCTCTGTGCTTCACTATGAAGAGTTGTGTCCCTTGGCCAAGATCTGACAGTTGGCTGGAATCACTGATTATGAGTAGGCTGGGCTTAAATTGTCTTTTTCTGAATGTCACATATGTTTATCCTTGTATCAGTTACAGACTGCCTACCTTTGAGCCTCATGTGCGTCTCCTTATGAAATCATGAGTTGCCAAAGAGTGGAGGCATGTTTCACTGTGCAGACTTATGTCCCTTGACCAGGCTTGAATCTTTTGATTAATGGTTCAGATGCCATGTTTTGTTTGAACCAATTCATTCACTAATGAAGTGAACTTTCTCAAACTGTTTGTGAAGCCTCTATTGTTCCCAAATGAGTCACTAACAAAGAAGTACAAATGATCAAAAGAGACCTTGACATATTTCCTGTTGTGATTCTTGAATTAACCAATTTAAGAAATCTTTTATCTTTTATAAACTTTCATGCAGGTTTATTTCTTCCTTGAAGTTGTTTGGTCTCAAGTCATTTTTAATTTGAGTAAGTACTGTTGATTTTGTTGCAGCAAAATATCCACGAACATGTGACTCTTACTTCCAATCTGGTCGCAACACGTCTGGTGTGTACATCATTGACCTTGATGGCAGTGGTAACCTTGACCCTGTGTATGTCCAGTGTCACATGAACAAGATGCACAAAAACTACATGTATGGAGAAACAGTGATTGACCACAACTTCCGTCTTAACACCACTGTGAGAGGGAGCAAGATGAATGACGTCCGCTTCCATCTCGAATACAGGTGCTGCCTCAGTTTGGCTTAGTACCGGTAGTTCATGTACTATCTAATTGACAATGTTGGTCATACCTTTTGTCAGTAGATTTTGACAATTGATAAATTTTAAGTCGAAAGGAACTGACATGGCCAACCAAACTACTCCACTTTGCAAAGTAATGTTTTCTTGCATAGCACCATACAATGGATGGAATATTGGGTAATTATTTCACAGACATATCACATCTTTGATATGAATCAAAGTATCTTTGTACCCTGACTTCCTGTTACCCATAAGGAAGTAATTGATACTCAGTTCCTGTGACAATCTTCTTGTTGTGTGACAGATACTAGATTATCTAGACGTCATATTTTACAAATTCTAGTTGATCTGCTTGTGTTTAGGGCTCTCTGTCCATTAGTTCACAAATAGTGTTAAATAATAATCCAAATCACATATGTGACGTTTTGAACTAAACAGCTGACTTTCAATGAAAGATACTGAAACACTCAAACTGACCTATTTCAAATTACAGAGGTATGAGCCGAGAGCAGCTGAGGACACTGACACTTTTCTCCTATGAGTGCCGCCAGCACATAGCTTACCGATGTCGACAGTCACCACTGAAGCTTGGGCTGAAGACATGGTTCAAGGCAGCAAACGGAGAGATTGTGGACTACCTCGGCAACCAGAAATCTGGTTACTGTGAGTGTGAAGGCAGAGACACATGTGATGGACAGAAGTGTCTCTGTGATCACGGTATGTTATAATCCTGAGTAGTATGGAAGAATAAACTTACTTTCTAGTGTGTACATGTGAACTTCCATGGATGTTCCATGTTAGAGTAGAATGTACTTGTCATTAAACAGGAAATCATTAAAATATCAATAACTGAAGTCACTGTTGAACAAGGATACGTTTGTTTTCCAGATGTAGTAAATGTTAGTGAATGATTGTCATGTCCTCCATCCTTTGACTTTCTGTCATGTTGGCGTTGGTTGTTATCAGCTTCTGATGCGTGGAGGGAAGATGTTGGTTTCAACGGAGTCAAGAGCCAACTGCCACTGGTGGACATCACAATTCTCCAGAATGAGATGGAGTACCTTCATGGGGAGGCAACTCTCTCTCTTGGACCTCTTCGCTGCTGGGGAAATGGTAGGCATAGTTAGTGAAAGATATCCTGCCAAGTTGACTCATATCATTAACTGATAATTAAATTTTCATCCAAAGCTGTTGAGCGTAAAGATGGACATAATGTTCCCATATTTAATTTGTTTATATACATTATGTGTTCTCATATTTGAAGGTGGTATTGAGTGTTTGATGAACCTAATAAATTATATATTTTAGAATATTTCATCTCACTGAAACATTCCACCTTGAGCAACGAAATGCAATACAGCAATTGATAGCTTGCATGCTTCTGTTTCCAGTGAACCAGCCCCAGGACCAAGCAGTCACCATCACGCAGGAAAACAGCTTCATCCGACAGCGGCCGTGGGTGCGTGGTGATCTCTACCTCAGCTTCAAGACACACCAGACAACAGCACTGCTTATCTACCAGAACTACACAGACACCAACACCAACAGATTCTTGATCAAGATTGTAGACTGTAAGTTCGTGATTCCTTCATTCATTTTTAGAGGATGATGGGGAACTCAGTGTTTAAAGTGATGGATTTGATGATGAATGCCATGTTTCATTTCCCCACACGAGAATTTGAGCCTTTTTGGTAACTCCTCTATGATAGTGCTGGCTCATTGATAGTGCTTGTCACTCAGTAGTAGGGGCACAAAACAAAACCTGTTGACTTGGAATTGGCAAGCATGCTCTTTGTCTGAGTTGCAAATCCTGACTATTTTCACTGACTTAAGCCACTGAGTTTAATAAGGATGCCTATCTTCACATGCAATCATGTTTCTGTGTGTTTAAAGAAATATTCTTCGTGCTATGTTAGACACATTCATAGCCAAAATGTTTTAGTAATATTGTGGACTCGTTTCTTTTTTTAGCTCACCAGGTGGCGTTCTACTTCAACATCAACGGTAAGCACATCTCCCGATCCCTCTACACGGCAAGTGCACTGGATGGCGATGACTGGCATACCGTTGGTATTGAGAGAGACCCCTACAACATCCGACTGACGCTTGATGGGAAGAGACAGCTTGTGGAGCTGCCAGACCCCATACAGCAGCAAGAAGCCCTGTTTGGTGGGATGCTTATGGTCGGGGGGATACCAGAAAGGTACGTTTTATTGTCATGGAAACATTTCAGTAAGGAATTTTTTTTTTCTGGAACCATATTGAATGTACATCCATATTGAGGGAAGAACAGTTGTGTTTTTTATCAGTGCTACAACTCCGACATCTCAGTGCCAATAGCAAAAGTACATGAGTAAGTGTTCCATGTGAACATGAGCATATGGAGGCAGAGCATTTTACATAGTCACGTGTTGACTGAGCAATTTGTGTAATCAAGTGATGGCAGAGAATTTTCTGTAATCACAATAGGAAAACAGTTTGTGTAATCACATGATGCAAGAACATATTTTTTTGGTAATCATGTGATGGCAGAACATTTGGATATAATCTCATGATGCAAGAACATTTTGTTGTGTAGTCATGTAATGGCAGAACATTTTGCAGAATCACATTATGGCAGAATATTTTGAGTACAGAGTGTTTCATGCATATAACCCTGTGTTGCATCTAGGTTGGCGGAAAAGACAGGGGAGAGAACTCCTGGTTTTACTGGCTGTATCCGAGGTTTTCTGTACAATGGGAAGTTCCAGGACTTGGAAAAAGCTATGGATGCAACGTAAGTTCCTTTGGTGTCTTCCTCTTATGAAAGTAAAGTAACAGCACAAGATCAGGTATTTGAAAGTCATTTGAACTTTTAGTCTGAAAAATCAGTTCATTGTGAGACAAATATGTCATGTTGTGTGTTAGTCTGTAGACCTGTTAGTCATGTTTTGAATGGACTTACAGTATGGGTGGCGTGTCCCGAGGCTGTATGTCATCCTGCTGGCCGAACCCATGTGATAACGGAGGGACATGTGTTGAATCCTGGGGCTCCTACACATGCAAGTGCAAGGAAAGGTGGTCCCACCATGGCATTAACTGTGAAATAGGTAGGTGCAGCAGATGTCGGGGTGAAAGAGATTTTATAATAGCGAGGACAATATCATATCGAGAGCTTATCTTTTATGCTCAGGAGTGATATTGCATGCAAAGTCCAAACTAAACAAAAAATACTTCTAACAAGTACTGAACAAACACAGTGTACAACGGACGCAATGTCCATTTTGGATATGAATTTTCCAGGCTTAAAATCCCATGTAACAATAATTGCAGCATTGGTTTTTGATGTGGTCAAACCTGTTTATGTACCCAAGGATCAAAGGAGCAAGTGAGTTTAGTTTTACACCTCAATTTTCCAGCAGTATCATGGCGGGGACACCAGAAATAGGCTTCACATTGCACCCATGTAGGGGATGGAACCCAGATGTGAGAACAGTTTAACCACTAGGCCACCCCACCACTACCTAAACACAGCTTTGTTAACAGTAACAAGAACTTAGATAGGATTTTGATTTGATATATTTCGTTTCCTTGGACCTGCTGATCACTGATTCCCTGTTTTCCCAGACATCAACCGTGACGCAGTTACCTTCAGTGGGAACGCAGCCGACAACTCCTTTCTCTTCTACAACATGACTTCCCATCCGGAGATCCTGATGGACACCATCATCCTGAGTTTCCGGACTTTCCAATCTGAAGCCCTACTTCTGTATGCCCACGACCACCTGAATAACTTCGTCCAGCTCAAGTTGACTGGCGGAAACACCATCACCATCACCTTCAACTCCTACAAAAACATCATCAGTGACTCCATAACACTGAAAAATGGTATGATCAAATTGTTGATCAACGTGTCGTGCTTATTGACTTTCTTTGAGAGTTGAGTCGAGACTCTTGGAGGTCTGGAGTATAAATAATGTGTCCTCTAGTCCTCAACATCACACCACTTGAGTAATCTCTTTTCACATTTTCTTACAGTTGTAGTTCAATAAAATATTTCGAGGGAGTAATTTGTATGAAACCTGTTTATTATCAATAAACAGAAAGTTGTCTCCTTCAGGGTGTAAGATGCTGTGGAGGTGACAAGCCCCCAGATCTGTTGTAATAATATTGAGCCTCTTGAGACATTTGAAGTTATCATGTACTGTTAAACAAAGCTAATAGTTTTCAAATCAAAGATTTAGTGAATAGTTTAGAGACAACCACTTTCTCTCCAGATTTATTAATCAGCTCAAAATCAGCTGTGTTTCCGATGGTGTCGACATTTGCATATGCAAATGTAAGAGGCCATGAATTATGTACCTCAAAATCTATACACACGCAGAAATACATGGAGAAAAGGACTGTATTATTAGCTTGTGGACATTGTTTTTCCAGAGGTGCTGAATGATGGCCAGTGGCAACAAGTGATAGCAGAACACTTCTACAATTTCACCCGGCTGCACATCCACAGCGAGACCAAGGTCATCCAGGTTAAGCGCTACAGACTAGACAAATATGCTCGTCGACCATTTGACAGATCAGAGAAAGGTTTGTGAGATGTGCTACTAGATCAGATCTTGAAGAGATAAAAATGTTCTCATTAAAGTGCAGTAGTATACATAGATGACGACGATGGCTACGATGATGATGATGATGACAACGACTTCACACAGAACATGTCATCCCTGGTGTGACCTGCTGTAACTGCTATAAATGAGGGGTCACTGTTGGTTCCATTTAAACTTTTTTGATTTTGATTTTCAGAGGATGTTTTAATGAGCCGCCCCATGACAGAACCACCACCTTTTGTCAACCTGTATGTGGGTGGTGTCATGGATGGTGTGACCTTCATCCCCTCTCTCAAGGGATGCATCCGGGGACTAAAGATCGCAGACAGTATCATCAACTTGGGAGAGAAGGCTCGCGAGATAGGAAATTCTTCTGGTATGTCTGAATTCACATAAAAATAATGAAATTCAATGTAGAACACTGGCATCTGTGGAGTAACTTGTCAAAAATTGGAAGTGCCATTCACAAATATGATTTCTGTTTTATTTGTGAGATGATGACATTGCCTATGTTTACAGTCTAACCATTCGTTAACTTTGCCAAAATGACAGAGGAAAGAACCTGCAATATGAGGATGACTAGCAAATAATTTCAGTGAATATCATTCATCACTTAAACGTAACAATTACAAAAACATAACCAAGAGATTCAGACTGGTAATGCAAGCAAAATAAGATAATTCCTCTTCAAGATATGGGGAGAGAACACAGATATTGTAAGGTATCTGTTAATTTCACTGAATGGCATGCTATAGTATAATTTGATATTTTTGGGGTGGCTGTTTGTGCTTGTTGCTATTGTTGGATGTTTGTTACAGTTGTTCATCCTGAGTGCGAGGCAGGTTGTTATGAGAAGACCTGTTTCGAGGGCTATTGTGACGAGCACTGGAAGAATGCTGAGTTCAACTGTGACTGCAGTGAGACACAGTACACAGGAACACACTGCGAACTGGGTTAGTGTCTGCCTTAAACAATCATACATCCAGCTACTTCTACCATCTCTAATTCTTCACAAACAACTGAAATTCATGGTTAGAATTCATTTTGATTGTGTGAAGTGACAACTAACAGGATCGGGTGGTCAGACTCACTGACTTCGTTGACACATTTCATCACATCCCAGTTTCATAGATTGGTGCTCATGCAGTTGATCACTAGATTGTCTGGTCTGGACTCGATTATTTTCAAACTGCTGCTGTATAGCTGGAATATTGTTGAGTGCAGCTTAAGCAATAAATAAAGAAACAAGCTATGTTAATGACATGTACTAGTATATGGGCTAGTGGCTTGCTACGTTGCTAGTGAGGGAAGGTGTTAAAGTTTTCACTTGCCATTTGAAAGACCAATGTAGATGACAACGTTTTTCGACAGTGGCACTCATATATAGTAAATGTCATGTGCTAGTATGTGAAAGTTGTAAACAGGATACATAACATATAGCACTATATTTTATTTACACGTAAATATAAAATCTTTTTGTACCACTATTAATTAGCAACTATAATTATTGTCTTATCGGGGCGGTGGGGTAGCCTAGTGGTTAAAGCGTTCGCTCGTCACGCCGAAGACCCGGGTTCGATTCCCCACTTGGGTACAATGTGTGAGGCCCATTTTTCTGGTGTCCCCCGCCGTGATATTGCTGGAATATTGCTAAAAGCGGCGTAAAACCAAACTCACTCACTCACTATTGTCTTATCCTTTGATTATGAAAGAATTTCCCTGACATGTCAAGTGGTTCAGATCCAACTCTGTCATACTTGTCAGTGGCCTGTGTCAACCAAGTGAGCGTGCCTGACCACCTCATCCCACTGGTTGCCTGTTACAGCAAGCATAGTTGCTTTTCATAGCAAGCAGAGGTTGCTGAAGGCCTATTCTACCCCAAGACCTTCACAGGTTCCCAGAGGCGAGAACCTCTTTTTTGGGTAGAATTTGTATAATGATAAGTAAATGAGTCCAGGAGCCCAACTGCGGGGTTGGAGGTAAATTTTGTTAATGGAGGATGATGTTGAACAGCATTGAAAGAGTTCGCTTTATTGATCAAGTAACAAGGCGTCTGAGGCAGCATCATAAGGTGCAGGACACGAGTCTTATCCCGTCTAATTTGTTGGACTCATGATTTTCAGAGCCCTGTGCCGGAGTCGAGGGAAACACTGTCGTGCAGTATGGATTTACTTTGGAGGAAGCCAATCAGCATACTCGTCAAGAGCAAGTATCCTTGACCTTCAAGACAACTGCAACGATGAAAGGTGGTGATCAGCAGGCAGCTTTGGCCATGGTCTTGGTGCAGAGTTCTGTGTAAGATGTAGTTATGTCATCTAAGGTACCTCAGTCCCAGAATGTGGTATGATCTGAGACGTCATTACATTTTCAGTCTGGTAGCAGGGTTGAGATCTTTATCAAATGAAATATTGTGGACGCCACACTTGTGCCAAAAGTGGGACTGATAGCACACTCATCTCAAATTTTGCCAAGGCACACAAGTATGAGAGTGTAATGGCGTATAAATTCATCTCACTAATGACTATTGTTCCTTGAAGTATTTTTTTTTGGACCATTGTGTTCTTTAAACAAGCTTCTGGTGTATTTTAGTGATGTCCAGATCAAGAGGTTTTTCTGTCAAAATTAATTTTTGTTTCAGAACAAAAGACTATGTTTTGGTGTGGTACGAACCAACCTCCTCACAAAGAGGCTCCATCGTTATAGAAACCAACCAGGCTTTTGGAGTGTGTAAGTACAGGTGCTTGGTGTACTTGACACCTGTACATTCCTATAGAAGGCTAAATAAAGAAATTTTCATTTATTTATCTACAACTCATTAACACATGCCAAACTTTCCAAATTCTATTGACCCGTGAAGGTCCCAGGTTAGAATAGGCCTTCAGCAAACCATGCTTGCCATAAAAGGCGACTGTGCTTGTCATAAGAAGCGACTAACGGGATCAGGTGGTCAGACTCGCTGACTTTTTTGACACATGTCATCGGTTCCCAGTTGCGCAGATCGATCCTCATGTTGTTGATCACTGGATTGTCTGGTCCAGACTCGATTATTTACAGACTGGGGCCATATAGCTGGAATATTGCTGAGTGTGGTATAAAACTAAACTCACTCACTCATGCACTCACTCACTCTCTCTCTCACTCACTCACTCTCACACTCACTCTCACTGTCTCACTCACTCACTCTCACCCACTCTCCAAGCTTTATTTCTGAGAGAGAAAAATAAGAATGTGTTCCTCCTGCATCACTTTTTTTCTATCAAAAATTAAAAAGTAAAGTCCTACCGCTCTCGTCACTTTTGAAAAAAATTATTGACATTTCATTTTATTTATGCAACCAAATCCTTACAGAAACATTTTAAATTCATACATTATTGCTTTGAAGCAAAAAATTATGGTCAGATATTCAGTAAAATATACAGCAGTATGTTAGAGATAACTCACATTTACAGATTTTGACAAGGAAGTGGTTCAATATCTCCTGTGAGAGTGGGTTGTGAACTAGATATCCTTGTTCTCTGGTCACATTTTCTTGGCACACCAGGGGATAGTGCGGTAGGTTAGTGGTTAAAGCTTTTGTTCATCATGCCGAAGACCAGGCTTCGATTCCCTACATTGATACATTGTATGAAGCCCATTTCTGGTGTCCTCCACTGTGATGTCGATGGAACAATGTTAAAAGCGGCATAAAAATCATGCTTACTCACTGATAGCATACCACTGATGTTACGATCAGTTCATGTAGGTTGAATAAGTGTTCAAGGCGTAATTAAAACTCACGCAACCAGCTACCCACTAACTCTCTCACTCAGAAATGTAGATCTAATAATGAATGTATCCTGGTTGCATGCTCAGATCGGATGAAAGTATCTGGAAACTTCGCCAATGGACAACCACACCGAATGACCTACAAACGGAGTGGTCCAGAAACGGTTTTGACTGTAAGTATGAAATAAATGTTGTCATTCTGTTGCAGGTGTCCATCTCAGAATGTTTTATTGTATAATTTTTCTTGAAATAACAAACCGCATCCCCTTTGATTCCATCTTTGAAAGTTAAAACCGTTAACGCATGGCAAAACATTAAAAACTTGATTTGACTAAAATGTTTTAATCATAATTTTTATTTGATTGCATGGTCTTGAGGAATAGTTATGCAAGTGTATATGGTGATGATTTCAGAAAGGAGATCTATAACTAGAAAGTTGTATATGTAGTCGGAGACTAGAGATGACGTATTCATAACCTTTTATCATATGTCTTAGATCAATATCCATCATATATGCTTGTTAGGACTCCCATCTTCCTGCATGAATCATGATCCATGATCCATATTCGTTTCATGTTCATTCCCATTTTTAGTTTACCTCTGTCAGAAAAATTTCTCTCTGACCATCAGGCTTGAATAAATTCTGAAATATTTTCTGCTTTGAAATGTCATTGCTTCAGTGAAATGAAAGTGAAAGTTTTTGTTTTCATCAATGTGGGCTTGTTTGTGAAGTAAAATATATATGTTTTCAGCTTTTGTTACCGTTTTGCTCCACAAAAGAAAAGTATGGTGTAATGAAGTTATGCTTCAACAACTTTTTATATATCTTTTTTTAATACAACACAGATTGAAAACTTTGTCAAAATTTCTTTTTAGAGTTTACAAGTCAACCATTCAGTGCTGTTTTATCTGAAAACTGAAAATGATAATGCTTAGTACTGTATACAGTTTGGTCCAATTTGATGTATTTGAATGGCTGGTTGAAAATTCCTCATTTTCATAAAAATCAAAAGAAATATCCATATTTAGATTTTTTAATCTTTAAGAACCAACATCATTTCATTTTCATTCATTTACATCAACACATGTTACCCTACTCTTCATGCTAAATAATATTGCTGTTATATACCCAAATCTGCTCACTCCTTGTTTGAAAACCCAAATATACACCCTCATTTAAACACCAAGATCCACTCTCTGATCTATTAAACACCCAAATCTACTCGCCTCGATTGTACCCTCAAATCCGTATAGAATTCCCCTAAATAGGCTGCTCGATTGTTATACCCCATATGTTACTAAAGTTTTAGCTCGTGTATTATCAACGTTTTAGCTCGTATGCTATGGACGTTTTACTCCGTATTTTTAACTTTGCTTTGCTAACACAACAGGTGACACCACTAGACAAATATGGATATGAAATAGTAAGTACAGATGAGTTATGTCATATATTCATATTGCTATTTGTGCCAACACTGCTGTCAACAAGAGGCCCACGTTTGCTTGTTCATGAATGCAATATGGCCGCTTCTCGGAGGTGGGTTCTTTATGGGCTGATAAACCCACAGCATCAACAAAAGATGACATATCTGCTTGTTCAATTTGATCTGTGTGGAAATGTTTCCCCACTTCTAATCTTAACTTCGTACAATCCTGCTTTTTTATCTCACCCTTTTATTATTCCAAGCAGTTACTGAAATTTTGGTGGAAAATTTTTATTTTATTTTTGTTGTTTCAAAATTTGAAGTTTATTAAGCTATAATCTAGGATATAAATTGTTCTATATATCAAATTATGCACTGAACATTCTAAATATTCAGCTGTTATTGAAAAAAAATCATGTATCTGATCAATATGATTTGAAAATAACGATAATATGATTTAATTTTGTTTTAAATTTCAACTTGCCAAAGTACATCTTCACATGGAGCAGATAGTTTTATGCCTTGTATTTTTATGGGTTTACAAGCAAAAATGTTTCATGTGAATCATTGTATGCAGTGCACATTGTAGCTATGTGTGTGTACACACCCCTTCATCCCTCACTGATGTCTTTACCCAGTATTCTTGCTGCCTTCGCTTACCTCCCATGCACAACATTCTCCTCGCTGCCCTGGTCAGAAATATCTAATTCTGCTATCTGTCACACATATGTCAATTTTCAAAAATACCTTAATTCACAAATAATCTAATCAGCAATCAGGACCGTCAAACTATTTCTATGGACTGGTCAAGGTTAGGTTTAATGAAATGTTTCTCAGGCAAGTAGGAAATTTAGCTCATCGGAATGAAAGTTACAGTTTTGTCGTGTGTTTGCCAACCATCAATTCACACGCATAATCTTAATCATTTTCAGCATCATCACTGAAAAAAGTAAAAACAAAACATGGAAAATCCCTGCAATCATGTTTGAAAGAATGAGTGTATAGGATTTCCAAAATGGCCACCATGGCAGCCATCTTGAGAATAATATCCTGTTATGTGTTTGCATGAGTTATGAAAGACATTCTGAGATATGGTGATTTGTTACTGTGCTATGACCCATTGTTAAGAAATTATTTTATCCTTAACATATTTTTCATTTTGGATACTGTCTCAGATGAGGCATGATCAAAATAGTGGAAAGAGCAGAATTTTTAGTTCTTAGTCATGAAATAATATGAAGATTTTTTCAACACCTACTCAGTATGTAGGCAAATATACCAAATATATCCAATCACCAGGTTCATGTATTTTGTTTTAATGTATTTTAACAATTCATTCAAGAATATCAAGGCTGTTTTGTACCATTATCATAAAGAATGGTGAAGCAGTTTTTAATTGATAGACCTGTGAAGGTACCAGGGTAGAATATGCCTTCAGCAAACCATGCTTGCCATAAAAGGCGACTGTGCTTGTCGTAAGAGGCAACTAACGGGATCAGGTGGTAAGGTTTGCTGGTTGGTTGACACATGTCATCGGTTCCCAATTGCGCAGATCTATGCTCATGCTGTTGATCACTGGATTGTCTGGTCCAGACTCGATTATTTACAGACCGCCGCCATATAGCTGGAATATTGCTGAGTGTGGCGTAAAACTAAACTCATTCACTTGCTCACTTTAATTGATAATTCCTGCAGCCTGAGAAACATATTTTTTGTTTCATTACTAGTAGTTAAACACGAGTAAGGGACATTATGAAAGCATACATACTATTCCTTTCCTTGTTTCAACATTTTAGCTTCAGGTGAAAATCATGCCTGTGTCCAATTAAATCCTACTCCATACCTTAAAAGTGTTAAAATAATCTTTTGATGAATGTTAAAAAATGTAGCTGAACTGATCTTCTTAAAACCTGTTACATTGCAAAGAAATGAGTGATGTAGATTAAGATATTCATGAATGAATACCATCATAAATCTATGCACCCCGAGCCATTCATCATAGTCATCATGTAGACAATAGTTTAGTTCAAGTGCTACAGTCTTATCAAAATTATTAACAATTCTGACAGTGTTCTGTTGCTTTCTATCGGCAAGACCAAATTTCTCTACCTGAAATCTAAATTTAAATTTTTGCAAAATATTTTGCATGATTGTAATAGTTTTTTGTTTGTTTTTTTTTTGTGTGTGTTATTTTGCTTGATATATATTACTGTCAAACACCTGAAGGAGAAGTGTTTCTGTGTTAAGTGAATTCAGTTGTTGCACATTGGTTATAAAGAAAGCATTGGGACACTGCCTGATCTGAGAATAATTATGATAGGTGTTAGTACTTCAGATTGCTGTGCTGTCTTGTAGGAGGTTGATTCTGTTTGGGCAATAGTGCATCTGTGCTGCAGGTCTGATTGGCTGAGTTTCTTTCACTCATCCAGAGTATGAGATGTAGGCATTCAAAGATACTCTCTAGCCTTGAGGATGACACCATGATGATGCTAGTCCCTGTCCTCTATGGTTGTAGCAATAGGCTGGTAATTTGGCACTTACATTAGTGAATGATGTTTGTGATGCCCAATCATACTGGATTGTTCCTACTATCAACTGGCTTCATTTTGTTTTTTTCAAGCTGCTGTAAGGTTTCTGTAATATTGCTGATGGCAGTGTAAAAAACTCTCATATACTCACTAAACATCACTTGTCTCTATGTAGGCTGGAATAGCACAGTGGTTAAGTGCTAGTTCATCATGCAGATGACCTAGGTTCGATTCTCGGTACAATGTGTTAAACCCAGTCTTGGAATCCCCCTACTTGTTATGACTGGATCACTTCTACAGTGGTGCAAACATATACTCACTCACTCTACTAGCTCATTTACTAATCTCATGTTTGGGAACACTTGGGATCCAGTGTTGTAGTGGTGCATTCATTGTAGCTAGACGGTTGGTTAGATGACGTGTGTTTAGATCTGGTGGAGGTTTTTCGTTAGACCAATTTGTTGGCCCTTACAGTCAGTATCTTAGTTCAAGTACCCTGGTAATTTGTGCTCTGAACAAATTAAAAGAGCTGGCTGTGACCACAGTGACTGTAGTAGTCCGTTCACAGTTCACAGTACTGTTCGGTAGCTTTCCAGTCATCTTACGAAATCTGTAATGGACATTAAGCAGATGTGATGATACATGCTGTTGTGCTGAGCTCAACAGTGAACACTGTTATCTTCTTGTCATTTGATGTCACTTAATACTCAAGTGTCTCTCTCCAAATTACAAATTCATTACGACCGTGATTTTCCTATACATTCTCTGTGGTGTGTCAGTCATAATTCTGTGCTAAAGTCTGAAATATACATGCACTTAGGATTGTTTGTGGAAACAGGTAAGCTTCAGAGTCCTTTTTCTCAAGGAACACAATGTTATCAGTGGTGTTTTCAACAAACTTGGGTACATGACAGCGATACCAGGACTGACTGTAACATGGGCAACTGTGTTCTACTGGTGGCTGGTAAAATAGGAAGGTTTTTATTTCAACTTTATTTGTATTCAATGATTTTTTGTTCGTTTGTTTTCATAATTGATTTCTTACAGTTTTTGAAGATGTTGAGAAATATTGTGTGTTTTTGCCAATATATTTATGGCTAACACTAAAAATTAGACATTTTATACTATTTGTACATCAAAGAACACCGAGATGATAAGTTTTATTTTGCTTTTCTTTTAAAATCATTCTTCATTGTTCTGAAAGTTCATTTCAGTAATACATTATCTGAGTGTTTTTAGCATTTTCAGAATAATGAAAATCACAATCAAGATGCTAAATGTGGCTTTTTTTTTCAGATTGATGGGGAGAGAAATGCCAAGTTTGATTTCCCCGACTTAAATTTAGATAAAATCGACAGGATTTTCATAGGAGGAGTAGTTGACACAGAGGACCTGTCATCTGTCAGTAACAGACTCATCAATTTCACTGGCACCATCTCAAGTAAGAGATTCTGCATGACCAAAATCAAAGGTTTCTTAGAGGCACCATTCCAGGCCTCAGGCTTTTGTCTAGCCAGATCTTAGGACTGGCCCTTATTTTGTCTGGTTTAGTGTAGGAGGTTGCCTCATTTGTTAAAGCCTGCCTCCAGTTGTGTCGCAGGCTTTGGACCTCCACATTATTAAACCAGCCCTTACTTTTGCTGTGGGGGCCGTTCCAATTTACATCTATCAGAGGGGCACATAAAGTCTGCAGGCTAGACTACCAGATGTCTGACTGAGTTGTGGTGGTTGAGTGGGCTAGTATTTAGTTTGGTGACCAAATTAATCCCTTTGGTCTGATAGGGATGTTACTTTGGTAGCACCACCTGAATACCTGAAGGTACAAACCTCAATTACTATTGCAGTTCTGCTTCATCCATCATAATATGTTGATATACTCACTTGGATTCGTTGCCATGGTTATTATGCAATGCCTCATGCTTTTCGCAACTCGAAGCCAAGATCTTTGAGTTAGAATCAGTCTGCAGCAACCTACATTTAAAGAGACAGCCAAATGGTTGAGACCCTGTTATTGTACCCAATAGCATGTTTATGATAATATCAATCACTGGTGCAGACAGTATGAATTACAGGCCTCTATCAAATAGCAGTGAAATTGCTGACCATACCATATGTATACACTTATTCATGTTGTCCAGAGATAGCTAACCTCATTGTCCATTGTTGCAGATGTGGTGTTCAGGCCTAGGTTTGATGGGGTTGAGAAGGTGGTTCCTTTGAAGGCAATGCTGGACCCTGAGGACGGTGGTGTTGAGGTACTAGGAGACCCAGTAAAGGAGTGTTCCATGCTGCGTCTCTCCCAGATCTACGTCCCCCCTGTCCCAGCCATCACTAAGCCTACAGTCAAGCCATATGAGGTACTGTTGTAGTTCCAGCCATCAGTAAGGTTACTGTCAAGCCATATGAGGTACTGTTGTAGTTCTAGCCATCACTAAGCCTACAGTCAAGCCATATGAGGCACTGTTGTAGTTCTAGCCATCAGTAAGGTTACTGTCAAGCCATATGAGGCACTGTTGTAGCTCCAGCTATCAGTGAGGTTACAGTCAAGCATATGAGATACTGTTGTAGCCTCAGCCATCAGTATATTGTTACCCTCAAGCCATTTTAGATACTGTTTTAGCCCCAGCCATCAGTAAGGTTACTGTCAAGTCATATGAGGTACTGTTGTAGCCCCAGCCTTCACTAAACCTACAATCGCGCCATATAAGGTACTGTTGTAACCCCGACCATCACTAACCTGCCGTCACTAACAGGTTGTCTCAATGCCCCTGTTGCCTGAGACAGTTTTAAGTGAGACTTATTTTATGTGACATGTTACAGGTCCTCACAATGCCACCTTGGGATGTTGGGAGAGCAAGCATGGAGATCATTGGTCGGCGTCCTGGCGTCACCACGAAGCCGGTGACAACTACAACTACATCTCCACCAATCACCAACCTCACCGCACCGGTCATACAAGGTGGTATGGCGGATGATCTCACTGTTGGTAAGAAGTGTTTTTGGAAGCATTTTTTATCCCAAATTCAGCTGGTTTGAAATTAACTCTCAGGGTAACATAAGGCCCTCTTCTAACCATGCTAAGTGTTTTATACATCTGACAATATGACCAGGCTTGGAACAATCTCTGGCCAGTTTCACAGAGAGATTTTAATACTACCTTTTTAAGAGGTCGGTATTACAATCTCAGATCTACAATTGTAGGAGAATACATTTGTTACACAACCTCAAAATGGGACAAATTTAGAAAGACCCTACAAGTTTCATTTTTGTATTCAGATGCCTCTCCACAGTTTTAAACAGTTTATGGCTTTAACATATTGCAACAACCTGTATATTTTTATGATTAACATCCAACAAAATGAGGGTTGACTATTTGGGAGCAATTATTTTTTTGTAAATATGATGGGAGAAAACATTATTGACCTTGACCCCATTCTCAGCCATTGCAGTGTCCATCATCGCTGCCCTCATCATCATCGCAGTCATCATCGCCTTCCTACTGTGTCGCCAGCGGAAAAGGCAAGAATATGACATCAAGAAGGAGCATGACTTTGAGATGAAACAACCCCTGAACCACAACCACTTCACTCCTAGTCCAGTACCTGCAGACCATCTAGCCAAGCTGGATGAGTTCAGCATGGTGTCAGCCACGCTCGGACCAAGACGTACGTAGCTTCTTTGTTGAAATTTGTACCTCTTTCTCAAAGTTGATAGAATGTTCATACATGTACAGTTAGTGGGAATGGAGTTACCTCCCCTTAAACGTTCATAGCCACCTTCCAAATGGAGGCCAGTGTTGGCAATACATCAGGGCCTGCTGCTACCTGTTTCTGCAAAATCAAGGGCAGCCTATGGTACACAGAGGAGTTTTTATTTGTTAGACTGCTGTTGATATTCCAACACCAAAAGTGCTGAAATACCAGAAGGAGTAATTGTGAGTTATTGTAACATGATGGATCAGGGATGAATGTTAAAAAGGAAGAAAAAAAATAAAACACATTTAAGTTGAAAAATGTTTGACATGAAGGTTTGCATATATTTGAAACTGCCAGCCCAGTGCAGTAGCAGCCAGTGCTAAGTCTCTGGGCCAGCGGTTGTTTCAAACGCTGGTGGGAGCCCCCACCCGAAGAAGAAAAATACTGAAATGCTGGGTTCAGGACCACAGTGTCATCATCATGTAGGCAACTATCACTAGTTGGGGTCAGGAGGGGGATGCAAGGCTGTGCATCACTTTAGATACCTCACATAACCGGACCATTTGCCAAGTCACTTCATCACTGTTTCAAAGTGTTTGGTATGAATCCTTTCCGGGACACCTCCATATAGATAAAAGTGCTGAGGATACCACCAACCACAGATACATCGAGTTCATAGAGGATACACTCCATAAGACAATGTTCTTTCACTCTTCTGACAATCCACATCCATAGACTGTTGTTTAAGGATCAACAATTTGTTTGGGCAGACGAGAACCCATTGATTGTGGGTTTGAATCCTGGTTCATCCTGGTATGTTTCAAGGTTTGTCTGTGCCATACTCATGTTCATTGGTTCTACCAGCATTGTTCACATCCAAGAACTGTATCACTGCGGGAATTTCTCCCACATTTACCTGATACTCCTTCATATAACTTGTTATCCATTAAGCTCTGGGTTGTAATTGGTCTTCAGCAGCTGTGCCATATAGTACCTTGCACGTGTTTGTACCATCTGTTTCTCCACAAGCTATTGTAGTAAATTTGTTTGAATGTTTTTTTTGAAGTTGGTGCTACATGACATAACTTTATGGATGATGAACTTCTGACACTATCCGGTATAGCTTATTGCACTTGATCAGCCGTAAGACCTGTGCATATGCTTGAAAATAGGATACTGAAAATACAGAAGTTTATCATCCTTAAAGTTTCATCTGTACACAATAGCGAATGGTCTGAATTGTAAAAGGCAGCTAACAGGATTGGATGGTCAGATTCTCTGACTGGTACTGACACCTGTCATCATATCCCAGTCATAGATCGATGCTCATGGTGTTGATCACTAGAATCCCTGATCAAGTATTTGCAGACTGTTGCCATTTAGTTGGAATATTGCTGAGTGTGGCGTTTAACAAGAAACCAACCAATTATACAACTTGAGTAAATCCTGACTGACACACTCTTCTCTCATTCCAGCTGTTAAACGTGTCCCACCACCAGAAGTTCCTAACCGGTTCAGTCAGGGCAGTTTTGTAAGTATGGCAGTGCATCATGTTCCATTTGAGTAACGTCTGTTGGTTTCCAAGGTTCAACTAACTGTTTCCCTGTTCTGGGAGAAGCTTATGGTTCAGTTTGTACCTAATATTCCTAACTGTTGGCATGTTGCTTGGAGGTGATTCTGACTTTTGTATGAGTTCCATACCAAGACCTGTTAAAAGCATTTATGTCTTCCTCTGTGAACTGATTCAGTCTGATATCCTTTGACTTACTTGTTTGTGATGAACAAATATCCGTTCAAACTCAGTGAATGTCTTCTTTACTTGATTACAAATATGTGGGATCCCCTGAATGGTTGAGAGAAGTTCAGGGTTATTAATTAAGCCTGGTACTGCACATTGTAAGTGGATCATAGTATCGTGATCTTCATGTAACAGGTGGAGCATAGTGCCAAACTGCTTGTCCCAAGTGGAACACTATCCTCCTGATCTTCTGGTTGCAAGTGGAGCGATATTGCCAATTTGTATGTCCCAGGTGGAGCGATTGTGCAGATCTGCTTGTCACAAGTAGAACATGATACTCCTGATCTGCTTGTCACAAGTGGAGTGTGATAAAGCTGATCTGCTTGTCACAAGTGGAGTGTGATAAAGTTGATCTGCTTGTCACAAAGGGAGTGTGATAAAGCTGATCTGCTTGTCGCAAGTGAAGCATGATAAAGCTGATCTTGTCACAAGTGGAGCGTGATAATGCTGATCTGCTTGTCACAAGTGGAGCGTGATAATGCTGATCTGCTTGTCACAAGTGGAGCGTGATAATGCTGATCTGCTTGTCACAAGTAGAGCGTGATAATGCTGATCTGCTTGTCACAAGTGGAGTGTTATAATAATGATCTGCTTGTCACAAGTGATTGTGATAATGCTGATCTTGTCACAAGTGGAGTGCAATAATTCTGATCTGCTTGTCACATTTGAGTGCGATAATGCTGATCTGCTTGTCCCAAGTGGAACGATACTACTGATCTGCTTGTTGCTAATTTTCATCTCCAGTGTTCTCCCTCTCCCTTCCTGGCATGTCTTTATGTAATCCCCATCCTCTTTCTCAGCCTCTAATGGACGAGGAATTTCCAAACGTCATCTACAGCCGCAAGAAGAAACGTCCTGCATCGTCCATCTCCGAGGTCTTGGAGGAGATGGAGAGGAGGCAAAAGGCTAAAGGTATACCAGAAGTGTGGTATAGAGGTCTGAATGGCATCACACTGCCTGCATACTGTCAGTCTGTGACACATGAATGAAGTTGTCTCCCAACAGGGTAGACCTTTCATGAATGTTGTCAATATTTCACTTTGTATGATTGTATGATTGTTTTAGAATATTAGATTTGAGCATCTTTTTCACTGATTGTTCTTCACAGATACAGGTTTAAATGAATGTATCTCCTCTATAGTCAGAATGTCTTCATAACGAAATACTGTTCATACCAGCATTAAACTCAACTCACTCACTCACTTACTCATTCTACAGTCCTTCACCTAAGCCTGTAACCATAGTAACCTTTCACAGCTTCATGATTTTGAACCTAATTGACTTGTTTTGAGTTTACACACATTCTTTGTCATGATGCATTATGGGAAACAATCTTGTTCACAACTCATTCCTAACTCATAACCAACAAAAGCATGCTTGAATTTTTCTGAGATACTGCTGCCATGCTTGTTATAGGATGGTATATGTCAAGGTCACTCATGAGTTGAATGATTTGTCTTGCACAGAGAGTATCGAAGAACACCACTGCTGGCAATGCGTTGCGACTCACCCACTGACTGTATCACTTATGGTGTGAAAGTTAACCAGTTTATGTCTAAGGTGCTGATGTACAGAGTTATGTCCCTTTGGCATGTTGGCATGCAAAGAAAATATCACAATGGATTTGAATTCCAGAATCGTTGTGATTCACCAAAGTGGTAAACTTCTAGGATATATGTCACCTCAGGTTTCCTCTCATATCTAGTCAACCCGCCATGACTATAGTAACATTAAACTTAACTCATCGGGGTAATTCCTCCATTGTTGTGGTGTAAAATACATCAGGGTTATATGACCAGTTTTGGCTTGAAAAATGTGGTCCATACAGCTGTATGTGTATTCTGTTGTTACAATTAGACTTAAAATATTTAATAGTCACTTGAGTATGGTTTGGATTTTTGTTTGGTACATTTGATTTTGCTGACCCTTGGTCTCTAGGTCAAAGTAGTACCAAAATCCCTCTTCCCAAAGTCATCTTTGGTACATTCTATCTACCTTTTGATACTTGACAATATTTACAGATGCAATATAATGTGCCATGTTCCCTTATTGTGGGTTCAGGTCACAGGTTTCTCCTGATCATTAGCATGCATTTCTTCTACTTGTGAACTACAGCAAACAAAATCATGTCCACTCGCACACTGAAATATCTTTCAGTGGAAAAAATGAAATACTTTAAAACCCAACTGACCTAGAAACGCTGATGAGACATTCAGACATGCAATAAAATATCTGCACCAAATTGTTCTCCATTATTTGCACCAGTCATGGACCCAGTGTGGACAAGAGTGCGTAAAAAAGCTCCTTGACATTCTATCCTGACTGTTGGCTCTATCCTAATCATTGCTTTCTTGATATTTCTAGAGCAGGGATTGGATCCAGACGCAGAATCCCCGGTCAAATTGGAAAACCGTAACCATGGCGAAGGGGAACTAGACTGGGACCCCACAGCTGATACCACCCCTCTGACCTGCGTAAGTATCTCTCCCCATTCAGGTAATGTTAAGGTTGTTTCTCTGCTTTTTCGCATCGTAGTGATAGTTGAGACACTTGTAGATGTCTGTTCTGATCTTCTCAAAACAGCCAGGTTCTGTGTCTGAAGCTTGACAAAACATCACTCTTAAACAGAAAATTGTGGGTTTAGAATGTGTTCTTGGTGACTTGTCTTGAAAACTTTTCTGAATTTTCTTTCCAGTTATTTACCTAACAATACTAATTTACTACATTGAAATTATAAACAAAAATTAAACCATCACCGTTGAAAAACACCTTCCTGGTCACCTTAATATTTCATCTGATCACAGATCGGTGAGTGACCTTGACACTAGATGACAGACACTCATCTTTGATCATCCATGTCTTTGTCTCTTTGACCACTCTTCAGTTTGGACTTGTAAACTTTCTAACCTTAATCCCATGTATCCACTGTCTGGCTCGATTACTAACATCTCACTTGTCATTATTCACCATCTCAATATGAACACACCTCAGGATACTTTTGAAGTTCATACCAATGAGATACTGAATGCCTTTTAAAGTCAGATGTAATTCCTTATTGTACAACAGTAGTTTGTGAACCAGTGCAGTGTTACTGTTGTAAGATTGGCCTTAGAATGTCTAGTTTTGAATAATTCTTAAGCTTTTGTCATAATGTTCGATGCTTCCGTGATTTAGCCGTTTCTGCATGTTTACATCTTCGCTGTCTGAGCTATTTGGTTAAATGGAATAAAATATTTCTCTTGCTTCAGTGATATTGCGGAAACTATGTTCACAATCCTGATTTTGCTGCTTAAGATTGTGTTGAATTGTAATTTTTACAATATTATTCATCATTTGATGCAACCACTTCATATATTGCATATTGGAGCTTAAACTGTCATATTTCATTGTGTATGGCATTACCTCACTGCTTCCTTCATATGCAATTACCTACAGATGTTGGACATAAGTAATCTTGAATAATATGTTCCAGAAATAGATTCACTATGATAATGATTTTCGCTTCATCTGTCAAACAGAATTCACTGTTTGTAAGACTGTTATGAGATAAGAAGCATATATGAGATCATGAATATCAGCAAGCCAGATAAACATTTCATAGCATCTACCATGCAAGTTAGCGAGTTCTTATGGTGGACCACAAAATGGCTCAGCATCTTCATATACACAGAGGGGGGGCGGTGGGGTAGCCTAGTGGTTAAAGCGTTCTATCGTCACGCCGAAGACCCGGGTTCGATTCCCCACATGGGTACAATGTGTGAGGCCCATTTTCTGGTGTCCCCCGCCGTGATATTGCTGGAATATTGCTAAAAGAGGCGTAAAACCAAACTCACTCACTCACTCATATACACAGAATAAAAAGTTAATCGCCAGCCTATTTCAAAGTAGATGTTATGTTATGGAAATGCTAGGCTAAAAAAATTCTGAAGATCAGTCCATATTTAGAGAAGGTTAATCTAGTAGCCGGTTTAGGGGTATCGTAATCGTTCGTATTTACAGTCAAAGGAAATATTGTTAAAGACATGATGGTACTGCTTTATAAAGCAAAATGACTATTTCTATCCTGCTTATGCAACATCATTAAACTTAGGTTTCACCTGTCAGAAGTGACAATCAAGTGACCATTTCACGGTCATTTCTAATTTTCACTTTTCTAAAGAAGGGAACTTGTTTGAGGAAAACAAAGTACCTGTTTTCCAAACATCCTGTTTAAGGAAAAGATAATTTCAATAATGGTTTTGTTTTTAAGCAAAGAAGTACTAAACTTATTTATAATAGCTGTTTGTTGTTTACATTTTTTTTTTATTCATTTATTTATTTATTTTTTTTTTAAGGATTTCCTGTTATACAACCTCTATTGGCAAAATATACTGGGTGGCGCTTAACCTTTTATTCTAAGTATATAGTGTATTTCAAAATGTACAGTTGAATAAACTCAAAATTGGTGTTGTTACAATTATGAAAGCATTTAGGCTTATATCCTATAGATATATCCTGTATATGTATAGATAAATGACAATAGATATTTTATAGATGAAAGAATACTTTGTCCAATCTCTGTGGTTTGTTATGGTTTAATGGATTGAGGATTAAACTGTTATCTGCCATCAGTGCTCAGATCAACTTAAAATACTGAACCATGTTGAAAACATATTTTTTAAAGTTATGAAAAATGAACAATTTAACATGTTGACATTACAAAGAAATAGCTTTCAGTGTTAAAGTTTATTTTACCTCACAGTTTTGATGTATTTCGAATTTGGAGAAAAAATGTTTTGAGTATCTGCATTGATGGTTACAGGTTACTATGGTTACAGGGCACGTGCATCACAGTTTGTGCTGGCTACCTCTGTCACTGCAGTATCTTGCATGTCTTGACAATTGTGCATGTGTTAATCTATGTTCTGTTAACTTTGTTTCCTTATAGGGAGATATTACGTTTTTCAACTCCCCCCTTTTGTTGAGCATTCCTGATGAAAATGAGGAGCTGCAGGAAAGTAGTACTTCCCCCAGTAGTTGTGCAGAGGTTTGTATGAAAATAATCCATAACAGAAGCGTGTTTTGTCCAATTAAACATTTTCACCATTGGAAACAGACACCATTATGTTCTCAATAAGGGGAGACGACTCTTCAAAGGGAAGACCACTTTCTTTTGTGAAGATTTTATTTGCTATTATTTTGTTTCAGGTGAACATTTTAATGTATGTTTATTATTTATTCCTTGTAATTTACAATTATTCCCAAATAGCCAATATGATATCCCATCCTTCCAAGTACAGTTGAATTCTCATCTTCATCCAAATATTGGACATTTTGTTTTATAAATTCAGCATTACACAAAAAGATGGAGAAATATAAGAGAAAAAGCACATTTTCTGAGAGCTTCTTTTTGAAACTCTGTGGTTAACTTGAAATAGGGAATGAATAAATAAATTTACATCATTAATTGTTAATTCTAGCAATGATTTGAATCCTGCTGTACTAACAACAAACATCTCTCGGTCCCCCAGTATATAATCCCATATGTTAAACCAGCTCTCTATCTAGAAACTGAATCACCTAGATTTGCACTTCCTGTCTTGTCAACTGTGAGGTTGTTTTGGTGAGCGTTGTTTTATGCCGCAGTCAGCAGTATTACAGCTACTCTGTGAGAAAGAAACATCTCCACATTGTCTCCACTGCTTCAGGTGTCACATTCACAAGTGTAGATAGATAGGTTTATTGATTGGCAGTATTGTATGTGGATGTAATCCTTGCCAAGCTGTATGGTCCAAACTTGTCTTTGCATATTGTTTCTCGCCTTTGCATGTTTCATTGACTGCACAATCCGTAATAAAGAGACTTTGACGTATCTTAATTTATTTCCTTTTGCATTTTATCCATATTTAGAGTAAGGAATAATTTAAACAGGGTCATGAATTCATATCATTATATTGTATATATAATTTTGTTTAATTTGTTTCATGTATGATACCATTTCTAAAATAAAGATTAATTCAGAAAAAGCTGATATAAAACTGATCAAAATATGAAGTGGTGGTTGTGAAAAGTGGGTAACAAGTACAGATTTATGGGTGAAAATAGAGTCACACGCAACTAATCCTATAATTTGGTTTCTATAGAAACAAGATGAAGATGATGAGGATGGTGAAAAGTCCCCTGACGATTCAACACATCAGACCAGTACAGAATATAATGGCGACAGTGGTTATGAAGCTGAATCTCGACCAGAAAATACAGAAGAGGATGCCACACCTGACTCAACTGTAGACATCCATACCCCACCTAAGATGTATATGTATGACTTGACCAATCTGGACTTACAGGACTCTCCTAGTCTCAATGATCCTAGTCGACGACTTCTCACAGCAGAGATTGAGACATGATGTCTTTTCATGTCTTTCATTCTCACAAATCAAACACCAGTGTCTTGTGTGATTATCTTATGTAGAAACTGGCGTAAGATCAAGACGATTTCATTTCAGGCTTATACAGATGGAAACAGAAGCATCCGAGGGACCTTTGATTGAACACTTTATTAGGACAATATATTGACAGGGCTTTTGTTCTCAGCGATCAGTGTTTGAAGATGTATTTGTTACATATTGGTGAGAATAAAATATCAGTTTAGGTATGTAAGTCCTTGATATAGGACAGTCATCATGAATCATAAATCTCGCACAGAACAAGACGTGAAGATGTGTGATGTCGTAAACTTGGGAGGCTAAAACTGAGACACCTGTGAACTCTCTAATCATTCCATTCTCAGTGGGTCAGTTTTCGCTTTAACATCGGTTATATCGAGGACAGATAAGATACGATCTTAGATGAGGTTTGTGAGAAACAAAATATCAACATGACGGAGAATATTGCTTCTTCTCAATTCAGGATGCATACTGTCTGATGTGCAGGAAGTCATGGAATAGACTATCAATGAGTTTGACAATCTGCAGGGCTGGAGAGACCTTGTTAAACTTTCAGTTAAATTGACTTCACAACAAGAAGATCTGTATTTGTTCACATCAAACAGCTTTTGGAGGAAGTCTTTTATAGTGTGGTGCCAAAGAAGGTTTGAAATTTTTGGTATTTCCCCTGAAAACAGGATGTGAGACATAAGGGGTTAAAGTGATGTTTTGATACGTCAAGAGTTAATGAATGTACTGTGTTAGTACGTCAAATGTTCATGTTTTGTATTAGTACATAATGATGAATGTGTGATGATTGAGACGGTTGAGCTAGGTAATAGGAATCATAATGCATGTCTCATGTGCTAATCCATCTACCAGGTACAAAGGGAGGTAACTGATCTGGTTTTCAAAAAAGGCGGCCAGCAACATGATAAAGCCTCGGCATCAGTGGAACAGGAAGTGACTGAATTCATTCTTCAGATGCATTCTAATAAAGGACACCTAAGTAAAGAATAATATTGATAAATCCTTCACATGGGATGAACCATTATTATCTGAAGGTGAATCGGATTTGCTGAAGTATGATTTCAGAATATGAAATTTTGGTTTGATAATATTACAGCTTGGAGGTCATTCCGGGAGATGTCAAGAAGGAATGAGGACCTCTGAAAATTGTTAAATTGTACTGTGAATAAAATGATGGTTATAAGCCAGGAAAATAATTTTGATAGAAGTAGTCATTTGTAAATGTAGGACAGTATTTACAGGATAGTGTTAGATGTGTATACAGCTGTGAATGTGTATGAACAACAATATTTATGACTTTACCTGTGGAAGATGAACGGCATCAAGCTTCACACGTGGAGACCATTATGTACCCAGACAAGGACGTGAGTGGCCAGTGTGGACCGACGCAAGTGGCTCCAAGATGGCTGCCCGAGCAATACTAGATATGTCATGTCTGCCATCTTTGTTTCAGTGTGTGTCAATGAGATTGACTGTTTTTCAGCTTACTTGCCAGTTACTCAGTCTCTTGTTACCTCAATATTTTCATGAGTTTTCGTGGATCAGTTTTTTCTTTGAAGTGTTATTGTCATGGCGTTCATTGTTAACATGTTATACCTGTGCATGATGTGTTAATGGTTTTATGGTATTCCGTTCTGTGTCATTTATCTGTCAACATTGATCATGTTTTCATACAGTCCATACAAAACCGTATTAGTTCTCCAATCCATTGCGATATTCGGGTTGTATTTGATAGTCTTGCCTTCGTAGTGCATATTTTTCTGCTGGTATATGTACGTCAGATTTGGGTTTTCTGAAGATAAGATTTGGAGTAACTAAGAGTTGGAAGAATTTTCAGATTTCTAGTTGGTTATAAGATTCCCTGGAGCATACACTGAGGCCACTGGACATTACTGTTTTGCCATCCTCTTTGGCTGAGGTTAAGATTTTGTGAAAGGAGAGGGGAGATAATACTCTGTTCAGAAACATATTGACGGTATCTTGGCAATAGAAGAGTCATCTTGTGTCATCAATATATAGTTGTTGGAAAAATGTTGGTAATTATCAGATTTACTTTTTTTGGTCATTTGACACAGGGCTTTATTTGTTCTTACCGCTTCATTGCTGTGATCGTATCTAAACTGATTTGGGTCAAGTTTTCACCGCCGTACCAGTAACTTGTTTTTGATGGAGGCCCCCAAATGTTATTTCATAATAAACTTTTAACATTTTGTGCTCTTGAAGACATTTGGAAAGAATACATGACATGTGTCATGGACAATAGCTTCTTTTTATTCATTACATGATGTTTCAGGGCTGATTCATTACGTGAATCATTCACCTGTTGAAGGAACAAGAATTAGCTCTGAAATGTGTAAAGGATTAAATAGAAGTTGTTATCCATAAAAGGTGTCATGAATTCATGTTTGATAAACTTCAAAATGCCAATGAAAACCTATTTATATTATTTATTTAGCAAGGTGACTGATGAATAATTAATTTGATGACACCAAGGTGCCTTTTTCTTTCCCCAAATGATGACCACTGTTGTAAGCTCTGTAAGGACAGTAAACAAATTTAACATTTTTTTCTGTTTTGCCCTTCATGATGTGTGTAGAGGCCAAGTTAACATTAGTGCACTCCAATTCTGACTGGTTGTGGCTTTGCTCATTGTGACTAACTATTAATCAGTGTTGTGATAAGTGACGGAACATTCCATTGTTAATCTCAGATCAGCGTCATCAGTGATCACTCTGTTACACCAAACTACACCCATTAAGCCTTGTCACCTTAGGGCTCAACACCTACATAAGCCTTAACACATTTACACTGCTCAACAGAAGTTAATGGCCATCCATTTGTTCACATTTTGAGAACGATACGGTTCACAAATACATATACTACAAAGCTGTCTTGGGCTGACAACTGAATTGTAGTGATAACAAAGATTTGGGTGTCCTTAACTTATTTTGAGTAGTGTATGTTGAGCATTCTCACTGGTATTGGTGGTCATGAAGGGGTTTCTTTTCTTGACCATCACGTCTGTGGGAATGTTGCTGTGTCATCT
Organism: Haliotis asinina; assembly: GCF_037392515.1. Taxonomy (NCBI): domain Eukaryota; kingdom Metazoa; phylum Mollusca; class Gastropoda; order Lepetellida; family Haliotidae; genus Haliotis; species Haliotis asinina. The sequence continues at coordinate 28,997,426 of NC_090286.1, read as the reverse complement.
TATCCTGCCTTGCAATATTTGACTAAAGGGTAAAATGTGCACACTATGTTGTCATGTTCGGGTTCAAGGGTTTGGGCCTTGTAAGTTCTGTAGTGAGGAGTAAGAGGCAAGTCTTTGTAATTTATTTCTTTTAATCATAACTGGCTTGATTGGATAGTTGCTTTTTGGACAAATATAAAACTGGACATGGTTGAAAAATGGTAAAAGTTTTACTGATTATCAGTAAAATGGTTGAATAAAATATCAATTCCCAAATTGTCAATGTTGGGATCTGTTAGTGATGTTGAGGGCAGTTGGGTAGCTAAGTGGTGAAAGTGTTCGCTCATCCTGTTGAAGGCTTGGGATTGATTCGCGAAATAGGTACAATATGTGAAGCCCATTTCTGGTGTCTTCCATGACATTGCTGGAATATTTCTAAAGGGGGCTTGTTTTAAACTTGTTCCAAGATTTAACACTGTCCATTGTTGAAATGTATAAAGGCAAAATAGGAAACCTGGACCGTATTGCATCACAAAATAATGAGTTTGAGTTTGTTACACAGGCGAAGAGGCATATCTTTCTTCTTCCCACAAAAGCAGACACTGTCATATAACCAGAATATTGATAAAAGCAGTATTAAAGGCCTGACTGTCCCGCTCACCATGAGCCATAGCATTTTCTCGTCCACCTGGCTCTTTCTTAAATGCTAAAACCCTTTTGGATGCACAACTTGATTTACACTGGTTTAGGATCTCACATATCACTGGGGCTCCTTTCTAACTGAAATTCAGTTTTGTGTTTCAAACTTATTTTTTTTAGAGCTCTACTTTACAATATGACCATGATCCAGTACTTCATGTCTGTTGTCCCACTTTAACTTGCACTGTTACCCCTAGCACCCCAGAGTCCTTGGGTGTCATGGCAGGAATCTGTTCCCAGTTTCATTAGTCTCCTGTATAGTCATGAAGGTTCCAGCCTTGAGCCCAATGGCTGCCACTTGTTGCTGTGTACAAGCTGCTGTCAGTAGAGAGCCCTGTCACAGCCAAACACAATCAGTCCTTTCTGGATGTAATAATGTAACCAAGAAAATCAAGTCTTTCAAAGCACTTTCAAGCTGGAAGAACAAATCTTAGAAAAGTTTCATGTCAAAGAAATGGTTTGATGGAGTTTAGTATATGTGCGTCAACAGGTTTGTATAAAACTGTAGGATCTCTGAAGTAAGTATCTGTATTTCTTGAGTTCCTCTTGTAGAGAGGTTGGAGTTATGGAGACTGCTGAAGCAGTCACTAGTGACGTTAGCACGGTCTGTGAGACCCATTTCTGGCATCTCGGATACATGCTGATATGAACTCACTCCATCCCCGCAGAGCGTGCTCTGCAGTAATCATGAAATTTCTGCTGTATCTCTCACAGATAAAGTAGAAGTTTCCAGGAAAGGTCCTAATACCATGTTCTTGTGATGTTTATTTTTGCTGTGACTGGGCTTTAAAAAAAGTGCCTTTCTTCCCGCAGCTTGTGGTTTGTCCAATGAAAACAGTCATACTATATGCATATGGTGGCCATGGACACTTCTCTCCATCACCATTGGCTTAAAATGGCATTTGCATATTCATGAGTAGTCATTGTTATCCTTCCAAAATGCTAGGAATATCAATATTCTGATTGCAATATCCATATGTTTGGTGTTTCTTTTGATGTATTAAGCATTTCATTAAGGTTATAACTGGATATTATCTTCAAAGATATTATCTCACGTTGTTGGCAGTATAAATTAACTGAAGTGATTCAGTGTTTGATACTGAACCATCAGTATATGTTTTTCGTGTTAATTTCCTTGATTGCTTCTCAGTGGTTTATTTATTTGTACATCATTTATAAAATGTTTCATTGCCAGTTAATAGTTTTAAAATATTATTCTACAGATTGTTCAGGGAATAAGTGTTTATGATTGGAAGATAAATGGGAAGTGAGCAGTTGACTTATTTTCTTGAATTGGTTTTAGTGTTGCATCTGAAGAGAAATCTTAAAAGTTCATTAATGACAGCAAATATGTGGTCATACTGATAATATTTTTAATTAAGGATTTTGTGTTCAGGATTTTGTACATCTTTTACGCAAATATCAATTGTCTTAAATGTTTTTATAAGAATTCTTACATAACTTCTAGATCTTGTTTCAACTTCAAACTTGACAAGTGTAGAATCTAACTACACTGAATATAGACTGACTCAAAGTACAGGACATTCTGTTGTATTACTATAGTTAATCTAGCATCACAGATTAACAATAGTTACAGGAAGTCCTAAACTTCTTTTGAGCGGTATAACATCCCAGCACTTCATTTTTGTGACAGAGGACAGTAGTGAAGTCCCACACTCTATTATCCTGGCTTCAGTGCAAGTCAGCCATTACAGTTGTGTCCTCCATATTCTACTCTAGATGCCACTGCCAGTGTTTTTCCTCTCAGTCGTGTGTACAAATGTACTAAGTACAAGGAGAAACCCTACCTGTAGTCATACTCAAGTGTCTGTCTCCGTGAGAAACGTACACAGAAGGAAGTACATCTGATCAACACAAATCCTTAAGCAAAATCCACTGGCTGAAATGAAACCATCTGTTTTGGTATTCCAGGGTGGAAGAGGGATAATTTTAAAGATATCTTGGAATGAAGTATCTTGTTTCACAAGAAAAGGTGGTTCTGTTGTTTGGCTCTGGAAATAATATAAATATAATATAAGCCTTCATACCTTTTTGACAAAATACTTCCTCAGATCACTTTCTTCTGTATGTGTGACTTGCTTCTAAAGCCTTTTATGATGTTGTTCCTGTGCCTGTGTTTGTAATAACAGTGCCATTCTCCCGGTTGGAATGTGTGAATATGTACATTGAAATAAGGTAAACCTGAAACTGTTAAAGGTCTACCTAATTAGGAAAATGGAAATCTACAAGCGATGTCCATCCCTACAGAAATTTTGTGCATCTGCCAAACAATCTCAGATGACACCCTTTGGTGTATTCAGCTGTCATTTCTGACAGTGTTTATTTGGGGGACAATCATGAAGGTCACATAATTAGATCAATAAAAGTATCATTGTCTTTTTCACCTTCATTCGTTTTAACTATGCATATAAATTATTTCTATAAAATATTAATTTACCTTTATTTTGTTGAAGATTAGGCACATTTTGTGAAGGATGTTTTGATTATTGTTTATCTTATTCTTGAATGAATTGTTAAATGGATTCTGGTCCAATTTGGAAAGAAAAATGATTCCGAAGGAGAAATTTGTCAAACATTTGAATTAATAAGGTAACCCCATATTTTGTCACTTCTACATCTGTAAATGTGTCTCGCAGACCTTCCTTGATCTTCCCAATTCAATAGAGTTTCATTAGAGCATTCCAAACGAGTAACTGATAAAATGAATTTCATTTGAAATAGAGATAAAAATATTGCTATATTAACCCATCAACTCAAATTAGTCAGGCTGATGCTTCCATAGATAACATCTACTGACAGTTGCAGGGTTAAGAATGCTATGAGGAACAACCTGGGATGGGTGGTATTCAAACCTCCACACAAGTGATCTTTGCATCAACGTGTCTATAAAGACAAACTGTCGACAGTCATAGGGTTAACAACACCTTATATACCAAGGCTAAGAAAAACTCGTGCAAACTGAGTTCAGTGACTGTCAGACTGACTTGTAGTATATCCGCACAAGATTGTCATCCCTGATTCTTCATCATCCAGTCTGCTTCATCAATGTGCTATAATTTCATTATGGTGTCCCACCTGTTAATATATAGCCATGTGTACAAATGTCAACACATCTCATCCTGTACAGTCGGCTGTGTTCCTGTTAATAACTTAGAACTTTATTTATCAAGTTTGTATGTAGCAAGATTTATTTGTAGATGATTGTTATGATTGTCCAATGAACATGTATTTGTAGTTATATACAACTCAACAACAGTTAAGGATCATCTGATTTATTCATTTTACAAATAAATGTCATGACAGATCGTCAGAAGTAATTTGTCATTCGACCATAACAAATATGAATCCGGTGATCCTTAACTTTTTTTAAGTGGTATATTTGTTACAAACTCCTACCTTTCATATGTATAAATCAGTAAGTATTAACCTATAACATTGTCTATGTTCCTTGTGTTTTGCATTAGGAAAATTTGTTTTTGGTAGATTGATAGCTTGACAGATAAAGGAGGGGGGTGGGGCGCGAATAAATGGAAGACACTACCCAGGTACACTAAATTGAACTAAGTTTATCTGATGTTTGCAAGAGTTGTTACTACAGCACCATTGGTCAGCTTCGTCAGGTTGACCTGTAGATCAACTCATTCCACGGCCATGTGACTGCAGTATTGGGAAGGTGAATGGTAGGAGGCAGATTTTCCACGATTCAGGGATGCAACATTTACTGTACTATTAGCATTCTTTTTGTTTTGTCATGTTGTCAATTCAAACAATATGTTGAATTAAAGATTACTTTACCTACGCACTTACCTGTTGTTTTCGTTTGCCTGCAGTTTAACTTCTGAAAATTTGTGCATAAATTGATCTTTATTAATGCATTGTTATAGGTGACGACTATAGTCTATTTGAAGTGAAAACGTATTGATGAATTTCACTACACACAAAAAGGTAAATCAAATAAAGTGAAATTTAATTTGCAAATCCTCATAATTTTACTTTGCCAACTGGACATTTAAATCTCAACTTTAATCCTAAGTTGAATAAAATACTGTTTCACAATCATAGTTTCAAATTGCTATTACTGGTTTGTATTTAGCGCAGTAAATGGAACAGTCAAACAAATGCACATGCAGAATGTGATGAGTGTTAACTAAGACCAACCCTTTTTGTTCTGGGTGTTTCATTTACTGTATGTTACCCCCTCGTAATGCAAACCAGTAGTAGCACTTTGAAACTATGATCGTTTGTTTAGCAACTTTAATCCTAAGTGTGTAATATATAAATGCGCAATTGGCAAGGTAAAATTATGAGGATTCGCAATCTTCATTTCACTTTATTCAATTTATCTTTTAGTTTAAAGTGAAATTCATTGGTATGCTTTCCCTGCAAACAGACTATACCATGAACATGTAAACTTATCCTCAGTACTTTTTATTAAACTCCACTAATGAGTCTAACAAAACCTTATGGTCGTGTCAGGTAATCTTTGAGATTGACCAATCAGAACACAGCTTAAAAAATTGCGAAAGTGCACATCCGCACATGCCTTTTGAACTTTTTATCTTGAAAAGGTTTGTACCCGAACGACTCCGAATCCTATTTAGCATACACTCACTTCCGGGTGATGCACACGGCATACATACAACCATGACGTATGTACAACAGTGAGTAAACCGTCACTGAAAATAGTGTTTTGGCAATATTCAGGGATGTTATCTTGCGGAAGTATTAGCTAATGGTAACTATGTCAACAGAAACCCCAAAGCGTATATACTGCAGGTCAAATAACTGTGTTTTATGTGGATTTTGTTTATGGAGAGATCTATGTTAGTGATGTGAATATTTTGAAAGTCCCTCCAATCCCTGTATAGTAGCCATTGTCTGACTGGTTAAATCTATTTAACTGTCTCGCTTTTGATTGGACTGTCATTGGTCGCTCAAAGGTTACCTGACGCGACCTCCTACTAGATTTTATTAGACTCAGTGGTGGAATACACTGAGACTAAGTTTACTTAGACTGATAACATGATAGGGTGGTCAGGCTTGTGGACATTGTTAACACATGTCCATCATGGAAGTGCCACTAAAATCATACTGTTGGAATAAGCCTTTAAATTAATTTTTTGCTTGTTGTTTAATGCCCACTCAGCACTTTTCCAGCTACACACCGGCTGTCAGTAAATAATTAGATAAGGACCAGACCATCCAGAGAATGAGCATTAATCTGCATTGAGAAAGAATGACTTGCATCACCTGATTCTCCAAGCAAGCACTGAAATGATCATTTAGAGCTCAAGTATGAGCCTCAAACTATATACATACCACACCTATCACCAAATTTCAATTATAATAAATATCTTTTTTTTCCCAAAAAAGAAAACAGGAATGATACTGCCAGTTTTATTGGAATGTAGCAAACACTGATCACCACCATCATCCAATGCTGTCCTTGAGTAAAATGAAGCTAGGTGCTTGAGAATTTATAGAACATATTATTACTTATGATGATGTATCTATATACAGACTAAACATGGTCATGATGGTTTTCAGTGTATATCACAGATTATACAAAATATATACATGCATACTCAACAAAACAAGTTCAGGACCACATATATATAATGTCGTCTTTTAGCGGCATTTAGAAGTTCTTTCATGGAGAAATCTTCAAAGAATGATAATTATTCAAAATAATAATTATCAAAGAATTAAAAAGAAGATTTATCCATAAAAGATCTTGGTCCCACATTTTATATTTACAGTGACTTTCACACCACTTTAAACCCTGATGTTCTAGTAACAAGATCTTCAGACTTTCATCACTTAAGTGAAACCCATAAGCACCACTTTGCAAAGTATAGTGAGTTGGGATAAATCCAACTTTGAACTGTATTTGACTTCCACTTCCACTTAATCACTGCGTGATGTGGAAGGAAATCCTAAACTTACCATCTGGTACAGGATATGCATAAACTATTCACAGCCTGTACTGCATATGAGGCCCTGGGTATAATATGTGCATGGTTCATAACTCTATACAGACAAATGCATGGTATCATATCACAACACAGCAAATAATGTTCAGCAGGAGAGGTATAAGAATGCAATAAGGCAAAATACATATCCCAGTAATATATGTGTGACAGAATTTGTATCCCATCAGTAAAGCTCATATTTTCTCCCTTCTACTCAGGTGAATCACAACACTGAATCTGAATAAATGTGCACTTGTAAAAGGACAATAAACTTTATCTAAAGATAATCACAAAAAACATTGTACACAACCATAATGCATTTAAGTCGTCAACCCATGATTTATACTTCCTGTTATAACACAACACATGACATAGCTGTGTAACCTCGTAAGTCAAACCCACACACATCTAAAACTAATTTGTGTGAACTCTACCCTTCCTCATATTGAAGTCATACACAGCTTATGGGCACATGCTGCATGGAAAATATTGCTTTTTGTGTTTTTATTTCCCCTGGGGACAGATTGTGGCTGGGGTTGTTGCCAAAAATTGCAGACATGCATTTGTTGTTTAACACATTTATATTTTTAACATTATGATCAATACCACACTTGGCAATTTTCCATCTAAGAGACAGCAGTTTGTAAATAATCAAGTCAAGACCAGAAAATCCAGAGGTCGACATAATGAGCATGAAATCGACAGACCAACTAGGATGATATATAAATGACCTTATCTTGCATGGGAAGAATAAAGATGAGTAATACGAGACTAGATTATAAGTTGTTCACTGGTCATGAGGGGGGATATACCTTCAATGTTTGTTTATGTTTCCTGAGCATGATCAATCAAACCACTCCTGATCTAGGTATGTCCAACTGTGAATAATATTCTAGTCTTCCGGGCACTGGACAATCCCTGAGGTTGAAGGTCGGTGACAGTGAAGCCACATTTGCCGTGGACCGTCAGATTGATAGACAGCCATCTTTGTCATGGGAACATTGTATGAATTTTATGATGGCCAGTCAAAGAGCACAGCCTGCTTCTACGAAAAAGTTATTGGATCAGCATTTTCTAACTAGATGATTTGGTGTAATGCAACTTCCAGGATAACTCACATGGTGCAACCGTAGTGATGATGAAAGGCTTATTGGAGACAATTTAGGGTCGGACTGGTTTGATTCCCTCCAATTAAACTTGTGTGAAACCAAAGAGGTCACCAAGGAGGACAATATCCATGTTCAGGCTCTTAGCCATTTCCTCATTTATGGATTTGGCCAGGTGCTCTCTCAAAGATTCTGAAATATCTTCGTCTTCTCCAAAGAACTCATGAAAATCCGCCATAAGAGTTATGTTAAATTGAAAGGAGACATGATATGAAGAGACGTGATGGGTTTAAACCTAATCTTAAAAGCCCCAACAACAAAAATGCTTTACAATGCCAGCAAAGAATTCAGGAACTTATCTGTTGAGGGATGAACTTGGAAAACATATCAAACATACCAACAAATCTTGGATGCTAGTCAGTTTATGCAAAATTGGTCAATTAACATCATGGCAGTAGAGGGATTCTCGATCCCTTTTTTTCTACTGTAGTTGAAGTGTTGGAGTTCTTACAGTCTCACTTAGAATACGGCTTAGCCGCTTCTAATATTCAAGGCTACTCCACGGTTATTTTGGCCTTCCACAAACCCGTTGTGGGTGCCTTGTTGGGACAACACCCCCTGGTACAGCATCTTCCCAGTTGCCCCCTGGTATAGCATCTACCCAGTTGCCACATATATATGAGAGACCTGACCCCTACAACAGGCAACAAACACAACCCATTAGGACAGGAAAGTGTTTCCCGAACGAATTGAAGAACTCCAGGGGTAACATAGTGATTTTCCAAACAACAATAAAATAAAACAGGTGGGCTGTGGTCAGCTTTGAAAAGTGAGAGACACACTATTTGGAAATTTATTTATGCCATCTGGCTTACACTCTAGTCTCTGCACAAAACCTACCGCAACATCCATACTAGACCTGGCCGATTGGTTCTCTAGGAATACAAGTCATGACACTGAATGGAAGTTGGATACTGATGTGTCTGTGACGTTAACTAAACTATTTGGTGTTCCTGAAAGAGACTTATTTGCATCAAGGTTAAATAGTCAGGTGGAGAGATGTGTGTCATGGTCTCTAGATCTAGGGGCAGAAGCAATAGATGCTTTCACATTATCATGGGCACATTATCCGGTCATGGCCTCCCCGCTGCCTCTGCGGGTTTTGAGCACTGGCTCAGGTGCAGTTCCACTTGCCGGCGCCGGTCCATCTGGGCTGACTTTCACAAAGCGATCTTAGCGCTACAATGATTGCAACTCCCATTCTTCAACAGAGGCTTAAGACAGTCGTAGCGCTAAGATTGCTTTGTGCAAGTGGGCCCAGGTCTCGTACCGTTGGTCATCCGGAACGTAACTAGTGGTCCTCAAGAACCTGCTTACCGTCTGCCTTGGTTCTGCTCAGTGGACAGGGGATCCCTGCTTCAGCAGCCGATCCCATGGGGTCTCAGCACCCAGGTTCTTCGGTGACCCAAGGGTCTGTCTGTTAGGGCAACTCGGCTCTTCTGTCCTTGTTGGAAGGTCCCTCATGCGTCAGTCTGTTTGAGCAACTCGGCTCTTCTGTCCTTGTTGGCAGGTCCCTCGTGCGTATCTTAGGAGGCATCCCTCGGTACGGGAATTCCTTTATGGAGGTTTGCAGCGAGGAGGCCATGGACAAAGATGGTGGTCCGAAGCAGTCAGGTGAAGTACATAGTTTCTCGCTCGGATCATCCCTGCGTCAAGTACACGAACATATCGCTGTAGTATTGTGGCAGGTGGTCCTCCCTTTGGTCCCCCCCAATTCCCGCGGAGTTTCATCTTCCTGGTGAAACATTTGCTACGGGCAGGGTAGCCGAGACCCAGCTGCGCATATTACCTTCGTTCCTTAGCGAGGTCATTAATCCTCTTCTGTCGGGTAGTCGCTTGCAATTTGACCTCCCGGAGCTCAACTGCTGCTACTCGATCCTGTTGTCGACGAGTGTGTCAGATGTGTGCACCTTCATGGCTATGGCTGTCTGTCACCAGATATTCGCCTGAAACACAGCAGGCACTACTGTCTCTGCCTTTCTGGCTGGGCATGAAAAGGGAAAAGGCAAGGGCAAGGCAGCTTCTCAGCCACCTTTTCAGAGGAAGGGAAAGTCGGCCCCAGCTTCCCAGTAAGCACACCTCCAAAGCCCTTCACTGTCCCGCTGCAAGTGGCAGGCTCTCTGCCATCAGCCGGGACACATTGCCTTTTGCAAGTTTCTGCTATCGTGCTATCAGTTCAGCATACGGGTTATGCCTGTCTATCTCCCAGGGGTGGACAATGTGCATGCAGACGCGCTCCAGCTCCCGAGTGGTTGCTCGATCAAGAGATTATTATTCAAGAGATTCAGGATTATCTCCCAGTTGTTTGGGTCCTTCCAGGTGAATCTGTTTGCATCTGGGGTGACAAACCAGATCCTGTTGTTTTGCTCCCGGATTCCGGATCTGAGAGCGATTGCCTTCCAGCCGGGCTGGACGGACAGTGTATTGTTGGTGTTTGCCACCCAACCAGCTGCACCTCTGTAGTCGTATCAACGCTGGTTTCTGGCCTGCACTATTACCACGGCGACTGAACCTACTAAGACAGAATGGCCAGACACACCCTAATCCCAGGATTCAGAGGGTGACCTGGCCACTGTTCAGAATCACCTCCAAGGGAGTGGCATTCCTGCATCAGTTTCAGACACAATTCTGGCTTCGCGGAGTGATTCCATGAATGTATGAGGATAGATGAGCCTGTTATGTGTGCTGGTGTGGAAGTAGAGGGATTCTCGATCCCTTTTCTTCTACTGTAGTTGAAGTGTTGGAGTTCTTACAGTCTCACTTAGAATACGGCCTAGCCGCTTCTAATATTCAAGGCTACTCCATGGTTATTTTGGCCATCCACAAACCCTTTGTGAGTGCCTTGTTGGGACAACACCCCCTGGTACAGCATCTTCTTGCAGGTGTGGACAGACTGCGTCCGGTCATTAGATGGACAAGTCCTCCAAGGGATTTGCCTACTGTATTGGAATGGTTGTCCACTCCTCTCTTTTATGACTTGCCCAACCTGTTAAGTTGGAAAACAGCTTTTTTAGTGACAGTTACATCTGGTAGATGTGTTAGCAATTTAAACGCCATGTCTTCAGACCCGGAACTTACTGTGTTCCATAAGGAGCGGGTTATCATATGCTTGCCAGATTCATACCACCCTAACATTGATCATTCGTTTTACGTGACAGCGCCTATAGATCTACCTGTGTTTATGCTTCCTGCATCATCTGATAATACACGCCATAAGGCTCATGTATTAGACGTTTGGAAAACTCTTAAAGCTTATATTAAGAGAACAGCCTTACTCTGTAAGGAGAAACAGCTATTTTGCTGTTATGGCGGCGGCAAAACTGATTATCCGCCAATACACAGATGGTATCCCAATGGACAGTATTGGCAATGTGCATGGCCTATATACATAAATGCTTATCTCCCCAAGAGGGTTGAAAGCTCACTCAGTGAGAGCAGTTGCCATGTCAAAAGCGTATGATGCTGCTCTGCCCATTGAGATCAGCTCAGTGGCTCGATTTGGTCAGTCAGTTCTTCACAGTGGACAGAGTAGCTCTGCTCAAGCTGATTAAGCTTTGTCAGATGACTATATCTGTTTGTACTCAGTGGAGGGTTACTATCCATTCCCATTTTATTGGTGGTTGTATTTGGTGATGGTTTTTCAGTCCCACCCTCCCTTGGCTTAGTGCCTTACTTTCCTTTCCATTTCCCCACTTAGCTTGCTAATGCGGTATGGACTGAGTTTGGTTTGGCGAGTTTCCCCTATGTCCAGGTCTCCAAACTTTGATTTGGGTGGGTGGGATTTGTCATTTGGGGTTTCCAAATTCTAGCCAATGATTTGACAAGTGGGTTCTTAGCTTTGTTATGCCCCCAACAATTGCGGTTGTCAATGGAAACTGCCGCAAGGGACGCTCATGAACTTCATACGCAGGTCAGTTTACATAAGTTTTCTTCCTCGAAAATTCGGAAAGGGAGATGCATACCATGTGCGTACAGAGAACTTCGAGATAGAAGAGGCAGTTCTAGCACGTAACTATCGGGAAGGAGAAAAGTGGGTACCCGGTAGTGTAATAAGAAAAACTGGTCCAGTGTCATATGAGGTGCAGGTAGCTCCTCAAACAGTGAGGAGGAGACATGCAGATCAAATGGTTCCCTGTCAGAATCGTCAGACTCCTGAAGTTACCTTTTCGGCAGAAAAAGAAATGTCGGTGGATATTCCAGAATCTCAAAAACCCAATCAGCCTTGTCAGATCAATGAGGAAGAAGACGTTAGTGGTCCAGTTCGCCTTGATCTCTGAACCAAGACGTCAGTGACAATTCATTAAGTGCTGTTCAGTGCACAATTTTCAGTTATAGATTTATACAGTTGCAGTTTTCTATCTGGTTTAATTATGACTTAGTTTAGGTTTAAGAATAAGCAACTAATCCACATGTTTTCCCAGAGACTTTATTTTTTGTGGATTATTAAGTGTATTTTCATGAAAGGATTATTTTCATATGGTAACTAGGTATATTTGAAGGTTTATGTGGTTACTGTTATGAGGTTGAGAGGAGATGTTGTGTATTAACGTTAGGTCTACCGCATTGCTTGCGCAAATCTAGTCAGGGAAAAGAGTTGCCTCCCTTAATGCACTCTCTTTATTGTAGAGATACGATAATAAAAGCTAAGCACGTTTCGACCGCCATGATAGTGTTTGGTTCTGTTGTCACCCGTCCACGCCGAATGTAACAATGCCAACACAGCATACACTGGTGACTCAATGTTAGTTGGTGAAGATGAACGTATAGTTGTGTAAGAAAAATATGGAAAACACTGTGCATTTGCTTTTATTTGTTAGGCTTCACTATCCATTCAGTTAAGTCAGTCTTAATCCCAACAAAGAAAATTTCATATTTAGGTTTTAACATAAAGACTGTGAAACTTCCAGAGGAAAAGTGTGATAAGATCATTCGACACTGTACAGCAGTTTTAGACTGGTAGTCTATCACAATACATGAACTGGGGGAAATGGCAGGGACATCAGAAATGGGCGCCACATGTGGGGAATCAAGAGCCATGAATGGAGGTTTTTACCACCAGCCTAAACCCACTGCCCCTCACTAGGAGTGGAACCTTTCACGTGCAAAAGTGCAACGTCAATCAAAATGAAGAAGACGGCTTCCTGCCTTTCTAGTTTGATTGATGGGTACTCACCTGAGGACGCTTTCAATTGCGATAAAACAAGGCTTGTGTTTTGTGTGTTACCTGACAAGACACTGACTAATAAGACCACTAAAAGTGGCAAAATTTTAAAAGACCATCTCACAACTTCATTCTGATGCAGTCTGACAGGAAAAGAATTGGAAACACTGGTTATAGGCAAAGCTCAGAAGCCAAGATGCTTTAAAAACCTTTCCCTTGATGAGAAGGTATGGATGACCAATGCACTCTATCATGATTGTTTGAAGCAGGTAAACAGGCACATGAGAAAACAAAGACGGAAGATTGAGTTGTTCATTCACAATGCTCCTTCCCATGGGGAAGACATAGAACTTAGTGATGAAAAGATAATATTTTGTCAGCCAACGCCACATCCATATTAGGCCTTTAGACCATCATATCATCAGCGCTTTTAAGGCCCAATACTGTTTCCTCAAGTGCAGCTTTCAGGCAGACAACATGGACAGCAAAACGAATTTAACAAAGATGATGACATCCCACTTGCCACACTGGTCTCTTCCACCCATAGTGCCATTAAAACATCCAATTCTGTTTCTTGTGACTTGGATGTCCCAACAGAAAATCCATACTTGAGCGACTGGGAAGCTGAACTAGTGACAGATGCAGCCAGTAAATCTGACACTGGACCAGCATGCTCTGAAGACTAAGATGATAACTCAACAATTGTCAAACAACCAAAGTTCTTGATGAGGGACATCCTCACAATGTGTACACCGATGAAGCATTTTGCAGTAACTCAAGAAGCAAGGCTCCTTCCCTACCATCACGACCTTGACACAGTTGCTGAAAACATTGCTCTTGAGAAGACCAGAAAGAGGCACCGAGCCAAAATATCTGATTTTTTCATGCCAAACTGTTGATTTGTACTTTGAACAATGTTTAGTGTTGAAAAAACAATAATTATCTGTACAATTACAAAAGATGAAAGGCATAATAGAGATAAAGTGACAGACGTGTGTAAATGGCAGCCATGTTGGAAAATGATCTTCTCTATCTAATCTGGCACCCTGTTTAAACTGGTGTTATATTTCTGTCCTGCAGGGTGCCAGTAAAGACAGGATGAACTAAACATCATCTAAATCATATTTTTATCAAAACATAGATAAATGTTCATTCCCATTATAAAAAATAAAAGCAAAATAATCATTTAAAGTTTACATTCTGTAGTAAAATGAAAGCACATGGAAATGAAAATCAAATACAGATAAGTATGGTTGTAGCAAACTCAAAGTGACCACAATGTTTCGGTTGTCATAACCACAGTTTGTCTTCAGCATTTCAACTAAAATATGCAGTGAGTTTCTCACCTTGACAAGTTTTGTTGCAAGCATAGTCCCACTGTATTTAAATAAAACTCTACCACAACCTATACACCTGCCTTGTGTATACCTTCCCATATGTTCTTACACAAGAAGCCAAGGCAGAAGTATCTTGCATCTGGCCCATAGAGTCCTAGCTGACCCTGATGACACATGTAGCTCTGTATCTTGATCTGTTTCTTGTTGTAACGCTGCTGCATGGACGTGGAAAACATGGCGTAGATGACCTGCTGGTCACTATTGGACAGACCATCCTTCAGCAAGGTCTCCACAGTCCACTTGTACTGCTGGACAAAACCTTGAAGAGTCTCGTTGATACCAAGAACCATGCCACCTGACACCCACACTAAGTTACTTCTCAACACAGCCTTGGGGTCAATATTGGGGTCATGAGGCCATGCTTGCGAAAGGCCAACCTTCTCAGTGTTGAATTTCTTTGGGGGTAGAAGTTTAAAAAACGTTGTTCCCGATTTGTCCAAGTTTCGAAAATAGCCAATGTCTAGCCAAGCAAATGCTGGTGTTCTAAACACATCCATATCCATTGCCATTTGAAGGAATTCATACTTGGCATGCATCGCGCATGTGTATTCAGAATTTACAGTGTTCGGATAGTGCTTTGGATAGTTATTCTTCGAATATATTTCTTTAATTTTTTCAATAAGGCCATAAGACCACATCTCATTTCTGTTAAACTTGATAATCTTTGTATGAGAGGCTGGCAAGCAAGACCGAACCTTTCTAAAATAGGCTATGGCGTCATCATCTTCCATGAAAGCTATGACAGGGTTTGTCATCTTTCCCAGAGGCCGCATCCACTGTTTGTATTTAAATGGGGTGTGATAAGCGCCAAACTCTTGTCCCTTCTTATACACGCCCAGGTTGACGTAAGCCGTTACTATGGTAATCTCGTCAGGCTCCTTCCTTAACATATAGTCCGGCACCTCCTCATACCGACACCACTCCTCCTGGGGGGAAAAGAAATGTTCCTCTCTATAAGGGAGTGACGTTTTATGCCACTTTTAGGAATATTCAAGTAATGTCACAACAGGGGTCACCAGATATGGGCTTTACAAATAGTACCAATGTGGGAATTGAACCTGGGTCTTCAGCGTGATGAGTAAACACATTAACCAATAGGCTACCCCACAACCTGGAGCACAGCTTAATATATAACCTCAGTCTGAACCTAACAATACTATTTTGTAAGGCTGGCAATCAACTGTGATAACTGAGACTGAAAATGGCCAATCAAAAAATATCAGAGAATGAACTACCAAAAAACATTAAAAGTCACCATGTTTCCACCTTGGTGGTGAGTGGTCACACATTTATGCTTGGGGCATAAATACAAACAGCATTAGTAGTGGCACAGCTCATGAATCAAGAACTCATTTCAGTTACTGTATATAAATTAAAATTTTACCTCATCAAAAGTGTTGAAGACATTTTAGGACACAATTTTTATCCCACTCGTTTGTTATTCTTCACAATGTTTCTGATTATTGATCCTTTAAAGAGCCCAGTAGTTCTATTTCGTTATACTTTGTAGTCATACAACAAGTTTAGATTGTATGGTACCAATTCAAACTAATTATCGATATCTGAAGGGTATTCTACCAGAGGTTTAGGTTGTTTGGTACTGATTCTAACCCATTTGCTCAGATTGTTTGGTACCAATTCTAACCCATTCTCAATATCCGAAAGGTCTATGTTCCGAAAAATTTCCACAATACCCTGGATGCATCTACAGCTCACTCCAATAATTTTATTACCTCCCTTGACTGGCTTTTCATCCAATCAGGTGTCTATGCTGGGATGCTGAGTACCAATCACAGCTCACTTTCGCTTTTAAAATTATCTTACCAATTAAACTTGGCAACACAAATGATGCAAAGGTACTCTAAAAGAGATAGAATGAGTTCTTGCATGTGATTTTTTTAAGTTTCAGACTTGTATGTTTTCCAAAAGAATCTGTGAACAAACTTTTGCGGCTGTGACTGCTATCTTTGTTGACACTAGCAAGCTAAATTGTAACAGCAGCCCACAGTTGATTGGATACTGTGAAAATGAGGGGTGACACGGTACACTCCCACCATGGTATGGTATGTATTGCGATACAAGGCCTTCTGTTCAGTCCATTTTGGTTCGGTATATGAGATATGATGACAATGCAGAAAATTTATACAAACCTGTAGAGGTTATGAATTCTTTGAAGAATGTCCTCCTTGGGGTACATATATAGCATTAAAATGTCCATTTTAAAATGCCTACGACAGTTGTAACAATATTGAATAAATATTTGACAAAACAAAAACTCGTTTTTGTCTTGTGAGACCACCCCTACAGGGCCTCTACCTGGGCCCCTTAACAGCCAAGAGCAGGTAACTCCCACCACGAACCTCGCACCTCACTTTTCACGCTGAACTCGTCAGACAGAATGTGGGGAGGTGGGTGGCCGTACCCCAAGGAGGACATTCTTCAAAGAATTCATAACCTCTACAGGTTTGTATAATTCTTTTTAAGAAGAAGTCCTCCTTGTGGTACATATATAGCATAAAACAGACTCCCAACGAACGTGAGTCGGGAGAGGCATCCTGTGTTTGCTAACGTATACCCTTCACACAATCTCATACACTACCGAAGCTGCGAGAGATAAAAAGAAACACTTACCCAAACACCGAGACCGCTGATGTCAATCAGGCGGGGGCGGGGCAAATGTGGGGTATAGCCAATCAACGGCCGAGCTCAGGAGTGATGGACATTAGTCCACGCCCCAAACTCTACACTGTATGTTATATTCCCCAAACCAGTGAACAGTGCTGGGAACAACAGTGCATAATAAACAATAGCGTATATCGACGCTATAAGAAAGTGCCATTGTCTTCTATTTGGTTCTTTTTTTTTTTGATATCTATATATATATACATATATATATAAACCACCACCAGTATAAAATCTACCACCATAATGAATTTACTGACCCATCACCAGAGGCAAAAATGAACATGATCTCAATGTCATTAGCTCATTCAGCTAGGGAGGGTCACGACCCTGCCCACTGGAGAGAACTGTCTGACCAAACCAAGCACGCTTCCTCGAGTGTTTGTCCAACTGATAGTGACAGATGAACGTGCTCGGCCGGCTCCAAATAGCTGCTGTGCAGATCTCCTCAATGGGCAGTGCCGCTGCATAAGCTTGTGATGTAGCCACTGCCCTAACCGAATGAGCTTTTAGCCCTTGGGGTATAGTTAACCCCTTATGGGTGTAAGCTACACAAATGGCAGAGACAAGCCACCTAGAAATGGTTTGCTTGTTCGCCGGCAGACCAGCTCTCCCCCCGCCATAACAGCAAAACAACTGTTTATCCTTCCGGATATCAGCAGTTCGTTTGATATAAGCTCTGCGAGTTTTACAGACATCTAAGACGTGAGCACGTCGAAGAGAGGTACCGGACGAGGGAGGCTGTATGAGCCTAGGTAGCTCGATAGGTGCTGTAACATGAAAAGCACCTGCGATCTTACGACGGTAAGAATCCGGCAACCTAATACTGACCCTGTCTTTATGAAAGACGGTCAGAGCAGGACTTGCTGACACAGCGTGAATGTTGCCAACCCGCCTGCCGGATGTTACTGTCACAAGAAAGGCAGCCTTCCAAGTTAACAGCTGGAGAGAAAGAGATGATAGCTCGTAAAAAAGAGGACCAGAGAGCCAATCAAGAACGATTGACAAGTCCCATGGGGGATTAATCCGCCGGACAGTCGGACGGATCCTATCCACGCCTGCTAGAAAGCACTGCACAAGAGGGTGCCATTTCCCTAGGAATACCGACAGAGGTCGTCCCAAGTGACCGGCTACCAAAGTTGCCAACGACACCGGCTCACTCACTAAGGGTGTCCCCACACCAATACCAGAGGTTTGGCTGGGGACCCATTGGGACGCCATATTAGGAGCCAGAACCCCTTCCAGACGGACGCCGATCTCCTGACGGAGACCAGACATCGTGTCCGAAATGAGCGTGTGGACTGAAGCCATTTGCTGCTGTAAAAGACTGGTTAATACATCAAAGGTTAAGGGTTGTGAAGGTTGAGAAGGAGGTGTACTGGACGAAGTGGAAGCCACCCCCTGGGGGGGATGGGACGACTGTACATTTCGCTGATTTGGAAGATTCCCCCCCTGCCGAGGAAGAACCCTTCTTTTCATCCCCTTTTGCCTTTTTAGAAGGTGGCTCCTGGGCCCAAATGTCACCCCCAGCCTGAATCAAAGACCGATAAAACATGAGGTCTGCATGTCTAGTCTTTATGGCCCTGGGTGAAAAACCCTGACAAATATCGCACCCCTGGTCATCATGTGCGTCCTTAGCGAGGCACCTGAGGCAAGACGTGTGCGAATCTTAGGGGGGCAGCATGGCGCTGCATGTTGAGCATCCTTTAAACTGGAAAAAACAGAACCAAGCTATGATAGTAGCAAGGGCCGTAAATCCACCAAGCACACATAATTTTACAGAAAAATTAAAACGCATGGGCGATATTTAATCTGTAAAAAATAAAAACTATTATACGTATCTGTACGAATAGTCCAATGCGCCCAAGTAGAGAAGCCATAAAGGATACTATACCACACTAAAACAATGCAATGCAAGCAAAGGAATACTCCTTTATCACCCCATAGCAATAGAATCCACGCCTAATAATTAACAAGGCTGGAAACATTAACCATGTGGAACGTGCCGACTGCCATCTTGCCAGCCACATGGCTGAAAGACGCAGACACCACGTAAAGTTACAACATTTCATGAATGAAAAGGTCTAACCTATGAATTCCTAATAGCGCCCGTGTGTAAAAAAGGAACCATACATACAGAGTTGGATGTCTTCTCACTCATAACTAGCCGTAAGCTTGACAGTACTTGAGAGTTGTCTGTGGACGTCTGTCTCGTATGACGACAGTATGAAAAGTGAGGTGCGAGGTTCGCGGCGGGAGTTAACTGCTCTTGGCTGTTAAGGGGCCCAGGTAGGGGCCCTGTAGGGGTGGTCTCACAAGACAAAAATGAGTTTTGTTTTGTCAAATATTTATTCAATATTGTTACAACAGTCGTAGGCATTTTAAAATGGACATTTTAATGCTATATATGTACCCCAAGGAGGACTTCTTCTGAAAAAGAATGACAAGTGCCAAACTAAACCTTACACTATTTACAAAAATGGAAACCTTAATCATAAGCTTTGGTATTTTGAATGAACAAAACTGTCACTACATAAATTATATTAAATATATTAAACATATTAACACAACCCATAAGAACTGGATAGCAAATGGCAAATGATCCTCAAACATGTCAAGATTAACTGCAGGTTTGACAAAAGACAAGGGATGTTCATATTTTTTTTCCAAAACACAAGCCTCATGAGACTTGTTACGGTTTCACTGGACAAACTTACCCTTTCACAGTTAACAATATTGTTATACATACTACAAACAAAATGTATGGGAACACCCTCAAATTTGAAAGCCACACATATACTGAAACATGGTGAGGTCATTTGTACTCAGGCAAACTTTTTGTGTGCGTAATGGGCACTTTGAACGACATGTTAGAACTTGCAGTGATGTATGATGAATATTGAGTCAATATTTGCTGAGTTTGAGTGAAATGAAACAGTGTCAAAAACAGCAAAAAACACGGGTGCTGAGGCACACCCAGCACCATGTTTGAGTCACAGCCCCAAACACAACACACTAGTACATGTGGAAGACAGACTTCTCATTAGTGCTTTTTATATATCAGATCATTTATAGCATTTATTCTAAAGTCTAACAATTATACTAGCTGTATTTGCGTAAACCAAATGTGAATTTTATACCTACGACATGTAACAACTCATCCTTTATGCAAATGATATGTTTGCATAATGTACGCAGTTACAGAAGGTACTTCCTTGGCAACTGTCTAGGAATGCATAGATTTGGACATGATTTCATTTCTAGACATTTAAGAAAAGCTGTAAAAAGTTTTTCTAAATGATGGTATGAAAACCAAAATTTTTTTTTATTCCATGATGGTATACCAAAACGAAGGACAAATAAGAATAATACTACGGCATACTGTTTCACCCCTACAAAGGGAGGCTGTAGATGCATCCATGGTATGGTAGCGATTTATCAGAATATATACACTGGATGATTCTAATGCAGAAGCTCAGAAATATGTTAGATTCTTTGGTGCCAAGTCTAACCCAGAAGTTTAGAACTTTCAATCCATGTTAGCTACACATAAAGCAGTCACAGAAGCGCTAAACCTTACTTGAGGCTTAGAAATGGTCACTTACAACATAAGGGTCTCCGTACATAAATCCTTTCGATTCCAAGATGCGATCTGAAAAGACAAATGTTTAAAAGGCAACGGGTCATAAATAGCCTAATATAACTTCGTTTAAAGAATAAAGTCTCATCCTTTCAAGTCGAAATGTTGAATTGAAATTCCAGGATGTTTGTGTTTTGTTTGTTTTCTAGTGCTTCCTGTGGTATGAATCTCTTCCATATTTCCCTATGGAATGTTATGTCATGTTAGGCCTGTCATGTCCATAGCTGCAAGGGTCAAAAGAGGGTTTTAGAACCCCCATTGTATATACTACTACAGTATTTGTTTCAAAATTAGTCCTTCATTCAAAGTCTGAACAAAGGCTGATTCAGCTCTGAGTTTGTTTGTTTGTTCCTTAATGCTGATGTCAGCAATATTTCAGCTATATGGCAGCAGTCTGGAAATAATCACACCTGGACCAGACAATCCAGTGATCAACAGCATGAGCATCAATATGCGCAGTTGGGAACTGATGACAGGAGTCAACCAAGCCAGCAAGCCTGGGTTACGACAAGCATGGGTTACTGAACATCAATTCTAACCCGTGCTTTCATGGGTATAGTTTGAGTAGTACATACTGAAACAATCACGATATTATGAATCAAACAATACCACTACATCATACTCACAGACAGTGTAGATAACTGCTAGGCCAATGACGACAACAGCAGCTCGAAGATACTTTTTTGGCCTGAGTCTGATGAACAATCGAACAATGCGGATCAGCTGCTGAAGGAAATTCATGGCTGACTGAAGACAGCTGCCGGAGGATTGTTCCGTGTTTGACCTGAAGTTCCAGTCATCTGCAGAAGAACTGTGGGCTGATCTTCTGTAATAAAAGTCAGGTGCCAGGTCTGTTATTTCACTGTGTGCCAACCATATATCGTGAAGTGTGTGAGTGTTTATGGTTTGATATTGGGGGGGGGAGTTAATCGACTGGTAGAATGCAGTTTACCAGGCACAGCACCAGCAGCTGTATAGTATTGCACCAGCTTCATAGTATATCAGTCACAGTATCGATACACATGAGTAAAATCATTCAATGAGATGACAATAAGGATATAACTGACCAGCTCTTTTGACCCTCAAATAACTGCCTCTGGCAGGATGCATATGTAGTTATGTCCTTGTTGAAACATTTGTCCCATAACACATGTAAAATAAACAGATGTGCTGTTTTATCATTGGACAACTAGCTTTATGGAGTCAAGCCCCTCTGCATAATGTTTATGCATAAGTGCAATTCTCGAATCATATGAATCTTGTTTGCATTCAGTATAAATATAGGAAGGCCCATCTTCATAAATATGTGGGGGATTCAACTGCAAGTTTATACAATATATAATAATTCAGTATTGTGTCACTTCATGAATTCTGTAATGTGTGCACTTTAGTTCAGATACTAATTCCTATCAAGGTGAAGATTTTATTTACACATACAGAAAACCATTATCTTTTATGTGTATATTTCGTACATCGTTACCAGTATGCACAATACATGATAGCTTGAGTTGAGAAAGCCAAAACACAGCATACTGATTGATCAACGATATAACCAATAATTAGTCTTGAACAGTTGAGATACCGAAACTTCTACTCAGGCAATTTGATGACGCCCTATAAAGTGACACTTTGTTTTATATATATGGAATAGTTTTAAGGAATATATAGCATACATTTTGCATATGTATTTCTGTATAGTCATAGATGTTTTGTGCATGAAATCTATATGACACAAAATGCCAAACTATGAATGTGCTCTCTGTTAGTCACAGCCTAGCGTAGCATAATAGTGCTTTCCTGAAAATAATCTGTGTACACCAGGTATGTATCGGCAAAATCATGATTTCGTCTATACGGTTATAACGTATGTAAGTAAATTCTTCTTTACAGTATGTTACTGTCATAGATGTTATGAAATATTAATGCTCACACAATGATATGAGGGAGACTTTGTTTAGGTATGTCTCATCTCTAAAAGTTACATACAAAGAATCAGTCATGCATATATTTCGTAAAATATACATGCATAAGCCGCGAAAGGTATATTTGGGAAACTTGCTATAACATTACATGAACGCGGATATACATTATATGTATTCAAACTTGTTTTCGTTCAACACATATTTTTACGACACAATTAAACAATCCGGACTTATTGGAACCACTAGACCGTTTCCTGTCACCCCCGAAAGCTGCCAGGGAAATCAGGCGTGATTAGCGATACGTAGTCTCGGATAAGCGAGTCGGACAATCAGCGAAGGGTTCCAGGTGTTGAGTAATGAAGTGACTCTCGGGTTTAATGAGTTACGTGTCCGAATGTAACTGGCACGGATTTCTACTTTCTGCTCCTCGGCGTCGTTGGAAAGAAGTTTGTATTTATCGCAGGCACCTGTTCCTAGTGACAGTAAGCTTAACTGCCAGTAATTCCCCAGCACTACATTTCGTATTTTACAACTAATAGTAGTATCGGTACGTAAGACACATCCACCAATAAGCCCCCAGATCTACTTTTAAATATACCACTCGTTCCACGCACCTGCGCCAGGCAAAACCGGACATGTTTGACTCAGTTACCTCCCCTGAAATACATTAAGGGGGCATAACCCTTTCAGGGTTATCGCAAAAAGGTAACTCAAAGCCATCATCTGTCCGCAAAGCAAGTTCGAATCAAGATAACAAAACAGACACGTTAAATAAATATCATATACATCTTTTAAGAAGTCATTATTTTTCTAACATGTTTATTAGAGTATGATATGTCTTATTTCCAATTCCAGTGTTTATGTTTGTTTATGATAAATACTGATACATTGTATATATGTGCTTCAATATTTTACATACATCTAGGCTTGTAATGATTTTGCTAATCTAGCCTATAATGTTTTGGGCACAGATTTTGCCTGTATTGAAGAAACAAAAAGTTTTCTCAATCATTATTTAAATTGCATGAATAACAGATTCAAGTTGTTTAATCTACTCTTGAATGTATTTAACATTTTTGTGTTATTTCATATCTTTTAATGGTGTAGTTTCTGTTACTGGGTATTGTGTTGTTTCCCTGTTATTCCATTGCTGGTTGTTGTGTTGTTTCCTTGTTATTCCATTGCTGGGTATTGTGTTGTTTCCCTGTTATTCCAATGTTGGGTACTGTGTTGTTTCCCAGTTATTCCATTGCTGGATCTTGTATTGTTTGCTTGTTATTTCATTGCTGGTTATTTTGTTGTTTCCTTGTTATTCCATTGCTGGGTATTGTGTTGTTTCCCTGTTATTCCAATGTTGGGTATTGTGTTGTTTCCCAGTTATTCCATTGATGGATCTTGTATTGTTTGCTTGTTATTTAATTGCTGGTTATTTTGTTGTTTCTTTGTTATTCCATTGCTGGTTATTGTAGTGTTTCCTTGTGTAATTCCAAAGTGTCACTTCATAACTGGTTATGATTTTGTTTATGCATTATACCATTACTGGTTATTGTGTTCTGAATGCATTAAACCATGACTGGTTATGGTGTTGATCATGCATCATACCATTACTAGTCATGATGTTCTTGATGTATTATACCATTACTGGTTATGGTGTTGTTTAAGTATTTTACCATTACTGGTTATAATGATGTTTTTGTGTTATAGCATCACTGGTTATGGTGTTTGTGGATGATATCATTACTGGTTATAACGATGTTGTTGTGTTATACCATTATTTGTTATGGTGTTGTTTGTGTGTTATAACATCACTGGTTATGGTGTTTGTGGATGATATCATTACTGGTTACGATGTTGTTTTTGTGTTATAGCATCACTGGTTATGGTGTTTGTGGATGATATCATTACTGGTTATAACGATGTTGTTGTGTTATACCATTATTTGTTATGGTGTTGTTTATGTGTTATAGCATCACTGGTTATGGTGTTTGTGGACGATATCATGAGTGGTTACGATGTTGTTGTTGTGTTACACCATTACCCTGATTACTGGTTATAGTGTTGTTTACGTAGTATACCTTTACTGGTTATGATGCTGTTTACGTGCCACACCATTGCTTGCAGTGATGTTGCTACAGCATTATTCTATGACTAGCTACCACATTCCTGTTACATCATGACACTCTCATGTCAATATCAGTATAACCGATGCTCCTGGTGTTATTGTGACTGATGAGTGCATCCACATCTGCCAGACAAGTGCTAGTCTTAGTGGTCTACCTTGGTTCCACAGCATAGCAGACACATCCATGTCAACAATGGCATCAAACCAAGGTCTGAGGTTTGTCAGTCCAAAACCCCAACAGCTGTGCTACCCCATTACAATCATAAGGGGCACAAGCAGTCAGTCCACTAACCTTAGAGGCCACTGTGCAGAGTTGTGTCCCTTTGGTAGTTAGACACCTATGATTCTAGTTTCAAATCACAGTTTGTCAAATAACCTTTTAAGGTTCATCAGCATCACCAAAATGTCAAACGTCCCATGCACCTTGATATAATTGCCACTTTGCCTACAAAGGTACTGTAAAACCAACTCACTCACTCACTCCAGCCACTTTGCCTACAAAGGTACTGTAAAACCAACTCACTCACTCACTCCAGCCACTTTGCCTACAAAGGTACTGTAAAACCAACTCATTCACTCACTCACTCCAGCCAATTCCATAAAGAAGACAACTCATCTGATACAGCTTGAGTGATATTTATTGCTAGGTAAATTAATATAATATAAAAGGTTCCTACTGGGGAATCACATTAACATGTCATTTGCCAACCTTATTCAAACCACACACATATACCTTCCAAGAAAAAAAGTTTTCTCAGCATTCACTAAAAATGGACAAATAAGTTCATTAAACACATTGATCTAAAGAAAACCCACAACTTAAAGTATCCACATAACATTGTAATGTTTGACCGTATGTTCAACTTTTCGAAAGTAATGTTATATATGAAATGTAATAAATATCCTATATTATTTACCAACTAAAACATTTAATATACCATTCCTTTGTCTTAAAAACCTGATTGTTTTAATTTAGCAGTCACTTGAAAACATTTAAATCAGAACGTGAACAGGCCAATGTTAATTGAAGGGGGACAACTCTGGTTTACAGCTTTACCTGTGTAAAAACATGTTAAACTTGTACATGTTTACTGACTCACAGATAATGTCAACCATTATGTCTAATTCCCTTTGATCTGATTTGAATTTTCTTACTTTCAATCTATCTGGGAAATAACTTAATCAAGAATAATTTCCTCCTTCTTCTGAATAAAACCAAGAAGGAAAAACAAACTTTAATAAAGTATCCCACACAGAATCAAAAGTAAATGTAAAATATCTGAGATACATGTCATAATAACTTTTGAAGTAATATGAAGTATTCAATTTCTTCAAACAAACATCTTTTAAAGACATAATTTGAACAAAAATAAATGAAGGATAGGGTCACCTCTGTTTTGAAACATTTTTCAGCTGCAACATCACTGTAACAAATATGATGCTATTATAAGAAATATATATCATCAGTATGGTTATCTGAAGTATAATATATCATCGGGCGAAGTATAGTATAAGTATAATATATCATCGGGCGATTCTATGAAGTAAGTGCAGTCTGCTCAATGTTACAAAACACAGAATGAAGCAAAAAATGATTCAAAATGATGTAATTATCATTTTGTTTTAAATATTTATGCACATAATATTATGTCAGATCAGCTGACAAATAAAACCAAATAAATATGAAAAATCACCACTCATTTGTAAATCAGTCAATCTCTGGGACCAGTCATTAAAGACAATCAGTGGGGTGGAGCAACGTCCCTACTATCCCCTCACTTTCACTCATTAGGTCTTTTAGTCTTCATCAAACACATCATATCCACCATTCCTACGAAAAATGACTGGTCCTTTTCCCACACCTGACTACATGTCCTGTTGCAATTGTAAAGACAGGTAAATATTGATTGAAAATTGTAATATGTCATTTCTAATAAAGAAAACAAAACAAATGTCACCCACTGATTTACCTTGTGGGAACTGACAAACTGTCTGTATGAAAAGGGGGATAATATAGATACACATGTGCTAGTTTGTATTCAAAGACAGTCACAATTTTAATCAAGGGACTAATGTGATATGAACGGTATCACCAGTAACAAAGAAGTGTAAATTAAATTTTGATTTTTGTTTCATTGAAAAATTCTCAAGATAAAAAAGGGCTGCACATACTTCACACTGTGATTAATAATCAAATGATTATATTCATTCACTGCAATACGTACAACCTTTTACTGTATTATTGATGTAGGTTTCATTTGCAGCTTGGAATTGGAGACATACATAGTATATCTATAAAACATAAAACACTGTATATTTTTAGCATTTCTATCATTACACATATGCTAAATATCTATTTTTCAGAATACAGATAACATTTTTCGATGGATTTGGTCACTGACAGCATATCTGTGTGTGGCACATAAGTGGTGTGGCGCGAGGTGGATGTGCATAACAGGATCGCAACAACAAATACTGAAACAGGGACACAGGGCACTAAAGCAATACCAGGCATATACTTTTCCTTAATTGTGGAAGAAAGTCATTAACTGAACTCAGAACACTGAAAACTAAGTCCCTTTCACATATTAAAAAATATTGTATCAGAAACCATTCCATGGTAATTTTTCATACAAATGAGTCACATCATATAATGAAACTGATACATTCATTTCGTTTTCTTAGGATATGTGATAAGCTTTCCCATAGTTTTCCTGTGGTACTGAAAAAGTGTCAATAGAACAGTCATGAATATTAACTCATAAAATTAAATGTAGTTTTAATTACAATGTTGCTATATAGGATTTGTTGAGATTTGAGAAAAAAACAAACCTACATACTTACAGAGATGCTGATTATGATGTCAAAAGTTCAATACAAATTACATTGACTGATCCCTTACTACATAAGCTTTTCCTCAAAACTATCTTCATATTTTTAAAACAAATCAAATGAAATTGTATATTGGTATCTTTCTATCAATATGGAAACCAAACCATTTATATAGTAGATGGCATTCAGTTGCTAAAGTATGATATATGTTAAGAATTATTTCCATTTTTTGTATCTGATAATCCATTCACATTCACTCATTATTCAGACTTTAACAACAGTGAATACATGAACACTACAACATTATTTCATAGGTGAATATCAGATAAAAATGTGTAAAATGTAAAAGTAAGAAATGCTGTTTTAACAATATTAAACACACATTTTTTTCTACATGTCACAGTGACTAATTGAAATTTGTGCCAGCACAAACACCAATAACTGTTATACAGACATTTCGATCTGTTAATGTGATGAAGCTAACATAGCTAACAAATAATAGTACATATTGAACAGAGTGATGTTTTCCACACAACTAATAATATTCCTTCATCATCGAGCCATATTTGATTCTTTGCTCCATCATTATCGTGGTAAGTAACACCTGTATCATTTAAAATATAACTAATGAGAATATTTTTCTATTTAATAGTATGTGTAGATCATTATTGTAATTATGTTACCTAATGAAGTTATATTATTTATTGTGAACAGTTGATAAACAGCAGCATCCTGGACTTAATATTTTTCACACTTGAACATCCAGTTTTGAAATCTGATTACTTCACTGATGGATAAAATTCACTCTGGAAGTAATCATATTCATGAAAACAGTTTATGTTCTCCTCAGGCATATAAAAATGATTTAATCTGACCATAGTGTTTTCTATATATCAAATTATGTATTTTTGCAGACCTAAATACTTCCTTGTTTTGAGTTCCCTGATTTGACCTGGTATGGAGCGTATTGATGGGAATTTCTGTTCATTGTATGATTTGTTTTTTAGTTTTTATGAGGAATACATCACTCAAGGTCTGGTTCTAGAGTATGACATCCCTCAAGGTCTGCTTCTAGAGTCTGACATACAGCTAATATGTCATAAATAGCACTGATAAACATCAATATATACAAGAATTGATCAAAAGTACACATCCATACAGACTGACATGAAGTCTTCGAGTTATCAACAAATCGACATGTGTATAACCATATATAATCAGAGAGCTAGCAGTCATGTAACATACCCTCTGTAAAGCAGGTGAGGTACACCATCACAGAACAACAAAGAAACAGTGAAAACAAGAAATCTCCATACCATGCAGAAAGTGATGAGAAAACGAGTCAATGTACAAAGGTATGTCAATATATGAACTACACTGATCTAATCCTACACAGTGATAACAGGGTACAGCCTCTTTGTGAGGCGTGTCACCAGACTATGTGACAAACAGGCCTGTGACATCACTTCCTGTTACATGACATACACCGAGATGCGGAATCCAGCAGCAGATTCTCAGCCTTTTTGTCAGCCACGCATCCATAGCCATCCCATAATCCACCTGGCAGTTAACTTCCTGTCAGATCCGTCAAGACATTTGAACCAATCAATGGAGAGTCTCTTTCTACCATTTACGATACGTTCCCATTATGGCTCATGACCTTGAAGGTCAAGCCAAACAAAGGCTCAAGGGCCATCCAACAATGCCGCCAAGCATTTGACCTTAATTTGGGTAAAGGTCAACCAAATTTGAAACCGACCAATCAACTCCAAGCTTTCAGACTGCAACAGTCTCCTGCTCCAAGTTTGGGTTTCGGTACGTGGAAGACTCCATGTTATCTGGGATGTCCATCTTATTTGTGTCCGAATGGCCAGCTGAGGGAGTCGGAACATTGTCTCTAGCATTGCCCGCTGCATGGTGGCAGTATGTCGATGCATCCTCACTGAGTGACCGGCTATTTGTCCATTGGTAAGGAGCCTTCATTTCACGTCTGGCCTTGCGTCGCAGACGTTTCTCTTCCATCATCATCTGCAGCTGCCGGACCTTCCCACGAAGAGCATTGTCTTCAGACTTGCCATGACTCACGGAGCTAGACATAGCTAAAACAAGAGAAATGTACATCTTAGCTGATAATCACAAACTTTATGTTGAACTGCACAGTAGAGTCGAAATTGTCACAGAATAAAGAAAGAGTTTGGTTGAAAATTCTTAATATTCTCAAAAAGACAAATAAGAACATGATCACAGTTTCTATTAAGTACATAATACTGGCAACCTTGGCCAGCTGTCTGAAATAATTGACTCATGATAGAATCTAATCAAAAGCAATTTTATAAAAAACATCTAAGTTTTATCAAAACAATGGGACCCACAGTGAACTTGACCTACCTGTGGGTTCTCTGTGGTAGTGCCGCCTAGGAGTAGGATGTTGAACTAAAAACGGGCGGCAGGTATGAAGGTGTGGTGAAGCTCCTAACAGATCATTCAATATATGTACAATAGTTGCAATATCTTTCCTAGGTCGACCTTCAACATCTTGTAAAGTTGGATCAAGTGTTCCTGAAAGATAAAACACAAATCATCAGCCCTGATTATTATCACACAAAATGAGACATTGAAAAATTTATACCTTAACATGACATAAATGAAGGAAAAGCATGTAATGATATAAGCAGAAAGAATTTACAACAAAATGTCACTTATATTGACATTCAGAAGTTGCCTATCCATAGAAGTATCCAGCCCTTGTTCATCACACTCAAGTTTTAAGTACCATTAAAAAGAATGAATGAAATAGAATGAATAAGTTTTAATTATGGTATCGTGAAGGGAAAAACATTTCAAAATTTCCCACTTGAATATTGCACAATAATTAGCGGTCCTGTCTGTACTTCCTTGATCCAAAATAACATTCACAGATTTACTTAACTATCAATATAAAACTGAGCACCCACAAGGATCACTGCAAACATATCCTTTAGTGCTCCTGATGAGGTTTTGCTAGCCAGGACCAGAAGACCTGTATAAATTTCTCACACTGGCTATGAATCACAAACAAACTTCAAACATCAATGAATATGAGCATCAGGGGAGATAACTTACCTGAAAACGTTCCCGAGTACACTCCCTGTCCAAGGTGATGCATGCTATCTATCACTGCACCAGGGCTTGAGCAAGGGGGATGCGGGGTGGTGATGGGATTGGAGGGAGTGGGGACTCGGGAGGAGACAGTCACTTGGGCAGACTCACCAACCTGAAAAATATTTGAAATATGATACATTCTTAAAATAATAAAACTTAAATGGCAACACATGAAAGAAAAGGATTCTGCATACTTTTAGTTATCAATATCATAATATGGTAATCCAGTGAGTAACAGTGAGTGTGTGAGTTCAGATTTATGCCATTTTTTGCAATATTCCAGCAATAGCAGGGCTGGGGGACACCAGAAATGGGCTTCATATATTGTACACACATGGGGAATCAAACCCGGGTCTTGGTGGTATGAGCAAATGCTATTACCACCAGGCTACAGCATCACCCCTAGCAAGTAATGAGCATCAGCCAATTCAGCAAGCCTGACCACAGATCCTGTTAACTGCCTCTCAAAACAAGCATGGGCTGCTGAAGATCAATTCTACCTCAGATGGTGTCATATTTTTTCAGTTCATACCTTTGCATGGCCTGTAAGTCGTGTCAGCTCTCGTAACTTCTGTGAAAGATTACGGCTCGCTTCGGCCAGCGAAGCGGGGGTGATGGGAGCTGAGTTAGGGAAGACAGGGTGAGTCGGAGACGTTGGTGGTGTGGACATCGTTGGTGTAGTGTGACCACGTGATCGCCGACTCACACATTGTGATGTCGAAAGTTGAAGCTGAACAAACATCATGTGATCACCCAGTCGCATTGCTAGTAAGAGTGGTGCTCGGCCGGAGAGGAAATCATTTACCTAAAACAAAAAGTTGTTACAAAATATTACATACTATATTATAGAATAATGAGTGAGTTTAGTTTTCGCTACTTTTACCAATATACCTGAAATGGGTTTTATACATTGTACCCATGTGGGGAATCAAACCCATTTGATGAGCGAGATGAGTGAATGCTTTAGACACTTTAAATGCATATGAAAGCTGTTTTAACAATCTAGAGACAATTCACCGCACAATTCATGCTACTCAAAATATGTTAAGGCACCTCAACTAGGATGACAGATAAGTTATAACATATAAACAAAATTAGCACTTCCTTGATTTCTTTTGAGACATATATACAATAACTGTTTTTCTAGCCAGCTCGGTTTATTTCACCTCAAATATGAGAAGAAAGAATAACTGATAGCCTTATGATCTATTTAACCAGATGAAGAAGTTCCACTTACTTGTGACTCAGTCAGATTTTCCAGTGCTTGCATGACTCCATTTTCTGGCCTTTGAAACTGGAAACAAGAAAGACATGGTTGAATGTAACTTGAAGGAAAATATATCAGTATTTCCCAGTGTTTGAGGCATGAAAACATTCCATGATGTCCCCTATCATTGGATTTTGCTACATGTCCTGTATCAGGAAAGCAACCTTTAACAATGCCATATTGGTAGACTAACAACTAGTATCTGAAACGAACATATTTTACAAAAAAAATAAGCTCACAATAAAAAAACAAAATGTAATGAAAAGGAGCCTTGCAACATTTTCTAAACTTGCCTGGGCGTTTTTGGATATATTTGCTTCAGGTTCTGTATGTCAGACTACTATATTGAAAACCACACAATATAGCTCAAATTTCATGTTTCAGATATCAGTTTTGAAATAATATAGATTTATTATATAAGTGCAAATCATAGTCAATACAGTCACAGGTAATAAATCTATTTGATAAAATATCACATTTTATCAGACTGTATATTGTTTTGAGAATGTGTGTTGAGCAATTGTTTTTTAAGTAGGAATAAGTTATAAATAAGTTTTGTTTTATTCATATGTATTTGTTAATTGTTATATTTTATTTTGTTTAAAAACTATTTTTGACAGGTTTACATAAACTGTCACGTGATCTGCAGGAGCTGAGGTGAGGTGAGGTGAGGTGAGGTGAGGGGAGGTCAGGTCAGGACAGGTGAAGAAAGTAATTAAACACCACATTAAATCTTACTGCACTTAAATAACCATGTGCCAGCTCATATGTGGGCATATGGTAGTGTTTCTTTGTCTGGACTACTGATTGTTTTATAGAGGCAGCCCACAGAGATAATATGCAGCAGTTGAAAATACCACTCTCACACACATTAAACTGACCAAGCCCAACTAGTCGTTGTTTTAATCCCTCAATGTGCTGCCTGGGGAAACAGCAAGTACTATCTTTTTCAATGTACTTTTAAATATATTTTGGTGTGACACTGCCGAGGATCAAACACCTATCTTGACTCTAAATAAGTACTACTTTTTCGGTATGTTTTGCTATAATACTGCTGGGGATCAAACTCAAACCTCTACTCTCCCAGCAGACACTATATGCATAAAGCCATGCAGGTGGTGTGTGATTCAGACCAAGTCTATGTTAGGACTATGGTAAACATCACTGATAAAAGACAGTAGATGCAATAACAGTTCTGCAGAAAAAATGAAAATATAATTATAAATTTATTATAATAAAACCTGTCAAAATAAGATATTAAAAGTGATTGTGAGCAAAGATCTATAAAAGAACTAAAGTCCTTCAAAACAAGAAACTATTTCTTTAAAAAAGTGTTGTTTTAGGTTAATGGCAAAAAGTCACTGTTTCTGGTGTAAACTGGAATAAAATTGATTATTTCTTGCCACCTTCCATATTACATTCAGTTTCACAACCATCCTAAGCCTGATGTTGTGTATGGATGGAATAGAACAGGAAATCAGCACTGGCAAGTGATAATCCCTATTGTTGTGCGGTACACTCACAATACCAGCGAGGCGACAGTTCACAATACCAGCGAGTCGACAGTTCACGTGCAAGGATGCAGCAATACATGTATCGTGTTGTCATCAAGCCTGACATGGATGTGTCAGGGAATATAATCACACGGTCAGCTACAGCGTAACCCTCAATCAACTCTTCAACTCTTTTTCCAACTTTACTTTTAGCCATGAAATTACCGATTAGCCAGTAAATAACACACCACTGTTGCTGTCATTGTCTGTTATTACGAACATATTTAGAAATGTAGGTTTCAGTGAATGTATTTAGTTTACGTTTTTGGTAAACATTCTCATAAAATGTAAGAAAGCATTCTCAGTGAAAAACATGTTTTTATGTATTATTTATGTAGTTACCTATAATTCACTCTTGTTTGTTCACAGTTTATTAAACACACAAAACAACACACATTTACATCCATCCTCGCACACTACATGCAGAATATGTTTACTTTCAGCTGTCAGCAAATGTACATTGAAGTATATTTTTCACCTGTCTGGTAATTTCACTCTGAAACATTCTCACCATGTGCAGCATTCAGCTAGTTTATTCAGATCGACCCCACATAACAAGGTCGCGTCACTACACGTGATAAGTGACACAGATGTGGGTCACATTCCGGCCTTTATATTCCCATATAAGGACTGGAGTTGATGACTCTGTATCACACGCCATTCGTTTACAATAGCCATGTGTTAGTCTATCTGTTATTGATAGTGGGAAATGTACGTCACTGCCACACAGCTGTGAAATCCAAAAATGATCTGTTTTAGTCTGCTTTGTTCTTACAGCCGGTACAATCAGGGCATGCAGTACACAGAGAAATATACAACACTCTAATCTTGTCAATGTCATTCAATCACTTCTACTGTTTTGAATAGTTATGTGGGATATATTCCATGTGCAGGTTGATATGGATCGCATCAATCACATTAGCTGGAGTGATACAATTATGGGCTTTTTGCCTCCTTTCTGGAGAACTTTGATAATTATTAATTATCATTAATAATGAACATGTATATTCCATTTTGGCAGAAAATTATGAATTAACATTAACAATTAACAATCATATATCATTTGGGGAGATTATTTGATACAATAAAATGAACTTTTGACTATATTTCTAAAGTTTCACATAAATGAATAATTTATCTATATAAAATATAATTATGCAAACATAAAAGATATTGGTTCTGGTTCTGTTTAATTTACTTCACTTGAATGATCAGATCAACATTATTTATGCATGTCTTACAAAATATTTATGTAGAGTCACTGAGATAAGTGACATACATGCAAAATTGTCTATTTCACATCTATTTGTCAATTCCAGACATCACCTGTCAATCAATAGGTTTCACTGACAGGTGTTTCGCACAGCAGGTAATGTACTTTCACAAAGTAAAGGCATTTTCATGTACACAACCTAGAGCTCTGACTTGACAAATCAGTCTGTCTTGCATGTGTTTTCATTTTCCCACATGAAATATACATACGGTACTATTCAAGTGACGATATTTGCATTGTACAATGACTGAGCAGCACTCGGAGTTCATTCAAAGTGTCATCACTGCACTGAACTTTATTGCAAATCTTTACATAGTTTCCATACATAGGTGCTCTGTGATTCATTATTCATGATTATCCTATGTTGTTGGTAAAGATATTTTGAACAACACGGGCATCAGTTTTAGTGAATACCAAGCATCTATGAGGATGAACGAAAGAGTTTGGTTTTATGCTGCTTTTTTAAATATTCCATCAATATCACGATGGAGGACACCAGAAATGGGCTTTACACACTGTACCCATGTAGGGAATCAAACCTGGGTCAGCATGACAAGCAAACGTCTTAACAACTAAGCTTTTCCACTAGCTGTCTATAGTGATGAACAAAGTTGACTTTTTTCATGAGCCTGAAAATGGTTATAATAATAACGTCACAACAGGGTCCCACTGGGGTTTTCAGCATAATGTATACTGCATGCATGCCTCCGCATGTGCATGCACTTATGTACATATGCATGCCTGACTACGCCTGCAGCTGTGTACAATAATGCATACACTGGACCCACCTACACTCACATCTAAGCATGGTATAATAATCAGATGCTACTTTGGAATTCACTAACGATTCTATGTGGAGTTATTAACGTGATTTTCCCCCGTTCTGACATTGTCACAGAAAAAAAATGTGAGAATCATGTGTGTTCACACAGGACTCTAATTACATTCTGTAACGTTCTCAACCTTAAACGACCGATGTTTGTGCTGAAGGCCTCGTCCACTTTCTCATCTGAGATTTTTCATCCATCATTCTGTGCAAGAGAAATAAGTGTCTAACTACTTACAGCGGCTGTTCATTCATGAAATGGCTGACCGCAGTTATGTAAACACTCACCGTCATTCCACTTGCCATATTAGGTAACAGAGTAATCCTGCTCTCTGACACAACTTGGTTGTCAAACAACGTTCCATCCTTCAAAATCCTGCAACAAAAATAGAATTGTAAGCAAATTTTCTTTACTTGAAAAAGAAATATCACTTGTTGAATGTTTTGGAAATTTTAGGATGAAGTATATGCATGAATGGGTTACAATTTGGACATGTTTAAGCTACAATCATAAACATTATCATCATCATCATCATCATCAAATTAATTTCTGTCAATAAAGTCTGTATTCTTGCCCAACTAAAACTGTAAAGGCCTTAAATGGGAAAATCAAACAAACTTGCAAGATCAGTTATCAGTATAAAAAAATCATTGCAAAAAATGTCAATGGAAAAATAAATTTGCAATAATTGACTTCCTCCTGTGCGCCTATTTCCGAGGAATACTACAAGCTGGGACTGGCTGTACCTAATGCTACGGTCAGGATTATATCGAAAACTCAGTGTCACATTGAAACTGCTTCCTTGTAAGTACATGTGCTCCCACTGAAGAGGACATCAAATTTGAAAAGCCTGTATTAATCTGTTACATCACTAACTGCTGTGAGGTCAGTGTTGAGGACCATGATTACGTGTATGCTGATTACAGGGCAGACTGACTTGCCTATGCTTGCTTACATCAGGTATGTGAGTGGAAACATCCTTGCTTCTCACAACAGGACCTAGGATCAAGTTCTAGGAATATAGGAACTCCATAGCTGAAGAGGTCTTAAGAAACCCATTTCAATATAAATAAACATGTGTTTCATAAACCTTCCTAAGGCCAGACCAAATTTATTTCCTGTTTTATGGATCCCCCTGCAATATTTTTTCAAGAATAGAAAAAAAATAAAAATTAATTTTCCCCACTTAAAAAATAAAATCCTAATGTTTTTACTGGCTAAAATTTAAACTCACAAGAAAATACTTTTTAGGTTGTAATTTGACGCATATTCACTTCATACATTGCCAAAAGTAAAATACTTTGAGTATGTAGAAGGAATATTACTTTGATTGGAAATTTTATTTTTATTTTTACAGAGGAGAAAAATCCGTAAAACAAGAAATAAAAATGGTCATTCCTAACTTAGGATGGGATGTCTTCAGAAGGTACTACTAGTCTGAGTTACTTCTAAATGATTTCATAAAGATTTAACACTGTTGATCTTGATTCAAATTTTGTGAAACCTTGATTTTTCTTTGTTAAGTATTACAACACAGGGAGGGGAGCACGCACCTTATATCAATAAATCATCAGTAGTCAAGAATATATTTAATTTCAGTGGGAGACATCTGTTTTTCATAATTTTGCCTACATGTTAAGCTTTTATTGAGTCATCAAATTAATAAAAAGAAATCTCATTTCAATTAATACTGCTACATAAATTAGATGCTACACAACTTTCTCAAAACACACAAAGATTTCATAACTTCTGCAGAAAGACATCTTTCTGCATTAACATGAAGATAAAACTCTCAATGGTGCCATGTAAGGACAAATGATCTCACAAGACTCCAAATCTTCTTAATCTAGCTCTAAAAATAATTCTCTAGAATTTCACCCCAAGGAATTCCAGGGAGAAGTATTCCTGACAATGAGGAAGTTAGTTGTTGTGACTTCTGATTGGCTGACATGGGCATCAATTATTCATGCTCTGTGTAACACCTATGTCACAGTCTGATGATATGACCACTGAATTGCAATCAAGATATACTGATAAGTAAGGCTGTACGGTGCATTCCATGATGGGAAACGGGTACAATAACTTCCTTTGAGAGCTACGTATGTTCGGTCTACTTCACTTGTGTGCCAGGAGTATAAGCTTTATTCATTGAATAAAGTTCCTGTTTGGAGTCAATTTCATGTCAGGATCTTCAGCAGCAACAGCGAGAAAGTATCTCTTAGTTCATCAAATCACCCCGAAAGCAATTTTATCTTTTTTTCATTTTCCATATTATCAGGAAATATTTGACAGTAGGTCTGAGTAACAGTTTATCTGCATTAAAATCATTATGGGCAAATGTCACAGAGAAGGAAGCTTTTTGTAACCCTCATTTCCTCCGGAGTGTGAATTTCCGAGATACATTACCAGGAGAGGAACAAGTCATCATCATCATCATCATCATCATCATCATCATCATCATCATCATCACTCTACTGCCTCAACCTAATTAGTAGCAGAAGCATTGTTACATCAGTCGTCATCACCATCATCAACAAACTGAATCATTTAAGGGAATGTATTAGTCATCCCTATTGTCACAAATATCTTTTTTATATCCATAACATAGTTGAACAGCTCCCATCCTAATGCTCAGCAGCTTACATACATGTCATGCTGTGTGTCATTGTCACCAGCTGGCCTACTTCATAGTGGCCTGGGTTACCATAAACAAATCAATAGCTGTCCTATTAATTACACAAGCTGTGGTGCACACGCCCACACAAGATCATGCTTGAAATGTTACCAACACAATTATTAACACAGCTATGTTCTAATTGTTCTGACCGTGCTTATGACAAAGCAAAGCACACATGATACGACATTAGTGTTGTAAAGTACAACTAACCTGGTACGGCAGAGGCAGGTGGTTGAGGGGTGCAAAGTACCTTCTCATTGGACATTGTTCGATTTTTGTAATTCCCTCCATGTACATGTATATATGTTCCCTTCATGAGTGCAGTCCCATGCTTAACCTTCTACCAACAGCCACCCTGTCATGCTTGGAAAAAACTTTTGAAAGAGCTACTTCCCTTTCCATATTGATGCGCTTCACTTATTGTGCTTAATATTTGTCAATTCATTGCCTGCTGGAAGAAAAACTCTCTTACACAATGTGTCTAATTCTGCAGAAACCAAGTTACAGATACAGAAAAGACACAGATGTTACCATTAATGTGGTACAAAGCATTATCTTCATATCCAATAGTTTGCATAAGCGTCATAAGCACGAACTCTTCACAGCCCTCAAAATAAACACAAAATACATCAAAAAGCAAAAAGAGAGGGCTACTGTCTGCACCGATGTACCTGAATATGTTCTTTAAAATAGACAGAACAAAAACAAATCCTTGTATGAGCTGAATATTTCATATACAATGTATCACAGCTTTGCACTAGAGCTAGATTACTTAGTACACAAAAAACATGCTTACCAAGTTGTATGTACACATACATGGACGTAACCTAGACAAAATAACTTTACCTGCTCACTTTGCATGTGGGTATACATGTTTATATGTGCTGGAATACTGTCAATTTTTAACCCCAAATTTTGATCTGAAATTGCTGCCATGAAACAAACATGAATTACTATGTAAACACCACCGCCCACTAGCTTGTATAATTGATTAGTGGCCTTGGTGACAGCGGTCATCTCCGCCTCCCACTCATATTGACCGAGCATGACCTTTGGTCACCAATGCATCTGCAAACTTCACCGCCCTGTCAACAACCTCAGCTGACCTCCAGTACTTGCATGACGTCTGTACACGGAGTACAGATATATCAGAATGTAATATGGTGTATATCTCCCTATCATCTGTCCATATTAACATAACTATATCGTCAGAGTCTTATAAACAATCTCTTTGCTGCAATGTATTTCTGATTAAATAACCTACAACTATGTGCTTTCTCATTGTTTACATGAGTGTTCACTACTAAATGATAATAAATATTTGTTTCATACTGCATAACTTGTCAATGCAAAGCATGATGGGACTACACAGTCTATGCAGCTATACGTGCACTCATAAGTTAGAACTAATCGGAAAAGTAAAAAGTATTTCAAGAAATAAATACCATTTTCAAGGTAATCCAAAACTTCATAGATCTATGTACTATCATGAAAACTAACAGTGACAATACCTATTGTATTTACAGGTGGCGAAACATAGTATTAACAAAGTTTCAGCTGAAAAGTCTATAACTTCTTGTATGATTCATCAAATTCTAAAAACTATTGCAAAGCAAAGCCCTAGTTCATGGACATGCAGTCTGTCAATACAAATCACAAACAGAGATACAAAACCTCCACCACCCACCTATTCCTATCTAATGCTCACATGACTTTAGTCAGTCAAGTCAAGACTTGACCCCGCTGGAAGGAGCTTTATTTCACACAGTTGTACTGTTGTATTCTTCATGACGTCTGTTTGCCACATATAGTTGTCAAAGAGCCACCTCATGTCCCTAGCCACCCACTCCTTCACAGCAGTCATATGATCGTCACATGTGAACATGACCTTGATTAGAGGCTGACATTTACAGTGCATTTATATGTTTAATACCTGTGAAGGTCTCACCATCAGGGAAGGTGGGCTAGGCCAGTGGATAGTGTGCTGGTCATCACTCAGCTAGGTGGGTTCAAAACCAAATGGGTATAAGGTCAAAGCTATCCATGGTGTAGTTTTGGTTTGAAATATGACCCACAGCAAAAGATATATCAAATAAAATAACAAGTGGTGCTTGACTTCCCTTTCATCAACATAACAGCACCTGGATGCATGCATGCATGTATGCAAGATGAGAACCAGTGCTTTGCTCATTGCTTGTGCCCAAATAAGGAACTGACGTCGAAACTGGGGTTCCTTTCACAAAGCCACCTTCACTAAGGTTAAACTTAATTCCCAGTCTTTAACACTGCACTAAGGCTACTTTAGTGACCTGTGATCACCTTAGTGCTTTGTGAAAGGCAGCCCTGTGTCAGAGAATGACAAGTCTAGAGTAAGAGAGTGAGCATGGTTTTAAGTCCATTTTAGCAATATACCAGTGATATCATGACAGGTGATACCAGAAATGAACTTCACACATTGTGCCCATATACAGAATAAAACCAGAATCTTCACGACGAGCGAACACATAAACCACTAGGCTACCCACCTCCTCCTCCAGTAAAGAAAATAGGCAACTCAGATAGTATTCAGCCCTCATATAATTTTTGTTCTATCTGTAGTTTACCAATTGCCTGTGTTCCACATCATCATTTGCTCTGACAACTAACTGTGCCACGCACAAAAGCAAAACAGTGAACTGAATGATCGAATTAATCACCATCAATTCCCTACACAGCAGTTTCTGATCAACTCAACCAGTGAACACCATTTTCAGCTGCTATGTAATACATGTGTCCTTCATCCCAAACTGAGTGAATCATACTGTGATTAAGAATATAAGTAAGTTAAGGGGCATTTTTTTTATATCTTCACACATCACACTAGGAAA
Source organism: Haliotis asinina (assembly GCF_037392515.1). Lineage (NCBI taxonomy): Eukaryota > Metazoa > Mollusca > Gastropoda > Lepetellida > Haliotidae > Haliotis > Haliotis asinina. The sequence continues at coordinate 28,956,228 of NC_090286.1, read as the reverse complement.
TAATGCATCTCACAAAATTGGTTGCCATCTACATATCCCAACTCTGTTTGAAATGAGCTGATAGAAAAAAACCTGCTGTTTTAGATTCTGATCAAGTATGACAGCAAGCAAAGGGCTGTTTACAGCTTCCTATAATATTCACAGTGCAAAGCCACCATAAGAAATCATTGTCAAACCTTCAATCCAAAATGACACCGCAACAAACTACAGCTGCACTGATTCTTAACCATGCTTCAGAATAAGATATTTCTAAAACTTGAAGTATGTGTTTTTTGCACAAATAACATTATATGAAGAATGTAGCTGAATAACAGACATCTAAGAGGATGAGAAAATATATGGTAATAGGTGCCTAAAAAGCAGTAATATCGGACTGTCTTGATCTGATCCTCAATTATCAACAGGAATAATCAACTGCACTGCTGTTTTTCTATTAATCATCAACTTTATGAACATCACAATCAAATTATCTTTGTGAATAATTCTGATCAGTATGAATAATAATGAGCCTGTTTAAGATATACTACTCAAAACAAGTTCAGGATCAGTTGATTGTTGCCTATAACTACAGATGATCATGGCACAACATTAACTATGAAGCAGTCTGGTGATCCTTTACTTCTTGTGAGTAGTATATATAGCTCTTTTCCCACCTGAGTAGTTCCCACTGAAAGTAGACAAAAGGTGACACATCATCGCTGAATGTTCAATAACAACAATTCACTCATAACCTAACTGTACCAACCTCAAATGTTGAATATTTACTCCATCTTAAAGCTTAAAAATTAGGAGTCTCATATGACCCATGTTTATTGAACACATACATGTACTCATATCGTATCACTATATTTTGCTTACATTCCAATACAAATCTGATCCAACTACTAATCTTGAAATGGTATTTCATAAACAGTTAAAGGAATATGTTATGAATTAATTACTTATTCTGTCAGTTTTTGGAAAGGGGTCACATGGGTGAACATCCAAAATTCATTTCTTTGTTTAGAAATAACCATCAAAGTTCATTTCACATATATTCATATATTCTTAATTGATCAACACAACATAGTTTGACTGTCACAGAAATAATGTTGTGCTTCCAAAGAAACAGTATTGTTATTAGGTATATTCACTGTCTAAGTAGAAAACAATAAGCCTTAATCAGTTACATTTGTGACTTGTAAAAATCTTTCAGTTATTCTCAAAACCCTAACTCACAACACGCATGGTCTTTGCTTCACTAAGGCTTCAATACAATTTCTCAGACTATACACAAAGATAGATCCATACTGACATTTATGTTGAAATCAGGCTCGTGATCATCAATTCCATCTGAAGACTTCCTGGTATTAAGACATAACATAACATTAGTTGTGAGGGTAGCCTACTGTACTGGAACCCAAGAGATTATGCACTGACATGCTAGTTAGATCATAGCATTGGCTAAAATATGAAACGATCTTCCTGATCCCACATAATGATGGGACTACAGTTTTCATTGCTGTCAGTTATTGTAAGTATACTAGTACCTTTCGACATGTGATCCAAATCTTACATGCATCTACCATTATTTTTCCATTCCATAATATAACATTTGAATAAACTGAATTAATATCCAGATCATAATGGCACAGTATTTCATTTAATAATACATAAAACTATAAACATGGAAAGATAGCATTGATTATTTGTGTGCAATGAGTCCCTGCCCCTAAGTCCCTGCCCCTCTCCCCTGGCTTCATGTATCACTAACTGCCTATGATTAGGCCCGACTGTAACCTTCACTTACTAACCTATATACTTTTAGTCTGTATACTTTGTACATTTAAGTCTATCCAATCATCCATGTTTCGTACGACATCAGTTATCAGAACCTGATCTCAAAAACAATTTGAAGAACTGCCATCTTATGAACAAGTTATCACTCACAAGTAAACAGCCAATCCAATTTCAGGAGCTTCCACATTGAAATGATATATGTCTGGCTGCTCAATGTAGGCATATAAGGTGCATATCACAAAGCCATGAGCTCTGACAGGACAGGAGAGACATCTGTAGTTATCACTAGGTCCTGACGTATGTTAAGCTTTACTTCTGTTCCATGTGTGGGCCTCAACTGACATTCAGAGAAAAACATGTTTGTGACAGGATGAATCAAGATCAATTTAAATCATGACAAATTTCAAAACCATTTTTATTTCAAATAATTGTACTTTTTAGTCAGGGAATAAGAAAGTTATTACCTGTTTCCATTTGATTACCACTACCAAGTCATTCAGTACGAGGAAGTTTATTTTAAAACAGCATAAATATGTTATTGATGTGTGTTTCCTTGCATTTCGATGCTGAATTCATACATAAAACATGTAATAACAACGCAAAGTGTAATGAATAATGTTTGGCATTTTTGACAGTTCGAGTTTGTAGAAACGTAGGATGTTAAAGCTTTCAAACGTTGCTTGTCAACAGGCCAGGCATTTGAGGATTTCTTGTACAATACTGCATTAGTGATTGTGCATTTGCTGTGCACTTTTGTTTAACCACACTGGTCAGTTGCGTAAAGTTCTTCTGCTTGCTGTGCTTTTGTTACCCATTACCCTGTTCGGCAAAATTGAGCATTTCACCATTACCACGTTGTGTTGTTGTACAATGTTGTACAAGTTGTTGTGCTTTTGCTTGTTACATTGTTTAACCACACTGTCCTATTGTGCCAAGTTGGTATGCTTTCTCTACCCACTGCCCTGTTGCACAAAATTGAACATCTTAATGGCACTACATCGTTTTGTTGTACAAAGTTGCACTTCTATGCCATTGTGCCAAGTCTCTTTATTTGTTGTGCTGTCAGCACCTCACTGGTCCATTGTTCTCTCAATACCCCACTATCTGTTGTATTGTCAACTTCCCACTGGTCTGTTGCGCTCTCTCTCAACACACTTCTATCTGTTGTACTGTCAACATCCCACTGTTGTGCTGTCAGCACCCCTCTACCTGTTGTGCCAAACTACTGTACTGTTGCCCCACCACGCTGGATCATTACACTTCTGTAATCTAATGTTACCAATAAATGTTAATTGTACAGAATGTACCCCAAAACAACTCTTTGAGACCTTCTCAGCAGTCTTGTGTTGGAACACCGCAGGAGACTATGACTCACCAAAGACCATAAATGTCAATGTACAAGACAGAAATAACAGTAGCACACTAAATACCCATATATTAATATGTCTCAGAAATCATCCTTGCTGAAACCCAGTCCTGAGCCACAGCATAACTTGAAACATATGCCATAGTTTAATCACAGCCCCCGGGCAAAAATATGCTGACATGTATCCCATGATTCTCTGACTAAGTTTGCCATACACATATGCAACCTTGGGTATAACAGTCTATATCTCCTTGTCTGTACCTTATTCCATAACTCAAGCAAGTATCATATTGACTCATTCTGGATGAAAAAAAACATAAAACGCTGTATTTGCATTGCTGAGATGTAAGGTTTGTAGAGTTCTGTTATGAAACAGGTGTTTTCATCACTTGGAAAGGTGTTAGGTGTCCTTCAATGAAGCGAGATCCATCTAGCCTGTCTCCATCCCAATCAAGATTCTCTAATTATATACCTTTTTCATATTTGCCATGTATAGATCGACAAGCTGGAGCCAAAAGCCACAGACAAAAATAGATTATTAAAATGATTCATTTCTTGCTGTCTGTTCTATTCTAATTGATTAAAAAGTAGACAGATACTTCAAAATACAACAAAATCGATCAATTCTTTTAAGCAAATATCTAAAAACAAAAGCAGGAGAAACTCTATCTGATCAAAACACCTCACAATGGAAAATGGTTCTTCAGTTCACAAAGTTAATACAGGAAATGTGATTGTTTTTTTCCTAATCCAAATTATAGATGAAAGTTCATTCAGTGGTCATAATTATCGAAGAGTCATTCCCCTACACTCCTCCCTCCATTATCATATCCCATGATACTATGCTGTGAAGTGCTCACAATGCAAGAATCTACTGTACTCAATGATCCCTAGAACTAAAATAACATAATGACTTTCATTTCCATAACCAAAATCAATCAGGACTTTAGACAAGAACGATATCAAGGATCCTAATATTTCTCACAAGGAAATAATATCTTGAATATTAATTTTTCAGTGAAACACTCATTCCGAGTATTTCTGTTTGAATCTGTGTGGTTTATCTTCAATAACAAATATAAAAGGGAGTTTCATGACTTTTAATGTCAAAAGAATCAAGACGAGTGACAGGACTGACATCAGTGACATTTAGCAAATCTGTTGTCTATGGAAAGGATGATGATGATGATGATGATGATGACAACGACGATGACACAGCATATCTTCACTATTGTTTATAAAGTTGACAAATCAACGACGAGATACTGACAGTACAAAGGTCCCATAACGTGTAGTACATGTCACATCACTGGCCTTGTATACCCAGTCTGTGATGGAACAATCGACCTGTCATCCTTCACATCAGCTGATGAAATGTACATCGCATGATTGGCCCATCAACAACTAAACAGGCAGGTGTGTTGAAAGTCAATGCAATGTACAACTCTACAAGTCTCTCAGTACATTTCAAAAATGAACTAGATTTAATGTAAGAGCGAAAGGGTTGAGCACTTAATGCGTTTCAGGAGCTTTAACAACCTCTGGTTTAGCATGTGGGCGATACGGTGTTTAACATGAAGAAGGCCTCGCCTGCACTAGGTGATCAACCTTAGTCACACTTGAGTGAAGCTCACTGCATGACTAACTGTGATATTTTTACACCTTGTTGAATCATGTTTTTACATTTTTTCTTTGATATGAAATTCATTTCTACTATATTTACAGCTAGACTGGGTCTGGAAAACAAGAGAAGCTGAATCTTCCCCACAATTTATCCATGGATCTTAAATTCCAGCTCCTAGGTTATTGTAACTGTCAGGCTGTTAGGCATTGAAGCTTGATGATTAAGTATGAAAATTGTAATTTTTATTGACATTTTTAACATTTTTCAACAAAATTGTGCCATTTTCAAGTTAGAGCTTTCATACAGAAACATACTGTGACTGTTTAGTTACTCAGTTAGTTTCTGAATCCCCCCACTCCCCAAGAATTCAGTATCCCATTACCATCCGTGTAATGTCCTCAACAGCTTTACAGCAATACAACGCCTATCCTATTTTTTGTTTTGTACATGTAATGTCACAGGCATCTTGAAGTGAAAACAATAAAGTAGTATTGTGAGGGTGGTGAAGGAAAGGTAGAAAGGGTAGGGTCTGGAGAAGGCTGGGGTGGATTGTTCCGAAACTCAACAACAAGAAGTCAGAGTCAGAGATAGGGTCTGAGAAACCATAGTGACTGTTGGAGGAAAAAGGAATAGTATCATGGGGTGACGGGGTTTGAGATACTAGGGGGTGACTTTCAGAGAACCGGGGTGGGGGGGGGAGGGAGATAAAAATATCAAGGGATGACTAGGAGTGAGGCTAGTGGTGACTGTCGGTGAATGGCATGGGTAGGGGAGAGATACACATACATGTATATGGGGAGTATGAGGGTTGTTACTAAGGGGAAACTGTCAGGGAATGAAACCAGGAGATATCAATTTTAAGTGGGTGAGGATGTTGTAAAACTAAGCGATGACTGTCAGTGAATGAAGATGACATACAACATATAGGAGGGAAGTTGTGACAAAGGGTGACTGTCCATGAATGAAATGGGGAGACATAAATTTTAAGGGAGGTGAGGAAGGGTTGATACTTGGGGTCACTGACCAATCAGGAGGGAAGACATAAATAACAAGAGGGGAGAGTATTGCTAGATAGGTGTGACTGACAGAATAAAGGGCAGGGACAGTTTGTTCAGATATATGAAGCGGTTGGGGAGGGAGGGGATGGGTAGAGATAATACATGGTGAGAGAATCTGGTGGGGAGAGGCAGTGTGGAGAGTTATAGTTAGCAGGAGGGAGAGAGTGCTGAGTGAGCAAGATAAGTGAGGGGGAAGGGGTGAGAGCAACAAAAACGATACAAAGGATATGGAGTCTGATGGTAGAGAGAATGAGATACACATGGTGGGGATAAGGGAGCCAGAAAGAGGGAGTGTTAGAACAGATGAGCAAATGAATTTGATCTGGAGGAGACAGAAGAACGTGACTCACTCACACATGAACATGCAATACAGGGGTCTGTTTCACAAAACTCTTGCAAGCCTAAGATCTCGTAACTTTTCTCGTAGTATTTGTACCTGGCATACTGTAACATAGGAGGTGCAAATGCTGTGAGAAAAGTTACGAGATCTTAGGCTTACAAGAGTTTTGTGAAACGGGACCCAGCTTCATTGTCCACACACACACCACACTTGGGGGGTAATAAGGGCAAAAGGTCAGACTGTCTGGTATGCCAAAACCCTCCCCTTCCATGTCTAGCAGTCACATGATTGAGAACCTTATCACATGACATATGTCATATGATCACGAACATAGGACAGTTGATTGCCCTTCCTGGTCTATGGTTCTGCTTTAGCGAGTAACTTTTTAGCAATAGTAGTTTAGCAATATTCCAGCAAAATCATGGTGGAGGTTCTGCTTTAAGTGCATGGCTTCACACTTCACAGTATCCATTCTATATCTCAATGTATTGTCAAAAGACAGTAATTTTGGATCTTTTTTTTTGTTGTTGAATGTCTTTCTATGGCTGAGTTAAGTATGCTATTTGAACTCTAACACAATGAGTGAAATTATAAATTCACTCAAAAGATCCTGGGCATCATCAGATCAAACATTAAATGTCTGCTATAAACAAAGAACCGACACAACATCTGCAATATAACTATGCCATTGCAACACCTCTGACAACAGACAGTAAACATTGTCGCCAATGTGTCCATAGGCGATGTTCTGGACACACATCACCAACAACAACAAACAGAAGTTACAACAGTCACATCATTCAGAAATAGCACCACCACCACCAACAACAACAACAGCATCGACATCAAAGGACACCACAACCACCTGTCGCAATGAAGCACACTGCAAACTAGTAATTGTCTCACATCACTTCCTCTGTGAGTCTGACGACCAAATTAATGTTCTTTGTTTCGAGTTATGACGTCAAAGCGTTCCCCAAAATATCAATTTACCAATTATCCTCCTTGATCGAAGATCCTACTCCCCCTGGTGGTCAATGGGTGAGTCACTCGCGTACTACTAAACACTGGAAGTGTCTTCTGGCAACGTGTGTCATCCTCTCTCTCCATCCCCTTTCCACAATAGCAGACATCTTCCAATTACTATTGTCTGGCCTGCTTTGCAAGCACTATGGCCATTTCCCATGGACAGTTTGACAAAAGGGACTCAAAATTACGCGATTCTCTTACGTCCTATTTGATTGTGATAAACCAAATACAGAATTCTCAAAAAAGGAAATATGGTGTGTGTTTAAAATATCCTCACTGGCCATTTTTTATATTTGCAAAAGTAAACAATCACACTAGAAGACTGTTTTCTGATTGGTTTATAATAGACGGGTGGGGCTTGTTTTGCATTGTTGATTGGTTGTGTCACCAATTGTCAATATTTGAATTTTGTACCAATGATGAAATGAACATTCTTATACCGGTAAGCTATCATGGTTGACATGTGCATCTGTATGATTTACGTCAACATATTTTGGCATTTATGGAGGAATATATGTAAAAATGGCATGCACAGTATGTGATGTTCCTCTAAAACATCAGCAAATGTAAAAGAATACTGAAGTGAATACTTAAATACGTTTCTAAAAAAGCAAGAACTCTTCTATAATCAGTGTAGGATAACATCCACTGTTTTTGCAATTAGCATAAATGTCATAATTTTAAACGAGGCAATAGTATTTTTTTCTATCTCAATTTTACAAGATTCACGTGTCTTAGCACATGTAGAACAGTTATTTGTCATGAAGAACACCTCGCTTTAGAGTGGGAGGGCTAGTCGAGAGGACCTGGCTACAGAGCAACTACGATATACAAACGTAGATGAAACACAATGCTGATATTGACGAGCTAACAAGGTAGTGAGTCATCAGCGACAGGGAAATGTCATCCGAGCTCTGTCAATCTTAGAGTAGGAAGTCGTCTAGCGTACCTCTCACCTGGCGGATGTACTAGTACTTGTCAGTGTTGTATACTGCAAATATCACATGGTAGGTTAACATAAGTTATCAAGTCCTGGATATCGCAAATGGTAAAATGTAGATGTATCAGGTGTTGTAAGTTGCAAATATCACATGGAAAATGTAACATCAAAGTGCTGTATATTGCAAATCTCAAATGGAAAATGTAATGTATCAAGTCTAATATATTGCAAATATCACATGGTGAATGTAACATCTAAGTGTTGTATATTGCAAATATCATAGGGTAGGTTAACATAATTTATTAAGAGTTTGATATTCTAAATGATACAATGTTGATGTAACATAATGTATCAGGTGTTGTACATTGCAAATATCACATGGAAGATGTAACATCGAAGTGTAGTATATTGCAAATATCACGTGGTGGATGTAAAAACTGTATCAGGTGTTGTATATTGTACATATGATGGAGTGTTTGTAACATTAAACATCCCAACAGATATGCACACAGAATTCAGGTGATGTACATTGCTTATAAACACCTGTCACTTGCAGCTATTACTATCCAATCATCCGGTCACATTCCAACACGTCAAGCATTATCACAACATGCACCATTCCTCAAATTACCACAGCCATAATTCAAAAAGAAGAACCACAATTATCTCAGTTCAAAGAGAACATCACCAACCATGTCAGTAACTTGTCATGTACATATGTTTCACTATGTGGTCACAAAATATACCTCTGTAGACTGACTGTAATCAACATGTACATTGCAGTTATACCATATTTATTTCTTACTTGTGATGCATTATGCAGATCCTGATCTTCTGTAGTGCATCAATTGCAACAAGGTTAGGCCTGTTACTGATGACGCAGGTAACGTTCCAGAAAAACACAGCTGTCAATCAAACCAAACACTATGTATTCTACAGAACAAGCTCTGCTCGCACTGTACATTTCAAGGGGGATTTCTATTGCTAGAGGTACAGGTTTATGTTGATAAAACATGTAGGTTGTTAGCGGTATGGAAGAGCAGAGCTACATCTTAATCAAACTTCCCTCAAAAAGCACTATAACTGGATAACACCACGTCAGTCTGTGACGTGCGTTCATGTCAGCATGGATTTCATGGTCAATCTTAATTCATGAGTGTAATATGGTTTAACATGAAATGTTGTTTTCACACCAGAGTGGAATTGCCATTGATGGGTTGATTTGATGCTCAACAACAGCAGCTAAATGATGGAACAATGTTACATCTAGATTGTGAAGGATTCATATGATGCAAAAAGTTCACCACCTGTTATTAACCTGGCTTGTTTTGAGGAAGACATTAAGTCATACAGTTAGTACCACATTTAGCTGGCCATCTTACATTTATTCGCTCCCCAGTCCATCCAGCCAATATATTAGTAGATTTTGTGGATCCAAGCTCCTCAGTCCATAAAGTGTTTACATACACTCTGACACTTGAAATTCCCATGTTATACACAGATATGATAGCTATAGCAGCAAATAATCATTTTCTTGGATTTGAGCCAAGTGTCTAACCCCATTCTTGGATCTTTTCATCCCAATTATTTATTGCACATTTATCATCAATCCTTTTCAACCATGCTCAGCCAACCCAAGCAACAAGACTTATAAGTCAGCAGTAAGTTGGTCAATGTTAACAAGGTGTTGTGTAAGACATGCCGCCTTTGTGAAAAACCCATTTCTCTGCAAACCACAAGATGACCCAAATTTCATGAAGGCACGCACACTTAGCTGATAGTCAGCTGGTTTAGGTAACAGGCAGCGGTCCTTACACACCCACACACAGCCTGTCCCGGGCTGCTTCAGTTATCAGCAGTCCACAAAGTATATCTGGGTCCTGGCAAGCTACCACCTACCAGGGCTACCTCCTACGATAAGTCAAGGTCCAACCAGCTTGTCTTACCCAACCACAAGCTGTTGTTGCAAGATCAACTTCTGAAACTATGACCCGTGAAATCTGTCATCCTGAAACAATTTCCCTATGGATGTCTATCGTGAGTGAGTGAGTGAGTGAGTGAGTGAGTGAGTGAGTGAGTGAGTGAGTGAGTGAGTGAGAGCGAGCTGATACTATTGTTTGGATTAATAATTCTGAGATACTCAGTGAGCCGTTACTGGTGAATTTGAGAGTGAGTTGATACTAGTGAGTTCATACCAGTAGTAAATTCACAAGTGTCTGAGTGCAGGCCCTGTTATGGTGGAGAACAACAAAGGATAATAAATGGACCCAATGTAGGTTTCTAATCGCTGTGTTTAAAAGCGGTGTCACCGGTGCATTTTGCATTACAAATCCACAAACACACTCATTTCGTTAAACATGTAAAAATATGCTTGATAAAACCAGCCTCCAGGGAGGTTCAAATACACATCTTTTACTCACGCATGTGCACTACAGTTTCATTTGTAAACAATGAAGGTGATCTATGAATCTTTTGAACTGCAGTTTCAAACTGTATATTCCCTGTCTGTACATTCACTCATTTGTGCGGTACAGTCATGTTTGGATCAACTTACTGGATAATTCAAGACACAAACAATATCTGAATTCCCCATAGATGCAGGTTATAGATCTTGTCATATAAACCTGTAGAGTTGCAGCCACAAACAGGGAGTACATTTACTTCTCACAGTTTAGGTATGCAAGCACTCTGGGACTCTATGAATAGGCCTATTGTTTGAGAAAATCAATAGGCAGTCTATCAAGGTTTTAGAAGCACTGTAGAGAAATGCAAATAGGATGCCATTGAATTGTTGCATTATAGTCATATTTGCTTAATATTTCCTTTAAAAAAATAGATAGATGACTCAGTTATGTTAAGTTCTTTATTCTGTTTGAAAGTTTCAGTGAAATAAAATAATTTCACTCTTCAAACATATGACTGAAGGCCTCAGATCGATTGACTGCAGTTTCACATCTGCCCTGATTGTGAGAACGTTGGCCGACGCAGGCTACCATAAATGGGCTTACAACTGATTGAGGGAAAGTTGCATGGTTGAGAGTAATACAAACAAATCTTTGTTTTATTGGAACATAGAAATGCTGCCATGTCAAATACACATAAATACATAGAGAACTTTGAAAGCAAAATTGGTATTACCATCTTCATGCACAGCCACGCAACCTTCCCTTTCATGTCATTACTGCACTTTTGTTCTTCACAAACCTCCACTTCTTACTGCCATCTTACGGTCTTCTTCAAATACCCCACATTCTCCTCTATCAGCCCCCTCCCCCAACCAAAACCTACTTCCTCCCACCATCACATCACCTCCCACCTCTCCCAATCCAGCTCTACAACCACCATCAGTCAAATCCGTCACCTCGAGTTGTTCACTTTTTCACATGTTCTCTCCTTGCACTCGCTTAAATGTAGCTCCACACATCAAAGCCTCCCCTTCCCCAGTCCTCTATCACTTCCTCGTCCCACTCAGATTGGGTTCAACTGGTGTATAATGTGCAGTATATGCCAAATGGTCTGCAGTGTGCAGTATGCCCCAACTGGTGTACAGCATGAAGTTTTTGACAAATGGTGTTTAGCATGCAGTATACTCCAACTAGTGTATAGCATGCAATATGCTTCAGATGGCGTATAGTATGCAGTATAATCCATCTGGTGTATAGCGTGTAGTAAACTCCAAGTGTGTATAGCATGCAATATACTCCAAGTGGTGTAAACATGTACTTTACAAACATCTTGTATTGATCAGCTGTTGGGTAGATGAGTCGTTCTTGATCGACCTACGCAGAGTGACATCATTCCATACAGTCTCCAGACCTTATCCACTGAGTTCATCACAACAAATGGACAAAAAACCCTGCCTCTGCTTCCATATCAATTGACTGACTGGTTATGTACACTGTTCTCTTTGTGGGTCCACTAACCATGAGCTGGGGTCTTCTAAACACGCTCAGAATACAAATCATTGAACTGAAAGCACTGCAGGCAGATCCAGCCACCAGTACAAGCTCTCCCACACAGGGACAAGTTCATGACGTCATGAAAACACACATCATGTACTGAGGCAATAGTGGGTTCAATGAAAGACAAAAAAAAGACAAATTAACTTTAACAAGAAACCTGCACACACTGGCTTTCATGGATATGATAAAACAGCTTCTGCACATCAGTTTTCATGGGAGTATCTAAAAGTGTCAGCACAAACTGTTAATAGGAATACCTAAAAACAATCAAACATCAACTTATATGGTATCTGAACTTAAGTTGATAATGAAATGTTTCACAAGTTCAACAACAAACAGGATCCATTTCACAGTTAACATCATGTGTTACTGGACAACTTGCTTCTCTGAAGCGTAGGTTAATCAGAACTGCCAATAGATTTATAGCCGCCGAAGTACATGATCAGAATGTGTATCACCTGTTTGCTCGGAAACAGAACATTACTATCAATAACTGTTATAAATTACTCTTTAGTTTCTTTAGACATGGACAGATTTTAAATTCTGTTTTATAACAGAGCAAGAGCTGTTGCCATAAGATCTGCCTTAAAAACTGGACTCTGGTCTTGTCTTCAATAACATTTTTTCTAAGGACAAACATCCTTATCTTCAATCCCAAAATCAAAATATTAAAAAACATATCATGAAGATCAACTCATCCCATCTTTCTTCCTCAAACATGAGCAGAAATGAACTCTCCATCCAAAACTGTTTCATGTTTCAGATCCTTCACTGCACACCAACATGACTGCAAGTTATTGTGGGAAACAATCTTATCAATACCATCCACCTCTATCCTCCCTCCTCCACTTTCTCCATTCATCACCCTCACCCTTATCCCCAGGCTGAACAACAACTATCAATACCAGGTCAGTCCGTCCCCCCACCCCTAGCCCCTTCAAGAAGAATCTCCCAGCATTTCTCTTCTGTCACAAACATACATCAAACAGGGATCAGTTCCCCTAACTAGTCCAAAGCAGTGGTCAGCAAGCAACAGCCTCTGTGGTCACTAATCAGCAGAGGTTCACCTGGGTTGCCTCTAAAGGTCAAATTCCTCCAGATTTACGTCAATGGCTGTCTACGGAATCAATACCTGTCATTGAGGACAATAGCAACACGCGCTAAATCCTTCAACCTAAAAAACAAGCTGAGTAAAACCCTGAATGGCTGTACTGGCTAGACAATAAGCTGTTACAAGCTCAGGTCAAGCACGAAAATAAATCTTTTGGTTGTGGTCAGCTTGTTTGGGTGGACCAAACTGATGTTTGGCACTGACTCTAAACCTCCTTGAGAGAGAATTTGTGAATCAATTGTCCAAATTTCCCCTCATTCAGACTTAAATATTCTAGTTACCTCCAGATCAACCTTAAAAACAAACAGTGATCTTTTTCATTGATGCATCAAGACCTTGAGGCCATGTATCATTTCAAATATTTGACCTTTAAGGTTTGTACTTTAATAATTCAATCCAAGCACCTGTGACAGACCAGAGAGAGCAATTAAAAAATCCAATCAGATGCAGTTCATATTGTTTAAATTTAAAGTTGAAATGTTGATATTTCAAAATCATTTAAAACTGGTGTAAATACTGAAACTGCCCTGGAGGAAACGTGTATGATTTAACAGAACATTGATATGTATCACTGCAATTGTGTCTTGCATAATATCAGTCTCATGTCACATTGTCCTTCACTCATCATTGATTCACACACAGCAAAGACTGAGAAAAAATTAGTCCTTTCAACAAATAGAAGATTTGGTTCTCAGTAGCAAAGCATCTCCAAAATCAGAGTGAACAGACCTGGCAGAGAATGCTGAATAATGCATCAGCGTTGTAAAACAGTTATCATACATTCATCACTTATGACAGAATCATTACCAAAATACACACAAGTCAGTGCCATGACAGCATCCTGCCACCCCTCCATTCTTTCCTCAGTGGACTGAACCAAATCATTATCATGATGTGAATGAAGGCAAGCCCTGGACAAAGAAACAGTGGCAGGGGTCACAGGACACAGTGCAATCAATACTCTCATCAAGTGCATGCTCTGTCTGACTGGCACCACAGACAATGAACAATGGAAGTGACCATTTTCAAGACAAGCTCCGCAATGTAACACCGAAATGGTGCTTTCTTAAAAACTTATTATGTATGAATGAGTTCTGTCGTAGTACTATGAATGTCAATATGTCAATGTGAATTTCAAAGCAAAATATTTAGTAAAATACATGTATTAAGAAAAGGGCTTTATAATTATTATTTTCCAAGATATTAAATATATACATACTTTATTTACAAATACTGAAAAAAATCTACATCTCATTTTCAGAATTGTTTATTGTTTTCTTCCAAGGCAACATCATGACTGATACAAGGCCTAGTATTTTGAACTATGACATCAGACAAAAAATCAGATGAAGATTAGGTAATGAGATGAAACACACTTGTGCTTCTGATTGTATACCTTTCATATTGTTGTTATTTACTCTGAACAAAGCAGTTACAGATGATGTAATGCAGTAACAAGGTGACAAATCAGTATTAACGATATTCTCAACAATTCAAACCATTCTCCACCCAATATGTACAAGAACTCACAAATTCTATGGAAAGTGGGAACTCAAGCTCATCCTATGGTCAAAACCAATCTGCAAATTGTCAACAAGAACCCTTTATCACTGCTAATAATCTTGCTGAAAATGTCAAACACCTAATGATTATTCAAAACAGTCAGCATCTTGCGAAATGTGGACTATGTCTCTTGTTTAATCATGGACTTGTCACACAAGCATCTTGATGACCTATCACTTATATGCACTTTATGGAGCTAGTCCAATAAGCCTATTATAGCAGCCAATCGAAGCAGCCGATCTCACTTGCCTCAGGTGGATGCCAGTTGGCCAGTACGGATCCGGACAACACTAGATGATTTTGTCATTCATTCTGGGTCAGCGCTGACGTAAGCACAGCCTGAAAAGTGTTATGAATTTCACAAGCAACTTAGCCTAGAATCTCTAGGTCGCCATCGCTGTGGGCCAAGCGGTAGTCAACAATTCAATGAAGCCGTCTGTTTCTCAGAAGATTGCCCTGCTCTGTATCAGCTTCCTTTCCTGTCCACCTATCCACTCTGTCAATCCAAGCACTCCTTCAGACTTCCTCTTGTGTAATTTTGCCACTCAATTTCTGCCTTTATGCACATTAGCCAGTACTTTTAATGTGAATTATGACCTTTGTGTATCTGTGTGATCTTATACAGAAATGAACACACTCCTACAATCTATTTTGATTACTGTCTTGATGTTGTTTGGGGTGGATGGGGTGGGGGGAGGTATTTGTATCATGTACAACACTGTCCACAGTTTAGTCAACCAACTCAGCAATTACATTATAGTCATCCAGTGCAATAACGCTCTTTCGATACCGAATATATATGACTCAAAACATCTACAGCCCCTTTGCAATGGTTCCAGACTGAGTAACAAATATACATTCACTGTCCTCAAATATGTCCGCCATCATGCAAAGAAAGAGTCTGTCAAGACTCTGAAACAAACCTTTCCAAGAAAGCCTGTGCAAGTTTAGATTATGTAGCAAGTCTAGATTACCACTGTTTCAAAAATTAAGAAAATCTCCTGGCTACATTTTCATTACACTTTAGACAATAATCTAGGAACTGTTATCCTGTGTAATATGTTCATTTCAGAATATTGCCAAATTGGGGTTAGTCGTGATGAAGGAAAAAGAAAATTTATCCAAACAATGTTCTTATCTCCATCCGATAACTTACTTCCTTTCCATATCTACCTGATAACACACCTCCAACCGTGTTGTCCCTACCTACGTCACTAGTGTAAAACATGCAGTCACTGGTAATCTCTGACACAGATAATCTCTGACACAGGACATGGTTTCATATCACAACTAAAATATTAAGATATCCCACTCATAATTCACAGATATCACAGACATTCTATGTCCTCAAATAACCTCCAAACCCATGCATGTATGATTTGGTAAAAATCTCCAAATTTCATTTTTTGACATTCTTCAGTGTGGCGTTTGACGTCAAAGACATATTATTCCGTCACACAACCATTAGCTTCAGGATCTCGCTCAGTGACACTTCAATAGTAGGCTTCTTCATGAATAATGAAACAGACTATAAGAGGATCGTCCATCAATGAAGCACTGCTGAAGACTCTGACGTCATACCACCAGTCTCAGTGGACGTGTAGAACTCTCAGTCACTCGCTGTTCCAACGCTGACTCCATTAATAACAGGTAAACACTCTGATCATAAAACAAGGCATGTCTTCAGGGGGGTAGTTCAGGGAATGACGATTCGGCATCTTTCAGTCGCGTTTTTACAGTGCGACCAAAAACACTGGCTCACTAGGCACGGTGTCAAAAACAAGCGTGACCTTTTATGTCGACAGGACTGATTTGACAAAATCACCACACACTGATTAGGACATTAAGAACTGGAGAAATATCCGTCTGCTGCCAGTTACAACCTGAATTATATTAGGTTTGTAACATATCAGTGTTTTCATTAACTTAATTCACATCATCTTACACATATCATGTCAAATTTGATAACCACATAAAATATCTCATATTTGATGAGTTAAAAGTCCTACTGATTGTAAAATATCATGAAAATCATATTTACCTGGCTTGCCTACATTGTATAACAAACCATATATGGTCATACAACTGCCAACAGCCTATAGGCCTGACAGCTGTCAAAGATAGTATGTTATACATACTCTAACACAAAGGTAACACATGATATGCCCTGAACATGCAGAACTAAAACAGCATAGACTGCAATCAGTGAATCTATTGGTGCTTTATCACAGTTTAGTAAGGCAAATTCAATCAATTACTATCCCGAATGATATTGAAGAAATGACTCCGTTTTATGACCTCAAACTGACTCATGCACTCTAGCAGTACGACATGACAGTAGATCAACCGAGAATGTTAATTTCTACATCATGATGTTAATACAATGGATGAATGCTGAGCAAAATATTGACAAGTGCACAGCATGCACTTCTTGATGCAACTCAGATCTGATGAGAGGTTTGACATATCAATGGGCACTTGACAGTTTTTGACTCCTGAACATTTATTCAAAACAAAGAGGCTTGCTATTATGGTATTTTTTTAACACTAACTGTTTAATAAAGATTTATAATAGTAAGATTGTGTTAAATATTAATACTGTAAGGATCTGGAACAGAACTTGTCCTCAGCAATCCATGCTTGTGCTAAGAGGCCACTGACAAGATTAAGTGGTCAGGCTTTCTGATTGGTGGATCTCATCTCAGTAGTCTAGATCAGTGCTCATGCTGTCACTCACTGGACTGTCTATTTGCACACTGTCATAATATACATTGATTATTGCTGAGTATGGAATAAAACCACAAACACTATATCAACAGATCTACATGATTTTTTGTTATTTATTATGTTTTTATTTTTGTGAAAATCCAGGATGTCTAACAAAAACTTGAACAAGGTAAACCATTAAACATTACAGTTGATCAATAACTCAACTAACGTTTTATCAGAATCTAATTTTTTAAGATATGAAATGCTGGCCTTCCATTCTTGAGACAGCACGAAGGGCAGAGCTTTAAGCTTGACATGCGTCTACATACACATAAATTCCGCCATACGCGCTATCTCACTAGTTTAGCTATGTTACGCCATAGGCCATCTATTAAAATAACATAAGCTTTGGCTGGTGGAACACAAGCCTGCTATTTATCTAAACACAACTGCGGTTTCACAATCTTGGCAATGTCAAACCACAATCCTCACTTGGTAGAAAAAAGTTTCCAAGTACATCAAGATAATATTGGACTGGGAACGTCAAGTATAGCTGGCTGTGTTTGTTAATAAATTTGATAGCCCTCCATGTTTCTACTGAATTTACTGAACTCAGATTTCAACACACAGGACACTTTACCAAAGATAACATTATAAAAACCGTGAAGATAGCCCAGAGCTGAAGAATGTTTACTATGTATTGAGTGTGATTTGATTCCCTTTTTGGCAACATTCCAACCATATCATAATCAAGGACAACAGAATCACATGCAATACAGAGTATATCAAGAGTGATATACTGGATACTGCATGCAATACAGAGTATATTAAGAGTGATATACTGGATCCTGCCTTCAGAAAGATGCCTTCTGTTTATTGTCAGGAATTCTATATTAGAAGTGAATTCTGTTTTGCTTCTGGAAATAAAATAATTTCAAGCTAAACAAATAACGAAAATTAATAACACAAAGGGAAAAAGAATATGTAAAGCACTGATTTGATAAATATGATAATGTACCAGTTAAAATAGATGAGAAACAAAAGATGGCAAATTATTTAACTTGGGCATGAGCAGTTCGCTTGAATTCCTCAATGTCGGTCATTCCCATATAAACATAAAAACATATCAAATTCCCACATCACATTACTACTAGTCTGCATCATTAAATATAGAATATCTGGCAACAAATATCCAACAAATGGAAGAGTTCAATTGTGGGCCCAATTGTATTTGTTGGTATTCATTGTTGGATGAATCAATAAAGTGTTTCTTCTGCAGCACTGTTGTCTCAATCAAAAAAGGTCATTCTGCCCATTTAAAAACAGTGTGGTAGGAAAGACATATATAATTTCCTGAAGCCCAATACAAGTGCCAGCCTTAATTGTGATTTTCTTCCATTTCTCAATCGAATCAACATTGTCAGCATATGTTCGTATCTTGTGTACCAGTACCAACTGGTCAGGGAATACATTACTGTTAAAAGCGTAATCATCCATACCTGTCAATAGCAGGGTGTGTCAGGTACGAACAGGTTAGGAATATCACCATGACAAATACCTCCCCGCCCCACCTGTACAGATCACATAGATAAACATATGACAGCTTGGGTAAGTGACAGCTTACATGGACAAACATTCATTTCATTGTGTTGTTCACACAAATACATCTCAAGACACATGTACATTTAAAAGCTGATATTAATAAATCAGGTCAGTGAATATTTTTTAGATCTGCTGTAAATTATTAATTTCATTTCTTAAGTACTCATTCACATACCAAATTTAACAGAATCTATTGCACAAAGCAGAGATGTTCATACCCTGATTCTGTATTTTAAGTCCTACTTTTATTTGAAACACCATTATATTTCCAACTGAATCAAAATGGCAGTTCGGCTAAGCTGTTCAGACTCTCCCACTT
Source organism: Haliotis asinina (assembly GCF_037392515.1). Classification (NCBI taxonomy): domain Eukaryota; kingdom Metazoa; phylum Mollusca; class Gastropoda; order Lepetellida; family Haliotidae; genus Haliotis; species Haliotis asinina. The sequence goes on along the minus strand of NC_090286.1, from coordinate 28,936,826 downwards.
TTCATGTTATCAATTCATTCAAAGTTTAAAACCATGTTCTAGTTCAGAAATAAACTTTCGTAATGAATTCTTGTTACTCCCACCCGAAGCCCCTGTACCACGTCTAAGGAATTGGTTCTATTGTACTGGTTGAAAGAAGGTCATTATGAAACACATCATCGTAGCTTTTCAAAGTCTCGCACATTGATCTTGAAATAAATGCCATCATCCCACTACTCCCAGAATATATTTCCAATACCACCTTCTCTACCAGGAATAAATACCCTTATCCGCTTATCTTGCAAAACTATATATAATTTTGACCTACATATTCAAGATTGCAAAAATTCTAAAATCAGCACTGCTAGTAGTCATTACGTCTTCGTTTTACCACCAAGTGCTTTAACAATTTCGGATCAATGAAAAACGCTCACACCAGGAAGATGTTTTACCATCTCCTGTCTCCATCCCATTTGTGCCAAATCAATGCTCTATAAATGGTCGTAATCCACATGACCGCCATTGTGTAAATAGTGAGGATGGGTTTTCTATTTCGAAACTTGGCTTGAATACTAGCAGAACAAGGGATCTATTCCAAGTGAGTATTGATGAACCATCCTGGCTCCATAACCATTTAAGTTATAACAAAGCTCTCATATCAATTGATTAATTCCTTATTTGTTAATCTTTCACAAAAGAAAAATGGTGATGAAGGATTATCATGAGATCCCTTCGATAACCATTGCTCAACTTTTTATATCAATCAAGGTCATTCTTCAGAAAATGACATTACAATTTCTTTCACAAAGTCAAAGAGTGGTTCATAAATCTAATAAGAGGGGCTCTGCAAATTGTATTGCGGGGTTGTGTCCCTTGGCTTGCAATCATGTGTTTGAATCCCAATTTGCACTTATGATGCCTAGGTTTGCTGGTGCCACACCCATGCCATACCATGATTTGCATCAGTTCCAACTTCCTTCCATCCTTTTGCAACTATGCCTGTCACTTTCCGGAACCTGAAACCTAGTAGTTACAGACACCTTCCACCATAAGCAGACACTCTAGGATATATTCAGAATACTAGGGACGTTCATAATTTATGGCTGGCAGGCCATGTACAAAATAACCTCCCCCACCATGTGTACAAAGGTGATGACCCCACCTACCTCCCCAGAAGCAAATGGGTGAGACCCCTAAAGTCATCATCACCGCACACATAAATTATGAAGGGTCCATTCTTTTAACAGGTGCCAAAACCACCTCTCTACATTGTGAATCAGGGGTGTAATTGCTAACACATGTATGTCACCTGTGTTGATTCATTGATTCCATCAATACTTAAGTACTTCACCTAAATCGTCACAAAGATTCCGTTTATTTCATTTTTCTCTGTAATGGGAAATATTGAACCTATCGATAATATCTACCTCACCACTTTCATTAATCATGATTTCTTTTACCACGCGGTCTTGGAACAATGATCGTATCTAAGTTAAAATCAATTTGGTCCGTTCCATACAACTGGGTCAATCTGTATTTTAACACTTGTAAAGCTTTTTATGAGTCCCGTTACCTCCATTCCATCAATACATACTTGATTTTGGGGAGTTGCCTCCCTTTTTGCGCATTCGGAACATTCCTAACCTCATTTATCTATCGGTGACATTTCAGTAATGAATTCTTTCGGAGGATTTTACCATTCTCCAATAATCATGCGGGGCATTTTATCAACTTTTTCTCCCTAAAAGTCAATTAGAGTCACGTCTGGTATTTTATCCGATCGAATCTGGTCCTTGCATTTACGTTTCTTCCAAACTAAAGGCTGACTTACGTGATTCAAGATTCGTTTTTATTGATCGAAGGACACTTTTGGTATTGTTTCAGAGTCGTGACCTTTGATCAATTTTTTGTTCATCAATGTATCTTCGCTAGATTTCTTTTCGAGGAATCAAACTAAATGAATCCTGTCGCGCTTCGTGAGCAAGGGGTTGCGATACATTCATTATAAAAAAATTCTTCGAGGACTTTTTTATTACTCTCAGGAGAGAGACAAGTTCAACGAAAACTGCTTCCAGGAAGAACCATGTCACCGAGAATTAGACACCTCTTTATCAGACACGCCAAATCACCAGTGGTAAATTACCAATTCGTCCCACGTCATCAATGTCTAGAAAGTCTACCTATTCACCCGTCTTAGCCGCATTCTGGTAAACCGAGGGAATATGACCATCGCGACTTACGTATTATTTGAAGGTCTTTACCTGTTTTCGCCCATCCAAATACTTCCATACAACGTCTGCAAATATATGCAACATTTTTTACACGCCCAGAAGAAACCTGAAGTACGGGGAATGTTAACCCTTGCACACTCCTCCCTATACAAATCACTTCGCCCTGGTGATGGGTGACATCTGTCTGAGCTCTCACGATCTAAAAAATACACCTCGTAACTTCAAATATAAAGACAGGATACAAGTCTAGTAAATCCAAGGCAGACGCTCCACCGCGTCTGCTTGTGTACCTGTACCAGAAAGTAGAACTTCCACATGCACTCGACAAGTTACTAAGAAGGGAGGAATGCCAAAAGGTTGTCTGTCGTCTGCTCAGGAGGAGAAAAACCAGATTTGTTCCTGCAAACCGCACCTCGTAAAATATGCAAGACTGCATCAGAAGTAATTTTTATAGGAACGAAAGGTGGCATAGATTTATCTACATCAGCCGCTTGCGTCGTCTGGCGTAAGAGCCGATCAGGGCTGTCATGTATACCATTATTGTTTGAAGGCTATTGCCATGCGTTAGACCACTAACGCACGCGAGTTCCTAGGTACTCCGTGATCTTCCCACGATGGCTATACTGGTCGCATCTGCGTTACATATGTAGACACTCGGGGACTTCTTTCAATATTCCTCAGGCACCGTAACTCAACGTGGTCAAAATAACACTCCTTTCATTAACCCACGTGGTCTGTTTTCCCATATCAATTCACCATATGGATAAATGCTTAGAGTGTACATACATGTATGTATCATTTGACCAAACGGGTGTATGGCATACTAACATTATTTGGAGAATACGTGTAGGAAAGATACGACTCCCTTAAAAGTTTAGAAAAAGTAATACTAACACCCACAAAGGTACAGGTCACGTAAAGCACATTTAAAATTGTTTTTTGAAGACACCTTGCGCTTCTAGCAGGTGCGAAGGAACTGTTGACCGCTTTTAGCTTATGGAATGTTAAGACGCATCGTCTGTTGCGTGACGTGGCGAGGGCGTCCTTAACCTGCTTGAGAACAGACCTGTTGTATCCAGCCAGTGTTTGACACAGGTAAATGGACGGTAGAAGGAAGCGTTGTGGTTTTCTGACGTCTTGTGTTTCACTGACATTTTACACGACCCGCAGACTCCAACACACAAAAGACGACGCTTCAACTTGAGGGAATTCTAGACAAAAGTGAAAGGCTTTGTCAGAGGTGATTCGAACGGATTGACGGGAGACTGTGTCCTTTACACTGGTAGTCAGCTAATCGTAGCATCATACAATACTAATGTACGTAATTTGTGACACTCGGACAAAGTGGTATATATATATATATATATAGAGAGAGAGAGGGGGAGAGAGAGAGTACGTATTTGATAAACGTTTATTTTGGTATATATATATATATATATATATATATATATATATATATATATATATAGAGAGAGAGAGAGAGAGAGAGAGAGAGAGAGTACGTATTTGATAAACGTTTATTTTGGAATTGCGGTGCCCTGGAAATCTATTCGGCCCAGTATAGAGTTGATACTTTGTCGGGGGCGTCCCTATCAGAGACGTCTTCCGGCAGTAACGCATCTTTGTCGGTCGTACTGATAACAGCAGTTAAGGGAAATCTTGTCCAGGTGTTCGTTCACCGAAAACCAAGCAGTGTGTAAAGCATGTGCACTGCACCGACAACAGCGATAGGTGGATCTATAAGGCTAATGTAGCATACTTAGCATACCATTGAGGCATTCCAAGAAATTAACACCACTGAGGAAGATCGAGTTCACTTCCGATGACATGAAATATCATATTTTTAGTCATGCATCTTGAAGAAGAAGAATACACGTACAAATGGGCTTTGTCAATAACGTCACATAAAGCAAGTTCAAAAAGTTTTATTTACCCACAAAATCGTAAAACGTCAAGAAAAGAGCATACAGAAATGGTACAAAGCAGATCTGGATAGCCCAGATGTAATCGAGAACATTTCTGCCCGCGAAAAAATGGCAAGCGTGGGCTGTTTTGTGAGTGTATTTTGGGAGCCGACCCACCACCGACACCTGTGCAGTGCCAAGACACTACGAGAGGACATAACACTTTGGCACGGAGAGTCTCGAACATGCCCCGAGCGGTTGAACAACAAGCAAGACAACATTAAACCAAGGTAAAGATGTCCGGTACTCCTAACGTAGAGGACCCACCAGTCTCGGAAAAACTGATCAAACACGGCCGTCCACGTCGTTATCACGCACCTGACGGCGAGCAAGGGTCATCGTGATCTTGCGGAGCCATCATCTGGCTAATGTATCTGTAAGTTCATTAGTCCTGGGAAGACTATTAAAGACTGACCGATGTTACCGCTTCAAAGCTTGTCACCGCTGTAATTACGAAAGATGGGAGCGTAGCGTGACACGTCGCGTTATTAAGGCTGAAGAATGGGACAGAGGGTTTGACGGGAAAACGTGCACGAAAAACGTAGAATGAATCAGCGCTTCGGGTGTGTGATCACCTACTAAACATACCAGGGCCAAATATAGACCCAGTTACACTTTCTTGAGATTGTAATAACTATCTGTTTCACGTGGGCCTGAACGCTGCAGGGGGTGCGGATGAGGTATCAGCCCCATAGGCGATCACGATTACTTTACTACAGCTCGTCAGGACACAACAAATGCACTGATCAGCAATATACACCCTCATACCAGTACACTTTCCTCCATCTGGTGCTAACGACATGCTGCATGCTCGTGGTTAAGGTACATGAACCTTCTCACACAACGGTACTATAGCAATGGTTGTGAAGGTTATTACGAAAACACGTGAGCAATGTTACGACTTACTTAAACCACTAAGAGGTGTGCACTTCGAGAACCAAAGCCTCTAAATTAAAATGAAACTCAGATGCCATTGCTTTAGTTCAAGAGCAATGGATGATAAAAGTCGTCGGAGATGTTTGAAAGAACTGTAATAAAGACACCCAAACCAGCAACACATGCATTTAAGACAGGATAATTTTAATTTTTTGATTCCGAACTATTTCTATGAGACCTTTTTATACAGCATGAGTGAGTAAAGGTTTTATGGGAGGAAAGTCCGGAATGTTTCCTTTTCTTGACCTTCAGTTTACATCAGTGACAATAATTTGCTCAGGTATAACACTGTTCAACCATGCGTGCACGGAAATATGGCGTCTTGAAGGCTGACTGACGTGTAGTGTCAGAAACAGATAAACTATAAAAACTTTCTTTAACTAGACTTTATCTAGCACATGCCTGAACCGGTCACAGCTACTCATCTCACGCCCACGTGGCGTCCAGTCAGCACGGCCGTGTCAAACGTATCTAACGATAACCGATCTATATATGACTTAATCTACGTAATAGATATGTACGTATCTATCCGAAGTCCACTTGGACTTATATATATTTACAGTAATCCACAACGCATACACTGAATACGGGCGAGACAAAATTCAAACACTCAATAGATAATAATGCGTGTATTGTATAATACGAGGCACTTGCAATACACTTGTTATAGTATCAGTGTAGTTATCTGGTTTCATATAGTGTCAATCCGGTGATCGAACTCCACATTTAAAGCGAATGGCATATCCGATCAATAAACACTTTAAGTGACACTGGAAGCTGTTATAATATCGAAACATAGCGGACATGGATTTGATCATCTTTCAGCGCGATATTTCGCAACAGGTGCCTGTGCCATTATCGATCAAGTGATACCTATTGAACGCTTCGTTTAACGTATAAAGACGTTGAAAATCATAATTTCACTGTATTTTCAGAGAAAATGCCAGGATTTGGTCGCTAAGGTGTTTCAATTTGCCGGGCAGAGTTGCGCCCCTTGATTACCCCCAGAAACCTGGGATTGTGGGTTCGAATCCCGGTTTGCCCCAATGTGTTTCTATGTTTGTCAGCGCCATACATTGATCGTGGTTTCACAACTGTGGTAAACGTTCTGCATTGCTTCGGTATTTACTCCCACATGAAACAGATCGCAGCCACTCCACTAGGTTTTGTCTGTTCATGTAGATGACAGGTGCGTAGTGTCGTTTCTCTCACTGGAGCATTTCAAAAGTTCAAAACACTTCAATTAAATACCACCACCTACGAGACAGGTTCGGGTTGTGACCTACCAACCCGTAAAGTAATGATTTACCTTGCTTCAAGCCAGTACTGACTGCAAATCCCATCCATTCTATCCTTTAAAGAAGCCTTGATAGTACATTATGAGGACCTTAGTCCGTTGTTCATATTATTTTTAAGAAATTATCATTTAAACTATTAATTATTACCTAAAAGACTTCTGCAAGTCTAAGTGATAACGTCTGCTTCCATATATGTAATGTCCCGACAAGCCACAGCTATGAATGTCGTACCTATAACGGAACGCTTTCGACACGATTTGACCTACAAACCTGACCTACATTCGAACGTACATTCACTGCGGTCGAGACCCCGCTGATATTCGCTGTCAGACAGCACCTACACGTACAAACACCACCAAGATGTGTCACTAACAACAGAACACCTGAGCAATGATGAAAAACATCGTATGACACACTGAAAAAGAGCTTGACTCATACCGTATACGTACATAGTTACATGTGACGGACCTGCCTTGTGAAAAGACTGATTCGTATTTCCATTTGTATTCTTCTTAACCGTGTGGGGTGGGCGGTCTTATTCAGACTGAGTTCGATTCTGCCTACGAATATACCTTTCAAGTGGTTGTATGGACCCACTTGGTCGTATGTCTTTCAAAGCGGGTGAATGATGTGACGCTGATTTGGTAGCAAATTCCTAAAATACCAACGTGTATGTCTGCTAGTGAATATAATATATGTTAGTGAGTTATTATCACGAGTAAAGGATCTCAGTTCACATAAAATGTTTACTACTAATCGTGAAAACATGGGCCATGATCACATCATGCCATAACTTCCAACATATCTGCATCCCTTCAAAGCATGTTCTCGACACTATATCATTACCCTGTTCAGTTTATTCATCTTTCTTTCTCCACGCCCTTGGGGTGTACAACAAAAGCTACCGTGTGAAACGCTAACTGTAACAGTCATTTCCACCTCATCCTATCGGGTACCCCTTCATTGCCGTATATGTCCACGAGCGTGCTTCCTACAAGCGTTGGTGCTGTCAGTATTGCTAAGTCACTTGCAGTAAAGTGTTCCGTGTGAACTTCCATGTTGGTCGATTAACCACAGCTGAAACATTCCCCAGGAAATCGAGACGCGAAGATATACGATATAAATAATGCTGTAATTGTATAAATGCCAATACGTTTTACACAAGTGATGACAGCGAGCTCCAGTACCCACGCAAGCCTGTTCGCGACTTCACAAAGAGTGTCTACTCCAACGTTTGTCGTCAATTACTACAGAGAAGTGTCGCCGTCTACACATAGACGTCATTACACGAGGAAGTGGGTCTAAACGCTCCAGTTTAACTTCATACTGCGCAGTTGACCATCTCGCAGCCCTACCCTACAACACACCCGTTCAAACCCCACTGAAGACGGAGGTGTGGCGTCAAAGCCGCTGTACACGTAGATATGGTACAATTTCCAGGAAAGAGCGTGTATTACGTAATAGGTATTATCAGTGCATATACTCTGAACTAAACTTTACTATATTTGATACGATTGTACCGATTGAGCCGTGGATGAAACCCTTTGCCGCAAATTGAAGTCTATGGCTGTTCAAAAGTCATGGCATTAAATTGGAAAGAAATCTGACAAAGTGAAAACTCCATTCTGCAGCCACTGGTATGACGTCAAACTAAGCATAATGTGTTATTTTTGTCAATATTTGCAAAATCAATCAACTATTGTTCCACTTGCATAAATTACTCGATATATAGTGGGCAACACGTGCACTGACACAAGCTAAATATCAGCTCGTGCTGTGACATCACCCAACCATCCTTAATTAATCATTAGCGTGATTAACAACAAACGAGATCGGAGAAACGTCAGACAGTACACAACAGTAAAGAATCCATATCAGCCGCCTACAACGCATCCAGCTTCAAGTGCAATGACCCGTATCCGTGAGGTCTGCGCTTTGTCATTGTGGGTGATCTCAACGTTCATTAACCGCCTGCTCAGGTTCCATCCCTTCCCCTGGGGAAGCCGAGATCTTGGCACGAGGGGGTGGGGACGGCAGATGCGCCTTGGCTTTCTTCCCTATCGCCAATATTCTTTACAGGCGAAAATTGGGTGGAGTTGCTATTCCCTTTGCTCAATTTGTAACAGTGGGACCGATTGCCACATTGTACCATCTGCGAACATAACTGATATTTTTAGGGGTAAATCTGTATTTGTTCCATAAAGCTTAGCGCATGTAGTTCCTTGAGCTGGTAGCCGTTTCGACTGGTGCTTTGTTAGCTCGACGCTGCGACGTTATATAATGAATGAAGTTCTACTAGTGACTGTGTCATTGATCTATCCCTGTTACAACTGTTCATCGCATCGTAGTAAAGTAATGCCAGGCTGGGCGCAGGAAGCTGGCGCAGAAATCGCTTGCAAACTTCTCGCGTTTGAACAAACAGAATGGGGAGACTTTCCCCAAATTTACACACACACGCCCATGGGTTACTCGTGTACTCACTGGGCTGTCCCACAGAGTTTGCAAGGGAGGTCAACAGTGCAAGCGTAGAATGGACACCGAAAAACATTACAGTGGTGCCAGTGTGGAGATATTGCAAACATGCATGTAACTTACTTGTTTTTGAATAGTAGATTAATCCTCTCCGGCGGAATCCGTATCTTTCGAGCTATGGCCACTTTCAGTCCATGCACAGTCTCTACTGTTGGCACAATCACTCGAACGGAACCTCCGGTCGTGGGGCAAATATATAACTTTAGTTGACCAGGTCGCGCGTTCACGCTGTTTTGATTAGCCATTCGGTTCACTGTTATCTCCTCTTCAGCCATAACGTCACTTATAAGTCCCAGAAATATGCAGGAATTAAAAGAAAACGAGGAAAGTCCCTTTTGTTGTTTTGTTTTCAACAATACATTCGAGATATAAACACACCCGCCCCCTTCTATCAGTGACGAGCGTCTGACGCCTGAGTGTTCATAGCGAAGAAAGATCTTTATGTAGTCGGGCGATCGACCAATCAGAATCGGGCGAATCCATTGTGGTTGCGTGGGACTCGTTGATATGAACAGCTTACAGCACAGCATATGCATATATGTTCTAATTTATTTCTCACTTAAAAGCGACATAATTTGATATATTTAAAATATTGTCTTGAGAGGAAACTATATAACGAATGTTTTAGATTAACACAACGTTTGTAATCATTTTGTAATCATCTGAGATCGTTGCTCGGAGCGCGACACGGGTTTCCTTCCGTCAAAGGATGTTATGTTTACATTCGCAACTAAATAATTTCCGAGAATAACTGTCTCAACTCTTAACCTATCTGACTTTATGTGATGCATATGCAGCTTGATAGGTGACACATACCAACAAATAAAAGTACAATCTTACACTAGACGATTTTTTTTCAGTATATACATCATATGAGGAAGGACGCTTTTCCGTATACAGGCCCCAACAGGTCCCGTGAAAACTAAACATTTCTCGAAATTAAAGAAACGCCTCTTAAAAAAACACACTATGAATTTAATGATTATCCAAATAAACGGATATTAAGCTTAAACATAATAACGGCCATTTATAAAGGGCCTGTTTCCACACCCATGTGCATGTTCAAAGCGCTAACAATTATTACCTCTGAAAACCCATGTCGCCTAGTAGGCGCTGGAAGGTCACATGACTTATCCCAACGGGTACCCATTTTCTGCTGGGTGAACAGAGGCAGTTTTAAACAAAATCACTTTCTTGAGGTGAGACCACACGTTCTTCGTTGTTGAGGAAGAATGAAGTCTTTTAGGTGAGGTAGCCTAGTGAGTAAAGCGTTCGCTATTCACACAGAAGGCCCGGGTTCGATTCCCCATATGGGTACAGTATGTGAGGCCCATTTCTGCTATCCCCCGTCGTGATATTGCTGGAATATTGCTAAACGCGGCGTAATACTAAACTCGCTCATGCACTCGCACCAAACACGGTCAGCCAAGACCTTTCCGCGTCCAAAGCTGTTAATGTCAACTGATTAATGACCTCAACGCACAGGACAACACGCCACACACTTAACTGAATGTAAAGTGAGTTAACGTTATTGCTGTTGTAACGATGATAATTGGACATTTGACAACAAATCCATGGTGACCATAAGTTATAAATTTTGCATGCTTGAAAGATGTTTCACATATGTAGATATAACACTAGAGTTTCTGTTCAAGATATATTTATATAAAATTATTCCTGTTGTATTTTAACAATTGACATAAACTGACGGACAAAATAAAGTACACCACTATGTTTGACGTTGGCTATAAATATAACACAAAATGGCGATTCAGCGGTGGTGGGCGTGTTTAACACGGGTATCATATTGTTGCCTGCTGGACCTATTTTTGCAGAATGCGGTGTCTGCTTTCAGCCTTGTGTCATCTGGCTAACCATTGTTAACGTTCGATAACGACTGACCGCCAGTTCATGAGCATGCGTACATGAGCCGTTACTGGTCATGATGGTATCCGTGCTTTTCGAATTTTTCAAGGGTTCATGAACGCGGGCGTGCCGTAGAGCACGAATGTTCGATACCTACAGCAAATATGGTGTGTGGGTGTGCGAGTGCATGCATGTGTATGTGCGTCCGCGTGTGCTATAACAGGTAATCATCTTGTTTGCGCGACATTGGTTAACGTCTCAGGCCTGTTATTTTATCTGGGCCCAGATCCCCTATAAAGTTTTCATCGAAAGCGAACTGGTTTACACACGGATGAACTTGACTGAATATTCAAGCAGTTTTGATACGTTGTATTTGTCAACACACTCCTTCAGTTGCTGATACAACTTTGATAACGGTGTTGGACGGATTATATTTACGTTTTGTAAAGACCTCCTTTTTGGCTGTCGCTGTCCAAATTGTTCTCCACGGTTGCTATGACGTCATGCACGTGAGTCCAAATGGGTTCTAGCTACGGAGCTTTCTTCATATTGGGTAACAGATGGAAGTCTGACGGAGCCAAATCAAGAGAATATGACGGTTGCTGAAGCAGTTCAAAGGCGTACTTGAGGATAGTAACCATGGTAATTACTGATTTGTGCTTTGTGCATTGTCCTGATTCCCACGTCTTTTAGTCTTAATTTTACAGCGCAATTTCCTCGGAGGTTCTGCATGGTATGCCCTATTTATTGTCTGGTCTTTGGTCCTTTTTTCAGGCCGCCATTATGACATCTTCGTTATCCCACAATACGAATGACTTCGCCAACTGATGGGGCAATCCTTACCTGCTGTTGTTGTTGTTGATGACGAATTATTACATTTTTCAAATGTAATTTTGACTAAAGCTGAAAGTGATGATTCAAGGTCCCATTACTGTCAAAACCTTTGAAAAAACATTTATGGATCAGCTGTAAACAGAGCTAAAGTATCATGAGACATGTCGTGCACAGGTTTTTCCTTAGATGTAAGAAGCTTCATAACCAGGTATTTTCTTCAGTGTCGTTTCTGTGATTATAAAATATGCTACTGAATGCACCAGCAGTCATGGCGATCTCTCTCGCCGGTCGGTCTTTACTTGTGCTGATGACGTCACAGGTGTATACTCTCCAGTGTAGTATGCACATCTTCATCATTGCTTTTAATGTTGAGCCCGTTGTCGCTTGTACTTGGTCCTCGGACGTTACTCAAATTGGTATCTTTTCCAAAGGTCTCAAACCCGTATACATTTGACTGACTTGTAACAGGCGAAACATTTCTTCACATGTCTCTAGTTCCATGGATACACCTCTTTGACATGATGCAATGTGGGCAACTAAAGCGTTCGTTATTACGCAATGCCTTCCGTATGACTATCACAACCTATCAATCAGCTGTGTATTTTGCTTGTAAAATACTCTAAACGAGGGAGTATAGTTTAACATCGCTTTTAGCAATATTCCGGTAGTATCGAGGCCGGGACACCGGAAATGGGCTTCACACATTGTACCCATCTGGAAAATCCAACCCAGGACTTCTACTTGAAGAGCGAACGCTTTAACCACACAAATATTTTCTGAGAATTGTTGTGAGTGAGTATGGTTTTACGCCGCTTCTAACAATATTCACCAGAAATGGATCCCCAATTGTGCCCATGGGTAGAATCGAACGCGGATCTTCAGCGTGAAGGGCGAACGCTACAACTGCTAGGCTAAACCCACCGCCCCAATGGAAAAGTGAAAGCAGGGGTGCTATTGCCTGAAGTCTTTGGATTTTGTAATTATATTGTAGTTGTAGCTGTTGTCGAAATAGTGTTGTAGTCGTCTGCATGGTAAAGACAATGTGGTCGATGCGGTGGTAATAGCAGGCATTGTACTAGCAGTAGCAGCAGTAGTGGACTCGGTGGCGGCGGTGGAGAGGTAAACGGCTGTAGTAGAAGTAGTAGTTGCAACAGTAATTTGTTGTTAAACGCCACAGTCATTAGTAATCCAGGTATAGGACGGCGTTCTGAAAATTGTCGAGTCTGGACCAGACAATCCGATGATTGATGTCACGAGCACAGATATATTTGTGCATGCATCAATCAAGTAAACTAACCTGCCCACCCAATCCCTTTAGTCGCCTCATACAATCATGGGTTGCAGAAGACCTGGCCCCGACGATTCTTCGAAAGAAACTTAAGTCTGGGTTTTGACTTAAGTCTGACGCTTTTCACAGAATGAACTGAAATCGCCACAAAACTCAAACTAGGGGAAACAATTTAGTTTCGTGGATAAATTAATTAAGGTGTTCGGGTTTTTATATTTAAACAATGCAACTGAGTTAAAAATTCAGCTGTTTCAAATTGTGAAACTCAGTTTGAGATTTGAGTAAAAACTTAAGGTGTTTTTTCCCGAGAAATCGGGGTCACTTTAACCCGGATCTTCACAGGTGGCAGCAGCAATAGTAGAAGCAGTAATTGTAGCAGTAGTAGTAATAGTAGTTGTAGTAGTAGTGACAGTAGTAGCAGCAGTAATAGTAGTAGTAGTGACAGTAGTAGCAGCAACAGTAGTAGTTGCAGCGGCCTGTCGTCGTCGTCGTTGTAGTAGTAGTAGTAGTAGTAGTCGCATTACTTGTAGCACCACTGAGTGAATGTAGTTTTACGCCCTTGTTTTCGGCAATGTTACAAGGCCGTCCTACTGCTACAGCTGATACACTAACACGCTTCACGGCTAATACAGTCTCTCGCCTTTCCCTGCATTTAGAAGGACATATACAAACTTGCAACATTGACTCTACACTTATAACAAGATAAACACGTATCCTGTGACAGTACAAACAAGACTCCAACCTCTCCATGCCCTTGTCCTAATCTGTTTCAACACATCAGCGAAAGCACCTACAGGCCTGTCCGGTTGACTTGACAGGATAATGCGTGCGTATCATCTGTACATGTCCCTAACACGACGACACATAAGCGGCAGAAATAGTTTGTTTGTACGAGGGCCCTCTTTTTGTCAACGCCCACTAGCTTGCGGAATAGATTTCACTATATGAAATCAATGCGGGTTGCAGTACCACCCATGTAAATAATAAATCTCTAGCTGCAATCAATAGTGAAAATATAGGATCGTGAAGCTTCGGGTTAACTATTCATTCCTGCGTACACTGAAAAACATTATAAACTGTTTCCCTTTGAGCATGGGCGTAGCCGGCATGAGCAGCACTAAAAGCAAATGGAAGAGTTGTATTGTTGGTGGTGGTGGTACGGGTGGGTATTGCTACAGGGTTTTAAAATGTTAAAAAAAAGTACCTGGATGTCGTGATCTTGTTTTTGTGAACTGTTTGCTTCAAATAAATTTACTTTTCGATCATGAAATCAGCATGAACATATTGTGTATGTCATGAACTCGTTATTGAGCAAACTCAGAACTTTATGAAGCTCCACGGTTTAGTCTGACACCCATGATCCAAGCTTACATGTGGTATTTTTCCAAAGCCTGCTTAGATGTTATTTTGAGAGACAACTCAGGACCACTGCAGGCACGTCATATAGTAAATGGTGCATGACTAATGCCGATGTACTCTATATGGAAAGCGAATGATCCAAACATTGGCACTGTTTATGGACAGTGCAAGCCTGGGTAGTCTATGAGTACGATCCGAATACAGACACCCGAAATGCACAGTCCATGAGCCAATCGTAAGGACACAATGACACGGTCCACGATCCATGTCTGGGTAATTCATATGGACAGCCTGTGGACCAAGCACATGGTCCCTATGTGGAAGATCCATGAAACATGCATTGGCTCTGACTGTGGTTTTGACGGCGCTTTTAAGAATATTCCATCAACGTCACGGCGTGGGATACCAGAAATAGGAACCACACATTGTACTCAATGGGAATTCGAACCCAGGTCTTTGACGCTTTAACCATTAGGCTACGTACCCCACGGCTTCAAGCATATTCAGTGTATAGAGACTAGCCGTGGCTCAAGAGTGCACTTTATATGACAGTCGTGTATACGAGCATAAGCTCTCCATGCATGTATATGAGGGTCTTTATGTACACATCGTGTGAAATGTCCCTGCTTCATTACATACTCTGGTTGTAACACAACACCTAAACGGTCAATACAAACAGAAATAACCTATACATTATCTCCTCAAAGCTCTACCGTTAATCTAATTATAGATTTCGTTGATTTCCAATTGAATGAGGTCACATACTATGTACATTAGTTTGTGTGCTGGCGATTAGGTTCGTTGCTTGGAGCGCGTCGGTTCGAATATCGAATAGGACTCAACCACAATAATCCGAACTTTACTGACAAAATGTAATCCTATATATAACATGGTACATGTGACCACTTTGGAAGTCATTGTTCATTCACATCCTACAAACAAACGACAACATACACACACAAAGGAAAACGCACGTCTGGGGACTGCGATGATATATAGGTTAGGCCTGAACTGTGTGCATCAGTGCACCATGTCATCTTTGTACGGTGTAGCAAGCACGGCTTGATCGAGGTGGAGATATAGTCTGTGTCAGCTTGTCACATCACAAGCTGATGATATCAGCTTCTTTTTATACTCGTGACGTAATCTCGGCACAGGTACGAATCTCGCCCACAGTCAGTAAGATATACAGAGATGTCAACCCCAGTGATGCCTCAGTCAGTTCGCAATAAACAGGCATGACATCTCCGAGTCTGTACGATTTATTCAGGCACGTCACATTGACAACTGGAATAAAGTGTTTAATGCATAGATTTTTCTGTAGACCAAAGGCGGACGAGGGAAAAAAGGCAACATGTTTCAAGCCTGTTCTATAACTTGAATTTATGTTTCATTTGTGTAATGCTGTTCTGATAAAAACAGTATAACAATGAAAATAGTACCATGAATATAATATGTTAATCAATATACACCGTTGTATGTTTATTAATGTTGGACACTGTATGTAGAATACTGTATGTTTATGAAGAATGCTGTAGAATACGGTAATGCCTGTAAAATACGGTATGTAAGTGCATTTTACGCAAATAGAAATTTGCGATTGTGGACTGGTATATGTATACAGAATGTATGTTTATGTATACGGAATAAGGCGCATGCAGAATGTTGATTGCTTGTTCCTATGTATTGCATGAAGTATTGTTGTGAAGCTGAAACTGAGTCTCTTTTAATAAGAGGTACTCGATGGACAGACAGATGTACGTCTCCACATTTTATTTTCCATTTGGGGCTTTTCATTTATCAAGTTATTCTTACTACAACTTACACCTCAGCACGCCTGTTTCTATATACGCCACAGGAGTCGTATCACGAAGTCACCGACATCTTAAGTGTGTGGAAATATATCATGCTGTAAAGTCTGATACGCTCGATAGGGTCTGTGCCTCGCGATATACCGGACCGTAACAAGGATATGGGGTTAATGCATTTAAATTGACCCCACCCACGCGTATACCAAAGTAGATACAACTCGATCACGAAGCCACGATGCTGTCGCCGAACAATGATTTGAGAAACCACAGGTCTGACCCACATTAGGGAACTGTCGAAAATATGACACTGCGTGAATTCGACTATCCTGTCCGACACTACACCCTCCCCTCAACCTGTTCTCCTCCCCCCCTTGGATCAGATGTGCGAGGTGTGTACCTGATGCTACACTGCATCCCTCCATACCTGTAGTGTAAGTGCCCCGACTGCCAATTGTTGCTATGTACGCTAGGTCGTGCGTCATGCTGCAGGCAACACTGTGTGTAGGAAGTATGGATCTCTCAATCTGATAGCACCCTATCCTTGCGACTTACGCTCATTTGGGGACTTATGTTGTCGTTAATCAGCCCTGATCGAATGTATATAACGCATGCGTGTACAACTGATATTGACCTCCTCGTTATGTACTACTTCATAGCTTTTTCTGTTCATGTATTCGTAGTTAGGGTCGTGTGGAATACCATCCAGCCCTGACTATGTATATGGCATTGACGTAATAGGTTTGAAATCTCGCTGGATAAGTATGTTCGTTGGTATTTTTATATATTCACAACCCAGGCTTGTGTTGTGGCACTCTGACCTGACCGAGGAAGATGGAAATTGCTTGAACATGCAAGTACATTTTTCAGAACAATAATATACTTATCCCATTATGTAATCAACCGCGCTAACCAGTCTACCATGTATGTATAGATAAACACATTGTTAACGAGGCGTCGGTCTTGCCTTACCCGGCGTTCGAAATTAACGTCGGTTCTTAGGCCCGAAGCCGATTGAAAACAACTCGGAGCCACTTTTCTGCAGGTCCTTTTCACCGACAGGTTTTTCATCCCCAATTACCCAGTGTATTAATTTTCAGCAAATACCATTCAGTAATTTCTAGTTTTTTATCTCGATCAGCAGCTGTTGTTTGTAAGTGAAACGGATATCATTTTCGAGGAAGCAAGTTAGATTGCTGAGATATGATCGTTTATCCTCTAACAAGTGGAAATTACCAATATTGTAGCTAAACTATTGGGCCTACACATTCTGATAAGCACCCAAAACTTTGTAGGGTTCTGGGTCCTTAGGGCTTGCAGCTTTCCGGGGTTAGGGGCAAACACCGGACGTGCCTTGTATAATCTGTACACGCGCTGATACATTGATCATGCCGTGCACCATTTGCACTTAGCGCGTGGTTTGATTTGATCTTGTACCAGGAATTATGAATACGATCAAAGTGAAGCTATACAAGACTCACTGTTTGTAAACTGGATGTTTGGTAGTTCACCTGTATATAGTGAGACCTGGTTAATCTGGATTAACATAGCCCGGTTTAACGTTTCATGATTGGGGTATACCACATTGTATCATATACATTTAAAAGATGTTATCTCCCCGCAGGTTGCGTGTCCAGAGTAACAGGGTCCGGAATAATGAGGGTGAACTGTTCAGTGGGAAGACATTATGTAATGCTAATCCCTCAATCTGCATCACGATTCTGTAATGTAAAAATGTAATGTAAAATTAATGGTGTAAATGTTATCATTTCACATAATGCAGTCAGGCACTGTGTGGTAAGCACTTAGAGTCGGAGATCGCCCTGTACGTATTGCTTCTGTCGAAAGGCCTAAGGGTCGGCCGCGTTCCTCATAATCATAACGCTCCCCCATCCTTCGCCCCTTTTCCGAAACGGAAGTCGACCAGTCAACATCTACGTCCACTCTATGCACCACAAACTACTTCAGCCATGGCAGCCATGATTTACAGTGTTTCACACAACCAGGGGCATTAGATTTCCTTTGAAGACATCAGAGGTCCTATGAGACGAGGACAATGTCTCTGAAGCCTCCCTGGAAGGTCAATGGTACAGTCCAGTGCTCAAGTCCAACATCACGGCTTCTCTGCACTCTTACTAATTGCGCAGTATATACTAGAGTATGAACTTTTCATTCGAGAAGAGCTTAGGGAAAGATCTTGCAAAACAATAATAATTTATTTTCAATGTCCCTGCATTTCTATGAAACTTTGTTATTGTAGATGTTATTTGTTTGTATTGTAGTTCATTGTAAACTCCCTTGACCTGCAATTAATATTAAACATGATCAGTACTGGCCTACGCAAGTCGGCGACATCTGTTTGTAAACAACAGCGACTTGGCATACAAAGCATAAAAACTCGCCTCTGGAGAACAGGGGAAATCCCAATACCTCATACTCTTCACATCGCCTGTCACAACAATATCTGGCGATTAGTATCCCTACCGCCAGTGTGTGGAGTTTCAATGACCAAGTACATCAGTTGGGCATTGATGTCGTGAATGACGTCAATGCAGTCTGGGCACTCATTGGTGGAATTGTAGGGCTAGTAATTGCATCACCTGAGGCACATTCACACCCATATAAAGAGTTACCTCCCTTGCCATTGACGAGGTATTCACTAGAACAGCGTTACTGGCAAGTGTTTGCGAGCTTATTTAGGTTAATATGATCCCGTGAACGAAGCCGAGCCGAATGTACTTCTTACAACTGAACAAATTCTAGCGAACATTTTTGTAAACCCAAGCATGTAAAACCTGATAAATCCAAATGCATTTATACGACAAATTCAAAGCAAGACCTCTCGAAATGAAATGATTAAGTGAAAATAAATGCATATTGATGAATCGGCTTATTGCAGGGAGGATGAATGAGGGAGAGTGTTTCATAGCATGATTGATCGGACGACTGGAACAGTGACCAAAGGTGATGGAATGTTACACATTTCCCCTAGATGGCCTATCAACGGCTTGTCTTGTTGAGACGATACCGCAGTCTAACCGGCCAGCAAGCACGCTCATGGCCAGTTCCCCATCCAATAACCTATTTCTGGACCTGCTTCGATTTCAGCATTGTCTGGAACCTTTCCAAACACGAATCTGGTTTGGAGCATGCTGGCGGGGCGATAGCCTCGAATAGATATTTGTATAATTTCATATTGCCGATGCTGTAAAATAGATATTTTAAGAACTTATTGTAACTAAATAGGTTATGTGAAAACTGCTAGATATGTGTTTGTAGTTTAACGCCGTATTTCCAGTTACATGGCGGTAGTCTGTAAATAATCGACTCTGGAACAGCAAATCCAGTGATCAACATCATGAACATCGACCTACACAGTTGGGATATAATGTGGCAACCGTGTCAAAGAACCTGACCATCCTATGCCCTTAGTCGGCTCTTACGAGTATGGACATGCGACCTTTCTCCTTCATGGCGTATTTACAACATATGTGTGTACAGTTATACTAACCGTCAGTATATGCCATTGGAAATCAGAGAAAAAATGTATGCTTGGGTTTTTTTCATATTTAAATGTGTAAGTAAATAATGAATACAAGAACAGAGCCTGATCTGCCTTTAATCTCAGGCAAGAAACGAAAACCTAATATTACTAGACTAAGGCATGGATTGTTAAACGGCCGTCAAGATTAAGTTTGACAACACATGCTAAATTTCGCCAATTTCAGAGTTGTCAAACTGTTGTCGAGAAATAAGACTGGTCTCTGTTCTCACCAACTTTTCCATCAAACTTTCGGCATTGTCAAATTTGCGTTTTGCGCGCGATGTTTTGTCATATACGTGTTGTTCAGAAAGAACCAATCGCAGTCAACCAAATTGTCACCTGACCGCACCGATAGAGACAAGGGGCTCAAATGACACGAACGTTTGACACTTTAGTTTGCCGTGTGAAGGTCGCTTTAAAACCGAACGAAGATATATGACTTACTTCACTATGCACATGTTCTGTGAACTGGTCGGCTGGGTAGTCTATTGGTTAAAACGTTCGCTGATCACTCCGGAGATCCGGTTCGATTCCCCACACTGGTAAAATGCGCGAAGCCTATTTCTGGTAGTTGCAATGTTACTAAAAGCAGCCTAAAGCTATACTCACACACTAAGTGCTGACTTGGTACAAAAGATGAATCACCTTTTGACGATAGTATTTACTGAAAATGTATTTTCACCATCCAACGGGAATAAGCTTAAAATGCTTTAACATGAAAATTGTGAAATATTGCTAATCTATATACAGCTTCGTTTCGCAAAGCCATGATAATTGAAAATTATGATTACAGGTTCATAAATATTCGTTATACTTTGGCGTAACGTATGCAGAGGTATATTCACAATATACCTCGGTTTGTGGCCTTCGCATGAAATAAAGACCTATGAGCAAGTAAGAGCAGAGATAAGCGAAGTGGAAACGTTTTAATGCAGGCACACACAACACACACACACACACAGAGAGAGAGAGAGAGAGAGAGAGAGAGAGAGACAGACAGACAGACAGAGAGACACAGAGAAAAGAGAGAGACACAGATAGACAGAGACACAGATAGACAGAGAGAGAGAGCAAAGGGTAAGCACTGATTATGCAGAGAGAGACACGATGATTTTCAACAGAGCACTTATGACGGAGTGGAGTATAAGAATAATGGTAACTAAGGCAGTGGCAAAACATTTGAAAGCGGATGGACAAGATCGGAAATAGATATATTCAGCTACGACATAACATTTGAGAGCAGCATTAAAAATGGACCAAAAATATTCATTGACGTCAAATCACATGCAGAACAGTATCCAAAAGAGCACTTCTCCAAAGCAAGGGGGGGGGGGGGGGGGGGGGGGGAAATAGATATTCTAACGTTGACGCAGAAGTTGCAAAGCAAAGGTGAAGGCGACAAACTTCGGCACAATAATTGTAAAGCAGAGTTATGGGCGGCAAACGTCGACACAGTAATCGCAAAACATAGTAAGGGGCACAATTATATACTTAGCAAAGGGTATCCCATGTGCAGAGCAGGGTCAACGGGGAACACAGATATACTTTGCAAGGACATACCACATGCAGAGCAGGGTTAACAGCGGACAAAGATGCACTTAGAAATGCCACAGTACATGCTGACCATGGTCAGAGAAGACAGACAGGCCACCCAAGACAGAGCTCTTGCAGAACAGCGTTAAACAACAGCAAGCAATAAACATCTCTCTGTAACTGCTTAAAACGCCGCTCTCAGCAGTATTTCCACTATATAACGGACAATATAGACCGGACAATCTAGACTTACACTTAGACTCTGAATATATTATAATTTTGATACTAACAAACTAACCCATATAAATTGAAAAGGACCCCATGGAGACCAGAGATTCAGAACCTGAGGAAATCGAGACTTGTTTCATTTCAGAGAGGCTTTAGCATTGCAGAGGGAACTTGGCAGTAGGGAAATAATGTGGTTCAGGGACTGTGAGAGACTACAGACAATCCAGTAACTGACCTCATAAGCATATCTATGGCAGGAAAAAAACACAGAGTGACTGATCACCAGTCCGCGACCGTCCACCCCCTCTCATACGGAAAGAAAAGACCAATTCTAGCAATGACAGACTTCACAAGATGTATTAGACAAACACATTGTCTTTGAATATATACTGAGGGAAGAAAATAAGGGATCACTTGAAATGGAAAACTGTAAAAAAGGGAACACTTGTGCTTTCAAGTGATGCATTATTTTGCCCCTCAGTGTACAACAATTTATTAGAAAAAAGTGTATTCTTTTAAACTGAAAATTACCCCCATAGAGTTGGAATCTAAACTTGCTTCATTAAGTAGTTTCAGCATTTTATAAAGGATTGAGAGGAAAGGAAATTAATCCGGTTCTGGGACCAAGAGGCACACAATGCATGAAGTTTTGCGTGATATACGAAACCCTTCGTGTGTCAAGCTCCACAACGCTTTACCAGCGACGTATATTAGACGTTTTGAAGTCTTGCTTAAGACAACACTGAACATGGTGGACAATGATTCACATTTGTCACCAATCCTTAATCAGTAATCTTAAAAAATTCACGCAATTCAAAAAGAAAGTTTGATAAAGGAAAGAGAAAAAGACCGCTGCCCAGTCTTTGCTGGGTACCCAGTAGCAACAAGTTTATTATGTATACCAGCGGAGTGCATTGTTAGCCTTCAATGGCAAAGGCCATTTCGTTTATAATAAGCGACGCCAATTAGAGCTCAAATACCGACCCAAGGGGGTATTCGGTCACACAGAGCCGCTGACCCGCCTGTATCTTTTGTTCAAGCCTTGCCGCAATAAGCGTAAAGTCAGAGGTGACAGCTAGACGCCAAGAAATACTGCAGGGAGGTCAAGCCATTTGCCCGGAAACTAGTGCTGGGTGTATGTCACGCATCCCCTATAGTCTTACATTACTGTGATGCGCAGACTGGTTTGCTGTGTCTATATAACAACCACGTGTTAAGCTGCAGAGTAGTCTTGGGTATGCACGAGGTCAACCCAGACGGGAGAATAATCCCCCGCTGTGTGGGAGTGGGAATTGGAGTCGGGGATATCTTGGACACTCCCGGTTCGGAATGCCAATGACCGACCTTTGTTGCAGTTGAGAACAGAAGGCGGATGAGACTGGGACCTGTCTATTACGAATCTCCAAGGCATCATTTTATTGGACAATAGGGCAAGGTTACTGACGTAATCATTTGTCTTGCTTTAACAACTTTCTACGATGTTGCCTTGAAACAAATGCTCCTTATTGGACGAAATATGCCCAAAAATGTCATTTTGAAACACGCACGGTCCTGGGTGTATACTTAACACTGTCCTGGGTGTACCTAATTCTGCCCTGGGTGTACTTAACACTGTCCTCGGTGTGCTTAACTCTGTCCTGGGTGCCTTTTACGCTGTCCTGGGTGTACTGAACTCTGTCCGGGTGTACCTAACTCTGTCTGGGTGTACTTAACTCTGTCCTGGGTGCACTTAACACTTGCCTCGGTGTACGTAACGCTTTGTCTTTGATGTATCGAACACTGTCCTTTGTGTACATACCTCTGCCCTGGGTGTACATACCTCTGCCCTGGGTGTACCTACCTCTGCTCTGGGTGTACCTACCTCTGCCTTGGGTGTACTGTAATAGACTTTCAAGACAGAAGGAGGAGTGGGCACCCACTGCACCCCACTGCAGTTTTATCAAGGCCATTATCAACTGTAGGTCTGACACTAGTGAAGGAGTAGAAGGAGACAAAGGAGGTTTTGAATTGCCTCAAAGAGGATTTCATGGTTATGATAACAGATAGGAACCGTTCAATGTCAATGTTAGGACCGTTTGTTGTTAAGGTAGACTAATTCTCAATCTCTGAATATATAAAGAGTTGATAAAAACAAATAATTACCTTTAACAAGAGCCCCAGTGAGTTTGGAGATTCAGCAAGAACCTTAGGGAATCAAGATTGCCTCATTTAGGGCTTTAACACTGTAGAAATGACTGAGAGGAAGGGAACTGTGGTAGTCTGTCAGACAGACCCAAATATATCGATGAAAGTCCAGACAAGTCTAGATTTCCAAAGTGAAGAAAGGCTCAGGGCTCCTTTTCATTATGTTTTATCGTTTTTACTTTTCAATTGTAAAATATTCACTTTAGAGACTAGTTGTAAGTCCAGGACTGTGGAACAGGCTATAATATGGCTCTTGGGATCGTTGCTGGCAGATCAACAATATGGCAAAATCAGAATAAATCGTTTATTTCATTTTCGACAAGGAAAGTGTTGTTTGGTGTCCCGACGTCATCCCCGGACTTCCACATGATTTTTCTTCAGACTGTTGAAAACAAACTACACTTGTTACAAGATGTTTTACTAAAATTAATGTCTGTATGTAACTCTGTCCTGGGTGTAGTTAACACTGTCCTGTGTGTATACTTAACTCTGTCCTGGGTGTACTTAACACTGCCCTCGGTGTGCGTAGTTCTGTCCTGGGTGTCTTTCACACTTGTCCTGGGTGTACTTAATTCTGTCCGTATGTATCTAACTCTGTCTGGGGTGTACTTAATTCTGTCCTGGATGTACTTAACTCTGTCCTGGGTGTACTTAACACTGCCCTCGGTGTGCGTAGTTCTGTCCTGGGTGTCTTTCACACTTGTCCTGGGTGTACTTAACTCTGTCCGTATGTATCTAACTCTGTCTGGGGTGTACTTAATTCTGTCCTGGATGTACTTGACACTGTCCTGGATGTGCTTAACTCTGACTTGGGTGTACTTTACAGTGTCCTGGGTGTACTTGACACTGTCCTAGGTGTACTTATCTCTGCCTTGGGTGTACCTAACACTGTCCTACATGTATCGAACTCTGTGTACTTAATTCTGCCAGGGTGCACTGGACACACACTGGGTGGTCGTTTTGAGCGTGTTCTAATCTAACAACTCGGTATACTTCACAGTGTTGATTCCCACCAGAACCATCGGTTTTCTCCGACACTCACGTCACGCACCCCACACCTCACAGCCGTAACAAACAGCAGCACACACAGCGTAATGGCGAGCGAGCACGGGAAGAGACAATCCAGACGATAGTGGCGCTCGGCATGTCGCCCGTGTCGCAAGTGACCCCGTCACACCATCAAAACCACTGCGGATACAGGTAGCGCGGCCAATTATACCCTCATGCCCATCCTCTGCCAGACTCGCATGCGACGCCGTCCCATCCTCTACCAGACTCTCACTGGAGGTTTTTCTGCCCTAGTTCCTTAACCCAGGGGCATGTCCCTTGTTGTCTGAAGGTTGTCAAGCACGCTTGTCACTCCCATGTTCCCGTCAATATTGACGTTAGGCCTTGTTTCTGTGTGGTCACCAGACATAGTCACTCCCCTAGTCTGTCTCACAGTCCCTGAACCACATTCTTTTCGCTACTGCCAAGCAAAGCATTGGAAGCAAGGCTAGACTTCCCCCGGTTCTGAAGATTTGGTCTCCCCGGGGATCCTTCTCAATTTAAAATGGTTAGTCTATATTTTCCCTAATGTATAGTCCTTCCTGCACTGCTAAAGCTCTAAATGAAGCAAGTCTACATTTCCTCACGTTCTCACTTCTCACTGGGGCTCTCTTTCAGTGCAAATGAGTTTATTTTACTATCAAAATTATATACATTCACAGACTAATCGTTAGTCTAGGGGTGACCCAACACCCATGGTTAACTTTGCCCGATCCACCTTACCTATAATTTATAACCGGTCCCTTACATAACAATGCACGTGTTATCTTGAAAGTCCATGTGGGCATCCCAATACAGATGTTCATCACCGTATCCACGCATGAAGTCGATTTTTGTTTGATGTTTGACGGGTGGTGGCTGGACATGACTCCCATAGCGCTACAATAGATTCATCTGTTGCTGTAATTATCCGGGTGTGGCCAAAGTATTACAAACTATGTCAATACAAATCACGTATGGTTGCCGCATGTATTCTTTGAAAGATACGGACCAGGAACGACAAATGTTATGATCGGTCGTACGGAGACCGATTAGTTTTAAAGAATGACTGCCAGAACGATTTCTGAACGGAAACCCAAAGCCCCAACACATCCGAAACGTTACACGTGGACCGTGTTGGTCCCGCGAGCGCTGACAACATTATTTCCCCTATTGCGAAGCCCTCTCTACAGTTCTATAGCCTTAAATGAAGCAAGTCTATATTTCCTCAGGTTTGGGAATCAGGATTCTGAATCTCTGGTCTTTCTTTTCAATTACTATGGGTAAGTTTGATACTACCAACAGTATATATATTCCGAGACTAAGCATTAGTCTAACCCTTCAATGACGATCGTCATATCTGCCTGAGACGTAAATATTGCTGAGTTCCCTGTTACTCAGACTCTTGATTGTTACGTTTAATGTTGTTTGTTTATGTCAGAGAAACCTACTAAAGGCTGTCTGGTTGTAATCTGGACACTAGAGGTGGGAACAATGTTTAATGTGTCTCAGTCTGTGAGTTCAAGACTCTGGAACATGTTTCTGCAGATATAAGCACGGCGATGATCGGACCTGCACAGGGCATTCTGAATCAACAGTAAAAGTTGCGGATCATTAATCAAAACAAGACTTTGAGAAATCCACCCCAGCGATCAAATCTCTGTTCATTCGCGCCGTGTCACCGGAGTTTCAACTTACTAACCAGACGATTACAAATTGGCCACCAGGTGATGTGCCACCATTTACCAATAGATACATTATACTAGACACCAATGGCGTTTAGAGTGTAGAAGCGGAAAATAGCCCACGGTCTCATTGACTGTTTATATAGATGTGCCACTATTCACTGGTGACTTTCAGAATAGTGGTGGATGTGTCATGAGACATCCTATTTAACGAATGTTGTTATAAGGCAATGTGACCGATTTTGCGAGGGATCTGTCAGTGAGTGAGTTAAGATTTACGCCGCACTTAACAATGTTCAAGCTACTAGTATATCGCAACGGTCTGTAGATGATCGAGTCTGGACCAGACAATCCAGTGATCAACAACATACGCATCGATCTCCGCAAATGGGATACGATGACATGTGTCAACGAGCCTGACCACCCGATTCCGTTAGTCGCCTCTTACGACAACGGGTTACTGAAGATCAGCTCTAACCTGGATCTTCAATCGTGCGAGGGGTCTGTAATGATATGGGACAGGATAACAATGACTCCCAGATGACCACTGTTTTATTTCCATGACGTGAGTGAGTAATATTCCAGCTATATGACGGCGGTCTGCAAATAATCGAGTCTGGATCAGACAATCCAGTGATCAACAACATACGCATCGATCTGCGCAACTGGGAACCGATAACATGAGGCAACCAAGTCAGCGAGCCTGACCATAGTTAGTCGCCTCTCACGACAAGCATTTTCGCCTTTTAAGGCAAGCACGGGTTGCCAAATGCCTATTCTACCCCGGACTTTCACGGTTCTCTTGGCCATGGAAAGGTCGCTGGATACTACTACACCAAAGTAACACAAGAGCGCCACGAGTTCCGTTTCCCAACTGTACTGGTTCCTGTTTGCAAGAGTAACTCTCAACCTATGTTAAATGACTGACCCCAGCAGCAAAACATCAGGCAATATCCGGTTATGGATTCTTGACTTGCCCCAAAAAGAAACACTTTTGGGACACAATGGGAAACGTGTCCGTCAGCATTAGGTGCACATTCACTGAACGGCGCTGCATGAGAACTGGAGATACTCACCGAAACATTCGTAACTACTCGTGTCATTCCGGCAAGCCGGATGGCCTTCTTGCAGGTTACGGAAAGAGGCGAGTAGTTACGAATGTCACCGAAAGTGTCACTGGCAGATCGAATAGTGTCTCGGCACCCAATACAAAGGGATGTTTTTACCGTTTATCTGGCTATGTACAGGTGTGTGTGAAACAAAAAAACAAAACAAAACAAAACATGCGTTGGTGGTGCGTTTTGCACTGTTACTATACAAGGACTTATGTATGAATACCGATTATTTGATTAAAGTAAATAGTAATAAACATTGATGGTACTATCAGATATATTTACTATAATCATATATAAAAAAACCCAATAGTTTGTATAATGATGCTTGTATAAAACTATGGATCACTACTTGTCCTAGTTTACAGTATGAGTGCGGTTTAAAGCCGCTTTTAAAAACGTTCCGGTATTATTATGGTAGGAGATACCTGAAAGCCCCTCGAGATGTCATTTGCATTACATTAAACAATCACACAAAAAGATGGAAATAGTAAGTTGTAATGCACGTTTGACAACTTTTATGAGTCGTTTTTATTCTTCAGTTTATTCAGTTTGTTTAATAATTATATGACAATGATGTCACATACTGATGTAAGAATAAATGTTATATTGGTTAACTGTATCAGTTCATGCAAAGCCCACTACTCTCGCAAAGATAATACGTCGCAGAACAGGCTGAGGGTACGATGACGCAATATTTTCATGGCGCAGAATACTTCCGGTTTACAGTAAGCTTGGTACGTTGTACCTGTATCAGGAAACAAACTCCTGGCACCGTTCCTCAAAGCGATAGTAGCGATATGACAGTCATAAGTCTATGTTAAAGTATGGGAGTTACGAACATCTTAGCGATACGATCGTTTTAAGGGACAGGGCACAGGTCTGCAGCATTGTGTACGTATGCTTTAACCATCTACTGGCTTGACAGCTACCGCGTGATTTCAGAATTTAAAATTTCAGCAAATTTACCAGTGGAGAAGATGAATCTCCAGTTTTCGAGCGGTGTGACATTCTAACCACTAGGATATCGCTCATTTGAGCGAGTGAGTTTAGTTTTACACCACTTTTAGCAATATTCTAGGGATATCACGACGGGGTACACCGGAAATGGGCTGCATCCATTTTGCGGGGAATCGAACCCGAGTCCTCAGCGTGACGATCGAACGCTTTAACTACTAGGATACCGCCACCACGTGCCCCTTCTCCTCTCCCTACCGCCCCCAGTCCTATAAATGTGTATATGATTCGTGTACTGATAACTTCGAATTCGAGTTTGATTAAACTATATCGTCGTCAAGAACAGTGTTTAGTTTAGTCCAGTTTAAGTCATAGGTGTATAGTGTATTATTCGGCTATTTAGTCATTTACCTGAGCGTGGAAGTGATGGAGAGTGAGCGTGTATAGTTTTACGCCGCGTATAGCAATATTCCATCACTATCACGGCGGAGAACACCAGAAATGGGCGTCACACATGTGCGCAATCTAACCCGGGTCTTGGACATGACGAGCGGACGCTTTAACCATAGTGCCACCCTGTTCCTTATGTAGAAACTGCGTGTAATTAGTCAATAAAACCAACGCTGAGTCTGCAGCCTCTCTGATATTGTCATCCTGCAGCGCCCGGCTATCAAATATCGACCAATGACGTCACGCCAGAATACTGAGCCGCCCTAAGTCACCGAGTATTTGTGTGACATGTTGATGAGGTCAGTCGACTTAGCATGTTTATTTCATCAAATGAAAGAAATATGTTACATCCATTACGGCCTTCTACTATGCCACTGTACAGCTTCATGATAATAGTTTTCGAAAGAAAAACATCGAATGACAGCATCAGAGACTGTATATATGCAATTCCTAACCTACCTGGGTTTTGTTCAAGGAAACACATGACATCAGTTCTGTGATGACGTTCTTGAATTTTAAAGTGACCTCGGAGTGGCGACACGTGATATTTAATTTTCGTCATCCAGACATGTAGGTGGTATCGACCAAGTGTGTAATAAACGTATGCATGTGGTACCTGTCAACATAAAAATACATCATTTTCACCAACCTTTCCCAATTTTCGCTTCTGAAACTCACCTATGTTAACATTTGCTGTGAACATGGTGAAATTTAAATATAAATTGTTGCTTATAACACATGTGGTTACCGAATATCTGTAATGCATCTTGTTTTTCGAGCGTAATAACACATATTAGACTATATGATTGCTGAATGTCTGTTATTGTACATGTGGTTATCGAATACCTGTTGTAACAAAATGTTGTTTTCGAATGTTTACACACATATGGTTATCGAATATCTGTTATAACACATATGGTTACCGAATATATGTTGTAACGCATCTGGTTATCGATTATATATGTTATAACAGATGGTTACCGAATGCGTGTTATGACACATCTGGGTATGGAAAATCCGTTATACATGGTTTAATTTTTCTTTTGCAATAATTTCATATTTTCAACAGTGTCACTGTAAAACATTGTTCTGTTTTAATTTCTTGATGTTGCCAAACATGTATTTCAGATAACAGTTCTCTACACTTTCAGCTGTGAACTGCTGAATCTGTCACTGACCAAAGGTATGATATCACATACAATATCGACAAAGTTTGAAACAATGTTTAGATCGCTTTAGTCCAGATAGGTCGAATTTAGAATAACTGTTCGCTTTCAGTGCGATGCAGTTGTAAACAAAATGGGAACGTGATAGATATGCTATAAAATACCATCTCGCTAATGTCAAAGTATTTCGACATCCTGAGAACACGGGCTGAAATGGAGTTACACGTCTCTCGTAGGTAACACAAGACAGAAACGGTCTCGTGCGTCAGTCTGCTTTAAATTTTTAATTCAACAATTAACGCATTTGAAAGTCATATGTGGGGACCAGTGTTCCGGGGACACCATTTGTTCTCCATTTCTCCCCATCTCGGTGACCGGCTTTACCCGGCATGCATTAGTACAGGTGACCAGTGGATGACCCAAGCCTTCACCACGCACTTCAAGAAGCCAATAATCAGAATACCGGCTCCCGCCCGTCGTTCAAAACATCGGCTTCGAATAGGCGCACTTTCCTCTTGTCATGAATAGTGTTGCACTTCGTTCGCGATGTAAATGCCGCCAAATACGTCACTGCAGCCGGAGATTCACCAAGCAGTTTATGGACGTGTTTGGTTCAGATCTGCTGTTATAGACAGTCGACTGATCATTCTTGAGCCCTTGCCTCGTTGCAAGCAGCTGATATATTTGTTTTCGCGCTGTGTGAAGTAGTTGTAATTAATTTGTTTTGATTTCTAAATGTCATGTTTTGAATGCATTCTGGCTCCAATAACAGAACAAAGATCCGTTGCTGCCACAGAGAGAATCAAACACAAATAAAACTCGTGGTGTTCGGAATTCAATATCATTTTCTAGTTATTTGATGTGAGGGAAGAGTGAATTGTTATACATGGATTTTGCAAACTGTTTGTGCTCGTGGCTTATGCTTTCTCCTATTTATCTCATCGAGTCCTGTATTTCCTGTATGTCCCTCGCCGTTCATTCTTTGCAGAGCTGAGTCTGCATATCGTTCAAGTGCCGCTTCTGTTCTCCGTTCTGTCATTCCTCGTTCCATTAGCGTCTTTCTTCTTTCGATCGCATATTTATCTTATCCCCCGCTCCTTTTCTCGTTCCAGCAAAATCACACACACTCTGGGTCGTTCTAGGAGAATTAAAGACTCCCAAAAATAAGCACTGCATTGGGGCAATAGCATTGATATTGATCATTATCTCTTGTGAAACACTTGCTAAATATGCATTTTCCAGCAACAAATATTTATATTGTTTTAAATGCACCATATGTAGTAAATGCATTATTTATGTGCTTATTACAAAAGAAACAACATACATACATAAGCATTGGGTCCCCGTGTTCGTGTGGTCCCCAGTCAACGGTTTAGTGTACGGACATTTTTCCATCTCTTTACTTCCACAGCTTGCCTTTACCATCCCTGTACTGTAATTACGTCATTAGGTGGGGCGTTTAACAGGAAACCTGGTCATGAAAATGGACGATTAGAGGCATTTCATTGGTAATTTCCGAAATTTGCAAACGCATTTTTGCACGTCTGATTGAATTAAACGTTAAATATTAAACAGGCGAGATTGGACACAACGGGCACATCAGTGTCCAACGTTCAAAATGTTTTTTTGTGATTTGAACCTTTAGTTGCCATAAGATGTAATTAGATGTGCTTGTAATTCAAGAACAACTGGACCCGTGTAGTCTTAACCTCTGTAAGCAGGAGATCCTGAGATACGTGCGGTGATGTTATTAACTTTTGCATGTATATGGTTTTTTATTTGTTTGTTTGATTGATGTTTGTTTGACGTCACACTCAGCAATATTCCAGCTATATGGCTGCAGTCTGTAAATAATCGAATCTGTACCAGAATATCCAGTGATCAACAGCATAAACATTAAGCTGTGCTATTGTGATGCGATGACATGTAACCACTCGGTCCCCTTAGTCGCCTCTTCCCTATATATAGCATAAGGGCATATGGAATCCAAACCAACGTTCATGTGCGTCAGGTACCAATAAAGGACAGAACTCTGTCCATCACATGCACATGTCTCCTACATGGTTAGTCGCCTCTTACAACAAGCTAGAGTTGGTCAACAATATGAACATCGATCTGCGTAATTGGGAACCGATGACATGTGTCAACTAAGTCAGCGAGTCTGACCACCCGATCCCGTTAGTCGCCTCTTACAACAAGCTAGAGTTGATCAACAATATGAACATCGATCTGCGTAACTGGGAACCGATGACATGTGTCAACTAAGTCAGCGTGTCTGACCACCCGATCCCGTTAGTCGCCTCTTGCGACAAGCATAGTCGCCTTTTATGGCAAGCATTGGGCCGATGTGTGAAGTCCATTTCTAGTGTCCCCGGTCGTGACAGTGCTGGAAGATTGCAACTCGTCATTATATGAAGTGTCAACAGTTGTAGATAAATATCGATTTTGAAGCTAATATTATGTATTTAAACACTGAAATTTCTGTGCATTTAAACAATTTATCATCCCAAACTCTGTGCCACAGGAGATATCGCTTGTGTGAGATCAGACGATATCTCCTAGGAGAGATATCTTTGACGATAGGTTTTGCACAATGCCTTAACAATGTTATGGCGTTATGAACTTCATGACGTCACCATGCTATGACATCGCCACACTGCATATCACTGCCAGTGCTGTATTCAGAGATGTACATTTTTCATTGAAAACTAATGAAGAATGATTTTGGATGATAAATAGAATCTCACCCTCGTGTCTACTGATATCAGTTATATCAACACTCTTTGATAAAGGTAAAAATATCCTCGGTAAGCCTCGGATATTTGTTACTTTATCAACTCGTGTTGATATCCTTGATATCAGTAGACACTTGGGTGAGATTCTCTGTATATTCACTTTCTAGAAGATATGGCGAATCTCACGCAAGTGTCTTCTGATATCAAATATGTCAGCACGAGTTGGTAAAGTTTGATATTAGAAGAGACGAGGGTGAGACTCTATTTATCATAAAAAATCAATATTCATTAGCTTTTAATCAAAAATATGCATCTCTGAGCTTGGTTACGCCTTTAGACTAGCAGTACAGCTATGTCAGAGCATTGTGACGTCATCAAGTATATGCATCAATTGCAATGTGAGTCATGTTATTAATTACATCAGGGCATGTACTCTCAAGACAATATCTACTAGGAGATTCAGCCTTAAAAATGACTGCAACATTATCGGCTTGCAGCAGCGCAAGGCTGGCAACGCACATTTCGACGCAATGGTCGCCAAATCCGAAAGTGCATTGACATATGAAGCATATATTGGCGTATGTGTTCACTATACTCGTCATAGTATGAATATGCATGACCGTGCAAATTATCTTTCAGCGTCGTTTGAGGCGCAACAATGATCAACAGCATGAGCATCGTTCTACGCAACTGGGATACGATGACGTGTCATCCAAGTCAGAAACCTAGGAAGGCGATGGGGAAAGGTCAGGTTCGATTCCTCACATATGTTCATTTCTGGTTTACCCGCCTAATATATATATATATATATATATATATATATATATATATATATGTATGTATGTATGTATGTATGTATGTATGTATATATATATATATATATATATATATATATATATATATATATATATATATATATATATATATATATATATATCCTCTAGGGAGTAGTTTCATTCTGTTTGAAGAGGTTGGAAGGTAAACTTCCTCCAAGTCTGTACTAAATACAAGATCCATGAATTAATTGTCATTCTACCGTTGAAAGAGGCTAGAGTCTAGGTAATGACGCTCATCATTTATAGGTATCTTTTAATTTAGAAAAAAAAATATCATTTAAACTTTATCATTACCTTAGAGATTTGTGCAAGACTAAGAGCAAGGGTGTCTGAGCTGATGATGAACCCAACATGACTAGCTTGACGAAGCTTGGATCAGCAGAATCCTCCTTACTTTACTTATAACTCTTGGGGCATATATAATGATAATAACTGTAAACTCCATACACGTAGCACTGTGTGCTCCAAGTGCTACATTATTACTACCTGCTTGCATTCATAAGTGTGACTTCCATTCTCTCAGCTCCCTGTGAAGTATACAACCCGCCTGTTGCATCTCGATCTGCTCGGTAAGCAGACACATTTTGAAAACAGTTCCTTTCCCAAGGAGACGCCAGGTGTGTTACATATGCTTCTGTTTTGGACTGGAACAAATTTAAGAAGAAGGGTCACCTACCCTTGGCCTTTCCACGACCATCGTTCCTTAACTTCACCTGATTTCAAATCATGTTCGCTCAGTTAAAATAAATAGTGATCTGTTTGCGATGTGCCATTATCCAAATGAGAACAGAAAATATTCATTTACACGATATTGGTGTCTATATCATTTGTTTTCGTATGACTGCGGCGTGGAATTAGGTAACTGAAATGATGACATATGTTACTGCGTCTAAACATCAGTTTCAAAATACACGTGTTGCCCAATCCATCTCCAGCAAATTGAATTCTTGCTTAAATGCCTGCAGATATTTCTATTCCATAATTCAATAACCGAGTCCAACAGACGATAGCCGAGATTATTGTGAAACTTGCCAGGCTTGTTGAGACCGACGTCGATTGGTTCGCTCAGAAACGAACAAGACCTCATCACGCACCATTTACTGCCTTGGCAATGACGTCATGATGACGTCAACAACCTCCAAAACATTCGGAAAATCGGGTCAGTGTGTGGGACTGAACAGCAACAGCTAATCACAGCGTTACGAAATGTCTATCTTTCTGACATGCAGATCGATTCTATCTGACATTGTGTTCACATGGATGTTATTGTACACGGACAACGACTTGGCTTGTGTGCGACCCCGAATAACACCAGTGGGAAACGCTCGTTCGAGATCAATAGCGGTAGAAATATTTCCCCATCTTAGACAGCGGAACGAAATTCTTCTTTTTCCCATGCATATGCTTTCAAGAAATGGCCTTTTTTGCATAACGTAATAATTTGTGCCTTATTTGCCCACTTTCGTGTGATTGTGTATTTCAGCTGCCGCTGTACACACAAGTGTGCATACTATTAGAAATCTCCAAACCCTATTTCTGTATTTGCTATGAATAATTATTGAGCAAAATCGTGCACTTGAGCATAAAAAATGTAATACCAGAATACAGAGGTGATGAGCGTTTTGAACGGGGAATACCGAGTTTGTTGTGATTTGGGGAGAGGTTAACTTTGACCTGGAAGTATATTTCCTCCAGAACGAAACGTTTCTCTATGTAAATTTCTCTAATCTCTCGATGCAGAATTTATTTGACGTGACACAATAGCGAACAATAAGGTGAAGATATACAGTGAATAGCGTAAGAAGTGTAACGAGCATAAGATTAATCGCAGGGTGACGAGTTTACCTATTGAAATACGGGTACAAAGTGCCTTGGTGTATCTTCTTTGCAGTTACTCCAATGATAACTGGAAATTAAAACTATTACGAGAAATAATACCGAAGATCTCAATTAAAAGATATAGAATGTAGACAGGGTTTTAATCCCGGATTTCTTAACGAATCGTTATTAATGTGGATAATTCAGACGTCTTTAAACATGATCTTACCTAGCCTGTCTCGAAGTCCCCAAACCACATTATTTACCCTACAGCCTAGCCGTCCTTGTAGTGCTAAGGGTCTAAATATAGCAAGTCTATATTTCCTCCGGTTATGAATTTCTGGTCGGCCTTGGGCTCCTGTTCAATTTAAATAGGTTTGTTTGTTACATGCAAAATTACATATTCAGAGACTAAGCATTAGTCTATTTATTACCATACATGCAACTGTACGAAGGCGGTTCATTTACTTTGCCAGAAGTGCTAACCATATATTTGGGACTGTTTTATATGGAACTAAACATAAACGTCTATCTACTCCATGTGTTGGTCCATATTTTTTTTGTTTCAATCCAAGGAATGTTTGGAAAATCGTTGTTTTACACATTTTGAAGAGACGCAGATCTTAGACCTTTAGGGCTTTACTCACCCCACTGCAGTATAGTTTAGACTGGTTGTGTTTTGTTGTTTATCCCATGTATCTCAGCTATGTGGCGGCGGTCTGAACCACACAATCCAGTGATCAACGACATGAGCATCGATCTACACATTTGGATACGATGACATGTGTCAACTACGTCAGGACGCCAGATCACCCGATCCCCTTAGTCGCCTTCTTATATGTAGCAGAACATAAGGGCAAATATAGAATCCAAATCAACGTTCGCTGGTCTCTGGTACCGGTAAGGGACGCAACTCTATCAGCGTGTCCGTCACACAAGTTTAACATGGCTCTTGCATATCTCTCTATAGGCACATCAGATATTTACAGAAGCATCCTTAGGTTCGAGTTTTTCGCTTTACATACAAAGCGATGTATTAGTTTAAAAAATCGAAACTACCACAAAACGCTGTGGTCACGCCATCGATAATTAAAGCTGGTTGCTACAAGCTAGGAAACAGAGGACTTAATAGCTCGAGGAGGTACCAGTTTCAACGTTAGTGTGTCCCAATGATTATACTATGCAATGATACATTGTGTTGCCCAGTGATATACATATACAGTATATGTATTATGCTATACATTGTTTCAGTGTGTTGTCCCATGATATATACATATGCTTAACGCTATACAGTGTTACACTGTGTTGCCATCACATGTATGTATTATGCTATACAATGTTACACTGTGTTGGCCAGCTGTATATATGCATAATGCTATACAGTGTTACTCTGCGTTGCCATCACATGTGTGTATTGTACTATAAAATGTTACACTGTGTTGCCTCATGATATATATGTATTATGCTACACTGTCAGACTAACAGCTAGTCTCTGAAATTAACATATTTTACTGAAAAAAAACGTTCATAGTGAAAAAGAATAATATAATGAAATGGAGCCCTGAGACTTTTCTCATTTTCTGGAGCTATGGAAATCTAGACTTGTCACATTTTCTAGACTTGCGTGGGCTTTCTTGGATATATATACTTCAAGGTCTCTACGACAGACTACTACACAATATTACTCCGCGTTGGCCAATTATATATGCATTATGCTATACAATGATGCACTGTGTCGTCTCATGATATATATGTATTATGCTATTAAAGGTTACACTGTATTGTCCAATGATATAAATGCACTATACAATACAAAGTTACTCCGCTTTGTTCAACGATATACATATATTATACTCTCCAATGGTGTACTATGTTATCCCATGATATTTATGCGTTACCACACAATAGATAATACACTATATTGTCCAAAGGTGCAGGCGTACCATAGTTAACTACAATACCCTGCTGTTAACGATTATATAATAGCATTTAGCATGGTAAACTACAGAGTACTATGACAAACAAGGGGCATAGAGAACTCTTTTGAAGAAATACATAAAATCCTAATTAATTTTGTCAAGTCAAGCTTACGGAGTTCATCCTGTCATCACGTCACTGCTTCCATACCAATTACACACGAATATTCCATATTCCATCAAAAGACATCGGGTTACCAAATCCATTACCCAATTTCTCCAGACTTCACGAACTGCTACTGCCAGTTCCCAAAATAGATACTCAAAATCTATAACGCTTGCAGGACGAGCCGAAGGAACGAGATCTAGAATCTAATTTGGAAATGTCATCCGCTATCAGCGATGAAGCAGCACTGACACGCATACGTGGTGTTAGGGCGGGAGAGTATGCTCCACCCATTCCAGCTCGCACCTTTGTCCGTGGACGTTTCTCGGTGTTACGTCAGACACAGGGGCAAGGACGCCATATGCCAGCCGACAAACTCGACACGTCTGCACCCGCAAACGCGGACTTCGATGGCGGGAAACGCTCTTTGTTCGCGAAGACCAAGCGCCGCGCCATTGATTGGTCCGACGCCATTGAAGCCAGGACGCCCAGTTCGTGCATATTTTCGGCTGAATATTTAATTCCTTCGATCGTAAATTGAGTCCGAAATTGTATAATTATGCCGTTTCCGTGTCAGTTTTGTGAAAGTCGAGGTGTTTTGACAGCACGGGGCGTTTTAAGTTTTTGAATGAGGCAAAGCAGACGTGTCTCCCCACTCCAATTTCATAGCGGTAACTTGCGTACACCGTATTACAGCCTGCGTCAGAGGTGCCCGTCATCGATGGATACATGCGTTAGCGCGAAGACAACGTGAAACCAGATTTGGAGTCGTATGCGAAACTGCATTCAGATCTAAGCGAATGTCAATTTTAATTACTTACGCCGTCCCATAATTTTACAAATGGGGATTAAACGTGCGATCAGTATTCATATTCCTACCATTCGTTGTGTTTATCTTTAATTTCA
The DNA here is from genome assembly GCF_037392515.1 of Haliotis asinina. Lineage (NCBI taxonomy): Eukaryota > Metazoa > Mollusca > Gastropoda > Lepetellida > Haliotidae > Haliotis > Haliotis asinina. The sequence continues at coordinate 28,898,469 of NC_090286.1, read as the reverse complement.
GTAATGGTGACATGCAAAGTAGTTGATTCTCTGTGTAGTGATGTTTCAATGTCCACCATGGCGATACCCGAGTTAATGGTAATAAGCAGGGACCTGTATTGTTCAAAGATGTCTCTAACACTGGCCAAAGGGGTGTTGCCGAAACGGTTACTCCATATATGAACCCCAGGTAAGTTTCTGCACACAGAAATGTACCCGAAACAAAGTCAAAATACACATACGTACCCGGTACCCTAAATGGGGGACGAATCTGATTGAGGAAATATTTATTACTTTATGCACTTTTCTTACATATACTCTTCAAAACAAGTAGGGGAACATGAACTTTCAGCCTGGATAGAAAGTATAGCGTTAACAAACGTTTCATAGACATCTTCTGGACGCACTGCCATTTCTCTTAAACACCACGTGCATATGGTGCACGTGAACAACACAGTAGTCCAATACACGTGCATGGGGTGTCATTCTTGGATTTCAAGAAGGTCAATAAATCGCTGTAGACCATTGATTTTGACAATCATCTTGCATCCCACAGTTGTTAATGTTTGTTTCTTGCAGGACTGTTAAAAAATTAAAATAATGTACAGGTTTTTTTACCAAACTGATTATTAAACAAACACCGCGAGCAAAACGTTTCATTTGAATACGACCTAAGTAGTTGAGTACCGAATATACACGCATATGCTTCAGCAAGATTAGTCATTTAACATAAAAAGTACCATATCTGAACAGGTGTTATCGACCGGTGAACTATCAGTGATCAGCAAGAGCAGACACGGACGGCCATCTGTGACGAAGAGTGGGGAGTGGGGATGGGGGTGAATACAGTGCATTGTCGGAGGGGGGGTGGGGGATGTTGACGTGACAGTAGACTTATACAAGTCTCCGAGGTTATAGATAGGAGCTGTGGGGAAATAATATGGTTCAAGAGCTGTGTGACAGATTACTCCTTAAATTGAGACCACATATTTTCGATTAACAGTGAGCGCATGGTTAACAGTGCAACCAGATGGTACATTTCAGTGTTGCCAACTGTGACGATGCAGTTAATACGATGCAGTATGGAAAGATTGTGGAGTCAGTGTTTCCTCGGTAACACTATAGTGGTACCTGCGTTAACTAGATCAAATGCCACTGTGTTGTCTTTTTTAGAAGAAGCTGTTATTCAGACCATGTCAATATCTGTAGTAACAAAGAGCATTTCAAAAACGCTTCTAATCCAAACAGGCATCAAAGGTTGTTTGCTGGTGTTGATAAATATCTTGTGAATAATTCCTGAGCATGAGGTTTCAAATTTGAATTCTCCAGACGTTTGAAATAGAATTTCTACCTTTGAAATTATGAATTGAATAGGCCTATCTCGAGTTTCCTAAAGTTATTCGAACCTTTTGGATGAAACTGGTTACATACTATAAAATATGTTCTGTGGGATTTCTCCTCGCATTCATAATTATTTTACGTAATTGATGTATATCATCAATACCATATAACTATTCTTTAACAAACATAAAGTATTTGCCTCTTTCCTATTGTTTCTTTTTTCATATATAGTGTATGCTAGAAATTGTTTTCCGAATAGCTCTTTAATTATCATTGTCTACGTCTCATAATCTGATGGTGAATTAAACCTTCATAGATGTAGTTCCGGTGCTAATGTCGAGGTGTAACATTACCGGTGTGTAGACTAATGCTCACTCTCTGAATATATAAAATTATTATTTGAAAATAACAGCATATAATTCCATTTAATTTGAACAGGAGCCCCGGTGAGTTGAAATGAGTAGAACCTGAGGCAATCTAGACTTGCTTCATTTAGAAAGTTGGCCTTTGCAGAATGAACTCGGCCGTAGGGTAAATAATACGTTTCGGGGCCCCATGGAGCTGTGAGACAGACTACCGTGGGATTAAAGTCAGTATGTTTTAGAGCTGTTGCTTGGTTACTTGGTTAAACCACAAGGATGATGAATGTCGCTGTACTGCTAACATGGACACCTGCTAGGAAGAACTTCCGGGTTTCAGTTCCCGTTCATTGCCATTAACTCGTTAAAGCGCCATCGACGGTGACACTTGTTTAACAATAAACAACTAACCCTTGCCACAGATGAAAGCGATATAACGTTGTCACAGTGTGGGAGAAGACGGGGACACAGTGGTCGGATTATGTCCCTTTATCATCCACGAATTAAAGGTGTACTATGCGTGTGAAATACCATGCGTGATGTCGGCTCTCCGTGGCACTTAATGCCATGACAACAGTACATGACCGATCCGGCTTTCCCAAGAGTGCTCACCAAATGGACAGATAACAAAAGCCTGTCTGGACCAGGTGTATTGGTGGGCAGAAGCTTATATTCGAGATCAACATTTTAATAACAGGACCGACTGAGGGTGGACTAACAACTAGTCTCTGAAATGAACATATTGTACTGAAAAATGTTCATAGTGAAAGAAACTAAAATGACATTAAAAGGAGCCCAGAGACTTTCTCCTGAAGCTGTGGAAATCTAGACTTGCAAAATTTTCTAGATTTGCATGGGCTTCCTTGGTTACATTTGCTTTGGGGTATGTACGACAGACTATACTGAGAGATATTGGGTGATTATCGTAGGGGTGAATTGCCGCAATTACACCCACATATACCTCCTCCCGTGCATTGTTTGGTTGATATTAATCAATGGATTGTTTGGTCCATGCTCGATTATTTACAGACTGGCACCGTCTACCTAAAATATTCCCGCATATGGCGTTAAACAAGAAACATTTTTGCTTTCTTTGTTTCTTACTTAACCCCTCAGTTTTTAATTGTTTCTTCTATGCAAACGTTAATTATTAAGAGCAACTGCCAAGACAGAAATTCCTCCGCGGTAAATTTCAAACACAGCAAGCTGACCGCCATGACCTTTGACAGGGGGCGTGTCTGGGCGGTGACACGTGGTGCACAATTAACAAAACCAACTGACGCGCGACTGGGTTGTTTTATCGTAGTCAATATCATACCCGATCAGCATCCGAGAGGGTATTTCAGGACTGAAAAGATTTCAACTACCTTGTTTGACACCGTGGTGCGTGTCCCTACACGCGCCCTGCAACACGTTGCTTCGAAATGGCCGCACATGGCGACAGCTGCGCGCATGCAGCACGTTTTATCCATGCTATTACTCCCGCACAGAACACCTGAAAATCGGTTAACGGGAGGAGTTCTTTTATTATTTTCTCTAATGTATTACGATAAAGATAGGACTAAATTTTTGTGTGAATTTGTGGAATTATGAATCTTCTCCGAGGAGACAAAGCATTTGTCAGCGTGGAATCATACGCATGCGCAGGCTGGTTTGTGGACCAAGCTTATGAACATGCTTGTTCTTTTGAAAGGTGGAGAGAATGAATTATTAGGTGCCAATGCGGTACGTTTTTTAATTGTTTTTTAATTACCGTGTTTGTTGTGTTCTTTCTCGTTACCACTCGTTGGCATTCCTAGAAAAGCACGACGCACACCGTGACGTCACACGCGGTCACACCTCAACGTCCTTCTGTTCAGTATGTATAGATGCGTTTGTTTAGGGGTTTTCAGTGAGGGTCACGAATAATACACAAGATAAGGATATGGGATGCCCATCCCAAAATATGGCAAGCAGTCTGGGAGGAGCTCCATTTCAATCTGTATGTCATACAGATCCTGAAACAAATTCATCCAAGAAAACCCATGCAAATCTAGACACTGTGGCAAGTGTAGATTCCCAGTTTCAGGATGAAGGCAGTCTCAAGGCTCCTTTCCAGTAAACTTTATCTTTCTTTATATATATATATATATATATCAATTTCAACAGACGTAAATAAATCATTTGTGAATATCATATCTGCATGCGCGGGAATCTAAAAATATAAAACAAAGGTCTGAATAAAATCACATTCTATATATGCCCCTTGCCACCCATCCGCCTCCACCCCAAAGTGGTAATGGACGAAGAGGGTGGATGGGTGGGTATTATCGCGACGCTCTAGACTTCTCCGATTTGTGTTCGTGCGTGACTGCGTGCACTGTAATGCCAACAAACGAAATTATCCTGTTCACGCTGACTCTCTGCTCATTCAAGTGAATAGTTACAAATGGCGAGCCCCTTATTCCCCTGAGACGTTATAAACGTCATCTGTTGTACGACATTGACTGCTTTCACGCATGCGATATCGCCATTGTATCCGTTTTGAATATATCACAATAGGTCGTTTGGTCATAGCCACCCTCCAAAATGAGTGTATACTTTCTTTTGACCTGCAGCCGAGTCCAAAAATTCACTGGGTTTACAGCAGTAGCCTATAGAAATGCCGCGATATTTTTTAAAACAATATTTTATTAAGATTTATTCCAGTTAAAACATGTACTACAGTCTTCTGCTATGTGGACCACGCATCATTCATTAATTGTTAGAAAACAATTGTTCTAAATATTTAATTGTTTCAAAGAACTCAGTGTATACAAAGCTGGAATGGTTTTGTTGTGGCTTTTAAAAACAACCACCACAAAACAATTGTTATTTTGTAGATGAGACTCCGACTATCCTAGTCAGGAGCCTTTCGATGTAACAGGCAGTACAGGAATAACAAAATGTATTTAAAAACAAATACAACTACTGTAATGAGAATAGGGTGCTCGCGTGGCTGCTCGCGCATCTTGTCTTGAAAAGACCCGGAAGTTGCAGTAGCTGTTCATCTGACGTAAACTCAGCACAACGATGTTGCGAGCCTTACCCAAACCTGTTTCAGACGTTTCTCATATAAGTAACCCTGATCCGTTTTTGTTTGTCCGAGATACAATTGTACAGAAAAGACATAACATGAATATAATGTAAAATCTATGAATTCACTGCCAAAACCACCAGAAAGAAATTTCAATCAGTGCCAAAGACAAAATATGACTAAACTTTCTATGACAAAATGACAACAGGTGTTTGCGAAAAGGGTAAGCATGTCCTGCGCCACCGTAGCAGCCGCCACTAACTAGCGTAATGAATTTGCATAAAATAGTTTTTATCTGATGCCAGACGCCGGGTGGTCACAATGCGTCGAGCCAAACCGTCTGCTATCAATTCCTTTTAACTTTATAAATGTGAATTCTTCGCAATACACTGGATGTGAAGAGTACAGAATATTAGACTCACTGAAAAATCAATCCATCAACGACCCGTGACATGTCCACGAGTGTGACAGCAAACGCATAACACTGCTAACAACTCGAGGTTTCTAAGCGACCTAATCTTCCTTTCCTTGAAAAAAAAATTTAAAGTTCGCCTACAAACTTAAGCCCTGGTATGAGTTTCTATTCATAGCTGCCGCCGTGTTATGTCACGTGATTGTCACATGTATGAAGCTCAGAATGGATTCCCTTCAGAGCCGTGAGACGGAAAGATTGACCAGACATTCAAGTGGCTGACACCATGAGCATCGGTTAAGCATTTGGGATACGATGAGATGTATCAAACAAGTCAGCGAGAATGATCACCAGATGCCGTTACCCGCCTCTTATGACTTGGGTGGGATACTGAAGGGGGTTTTAACCAGGATCTGGAGCGTCAGCTTGTAGAACTCACGGTCGGAGGGTAGCCGCATACGAAAAGACGGTAAAAGATCTTCAAGATGCCATTTTTGCTTTGTAGCTTGATGCCCGCCTTATGGATACCTGTTTCTGAGTGAGCGAGTATGGTTTTTACGCCGCTTTTATGCAATATTTCAGCAATATCACGACGGGGGGACACCATGAATGTGTTTCAGATATTGTACCCATATGGGAAATCGAAGTCGCGTTTTCGGCGTGACGAGCGAACGCTTTAACCACGGTATCTCAGTGGGAAATATAAGTCGCGTCTTCGGCGTGACGAGCGAACGCGTAACCATGGTATCTCAGTGAGAAATCGAAGTCGCGTTTTCGGCGTGACGAGCGAACGCGTTAACCACGGTATCTCAGTGGATTATTCTGGATAAGTACCAGAACCCCAAACAAGAATGAAAGTGCAATCATCTTGATCGCCACGTTAAACCCCGTGTCAACTACGAAGTATACCCGTGAAGATCCGGGTTAGAATTGGTCTCCAGCAACCCATGCCTGTCGTCAGAGGCGACTGACGGGATCGGGTGGTCAGACTCGCTGACTTGATTGACACATGCCATTGTATCCCATCGTCGATTGGTGACAGATTGTCGCCATGTAACTGGAATATTGTTCAATGCGGCGTTAAACAACAACACTCAAACTTAACACTTACAAGGTCGATGGGGTAGCGTCGTGGTTTGAATACACCACATGGGTTCCATGTGGTGTAACCCGCCGTGATATTGCTGGACTACTGCTAGAAGCGGCGTAAAACTAAACTCACTTTCTTAGCACAAACGTTATACGACACACTATATGCTGGTGTGCGTGGAAATCAGGAAGAGTGCTGAACGGCATAACCCGCAAGCCTGCAGAGTCTTCGCTATTAGTCACAAGTATACTACGGAGTCAGCAGTGTCAAGAACATGTCAGACGATATCGATACGCTGGACACTTTATTACGTATTACTTTATTACGTCTGAACCAGTCTCTTCATGTCCATCCTCGTGTTTCAGGGACGTTCTGAAACACGCCTACTTGATCAATTTGCGCTTGCCTGATGGTAGTCTTTTAGACTAACAACTAGTCTCTGAAATGAACATATATTTTACGGAAAAGTTCATAGTAAGAAAAATAATGACATAATAAAACGGAGCCCTGAGACTTTCTTAATTTTCAAACGCTAGGGAAATCTGGACTTGCCACATTTTCGAGACTTGTGTGGGCTTTCTTGGATATATTTGCTTCAGGCTAGTAGTCTGTCTCTCAGTCATTGAATCATATTATTTCCCCCTAGTACAAAATCCCTAAATGACGATATTTATACACTTGTACCTATCTCTGTTATATACGGTAAATGTACGTTATTCACGTGCACCAAAGGCACGATGTTTTGTTCCTACAATTAATCCACTTTAAAGTACATATTAAGACACTATACTTCCATAAGCTTCCATAACGCTTGCCCCCTACGTCTCCACTCGTCTTGTCGGTGGAACGTTATACATCACATGTCGCACACCTCGTATCACACGTCTCGGAGAGCCATTATCTTGAGAGTTGTCTCCCCGGTTTGCGTCAAGCTCCTCACAGCGTTGTCTAGCTGCCGATACTCGGGAACTAACAAACGTCAGACGCGCTGCAATACATCTTACACTGACATTGAAATCGCAGAACCATCTGCAAGACTTGTACAAAACGCTGACGAAAGAAACATAACAGCATTTCATACGACGGACAAGGAAATCTTTAGACATTTGAAAAAAAACGGCACTATTAAATGTGACAACAAATTAAACTCACAGTTATCCGATTGGCAGCAGCCGAGTATGCCATCTTCCACAGGCGCTCTCACAATCACGTAGTCTGTGATACACACCTTGCAGCATATATATCAGAGAAAGACCACGCAAGTCTAGAAAGACTATATATATGAACATTTTTTGTGTAAAGTATGTTCATTTCAGTGACTAGTTGTTAGTCAAACAATAACGGTGAGTTGGCGCAATGTTGTTGCCTCGGGTTTTCAACCTACGCCTGGCTTTGACCTACATAAGTCTCCACCTCAAGCTCTAACCATGCCTGTCCAACCCGCTGGGAACACAGAGTAGAGAATTAAAGTCCCAAATTTTAGTTTTCTATAAGAGTTGATTGTGTAGGAATACCTCAGGGCATACAGAAAAAAATATTTTGCAGGTTATAAAAAATATGTGAGTGGTGACGAATGGAGCCAAGAAAATGTGAACTGAATTGCGCGGATTATAAGTATGAATAATACTTTTTATAGATTATGCAAATAATGAGAAAACGTTGTCATATAGTCTGCATCACAGTCCCTGAACCACATTAATGTTCCTACAGCTTAGCCCTCCATGCAACGCTAATGCCTTAAATGAAGCAAGTCTAGTTTTTTCTCAGATCTTTTTCTTCACAGTGGGGCTATTTTCGATTCAAAATGGGTTTATTAATGCTATCAAGCGCCTAAGCGCCTTTCAGTATAAACAACCTGCATCTGTAGGTACTGTCCTTTAATTGAAACTATCATGAACACGACCTGCGCTTCCCTCCTTTCTCATAAAGCTCTATCCGAACGTATATATTTTTCATACACTACAAGACTGGATCAAGCCTGTGCTGAATGGTAAGCCCTTGGTTGTATAGTAATTCAAAACTTTAAAGAGGCAAGTCAAAATAAGCGGACAATACAAGGACGCCAGTCTGGGTTTTTCTTTTCATAAATTTTCATTTAAACTATTAGTGATTAGCGTAGATACATGTGCAAGTCTAGATCAAAGCTTACGAACGTTAGGAGTCCTGTTGACTCTGCGTTAGGTTGTTTCCCAGCACGCAATAATTCATGACAACGCTGGTTTGAGACGCGACACTCGGCAGAAACGTGAGAGCGGGACAAAGGGCGTGTAGACTTATACCTATAGCAGCCGAGGTGAAACACTCACCCAGTGTGCTCGTTACGTGAACCGAATGGATCACACAGGATAGAGGTCGACACGTCGCCCGGGGCTCTCGTTGAAAATCTGCCGTGATTTACAAACTAGGAATTGAGCCGTTGTCGTTTTTTTAATAGTGTGTAAATATTTTAGCATACACGTCATGCGTTTATAAAAGTACATAGATAACAGTTAACTGCGCGTTCTTGTGACAGATTTTCATACACGCGTACTGCTTCAAAATCAATGAGAAGATGAGAATAACGATTGGCAGAACTAGACTAGCAAAATACACTTTACCTCCCAGTTAACGTTTCATACTTTCAGTAGAAATTGATCTGAACTTGTCGATATTATGTACAAAGGGCAAATCAAATTTAGTCAGCATTTCCAGTGTACATCTAGGTGATTTTAGGTAATACAGCCAAAATTCAGTTGAAAATTTAAAGTTTAATAGGAAATATAGAATTCGCTTTAGATACTCTGTCCGTTTACTGAGACGATCTCCTGAAACATAGACAGAAATGCATTCTGTTTTCTAAAAGAAATAGGTTTGTCTCACGTTGAATAAAGTAAGCTATTCTCAACAGGTTCAGCCGCTACATTGCCTAGATCAGTCGATCCCAAACCCCACCCGATTTCAAAACGACAGGCTTGCGTGTTAAACAGTGAGAGCCTGGGCGTAGATTTTCGAAGCTCTCTTAGCGCTAAGATAGTTGTAAGTGCCATACGTTAACATTAACGTACGATTATCTTAGTGATAAGAGTGCCTGGGCCTAGATTCTCGAAGCTCTCTTAGTGCTAAGATAGTCGCAGGTGCTATGCATCAACCTTAACTTACGACACACTAAGCCCCGTGCTTTGTCCACATGCTGGGTTTTCACTACACTGGCATTTGGGTGATAATATTTCGACCTTGTGAAACACATACATTCGTTTCCGGCCATGAGTTTATGGCGTTAGATAGTCACATCCACAACATTTTGAAACAGGTCCGAGATCATTACTTAAGTGATAAATAACATATGTTCTGGCAAACGCTCATGAAAATTAAAATTTAAAACGTTTACTTTCCAACACAGAAAGCTATGTAAGGTAGACTATTGATATGCGACTTCAGTATCAATATTGATTCACCCATAGCCCATGTTTAACGTTCGCTCTTCACGCCGGAGACCCTGGTTCGATTCCCCACAAGGGTACAGTGTGTGCATGAAGCCCATTTTTGGTGTCCCCCGCCATCATATTGCTGGCATATTGCTCTAGCTAAAAGCGACGTAAAACGATTCTCACTCACCTAGTCGCTCACTGCTAGGGCTGCTGAGGCTGATATTCACAAGCGTAGTTTCACACACTGACGCTATGATCTACGTGACTGGGATACAGTGACGTATCAATGAAGTCAGTCAGCTTGACCAACCGATCCAGTTACTCGTCTCTTACGACAAACGTGTGACTGAAGATCAATTCTTACCCAAATCTCTAACCCATGCGAGTGGTCTGAAACAGGTCCTTCTTTTTCTCGTCGTCCATCAGCCTGTATAACAAAAGGAGTATCTTGAGCATCTTTTACCGTTATTTGATATGCCGAGAACTACCGACCTTCCATTCTAAACTGATGCGGATGCGGTTACTATCGCAAGGGGCGGCTAACGGGATCTGGTGATCATGCTTGAAGACTTGTTCGATGCATGTCATCGTATCCAAATGCTTAAGTCGATGCTCATGGTGACGTTACATAATATACTATGATTTACCCTATACAATTAATTCCTTAAATTCACGAGGTTTGGTGGGGTAGCCTAGTGGTTAAAGCGTTCGCTCGTCACGCCGAAGACCCGAGTGCGTGTCCCCACATGGTCACAATGTGTGAAGCCCATTTTCTGGTGTACCGCGCCGTGATATTGCTGGAATATTGCTAAAAGCGGCGTAAAACTAAACTCACTCACTCACTCCTTAATTCACGAATCTTTCTTCTGACGTCATGATCCAGCTGGGGATACTGCTTGTTCTTCAAGTCAAGCTGTATCAGAAATTTGTCTACTGGAAGTTGTTTCAACTTGAAGACACCACCAAGTGTCAGACACACAAACGGACTGGTCAGTGGGTGTAGTTTATTTCTCATTATATGTGCAAACCTCAACTTCTGCATTACACGATCTTGGAAAAACATTGCCATTCAGGTGAACCGAGGCAGCCTCTAACCGTAATGACCTCAACACTAGCCGATGGTCGAACACAAATGGCGTGTCGCCACGTGAGCGTCTAGCATCCCCGCTGTTCAGCCACCGCCTGTTTAGAAATAATTACGCTGAGAACAACATAGTTCCCCATTAGCTCGAAACGGTCGAATGAAAGACGCGCCCTCGTTTTTCAGTGTGGTTTGGTGATCTTGTTGCTATAGCGCGCAAACTTTAAGTCTATTGTTAACGAACCCAAAGCACGCTTTCTATCGGTAATATGTCCATCTTTACTCCAACATGCATAAACTGTGTGGAGAGTGAATGATACACACTCGCACTCATTTGGTTTTACATGTACATATGGTTTCATTTTCATCACAAAAAGTGACAATTCAGCACAAGTATACAACAAAGTTAGTTTCTCTCTCTCTCTCTTTCTCTCTCTCCATTATATTATTTTCACCTAAACTGCTTTGCGTGTAACAAATGCAAACCAGCCAGGACGAGAGAGACTCCTCTACTGCTCCTGGCACAACTGCTATCGATACCGTTGTGCGGAGCTTTGTGGAAATTATATGTGACGTCATGAGTGTACGTTAAAGTTACACATTAACATTAAGCACATTCTCTGGTCGTTAAAATTTGAAATCAAACGTATAAGCACCTTTCTGAAACTACCAGAGATAAAAAGTAAAGTATGGAAGAAAATCTTCTGTGACATCATTGAATTACAAACGAAAATTACAGCGTGTGCATTTTTGTCGAATTTCATTATCAATGTCACGATGAAGTAATCAATGAATTCTGGTGATACAGACGCAATCAGTTGGCAGAAACGTGTCACAGGGCACTGGGCTACAACTGTACGTGGCTCCAGTTATCGTACAATGTCCATTCGCGTCAGCTGGGGCAGGAAATGTCGCGCCCCGTCAGCAGGAACGCTAGACGGAGCTCGGAAGGACGTTATGAACACGCTCTTGAAAGCCACGCAACGAAACATGTGTCTAGGGCCAAGCTGTGATTCAGTTGCGACAATTGATCTTGAGCAGCCTTGATTTATATCACTTGCGTGATGTTTCTCTCTGCCACTCACGTGTACACCGGCGTACAGCCACGTAACGGCAGAACGAGTAGCCCAAATGTCGATGCTAGCGATCGATAACGCTTGTCCATCTACTATCCATGGATCATGTAGGGAGGGAGAGGCAGATTACCTAAAGACTAGTGTGTGTGTGGTTCAGACATATCACTTACGCCCATGGTCCACGGACATACTGCCAGCACCCAGAATCACTGTATATACCTCGAGCACCTTGGTCTCTGTAAAAATTACTAATACGTCTGGTTTCGCTATCTGCTACTGATACTCAAGGTCTCCATATCGACAGCTGGTACTTTGTGTATCTATATCTACATCTGGTACTCTATGTCCCTGTATCTACCGCCGGTACTCATTGTCAGAGTATCTACCGCCGGTACCCTAGATCTCTATATATGCCGCCGGTACTCTAGATCTCAATATCTACCGCTGGTACTCTATGACTGTATATCTGCATCTGGTACTCTATGTTTCTATATCTGCAGCTGGTACTCTATGTCCCTGTATCTACCGCCGGTACTCACCCACAACACTACCGCTAGTACCCACAACAGGCTGTTACTGCTGCTGCTGCTGCTGCTGCTGCTGCTGCTCCTCCTCCTCCTCCTCCTCCTCCTCCTCCTCCTACTACTACTACTACCACCACCACCACCACCACCACCACTACTACTACTACTACTACTACTACTACTACTACTACTACTACTACTACTACTACTACTACTACTACTACTACTACTACTACTACTACTACTACTACTACTACTACCACCACCACACCACTACTACTACTACTACTACTACTACTACTACTACTACATTAGTCGACCAGTGCTGCCTCTACTGCCCAAAAATGGCTACTTGTGGTACTCCTAGTATCCACAATAACCTACTTGTGCTACTACCCATAATAGTCAACTACTGCTACTACCAACAATAGCCTACTAGTGCTACTATCCACAATAAACTACTAGTGCTTCCACCCACAATAGCCTTCTAGTGCTACTACCCACAATAGCCTACTAGTGCTACTACCCACAATAGCCTACTAGTGCTACTACCCACAATAGCCTACTAGTGCTACTACCCACAATAGTCTACTAGTGCTACTACCCACAATAGTCTACTAGTGCTACTACCCACAATAGCCTACTAGTGCTACTATCCACAATAGCCTACTGGTGCTACTACCCACAATAGCCTTCTAGTGCTTCTACCCACAAAAGCCTACTAGTGCTACTTCCCACAATAGCCTTCTAGTGCTACTACCCACAATTGCCTACTAGTGCTACTACCCACAATAGCCTTCTAGTGCTTCTACCCACAATAGCCTACTAGTGCTACTACCCACAATAGCCTTCTAGTGCTACTACCCACAATAGCCTACTGGTGCTACTACCCACAATAGCTTTCTAGTGCTTCTACCCACAAAAGCTTACTAGTGCCACGTCCCACAATAGCCTTCTAGTGCTACTACCCACAATAGCCTACTAGTGCTACTACCCACAATAGCCTTCTAGTGCTTCTACTCACAAAAGCCTACTAGTGCTACTTCCCACAATAGCCTACTAGTGCTACTACCCACAATAGCCTACTAGTGCTACTACCCACAATAGCCTTCTAGTGCTTCTACCCACAATAGCCTTCTAGTGCTTCTACCCACAAAAGCCTACTAGTGCTACTTCCCACAATAGCCTTCTAGTGCTACTACCCACAACAGGCCACTTGTGCTACCCTTACTATCCAGAATAGGCTACTTCTGCAACCTCTATTATCCACAACAGGCTACTAGTGCTACCTCTACTACCCAAAATAGGCCACTACTTCTACTACCCACAACAGACTAGAGCAACTACCCGCAACAGACTACTGGTGCTACCTTACTATCCAGAATAGGCTACTTGTGCTACTACTACTACTACTGCTGCTGCGGCTGATACATCTTCAACTACTTTTGCTGCATCCTCGATATCTCCAGGGTATACGTTCCGAAAAGTCTCCATTATACCCTGGATGCATCTATGGTCCATTAAATTTATTACCTCCCTTGGCTGGCTTTTCTATCCAATCAGGTGTCTACGCTGGGAAGTTGAGCGATCCAATCACAACTCACTTTTGCTTTTTAAATTCTCTAACCGATGAAACTTGGCAAACAAACCATGCAGAGGTTCTTTGAAAGAGGTAGATGGATTTCTTGCATATGTTTTTGAAAAGGTTTCGGACCTATAAATGTGCCTGTATTACTTCCCCAAACTGTGGGTCGCTACGGCGAGCAAACCTTCGCAGTTGCAACTGCTACCTTTGTTGACACTGAGAAGTTCGGTTACAACAGCGGCCATGTTGATTGGCTACTGTGAGAATGCGGAGCCAGCAAAGGGAGGTAATAAAATTATCGGGCGTCCATGGTATAGTGAAGATTTATAGGAACCATCCTCGATATCTCCAGGGTATACGTTCCGAAAAGTTTCCACTATACCCTGGATGCATCTACGACTCAGTCCGATAGATTTATTACCTCCCTTGGCTGGCTTTTTATCCAATCAGGTGCCTACACTGGGAATTTGAGCGAACCAATCACAACTCACTTTCGCTTTTTAAATTCTCTAACCGATTAAACTTGGCAAACAAACCATGCGTAGGTTCTCTGAAAGTATTAGATGGATTTCTTGCATATGTTTTAAAAATGGTTTCGGACCTATAAAGTTGCATGTATGATTTCCCCAAATTGTGAGTCGCACGGCGAGCAAACCTTCGCAGTTGCAACTGCTACCTTTGTTGACACTGGCAAATTCGGTTATAACTGCGACCACTCTGATTGGCTACTGTGAGAAAGCGGAGTCAGCAAAGGGAGGTAATAAAATTATCGGGCCGACCCGTAGATGCGTCCAGGGTATAGTGGAGACTGTTCGGAACGTAGACCCTGGAGATATCGAGGATGCTTCTGCTGCTGCTGCTGCTGCTGCTGCTGCTGCTATTACTACAATGTCGACCGGTACCACCATATGCGCCTCACATCATCATGACATCTACCATTCAAACGACTACAGAGATATTACTACCGCAACTGCTACAACTACAACATCACTACGACTGCAAAGACGACGGGCAACCGTACACCTGCCACAACACGACTTACACCTTTCCATTTCTATCGTCAGATTTTTTTTCTGTTTAACACTGAGATGTAACAGATACTCGTCTTTCCGTTGCATCTCCGGATGGATGGACTCCTCTTTTCCAGCCTTCAACCTTGTGTATTTCCTTCAACAACGAAACGACAGGGGCTTGTAACGCTGAAAACTGCCCTATATACTTTGATGGCAGTTTTCAGCGTTACAAGCCCCTGTGAACGAAACAAGGTCACACATACATTCACACAAATATTATTCAGTGTCAGTCCAGACGTATCGCCTTTCCCAGGCCACGTGCTTTGAGAAGGACGCTGATGACGTGTACAGTTATGAAAGAATCCCCCGATAGACTATTTTCAACAAAAATCATTTAGCGATGTAAATTTACAGTACTGTTTCATCAAGATTTTCTTTTATAGGATTTAATTCTATTCCTGGTGGTTTATTTATATCATACGGTTTCAACTGCCTGTTATTTGTGGTTAGATTTCCCAATGCCCCAGAGCAATGCCACACTAAACATACATTCACAGATTTAATTTCTGTCGCGAGCTTAATACTCTCGAAGTGTTAAGTGCAGAAGTATGTTGGTCAGGTGCCACTGGTGAGGTGGAGTGGTCTTCGTGGTCCTTTAGATACCGAAAAATGATTTGAATGATACTTACAACGTAAGTATTTAACAAATATATCTCACTGACGCACACAACTTAAGAGTTCTTGCCTTACCATGACATACGAGTGGGAGGTCAGAGTTAAAGAGAGTTACCGTCGTCCTGGTCACGTGGCGCGAGACGTATTTCGTTTATACAGACTGGCGTGAATGGTATAATAAAACCAACTTCAAGTTCAACCACAAGACGGCACACATGTTGAGACAGCTTATTGTCACGTTGAAATGTATAGAACTGTTGCCCCTGGATTTAATCAAAGCTGTTATCCAAATTCTGACCCGCCCACGACACCACTGTCAAATGGTGTCAAATGTCGGGGTGCGACGTGATTGTGCACAACGGAGATGGCTGATTGCAAAATCCGAGGTTGAAATTTTGGGTTCACGGCTTCCGATTTCCCAACTCGTACCTACCCGACTGAACAGTCTCGCGGTTGTTATGTACCCATTAAATCCCCCCTTCCCGTGTATGTTGCCACAACAATTATAGCTTGAATGAATATAATGTCTGTACAGACGATTCTTTTCTGGCACGGACGGTGGTAGTTCACCCGAGACGGTCGTTGCATAGGCCGTTCCATGGGTCACATATAGTTTCAAGCTTTGTATCAAAACAGAACTTTTCTGAAAAGTTGAATGGTGAATGGTGTTCAACGGCGTAGTGGGCAATGTTCCACCTCTATTAAGGTGTTCTATGTATAGTCCATTCTCGAACCCATTTGAATGATATTCCATTCAAAAAGTAGGGGATATTCCATTTTGCGAGCATACCATTAGTCAATGCCAACGCATATGAAAGCAATATACACGTATATCCATAGACTAACAACTAGTCTCTGAAATGAACATATTTTACAGAAAAAAAGTTTATACTAAAAAAATAATAATATAATGAAATGGAACCCTGAGACTTTCTTCATTTTCAGGGGAATCTAGACTTGCCCCATTTTCTAGACTTGCATGGGCTTTCTTGGATATATGTATGGATGTACGACAGACTAGTATATCCGTACAGACGTAACATTTCCGAAGGAATGGAATAAACTGTCACAGTTTCCTTCATTTTCTCTTCATCAGTTTCCTCCTTGGCTTCATCATTTGCATTTTATCAATCCTAAAAATCTAATATTCCCCACTGTCTAATGGTATCGTACAAGCAACGACCCGTATATGTAAGTTTCCTTTTCATAATTTAGTAGCGGTCAGTTTTGGTAGGTATTGGTTTGAAGCAACGTTTGCTACTCGTAAACTGCTTGCCACTCTAATGTTGTGTTGATTACGTTTGGTGACGTGGTCGATTGCGTTCCTTGTTAGGTTCATAATATCAGTCACAGGAGTGTCTGGTCCAGATGATTACACATGTCGCGTAGACTGAGAAAAGTGAGTGGGTGAGTAAATGGGCTTCACACATCGTGTCCATGCGGGCAATCGGACCCTGGTCTTTAGCTTGACGAGCGAACATTTTAACCTCTAGCTGCCCCGCCACCCCTACTGAGAAAAAAAATAGTGATCATGGACATATTTTGTGAGAGCTATGGTATTTTGCCTTTTGGAGCGCTCGGTGTTACCCTTTAATGTCTACTGGGATTAATGTGCATGTAACACTTGGAAATTTATTTTGGAGGTGATCACGGTTCTGTCCTATTTGTAAGAAAATACAACTCTTGTCCATTATACGAAACCCATTTCACTACGTATATGACAGAAGTTGCAGTGTTTTATTACGACACCATGATTCTACATTACCGTATTCATTGCTTCTAATGTTTTAGGTTCTTTTACCTGGTTGCTGTCTCTTGTTCTAGATACATTCATACATTCAGTAATAATCCAAGAATCGAGCCTGGACCAGACGATCATGTGACTAACATCATGAGCATTGTTCTACACACTTGGGATACGATCGCATGCATCAGTGACATTAGCACGCCTGACCCCCGACCCCCGTAAGTCGCCTCTAACGACAAGCATGGGTGGCTGAAGATCGTTTGTAATCCGAATCTTGATCAGATTATTTAGATAATTGGTAGGTTATTGTGTTTACCCGTAGGAGTTCTGTGCAGATGAGGTACCCATGCTTGCCCGAACCTGTGGACCGCCTTGACAATGTGGGCGATTCGATTCGATTCCCTACATAGGTACAATGTGTAAATCCCATTTATGGTGCCCCCCATCGTGATATTGATACAATATTGCTAAAAGCGGCGTAAAATAAAACTCAATTACTTCCATCTGCCCACTCACTCACTCACTCACTCACAAATAAGGTATATTACTCGATACCCGATGATGCACTTGCCTTTATCGTTGAAATGTATCTAGTATCTGATACAACATAACGGAGATAGAAACTGGCCTTACGAGCAAAATTTAGAACAGCAAAATGATTTTGATTGGCAGGTATAGTTTTGGACTGTATTAGTGACTTGGTATATTCGTGATGTCGCAATGTGTCCAGTTTTATAATATGGTAGAATTCTTCGACAGCCAGAGTAAATACACAATGCGTTTACGAATTTGGAATCACAATGATTTCGAAACACCGTGAGAGCATGACAGGTTGGTAACACATCATTACCCTTTCCCTTCCCCAAGTCACGAAAAAGACAAAATCGTGGGCAACGCACCCCAATAAAATCTACACGCATAACGTGTATACTCGCAGAGATATCGTGAGTCACGAGCTAATGTTGAAAACGCCTATAACGGGACAAAGCAAAGCGTCATGCTGAAAAACACGCGGACCTCAGAGACGACAACAAGATGGCAACTCAGGGAGAATGGCGACGCGGACCGACCACGAGTCAAACATAAGTTACGTTTATGTAAAAAAACAACAACAACACGGAATACAGGCGAATGCTATATAGGAGGGGTCAACGGAGGACTCACTGGTAAAATATTATGTAAATTAATTATGGCGAGTACAAGACACTTACCGCATGGATCAACTGTGGTGCACCAGTGCAAACCATTTCTTTTCAAAACGTCCAAAATTTGTCAGGTGCCGTTTTGATCTGAAGCAAGACTTTAAACTATCAAATGTTCACTTAGACTTTATGACAACCCTGCTCTGGCAAACTCTATTAATGAAAATATCTTTAGTCATGTGCATAAATACATTGTACGAAGTAAGCGCTTCGATTAATGAATAATATGTCTTAATATTATTGTAGCCATCCATTATACGTCCATACATTCGGGACAGAGAAGAGAGGAGAGAGGGGGGAAGCGAGAATAGGGAGGATGTAACAAATTGTTATATGACCGTTGAAACTCGATGCACCCCTTCCCCCTTTTCTCCCCCTCCCACCCCCACCCCTACACACACACACGCACAAGCACACGCACACACACGCACACGCACGCACACACACACACATTACCCCTAAAACCCTCTTCTCAAAAAGCTGTATCTACTCATGCATGCGATGATGAAGATTTATTCCACATCTGAATACATCCCAGATCTGTACGGGTCTGTGAAGATACAGCGCTGTCGTTATCATCGCGATTAAAGATCGGAGTTTCAACAATGTTTCATACTAATAATAACGCTTCTAGTGCATTGCGTGTACTACGGTAAAATCATTATTATTCGCGGGGGTTTAATTTTAGCGCTTTTCGCGCAAAAAATTATCCGCGAAAATAAAACCTCCGCGAATAATTATGATAAATTATGAAAATAAAAACAGACAAAGAGCCTTGAGTTTTCGTTTTGTATTGCTAGTAGTTTGACTACAAGTACACTTCATTCATTCATGACTCAGTGAAACAAACAGATACATAAAAACAAGTAAAATAGTATATTCAGTCTCTATCAGTCGTATCACTCGACTTAAAACGATGGTCACGTGGATGAAAGGTTCTTCAACAAATTTGCCGGTCATGACATCTCTCTGTGAGAATGTTAGTCCAACTGACGCTAGTATTCAGTTAGATAAAGTTATGTATAAGGTTAAAATTAAATTTTAAAATAACACTTATGCCTGTTGGGCCTTTAAAAAAAGTTCTTATTGATTCCTGCCACAAAATAATGATAATCCGGAAAAGCAAACGACGTCTCCTGGATATTGCTGCCTGTCGAGTAGCACACGGACCTCATATCATATGTGGGGCTGCGGTTAAAGTTCGCTCTTCACGCTGACGATCCGGTTCTAGTGATCAGCAACATGAGCATCGATCTGCACAATTGGGAACCGATGACATGTGTCAACCAAGTCAGCGAGCCTGACCACCCGATCCCGTTAGTAGCCTCTTACGACAAGCATAGTCGTCTTTTATGGCAAGCATGGGTTGCTGAAGGCCTGTTCTACCGCGGGACCTTCACGGGTCTATATCATAAGGACAGCAAGTATACAAGAAAACCGATTTTTCAGTGTTGAGTTCAACACAAAACGCAATAAACAGTTCGCGAGGCATTCCAGGTGTTGTATAGCGGTGTTTATGGATGGTCCTTATACCGTTTTCAAGCATGCGCAAGCAAACGGCATACGTTTCTGTACCGAAACGTCGCTATTGCACAATAAAGAAGCTGATCATCCAAAAACACTAGACATTCCTATGACACGGATTAATATGTTTAGAAAGAAAATAAGATTGATAGTCATTGGTTTTAATGATAGATGACCAAAAGGAGGTGGCAAGGCACTAATTCAAATCGAAGATGGGGAATTCATCATTTTGAAGGTGGGTTGACAACACTTTGAATTATCATACATACTAATGTTAAGAAATATGCTTCGGTGTGACCCTTCCTGTTACTTCCATTTGGTACAGAAATAATACGTCACACCAGAGACCATATGCACGGAGATTTTGCGATCTGAGGCATTCGAAAACTGAGGCGTTCAGTATGGTCAATAAAAACTTCTTGATACATACAGACCATTATCAAACGACCCGACAGATATTATGTTTATAAATACATATGGTCTCCATGTGAATAACAGGCGATAGGACTGCGTATTAGCCATGTCCCCATGTTGACAGTGGTGGTTCAGAAATGTGATGTGTCATGCAAACGAGAAAGAACTCTGAACATTAGTCTTATTAAACCCGAGCGCTGTCGTGTTGGCGCAAACCCACATGACCCTGAATTACTGTTATCAGCCCACAAAAGCCTTACACAGGACAGCGATAGCGTATTTCAGACCATTATGACGAAGGTATGCACTAAGCACTGCTGCTTGTGTAACCAAGCGAAACGGACGCACGTAAAACGTCAACCAGACACTCGCTGACCCAGTCAAAGTGGGACAATGTCTCGGTCTCTGTTTAATGCAAACCACAACTATTTCATGACGCCATCAGCAGACGCGATCTGCGGGTTCGTTGTTCCAGTGACCTAGTTCTTCTGTATCCAACACCACCCAGCTCTAAATCCTTCAACGGAAGGGGGAGCTGGGTGCTGTTAAAAAACGTGATACACGATATTCCCACAAGACACTGACAAAACCCAAATAACGAGGTCCGTTTCACAGAAATATTGATATTTCCGATGGAGTTGTTTTTATTGAATGTGCGATTTCTTTACAAAACTCCCGACCCAGGAGCATCTGTACTGGTCAAGGTACTAAACGCTGACCAAATGTAGGACTGAACTCAGACTCCCTTTGGGAAAGGTCGTCCACTGTCCAAGTGACACCAGTGGTTACAGTTAAGTTCCAACTGTTAATTATGTATGAGTTTAATTAAGCATTTCAATCAATTTATTTATCAGGAATAAGGGATTTCTTTTCGAATTCAAAATTTTAGATAATCTTGGCTTCCAGTAAAGATTCCTGATTAGTGTTGAGGTGAATGCGACCCAAGCTTTTCTACGACAAAGCATACATAACACCATCTAAATGTCTTCCTTTGTAACTCGAATTAGATGTCTATTGTAGACGGCAGTCCAACTTCCTTAAACGCATTCATAATTCTTTCGTGAGCTTAATAAGAGATTTAATTTTTAATTAAATAAATAGCTGGCAAATATCAAAATTATTAAGCACGGATATAGCTCCAGCTCAAGTCAATAATGATTTATGCAGGAATTGTCTGAAATAAAGCATTGCTCTGGTTTACATTAAAATCATCTGTAATTATTTTACAGATATACATGTATACGTACTATGGCTCTAACGATACATAGAACTATCGGTGGATTGTAGTAGTATGTGTGGTTATCGATAGTTTAGTGAATGACTTTCGTTGACAAATTTCTCTGGTGTTTTGTATTTTTTTCTTCTTTATTTGGGTGCAGATTTCATTCACTTCCGCTGATGGTGGATAGGTGACTGGTGCCGACAAAACCTATAGACATATGATCACGTCAAACCTATGACGTAAAGACGTACGGTTCTGGCAGGTCAAAGGGACGTTACCCTGCAAAGCGACGCATTAGCCAACTGGCCATCCCTACTGCAGTCGACTTACTGCACCTGCAGCTGCATGAGCCTGGTCTTCAGATTCAAGGGTCTTGTCCATTGTCTCCAGTCTTGAAACTTAGATCGGCACATATGCTCTATATATTTACAACAATGCCACGTAGGCATGGTGTCTAAGAGAAAAAGTGAAATGTTATAAAGAATCGAAATTGTTTGAACTAACCACGGACAACCTAGTGTCGCTGAAGTGTACAAAATACCCACTGGCCTACTAGCTCGTGTCTAGTGAAAACCCAGTAGGGCTAGAAAATTTCCTCAGTTACTGGTCCGACTCGCTAAGATTTCTGGGTCATTTTGTAAATATGTCACTGTCTCCGACTTGTTAGGTTATTATACGCTTTTAATCATGCAAGAACTCATGAACTCAGTTGTTTAGGGTACTCGGTACGTTTCTGTAGTCTGCTTTTGACTTGAGCACAGGCCTGTATACAGAAACGTGCCTAGGGTACATGTCTGTAGTACGCGTGTCATCAAAGACCCCTTCAGCCATATGGTGTCCCACACTTAAATTGAATTGTATTGTTTGCAGAGGGCCGTTGGCACTACCAGGCTGGATCCTAGTTTGGGGATGAGCGGAAGGATACCATCCCATCCCACCCAGCGAAGCCAAAGCATAGTCCCTACAAGACCCCGACCTCTCGAAGCCAACGTGTTGTAACTGAAATGTCACTGATTACAACGTATTCAGACCTATTTGTGCGATTAGAAGTGGTGCAAGTTAAAGTTCGGCTTGAGTATTGTGACGAGAGCGTGACACAAGTAATAATAGTGTGATTCTCCAGCTAGAGGCGTGAAAGGTGACAGGTTCGTGTATATTTTCATGAATTGTCAAAACTGAAAGCGGTCTGTCTACACAACATCGCATCATTTTGAACCATTGTCAAAGAAACGAATAAAAAACGCGTCGCGTCTAAACTATAAAGACTTGGCGATGTGTTTACCAAACTTTACAAAGACCAGTTAACTGCACTTGGTAAACCGGACACAGATAGTGGGAGAAAATAATATTAGTCTTGTTTAGAGGCCCACCAACAAGGAGTGGATACTGACTGACTGTTGGCAATATGCGGGGAGAAATATATTCCAACATTCCAACATGCGGATCCTGCTGTTACAGAGGGACGCAACTCTAAGCAGTACATGAAGACGCCTAACACACTCGTACCTGACGAAGGTGGCGGACTCCTAAGGAGGAGTTAGGACAGATGCAAAGTGAAGTTTAATTAATATAACTGAAAGGATACAACTAGAAATAGTCTGTCTCATAGTCCCTGAACTACATTATTTTCCCTACAGCCTAGCCCTCTCTGCAATGCTAAAGTCCTAAATGAAGCAAGTCCAGATTTCCCCCGGTTCAGGCTCTGAATCACTGTTCACCCTGGGGCTGTTTTTCAATTTAAATGTCTTTATTTCAACATTATGTATCCGTCGACAAAGCATTAGTTTGAACTAGAAAGAGTATGAGATTAGAAGAGTGCACAAACGCCACATGAATGAACCTTTCTTGCGCTCTTTTCACTGATGGAACCATGTCTTCAGTGGGATCGAGCGAATTTGCCGCTTCTTGCAAAGAGTAATTTGATAGAGTGGCGTGTTGGAAAGGAGTGGGAGAGCAGACATGATAATTACCGCTATGGTCAAACCCGTCAATATATAGTCCTGACAAACATATGAAAATAAATCTGGGATTCGAACTCACGATTATAGGTTTATTCTTGAACCATGTCATTTAAACTAGGTCTGTTTACCAGCCATTGAGACCACGTGGTTCCCATTAAGTCGACGAGTTACATGGTCGGCCTCGAAATGTTACCCCTCTGATACAGTAACATATATTTATACATCAGTGGGGCGTTGGGATAGTCCAGTGGTTTAAGTGTTCGCTCGTCTCGCCGGACAACCGGGTTTGATTCCCCACATGGTTACAATCTGTGAAGCGCATTTCTGGTGTCCCCCGCCGTTATGTTGTTGAAATGTTGTTAAAGGTAGCTTGTAGTGGTCACTTACAGGATTCAGTATTGTGCTATTTTTAATGTAAATCTTAACTATTCACGTCACTTGATTAAGTGAACGTGTATAATAATTGTAGCTGTGACAAGGATATTCATTACAGTTAAATTAACGAATGAACGTATCTAAAATTTATGATACAGGTTTGTTGAGATTATTTTTTTTAGCAAGAATTATTTTGAAGTGTAATTATTTTGAAATAAATGAATGTTATTTCACAAGTTTAAATCACCGTGCTAAATACAATGCTGATTAATTTTCAAATGTCGTTATGAATAACCTCGGGGTTTAACGTGATCCGTCATCGATTCGATATGCGCCGAATGAATTCAAGTTTTCTATGATAAAATCTGCCTCGGGTCAAATCCAACGCAGAGAGACTTCCTTATTTCCCGGCGTCATGGCATCAGATACAAGCTGTTTCTCAGGAGAGCCAGAACACAGTGGTTACTTTTTCACGATTTTCCATCATTTTCGTTTTCATGGAATATCAAATATCCAATGTCCCTAGGGATTTTATGAGCCAATACACGACCCAATTAAGCATTTTAAAGGCATTGCAGCCAACCAAGGTGTTTCACAGATCCGCGAAGTAAGTATGCCATGTTGTAATCAGTATGTGGCAGTTTACGAAAAAGCCTTTATCCTAAAATATTTTGGATATTGCCTATTGACGTTTCAGTTTCACGTTTGTGGTGTTAGGGGGTTTTGGATTTTTCCGCAGCGTTCTGGAGTTGTCCCAGATTCGTTGAGTTCAAAGGGACGCAACTCCATATTGTTCATCATTTGTGTGCTTACCCTGATGAAAGTCCTGGTTCGTTTCCCTTCACGGGAACGATGTGTGCAGTTCATCCTGGAGACCCTACCTGGCTGGTGTGGTATAATGCAAAATATGGCTTAAACCCTCACGTATTCATTCACCGAAATGCATTAATTCCATTAATGCCAAATTGATATTCCGTTTGGTGCTGATATCGACCCCAAAATCTACCCCTTACAATTAATATCTAAACCAGCTCAAGTCCGATACCCGACACAAAAAGTTAAATTTTCAAGTATATAATATCAGAACATATCTATTTGTCTAAGTGGAACAGCATATTTGTTGGTTCTTTGACATGCGTGCGTGCGAATCCGGAAAGTCCATGGCTGGAATGCGTAAATCCCCCCTTTTAGTCACCCTACGTAATATTGCTGGATCTGTACTGAATCAGATGAACACTGATTCATTCATTCACTCACTCACTCACTCACTCACACATTCAGCCTTTCCCTTTATCTGGTTTTTAAGGAAGTCAGTTTACCCCGACAGCACCAGCCAACAGATCATGCTCGCTCTGTAATCAACCCGTGTATATACATGCGTATATACATATCTATACCTATACGTGGTAACATATACTCGGTCAAGCGCTAACAGACACACCCAAGCTGTGCAAACGGTCTGAAACCCGGTTCAATCGACAGGAACATAGGACATGGCGGAGACACGATGAGCCCAGTAAACATTGTTTCGCAAGGAAGAATTTCAGCTAAACATTCTTTGCTGATTTTGTTTGTTTGTTTGTTTTTGTTGTTGTTTTTTGTTTGTTTTTTGTTTTTTGTTTTTTGTTTTCTTTTTTTTTGGGGGGGAGGAGCGGGGAGGGGGGGGGGGTTAAATCAGGACAACAAAACAAGACAACGCGGGTGTGCACAATTGGGAAATAAATAGCTCGCATGGGTTGACATGCACGGATCTCTAAAGCTACCACGGGAGGGTATTGCGCAACCTCGTACCTGCTGATTAATATACCGCTTTCGCAATGTGAGCCAGCGGGGACTGTTGTGAAGGCAAAAGATCACGTTTTTACTGCAGGATTTATGATTGTAGATGATTATGACCGTGAATGTTTCGTGATTTTTCCTTGACATACATTGTATTCGTGTGTGTACACAGTAATATATATCCCAAGACGGTTTTTCAAGTTCACTGGCGTTGTTGGTTGATGAGCAGTGCACTCGGTAGTATTTAGACTAGTCCGCAAGTAATCGAGTTTGAGTCATATAACCAAGTCAAGGATATTATGAGCATCTTTCTAAGCAACTGGGATGCAATGGCTTAACCACCCAACCCGCCTTGGTTGTTAGAGACCAATTCAAACCAAACCTCAATTATGTCGAGTGGTGATAGGTAGCTGAGTAGTTAAAAGCGTTCATACGGAAGACCCGGGTTCGATTCTCCACATTCTCCACTCCATTTCTGGAGTCCCCGAATATGATACAGATGGAGCACACCTAAAGCGACCTAAAAACGCATTCACTCACTGGCTTATGTCGGAATCGGGTTTATTAGTGCTGACGTGGCAGTACGTTAGCGTCCCCTAAACACTATAGAAACGAATTATGGTGAATGGGCTTATTATGATGAACAGGGTGTGTCGTCATTCGTAACTACTCACCCCTTTCCTTGTCACGCAGTTTTTGTCATTAATATATGATCTGAAGCCTAAAACCATAAAATATTTTTGAGACAGTCCCTCTTCACGGATAATTATGTGGTTGAGCTCAGTAGTGTGTGGTTGGATAGCCTAGTAAGTATGTTTCTGTTATGATTAATATATATAGAAGATGCGTCACGACAGAAGTGGATTAATTGGTTATTTAGCAAAATAGGTTTTGATACGGCCCCTCTCGACAGGTAACTATGCAATTTCGTGTTTTGAATACGTTGGCAACTGGTGATAGGGATTAGGATGCCATGGGTATGTCCGGCTGATTCACTAGCCAGGTGACCACAATTGCATAACCTGCAATGATACCGAGAAACCGTACCAAGGTGAATGTCGACAGAGTTGTATGAGTCACCGATTGATTTTTGTGATGCGCCCCGTCTCCCTTCACGTGACTTTATCTCGCCTGACAAATGGCGAACTCACGCACGGTCGTTATGTAACACATGCGCATTGTGTTTGGTTGTCATGGTGATCGAAATCAGCCCTTGGTGACCGATCAGGACGTGTAGTTTTTCTGGTCTATATAACGACATTGTACGTAGTTAGGACAGCTATTGATTGTAAACGCAGGTGTTCGAGTTTTGGAACCTGTGCACAGAAACGAACTGGGGAACGGGACAGAAGACTTATATATTTGCCTATTGCCTTCATAATCTTGAGGTCTACTGAAACCAGGCCGACAAGCTGTTTTCAGTAAGTGTGACACGCCGAACAATCCCCCTTTTTAATCCCCTTTATTTATCCAGACACTGAATAAAAATAGACTTACCCTCCTTAAAGTGGCTCCTATTGAATTCATTACGTGTGGATGACTTACTGTGTTCGATGCGGCGTAAAACAGCAGTCTACTTGTTTTGTTCGAATTGTCCCGATTGTTTCAAATAGTGACGTACGTATGCTTGGGTGTACATTCCCTAGATTAAAAGGGTATTAAATGCCCACAATGGCCGTCCTTGTGAAGTGTGGTTGAATTGATATCTCTACAGTAAGATGACCATATCCCGATGAGTCATTTAAGCCGCTAACGATGGAACAGGGCCTAGATTTCCGAAGCTCTCTTCAAGCTAGGACAGTCATACATTAACACTGACTTACAACTATCTTAGAGTTAAAGGAGCTTTGAAAATCTAGGTCTCCCCGAATCCGTCCTTAACCAAAAGCAACGACCGTAATTAAGGAAGCTTCGCTGTACACGTTCTGTAGATCATAGTCCATGAGCAATTTTAACACCGGCACCATCCTTAGTGCAATCGGTTATGTATTAGCGGCGTAAAATGACGTACTCAGCGATACTTTCATCCTGCATGGGCATAGGCTTGTCCGTTCATCCCAATGGGTGGACGGATAGACAGAAAATTCATTAGACAGACAGACATACAGACACAGGTAGATAGATAGATAGATAGATAGATAGATAGATAGATAGATAGATAGATAGATAGATTCAAGCAAATGTTTAATCGAAGCATTCACGCACATATTCAAACAAGCTTCTATTTCTCTGCCAGCGTCGATTTATTCAAAGATGCTCGGTACATATTTGTATCTAAAAGGCACCGCAGACTAAACTGCCCATAAAGCGTGCCAACTGACTCGAACGCCATGAACGACCGGTCGCCCAGCGGACGTATCACATATGAATCCGTGTAATTTACTCTCAAGTTTTCCCTAGTCTGGTGGCCATCGATCACCCTCATACCAGGTCAATAAACTGATCGAAAAACACTGCTTTGCATCGATCTGTGCTTCATTATGTGTAGTGATCGATGCGTTATTGACCCCCCGCTTAGTGCTAGGGTTGGTCCTACGTTTGATAACATGGGTCTACTGTGTAGGCTGTCTGCGTGCCTGACACACTGGTTCAAATTAGGGAATTAAAATGCCTATTTGCAATGTTACGCTACAGTCTTAAATCCAATGAAACTACAAATTTGGCCAATTTATATATTTATTAGTTCCAATGACATGCTGTATATGGTTGTCCCGTTGTTTATGTTTTTGGATCGGTTTCTACCGTTTTTGTATGTATTTTAACCCTATACTAACCAAATGTCTATTTCCTTATGTAAACATAAACCAATACGTTGATATCCTTGCTTATCTAATTGTCTAACATGGCCCTGGGTTACTTGTCTCAAAGGCAGTCGGGGAGTAGTAGTCAAAGCGTTCGCTCGTCACACCGAAGGTCCGTGTTCGACTTCTGATGTTCTCCGTCGTGATATTGCTGGAATATTGCTAAAAGCTGACTAAAGCCATACTTATTCACTCAAGCACGAATACCTGATACGGATAGGCAGATATAAATCACTAGCAGTGAGATTGCTTGGTATCTCAACTGACGGGTACCCTTGTGAATCCTACTGAGAACCACTGTCTGTGGGTTAACCTAGTGGTTAAAGCGTTCGCTCGTAGCGCCACAGACCTTATTTCCATTCCCCATAGGGATACAACATGAGAAGCCCATGTCTGAGGTCCCCCGGCAAGTTCAGCTGGGATTTCGCTGAAAGCGTAAAATACATTTCCCCACTCACTGAAAACGCAGCAGATGGCGTCACAGAGGGTGAGTGAGTGGGTTGTAGCAGCGTTCATTCACTTTCTCCGTGGGACACCAAGAGTTTGGCACCGAACGGCGTTTCGGAGTCTCTAAACAACCCTCTGCTCTTCGCCAACCAGGAACTCTCGACTTAGTTCGGTCCATATCAGGTAGAACCCGTGAAAATCTGGGTTAGAATTGATCTTCAGTAACCCATGCTTGTCATAAGACGCGACTGACGGGATCGGGTGATCAGGTTCGCTGACATGTTCGGTTAACACATGTCATCGTCTCCCATTCGACCGATGCTGGTACTGTCTGGTCCGACTCGATTATTTACAGAGGGGCCATATAGCTTTAGTATTGCTGAATGCGGGGTAAAACGAAACTCACTCACCATACTAAGTAGCGGAACAGGTCGACACGAGTCACTGTGAATGCGTTTGGTATGTTGAGGTGTATAATTGTCCAGATCAGTCCTGTTGGATCCATTTAACAAATGTTCATATTGCGCTTAACAACTTATTTTTATAGCAAAGAGGATGACCTTACACATTACGATTAATTCTAAATAATTGTTAGAATCCCTGATCAGACTTTAAACTTAACACATCGAAACATTTGTCAGGGTATTGTGAAACGTTGCTATGTAGACCAAACATCCTCGGCGATTAATTCTAAATAATTGTTAGAATCCCTGATCAGACTTTAAACTAAACACATCGAAACATTTGTCAGGGTATTGTGAAACGTTGCTATGTAGACCAAACATCCTCGGGTTGAGAGTATATAGGGCCGTGGCTGATGTATTTTATAACCTGGGTTATAATTTTCGAAAGCGTTTAACAAAAAGCGTTGGTAAAACTTCACATGTACGATTCAATTTCCGTTAGACACGAATCACGTGTGGATGAAATTGACCTACAAAAGAAGAAACACTTCTCTCCGCCGCACGTGAATCTTAGAAGGATACTTTCCAAATATGGCAAACCTACTCACGTACACATGGAGATCATTGATAAATCGTTATTCTCACGAAGCAGCGAACGTGAATTTCAAGATGAATGCCACCAAGCACAAGAGCCGACCATATGCCAAGGTCAGTCGTCTAGGAAGTCGTTCAACGTGGTCGTGATTTGCGACTCCATATACGGGGAGAAAGAGGAATGAAGGTCACGAAGTCACATTGTCGTTATGGTGTCACGTGCGGAATACACTTAACAAGCCATGGACCAAGAACAGGAAGATTAACAACAGGAACTTCACCGACAACAGCAACATCATCGACAATGGCAACAACAACAACCGTATCGTTTACTGCCAAGTTACAAGAAGAGACTTGAGGCATATATTGATCTATCCAGACAAGCGTATTTTCTAAGATATGGCAAAAACAACCTGGATCGATGAAACATTTCTGCTAGCATTTACTGTAATTTCCGTTTCTTGCGAAAACGAATTCGGTTTGCAATTGCATCTAAGTGGTCGTATGTAGTTTATTGAATTAACCGCTATGAAATACCTTTTTATATACTTTTTATAGAAATCAGATATTTTTATTCAAATTTCGGATGGTCTAGGGTTTTTTTCCTTATGCAGAATGTGGCTTGTTATCGAGAAAATATTTATATTATCCCATTAAATCGACAAAATGAAATTATTTTAGCCTATGAAAGTGGACGTATACAGATTGTTTCGAATCTTTTTCGGGACGTAGTAGTAGCAGTCGTTGTAGTAGTAGTAGTAGTAGTAGTCGTTGTAGTAGTAGTAGAGAGGTGGTGGTGGTAGTAGTAGTAGCAGCGGCAGCAGTAGTAGTAGTAGTAGTATAGTGGCAGTGGTGGTAGTAGTAGTAGTAGCAGCAGCAGTAGTAGTTATAGTCGCAACGACAGTAGTAGTAGTAGTAGTAGTAGTAGGAGGAGGAGGAGGAGTAGTGGCGGTGGTGGTGGTGCTAGTAGTAGTAGTAGTAGAGTGGTTGTGGTGGTAGTAGTAGTAGTAGCAGCAGCAGTAGTAGTTATAGTCGCAACGACAGTAGTAGTAGTAGTAGTAGGAGGAGGAGGAGGAGGAGGAGGAGTAGTGGCGGTGGTGGTGGTGCTAGTAGTAGTAGTAGTAGAGTGGTTGTGGTGGTAGTAGTAGTAGTAGCAGCAGCAGTAGTAGTTATAGTCGCAACGACAGTAGTAGTAGTAGTAGTAGTAGGAGGAGGAGGAGGAGGAGGAGTAGTGGCGGTGGTGGTGGTGCTAGTAGTAGTAGTAGTAGAGTGGTTGTGGTGGTAGTAGTAGTAGTAGCAGCAGCAGTAGTAGTTATAGTCGCAACGACAGTAGTAGTAGTAGTAGTAGTAGGAGGAGGAGGAGGAGGAGGAGTAGTGGCGGTGGTGGTGGTGCTAGTAGTAGTAGTAGTAGAGTGGTTGTGGTGGTAGTAGTAGTAGTAGCAGCAGCAGTAGTAGTTATAGTCGCAACGACAGTAGTAGTAGTAGTAGGAAGAGGAGGAGGAGGAGTAGTGGCGGTGGTGGTGGTGCTAGTAGTAGTAGAGTGGTTGTGGTGGTAGTAATAGTAGTAGTAGTAGCAGCAGCAGTAGTAGTTATAGTCGCAACGACAGTAGTAGTAGTAGTAGTAGTAGTAGTAGTAGTAGTAGTAGTAGTAGTAGTAGTAGTAGTAGTAGTAGTAGGAGGAGGAGGAGGAGGAGGAGGAGGAGGAGGAGGAGGAGGAGGAGTAGTGGCGGTGGTGGTGGTGCTAGTAGTAGTAGTAGAGTGGTTGTGGTGGTAGTAGTAGTAGTAGCAGCAGCAGCAGTAGTAGTAGTATAGTGGTGGTGGTGGTGGTAGTAGTAGTATTAGTGGTAGCAGCAGCAGCAGTAGCAGTAGCAGTAGTAGCAGCAGTAGCAGCAGCAGCGGCGGCGGCGGTGGTGGTAATAGTAGTGGTAGTAATAGTAGTAGTAAACATGTGATGTGACATTTGTGGTACTGGCATATATACTAATAATATTTAGGTATTTTGGGTATACACCCGTTAGACATTATATTGCCCTTCAATGGTGGAAGTGTTTGAACGAAAATCACTAAAGTATTTATTTTAAAGAACATGGTCATAAAACCATAGTTTTTCCTTAGTTTTGATATTTCACATAACAAGAACATCTGTTAGACTTAGTGAGTTTCATTATTGAATGATTGGGAACCAGTGAAAATGTAATGATTGAAACGCTCGTAAAATCAAATATGTCGTCGACACCTGGTCAAAGTAGAGACAACTCTTGCATTACGTTTCTTATCCTCAATCACAAGACCACCTTGGACAACTGGTATAGGGTGTAAACTGGATCCAAGCTCGCACAGACCTATAACAATTCTAAGTTGCCTTGATAAACTAATATTAATAGTGTTAAACAACAACCCGAATACAGTCTTATGCTAAGTTCACATCGGCACGATTCACAACACGATTGACGACATGTGCAGGTCACGGGTAGAGCAGGCATTCAGCAACCCATGCTTGCCATAAAAGGCGACTATGCTTGTCGTATGAGGTGACTAACGGGATCGGGGGATCAGGCTCGCTGACTTGGTTGACACATGTCATCGGTTCCCAGCTGGGCAGAACGATGCTCATACTGCTGATCACTGGATGTTCTGGTCCAGACTCGAATATGTACAGACTACCGCCATATAGCTGGAATATTGTTGAATGCGGCGTAAAACTAATCTCTCTCACTCACGACACGATTGACTTCGTGGATATAATGGCGGACTAATCGTGGTGATCCTATCTGATTTTATCAGATCTTATCAGATCATGAGTTTAGTCGTGGCAATCGTGCTTTTTGTAGAGACAGTTTGGACGATTTAAACATTTTCTACGATTAACACGATTAATTATCAGTCGTGATCATTTCATCAAATCGTACTGCATCGAAACAAAGCGCAACATATCCCAATCCTACTTCAAAATGGTGGTGATCGGAATCAGTCGTGGACAAGACAAACGTCACAATGGTTGTAGATTGTAGTGGTCACTCTGTAGTAGATAAAAACAGTTATGTCCATGGTCGGGTTGTTTGTATACCCGTCGGAGTCCAATCAGCCTCGATCGTGAAAGACATCGCGACCACAATAGTATCCTGCTGCAACAGATCGCATCGGTTCGTGATGAACGTATCCGAACGTACCTGCATGTACCACATCGTCCTAAATCGTGGACCCCGATTGTGATGATCGTTTCAGATCGCGACCCAATCGTGGACTCGATCGGAACAATCCTATCACAACGTATGCCATCTTATCTAAACGGGAGACCAGATCGTGACAAATCATGTCACATGAATTTACCGATCGTGCCAATTTCACATCCAAACACAACGCATCGTATCAGAACGTATCGACTCGCATCACCTCGTATCCAAGCCTAAAATTTCAGAGAAGTTTCACGATCAGCTACGAATGGCCTAGATAATTTTGATAGTTAACAAACTAACCCATATAAATTGAAAAGGAGCCCCAGTGAGACCAGATATTCATTTAGGACTTTCCTGGACCTGAGAAAATCTAGACTTGCTTAAGTTAGGGCTTTAGCACTGCAGAGAGGGCTTGGAAGAAAACTAATGTGGTTCAGGGACTGTAAGATAGACTACGAATGGCCAGTCGTGGCGTTCGCAACGGACCGCGCGACATTGTGAATCTAGTATGAGATACCAACAAGATGCTTGACCAGTGATAAACAGACATCACACTAAGGCTTTCCACGTGTGATAATATCGGTGTTGTGCAAATCATGATCCAAATATGTAAAACTATATATGCGGCATTTGTAGATTTCACTAAAGCATTTGAAGAAGTCTGGATAATTGGCGTGTGGCATAAACTAACAAAAATATATGGGAAGACTTTTACTTTCATAAGAAATATGTATCATAGCATAAAATCTAGGTTAATGACGGTGTGTTGCAGGGTGAAAATCTCTCGTCCCTTCTTGCTTACATATATACCTAAATGATCTTGAACAACACCTCTTTGGCAGTAGTTGTAACAGTTTTGAATATGAATTGCAAATAAAAAACATTGACCTCTTATATCATTTTATCATTTTGTTGTACGCAGATAATGCCGAACTGTACGATGAAAATCCAAAGGATTTATGACAATCTCTGAAAATCTTCTTTCATTACTGTAAAACATGGAAACTGAAACTACATTTGTCCAAAACGAAAGTTATCTTCTTAAGCGGCCTTGCAAACACGTCACTTTCCTTGTCGAACTGAAACTAACAATATTGTAGACAAATGCGACTAGCTTGGAATTAAATTCCACGGGAATGGGTGATTGGAACAAGCAACTTACAGGACTTACAACACTTACAGAAAACACTACCAAAACAATTTATCGCCCTCTGAAGAAATCCAAATTACTTTTGGCTCGCCTTTTTAGATGTATTTGATGTTATGATTCTTCACATTCCCTTGCATGGTTAAAAATATGGGGACACAAGGATTTAGAAATAACAGAAAGAATCCGCTTGAAGTTGCTGAAATTAACTCCCGTTAAAAAAATAGCACCCCAAATTATATGATTTACGGTGAAGCCTGAAGACAACTATAACGTATCAAAGACTCTAAACGATATATTTGACATTGGCGTACACTGGCCTCTGATATGACATATTGGAAAAAGACACTAGATTATATGCAACTGTGTGACAATACAAGTAAAATCCCATGTTGCCTTTGGTGAAGTATATGCTTGGTAAGTGCGGTCTACTCTACGTGTATCTAAATCCATCGGTATGCTTGATGCCTTGACTTGTTTAAATGGCTGAAAACACAGTTTTTCTCCAAAATTGGAAGTCCAATTTTGATTTAAGTTCCAAGGGTGATTATTATGAATATTTCAAACCTCAACCAACATCAGAAACCATATCTTCTTCCAAAAAGCATCCATTATTCAGTTTTGAAGTTCAAAACAACCATAAATTATCAATTGAGACTGGCCAATGGTGAAGACCTACAATGTTCCATTTTGTGTTTCAAACGGTGATTGAGACGAGTTCCACGACTTGTTTAGATGTGAAGACATCAATCTCTCGCTAAATACTCAGAATTTCTAAATATGTCCATCTTTAAGAAACTCCTTAAAAACAGACACAAAAACAGATTTCACCTTTAGTCATTATTACATTGACACGTATTTAAATCTGTATTAAAAAAACAACAACCTATGCACAAAAACAAACAATAACAGCTATGAATTGATACAGTACAATTTATAGTGAATGGGCTTTTTTGGTTCTTTAAATAGTCAATGCTATAGTCAACAATATTGGGAAAACAGTCTACAGTTGTAATATGCAATTGGCAATTGTGTAAATATTGTATTATGATGTCAAGTCACATTTGTACTTTAGGCCCCAATGTATCTGTTGAACAGGAAACAGATCAATTGGAGTTTCTCCCAGCTGAATTGAATTAGAGACTCCCTGCAAGAAGAAGCAGATCGCAGTCTCCACACACGAGCGCGTATTTTAAAACTCATGTTTCTGTAACCTCAAAAAACACATTCAAGCATCCAAACCCAATCCATTCCCATGATCAAAAAAAAAAAAAGAAAAGAAAAGAAAAGACTGAATAAACAAGAAAATTCAGCTGAGGTCATGAATGTCGTAAACTTGATCAAGCCATGTGTCAGCTCCAGGTGAGTCGGCAGTACGACCAAGTTCAGTGCCCCTAAGCCAGGTAAACCGTGGTATTTATCTGGTATTGCTAGAGTATCGCATGCACCTCCAACCCGAAGACATTGATGGAGAATACTGCAGACAACTAGTGTTTTTCTCAAGTAGCATTTCCTAGAATGAACTGAAACTGTTACTAAACTCAAATATAGTAGACAATTTGATTTTGGTGGATAGATTATTTAAGTCGTTTGTTTCTGTTCTGGTTGTCGGGTATGAAGAAATTGCAGGAATAGTAAACACTCAAGTGCTCCCAGCAGGGTCTTGTTACAGCTGAGGGCAGGGACATAGTTCTTTCCAGAGAGCACTGAGTATAAAGACCTTGTTGAGATTAAGCCTGCTTCTAGAAGAATGTAATCCAATTATCTTTAGATATGCACATGTTAAGTGGGAAGTCCCAGTCATGATTATGTGGTCGGTTCAGATTGGTTCTAACCAATGGACACGCTTTCATGTAGACTCCGAAATCGAAGGTGGGCATGACATACTGTTGGCCAACTTCTCTTGCAGCCCTTTCTGCTTGGCTGAGACATTCTTTCATTGCTTTGTAGTCAGTGATCGGATGCGATATGATTGGGTAATGCGCGAGGATTGAGGATAAGAAGCTAAAGCATATTCTTCATGACGATCTTCTCATATTTTTAATTCCATCATTCTGTTGACTTACTGACAGCTCTATACCCAGGTCGTCCTCTTTTCGCAATGTAGCACACTCTATGTCAAAAACTTCTGATTGCGTTAGTGTCCGTTCCCTTGTTCTCGGAATGGAGGATCTCTACCTTCCTGTCATAGCTGTTTGACACAACACATGAATCGGATGAATGATCAGGTGTTGATATGGAGGCAAGCACATATTCCAGATCCTGTTTTACCTGGTCCCATGGATGGTCTCTGATGGACATTCGAGAATGGTGTCATGCAAAGTGGACTCACGGAGACATCCTTCAACAGTCGGTAGACATTGCAGAAGATACTGTCTCCGAATTTGATGGATGTGATGATGATGATGATGATGATGATGATGGGGAGAAGGATGACAACTCTTCAGATGAAGAATGTCTAGTGAAGAGAGTGCCATTTCCTATGATATATGACTTTGATCATGTGCCCTACTTATCTATACGATTTGCATATATTATAATAAAAATTATACAAATATGTGTGAAAGAGAATTTAAATACCACCATTATGAGTGGTCGTTTGTTGCGGCGGATCTGCGTGGCTAAAAGATATTGCCACATTTGTTTCCCCTCCCCAAAGTGGTGCATGAAACATGCCCGTAATAAGTACCTTGGAAACCAGTGTGTTCACATGCTTTTATCTGAAGGAGGGACACATGGCTACTTGAAAGTAACCCAGACGTAGATCTGTGGGGCGAGCCCCATCAGCCAATGGATTATGTAACACCTCCTCCGCCTCCTGTGCAGAGAGTATGAACGCTCACTAAGATGATGTCCACCGGAAGTGACAAAGGTCAGAAGCCTCTCTATTCTCTTCTTTTCAGATTCTCCTCCTACACAGGATACTTGTCATATCTTCACAATAAACCTAATCCCACAAGTGATAGGAAAGTTTTGTTCTAAACATTGGATAAAAACAAAGTCGGTTTGGTTTGACGGGTCATTTGGTATTTGAATAGCCTGGATGCATATGTAGTTGTCTCACAGTCCCTGAACCACATTATTTTCCTGCTGCCCAACTCTCCCTGCAAAGCTGAAGCCGTAAATGAAGCAAGTCTAGATGTTCTCAGGTTCTGAACCCAGGGGCTCCTTTTCAGTTTCAATGGGCTTATTTGTTTCTATCAAAGGTATATAGATTCAGAAACTTGCGTTAGTTTAGATGAGGAAGGTACAAAGCAGCAACATACTGTTGTAATATTTGTACAAATTTTACAATAGTGTCTTGTATGTCCACTAGGGGTCGTGGGGTATCAGTGTGGTTATAGAATTTGCTCGTCACACCGAAGACCCGAGTTCGATTCCACACACGTTTGCAATTTCCTTGGGTTCCTGTGCTAAATCTCCCATCTCAGAGGCCCCTTTGAACTTTTATTTGTTACCATCAAAATTATATCTATTCAAAGACTAGGCATTTGTCTATATGCATGTGGTGATATCCCCTTTCAGTCTACGAACTGTGTTGTTTATGATGTTTATGTTTCTATCCTCGTGATAATCTCTTGGAGTTGCTGAGAGAATCCAGTCGCCATTACGCAGACAATTCTCGCGCAGTGTTGGATTCTCGAGTTACTTTCTTTCGGTTCCATTTAGTTCACAGTCTGCATAACAAGGTTTTTAAGGTCCAGGTCAGGTCACGGATTATTATTTGAAATTATGAAAGAAAATATGACCTCTCAGTAATCAAATGTACACTGTCTAAAACAGTGTTGTTTTTTCCTATATAGGCTTATAGAATCAACTCAACTCAATGATTTCTAACTGATCTGCGTTTTTGTTCAGTAAAGCAGAACTACGCACTTATGGAATTTAATACCATGCTATTAAATGATTTCACCTTTTCGATTTTTATTTTCTGGAGCGTGTATTTATACCTAATGTAGGGACAAGGATTAGCTTCGGGTTGTCATTTAAAGATTTAAAAAGGACGATATCCTTAGCAGCATGTTACACATCTATCTGATGCGCTCGTAAAATATCTCAGTGTCATGGGGTCACTCTTGTTATCTCGTTCCATACAAAATTACGAGTCTAGAGCAGACTATCTATCCAGTGATCAGCAGTGCGAGTGTCTTTCCACAACCATCGTTGACGTCATTAACAATGGATGACGAAACTGTCAAGACTATTGTTTGTCACAATGCTTGGCTAAATACATAAAATATATTACATGAGTATCCAATTCATACTATGTTTACGACACGAGTGCCCAAATGTTGGTATTTACCGAACGAGAGCGAGGAACAAACCGATATTTGTGAGTGTCGTAAATATAGTATGATATGCTCACGAATGTACGTAATATTCTGTTTATTACCGAAGTCGTCAAACTGAGGAAAATAAACCCAGATCTACTTTCAAACGTGGGTTTACAACCTGTCGTTGTCGCGTGTAGAACGAAACGTCACAGCAGACCTCGTAGAATTATTCATGACGTCACGTCACTATGCCAAACAGAGAATCTCATCCAAGTGTCTACTGATATAAAATATATCAACACAAGTTGGTAAAGTAACCTTTACTTTTATCAACGAGTGTTTTCAATGAAAAATGCACATCTCAGTACTCGCATTGGTTTTGCAGTGCAGGAATGGCATAGCATTGTGACGTCATCAAGTTCATGATGCCATAGCATTGTCAGGCCATTGTGCAAAATGTAGTGACAAAGCGATATCTCCTAGGAGATATCGTCTGATCTCACACAAGCGACATCTCCCGTGGAAAACAGGTTTGGGTGATAAAGTGATATTTTGCCCAAGGGCATCGTATGAAAAAACGTGAATCCCTATATTTTCGGCCTCTTAGGTAATAAATGTTTGCACTCTGACCATAGAAGAAAGCACTTTGCAAACTAAACCAACCTTTTCAACAACGTCGGTTCAAAATGAATTCCTGTGCTTCAAATTGCCAATAACACACTGAAATTGCCAATATGTGAGATTTATCTCCTAAACGATTGGACCCGTGAAGGGTAGAACAGACCTTCAACAACTCATGCTTGCCATAAAAGGCGACTATGCTTGTCGTAAGAGGCCACTAACGGGATCGGGTGGTCAGAATCGCTGACTTGGTTGACACATGTCATCGGTTCTCAACTGCGGAACCCAATGCTGTTGATCACTGGGTTGTCTTATCCAGACTCGTCTATATACAGACCGCCGCCATATAGCTGGAATGTTGCTGAGTGCGGCGTAAGACTCAACTCATTCACTCACTCCCTAAATGATTGGTTGGTCTGCTGTTTGACACCACATTCAGCAACATTGTACCTATATAAAGGAGGTTTGCAAATAATCGAGTCTGGACCTGGCAATTCGGTGATCAACGCCATGACCATCGATTTACGATTCAACTGTGTACGATGACAGTACTGTTGTCAACCATCTCAGGGAGCCTGCATGACCACCCGATCAGAGCACGCATAATAAACGATGGCCCCTTGTTGTGACATTCTGGATCTCAGAAACACAAGGCTTAAAGACAAACACATATATTTACCAATTAGTCCTACAGATGTTTTTGTTTACTATTATTAATTTATTAGCATTTTTAAAGCTACCTATTTATATGAGAGGACATGGCGTCTCAGAGTGCAAAGCTGCTGTTTCGACACCCTGTATGCCGTTCATTCCTAGGACAATAAAGTGACCCGACCTGTACTTTTCTTTAAAAGGCGTTAAACTTCACCCACTCACTTAGAATGACAAACACTTGAGTTTAGTTTGTCGCATATGATAGTATATCAAGATGATTTCTTATCAGCAGGATGTCGTGCCGCGTACATAGAGAATATCTCCCAAGTGTCTACTGATATCAAACATATCAACCCGAGTTGATAAAGTAACAAATACCCGAGGCTTGCCGAAGATATTTTTACCTTTATCAACAAGTGATGATATGACTGATATCAGTAGACACGTGTGTGAGATTCTATTTATCATCCAATATCATTCTTCATTAGTTTTCAGTGAAAATGTACATCCCTGAACACAGTACTACCATTAGATTTGCAGTGCAGCTATGTCCCAGCATTGTGACGTCATCAAGTTCATGACGCCATAGCATTGTCAGGCCATTGTACAAAATCTGTCGGATTCTAGGTGATATCGATCGTCTGGTCTCACACAAGTGATAAATCTGCTGTGGAACAGTTTTGTTTTGGATGATAAAAATATTTCTACGTACTCATTTGTTTAGGAGATAAAACGTTTTTGTCTTCGTTCGCTTCAAAGCAACACTCAAGTTTTAAATTCTATCGGAAAATGTGTTTTGTAATCACGTTTTCTCACACCTTGAACAAGTTATTTTTGTAATGTAATAATTTCACATTTCATGCTTTTTTTCCCACATTGAATGCAAAACGTGATAGTTCTGACACAGACGGTCAACATGAGGTCCTTACGGAATTGCACTAATTTAATAGTGCGTTTAGCCTTCGTAATAGTATAAATATTTAGTCCTAGGCCAAATGCTAGAAAAGTCCCTATCTTATGGGATCTCTCTGTAGCAGTAAACATGTTATTCAGTTATTAGTATGACACCCCCCAACCTCCAAAAATTCTTGTTGATGTGGAATTAGCTACAGGGTATCAGGTTTCTAAAATATAACTGGGGTTCAGTCCACTGTTGAAACAGTGTCCACGTGTTCATAGACAAACTGCTTGAGTATTGATCACATTGTCTAACGGGAGGTGACAAGCACTGGTGTTCAACATGGTCAAGATATGTTGTATGGGTGATAAGGCTGGGTGTATCATAATACCTGATTTTGATGTTACCTCTACATTTGGCCTAGGAGTATATATTACTGCACTCAGCATTACTTCAACAAGCAACCGTTTTCGAACGGAAACATTTCCATTGGCATCGCTGGCTAGTTCCGAGACTAGCTGGTGAAAGTGGGTCAGAGGGCGACTTGTGTCAGAGGTTACAGAGGTTGAGAATCGTAAACAACATGGCGAGCTCAGCAGTGAGCAGGGATATTCCTGATATCGAGGTAAATGCTTCCTCTTAACTTCATATAGTGACAAAGTTTGTCAGAGCAGATCTTCTGCCTGTTATGTTAAAACGACAAATATTAATAACGAAAAACGACATGCGTGCAGCCGTTACATCTTTGCCTTGTCTAAAAGTTGCAGTTCAGTGGACATACTGCTTACTGTTCTGAGCAGCTGAATCTGATGCATGCGCTGTGTTAATATGGACGCACTATTAACTTTCGGGTGGGCGCACTTTATGATATAACAATGTCACCGTGACACGGAGAACAGTTAAAAGCACGTACTATAATGAAATTAAGGGATTGCGATTTTGTTATCTACTTTTTTCCCGTTATTTTTCTTTTACCGCAAACCATGAAGAGTATTGAACAGATTGTTAGTGATTTGACTCAAAGCGTCATGGATCAATTTTGAAACATGCATGTATAAAAAAAAACATCATTATTTGACGAATCATGCATAGTATTTCACTTTGAATGTTTACTTGTGTTTGTTGAAGTTACTGTTGGTTGCTAGAAGGGACAAGACCATACCTATAGAGTTTGATCCCTGTCTTCAGAATACCTCACGTCCCGACTAACAACTAATCTCTGAAGTGAAGATATTTTACAGAATACATAGTTCATAGTAATTAAATAAAATGCAAAGGAGCCCAGAGATGCTGTGGAAATCTAGGCTTGCCACATTGTAGACTTGCAGGGACATTCTTGGATATATTTGCTTTAGGATGTGTATGACCAGGGAGCCTATATAGACATGTTATAGATTATCCCTGGTATGACAGAATAACCTCACTTTCAGACAACTATGACAGCTTAACCTCTGTCTACCCTGTATGTCCCTCTTTTATGTTCGCCTTGTTGGAATTGTGTCGAAATGATTGTCAGGACAGTTTTAAGACCAGTTTTAAGTTATGAAGTTAATTTGTTCAAATCAAGCAAAGACATATCAGAGCATGAATTAACTGATTGAGTGGTAGTATATTGTTTTTTTTTTAAATCTGTTGCGCAGACAAAATTGAAAATTAGGGGAAAAGGTCAGAATGACTTGACTTTTTAATAAATTGACAGTTAAGATTGCTTTTACAATGAAAGTCAGTATCTCTTTGTGTGACTAAATATAGGTATCATTTTTTGAATATTAATGTTTATTTTTACAACCTACTAACGAAGGTTCAAGTCTAATGTGATTTTAAAAAAATCAGCCTCATCCGAATGACATCATTATGAGGAGGTGTTGCTGGTGTTAATTTATCTGGTTCCGGTAAAGAACTTTAGTAACAATGAATAACTGATTCATATGCAAGTTTATAATGACAGTAAAATAACATTTTTACATCTTTGTTTAAAACATTAAATAAATTGTGATATATTTCCACCATCAGTTATGATCCAAACATAAGGTAATTAACATTGGACCATGGGACCCTATACTCAACTTGCTCATCCCAATTGGCCTGTACATTTCACATCCAACTGTTAACACAAGCACAAGTTCTATTTGAGATCATTGTTATGTTGTAAGAAAGCTAAAAATATGACCTGACGTCACCATGACAACCATAAATTCAAATATTTGATAAGTGATAAAAGTGCTTAGAGATGCTGGATTTAAGTCAGCATGGTCACTGACCTAATTCAGATATTTTGCTCCCTAACCTCCTAAGTCCTGTATGTTTGCACCACAAATGATAATATTGTCAGTATGACATGGTGACTTGAGAGAAAATCAATCCCTGTGAATGTGCCAAGTATGCTGTATGGGACATGTGGTTCTCATTGATGTGTACAAGGTCAAGTTCACATGGACTGGAGGTCTCAGTCAGCTTTAGTGTGTTAATTGTTTTGCCCATTTTGAAAACGTGGCAAGTCTAGATTTCCACAGCTTTAGGGTCCCTGAAAAAGAAGAATGTCTCAGGGCTCCTTTTCATTGGGCCAGATTAATTTTACTCCTTGTTTTAGGAAATTTGTCCTCCAAAAACCTAAAGGCAGGAGGGGAATAAAAATGCAAAAAAAATCACTTGTCAAAGTAATATTCCTTTTTAAATACTAAATGTATTTTACTTTGAACAATTTATGAAATAAGTATTTTGAAAAAAAAAGTCTAAAAACAATTTCTTGGACGTTTACGTTTTTGGTCACTAAAGATATTAAAATTTTATTTTTTTTGTGTGCATAAAATTATTCTGTAAAATTGCACAACAAGAAATGAAATGGCCTTATATTTTATTTTTTTTATTAAGAACTTTTTTCTGTAAGATGTGTTCATTTTAGAGACTTCTTCTTAGTCTAAGAATGTGAGACAGGTTAACAAA
Source organism: Haliotis asinina (assembly GCF_037392515.1). Taxonomy (NCBI): domain Eukaryota; kingdom Metazoa; phylum Mollusca; class Gastropoda; order Lepetellida; family Haliotidae; genus Haliotis; species Haliotis asinina. The sequence goes on along the minus strand of NC_090286.1, from coordinate 28,854,689 downwards.
GCTGCAGTGGGGACACTGTAGGAGAGTTATGGTAGGTCATAGTATGACCCTCAGTGACCTAGTATGTTATCAAAATGGCTCCAACAAAAGGTTAACCGAATTGTCTTATCAACAAAAGGTCATTGGACACTAATAATAAACTGGATCAAATTCTTGTCAAGAAATACAAATGACCTATCCTGACAGTAATTATGAATTACAATATGGAACAGTATATCTGTTTAATTTCTTCACAGACCCATAAAGATGCTGATGAGAGTTATCACTTGTCATAAATGAAAGGAGGGATGGGGATAATTGTCTTCAAGGTTTAGATAAGGTTTAAAAATTTCTTAGTGTTTGAAAGTGTTGAAGCAGACAAATGTCACTCCAGACGTGTTTATGTTCTTAATTTTCTTGTTGTGATTTTCATCTCTGATGTTAAGACAGAACTGCTTTCAAACAGGTTTTGAAGGAAGGACCAAATATGATATGAAAAAACAAAACAAAAACCAAATGTAGAAACCAAGGATACAGGTGATTTCAGCAGTCAGGATCTGCCCATTCGTTACACCTACAATATAATTTTGTTTTCACGGAATTTAGTCCCCATTATTGGTGGAATATTGCTAAAAAGCAACATCATGCTCCCTCTAAAAGCAACATTGAACCATGCTCTCTCTCTCTTTGAAAGCAACATTGAACCATGCTCTCTCTCACTCTTAAAGCAACATTGAACCATGCTCTCTCACTCTAAAAGCAACATTGAACATTGAACCATGCTCTCTCTCTCTGAAAGTAACACTGAACCATGTTCTCCCTCTCTTTAAAAGCAACATTGAACCATGCTCTCTCTAAATGCAACATTGCACCATGCTCTCTCTCTCACAAAATAGCAACACTGAACCATGCTCTTTCTCTCTAAAAGCAACATTAAACCATGCTCTCTCTATAAAAGCGACACTGAACAATGCTCTCTCTCTCTCTAAAAGCAACATTCAACCATGCTCTCTCTCTCACAAAATAGCAACACTGAACCATGCTCTCTCTAAAAGCAACATTAAACCATGCTCTCTCCAAAAGCAACATTGAACCATGCTCTCTCTCTCTCTAAAAGAAACATTGAACCATACTGTATCTAAATGCTGCATTGAACCATGCTCTCTCTCTCTCTCTCTCTCTAAAAGCAACATTGAACCATGTTATCGCTCTCTTTAAATGCAACATTAAACCATGCTCTCTCTAAATGCAACATTGAACGATGCTCCCTCTCTCTAAAAGCAATATTGAACCATGCTCTCTCTCTCTCTCTCTAAAAGCAACATTGAACCATGCTCTCTCACTCGCTATCACATGACAACCTGAAGTGAGGTGAAGTGCAGGTGCTTGTGTCAGAGTCAGTTAATGACAACCAGGTACTGAAGTGGAGGTGCTTGTGTCAGAGTCAGTTGATGACAAAAAGGTACTGAAGTACAGAATCTCGATCAATAAACATTAACTAAATATCGATCCAATATCAATTAATACCAGGGATGTAACTTTTAGCAAAAAAAGTCTGAAACATATAAATATATTTCACATCACTGGTAAATAGTGACATGTGTTTGCATTGATTATTTACTAAACAGTGTTTTGAACATTACAATAAAGTCCTAAAATTGTACATTGTGTCAGAAAATTAGAACTTTTTTCAACCACAAAATTAATGTACTATATTATCAATAAAACAGTTTCCTTATCAATCATCATTAATAATATTTCCGATTTTTCTAATTATCGATCATTTTTGCCAGCCCCCTCAGTACAATGTAGTCTATCTCACAGTACCTGAACTGCTGTATTTGCCCCGCCCATCACTTTCTGCAATGCTAAAGCCCTAAACGAAGCAAGTCTAGATTTCCTTAGTCTCTGAATCTCCCATCTCACTTGGGCTCCTTTTAAATTTAAAAGGAATATTTTTGCCCCATAAAAATTATATGTTTCCAGAGACTAAGAATTAGTCTAGGTGGTACACAACTCCATGGAAAGTGAAAGATAGACAAGACAGCAGCCTGACTGCTCATTGCTTCTAAAGGAAAACTTAAAATCATGGCTTCAAAGAGAAAATCTAAAATCATGTGACAATTTCTCAAGTTTTAAAACTCTCCTCAAGACCTATCTCTCCAGGCTGGCACATCTCTAAAACTCTTTAAAGATCTTTATTATAAAAGATATAAAAGTCTGTTTGCACAGAACTTTCTGACAAAGGTCCTCAATGACCTTCTTAGTCTGTCTCACAGTCCCTGAACCACTTTTCCCCACTGACGAGTCCTCTCTGCAATGCTAAAGTCATGAATGAATCGATGGTCACACTTGGGCTCCTTTTCAATTTAAATAGGTTCATTTGTTTCAGTCAGATTATACATATTTAGAGACTAAGTGATAGCCTACGGCCTTCCCAATCATCACCCCGTAGAGAGCAATAGATGTATGCAGTGCAGTTTATGACTAATTCGACCTTTGGCAACGGGTAAAATGTTTCACCAAGCATAACAATAACCTGTGTGTCTCCTGTGTTGAATGTGCAGTTGCCCTATGAAACATAGGAGGAAGGAAACTGCTATTTGAACTTGACTGATCTGATCCTTTGACATGTATGATGAGTTGTTTTCTACTGAGTATGGTGTGTTATTACATGTTCAGATAGGTCCCTTAGAGCGACATGTCATTAAAATTAGGCTATTCTCTTCTAGAGGGATGATGTTGAATACTGCTAGAAAAAATCCATGTTACAGGATGATTTATAAGAGCAGTCTGTCTCACAGCCCCAGAGTCTCTCTTCTCCTCCTCTTCCTTCACCTTCTTCTCCTCTCTCTCTCTTCCTCCACTTTCTCCTTTTTCTTTCTTCCATCTTTTCATCACTCCTCCCCTCCTCTTCTCTTTTTCTTCCTTTTCTCTCTCCTCCAGTCTCTTTTATTGTCTTTCCTCCTCCAGTCTCCACTTTTCCTTCTCCCCTCCCCTTTCCACTTATCTCCTCTTCTCTTCTCATCTCTCCTCCATTCTCCTCTCTCTTACTTTTTCTCATCTCTCTCCTCTTTCTTTTGCTCTCCTCCTCTTTCTCCTGTCTCCTCCAATCCTACGCCTATGAGTCGTATAAGTGACAGGTTGTTTTGAATGTAAATGTTAGGCTCACAGGCCCCTGAAACCCGAAGTCTAGATTTCCCTGCGCTCTATATTCTCCTAGTCTGTCATACAGACCCTGAAGTATAAATATCCAAGAAAGCCCACGCAAGTCTAGAAAATGTGGCAAGTCTAGATTTCCATATCTTCTGGAAATGAAGAAAGTCTCAGGGCTCCATTTCATTATATTATTTTTTTTTCACTATGGACATTTTTTCAGTAAAATATGTTCATTTCAGAGACTAGCTGTTAGTCTGTATATTCTCCCAACTTACTGGGCTCCTTTTCATTTTAAATGGGATCATTTGTTACTATTTAAATTACATGTGGTCAGAGATTAAGAGTTAGTCGAGTAATGAGTGGTTTCTAAACAAACATAACAGGGCTCAATTTTAGGAGATGAAGTGTTGTAGTGTGGGTACAGTGATGTAGTGTGGGTACAGTGTTGTAGTGTGGTTGTAGTGTGGGTACAGTGTTGTAGTGTGGGTACAGTGTGGGTACAGAGTTGTAGTGTGGGTACAGTGTTGTAGAGTGGGTACAGTGTTGTGGATACAGTGTTGTAGAGTGGATACAGTGTTGTAGTGTGGGTACAGTGTTGTAATGTGGATACAGTGTTGTAGTGTGGATACAGTGATGTATAGTGGCTACAGTGTTGTAGTGTGGATACAGTGATGTAGTGTGGCTATAGTGTTGTAGTGTGGATACAGTGTTGTAGAGTGGATACAGTGTTGTAGTGTGGATACAGTGTTGTAGTGTAGATACAGTGTTGTAGTGTGGATACAGTGCTGCCTCTCAGTCTTGGTTATTCTACTTCACAGAACATCTTGTCCCTGAACCCGCGGGTGACAACTCATGCTCATGCTGTTCCCAGCGCTGTCACCAAATCGGCCAAGAAGCACTGGAAGAGGAACCAGGACAAGTCCTGCTCTGTGAGTAGTCCAGTGGGTCATTGTTACATCTACTGCCCAAGTAGCCCAAAGGGTTACCTGTTGTTCTGAGTCCTTTTGGGAATTCAAGCCCTCCAAAATGTGTGTGTCTTCTGCTTCAGGCCATGACACAACCTAAGAAATAACACTTACAGATGTGAAGAAAGAGACATATATAAATGATATTGTATGAGTGCCCATGTCATACTATGTTCAACATGTCAACATGAGTTCCTAAATGTTGGTATTTACAGGAATGGATATACCAATATTTTATCTGAGTGTCATAAACATGGTATTATATGGGCACAAATATAATATTCTGTTTATTACCGAAGTCGTCAAATTGATTCAAATAAACCCAATTCTACTTTTAAGCATGGGCAGGCTACTTGCTGTTGTCGTATGTTGAACACAGCGTCATGCAAGAAGCTTGACGTCACGTCACCATGACAAAGCGATATTTGGCCCTTTGGTGTCTTATGTAATATATTACCCCTGAAATTTTCACTCTCGTAGGTAATGAATATTAATATTTGATGCCCCATTGATGTTGTTATATTGCCAGTATAAACAATATGTAATTTTTTGTTTGCATCCGGCTAAGATCTGAATGACAAACACTCAGTTGATGACTGCACACTAGAGCACATTATAAAAATTAAGGCTACAGAACATAGATACCGTATCATTTAATCTAATGAAGAGGACAGACACTACTATACCTTCAGGGAATCAGTCTATATTAATGAGGCACATTCATTTAAGGTTCTGCAGCCTGATGTGCAGAGTTGTGTCCCTTCTTAATGACAGGAAGCTGTTGTAATGGATCTAACTACCAGCTACCCTGTGATTGTTTTTTTATTTCACCTGCTCTGTACCAATGTAGGTTGGTTTCCTCTTTTTCCTCTTTGTAATCTAACTAATATTTCAGTATTGGTAAATCCAAAAAGGAGAGATAATCCTGGTTTTGTATCTGAGTTTGCAAGTGCTATGGATGGGAGGAGTTCAATATAAGGGTAATGTGCTAGGATCTGCAATACTTCTGCCTTTCCTTCTTGTGATATCAATAGAGAACTCTCACGTCAGTTAACTGGTTATGGAGTAATGCTATATTGACCTACATTCAGTGGCCAAAAATTATTTCGCACTCATAACTTCACAACAGCTTAGTCAGTGTTAAAGCACAAAAAAATAATAACTTTAAACGAAAAGTACTTTCATAAAATTTTCAGTTCTTAGTGATGTGACCTCTTACTCTAAAAACCTGTGAAATTTCATAGTGATGTTTGCCTGTTTGCCCAAATGCAAAGTCATAATAAATCATGAAACACTGTGACCCGACATTATACAACTATTTTTGCGAACACAATTTTGGCCACTTCATGATGAAAGAGATATTCTTTCATTCCATTTACTTTTTTTCCTATCTGCATAAGAGAATATATCTGTAAAATAATCTTTCATAACAATGGGGCTATTGCAATAAGGATTGATGTGAGATCAAAATCCCCATGCTTTTGAGATATGATATCACATTATCCACCAAGCCATAGGAACATAACTATTTATTTATCTCTTTGACAATTAATTTTGGATTAGTTCAAAATTTTGATATCTTTTGTCAAAGGCAGGTAAAATATTTAATTTTCTCGAATGCATTCACTAGCGGGGACTATTAAGGTGAAACAGCTATTGCGATAAGGACTGTGTGCCCAGAGATCTCATGCTGAAGGGTCATAACTCTCATCTGTTGAATATTTGAACTTATCTTACCTCACACATGAATGTCGCTTTCTGATTGGCTAGGCGCTATTCTATTATTTTCAATGTACCCTGCTTACAGGTGATGTATTATTTTCAATGTACACCGCTGGGAATTCTGAACTCTTCTGGTGCTTCATGGTAGTACTTCTTTGTCTGGAATAACATTGAATCATGCATGAAGCACGGAAATTACCAGTGTTTTGCGATTGACAATCGATGGAAAAGGAGATAACTCTAAATCTTTTTACCTTGTGTTGTCTGCAAAATGGCGATTCGCCTAGCGTTCAACAGAAGTGCTGCAAACAGTTCAAAATTAAAATTCAGATGTTCGGTAAGATAAATACATTGTTAACTGGTTCCTCCGGATCCATGGGCTCACCGAGCTGTAGGGCTCGAGGAACATAAACAAACCTCCAGGGTACATGAGCCCATGGCCCCCTCGTGACCAGTGGACAACTTGTATTATAAATAAACTTGTTGCTTTGTATTTTGTGTTTCACTTTCACATTTTGTATTTCATGATGATTTCTCTAATTCTCTAATTTCAAGTATGTTAATATCACTTCCAACTTTACTGTAAAGACTTCACTGTAGATTTCGTAAATATCCTTTACATTTTACATTTCGTCATGATTTATGTAATTATCTGAGCCTGTCTTCATCACTTCATAATATTTTGCTTTCACATTGTGCATTTTGTGATAAATTCATGTTCTATTTATTTTCTTCTATTTATTATTCTTTTATACCATTATACCCATTTATTTAAAGATTATATTTAAAAAATCATGTTTTTATTTTTGATGAATGATAATAGTTGGTAGTTCAAATTTACGTCTGAATTTTATATTTTAGAACTACCATGTATCATGTAAGATTAGAAGTAGTGAAGGTACATCAAGGAGTTACTGGTGCTGACATTTAAAAAATGCTACAGGCATTGCCATCTGTCATTGTTAGATGAGGTGTTCACATGTTAGAGGTATTCCTCGTTTGAATGACTGTTCATGCCCTTGTTGCTAGACCTGCCATCTGAACTTTAGACATGAAAATCATGATGAATGAACATGATAAGTGGTGTGATAAACATACTGTGGGATAAACATACTTTAATACAATATAACTCTTGTCTAGTTGCTATATTTGCCGATATGATTAATGAGTATTATCTGAATGGTGGATAGCTGCCCATAACCAGAGTGCTACCGCAAAGTCATACATTCATATCCTTGCTTATTTTAGCTCAGCTGTCATTTTTTGTTGTGCTTTTAAAATGACAATGTGTAAACTCAATTTCTGTTGGACCTTTCGATCCAGTGATGGATGTGACAAGCATTAATCCATTCTCCCGGAGAATGACATGCAGTCAACAAAGTTCAGACACCTAAGCACCTGTTCTGTATTATATCAGATTCTTATAACTAGTGTAGGCTGCAATTTCTGACAGCCAATTCCTATTCAAATTCCTGAAGATTACCCTTAAAATTGGTCAGTATCAGTCTCCAGAGCGAGGCTTACCAACACCAATTTTGTGGAATTAGCATGTAGTCACCAAGAAATAACTTAACTCAGCAAAATGAATGGAAAAAGAAGGCTCAGCCACATTTATATAGAAAAAACAGAGTTCAAAGTTCATTGTTTTCCTAAACTTGCAACTGAAAGAATATACAAATCCTTTTTCAGTCTAAACCTTTACATTTATTGACTTTTCCCTCTAATTTGCTTGAATTTATGGTATGGCCCACATTTCCTAAATGACATCTCTAATAATGGCACAAGATAATCTTTCATCTCAAGGTCACAGTATCTGGAATTTCTTCTTATCAGAAAAGGTGACTTGAATGACAATGACCCTTGCCATATCAGGCTCTTAGATACCTACAGAAGGGAACACTGATATCAGTCAAGAGATAAATTTAGACTGAACAGCCATTGGCCAGCTATTGCATGCAGCAGCCAGTCAGATCATTCCTGATAAAACACATGGTAAAACAGAAATGGTGGGCCAAATCTTATGGTTACTATGCAGTTCAGTGACACTCCAGGATCAAATGAGGACGACAAATGATTAGATAACTTGAAATAGGGATCAGTGCACAAAACATCTCTGTACCAGACAGGATCTGAAATTTGATGCTTTATGATCAATCTCAGAAAAAATTGTTCACTTGTTTAAGAAACATTGGGGACTGTGCTGAGATGCATCTGAAGACTGCGCTGGTGCTGTTCCACCAGCCGTTTGTTTCATGATAGTTTCTCAAAAAACTATTTCTATGATTGATCATGAAATGTCAGATTTCAAATCTGTTTGTCCTATTTATGTTTTGTGCACCTTATTTCGAGTTATTAACCATTCATCGTTCTCATTTGAACCCCAATGACCTGTACCCTGATCCCGAAATACGACTGAAACCTGAATTGTGTGGTCTAGTGTTTGATGAAGGGTGAAGTCATGCTGAAACAAATTCTGTCTCACAGAAAGTATCTGCATACCTGTCAACTCTCACGCATCCTGCGCGAGTCTCACGCATTTGAGCCTCATGTCATGCACTCACGCGCAGGTACCTAAATCTCACGCATTGAGGAATTTGACCCCCCCAAAAGATTTTTTAATGTATAACATAATTAAACCGAAGTAAATATGTGATTAATGGCATCCGAATTGTCTGGAAATTAATATATCAAACTGGGTATGTGCTTCCGGATGTTAGTATTAGGGTAATGCTCATTGCGCAGCAAAGTAGAAGGTAAAAAACAGTTTTAAGCAAGGAGTAGTGCACCAAGATGAGTGACGAAGAAAGTCCGACTAAAGCAAAGAAGGCAACAAAAGAGTAAAACATTAAGCATAAGTAATAAATATGGAAAAAGGCTTGTGGGGAACATTGTAAATAGGTTCGTGCATGTCAGTTGCTGTTGAGAATAGTTGAAGTTACTTTGATTTCTTTGGGGAAAAGGACAACTTACTTACATATGTACATAGACTTAAAACTGGGTGAATGTGTGATACTTGAGTAATCATGGTATGCTGACTATTGCACTTACTAGAACTGATCAGTGTGATTTTTTTTTCATTTATTTTTCATTGTGAAACTCAGTGAAAATTATTATGAATGTTCATGTGCCAAAAGCTGCAATCATTTCCTCAATGGATTGTTATCATAACATCTACAAATGAGGACATGTTCTGTGATAAAAGAATTCATTTGGGAAAAAAAAAGTTTTTCAGTCACCTTAACCAGATATGTTGATTTATGGCCTTGTTTTACCTGTTGCATGTGTTGCATGTTTATGAAAATAATGCTACCAGAAGCCTTGAAAATGCATCTCAAAATGTCTAAAAACTGTTTTCGGAGTGGGGGCTTCGCCCTTGACCTGGACCCCAGCTTTAAAAAAATCTCCAGCATTGGTAGCTCTGAGGGTTGACAGCTATTCCGATAAATAACACATGTAGATGACCTTTTCACCATTCATAATATTTTCTTTCTTACATGACCAATACCCTTGCCTTGTATGGAGGCACAGGCATTTAGCCTTGTGGTCAAAGTATTGATCTATCATATCTAAAGCTTGGGTTTAATTCCCACATGGCTTCAACCCATAATGCATTGGGAGTATTTATAAAGGTTGCATAACACCAGTCACTCTATCAGCTGACCTAAATTCAGTTTGTTTATGTTAAAGACATTATTGCATAACTGACACTGCTGAGTCCTCAGTGGCCCCACCTCAGTTTCAGGTATGGCAGATGCAGTGTTGTCATTGCAGCATACATGTATAAAATAACAAGTGAGTGTACTTTATCTTGGCAGATGAGTTGTGAGAACGTGCAGTGAGGCATGTACTAGCCTATTTACATCACAACTATTTCCTTTCATAAGGATGTTATGAGTAACTGTCAAGTATGTTTCATGTTTCTGAATACTTAGTCGCTTAAAGGAATAGTGCCTCCATGAATAAATTTCAACCAAGTTTTTTTCCCAGTATCTGCTCAAATCTAAGGGGGGTAGTTTAGTGGTAGAGTGTTTTCTCACCATGAGAAAGGCTCAGTTCCTGGCATGGGTATAATTTGGAAGCCTAGACTAATGCTTAGTCTCTGAATATATAATTTTGATTGTAACAAATAAACCCATTTAAACTGAAGAGCAGCCCATGGAAGACCAGAGATTAAGAACCTGAACCTGAGGAATTCTAGACTTGATTAATTCAGGGCTTGAGCATTTGTGGAAGAACATTTCTGGTTTCTCCTGTCGTGATATAGCTGGAATATTGCTAGAAGCATTGTAAAACTAAACTCACTAACTCAGATCTGTAGGGCGATGTCAGAACAAATAACGATGCTGCATGAAGTATTTGTAGCTGTACATCATCAAAATGTATAAATGTTAATTACAAACCCAAATAAATGTTATCATAAGTACAGCAGGCAAATTTAAGCGAAATCCATACTGCACTCAAATTTCAATGCTACACAGCTGCTGGATCTACTTTTTCCAACATTGATTATACTGGGATCCTATTTAGGTCAGGGATATGCGAAGTTTAATGAGATTTATAATTAATGATTTGTTTTTGTCAGATCTTTTGTTATTTGGACACAGAGCATCTGTTTTTGATCCCTGGTGTTCTATAGACAAGTTGTTATTTGTATAAAGGCCATTGGTACAAAGGCCACTTAGTATAATAAACAGGACAAAATAACTTAGGGATATTGGTAGTATTAGGATTGATATTTTATCAGTTTGTCAGAGAATACATAGATCATTATTCATAATTTCAAAATTTACATAATTTTGTCTGGTATACAATTTACATCAAGCATGAATGACATACAGAATATGTGGATGTAATATTTAGATTTTGTACATGCCATTTCAAACTTATTGTTCTCTTAGGATTAAGCTTTGATAAATTCATTTGCATAAATTATTTAATACATCACTACACTTTGAATTAATTAGCTGTCCAAATTTGTGAATGTGTGGATTGTGGTGATCAATCAAATACAATGTTAACTTAAATTCCCATAATCTTTATATGCAAGGATAAAAATATACTCATCTTCAATTCCTCCGTTACCCCTGTGACATAATCGGTGACTTTATTCAAATCCCGCCCACCTTCCGTCATAAACTTTCAATTTTAAGATTCCACACCCAAGTCTTATCACTATGTTTCATTGCTTTATATCTGTTGATAGAGTGAGATACTTTTCAGGTTCCAGTAAGCTTTTATGTATTCCATATACGCAATAGATAGAACTTTCTTGTATAACACCGTTCCATGACTGTCAACACATATTATCTGCAACATTTCAGTATATTTTGTCTCAGTGTATTTTTAGTAGGCAAGCGCTATAGAAGTCAGCATAAGTCCAGACTACTACTGACAATCTACTGAAATCATACATACAAGTGCAGTAATCTTGAATGTTACTTTACAGACAAAATGTCACTAATTTTTGACAATATTTTGGCCTATATTTTATATATTACAGCATATACCTTCACTTTAGCTGTCTATTGATAAATGTTACATTCAAGGCAAAATGTCATACATTTTTGACAATATTTTGGCCTATATTGTAAGTATTGCGGCATATACCCTCATTTTGTGTCCTGTTGATGAAATTAAAGACTCATTATCCCTTCATATTTGCCTGGAATCTATAATTGAAACCTTGAGGCAAACAGCTTTTAAACAGAAAGCACTTGCCATGTGTGGAATGTAAAGAATTGCTCTGTACATTGAAACTGTCACACATGGTGTTGTTAGTGTTTGCTGAATTGGTTTCAATCACACGGGTATGTGTGGTATGTGTACCGTAAAGATGCTCTAAGGGAAGGATCTTGTTTTTACACTCACACTTTATGACAGGGTGAAGTCAATATAGATTAGTAAATCCACACACATAAACACTGCCTTTTTCACAAATCCACCGTGGAAGTAATTAGTAAGTAAGTGTGTTATCGGTTAATCCTTTGATCGATGTTCGTTTTTGTAGTTCAGCTGATAAACCCTCTTGCATCATTTACATGCACATGTTACATGACATGCAATACATTTGCCACTACAGACCTTAATTTATGACATTGAGTATTTACTCCAGAGAAATGCCAAATGGGAACCTTTGTCGAGTAATCTTACCACTAATTATACCTGTCATAAATTCATTAACTGACCATCAGGTGAATGATGACTAGTAACACGTGTAGGTTTCTACCATCAAACGTGAGTTACAGCAAAGAAGATGTTATCTCTGTGTCGCATGCAGCCTGAAAACACTTGTGCCGAAACCGATTTGAGGATGCCAATGGAACTTCATTGTTACATTAGAAATACATATAAACATTTGCTGTGTACTTGGGTAGATAGGTAAAATCAGTTTATTTTACGTAGTAACATTTTCAGATTTCTCTACCAATGGCAAAGTCGTTGTTAGTTTACAAATTCAAATAAATCAACTGTGTGTTTTTATTTTCATAGATAATAAATCAGGGTCGTAGCTATCATAATGTGCATATGATTTTTGCTATGACGACTGGGTCAACCTTCAAAACTATCTAAATATAAAGCTTTGCAGTCTTTTGGACTTTTATGAAACAAATGGCTTGCTATGTGCCTGTAGACATCATATTTTCACATGAAATGATTAAATATCAAGGTGAAAAAACACATAAAATAGGATCAAATTGGATCAGTCACTATACCATCCAGGCATCAGAAATAAACTACACCGCTGGGATATTTTGTTATAATTAGACAAGGAATACCATGGATATTTTTATATAAAACTTCTGGCCTCCTCACTGTTTAAGGTGAAGAAATTCTGTTAATGTGGACAGGAGCCCAGTCCCTGTGTCCTTCACAGTCAAGGGAGCGGGCGCTAACCAATTTGCAGCTTGGTTTTCATAATTAGACTGTTGGCGAGAAACACAATTTGCTCCGCATCAGTGCCCCTTTAAGGTTACACAACAAACAAAAAAAATTTTAAATCTCAGTGCACACATAAGCATAAGTCATGGTGATAACAAATGACAGCACCGAATGCTTAAAATTGTGGTCAGTTTTAGTTACTGGGTGGATGTGCTTTTAAAACACATAAACTTAACAGGCTCAAAATATTGACTTATGTAATATGAAAGAACTGTAACAGTTTTTGAGTAACGCACATATGTAGACTGAGACAGACTGGGGGTTCTGAAAAATGGAGCATTTCGTTCAGAATATCTTTTATTAATTCATGTACATTTTTGTTTTTCAGGTCAATAAGTTAGTGTAGCATATTTTTGTTTGACTTAACCAAGAAAATATCAATCATTTCAGAGTTGTAACAACTTGGTGAAAAACTTCGACGACATCAAACACACAACATTAAGTGAGCGTGCTGCACTTCGTGAGGCCGCACGATGCCTCAAGTGTGCCGACGCCCCCTGTCAGAAGAGCTGCCCCACACAATTGGATATAAAGACATTCATCAGTTGCATTGCAACAAAGGTAGTTGGAACACAAGTAGCACATTTTTGGTTGGCTAGTATTGCATGTTTACATACATGGTTACATACCCCGACGATCTTCACTGCACTTCATCTGTTGTGGATTTGAATGACATCATGATAAATTGACAATGAATCAAATTACACTACTTTTTCTTCATGAAGACATTCTTTGTGTTGGCTCAAAACCAGTCGGACATTCAACCCTGTCTTACACAACCCATTCCCACAATCCTCTGATTTAGTTCAGTATGTCAAGGGTTTGTCTAGTGCCAGATTTCCCTTCACAGGTGTCCTTGTAGCTGCATGTCAGTTTTCATGAGAAGAGTAAAAGTGGGGGGATTTTGTGATATGCCCTCATAAAATGCTGGTGACTTCATTTGCACAATGTTCGGGGAGGGGAATAACCTACTGGTTAAAGTGTTCTCTTGTGTACTAGAAATGCCCTGAGACATGATATTGCTGTTCAAAGCAGCATAAAACACAAGTCACTCACCCGTGCAGTTCAAAATGGATTCATGATGAATACGGCCATGGTATATATATTGAGGGAAACAAATAAGGGAACAACTCTTCATTTCAGTGTTCCTTAATGTATTTTTCAGATTTCTTTGTACAGTGTTATTCAAAGCTGGTGATGAAAACTGGAAAATGTTTAAGGAACAGTTGAATTTTCCTGTGTTCCCTCAGTATATATCAAGATGTTCGTTATGATTTGACTCAAGGTAATGCAGGATGAGTTTAGTAGTGCAGTGGTGAAGTGTTTGCTCACTCGTGTTCCATCCTGGATACACTTGATAGGTCGTGCAATCAATCATTATTATTGCTGTGGTTACAATTAGAGTTATCTCGACTCATGAAGGTCCAGGGTAAAATAGCCCTTCAGCAACCCAAGCTTACCACAAAAGGCAAGTATGCTAGTTGTAAGAGACGACTAACAGGATCCGATGGTCAGGCTCTCTCACTTGGTTGACCATGTCATCGGTTTCCCAAATGAGCAGATCGATGCTCATGTTGTTGATCACTGGATTATCTGGTCCAGATTCGATTATTTACTGACCGCCACCACATAACTAGAATATTGCTGAGTGCTGCGTAAAATGAAAGCACTCACTAGAGTTATCGCCTTTGAGATGAAACAGAATGAATTTCCCTCTGTGACCTTAATGAATTGATTTCATTACATGTGTAAATCTCAGTATGGTTCCATTAAGATTTCTGCCAAAAATATGCATGTGACTATTTTTGGATTACATAAGCAAGAATAACCAAAAATGTTTGTTGAAATATTTGTTTTCCTGTTCAGGAAGGGTGATGTTTGTTTCAGAATTACTATGGTGCAGCCAAGGCCATCCTCTCAGACAATCCTCTTGGGCTGACCTGTGGCATGGTGTGCCCAACCTCTGACCTCTGTGTTGGAGGTTGTAACCTCGAGGCCTCAGAAGAGGGGCCGATCAACATTGGTGGGCTCCAGCAGTTTGCCACAGAAGTAGGTAGATGGGGAGGAGGTAGACTGCAGTAGGAGAGTCAATATGGATTCAGAGGCACAATCTTTTTAAGGGCCAACTGATGTTGTTTAATGTTGAACTCGGCTGTATTCCAGCTATAAGGAGGAAAGCTTTATAAGTTGATTGTTTTTTGTGGCTCAAAATAAAGATTGTGTTTGTGCTGATGACATGCTTCAATTATTGTTTCATTATGGGTGGTGGTAGATAGATTAGCATCAGTTTTCTAGTGTACAAGGTCTTATACATAGAGCCAATCTGTATGCAATGATGTACAGCGTGTCATGGTGGTTTGTCCACTATCTATCAGTCCATCTGTCTGTGTAATGCTTTCATATTTTCAGCAACTTTTCTGAAAGTAAACGTTCATGGAGCTGATGCTTTTTAGTCATGAATCCTTTAAGATCTGTACACAGAACTCCAGGTTGATATTGTGGCCATATTGAAAATGCCATTTGTACTTTTCTTTCAGCCATTTCTGCATGTGTGATATAGGATGTGAAGCAAGTGTGTAATGTGCAGAGTACATGTCATGTAGCTTTTGGCATGTTCTGATATTTTCTCAACTTGAAAACCTTCTGACTTTCACATCTCCAAGTGACTGCATGTTTCTAGGACAATGACAGACCAAGAATTTGTATGAATAATCTCTTCTGTGGTCAGTCTAAGTAAACTTATCCTCAGTACTTTTCGTTACACTCCACTACTGAGTCTAACAAAACCTTATGGGAGGTCGCATCAGGTATCCTTTGAGATTGACCAATTGGAACACAGCTTACCAAATCACGAAAGTGGACATTCACACATACCTTTTGAACTTTATGTCTCGAAAAGGTTTCATACCCGAACGATTCCGAATACTATTTAGCGTATGCTCACTTCCGGATGATGCACACGGCGTACGCACAACCATGACAACGGTGAGTAAACAGTCGCTGAAAATAATGTTTGGAGCAATATTCAAGGATGTCATCTAGCGGGAACATTAGCTAAAGGTAACCATGTCAACAGAAACCCAAAACCCTATATACTGCTGATCAAATAATTGTGTTATATGTGGATATTTGTTTGTGGAGAGATCTGTGTCAGTGACCTGAATATTTTGAAAGTCCCTCCGATCCCTAAATAGTAGTCGTTGTCTGATTGGTTAAAACTATTTTACCGTCTCGCGTTGGACTGAACGGTCATTGGTCGCTCAAAGGTTACCTGACGCGACCTTCAACTAGGTTCAGTGGTGGAGTGTAACAAAATACACTGAGACTACGTTTACTTAGACTCTTCTGTGGTGTCCCTAAGAATGCATACACAATGCAATGTGACCATTAAATGACTGCCTGTTTGTTCAGAAATTTGTGTGAGCTACAGTCCATTTGGCAGTGTTTCATTAGCATATGAATGTTCTTTCAATACTGTTTATTGTATCTAACATATCTGCTTATGTAAATCTGTGACTTGACTGCGTCTTTTAGATTTTCAAGACGATGAACATACCTCAAATCCGAGATCCAAACTTAGTTCCTATTGACCAACTGCCTGCCAGCTACAGGTCCAAGATCGCCCTGATTGGCTGTGGACCAGCTAGCATCAGTTGTGCCACATTCCTGGCTCGTCTAGGATACAGTGATGTCACAGTATTTGAGAAGAATGAGTATTTGGGAGGTCTCAGGTAAATCAACATAGAAACTGTAAGTCAGTTAGTATGGAAAGAATTTCTGTATGTTGATTGTATTTTACGTTAACTTTTTCTCCTTAACAAGAAGGAGTCTTTCCTTCAGATTGGTGATAAGCCCAACTCACTCACTCACTCACTCACTCACTCACTCACTCACTCACTCACTCACTCAAACAACCAATCACTCAACCACTCAACCACTCAACCACTCATTCAACCATCTACTCAACAACTCATTTACCTATCACTCAATCACTCTCAACCATTTGCTCACCTTTCACTCAATCAGTCCCAACTACTCACTCTATCACTCACTCAACCACCCACTTAGCCACTCATTCAACCACTCAGACACCCATTCTATGGCAGTAGGGTAGCCTAGTGGTTAAAGCACTCATCATTCCAAATGCCCTGGATCAATGCCAGACATGGGTACAATGAGTGAAGCCTGTTTCTGCTGCCATCACCATGATATTGTTGGAATTTGCAGAAAGTAGCATAAACCCAAGTCACTCCCTGAGCCACCCTTCCAGTTTGCTTATGATTTTGGTCACATGATTATCTGGTCCAGACTCAGTTATGAGCATCCATTACATAGCAGGAGTATTGCTGACAAAAGTTAAACAACACATACAGAGTTACCTGGAACTCAACATTAGCTGGCAACATACACTGAGACATGGTGTCTGTGTAGTATTTCAGCAGGCAGTTTTGATAGCATCTCCAAATACAGTTTGAACCAGGTGAGCTCTCTCTTTATATATACCATGGAGACATGCTTTGTGTATTTAGTAAGACATTAATTATTTCATGTTTCAGTACATCAGAGATCCCCCAGTTCCGTTTACCAATCAGTGTTGTGGACTTTGAGATTCAGCTGATGAAGGACTTGGGAGTCAAGGTTTGTATCCTTGCCTATCTTGTTGCTCGATATTAATAACAGGAACCAGTTGCTCAAAGCTGTCATAGCACTAAGGTTATCGTAAATGTAGTGTAGGCAGACAATAGTTGTACCTTGTTCTGAGCTTGGTGTCAATAACAGGAGCCAGTTGTGCTATGCTGTCTTAGAGCTCATTTGATCGTAACTGTAACGTAGACTTGCAACAGTCATAGCATGTCCTGTATCTTGGTATTAGTAAAAGGAACCACTTGTGCTATGCTGTCTTAGAGTGAAACCCATTTTTGGTGTTACCCACCATGACACTGGTATAATATTGATTGAAGCGGCATAAAACCAAACTCACTCTAGTGAGATCTCACTATGATTTCTACATTAACATCCAGTGTAGAGTATGTTCATTCAAGGTTTAGCAGATTAGGTATCACATAGCCTCAGACGTGCCTTCTATAAACTGTTGCATCCTTACCATTGCAGAATGGTTAAAGGTGTATCTTGCTTCATGACATGGTGCTAATGTCTCAAGTCAGTTCTACTGTTTTACAGTTTTACAGGCAACCAGTTATGACAGTTTTCAGTCCTTTCTGGACCAGGGGCCCGTTTCACAAAACTCACGTGAGCCTAAGGTCTTGTAACTTTTCTCGTAGCATTGGTACCTCCTATACTGAAACATAGGAAGCAGGAATGCTACGAGGAAAGTTACGAGATCTTAGGCTTACGAGAGTTTTGTGAAACGGGCCCCAGGATAGCTGTGACACTGTAATTAGATCACTTTCAGCTGTTAATTCATATGACTAGTTAAATTTCAGAGGAGCACACATTGCAGAGTTACTTGATGTTTCTTATTAGACTAGCAGAGTAGCAATTGTGTTTTGCTGGTATAGCCAAGGCCTTTACCTGTTGTGTCATTTTGGCAATATCTCCAACCTTGGTATGAAATTTTATGACCATGATATTATCAAGATTATGGCTTTCTTATCACTTCTGTCTTTTAAATAAAAAAGTAATTTAGCTGAGCTACAGCTGTGACATAGCCGTTAACATGTTTTATTGTACCTGTTAAAATTTTATGACTGTGATATTGTTGAAATCATGGATTTTGTATCTCCTCTGTCTTTGCAATGAAAAGATAATATAGCTGAGCTACAGCTGTGACATAGCTGTTGTGGTGTTGTGTTATAGCTGTAATATAGCAGTGGTATAACTGTCATATGGTTGTAATATAGCTGTTATATAGCAGTGGTATAAGTCATATGGTTGTACTATAGCTGTAATATAGCAGTGGTATACGTCATATGGTTGTACTAAAGCTGTTATATAGCAGTGGTATAACTGTCATATGGTTGTACTATAGCTGTTATATAGCAGTGGTATAAGTCATATGGTTGTACTATAGCTGTAATATAGCAGTGGTATATGTCATATGGTTGTACTAAAGCTGTTATATAGCAGTTGTATTGCTGTCATATGGTTGTATTGTGGCTGTTATATAGCAGTGGTATAAATGTTATATGGGTGTATTATGATTTATATGGCTGGGGTGTAAACATATTATATACCGTGCAGTTATTATTTTTTCGTGAATAACACAGCAAATAAACTTTCATTCATTCATTCACTCTACCCATGCTTGCCTCTGAGTTGTTACCATAACACATCAAGTTTGAAGACACAAGTCTATGGAAATCTTAAAATGATGACTGAGAGAAGCATTAAGAATCATACACAACTGTCATAACTGTTCCCAAATCATGTCCCGAAAATAATTAATGAACCAAATCCTATTGCCGAATTAGCGAAAACAGCCATGTGTGTTGTGACTGCCATTGAAATTGGTTGCATGTTTTATTTTGACCAATTGCTGCATGAATAACTGACCATGCGATGTGGTCTAAACTGTCAATTCCTGAAAATTTGCATCAAGGGAAAAAAAGTATGTTTATTGTGTTATATAGTTGCATAATGACTTATGGTATAACTGAAATATGATTGTTGTATGGCTGTTATATAGCAGCGATGTTACTGTTATATAGTTGCATAATGACTTATGGTATAACTGCTATATGATTGTTGTATGGCTGTTATATAGTAGGGATATTACTGTTAATATGATTGTGGAATAGTTGTTATATGTTTGAATTATGATTGTTAAAGAGCTGTGATGTAGCTCTTTCATAGTTGTGTTATAGCTGTGATACAGTGGTAATATAGCTTTACAAAAACTGCACTGTAGCCTTTATGTAGCTCTGCTGTTTCTTCAGTGTTTGAATTAAAATGTGATAAATATGTTATACATCTGTGATGAAACTGGGTGATGTTTGAGATCATTGTAACTCAATATTACCTCACTGTCTGTGTGAACCAGGTAGAGACAGGCAGATCCCTCAGCACTGCAGACATCTCACTCAAGTTCTTACAAGAACAGGGATACAAAGCAGCCTTCATTGGAATAGGTACGTTAGCCTCATAGACTGAGTCTTGTGTCATTAGAATCTCACTCAAGGAAAGCAAAATACAGATTCTTAATAATGCTTTCAGTTTTCAAAATCTTATGAAGCAAAACATGAATATGTGTTTGTACATATTAAGCATCCATGTCCCTTAAATTTGAAATGCCTTATAACTTTTAGAAATGTCCATAACATGAGCCCAACATAACATGCTGTATTAAAAGTCTGCATTTAGCTGCTTGTTGCTGAATGCAAGTTGATCACGGGATCAGACACTGTGGCTTGACAGATTGGATGAATCACAAAACTGTGCCGTTCATTTAGGCAGCAACTCAATCAAATCATACCTATCAACTTGTCATGATATTTATCTCATTACTGCAGGTCTTCCTGACCCCAAGAAGATTCCAATATTTGCAAACCTCACAGAAGATATGGGTTTCTACACATCAAAGAGCTTCTTACCGAAGGTGGCAGCAGCCAGCAAAAGTGGCATGTGCTCATGTAAGACTCAGCTACCTCAACTCCATGGCAACATCATCGTCCTCGGAGCAGGAGATACAGCATTTGATTGTGCAACATCAGCATTGAGATGTGGCGCTAAGCGCGTGTTTGTTGTCTTCAGAAAAGGCTTCACCAACATTAGAGCTGTTCCTGAAGAGGTAGATTATGCAGTTGCTTGGAATGATTGGGATTGCGTGGTGTTTGTTTGTGTGTTGTTTAATGGTGCACTCAGCAATATTTCAACTATATCATGGTGATCTGTAAATAATCAAGTCTGACCAATCTGGTGATCAACAACATGAACATCAATCTACAGAATTGGGATATAATGACATATGTCAACCACGTTTGTGAACCTGACAACCTGATCATGTTAGCTTACTCATATGACACTTTTGTGCGTACTGGGTGTAATTTAAGTAATTGTTAATAAGTTGCTTAACCCCCTCAGTGTTATTCGAAAACTGGCATTTATTTGAGCATGGTGTTTATTACAGGAAATACGGTTTGCAAAAGAGCCTTCCAGGAATTTTCAAAATGTATTTTTCGTTTGCATTTCAGGTTGTACTATACAAACCTGGCAGTCACATGCATGATAGTGTTACAGTACAGTCTGCTATCCTCATCAAATATAGCATGTGTATAAGCCCTTCCAAGTTATGACTGTGCCTTGTATGCATATTTATTTGGGTCGAAATTCATGGTCTACCAGTTGCCAATTTCCTATTAGGACTAAAGATGACTTTGCAGTGGTTCTGGACCCATTCATAAAGCAATCTTAGCGCTAAAGCTGCCATACTTTAAAAGAGACTTACAACAGTCGTAGGGCTACAATCGCTTTGAGGATCTGCTTCCTGCTCCTGTAAGTGAACCTACCCATCATACTACTGATCTACCCACAGATGGAGCTAGCCAAGGTGGAGAAGTGCGAGTTCATGCCGTTCATGTCGCCCAAACAAGTGTTGACCAAAAATGGCCGAATAAGCGGGATGGAGTTTCTACGCACTGAACAGAATGATGAAGGGGAGTGGATAGAAGATGAAGAGCAGCTTGTCCGTGTGAAGGCTGACTTTATCATCTCAGCCTTTGGATCAGGACTCACTGATGATGATGGTGAGAATGGATACATGGTCATAATGATCAAATTGTCTCTGAACTTGCCATGATCAAAACAACACTTTGTGAGTTCTTTTACCACTTTGGTGGGTCCCACAAATATATTCATAATGTAAAAATATTTGATATCATAAAAAATGAATGGATTAGGTGCAGACGACTCTCTTGCAAAGCCTTCCTTAAGAAATATTGTCATTGCATACCATGGTTTGCACCAAAAATTATAAGTTTCAGGCATACACAAGGGACTTAACTGAATGAATGAGGGCAATTTTGTTGTGTTTTGTTGTGTTTGTGGTTAAACTGTGATTTTATTCATGTTTGTACAGATACAACATCAGAGTCTTTGTTTTCATTTGTTTGGTATGAAAACTGCCATGGAACTCATGCCCTGTCTTTTTTACAGTCATTCAAGCCTTGGACCCCATTAAACTGAATAGATGGAACCTGCCAGAAGTGGACTCCTCCACAATGCAGACATCTGAGCCCTGGGTGTTTTGTGGTGGCGATATCGCTGGGGTGGCTCAGACAACAGTGGAGTCAACCAATGATGGAAAGATTGCCTCCTGGCACCTACATCGATACTTGCAGGTGATTACAAGGGTGTCAGCTTCAACTTCCAGGGGGTGTCTGCCTCAACTCCCAGGGGGTGTCAGCTTCAACTCCCAGGGGGTGTCTGCCTCAACTCCCAGGGGGTGTCAGCTTCAACTCCCAGGGGTGACGGTTTTGCTATAGACTAGCTGTATAGCATGACAATCCACTAAGATTGCATCATATTCGAACACATGTGTTTCAGTCTCACAGCAATAATGGTTAATGAAGTCATTGGAGTGCCACCATGGTCTAGTAGATGGGACATTTGTCCAGAGGAAGTGAATTGTACCAAAGATACTGGAAGATACTGTCACCTCTTGTTTCTCCCTTGAGCTTGGCATTAAGGGGACATAACTAGTTGCTTCGGAGTATGGTGCATCTGAGTGGATTGTTAAACTCCATAAAATAATGCTTGATATTAGAAAATATTAGGCTGCATACAAAAAATTTAATGTTTCTCAGGCACATGTTTTGCAAAAGTGACCAGAGGGGTAGGGACTTTCTTTATACTTTTTGATAGAAAAAGAGTGACAAGAGAGGAACACATTTTTATTTTACTCTCAGAAATACAGTTTGGGAAGTTGTTTGAGTTGTAGATTCAGTCACACTCATTCTTACAGACACATTACATTCTTATAATGGACAAATGGATCATCGCAACGCAAAGTCTGAATAATTTTGTTTAATGGCAATAAAAATTTGTCATGCTCACAAATAAAAGTGACACTTCAATGCCTGAGAAACATTTCACGTCTTTTGTTTAGTATTACCAGTCTGAAAGAAAAGAAATGTGTTGAGCTATCAAAATTACAGCTGCTTTAATGGCCCCAGTTTAGATGATGTTGTATTATGATAATTCTGCCATGATGACAGAGTCTGGATGGAGTTTCTGTTGCCCAAGAACCATGCCTGCCCAACTTCTTCACCCCAATAGACGAGGTTGACCTGAGCGTGGAGATCTGTGGCCTCCGCTTCCCCAACCCCTTCGGCTTGGCCAGTGCCCCGCCCACCACGAGCAGCCCCATGATCCGACGCTCATTCGAGGCTGGCTGGGGGTTCGCTCTCACCAAGACATTCTCCCTTGACAAGGTATGATATGGATGAGTGAGTGTGGTTTTATGATGCTTTCAGCAATATTCCAGCAGGGGACACCAGAAATGGGCTTCACATTGTACCCATGTGGGGAGTCAAACCTGGACCTTCAGTGTCATGAGCTGATGCTTTAGCACTAGGCTACCCCACCACCCCATTACCTTGGGGATAATTTGGATGGCAGTTGAGGAAAGTTTTACCTTTGTAAAAATCTTTGTATTCCACGAGTATTGCCATAGTTTCAAATACTGATGTATACAGTTACAGTGACACTGAGGTAGTGTGATAATAGTTTTTTCCACCTTCATTATTGATATTCTTTCATTATCTTGGTGAGAAATGTTTTTAAGCCTCTGGTTGATTTCGTTGATTTAGCTTTGTATGTTGTTAATTTTCATATAGTTTTCTTCTGTTGTAAACAGATATTTATTCCCAGAAATGAAGCTAAAACCTTTAGAGAAATATATATCTACGTAAGAAATATTTTTTCTGAATGGGTACATATGTCTATTTGTACAACATTTATTTTGGATGTCTGTAAATGGAAAGGCTAGGCTCATTTCATGAGCATCATAATAAATCGTCAACATTGTTAACTGCACAATTTTGGTGTATATACTAATCATTATGTCCTTAAATAAAATGTATACTAGGCACATAAAGAAACTGTGCATACAAAAATTTAAAATCTACATCTATCAAACCTGTGCTGACACATAAGGATTTAAACACAGAGATTAGTGACATATATCCAACATGCATGCATGTGCCATTCCATGACGTCGGTGGTTTCATCCTTGAAACGTGCAATATGTTGTTGCATGTGCATCCCAGGAAAGGAAACAGGACAAATGAATGCCACACAATACTGTCACTTTGGAAAGCTCAATCCCTGCCCTTCCAATCGATCAAAAGGTTAAAACAGCTATTGCAATGCACAGCGTGCCAAGGCTAACATCTGTACAACATCATGAGGCCATTGGGATGGTACATGGGGGAATGTCTCAACAACAAGTGACTGCACATTTCCACTGCCACCGGAACACCATTTGTGCACTGGTGAGATGCTACCAGAACACAAATGATGTCTTTGATCACCACGTTCTGGATGTCCACGCGTAACAATGCCAAGACAGGACAGATGGATAAGGGTGACCCATCTTGGCCACAGGTTTCAGACTGCAGTGATGACTGCCCCAGGACTTAACCATATTCACCCCAACACAATGTTTACATCATCACGTCCAACCATATGACCTTTCCTGACACAATGTCATTGACAAGCTCTCAGACTGTGGTGCCAAAATCATGTCAGCAGACTCTTGTTTTGGTTGAGAAGTGTTGTTTTTGCAGATGAGTCCAGGTTTAACATTTCCCATAGTAATGGATGTCATCGTGCCTATAGACGCTTGGGAGAACATTATGCACAGGCCTGTGTCTTGGAGAGGAATCACTTAGGTAGTGGTTCCGTGATGATTTGGGGTGGAATAACAGCACACCAAAGAACTCCTTTGGTGATTGTTAATGACAGCTTAACTGGTGTGGGCTACAGGTATCAGATTCTTTGACCTGTGGCATTTCCTCTTCTGCAATGTCATGGCCCTGGGTTAACATTCCAACAGGAAAATGACCGCCCTCATCACTAACCACTATCACCATTTCGATTTGATATTTGAATTATTTCCACACAGCCAGAACATAATTTTGACTCCATCTTGAACAGTTTGTAGAGTGCTGAAATAAGGCAAAGTGTGACTTCTTGATGAAAGGCTAATTATAAAATGGCAATTGTTGTTAGTAGACATTGCCAAGTTGACGAGGATTTCACAAAAAAACGTTGACACTGAGAGTTAAATGAAATCTGGTGTTTTTACTTGAATTGAAGTTCCAATATCAAAAGTTGAATTGTAAAGGTTTGGGTGAATTGTTGCAACCACAATGTTGACATAATCTCACAATAATCATTCACTTTGTGCCAAAACATTTCTTGATGGATGACGGTAGGGAAGTCAGACTGTGATACAAACATACAAACACTTGTTTAATTTTTTAGGACATTGTGACCAATGTGTCACCCCGTATTGTGAGGGGAACAACCTCTGGTCATCTTTATGGACCAGGACAAGGGTCATTCCTCAACATCGAGCTGATCAGTGAAAAGACAGCTGCCTATTGGTGCTCCAGTGTCACAGAACTCAAGAAGGACTTCCCAGACAGGGTAACAGCGCATTGTCTAGCAGATGCAGTGTTTTGGCTTCCTTCCTTTTACATGACACACTGTTGTATTGAGATCTGTAACTATTTTTGACAGTAAAAGTAAGAAAGTACATGTATATGAAACTATTTTCCTTGGTGAAGTTTATATTTTCTGTGTATACAGAAAGGCAAAAGAAATGTCGCCGAAGATAGATGTCGCAGTGTAGATGTCCAATGGCTTGTTGTCATTAATCTTTTGTTTATATAGCCATAGCTACTGTGTTCAGGAAACAAATGAATGATTGCCATTCAAGACGGCAGTTTATGCCTAAATGCATGCATGATGTATATTCATCTTGATTCCAGTGTTGTGTTTGTGTGAACTCTTCCCTTTCCACAAACATGAACATTTCTAACCTCAATCTCAAGCAAAACTTCAAACTATACAACCATGATTCATGTTTTCCTCAAACTTGACTTCCAGTCTATACTTAAAGAAATAGGTTCAAATATTCTGTTGATAATTAAATGTCATATCCTGTATTATAAAGTTTCTTTTGCCTTTCAGTATATTTTGTATACATTGTTTCAGATTGTTATTGCCAGCATCATGTGTGGCTACAGCAAGGAAGACTGGACAGAGCTGGCCCAAATGGCTGAGGTCAGTGATCAGAGCACATGGTTGGTCAGGGATTTTATTCGGCTTCAAATCTGCAAAAAGATAATACTTAGTAACAAATTTAAACAACCTGTTATGACTCCTTGTAAATTCGGAATATGGGAACCCTTAAAATACACAGTTTTTCTCTTCCAAGTTTGCATGCCAGTTACAGTTTGGAAAAATAGTGATACCTTTAGCTGACAGCATGCAACAAGAAATTTTTATGTTTGTTTTTGTTCTTTTTATGCTAAACATCTCAATTTGTGGAACGTGTCAGAAGTATCTATACCAAGAGACCTGTTATTTCTCAGATCTTATACAAAGTTTCATTAATTTACTTAATCAAGAAAGCAGGGTCTGATGCTCTGGAACTTAACCTTTCCTGTCCCCACGGAATGGGTGAGAGAGGCATGGGTTTGGCTTGTGGACAGGTGAGTGTGTGTTTAGTAGACTGCGTCCTAATGCTTTGTTATCTCAAGAGTTATGTATGATATATTTATAAAGAACTAAAATATCAGTGGGTTGAAAATATCACCTATATATATAAAACCAAATTTAACCAGATGCTTCTTAAATGTTATGAAAAGTATTGCATTATGGAAGTGATCAACCCATGAAGATCTGGGTTAGAATTGATTTTCAGCAACCCTTCATGGTTGTTGTAAGAGGCGACTGACATGATCGGAGGGTAAAGCTCGTTGACTTAATTGACACGTGTCATTGTATCCCATTTGTGTAGATTGATGCTCATGCTGTTGATCACTGGATTGTCTGTTTCAAATTCAGTTATTTAGACTGCTGCCATATTGCTAGAATATTAGTGAGTGTGACGTAAATAGAGGATACTGAACGACCTTCCGTGTAATACCGAAAACTAGTTTGATACTAAATCTTTAACGAGTTTAATGAAAATGGTATTTCACGGAAGCGAGTTTAGTATTCTGTTTATAACTTGCCAACATAAATTGACAGAAACTGTGGCGAAATTGCCTATAGTGTGAGGATTCTCAGCTTTCAAGTCAAGCAAGGTCTAGTAAAATCGCGATATCAACATTAGCATTGTGACGTCACAACATTGAACCATTTTGACGCCATAGGTCAAGCGGTCACTAGTGTAATATTGAAGTGAAAATATTACACTGCAGTATCTTCTGGGGGCGAGTGATAAAAACTCAGTGATCTGTGAATATCATTTCAGGATCCAGAATTGGTGCGAAATATTTGCCGTTGGGTGAGAGAGGCTATCAAGATCCCTTTCTTTGCCAAGCTGACCCCGAATGTGACCAGCATTGCTGTCATAGCTCAGGCTGCCTATGAAGGTGATAATAATATGGACAATTTTGCACATACAATGCTGGTTGTTTTCATATGCCCAGACTGTAAATCCTGGGGTAAAAAATCCATATCCATATGCCTGTCTACTAAACTGGTACGGAATGGAAACATGCAAATGCTTGAAACTTCAATAGACAGAGCCCAGTTTTATTTTGTTGTCCATCAAGAAATGGCGGAAGTATCTATTTCAGTTATGTTGATGCATGTTTGCTCAATGGGCACAACCCCTGAGGGGCGTCAGGAGAATATTAAGGGTTAGTCCTGATGCAAGAACTGACTGAAATTGGGGAGGAAATGTCTGTCCTGCCTCCTTCAGTGTCGTCATACATTGACAGAGCAGAACATTGTTTTCTATGTGCAGAGGCATGGTGGAGATAGATACCAAGTTTGCTAATATAAGTTGTATTACTGGAGTTCATTAACAAAGGACAAGGTATGATAAGGGTGGTTTTTGGCCCACTAACAGAATTGGTTGAAAACATGCTATTTGTTTAGAGACAAGTTAGCTTTGCATAAAAATGCTACATTTTACATGATCTGAGGTGTAATTTCACTGCAGAGGGGCCCAAAATGTCTTTTTTGTTCCCATGAAAAGTAACAAGAAGTCTGAAATATCACTGTGCCATAATGACTTATTTATAACTGTTATTTTATTTACATACAAATTACAGCAGTTTTACGACAGGTAGTCATGCTGGAAAACATGTCAATGTCAATCATAATGTTTTAACCTCAAGGGGCTCAATTAGGGTTGCAAAACATTGTTAAGTCAATTACTTGCCAATTGTGTCCCCAAAACTCAGTCATTTTTCACAGCATTCTTTGCAAATGTAATCCATGGGTCCATTGTACAACATGTAAGCATGATAACCAATCATGTTGTACTAAGAATCACAGGGGCCTGTTTTGGGTAAAGCTACATTTTGGGCACAACTTCATTTTAACTAGTAAGTGTTACAAGTCAGCATTTACAACCAGTTTTAACACATACACAGTTAACATCATTCTCAATCATCATATGTTATTACAATAACCAATCATGTTGCACTAAAAATCACAGATCTTGACCTCAAAGGGGCCCATTTCGGGTGCAATTTCACTGTCAGCACAGGTTCATATTAATACCATGCAAGTGTTAAAGTCAGTATTCAAAAGACTTCACAGAGTAATTATTCACAACTTATCCACTTTAAAGATACAAAACATCCACTATTACTCTTCATTCACAAAGTCATCAATCTCAGTTTCTGATTCACTGTCAAGAACTGCAGTATTCGTGAGTGTATAAACCTAAAGTAGATCAAAATATATATGAATTTTAAAATATTGGGAACAAAAGCAACTAGACTGACTTGAAAAGGTGAATGGTCAGTGTCTTAATAAAAAATTTACATGATGTTAATTAAAGTTTGTTTCAACAATGTACATAGATTACCAAACTGCAGAAAAAAATTACAATATTTGGATTTGATGTGAAACAGTTTAGTTACTGGATAAACCAACTTTGAAAAAAAAGAAAGAAAAGTTACATGGATTTGAACCTGCATGTCTGATAACAAAAAAAAAATCAACAGTCCACTATTGCAACCATTAGTCCACATATTCCTTTACGTCACAATGTGAATTTAAGCTTATATAATTACACTTTACAACTATGTATGACTTGACGTCTGTTTGTGTTCATCATCTGCCAGACCTTGATACAATGTTCTTATTCTAGCTAAAAAATCCTTTTCATACAGTTAACTGTAGTCATTTTGGTTAAATGAAATCTATAGCTAATAGGTCATTGGAAACATCAAGGTGCATAAGGTCTTGGAAAATGCATAGGTTTATACATGGCAATCCTGTTGAATGACAGTGTTATTTTGACAGTGACAGGTGACTCAAAGGTGTTCGATAAATAGATGACAGAAAGACTATGATCAAATTCTGACATAATAACAAAGATTCTCACCTTTACAATGCTGCTTGATCATATTTTGAAAATCTTCAGATATCTTCTTACTTTTCTAGCAGAGACCAACAACCAAAAACCAAAGTTTACCTCTCATAAATCAGCCTTGCGAGTGCCTTATGATATTAAAAATTTTAATAAAGATGTTTGATATGTGTATTTTAGAGCACAAAACCATTTAAAATATAATGTACCATGGCACAGATGCGTAAATGTGATGGATTGTTTTTAAAGATGTTATTTTATGTCAATGTTTATTTTTTGAGATGTTGTATGGGGCAATTTCATAAACCGAAAAAATGTACTTTTTTAAAGATTTTGATGTGAGCAAAAGCATGACCCACCACAATTTTTTAGGTGTGCATTCTAATTTACTCTCTTCATATGTGGTGAAAAAATTGGGATGGGTCATGCTTTTGCTCATACTTTTCTATCACTCTGAAAATCAGAAAATGTAGGTTTCTAGAAGATATTGTAAAATATGTTAACTTTGAGGTCTTCAAAGAGGAAAACTAACAACACTAAAAACATAAAAATGCAATTGGAGGTAACTTCAACAATTAATTTAGCCCTTTTTATGCTAAAATTATTGTGTTGTAAAATTTGATAATCATGACATGTTGTGGGCCAATAAGGGCCTCTATCATACCTTGTCCTTTAATTTAAATGTGGTAGGCTATGAATGGTAGTACTGTGGTAGATATTTTGTCCTTAAATCAGTGTAGTAAGGACATAAGTGGAACTCATCTTCAATTACATTTAATGTACAAAATTTTCACAGTTTGGAATATTGTTTCAGTCTGTAATGAATGTCTGAAACCTGTGCTACATCAAGATTTTTTTCTACTGTAAACAGACCAGCTGTGATATAATAGAATGCTGTAGAAAGTGACTTGAACCCATCTCACTCCCTCACTGATTCATTTGCAGTCTAAGATACGAGTATGACACATAGGGTATTCATTGAAACAGACCTTTGTTCTGAATTTTACTCATTCAAAATGGAAACTTTATGTTGATATCTAAAAAATACCTATGACAGTAAGAACATAGGAAAAACAGTTTCTTAGTTTTGCACAAGTCATTGATGAGAATGTTTAGATATTATTATTATTACACTATACATTTGTATAGCGCCGATATCCTGTTAGCTAGTTCAGCTGCTCAAGGGGGCTCTGTTTTTCCCCTAATTGTTGGATGCCCATCACAACATCTTATTTTCTATCTCAACTGCCTGGGGATCATACAACTCTTGCAGCCTGCTAGGAGCACCGAGTTAATGTGGCTTTCCCATCCATACAAGGTACCCATTCACAGCTGGGTGGACTGGGACACATAGTTACAATACTTTGTCCATGTTTACTGCATGTTGCTGTACCTGCACCTAGGTGTATGCACGTGTTCATGTGGCCACCATCTGGTCATCTACCAACAGATTTGTTTGTTCTTTCAAGTGTACAGGGTTGTGTACTGCAAACTAGGGTTTGTGACAACACTAGTACTGAAAGAGTCTGCACTCAAAGTTGACTCCAAGGTCACTGTCACAGGTGGGCTTGATCCCGGCACCACCAAGCTCGCTGGTTTAATAGCCTGTCACTTTACTAGCCTGGTGCTTTACACAGCTCGCCTATAGCTCCCATATAGCCAGAAATTTGGCTCCTCATCAACCATAACCCTTTAACTGAATGCTTCTAGTTTGTATTGAATGGCGTCCTGCTTTTGGTAAGTACATGTACAGACACAGCTGAGTGAACACCATGATATGGTCTGAAGTCCCATGACACTACTGTTTGATCATCAGTGTAATTTATTACCGTACCCAGGCAAAGCTGATGGAGTGACTGCCACAAATACTGTCTCTGGTCTGATGGGATTGAGGACAAACGCTACTGCCTGGCCAAGCATTGGCAAGGAACATCGTACCACATATGGAGGTGTGTCTGGTAATGCTATACGACCAATCGCACTGCGTGCTGTGTCCGACATTGCCCGGAATCTGCCCAACTTCCCCATCTTGGCCACTGGGGGAATAGACTCAGCTGAAGCAGGACTGCAGTTCCTTCAAGCTGGGGCATCTGCTCTACAGGTAGGGTCACAATGGGGATACCTCTGAACACAAGGTGGATAATTCTGAAGAAAGGTTGGCCAACTTTAAGTATGAGGGTTGGTAACTGAAGACAAGATTGGGTAATGTTAAACACAAGGGTGGATAACACTAAATACAAGGGTGAGTAACTCTGAAAACATAACTCTTGACACAAAATAATAACTGCTAGAGATAGAAATACAAGATTACGCCAAATCCATTCTGGGAATGAGAAAATTGTTATTGCTGCCATCCATAAGAAGCTTCCAAGTATTTCTTCAAGTCCAGAATGTAATAGCATACATATTTTTGTCAGTGTCTGTATGAATGTCATAAAAGAGAATCGTGTAACAGTTATTATTTTAACCTTAAATTTATCTTTATTCATTAAAAGGCTCAGCAATAATTACAGGCTTGCTAAACCAATTCTCTTGATATGGTACATAGCATGGCGGGACTTGATGAAAGTATGCTGTGCGGATCTTGGTAATGCTTGGTAAACACAAGTGCAGGTTACTCTAAAAAGAAGGGCAGGTAACTCTAAGATCAGCTCAAACTGTTTTCAGCATGTGTGGATGCCTATGTATCAGTGAACAGCCATTTTTTAAAACTTCTTGCTGAATTAGTGCGACTTTGGATTTGTGATGGTAGTTGCTGAGCATTGTCAGTGATTTGTTTATTTGCTATTTGCTTGTTGTTTATTTGTCATAACCCTGTCTTGTTTGTTAGTGTTTTTATCGACCCATGAAGGTCCCGGGGTAGAACAGGCCCTCAGCAACCCATACTTGCCATAAAAGGCGACTATGCTCATCTTAAGTGGCAACTAACGTGATCGGGTGGTCAGACTCGCTGACTTGGTTGACACATGTCATCGGTTCCCTATTGCGCACACCGATGCTCATGTTGTTGGTCACTGGATTGTCTGTTCCAGACTTGATTGTTTACAGACCACCACCATATAGATGGAATATTGCTGAGTGCGGCGTAAAACTCAACTCACTCACTCACTAGTGTTTTTATCAGCTTTGCATATACTGGGTTTTGCTGTTGTGAGCAGCAGGCTTGTCATTATGGCTGCCATCTTTGTGTTCCAAGAATGAAACTTTAAGTTTGTTGAATGTCATGTTTATGAAACATTTTTCAGAAATATTTGCCTGAATATTTCTATTTTTCAACTTTACTAATACAAAATAAATCTGTTGACAATAATTTTTCTGACTTTGTACTCATAATATCCTTGGCATTTGCATACCTTGTGCATATACAATTTATTGGTAAACTTTTTTATTTCTTTTGAATACTCTTGTATCAGTATGTTTGCAAGGAGCCATTGTGATTGTGGTGTGACGCCAGTGTAGGACAGTAGTGACATGTGTGGTGGTGTTGTAGGTGTGCAGTGCTGTACAGAACCAGGACTTCACAGTGGTACAGGATTATATATCAGGTCTGAAGACACTGCTGTACCTCCAAAGCCTTGACCAGCTGCACAACTGGGATGGACAGAGTCCTCCAGTCCCCAAACATCAGAAGGGGAAGCCAGTACCCAGGGTTGCTGACCTCATCGGACACGTGAGGCTAAAAATGCTTTTCTTTACTATATGGCAATTCCAACCTGTAGTGAATTATTGTGCAAGGCTTAAAATGAAAGAAATTAGAAATTTAAATATTTGAAGGTGTTGTTTGATCCTTACATTTCATACTCAGGCATGTTAGTGTTGAAAATACAAACCATTTAAGTGATTGTTAAAATTTGTTAAATCTTTCTTGCACAGTAAAATAAATACATAAGGACACTGTTTCATTAAATACTTGATAAGTATGTATATACCATTGAAAAGAAGAATTTAAAGAAGAGTTCATTCTTTGATATCACTCTAGTTCATATGTCATTATACTATTGAAAAGAAGAATTTAAAGAAGAGTCCATTCTTTTATGTCACTTTAGTTCAAATGTCATTATACTATTGAAAAGAAGAATTTAAAGAAGAGTTCATTCTTTTATATCACTTTAGTTCATATGTCATTATACTATTGAAAAGAAGAATTTAAAGAAGAGTCAATTCTTTTATATCACTTTAGTTTATATGTCATTATACTATTGAAAAGAAGAATTTAAAGAAGAGTCCATTCTTTTATATCACTTTAGTTCATATGTCATACTCAGAGAAGTTAATGTTCATGTTGCTATACAGAAGAACATTGATATAATGAACTCCAAGGAAGCAAGAAATTTAGTTCTTTAAAATTGTTGTTCATTATGCACATCTGACCACCATCTTGGATTGTAGAGGTGTAGAGACGTATATACTGAGGCTACAAATCTTTATTCTTGTACATTCACAGACATTAACTAGAACATGTTTAACAATCACAACAATATATAAATTAATTTAGATTTTACACCTGAATCTATAGCCTGAATTATCTGAAGCTTGGTGTCAAAGGTGATAGCTTTACGTTTGCCTGCCATTGTGACGTGAGTGAACTGAAGGCCTGTATATCAGTCAAGCTTTTAAACATGATATGTTTGTTTTGTTAATTAATTAGTGACCATCAAACAATGTTGATTTGCCACAAACAAGATTGATGTATACCGGCTAACTGGCTGAGCTGACACTGAGTGAATTCGCTAATCACATCGTTAATTGGGTCTTGGGGCAGTAAATCAGTCCATTATAGCCGTTAATTCACTACTCATGAGTTTGCTATTCACGTATAATTTTAATGATACTATAGACGACTATTGACAGGACTTTTAAATTTGTTGGCTATATTCGTTTGTACATTGTATCCATGTTCACTATATCCATGTTCTTCTGTAGTTGTTTCTAGGTGATAATGTGCTTTCATAATTGCATCCTCATTTGGATGCGATTCTATGTATTACCACCAAAGATCATAATCAGCTATTACCTACACATGATTGTCTTTCGCAGGACAAATAGACTATTAGGGGTGAACTTTCTTTGAAAACTATTTGAGAATAAAGTTTCTTTGAAAAGTATTGCAGAGATAACTTTAGTTCAAACCTAATGAAGGATAAACTTTCTTAATATATTTTGAGGGTGAACTTTAGTTGAAAACTACTGAAGGGTAAACTTAACATGTAAACTATTTGAGGGCATACTGGTCAATGTTCTATGGCGACTTTGATTTTGACATTTAACTAACATTACTCTAAGCTGATTTTCAGCGATATGAGATTGCTAGGGATTGCTAATTACGTGACAAAGAACACACTGTATTATTTATTTCTTCAGCATCTGCCATCATTTGGACCTTACATGAAGAAAAGGGAGGAAGTGATAGCAGGGGTGAAGGTCAAGGCCGACTTGCTGGAGAATGACAACAAACTGGTTCCAATTCGACCAGCTAATGTCCCTAAGAAGTCAGTACCCTCTGTGAAGGATGTAATTGGCCGAGCTCTCCCAATGATCGGCACTTACAATGACCTAGACAACAAGCAGCAAGTAGTGGCCTTGATCGATGAGGTGAGCGCAGAAGGTGGATTGGTGTCCACGATGAACAGATTAAAGTTAAAGTGATGTGTATCGGAGTAGCGCCGAGGTAATTATTATAAGATATGTGAGTCATCAGGCCGAATGTATCACAGGCAGTTAATAACATACATGTTTTTCAGATGTGGGAAAGGAAACGTATTGACACAGTATGTCTTTTAACTGATAGTAGTCTTTAACTGATCATTTCTGAAATCCATGATATGGACATGTGAACACTTGACACTCATACCACACCCCTACCAATCCCCTTCCCCCCACCCCCACCCCCACCCTCACAAACTAACACACTGTCCTGTCTTTACTTCTAGGGGTTAAAGTTTTCACTTGACTCGCTAACAATCCTGGCTTGATTCTGCACGTGGGTTCAATGTGTGAGGCTCATTTCTGTGTTCACCGTCCTGATAATGCAGGAATATTCCTGAAAGTGGTGTGAAATTAACTCATTCACTATTTATTTCCAGGACATGTGCATCAACTGCGGCAAGTGCTACATGACATGCAATGATTCGGGTTACCAAGCAATTGAGTTTGACCCCGAGACACACCTCCCTCACGTCACAGACGACTGCACAGGTAGGTAGAAACAGGCAGTTACCACCAAGTCTTTATACTCTCTGGAACCCTGTAAAGAGCTGGATTAGAATGATTAAATACCTCAAAATCGGCATATGCAAGACATGTACCACTTCTGTACCATGGCGGTTTCCTGACTTGTAGGAGACTGGGCTGAGATGTATGAAAATAGATCAATGTTGCATGATAGTTTCTGAAACAGCTTTTTCCATGATGGCTCATGAAATGTCAGATTTCAGATTCTTTGGGGTACAGAGGTATAAAGACCCTGTTCTTATTTATATTTTGTGCACTTATCCTATTTCAAGTCATTTACTAATTTCATTGTTTTCATTTGAACCCAAACAGAGTGTATGTCAATAATGCTCACAATGTTGATCACTGGATTGTCTGTTCCAGGCTTGTTTATTTCAGAATTCTGTGATATAGCTGGAATATTGCTGACTTCTGCGTCAAACAACAAATAAACAAACCTTACTGTGATTGTGTTACAGGCTTCACCGGGAGACCTGTTGGCCCTAAGTTGCATTACTTGACCTAAATTGCATTGTTTGACTGTTTCACCCATGTTGCATTGTTTGACTTACGCAGTAATTGTGTTGCAGGCTGTACGCTGTGCCTGTCAGTGTGCCCCATCATCGACTGCATCACAATGGTCAAAAGAGAAATCCCCTACATCCCAAAACGTGGCATCCCTCTCAATGTCAGTGACATTTCCTCCACACCAGCTGTTGTCTTGGCGACCAACTAGAGTTAATTACCATCACAGATTCAGATGATATCCACTACCTTGAAATTACATATGCTATTATTTTGCTTATGTAACATGTGTTACTGTTTCAATTCCAATTGCCTTTAAAAACTTTATTTTGTGAGTTCCATATTTGCTGTAATAATATCCATGAAAATAAGCACAGACAATATCTCATCTGCAGTATGTTCCTATCAAATGATCAGTTTATGACGGCTTTTGGATTGTAATCAGAGTATATAAGTGTATTTCTAGATAATTTATGAGATATAATCGCTAATGGATTAGACCTTTGTCGTTATGGATCCAGCTCCCACGTGTCAGTGTTCTAGTGTTTTTGCAGTAATGAGTGCATTGGTATTTAGAAACTTGTCAAATAGGAGTTGAATGGTATGAACATATTTCTGTTTCTTACAGGAGCTAAAATTCATTTCATGTATGTTACGGTAGTCTACCATGAAGATCCATGGTTGTAAGATGCAACGAATGGGATCAGATGGTCAGGCTTGCTGACTTGGTTTACACGTAATTATATACCAGTGATGTAGATTGATGCTCATGATGTTGATCACTGGTTTGTCTGGACCAGACTTGATTATTTACACACTACCACCATATAGCTGGAATATTGCTGTAATGCCATCGAACACTATACAAACAAAAACATCTTGCAGCATGAAACAACTTGTACATAAAAGAGTCTTTTTCTAGCATATTTACTTGGCCTTATCCTAAATGAATATGGTGAGTTTTTTAATTTTTTTGGCCCGAGAAAAAGGGATTATGAATATTAATCTCTCATATGTGTAGAGGTTAATTATTGGAAAAGGTGTTTAATATGTGGAATATGTATATATGGTAATGGTTTCACCAATATATCAAATATCACAGTCCCTGAACTACATAATTTTCCCTAATGCCTAGCCCACACTATAATGATAAAGCACTAAATGAAGCAAGTCTAGATTTCCCCATTTAAATGGGTTAGTTTGTTACTATCAAAATTATATACACATGTATATTCAATGACAAAGCATTAGTCTAATCAAAAGTATGCGTTTGTTTATTTCACTCAATTTCTTGCATCAAAAGAACAGAGCAGCGTTGTTTTCGTTCATGTTTGTCTTAGAAGATTAATGCAAAGTTATTTTGATATCCTTTAGTTCGACAGGATTTTGACACGTGTGTCTTCTTACATCCTTATTAGAACACAGTGCAATTACAGTCACACCTCATATACCCGAACACTTTGCTTTTTTGTTTGAATTGTTCAGACAAACGAATCATTCGGATATCTGAATCAGAACCTAGGTGGCTGGCTACATGTGAAAACAAAACAATTTAAAATAACATTGAACATGTAAACATGCAAATTTCCTTCTCTTCCGTAGATGTAATGGCAGAATGTTTATGTTTAACATTTGTACTAGCCATCTTGCTCAAATGCACAACGAATGACACCTCCATGTTTATTTATGCTTACTCGACAGACAATTTGAATCAGTGTCAATTCAATGTCAAAGTTTAATTGTTTCTTCTCTGATTAACTTACACGTCTTGTGCTGAATATTCAATAAACTGTGAATTAACTAACAGCCAGAACAATGTTTTGACAAGCGGTAGATATGATAGACTTCCTCTTTTGATATCTTGCTGACAACAGACCTTGGGTTTTGATATAGGACTGATCAAAGGTCAGTGCAGTGAGCACTGTTGAGGAGCTCACTTCACATTTTGCTGACGATAGCCTTGGTGTCTAAGGCAAATTTGTACATATTTTGCTGTTTTGTTACCAGATTGACTGTTTGGATACAGAAACCAGACATTCAGATACAATGTATATGAGGCAAACTGTACCTAGAAACATTTCTTTTTTGGAAGAATGTTCAGAAACTGAGGAATTTGGATATCTGACTTTCAGATATACGAAGTCTGACTGTACATGCATAAACTGTTTTATCTGAGAAGCAAGGTATTGATGTCTTGAGGGTGGGCATAACTTTTTGCTTATGTGCAACATTGTATAACATCATATTGATGTCATTCCGACAACTTATAAAAATTGAGCACCTTGACAATGATGTTAATACACTCATCATACAAAAACAAGTAACATCTCATTTTTTAAACATTAACTTAAGTCCTTAGGCATAAATAGATTTTCATGAAGATTTTATTAATTGTATTCATTACTGTTTGAAATGTCTGTTTATGATTCTTATGTTATGTGGCTTCACTGTAACCTAGCAACAGAAAGAGTATTAATGTATAAATATACTGAACAGCAAAAGAAATGCAATTTTTTAGAAAAAAACCCCCCAAAACTTGAAAGCCTGACAAAAACAGTTGTTTCTTTTGCTGTCCAGTATATATACCAGTATATAACAAACACTGGTGTGTATGGTTCAGGGAAGACATTTGTCATCATCTGTCAGTTAAAACACAATCAGGTGACAGGGCTCTGTATGAGATTAGTGTCTTCAGTATATCATTAAGTTCTCTCTCAGGGAAGTGGTGTTTAGTATGTAATAGAACATTCTAGTTTCAATACCACATGCTTTATGACAGCAGACAAAGCTGTTCTGGTATTGGTGATAGCACAACATCATACTTGGTACCCAAAACAACTTAAAGCACACCCATTGTTTTTAGGACTAGATAATTTGTTGTTTTGTGATAGCCTAACTATAGCAGTATGGAAGTATTGAGTAGTCCTTTTCTTCTATTGAGTATTATATTGGATTGTACATATATGCTCATGGAAATGAATAAGGGAACATATGAAAGTACAAATCTTCCTTTATTTTTTTAAGCATTCTTCACAAGCTATGTATTTGACTGTGGAGTAGAGGAACGTTGAAACTTTCATGTTTTGCATTATTTGATTCTTAGAGTATATGTTGTTTTGTCCTGTAACCTCAAGATGCAGACATGCACAAGACGTATGCTTTGAAATATACACTGAAATGACGTCTTTGATATCTTTGTAGGATAGACTACTTACAGTATGGAAGTAGATTGTTATTTTTCTTGTTTTTCATTAGAAATTGGGACCCAAATCTTTTATTAATTGATTGTGGAAATCCTGACAAAGGACAAAATATGTAATAATGACAATGAAATCCTACTTTAAAACAGATTTTTATGTGTTTAAGTTTGTGTTGATTGTTTATTTGAGAAGTATAAAATGTTATATGTTTTTGTATACCTGCTTAATGAAAAGTATATATACAGAGACAGATGCATGGTTTAAAGATATGAACTTCTATCTTTGTTGATTTTCCAATTGATAGCTACACCATTTCTATTGAATCACATTTGTAGTTGTAGATGTAGGATTTTGTGAACATTTCAACACACAGTGAAAGTTGTGGTGGCTAAGTGGGTTAGATGGCTGACTCGGTGCTGGTGATTGGGTGACTGACTCTGAGGGTGTGGCTTCAAATCCCGGATGGGGCTCAACCCAACAAAAGCACTAGACTCTATACTTTACTGAGAAAGTGTAGTCCCAGATATAACATGTTGCATTGTCTCATTGTATATATGAAGGATCATAACTATTTTTTGGATATTTTGTATGCTTAATTTTCAAAAACAGATCCTTACAAATATTCATAAACCCTGGACAGTAATATAGTGGTATATGAAACTGTAATCTCGGCTTCATTCCGTGTCTCACCCTTGATTTTTTTGTTTGTTTGCATGTACCTTAACTGTATTTTGGGCACTTTGGTGATCCAATGTGATCTATCTGAAAATACTAGTCTAGATAGTATCAAAAACACAAATGTTTATCACTCACACCTAAACTGTGCTGTTGTAACAATGTATTGGGTGTTGTGGAGGTAGTTTAGTGTGTAGACATGAACCATTTGGATGGTTGAGTCAAGTCATTCAGAGACCAGTAAATTAACCATGTTTATCATATGGCGATATTTAGTCAGCCGTATTATGGATCATGTGTAGGTCTGTCATGGAACTTCAAGGTCATGTGTGTGTTGATGTGTTTTTTCAGCATGAGATATTGTGACAGATCAGTCTCTTGTATGTAGTGTGTGTACTGGTGTACAACTACACTGCTTGTGTGTCAACTACTGTCTGCATTTCGATAATTGCAACAATGCCAAAATCTGCACAGACCCATGAAATCTACAAACTTATAAGTTTCACACCCAAATGGAAAAGTTGTTCAACAAACGATCATTATTTTGTTGTCACTTTTGCTTGTTTTTGTGAGGGGGGAATGCTTGCTGGTAGAACAGTAATTTGCTGGTGTGAAATTCCACTACAGCCTTGTTGATTACTTGGCTGTTCATCAAGTGGTCCCCTTCATAACTTTTTATCCAAAAATTATGAGACAGATCATCAGAGTTGGTCTGTCAATTTCATGTGACTGTGCAAAATTTAGTTTTGATGCAATTCCTAGATTTTGTGTTGTCAAAAAACAATTCATAAGTGTCAAATGAAATAAAACAAACTGTACCTTCCACAAAGATGTCTAAGAGCTCCCACTAAAGTACATCTTGGAGAATATAGGGAGGTACACCAACAGGGTAGCTTTGTGGCAAAATTAGACAAAGTCAGTGACAGAGAGATGCCATGGTTTGGTTGCCAACTGAAGTCTGTGTGACAAGAATTCACTTAACTGGGATTGACCAAGATATTTTATGGATTTAAACTTCTTTATTCTTTCGACACAACCTTTCAGGATCAGTGCAGATCCCTTCATCAGGTAAAGTTGAGATTATGATGGTTAAATACAAGTAAATCAAATATCTACAACAACTTCTAAATGCTGCTAGATGACACAGTTGATGTAGCACAGGACAGTCTTCACACCATGAATGGTATAAGTCTGTGCAAGTCCATCTTAACATGTATGAGTAATGGCCATCTTAGTGATAAGACTGATTTGTGAAAGCCACCACTGGTGTGTGGGACCCAAATAAACATCATGTGAAACACATGTAAAATCTCTTGTATCATGTAAGTTGACATACGGGAATTATACATGCATATGTAGAAATACTTGAAATAAAATCAGATCTGAAAAATCAGTTTGCTTTTTTTTCCATTATAGTCTATATTTTAAAAAAGTCAGACCAGTTAGGAGTTGAAGCAGTACATATGCTCAGCTACCCATGTTGGTAGTAGGGGACGATTAAATGGATTTAGTAGTTATAATAACCCAACGAAGTGGGTTGGTGCTGATGACATTAATAGCTGGTTTGTCTGGCTTAGACTTGTTCCCATATTGTCAGCTTCATTCAGGTAAGTATATAATTCAGATACTCCTGCAGCTGTCCTCTGGTTTTGTAACAATCTGAGTGAGTGAGTCAGTTTAGGTTTACGCCGCAGTCAGCAATATCCTATATGGCGGCGGTCTGAAAATAATCGCGTCTGGACCAGACAATCCAGTGATCAACAGCATGAGTATCGATCTGCGCAATGACATGTGCCAACCAAGTCACCGAGGCTGACCACCCGATCCCTTTAGTCGCCTCTTACGACAAGCATAGTCACCTTTTATGGCAAGTATGGGTTGGTGATGGCCTATTCTACCCCGCGACCACATTCCATATCTCTGTATCACTCTGTGTGGTATTTAAACAGTTACTGCTTTCAGCACGTGAAACGCTTGATGGATGATCGAACCAGTGCACCATCTTAACAACATCCCAGATTTTTCAGGTAATAATGCACCAAGTAATTACCAGGATTAGAGTAAGACATGACTGGCTATTGTTTAATGCAATATTCTGCTATATTCCAAAAATATAAATAATCCAGTCTAGACCAGTCAATCATGCAAGTGACATATAAACCTGAAGTGTGCTTCTCACTATATATTAGGGCATCTCTTGTTTTCCCAGAATAACCGCATTTGAGGTTTTTGTTTTGGAGGGACAGGTTTTACTTTTCGCTAGAAAGATCTCTTAACAGGTTTTACTTTTCATTAGTAAGACCGCCTTTACTGTTCCTAACTTTATATGAACATCAACATTCAAATGTGAGTGTTTGAAATCAGTTGAAAAATTTCGTTCAAGATTACGCTCAAACGACAAAAGAGTTTCCTATCGACACTGGAACTGCAAGTCTCGTGGGCAGACGCTCTACCGCAGGTGGTGCGGTTAAATTATCTACTTTTAGTTAATGGCATTATATTGACTTTACGTGCGCTTTAGTTTTTGTGTAGCTTCATGAAATGATCACCTACACTGTAATTATCCATCATTGAAAGAATATATTTCAGTTTCAGCTGTCTGTGATAACGCCGAAGGCCCGGGTTCAGTTCCATACATGGGCACAATATGTGCAGCCCATATCTGGTATACCAACGCTCACTAACAAACTACTTGCCGCTGAAGGCGATGCAATCAGAACACTCCAAAATACGAATCGTTGTTCATAACATCAGTCATTGGACTACCTATTATTTACATCTACTTATTGGTGAGTACAACATTACTATTTCTTTTATGACAAGATGAACTCGGTGCGACCTCGTAACGCCACATGCCACATACGCAATTGATGATAAAATATGCACAAACGCAAGTATGTATTATACAGCTCAACCGATATTACAATAGCTTATCTGACGTGGCCGAAACAAAGTCTTATTATAAGTAGTATATGTGTAATATACATTAGAGGAGGCATGGCAGTCGTGAAACGCTTTGTCCAAAGCTTTGTGAAAATAGACCCTGGACAAAATGAGGTCAGCCAGTTTCTGAAATGTTGATTATAGTTTTGTTGCTATTCCGATAGCAGTAACCCCCCCTTGAAACACATGCGACGCTACCAATTAGTGTGTAGTCTACAGTCTGACTGCTATTAAAACTGTTTCCTCAATAGGCCCCTTGCGAAGACGGCAGCCAATATTGCAGGTCGCGTAGACGTAAATATATGACACTATAAACACTATGACGTCATGACAAAGTCCGTGACGCGTTACGCACTTGTGACGTCACAGAAGGCCAGCAGCCTTTTCTACTCGACGCAGGCATTAGCGCTCGAAGAGTTAAAGTTGCTTGTAGCAAAGATTTATAGCGCCAACGAGAATTTGGTTTCCAGATAATGGACAACGGGTATGTTTTTCAACATTTAATTCGCAGCATTTAATAGGAATGACTTTTATTAAACGATATAATAATGAAACCACAACTTCACACACATAAGTATGCGGTTGCCATGGCTTGTTGACCAACATGAAACCTTGCTGGTCTCTCAACCCGATAAAATATAATCGTCTACATTCACATAATGAGAGTTGGTTTATGACTGTTCGTGTGCCTCCCTGTTGACGTGACAACTCGGGTACACTGTTGATCAAATGCAAACTTCACAGTCCTGGAACCCCATGACGATCCGGGTTAGAACTAATTTTCAGCAGCCTAAGTTTGCCGTAAGAGGCGACTAACGGGATCGGGTGCTCAGGTGTTTTGGTTAATGCATATTATTTATGATGTCACACTTTCGTAGATCGATTTTTATGATTTTCTTATGAATTTACGATCTCTCTCGGATATAGATATAGAAAGCTAGCGTATAACATTTACCTAACAAAGTATGGTCTGAATTAGACATGACACTGTTTTATTCACAGACAAGAAGGGCCCCCGCCCCCTGTGAGGGATGGACATGGCAACACCCGGAGAGTTATCGGCATCAGGAGGTAGGGATACTGCTCTGCTGGTACTTGACCACCATCGTGTTACGTTTGCATGTGTCGAACGTT
Organism: Haliotis asinina; assembly: GCF_037392515.1. Lineage (NCBI taxonomy): Eukaryota > Metazoa > Mollusca > Gastropoda > Lepetellida > Haliotidae > Haliotis > Haliotis asinina. Next base: position 28,810,713 of record NC_090286.1, on the reverse strand, counting down.
CAATTCATGAATATATTTGTGCATTTTCTCTTCGTTTGAAGCATTTATGTCACTAAAACCAAGCGAAAGAACATGCCATGACAAACTACTGTAACAAGAATGAATATGGTGTTCTCTATCGTCTTTTAGTACTGATTCGGTGAGGTACCCTAGTGGGTAAAGCCTTCACTCTTCACGACGAAGATTTCTGGTCTCCCTCGCTGTGATATTGTATGAATGCTGTTGTAAAGTGACGTAAAACTATACTCACCCACTCTCTTTAGAAATGTGGCATTCTATTTATGTGTCTTTGTGCCTTCTGCACTATTTCTCGGACAGCAATGTCCAGGGTCCGCTTGCACAGAGCAATCTTAGTATATAAAAATAAAACGTGGAACTTGTTACTGCACGGAAATGACATTCCTTTCTTAATCGCACCTTGCCGATTTTTCATGAAAACAAAAAAACCCCCAAAACCACAACCCACATATCTTTGAAGAAAATGATAACATTGAAGAAGAAAGCGATAACGTGGAAGGTAATGTATAATCACTCGTACCTCAGGGGTTATTCTCTAATTTTTCTACATTCTCATTTTTTTATGAACTAAACATGTGATACTGCAACTACAGAAATATCATGTTTGATGCGAATATTGAAATACAAACAAATACATTAAGAAATTGGGGCTTGCGTTATTGACCTAATAATCATGAAATTAAAAGATAACACATAATTTCCTTATGATATAACACCTAAATGTACCATGATTTGTCAGTGGCTGTCAGTTGAACATAGTTTGTCATCTGGCCGGTGTTATGTGGAGTAAAATCCCAAATATATCCACAAGCATTAGATTTGTAAAGATAAGAAAGTGTGACATGACTGTGGGAGTGTTGTGGAAAATTCATGACAGGGAAATATAAAAACGATATTATTTCGTGTGTGTTGACTGTGTTCTTAAATGCGCATCCACAGTATATTAATTACTTTATGCTATTTTGTTGATAATTATTTTTTCATTTTGTTAAAAACGTGTTATGCAAATTTCACATAGCCCAGCAAGTGTTTTTTTTCCGTTTGAAGAATATTTGTATTATATTTAAAATGCATAGATTAAAACTCTTGTCTCTCGTCAGATTCAATTTTTACAAGTAGAAAAATACATAATTTTGAACGTTATCCAACTGTAGATCACAATCTTAAGTACTTACAATAATTGTAGCTCTAAGATCGTTTTGTGCAAGTGGGCCCAGATCCCCACAAAGTGTTCGTGAAGTTATCGTCACTTTAAAGGGGCACTGATGCGGAGCAGTTTGCGTGGACTGGTGTAAACTCTTGTTATTGTTTTTCTCCCGTGAGTACCCGGATGATATCCCAGAATTCGTGACTGGTTCGTGACCTTCGTGAAGATAAAAGTAATTAATCAATCAGTGTGTTATCGGTTAATCCTTTGATCGATGTTTGTTTTTGTAACTCAGCTGATAAACCCTCTTGCATCACATACATGCACATATTACATAACATACAATACATTTGCCATTACAGACCTCAATTTATAATGTTGAGTATTTACTCCAGACAGGAGAAATGCCAAATGGGAACCTTTAGTGAGTAACCGAAGTGGTGTTACTACTAATTATACCTGTTATAAATTCATTAATTGACCATCCAGAGAATGATGACAAATAACACGTGTAGGTTTACACCATCAAACTCGAGTTACAGCAAGGAAGATGTAATCTCTGTGTCGCATGCAGCCTGAAAACACTTATGGGCCGAAACTGTTTTGAGGATACCAACGGAATTTCGTTACATAAGGAATACACACAGACATTTGCTGTGTACTTTGGTTAATAGGTGAAATAAGGGTTTTTTACGTAAGAATTTTTTCAGATTTCTCTACCAAAGGCAAAGTCATCGCTTTTTGTTTACGAATTCAAATAAATCAACTGTGGGTTTTTATTATCATAAATAATAAACCATTGTAGCTATCATAGCTACCACAGCTCAACCAACACTCAAAACTACCTAAATATAAAGCTTTGCAATCTTCCGTAGTGAAACAAATGGCTCACTACTTGCCTGTAGACATCATATTTTCATGTAACATGATGAAATATCGAGGTTAAAAACACAGAAATAGGATCAAATTGGATCAGTAACTATACAATCCAATCATCCGAAAAGAACTACACTGCTGGGATATTTGGTTACGATCAGACATGAAATACCATGGAAATTTTTAAACAAATGGCATATGATGGGCATCCGGCCTCCTGACTGTTTAGGTGAAGAAATTCTGCTAATATGGACAGGAGTCCAGTTCCTCTGTCCATCACGGTCGAAGGAGCGGGCGCTGACCAATTTGCGGTTTGGTTTCGTAATTAGACCGTTGGCGAGAAACATTATTCGCTCCGCATCAGTGCCCCTTTAAGAGGCTACTTTATAAAGTAAGAATGACGCAGAGCTACGAACACTTTGTGGATCGCAGTCCATTTACTTACCTGATGTTCGCGCATCCATGTGTGTAGAATAAACTACGCTGGGACTGGGCTGCCCCCAGTGGAGACAGTGAGTTCCCCAGAGGATATCTACAACGGAGGAGCCGCTGCTTCAGAGCCGCTCTCAGAGAAAGACGGGTATGTGTTGTTGTGGGGTGTGAGAGAGGTGTGTGGAGGGTCATGGTCTGTGAGAGGGATGGGTGGAAGGAGGTGGTCTGTGAGAGGGATGGGTGGAGGGCGGTGGTCTGTGAGAGTGATGGGTAGAGGGTGGTGATCTGTGAGAGGGGTGGAGGGAAGATCGTGGTCTGTGAGAGGGATGAGTGCTGTTTTGGTGTGTGAGAGGGGTGGTTGGAGGATGGTGATCTGTGAGAGGGGTATGTGTTGTTGTGGTCTGTGATTTGATGGGTGGAGGGTGGTTGTCTGTGAGAGGGGTGGGTGAAGGATCGTGGTCTGTGAGAGGGATGTGTGGAGGGTGGTGATCTGTGAGAGGGATGGGTGGAGGATGGTGATCAGAGAGAGGGGTGGAGGGAAGATCGTAGTCTGTGAGAGGAGTGAGTGTTGTTGTGGTGTCTGAGAGAGATGGGTGGAGGATGGTGATCTGTGAGAGGGGTATGAGTTGTTGTGGTCTGTGATAGGGATAGGTGGAGGGTGGTGATCTGTGAGAGGGGTGGGTGGAGAGTGGTATCTGTGAGAGGGATGGTTCCATCCCCATCATCCAGGTGTCGTGTGCTTTATATCTAACATAAACATTTTAAAAAAAGCTGAATCTGACGTCACAATGTTCTCCCATTTACAGGGAATCCCCCGAGCCACCAACCTCCCCTGAACTCCCCGCTCTGAACCAGCAGGAGATCCAGGCCTTCTATATGCAGTCTCTTCTCGCATTGAAGCCTGCCAACAGGTCAGGACATAAGCCTTCGTGTAGCAGGAGGCAATATCAAGCATCGTAAGCTGAATTAGATTGGCCATATTTCTTATCAAAGCAGTTGCACACTAAACAACACCTGTCAACTGAACACACGTTTAGGAATTGTTCAATCTATTAAGTTGGGCTCTCCTCTAAAACAAAGGGACCTAGTATTCGATATTCTGGTTGATTTTGTAAGGATACATGTCCCTTTCAACTACGTAAGCAAAATCAGGTAATTGTTTGACTGTAACAATTGGCCTAGAGGGTAAGTTTGTTTTCAAGTGTTTTCTTTGAGAATTACTGAAGCCCAGAAGCATTGAAAGGTTTGTTTGTTTACTTTGTTTTCTTTAACGTCGCAGTCATAATTTCTCCACTTAAAAGAAGGCTGTCTGTAAATAATTGATTCTAGACCAGTGGTTGATAGCATTAGCATCGATGCATCAAAGGAAGGCATTGGGATTAGATATAAAGTTGACATTAAAAGCAAGAAAATATTTAAGAAAACATTTCCATTTCAAATATGTCATTGTGTATCATATCCTGTTGGATGACACTCTGGTATGCTCTGAACAGTTGTATACACAATGTGGTATTGTGGTTTCAGTGCAAGAAAAGTGACAACTAGCCCAGACAATGAACTGATGTTCTATGACTCGTAAGTGTCTTGTTTTCATTGGACTTACTTAGAATATATTGAGAATATGTACTTCTTCAACACTCTGAAATATAATGTAATGATAGAATAGCATATTGCTCCGCTTTTGGCTGGAATTGTTTCCATGATATATAGTCTTATCCTTATGTCAAGTGCAGTCATTTATATAGATTATCCCAATCATAATGTGAACGGTATGCAATAGATGTGGTCACTGACATATATATGAACTCATTTTATCAATAGTATGTGCCTAATATGTATCAAGTTGTATTCCTTAAAGATTTCACTCGAAAAGCCGAGGACCAGGGTTCGATTCCTCACACATGGGCATAATGCGCAAAGTGTCTCACCCCCAAGCAACCCCACCCCCAACACCCCACCTCACTCATTCACTGCATTGACGGTAATATAATTTACAAATAAGTTAACAAGGTTCTGTTACTGATGTTTATTGCTCTGTCTCCTCAAAGCTCAAGCTCTGGTAGCCAGACCACCAACTCAGAACAGCTTGGATCAAGCTCCGACATGGCACCGTCTCCACAAGAGGACAGGTACTTGTGTTGGGTGAAGTTGAAAGGAAAAAATAGACTAAAGGAAAACAATATCTATTGCGGTGACTAAACAGTTTCAGAGAAGGGTGGTATAGAAAATCGTGATTTATTTGAGAATTTGTTTAAAGATGAAATATCAACTTTTTCCCTAAAACCACATTTGAACGTTCCTCGCAATTATTTACTTAGCTGCACCACAGGGATAAACAGCAAATCCCCCCCAAATTGTTCAAGTATCGATATTACAGGCACGTTTTTAGTTTTAAGCGTTGTCGAAACAATTGTTTCAGGTCCTTTCACGCTATGTATTCTGTTCAGTGTTCAATGACAATGTTGGTTTTATTCTGAAAAGTGTAGCTTTATCATTGTTTGTCAAGTTTGAAAAGTATCTCAATAATGTATGCTTGAAATAATGTATTCTTCTGTTCGTTGCAAGTTTGTTTAATGTATCAGGATGTCACTGCGTTCCATTGTGAGAGATGAATTGAAATGCGATGTTGCACGTGCCATCTCACCGGCACTGAGTGAACATATCTCAAGGGCCACCATGCCAACAGCAGATACCCACAGCCCACGTGCAACAACACCAACAGGTGCCCACAGCCCACGTGTAACAACACCAGCAGGTGCTCACAGCCCACGTGCAACAACACCAACAGGTGGCCACTGCCCACGTGTAACAACACCAGCAGGTGCTCACAGCCCACGTGCAACAACACCAGCAGATGCTCACAGCCCACGTGCAGCAACACCAGCAGATACCCACAGCCCACGTGCAACAACACCAGCAGAGGCCCACAGCCCACGTGCAACAACACCAGCAGATGACAGCATTTCACATGCAGCAACATCAACAGCAGGTGCTCACAGCGCATGTGCAACAACACCAGCAATGGATGACAGCAGTGAGTGGTGCCAGTCTTTTTTCTGAGACACGTCTTCTCGCACCATTTTTAAAAAAAATTTTGTTTCTAGTTCTCTACTTTAACGCCGCCCTTAGCAATATTCTAGCCATGTGGTGGCGGTCTGTTGTACCCAGTCTGGTTTGGACCAAACAACCCAGTAGGATAACACGTCAACCATGTCGGCTAGTCTGGCCATCTGAACAGTTAGGCGCTGTTACAACAAGCATGGGTTGCTGAAGATCAGTTTTAACCTCATTTACCAGGGCCATTCGAGGATCTAGTGCGATGCATGAGGGGGGTTATGTAGACTGAGGGAGGTGTTTGGGACAGAAGGTGAGGTGATTGGCATCACTAATATCTTGTGTTTACTGCTTTACTTGCAGTGGCATCTGCAGCAAGGGAAACAAGAGGCATCCGCAAACGCATTCGTCGGGTAGGTGAATCTACCCGTTTTTGATCAATAGCCCCAAATGAAGAAATTGTAATAAACCACTAAATAATCTGTCATGAGTTGAGCACTATAACCTGTGTTTTTTTCGAAGCAATTGGCTGTCCTGTTCTTTTCCATTAAAATGAGGACCGGACCCACACGAATTGGCTTAACCAAGAATCATGATTCTAATGCAAGAAACATAATAATTGCCAGTGCCTTTTTGTGTGTGCCAGCCTCTTCTGGTGTCTGTCAGTGTCTGCTAGTGCCTGCTCAATATCGGTGTAACAGTTAACAGTTGCTGTCAAAATTGCATAGACATATATATGAAGTACAAAATCTGGAACAACGAAGAAGCAGATTGTCAGTAAACCTCTCAACTTCTGAAAAGGATAATACTTTTATCTAACCATAACACTAGAGCCGATTCACTTACTATGTCTAATGTATGTTTACTATGAAATGTTGTGTGGTCTGAATGAAGAACAGGAACTTCTACTCCTCAAGAAGGATAGGTATTGTTGAAACCTGTCGATAGACATACTTGCTGTTAGTCATGAATGCACGACTGAGTTTAAACATTATTTTCAGGCATTCACCCGACTCCTCCGGCCATTCAGATCCTGCTTTGGCCAAAGCTAAAGATCCTTGGTTGTAAAGACATCACGGCAGCAACACTATCATTAGCTCTTCTAGTCACGTGTGTAGAGGTCAAAGGTTATTCTGGTGGTTTGTCTATCAGGAAAGGTAGGTAAAGGCACATTATGAAAGGGTTGAATGGAGAGGTGACTGATATCCATGAGGGCTGTGGTAGACGGGAGGTCACAACACAAGTTATGTTTTCACCTAATATTGCACCAGCATGGGTTTTATTGTGCTAAATACATTTTGTCATTTTATTAATGCACATTTTGGATTACCTGAAGATTATATCTGTCAGTACCCAAAAGGTGTGAATCTGAAACATGTGTTGACTATAATGAATTTTGGCAAAACCATATTGGAAGACTTCACTAAAGGCAAAGGATCAACATCATAGGGATAGTTGCAATAGGTTTTATTTTTACTGAAAATCATTTGTACATGTGTAGGAAAACCAGTCAGAAAACTATAAGCGAATTAGAATATTCATGTTTATATTGAAAAGCAATATTGAAAACCCTCACAAAAGGCAAATTATAAAGGCCATAGGGGTAAAAGCAATATTTGCTTTATATAATCTGTACAGCAATATTTGTTTTATATAATCTGTACAGCAATATTTGTTTTATATAATCTGTACAGCAAAATTAATCCGAGAAACTATAGGAATATGCTGATATACATATTTAAAAAACTCACTAAAGGCAAATTATAAAGGCCATAGGGGTAAAAATCAATGTTTGTTTTATATAATCTGTACAGCAAAATTCATCCGGGAAATTATCGGAATTGATAATGTATATATTTAAAAAATCACAAAAGGCAAATTATAAAGGCCATAGGGGGAAAAGCAATGTTTGTTTTGTATAATATGTACAGAAAAATTAATCCGGGAAACTATAGGAATTGCTAATATCTATATTTAAAAGAACTCACTAAAAGGAAATTATAAAGGTCATAGGGGTAAAGCAATGTTTGTTTTATATAAAATCCACAGCCAAATTAATCCGGGAAACTATCGGAATTGCTAATGTATATGTTTAAAAAACTCACAAAAGGCATATTATAAAGGCGATTGGGATGAAAGCAATGTTTGTTTTATATAATATGCACGGCAAAATTAATCCGGGATACTATTGGAATTGCTAATGTATATGTTGTAAAAACTCACAAAAGGCAAATTATAAAAGCCATAGGGGTGAAAGCAATGTTTGGTTTAGATAATATGTACAGCAAAATTAATCCAAGAAACTATTGGAATTGCTAATGTATATGTTGTAAAAACTCACAAAAGGCAAATTATAAAAGCCATAGGGGTGAAAGCAATGTTTGGTTTAGATAATATGTACAGCAAAATTAATCCAAGAAACTATTGGAATTGCTGATGTATATGTTTTAAAAACTCACTAAAGGCAAATTATAAAGGCCATAGGGGTAAAAGCAATGTTTGTTTTATGTAATATGTACAGCAAAATTAATCCGGGAAACTATCCGAATAGCTAATATATATATTTTAAAAAACTCACTAAAGGCAAATCATAAAGGCGATAGGGATGAAAGCAATGTTTGTTTTGTATAATATGTACAGGAAAATTAATCCGGGAAACTATCCCCATTGCTAATGCATATGTTTTAAAAACTCACAAAAGGCAAATTATAAGGGCCATAGGGGTAAAAGCAATGTTTGTTTTATATAATATGTACAGCAAAATTAATCCGTGAACCTGTCGGAATTGCTAATGTATATATTTTAAAAAACCACGAAAGGCAAATTATAAAGGCGATAGGGGTAAAAGGATTTTTTTAAAACATAATATGTACAGGAAAACTAACCCGAGAAACTATCGGAAATGCCAGTGTTTATAATGAAATAAACCCACTAAAAGCAAATTATAAAGGCCATAGGGTTAAATGCAATGTTTGTTTTATATAATATGTACAGCAAAATTAATCCGGGAAACTATCGGAAATGCCAGTGTTTATAATTTAAAAAACTTACTAAAAACTGATACGGAAAAATCTGTGATGGAAAAACCTCACTAGTGGCAAAGTATTGAGGAATTGTAAAAGCATACATTGAAAAGCCATATTGAAAAAAACTCACTAAAGGCAAATGCATCAAAGCTCTGGGGATGGTAGCAATGTGGTTTATGATAAAAAATTAAAACTTAAAGCCATTTTCATGTGTATATCAAAACTAATCACATAAGTGTTAATATTCATATTGAAACAAAATATTGAAAACAATCATCAAAGACAAAAGCATCAAGGTCCGGAGATAGTAGTAATGGGTTTTACTTAAAAAGAGTAAAAGTGAAAACCATTTACATACCTATAGGAAACCTTTGGAGAGAAACTATGAGAACTGCTCATCTTTATATTGAAAAAGCTCAACCGAGGCAAAATCACCAAGTCTCTATGGATTGTAGCAACGGGTTCTATTCTTAATAATTACACTTGAAAATCAGTGTCATGTGTATGGAAACATTATTCAAAGAAACTATGAAAAATGTTCATGTTTATACTGAAAAAATGTAATAATTGAAAATCTTCACCCGAAGCAAAAGCATCCAGGCCCCAGGGGTAGTAGCAATGGGTTCTATTTTTAAAAAGTAAAATCTGAAACCATTTTCATATGTATAGAAAAACTAGTCAAAGGAACTATCAGAAATGTTTATAGTTTAAATTGAAAATCCTCACGCAATGCGAGAATCGAGATCCAAGGGGTAGTAGCAATTTTTCCTATGTTAAGATATAAACCAATACTTCTAATCATGACCAGATTGATAATAAATTCCTGGATAATTCATACACATTCTCTAATCATGACCAAATTGATAATAGATAGCTGGAGAATTACTACACATAATCTAAGCAGGACAAAATTGATAATAGATTGTTAAGAATTAATGCACATTCTACAATCAGGACCAGATTGATAATAGATTGCTGGATAATTAATACACATCCTCTAGTCATGACCAAATTGATAATAGATTGCTGGAGAATTAATACACATCCTCTAATCAGGACCAAATTGATGATGGATTGCTGGGGGATTAATACACATCGTCTGATCATGACCAAATTGATAAAAGATTGCTGAATAATTAATACACATCCTCTAGTCATGACCAAATTGATAGTAGATTGCTGGATAATTAATACACATTCTCTAATCAGGACCAAATTGATAATAGATTGCTGGAGAATTTATACACATCCTCTAATCATGACCAGATTGATGATAGATTGCTGGGGGATTAATACACATCCTCTAATCAGGACCGGAATGATAATAGATTGCTGGATAATTAATACACATCCTCTAGTCATGACCAAATTGATAAAAGATTGCTGAATAATTAATACACATCCTCTAGTCATGACCAAATTGATAGTAGATTGCTGGATAATTAATACACATTCTCTAATCAGGACCAAATTGATAATAGATTGCTGGAGAATTTATACACATTCTCTAATCATGACCAGATTGATGATAGATTGCTGGGGGATTAATACACATCCTCTAATCAGGACCGGAATGATAATAGATTGCTGGAGAATCAATACACATTCTCTAATCAGGACCAGATTGATAACAGATTGCTGGATAATTCATACAGATTCTCTAATCATGACCAGATTGATAACAGATTGCTGGAGGATTAATACACATTCTCTAATCATGACCAGAGTTTTAATAGATTGCTGGATAATTAATACACATTCTCTAATCAGGACCAAATTGATAATAGATTGCTGGATAATTCAGACACATTCTCTAGTCAGCACCAGATTGATAATAGATTGCTGGATAATTAGTATACATCCTCTAACCAGGACCAAACTGATAATAGATTGCTAGATAATTAATATATACACATTCTCTAATCATGACCAGATTGATAATAGTTTGCTGAAGGATTAATACACATTCTCTAATCATGACCAGATTGATAACAGATTGCTGGAGAATTAATACACATTCTCTGATCAGGACCAAATTGAGAATAGATAGGTTGATAGTTAATACACATTCTGTAATCATGACCAAATTGGTGGTAGATTGCAGGAGTATTAATACACATTCTCCAATCATGATCAGATTGATGATTGCTGCAGGATCAATACACATTGTATCATTGATTAGTATAAGTGCAAGACCTGCCCTTTTCATCCTCAAATAGAGATGGAAAGTACACATGGAGCTTAATTAAGCGCTCCCTGGTTTAGAACAGTGAAATGAGCAGAAATGTGTGAGAACTTTTATTATAAGGCAATATTAACTGAAAATCTGATGGAAGTTTGAGAGAAAACAACGCAATGTAGACATTATGTTAATGTGTATGCTCTGTAAAAGAGAAATGTAACAACAATGTGATTGTACGTGACGTAGCGCTGGTCATTAAGACTTCACCGTACAGTCACCAATGTCAACTGACAGTACATGGCGGCACATTCTAACACATAACAGAGCTTCCACCACAGCAAGCAGTAGGATAAAAGTTCCTTGGTTCATTCGCAGTGTTAATACGCAACCATCAATTCTAGCCCTAATACATGTAACTCTCTCTCTCTCTTTGTGCATATCATCATCATCATCGACAGCAACAGTATTTTGGAGATATGAATGCTGTTTGTTCAGCTCAATAGAAAGTGTGAAGCAATCTGAAACTAAATTATTTTACTTACGAAGAATCATTTTAAATTAGATGATATATAATCACGAACAGGGTCTGGTTACACAAAGCGATCATAGCGTAAGTCTGTGTTTAAGTATGGGGGTTGCAACAGTCAGAGTCATTGCATTCTGATCGCTTTGTGAGGCGGAGCCCAGATGAAAGCATGATCCATCCATACTATCCTCCGCACTGTATCATTTTCACTATTAACACGTACCATCCATAAAAATTACCCATTTCTCATTTTATTCACCGGTCCCACCAAACCATACATTTGGAGTGATGGTAGCTTCCATGTACTTTGAAAACATCGAATCATGATCTATTAAATCTATTATAGGTTTGTGTCTAATCAGGAAGAAACATGCGTGATAATTATGCCACTGCCAGCAGGACCTGGTGCCCCATACAACCAAACTTCAGTAAACATCAAACACCTAGTGTTTGTCCACAGAAATTGTGAATACAAAGAATAACCAACCACTACTGTTAGGACTGACATTTTGAATACTAAGAATTACCGACCACAAATGTAAAGATTGAAATTTTGAATACTAAGAATTACCAACCACAAATGTAAAGATTGAAATTTTGAATACTAAGAATTACCGACCACAAATGTAAAGATTGAAATTTTGAATACTAAGAATTACCGACCACAAATGTAAAGATTGAAATTTTGAATACTAAGACTTACCAACCACAAATGTAAAGACTGAAATTTGAATACTAAGAATTACCAACCACTACCTTTGACTGAAATTTGGTACTGTAAATATTTACATATATACCACATGAACAGCTTTTGGGTATTACTAAGATCTTGTAATGTATAATCGGAAACATCCATACAGAATCCCGATTTCCTATCTATTACAGCCTAATGATTTATTGAATTCAGTCTTCAGGTTATGTGTCAAAATTCAAGTCTTGTTTTGCCTACTTCCGGGAACAAGACAAATCTGGTCGATATCAGATAGACCTCCTCCATCTCTGTCCAGTTCTGTTGTTGATTCTGTTGAGTCTGTAGATGGTCAAAACGCCTGGACACCTGCGACCTCTATACACGGTAGTTTTCATAATACTTATTTGTTTAATGTCTGCTTTCAAAACTGCATAGTTTGTCACTTTCGCGAAATATACCTGTCAGTTTTTTTCTCAAATTCTGTTGCTGCAACGTGATGAAAATAGATATAAAAACATTGTGTTCACCATGGATAATTTTTGTATAACTGTCATTAGCTTTCTTCACAAACTATTCCACATACTCTTAAGAGAATCCTTGTCATGGCAGATTTTTCATTTTAGATGTCCTTATCTATAATTTCTTAAAATTCTGTCCCAGCTGTCAATATGTGTCAACATATACATGTAAGAACTGGGTACATTGTTAACATTTGTGCATCAAAATTTTGGCTTTTGTTAATGTGTAATAGTAAGATTCGGTTATATTCAGTATTCGTGGAATAAACGATAATCACAGTACTCGAGACTGTCGTTTTGTTATGTATCAACATAAACATGTGCACCTGGGTGAGTTCGACCAACGCAGTTGTATTTTTACACGTCAGGTTATTTCACTTCCCCAATATATAGGAGGTGGTCTGTAAATAATGGAGTTTGGACCAGACAATCTAGTAATCAACAGCATGAGTATCGATCTGCGCAATGGTAAAGCGATGACATGTGCCAACCAAGTCACCGAGGCTGACCACCCGATCCTTCAGTCGCCTCTTACGACAAGCATAGTCGCCTTTTATGGCAAGCATGGGTTGCTGAAGGCCTATTCTACCCCAGGACCACATACCATATCTCTGTATCACTCTCAGTGGGATTTGAACAGTTCAGCACTATTCCTCCATTTCCACAGTCGGCGGGGACACATGAAATGCTTGATGGATGATCGAACCAGTGCACTTAACAACATCCCAGATTTTTCAGGTAATAATGCACCCAGATTGTATCACCTATTGCAGCACGGCTCCCTTGGGAGCTGCATTCACAGCCTTACACGTGCATCCTGCACGTCATTGGATAGCGGGACCCTTGCGCGTCACGTAGAATTTTTCTTTTTGTTTTTTGGCAAATTTACAGCCGAGCAATTAAGGTTTCTGTGATTTTAGGCCGTCTGAATTTGTTCCACAGGAGTCTCGGTAGAAGACTTGTCTTCCACCCAGCCTCCGGTGGAAGTCGCTCGCGCCATTGTATTTTGGAAGCCTTTTACTTTGTGATATCTATGCATGTTATACATGGTTGGAAACCCGATCCAACGCTCTCTCCAAAAATGCAAACGTAATTCTAATGGTGCCCCTGGTAACCAGTCCAGATTGAATCTCAGACATGATGGTTTGTGTAATTTTGTTGAACTTCAATTCTTCTATATCACAGTAGTCATCATGCCACCATAGTCCGGTTATGATGTAATGGCAACCACTCTAACGATTCACCTTAGAAAATGCATTTCTATACTGCGTTTGAAAGCCAGTTAAAGTGTGTGTCAGACAGTGTATAAAACGCACACGTTGCGCATTTAGTGGTGGAGCTACATGGGTATTAATGTGCGAAATGCAACAAATACCGCAGGTGATATAGATTGGCGGAATTTAGATGAATCTGTTCACCGGCTATACCGGCATCGTTAATATTTACAACTACAGAGCATATGCAAGGTGATTCATGTGGGATTCTGGAAATGTGTAACATGCTGGTGTCCAACATTAGACATTCGCGCTACAAAGGAATCAATATACGTGACAGAACTAAAGTTGCAACGAATTGGAATAAAGCCATAAAAGCATTTCTGCCCCCAGGATGATGATGTCCACGGTCCTGAGAGTGAAGATAATGAAGAGTTTAGTGTTTGAAGTAGTTGATGTTAATAGATATGTAATTGCCTTTATGGCCTCTGTCGGCTTGGTGGTAACCATCCATCGCCCCTCCCTTCTTAGTCCACTTCTGTCCATGCAGGGTCTTCATGGCAGTCGTCACTTAGGACCGTGGACATCATCATCCTGGGGGCAGAAATGCACCGTGAAGCACCCCCCCCCCCCCCCCCCCCCGAAGACAATGACGACTGCCACGAAGACACAGAATGGACAGAAGTGGACCAAGAAGGGAGTGATGATGGACGACTGCCACGATGCGAAAGAGGATCATATAGGCAAGTATATATCTATTAACATCAACTGCTTCAAACAGTAAATTCGTCATGTCCATGTGAAGAGATTAGTGTTTGAAAGAATTGATGTTAATTGATTTACTTGCCTTCATGATTCTCTTTCGCATCGTGGCAGTTGTCCATCGTCCCTCCTTTCTTGGTCCAACACTGTCCATTCTGTGTCTTCGTGGCAGTAGTCATTGTCTTCAGGGTTACTTCACGGTCCATTTCTGCCCCCAGGATGATGATGTCCACGGTCCTAAGAGTAACGATAATGAAGATTTTAGTGTTTGAAGTATTTGATGTTAATAGATATTTCTGCCCCCAGGATGATGATGTCCACGTTCCTGAGAGTAAAGATAATCAAGAGAATAGTGTTTGTGTAATGAAGAGATTAGTAGATGATGTTAATAGATATATACTTGCCTTTATGGGTATCTGTCGACTTGGTGGCAGTCGTCCATCGTCCCTCCCAACGTGGTCCACTTCTGTCCATGATCCTCTGTATCTGGGGGACTTCACGGTCCATTTCTGCCCCCAGGATGATGGTGTCCACGTTCCTGATAGTAAACATATTGAAGAGTTTAGTGTTTGTGTAATGAAGAGATTAGTAGTTGATGTTAATAGATATATACTTGCCTTTATGGGTATCTGTCGACTTGGTGGCAGTCGTCCATCGTCCTTCCCTCCGTGGTCCACTTCTGTCCATGCAGTGTCTTCGTGGCAGTCGTCACTGCCTCTGGGGGACTTTATGGTCCATTTCTGCCCCCAGGATGATGATGTCCACGTTCCTGAGAGTAAAGATAATGACAAGATTTCTGTTTGTGTAATGGAGAGATTAGTAGTTGATGTCAATAGATATATACCTGCCGTTATGGGTATCTGTCCACTTGGTGGCAGTCGTCCATCGTCCCTCCCTCCGTGGCACAGTTCTGTCCATGCAGTGTCTTCGTGGCAGTCGTCACTGCCTCTGGGGGACTTCACGGTCCATTTCTGCCCCCAGGATGATGGTGTCCAGGGTCCTGATAGTAAACATATTGAAGAGTTAAGTGTTTAAAGTAGATGATTTTAATATATATATACTTGCCGTTATGGGTATCTGTCCACTTGGTGGCAGTCGTCCATCGTCCCTCCCTTCGTGGTCCACTTCTGTCCATGCAGTGTCTTCGTGGCAGTCGTCACTGCCTCTGGGGGACTTCACCGTCCATTTCTGCCCCCAGGATGATGGTGTCCAGGGTCCTGATAGTAAACATATTGAAGAGTTAAGTGTTTAAAGTAGATGATTTTAATAGATATATACTTGCTGTTATGGGTATCTGTCCACTTGGTGGCAGTCGTCCATCGTCCCTCCCTTCGTGGTCCACTTCTGTCCATGCAGTGTCTTCGTGACAGTCGTCACTGCATTTCGGGGGACTTCACGGTCCATTTCTGCCCCCAGGATGATGATGTCCAGAGTGCTGAGAGTAAAGATAATGAAGAGTTTAGTGTTTGAAAGAGTTGATGTTAATATATATATACTTGCCTTTATGGGCCTCTGTCGGTATAGAGGCAATCGCCCATCGTCCCTCCCGTCCATGCAGTGTCTTCGTGGCAGTCGTCACTGCCTCTGGGGGACTTCATGGTCCATTTCTGCCCCAAGGATGATGATGTTCAGGGTCCTGAAAGTAACGATAATGAAGAGTTTACTGTTTGAAACAGTTGATGGTAACAGATAAATACTTGACTCTATGAACTTGGGTGTTTAGGGTGGCAATCGCCCATCGTCCCTCCCAACGTGGTCCACTTCTGTCCATGATCCTCTGTATCTGGGGGACTTCACGGTCCATTTCTGCCCCCAGGATGATGGTGTCCACGTTACTGATAGTAAACATATTGAAGAGTTTAGTGTTTGTGTAATGAAGAGATTAGTAGTTGATGTTAATAGATATATACTTGCCTTTATGGGTATCTGTCGATTTGGTGGCAGTCGTCCATGGACCCTCCCAACGTGGTACACTTCTGACCATGCAGTGTCTTCGTGACAGTCGTCACTGCCTCTGGGGGACTTCACGGTCCATTTCTGCCCCCAGGATGATGGTGTCCAGGGTCCTGAGAGTAAAAATAATGAAGAGATTAGTGTTTGTGTAATCAACAGATTAGTAGATGATGTTAATAGATATATACTTGCCTTTATGGGTATCTGTCGACTTGGTGGAAGTCGTCCATCGTCCTTCCCAACGTGGTCCACTTCTCTCCATGGTCCTCTGTATCTGGGGGACTTCACGGTCCATTTCTGCCCCCAGGATGACGGTGTCCATGTTTCTGAGAGTGAAGATAATAAAGAGAATCGTGGTTGAGTAATGAAGAGATTCGTAGATGATGGTAATAAACATATACTTGACTTTATGGGTATCTGTCGACTTGGTGGCAGTCGTCCATCGTCCCTCCCAACGTGGTCCACTTCTGTCCATGATCCTCTGTATCTGGGGGACTTCACGGTCCATTTCTGCCCCCAGGATGATGGTGTCCACGTTCCTGATAGTAGACATATTGAAGAGTTTAGTGTTTGTCTAATGAAGAGATTAGTAGTTGATGTTAATAGATATATACTTGCCTTTATGGGTATCTGTCGTCTTGGTGGTAGTCGTCCATCGTCCCTTCCAACGTGGTCCACTTCTGTCCATGATCCTCTGTATCTGGGGGACTTCACGGTCCATTTCTGCCCCCAGGATGATGGTGTCCAGGGTCCTGAGAGTAATGATAATGAAGAGATTAGTGTTTGTGTAATCAACAGATTAGTAGATGATGTTAATAGATATATACTTGCCTTTATGGGTATCTGTCGACTTGGTGGCAGTCGTCCATCGTCCCTTCCAACGTGGTCCACTTCTGTCCATTTTCCTCTGTATCTGGGGGACTTCACGGTCCATTTCTGCCCCCAGGATGATGGTGTCCACGTTCCTGATAGTAAACATATTGAAGAGTTTAGTGTTTGTGTAATGAAGAGATTAGTAGTTGATGTTAAGAGATATATACTTGCCTTCATGGGTATCTGTCGACTTGGTGGCAGTCGTCCATGGACCCTCCCAACGTGGTACACTTCTGTCCATGCAGTGTCTTCGTGACAGTCGTCACTGCCTCTGGGGGACTTCATGGTCCATTTCTGCCCCCAGGATGATGGTGTCCAGGGTCCTGAGAGCAAAGATAATGAAGAGATTAGTGTTTGTGTAATGAAGAGATTAGTAGATGATGTTAATAGATATATACTTGCCTTTATGGGTATCTGTCGACTTGGTGGCAGTCGTCCATCGTCCCTCCCAACGTGGTCCACTTCTGTCCATGATCCTCTGTATCTGGGGGTCTTTAGGTCCATTTCTGCCCCCAGGATGACGGTGTCCATGTTCCTGAGAGTAAAGATAATAAAGAGAATCGTGGTTGTGTAATGAACAGATTCGTAGATGATGGTAATAAATATATACTTGCCTTTATGGGTATCTGTCGACTTGGTGGCAGTCGTCCATCGTCCCTTCCAACGTGGTCCACTTCTGTCCATGATCCTCTGTATCTGGGGGACTTCACGGTCCATTTCTGCCCCCAGGATGATGGTGTCCACGTTCCTGATAGTAGACATATTGATGAGTTTAGTGTTTGTGTAATGAAGAGATTAGTAGTTGATGTTAATAGATATATACTTGTATTTATGGGTATCTGTCGACTTGGTGGCAGTCGCCCATCGTCCCTCCCAACGTGGTACACTTCTGTCCATGATCCTCTGTATCTGGGGGACTTCACGGTCCATTTCTGCCCCCAGGATGATGGTGTCCACGTTCCTGATAGTAGACATATTGATGAGTTTAGTGTTTGTGTAATGAAGAGATTAGTAGTTGGTGTTAATAGTTATATGCTTACCTTTATGGGTATCTGTCGATTTGGTGGCAGTCGTCCATGGACCCTCCCAACGTGGTACACTTCTGTCCATGCAGTGTCTTCGTGACAGTCGTCACTGCCTCTGGGGGACTTCACGGTCCATTTCTGCCCCCAGGATGATGGTGTCCAGGGTCCTGAGAGTAAAGATAATGAAGAGATTAGTGTTTGTGTAATGAACAGATTAGTAGATGATGTTAATAGATATATACTTGCCTTTATGGGTATCTGTCGACTTGGTGGAAGTCGTCCATCGTCCCTCCCAACCTGGTCCACTTCTGTCCATGATCCTCTGTATCTGGGGGACTTCACGGTCCATTTCTGCCCCCAGGATGATGGTGTCCATGTTCCTGATAGTAAACATATTGAAGAGTTTAGTGTTTGTGTAATGAAGAGATTAGTAGTTGATGTTAATAGATTTATACTTGACTTTATGGGTATCTGTCGACTTGGTGGCAGTCGTCCATCGTCCCTCCCAACGTGGTCCACTTCTGTCCATGATCCTCTGTATCTGGGGGACTTCACGGTCCATTTCTGCCCCCAGGATGACGGTGTCCATGTTTCTGAGAGTGAAGATAATAAAGAGAATCGTGGTTGAGTAATGAAGAGATTCGTAGATGATGGTAATAAACATATACTTGCCTTTATGGGTATCTGTCGACTTGGTGGCAGTCGTCCATCGTCCCTCCCAACGTGGTCCACTTCTGTCCATGATCCTCTGTATCTGGGGGACTTCACGGTCCATTTCTGCCCCCAGGATGATGGTGTCCAGGGGCCTGAGAGTAAAAATAATGAAGAGATTAGTGTTTGTGTAATCAACAGATTAGTAGATGATGTTAATAGTTATATACTTGCCTTTATGGGTATCTGTCGACTTGGTGGCAGTCGTCCATCGTCCTTCCCAACGTGGTCCACTTCTCTCCATGGTCCTCTGTATCTGGGGGACTTCACGGTCCATTTCTGCCCCCAGGATGACGGTGTCCATGTTTCTGAGAGTGAAGATAATAAAGAGAATCGTGGTTGAGTAATGAAGAGATTCGTAGATGATGGTAATAAACATATTCTTGCCTTTATGGGTATCTGTCGACTTGGTGGTAGTCGTCCATCGTCCCTTCCAACGTGGTCCACTTCTGTCCATGATCCTCTGTATCTGGGGGACTTCACGGTCCATTTCTGCCCCCAGGATGATGGTGTCCAGGGTCCTGAGAGTAATGATAATGAAGAGATTAGTGTTTGTGTAATCAACAGATTAGTAGATGATGTTAATAGGTATATACTTGCCTTTATGGGTATCTGTCGACTTGGTGGCAGTCGTACATCGTCCCTCCCAACGTGGTCCACTTCTGTCCATGATCCTCTGTATCTGGGGGACTTCACGGTCCATTTCTGCCCCCAGGATGATGGTGTCCACGTCCCTGATAGTAAACATATTGAAGAGTTTAGTGTTTGTGTAATGAAGAGATTAGTAGTTGATGTTAATAGATATATACTTGCCTTCATGGGTATCTGTCGACTTGGTGGCAGTCGTCCATGGACCCTCCCAACGTGGTACACTTCTGTCCATGCAGTGTCTTCGTGACAGTCGTCACTGCCTCTGGGGGACTTCATGGTCCATTTCTGCCCCCAGGATGATGGTGTCCAGGGTCCTGAGAGCAAAGATAATGAAGAGATTAGTGTTTGTGTAATGAAGAGATTAGTAGATGATGTTAATAGATATATACTTGCCTTTATGGGTATCTGTCGACTTGGTGGCAGTCGTCCATCGTCCCTCCCAACGTGGTCCACTTCTGTCCATGATCCTCTGTATCTGGGGGTCTTTAGGTCCATTTCTGCCCCCAGGATGACGGTGTCCATGTTCCTGAGAGTAAAGATAATAAAGAGAATCGTGGTTGTGTAATGAACAGATTCGTAGATGATGGTAATAAATATATACTTGCCTTTATGGGTATCTGTCGACTTGGTGGCAGTCGTCCATCGTCCCTTCCAACGTGGTCCACTTCTGTCCATGATCCTCTGTATCTGGGGGACTTCACGGTCCATTTCTGCCCCCAGGATGATGGTGTCCACGTTCCTGATAGTAGACATATTGATGAGTTTAGTGTTTGTGTAATGAAGAGATTAGTAGTTGATGTTAATAGATATATACTTGTATTTATGGGTATCTGTCGACTTGGTGGCAGTCGCCCATCGTCCCTCCCAACGTGGTACACTTCTGTCCATGATCCTCTGTATCTGGGGGACTTCACGGTCCATTTCTGCCCCCAGGATGATGGTGTCCACGTTCCTGATAGTAGACATATTGATGAGTTTAGTGTTTGTGTAATGAAGAGATTAGTAGTTGATGGTAATAGATATATACTTGCCTTTATGGGTATCTGTCGACTTGGTGGCAGTCGCCCATCGTCCCTCCCAACGTGGTCCACTTCTGTCCATGATCCTCTGTATCTGGGGGACTTCACGGTCCATTTCTACCCCCAGGATGATGGTATCCACGTTCCTGATCGTAAACATATTGAAAAGTTTAGTGTTTGTGTAATGAAGAGATTAGTAGTTGGTGTTAATAGTTATATACTTGCCTTTATGGGTATCTGTCGACTTGGTGGCAGTCGTCCATCGTCCATCCCAACGTGGTCCACTTCTGTCCATGATCCTCTGTATCTGGCTGACTTCACGGTCCATTTCTGCCCCGAGGATGATGGTCTCCACTTTCCTGTTAGTAGACATATTGATGAGTTTAGTGTTTGTGTAATGAAGAGATTAGTAGTTGATGTTAATAGTTATATACTTGCCTTTATGGGTATCTGTCGACTTGGTGGCAGTCGTCCATCGTCCCTCCCAACGTGGTCCACTTCTGTCCATGATCCTCTGTATCTGGGGGACTTCACGGTCCATTTCTGCCCCCAGGATGATGGTGTCCACGGTCCTGAGAGTAAAGATAATGAAGAGATTAGTGTTTGTGTAATCAACAGATTAGTAGATGATGTTAATAGATATATACTTGCCTTTATGGGTATCTGTCGACTTGGTGGCAGTCGCCCATCGTCCCTCCCAACGTGGTCCACTTCTGTCCATGATCCTCTGTATCTGGGGGACTTCAGGGTCCATTTCTGCCCCCAGGATGATGGTGTCCAGGGTCCTGAGAGTAAAGATAATGAAGAGATTAGTGTTTGTGTAATCAACAGATTAGTAGATGATGTTAATAGATATATACTTGCCTTTATGGGTATCTGTCGACTTGGTGGAAGTCGTCCATCGTCCCTCCCAACGTGGTCCACTTCTGTCCATGATCCTCTGTATCTGGGGGACTTCACGGTCCATTTCTGCCCCCAGGATGATGGTGTCCACGTTCCTGATAGTAAACATATTGAAGAGTTTAGTGTTTGTGTAATGAAGAGATTAGTAGTTGATGTTAATAGATATATACTTGCCTTTATGGGTATCTGTCGACTTGGTGGCAGTCGTCCATCGTCCCTTCCAACGTGGTCCACTTCTGTCCATCATCCTCTGTATCTGGGGGACTTCACGGTCCATTTCTGCCCCCAGGATGATGGTGTCCAGGGGCCTGAGAGTAAAAATAATGAAGAGATTAGTGTTTGTGTAATGAAGAGAGTAGTAGTTGATGTTAATAGATATATACTTGCCTTTATGGGTATCTGTCGACTTGGTGGCAGTCGTCCATCGTCCCTCCCAACGTGGTCCACTTCTGTCCATGATCCTCTGTATCTGGGGGACTTCACGGTCCATTTCTGCCCCCAGGATGATGGTGTCCACGTTCCTGATAGTAGACATATTGATGAGTTTAGTGTTTGTGTAATGAAGAGATTAGTAGTTGATGTTAATAGATATATACTTGCCTTTATGGGTATCTGTCGACTTGGTGGCAGTCGCCCATCGTCCCTCCCAACGTGGTCCACTTCTGTCCATGATCCTCTGTATCTGGGGGACTTCACGGTCCATTTCTGCCCCCAGGATGATGGTGTCCAGGGTCCTGAGAGTAAAGATAATGAAGAGATTAGTGTTTGTGTAATCAACAGATTAGTAGATGATGTTAATAGATATATACTTGCCTTTATGGGTATCTGTCGACTTGGTGGAAGTCGTCCATCGTCCCTCCCAACGTGGTCCACTTCTGTCCATGATCCTCTGTATCTGGGGGACTTCACGGTCCATTTCTGCCCCCAGGATGATGGTGTCCACGTTCCTGATAGTAAACATATTGAAGAGTTTAGTGTTTGTGTAATGAAGAGATTAGTAGTTGATGTTAATAGATATATACTTGCCTTTATGGGTATCTGTCGACTTGGTGGCAGTCGTCCATCGTCCCTTCCAACGTGGTCCACTTCTGTCCATCATCCTCTGTATCTGGGGGACTTCACGGTCCATTTCTGCCCCCAGGATGATGGTGTCCAGGGGCCTGAGAGTAAAAATAATGAAGAGATTAGTGTTTGTGTAATGAAGAGAGTAGTAGTTGATGTTAATAGATATATACTTGCCTTTATGGGTATCTGTCGACTTGGTGGCAGTCGTCCATCGTCCCTCCCAACGTGGTCCACTTCTGTCCATGATCCTCTGTATCTGGGGGACTTCACGGTCCATTTCTGCCCCCAGGATGATGGTGTCCACGTTCCTGATAGTAGACATATTGATGAGTTTAGTGTTTGTGTAATGAAGAGATTAGTAGTTGATGTTAATAGATATATACTTGCCTTTATGGGTATCTGTCGATTTGGTGGCAGTCGTCCATGGACCCTCCCAACGTGGTACACTTCTGTCCATGCAGTGTCTTCGTGACAGTCGTCACTGCCTCTGGGGGACTTCATGGTCCATTTCTGCCCCCAGGATGATGGTGTCCAGGGTCCTGAGAGTAAAGATAATGAAGAGATTAGTGTTTGTGCAATCAACAGATTAGTAGATGATGTTAATAGATATATACTTGCCTTTATGGGTATCTGTCGACTTGGTGGCAGTCGTCCATCGTCCCTTCCAACGTGGTCCACTTCTGTCCATGATCCTCTGTATCTGGGGGACTTCACGGTCCATTTCTGCCCCCAGGATGATGGTGTCCAGGGGCCTGAGAGTAAAAATAATGAAGAGAATAGTGTTTTCGTAATCAACAGATTAGTAGATGATGTTAAAAGTTATATACTTGCCTTTATGGGTATCTGTCGATTTGGTGGCAGTCGTCCATGGACCCTCCCAACGTGTTACACTTCTGTCCATGCAGTGTCTTCGTGACAGTCGTCACTGCCTCTGGGGGACTTCATGGTCCATTTCTGCCCACAGGATGATGGTGTCCAGGGTCCTGAGAGTAAAGATAATGAAGAGAATAGTGTTTGTGTAATCAACAGATTAGTAGATGATGTTAATAGATATATACTTGCCTTTATGGGTATCTGTCGACTTGGTGGAAGTCGTCCATCGTCCCTCCCAACCTGGTCCACTTCTGTCCATGATCCTCTGTATCTGGGGGACTTCACGGTCCATTTCTACCCCCAGGATGATGGTGTCCACGTTCCTGATAGTAAACATATTGAAGAGTTTAGTGTTTGTGTAATGAAGAGATTAGTAGTTGATGTTAATAGATATATACTTGCCTTTATGGGTATCTGTCGACTTGGTGGCAGTCGTCCATCGTCCATCCCAACGTGGTCCACTTCTGTCCATGATCCTCTGTATCTGGCTGACTTCACGGTCCATTTCTGCCCCCAGGATGATGGTCTCCACTTTCCTGTTAGTAGACATATTGATGAGTTTAGTGTTTGTGTAATGAAGAGATTAGTAGTTGATGTTAATAGTTATATACTTGCCTTTATGGGTATCTGTCGACTTGGTGGCAGTCGTCCATCGTCCCTCCCAACCTGGTCCACTTCTGTCCATGATCCTCTGTATCTGGGGGACTTCACGGTCCATTTCTGCCCCCAGGATGATGGTGTCCAGGGTCCTGAGAGTAAAGATAATGAAGAGATTAGTGTTTGTGTAATCAACAGATTAGTAGATGATGTTAATAGATATATACTTGCCTTTATGGGTATCTGTCGACTTGGTGGCAGTCGCCCATCGTCCCTCCCAACGTGGTCCACTTCTGTCCATGATCCTCTGTATC
This sequence comes from Haliotis asinina, assembly GCF_037392515.1. Taxonomy (NCBI): domain Eukaryota; kingdom Metazoa; phylum Mollusca; class Gastropoda; order Lepetellida; family Haliotidae; genus Haliotis; species Haliotis asinina. Next base: position 28,786,283 of record NC_090286.1, on the reverse strand, counting down.
TAGGGGACTTCACGGCCCATTTCTGCCCCCAGGATGATGGTGTCCAGGGTCCTGAGAGTAAAGATAATGAAGAGATTAGTGTTTGTGTAATCAACAGATTAGTAGATGATGTTAATAGATATATACTTGCCTTTATGGGTATCTGTCGACTTGGTGGAAGTCGTCCATCGTCCCTCCCAACGTGGTCCACTTCTGTCCATGATCCTCTGTATCTGGGGGACTTCACGGTCCATTTCTGCCCCCAGGATGATGGTGTCCACGTTCCTGATAGTAAACATATTGAAGAGTTTAGTGTTTGTGTAATGAAGAGATTAGTAGTTGATGTTAATAGATATATACTTGCCTTTATGGGTATCTGTCGACTTGGTGGCAGTCGTCCATCGTCCCTTCCAACGTGGTCCACTTCTGTCCATGATCCTCTGTATCTGGGGGACTTCACGGTCCATTTCTGCCCCCAGGATGATGGTGTCCAGGGGCCTGAGAGTAAAAATAATGAAGAGATTAGTGTTTGTGTAATGAAGAGAGTAGTAGTTGATGTTAATAGATATATACTTGCCTTTATGGGTATCTGTCGACTTGGTGGCAGTCGTCCATCGTCCCTCCCAACGTGGTCCACTTCTGTCCATTTTCCTCTGTATCTGGGGGACTTCACGGTCCATTTCTGCCCCCAGGATGATGGTGTCCACGTTCCTGATAGTAGACATATTGATGAGTTTAGTGTTTGTGTAATGAAGAGATTAGTAGTTGATGTTAATAGACATATACTTGCCTTTATGGGTATCTGTCGATTTGGTGGCAGTCGTCCATGGACCCTCCCAACGTGGTACACTTCTGTCCATGCAGTGTCTTCGTGACAGTCGTCACTGCCTCTGGGGGACTTCATGGTCCATTTCTGCCCCCAGGATGATGGTGTCCAGGGTCCTGAGAGTAAAGATAATGAAGAGATTAGTGTTTGTGTAATCAACAGATTAGTAGATGATGTTAATAGATATATACTTGCCTTTATGGGTATCTGTCGACTTGGTGGCAGTCGTCCATCGTCCCTTCCAACGTGGTCCACTTCTGTCCATGATCCTCTGTATCTGGGGGACTTCACGGTCCATTTCTGCCCCCAGGATGATGGTGTCCAGGGGCCTGAGAGTAAAAATAATGAAGAGAATAGTGTTTTCGTAATGAACAGATTAGTAGATGATGTTAAAAGTTATATACTTGCCTTTATGGGTATCTGTCGATTTGGTGGCAGTCGTCCATGGACCCTCCCAACGTGGTACACTTCTGTCCATGCAGTGTCTTCGTGACAGTCGTCACTGCCTCTGGGGGACTTCATGGTCCATTTCTGCCCACAGGATGATGGTGTCCAGGGGCCTGAGAGTAAAGATAATGAAGAGATTAGTGTTTGTGTAATCAACAGATTAGTAGATGATGTTAATAGATATATACTTGCCTTTATGGGTATCTGTCGACTTGGTGGCAGTCGTCCATCGTCCCTCCCAACGTGGTCCACTTCTGTCCATGATCCTCTGTATCTGGGGGACTTCACGGTCTATTTCTGCCCCCAGGATGATGGTGTCCAGGGTCCTGAGAGTAAAGATAATGAAGAGATTAGTGTTTGTGTAATCAACAGATTAGTAGATGATGTTAATAGATATATACTTGCCTTTATGGGTATCTGTCGACTTGGTGGAAGTCGTCCATCGTCCCTCCCAACGTGGTCCACTTCTGTCCATGATCCTCTGTATCTGGGGGACTTCACGGTCCATTTCTGCCCCCAGGATGATGGTGTCCACGTTCCTGATAGTAAACATATTGAAGAGTTTAGTGTTTGTGTAATGAAGAGATTAGTAGTTGATGTTAATAGACATATACTTGCCTTTATGGGTATCTGTCGACTTGGTGGCAGTCGTCCATAGTCCCTTCCAACGTGGTCCACTTCTGTCCATGATCCTCTGTATCTGGGGGACTTCACGGTCCATTTCTGCCCCCAGGATGATGGTGTCCAGGGGCCTGAGAGTAAAAATAATGAAGAGATTAGTGTTTGTGTAATGAAGAGATTAGAAGTTGATGTTAATAGATATATACTTGCCTTTATGGGTATCTGTCGACTTGGTGACAGTCGTCCATCGTCCCTCCCAACGTGGTCCACTTCTGTCCATGATCCTCTGTATCTGGGGGACTTCACGGTCCATTTCTGCCCCCAGGATGATGGTGTCCACGTTCCTGATAGTAAACATATTGAAGAGTTTAGTGTTTGTGTAATGAAGAGATTAGTAGTTGATGTTAATAGATATATACTTGCCTTTATGGGTATCTGTCGACTTGGTGGCAGTCGTCCATCGTCCCTTCCAACGTGGTCCACTTCTGTCCATGATCCTCTGTATCTGGGGGACTTCACGGTCCATTTCTGCCCCCAGGATGATGGTGTCCAGGGGCCTGAGAGTAAAAATAATGAAGAGATTAGTGTTTGTGTAATGAAGAGAGTAGTAGTTGATGTTAATAGATATATACTTGCCTTTATGGGTATCTGTCGACTTGGTGACAGTCGTCCATCGTCCCTCCCAACGTGGTCCACTTCTGTCCATTTTCCTCTGTATCTGGGGGACTTCACGGTCCATTTCTGCCCCCAGGATGATGGTGTCCACGTTCCTGATAGTAGACATATTGATGAGTTTAGTGTTTGTGTAATGAAGAGATTAGTAGTTGATGTTAATAGATATATACTTGCCTTTATGGGTATCTGTCGATTTGGTGGCAGTCGTCCATGGACCCTCCCAACGTGGTACACTTCTGTCCATGCAGTGTCTTCGTGACAGTCGTCACTGCCTCTGGGGGACTTCATGGTCCATTTCTGCCCACAGGATGATGGTGTCCAGGGTCCTGAGAGTAAAGATAATGAAGAGATTAGTGTTTGTGTAATCAACAGATTAGTAGATGATGTTAATAGATATATACTTGCCTTTATGGGTATCTGTCGACTTGGTGGCAGTCGTCCATCGTCCCTTCCAACGTGGTCCACTTCTGTCCATGATCCTCTGTATCTGGGGGACTTCACGGTCCATTTCTGCCCCCAGGATGATGGTGTCCAGGGGCCTGAGAGTAAAAATAATGAAGAGAATAGTGTTTTCGTAATGAACAGATTAGTAGATGATGTTAAAAGTTATATACTTGCCTTTATGGGTATCTGTCGATTTGGTGGCAGTCGTCCATGGACCCTCCCAACGTGGTACACTTCTGTCCATGCAGTGTCTTCGTGACAGTCGTCACTGCCTCTGGGGGACTTCATGGTCCATTTCTGCCCACAGGATGATGGTGTCCAGGGGCCTGAGAGTAAAGATAATGAAGAGATTAGTGTTTGTGTAATCAACAGATTAGTAGATGATGTTAATAGATATATACTTGCCTTTATGGGTATCTGTCGACTTGGTGGCAGTCGTCCATCGTCCCTCCCAACGTGGTCCACTTCTGTCCATGATCCTCTGTATCTGGGGGACTTCACGGTCTATTTCTGCCCCCAGGATGATGGTGTCCAGGGTCCTGAGAGTAAAGATAATGAAGAGATTAGTGTTTGTGTAATCAACAGATTAGTAGATGATGTTAATAGATATATACTTGCCTTTATGGGTATCTGTCGACTTGGTGGAAGTCGTCCATCGTCCCTCCCAACGTGGTCCACTTCTGTCCATGATCCTCTGTATCTGGGGGACTTCACGGTCCATTTCTGCCCCCAGGATGATGGTGTCCACGTTCCTGATAGTGAACATATTGAAGAGTTTAGTGTTTGTGTAATGAAGAGATTAGTAGTTGATGTTAATAGACATATACTTGCCTTTATGGGTATCTGTCGACTTGGTGGCAGTCGTCCATAGTCCCTTCCAACGTGGTCCACTTCTGTCCATGATCCTCTGTATCTGGGGGACTTCACGGTCCATTTCTGCCCCCAGGATGATGGTGTCCAGGGGCCTGAGAGTAAAAATAATGAAGAGATTAGTGTTTGTGTAATGAAGAGATTAGAAGTTGATGTTAATAGATATATACTTGCCTTTATGGGTATCTGTCGACTTGGTGACAGTCGTCCATCGTCCCTCCCAACGTGGTCCACTTCTGTCCATGATCCTCTGTATCTGGGGGACTTCACGGTCCATTTCTGCCCCCAGGATGATGGTGTCCACGTTCCTGATAGTAAACATATTGAAGAGTTTAGTGTTTGTGTAATGAAGAGATTAGTAGTTGATGTTAATAGATATATACTTGCCTTTATGGGTATCTGTCGACTTGGTGGCAGTCGTCCATCGTCCCTTCCAACGTGGTCCACTTCTGTCCATGATCCTCTGTATCTGGGGGACTTCACGGTCCATTTCTGCCCCCAGGATGATGGTGTCCAGGGGCCTGAGAGTAAAAATAATGAAGAGATTAGTGTTTGTGTAATGAAGAGAGTAGTAGTTGATGTTAATAGATATATACTTGCCTTTATGGGTATCTGTCGACTTGGTGACAGTCGTCCATCGTCCCTCCCAACGTGGTCCACTTCTGTCCATTTTCCTCTGTATCTGGGGGACTTCACGGTCCATTTCTGCCCCCAGGATGATGGTGTCCACGTTCCTGATAGTAGACATATTGATGAGTTTAGTGTTTGTGTAATGAAGAGATTAGTAGTTGATGTTAATAGATATATACTTGCCTTTATGGGTATCTGTCGATTTGGTGGCAGTCGTCCATGGACCCTCCCAACGTGGTACACTTCTGTCCATGCAGTGTCTTCGTGACAGTCGTCACTGCCTCTGGGGGACTTCATGGTCCATTTCTGCCCACAGGATGATGGTGTCCAGGGTCCTGAGAGTAAAGATAATGAAGAGATTAGTGTTTGTGTAATCAACAGATTAGTAGATGATGTTAATAGATATATACTTGCCTTTATGGGTATCTGTCGACTTGGTGGCAGTCGTCCATCGTCCCTTCCAACGTGGTCCACTTCTGTCCATGATCCTCTGTATCTGGGGGACTTCACGGTCCATTTCTGCCCCCAGGATGATGGTGTCCAGGGGCCTGAGAGTAAAAATAATGAAGAGAATAGTGTTTTCGTAATGAACAGATTAGTAGATGATGTTAAAAGTTATATACTTGCCTTTATGGGTATCTGTCGATTTGGTGGCAGTCGTCCATGGACCCTCCCAACGTGGTACACTTCTGTCCATGCAGTGTCTTCGTGACAGTCGTCACTGCCTCTGGGGGACTTCATGGTCCATTTCTGCCCACAGGATGATGGTGTCCAGGGGCCTGAGAGTAAAGATAATGAAGAGATTAGTGTTTGTGTAATCAACAGATTAGTAGATGATGTTAATAGATATATACTTGCCTTTATGGGTATCTGTCGACTTGGTGGCAGTCGTCCATCGTCCCTCCCAACGTGGTCCACTTCTGTCCATGATCCTCTGTATCTGGGGGACTTCACGGTCTATTTCTGCCCACAGGATGATGGTGTCCAGGGTCCTGAGAGTAAAGATAATGAAGAGATTAGTGTTTGTGTAATCAACAGATTAGTAGATGATGTTAATAGATATATACTTGCCTTTATGGGTATCTGTCGACTTGGTGGAAGTCGTCCATCGTCCCTCCCAACGTGGTCCACTTCTGTCCATGATCCTCTGTATCTGGGGGACTTCACGGTCCATTTCTGCCCCCAGGATGATGGTGTCCACGTTCCTGATAGTAAACATATTGAAGAGTTTAGTGTTTGTGTAATGAAGAGATTAGTAGTTGATGTTAATAGACATATACTTGCCTTTATGGGTATCTGTCGACTTGGTGGCAGTCGTCCATAGTCCCTTCCAACGTGGTCCACTTCTGTCCATGATCCTCTGTATCTGGGGGACTTCATGGTCCATTTCTGCCCCCAGGATGATGGTGTCCAGGGGCCTGAGAGTAAAAATAATGAAGAGATTAGTGTTTGTGTAATGAAGAGATTAGAAGTTGATGTTAGTAGATATATACTTGCCTTTATGGGTATCTGTCGACTTGGTGACAGTCGTCCATCGTCCCTCCCAACGTGGTCCACTTCTGTCCATGATCCTCTGTATCTGGGGGACTTCACGGTCCATTTCTGCCCCCAGGATGATGGTGTCCACGTTCCTGATAGTAGACATATTGATGAGTTTAGTGTTTGTGTAATGAAGAGATTAGTAGTTGATGTTAATAGATATATACTTGCCTTTATGGGTATCTGTCGATTTGGTGGCAGTCGTCCATGGACCCTCCCAACGTGGTACACTTCTGTCCATGCAGTGTCTTTTTGACAGTCGTCACTGCCTCTGGGGGACTTCATGGTCCATTTCTGCCCCCAGGATGATGGTGTCCAGGGTCCTGAGAGTAAAGATAATGAAGAGATTAGTGTTTGTGTAATCAACAGATTAGTAGATGATGTTAACAGATATATACTTGCCTTTGTGGGTATCTGTCGACTTGGTGGCAGTCGTCCATCGTCCCTCCCAACGTGGTCCACTTCTGTCCATGATCCTCTGTATCTGGCTGACTTCACGGTCCATTTCTGCCCCCAGGATGATGGTGTCCAGGGTCCTGAGAGTAAAAATAATGAAGAGATTAGTGTTTGTGTAATCAACAGATTAGTAGATGATGTTAATAGATATATACTTGCCTTTATGGGTATCTGTCGACTTGGTGGAAGTCGTCCATCGTCCCTCCCAACGTGGTCCACTTCTGTCCATGATCCTCTGTATCTGGCTGACTTCACGGTCCATTTCTGCCCCCAGGATGATGGTGTCCACGTTCCTGATAGTAAACATATTGAAGAGTTTAGTGTTTGTGTAATGAAGAGATTAGTAGTTGATGTTAATAGTTATATACTTGCCTTTATGGGTATCTGTCGATTTGGTGGCAGTCGTCCATGGACCCTCCCAACGTGGTACACTTCTGTCCATGCAGTGTCTTCGTGACAGTCGTCACTGCATCTGAGGGACTTCATGGTCCATTTCTGCCCCCAGGATGATGGTGTCCAGGGTCCTGAGAGTAAAGATAATGAAGAGATTAGTGTTTGTGTAATCAACAGATTAGTAGATGATGTTAATAGATATATACTTGCCTTTATGGGTATCTGTCGACTTGCTGGTAGTCGTCCATCGTCCCTCCCAACGTGGTCCACTTCTGTCCATGATCCTCTGTATCTGGGGGACTTCACGGTCCATTTCTGCCCCCAGGATGATGGTATCCAGGGTCCTGAGAGTAAAGATAATGAAGAGATTAGTGTTTGTGTAATCAACAGATTAGTAGATGATGTTAATAGATATATACTTGCCTTTATGGGTATCTGTCGACTTGGTGGCAGTCGTCCATCGTCCCTCCCAACGTGGTACACTTCTGTCCATGCAGTGTCTTCGTGACAGTCGTCACTGCCTCTGGGGGACTTCATGGTCCATTTCTGCCCCCAGGATGATGGTGTCCAGGGTCCTGAGAATAAAGATAATGAAGAGATTAGTGTTTGTGTAATGAAGAGATTAGTAGATGATGTTAATAGATATATACTTGCCTTTATGGGTATCTGTCGACTTGGTGGCAGTCGTCCATCGTCCCTCCCAACGTGGTCCACTTCTGTCCATGATCCTCTGTATCTGGGGGACTTCACGGTCCATTTCTGCCCCCAGGATGATGGTGTCCAGGGTCCTGAGAGTAAAGATTATGAAGAGATTAGTGTTTGTGTAATCAACAGATTAGTAGATGATGTTAATAGATATATACTTGCCTTTATGGGTATCTGTCGACTTGGTGGCAGTCGTCCATCGTCCCTCCCAACGTGGTCCACTTCTGTCCATTTTCCTGTGTATCTGGGGGACTTCACGGTCAATTTCTGCCCCCAGGATGATGGTGTCCACGTTCCTGATAGTAGACATATTGATGAGTTTAGTGTTTGTGTAATGAAGAGATTAGTAGTTGATGTTAATAGATATATACTTGCCTTTATGGGTATCTGTCGATTTGGTGGCAGTCGTCCATGGACCCTCCCAACGTGGTACACTTCTGTCCATGCAGTGTCTTCGTGACAGTCGTCACTGCCTCTGGGGGACTTCATGGTCCATTTCTGCCCACAGGATGATGGTGTCCAGGGTCCTGAGAGTAAAGATAATGAAGAGAATAGTGTTTGTGTAATCAACAGATTAGTAGATGATGTTAATAGATATATACTTGCCTTTATGGGTATCTGTCGACTTGGTGGAAGTCGTCCATCGTCCCTCCCAACCTGGTCCACTTCTGTCCATGATCCTCTGTATCTGGGGGACTTCACGGTCCATTTCTACCCCCAGGATGATGGTGTCCACGTTCCTGATAGTAAACATATTGAAGAGTTTAGTGTTTGTGTAATGAAGAGATTAGTAGTTGATGTTAATAGATATATACTTGCCTTTATGGGTATCTGTCGACTTGGTGGCAGTCGTCCATCGTTCATCCCAACGTGGTCCACTTCTGTCCATGATCCTCTGTATCTGGCTGACTTCACGGTCCATTTCTGCCCCCAGGATGATGGTCTCCACTTTCCTGTTAGTAGACATATTGATGAGTTTAGTGTTTGTGTAATGAAGAGATTAGTAGTTGATGTTAATAGTTATATACTTGCCTTTGTGGGTATCTGTCGACTTGGTGGCAGTCGTCCATCGTCCCTCCCAACCTGGTCCACTTCTGTCCATGATCCTCTGTATCTGGGGGACTTCACGGTCCATTTCTGCCCCCAGGATGATGGTGTCCAGGGTCCTGAGAGTAAAGATAATGAAGAGATTAGTGTTTGTGTAATCAACAGATTAGTAGATGATGTTAATAGATATATACTTGCCTTTATGGGTATCTGTCGACTTGGTGGCAGTCGCCCATCGTCCCTCCCAACGTGGTCCACTTCTGTCCATGATCCTCTGTATCTGGGGGACTTCACGGCCCATTTCTGCCCCCAGGATGATGGTGTCCAGGGTCCTGAGAGTAAAGATAATGAAGAGATTAGTGTTTGTGTAATCAACAGATTAGTAGATGATGTTAATAGATATATACTTGCCTTTATGGGTATCTGTCGACTTGGTGGAAGTCGTCCATCGTCCCTCCCAACGTGGTCCACTTCTGTCCATGATCCTCTGTATCTGGGGGACTTCACGGTCCATTTCTGCCCCCAGGATGATGGTGTCCACGTTCCTGATAGTAAACATATTGAAGAGTTTAGTGTTTGTGTAATGAAGAGATTAGTAGTTGATGTTAATAGATATATACTTGCCTTTATGGGTATCTGTCGACTTGGTGGCAGTCGTCCATCGTCCCTTCCAACGTGGTCCACTTCTGTCCATGATCCTCTGTATCTGGGGGACTTCACGGTCCATTTCTGCCCCCAGGATGATGGTGTCCAGGGGCCTGAGAGTAAAAATAATGAAGAGATTAGTGTTTGTGTAATGAAGAGAGTAGTAATTGATGTTAATAGATATATACTTGCCTTTATGGGTATCTGTCGACTTGGTGGCAGTCGTCCATCGTCCCTCCCAACGTGGTCCACTTCTGTCCATTTTCCTGTGTATCTGGGGGACTTCACGGTCCATTTCTGCCCCCAGGATGATGGTGTCCACGTTCCTGATAGTAGACATATTGATGAGTTTAGTGTTTGTGTAATGAAGAGATTAGTAGTTGATGTTAATAGATATATACTTGCCTTTATGGGTATCTGTCGATTTGGTGGCAGTCGTCCATGGACCCTCCCAACGTGGTACACTTCTGTCCATGCAGTGTCTTCGTGACAGTCGTCACTGCCTCTGGGGGACTTCATGGTCCATTTCTGCCCCCAGGATGATGGTGTCCAGGGTCCTGAGAGTAAAGATAATGAAGAGATTAGTGTTTGTGTAATCAACAGATTAGTAGATGATGTTAATAGATATATACTTGCCTTTATGGGTATCTGTCGACTTGGTGGCAGTCGTCCATCGTCCCTTCCAACGTGGTCCACTTCTGTCCATGATCCTCTGTATCTGGGGGACTTCACGGTCCATTTCTGCCCCCAGGATGATGGTGTCCAGGGGCCTGAGAGTAAAAATAATGAAGAGAATAGTGTTTTCGTAATGAACAGATTAGTAGATGATGTTAAAAGTTATATACTTGCCTTTATGGGTATCTGTCGATTTGGTGGCAGTCGTCCATGGACCCTCCCAACGTGGTACACTTCTGTCCATGCAGTGTCTTCGTGACAGTCGTCACTGCCTCTGGGGGACTTCATGGTCCATTTCTGCCCACAGGATGATGGTGTCCAGGGGCCTGAGAGTAAAGATAATGAAGAGATTAGTGTTTGTGTAATCAACAGATTAGTAGATGATGTTAATAGATATATACTTGCCTTTATGGGTATCTGTCGACTTGGTGGCAGTCGTCCATCGTCCCTCCCAACGTGGTCCACTTCTGTCCATGATCCTCTGTATCTGGGGGACTTCACGGTCTATTTCTGCCCACAGGATGATGGTGTCCAGGGTCCTGAGAGTAAAGATAATGAAGAGATTAGTGTTTGTGTAATCAACAGATTAGTAGATGATGTTAATAGATATATACTTGCCTTTATGGGTATCTGTCGACTTGGTGGAAGTCGTCCATCGTCCCTCCCAACGTGGTCCACTTCTGTCCATGATCCTCTGTATCTGGGGGACTTCACGGTCCATTTCTGCCCCCAGGATGATGGTGTCCACGTTCCTGATAGTAAACATATTGAAGAGTTTAGTGTTTGTGTAATGAAGAGATTAGTGTTTGTGTAATGAAGAGATTAGTAGTTGATGTTAATAGACATATACTTGCCTTTATGGGTATCTGTCGACTTGGTGGCAGTCGTCCATAGTCCCTTCCAACGTGGTCCACTTCTGTCCATGATCCTCTGTATCTGGGGGACTTCACGGTCCATTTCTGCCCCCAGGATGATGGTGTCCAGGGGCCTGAGAGTAAAAATAATGAAGAGATTAGTGTTTGTGTAATGAAGAGATTAGAAGTTGATGTTAATAGATATATACTTGCCTTTATGGGTATCTGTCGACTTGGTGACAGTCGTCCATCGTCCCTCCCAACGTGGTCCACTTCTGTCCATGATCCTCTGTATCTGGGGGACTTCACGGTCCATTTCTGCCCCCAGGATGATGGTGTCCACGTTCCTGATAGTAGACATATTGATGAGTTTAGTGTTTGTGTAATGAAGAGATTAGTAGTTGATGTTAATAGATATATACTTGCCTTTATGGGTATCTGTCGATTTGGTGGCAGTCGTCCATGGACCCTCCCAACGTGGTACACTTCTGTCCATGCAGTGTCTTTTTGACAGTCGTCACTGCCTCTGGGGGACTTCATGGTCCATTTCTGCCCCCAGGATGATGGTGTCCAGGGGCCTGAGAGTAAAGATAATGAAGAGATTAGTGTTTGTGTAATCAACAGATTAGTAGATGATGTTAACAGATATATACTTGCCTTTATGGGTATCTGTCGACTTGGTGGCAGTCGTCCATCGTCCCTCCCAACGTGGTCCACTTCTGTCCATGATCCTCTGTATCTGGCTGACTTCACGGTCCATTTCTGCCCCCAGGATGATGGTGTCCAGGGTCCTGAGAGTAAAGATAATGAAGAGATTAGTGTTTGTGTACTCAACAGATTAGTAGATGATGTTAATAGATATATACTTGCCTTTATGGGTATCTGTCGACTTGGTGGAAGTCGTCCATCGTCCCTCCCAACGTGGTCCACTTCTGTCCATGATCCTCTGTATCTGGCTGACTTCACGGTCCATTTCTGCCCCCAGGATGATGGTGTCCACGTTCCTGATAGTAAACATATTGAAGAGTTTAGTGTTTGTGTAATGAAGAGATTAGTAGTTGATGTTAATAGTTATATACTTGCCTTTATGGGTATCTGTCGATTTGGTGGCAGTCGTCCATGGACCCTCCCAACGTGGTACACTTCTGTCCATGCAGTGTCTTCGTGACAGTCGTCACTGCATCTGAGGGACTTCATGGTCCATTTCTGCCCCCAGGATGATGGTGTCCAGGGTCCTGAGAGTAAAGATAATGAAGAGATTAGTGTTTGTGTAATCAACAGATTAGTAGATGATGTTAATAGATATATACTTGCCTTTATGGGTATCTGTCGACTTGCTGGTAGTCGTCCATCGTCCCTCCCAACGTGGTCCACTTCTGTCCATGATCCTCTGTATCTGGGGGACTTCACGGTCCATTTCTGCCCCCAGGATGATGGTGTCCAGGGTCCTGAGAGTAAAGATAATGAAGAGATTAGTGTTTGTGTAATCAACAGATTAGTAGATGATGTTAATAGATATATACTTGCCTTTATGGGTATCTGTCGACTTGGTGGCAGTCGTCCATCGTCCCTCCAAACGTGGTACACTTCTGTCCATGCAGTGTCTTCGTGACAGTCGTCACTGCCTCTGGGGGACTTCATGGTCCATTTCTGCCCCCAGGATGATGGTGTCCAGGGTCCTGAGAATAAAGATAATGAAGAGATTAGTGTTTGTGTAATGAAGAGATTAGTAGATGATGTTAATAGATATATACTTGCCTTTATGGGTATCTGTCGACTTGGTGGCAGTCGTCCATCGTCCCTCCCAACGTGGTCCACTTCTGTCCATGATCCTCTGTATCTGGGGGACTTCACGGTCCATTTCTGCCCCCAGGATGATGGTGTCCAGGGTCCTGAGAGTAAAGATTATGAAGAGATTAGTGTTTGTGTAATCAACAGATTAGTAGATGATGTTAATAGATATATACTTGCCTTTATGGGTATCTGTCGACTTGGTGGCAGTCGTCCATCGTCCCTCCCAACGTGGTCCACTTCTGTCCATTTTCCTGTGTATCTGGGGGACTTCACGGTCCATTTCTGCCCCCAGGATGATGGTGTCCACGTTCCTGATAGTAGACATTTTGATGAGTTTAGTGTTTGTGTAATGAAGAGATTAGTAGTTGATGTTAATAGATATATACTTGCCTTTATGGGTATCTGTCGATTTGGTGGCAGTCGTCCATGGACCCTCCCAACGTGGTACACTTCTGTCCATGCAGTGTCTTCGTGACAGTCGTCACTGCCTCTGGGGGACTTCATGGTCCATTTCTGCCCCCAGGATGATGGTGTCCAGGGTCCTGAGAGTAAAGATAATGAAGAGATTAGTGTTTGTGTAATCAACAGATTAGTAGATGATGTTAATAGATATATACTTGCCTTTATGGGTATCTGTCGACTTGGTGGCAGTCGTCCATCGTCCCTTCCAACGTGGTCCACTTCTGTCCATGATCCTCTGTATCTGGGGGACTTCACGGTCCATTTCTGCCCCCAGGATGATGGTGTCCAGGGGCCTGAGAGTAAAAATAATGAAGAGAATAGTGTTTTCGTAATCAACAGATTAGTAGATGATGTTAAAAGTTATATACTTGCCTTTATGGGTATCTGTCGATTTGGTGGCAGTCGTCCATGGACACTCCCAACGTGGTACACTTCTGTCCATGCAGTGTCTTCGTGACAGTCGTCACTGCCTCTGGGGGACTTCATGGTCCATTTCTGCCCACAGGATGATGGTGTCCAGGGTCCTGAGAGTAAAGATAATGAAGAGATTAGTGTTTGTGTAATCAACAGATTAGTAGATGATGTTAATAGATATATACTTGCCTTTATGGGTATCTGTCGACTTGGTGGCAGTCGTCCATCGTCCCTCCCAACGTGGTCCACTTCTGTCCATGATCCTCTGTATCTGGGGGACTTCACGGTCTATTTCTGCCCACAGGATGATGGTGTCCAGGGTCCTGAGAGTAAAGATAATGAAGAGATTAGTGTTTGTGTAATCAACAGATTAGTAGATGATGTTAATAGATATATACTTGCCTTTATGGGTATCTGTCGACTTGGTGGAAGTCGTCCATCGTCCCTCCCAACGTGGTCCACTTCTGTCCATGATCCTCTGTATCTGGGGGACTTCACGGTCCATTTCTGCCCCCAGGATGATGGTGTCCACGTTCCTGATAGTAAACATATTGAAGAGTTTAGTGTTTGTGTAATGAAGAGATTAGTAGTTGATGTTAATAGATATATACTTGCCTTTATGGGTATCTGTCGACTTGGTGGCAGTCGTCCATAGTCCCTTCCAACGTGGTCCACTTCTGTCCATGATCCTCTGTATCTGGGGGACTTCACGGTCCATTTCTGCCCCCAGGATGATGGTGTCCAGGGGCCTGAGAGTAAAAATAATGAAGAGATTAGTGTTTATGTAATGAAGAGATTAGAAGTTGATGTTAATAGATATATACTTGCCTTTATGGGTATCTGTCGACTTGGTGACAGTCGTCCATCGTCCCTCCCAACGTGGTCCACTTCTGTCCATGATCCTCTGTATCTGGGGGACTTCACGGTCCATTTCTGCCCCCAGGATGATGGTGTCCACGTTCCTGATAGTAGACATATTGATGAGTTTAGTGTTTGTGTAATGAAGAGATTAGTAGTTGATGTTAATAGATATATACTTGCCTTTATGGGTATCTGTCGATTTGGTGGCAGTCGTCCATGGACCCTCCCAACGTGGTACACTTCTGTCCATGCAGTGTCTTTTTGACAGTCGTCACTGCCTCTGGGGGACTTCATGGTCCATTTCTGCCCCCAGGATGATGGTGTCCAGGGGCCTGAGAGTAAAGATAATGAAGAGATTAGTGTTTGTGTAATCAACAGATTAGTAGATGATGTTAACAGATATATACTTGCCTTTATGGGTATCTGTCGACTTGGTGGCAGTCGTCCATCGTCCCTCCCAACGTGGTCCACTTCTGTCCATGATCCTCTGTATCTGGCTGACTTCACGGTCCATTTCTGCCCCCAGGATGATGGTGTCCAGGGTCCTGAGAGTAAAGATAATGAAGAGATTAGTGTTTGTGTACTCAACAGATTAGTAGATGATGTTAATAGATATATACTTGCCTTTATGGGTATCTGTCGACTTGGTGGAAGTCGTCCATCGTCCCTCCCAACGTGGTCCACTTCTGTCCATGATCCTCTGTATCTGGCTGACTTCACGGTCCATTTCTGCCCCCAGGATGATGGTGTCCACGTTCCTGATAGTAAACATATTGAAGAGTTTAGTGTTTGTGTAATGAAGAGATTAGTAGTTGATGTTAATAGTTATATACTTGCCTTTATGGGTATCTGTCGATTTGGTGGCAGTCGTCCATGGACCCTCCCAACGTGGTACACTTCTGTCCATGCAGTGTCTTCGTGACAGTCGTCACTGCATCTGAGGGACTTCATGGTCCATTTCTGCCCCCAGGATGATGGTGTCCAGGGTCCTGAGAGTAAAGATAATGAAGAGATTAGTGTTTGTGTAATCAACAGATTAGTAGATGATGTTAATAGATATATACTTGCCTTTATGGGTATCTGTCGACTTGCTGGTAGTCGTCCATCGTCCCTCCCAACGTGGTCCACTTCTGTCCATGATCCTCTGTATCTGGGGGACTTCACGGTCCATTTCTGCCCCCAGGATGATGGTGTCCAGGGTCCTGAGAGTAAAGATAATGAAGAGATTAGTGTTTGTGTAATCAACAGATTAGTAGATGATGTTAATAGATATATACTTGCCTTTATGGGTATCTGTCGACTTGGTGGCAGTCGTCCATCGTCCCTCCAAACGTGGTACACTTCTGTCCATGCAGTGTCTTCGTGACAGTCGTCACTGCCTCTGGGGGACTTCATGGTCCATTTCTGCCCCCAGGATGATGGTGTCCAGGGTCCTGAGAATAAAGATAATGAAGAGATTAGTGTTTGTGTAATGAAGAGATTAGTAGATGATGTTAATAGATATATACTTGCCTTTATGGGTATCTGTCGACTTGGTGGCAGTCGTCCATCGTCCCTCCCAACGTGGTCCACTTCTGTCCATGATCCTCTGTATCTGGGGGACTTCACGGTCCATTTCTGCCCCCAGGATGATGGTGTCCAGGGTCCTGAGAGTAAAGATTATGAAGAGATTAGTGTTTGTGTAATCAACAGATTAGTAGATGATGTTAATAGATATATACTTGCCTTTATGGGTATCTGTCGACTTGGTGGCAGTCGTCCATCGTCCCTCCCAACGTGGTCCACTTCTGTCCATTTTCCTGTGTATCTGGGGGACTTCACGGTCCATTTCTGCCCCCAGGATGATGGTGTCCACGTTCCTGATAGTAGACATTTTGATGAGTTTAGTGTTTGTGTAATGAAGAGATTAGTAGTTGATGTTAATAGATATATACTTGCCTTTATGGGTATCTGTCGATTTGGTGGCAGTCGTCCATGGACCCTCCCAACGTGGTACACTTCTGTCCATGCAGTGTCTTCGTGACAGTCGTCACTGCCTCTGGGGGACTTCATGGTCCATTTCTGCCCCCAGGATGATGGTGTCCAGGGTCCTGAGAGTAAAGATAATGAAGAGATTAGTGTTTGTGTAATCAACAGATTAGTAGATGATGTTAATAGATATATACTTGCCTTTATGGGTATCTGTCGACTTGGTGGCAGTCGTCCATCGTCCCTTCCAACGTGGTCCACTTCTGTCCATGATCCTCTGTATCTGGGGGACTTCACGGTCCATTTCTGCCCCCAGGATGATGGTGTCCAGGGGCCTGAGAGTAAAAATAATGAAGAGAATAGTGTTTTCGTAATCAACAGATTAGTAGATGATGTTAAAAGTTATATACTTGCCTTTATGGGTATCTGTCGATTTGGTGGCAGTCGTCCATGGACACTCCCAACGTGGTACACTTCTGTCCATGCAGTGTCTTCGTGACAGTCGTCACTGCCTCTGGGGGACTTCATGGTCCATTTCTGCCCACAGGATGATGGTGTCCAGGGTCCTGAGAGTAAAGATAATGAAGAGATTAGTGTTTGTGTAATCAACAGATTAGTAGATGATGTTAATAGATATATACTTGCCTTTATGGGTATCTGTCGACTTGGTGGCAGTCGTCCATCGTCCCTCCCAACGTGGTCCACTTCTGTCCATGATCCTCTGTATCTGGGGGACTTCACGGTCTATTTCTGCCCACAGGATGATGGTGTCCAGGGTCCTGAGAGTAAAGATAATGAAGAGATTAGTGTTTGTGTAATCAACAGATTAGTAGATGATGTTAATAGATATATACTTGCCTTTATGGGTATCTGTCGACTTGGTGGAAGTCGTCCATCGTCCCTCCCAACGTGGTCCACTTCTGTCCATGATCCTCTGTATCTGGGGGACTTCACGGTCCATTTCTGCCCCCAGGATGATGGTGTCCACGTTCCTGATAGTAAACATATTGAAGAGTTTAGTGTTTGTGTAATGAAGAGATTAGTAGTTGATGTTAATAGATATATACTTGCCTTTATGGGTATCTGTCGACTTGGTGGCAGTCGTCCATAGTCCCTTCCAACGTGGTCCACTTCTGTCCATGATCCTCTGTATCTGGGGGACTTCACGGTCCATTTCTGCCCCCAGGATGATGGTGTCCAGGGGCCTGAGAGTAAAAATAATGAAGAGATTAGTGTTTATGTAATGAAGAGATTAGAAGTTGATGTTAATAGATATATACTTGCCTTTATGGGTATCTGTCGACTTGGTGACAGTCGTCCATCGTCCCTCCCAACGTGGTCCACTTCTGTCCATGATCCTCTGTATCTGGGGGACTTCACGGTCCATTTCTGCCCCCAGGATGATGGTGTCCACGTTCCTGATAGTAGACATATTGATGAGTTTAGTGTTTGTGTAATGAAGAGATTAGTAGTTGATGTTAATAGATATATACTTGCCTTTATGGGTATCTGTCGATTTGGTGGCAGTCGTCCATGGACCCTCCCAACGTGGTACACTTCTGTCCATGCAGTGTCTTCGTGACAGTCGTCACTGCCTCTGGGGGACTTCATGGTCCATTTCTGCCCCCAGGATGATGGTGTCCAGGGTCCTGAGAGTAAAGATAATGAAGAGATTAGTGTTTGTGTAATCAACAGATTAGTAGATGATGTTAACAGATATATACTTGCCTTTATGGGTATCTGTCGACTTGGTGGCAGTCGTCCATCGTCCCTCCCAACGTGGTCCACTTCTGTCCATGATCCTCTGTATCTGGCTGACTTCACGGTCCATTTCTGCCCCCAGGATGATGGTGTCCAGGGTCCTGAGAGTAAAAATAATGAAGAGATTAGTGTTTGTGTAATCAACAGATTAGTAGATGATGTTAATAGATATATACTTGCCCTTATGGGTATCTGTCGACTTGGTGGAAGTCGTCCATCGTCCCTCCCAACGTGGTCCACTTCTGTCCATGATCCTCTGTATCTGGCTGACTTCACGGTCCATTTCTGCCCCCAGGATGATGGTGTCCACGTTCCTGATAGTAAACATATTGAAGAGTTTAGTGTTTGTGTAATGAAGAGATTAGTAGTTGATGTTAATAGTTATATACTTGCCTTTATGGGTATCTGTCGATTTGGTGGCAGTCGTCCATGGACCCTCCCAACGTGGTACACTTCTGTCCATGATCCTCTGTATCTGGGGGACTTCACGGACCATTTCTGCCCCCAGGATGATGGTGTCCAGGGTCCTGAGAGTAAAGATAATGAAGAGATTAGTGTTTGTGTAATCAACAGATTAGTAGATGATGTCAACAGATACATACTTGCCTTTATGGGTATCTGTCGACTTGGTGGCAGTCGTCCATCGTCCCTCCCAACGTGGTCCACTTCTGTCCATGATCCTCTGTATCTGGGGGACTTCACGGTCCATTTCTGCCCCCAGGATGATGGTGTCCAGGGTCCTGAGAGTAAAGATAATGAAGAGATTAGTGTTTGTGTAATCAACAGATTAGTAGATGATGTTAATAGTTATATACTTGCCTTTATGGGTATCTGTCGACTTGGTGGTAGTCGTCCATCGTCCCTCCCAACGTGGTCCACTTCTGTCCATGATCCTCTGTATCTGGGGGACTTCACGGTCCATTTCTGCCCCAAGGATGATGGTGTCCAGGGTCTTGAGAATAAAGATAATGAAGAGATTAGTGTTTGTGTAATCAACAGATTAGTAGATGATGTTAATAGATATATACTTGCCTTTATGGGTATCTGTCGACTTGGTGGCAGTCGTCCATCGTCCCTCCCAACGTGGTAAACTTCTGTCCATGCAGTGTCTTCGTGACAGTCGTCACTGCCTCTGGGGACTTCATGGTCCATTTCTGCCCCCAGGATGATGGTGTCCAGGGGCCTGAGAATAAAGATAATGAAGAGATTAGTGTTTGTGTAATCAACAGATTAGTAGATGATGTTAATAGATATATACTTGCCTTTATGGGTATCTGTCGACTTGGTGGCAGTCGTCCATCGTCCCTCCCAACGTGGTCCACTTCTGTCCATGATCCTCTGTATCTGGGGGACTTCACGGTCCATTTCTGCCCCCAGGATGATGGTGTCCAGGGGCCTGAGAGTAAAAATAATGAAGAGATTAGTGTTTGTGTAATCAACAGATTAGTAGATGATCTCAACAGTTACATACTTGCCTTTATGGGTATCTGTCGATTTGGTGGCAGTCGTCCATGGACCCTCCCAACGTGGTACACTTCTGTCCATGTAGTGTCTTCGTGACAGTCGTCACTGCCTCTGGGGGACTTCATGGTCCATTTCTGCCCCCAGGATGATGGTGTCAAGGGTCCTGAGAGTAAAGATAATGAAGAGATTAGTGTTTGTGTAATCAACAGATTAGTAGATGATGTTAATAGATATATATTTGCCTTTATGGGTATCTGTCGACTTGGTGGCAGTCGTCCATCGTCCCTCCCAACGTGGTCCACTTCTGTCCATGATCCTCTGTATCTGGGGGACTTCACGGTCCATTTCTGCCCCCAGGATGATGGTGTCCAGGGTCCTGAGAGTAAAGATAATGAAGAGATTAGTGTTTGTGTAATCAACAAATTAGTAGATGATGTCAACAGATATATACTTGCCTTTATGGGTATCTGTCGACTTGGTGGCAGTCGCCCATCGTCCCTCCCAACGTGGTCCACTTCTGTCCATGATCCTCTGTATCTGGGGGACTTCACCGTCCATTTCTGCCCCCAGGATGATGGTGTCCAGGGTGCTGAGAGTAAAGATAATGAAGAGATTAGTGTTTGTGTAATCAACAGATTACTAGATGATGTTAACAGTTATATACTTGCCTTTATGGGTATCTGTCGACTTGGTGGCATTCGCCCATCGTCCCTCCCAACGTGGTCCACTTCTGTCCATGATCCTCTGTATCTGGGGGACTTCACGGCCCATTTCTGCCCCCAGGATGATGGTGTCCAGGGTCCTGAGAGTAAAGATAATGAAGAGATTAGTGTTTGTGTAATCAACAGATTAGTAGATGATGTTAATAGATATATACTTGCCTTTATGGGTATCTGTCGACTTGGTGGCAGTCGTCCATCGTCCCTTCCAACGTGGTCCACTTCTGTCCATGATCCTCTGTATCTTGGGGACTTCACGGTCCATTTCTGCCCCAGGGATGATGGTGTCCACGTTCCTGATAGTAAACATATTGAAGAGTTTAGTGTTTGTGTAATGAAGAGATTAGTAGTTGATGTTAATAGATATATACTTGCCTTTGTAGGTATATGTCGACTTGGTGGCAGTCGCCCATCGTCCCTCCCAACGTGGTCCACTTCTGTCCATGATCCTCTGTATCTGGGGGACTTCACGGCCCATTTCTGCCCCCAGGATGATGGTGTCCAGGGTCCTGAGAGTAAAGATAATGAAGAGATTAGTGTTTGTGTAATCAACAGATTAGTAGATGATGTCAACAGATACATACTTGCCTTTATGGGTATCTGTCGACTTGGTGGCAGTCGTCCATCGTCCCTCCCAACGTGGTCCACTTCTGTCCATGATCCTCTGTATCTGGGGGACTTCACGGTCCATTTCTGCCCCCAGGATGATGGTGTCCAGGGTCCTGAGAGTAAAGATAATGAAGAGATTAGTGTTTGTGTAATCAACAGATTAGTAGATGATGTTAATAGTTATATACTTGCCTTTATGGGTATCTGTCGACTTGGTGGTAGTCGTCCATCGTCCCTCCCAACGTGGTCCACTTCTGTCCATGATCCTCTGTATCTGGGGGACTTCACGGTCCATTTCTGCCCCAAGGATGATGGTGTCCAGGGTCTTGAGAATAAAAGATAATGAAGAGATTAGTGTTTGTGTAATCAACAGATTAGTAGATGATGTTAATAGATATATACTTGCCTTTATGGGTATCTGTCGACTTGGTGGCAGTCGTCCATCGTCCCTCCCAACGTGGTACACTTCTGTCCATGCAGTGTCTTCGTGACAGTCGTCACTGCCTCTGGGGACTTCATGGTCCATTTCTGCCCGCAGGATGATGGTGTCCAGGGTCCTGAGAATAAAGATAATGAAGAGATTAGTGTTTGTGTAATCAACAGATTAGTAGATGATGTTAATAGATATATACTTGCCTTTATGGGTATCTGTCGACTTGGTGGCAGTCGTCCATCGTCCCTCCCAACGTGGTCCACTTCTGTCCATGATCCTCTGTATCTGGGGGACTTCACCGTCCATTTCTGCCCCCAGGATGATGGTGTCCAGGGTCCTGAGAGTAAAGATAATGAAGAGATTAGTGTTTGTGTAATCAACAGATTAGTAGATGATGTTAATAGATATATACTTGCCTTTATGGGTATCTGTCGACTTGGTGGAAGTCGTCCATCGTCCCTCCCAACGTGGTCCACTTCTGTCCATGATCCTCTGTATCTGGGGGACTTCACGGTCCATTTCTGCCCCCAGGATGATGGTGTCCAGGGGCCTGAGAGTAAAAATAATGAAGAGATTAGTGTTTGTGTAATCAACAGATTAGTAGATGATCTTAACAGTTACATACTTGCCTTTATGGGTATCTGTCGATTTGGTGGCAGTCGTCCATGGACCCTCCCAAAGTGGTACACTTCTGTCCATGTAGTGTCTTCGTGACAGTCGTCACTGCCTCTGGGGGACTTCATGGTCCATTTCTGCCCCCAGGATGATGGTGTCAAGGGTCCTGAGAGTAAAGATAATGAAGAGATTAGTGTTTGTGTAATCAACAGATTAGTAGATGATGTTAATAGATATATATTTGCCTTTATGGGTATCTGTCGACTTGGTGGCAGTCGCCCATCGTCCCTCCCAACGTGGTCCACTTCTGTCCATGATCCTCTGTATCTGGGGGACTTCACCGTCCATTTCTGCCCCCAGGATGATGGTGTCCAGGGTGCTGAGAGTAAAGATAATGAAGAGATTAGTGTTTGTGTAATCAACAGATTACTAGATGATGTTAACAGATGTATACTTGCCTTTATGGGTATCTGTCGACTTGGTGGCATTCGCCCATCGTCCCTCCCAACGTGGTCCACTTCTGTCCATGATCCTCTGTATCTGGGGGACTTCACGGCCCATTTCTGCCCCCAGGATGATGGTGTCCAGGGTCCTGAGAGTAAAGATAATGAAGAGATTAGTGTTTGTGTAATCAACAGATTAGTAGATGATGTTAATAGATATATACTTGCCTTTATGGGTATCTGTCGACTTGGTGGCAGTCGCCCATCGTCCCTCCCAACGTGGTCCACTTCTGTCCATGATCCTCTGTATCTTGGGGACTTCACGGTCCATTTCTGCACCAGGGATGATGGTGTCCACGTTCCTGATAGTAAACATATTGAAGAGTTTAGTGTTTGTGTAATGAAGAGATTAGTAGTTGATGTTAATAGATATATACTTGCCTTTGTAGGTATATGTCGACTTGGTGGCAGTCGCCCATCGTCCCTCCCAACGTGGTCCACTTCTGTCCATGATCCTCTGTATCTGGGGGACTTCACGGCCCATTTCTGCCCCCAGGATGATGGTGTCCAGGGTGCTGAGAGTAAAGATAATGAAGAGATTAGTGTTTGTGTAATCAACAGATTAGTAGTTGATGTTAACAGATACATACTTGCCTTTATGGGTATCTGTCGACTTGGTGGCAGTCGTCCATCGTCCCTCCCAACGTGGTCCACTTCTGTCCATGATCCTCTGTATCTGGCTGACTTCACGGTCCATTTCTGCCCCCAGGATGATGGTGTCCAGGGTCCTGAGAGTAAAGATAATGAAGAGATTAGTGTTTGTGTAATCAACAGATTAGTAGATGATGTTAATAGATATATACTTGCCTTTATGGGTATCTGTCGACTTGGTGGAAGTCGTCCATCGTCCCTCCCAACGTGGTCCACTTCTGTCCATGATCCTCTGTATCTGGGGGACTTCACGGTCCATTTCTGCCCCCAGGATGATGGTGTCCACGTTCCTGATAGTAGACATATTGATGAGTTTAGTGTTTGTGTAATGAAGAGATTAGTAGTTGATGTTAATAGATATATACTTGCCTTTATGGGTATCTGTCGACTTGGTGGCAATCGCCCATCGTCCCTCCCAACGTGGTCCACTTCTGTCCATGATCCTCTGTATCTGGGGGACTTCACGGTCCATTTCTGCCCCCAGGATGATGGTGTCCACGTTCCTGATAGTAGACATATTGATGAGTTTAGTGTTTGTGTAATGAAGAGATTAGTAGTTGATGTTAATAGGTATATACTTGCCTTTATGGGTATCTGTCGACTTGGTGGCAGTCGCCCATCGTCCCTTCCAACGTGGTCCACTTCTGTCCATGATCCTCTGTATCTGGGGGACTTCATGGTCCATTTCTGCCCCCAGGATGATGGTGTCCAGGGTCCTGAGAGTAAAGATAATGAAGAGATTAGTGTTTGTGTAATCAACAAATTAGTAGATGATGTCAACAGATATATACTTGCCTTTATGGGTATCTGTCGACTTGGTGGCAGTCGCCCATCGTCCCTCCCAACGTGGTCCACTTCTGTCCATGATCCTCTGTATCTGGGGGACTTCACCGTCCATTTCTGCCCCCAGGATGATGGTGTCCAGGGTGCTGAGAGTAAAGATAATGAAGAGATTAGTGTTTGTGTAATCAACAGATTACTAGATGATGTTAACAGATATATACTTGCCTTTATGGGTATCTGTCGACTTGGTGGCATTCGCCCATCGTCCCTCCCAACGTGGTCCACTTCTGTCCATGATCCTCTGTATCTGGGGGACTTCACGGCCCATTTCTGCCCCCAGGATGATGGTGTCCAGGGTCCTGAGAGTAAAGATAATGAAGAGATTAGTGTTTGTGTAATCAACAGATTAGTAGATGATGTTAATAGATATATACTTGCCTTTATGGGTATCTGTCGACTTGGTGGCAGTCGTCCATCGTCCCTTCCAACGTGGTCCACTTCTGTCCATGATCCTCTGTATCTTGGGGACTTCACGGTCCATTTCTGCCCCAGGGATGATGGTGTCCACGTTCCTGATAGTAAACATATTGAAGAGTTTAGTGTTTGTGTAATGAAGAGATTAGTAGTTGATGTTAATAGATATATACTTGCCTTTGTAGGTATATGTCGACTTGGTGGCAGTCGCCCATCGTCCCTCCCAACGTGGTCCACTTCTGTCCATGATCCTCTGTATCTGGGGGACTTCACGGCCCATTTCTGCCCCCAGGATGATGGTGTCCAGGGTCCTGAGAGTAAAGATAATGAAGAGATTAGTGTTTGTGTAATCAACAGATTAGTAGATGATGTCAACAGATACATACTTGCCTTTATGGGTATCTGTCGACTTGGTGGCAGTCGTCCATCGTCCCTCCCAACGTGGTCCACTTCTGTCCATGATCCTCTGTATCTGGGGGACTTCACGGTCCATTTCTGCCCCCAGGATGATGGTGTCCAGGGTCCTGAGAGTAAAGATAATGAAGAGATTAGTGTTTGTGTAATCAACAGATTAGTAGATGATGTTAATAGTTATATACTTGCCTTTATGGGTATCTGTCGACTTGGTGGCAGTCGTCCATCGTCCCTCCCAACGTGGTCCACTTCTGTCCATGATCCTCTGTATCTGGGGGACTTCACGGTCCATTTCTGCCCCAAGGATGATGGTGTCCAGGGTCTTGAGAATAAAGATAATGAAGAGATTAGTGTTTGTGTAATCAACAGATTAGTAGATGATGTTAATAGATATATACTTGCCTTTATGGGTATCTGTCGACTTGGTGGCAGTCGTCCATCGTCCCTCCCAACGTGGTACACTTCTGTCCATGCAGTGTCTTCGTGACAGTCGTCACTGCCTCTGGGGACTTCATGGTCCATTTCTGCCCCCAGGATGATGGTGTCCAGGGTCCTGAGAATAAAGATAATGAAGAGATTAGTGTTTGTGTAATCAACAGATTAGTAGATGATGTTAATAGATATATACTTGCCTTTATGGGTATCTGTCGACTTGGTGGCAGTCGTCCATCGTCCCTCCCAACGTGGTCCACTTCTGTCCATGATCCTCTGTATCTGGGGGACTTCACCGTCCATTTCTGCCCCCAGGATGATGGTGTCCAGGGTCCTGAGAGTAAAGATAATGAAGAGATTAGTGTTTGTGTAATCAACAGATTAGTAGATGATGTTAATAGATATATACTTGCCTTTATGGGTATCTGTCGACTTGGTGGAAGTCGTCCATCGTCCCTCCCAACGTGGTCCACTTCTGTCCATGATCCTCTGTATCTGGGGGACTTCACGGTCCATTTCTGCCCCCAGGATGATGGTGTCCAGGGGCCTGAGAGTAAAAATAATGAAGAGATTAGTGTTTGTGTAATCAACAGATTAGTAGATGATCTTAACAGTTACATACTTGCCTTTATGGGTATCTGTCGATTTGGTGGCAGTCGTCCATGGACCCTCCCAACGTGGTACACTTCTGTCCATGTAGTGTCTTCGTGACAGTCGTCACTGCCTCTGGGGGACTTCATGGTCCATTTCTGCCCCCAGGATGATGGTGTCAAGGGTCCTGAGAGTAAAGATAATGAAGAGATTAGTGTTTGTGTAATCAACAGATTAGTAGATGATGTTAATAGATATATATTTGCCTTTATGGGTATCTGTCGACTTGGTGGCAGTCGCCCATCGTCCCTCCCAACGTGGTCCACTTCTGTCCATGATCCTCTGTATCTGGGGGACTTCACCGTCCATTTCTGCCCCCAGGATGATGGTGTCCAGGGTGCTGAGAGTAAAGATAATGAAGAGATTAGTGTTTGTGTAATCAACAGATTACTAGATGATGTTAACAGATATATACTTGCCTTTATGGGTATCTGTCGACTTGGTGGCATTCGCCCATCGTCCCTCCCAACGTGGTCCACTTCTGTCCATGATCCTCTGTATCTGGGGGACTTCACGGCCCATTTCTGCCCCCAGGATGATGGTGTCCAGGGTCCTGAGAGTAAAGATAATGAAGAGATTAGTGTTTGTGTAATCAACAGATTAGTAGATGATGTTAATAGATATATACTTGCCTTTATGGGTATCTGTCGACTTGGTGGCAGTCGTCCATCGTCCCTCCCAACGTGGTCCACTTCTGTCCATGATCCTCTGTATCTTGGGGACTTCACGGTCCATTTCTGCACCAGGGATGATGGTGTCCACGTTCCTGATAGTAAACATATTGAAGAGTTTAGTGTTTGTGTAATGAAGAGATTAGTAGTTGATGTTAATAGATATGTACTTGCCTTTGTAGGTATATGTCGACTTGGTGGCAGTCGCCCATCGTCCCTCCCAACGTGGTCCACTTCTGTCCATGATCCTCTGTATCTGGGGGACTTCACGGCCCATTTCTGCCCCCAGGATGATGGTGTCCAGGGTCCTGAGAGTAAAGATAATGAAGAGATTAGTGTTTGTGTAATCAACAGATTAGTAGTTGATGTTAACAGATACATACTTGCCTTTATGGGTATCTGTCGACTTGGTGGCAGTCGTCCATCGTCCCTCCCAACGTGGTCCACTTCTGTCCATGATCCTCTGTATCTGGCTGACTTCACGGTCCATTTCTGCCCCCAGGATGATGGTGTCCAGGGTCCTGAGAGTAAAGATAATGAAGAGATTAGTGTTTGTGTAATCAACAGATTAGTAGATGATGTTAATAGATATATACTTGCCTTTATGGGTATCTGTCGACTTGGTGGAAGTCGTCCATCGTCCCTCCCAACGTGGTCCACTTCTGTCCATGATCCTCTGTATCTGGGGGACTTCACGGTCCATTTCTGCCCCGAGGATGATGGTGTCCACGTTCCTGATAGTAGACATATTGATGAGTTTAGTGTTTGTGTAATGAAGAGATTAGTAGTTGATGTTAATAGATATATACTTGCCTTTATCGGTATCTGTCGACTTGGTGGCAATCGCCCATCGTCCCTCCCAACGTGGTCCACTTCTGTCCATGATCCTCTGTATCTGGGGGACTTCACGGTCCATTTCTGCCCCCAGGATGATGGTGTCCACGTTCCTGATAGTAGACATATTGATGAGTTTAGTGTTTGTGTAATGAAGAGATTAGTAGTTGATGTTAATAGGTATATACTTGCCTTTATGGGTATCTGTCGACTTGGTGGCAGTCGCCCATCGTCCCTTCCAACGTGGTCCACTTCTGTCCATGATCCTCTGTATCTGGGGGACTTCACCGTCCATTTCTGCCCCCAGGATGATGGTGTCCACGTTCCTAATAGTAAACATATTGAAGAGTTTAGTGTGTGTGTAATGAAGAGATTAGCAGTTGATGTTAATAGACATATGCTTGCCTTCATGGGTATCTGTCTACTTGGTGGCATTCGCCCATCGTCCCTCCCAACGTGGTCCACTTCTGTCCATGATCCTCTGTATCTGGGGGACTTCACGGTCCATTTCTGCCCCCAGGATGATGGTGTCCACGTTCCTAATAGTAAACATATTGAAGAGTTTAGTGTTTGTGTAATGAAGAGATTAGTAGTTGATGTTAATAGATATATACTTGCCTTTGTGGGTATATGTCGACTTGGTGGCAGTCGTCCATCGTCCCTCCCAACGTGGTCCACTTCTGTCCATGATCCTCTGTATCTGGGGGACTTCACGGCCCATTTCTGCCCCCAGGATGATGGTGTCCAGGGTCCTGAGAGTAAAGATAATGAAGAGATTAGTGTTTGTGTAATCAACAGATTAGTAGATGATGTTAATAGATATATACTTGCCTTTATGGGTATCTGTCGACTTGGTGGCAGTCGTCCATCGTCCCTCCCAACGTGGTCCACTTCTGTCCATGATCCTCTGTATCTGGGGGACTTCACGGTCCATTTCTGCCCCCAGGATGATGGTGTCCACGTTCCTAATAGTAAACATATTGAAGAGTTTAGTGTTTGTGTAATGAAGAGATTAGTAGTTGATGTTAATAGATATATACTTGCCTTTGTGGGTATATGTCGACTTGGTGGCAGTCGTCCATCGTCCCTCCCAACGTGGTCCACTTCTGTCCATGATCCTCTGTATCTGGGGGACTTCACGGCCCATTTCTGCCCCCAGGATGATGGTGTCCAGGGTCCTGAGAGTAAAGATAATGAAGAGATTAGTGTTTGTGTAATCAACAGATTAGTAGATGATGTTAATAGATATATACTTGCCTTTATGGGTATCTGTCGACTTGGTGGCAGTCGTCCATCGTCCCTCCCAACGTGGTCCACTTCTGTCCATGATCCTCTGTATCTGGGGGACTTCACGGTCCATTTCTGCCCCCAGGATGATGGTGTCCAGGGGCCTGAGAGTAAAAATAATGAAGAGATTAGTGTTTGTGTAATCAACAGATTAGTAGATGATGTTAACAGATATATACTTGCCTTTATGGGTATCTGTCGACTTGGTGGCAGTCGCCCATCGTCCCTCCCAACGTGGTCCACTTCTGTCCATGATCCTCTGTATCTTGGGGACTTCACGGTCCATTTCTGCCCCAGGGATGATGGTGTCCACGTTCCTGATAGTAAACATATTGAAGAGTTTAGTGTTTGTGTAATGAAGAGATTAGTAGTTGATGTTAATAGATATATACTTGCCTTTGTGGGTATATGTCGACTTGGTGGCAGTCGTCCATCGTCCCTCCCAACGTGGTCCACTTCTGTCCATGATCCTCTGTATCTGGGGGACTTCACGGCCCATTTCTGCCCCCAGGATGATGGTGTCCAGGGTCCTGAGAGTAAAGATAATGAAGAGATTAGTGTTTGTGTAATCAACAGATTAGTAGATGATGTTAATAGATATATACTTGCCTTTATGGGTATATGTCGACTTGGTGGCAGTCGTCCATCGTCCCTCCCAACGTGGTCCACTTCTGTCCATGATCCTCTGTATCTGGGGGACTTCACGGTCCATTTCTGCCCCCAGGATGATGGTGTCCAGGGTCCTGAGAGTAAAGATAATGAAGAGATTAGTGTTTGTGTAATCAACAGATTAGTAGATGATGTTAATAGATATATACTTGCCTTTATGGGTATCTGTCGACTTGGTGGCAGTCGCCCATCGTCCCTCCCAACGTGGTCCACTTCTGTCCATGATCCTCTGTATCTTGGGGACTTCACGGTCCATTTCTGCACCAGGGATGATGGTGTCCACGTTCCTGATAGTAAACATATTGAAGAGTTTAGTGTTTGTGTAATGAAGAGATTAGTAGTTGATGTTAATAGACATATACTTGCCTTTGTGGGTATATGTCGACTTGGTGGCAGTCGTCCATCGTCCCTCCCAACGTGGTCCACTTCTGTCCATGATCCTCTGTATCTGGGGGACTTCACGGCCCATTTCTGCCCCCAGGATGATGGTGTCCAGGGTCCTGAGAGTAAAGATAATGAAGAGATTAGTGTTTGTGTAATCAACAGATTAGTAGATGATGTTAATAGATATATACTTGCCTTTATGGGTATCTGTCGACTTGGTGGCAGTCGTCCATCGTCCCTCCCAACGTGGTCCACTTCTGTCCATGATCCTCTGTATCTGGGGGACTTCACGGTCCATTTCTGCCCCCAGGATGATGGTGTCCAGGGGCCTGAGAGTAAAAATAATGAAGAGATTAGTGTTTGTGTAATCAACAGATTAGTAGATGATGTTAACAGATATATACTTGCCTTTATGGGTATCTGTCGACTTGGTGGCAGTCGCCCATCGTCCCTCCCAACGTGGTCCACTTCTGTCCATGATCCTCTGTATCTTGGGGACTTCACGGTCCATTTCTGCCCCAGGGATGATGGTGTCCACGTTCCTGATAGTAAACATATTGAAGAGTTTAGTGTTTGTGTAATGAAGAGATTAGTAGTTGATGTTAATAGATATATACTTGCCTTTGTGGGTATATGTCGACTTGGTGGCAGTCGTCCATCGTCCCTCCCAACGTGGTCCACTTCTGTCCATGATCCTCTGTATCTGGGGGACTTCACGGCCCATTTCTGCCCCCAGGATGATGGTGTCCAGGGTCCTGAGAGTAAAGATAATGAAGAGATTAGTGTTTGTGTAATCAACAGATTAGTAGATGATGTTAATAGATATATACTTGCCTTTATGGGTATATGTCGACTTGGTGGCAGTCGTCCATCGTCCCTCCCAACGTGGTCCACTTCTGTCCATGATCCTCTGTATCTGGGGGACTTCACGGTCCATTTCTGCCCCCAGGATGATGGTGTCCAGGGTCCTGAGAGTAAAGATAATGAAGAGATTAGTGTTTGTGTAATCAACAGATTAGTAGATGATGTTAATAGATATATACTTGCCTTTATGGGTATATGTCGACTTGGTGGCAGTCGTCCATCGTCCCTCCCAACGTGGTCCACTTCTGTCCATGATCCTCTGTATCTTGGGGACTTCACGGTCCATTTCTGCCCCAGGGATGATGGTGTCCACGTTCCTGATAGTAAACATATTGAAGAGTTTAGTGTTTGTGTAATGAAGAGATTAGTAGTTGATGTTAATAGATATATACTTGCCTTTGTAGGTATATGTCGACATGGTGGCAGTCGCCCATCGTCCCTCCCAACGTGGTCCACTTCTGTCCATGATCCTCTGTATCTGGGGGACTTCACGGCCCATTTCTGCCCACAGGATGATGGTGTCCAGGGTCCTGAGAGTAAAGATAATGAAGAGATTAGTGTTTGTGTAATCAACAGATTAGTAGATGATGTTAACAGATACATACTTGCCTTTATGGGTATCTGTCGACTTGGTGGCAGTCGTCCATCGTCCCTCCCAACGTGGTCCACTTCTGTCCATGATCCTCTGTATCTGGCTGACTTCACGGTCCATTTCTGCCCCCAGGATGATGGTGTCCAGGGTCCTGAGAGTAAAGATAATGAAGAGATTAGTGTTTGTGTAATCAACAGATTAGTAGATGATGTTAATAGATATATACTTGCCTTTATGGGTATCTGTCGACTTGGTGGCAGTCGTCCATCGTCCCTCCCAACGTGGTCCACTTCTGTCCATGATCCTCTGTATCTTGGGGACTTCACGGTCCATTTCTGCCCCAGGGATGATGGTGTCCACGTTCCTGATAGTAAACATATTGAAGAGTTTAGTGTTTGTGTAATGAAGAGATTAGTAGTTGATGTTAATAGATATATACTTGCCTTTGTAGGTATATGTCGACTTGGTGGCAGTCGCCCATCGTCCCTCCCAACGTGGTCCACTTCTGTCCATGATCCTCTGTATCTGGGGGACTTCACGGCCCATTTCTGCCCCCAGGATGATGGTGTCCAGGGTCCTGAGAGTAAAGATAATGAAGAGATTAGTGTTTGTGTAATCAACAGATTAGTAGATGATGTTAACAGATACATACTTGCCTTTATGGGTATCTGTCGACTTGGTGGCAGTCGTCCATCGTCCCTCCCAACGTGGTCCACTTCTGTCCATGATCCTCTGTATCTGGGGGACTTCACGGTCCATTTCTGCCCCCAGGATGATGGTGTCCAGGGTGCTGAGAGTAAAGATAATGAAGAGATTAGTGTTTGTGTAATCAACAGATTACTAGATGATGTTAACAGATATATACTTGCCTTTATGGGTATCTGTCGACTTGGTGGCAGTCGCCCATCGTCCCTCCCAACGTGGTCCACTTCTGTCCATGATCCTCTGTATCTGGGGGACTTCACGGCCCATTTCTGCCCCCAGGATGATGGTGTCCAGGGTCCTGAGAGTAAAGATAATGAAGAGATTAGTGTTTGTGTAATCAACAGATTAGTAGATGATGTTAATAGATATATACTTGCCTTTATGGGTATCTGTCGACTTGGTGGCAGTCGTCCATCGTCCCTCCCAACGTGGTCCACTTCTGTCCATGATCCTCTGTATCTTGGGGACTTCACGGTCCATTTCTGCCCCAGGGATGATGGTGTCCACGTTCCTGATAGTAAACATATTGAAGAGTTTAGTGTTTGTGTAATGAAGAGATTAGTAGTTGATGTTAATAGATATGTACTTGCCTTTGTAGGTATATGTCGACTTGGTGGCAGTCGCCCATCGTCCCTCCCAACGTGGTCCACTTCTGTCCATGATCCTCTGTATCTGGGGGACTTCACGGCCCATTTCTGCCCCCAGGATGATGGTGTCCAGGGTCCTGAGAGTAAAGATAATGAAGAGATTAGTGTTTGTGTAATCAACAGATTAGTAGATGATGTTAACAGATACATACTTGCCTTTATGGGTATCTGTCGACTTGGTGGCAGTCGTCCATCGTCCCTCCCAACGTGGTCCACTTCTGTCCATGATCCTCTGTATCTGGCTGACTTCACGGTCCATTTCTGCCCCCAGGATGATGGTGTCCAGGGTCCTGAGAGTAAAGATAATGAAGAGATTAGTGTTTGTGTAATCAACAGATTAGTAGATGATGTTAATAGATATATACTTGCCTTTATGGGTATCTGTCGACTTGGTGGAAGTCGTCCATCGTCCCTCCCAACGTGGTCCACTTCTGTCCATGATCCTCTGTATCTGGGGGACTTCACGGTCCATTTCTGCCCCGAGGATGATGGTGTCCACGTTCCTGATAGTAGACATATTGATGAGTTTAGTGTTTGTGTAATGAAGAGATTAGTAGTTGATGTTAATAGATATATACTTGCCTTTATGGGTATCTGTCGACTTGGTGGCAATCGCCCATCGTCCCTCCCAACGTGGTCCACTTCTGTCCATGATCCTCTGTATCTGGGGGACTTCACGGTCCATTTCTGCCCCCAGGATGATGGTGTCCACGTTCCTGATAGTAGACATATTGATGAGTTTACTGTTTGTGTAATGAAGAGATTAGTAGTTGATGTTAATAGGTATATACTTGCCTTTATGGGTATCTGTCGACTTGGTGGCAGTCGCCCATCGTCCCTTCCAACGTGGTCCACTTCTGTCCATGATCCTCTGTATCTGGGGGACTTCACGGTCCATTTCTGCCCCCAGGATGATGGTGTCCACGTTCCTAATAGTAAACATATTGAAGAGTTTAGTGTGTGTGTAATGAAGAGATTAGTAGTTGATGTTAATAGACATATGCTTGCCTTTATGGGTATCTGTCTACTTGGTGGCAGTCGCCCATCGTCCCTCCCAACGTGGTCCACTTCTGTCCATGATCCTCTGTATCTGGGGGACTTCACGGTCCATTTCTGCCCCCAGGATGATGGTGTCCAGGGGCCTGAGAGTAAAAATAATGAAGAGATTAGTGTTTGTGTAATCAACAGATTAGTAGATGATGTTAACAGATATATACTTGCCTTTATGGGTATCTGTCTACTTGGTGGCAGTCGCCCATCGTCCCTCCCAACGTGGTCCACTTCTGTCCATGATCCTCTGTATCTTGGGGACTTCACGGTCCATTTCTGCCCCAGGGATGATGGTGTCCACGTTCCTGATAGTAAACATATTGAAGAGTTTAGTGTTTGTGTAATGAAGAGATTAGTAGTTGATGTTAATAGACATATACTTGCCTTTATGGGTATCTGTCTACTTGGTGGCAGTCGCCCATCGTCCCTCCCAACGTGGTCCACTTCTGTCCATGATCCTCTGTATCTTGGGGACTTCACGGTCCATTTCTGCCCCAGGGATGATGGTGTCCACGTTCCTGATAGTAAACATATTGAAGAGTTTAGTGTTTGTGTAATGAAGAGATTAGTAGTTGATGTTAATAGATATATACTAGCCTTTGTGGGTATCTGTCGATTTGGTGGCAGTCGCCCATCGTCCCTCCCAACGTGGTCCACTTCTGTCCATGATCCTTTGTATCTGGGGGACTTCACGGCCCATTTCTGCCCCCAGGATGATGGTGTCCAGGGTCCTGAGAGTAAAGATAATGAAGAGATTAGTGTTTGTGTAATCAACAGATTAGTAGATGATGTTAACAGATACATACTTGCCTTTATGGGTATCTGTCGACTTGGTGGCAGTCGTCCATCGTCCCTCCCAACGTGGTCCACTTCTGTCCATGATCCTCTGTATCTTGGGGACTTCACGGTCCATTTCTGCCCCCAGGATGATGGTGTCCACGTTCCTGATAGTAAACATATTGAAGAGTTTAGTGTTTGTGTAATGAAGAGATTAGTAGTTGATGTTAATAGATATATACTTGCCTTTATGGGTATCTGTCGACTTGGTGGCAGTCGCCCATCGTCCCTCCCAACGTGGTCCACCTCTGTCCATGATCCTCTGTGTCTTTGGGACTTCACGGTCCATTTCTGCCCCAGGGATGATGGTGTCCACGTTCCTGATAGTAAACATATTGAAGAGTTTAGTGTTTGTGTAATGAAGAGATTAGTAGTTGATGTTAATAGATATATACTTGTCTTTGTAGGTATATGTCGACTTGGTGGCAGTCGCCCATCGTCCCTCCCAACGTGGTCCACTTCTGTCCATGATCCTCTGTATCTGGGGGACTTCACGGCCCATTTCTGCCCCCAGGATGATGGTGTCCAGGGTCCTGAGAGTAAAGATAATGAAGAGATTAGTGTTTGTGTAATCAACAGATTAGTAGATGATGTTAATAGATATATACTTGCCTTTATGGGTATCTGTCGACTTGGTGGCAGTCGTCCATCGTCCCTCCCAACGTGGTCCACTTCTGTCCATGATCCTCTGTATCTGGCTGACTTCACGGTCCATTTCTGCCCCCAGGATGATGGTGTCCAGGGTCCTGAGAGTAAAGATAATGAAGAGATTAGTGTTTGTGTAATCAACAGATTAGTAGATGATGTCAACAGATATATACTTGCCTTTATGGGTATCTGTCTACTTGGTGGCAGTCGCCCATCGTCCCTCCCAACGTGGTCCACTTCTGTCCATGATCCTCGGTATCTTGGGGACTTCACGGTCCATTTCTGCCCCAGGGATGATGGTGTCCACGTTCCTGATAGTAAACATATTGAAGAGTTTAGTGTTTGTGTAATGAAGAGATTAGTAGTTGATGTTAATAGATATATACTTGCCTTTGTGGGTATATGTCGACTTGGTGGCAGTCGCCCATCGTCCCTCCCAACGTGGTCCACTTCTGTCCATGATCCTTTGTATCTGGGGGACTTCACGGCCCATTTCTGCCCCCAGGATGATGGTGTCCAGGGTCCTGAGAGTAAAGATAATGAAGAGATTAGTGTTTGTGTAATCAACAGATTAGTAGATGATGTTAACAGATACATACTTGCCTTTATGGGTATCTGTCGACTTGGTGGCAGTCGTCCATCGTCCCTCCCAACGTGGTCCACTTCTGTCCATGATCCTCTGTATCTGGCTGACTTCACGGTCCATTTCTGCCCCCAGGATGATGGTGTCCAGGGTCCTGAGAGTAAAGATAATGAAGAGATTAGTGTTTCTGTAATCAACAGATTAGTAGATGATGTTAATAGATATATACTTGCCTTTATGGGTATCTGTCGACTTGGTGGCAGTCGTCCATCGTCCCTCCCAACGTGGTCCACCTCTGTCCATGATCCTCTGTATCTTTGGGACTTCACGGTCCATTTCTGCCCCAGGGATGATGGTGTCCACGTTCCTGATAGTAAACATATTGAAGAGTTTAGTGTTTGTGTAATGAAGAGATTAGTAGTTGATGTTAATAGATATATACTTGCCTTTGTAGGTATATGTCGACTTGGTGGCAGTCGCCCATCGTCCCTCCCAACGTGGTCCACTTCTGTCCATGATCCTCTGTATCTGGGGGACTTCACGGCCCATTTCTGCCCCCAGGATGATGGTGTCCAGGGTCCTGAGAGTAAAGATAATGAAGAGATTAGTGTTTGTGTAATCAACAGATTAGTAGATGATGTTAATAGATATATACTTGCCTTTATGGGTATCTGTCGACTTGGTGGCAGTCGTCCATCGTCCCTCCCAACGTGGTCCACTTCTGTCCATGATCCTCTGTATCTAGGGGACTTCACGGTCCATTTCTGCCCCCAGGATGATGGTGTCCACGTTCCTGATAGTAAACATATTGATGAGTTTAGTGTTTGTGTAATGAAGAGATTAGTAGTTGATGTTAATAGACATATACTTGCCTTTATGGGTATCTGTCGACTTGGTGGCAGTCGCCCATCGTCCCTCCCAACGTGGTCCACTTCTGTCCATGATCCTCGGTATCTTGGGGACTTCACGGTCCATTTCTGCCCCAGGGATGATGGTGTCCACGTTCCTGATAGTAAACATATTGAAGAGTTTAGTGTTTGTGTAATGAAGAGATTAGTAGTTGATGTTAATAGATATATACTTGCCTTTGTGGGTATATGTCGACTTGGTGGCAGTCGCCCATCGTCCCTCCCAACGTGGTCCACTTCTGTCCATGATCCTTTGTATCTGGGGGACTTCACGGCCCATTTCTGCCCCCAGGATGATGGTGTCCATGGTCCTGAGAGTAAAGATAATGAAGAGATTAGTGTTTGTGTAATCAACAGATTAGTAGATGATGTTAACAGATACATACTTGCCTTTATGGGTATCTGTCGACTTGGTGGCAGTCGTCCATCGTCCCTCCCAACGTGGTCCACTTCTGTCCATGATCCTCTGTATCTGGCTGACTTCACGGTCCATTTCTGCCCCCAGGATGATGGTGTCCAGGGTCCTGAGAGTAAAGATAATGAAGAGATTAGTGTTTGTGTAATCAACAGATTAGTAGATGATGTTAATAGATATATACTTGCCTTTATGGGTATCTGTCGACTTGGTGGCAGTCGTCCATCGTCCCTCCCAACGTGGTCCACCTCTGTCCATGATCCTCTGTATCTTTGGGACTTCACGGTCCATTTCTGCCCCAGGGATGATGGTGTCCACGTTCCTGATAGTAAACATATTGAAGAGTTTAGTGTTTGTGTAATGAAGAGATTAGTAGTTGATGTTAATAGATATATACTTGCCTTTGTAGGTATATGTCGACTTGGTGGCAGTCGCCCATCGTCCCTCCCAACGTGGTCCACTTCTGTCCATGATCCTCTGTATCTGGGGGACTTCACGGCCCATTTCTGCCCCCAGGATGATGGTGTCCAGGGTCCTGAGAGTAAAGATAATGAAGAGATTAGTGTTTGTGTAATCAACAGATTAGTAGATGATGTTAATAGATATATACTTGCCTTTATGGGTATATGTCGACTTGGTGGCAGTCGTCCATCGTCCCTCCCAACGTGGTCCACTTCTGTCCATGATCCTCTGTATCTGGGGGACTTCACGGTCCATTTCTGCCCCCAGGATGATGGTGTCCAGGGTCCTGAGAGTAAAGATAATGAAGAGATTAGTGTTTGTGTAATCAACAGATTAGTAGATGATGTTAATAGATATATACTTGCCTTTATGGGTATCTGTCGACTTGGTGGCAGTCGTCCATCGTCCCTCCCAACGTGGTCCACTTCTGTCCATGATCCTCTGTATCTTGGGGACTTCACGGTCCATTTCTGCCCCAGGGATGATGGTGTCCACGTTCCTGATAGTAAACATATTGAAGAGTTTAGTGTTTGTGTAATGAAGAGATTAGTAGTTGATGTTAATAGATATATACTTGCCTTTGTAGGTATATGTCGACTTGGTGGCAGTTGCCCATCGTCCCTCCCAACGTGGTCCACTTCTGTCCATGATCCTCTGTATCTGGCTGACTTCACGGTCCATTTCTGCCCCCAGGATGATGGTGTCCAGGGTCCTGAGAGTAAAGATAATGAAGAGATTAGTGTTTGTGTAATCAACAGATTAGTAGATGATGTTAATAGATATATACTTGCCTTTATGGGTATCTGTCGACTTGGTGGAAGTCGTCCATCGTCCCTCCCAACGTGGTCCACTTCTGTCCATGATCCTCTGTATCTGGGGGACTTCACGGTCCATTTCTGCCCCGAGGATGATGGTGTCCACGTTCCTGATAGTAGACATATTGATGAGTTTAGTGTTTGTGTAATGAAGAGATTAGTAGTTGATGTTAATAGATATATACTTGCCTTTATGGGTATCTGTCGACTTGGTGGCAATCGCCCATCGTCCCTCCCAACGTGGTCCACTTCTGTCCATGATCCTCTGTATCTGGGGGACTTCACGGTCCATTTCTGCCCCCAGGATGATGGTGTCCACGTTCCTGATAGTAGACATATTGATGAGTTTAGTGTTTGTGTAATGAAGAGATTAGTAGTTGATGTTAATAGGTATATCCTTGCCTTTATGGGTATCTGTCGACTTGGTGGCAGTCGCCCATCGTCCCTTCCAACGTGGTCCACTTCTGTCCATGATCCTCTGTATCTGGGGGACTTCACCGTCCATTTCTGCCCCCAGGATGATGGTGTCCACGTTCCTAATAGTAAACATATTGAAGAGTTTAGTGTGTGTGTAATGAAGAGATTAGTAGTTGATGTTAATAGACATATGCTTGCCTTTATGGGTATCTGTCTACTTGGTGGTAGTCGCCCATCGTCCCTCCCAACGTGGTCCACTTCTGTCCATGATCCTCTGTATCTGGGGGACTTCACCGTCCATTTCTGCCCACAGGATGATGGTGTCCACGTTCCTAATAGTAAACATATTGAAGAGTTTAGTGTGTGTGTAATGAAGAGAGTAGTAGTTGATGTTAATAGACATATGCTTGCCTTTATGGGTATCTGTCTACTTGGTGGCAGTCGCCCATCGTCCCCCCCAACGTGGTCCACTTCTGTCCATGATCCTCTGTATCTGGGGGACTTCACCGTCCATTTCTGCCCCCAGGATGATGGTGTCCAGGGTCCTGAGAGTAAAGATAATGAAGAGATTAGTGTTTGTGTAATCAACAGATTAGTAGATGATGTTAATAGATATATACTTGCCTTTATGGGTATCTGTCGACTTGGTGGCAGTCGTCCATCGTCCCTCCCAACGTGGTCCACTTCTGTCCATGATCCTCTGTATCTTGGGGACTTCACGGTCCATTTCTGCCCCCAGGATGATGGTGTCCACGGGCCTGAGAGTAAAAATAATGAAGAGATTAGTGTTTGTGTAATCAACAGATTAGTAGATGATGTTAACAGATATATACTTGCCTTTATGGGTATCTGTCGACTTGGTGGCAGTCGTCCATCGTCCCTCCCAACGTGGTCCACTTCTGTCCATGATCCTCTGTATCTGGGGGACTTCACGGTCCATTTCTGCCCCCAGGATGATGGTGTCCAGGGGCCTGAGAGTAAAAATAATGAAGAGATTAGTGTTTGTGTAATCAACAGATTAGTAGATGATGTTAACAGTTATATACTTGCCTTTATGGGTATCTGTCGACTTGGTGGCAGTCGTCCATCGTCCCTCCCAACGTGGTCCACTTCTGTCCATGATCCTCTGTATCTAGGGGACTTCACGGTCCATTTCTGCCCCCAGGATGATGGTGTCCACGTTCCTGATAGTAGACATATTGATGAGTTTAGTGTTTGTGTAATGAAGAGATTAGTAGTTGATGTTAATAGACATGTACTTGCCTTTATGGGTATCTGTCGACTTGGTGGCAGTCGTCCATCGTCCCTCCCAACGTGGTCCACCTCTGTCCATGATCCTCTGTATCTTTGGGACTTCACGGTCCATTTCTGCCCCAGGGATGATGGTGTCCACGTTCCTGATAGTAAACATATTGAAGAGTTTAGTGTTTGTGTAATGAAGAGATTAGTAGTTGATGTTAATAGATATATACTTGCCTTTGTAGGTATATGTCGACTTGGTGGCAGTCGCCCATCGTCCCTCCCAACGTGGTCCACTTCTGTCCATGATCCTCTGTATCTGGGGGACTTCACGGCCCATTTCTGCCCCCAGGATGATGGTGTCCAGGGTCCTGAGAGTAAAGATAATGAAGAGATTAGTGTTTGTGTAATCAACAGATTAGTAGATGATGTTAATAGATATATACTTGCCTTTATGGGTATATGTCGACTTGGTGGCAGTCGTCCATCGTCCCTCCCAACGTGGTCCACTTCTGTCCATGATCCTCTGTATCTGGGGGACTTCACGGTCCATTTCTGCCCCCAGGATGATGGTGTCCAGGGTCCTGAGAGTAAAGATAATGAAGAGATTAGTGTTTGTGTAATCAACAGATTAGTAGATGATGTTAATAGATATATACTTGCCTTTATGGGTATCTGTCGACTTGGTGGCAGTCGTCCATCGTCCCTCCCAACGTGGTCCACTTCTGTCCATGATCCTCTGTATCTTGGGGACTTCACGGTCCATTTCTGCCCCAGGGATGATGGTGTCCACGTTCCTGATAGTAAACATATTGAAGAGTTTAGTGTTTGTGTAATGAAGAGATTAGTAGTTGATGTTAATAGATATATACTTGCCTTTGTAGGTATATGTCGACTTGGTGGCAGTCGCCCATCGTCCCTCCCAACGTGGTCCACTTCTGTCCATGATCCTCTGTATCTGGGGGACTTCACGGCCCATTTCTGCCCCCAGGATGATGGTGTCCAGGGTCCTGAGAGTAAAGATAATGAAGAGATTAGTGTTTGTGTAATCAACAGATTAGTAGATGATGTTAACAGATACATACTTGCCTTTATGGGTATCTGTCGACTTGGTGGCAGTCGTCCATCGTCCCTCCCAACGTGGTCCACTTCTGTCCATGATCCTCTGTATCTGGCTGACTTCACGGTCCATTTCTGCCCCCAGGATGATGGTGTCCAGGGTCCTGAGAGTAAAGATAATGAAGAGATTAGTGTTTGTGTAATCAACAGATTAGTAGATGATGTTAATAGATATATACTTGCCTTTATGGGTATCTGTCGACTTGGTGGAAGTCGTCCATCGTCCCTCCCAACGTGGTCCACTTCTGTCCATGATCCTCTGTATCTGGGGGACTTCACGGTCCATTTCTGCCCCGAGGATGATGGTGTCCACGTTCCTGATAGTAGACATATTGATGAGTTTAGTGTTTGTGTAATGAAGAGATTAGTAGTTGATGTTAATAGATATATACTTGCCTTTATGGGTATCTGTCGACTTGGTGGCAATCGCCCATCGTCCCTCCCAACGTGGTCCACTTCTGTCCATGATCCTCTGTATCTGGGGGACTTCACGGTCCATTTCTGCCCCCAGGATGATGGTGTCCACGTTCCTGATAGTAGACATATTGATGAGTTTAGTGTTTGTGTAATGAAGAGATTAGTAGTTGATGTTAATAGGTATATCCTTGCCTTTATGGGTATCTGTCGACTTGGTGGCAGTCGCCCATCGTCCCTTCCAACGTGGTCCACTTCTGTCCATGATCCTCTGTATCTGGGGGACTTCACCGTCCATTTCTGCCCCCAGGATGATGGTGTCCACGTTCCTAATAGTAAACATATTGAAGAGTTTAGTGTGTGTGTAATGAAGAGATTAGTAGTTGATGTTAATAGACATATGCTTGCCTTTATGGGTATCTGTCTACTTGGTGGCAGTCGCCCATCGTCCCTCCCAACGTGGTCCACTTCTGTCCATGATCCTCTGTATCTGGGGGACTTCACCGTCCATTTCTGCCCACAGGATGATGGTGTCCACGTTCCTAATAGTAAACATATTGAAGAGTTTAGTGTGTGTGTAATGAAGAGAGTAGTAGTTGATGTTAATAGACATATGCTTGCCTTTATGGGTATCTGTCTACTTGGTGGCAGTCGCCCATCGTCCCCCCCAACGTGGTCCACTTCTGTCCATGATCCTCTGTATCTGGGGGACTTCACCGTCCATTTCTGCCCCCAGGATGATGGTGTCCAGGGTCCTGAGAGTAAAGATAATGAAGAGATTAGTGTTTGTGTAATCAACAGATTAGTAGATGATGTTAATAGATATATACTTGCCTTTATGGGTATCTGTCGACTTGGTGGCAGTCGTCCATCGTCCCTCCCAACGTGGTCCACTTCTGTCCATGATCCTCTGTATCTTGGGGACTTCACGGTCCATTTCTGCCCCCAGGATGATGGTGTCCACGGGCCTGAGAGTAAAAATAATGAAGAGATTAGTGTTTGTGTAATCAACAGATTAGTAGATGATGTTAACAGATATATACTTGCCTTTATGGGTATCTGTCGACTTGGTGGCAGTCGTCCATCGTCCCTCCCAACGTGGTCCACTTCTGTCCATGATCCTCTGTATCTGGGGGACTTCAAGGTCCATTTCTGCCCCCAGGATGATGGTGTCAAGGGGCCTGAGAGTAAAAATAATGAAGAGATTAGTGTTTGTGTAATCAACAGATTAGTAGATGATGTTAACAGTTATATACTTGCCTTTATGGGTATCTGTCGACTTGGTGGCAGTCGTCCATCGTCCCTCCCAACGTGGTCCACTTCTGTCCATGATCCTCTGTATCTAGGGGACTTCACGGTCCATTTCTGCCCCCAGGATGATGGTGTCGACGTTCCTGATAGTAGACATATTGATGAGTTTAGTGTTTGTGTAATGAAGAGATTAGTAGTTGATGTTAATAGACATGTACTTGCCTTTATGGGTATCTGTCTACTTGGTGGCAGTCGCCCATCGTCCCTCCCAACGTGGTCCACTTCTGTCCATGATCCTCTGTATCTTGGGGACTTCACTTTCCATTTCTGCCCCAGGGATGATGGTGTCCACGTTCCTGATAGTAAACATATTGAAGAGTTTAGTGTTTGTGTAATGAAGAGATTAGTAGTTGATGTTAATAGATATATACTTGCCTTTGTGGGTGTATGTCGACTTGGTGGCAGTCGTCCATCGTCCCTCCCAACGTGGTCCACTTCTGTCCATGATCCTCTGTATCTGGGGGACTTCACGGCCCATTTCTGCCCCCAGGATGATGGTGTCCAGGGTCCTGAGAGTAAAGATAATGAAGAGATTAGTGTTTGTGTAATCAACAGATTAGTAGATGATGTTAACAGATACATACTTGCCTTTATGGGTATCTGTCGACTTGGTGGCAGTCGTCCATCGCCCCTCCCAACGTGGTCCACTTCTGTCCATGATCCTCTGTATCTGGCTGACTTCACGGTCCATTTCTGCCCCCAGGATGATGGTGTCCAGGGTCCTGAGAGTAAAGATAATGAAGAGATTAGTGTTTGTGTAATCAACAGATTAGTAGATGATGTTAATAGATATATACTTGCCTTTATGGGTATCTGTCGACTTGGTGGCAGTCGTCCATCGTCCCTCCCAACGTGGTCCACTTCTGTCCATGATCCTCTGTATCTTGGGGACTTCACGGTCCATTTCTGCCCCAGGGATGATGGTGTCCACGTTCCTGATAGTAAACATATTGAAGAGTTTAGTGTTTGTGTAATGAAGAGATTAGTAGTTGATGTTAATAGATATATACTTGCCTTTGTGGGTATATGTCGACTTGGTGGCAGTCGTCCATCGTCCCTCCCAACGTGGTCCACTTCTGTCCATGATCCTCTGTATCTGGGGTACTTCACGGCCCATTTCTGCCCCCAGGATGATGGTGTCCAGGGTCCTGAGAGTAAAGATAATGAAGAGATTAGTGTTTGTGTAATCAACAGAATAGTAGATGATGTTAACAGATACATACTTGCCTTTATGGGTATCTGTCGACTTGGTGGCAGTCGTCCATCGTCCCTCCCAACGTGGTCCACTTCTGTCCATGATCCTCTGTATCTGGCTGACTTCACGGTCTATTTCTGCCCCCAGGATGATGGTGTCCAGGGTCCTGAGAGTAAAGATAATGAAGAGATTAGTGTTTGTGTAATCAACAGATTAGTAGATGATGTTAATAGATATATACTTGCCTTTATGGGTATCTGTCGACTTGGTGGCAGTCGTCCATCGTCCCTCCCAACGTGGTCCACTTCTGTCCATGATCCTCTGTATCTGGCTGACTTCACGGTCTATTTCTGCCCCCAGGATGATGGTGTCCAGGGTCCTGAGAGTAAAGATAATGAAGAGATTAGTGTTTGTGTAATGAA
Organism: Haliotis asinina; assembly: GCF_037392515.1. Classification (NCBI taxonomy): domain Eukaryota; kingdom Metazoa; phylum Mollusca; class Gastropoda; order Lepetellida; family Haliotidae; genus Haliotis; species Haliotis asinina. The sequence goes on along the minus strand of NC_090286.1, from coordinate 28,741,981 downwards.
GAGATTAGTAGTTGATGTTAATAGATATATACTTGCCTTTATGGGTATCTGTCGACTTGGTGGCAGTCGTCCATCGTCCCTCCCAACGTGGTCCTCCTCTGTCCATGATCCTCTGTATCTTTGGGACTTCACGGTCTATTTCTGCCCCAGGGATGATGGTGTCCACGTTCCTGATAGTAAACATATTGAAGAGTTTAGTGTTTGTGTAATGAAGAGATTAGTAGTTGATGTTAATAGATATATACTTACCTTTGTGGGTATATGTCGACTTGGTGGCAGTCGTCCATCGTCCCTCCCAACGTGGTCCACTTCTGTCCATGATCCTCTGTATCTGGGGGACTTCACGGCCCATTTCTGCCCCCAGGATGATGGTGTCCAGTGTCCTGGGAGTAAAGATAATGAAGAGATTAGTGTTTGTGTAATCAACAGATTAGTAGATGATGTTAACAGATACATACTTGCCTTTGTGGGTATCTGTCGACTTGGTGGCAGTCGTCCATCGTCCCTCCCAACGTGGTCCACTTCTGTCCATGATCCTCTGTATCTGGCTGACTTCACGGTCCATTTCTGCCCCCAGGATGATGGTGTCCAGGGTCCTGAGAGTAAAGATAATGAAGAGATTAGTGTTTGTGTAATCAACAGATTAGTAGATGATGTTAATAGATATATACTTGCCTTTATGGGTATCTGTCGACTTGGTGGCAGTCGTCCATCGTCCCTCCCAACGTGGTCCACTTCTGTCCATGATCCTCTGTATCTGGGGGACTTCACGGTCCATTTCTGCCCCCAGGATGATGGTGTCCAGGGTCCTGAGAGTAAAGATAATGAAGAGATTAGTGTTTGTGTAATCAACAGATTAGTAGATGATGTTAATAGATATATACTTGCCTTTATGGGTATCTGTCGACTTGGTGGCAGTCGTCCATCGTCCCTCCCAACGTGGTCCACTTCTGTCCATGATCCTCTGTATCTTCGGGACTTCACGGTCCATTTCTGCCCCCAGGGATGATGGTGTCCACGTTCCTGATAGTAAACATATTGAAGAGTTTAGTGTTTGTGTAATGAAGAGATTAGTAGTTGATGTTAATAGATATATACTTGCCTTTGTGGGTATATGTCGACATGGTGGCAGTCGCCCATCGTCCCTCCCAACGTGGTCCACTTCTGTCCATGATCCTCTGTATCTGGGGGACTTCACGGCCCATTTCTGCCCCCAGGATAATGGTGTCCAGGGTCCTGAGAGTAAAGATAATGAAGAGATTAGTGTTTGTGTAATCAACAGATTAGTAGATGATGTTAACAGATACATACTTGCCTTTATGGGTATCTGTCGACTTGGTGGCAGTCGTCCATCGTCCCTCCCAACGTGGTCCACTTCTGTCCATGATCCTCTGTATCTGGCTGACTTCACGGTCCATTTCTGCCCCCAGGATGATGGTGTCAAGGGTCCTGAGAGTAAAGATAATGAAGAGATTAGTGTTTGTGTAATCAACAGATTAGTAGATGATGTTAATAGATATATACTTGCCTTTATGGGTATCTGTCGACTTGGTGGCAGTCGTCCATCGTCCCTCCCAACGTGGTCCACTTCTGTCCATGATCCTCTGTATCTTGGGGACTTCACGGTCCATTTCTGCCCCAGGGATGATGGTGTCCACGTTCCTGATAGTAAACATATTGAAGAGTTTAGTGTTTGTGTAATGAAGAGATTAGTAGTTGATGTTAATAGATATATACTTACCTTTGTAGGTATATGTCGACTTGGTGGCAGTCGTCCATCGTCCCTCCCAACGTGGTCCACTTCTGTCCATGATCCTCTGTATCTGGGGGACTTCACGGCCCATTTCTGCCCCCAGGATGATGGTGTCCAGGGTCCTGAGAGTAAAGATAATGAAGAGATTAGTGTTTGTGTAATCAACAGATTAGTAGATGATGTTAACAGATACATACTTGCCTTTATGGGTATCTGTCGACTTGGTGGCAGTCGTCCATCGTCCCTCCCAACGTGGTCCACTTCTGTCCATGATCCTCTGTATCTGGCTGACTTCACGGTCCATTTCTGCCCCCAGGATGATGGTGTCCAGGGTCCTGAGAGTAAAGATAATGAAGAGATTAGTGTTTGTGTAATCAACAGATTAGTAGATGATGTTAATAGATATATACTTGCCTTTATGGGTATCTGTCGACTTGGTGGCAGTCGTCCATCGTCCCTCCCAACGTGGTCCACTTCTGTCCATGATCCTCTGTATCTGGGGGACTTCACGGTCTATTTCTGCCCCCAGGATGATGGTGTCCAGGGTCCTGAGAGTAAAGATAATGAAGAGATTAGTGTTTGTGTAATCAACAGATTAGTAGATGATGTTAATAGATATATACTTGCCTTTATGGGTATCTGTCGACTTGGTGGCAGTCGTCCATCGTCCCTCCCAACGTGGTCCACTTCTGTCCATGATCCTCTGTATCTTCGGGACTTCACGGTCCATTTCTGCCCCAGGGATGATGGTGTCCACGTTCCTGATAGTAAACATATTGAAGAGTTTAGTGTTTGTGTAATGAAGAGATTAGTAGTTGATGTTAATAGATATATACTTGCCTTTGTGGGTATATGTCGACATGGTGGCAGTCGCCCATCGTCCCTCCCAACGTGGTCCACTTCTGTCCATGATCCTCTGTATCTGGGGGACTTCACGGCCCATTTCTGCCCCCAGGATAATGGTGTCCAGGGTCCTGAGAGTAAAGATAATGAAGAGATTAGTGTTTGTGTAATCAACAGATTAGTAGATGATGTTAACAGATACATACTTGCCTTTATGGGTATCTGTCGACTTGGTGGCAGTCGTCCATCGTCCCTCCCAACGTGGTCCACTTCTGTCCATGATCCTCTGTATCTGGCTGACTTCACGGTCCATTTCTGCCCCCAGGATGATGGTGTCAAGGGTCCTGAGAGTAAAGATAATGAAGAGATTAGTGTTTGTGTAATCAACAGATTAGTAGATGATGTTAATAGATATATACTTGCCTTTATGGGTATCTGTCGACTTGGTGGCAGTCGTCCATCGTCCCTCCCAACGTGGTCCACTTCTGTCCATGATCCTCTGTATCTTGGGGACTTCACGGTCCATTTCTGCCCCAGGGATGATGGTGTCCACGTTCCTGATAGTAAACATATTGAAGAGTTTAGTGTTTGTGTAATGAAGAGATTAGTAGTTGATGTTAATAGATATATACTTGCCTTTGTAGGTATATGTCGACTTGGTGGCAGTCGCCCATCGTCCCTCCCAACGTGGTCCACTTCTGTCCATGATCCTCTGTATCTGGGGGACTTCACGGCCCATTTCTGCCCCCAGGATGATGGTGTCCAGGGTCCTGAGAGTAAAGATAATGAAGAGATTAGTGTTTGTGTAATCAACAGATTAGTAGATGATGTTAACAGATACATACTTGCCTTTATGGGTATCTGTCGACTTGGTGGCAGTCGTCCATCGTCCCTCCCAACGTGGTCCACTTCTGTCCATGATCCTCTGTATCTGGCTGACTTCACGGTCCATTTCTGCCCCCAGGATGATGGTGTCCAGGGTCCTGAGAGTAAAGATAATGAAGAGATTAGTGTTTGTGTAATCAACAGATTAGTAGATGATGTTAATAGATATATACTTGCCTTTATGGGTATCTGTCGACTTGGTGGAAGTCGTCCATCGTCCCTCCCAACGTGGTCCACTTCTGTCCATGATCCTCTGTATCTGGGGGACTTCACGGTCCATTTCTGCCCCGAGGATGATGGTGTCCACGTTCCTGATAGTAGACATATTGATGAGTTTAGTGTTTGTGTAATGAAGAGATTAGTAGTTGATGTTAATAGATATATACTTGCCTTTATGGGTATCTGTCTACTTGGTGGCAATCGCCCATCGTCCCTCCCAACGTGGTCCACTTCTGTCCATGATCCTCTGTATCTGGGGGACTTCACGGTCCATTTCTGCCCCCAGGATGATGGTGTCCACGTTCCTGATAGTAGACATATTGATGAGTTTAGTGTTTGTGTAATGAAGAGATTAGTAGTTGATGTTAATAGGTATATACTTGCCTTTATGGGTATCTGTCGACTTGGTGGCAGTCGCCCATCGTCCCTTCCAACGTGGTCCACTTCTGTCCATGATCCTCTGTATCTGGGGGACTTCACCGTCCATTTCTGCCCCCAGGATGATGGTGTCCACGTTCCTAATAGTAAACATATTGAAGAGTTTAGTGTTTGTGTAATCAACAGATTAGTAGATGATGTTAATAGATATATACTTGCCTTTATGGGTATCTGTCGACTTGGTGGCAGTCGTCCATCGTCCCTCCCAAGGTGGTCCACTTCTGTCCATGATCCTCTGTATCTGGGGGACTTCACGGTCCATTTCTGCCCCCAGGATGATGGTGTCCAGGGGCCTGAGAGTAAAAATAATGAAGAGATTAGTGTTTGTGTAATCAACAGATTAGTGAATGATGTTAACAGATATATACTTGCCTTTATGGGTATCTGTCGACTTGGTGGCAGTCGTCCATCGTCCCTCCCAACGTGGTCCACTTCTGTCCATGATCCTCTGTATCTGGGGGACTTCACGGTCCATTTCTGCACCCAGGATGATGGTGTCCACGTTCCTGATAGTAGACATATTGATGAGTTTAGTGTTTGTGTAATGAAGAGATTAGTAGTTGATGTTAATAGATATATACTTACCTTTGTAGGTATATGTCGACTTGGTGGCAGTCGTCCATCGTCCCTCCCAACGTGGTCCACTTCTGTCCATGATCCTCTGTATCTGGGGGACTTCACGGCCCATTTCTGCCCCCAGGATGATGGTGTCCAGGGTCCTGAGAGTAAAGATAATGAAGAGATTAGTGTTTGTGTAATCAACAGATTAGTAGATGATGTTAACAGATACATACTTGCCTTTATGGGTATCTGTCGACTTGGTGGCAGTCGTCCATCGTCCCTCCCAACGTGGTCCACTTCTGTCCATGATCCTCTGTATCTGGCTGACTTCACGGTCCATTTCTGCCCCCAGGATGATGGTGTCCAGGGTCCTGAGAGTAAAGATAATGAAGAGATTAGTGTTTGTGTAATCAACAGATTAGTAGATGATGTTAATAGATATATACTTGCCTTTATGGGTATCTGTCGACTTGGTGGCAGTCGTCCATCGTCCCTCCCAACGTGGTCCACTTCTGTCCATGATCCTCTGTATCTGGGGGACTTCACGGTCCATTTCTGCCCCCAGGATGATGGTGTCCAGGGTCCTGAGAGTAAAGATAATGAAGAGATTAGTGTTTGTGTAATCAACAGATTAGTAGATGATGTTAATAGATATATACTTGCCTTTATGGGTATCTGTCGACTTGGTGGCAGTCGTCCATCGTCCCTCCCAACGTGGTCCACTTCTGTCCATGATCCTCTGTATCTTCGGGACTTCACGGTCCATTTCTGCCCCAGGGATGATGGTGTCCACGTTCCTGATAGTAAACATATTGAAGAGTTTAGTGTTTGTGTAATGAAGAGATTAGTAGTTGATGTTAATAGATATATACTTGCCTTTGTGGGTATATGTCGACATGGTGGCAGTCGCCCATCGTCCCTCCCAACGTGGTCCACTTCTGTCCATGATCCTCTGTATCTGGGGGACTTCACGGCCCATTTCTGCCCCCAGGATAATGGTGTCCAGGGTCCTGAGAGTAAAGATAATGAAGAGATTAGTGTTTGTGTAATCAACAGATTAGTAGATGATGTTAACAGATACATACTTGCCTTTATGGGTATCTGTCGACTTGGTGGCAGTCGTCCATCGTCCCTCCCAACGTGGTCCACTTCTGTCCATGATCCTCTGTATCTGGCTGACTTCACGGTCCATTTCTGCCCCCAGGATGATGGTGTCAAGGGTCCTGAGAGTAAAGATAATGAAGAGATTAGTGTTTGTGTAATCAACAGATTAGTAGATGATGTTAATAGATATATACTTGCCTTTATGGGTATCTGTCGACTTGGTGGCAGTCGTCCATCGTCCCTCCCAACGTGGTCCACTTCTGTCCATGATCCTCTGTATCTTCGGGACTTCACGGTCCATTTCTGCCCCAGGGATGATGGTGTCCACGTTCCTGATAGTAAACATATTGAAGAGTTTAGTGTTTGTGTAATGAAGAGATTAGTAGTTGATGTTAATAGATATATACTTGCCTTTGTGGGTATATGTCGACATGGTGGCAGTCGCCCATCGTCCCTCCCAACGTGGTCCACTTCTGTCCATGATCCTCTGTATCTGGGGGACTTCACGGCCCATTTCTGCCCCCAGGATAATGGTGTCCAGGGTCCTGAGAGTAAAGATAATGAAGAGATTAGTGTTTGTGTAATCAACAGATTAGTAGATGATGTTAACAGATACATACTTGCCTTTATGGGTATCTGTCGACTTGGTGGCAGTCGTCCATCGTCCCTCCCAACGTGGTCCACTTCTGTCCATGATCCTCTGTATCTGGCTGACTTCACGGTCCATTTCTGCCCCCAGGATGATGGTGTCAAGGGTCCTGAGAGTAAAGATAATGAAGAGATTAGTGTTTGTGTAATCAACAGATTAGTAGATGATGTTAATAGATATATACTTGCCTTTATGGGTATCTGTCGACTTGGTGGCAGTCGTCCATCGTCCCTCCCAACGTGGTCCACTTCTGTCCATGATCCTCTGTATCTTGGGGACTTCACGGTCCATTTCTGCCCCAGGGATGATGGTGTCCACGTTCCTGATAGTAAACATATTGAAGAGTTTAGTGTTTGTGTAATGAAGAGATTAGTAGTTGATGTTAATAGATATATACTTGCCTTTGTAGGTATATGTCGACTTGGTGGCAGTCGCCCATCGTCCCTCCCAACGTGGTCCACTTCTGTCCATGATCCTCTGTATCTGGGGGACTTCACGGTCCATTTCTGCCCCCAGGATGATGGTGTCCAGGGTCCTGAGAGTAAAGATAATGAAGAGATTAGTGTTTGTGTAATCAACAGATTAGTAGATGATGTTAACAGATACATACTTGCCTTTATGGGTATCTGTCGACTTGGTGGCAGTCGTCCATCGTCCCTCCCAACGTGGTCCACTTCTGTCCATGATCCTCTGTATCTGGCTGACTTCACGGTCCATTTCTGCCCCCAGGATGATGGTGTCCAGGGTCCTGAGAGTAAAGATAATGAAGAGATTAGTGTTTGTGTAATCAACAGATTAGTAGATGATGTTAATAGATATATACTTGCCTTTATGGGTATCTGTCGACTTGGTGGAAGTCGTCCATCGTCCCTCCCAACGTGGTCCACTTCTGTCCATGATCCTCTGTATCTGGGGGACTTCACGGTCCATTTCTGCCCCGAGGATGATGGTGTCCACGTTCCTGATAGTAGACATATTGATGAGTTTAGTGTTTGTGTAATGAAGAGATTAGTAGTTGATGTTAATAGATATATACTTGCCTTTATGGGTATCTGTCTACTTGGTGGCAATCGCCCATCGTCCCTCCCAACGTGGTCCACTTCTGTCCATGATCCTCTGTATCTGGGGGACTTCACGGTCCATTTCTGCCCCAAGGATGATGGTGTCCACGTTCCTGATAGTAGACATATTGATGAGTTTAGTGTTTGTGTAATGAAGAGATTAGTAGTTGATGTTAATAGGTATATACTTGCCTTTATGGGTATCTGTCGACTTGGTGGCAGTCGCCCATCGTCCCTTCCAACGTGGTCCACTTCTGTCCATGATCCTCTGTATCTGGGGGACTTCACGGTCCATTTCTGCCCCAGGGATGATGGTGTCCACGTTCCTGATAGTAGACATATTGATGAGTTTAGTGTTTGTGTAATGAAGAGATTAGTAGTTGATGTTAATAGATATATACTTGCCTTTATGGGTATCTGTCGACTTGGTGGCAATCGCCCATCGTCCCTCCCAACGTGGTCCACTTCTGTCCATGATCCTCTGTATCTGGGGGACTTCACGGTCCATTTCTGCCCCCAGGATGATGGTGTCCACGTTCCTGATAGTAGACATATTGATGAGTTTAGTGTTTGTGTAATGAAGAGATTAGTAGTTGATGTTAATAGGTATACACTTGCCTTTATGGGTATCTGTCGACTTGGTGGCAATCGCCCATCGTCCCTCCCAACGTGGTCCACTTCTGTCCATGATCCTCTGTATCTGGGGGACTTCACGGTCCATTTCTGCCCCCAGGATGATGGTGTCCACGTTCCTGATAGTAGACATATTGATGAGTTTAGTGTTTGTGTAATGAAGAGATTAGTAGTTGATGTTAATAGGTATATACTTGCCTTTATGGGTATCTGTCGACTTGGTGGCAGTCGCCCATCGTCCCTTCCAACGTGGTCCACTTCTGTCCATGATCCTCTGTATCTGGGGGACTTCACCGTCCATTTCTGCCCCCAGGATGATGGTGTCCACGTTCCTAATAGTAAACATATTGAAGAGTTTAGTGTGTGTGTAATGAAGCGACTAGTAGTTGATGTTAATAGACATATGCTTGCCTTTATGGGTATCTGTCGACTTGGTGGCATTCGCCCATCGTCCCTCCCAACGTGGTCCACTTCTGTCCATGATCCTCTGTATCTGGGGGACTTCACGGTCCATTTCTGCCCCCAGGATGATGGTGTCCAGGGGCCTGAGAGTAAAAATAATGAAGAGATTAGTGTTTGTGTAATCAACAGATTAGTAGATGATGTTAACAGATACATACTTGCCTTTATGGGTATTTGTCGACTTGGTGGCAGTCGTCCATCGTCCCTCCCAACGTGGTCCACTTCTGTCCATGATCCTCTGTATCTGGGGGACTTCACGGTCCATTTCTGCCCCCAGGATGATGGTGTCAAGGGGCCTGAGAGTAAAAATAATGAAGAGATTAGTGTTTGTGTAATCAACAGATTAGTAGATGATGTTAACAGTTATATACTTGCCTTTATGGGTATCTGTCGACTTGGTGGCAGTCGTCCATCGTCCCTCCCAACGTGGTCCACTTCTGTCCATGATCCTCTGTATCTGGGGGACTTCACGGTCCATTTCTGCCCCAAGGATGATGGTGTCCACGTTCCTGATAGTAGACATATTGATGAGTTTAGTGTTTGTGTAATGAAGAGATTAGTAGTTGATGTTAATAGATATATACTTGCCTTTGTGGGTATATGTCGACTTGGTGGCAGTCGCCCATCGTCCCTCCCAACGTGGTCCACTTCTGTCCATGATCCTCTGTATCTGGGGGACTTCACGGTCCATTTCTGCCCCAGGGATGATGGTGTCCACGTTCCTGATAGTAAGCATATTGAAGAGTTTAGTGTTTGAGCAATGAAGAGATTAGTAGTTGATGTTAATAGATATATACTTGCCTTTGTGGGTATATGTCGACTTGGTGGCAGTCGCCCATCGTCCCTCCCAACGTGGTCCACTTCTGTCCATGATCCTCTGTATCTGGGGGACTTCACGGCCCATTTCTGCCCCCAGGATGATGGTGTCCAGGGTCCTGAGAGTAAAGATAATGAAGAGATTAGTGTTTGTGTAATCAACAGATTAGTAGATGATGTTAACAGATACATACTTGCCTTTATGGGTATCTGTCGACTTGGTGGCAGTCGTCCATCGTCCCTCCCAACGTGGTCCACTTCTGTCCATGATCCTCTGTATCTGGCTGACTTCACGGTCCATTTCTGCCCCCACGATGATGGTGTCCAGGGTCCTGAGAGTAAAGACAATGAAGAGATTAGTGTTTGTGTAATCAACAGATTAGTAGATGATGTTAATAGATATATACTTGCCTTTGTGGGTATATGTCGACTTGGTGGCAGTCGTCCATCGTCCCTCCCAACGTGGTCCACTTCTGTCCATGATCCTCTGTATCTTGGGGACTTCACGGCCCATTTCTGCCCCCAGGATGATGGTGTCCAGGGTCCTGAGAGTAAAGATAATGAAGAGATTAGTGTTTGTGTAATCAACAGATTAGTAGATGATGTTAATAGATATATACTTGCCTTTATGGGTATCTGTCGACTTGGTGGCAGTCGTCCATCGTCCCTCCCAACGTGGTCCACTTCTGTCCATGATCCTCTGTATCTGGCTGACTTCACGGTCCATTTCTGCTCCCACGATGATGGTGTCCAGGGTCCTGAGAGTAAAGATAATGAAGAGATTAGTGTTTGTGTAATCAACAGATTAGTAGATGATGTTAATAGATATATACTTGCCTTTATGGGTATCTGTCGACTTGGTGGCAGTCGTCCATCGTCCCTCCCAACGTGGTCCACTTCTGTCCATGATCCTCTGTATCTTGGGGACTTCACGGTCCATTTCTGCCCCAGGGATGATGGTGTCCACGTTCCTGATAGTAAACATATTGAAGAGTTTAGTGTTTGTGTAATGAAGAGATTAGTAGTTGATGTTAATAGATATATACTTGCCTTTGTAGGTATATGTCGACTTGGTGGCAGTCGCCCATCGTCCCTCCCAACGTGGTCCACTTCTGTCCATGATCCTCTGTATCTGGGGGACTTCACGGTCCATTTCTGCCCCCAGGATGATGGTGTCCAGGGTCCTGAGAGTAAAGATAATGAAGAGATTAGTGTTTGTGTAATCAACAGATTAGTAGATGATGTTAACAGATACATACTTGCCTTTATGGGTATCTGTCGACTTGGTGGCAGTCGTCCATCGTCCCTCCCAACGTGGTCCACTTCTGTCCATGATCCTCTGTATCTGGCTGACTTCACGGTCCATTTCTGCCCCCAGGATGATGGTGTCCAGGGTCCTGAGAGTAAAGATAATGAAGAGATTAGTGTTTGTGTAATCAACAGATTAGTAGATGATGTTAATAGATATATACTTGCCTCTATGGGTATCTGTCGACTTGGTGGAAGTCGTCCATCGTCCCTCCCAACGTGGTCCACTTCTGTCCATGATCCTCTGTATCTGGGGGACTTCACGGTCCATTTCTGCCCCGAGGATGATGGTGTCCACGTTCCTGATAGTAGACATATTGATGAGTTTAGTGTTTGTGTAATGAAGAGATTAGTAGTTGATGTTAATAGATATATACTTGCCTTTATGGGTATCTGTCGACTTGGTGGCAATCCCCCATCGCCCCTCCCAACGTGGTCCACTTCTGTCCATGATCCTCTGTATCTGGGGGACTTCACGGTCCATTTCTGCCCCCAGGATGATGGTGTCCAGGGTCCTGATAGTAGACATATTGATGAGTTTAGTGTTTGTGTAATGAAGAGATTAGTAGTTGATGTTAATAGATATATACTTGCCTTTATGGGTATCTGTCGACTTGGTGGCAGTCGCCCATCGTCCCTTCCAACGTGGTCCACTTCTGTCCATGATCCTCTGTATCTGGGGGACTTCACCGTCCATTTCTGCCCCCAGGATGATGGTGTCCACGTTCCTAATAGTAAACATATTGAAGAGTTTAGTGTGTGTGTAATGAAGAGATTAGTAGTTGATGTTAATAGATATATACTTGCCTTTATGGGTATCTGTCGACTTGGTGGCAGTCGCCCATCGTCCCTCCCAACGTGGTCCACTTCTGTCCATGATCCTCTGTATCTGGGGGACTTCACGGTCCATTTCTGCCCCCAGGATGATGGTGTCCAGGGTCCTGATAGTAGACATATTGATGAGTTTAGTGTTTGTGTAATGAAGAGATTAGTAGTTGATGTTAATAGATATATACTTGCCTTTATGGGTATCTGTCGACTTGGTGGCAGTCGTCCATCGTCCCTCCCAACGTGGTCCACTTCTGTCCATGATCCTCTGTATCTGGGGGACTTCACGGTCCATTTCTGCCCCCACGATGATGGTGTCCAGGGGCCTGAGAGTAAAAATAATGAAGAGATTAGTGTTTGTGTAATCAACAGATTAGTAGATGATGTTAACAGATACATACTTGCCTTTATGGGTATCTGTCGACTTGGTGGCAGTCGTCCATCGTCCCTCCCAACGTGGTCCACTTCTGTCCATGATCCTCTGTATCTGGCTGACTTCACGGTCCATTTCTGCCCCCAGGATGATGGTGTCCAGGGTCCTGAGAGTAAAGATAATGAAGAGATTAGTATTTTTGTAATCAACAGATTAGTAGTTGATGTTAATAGATATATACTTGACTTTATGGGTATCTGTCGACTTGGTGGAAGTCGTCCATCGTCCCTCCCAACGTGGTCCACTTCTGTCCATGATCCTCTGTATCTGGGGGACTTCACGGTCCATTTCTGCCCCCAGGATGATGGTGTCCAGGGTCCTGAGAGTAAAACTAATGAAGAATTTAGTGTTTGTGTAATCAACAGATTAGTAGATGATGTTAGCAGTTATATACTTGCCTTTATGGGTATCTGTCGACTTGGTGGCAGTCGTCCATCGTCCCTCCCAACGTGGTCCACTTCTGTCCATGATCCTCTGTATCTGGGGGACTTCACGGTCCATTTCTGCCCCCAGGATGATGGTGTCCAGGGTCCTGATAGTAGACATATTGATGAGTTTAGTGTTTGTGTAATGAAGAGATTAGTAGTTGATGTTAATAGATATATACTTGCCTTTATGGGTATCTGTCGACTTGGTGGCAGTCGCCCATCGTCCCTCCCAACGTGGTCCACTTCTGTCCATGATCCTCTGTATCTGGGGGACTTCACGGTCCATTTCTGCCCCCAGGGATGATGGTGTCCACGTTCCTGATAGTAAACATATTGAAGAGTTTAGTGTTTGTGTAATGAAGAGATTAGTAGTTGATGTTAATAGATATATACTTGCCTTTGTAGGTATATGTCGACTTGGTGGCAGTCGCCCATCGTCAATCCCAACGTGGTCCACTTCTGTCCATGATCCTCTGTATCTGGGGGACTTCACGGCCCATTTCTGCCCCCAGGATGATGGTGTCCAGGGTCCTGAGAGTAAAGATAATGAAGATATTAGTGTTTGTGTAATCAACAGATTAGTAGATAATGTTAACAGATACATACTTGCCTTTATGGGTATCTGTCGACTTGGTGGCAGTCGTCCATCGTCCCTCCCAACGTGGTCCACTTCTGTCCATGATCCTCTGTATCTGGCTGACTTCACGGTCCATTTCTGCCCCCAGGATGATGGTGTCCAGGGTCCTGAGAGTAAAGATAATGAAGAGATTAGTGTTTGTGTAATCAACAGATTAGTAGATGATGTTAATAGATATATACTTGCCTCTATGGGTATCTGTCGACTTGGTGGAAGTCGTCCATCGTCCCTCCCAACGTGGTCCACTTCTGTCCATGATCCTCTGTATCTGGGGGACTTCACGGTCCATTTCTGCCCCGAGGATGATGGTGTCCACGTTCCTGATAGTAGACATATTGATGAGTTTAGTGTTTGTGTAATGAAGAGATTAGTAGTTGATGTTAATAGATATATACTTGCCTTTATGGGTATCTGTCGACTTGGTGGCAATCCCCCATCGTCCCTCCCAACGTGGTCCACTTCTGTCCATGATCCTCTGTATCTGGGGGACTTCACGGTCCATTTCTGCCCCCAGGATGATGGTGTCCAGGGTCCTGATAGTAGACATATTGATGAGTTTAGTGTTTGTGTAATGAAGAGATTAGTAGTTGATGTTAATAGATATATACTTGCCTTTATGGGTATCTGTCGACTTGGTGGCAGTCGCCCATCGTCCCTCCCAACGTGGTCCACTTCTGTCCATGATCCTCTGTATCTGGGGGACTTCACCGTCCATTTCTGCCCCCAGGATGATGGTGTCCACGTTCCTAATAGTAAACATATTGAAGAGTTTAGTGTGTGTGTAATGAAGAGATTAGTAGTTGATGTTAATAGATATATACTTGCCTTTATGGGTATCTGTCGACTTGGTGGCAGTCGCCCATCGTCCCTCCCAACGTGGTCCACTTCTGTCCATGATCCTCTGTATCTGGGGGACTTCACGGTCCATTTCTGCCCCGAGGATGATGGTGTCCAGGGTCCTGATAGTAGACATATTGATGAGTTTAGTGTTTGTGTAATGAAGAGATTAGTAGTTGATGTTAATAGATATATACTTGCCTTTATGGGTATCTGTCGACTTGGTGGCAGTCGTCCATCGTCCCTCCCAACGTGGTCCACTTCTGTCCATGATCCTCTGTATCTGGGGGACTTCACGGTCCATTTCTGCCCCCACGATGATGGTGTCCAGGGGCCTGAGAGTAAAAATAATGAAGAGATTAGTGTTTGTGTAATCAACAGATTAGTAGATGATGTTAACAGATACATACTTGCCTTTATGGGTATCTGTCGACTTGGTGGCAGTCGTCCATCGTCCCTCCCAACGTGGTCCACTTCTGTCCATGATCCTCTGTATCTGGCTGACTTCACGGTCCATTTCTGCCCCCAGGATGATGGTGTCCAGGGTCCTGAGAGTAAAGATAATGAAGAGATTAGTATTTTTGTAATCAACAGATTAGTAGTTGATGTTAATAGATATATACTTGACTTTATGGGTATCTGTCGACTTGGTGGAAGTCGTCCATCGTCCCTCCCAACGTGGTCCACTTCTGTCCATGATCCTCTGTATCTGGGGGACTTCACGGTCCATTTCTGCCCCCAGGATGATGGTGTCCAGGGTCCTGAGAGTAAAACTAATGAAGAATTTAGTGTTTGTGTAATCAACAGATTAGTAGATGATGTTAACAGTTATATACTTGCCTTTATGGGTATCTGTCGACTTGGTGGCAGTCGTCCATCGTCCCTCCCAACGTGGTCCACTTCTGTCCATGATCCTCTGTATCTGGGGGACTTCACGGTCCATTTCTGCCCCCAGGATGATGGTGTCCAGGGTCCTGATAGTAGACATATTGATGAGTTTAGTGTTTGTGTAATGAAGAGATTAGTAGTTGATGTTAATAGATATATACTTGCCTTTATGGGTATCTGTCGACTTGGTGGCAGTCGCCCATCGTCCCTCCCAACGTGGTCCACTTCTGTCCATGATCCTCTGTATCTGGGGGACTTCACGGTCCATTTCTGCCCCCAGGATGATGGTGTCCACGTTCCTAAGAGTAAACATATTGAAGAGTTTAGTGTTTGTGTAATGAAGAGATAAGTAGTTGATGTTAATAGATATATACTTGCCTTTGTTGGTATCTGTCGATTTGGTGGCAGTCGTCCATGGACCCTCCCAACGTGGTACACTTCTGTCCATGCAGTGTCTTCGTGACAGTCGTCACTGCCTCTGGGGGACTTCATTTGTCATTTCTGCCCCCAGGATGATGGTGTCCAGGGTCCTGAGAGTAAAGATAATAAAGAGATTAGTGTTTGTGTAATCAACAGATTAGTGGATGATGTTAATAGTTATATACTTGCCTTTATGGGTATCTGTCGACTTGGTGGCAGTCGTCCATCGTCCCTTCCAACGTGGTCCACTTCTGTCCATCATCCTCTGTATCTGGGGGACTTCACGGTCCATTTCTGCCCCCAGGATGATGGTGTCCAGGGGCCTGAGAGTAAAAATAATGAAGAGATTAGTGTTTGTGTAATCAACAGATTAGAAGATGATGTTAACAGTTACATACTTGCCTTTATGGGTATCTGTCGACTTGGTGGCAGTCGTCCATCGTCCCTTCCAACGTGGTCCACTTCTGTCCATCATCCTCTGTATCTGGGGGACTTCACGGTCCATTTCTGCCCCCAGGATGATGGTGTCCAGGGGACTGAGAGTAAAACTAATGAAGAATTTAGTGTTTGTGTAATCAACAGATTAGTAGATGATGTTAACAGTTATATACTTGCCTTTATGGGTATCTGTCGACTTGGTGGTAGTCGTCCATCGTCCCTCCCAACGTGGTCCACTTCTGTCCATGATCCTCTGTATCTGGGGGACTTCACGGTCCATTTCTGCCCCTAGGATGATGGTGTCCAGGGGCCTGAGAGTAAAAATAATGAAGAGATTAGTGTTTGTGTAATCAACAGATTAGTAGATGATGTTAACAGTTATATACTTGCCTTTATGGGTATCTGTCGACTTGGTGGCAGTCGTCCATCGTCCCTCCCAACGTGGTCCACTTCTGTCCATGATCCTCTGTATCTGGGGGACTTCACGGTCCATTTCTGCCCCCAGGATGATGGTGTCCACGTTCCTGATAGTAGACATATTGATGAGTTTAGTGTTTGTGTAATGAAGAGAATAGTAGTTGATGTTAATAGACATATACTTGCCATTATGGGTATCTGTCTACTTGGTGGCAGTCGCCCATCGTCCCTCCCAACGTGGTCCACTTCTGTCCATGATCCTCTGTATCTGGGGGACTTCACGGTCCATTTCTGTCCCCAGGATGATGGTGTCCAGGGTCCTGAGAGTAAAGATAATGAAGAGATTAGTGTTTGTGTAATCAACAGATTAGTAGATGATGTTAACAGATATATACTTGCCTTTATGGGTATCTGTCGACTTGGTGGCAGTCGTCCATCGTCCCTTCCAACGTGGTCCACTTCTGTCCATGATCCTCTGTATCTGGGGGACTTCACGGTCCATTTCTGCCCCCAGGATGATGGTGTCCAGGGTCCTGAGAGTAAAAATAATGAAGAGATTAGTGTTTGTGTAATCAACAGATTAGTAGATGATGTTAATAGATATATACTTGCCTTTATGGGTATCTGTCGACTTGGTGGAAGTCGTCCATCGTCCCTCCCAACCTGGTCCACTTCTGTCCATGATCCTCTGTATCTGGCTGACTTCACGGTCCATTTCTGCCCCCAGGATGATGGTGTCCACGTTCCTGATAGTAAACATATTGAAGAGTTTAGTGTTTGTGTAATGAAGAGATTAGTAGTTGATGTAAATAGTTATATACTTGCCTCTATGGGTATCTGTCGATTTGGTGGCAGTCGTCCATGGACCCTCCCAACGTGGTACACTTCTGTCCATGCAGTGTCTTCGTGACAGTCGTCACTGCATCTGAGGGACTTCATGGTCCATTTCTGCCCCCAGGATGATGGTGTCCAGGGTCCTGAGAGTAAAGATAATGAAGAGATTAGTGTTTGTGTAATCAACAGATTAGTGGATGATGTTAATAGATATATACTTGCCTTTATGGGTATCTGTCGACTTGCTGGTAGTCGTCCATCGTCCCTCCCAACGTGGTCCACTTCTGTCCATGATCCTCTGTATCTGGGGGACTTCACGGTCCATTTCTGCCCCCAGGATGATGGTGTCCAGGGTCCTGAGAGTAAAGATAATGAAGAGATTAGTGTTTGTGTAATCAACAGATTAGTAGATGATGTTAATAGATATATACTTGCCTTTATGGGTATCTGTCGACTTGGTGGCAGTCGTCCATCGTCCCTCCCAACGTGGTACACTTCTGTCCATGCAGTGTCTTCGTGACAGTCGTCACTGCCTCTGGGGGACTTCATGGTCCATTTCTGCCCCCAGGATGATGGTGTCCAGGGTCCTGAGAATAAAGATAATGAAGATATTAGTGTTTGTGTAATCAACAGATTAGTAGATGATGTTAATAGATATATACTTGCCTTTATGGGTATCTGTCGACTTGGTGGCAGTCGTCCATCGTCCCTCCCAACGTTGTCCACTTCTGTCCATGATCCTCTGTATCTGGGGGACTTCACGGTCCATTTCTGCCCCCAGGATGATGGTGTCCAGGGTCCTGAGAGTAAAGATAATGAAGAGATTAGTGTTTGTGTAATCAACAGATTAGTAGATGATGTTAATAGATATATACTTGCCTTTATGGGTATCTGTCGACTTGGTGGCAGTCGTCCATCGTCCCTCCCAACGTGGTCCACTTCTGTCCATGATCCTCTGTATCTGGGGGACTTCACGGTCCATTTCTGCCCCCAGGATGATGGTGTCCAGGGGCCTGAGAGTAAAAATAATGAAGAGATTAGTGTTGTGTAATCAACAGATTAGTAGATGATGTTAACAGTTCTATACTTGCCTTTATGGGTATCTGTCGACTTGGTGGCAGTCGTCCATCGTCCATCCCAACGTGGTCCACTTCTGTCCATGCAGTGTCTTCGTGACAGTCGTCACTGCCTCTGGGGGACTTCATGGTCCATTTCTGCCCCCAGGATGATTGTGTCCAGGGTCCTGAGAGTAAAGATAATGAAGAGATTAGTGTTTGTGTAATCAACAGATTAGTAGATGATGTTAATAGATATATATTTGCCTTTATGGGTATCTGTCGACTTGGTGGCAGTCGTCCATCGTCCCTCCCAACGTGGTACACTTCTGTCCATGATCCTCTGTATCTGGGGGACTTCACGGTCCATTTCTGCCCCCAGGATGATGGTGTCCAGGGTCCTGAGAGTAAAGATAATGAAGAGATTAGTGTTTGTGTAATCAACAGATTAGTAGATGATGTCAACAGATATATACTTGCCTTTATGGGTATCTGTCGACTTGGTGGCAGTCGTCCATCGTCCCTCCCAACGTGGTCCACTTCTGTCCATGATCCTCTGTATCTGGGGGACTTCACGGCCCATTTCTGCCCCCAGGATGATGGTGTCCAGGGTCCTGAGAGTAAAGATAATGAAGAGATTAGTGTTTGTGTAATCAACAGATTAGTAGATGATGTTAATAGTTATATACTTGCCTTTATGGGTATCTGTCGACTTGGTGGTAGTCGTCCATCGTCCCTCCCAACGTGGTCCACTTCTGTCCATGATCCTCTGTATCTGGGGGACTTCACGGTCCATTTCTGCCCCCAGGATGATGGTGTCCAGGGTCTTGAGAATAAAGATAATGAAGAGATTAGTGTTTGTGTAATCAACAGATTAGTAGATGATGTTAATAGATATATACTTGCCTTTATGGGTATCTGTCGACTTGGTGGCAGTCGTCCATCGTCCCTCCCAACGTGGTACACTTCTGTCCATGCAGTGTCTTCGTGACAGTCGTCACTGCCTCTGGGGGACTTCATGGTCCATTTCTGCCCCCAGGATGATGGTGTCCAGGGTCCTGAGAATAAAGATAATGAAGAGATTAGTGTTTGTGTAATCAACAGATTAGTAGATGATGTTAATAGATATATACTTGCCTTTATGGGTATCTGTCGACTTGGTGGCAGTCGTCCATCGTCCCTCCCAACGTGGTCCACTTCTGTCCATGATCCTCTGTATCTGGGGGACTTCACCGTCCATTTCTGCCCCCAGGATGATGGTGTCCAGGGTCCTGAGAGTAAAGATAATGAAGAGATTAGTGTTTGTGTAATCAACAGATTAGTAGATGATGTTAATAGATATATACTTGCCTTTATGGGTATCTGTCGACTTGGTGGAAGTCGTTCATCGTCCCTCCCAACGTGGTCCACTTCTGTCCATGATCCTCTGTATCTGGGGGACTTCACGGTCCATTTCTGCCCCCAGGATGATGGTGTCCAGGGGCCTGAGAGTAAAAATAATGAAGAGATTAGTGTTTGTGTAATCAACAGATTAGTAGATGATCTTAACAGTTACATACTTGCCTTTATGGGTATCTGTCGATTTGGTGGCAGTCGTCCATGGACCCTCCCAACGTGGTACACTTCTGTCCATGTAGTGTCTTCGTGACAGTCGTCACTGCCTCTGGGGGACTTCATGGTCCATTTCTGCCCCCAGGATGATGGTGTCCAGGGTCCTGAGAGTAAAGATAATGAAGAGATTAGTGTTTGTGTAATCAACAGATTAGTAGATGATGTTAATAGATATATATTTGCCTTTATGGGTATCTGTCGACTTGGTGGCAGTCGTCCATCGTCCCTCCCAACGTGGTCCACTTCTGTCCATGATCCTCTGTATCTGGGGGACTTCACGGTCCATTTCTGCCCCCAGGATGATGGTGTCCAGGGTCCTGAGAGTAAAGATAATGAAGAGATTAGTGTTTGTGTAATCTACAAATTAGTAGATGATGTCAACAGATATATACTTGCCTTTATGGGTATCTGTCGACTTGGTGGCAGTCGCCCATCGTCCCTCCCAACGTGGTCCACTTCTGTCCATGATCCTCTGTATCTGGGGGACTTCACCGTCCATTTCTGCCCCCAGGATGATGGTGTCCAGGGTGCTGAGAGTAAAGATAATGAAGAGATTAGTGTTTGTGTAATCAACAGATTACTAGATGATGTTAACAGATATATACTTGCCTTTATGGGTATCTGTCGACTTGGTGGCAGTCGTCCATCGTCCCTCCCAACGTGGTCCACTTCTGTACATGATCCTCTGTATCTGGGAGACTTCACGGTCCATTTCTGCCCCCAGGATGATGGTGTCCACGTTCCTGAGAGTAAAGATAATAAAGAGAATCGTGGTTGTGTAATGAAGAGATTCGTAGATGATGGTAATAAATATATACTTGCCTTTATGGGTATCTGTCGACTTGGTGGAAGTCGTCCATCGTCCCTCCCAACGTGGTCCACTTCTGTCCATGATCCTCTGTATCTGGGGGACTTCACGGTCCATTTCTGCCCCCAGGATGATGGTGTCCACGTTCCTGATAGTAAACATATTGAAGAGTTTAGTCTTTGTGTAATGAAGAGATTAGTAGTTGATGTTAATAGATATATACTTGCCTTTATGGGTATCTGTCGACTTGGTGGCAGTCGTCCATCGTCCCTTCCAACGTGGTCCACTTCTGTCCATGATCCTCTGTATCTGGGGGACTTCACGGTCCATTTCTGCCCCCAGGATGATGGTGTCCAGGGGCCTGAGAGTAAAAATAATGAAGAGATTAGTGTTTGTGTAATCAACAGATTAGTAGTTGATGTTAATAGTTATATACTTGCCTTTATGGGTATCTGTCGATTTGGTGGCAGTCGTCCATGGACCCTCCCAACGTGGTACACTTCTGTCCATGCAGTGTCTTCGTGACAGTCGTCACTGCCTCTGGGGGACTTCATGGACCATTTCTGCCCCGAGGATGATGGTGTCCAGGGTCCTGAGAATAAAGATAATGAAGAGATTAGTGTTTGTGTAATCAACAGATTAGTAGATGATGTTAATAGATATATACTTGCCTTTATGGGTATCTGTCGACTTGGTGGAAGTCGTCCATCGTCCCTCCCAACGTGGTCCACTTCTGTCCATGATCCTCTGTATCTGGGGGACTTCACGGTCCATTTCTGCCCCCATGATGATGGTGTCCAGAGTCCTGAGAGTAAAGATAATGAAGAGATTAGGGTTTGTGTAATGAAGAGATTAGTAGATGATGTCAATAGATATATACTTGCCTTTATGGGTATCTGTCGACTTGGTGGAAGTCGTCCATCGTCCCTCCCAACGTGGTCCACTTCTGTCCATGATCCTCTGTATCTGGGGGACTTCACGGTCCATTTCTGCCCCCAGGATGATGGTGTCCAGGGGCCTGAGAGTAAAAATAATGAAGAGATTAGTGTTTGTGTAATCAACAGATTAGTAGTTGATGTTAATAGTTATATACTTGCCTTTATGGGTATCTGTCCATTTGGTGGCAGTCGTCCATGGACCCTCCCAACGTGGTACACTTCTGTCCATGCAGTGTCTTCGTGGCAATCGTCACTGCATCTGAGGGACTTCATGGTCCATTTCTGAACCCAGGATGATGGTGTCCAGGGTCCTGAGAGTAAAGATAATGAAGAGATTAGTGTTTGCGTAATCTACAGATTAGTAGATGATGTTAATAGATATATACTTGCCTTTATGGGTATCTGTCGACTTGGTGGCAGTCGTCCATCGTCCCTCCCAACGTGGTCCACTTCTGTCCATGATCCTCTGTATCTGGGGGACTTCACGGTCCATTTCTGCCCCCAGGATGATGGTGTCCAGGGTCTTGAGAATAAAGATAATGAAGAGATTAGTGTTTGTGTAATCAACAGATTAGTAGATGATGTTAATAGATATATACTTGCCTTTATGGGTATCTGTCGACTTGGTGGCAGTCGTCCATCGTCCCTCCCAACGTGGTACACTTCTGTCCATGCAGTGTCTTCGTGACAGTCGTCACTGCCTCTGGGGGACTTCATGGACCATTTCTGCCCCCAGGATGATGGTGTCCAGGGTCCTGAGAATAAAGATAATGAAGAGATTAGTGTTTGTGTAATCAACAGATTAGTAGATGATGTTAATAGATATATACTTGCCTTTATGGGTATCTGTCGACTTGGTGGCAGTCGTCCATCGTCCCTCCCAACGTGGTCCACTTCTGTCCATGATCCTCTGTATCTGGGGGACTTCACCGTCCATTTCTGCCCCCAGGATGATGGTGTCCAGGGTCCTGAGAGTAAAGATAATGAAGAGATTAGTGTTTGTGTAATCAACAGATTAGTAGATGATGTTAATAGATATATACTTGCCTTTATGGGTATCTGTCGACTTGGTGGAAGTCGTCCATCGTCCCTCCCAACGTGGTCCACTTCTGTCCATGATCCTCTGTATCTGGGGGACTTCACGGTCCATTTCTGCCCCCAGGATGATGGTGTCCAGGGGCCTGAGAGTAAAAATAATGAAGAGATTAGTGTTTGTGTAATCAACAGATTAGTAGATGATCTTAACAGTTACATACTTGCCTTTATGGGTATCTGTCGATTTGGTGGCAGTCGTCCATGGACCCTCCCAACGTGGTACACTTCTGTCCATGTAGTGTCTTCGTGACAGTCGTCACTGCCTCTGGGGGACTTCATGGTCCATTTCTGCCCCCAGGATGATGGTGTCCAGGGTCCTGAGAGTAAAGATAATGAAGAGATTAGTGTTTGTGTAATCAACAGATTAGTAGATGATGTTAATAGATATATATTTGCCTTTATGGGTATCTGTCGACTTGGTGGCAGTCGTCCATCGTCCCTCCCAACGTGGTCCACTTCTGTCCATGATCCTCTGTATCTGGGGGACTTCACGGTCCATTTCTGCCCCCAGGATGATGGTGTCCAGGGTCCTGAGAGTAAAGATAATGAAGAGATTAGTGTTTGTGTAATCTACAAATTAGTAGATGATGTCAACAGATATATACTTGCCTTTATGGGTATCTGTCGACTTGGTGGCAGTCGCCCATCGTCCCTCCCAACGTGGTCCACTTCTGTCCATGATCCTCTGTATCTGGGGGACTTCACCGTCCATTTCTGCCCCCAGGATGATGGTGTCCAGGGTGCTGAGAGTAAAGATAATGAAGAGATTAGTGTTTGTGTAATCAACAGATTACTAGATGATGTTAACAGATATATACTTGCCTTTATGGGTATCTGTCGACTTGGTGGCAGTCGTCCATCGTCCCTCCCAACGTGGTCCACTTCTGTCCATGATCCTCTGTATCTGGGAGACTTCACGGTCCATTTCTGCCCCCAGGATGATGGTGTCCACGTTCCTGAGAGTAAAGATAATAAAGAGAATCGTGGTTGTGTAATGAAGAGATTCGTAGATGATGGTAATAAATATATACTTGCCTTTATGGGTATCTGTCGACTTGGTGGAAGTCGTCCATCGTCCCTCCCAACGTGGTCCACTTCTGTCCATGATCCTCTGTATCTGGGGGACTTCACGGTCCATTTCTGCCCCCAGGATGATGGTGTCCACGTTCCTGATAGTAAACATATTGAAGAGTTTAGTCTTTGTGTAATGAAGAGATTAGTAGTTGATGTTAATAGATATATACTTGCCTTTATGGGTATCTGTCGACTTGGTGGCAGTCGTCCATCGTCCCTTCCAACGTGGTCCACTTCTGTCCATGATCCTCTGTATCTGGGGGACTTCACGGTCCATTTCTGCCCCCAGGATGATGGTGTCCAGGGGCCTGAGAGTAAAAATAATGAAGAGATTAGTGTTTGTGTAATGAAGAGATTAGTAGATGATGTTAATAGTTATATACTTGCCTTTATGGGTATCTGTCGATTTGGTGGCAGTCGTCCATGGACCCTCCCAACGTGGTACACTTCTGTCCATGCAGTGTCTTCGTGACAGTCGTCACTGCCTCTGGGGGACTTCATGGACCATTTCTGCCCCCAGGATGATGGTGTCCAGGGTCCTGAGAATAAAGATAATGAAGAGATTAGTGTTTGTGTAATCAACAGATTAGTAGATGATGTTAATAGATATATACTTGCCTTTATGGGTATCTGTCGACTTGGTGGAAGTCGTCCATCGTCCCTCCCAACGTGGTCCACTTCTGTCCATGATCCTCTGTATCTGGGGGACTTCACGGTCCATTTCTGCCCCCATGATGATGGTGTCCAGAGTCCTGAGAGTAAAGATAATGAAGAGATTAGGGTTTGTGTAATGAAGAGATTAGTAGATGATGTTAATAGATATATACTTGCCTTTATGGGTATCTGTCGACTTGGTGGAAGTCGTCCATCGTCCCTCCCAACGTGGTCCACTTCTGTCCATGATCCTCTGTATCTGGGGGACTTCACGGTCCATTTCTGCCCCCAGGATGATGGTGTCCAGGGGCCTGAGAGTAAAAATAATGAAGAGATTAGTGTTTGTGTAATCAACAGATTAGTAGTTGATGTTAATAGTTATATACTTGCCTTTATGGGTATCTGTCCATTTGGTGGCAGTCGTCCATGGACCCTCCCAACGTGGTACACTTCTGTCCATGCAGTGTCTTCGTGGCAATCGTCACTGCATCTGAGGGACTTCATGGTCCATTTCTGAACCCAGGATGATGGTGTCCAGGGTCCTGAGAGTAAAGATAATGAAGAGATTAGTGTTTGCGTAATCTACAGATTAGTAGATGATGTTAATAGATATATACTTGCCTTTATGGGTATCTGTCGACTTGGTGGCAGTCGTCCATCGTCCCTCCCAACGTGGTCCACTTCTGTCCATGATCCTCTGTATCTGGGGGACTTCACGGTCCATTTCTGCCCCCAGGATGATGGTGTCCAGGGTCTTGAGAATAAAGATAATGAAGAGATTAGTGTTTGTGTAATCAACAGATTAGTAGATGATGTTAATAGATATATACTTGCCTTTATGGGTATCTGTCGACTTGGTGGCAGTCGTCCATCGTCCCTCCCAACGTGGTACACTTCTGTCCATGCAGTGTCTTCGTGACAGTCGTCACTGCCTCTGGGGGACTTCATGGTCCATTTCTGCCCCCAGGATGATGGTGTCCAGGGTCCTGAGAATAAAGATAATGAAGAGATTAGTGTTTGTGTAATCAACAGATTAGTAGATGATGTTAATAGATATATACTTGCCTTTATGGGTATCTGTCGACTTGGTGGCAGTCGTCCATCGTCCCTCCCAACGTGGTCCACTTCTGTCCATGATCCTCTGTATCTGGGGGACTTCACCGTCCATTTCTGCCCCCAGGATGATGGTGTCCAGGGTCCTGAGAGTAAAGATAATGAAGAGATTAGTGTTTGTGTAATCAACAGATTAGTAGATGATGTTAATAGATATATACTTGCCTTTATGGGTATCTGTCGACTTGGTGGAAGTCGTCCATCGTCCCTCCCAACGTGGTCCACTTCTGTCCATGATCCTCTGTATCTGGGGGACTTCACGGTCCATTTCTGCCCCCAGGATGATGGTGTCCAGGGGCCTGAGAGTAAAAATAATGAAGAGATTAGTGTTTGTGTAATCAACAGATTAGTAGATGATCTTAACAGTTACATACTTGCCTTTATGGGTATCTGTCGATTTGGTGGCAGTCGTCCATGGACCCTCCCAACGTGGTACACTTCTGTCCATGTAGTGTCTTCGTGACAGTCGTCACTGCCTCTGGGGGACTTCATGGTCCATTTCTGCCCCCAGGATGATGGTGTCCAGGGTCCTGAGAGTAAAGATAATGAAGAGATTAGTGTTTGTGTAATCAACAGATTAGTAGATGATGTTAATAGATATATATTTGCCTTTATGGGTATCTGTCGACTTGGTGGCAGTCGTCCATCGTCCCTCCCAACGTGGTCCACTTCTGTCCATGATCCTCTGTATCTGGGGGACTTCACGGTCCATTTCTGCCCCCAGGATGATGGTGTCCAGGGTCCTGAGAGTAAAGATAATGAAGAGATTAGTGTTTGTGTAATCTACAAATTAGTAGATGATGTCAACAGATATATACTTGCCTTTATGGGTATCTGTCGACTTGGTGGCAGTCGCCCATCGTCCCTCCCAACGTGGTCCACTTCTGTCCATGATCCTCTGTATCTGGGGGACTTCACCGTCCATTTCTGCCCCCAGGATGATGGTGTCCAGGGTGCTGAGAGTAAAGATAATGAAGAGATTAGTGTTTGTGTAATCAACAGATTACTAGATGATGTTAACAGATATATACTTGCCTTTATGGGTATCTGTCGACTTGGTGGCAGTCGTCCATCGTCCCTCCCAACGTGGTCCACTTCTGTCCATGATCCTCTGTATCTGGGAGACTTCACGGTCCATTTCTGCCCCCAGGATGATGGTGTCCACGTTCCTGAGAGTAAAGATAATAAAGAGAATCGTGGTTGTGTAATGAAGAGATTCGTAGATGATGGTAATAAATATATACTTGCCTTTATGGGTATCTGTCGACTTGGTGGAAGTCGTCCATCGTCCCTCCCAACGTGGTCCACTTCTGTCCATGATCCTCTGTATCTGGGGGACTTCACGGTCCATTTCTGCCCCCAGGATGATGGTGTCCACGTTCCTGATAGTAAACATATTGAAGAGTTTAGTCTTTGTGTAATGAAGAGATTAGTAGTTGATGTTAATAGATATATACTTGCCTTTATGGGTATCTGTCGACTTGGTGGCAGTCGTCCATCGTCCCTTCCAACGTGGTCCACTTCTGTCCATGATCCTCTGTATCTGGGGGACTTCACGGTCCATTTCTGCCCCCAGGATGATGGTGTCCAGGGGCCTGAGAGTAAAAATAATGAAGAGATTAGTGTTTGTGTAATCAACAGATTAGTAGTTGATGTTAATAGTTATATACTTGCCTTTATGGGTATCTGTCGATTTGGTGGCAGTCGTCCATGGACCCTCCCAACGTGGTACACTTCTGTCCATGCAGTGTCTTCGTGACAGTCGTCACTGCCTCTGGGGGACTTCATGGACCATTTCTGCCCCCAGGATGATGGTGTCCAGGGTCCTGAGAATAAAGATAATGAAGAGATTAGTGTTTGTGTAATCAACAGATTAGTAGATGATGTTAATAGATATATACTTGCCTTTATGGGTATCTGTCGACTTGGTGGAAGTCGTCCATCGTCCCTCCCAACGTGGTCCACTTCTGTCCATGATCCTCTGTATCTGGGGGACTTCACGGTCCATTTCTGCCCCCATGATGATGGTGTCCAGAGTCCTGAGAGTAAAGATAATGAAGAGATTAGGGTTTGTGTAATGAAGAGATTAGTAGATGATGTTAATAGATATATACTTGCCTTTATGGGTATCTGTCGACTTGGTGGAAGTCGTCCATCGTCCCTCCCAACGTGGTCCACTTCTGTCCATGATCCTCTGTATCTGGGGGACTTCACGGTCCATTTCTGCCCCCAGGATGATGGTGTCCAGGGGCCTGAGAGTAAAAATAATGAAGAGATTAGTGTTTGTGTAATCAACAGATTAGTAGTTGATGTTAATAGTTATATACTTGCCTTTATGGGTATCTGTCCATTTGGTGGCAGTCGTCCATGGACCCTCCCAACGTGGTACACTTCTGTCCATGCAGTGTCTTCGTGGCAATCGTCACTGCATCTGAGGGACTTCATGGTCCATTTCTGAACCCAGGATGATGGTGTCCAGGGTCCTGAGAGTAAAGATAATGAAGAGATTAGTGTTTGCGTAATCTACAGATTAGTAGATGATGTTAATAGATATATACTTGCCTTTATGGGTATCTGTCGACTTGGTGGCAGTCGTCCATCGTCCCTCCCAACGTGGTCCACTTCTGTCCATGATCCTCTGTATCTGGGGGACTTCACGGTCCATTTCTGCCCCCAGGATGATGGTGTCCAGGGTCCTGAGAGTAAACATAATGAAGAGATTAGTGTTTGTGTAATCAACAGATTAGTAGATGATGTTAATAGATATATACTTGCCTTTATGGGTATCTGTCGACTTGGTGGTAGTCGTCCATCGTCCCTCCCAACGTGGTCCACTTCTGTCCATGATCCTCTGTATCTGGGGGACTTCACGGTCCATTTCTGCCTCCAGGATGATGGTGTCCACGTTCCTGATAGTAAACATATTGAAGAGTTTAGTGTTTGTGTAATGAAGAGATTAGTAGTTGATGTTAATAGTTATATACTTGCCTTTATGGGTATCTGTCGATTTGGTGGCAGTCGTCCATCGTCCCTCCCAACGTGGTCCACTTCTGTCCATGATCCTCTGTATCTGGGGGACTTCACGATCCATTTCTGCCCCCAGGATGATGGTGTCCAGGGTCCTGAGAATAAAGATAATGAAGAGATTAGTGTTTGTGTAATCAACAGATTAGTAGATGATGTTAATAGATATATACTTGCCTTTATGGGTATCTGTCGACTTGGTGGCAGTCGTCCATCGTCCCTCCCAACGTGGTACACTTCTGTCCATGCAGTGTCTTCGTGTCAGTCGTCACTGCCTCTGGGGGACTTCATGGACCATTTCTGCCCCCAGGATGATGGTGTCCAGGGTCCTGAGAATAAAGATAATGAAGAGATTAGTGTTTGTGTAATCAACAGATTAGTAGATGATGTTAATAGATATATATTTGCCTTTATGGGTATCTGTCGACTTGGTGGCAGTCGTCCATCGTCCCTCCCAACGTGGTCCACTTCTGTCCATGATCCTCTGTATCTGGGGGACTTCACGGTCCATTTCTGCCCCCAGGATGATGGTGTCCAGGGTCCTGAGAGTAAAGATAATGAAGAGATTAGTGTTTGTGTAATCAACAGATTAGTAGATGATGTTAATAGATATATACTTGCCTTTATGGGTATCTGTCGACTTGGTGGAAGTCGTCCATCGTCCCTCCCAACGTGGTCCACTTCTGTCGATGATCCTCTGTATCTGGGGGACTTCACGGTCCATTTCTGCCCCCAGGATGATGGTGTCCAGGGGCCTGAGAGTAAAAATAATGAAGAGATTAGTGTTTGTGTAATCAACAGATTAGTAGATGATCTTAACAGTTACATACTTGCCTTTATGGGTATCTGTCGATTTGGTGGCAGTCGTCCATGGACCCTCCCAACGTGGTCCACTTCTGTCCATGCAGTGTCTTCGTGACAGTCGTCACTGCCTCTGGGGGACTTCATGGTCCATTTCTGCCCCCAGGATGATGGTGTCCAGGGTCCTGAGAGTAAAGATAATGAAGAGATTAGTGTTTGTGTAATCAACAGATTAGTAGATGATGTTAATAGATATATACTTGACTTTATGGGTATCTGTCGACTTGGTGGCAGTCGTCCATCGTCCCTCCCAACGTGGTCTACTTCTGTCCATGATCCTCTGTATCTGGGGGACTTCACGGTCCATTTCTGCCCCCAGGATGATGGTGTCCAGGGTCCTGAGAGTAAAGATAATGAAGAGATTAGTGTTTGTGTAATCAACAGATTAGTAGATGATGTCAACAGATATATACTTGCCTTTATGGGTATCTGTCGACTTGGTGGAAGTCGTCCATCGTCCCTCCCAACGTGGTCTACTTCTGTCCATGATCCTCTGTATCTGGGGGACTTCACGGTCCATTTCTGCCCCCAGGATGATGGTGTCCACGTTCCTGATAGTAAACATATTGATGAGTTTAGTGTTTGTGTAATGAAGAGAGTAGTAGTTGATGTTAATAGATATATACTTGCCTTTATGGGTATCTGTCGACTTGGTGGCAGTCGTCCATCGTCCCTTCCAACGTGGTCCACTTCTGTCCATGATCCTCTGTATCTGGGGGACTTCACCGTCCATTTCTGCCCCCAGGATGATGGTGTCCACGTTCCTAATAGTGGACATATTGATGAGTTTAGTGTTTGTGTAATGAAGAGATTAGTAGATGATGTTAATAGATATATACTTGCCTTTATGGGTATCTGTCGACTTGGTGGCAGTCGCCCATCGTCCCTCCCAACGTGGTCCACTTCTGTCCATGATCCTCTGTATCTGGGGGACTTCACGGTCCATTTCTGCCCCCAGGATGATGGTGTCCACGTTCCTGAGAGTAAAGATAATAAAGAGAATCGTGGTTGTGTAATGAAGAGATTCGTAGATGATGGTAATAAATATATACTTGCCTTTATGGGTATCTGTCGACTTGGTGGCAGTCGTCCATCGTCCCTCCCCACGTGGTCCACTTCTGTCCATGATCCTCTGTATCTTGGGGACTTCACGGTCCATTTCTGCCACCAGGATGATGGTGTCCACGTTCCTGATAGTAAACATATTGAAGAGTTTAGTGTTTGTGTAATGAAGAGATTAGTAGTTGATGTTAATAGTTATATACTTGCCTTTATGGGTATCTGTCGATTTGGTGGCAGTCGTCCATCGTCCCTCCCAACGTGGTCCACTTCTGTCCATGATCCTCTGTATCTGGGGGACTTCACGATCCATTTCTGCCCCCAGGATGATGGTGTCCAGGGTCCTGAGAATAAAGATAATGAAGAGATTAGTGTTTGTGTAATCAACAGATTAGTAGATGATGTTAATAGATATATACTTGCCTTTATGGGTATCTGTCGACTTGGTGGTAGTCGTCCATCGTCCCTCCCAACGTGGTCCACTTCTGTCCATGATTCTCTGTATCTGGGGGACTTCACGGTCCATTTCTGCCTCCAGGATGATGGTGTCCACGTTCCTGATAGTAAACATATTGAAGAGTTTAGTGTTTGTGTAATGAAGAGATTAGTAGTTGATGTTAATAGTTGTATACTTGCCTTTATGGGTATCTGTCGATTTGGTGGCAGTCGTCCATCGTCCCTCCCAACGTGGTCCACTTCTGTCCATGATCCTCTGTATCTGGGGGACTTCACGATCCATTTCTGCCCCCAGGATGATGGTGTCCAGGGTCCTGAGAATAAAGATAATGAAGAGATTAGTGTTTGTGTAATCAACAGATTAGTAGATGATGTTAATAGATATATACTTGCCTTTATGGGTATCTGTCGACTTGGTGGCAGTCGTCCATCGTCCCTCCCAACGTGGTACACTTCTGTCCATGCAGTGTCTTCGTGACAGTCGTCACTGCCTCTGGGGGACTTCATGGACCATTTCTGCCCCCAGGATGATGGTGTCCAGGGTCCTGAGAATAAAGATAATGAAGAGATTAGTGTTTGTGTAATCAACAGATTAGTAGATGATGTTAATAGATATATACTTGCCTTTATGGGTATCTGTCGACTTGGTGGCAGTCGCCCATCGTCCCTCCCAACGTGGTCCACTTCTGTCCATGATCCTCTGTATCTGGGGGACTTCACGGTCCATTTCTGCCCCCAGGATGATGGTGTCCAGGGTCCTGAGAGTAAAGATAATGAAGAGATTAGTGTTTGTGTAATCAACAGATTAGTAGATGATGTTAATAGATATATACTTGCCTTTATGGGTATCTGTCGACTTGGTGGAAGTCGTCCATCGTCCCTCCCAACGTGGTCCACTTCTGTCCATGCAGTGTCTTCGTGACAGTCGTCACTGCCTCTGGGGGACTTCATGGTCCATTTCTGCCCCCAGGATGATGGTGTCCAGGGTCCTGAGAGTAAAGATAATGAAGAGATTAGTGTTTGTGTAATCAACAGATTAGTAGATGATGTTAATAGATATATACTTGACTTTATGGGTATCTGTCGACTTGGTGGCAGTCGTCCATCGTCCCTCCCAACGTGGTCTACTTCTGTCCATGATCCTCTGTATCTGGGGGACTTCACGGTCCATTTCTGCCCCCAGGATGATGGTGTCCAGGGGCCTGAGAGTAAAAATAATGAAGAGATTAGTGTTTGTGTAATCAACAGATTAGTAGATGATCTCAACAGTTATATACTTGCCTTTATGGGTATCTGTCGATTTGGTGGCAGTCGTCCATGGACCCTCCCAACGTGGTCCACTTCTGTCCATGCAGTGTCTTCGTGACAGTCGTCACTGCCTCTGAGGGACTTCATGGTCCATTTCTGCCCCCAGGATGATGGTGTCCAGGGTCCTGAGAGTAAAGATAATGAAGAGATTAGTGTTTGTGTAATCAACAGATTGGTAGACGATGTTAATAGATATATACTTGCCTTTATGGGTATCTGTCGACTTGGTGGAAGTCGTCCATCGTCCATCCCAACGTGGTCCACTTCTGTCCATGCAGTGTCTTCGTGACAGTCGTCACTGCCTCTGGGGGACTTCATGGTCCATTTCTGCCCCCAGGATGATGGTGTCCAGGGTCCTGAGAGTAAAGATAATGAAGAGATTAGTGTTTGTGTAATCAACAGATTAGTAGATGATGTTAATAGATATATACTTGACTTTATGGGTATCTGTCGACTTGGTGGCAGTCGTCCATCGTCCCTCCCAACGTGGTCTACTTCTGTCCATGATCCTCTGTATCTGGGGGACTTCACGGTCCATTTCTGCCCCCAGGATGATGGTGTCCAGGGTCCTGAGAGTAAAGATAATGAAGAGATTAGTGTTTGTGTAATCAACAGATTAGTAGATGATGTCAACAGATATATACTTGCCTTTATGGGTATCTGTCGACTTGGTGGAAGTCGTCCATCGTCCCTCCCAACGTGGTCCACTTCTGTCCATGATCCTCTGTATCTTGGGGACTTCACGGTCCATTTCTGCCACCAGGATGATGGTGTACACGTTCCTGATAGTAAACATATTGAAGAGTTTAGTGTTTGTGTAATGAAGAGATTAGTATTTGATGTTAATAGTTATATACTTGCCTTTATGGGTATCTGTCGATTTGGTGGCAGTCGTCCATCGTCCCTCCCAACGTGGTCCACTTCTGTCCATGATCCTCTGTATCTGGGGGACTTCACGATCCATTTCTGCCCCCAGGATGATGGTGTCCAGGGTCCTGAGAATAAAGATAATGAAGAGATTAGTGTTTGTGTAATCAACAGATTAGTAGATGATGTTAATAGATATATACTTGCCTTTATGGGTATCTGTCGACTTGGTGGTAGTCGTCCATCGTCCCTCCCAACGTGGTCCACTTCTGTCCATGATCCTCTGTATCTTGGGGACTTCACGGTCCATTTCTGCCCCCAGGATGATGGTGTCCACGTTCCTGATAGTAAACATATTGAAGAGTTTAGTGTTTGTGTAATGAAGAGATTAGTAGTTGATGTTAATAGTTATATACTTGCCTTTATGGGTATCTGTCGATTTGGTGGCAGTCGTCCATCGTCCCTCCCAACGTGGTCCACTTCTGTCCATGATCCTCTGTATCTGGGGGACTTCACGATCCATTTCTGCCCCCAGGATGATGGTGTCCAGGGTCCTGAGAATAAAGATAATGAAGAGATTAGTGTTTGTGTAATCAACAGATTAGTAGATGATGTTAATAGATATATACTTGCCTTTATGGGTATCTGTCGACTTGGTGGCAGTCGTCCATCGTCCCTCCCAACGTGGTACACTTCTGTCCATGCAGTGTCTTCGTGACAGTCGTCACTGCCTCTGGGGGACTTCATGGACCATTTCTGCCCCCAGGATGATGGTGTCCAGGGTCCTGAGAATAAAGATAATGAAGAGATTAGTGTTTGTGTAATCAACAGATTAGTAGATGATGTTAATAGATATATACTTGCCTTTATGGGTATCTGTCGACTTGGTGGCAGTCGTCCATCGTCCCTCCCAACGTGGTCCACTTCTGTCCATGATCCTCTGTATCTGGGGGACTTCACGGTCCATTTCTGCCCCCAGGATGATGGTGTCCAGGGTCCTGAGAGTAAAGATAATGAAGAGATTAGTGTTTGTGTAATCAACAGATTAGTAGATGATGTTAATAGATATATACTTGCTTTTATGGGTATCTGTCGACTTGGTGGAAGTCGTCCATCGTCCCTCCCAACGTGGTCCACTTCTGTCCATGCAGTGTCTTCGTGACAGTCGTCACTGCCTCTGGGGGACTTCATGGTCCATTTCTGCCCCCAGGATGATGGTGTCCAGGGTCCTGAGAGTAAAGATAATGAAGAGATTAGTGTTTGTGTAATCAACAGATTAGTAGATGATGTTAATAGATATATACTTGACTTTATGGGTATCTGTCGACTTGGTGGCAGTCGTCCATCGTCCCTCCCAACGTGGTCTACTTCTGTCCATGATCCTCTGTATCTGGGGGACTTCACGGTCCATTTCTGCCCCCAGGATGATGGTGTCCAGGGGCCTGAGAGTAAAAATAATGAAGAGATTAGTGTTTGTGTAATCAACAGATTAGTAGATGATCTCAACAGTTATATACTTGCCTTTATGGGTATCTGTCGATTTGGTCGCAGTCGTCCATGGACCCTCCCAACGTGGTCCACTTCTGTCCATGCAGTGTCTTCGTGACAGTCGTCACTGCCTCTGGGGGACTTCATGGTCCATTTCTGCCCCCAGGATGATGGTGTCCAGGGTCCTGAGAGTAAAGATAATGAAGAGATTAGTGTTTGTGTAATCAACAGATTAGTAGATGATGTTAATAGATATATACTTGCCTTTATGGGTATCTGTCGACTTGGTGGAAGTCGTCCATCGTCCCTCCCAACGTGGTCCACTTCTGTCCATGCAGTGTCTTCGTGACAGTCGTCACTGCCTCTGGGGGACTTCATCGTCCATTTCTGCCCCCAGGATGATGGTGTCCAGGGTCCTGAGAGTAAAGATAATGAAGAGATTAGTGTTTGTGTAATCAACAGATTAGTAGATGATGTCAACAGATATATACTTGCCTTTATGGGTATCTGTCGACTTGGTGGAAGTCGTCCATCGTCCCTCCCAACGTGGTCCACTTCTGTCCATGATCCTCTGTATCTGGGGGACTTCACCGTCCATTTCTGCCCCCAGGATGATGGTGTCCACGTTCCTGATAGTGGACATATTGATGAGTTTAGTGTTTGTGTAATGAAGAGATTAGTAGATGATGTTAATAGATATATACTTGCCTTTATGGGTATCTGTCGACTTGGTGGCAGTCGCCCATCGTCCCTCCCAACGTGGTCCACTTCTGTCCATGATCCTCTGTATCTGGGGGACTTCACGGTCCATTTCTGCCCCCAGGATGATGGTGTCCACGTTCCTGAGAGTAAAGATAATAAAGAGAATCGTGGTTGTGTAATGAAGAGATTCGTAGATGATGGTAATAAATATATACTTGCCTTTATGGGTTTCTGTCGACTTGGTGGCAGTCGCCCATCGTCCCTCCCAACGTGGTCCACTTCTGTCCATGATCCTCTGTATCTGGGGGACTTCACGGTCCATTTCTGCCCCCAGGATGATGGTGTCCACGTTCCTGAGAGTAAAGATAATAAAGAGAATCGTGGTTGTGTAATGAAGAGATTCGTAGATGATGTTAATAGATATATACTTGCCTTTATGGGTATCTGTCGACTTGGTGGCAGTCGTCCATCGTCCCTCCCAACGTGGTCCACTTCTGTCCATGATCCTCTGTATCTTGGGGACTTCACGGTCCATTTCTGCCCCCAGGATGATGGTGTCCACGTTCCTGATAGTAGACATATTGATGAGTTTAGTGTTTGTGTAATGAAGAGATTAGTAGATGATGTTAATAGATATATACTTGCCTTTATGGGTATCTGTCGACTTGGTGGCAGTCGCCCATCGTCCCTCCCAACGTGGTCCACTTCTGTCCATGATCCTCTGTATCTGGGGGACTTCACGGTCCATTTCTGCCCCCAGGCTGATGGTGTCCACGTTCCTGAGAGTAAAGATAATAAAGAGAATCGTGGTTGTGTAATGAAGAGATTCGTAGATGATGGTAATAAATATATACTTGCCTTTATGGGTATCTGTCGACTTGGTGGCAGTCGTCCATCGTCCCTCCCAACGTGGTCCACTTCTGTCCATGATCCTCTGTATCTGGGGGACTTCACGGTCCATTTCTGCCCCCAGGATGATGGTGTCCAGGGTCCTGAGAGTAAAGATAATGAAGAGACTAGTGTTTGTGTAATCAACACATTAGTAGATGATGTCAACAGATATATACTTGCCTTTATGGGTATCTGTCGACTTGGTGGCAGTCGTCCATCGTCCCTCCCAACGTGGTCCACTTCTGTCCATGATCCTCTGTATCTGGGGGACTTCACGGTCCATTTCTGCCCCCAGGATGATGGTGTCCACGTTCCTGATAGTAGACATATTGATGAGTTTAGTGTTTGTGTAATGAAGAGATTAGTAGATGATCTTAACAGTTATATACTTGCCTTTATGGGTATCTGTCGATTTGGTGGCAGTCGTCCATGGACCCTCCCAACGTGGTCCACTTCTGTCCATGCAGTGTCTTCGTGACAGTCGTCACTGCCTCTGGGGGACTTCATGGTCCATTTCTGCCCCCAGGATGATGGTGTCCAGGGTCCTGAGAGTAAAGATAATGAAGAGATTAGTGTTTGTGTAATCAACAGATTAGTAGATGATGTTAATAGATATATACTTGACTTTATGGGTATCTGTCGACTTGGTGGCAGTCGTCCATCGTCCCTCCCAACGTGGTCTACTTCTGTCCATGATCCTCTGTATCTGGGGGACTTCACGGTCCATTTCTGCCCCCAGGATGATGGTGTCCAGGGGCCTGAGAGTAAAAATAATGAAGAGATTAGTGTTTGTGTAATCAACAGATTAGTAGATGATCTCAACAGTTATATACTTGCCTTTATGGGTATCTGTCGATTTGGTCGCAGTCGTCCATGGACCCTCCCAACGTGGTCCACTTCTGTCCATGCAGTGTCTTCGTGACAGTCGTCACTGCCTCTGGGGGACTTCATGGTCCATTTCTGCCCCCAGGATGATGGTGTCCAGGGTCCTGAGAGTAAAGATAATGAAGAGATTAGTGTTTGTGTAATCAACAGATTAGTAGATGATGTTAATAGATATATACTTGCCTTTATGGGTATCTGTCGACTTGGTGGAAGTCGTCCATCGTCCCTCCCAACGTGGTCCACTTCTGTCCATGCAGTGTCTTCGTGACAGTCGTCACTGCCTCTGGGGGACTTCATGGTCCATTTCTGCCCCCAGGATGATGGTGTCCAGGGTCCTGAGAGTAAAGATAATGAAGAGATTAGTGTTTGTGTAATCAACAGATTAGTAGATGATGTCAACAGATATATACTTGCCTTTATGGGTATCTGTCGACTTGGTGGAAGTCGTCCATCGTCCCTCCCAACGTGGTCTACTTCTGTCCATGATCCTCTGTATCTGGGGGACTTCACGGTCCATTTCTGCCCCCAGGATGATGGTGTCCAGGGGCCTGAGAGTAAAAATAATGAAGAGATTAGTGTTTGTGTAATCAACAGATTAGTAGATGATCTCAACAGTTATATACTTGCCTTTATGGGTATCTGTCGATTTGGTCGCAGTCGTCCATGGACCCTCCCAACGTGGTCCACTTCTGTCCATGCAGTGTCTTCGTGACAGTCGTCACTGCCTCTGGGGGACTTCATGGTCCATTTCTGCCCCCAGGATGATGGTGTCCAGGGTCCTGAGAGTAAAGATAATGAAGAGATTAGTGTTTGTGTAATCAACAGATTAGTAGATGATGTTAATAGATATATACTTGCCTTTATGGGTATCTGTCGACTTGGTGGAAGTCGTCCATCGTCCCTCCCAACGTGGTCCACTTCTGTCCATGCAGTGTCTTCGTGACAGTCGTCACTGCCTCTGGGGGACTTCATGGTCCATTTCTGCCCCCAGGATGATGGTGTCCAGGGTCCTGAGAGTAAAGATAATGAAGAGATTAGTGTTTGTGTAATCAACAGATTAGTAGATGATGTCAACAGATATATACTTGCCTTTATGGGTATCTGTCGACTTGGTGGAAGTCGTCCATCGTCCCTCCCAACGTGGTCCACTTCTGTCCATGATCCTCTGTATCTGGGGGACTTCACCGTCCATTTCTGCCCCCAGGATGATGGTGTCCACGTTCCTGATAGTGGACATATTGATGAGTTTAGTGTTTGTGTAATGAAGAGATTAGTAGATGATGTTAATAGATATATACTTGCCTTTATGGGTATCTGTCGACTTGGTGGCAGTCGCCCATCGTCCCTCCCAACGTGGTCCACTTCTGTCCATGATCCTCTGTATCTGGGGGACTTCACGGTCCATTTCTGCCCCCAGGATGATGGTGTCCACGTTCCTGAGAGTAAAGATAATAAAGAGAATCGTGGTTGTGTAATGAAGAGATTCGTAGATGATGGTAATAAATATATACTTGCCTTTATGGGTATCTGTCGACTTGGTGGCAGTCGTCCATCGTCCCTCCCAACGTGGTCCACTTCTGTCCATGATCCTCTGTATCTGGGGGACTTCACGGTCCATTTCTGCCCCCAGGATGATGGTGTCCAGGGTCCTGAGAGT
This sequence comes from Haliotis asinina, assembly GCF_037392515.1. Taxonomy (NCBI): domain Eukaryota; kingdom Metazoa; phylum Mollusca; class Gastropoda; order Lepetellida; family Haliotidae; genus Haliotis; species Haliotis asinina. The sequence continues at coordinate 28,703,543 of NC_090286.1, read as the reverse complement.
AAAGATAATGAAGAGACTAGTGTTTGTGTAATCAACAGATTAGTAGATGATGTCAACAGATATATACTTGCCTTTATGGGTATCTGTCGACTTGGTGGCAGTCGTCCATCGTCCCTCCCAACGTGGTCCACTTCTGTCCATGATCCTCTGTATCTGGGGGACTTCACGGTCCATTTCTGCCCCCAGGATGATGGTGTCCACGTTCCTGATAGTAGACATATTGATGAGTTTAGTGTTTGTGTAATGAAGAGATTAGTAGATGATCTTAACAGTTATATACTTGCCTTTATGGGTATCTGTCGATTTGGTGGCAGTCGTCCATGGACCCTCCCAACGTGGTCCACTTCTGTCCATGCAGTGTCTTCGTGACAGTCGTCACTGCCTCTGGGGGACTTCATGGTCCATTTCTGCCCCCAGGATAATGGTGTCCAGGGTCCTGAGAGTAAAGATAATGAAGAGATTAGTGTTTGTGTAATCAACAGATTAGTAGATGATGTTAATAGATATATACTTGACTTTATGGGTATCTGTCGACTTGGTGGCAGTCGTCCATCGTCCCTCCCAACGTGGTCTACTTCTGTCCATGATCCTCTGTATCTGGGGGACTTCACGGTCCATTTCTGCCCCCAGGATGATGGTGTCCAGGGGCCTGAGAGTAAAAATAATGAAGAGATTAGTGTTTGTGTAATCAACAGATTAGTAGATGATCTCAACAGTTATATACTTGCCTTTATGGGTATCTGTCGATTTGGTCGCAGTCGTCCATGGACCCTCCCAACGTGGTCCACTTCTGTCCATGCAGTGTCTTCGTGACAGTCGTCACTGCCTCTGGGGGACTTCATGGTCCATTTCTGCCCCCAGGATGATGGTGTCCAGGGTCCTGAGAGTAAAGATAATGAAGAGATTAGTGTTTGTGTAATCAACAGATTAGTAGATGATGTTAATAGATATATACTTGCCTTTATGGGTATCTGTCGACTTGGTGGAAGTCGTCCATCGTCCCTCCCAACGTGGTCCACTTCTGTCCATGCAGTGTCTTCGTGACAGTCGTCACTGCCTCTGGGGGACTTCATGGTCCATTTCTGCCCCCAGGATGATGGTGTCCAGGGTCCTGAGAGTAAAGATAATGAAGAGATTAGTGTTTGTGTAATCAACAGATTAGTAGATGATGTCAACAGATATATACTTGCCTTTATGGGTATCTGTCGACTTGGTGGAAGTCGTCCATCGTCCCTCCCAACGTGGTCTACTTCTGTCCATGATCCTCTGTATCTGGGGGACTTCACGGTCCATTTCTGCCCCCAGGATGATGGTGTCCAGGGGCCTGAGAGTAAAAATAATGAAGAGATTAGTGTTTGTGTAATCAACAGATTAGTAGATGATCTCAACAGTTATATACTTGCCTTTATGGGTATCTGTCGATTTGGTCGCAGTCGTCCATGGACCCTCCCAACGTGGTCCACTTCTGTCCATGCAGTGTCTTCGTGACAGTCGTCACTGCCTCTGGGGGACTTCATGGTCCATTTCTGCCCCCAGGATGATGGTGTCCAGGGTCCTGAGAGTAAAGATAATGAAGAGATTAGTGTTTGTGTAATCAACAGATTAGTAGATGATGTTAATAGATATATACTTGCCTTTATGGGTATCTGTCGACTTGGTGGAAGTCGTCCATCGTCCCTCCCAACGTGGTCCACTTCTGTCCATGCAGTGTCTTCGTGACAGTCGTCACTGCCTCTGGGGGACTTCATGGTCCATTTCTGCCCCCAGGATGATGGTGTCCAGGGTCCTGAGAGTAAAGATAATGAAGAGATTAGTGTTTGTGTAATCAACAGATTAGTAGATGATGTCAACAGATATATACTTGCCTTTATGGGTATCTGTCGACTTGGTGGAAGTCGTCCATCGTCCCTCCCAACGTGGTCCACTTCTGTCCATGATCCTCTGTATCTGGGGGACTTCACCGTCCATTTCTGCCCCCAGGATGATGGTGTCCACGTTCCTGATAGTGGACATATTGATGAGTTTAGTGTTTGTGTAATGAAGAGATTAGTAGATGATGTTAATAGATATATACTTGCCTTTATGGGTATCTGTCGACTTGGTGGCAGTCGCCCATCGTCCCTCCCAACGTGGTCCACTTCTGTCCATGATCCTCTGTATCTGGGGGACTTCACGGTCCATTTCTGCCCCCAGGCTGATGGTGTCCACGTTCCTGAGAGTAAAGATAATAAAGAGAATCGTGGTTGTGTAATGAAGAGATTCGTAGATGATGGTAATAAATATATACTTGCCTTTATGGGTATCTGTCGACTTGGTGGCAGTCGTCCATCGTCCCTCCCAACGTGGTCCACTTCTGTCCATGATCCTCTGTATCTGGGGGACTTCACGGTCCATTTCTGCCCCCAGGATGATGGTGTCCAGGGTCCTGAGAGTAAAGATAATGAAGAGACTAGTGTTTGTGTAATCAACAGATTAGTAGATGATGTCAACAGATATATACTTGCCTTTATGGGTATCTGTCGACTTGGTGGCAGTCGTCCATCGTCCCTCCCAACGTGGTCCACTTCTGTCCATGATCCTCTGTATCTGGGGGACTTCACGGTCCATTTCTGCCCCCAGGATGATGGTGTCCACGTTCCTGATAGTAGACATATTGATGAGTTTAGTGTTTGTGTAATGAAGAGATTAGTAGATGATCTTAACAGTTATATACTTGCCTTTATGGGTATCTGTCGATTTGGTCGCAGTCGTCCATGGACCCTCCCAACGTGGTCCACTTCTGTCCATGCAGTGTCTTCGTGACAGTCGTCACTGCCTCTGGGGGACTTCATGGTCCATTTCTGCCCCCAGGATGATGGTGTCCAGGGTCCTGAGAGTAAAGATAATGAAGAGATTAGTGTTTGTGTAATCAACAGATTAGTAGATGATGTTAATAGATATATACTTGACTTTATGGGTATCTGTCGACTTGGTGGCAGTCGTCCATCGTCCCTCCCAACGTGGTCTACTTCTGTCCATGATCCTCTGTATCTGGGGGACTTCACGGTCCATTTCTGCCCCCAGGATGATGGTGTCCAGGGGCCTGAGAGTAAAAATAATGAAGAGATTAGTGTTTGTGTAATCAACAGATTAGTAGATGATCTCAACAGTTATATACTTGCCTTTATGGGTATCTGTCGATTTGGTCGCAGTCGTCCATGGACCCTCCCAACGTGGTCCACTTCTGTCCATGCAGTGTCTTCGTGACAGTCGTCACTGCCTCTGGGGGACTTCATGGTCCATTTCTGCCCCCAGGATGATGGTGTCCAGGGTCCTGAGAGTAAAGATAATGAAGAGATTAGTGTTTGTGTAATCAACAGATTAGTAGATGATGTTAATAGATATATACTTGCCTTTATGGGTATCTGTCGACTTGGTGGAAGTCGTCCATCGTCCCTCCCAACGTGGTCCACTTCTGTCCATGCAGTGTCTTCGTGACAGTCGTCACTGCCTCTGGGGGACTTCATGGTCCATTTCTGCCCCCAGGATGATGGTGTCCAGGGTCCTGAGAGTAAAGATAATGAAGAGATTAGTGTTTGTGTAATCAACAGATTAGTAGATGATGTCAACAGATATATACTTGCCTTTATGGGTATCTGTCGACTTGGTGGAAGTCGTCCATCGTCCCTCCCAACGTGGTCCACTTCTGTCCATGATCCTCTGTATCTGGGGGACTTCACCGTCCATTTCTGCCCCCAGGATGATGGTGTCCACGTTCCTGATAGTGGACATATTGATGAGTTTAGTGTTTGTGTAATGAAGAGATTAGTAGATGATGTTAATAGATATATACTTGCCTTTATGGGTATCTGTCGACTTGGTGGCAGTCGCCCATCGTCCCTCCCAACGTGGTCTACTTCTGTCCATGATCCTCTGTATCTGGGGGACTTCACGGTCCATTTCTGCCCCCAGGCTGATGGTGTCCACGTTCCTGAGAGTAAAGATAATAAAGAGAATCGTGGTTGTGTAATGAAGAGATTCGTAGATGATGGTAATAAATATATACTTGCCTTTATGGGTATCTGTCGACTTGGTGGCAGTCGTCCATCGTCCCTCCCAACGTGGTCCACTTCTGTCCATGATCCTCTGTATCTGGGGGACTTCACGGTCCATTTCTGCCCCCAGGATGATGGTGTCCAGGGTCCTGAGAGTAAAGATAATGAAGAGACTAGTGTTTGTGTAATCAACAGATTAGTAGATGATGTCAACAGATATATACTTGCCTTTATGGGTATCTGTCGACTTGGTGGCAGTCGTCCATCGTCCCTCCCAACGTGGTCCACTTCTGTCCATGATCCTCTGTATCTGGGGGACTTCACGGTCCATTTCTGCCCCCAGGATGATGGTGTCCACGTTCCTGATAGTAGACATATTGATGAGTTTAGTGTTTGTGTAATGAAGAGATTAGTAGATGATCTTAACAGTTATATACTTGCCTTTATGGGTATCTGTCGATTTGGTGGCAGTCGTCCATGGACCCTCCCAACGTGGTCCACTTCTGTCCATGCAGTGTCTTCGTGACAGTCGTCACTGCCTCTGGGGGACTTCATGGTCCATTTCTGCCCCCAGGATGATGGTGTCCAGGGTCCTGAGAGTAAAGATAATGAAGAGATTAGTGTTTGTGTAATCAACAGATTAGTAGATGATGTTAATAGATATATACTTGACTTTATGGGTATCTGTCGACTTGGTGGCAGTCGTCCATCGTCCCTCCCAACGTGGTCCACTTCTGTCCATGATCCTCTGTATCTTCGGGACTTCACGGTCCATTTCTGCCCCCAGGCTGATGGTGTCCACGTTCCTGAGAGTAAAGATAATAAAGAGAATCGTGGTTGTGTAATGAAGAGATTCGTAGATGATGGTAATAAATATATACTTGCCTTTATGGGTATCTGTCGACTTGGTGGCAGTCGTCCATCGTCCCTCCCAACGTGGTCCACTTCTGTCCATGATCCTCTGTATCTGGGGGACTTCACGGTCCATTTCTGCCCCCAGGATGATGGTGTCCAGGGTCCTGAGAGTAAAGATAATGAAGAGACTAGTGTTTGTGTAATCAACAGATTAGTAGATGATGTCAACAGATATATACTTGCCTTTATGGGTATCTGTCGACTTGGTGGCAGTCGTCCATCGTCCCTCCCAACGTGGTCCACTTCTGTCCATGATCCTCTGTATCTGGGGGACTTCACGGTCCATTTCTGCCCCCAGGATGATGGTGTCCACGTTCCTGATAGTAGACATATTGATGAGTTTAGTGTTTGTGTAATGAAGAGATTAGTAGATGATCTTAACAGTTATATACTTGCCTTTATGGGTATCTGTCGATTTGGTCGCAGTCGTCCATGGACCCTCCCAACGTGGTCCACTTCTGTCCATGCAGTGTCTTCGTGACAGTCGTCACTGCCTCTGGGGGACTTCATGGTCCATTTCTGCCCCCAGGATGATGGTGTCCAGGGTCCTGAGAGTAAAGATAATGAAGAGATTAGTGTTTGTGTAATCAACAGATTAGTAGATGATGTTAATAGATATATACTTGACTTTATGGGTATCTGTCGACTTGGTGGCAGTCGTCCATCGTCCCTCCCAACGTGGTCTACTTCTGTCCATGATCCTCTGTATCTGGGGGACTTCACGGTCCATTTCTGCCCCCAGGATGATGGTGTCCAGGGGCCTGAGAGTAAAAATAATGAAGAGATTAGTGTTTGTGTAATCAACAGATTAGTAGATGATCTCAACAGTTATATACTTGCCTTTATGGGTATCTGTCGATTTGGTCGCAGTCGTCCATGGACCCTCCCAACGTGGTCCACTTCTGTCCATGCAGTGTCTTCGTGACAGTCGTCACTGCCTCTGGGGGACTTCATGGTCCATTTCTGCCCCCAGGATGATGGTGTCCAGGGTCCTGAGAGTAAAGATAATGAAGAGATTAGTGTTTGTGTAATCAACAGATTAGTAGATGATGTTAATAGATATATACTTGCCTTTATGGGTATCTGTCGACTTGGTGGAAGTCGTCCATCGTCCCTCCCAACGTGGTCCACTTCTGTCCATGCAGTGTCTTCGTGACAGTCGTCACTGCCTCTGGGGGACTTCATGGTCCATTTCTGCCCCCAGGATGATGGTGTCCAGGGTCCTGAGAGTAAAGATAATGAAGAGATTAGTGTTTGTGTAATCAACAGATTAGTAGATGATGTCAACAGATATATACTTGCCTTTATGGGTATCTGTCGACTTGGTGGAAGTCGTCCATCGTCCCTCCCAACGTGGTCCACTTCTGTCCATGATCCTCTGTATCTGGGGGACTTCACCGTCCATTTCTGCCCCCAGGATGATGGTGTCCACGTTCCTGATAGTGGACATATTGATGAGTTTAGTGTTTGTGTAATGAAGAGATTAGTAGATGATGTTAATAGATATATACTTGCCTTTATGGGTATCTGTCGACTTGGTGGCAGTCGCCCATCGTCCCTCCCAACGTGGTCTACTTCTGTCCATGATCCTCTGTATCTGGGGGACTTCACGGTCCATTTCTGCCCCCAGGCTGATGGTGTCCACGTTCCTGAGAGTAAAGATAATAAAGAGAATCGTGGTTGTGTAATGAAGAGATTCGTAGATGATGGTAATAAATATATACTTGCCTTTATGGGTATCTGTCGACTTGGTGGCAGTCGTCCATCGTCCCTCCCAACGTGGTCCACTTCTGTCCATGATCCTCTGTATCTGGGGGACTTCACGGTCCATTTCTGCCCCCAGGATGATGGTGTCCAGGGTCCTGAGAGTAAAGATAATGAAGAGACTAGTGTTTGTGTAATCAACAGATTAGTAGATGATGTCAACAGATATATACTTGCCTTTATGGGTATCTGTCGACTTGGTGGCAGTCGTCCATCGTCCCTCCCAACGTGGTCCACTTCTGTCCATGATCCTCTGTATCTGGGGGACTTCACGGTCCATTTCTGCCCCCAGGATGATGGTGTCCACGTTCCTGATAGTAGACATATTGATGAGTTTAGTGTTTGTGTAATGAAGAGATTAGTAGATGATCTTAACAGTTATATACTTGCCTTTATGGGTATCTGTCGATTTGGTGGCAGTCGTCCATGGACCCTCCCAACGTGGTCCACTTCTGTCCATGCAGTGTCTTCGTGACAGTCGTCACTGCCTCTGGGGGACTTCATGGTCCATTTCTGCCCCCAGGATGATGGTGTCCAGGGTCCTGAGAGTAAAGATAATGAAGAGATTAGTGTTTGTGTAATCAACAGATTAGTAGATGATGTTAATAGATATATACTTGACTTTATGGGTATCTGTCGACTTGGTGGCAGTCGTCCATCGTCCCTCCCAACGTGGTCTACTTCTGTCCATGATCCTCTGTATCTGGGGGACTTCACGGTCCATTTCTGCCCCCAGGATGATGGTGTCCAGGGGCCTGAGAGTAAAAATAATGAAGAGATTAGTGTTTGTGTAATCAACAGATTAGTAGATGATCTCAACAGTTATATACTTGCCTTTATGGGTATCTGTCGATTTGGTCGCAGTCGTCCATGGACCCTCCCAACGTGGTCCACTTCTGTCCATGCAGTGTCTTCGTGACAGTCGTCACTGCCTCTGGGGGACTTCATGGTCCATTTCTGCCCCCAGGATGATGGTGTCCAGGGTCCTGAGAGTAAAGATAATGAAGAGATTAGTGTTTGTGTAATCAACAGATTAGTAGATGATGTTAATAGATATATACTTGCCTTTATGGGTATCTGTCGACTTGGTGGAAGTCGTCCATCGTCCCTCCCAACGTGGTCCACTTCTGTCCATGCAGTGTCTTCGTGACAGTCGTCACTGCCTCTGGGGGACTTCATGGTCCATTTCTGCCCCCAGGATGATGGTGTCCAGGGTCCTGAGAGTAAAGATAATGAAGAGATTAGTGTTTGTGTAATCAACAGATTAGTAGATGATGTCAACAGATATATACTTGCCTTTATGGGTATCTGTCGACTTGGTGGAAGTCGTCCATCGTCCCTCCCAACGTGGTCCACTTCTGTCCATGATCCTCTGTATCTGGGGGACTTCACCGTCCATTTCTGCCCCCAGGATGATGGTGTCCACGTTCCTGATAGTGGACATATTGATGAGTTTAGTGTTTGTGTAATGAAGAGATTAGTAGATGATGTTAATAGATATATACTTGCCTTTATGGGTATCTGTCGACTTGGTGGCAGTCGCCCATCGTCCCTCCCAACGTGGTCCACTTCTGTCCATGATCCTCTGTATCTGGGGGACTTCACGGTCCATTTCTGCCCCCAGGATGATGGTGTCCACGTTCCTGAGAGTAAAGATAATAAAGAGAATCGTGGTTGTGTAATGAAGAGATTCGTAGATGATGGTAATAAATATATACTTGCCTTTATGGGTTTCTGTCGACTTGGTGGCAGTCGCCCATCGTCCCTCCCAACGTGGTCCACTTCTGTCCATGATCCTCTGTATCTGGGGGACTTCACGGTCCATTTCTGCCCCCAGGATGATGGTGTCCACGTTCCTGAGAGTAAAGATAATAAAGAGAATCGTGGTTGTGTAATGAAGAGATTCGTAGATGATGTTAATAGATATATACTTGCCTTTATGGGTATCTGTCGACTTGGTGGCAGTCGTCCATCGTCCCTCCCAACGTGGTCCACTTCTGTCCATGATCCTCTGTATCTTGGGGACTTCACGGTCCATTTCTGCCCCCAGGATGATGGTGTCCACGTTCCTGATAGTAGACATATTGATGAGTTTAGTGTTTGTGTAATGAAGAGATTAGTAGATGATGTTAATAGATATATACTTGCCTTTATGGGTATCTGTCGACTTGGTGGCAGTCGCCCATCGTCCCTCCCAACGTGGTCCACTTCTGTCCATGATCCTCTGTATCTGGGGGACTTCACGGTCCATTTCTGCCCCCAGGCTGATGGTGTCCACGTTCCTGAGAGTAAAGATAATAAAGAGAATCGTGGTTGTGTAATGAAGAGATTCGTAGATGATGGTAATAAATATATACTTGCCTTTATGGGTATCTGTCGACTTGGTGGCAGTCGTCCATCGTCCCTCCCAACGTGGTCCACTTCTGTCCATGATCCTCTGTATCTGGGGGACTTCACGGTCCATTTCTGCCCCCAGGATGATGGTGTCCAGGGTCCTGAGAGTAAAGATAATGAAGAGACTAGTGTTTGTGTAATCAACAGATTAGTGGATGATGTCAACAGATATATACTTGCCTTTATGGGTATCTGTCGACTTGGTGGCAGTCGTCCATCGTCCCTCCCAACGTGGTCCACTTCTGTCCATGATCCTCTGTATCTGGGGGACTTCACGGTCCATTTCTGCCCCCAGGATGATGGTGTCCACGTTCCTGATAGTAGACATATTGATGAGTTTAGTGTTTGTGTAATGAAGAGATTAGTAGATGATCTTAACAGTTATATACTTGCCTTTATGGGTATCTGTCGATTTGGTGGCAGTCGTCCATGGACCCTCCCAACGTGGTCCACTTCTGTCCATGCAGTGTCTTCGTGACAGTCGTCACTGCCTCTGGGGGACTTCATGGTCCATTTCTGCCCCCAGGATGATGGTGTCCAGGGTCCTGAGAGTAAAGATAATGAAGAGATTAGTGTTTGTGTAATCAACAGATTGGTAGATGATGTTAATAGATATATACTTGACTTTATGGGTATCTGTCGACTTGGTGGCAGTCGTCCATCGTCCCTCCCAACGTGGTCTACTTCTGTCCATGATCCTCTGTATCTGGGGGACTTCACGGTCCATTTCTGCCCCCAGGATGATGGTGTCCAGGGTCCTGAGAGTAAAGATAATGAAGAGATTAGTGTTTGTGTAATCAACAGATTAGTAGATGATGTCAACAGATATATACTTGCCTTTATGGGTATCTGTCGACTTGGTGGAAGTCGTCCATCGTCCCTCCCAACGTGGTCCACTTCTGTCCATGATTCTCTGTATCTGGGGGACTTCACCGTCCATTTCTGCCCCCAGGATGATGGTGTCCACGTTCCTGATAGTAGACATATTGATGAGTTTAGTGTTTGTGTAATGAAGAGAGTAGTAGTTGATGTTAATAGATATATACTTGCCTTTATGGGTATCTGTCGACTTGGTGGCAGTCGTCCATCGTCCCTCCCAACGTGGTCCACTTCTGTCCATGATCCTCTGTATCTGGGGGACTTCACGGTCCATTTCTGCCCCCAGGATGATGGTGTCCAGGGTCCTGAGAGTAAAGATAATGAAGAGATTAGTGTTTGTGTAATCAACAGATTAGTAGATGATGTTAATAGATATATACTTGCCTTTATGGGTATCTGTCGACTTGGTGGAAGTCGTCCATCGTCCCTCCCAACGTGGTCCACTTCTGTCCATGATCCTCTGTATCTGGGGGACTTCACGGTCCATTTCTGCCCCCAGGATGATGGTGTCCACGTTCCTGATAGTAGACATATTGATGAGTTTAGTGTTTGTGTAATGAAGAGAGTAGTAGTTGATGTTAATAGATATATACTTGCCTTTATGGGTATCTGTCGACTTGGTGGCAGTCGTCCATCGTCCCTCCCAACGTGGTCCACTTCTGTCCATGATCCTCTGTATCTGGGGGACTTCACGGTCCATTTCTGCCCCCAGGATGATGGTGTCCACGTTCCTGATAGTAGACATATTGATGAGTTTAGTGTTTGTGTAATGAAGAGATTAGTAGATGATGTTAATAGATATATACTTGCCTTTATGGGTATCTGTCGACTTGGTGGCAGTCGTCCATCGTCCCTCCCAACGTGGTCCACTTCTGTCCATGATCCTCTGTATCTGGGGGACTTCACGGTCCATTTCTGCCCCCAGGATGATGGTGTCCAGGGGCCTGAGAGTAAAAATAATGAAGAGATTAGTGTTTGTGTAATCAACAGATTAGTAGATGATCTTAACAGTTATATACTTGCCTTTATGGGTATCTGTCGATTTGGTGGCAGTCGTCCATGGACCCTCCCAACGTGGTCCACTTCTGTCCATGCAGTGTCTTCGTGACAGTCGTCACTGCCTCTGGGGGACTTCATGGTCCATTTCTGCCCCCAGGATGATGGTGTCCAGGGTCCTGAGAGTAAAGATAATGAAGAGATTAGTGTTTGTGTAATCAACAGATTAGTAGATGATGTTAATAGATATATACTTGACTTTATGGGTATCTGTCGACTTGGTGGAAGTCGTCCATCGTCCCTCCCAACGTGGTCTACTTCTGTCCATGATCCTCTGTATCTGGGGGACTTCACGGTCCATTTCTGCCCCCAGGATGATGGTGTCCAGGGTCCTGAGAGTAAAGATAATGAAGAGATTAGTGTTTGTGTAATCAACAGATTAGTAGATGATGTCAACAGATATATACTTGCCTTTATGGGTATCTGTCGACTTGGTGGAAGTCGTCCATCGTCCCTCCCAACGTGGTCCACTTCTGTCCATGATCCTCTGTATCTGGGGGACTTCACGGTCCATTTCTGCCCCCAGGATGATGGTGTCCACGTTCCTGATAGTAGACATATTGATGAGTTTAGTGTTTGTGTAATGAAGAGATTAGTAGTTGATGTTAATAGATATATACTTGCCTTTATGGGTATCTGTCGACTTGGTGGCAGTCGTCCATCGTCCCTTCCAACGTGGTCCACTTCTGTCCATGATCCTCTGTATCTGGGGGACTTCACGGTCCATTTCTGCCCCCAGGATGATGGTGTCCACGTTCCTGATAGTGGACATATTGATGAGTTTAGTGTTTGTGTAATCAAGAGATTAGTAGATGATGTTAATAGATATATACTTGCCTTTATGGGTATCTGTCGACTTGGTGGCAGTCGCCCATCGTCCCTCCCAACGTGGTCCACTTCTGTCCATGATCCTCTGTATCTGGGGGACTTCACGGTCCATTTCTGCCCCCAGGATGATGGTGTCCACGTTCCTGAGAGTAAAGATAATAAAGAGAATCGTGGTTGTGTAATGAAGAGATTCGTAGATGATGGTAATAAATATATACTTGCCTTTATGGGTATCTGTCGACTTGGTGGCAGTCGTCCATCGTCCCTCCCAACGTGGTCCACTTCTGTCCATGATCCTCTGTATCTTGGGGACTTCACGGTCCATTTCTGCCCCCAGCATGATGGTGTCCACGTTCCTGATAGTAGACATATTGAAGAGTTTAGTGTTTGTATAATGGAGAGATTAGTAGTTGATGTTAATAGATATATACTTGCCTTTATGGGTATCTGTCGACTTGGTGGCAGTCGTCCATCGTCCCTTCCAACGTGGTCCACTTGTGTCCATGATCCTCTGTATCTGGGGGACTTCACGGTCCATTTCTGCCCCCAGGATGATGGTGTCCACGTTCCTGATAGTGGACATATTGATGAGTTTAGTGTTTGTGTAATGAAGAGATTAGTAGATGATGTTAATAGATATATACTTGCCTTTATGGGTATCTGTCGACTTGGTGGCAGTCGCCCATCGTCCCTCCCAACGTGGTCCACTTCTGTCCATGATCCTCTGTATCTGGGGGACTTCACGGTCCATTTCTGCCCCCAGGATGATGGTGTCCACGTTCCTGAGAGTAAAGATAATAAAGAGAATCGTGGTTGTGTAATGAAGAGATTCGTAGATGATGGTAATAAATATATACTTGCCTTTATGGGTATCTGTCGACTTGGTGGCAGTCGTCCATCGTCCCTCCCAACGTGGTCCACTTCTGTCCATGATCCTCTGTATCTGGGGGACTTCACGGTCCATTTCTGCCCCCAGGATGATGGTGTCCACGTTCCTGATAGTAGACATATTGATGAGTTTAGTGTTTGTGTAATGAAGAGATTAGTAGATGATGTTAATAGATATATACTTGCCTTTATGGGTATCTGTCGACTTGGTGGAAGTCGCCCATCGTCCCTCCCAACGTGGTCCACTTCTGTCCATGATCCTCTGTATCTGGGGGACTTCACGGTCCATTTCTGCCCCCAGGATGATGGTGTCCAGGGTCCTGAGAATAAAGATAATGAAGAGATTAGTGTTTGTGTAATCAGCAGATTAGTAGTTGATGTTAATAGATATATACTTGACTTTATGGGTATCTGTCTACTTGGTGGCAGTCGTCCATCGTCCCTCCCAACGTGGTCTACTTCTGTCCATGATCCTCTGTATCTGGGGGACTTCACGGTCCATTTCTGCCCCCAGGATGATGGTGTCCAGGGTCCTGAGAGTAAAGATAATGAAGAGATTAGTGTTTGTGTAATCAACAGATTAGTAGATGATGTCAACAGATATATACTTGCCTTTATGGGTATCTGTCGACTTGGTGGAAGTCGTCCATCGTCCCTCCCAACGTGGTCCACTTCTGTCCATGATCCTCTGTATCTGGGGGACTTCACGGTCCATTTCTGCCCCCAGGATGATGGTGTCCACGTTCCTGATAGTAGACATATTGATGAGTTTAGTGTTTGTGTAATGAAGAGATTAGTAGATGATCTTAACAGTTTTATACTTGCCTTTATGGGTATCTGTCGATTTGGTGGCAGTCGTCCATGGACCCTCCCAACGTGGTCCACTTCTGTCCATGCAGTGTCTTCGTGACAGTCGTCACTGCCTCTGGGGGACTTCATGGTCCATTTCTGCCCCCAGGATGATGGTGTCCAGGGTCCTGAGAGTAAAGATAATGAAGAGATTAGTGTTTGTGTAATCAACAGATTAGTAGATGATGTTAATGGATATATTTTTGCCTTTATGGGTATCTGTCGACTTGGTGGCAGTCGTCCATCGTCCCTCCCAACGTGGTCTACTTCTGTCCATGATCCTCTGTATCTGGGGGACTTCACGGTCCATTTCTGCCCCCAGGATGATGGTGTCCAGGGTCCTGAGAGTAAAGATAATGAAGAGATTAGTGTTTGTGTAATCAACAGATTAGTAGATGATGTCAACAGATATATACTTGCCTTTATGGGTATCTGTCGACTTGGTGGAAGTCGTCCATCGTCCCTCCCAACGTGGTCCACTTCTGTCCATGATCCTCTGTATCTGGGGGACTTCACGGTCCATTTCTGCCCCCAGGATGATGGTGTCCACGTTCCTGATAGTAGACATATTGATGAGTTTAGTGTTTGTGTAATGAAGAGATTAGTAGTTGATGTTAATAGATATATACTTGCCTTTATGGGTATCTGTCGACTTGGTGGCAGTCGTCCATCGTCCCTTCCAACGTGGTCCACTTGTGTCCATGATCCTCTGTATCTGGGGGACTTCACGGTCCATTTCTGCCCCCAGGATGATGGTGTCCACGTTCCTGATAGTAGACACATTGATGAGTTTAGTGTTTGTGTAATGAAGAGATTAGTAGATGATGTTAATAGATATATACGTGCCTCTATGGGTATCTGTCGACTTGGTGGCAGTCGCCCATCGTCCCTCCCAACGTGGTCCACTTCTGTCCATGATCCTCTGTATCTGGGGGACTTCACGGTCCATTTCTGCCCCCAGGATGATGGTGTCCACGTTCCTGAGAGTAAAGATAATAAAGAGAATCGTGGTTGTGTAATGAAGAGATTCGTAGATGATGGTAATAAATATATACTTGCCTTTATGGGTATCTGTCGACTTGGTGGCAGTCGTCCATCGTCCCTCCCAACGTGGTCCACTTCTGTCCATGATCCTCTGTATCTTGGGGACTTCACGGTCCATTTCTGCCACCAGGATGATGGTGTCCACGTTCCTGATAGTAGACATATTGATGAGTTTAGTGTTTGTGTAATGAAGAGATTAGTAGATGATGTTAATAGATATAGACTTGCCTTTATGGGTATCTGTCGACTTGGTGGCAGTCGCCCATCGTCCCTCCCAACGTGGTCCACTTCTGTCCATGATCCTCTGTATCTGGGGGACTTCACGGTCCATTTCTGCCACCAGGATGATGGTGTCCACGTTCCTGAGAGTAAAGATAATAAAGAGAATCGTGGTTGTGTAATGAAGAGATTCGTAGATGATGGTAATAAATATATACTTGCCTTTATGGGTATCTGTCGACTTGGTGGCAGTCGTCCATCGTCCCTCCCAACGTGGTCCACTTCTGTCCATGATCCTCTGTATCTGGGGGACTTCACGGTCCATTTCTGCCCCCAGGATGATGGTGTCCAGGGTCCTGAGAATAAAGATAATGAAGTGATTAGTGTTTGTGTAATCAACAGATTAGTAGTTGATGTTAATAGATATATACTTGACTTTATGGGTATCTGTCTACTTGGTGGCAGTCGTCCATCGTCCCTCCCAACGTGGTCTACTTCTGTCCATGATCCTCTGTATCTGGGGGACTTCACGGTCCATTTCTGCCCCCAGGATGATGGTGTCCAGGGTCCTGAGAGTAAAGATAATGAAGAGATTAGTGTTTGTGTAATCAACAGATTAGTAGATGATGTCAACAGATATATACTTGCCTTTATGGGTATCTGTCGACTTGGTGGAAGTCGTCCATCGTCCCTCCCAACGTGGTCCACTTCTGTCCATGATCCTCTGTATCTGGGGGACTTCACGGTCCATTTCTGCCCCCAGGATGATGGTGTCCACGTTCCTGATAGTAGACATATTGATGAGTTTAGTGTTTGTGTAATGAAGAGAGTAGTAGTTGATGTTAATAGATATATACTTGCCTTTATGGGTATCTGTCGACTTGGTGGCAGTCGTCCATCGTCCCTTCCAACGTGGTCCACTTCTGTCCATAATCCTCTGTATCTGGGGGACTTCACGGTCCATTTCTGCCCCCAGGATGATGGTGTCCACGTTCCTGATAGTGGACATATTGATGAGTTTAGTGTTTGTGTAATGAAGAGATTAGTAGATGATGTTAATAGATATATACTTGCCTTTATGGGTATCTGTCGACTTGGTGGCAGTCGCCCATCGTCCCTCCCAACGTGGTCCACTTCTGTCCATGATCCTCTGTATCTGGGGGACTTCACGGTCCATTTCTGCCCCCAGGATGATGGTGTCCACGTTCCTGAGAGTAAAGATAATAAAGAGAATCGTGGTTGTGTAATGAAGAGATTCGTAGATGATGGTAATAAATATATACTTGCCTTTATGGGTATCTGTCGACTTGGTGGCAGTCGTCCATCGTCCCTCCCAACGTGGTCCACTTCTGTCCATGATCCTCTGTATCTTGGGGACTTCACGGTCCATTTCTGCCCCCACCATGATGGTGTCCACGTTCCTGATAGTAAACATATTGAAGAGTTTAGTGTTTGTATAATGAAGAGATTAGTAGTTGATGTTAATAGATATATACTTGCCTTTATGGGTATCTGTCGACTTGGTGGCAGTCGTCCATCGTCCCTTCCAACGTGGTCCACTTGTGTCCATGATCCTCTGTATCTGGGGGACTTCACGGTCCATTTCTGCCCCCAGGATGATGGTGTCCACGTTCCTGATAGTAGACATATTGATGAGTTTAGTGTTTGTGTAATGAAGAGATTAGTAGATGATGTTAATAGATATATACTTGCCTTTATGGGTATCTGTCGACTTGGTGGCAGTCGCCCATCGTCCCTCCCAACGTGGTCCACTTCTGTCCATGATCCTCTGTATCTGGGGGACTTCACGGTCCATTTCTGCCCCCAGGATGATGGTGTCCACGTTCCTGAGAGTAAAGATAATAAAGAGAATCGTGGTTGTGTAATGAAGAGATTCGTAGATGATGGTAATAAATATATACTTGCCTTTATGGGTATCTGTCGACTTGGTGGCAGTCGTCCATCGTCCCTCCCAACGTGGTCCACTTCTGTCCATGATCCTCTGTATCTTGGGGACTTCACGGTCCATTTCTGCCACCAGGATGATGGTGTCCACGTTCCTGATAGTAGACATATTGATGAGTTTAGTGTTTGTGTAATGAAGAGATTAGTAGATGATGTTAATAGATATAGACTTGCCTTTATGGGTATCTGTCGACTTGGTGGCAGTCGCCCATCGTCCCTCCCAACGTGGTCCACTTCTGTCCATGATCCTCTGTATCTGGGGGACTTCACGGTCCATTTCTGCCCCCAGGATGATGGTGTCCACGTTCCTGAGAGTAAAGATAATAAAGAGAATCGTGGTTGTGTAATGAAGAGATTCGTAGAGGATGGTAATAAATATATACTTGCCTTTATGGGTATCTGTCGACTTGGTGGAAGTCGTCCATCGTCCCTCCCAACGTGGTCCACTTCTGTCCATGATCCTCTGTATCTGGGGGACTTCACGGTCCATTTCTGCCCCCAGGATGATGGTGTTCAGGGTCCTGAGAATAAAGATAATGAAGAGATTAGTGTTTGTGTAATCAACAGATTAGTAGTTGATGTTAATAGATATATACTTGACTTTATGGGTATCTGTCTACTTGGTGGCAGTCGTCCATCGTCCCTCCCAACGTGGTCTACTTCTGTCCATGATCCTCTGTATCTGGGGGACTTCACGGTCCATTTCTGCCCCCAGGATGATGGTGTCCAGGGTCCTGAGAGTAAAGATAATGAAGAGATTAGTGTTTGTGTAATCAACAGATTAGTAGATGATGTCAACAGATATATACTTGCCTTTATGGGTATCTGTCGACTTGGTGGAAGTCGTCCATCGTCCCTCCCAACGTGGTCCACTTCTGTCCATGATCCTCTGTATCTGGGGGACTTCACGGTCCATTTCTGCCCCCAGGATGATGGTGTCCACGTTCCTGATAGTAGACATATTGATGAGTTTAGTGTTTGTGTAATGAAGAGATTAGTAGTTGATGTTAATAGTTATATACTTGCCTTTATGGGTATCTGTCGACTTGGTGTCAGTCGCCCATCGTCCCTCCCAACGTGGTCCACTTCTGTCCATGATCCTCTGTATCTGGGGGACTTCACGGTCCATTTCTGCCCCCAGGATGATGGTGTCCACGTTCCTGAGAGTAAAGATAATGAAGAGAATCGTGGTTGTGTAATGAAGAGATTCGTACATGATATAATAAATATATACTTGCCTTTATGGGTATCTGTCGACTTGGTGGCAGTCGTCCATCGTCCCTCCCAACGTGGTCCACTTCTGTCCATGATCCTCTGTATCTTGGGGACTTCACGGTCCATTTCTGCCCCCAGGATGATGGTGTCCACGTTCCTGATAGTAAACATATTGAAGAGTTTAGTGTTTGTATAATGAAGAGATTAGTAGTTGATGTTAATAGATATATACTTGCCTTTATGGGTATCTGTCGACTTGGTGGCAGTCGTCCATCGTCCCTTCCAACGTGGTCCACTTCTGTCCATGATCCTCTGTATCTGGGGGACTTCACGGTCCATTTCTGCCCCCAGGATGATGGTGTCCACGTTCCTGATAGTGGACATATTGATGAGTTTAGTGTTTGTGTAATGAAGAGATTAGTAGATGATGTTAATAGATATATACTTGCCTTTATGGGTATCTGTCGACTTGGTGGCAGTCGCCCATCGTCCCTCCCAACGTGGTCCACTTCTGTCCATGATCCTCTGTATCTGGGGGACTTCACGGTCCATTTCTGCCCCCAGGATGATGGTGTCCACGTTCCTGAGAGTAAAGATAATAAAGAGAATCGTGGTTGTGTAATGAAGAGATTCGTAGATGATGGTAATAAATATATACTTGCCTTTATGGGTATCTGTCGACTTGGTGGCAGTCGTCCATCGTCCCTCCCAACGTGGTCCACTTCTGTCCATGATCCTCTGTATCTTGGGGACTTCACGGTCCATTTCTGCCCCCAGGATGATGGTGTCCACGTTCCTGATAGTAAACATGTTGAAGAGTTTAGTGTTTGTGTAATGAAGAGATTAGTAGTTGATGTTAATAGATATATACTTGCCTTTATGGGTATCTGTCGACTTGGTGGCAGTCGTCCATCGTCCCTTCCAACGTGGTCCACTTCTGTCCATGATCCTCTGTATCTGGGGAACTTCACGGTCCATTTCTGCCCCCAGGATGATGGTGTCCAGGGGCCTGAGAGTAAAAATAATGAAGAGATTAGTGTTTGTGTAATCAACAGATTAGTAGATGATGTTAATAGTTATATACTTGCCTTTATGGGGATCTGTCGACTTGGTGGCAGTCGTCCATCGTCCCTCCCAACGTGGTCCACTTCTGTCCATGGTCCTCTGTATCTGGGGAACTTCACGGTCCATTTCTGCCCCCAGGATGATGGTGTCCACGTTCCTGATAGTAGACATATTGATGGGTTTAGTGTTTGTGTAATGAAGAGATTAGTAGTTGATGTTAATAGATATATACTTGCCTTTATGGGTATCTGTCGACTTGGTGGAAGTCGTCCATCGTCCCTCCCAACGTGGTCCACTTCTGTCCATGATCCTCTGTATCTGGGGGACTTCACGGTCCATTTCTGCCCCCAGGATGATGGTGTCCACGTTCCTGAGAGTAAAGATAATAAAGAGAATCGTGGTTGTGTAACGAAAAGAGTCGTAGATGATGGTAATAAATATATACTTGCCTTTATGGGTATCTGTCGACTTGGTGGCAGTCGTCCATCGTCCCTCCCAACGTGGTCCACTTCTGTCCATGATCCTCTGTATCTTGGGGACTTCACGGTCCATTTCTGCCCCCAGCATGATGGTGTCCACGTTCCTGATATTAAACATATTGATGAGTTTAGTGTTTGTGTAATGAAGAGATTAGTAGTTGATGTTAACAGGTATATACTTGCCTTTATGGGTATCTGTCGACTTGGTGGAAGTCGTCCATCGTCCCTCCCAACGTGGTCCACTTCTGTCCATGATCCTCTGTATCTGGGGGACTTCACGGTCCATTTCTGCCCCCAGGATGATGGTGTCCACGTTCCTGAGAGTAAAGATAATAAAGAGAATCGTGGTTGTATAATGAAGAGATTAGTAGTTGATGTTAATAGATATATACTTGACTTTATGGGTATCTGTCGACTTGGTGGCAGTCGTCCATCGTCCCTTCCAACGTGGTCCACTTCTGTCCATGATCCTCTGTATCTGGGGGACTTCACGGTCCATTTCTGCCCCCAGGATGATGGTGTCCACCTTCCTGATAGTGGACATATTGATGAGTTTAGTGTTTGTGTAATGAAGAGATTAGTAGATGATGTTAACAGATATATACTTGCCTTTATGGGTATCTGTCGACTTGGTGGCAGTCGCCCATCGTCCCTCCCAACGTGGTCCACTTCTGTCCATGATCCTCTGTATCTGGGGGACTTCATGGTCCATTTCTGCCCCCAGGATGATGGTGTCCAGGGGCCTGAGAGTAAAGATAGTGAAGAGATTTGTGTTTGTGTAATCAACAGATTAGTAGATGATGTTAATAGATATATACTTGCCTTTATGGGTATCTGTCGACTTGGTGGCAGTCGTCCATCGTCCCTCCCAACGTGGTCCACTTCTGTCCATGATCCTCTGTATCTGGGGGACTTCACGGTCCATTTCTGCCCCCAGGATGATGGTGTCCAGGGTCCCGAGAGTAAAGATAATGAAGAGATTAGTGTTTGTGTAATCAACAGATTAGTAGATGATGTTAATAGATATATACTTGCCTTTATGAGTATCTGTCGACTTGGTGGAAGTCGTCCATCGTCCCTCCCAACGTGGTCCACTTCTGTCCATGATCCTCTGTATCTGGGGGACTTCACGGTCCATTTCTGCCCCCAGGATGATGGTGTCCACGTTCCTGAGAGTAAACATATTGAAGAGTTTAGTGTTTGTGTAATGAAGAGATTAGTAGTTGATGTTAATAGACATATACTTGCCTTTATGGGTATCTGTCGACTTGGTGGCAGTCGCCCATCGTCCCTCCCAACGTGGTCCACTTCTGTCCATGATCCTCTGTATCTGGGGGACTTCACGGTCCATTTCTGCCCCCAGGATGATGGTGTCCAGGGTCCTGAGACTAAAGATAATGAAGAGATTAGTGTTTGTGTAATCAACAGATTAGTAGATGATGTTAACAGTTATATACTTGCCTTTATGGGTATCTGTCGATTTGGTGGCAGTCGTCCATGGACCCTCCCAACGTGGTACACTTCTGTCCATGCAGTGTCTTCGTGACTGTCGTCACTGCCTCTGGGGGACTTCATGGGCCATTTCTGCCCCCAGGATGATGGTGTCCAGGGTCCTGAGAGTAAAGATAATGAAGAGATTAGTGTTTGTGTAATCAACAGATTAGTAGATGATGTTAATAGATATATACTTGCCTTTATGGGTATCTGTCGACTTGGTGGCAGTCGCCCATCGTCCCTCCCAACGTGGTCCACTTCTGTCCATGATCCTCTGTATCTGGGGGACTTCACGGTCCATTTCTGCCCCCAGGATGATGGTGTCCAGGGTCCTGAGAGTAAAGATAATGAAGAGATTAGTGTTTGTGTAATCAACAGATTAGTAGATGATGTTAATAGATATATACTTGCCTTTATGGGTATCTGTCGACTTGGTGGCAGTCGTCCATCGTCCCTCCCAACGTGGTCCACTTCTGTCCATCATCCTCTGTATCTGGGGGACTTCACGGTCCATTTCTGCCCCCAGGATGATGGTGTCCAGGGTCACGAGAGTAAAGATAATGAAGAGATTAGTGTTTGTGTAATCAACAGATTAGTAGATGATGTTAATAGATATATACTTGCCTTTATGGGTATCTGTCGACTTGGTGGAAGTCGTCCATCGTCCCTCCCAACGTGGTCCACTTCTGTCCATGATCCTCTGTATCTGGGGGACTTCACGGTCCATTTCTGCCCCCAGGATGATGGTGTCCACGTTCCTGATAGTAAACATATTGAAGAGTTTAGTGTTTGTGTAATGAAGAGATTAGTAGTTGATGTTAATAGATATATACTTGCCTTTATGGGTATCTGTCAATTTGGTGGCAGTCGCCCATCGTCCCTCCCAACGTAGTCCACTGGTGTCCATGATCCTCTGTATCTGGGGGACTTCACGGTCCATTTCTGCCCCCAGGATGATGGTGTCCAGGGTCCTGAGAGTAAAGATAATGAAGAGATTAGTGTTTGTGTAATCAACAGATTAGTAGATGATGTTAATAGATATATACTTGCCTTTATGGGTATCTGTCGACTTGGTGGAAGTCGTCCATCGTCCCTCCCAACGTGGTCCACTTCTGTCCATGCAGTGTCTTCATGACAGTCGTGACTGCCTCTGGGGTACTTCATGGTCCATTTCTGCCCCCAGGATGATGGTGTCCATGTTCCTGAGAGTAAAGATAATAAAGAGAATCGTGGTTGTGTAATGAAGAGATTCGTAGATGATGGTAATAAATATATACTTGCCTTTATGGGTATCTGTCGACTTGGTGGCAGTCGCCCATCGTCCCTCCCAACGTGGTCCACTTCTGTCCATGATCCTCTGTATCTGGGGGATTTCACCGTCCATTTCTGCCCCCAGGATGATGGTGTCCAGGGGCCTGAGAGTAAAGATAATGAAGAGATTAGTGTTTGTGTAATCAACAGATTAGTAGATGATGTTAATAGATATATACTTGCCTTTATGGGTATCTGTCGACTTGGTGGCAGTCGTCCATCGTCCCTCCCAACGTGGTCCACTTCTGTCCATCATCCTCTGTATCTGGGGGACTTCACGTTCCATTTCTGCCCCCAGGATGATGGTGTCCAGGGGCCTGAGAGTAAAAATAATGAAGAGATTAGTGTTTGTGTAATCAACAGATTAGTAGATGATGTTAACAGTTATATACTTGCCTTTATGGGTATCTGTCGACTTGGTGGCAGTCGTCCATCGTCCCTCCCAACGTGGTCCACTTCTGTCCATGATCCTCTGTATCTGGGGGACTTCACGGTCCATTTCTGCCCCCAGGATGATGGTGTCCAGGGTCCTGAGAGTAAAGATAATGAAGAGATTAGTGTTTGTGTAATCAACAGATTAGTAGATGATGTTAACAGATATATACTTGCCTTTATGGGTATCTGTCGACTTGGTGGCAGTCGTCCATCGTCCCTCCCAACGTGGTCCACTTCTGTCCATGATCCTCTGTATCTGGGGGACTTCACGGTCCATTTCTGCCCCCAGGATGATGGTGTCAATGGTCCTGAGAGTAAAGATAATGAAGAGATTAGTGTTTGTGTAATCAACAGATTAGTAGATGATGTTAATAGATATATACTTGCCTTTATGGGTATCTGTCGACTTGGTGGAAGTCGTCCATCGTCCCTTCCAACGTGGTCCACTTCTGTCCATGATCCTCTGTATCTGGGGGACTTCACGGTCCATTTCTGCCCCCAGGATGATGGTATCCACGTTCCTGATAGTAAACACATTGATGAGTTTAGTGTTTGTGTAATGAAGAGATTAGTAGATGATGTTAATAGTTATATACTTGCCTTTATGGGTATCTGTCGATTTGGTGGCAGTCGTCCATGGACCCTCCCAACGTGGTACACTTCTGTCCATGCAGTGTCTTCGTGACAGTCGTCACTGCATCTGAGAGACTTCATGGTCCATTTCTGCCCCCAGGATGATGGTGTTCAGGGTCCTGAGAGTAAAGATAATGAAGAGATTAGTGTTTGTGTAATCAACAGATTAGTAGATGATGTCAACAGATATATACTTGCCTTTATGGGTATCTATCGACTTGGTGGCAGTCGTCCATCGTCCCTCCCAACGTGGTCCACTTCTGTCCATGATCCTCTGTATCTGGGGGACTTCACGGTCCATTTCTGCCCCCAGGATGATGGTGTCCAGGGTCCTGAGAGTAAAGATAATGAAGAGATTAGTGTTTGTGTAATCAACAGATTAGTAGATGATGTTAACAGATATATACTTGCCTTTATGGGTATCTGTCGACTTGGTGGCAGTCGTCCATCGTCCCTCCCAACGTGGTCCACTTCTGTCCATGATCCTCTGTATCTGGGGGACTTCACGGTCCATTTCTGCCCCCAGGATGATGGTGTCAATGGTCCAGAGAGTAAAGATAATGAAGAGATTAGTGTTTGTGTAATCAACAGATTAGTAGATGATGTTAATAGATATATACTTGCCTTTATGGGTATCTGTCGACTTGGTGGCAGTCGTCCATCGTCCCTCCCAACGTGGTCCACTTCTGTCCATGATCCTCTGTATCTGGGGGACTTCACGGTCCATTTCTGCCCCCAGGATGATGGTGTCCAGGGTCCTGAGAGTAAAGATAATGAAGAGATTAGTGTTTGTGTAATCAACAGATTAGTAGATGATGTTAACAGATATATACTTGCCTTTATGGGTATCTGTCGACTTGGTGGCAGTCGTCCATCGTCCCTCCCAACGTGGTCCACTTCTGTCCATGATCCTCTGTATCTGGGGGACTTCACGGTCCATTTCTGCCCCCAGGATGATGGTGTCAATGGTCCTGAGAGTAAAGATAATGAAGAGATTAGTGTTTGTGTAATCAACAGATTAGTAGATGATGTTAATAGATATATACTTGCCTTTATGGGTATCTGTCGACTTGGTGGCAGTCGTCCATCGTCCCTCCCAACGTGCTCCACTTCTGTCCATGATCCTCTGTATCTGGGGGACTTCACGGTCCATTTCTGCCCCCAGGATGATGGTGTCAATGGTCCTGAGAGTAAAGATAATGAAGAGATTAGTGTTTGTGTAATCAACAGATTAGTAGATGATGTTAATAGATATATACTTGCCTTTATGGGTATCTGTCGACTTGGTGGCAGTCGCCCATCGTCCCTCCCAACGTGGTCCACTTCTGTCCATGATCCTCTGTATCTGGGGGACTTCACGGTCCATTTCTGCCCCCAGGATGATGGTGTCCACGTTCCTGAGAGTAAAGATAATAAAGAGAATCGTGGTTGTGTAATGAAGAGATTAGTAGATGATGGTAATAAATATATACTTGCCTTTATGGGTATCTGTCTACTTGCTGGCAGTCGTCCATCGTCCCTCCCAACGTGGTCCACTTCTGTCCATGATCCTCTGTATCTGGGGGACTTCACGGTCCATTTCTTCCACCAGGATGATGGTGTCCACGTTCCTGATAGTAAACATATTGAAGAGTTTAGTGTTTGTGTAATGAAGAGATTAGTAGTTGATGTTAATAGATATATACTTGCCTTTATGGGTATCTGTCGACTTGGTGGCAGTCGTCCATCGTCCCTTCCAACGTGGTCCACTTCTGTCCATGATCCTCTGTATCTGGGGGACTTCACGGTCCATTTCTACCCCCAGGATGATGGTGTCCAGGGGCCTGAGAGTAAAAATAATGAAGAGATTAGTGTTTGTGTAATCAACAGATTAGTAGATGATTTTTATAGTTATATACTTGCCTTTATGGGGATCTGTCGACTTGGTGGCAGTCGTCCATCGTCCCTCCCAACGTGGTCCACTTCTGTCCATGGTCCTCTGTATCTGGGGGACTTCACGGTCCATTTCTGACCCCAGGATGATGGTGTCCATGTTCCTGAGAGTAAAGATAATAAAGAGAATCGTGGTTGTGTAACGAAAAGAGTCGTAGATGATGGTAATAAATATATACTTGCCTTTATGGGTATCTGTCGACTTGGTGGCAGTCGTCCATCGTCCCTCCCAACGTGGTCCACTTCTGTCCATGATCCTCTGTATCTGGGGGACTTCACGGTCCATTTCTGCCCCCAGGATGATGGTGTCCACGTTCCTGATAGTAGACATATTGATGAGTTTAGTGTTTGTGTAATGAAGAGATTAGTAGTTGATGTTGATAGATATATACTTGCCTTTATGGGTATCTGTCGACTTGGTGGCAGTCGTCCATCGTCCCTTCCAACGTGGTCCACTTCTGTCCATGATCCCCTGTATCTGTTGGACTTC
The DNA here is from genome assembly GCF_037392515.1 of Haliotis asinina. Taxonomy (NCBI): domain Eukaryota; kingdom Metazoa; phylum Mollusca; class Gastropoda; order Lepetellida; family Haliotidae; genus Haliotis; species Haliotis asinina. The sequence continues at coordinate 28,677,654 of NC_090286.1, read as the reverse complement.
ACGGTCCATTTCTGCCCCAGGATGATGGTGTCCAGGGGCCTGAGCGTAAAAATAATGAAGAGATTAGTGTTTGTGTAATCAACAGATTAGTAGATGATGTTAATAGATATATACTTGCCTTTATGGGTATCTGTCGACTTGGTGGCAGTCGTCCATCGTCCCTCCCAACGTGGTCCACTTCTCTCCATGCAGTGTCTTCGTGACTGTCGTCACTGCCTCTGGGGGACTTCATGGTCCATTTCTGCCCCCAGGATGATGGTGTCCAGGGGCCTGAGAGTAAAGATAGTGAAGAGATTAGTGTTTGTGTAATCAACAGATTAGTAGATGATGTTAATAGATATATACTTGCCTTTATGGGTATCTGTCGACTTGGTGGCAGTCGTCCATCGTCCCTCCCAACGTGGTCCACTTCTGTCCATGATCCTCTGTATCTGGGGGACTTCACGGTCCATTTCTGCCCCCAGGATGATGGTGTCCAGGGTCCCGAGAGTAAAGATAATGAAGAGATTAGTGTTTGTGTAATCAACAGATTAGTAGATGATGTTAATAGATATATACTTGCCTTTATGGGTATCTGTCGACTTGGTGGAAGTCGTCCATCGTCCCTCCCAACGTGGTCCACTTCTGTCCATGATCCTCTGTATCTGGGGGACTTCACGGTCCATTTCTGCCCCCAGGATGATGGTGTCCACGTTCCTGAGAGTAAACATATTGAAGAGTTTAGTGTTTGTGTAATGAAGAGATTAGTAGTTGATGTTAATAGACATATACTTGCCTTTATGGGTATCTGTCGACTTGGTGGCAGTCGCCCATCGTCCCTCCCAACGTGGTCCACTTCTGTCCATGATCCTCTGTATCTGGGGGACTTCACGGTCCATTTCTGCCCCCAGGATGATGGTGTCCAGGGGCCTGAGACTAAAGATAATGAAGAGATTAGTGTTTGTGTAATCAACAGATTAGTAGATGATGTTAACAGTTATATACTTGCCTTTATGGGTATCTGTCGATTTGGTGGCAGTCGTCCATGGACCCTCCCAACGTGGTACACTTCTGTCCATGCAGTGTCTTCGTGACTGTCGTCACTGCCTCTGGGGGACTTCATGGGCCATTTCTGCCCCCAGGATGATGGTGTCCAGGGTCCCGAGAGTAAAGATAATGAAGAGATTAGTGTTTGTGTAATCAACAGATTAGTAGATGATGTTAATAGATATATACTTGCCTTTATGGGTATCTGTCGACTTGGTGGAAGTCGTCCATCGTCCCTCCCAACGTGGTCCACTTCTGTCCATGATCCTCTGTATCTGGGGGACTTCACGGTCCATTTCTGCCCCCAGGATGATGGTGTCCACGTTCCTGATAGTAAACATATTGAAGAGTTTAGTGTTTGTGTAATGAAGAGATTAGTAGTTGATGTTAATAGATATATACTTGCCTTTATGGGTATCTGTCGACTTGGTGGCAGTCGCCCATCGTCCCTCTCAACGTGGTCCACTTCTGTCCATGATCCTCTGTATCTGGGGGACTTCACGGTCCATTTCTGCCCCCAGGATGATGGTGTCCAGGGTCCTGAGAGTAAAGATAATGAAGAGATTAGTGTTTGTGTAATCAACAGATTAGTAGATGATGTTAATAGATATATACTTGCCTTTATGGGTATCTGTCGACTTGGTGGCAGTCGTCCATCGTCCCTCCCAACGTGGTCCACTTCTGTCCATCATCCTCTGTATCTGGGGGACTTCACGGTCCATTTCTGCCCCCAGGATGATGGTGTCCAGGGTCACGAGAGTAAAGATAATGAAGAGATTAGTGTTTGTGTAATCAACAGATTAGTAGATGATGTTAATAGATATATACTTGCCTTTATGGGTATCTGTCGACTTGGTGGAAGTCGTCCATCGTCCCTCCCAACGTGGTCCACTTCTGTCCATGATCCTCTGTATCTGGGGGACTTCACGGTCCATTTCTGCCCCCAGGATGATGGTGTCCACGTTCCTGATAGTAAACATATTGAAGAGTTTAGTGTTTGTGTAATGAAGAGATTAGTACTTGATGTTAATAGATATATACTTGCCTTTATGGGTATCTGTCAATTTGGTGGCAGTCGCCCATCGTCCCTCCCAACGTAGTCCACTGGTGTCCATGATCCTCTGTATCTGGGGGACTTCACGGTCCATTTCTGCCCCCAGGATGATGGTGTCCAGGGTCCTGAGAGTAAAGATAATGAAGAGATTAGTGTTTGTGTAATCAACAGATTAGTAGATGATGTTAATAGATATATACTTGCCTTTATGGGTATCTGTCGACTTGGTGGAAGTCGTCCATCGTCCCTCCCAACGTGGTCCACTTCTGTCCATGCAGTGTCTTCATGACAGTCGTCACTGCCTCTGGGGTACTTCATGGTCCATTTCTGCCCCCAGGATGATGGTGTCCATGTTCCTGAGAGTAAAGATAATAAAGAGAATCGTGGTTGTGTAATGAAGAGATTCGTAGATGATGGTAATAAATATATACTTGCCTTTATGGGTATCTGTCGACTTGCTGGCAGTCGCCCATCGTCCCTCCCAACGTGGTCCACTTCTGTCCATCATCCTCTGTATCTGGGGGACTTCACGGTCCATTTCTACCCCCAGGATGATGGTGTCCAGGGGCCTGAGAGTAAAAATAATGAAGAGATTAGTGTTTGTGTAATCAACAGATTAGTAGATGATGTTAACAGTTATATACTTGCCTTTATGGGTATCTGTCGACTTGGTGGCAGTCGTCCATCGTCCCTCCCAACGTGGTCCACTTCTGTCCATGATCCTCTGTATCTGGGGGACTTCACGGTCCATTTCTGCCCCCAGGATGATGGTGTCCAGGGTCCTGAGAGTAAAGATAATGAAGAGATTAGTGTTTGTGTAATCAACAGATTAGCAGATGATGTTAACAGATATATACTTGCCTTTATGGGTATCTGTCGACTTGGTGGCAGTCGTCCATCGTCCCTCCCAACGTGGTCCACTTCTGTCCATGATCCTCTGTATCTGGGGGACTTCACGGTCCATTTCTGCCCCCAGGATGATGGTGTCAATGGTCCTGAGAGTAAAGATAATGAAGAGATTAGTGTTTGTGTAATCAACAGATTAGTAGATGATGTTAATAGATATATACTTGCCTTTATGGGTATCTGTCGACTTGGTGGAAGTCGTCCATCGTCCCTCCCAACGTGGTCCACTTCTGTCCATGATCCTCTGTATCTGGGGGACTTCACGGTCCATTTCTGCCCCCAGGATGATGGTATCCACGTTCCTGATAGTAAACACATTGATGAGTTTAGTGTTTGTGTAATGAAGAGATTAGTAGATGATGTTAATAGTTATATACTTGCCTTTATGGGTATCTGTCGATTTGGTGGCAGTCGTCCATGGACCCTCCCAACGTGGTACACTTCTGTCCATGCAGTGTCTTCGTGACAGTCGTCACTGCATCTGAGAGACTTCATGGTCCATTTCTGCCCCCAGGATGATGGTGTTCAGGGTCCTGAGAGTAAAGATAATGAAGAGATTAGTGTTTGTGTAATCAACAGATTAGTAGATGATGTCAACAGATATATACTTGCCTTTATGGGTATCTGTCGACTTGGTGGCAGTCGTCCATCGTCCCTCCCAACGTGGTCCACTTCTGTCCATCATCCTCTGTATCTGGGGGACTTCACGGTCCATTTCTGCCCCCAGGATGATGGTGTCCATGGTCCTGAGAGTAAAGATAATGAAGAGATTAGTGTTTGTGTAATCAACAGATTAGTAGATGATGTTAATAGATATATACTTGCCTTTATGGGTATCTGTCGACTTGGTGGAAGTCGTCCATCGTCCCTCCCAACGTGGTCCACTTCTGTCCATGATCCTCTGTATCTGGGGGACTTCACGGTCCATTTCTGCCCCCAGGATGATGGTGTCCACGTTCCTGATAGTAAACATTTTGAAGAGTTTAGTGTTTGTGTAATGAAGAGATTAGTAGTTGATGTTAATAGTTATATACTTGCCTTTATGGGTATCTGTCGATTTGGTGGCAGTCGTCCATGGACCCTCCCAACGTGGTACACTTCTGTCCATGCAGTGTCTTCGTGACAGTCGTCACTGCATCTGAGGGACTTCATGGTCCATTTCTGCCCCCAGGATGATGGTGTCCAGGGTCCTGAGAGTAAAGATAATGAAGAGATTAGTGTTTGTGTAATCAACAGATTAGTAGATGATGTTAATAGATATATACTTGCCTTTATGGGTATCTGTCGACTTGGTGGCAGTCGTCCATCGTCCCTCCCAACGTGGTCCACTTCTGTCCATGATCCTCTGTATCTGGGGGTCTTCACGGTCCATTTCTGCCCCCAGGATGATGGTGTCCAGGGTCCTGAGAGTAAAGATAATGAAGAGATTAGTGTTTGTGTAATCAACAGATTAGTAGATGATGTTAATAGATATATACTTGCCTTTATGGGTATCTGTCGACTTGGTGGAAGTCGTCCATCGTCCCTCCCAACGTGGTACACTTCTGTCCATGCAGTGTCTTCGTGACAGTCGTCACTGCCTCTGGGGGACTTCATGGTCCATTTCTGCCCCCAGGATGATGGTGTCCATGTTCCTGAGAGTAAAGACAATAAAGAGAATCGTGCTTGTGTAATGAAGAGATTCGTAGATGATGGTAATAAATATATACTTGCCTTTATGGGTATCTGTCGACTTGGTGGCAGTCGCCCATCGTCCCTCCCAACGTGGTCCACTTCTGTCCATGATCCTCTGTATCTGGGGGACTTCACCGTCCATTTCTGCCCCCAGGATGATGGTGTCCAGGGTCCTGAGAGTAAAGATAATGAAGAGATTAGTGTTTGTGTAATCAACAGATTAGTAGATGATGTTAATAGATATATACTTGCCTTTATGGGTATCTGTCGACTTGGTGGAAGTCGTCCATCGTCCCTCCCAACGTGGTCCACTTCTGTCCATGATCCTCTGTATCTGGGGGACTTCACGGTCCATTTCTGCCCCCAGGATGATGGTGTCCAGGGTCCTGAGAGTAAAAATAATGAAGAGATTAGTGTTTGTGTAATCAACAGATTAGTAGATGATGTTAACACTTATATACTTGCCTTTATGGGTATCTGTCGACTTGGTGGCAGTCGTCCATCGTCCCTCCCAACGTGGTTCACTTCTGTCCATGATCCTCTGTATCTGGGGGACTTCACGGTCCATGTCTGCCCCCAGGATGATGGTGTCCACGTTCCTGATAGTAGACATATTGATGAGTTTAGTGTTTGTGTAATGAAGAGATTAGTAGTTGATGTTAATAGACATATACTTGCCTTTATGGGTATCTGTCGACTTGGTGGCAGTCGTCCATCGTCCCTCCCAACGTGGTCCACTTCTGTCCATGATCCTCTGTATCTGGGGGACTTCACGGTCCATTTCTGCCCCCAGGATGATGGTGTCCAGGGTCCTGAGAGTAAAGATAATGAAGAGATTAGTGTTTGTGTAATCAACAGATTAGTAGATGATGTCAACAGATATATGCTTGCCTTTATGGGTATCTGTCGACTTGGTGGAAGTCGTCCATCGTCCCTCCCAACGTGGTCCACTTCTGTCCATGATCCTCTGTATCTGGCTGACTTCACGGTCCATTTCTGCCCCCAGGATGATGGTGTCCAGGGTCCTGAGAGTAAAGATAATGAAGAGATTAGTGTTTGTGTAATCAACAGATTAGTAGATGATGTTAATAGATACATACTTGCCTTTATTGGTATCTGTCGACTTGGTGGCAGTCGTCCATCGTCCCTCCCAACGTGGTCCACTTCTGTCCATGATCCTCTGTATCTTGGGGACTTCACGGTCCATTTCTGCCCCCAGGATGATGGTGTCCACGTTCCTGATAGTAAACATATTGAAAAGTTTTGTGTTTGTGCAATGAAGAGATTAGTTGTTGATGTGAATAGACATATACTTGCCTTTATGGGTATCTGTCGATTTCGTGGTAGTCGTCCATGGACCCTCCCAACGTGGTACACTTCTGTCCATGCAGTGTCTTCGTGACAGTCGTCACTGCATCTGAGGGACTTCATGGTCCATTTCTGCCCCCAGGATGATGGTGTCCAGGGTCCTGAGAGTAAAGATAATGAAGAGATTAGTGTTTGTGTAATCAACAGATTAGTAGTTGATGTTAATAGATACATACTTGCCTTTATGGGTATCTGTCGACTTGGTGGCAGTCGTCCATCGTCCCTCCCAACGTGGTCCACTTCTGTCCATGATCCTCTGTATCTGGGGGACTTCACGGTCCATTTCTGCCCCCAGGATGATGGTGTCCAGGGTCCTGAGAGTAAAGATAATGAAGAGATTAGTGTTTGTGTAATCAACAGATTAGTAGATGATGTTAATAGATATATACTTGCCTTTATGGGTATCTGTCGACTTGGTGGAAGTCGTCCATCGTCCCTCCCAACGTGGTACACTTCTGTCCATGCAGTGTCTTCGTGACAGTCGTCACTGCCTCTGGGGGACTTCATGGTCCATTTCTGCCCCCAGGATGATGGTGTCCATGTTCCTGAGAGTAAAGACAATAAAGAGAATCGTGCTTGTGTAATGAAGAGATTCGTAGATGATGGTAATAAATATATACTTGCCTTTATGGGTATCTGTCGACTTGGTGGCAGTCGCCCATCGTCCCTCCCAGCGTGGTCCACTTCTGTCCATGATCTTCTGTATCTGGGGGACTTCACGGTCCATTTCTGCCCCCAGGATGATGGTGTCCAGGGGCCTGAGAGTAAAAATAATGAAGAGATTAGTGTTTGTGTAATCAACAGATTAGTAGATGATGTTAACACTTATATACTTGCCTTTATGGGTATCTGTCGACTTGGTGGCAGTCGTCCATCGTCCCTCCCAACGTGGTCCACTTCTGTCCATGATCCTCTGTATCTGGGGGACTTCACGGTCCATGTCTGCCCCCAGGATGATGGTGTCCACGTTCCTGATAGTAGACATATTGATGAGTTTAGTGTTTGTGTAATGAAGAGATTAGTAGTTGATGTTAATAGACATATACTTGCCTTTATGGGTATCTGTCGACTTGGTGGCAGTCGTCCATCGTCCCTCCCAACGTGGTCCACTTCTGTCCATGATCCTCTGTATCTGGGGGACTTCACGGTCCATTTCTGCCCCCAGGATGATGGTGTCCAGGGTCCTGAGAGTAAAGATAATGAAGAGATTAGTGTTTGTGTAATCAACAGATTAGTAGATGATGTCAACAGATACATGCTTGCTTTTATGGGTATCTGTCGACTTGGTGGAAGTCGTCCATCGTCCCTCCCAACGTGGTCCACTTCTGTCCATGATCCTCTGTATCTGGCTGACTTCACGGTCCATTTCTGCCCCCAGGATGATGGTGTCCAGGGTCCTGAGAGTAAAGATAATGAAGAGATTAGTGTTTGTGTAATCAACAGATTAGTAGATGATGTTAATAGATACATACTTGCCTTTATTGGTATCTGTCGACTTGGTGACAGTCGTCCATCGTCCCTCCCAACGTGGTCCACTTCTGTCCATGATCCTCTGTATCTTGGGGACTTCACGGTCCATTTCTGCCCCCAGGATGATGGTGTCCACGTTCCTGATAGTAAACATATTGAAGAGTTTAGTGTTTGTGCAATGAAGAGATTAGTAGTTGATGTGAATAGACATATACTTGCCTTTATGGGTATCTGTCGATTTCGTGGTAGTCGTCCATGGACCCTCCCAACGTGGTACACTTCTGTCCATGCAGTGTCTTCGTGACAGTCGTCACTGCATCTGAGGGACTTCATGGTCCATTTCTGCCCCCAGGATGATGGTGTCCAGGGTCCTGAGAGTAAAGATAATGAAGAGATTAGTGTTTGTGTAATCAACAGATTAGTAGTTGATGTTAATAGATATATACTTGCCTTTATGGGTATCTGTCGACTTGGTGGCAGTCGTCCATCGTCCCTCCCAACGTGGTCCACTTCTGTCCATGATCCTCTGTATCTGGGGGACTTCACGGTCCATTTCTGCCCCCAGGATGATGGTGTCCAGGGTCCTGAGAGTAAAGATAATGAAGAGATTAGTGTTTGTGTAATCAACAGATTAGTAGATGATGTTAATAGATATATACTTGCCTTTATGGGTATCTGTCGACTTGGTGGAAGTCGTCCATCGTCCCTCCCAACGTGGTCCACTTCTGTCCATGATCCTCTGTATCTGGGGGACTTCACGGTCCATTTCTGCCCCCAGGATGATGGTGTCCAGGGACATGAGAGTAAAAATAATGAAGAGATTAGTGTTTGTGTAATCAACAGATTAGTAGATGATGTTAACAGTTATATACTTGCCTTTATGGGTATCTGTCGATTTGGTGGCAGTCGTCCATAGACCATCCCAACGTGGTACACTTCTGTCCATGCAGTGTCTTCGTGACAGTCGTCACTGCCTCTGGGGGACTTCATGGTCCATTTCTGCCCCCAGGATGATGGTGTCCAGGGTCCTGAGAGTAAAGATTATGAAGAGATTAGTGTTTGTGTAATCAACAGATTAGTAGATGATGTTAATAGATACATACTTGCCTTTATGGGTATCTGTCGACTTGGTGGCAGTCGTCCATCGTCCCTCCCAACGTGGTCCACTTCTGTCCATGATCCTCTGTATCTGGGGGACTTCACGGTCCATTTCTGACCCCAGGATGATGGTGTCCAGGGTCCTGAGAGTAAAGATAATGAAGAGATTAGTGTTTGTGTAATCAACAGATTAGTAGATGATGTTAATAGATATATACTTGCCTTTATGGGTATCTGTAGACTTGGTGGAAGTCGTCCATCGTCCCTCCCAACGTGGTCCACTTCTGTCCATGATCCTCTGTATCTGGGGGACTTCACGGTCCATTTCTGCCCCCAGGATGATGGTGTCCAGGGACCTGAGAGTAAAAATAATGAAGAGATTAGTGTTTCTGTAATCAACAGATTAGTAGATGATGTTAACAGTTATATACTTGCCTTTATGGGTATCTGTCGATTTGGTGGCAGTCGTCCATAGACCATCCCAACGTGGTACACTTCTGTCCATGCAGTGTCTTCGTGACAGTCGTCACTGCCTCTGGGGGACTTCATGGTCCATTTCTGCCCCCAGGATGATGGTGTCCAGGGTCCTGAGAGTAAAGATAATGAAGAGATTAGTGTTTGTGTAATCAACAGATTAGTAGATGATGTTAATAGATACATACTTGCCTTTATGGGTATCTGTCGACTTGGTGGCAGTCGTCCATCGTCCCTCCCAACGTGGTCTACTTCTGTCCATGATCCTCTGTATCTGGGGGACTTCACGGTCCATTTCTGCCCCCAGGATGATGGTGTCCACGTTCCTGATAGTAGACATATTGATGAGTTTAGTGTTTGTGTAATGAAGAGATTAGTAGTTGATGTTAATAGATATATACTTGCCTTTATGGGTATCTGTCGACTTGGTGGAAGTCGTCCATCGTCCCTCCCAACGTGGTCCACTTCTGTCCATGATCCTCTGTATCTGGGGGACTTCACGGTCCATTTCTGCCCCCAGGATGATGGTGTCCACGTTCCTGATAGTAAACATATTGAAGAGTTTAGTGTTTGTGTAATGAAGAGATTAGTAGTTGATGTTAATAGATATATACTTGCCTTTATGGGTATCTGTCGACTTGGTGGCAGTCGTCCATCGTCCCTTCCGACGTGGTCCACTTCTGTCCATGATCCTCTGTATCTGGGGGACTTCACGGTCCATTTCTGCCCCCAGGATGATGGTGTCCAGAGGCCTGAGAGTAAAAATAATGAAGAGATTAGTGTTTGTGTAATCAACAGATTAGTAGATGATGTTAACAGTTATATACTTGCCTTTATGGGTATCTGTCGATTTGGTGGCACTCGTCCATGGACCCTCCCAACGTGGTACACTTCTGTCCATGCAGTGTCTTCGTGACTGTCGTCACTGCCTCTGGGGGACTTCATGGTCCATTTCTGCCCCCAGGATGATGGTGTCCAGGGTCCTGAGAGTAAAGATAATGAAGAGATTAGTGTTTGTGTAATCAACAGATTAGTAGATGATGTTAATAGATATATACTTGCCTTTATGGGTATCTGTCGACTTGGTGGAAGTCGTCCATCGTCCCTCCCAACGTGGTCCACTTCTGTCCATGATCCTCTGTATCTGAGGGACTTCACGGTCCATTTCTGCCCCCAGGATGATGGTGTCCAGGGTCCTGAGAGTAAAGATAATGAAGAGATTAGTGTTTGTGTAATCAACAGATTAGTAGATGATGTTAATAGATATATACTTGCCTTTATGGGTATCTGTCGACTTGGTGGAAGTCGTCCATGGTCCCTCCCAACGTGGTCCACTTCTGTCCATGATCCTCTGTATCTGGGGGACTTCACGGTCCATTTCTGCCCCCAGGATGATGGTGTCCACGTTCCTGATAGTAAACATATTGAAGAGTTTAGTGTTTGTGTAATGAAGAGATTAGTGGTTGATGTTAATAGATATATACTTGCCTTTATGGGTATCTGTCGACTTGGTGGCAGTCGCCCATCGTCCCTCCCAACGTGGTCCACTTCTGTCCATGATCCTCTGTATCTGGGGGACTTCACGGTCCATTTCTGCCCCTAGGATGATGGTGTCCAGGGTCCTGAGAGTAAAGATAATGAAGAGATTAGTGTTTGTGTAATCAACAGATTAGTAGATGATGTTAACAGATACATACTTGCCTTTATGGGTATCTGTCGACTTGGTGGCAGTCGTCCATCGTCCCTCCCAACGTGGTCCACTTCTGTCCATGATCCTCTGTATCTGGCTGACTTCACGGTCCATTTCTGCCCCCAGGATGATGGTGTCCAGGGTCCTGAGAGTAAAGATAATGAAGAGATTAGTGTTTGTGTAATCAACAGATTAGTAGATGATGTTAATAGATATATACTTGCCTTTATGGGTATCTGTCGACTTGGTGGCAGTCGTCCATCGTCCCTCCCAACGTGGTCCACTTCTATCCATGATCCTCTGTATCTGGGGGACTTCACGGTCCATTTCTGCCCCCAGGATGATGGTGTCCACGTTCCTGACAGTAAACATATTGAAGAGTTTAGTGTTTGTGTAATGAAGAGATTAGTAGTTGATGTTAATAGTTATGTACTTGCCTTTATGGGTATCTGTCGATTTGGTGGCAGTCGTCCATCGTCCCTCCCAACGTGGTACACTTCTGTCCATGCAGTGTCTTCGTGACAGTCGTCACTGCATCTGGGGGACTTCATGGTCCATTTCTGCCCCCAGGATGATGGTGTCCAGGGTCCTGAGAGTAAAGATAATGAAGAGATTAGTGTTTGTGTAATCAACAGATTAGTAGATGATGTTAATAGATATATACTTGCCCTTATGGGTATCTGTCGACTTGGTGGCAGTCGTCCATCGTCCCTCCCAACGTGGTCCACTTCTGTCCATGATCCTCTGTATCTGGGGGACTTCACGGTCCATTTCTGCCCCCAGGATGATGGTGTCCACGTTCCTGATAGTAAACATATTGAAGAGTTTAGTGTTTGTGTAATGAAGAGATTAGTAGTTGATGTTAATAGATATATACTTGCCTTTATGGGTATCTGTCGATTTGGTGGCAGTCGTCCATAGACCCTCCCAACGTGGTACACTTCTGTCCATGCAGTGTCTTCGTGACATTCGTCACTGCCTCTGGGGGACTTCATGGGACACTTCTGCCCCCAGGATGATGGTGTCCAGGGTCCTGAGAGTAAAGATAATGAAGAGATTAGTGTTTGTGTAATCAACAGATTAGTAGATGATGTTAATAGATATATACTTGCCTTTATGGGTATCTGTCGACTTGGTGGCAGTCGTCCATCGTCCCTCCCAACGTGGTCCACTTCTGTCCATGATCCTCTGTATCTGGGGGACTTCACGGTCCATTTCTGCCCCCAGGATGATGGTGTCCAGGGTCCTGAGAGTAAAGATAATGAAGAGATTAGTGTTTGTGTAATCAACAGATTAGTAGATGATGTTAATAGACATATACTTGCCTTTATGGGTATCTGTCGACTTGGTGGCAGTCGTCCATCGTCCCTCCCAACGTGGTTCACTTCTGTCCATGATCCTCTGTATCTGGGGGACTTCACGGTCCATTTCTGCCCCCAGGATGACGGTGTCCATGGTCCTGAGAGTAAAGATAATAAATAGAATCGTGGTTGTGTTATGAAGAGATTCGTAGATGATGGTCATAAATACATACTTGCCTTTATGGGTATCTGTCGACTTGGTGGCAGTCGTCCATCGTCCCTCCCAACGTGGTCCACTTCTGTCCATGATCCTCTGTATCTGGGGGACTTCACGGTCCATTTCTGCCCCCAGGATGATGGTGTCCAGGGGCCTGAGAGTAAAGATAATGAAGAGATTAGTGTTTGTGTAATCAACAGATTAGTAGATGATGTTAATAGATATATACTTGCCTTTATGGGTATCTGTCGACTTGGTGGAAGTCGTCCATCGTCCCTCCCAACGTGGTCCACTTCTGTCCATGGTCCTCTGTATCTGGGGGACTTCACGGTCCATTTCTGCCCCCAGGATGATGGTGTCCATGTTCCTGAGAGTAAAGATAATAAAGAGAATCGTGGTTGTGTAATGAAGAGATTAGTAGTTGATGTTAATAGTTATATACTTGCCTTTATGGGTATCTGTCGATTTGGTGGCAGTCGTCCATGGACCCTCCCAAAGTGGTACACTTCTGTCCATGCTGTGTCTTCGTGACAGTCGTCACTGCCTCTGGGGGACTTCATGGTCCATTTCTGCCCCCAGGATGATGGTGTCCAGGGTCCTGAGAGTAAAGATAATGAAGAGATTAGTGTTTGTGTAATCAACAGATTAGTAGATGATGTTAATAGATATATACTTGCCCTTATGGGTATCTGTCGACTTGGTGGCAGTCGTCCATCGTCCCTCCCAACGTGGTCCACTTCTGTCCATGATCCTCTGTATCTGGGGGACTTCACGGTCCATTTCTGCCCCCAGGATGATGGTGTCCACGTTCCTGATAGTAAACATATTGAAGAGTTTAGTGTTTGTGTAATGAAGAGATTAGTAGTTGATGTTAATAGATATATACTTGCCTTTATGGGTATCTGTCGATTTGGTGGCAGTCGTCCATAGACCCTCCCAACGTGGTACACTTCTGTCCATGCAGTGTCTTCGTGACATTCGTCACTGCCTCTGGGGGACTTCATGGGACACTTCTGCCCCCAGGATGATGGTGTCCAGGGTCCTGAGAGTAAAGATAATGAAGAGATTAGTGTTTGTGTAATCAACAGATTAGTAGATGATGTTAATAGATATATACTTGCCTTTATGGGTATCTGTCGACTTGGTGGCAGTCGTCCATCGTCCCTCCCAACGTGGTCCACTTCTGTCCATGATCCTCTGTATCTGGGGGACTTCACGGTCCATTTCTGCCCCCAGGATGATGGTGTCCAGGGTCCTGAGAGTAAAGATAATGAAGAGATTAGTGTTTGTGTAATCAACAGATTAGTAGATGATGTTAATAGACATATACTTGCCTTTATGGGTATCTGTCGACTTGGTGGCAGTCGTCCATCGTCCCTCCCAACGTGGTTCACTTCTGTCCATGATCCTCTGTATCTGGGGGACTTCACGGTCCATTTCTGCCCCCAGGATGACGGTGTCCATGGTCCTGAGAGTAAAGATAATAAATAGAATCGTGGTTGTGTTATGAAGAGATTCGTAGATGATGGTCATAAATACATACTTGCCTTTATGGGTATCTGTCGACTTGGTGGCAGTCGTCCATCGTCCCTCCCAACGTGGTCCACTTCTGTCCATGATCCTCTGTATCTGGGGGACTTCACGGTCCATTTCTGCCCCCAGGATGATGGTGTCCAGGGGCCTGAGAGTAAAGATAATGAAGAGATTAGTGTTTGTGTAATCAACAGATTAGTAGATGATGTTAATAGATATATACTTGCCTTTATGGGTATCTGTCGACTTGGTGGAAGTCGTCCATCGTCCTTCCCAACGTGGTCCACTTCTGTCCATGGTCCTCTGTATCTGGGGGACTTCACGGTCCATTTCTGCCCCCAGGATGATGGTGTCCATGTTCCTGAGAGTAAAGATAATAAAGAGAATCGTGGTTGTGTAATGAAGAGATTAGTAGTTGATGTTAATAGTTATATACTTGCCTTTATGGGTATCTGTCGATTTGGTGGCAGTCGTCCATGGACCCTCCCAAAGTGGTACACTTCTGTCCATGCTGTGTCTTCGTGACAGTCGTCACTGCCTCTGGGGGACTTCATGGTCCATTTCTGCCCCCAGGATGATGGTGTCCAGGGTCCTGAGAGCAAAGATAATGAAGAGATTAGTGTTTGTGTAATCAACAGATTAGCAGATGATGTTAACAGATATATACTTGCCTTTATGGGTTTCTGTCGACTTGGTGGCAGTCGTCCATCGTCCCTCCCAACGTGGTCCACTTCTGTCCATGATCCTCTGTATCTGGCTGACTTCACGGTCCATTTCTGCCCCCAGGATGATGGTGTCCAGGGTCCTGAGAGTAAAGATAATGAAGAGATTAGTGTTTGTGTAATCAACAGATAAGTAGATGATGTTAATAGATATATACTTGCCTTTATGGGTATCTGTCGACTTGGTGGCAGTCGTCCATCGTCCCTCCCAACGTGGTCCACTTCTGTCCATGATCCTCTGTATCTGGGGGACTTCACGGTCCATTTCTGCCCCCAGGATGATGGTGTCCACGTTCCTGATAGTAAACATATTGAAGAGTTTAGTGTTTGTGTAATGAAGAGATTAGTAGTTGATGTTAATAGTTATATACTTGCCTTTATGGGTATCTGTCGATTTGGTGGCAGTCGTCCATGGACCCTCCCAACGAGGTACACTTCTGTCCATGCAGTGTCTTCGTGACAGTCGTCACTGCCTCTGGGGGACTTCATGGTCCATTTCTGCCCCCAGGATGATGGTGTCCAGGGTCCTGAGAGTAAAGATAATGAAGAGATTAGTGTTTGTGTAATCAACAGATTAGTAGATGATGTTAATAGATATATACTTGCCTTTATGGGTATCTGTCGATTTGGTGGCAGTCGTCCATCGTCCCTCCCAACGTGCTCCACTTCTGTCCATGATCCTCTGTATCTGGGGGACTTCACGGTCCATTTCTGCCCCCAGGATGATGGTGTCCAGGGGCCTGAGAGTAAAGATAATGAAGAGATTAGTGTTTGTGTAATCAACAGATTGGTAGATGATGTTAATAGATATATACTTGCCTTTATGGGTATCTGTCGACTTGGTGGAAGTCGTCCATCGTCCCTCCCAACGTGGTCCACTTCTGTCCATGGTCCTCTGTATCTGGGGGACTTCACGGTCCATTTCTGCCCCCAGGATGATGGTGTCCATGTTCCTGAGAGTAAAGATAATAAAGAGAATCGTGGTTGTGTAATGAAGAGATTAGTAGTTGATGTTAATAGTTATATACTTGCCTTTATGGGTGTCTGTCGATTTGGTGGCAGTCGTCCATGGACCCTCCCAAAGTGGTACACTTCTGTCCATGCTGTGTCTTCGTGACAGTCGTCACTGCCTCTGGGGGACTTCATGGTCCATTTCTGCCCCCAGGATGATGGTGTCCAGGGTCCTGAGAGTAAAGATAATGAAGAGATTAGTGTTTGTGTAATCAACAGATTAGCAGATGATGTTAACAGATATATACTTGCCTTTATGGGTATCTGTCGACTTGGTGGCAGTCGTCCATCGTCCCTCCCAACGTGGTCCACTTCTGTCCATGATCCTCTGTATCTGGCTGACTTCACGGTCCATTTCTGCCCCCAGGATGATGGTGTCCAGGGTCCTGAGAGTAAAGATAATGAAGAGATTAGTGTTTGTGTAATCAACAGATAAGTAGATGATGTTAATAGATATATACTTGCCTTTATGGGTATCTTTCGACATGGTGGAAGTCGTCCATCGTCCCTCCCAACGTGGTCCACTTCTGTCCATGATCCTCTGTATCTGGGGGACTTCACGGTCCATTTCTGCCCCCAGGATGATGGTGTCCACGTTCCTGACAGTAAACATATTGAAGAGATTAGTGTTTGTGTAATGAAGAGATTAGTAGTTGATGTTAATAGTTATATACTTGCCTTTATGGGTATCTGTCGATTTGGTGGCAGTCGTCCATGGACTCTCCCAACGAGGTACACTTCTGTCCATGCAGTGTCTTCGTGACAGTCGTCACTGCCTCTGGGGGACTTCATGGTCCATTTCTGCCCCCAGGATGATGGTGTCCAGGGTCCTGAGAGTAAAGATAATGAAGAGATTAGTGTTTGTGTAATCAACAGATTAGTAGATGATGTTAATAGATATATACTTGCCTTTACGGGTATCTGTCGATCTGGTGGCAGTCGTCCATCGTCCCTCCCAACGTGGTCCACTTCTGTCCATGGTCCTCTGTATCTGGGGGACTTCACGGTCCATTTCTGCCCCCAGAATGATGGTGTCCAGGGGCCTGAGAGTAAAGATAATGATGAGATTAGTGTTTGTGTAATCAACAGATTAGTAGATGATGTTAATAGATATATACTTGCCTTTGTGGGTATCTGTCGATTTGGTGGCAGTCGTCCATCGTCCCTCCCAACGTGCTCCACTTCTGTCCATGATCCTCTGTATCTGGGGGACTTCACGGTCCATTTCTGCCCCCAGGATGATGGTGTCCAGGGTCCTGAGAGTAAAGATAATGAAGAGATTAGTGTTTGTGTAATCAACAGATTGGTAGATGATGTTAATAGATATATACTTGCCTTTATGGGTATCTGTCGACTTGGTGGAAGTCGTCCATCGTCCCTCCCAACGTGGTCCACTTCTGTCCATGGTCCTCTGTATCTGGGGGACTTCACGGTCCATTTCTGCCCCCAGGATGATGGTGTCCATGTTCCAGAGAGTAAAGATAATAAAGAGAATCGTGGTTGTGTAATGAAGAGATTAGTAGTTGATGTTAATAGTTATATACTTGCCTTTATGGGTGTCTGTCGATTTGGTGGCAGTCGTCCATGGACCCTCCCAAAGTGGTACACTTCTGTCCATGCTGTGTCTTCGTGACAGTCGTCACTGCCTCTGGGGGACTTCATGGTCCATTTCTGCCCCCAGGATGATGGTGTCCAGGGTCCTGAGAGTAAAGATAATGAAGAGATTAGTGTTTGTGTAATCAACAGATTAGCAGATGATGTTAACAGATATATACTTGCCTTTATGGGTATCTGTCGACTTGGTGGCAGTCGTCCATCGTCCCTCCCAACGTGGTCCACTTCTGTCCATGATCCTCTGTATCTGGCTGACTTCACGGTCCATTTCTGCCCCCAGGATGATGGTGTCCAGGGTCCTGAGAGTAAAGATAATGAAGAGATTAGTGTTTGTGTAATCAACAGATAAGTAGATGATGTTAATAGATATATACTTGCCTTTATGGGTATCTTTCGACATGGTGGAAGTCGTCCATCGTCCCTCCCAACGTGGTCCACTTCTGTCCATGATCCTCTGTATCTGGGGGACTTCACGGTCCATTTCTGCCCCCAGGATGATGGTGTCCACGTTCCTGACAGTAAACATATTGAAGAGATTAGTGTTTGTGTAATGAAGAGATTAGTAGTTGATGTTAATAGTTATATACTTGCCTTTATGGGTATCTGTCGATTTGGTGGCAGTCGTCCATGGACTCTCCCAACGAGGTACACTTCTGTCCATGCAGTGTCTTCGTGACAGTCGTCACTGCCTCTGGGGGACTTCATGGTCCATTTCTGCCCCCAGGATGATGGTGTCCAGGGTCCTGAGAGTAAAGATAATGAAGAGATTAGTGTTTGTGTAATCAACAGATTAGTAGATGATGTTAATAGATATATACTTGCCTTTACGGGTATCTGTCGATCTGGTGGCAGTCGTCCATCGTCCCTCCCAACGTGGTCCACTTCTGTCCATGGTCCTCTGTATCTGGGGGACTTCACGGTCCATTTCTGCCCCCAGAATGATGGTGTCCAGGGGCCTGAGAGTAAAGATAATGATGAGATTAGTGTTTGTGTAATCAACAGATTAGTAGATGATGTTAATAGTTATATACTTGCCTTTATGGGTATCTGTCGACTTGGTGGAAGTCGTCCATCGTCCCTCCCAACGTGGTCAACTTCTGTCCATGATCCTCTGTATCTGGGGAACTTCACGGTCCATTTCTGCCCCCAGGATGATTGTGTCAACTTTCCTGATAGTAAACATATTGATGAGTTTAGTGTTTGTGTAATGAAGAGATTAGTAGTTGATGTTAATAGATATATACTTGCCTTTATGGGTATCTGTCGTCTTGGTGGCAGTCGCCCATCGTCCCTCACAACGTGGTCCACTTCTGTCCATGATCCTCTGTATCTGGGGGACTTCACGGTCCATTTCTGCCCCCAGGATGATGGTGTCCATGTTCCTGAGAGTAAAGATAATAAAGAGAATCGTGGTTGTGTAATGAAGAGATTAGTAGTTGATGTTAATAGTTATATACTTGCCTTTATGGGTATCTGTCGATTTGGTGGCAGTCGTCCATGGACCCTCCCAAAGTGGTACACTTTTGTCCATGCTGTGTCTTCGTGACTGTCGTCACTGCCTCTGGGGGACTTCATGGTCCATTTCTGCCCCCAGGATGATGGTGTCCAGGGTCCTGAGAGTAAAGATAATGAAGAGATTAGTGTTTGTGTAATCAACAGATTAGTAGATGATGTTAACAGATATATACTTGCCTTTATGGGTATCTGTCGACTTGGTGGCAGTCGTCCATCGTCCCTCCCAACGTGGTCCACTTCTGTCCATGATCCTCTGTATCTGGCTGACTTCACGGTCCATTTCTGCCCCCAGGATGATGGTGTCCAGGGTCCTGAGAGTAAAGATAATGAAGAGATTAGTGTTTGTGTAATCAACAGATAAGTAGATGATGTTAATAGATATATACTTGCCTTTATGGGTATCTTTCGACATGGTGGAAGTCGTCCATCGTCCCTCCCAACGTGGTCCACTTCTGTCCATGATCCTCTGTATCTGGGGGACTTCACGGTCCATTTCTGCCCCCAGGATGATGGTGTCCACGTTCCTGACAGTAAACATATTGAAGAGTTTAGTGTTTGTGTAGTGAAGAGATTAGTAGTTGATGTTAATAGTTATATACTTGCCTTTATGGGTATCTGTCGATTTGGTGGCAGTCGTCCATGGACTCTCCCAACGAGGTACACTTCTGTCCATGCAGTGTCTTCGTGACAGTCGTCACTGCCTCTGGGGGACTTCATGGTCCATTTCTGCCCCCTGGATGATGGTGTCCAGGGTCCTGAGAGTAAAGATAATGAAGAGATTAGTGTTTGTGTAATCAACAGATTAGTAGATGATGTTAATAGATATATACTTGCCTTTACGGGTATCTGTCGATCTGGTGGCAGTCGTCCATCGTCCCTCCCAACGTGGTCCACTTCTGTCCATGGTCCTCTGTATCTGGGGGACTTCACGGTCCATTTCTGCCCCCAGAATGATGGTGTCCAGGGGCCTGAGAGTAAAGATAATGATGAGATTAGTGTTTGTGTAATCAACAGATTAGTAGATGATGTTAATAGATATATACTTGCCTTTATGGGTATCTGTCGATTTGGTGGCAGTCGTCCATCGTCCCTCCCAACGTGGTCAACTTCTGTCCATGATCCTCTGTATCTGGGGGACTTCACGGTCCATTTCTGCCCCCAGGATGATGGTGTCCAGGGTCCTGAGAGTAAAGATAATGAAGAGATTAGTGTTTGTGTAATCAACAGATTGGTAGATGATGTTAATAGATATATACTTGCCTTTATGGGTATCTGTCGACTTGGTGGAAGTCGTCCATCGTCCCTCCCAACGTGGTCCACTTCTGTCCATGGTCCTCTGTATCTGGGGGACTTCACGGTCCATTTCTGCCCCCAGGATGATGGTGTCCATGTTCCTGAGAGTAAAGATAATAAAGAGAATCGTGGTTGTGTAATGAAGAGATTAGTAGTTGATGTTAATAGTTATATACTTGCCTTTATGGGTGTCTGTCGATTTGGTGGCAGTCGTCCATGGACCCTCCCAAAGTGGTACACTTCTGTCCATGCTGTGTCTTCGTGACAGTCGTCACTGCCTCTGGGGGACTTCATGGTCCATTTCTGCCCCCAGGATGATGGTGTCCAGGGTCCTGAGAGTAAAGATAATGAAGAGATTAGTGTTTGTGTAATCAACAGATTAGCAGATGATGTTAACAGATATATACTTGCCTTTATGGGTATCTGTCGACTTGGTGGCAGTCGTCCATCGTCCCTCCCAACGTGGTCCACTTCTGTCCATGATCCTCTGTATCTGGCTGACTTCACGGTCCATTTCTGCCCCCAGGATGATGGTGTCCAGGGTCCTGAGAGTAAAGATAATGAAGAGATTAGTGTTTGTGTAATCAACAGATAAGTAGATGATGTTAATAGATATATACTTGCCTTTATGGGTATCTTTCGACATGGTGGAAGTCGTCCATCGTCCCTCCCAACGTGGTCCACTTCTGTCCATGATCCTCTGTATCTGGGGGACTTCACGGTCCATTTCTGCCCCCAGGATGATGGTGTCCACGTTCCTGACAGTAAACATATTGAAGAGATTAGTGTTTGTGTAATGAAGAGATTAGTAGTTGATGTTAATAGTTATATACTTGCCTTTATGGGTATCTGTCGATTTGGTGGCAGTCGTCCATGGACTCTCCCAACGAGGTACACTTCTGTCCATGCAGTGTCTTCGTGACAGTCGTCACTGCCTCTGGGGGACTTCATGGTCCATTTCTGCCCCCAGGATGATGGTGTCCAGGGTCCTGAGAGTAAAGATAATGAAGAGATTAGTGTTTGTGTAATCAACAGATTAGTAGATGATGTTAATAGATATATACTTGCCTTTACGGGTATCTGTCGATCTGGTGGCAGTCGTCCATCGTCCCTCCCAACGTGGTCCACTTCTGTCCATGGTCCTCTGTATCTGGGGGACTTCACGGTCCATTTCTGCCCCCAGAATGATGGTGTCCAGGGGCCTGAGAGTAAAGATAATGATGAGATTAGTGTTTGTGTAATCAACAGATTAGTAGATGATGTTAATAGTTATATACTTGCCTTTATGGGTATCTGTCGACTTGGTGGAAGTCGTCCATCGTCCCTCCCAACGTGGTCAACTTCTGTCCATGATCCTCTGTATCTGGGGAACTTCACGGTCCATTTCTGCCCCCAGGATGATTGTGTCAACTTTCCTGATAGTAAACATATTGATGAGTTTAGTGTTTGTGTAATGAAGAGATTAGTAGTTGATGTTAATAGATATATACTTGCCTTTATGGGTATCTGTCGTCTTGGTGGCAGTCGCCCATCGTCCCTCACAACGTGGTCCACTTCTGTCCATGATCCTCTGTATCTGGGGGACTTCACGGTCCATTTCTGCCCCCAGGATGATGGTGTCCATGTTCCTGAGAGTAAAGATAATAAAGAGAATCGTGGTTGTGTAATGAAGAGATTAGTAGTTGATGTTAATAGTTATATACTTGCCTTTATGGGTATCTGTCGATTTGGTGGCAGTCGTCCATGGACCCTCCCAAAGTGGTACACTTTTGTCCATGCTGTGTCTTCGTGACTGTCGTCACTGCCTCTGGGGGACTTCATGGTCCATTTCTGCCCCCAGGATGATGGTGTCCAGGGTCCTGAGAGTAAAGATAATGAAGAGATTAGTGTTTGTGTAATCAACAGATTAGTAGATGATGTTAACAGATATATACTTGCCTTTATGGGTATCTGTCGACTTGGTGGCAGTCGTCCATCGTCCCTCCCAACGTGGTCCACTTCTGTCCATGATCCTCTGTATCTGGCTGACATCACGGTCCATTTCTGCCCCCAGGATGATGGTGTCCAGGGTCCTGAGAGTAAAGATAATGAAGAGTTTAGTGTTTGTGTAATCAACAGATAAGTAGATGATGTTAATAGATATATACTTGCCTTTATGGGTATCTTTCGACATGGTGGAAGTCGTCCATCGTCCCTCCCAACGTGGTCCACTTCTGTCCATGATCCTCTGTATCTGGGGGACTTCACGGTCCATTTCTGCCCCCAGGATGATGGTGTCCACGTTCCTGACAGTAAACATATTGAAGAGTTTAGTGTTTGTGTAGTGAAGAGATTAGTAGTTGATGTTAATAGTTATATACTTGCCTTTATGGGTATCTGTCGATTTGGTGGCAGTCGTCCATGGACCCTCCCAACGAGGTACACTTCTGTCCATGCAGTGTCTTCGTGACAGTCGTCACTGCCTCTGGGGGACTTCATGGTCCATTTCTGCCCCCAGGATGATGGTGTCCAGGGTCCTGAGAGTAAAGATAATGAAGAGATTAGTGTTTGTGTAATCAACAGATTAGTAGATGATGTTAATAGATATATACTTGCCTTTATGGGTATCTGTCGATCTGGTGGCAGTCGTCCATCGTCCCTCCCAACGTGGTCCACTTCTGTCCATGATCCTCTGTATCTGGGGGACATCACGGTCCATTTCTGCCCCCAGAATGATGGTGTCCAGGGGCCTGAGAGTAAAGATAATGAAGAGATTAGTGTTTGTGTAATCAACAGATTAGTAGATGATGTTAATAGTTATATACTTGCCTTTATGGGTATCTGTCGACTTGGTGGAAGTCGTCCATCGTCCCTCCCAACGTGGTCAACTTCTGTCCATGATCCTCTGTATCTGGGGAACTTCACGGTCCATTTCTGCCCCCAGGATGATGGTGTCCACGTTCCTGATAGTAAACATATTGAAGAGTTTAGTGTTTGTGTAATGAAGAGATTAGTAGTTGATGTTAATAGTTATATACTTGCCTTTATGGGTATCTGTCGATTTGGTGGCAGTCGTCCATGGACCCTCCCAACGAGGTACACTTCTGTCCATGCAGTGTCTTCGTGACAGTCGTCACTGCCTCTGGGGGACTTCATGGTCCATTTCTGCCCCCAGGATGATGGTGTCCAGGGTCCTGAGAGTAAAGATAATGAAGAGATTAGTGTTTGTGTAATCAACAGATTAGTAGATGATGTTAATAGATATATACTTGCCTTTATGGGTATCTGTCGATTTGGTGGCAGTCGTCCATCGTCCCTCCCAACGTGCTCCACTTCTGTCCATGATCCTCTGTATCTGGGGAACTTCACGGTCCATTTCTGCCCCCAGAATGATGGTGTCCAAGGGGCCTGAGAGTAAAGATAATGAAGAGATTAGTGTTTGTGTAATCAACAGATTAGTAGATGATGTTAATAGATATATACTTGCCTTTATGGGTATCTGTCGACTTGGTGGAAGTCGTCCATCGTCCCTCCCAACGTGGTCCACTTCTGTCCATGGTCCTCTGTATCTGGGGGACTTCACGGTCCATTTCTGCCCCCAGGATGATGGTGTCCATGTTCCTGAGAGTAAAGATAATAAAGAGAATCGTGGTTGTGTAATGAAGAGATTAGTAGTTGATGTTAATAGTTATATACTTGCCTATATGGGTATCTGTCGATTTGGTGGCAGTCGTCCATGGACCCTCCCAAAGTGGTACACTTCTGTCCATGCTGTGTCTTCGTGACAGTCGTCACTGCCTCTGGGGGACTTCATGGTCCATTTCTGCCCCCAGGATGATGGTGTCCAGGGTCCTGAGAGTAAAGATAATGAAGAGATTAGTGTTTGTGTAATCAACAGATTAGCAGATGATGTTAGCAGATATATACTTGCCTTTATGGGTATCTGTCGACTTGGTGGCAGTCGTCCATCGTCCCTCCCAACGTGGTCCACTTCTGTCCATGATCCTCTGTATCTGGCTGACTTCACGGTCCATTTCTGCCCCCAGGATGATGGTGTCCAGGGTCCTGAGAGTAAAGATAATGAAGAGATTAGTGTTTGTGTAATCAACAGATAAGTAGATGATGTTAATAGATATATACTTGCCTTTATGGGTATCTTTCGACATGGTGGAAGTCGTCCATCGTCCCTCCCAACGTGGTCCACTTCTGTCCATGATCCTCTGTATCTGGGGGACTTCACGGTCCATTTCTGCCCCCAGGATGATGGTGTCCACGTTCCTGACAGTAAACATATTGAAGAGTTTAGTGTTTGTGTAATGAAGAGATTAGTAGTTGATGTTAATAGTTATATACTTGCCTTTATGGGTATCTGTCGATTTGGTGGCAGTCGTCC
Source organism: Haliotis asinina (assembly GCF_037392515.1). NCBI lineage: Eukaryota > Metazoa > Mollusca > Gastropoda > Lepetellida > Haliotidae > Haliotis > Haliotis asinina. Next base: position 28,653,316 of record NC_090286.1, on the reverse strand, counting down.
ATGGACCCTCCCAACGAGGTACACTTCTGTCCATGCAGTGTCTTCGTGACAGTCGTCACTGCCTCTGGGGGACTTCATGGTCCATTTCTGCCCCCAGGATGATGGTGTCCAGGGTCCTGAGAGTAAAGATAATGAAGAGATTAGTGTTTGTGTAATCAACAGATTAGTAGATGATGTTAATAGATATATACTTGCCTTTATGGGTATCTGTCGATCTGGTGGCAGTCGTCCATCGTCCCTCCCAACGTGGTCCACTTCTGTCCATGATCCTCTGTATCTGGGGGACTTCACGGTCCATTTCTGCCCCCAGGATGATGGTGTCCATGTTCCTGAGAGTAAAGATAATAAAGAGAATCGTGGTTGTGTAATGAAGAGATTAGTAGTTGATGTTAATAGTTATATACTTGCCTTTATGGGTATCTGTCGATTTGGTGGCAGTCGTCCATGGACCCTCCCAAAGTGGTACACTTCTGTCCATGCTGTGTCTTCGTGACTGTCGTCACTGCCTCTGGGGGACTTCATGGTCCATTTCTGCCCCCAGGATGATGGTGTCCAGGGTCCTGAGAGTAAAGATAATGAAGAGATTAGTGTTTGTGTAATCAACAGATTAGTAGATGATGTTAACAGATATATACTTGCCTTTATGGGTATCTGTCGACTTGGTGGCAGTCGTCCATCGTCCCTCCCAACGTGGTCCACTTCTGTCCATGATCCTCTGTATCTGGCTGACTTCACGGTCCATTTCTGCCCCCAGGATGATGGTGTCCAGGGTCCTGAGAGTAAAGATAATGAAGAGATTAGTGTTTGTGTAATCAACAGATAAGTAGATGATGTTAATAGATATATACTTGCCTTTATGGGTATCTTTCGACATGGTGGAAGTCGTCCATCGTCCCTCCCAACGTGGTCCACTTCTGTCCATGATCCTCTGTATCTGGGGGACTTCACGGTCCATTTCTGACCCCAGGATGATGGTGTCCACGTTCCTGACAGTAAACATATTGAAGAGTTTAGTGTTTGTGTAGTGAAGAGATTAGTAGTTGATGTTAATAGTTATATACTTGCCTTTATGGGTATCTGTCGATTTGGTGGCAGTCGTCCATGGACCCTCCCAACGAGGTACACTTCTGTCCATGCAGTGTCTTCGTGACAGTCGTCACTGCCTCTGGGGGACTTCATGGTCCATTTCTGCCCCCAGGATGATGGTGTCCAGGGTCCTGAGAGTAAAGATAATGAAGAGATTAGTGTTTGTGTAATCAACAGATTAGTAGATGATGTTAATAGATATATACTTGCCTTTATGGGTATCTGTCGATCTGGTGGCAGTCGTCCATCGTCCCTCCCAACGTGGTCCACTTCTGTCCATGATCCTCTGTATCTGGGGGACATCACGGTCCATTTCTGCCCACAGAATGATGGTGTCCAGGGGCCTGAGAGTAAAGATAATGAAGAGATTAGTGTTTGTGTAATCAACAGATTAGTAGATGATGTTAATAGTTATATACTTGCCTTTATGGGTATCTGTCGACTTGGTGGAAGTCGTCCATCGTCCCTCCCAACGTGGTCAACTTCTGTCCATGATCCTCTGTATCTGGGGAACTTCACGGTCCATTTCTGCCCCCAGGATGATGGTGTCCACTTTCCTGACAGTAGACATATTGATGAGTTTAGTGTTTGTGTAATGAAGAGATTAGTAGTTGATGTTAATAGATATATACTTGCCTTTATGGGTATCTGTCGACTTGGTGGCAGTCGTCCATCGTCCCTCACAACGTGGTCCACTTCTGTCCATGATCCTCTGTATCTGGGGGACTTCACGGTCCATTTCTGCCCCCAGGATGATGGTGTCCACGTTCCTGATAGTAAACATATTGAAGAGTTTAGTGTTTGTGTAATGAAGAGATTAGTAGTTGATGTTAATAGTTATATACTTGCCTTTATGGGTATCTGTCGATTTGGTGGCAGTCGTCCATGGACCCTCCCAACGAGGTACACTTCTGTCCATGCAGTGTCTTCGTGACAGTCGTCACTGCCTCTGGGGGACTTCATGGTCCATTTCTGCCCCCAGGATGATGGTGTCCAGGGTCCTGAGAGTAAAGATAATGAAGAGATTAGTGTTTGTGTAATCAACAGATTAGTAGATGATGTTAATAGATATATACTTGCCTTTATGGGTATCTGTCAATTTGGTGGCAGTCGTCCATCGTCCCTCCCAACGTGCTCCACTTCTGTCCATGATCCTCTGTATCTGGGGGACTTCACGGTCCATTTCTGCCCCCAGAATGATGGTGTCCAGGGGCCTGAGAGTAAAGATAATGAAGAGATTAGTGTTTGTGTAATCAACAGATTAGTAGATGATGTTAATAGATATATACTTGCCTTTATGGGTATCTGTCGACTTGGTGGAAGTCGTCCATCGTCCCTCCCAACGTGGTCCACTTCTGTCCATGGTCCTCTGTATCTGGGGTCTTCACGGTCCATTTCTGCCCCCAGGATGATGGTGTCCATGTTCCTGAGAGTAAAGATAATAAAGAGAATCGTGGTTGTGTAATGAAGAGATTAGTAGTTGATGTTAATAGTTATATACTTGCCTTTATGGGTATCTGTCGATTTGGTGGCAGTCGTCCATGGACCCTCCCAAAGTGGTACACTTCTGTCCATGCTGTGTCTTCGTGACAGTCGTCACTGCCTCTGGGGGACTTCATGGTCCATTTCTGCCCCCAGGATGATGGTGTCCAGGGTCCTGAGAGTAAAGATAATGAAGAGATTAGTGTTTGTGTAATCAACAGATTAGCAGATGATGTTAACAGATATATACTTGCCTTTATGGGTATCTGTCGACTTGGTGGCAGTCGTCCATCGTCCCTCCCAAAGTGGTCCACTTCTGTCCATGATCCTCTGTATCTGGCTGACTTCACGGTCCATTTCTGCCCCCAGGATGATGGTGTCCAGGGTCCTGAGAGTAAAGATAATGAAGAGAATAGTGTTTGTGTAATCAACAGATAAGTAGATGATGTTAATAGATATATACTTGCCTTTATGGGTATCTTTCGACATGGTGGAAGTCGTCCATCGTCCCTCCCAACGTGGTCCACTTCTGTCCATGATCCTCTGTATCTGGGGGACTTCACGGTCCATTTCTGACCCCAGGATGATGGTGTCCACGTTCCTGACAGTAAACATATTGAAGAGTTTAGTGTTTGTGTAGTGAAGAGATTAGTAGTTGATGTTAATAGTTATATACTTGCCTTTATGGGTATCTGTCGATTTGGTGGCAGTCGTCCATGGACCCTCCCAACGAGGTACACTTCTGTCCATGCAGTGTCTTCGTGACAGTCGTCACTGCCTCTGGGGGACTTCATGGTCCATTTCTGCCCCCAGGATGATGGTGTCCAGGGTCCTGAGAGTAAAGATAATGAAGAGATTAGTGTTTGTGTAATCAACAGATTAGTAGATGATGTTAATAGATATATACTTGCCTTTATGGGTATCTGTCGATCTGGTGGCAGTCGTCCATCGTCCCTCCCAACGTGGTCCACTTCTGTCCATGATCCTCTGTATCTGGGGGACATCACGGTCCATTTCTGCCCCCAGAATGATGGTGTCCAGGGGCCTGAGAGTAAAGATAATGAAGAGATTAGTGTTTGTGTAATCAACAGATTAGTAGATGATGTTAATAGTTATATACTTGCCTTTATGGGTATCTGTCGACTTGGTGGAAGTCGTCCATCGTCCCTCCCAACGTGGTCAACTTCTGTCCATGATCCTCTGTATCTGGGGAACTTCACGGTCCATTTCTGCCCCCAGGATGATGGTGTCCACTTTCCTGATAGTAGACATATTGATGAGTTTAGTGTTTGTGTAATGAAGAGATTAGTAGTTGATGTTAATAGATATATACTTGCCTTTATGGGTATCTGTCGACTTGGTGGCAGTCGCCCATCGTCCCTCACAACGTGGTCCACTTCTGTCCATGATCCTCTGTATCTGGGGGACTTCACGGTCCATTTCTGCCCCCAGGATGATGGTGTCCACGTTCCTGATAGTAAACATATTGAAGAGTTTAGTGTTTGTGTAATGAAGAGATTAGTAGTTGATGTTAATAGTTATATACTTGCCTTTATGGGTATCTGTCGATTTGGTGGCAGTCGTCCATCGTCCCTCCCAACGTGGTCCACTTCTGTCCATGGTCCTCTGTATCTGGGGGACTTCACGGTCCATTTCTGCCCCCAGGATGATGGTGTCCATGTTCCTGAGAGTAAAGATAATAAAGAGAATCGTGGTTGTGTAATGAAGAGATTAGTAGTTGATGTTAATAGTTATATACTTGCCTTTATGGGTATCTGTCGATTTGGTGGCAGTCGTCCATGGACCCTCCCAAAGTGGTACACTTCTGTCCATGCTGTGTCTTCGTGACAGTCGTCACTGCCTCTGGGGGACTTCATGGTCCATTTCTGCCCCCAGGATGATGGTGTCCAGGGTCCTGAGAGTAAAGATAATGAAGAGATTAGTGTTTGTGTAATCAACAGATTAGCAGATGATGTTAACAGATATATACTTGCCTTTATGGGTATCTGTCGACTTGGTGGCAGTCGTCCATCGTCCCTCCCAAAGTGGTCCACTTCTGTCCATGATCCTCTGTATCTGGCTGACTTCACGGTCCATTTCTGCCCCCAGGATGATGGTGTCCAGGGTCCTGAGAGTAAAGATAATGAAGAGATTAGTGTTTGTGTAATCAACAGATAAGTAGATGATGTTAATAGATATATACTTGCCTTTATGGGTATCTTTCGACATGGTGGAAGTCGTCCATCGTCCCTCCCAACGTGGTCCACTTCTGTCCATGATCCTCTGTATCTGGGGGACTTCACGGTCCATTTCTGCCCCCAGGATGATGGTGTCCACGTTCCTGACAGTAAACATATTGAAGAGTTTAGTGTTTGTGTAATGAAGAGATTAGTAGTTGATGTTAATAGTTATATACTTGCCTTTATGGGTATCTGTCGATTTGGTGGCAGTCGTCCATGGACCCTCCCAACGAGGTACACTTCTGTCCATGCAGTGTCTTCGTGACAGTCGTCACTGCCTCTGGGGGACTTCATGGTCCATTTCTGCCCCCAGGATGATGGTGTCCAGGGTCCTGAGAGTAAAGATAATGAAGAGATTAGTGTTTGTGTAATCAACAGATTAGTAGATGATGTTAATAGATATATACTTGCCTTTATGGGTATCTGTCGATCTGGTGGCAGTCGTCCATCGTCCCTCCCAACGTGGTCCACTTCTGTCCATGATCCTCTGTATCTGGGGGACTTCACGGTCCATTTCTGCCCCCAGAATGATGGTGTCCAGGGGCCTGAGAGTAAAGATAATGAAGAGATTAGTGTTTGTGTAATCAACAGATTAGTAGATGATGTTAATAGTTATATACTTGCCTTTATGGTATCTTTCGACTTGGTGGAAGTCGTCCATCGTCCCTCCCAACGTGGTCCACTTCTGTCCATGATCCTCTGAATCTGGGGGACTTCACGGTCCATTTCTGCCCCCAGGATGATGGTGTCCACTTTTCTGATAGTAGACATATTGATGAGTTTAGTGTTTGTGTAATGAAGAGAGTAGTAGTTGATGTTAATAGATATATACTTGCCTTTATGGGTATCTGTCGACTTGGTGGCAGTCGCCCATCGTCCCTCACAACGTGGTCCACTTCTGTCCATGATCCTCTGTATCTGGGGGACTTCACGGTCCATTTCTGCCCCCAGGATGATGGTGTCCACTTTCCTGATAGTAAACATATTGAAGAGTTTAGTGTTTGTGTAATGAAGAGATTAGTAGTTGATGTTAATAGTTATATACTTGCCTTTATGGGTATCTGTCGATTTGGTGGCAGTCGTCCATGGACCCTCCCAACGAGGTACACTTCTGTCCATGCAGTGTCTTCGTGACAGTCGTCACTGCCTCTGGGGGACTTCATGGTCCATTTCTGCCCCCAGGATGATGGTGTCCAGGGTCCTGAGAGTAAAGATAATGAAGAGATTAGTGTTTGTGTAATCAACAGATTAGTAGATGATGTTAATAGATATATACTTGCCTTTATGGGTATCTGTCGATCTGGTGGCAGTCGTCCATCGTCCCTCCCAACGTGGTCCACTTCTGTCCATGATCCTCTGTATCTGGGGGACTTCACGGTCCATTTCTGCCCCCAGAATGATGGTGTCCAGGGGCCTGAGAGTAAAGATAATGAAGAGATTAGTGTTTGTGTAATCAACAGATTAGTAGATGATGTTAATAGTTATATACTTGCCTTTATGGTATCTTTCGACTTGGTGGAAGTCGTCCATCGTCCCTCCCAACGTGGTCCACTTCTGTCCATGATCCTCTGAATCTGGGGGACTTCACGGTCCATTTCTGCCCCCAGGATGATGGTGTCCACTTTTCTGATAGTAGACATATTGATGAGTTTAGTGTTTGTGTAATGAAGAGAGTAGTAGTTGATGTTAATAGATATATACTTGCCTTTATGGGTATCTGTCGACTTGGTGGCAGTCGCCCATCGTCCCTCACAACGTGGTCCACTTCTGTCCATGATCCTCTGTATCTGGGGGACTTCACGGTCCATTTCTGCCCCCAGGATGATGGTGTCCACTTTCCTGATAGTAAACATATTGAAGAGTTTAGTGTTTGTGTAATGAAGAGATTAGTAGTTGATGTTAATAGTTATATACTTGCCTTTATGGGTATCTGTCGATTTGGTGGCAGTCGTCCATGGACCCTCCCAACGAGGTACACTTCTGTCCATGCAGTGTCTTCGTGACAGTCGTCACTGCCTCTGGGGGACTTCATGGTCCATTTCTGCCCCCAGGATGATGGTGTCCAGGGTCCTGAGAGTAAAGATAATGAAGAGATTAGTGTTTGTGTAATCAACAGATTAGCAGATGATGTTAACAGATATATACTTGCCTTTATGGGTATCTGTCGACTTGGTGGCAGTCGTCCATCGTCCCTCCCAAAGTGGTCCACTTCTGTCCATGATCCTCTGTATCTGGCTGACTTCACGGTCCATTTCTGCCCCCAGGATGATGGTGTCCAGGGTCCTGAGAGTAAAGATAATGAAGAGATTAGTGTTTGTGTAATCAACAGATAAGTAGATGATGTTAATAGATATATACTTGCCTTTATGGGTATCTTTCGACATGGTGGAAGTCGTCCATCGTCCCTCCCAACGTGGTCCACTTCTGTCCATGATCCTCTGTATCTGGGGGACTTCACGGTCCATTTCTGCCCCCAGGATGATGGTGTCCACGTTCCTGACAGTAAACATATTGAAGAGTTTAGTGTTTGTGTAATGAAGAGATTAGTAGTTGATGTTAATAGTTATATACTTGCCTTTATGGGTATCTGTCGATTTGGTGGCAGTCGTCCATGGACCCTCCCAACGAGGTACACTTCTGTCCATGCAGTGTCTTCGTGACAGTCGTCACTGCCTCTGGGGGACTTCATGGTCCATTTCTGCCCCCAGGATGATGGTGTCCAGGGTCCTGAGAGTAAAGATAATGAAGAGATTAGTGTTTGTGTAATCAACAGATTAGTAGATGATGTTAATAGATATATACTTGCCTTTATGGGTATCTGTCGATCTGGTGGCAGTCGTCCATCGTCCCTCCCAACGTGGTCCACTTCTGTCCATGATCCTCTGTATCTGGGGGACTTCACGGTCCATTTCTGCCCCCAGAATGATGGTGTCCAGGGGCCTGAGAGTAAAGATAATGAAGAGATTAGTGTTTGTGTAATCAACAGATTAGTAGATGATGATAATAGTTATATACTTGCCTTTATGGTATCTTTCGACTTGGTGGAAGTCGTCCATCGTCCCTCCCAACGTGGTCCACTTCTGTCCATGATCCTCTGTATCTGGGGGACTTCACGGTCCATTTCTGCCCCCAGGATGATGGTGTCCACTTTTCTGATAGTAGACATATTGATGAGTTTAGTGTTTGTGTAATGAAGAGAGTAATAGTTGATGTTAATAGATATATACTTGCCTTTATGGGTATCTGTCGACTTGGTGGCAGTCGCCCATCGTCCCTCACAACGTGGTCCACTTCTGTCCATGATCCTCTGTATCTGGGGGACTTCACGGTCCATTTCTGCCCCCAGGATGATGGTGTCCACGTTCCTGATAGTAAACATATTGAAGAGTTTAGTGTTTGTGTAATGAAGAGATTAGTAGTTGATGTTAATAGTTATATACTTGCCTTTATGGGTATCTGTCGATTTGGTGGCAGTCGTCCATGGACCCTCCCAACGAGGTACACTTCTGTCCATGCAGTGTCTTCGTGACAGTCGTCACTGCCTCTGGGGGACTTCATGGTCCATTTCTGCCCCCAGGATGATGGTGTCCAGGGTCCTGAGAGTAAAGATAATGAAGAGATTAGTGTTTGTGTAATCAACAGATTAGCAGATGATGTTAACAGATATATACTTGCCTTTATGGGTATCTGTCGACTTGGTGGCAGTCGTCCATCGTCCCTCCCAAAGTGGTCCACTTCTGTCCATGATCCTCTGTATCTGGCTGACTTCACGGTCCATTTCTGCCCCCAGGATGATGGTGTCCAGGGTCCTGAGAGTAAAGATAATGAAGAGATTAGTGTTTGTGTAATCAACAGATAAGTAGATGATGTTAATAGATATATACTTGCCTTTATGGGTATCTTTCGACATGGTGGAAGTCGTCCATCGTCCCTCCCAACGTGGTCCACTTCTGTCCATGATCCTCTGTATCTGGGGGACTTCACGGTCCATTTCTGCCCCCAGGATGATGGTGTCCACGTTCCTGACAGTAAACATATTGAAGAGTTTAGTGTTTGTGTAATGAAGAGATTAGTAGTTGATGTTAATAGTTATATACTTGCCTTTATGGGTATCTGTCGATTTGGTGGCAGTCGTCCATGGAACCTCCCAACGAGGTACACTTCTGTCCATGCAGTGTCTTCGTGACAGTCGTCACTGCCTCTGGGGGACTTCATGGTCCATTTCTGCCCCCAGGATGATGGTGTCCAGGGTCCTGAGAGTAAAGATAATGAAGAGATTAGTGTTTGTGTAATCAACAGATTAGTAGATGATGTTAATAGATATATACTTGCCTTTATGGGTATCTGTCGATCTGGTGGCAGTCGTCCATCGTCCCTCCCAACGTGGTCCACTTCTGTCCATGATCCTCTGTATCTGGGGGACTTCACGGTCCATTTCTGCCCCCAGAATGATGGTGTCCAGGGGCCTGAGAGTAAAGATAATGAAGAGATTAGTGTTTGTGTAATCAACAGATTAGTAGATGATGTTAATAGTTATATACTTGCCTTTATGGTATCTTTCGACTTGGTGGAAGTCGTCCATCGTCCCTCCCAACGTGGTCCACTTCTGTCCATGATCCTCTGTATCTGGGGGACTTCACGGTCCATTTCTGCCCCCAGGATGATGGTGTCCACTTTTCTGATAGTAGACATATTGATGAGTTTAGTGTTTGTGTAATGAAGAGAGTAGTAGTTGATGTTAATAGATATATACTTGCCTTTATGGGTATCTGTCGACTTGGTGGCAGTCGCCCATCGTCCCTCACAACGTGGTCCACTTCTGTCCATGATCCTCTGTATCTGGGGGACTTCACGGTCCATTTCTGCCCCCAGGATGATGGTGTCCACGTTCCTGATAGTAAACATATTGAAGAGTTTAGTGTTTGTGTAATGAAGAGATTAGTAGTTGATGTTAATAGTTATATACTTGCCTTTATGGGTATCTGTCGATTTGGTGGCAGTCGTCCATGGACCCTCCCAACGAGGTACACTTCTGTCCATGCAGTGTCTTCGTGACAGTCGTCACTGCCTCTGGGGGACTTCATGGTCCATTTCTGCCCCCAGGATGATGGTGTCCAGGGTCCTGAGAGTAAAGATAATGAAGAGATTAGTGTTTGTGTAATCAACAGATTAGTAGATGATGTTAATAGATATATACTTGCCTTTATGGGTATCTGTCGATCTGGTGGCAGTCGTCCATCGTCCCTCCCAACGTGGTCCACTTCTGTCCATGATCCTCTGTATCTGGGGGACTTCACGGTCCATTTCTTCCCCCAGAATGATGGTGTCCAGGGTCCTGAGAGTAAAGATAATGAAGAGATTAGTGTTTGTGTAATCAACAGATTAGTAGATGATGTTAATAGTTATATACTTGCCTTTATGGTATCTTTCGACTTGGTGGAAGTCGTCCATCGTCCCTCCCAACGTGGTCCACTTCTGTCCATGATCCTCTGTATCTGGGGGACTTCACGGTCCATTTCTGCCCCCAGGATGATGGTGTCCACTTTTCTGATAGTAGACATATTGATGAGTTTAGTGTTTGTGTAATGAAGAGAGTAGTAGTTGATGTTAATAGATATATACTTGCCTTTATGGGTATCTGTCGACTTGGTGGCAGTCGCCCATCGTCCCTCACAACGTGGTCCACTTCTGTCCATGATCCTCTGTATCTGGGGGACTTCACGGTCCATTTCTGCCCCCAGGATGATGGTGTCCACGTTCCTGATAGTAAACATATTGAAGAGTTTAGTGTTTGTGTAATGAAGAGATTAGTAGTTGATGTTAATAGTTATATACTTGCCTTTATGGGTATCTGTCGATTTGGTGGCAGTCGTCCATGGACCCTCCCAACGAGGTACACTTCTGTCCATGCAGTGTCTTCGTGACAGTCGTCACTGCCTCTGGGGGACTTCATGGTCCATTTCTGCCCCCAGGATGATGGTGTCCAGGGTCCTGAGAGTAAAGATAATGAAGAGATTAGTGTTTGTGTAATCAACAGATTAGCAGATGATGTTAACAGATATATACTTGCCTTTATGGGTATCTGTCGAATTGGTGGCAGTCGTCCATCGTCCCTCCCAAAGTGGTCCACTTCTGTCCATGATCCTCTGTATCTGGCTGACTTCACGGTCCATTTCTGCCCCCAGGATGATGGTGTCCAGGGTCCTGAGAGTAAAGGTAATGAAGAGATTAGTGTTTGTGTAATCAACAGATAAGTAGATGATGTTAATAGATATATACTTGCCTTTATGGGTATCTTTCGACATGGTGGAAGTCGTCCATCGTCCCTCCCAACGTGGTCCACTTCTGTCCATGATCCTCTGTATCTGGGGGACTTCACGGTCCATTTCTGCCCCCAGGATGATGGTGTCCACGTTCCTGACAGTAAACATATTGAAGAGTTTAGTGTTTGTGTAATGAAGAGATTAGTAGTTGATGTTAATAGTTATATACTTGCCTTTATGGGTATCTGTCGATTTGGTGGCAGTCGTCCATGGACCCTCCCAACGAGGTACACTTCTGTCCATGCAGTGTCTTCGTGACAGTCGTCACTGCCTCTGGGGGACTTCATGGTCCATTTCTGCCCCCAGGATGATGGTGTCCAGGGTCCTGAGAGTAAAGATAATGAAGAGATTAGTGTTTGTGTAATCAACAGATTAGTAGATGATGTTAATAGATATATACTTGCCTTTATGGGTATCTGTCGATCTGGTGGCAGTCGTCCATCGTCCCTCCCAACGTGGTCCACTTCTGTCCATGATCCTCTGTATCTGGGGGACTTCACGGTCCATTTCTGCCCCCAGAATGATGGTGTCCAGGGGCCTGAGAGTAAAGATAATGAAGAGATTAGTGTTTGTGTAATCAACAGATTAGTAGATGATGTTAATAGTTATATACTTGCCTTTATGGTATCTTTCGACTTGGTGGAAGTCGTCCATCGTCCCTCCCAACGTGGTCCACTTCTGTCCATGATCCTCTGTATCTGGGGGACTTCACGGTCCATTTCTGCCCCCAGGATGATGGTGTCCACTTTTCTGATAGTAGACATATTGATGAGTTTAGTGTTTGTGTAATGAAGAGAGTAGTAGTTGATGTTAATAGATATATACTTGCCTTTATGGGTATCTGTCGACTTGGTGGCAGTCGCCCATCGTCCCTCACAACGTGGTCCACTTCTGTCCATGATCCTCTGTATCTGGGGGACTTCACGGTCCATTTCTGCCCCCAGGATGATGGTGTCCACGTTCCTGATAGTAAACATATTGAAGAGTTTAGTGTTTGTGTAATGAAGAGATTAGTAGTTGATGTTAATAGTTATATACTTGCCTTTATGGGTATCTGTCGATTTGGTGGCAGTCGTCCATGGACCCTCCCAACGAGGTACACTTCTGTCCATGCAGTGTCTTCGTGACAGTCGTCACTGCCTCTGGGGGACTTCATGGTCCATTTCTGCCCCCAGGATGATGGTGTCCAGGGTCCTGAGAGTAAAGATAATGAAGAGATTAGTGTTTGTGTAATCAACAGATTAGTAGATGATGTTAATAGATATATACTTGCCTTTATGGGTATCTGTCGATTTGGTGGCAGTCGTCCATCGTCCCTCCCAACGTGGTCCACTTCTGTCCATGATCCTCTGTATCTGGGGGACTTCACGGTCCATTTCTGCCCCCAGAATGATGGTGTCCAGTGGCCTGAGAGTAAAGATAATGAAGAGATTAGTGTTTGTGTAATCAACAGATTAGTAGATGATGTTAATAGTTATATACTTGCCTTTATGGGTATCTGTCGACTTGGTGGAAGTCGTCCATCGTCCCTCCCAACGTGGTCAACTTCTGTCCATGATCCTCTGTATCTGGGGGACTTCACGGTCCATTTCTGCCCCCAGAATGATGGTGTCCAGGGCCCTGAGAGTAAAGATAATGAAGAGATTAGTGTTTGTGTAATCAACAGATTAGTAGATGATGTTAATAGTTATATACTTGCCTTTATGGTATCTTTCGACTTGGTGGAAGTCGTCCATCGTCCCTCCCAACGTGGTCCACTTCTGTCCATGATCCTCTGTATCTGGGGGACTTCACGGTCCATTTCTGCCCCCAGGATGATGGTGTCCACTTTTCTGATAGTAGACATATTGATGAGTTTAGTGTTTGTGTAATGAAGAGAGTAGTAGTTGATGTTAATAGATATATACTTGCCTTTATGGGTATCTGTCGACTTGGTGGCAGTCGCCCATCGTCCCTCACAACGTGGTCCACTTCTGTCCATGATCCTCTGTATCTGGGGGACTTCACGGTCCATTTCTGCCCCCAGGATGATGGTGTCCACGTTCCTGATAGTAAACATATTGAAGAGTTTAGTGTTTGTGTAATGAAGAGATTAGTAGTTGATGTTAATAGTTATATACTTGCCTTTATGGGTATCTGTCGATTTGGTGGCAGTCGTCCATGGACCCTCCCAACGAGGTACACTTCTGTCCATGCAGTGTCTTCGTGACAGTCGTCACTGCCTCTGGGGGACTTCATGGTCCATTTCTGCCCCCAGGATGATGGTGTCCAGGGTCCTGAGAGTAAAGATAATGAAGAGATTAGTGTTTGTGTAATCAACAGATTAGTAGATGATGTTAATAGATATATACTTGCCTTTATGGGTATCTGTCGATTTGGTGGCAGTCGTCCATCGTCCCTCCCAACGTGGTCCACTTCTGTCCATGATCCTCTGTATCTGGGGGACTTCACGGTCCATTTCTGCCCCCAGAATGATGGTGTCCAGTGGCCTGAGAGTAAAGATAATGAAGAGATTAGTGTTTGTGTAATCAACAGATTAGTAGATGATGTTAATAGTTATATACTTGCCTTTATGGGTATCTGTCGACTTGGTGGAAGTCGTCCATCGTCCCTCCCAACGTGGTCAACTTCTGTCCATGATCCTCTGTATCTGGGGAACTTCACGGTCCATTTCTGCCCCCAGGATGATGGTGTCCAATTTCCTGATAGTAGACATATTGATGAGTTTAGTGTTTGTGTAATGAAGAGATTAGTAGTTGATGTTAATAGATATATACTTGCCTTTATGGATATCTGTCGACTTGGTGGCAGTCGCCCATCGTCCCTCACAACGTGGTCCACTTCTGTCCATGATCCTCTGTATCTGGGGGACTTCACGGTCCATTTCTGCCCCCAGGATGATGGTGTCCACGTTCCTGATAGTAAACATATTGAAGAGTTTAGTGTTTGTGTAATGAAGAGATTAGTAGTTGATGTTAATAGTTATATACTTGCCTTTATGGGTATCTGTCGATTTGGTGGCAGTCGTCCATGGACCCTCCCAACGAGGTACACTTCTGTCCATGCAGTGTCTTCGTGACAGTCGTCACTGCCTCTGGGGGACTTCATGGTCCATTTCTGCCCCCAGGATGATGGTGTCCAGGGTCCTGAGAGTAAAGATAATGAAGAGATTAGTGTTTGTGTAATCAACAGATTAGTAGATGATGTTAATAGATATATACTTGCCTTTATGGGTATCTGTCGATCTGGTGGCAGTCGTCCATCGTCCCTCCCAACGTGGTCCACTTCTGTCCATGATCCTCTGTATCTGGGGGACTTCACGGTCCATTTCTGCCCCCAGAATGATGGTGTCCAGGGGCCTGAGAGTAAAGATAATGAAGAGATTAGTGTTTGTGTAATCAACAGATTAGTAGATGATGTTAATAGTTATATACTTGCCTTTATGGTATCTTTCGACTTGGTGGAAGTCGTCCATCGTCCCTCCCAACGTGGTCCACTTCTGTCCATGATCCTCTGTATCTGGGGGACTTCACGGTCCATTTCTGCCCCCAGGATGATGGTGTCCACTTTTCTGATAGTAGACATATTGATGAGTTTAGTGTTTGTGTAATGAAGAGAGTAGTAGTTGATGTTAATAGATATATACTTGCCTTTATGGGTATCTGTCGACTTGGTGGCAGTCGCCCATCGTCCCTCACAACGTGGTCCACTTCTGTCCATGATCCTCTGTATCTGGGGGACTTCACGGTCCATTTCTGCCCCCAGGATGATGGTGTCCACGTTCCTGATAGTAAACATATTGAAGAGTTTAGTGTTTGTGTAATGAAGAGATTAGTAGTTGATGTTAATAGTTATATACTTGCCTTTATGGGTATCTGTCGATTTGGTGGCAGTCGTCCATGGACCCTCCCAACGAGGTACACTTCTGTCCATGCAGTGTCTTCGTGACAGTCGTCACTGCCTCTGGGGGACTTCATGGTCCATTTCTGCCCCCAGGATGATGGTGTCCAGGGTCCTGAGAGTAAAGATAATGAAGAGATTAGTGTTTGTGTAATCAACAGATTAGTAGATGATGTTAATAGATATATACTTGCCTTTATGGGTATCTGTCGATTTGGTGGCAGTCGTCCATCGTCCCTCCCAACGTGGTCCACTTCTGTCCATGATCCTCTGTATCTGGGGGACTTCACGGTCCATTTCTGCCCCCAGAATGATGGTGTCCAGTGGCCTGAGAGTAAAGATAATGAAGAGATTAGTGTTTGTGTAATCAACAGATTAGTAGATGATGTTAATAGTTATATACTTGCCTTTATGGGTATCTGTCGACTTGGTGGAAGTCGTCCATCGTCCCTCCCAACGTGGTCCACTTCTGTCCATGATCCTCTGTATCTGGGGGACTTCACGGTCCATTTCTGCCCCCAGAATGATGGTGTCCAGGGGCCTGAGAGTAAAGATAATGAAGAGATTAGTGTTTGTGTAATCAACAGATTAGTAGATGATGTTAATAGTTATATACTTGCCTTTATGGTATCTTTCGACTTGGTGGAAGTCGTCCATCGTCCCTCCCAACGTGGTCCACTTCTGTCCATGATCCTCTGTATCTGGGGGACTTCACGGTCCATTTCTGCCCCCAGGATGATGGTGTCCACTTTTCTGATAGTAGACATATTGATGAGTTTAGTGTTTGTGTAATGAAGAGAGTAGTAGTTGATGTTAATAGATATATACTTGCCTTTATGGGTATCTGTCGACTTGGTGGCAGTCGCCCATCGTCCCTCACAACGTGGTCCACTTCTGTCCATGATCCTCTGTATCTGGGGGACTTCACGGTCCATTTCTGCCCCCAGGATGATGGTGTCCACGTTCCTGATAGTAAACATATTGAAGAGTTTAGTGTTTGTGTAATGAAGAGATTAGTAGTTGATGTTAATAGTTATATACTTGCCTTTATGGGTATCTGTCGATTTGGTGGCAGTCGTCCATGGACCCTCCCAACGAGGTACACTTCTGTCCATGCAGTGTCTTCGTGACAGTCGTCACTGCCTCTGGGGGACTTCATGGTCCATTTCTGCCCCCAGGATGATGGTGTCCAGGGTCCTGAGAGTAAAGATAATGAAGAGATTAGTGTTTGTGTAATCAACAGATTAGTAGATGATGTTAATAGATATATACTTGCCTTTATGGGTATCTGTCGATTTGGTGGCAGTCGTCCATCGTCCCTCCCAACGTGGTCCACTTCTGTCCATGATCCTCTGTATCTGGGGGACTTCACGGTCCATTTCTGCCCCCAGAATGATGGTGTCCAGTGGCCTGAGAGTAAAGATAATGAAGAGATTAGTGTTTGTGTAATCAACAGATTAGTAGATGATGTTAATAGTTATATACTTGCCTTTATGGGTATCTGTCGACTTGGTGGAAGTCGTCCATCGTCCCTCCCAACGTGGTCAACTTCTGTCCATGATCCTCTGTATCTGGGGAACTTCACGGTCCATTTCTGCCCCCAGGATGATGGTGTCCAATTTCCTGATAGTAGACATATTGATGAGTTTAGTGTTTGTGTAATGAAGAGATTAGTAGTTGATGTTAATAGATATATACTTGCCTTTATGGATATCTGTCGACTTGGTGGCAGTCGCCCATCGTCCCTCACAACGTGGTCCACTTCTGTCCATGATCCTCTGTATCTGGGGGACTTCACGGTCCATTTCTGCCCCCAGGATGATGGTGTCCACGTTCCTGATAGTAAACATATTGAAGAGTTTAGTGTTTGTGTAATGAAGAGATTAGTAGTTGATGTTAATAGTTATATACTTGCGTTTATGGGTATCTGTCGATTTGGTGGCAGTCGTCCATGGACCCTCCCAACGAGGTACACTTCTGTCCATGCAGTGTCTTCGTGACAGTCGTCACTGCCTCTGGGGGACTTCATGGTCCATTTCTGCCCCCAGGATGATGGTGTCCAGGGTCCTGAGAGTAAAGATAATGAAGAGATTAGTGTTTGTGTAATCAACAGATTAGTAGATGATGTTAATAGATATATACTTGCCTTTATGGGTATCTGTCGATTTGGTGGCAGTCGTCCATCGTCCCTCCCAACGTGGTCCACTTCTGTCCATGATCCTCTGTATCTGGGGGACTTCACGGTCCATTTCTGCCCCCAGGATGATGGTGTCCAGGGGCCTGAGAGTAAAGATAATGAAGAGATTAGTGTTTGTGTAATCAACAGATTAGCAGATGATGTTAATAGATATATACTTGCCTTTATGGGTATCTGTCGATCTGGTGGCAGTCGTCCATCGTCCCTCCCAACGTGGTCCACTTCTGTCCATGATCCTCTGTATCTGGGGGACTTCACGGTCCATTTCTGCCCCCAGAATGATGGTGTCCAGGGTCCTGAGAGTAAAGATAATGAAGAGATTAGTGTTTGTGTAATCAACAGATTAGTAGATGATGTTAATAGTTATATACTTGCCTTTATGGTATCTTTCGACTTGGTGGAAGTCGTCCATCGTCCCTCACAACGTGGTCCACTTCTGTCCATGATCCTCTGTATCTGGGGGACTTCACGGTCCATTTCTGCCCCCAGGATGATGGTGTCCACGTTCCTGATAGTAAACATATTGAAGAGTTTAGTGTTTGTGTAATGAAGAGATTAGTAGTTGATGTTAATAGTTATATACTTGCCTTTATGGGTATCTGTCGATTTGGTGGCAGTCGTCCATGGACCCTCCCAACGAGGTACACTTCTGTCCATGCAGTGTCTTCGTGACAGTCGTCACTGCCTCTGGGGGACTTCATGGTCCATTTCTGCCCCCAGGATGATGGTGTCCAGGGTCCTGAGAGTAAAGATAATGAAGAGATTAGTGTTTGTGTAATCAACAGATTAGCAGATGATGTTAACAGATATATACTTGCCTTTATGGGTATCTGTCGAATTGGTGGCAGTCGTCCATCGTCCCTCCCAAAGTGGTCCACTTCTGTCCATGATCCTCTGTATCTGGCTGACTTCACGGTCCATTTCTGCCCCCAGGATGATGGTGTCCAGGGTCCTGAGAGTAAAGGTAATGAAGAGATTAGTGTTTGTGTAATCAACAGATAAGTAGATGATGTTAATAGATATATACTTGCCTTTATGGGTATCTTTCGACATGGTGGAAGTCGTCCATCGTCCCTCCCAACGTGGTCCACTTCTGTCCATGATCCTCTGTATCTGGGGGACTTCACGGTCCATTTCTGCCCCCAGGATGATGGTGTCCACGTTCCTGACAGTAAACATATTGAAGAGTTTAGTGTTTGTGTAATGAAGAGATTAGTAGTTGATGTTAATAGTTATATACTTGCCTTTATGGGTATCTGTCGATTTGGTGGCAGTCGTCCATGGACCCTCCCAACGAGGTACACTTCTGTCCATGCAGTGTCTTCGTGACAGTCGTCACTGCCTCTGGGGGACTTCATGGTCCATTTCTGCCCCCAGGATGATGGTGTCCAGGGTCCTGAGAGTAAAGATAATGAAGAGATTAGTGTTTGTGTAATCAACAGATTAGTAGATGATGTTAATAGATATATACTTGCCTTTATGGGTATCTGTCGATCTGGTGGCAGTCGTCCATCGTCCCTCCCAACGTGGTCCACTTCTGTCCATGATCCTCTGTATCTGGGGGACTTCACGGTCCATTTCTGCCCCCAGAATGATGGTGTCCAGGGGCCTGAGAGTAAAGATAATGAAGAGATTAGTGTTTGTGTAATCAACAGATTAGTAGATGATGTTAATAGTTATATACTTGCCTTTATGGTATCTTTCGACTTGGTGGAAGTCGTCCATCGTCCCTCCCAACGTGGTCCACTTCTGTCCATGATCCTCTGTATCTGGGGGACTTCACGGTCCATTTCTGCCCCCAGGATGATGGTGTCCACTTTTCTGATAGTAGACATATTGATGAGTTTAGTGTTTGTGTAATGAAGAGAGTAGTAGTTGATGTTAATAGATATATACTTGCCTTTATGGGTATCTGTCGACTTGGTGGCAGTCGCCCATCGTCCCTCACAACGTGGTCCACTTCTGTCCATGATCCTCTGTATCTGGGGGACTTCACGGTCCATTTCTGCCCCCAGGATGATGGTGTCCACGTTCCTGATAGTAAACATATTGAAGAGTTTAGTGTTTGTGTAATGAAGAGATTAGTAGTTGATGTTAATAGTTATATACTTGCCTTTATGGGTATCTGTCGATTTGGTGGCAGTCGTCCATGGACCCTCCCAACGAGGTACACTTCTGTCCATGCAGTGTCTTCGTGACAGTCGTCACTGCCTCTGGGGGACTTCATGGTCCATTTCTGCCCCCAGGATGATGGTGTCCAGGGTCCTGAGAGTAAAGATAATGAAGAGATTAGTGTTTGTGTAATCAACAGATTAGTAGATGATGTTAATAGATATATACTTGCCTTTATGGGTATCTGTCGATTTGGTGGCAGTCGTCCATCGTCCCTCCCAACGTGGTCCACTTCTGTCCATGATCCTCTGTATCTGGGGGACTTCACGGTCCATTTCTGCCCCCAGAATGATGGTGTCCAGTGGCCTGAGAGTAAAGATAATGAAGAGATTAGTGTTTGTGTAATCAACAGATTAGTAGATGATGTTAATAGTTATATACTTGCCTTTATGGGTATCTGTCGACTTGGTGGAAGTCGTCCATCGTCCCTCCCAACGTGGTCAACTTCTGTCCATGATCCTCTGTATCTGGGGAACTTCACGGTCCATTTCTGCCCCCAGGATGATGGTGTCCACTTTCCTGATAGTAGACATATTGATGAGTTTAGTGTTTGTGTAATGAAGAGATTAGTAGTTGATGTTAATAGATATATACTTGCCTTTATGGATATCTGTCGACTTGGTGGCAGTCGCCCATCGTCCCTCACAACGTGGTCCACTTCTGTCCATGATCCTCTGTATCTGGGGGACTTCACGGTCCATTTCTGCCCCCAGGATGATGGTGTCCACGTTCCTGATAGTAAACATATTGAAGAGTTTAGTGTTTGTGTAATGAAGAGATTAGTAGTTGATGTTAATAGTTATATACTTGCGTTTATGGGTATCTGTCGATTTGGTGGCAGTCGTCCATGGACCCTCCCAACGAGGTACACTTCTGTCCATGCAGTGTCTTCGTGACAGTCGTCACTGCCTCTGGGGGACTTCATGGTCCATTTCTGCCCCCAGGATGATGGTGTCCAGGGTCCTGAGAGTAAAGATAATGAAGAGATTAGTGTTTGTGTAATCAACAGATTAGTAGATGATGTTAATAGATATATACTTGCCTTTATGGGTATCTGTCGATTTGGTGGCAGTCGTCCATCGTCCCTCCCAACGTGGTCCACTTCTGTCCATGATCCTCTGTATCTGGGGGACTTCACGGTCCATTTCTGCCCCCAGGATGATGGTGTCCAGGGGCCTGAGAGTAAAGATAATGAAGAGATTAGTGTTTGTGTAATCAACAGATTAGCAGATGATGTTAATAGATATATACTTGCCTTTATGGGTATCTGTCGACTTGGTGGCAGTCGTCCATCGTCCCTCCCAACGTGGTCCACTTCTGTTCATGATCCTCTGTATCTGGCTGACTTCACGGTCCATTTCTGCCCCTAGGATGATGGTGTCCAGGGTCCTGAGAGTAAAGATAATGAAGAGATTAGTGTTTGTGTAATCAACAGATAAGTAGATGATGTTAACAGATATATACTTGCCTTTATGGGTATCTTTCGACTTGGTGGAAGTCGTCCATCGTCCCTCCCAACGTGGTCCACTTCTGTCCATGATCCTCTGTATCTGGGGGACTTCACGGTCCATTTCTGCCCCTAGGATGATGGTGTCCACGTTCCTGATAGTAGACATATTGATGAGTTTAGTGTTTGTATAATGAAGAGAGTAGTAGTTGATGTTAATAGATATATACTTGCCTTTATGGGTATCTGTCGACTTGGTGGCAGTCGTCCATGGACCCTCCCAACGAGGTACACTTCTGTCCATGCAGTGTCTTCGTGACAGTCGTCACTGCCTCTGGGGGACTTCATGGTCCATCTGTGCCCCCAGGATGATGGTGTCCAGGGTCCTGAGAGTAAAGATAATGAAGAGATTAGTGTTTGTGTAATCAACAGATTAGTAGATGATGTTAATAGATATATACTTGCCTTTATGGGTATCTGTCTATTTGGTGGCAGTCGTCCATCGTCCCTCCCAACGTGGTCCACTTCTGTCCATGATCCTCTGTATCTGGGGGACTTCACGGTCCATTTCTGCCCTAAGAATGATGGTGTCCAGGGGCCTGAGAGTAAACATAATGAAGAGATTAGTGTTTGTGTAATCAACAGATTAGTAGATGATGTTAATAGTTATATACTTGCCTTTATGGGTATCTGTCAACTTGGTGGAAGTCGTCCATCGTCCCTCCCAACGTGGTCCACTTCTGTCCATGATCCTCTGTATCTGGGGGACTTCACGGTCCATTTCTGCCCCCAGGATGATGGTGTCCACGTTCCTGATAGTAGACATATTGATGAGTTTAGTGTTTGTGTAATGAAGAGATTAGTAGTTGATGTTAATAGATATATACTTGCCTTTATGGATATCTGTCGACTTGGTGGCAGTCGCCCATCGTCCCTCACAACGTGGTCCACTTCTGTCCATGATCCTCTGTATCTGGGGGACTTCACGGTCCATTTCTGCCCCCAGGATGATGGTGTCCACGTTCCTGATAGTAAACATATTGAAGAGTTTAGTGTTTGTGTAATGAAGAGATTAGTAGTTGATGTTAATAGTTATATACTTGCGTTTATGGGTATCTGTCGATTTGGTGGCAGTCGTCCATGGACCCTCCCAACGAGGTACACTTCTGTCCATGCAGTGTCTTCGTGACAGTCGTCACTGCCTCTGGGGGACTTCATGGTCCATTTCTGCCCCCAGGATGATGGTGTCCAGGGTCCTGAGAGTAAAGATAATGAAGAGATTAGTGTTTGTGTAATCAACAGATTAGTAGATGATGTTAATAGATATATACTTGCCTTTATGGGTATCTGTCGATTTGGTGGCAGTCGTCCATCGTCCCTCCCAACGTGGTCCACTTCTGTCCATGATCCTCTGTATCTGGGGGACTTCACGGTCCATTTCTGCCCCCAGGATGATGGTGTCCAGGGGCCTGAGAGTAAAGATAATGAAGAGATTAGTGTTTGTGTAATCAACAGATTAGCAGATGATGTTAATAGATATATACTTGCCTTTATGGGTATCTGTCGACTTGGTGGCAGTCGTCCATCGTCCCTCCCAACGTGGTCCACTTCTGTTCATGATCCTCTGTATCTGGCTGACTTCACGGTCCATTTCTGCCCCTAGGATGATGGTGTCCAGGGTCCTGAGAGTAAAGATAATGAAGAGATTAGTGTTTGTGTAATCAACAGATAAGTAGATGATGTTAACAGATATATACTTGCCTTTATGGGTATCTTTCGACTTGGTGGAAGTCGTCCATCGTCCCTCCCAACGTGGTCCACTTCTGTCCATGATCCTCTGTATCTGGGGGACTTCACGGTCCATTTCTGCCCCTAGGATGATGGTGTCCACGTTCCTGATAGTAGACATATTGATGAGTTTAGTGTTTGTATAATGAAGAGAGTAGTAGTTGATGTTAATAGATATATACTTGCCTTTATGGGTATCTGTCGACTTGGTGGCAGTCGTCCATGGACCCTCCCAACGAGGTACACTTCTGTCCATGCAGTGTCTTCGTGACAGTCGTCACTGCCTCTGGGGGACTTCATGGTCCATCTGTGCCCCCAGGATGATGGTGTCCAGGGTCCTGAGAGTAAAGATAATGAAGAGATTAGTGTTTGTGTAATCAACAGATTAGTAGATGATGTTAATAGATATATACTTGCCTTTATGGGTATCTGTCTATTTGGTGGCAGTCGTCCATCGTCCCTCCCAACGTGGTCCACTTCTGTCCATGATCCTCTGTATCTGGGGGACTTCACGGTCCATTTCTGCCCTAAGAATGATGGTGTCCAGGGGCCTGAGAGTAAACATAATGAAGAGATTAGTGTTTGTGTAATCAACAGATTAGTAGATGATGTTAATAGTTATATACTTGCCTTTATGGGTATCTGTCAACTTGGTGGAAGTCGTCCATCGTCCCTCCCAACGTGGTCCACTTCTGTCCATGATCCTCTGTATCTGGGGGACTTCACGGTCCATTTCTGCCCCCAGGATGATGGTGTCCACGTTCCTGATAGTAGACATATTGATGAGTTTAGTGTTTGTGTAATGAAGAGAGTAGTAGTTGATGTTAATAGATATATACTTGCCTTTATGGGTATCTGTCGACTTGGTGGCAGTCGCCCATCGTCCCTCCCAACGTGGTCCACTTCTGTCCATGATCCTCTGTATCTGGGGGACTTCACGGTCCATTTCTGCCCCCAGGATGATGGTGTCCACGTTCCTGATAGTAAACATATTGAAGAGTTTAGTGTTTGTGTAATGAAGAGATTAGTAGATGATGTTAATAGTTATATACTTGCCTTTATGGGTATCTGTCGATTTGGTTGCAGACGTCCATGGACCCTCCCAACGTGGTACACTTCTGTCCATGCAGTGTCTTTGTGACAGTCGTCACTTCCTCTGGGGGACTTCATGGTCCATTTCTGCCCCCAGGATGATGGTGTCCAGGGTCCTGAGAGTAAAGATAATGAAGAGATTAGTGTTTGTGTAATCAACAGATTAGTAGAAGATGTTAATAGATATGTACTTGCCTTTATGGGTATCTGTCGACTTGGTGGCAGTCGTCCATCGTCCCTCCCAACGTGGTCCACTTCTGTCCATGATCCTCTGTATCTGGGGGACTTCACGGTCCATTTCTGCCCCCAGGATGATGGTGTCCAGGGGCCTGAGAGTAAAGATAATGAAGAGATTAGTGTTTGTGTAATCAGCAGATTAACAGATGATGTTAACAGATATATACTTGCCTTTAAGGGTATCTGTCGACTTGGTGGCAGTCGTCCATCGTCCCTCCCAACGTGGTCCACTTCTGTCCATGATCCTCTGTATCTGGCTGACTTCACGGTCCATTTCTGCCCCCAGGATGATGGTGTCCAGGGGCCTGAGAGTAAAGATAATGAAGAGATTAGTGTTTGTGTAATCAACAGATAAGTAGATGATGTTAATAGATATATACTTGCCTTTATGGGTCTCTTTCGACTTGGTGGAAGTCGTCCATCGTCCCTCCCAACGTGGTCAACTTCTGTCCATGATCCTCTGTTTCTGGGGAAGTTCACGGTCCATTTCTGCCCCCAGGATGATGGTGTCCACTTTCCTGATAGTAGACATATTGATGAGTTTAGTGTTTGTGTAATGAAGAGATTAGTAGTTGATGTTAATAGATATATACTTGCCTTTATGGGTATCTGTCGACTTGGTGGCAGTCGCCCATCGTCCCTCCCAACGTGGTCCACTTCTGTCCATGATCCTCTGTATCTTGGGGACTTCACGGTCCATTTCTGCCCCCAGGATGATGGTGTCCACGTTCCTGATAGTAAACATATTGAAGAGTTTAGTGTTTGTGTAATGAAGAGATTAGTAGTTGATGTTAATAGTTATATACTTGCCTTTATGGGTATCTGTCGATTTGGTGGCAGTCGTCCATGGACCCTCCCAACGAGGTACACTTCTGTCCATGCAGTGTCTTCGTGACAGTCGTCACTGCCTCTGGGGGACTTCATGGTCCATTTCTGCCCCCAGGATGATGGTGTCCAGGGTCCTGAGAGTAAAGATAATGAAGAGATTAGTGTTTGTGTAATCAACAGATTAGTAGATGATGTTAATAGATATATACTTGCCTTTATGGGTATCTTTCGACTTGGTGGAAGTCGTCCATCGTCCCTCCCAACGTGGTCCACTTCTGTCCATGATCCTCTGTATCTGGGGGACTTCACGGTCCATTTCTGCCCCCAGGATGATGGTGTCCACGTTCCTGATAGTAGACATATTGATGAGTTTAGTGTTTGTGTAATGAAGAGAGTAGTAGTTGATGTTAATAGATATATACTTGCCTTTATGGGTATCTGTCGACTTGGTGGCAGTCGTCCATGGACCCTCCCAACGAGGTACACTTCTGTCCATGCAGTGTCTTCGTGACAGTCGTCACTGCCTCTGGGGGACTTCATGGTCCATTTCTGCCCCCAGGATGATGGTGTCCACGTTCCTGATAGTAGACATATTGAAGAGTTTAGTGTTTGTGTAATGAAGAGATTAGTAGTTGATGTTAATAGGTATATACTTGCCTTTATGGGTATCTGTCGATTTGGTGGCAGTCGTCCATCGTCCCTCCCAACGTGGTCCACTTCTGTCCATGATCCTCTGTATCTGGGGGACTTCACGGTCCATTTCTGCCCCCAGGATGATGGTGTCCACGTTCCTGATAGTAGACATATTGATGAGTTTAGTGTTTGTGTAATGAAGAGAGTAGTAGTTGATGTTAATAGATATATACTTGCCTTTATGGGTATCTGTCGATTTGGTGGCAGTCGTCCATGGACCCTCCCAACGAGGTACACTTCTGTCCATGCAGTGTCTTCGTGACAGTCGTCACTGCCTCTGGGGGACTTCATGGTCCATTTCTGCCCCCAGGATGATGGTGTCCAGGGTCCTGAGAGTAAAGATAATGAAGAGATTAGTGTTTGTGTAATCAACAGATTAGTAGATGATGTTAATAGATATATACTTGCCTTTATGGGTATCTGTCGATTTGGTGGCAGTCGTCCATCGTCCCTCCCAACGTGGTCCACTTCTGTCCATGATCCTCTGTATCTGGGGGACTTCACGGTCCATTTCTGCCCCCAGGATGATGGTGTCCAGGGGCCTGAGAGTAAAGATAATGAAGAGATTAGTGTTTGTGTAATCAACAGATTAGCAGATGATGTTAATAGATATATACTTGCCTTTATGGGTATCTGTCGACTTGGTGGCAGTCGTCCATCGTCCCTCCCAACGTGGTCCACTTCTGTTCATGATCCTCTGTATCTGGCTGACTTCACGGTCCATTTCTGCCCCTAGGATGATGGTGTCCAGGGTCCTGAGAGTAAAGATAATGAAGAGATTAGTGTTTGTGTAATCAACAGATAAGTAGATGATGTTAACAGATATATACTTGCCTTTATGGGTATCTTTCGACTTGGTGGAAGTCGTCCATCGTCCCTCCCAACGTGGTCCACTTCTGTCCATGATCCTCTGTATCTGGGGGACTTCACGGTCCATTTCTGCCCCTAGGATGATGGTGTCCACGTTCCTGATAGTAGACATATTGATGAGTTTAGTGTTTGTATAATGAAGAGAGTAGTAGTTGATGTTAATAGATATATACTTGCCTTTATGGGTATCTGTCGACTTGGTGGCAGTCGTCCATGGACCCTCCCAACGAGGTACACTTCTGTCCATGCAGTGTCTTCGTGACAGTCGTCACTGCCTCTGGGGGACTTCATGGTCCATCTGTGCCCCCAGGATGATGGTGTCCAGGGTCCTGAGAGTAAAGATAATGAAGAGATTAGTGTTTGTGTAATCAACAGATTAGTAGATGATGTTAATAGATATATACTTGCCTTTATGGGTATCTGTCTATTTGGTGGCAGTCGTCCATCGTCCCTCCCAACGTGGTCCACTTCTGTCCATGATCCTCTGTATCTGGGGGACTTCACGGTCCATTTCTGCCCTAAGAATGATGGTGTCCAGGGGCCTGAGAGTAAACATAATGAAGAGATTAGTGTTTGTGTAATCAACAGATTAGTAGATGATGTTAATAGTTATATACTTGCCTTTATGGGTATCTGTCAACTTGGTGGAAGTCGTCCATCGTCCCTCCCAACGTGGTCCACTTCTGTCCATGATCCTCTGTATCTGGGGGACTTCACGGTCCATTTCTGCCCCCAGGATGATGGTGTCCACGTTCCTGATAGTAGACATATTGATGAGTTTAGTGTTTGTGTAATGAAGAGATTAGTAGTTGATGTTAATAGATATATACTTGCCTTTATGGATATCTGTCGACTTGGTGGCAGTCGCCCATCGTCCCTCACAACGTGGTCCACTTCTGTCCATGATCCTCTGTATCTGGGGGACTTCACGGTCCATTTCTGCCCCCAGGATGATGGTGTCCACGTTCCTGATAGTAAACATATTGAAGAGTTTAGTGTTTGTGTAATGAAGAGATTAGTAGTTGATGTTAATAGTTATATACTTGCGTTTATGGGTATCTGTCGATTTGGTGGCAGTCGTCCATGGACCCTCCCCACGAGGTACACTTCTGTCCATGCAGTGTCTTCGTGACAGTCGTCACTGCCTCTGGGGGACTTCATGGTCCATTTCTGCCCCCAGGATGATGGTGTCCAGGGTCCTGAGAGTAAAGATAATGAAGAGATTAGTGTTTGTGTAATCAACAGATTAGTAGATGATGTTAATAGATATATACTTGCCTTTATGGGTATCTGTCGATTTGGTGGCAGTCGTCCATCGTCCCTCCCAACGTGGTCCACTTCTGTCCATGATCCTCTGTATCTGGGGGACTTCACGGTCCATTTCTGCCCCCAGGATGATGGTGTCCAGGGGCCTGAGAGTAAAGATAATGAAGAGATTAGTGTTTGTGTAATCAACAGATTAGCAGATGATGTTAATAGATATATACTTGCCTTTATGGGTATCTGTCGACTTGGTGGCAGTCGTCCATCGTCCCTCCCAACGTGGTCCACTTCTGTTCATGATCCTCTGTATCTGGCTGACTTCACGGTCCATTTCTGCCCCTAGGATGATGGTGTCCAGGGTCCTGAGAGTAAAGATAATGAAGAGATTAGTGTTTGTGTAATCAACAGATAAGTAGATGATGTTAACAGATATATACTTGCCTTTATGGGTATCTTTCGACTTGGTGGAAGTCGTCCATCGTCCCTCCCAACGTGGTCCACTTCTGTCCATGATCCTCTGTATCTGGGGGACTTCACGGTCCATTTCTGCCCCTAGGATGATGGTGTCCACGTTCCTGATAGTAGACATATTGATGAGTTTAGTGTTTGTATAATGAAGAGAGTAGTAGTTGATGTTAATAGATATATACTTGCCTTTATGGGTATCTGTCGACTTGGTGGCAGTCGTCCATGGACCCTCCCAACGAGGTACACTTCTGTCCATGCAGTGTCTTCGTGACAGTCGTCACTGCCTCTGGGGGACTTCATGGTCCATCTGTGCCCCCAGGATGATGGTGTCCAGGGTCCTGAGAGTAAAGATAATGAAGAGATTAGTGTTTGTGTAATCAACAGATTAGTAGATGATGTTAATAGATATATACTTGCCTTTATGGGTATCTGTCTATTTGGTGGCAGTCGTCCATCGTCCCTCCCAACGTGGTCCACTTCTGTCCATGATCCTCTGTATCTGGGGGACTTCACGGTCCATTTCTGCCCTAAGAATGATGGTGTCCAGGGGCCTGAGAGTAAACATAATGAAGAGATTAGTGTTTGTGTAATCAACAGATTAGTAGATGATGTTAATAGTTATATACTTGCCTTTATGGGTATCTGTCAACTTGGTGGAAGTCGTCCATCGTCCCTCCCAACGTGGTCCACTTCTGTCCATGATCCTCTGTATCTGGGGGACTTCACGGTCCATTTCTGCCCCCAGGATGATGGTGTCCACGTTCCTGATAGTAGACATATTGATGAGTTTAGTGTTTGTGTAATGAAGAGAGTAGTAGTTGATGTTAATAGATATATACTTGCCTTTATGGGTATCTGTCGACTTGGTGGCAGTCGCCCATCGTCCCTCCCAACGTGGTCCACTTCTGTCCATGATCCTCTGTATCTGGGGGACTTCACGGTCCATTTCTGCCCCCAGGATGATGGTGTCCACGTTCCTGATAGTAAACATATTGAAGAGTTTAGTGTTTGTGTAATGAAGAGATTAGTAGATGATGTTAATAGTTATATACTTGCCTTTATGGGTATCTGTCGATTTGGTTGCAGACGTCCATGGACCCTCCCAACGTGGTACACTTCTGTCCATGCAGTGTCTTTGTGACAGTCGTCACTTCCTCTGGGGGACTTCATGGTCCATTTCTGCCCCCAGGATGATGGTGTCCAGGGTCCTGAGAGTAAAGATAATGAAGAGATTAGTGTTTGTGTAATCAACAGATTAGTAGAAGATGTTAATAGATATGTACTTGCCTTTATGGGTATCTGTCGACTTGGTGGCAGTCGTCCATCGTCCCTCCCAACGTGGTCCACTTCTGTCCATGATCCTCTGTATCTGGGGGACTTCACGGTCCATTTCTGCCCCCAGGATGATGGTGTCCAGGGGCCTGAGAGTAAAGATAATGAAGAGATTAGTGTTTGTGTAATCAGCAGATTAACAGATGATGTTAACAGATATATACAGTATGGTTCAAAATTATTGAGAATAGCTAAAGCATTTCATATTATTAAACGAGAACAAATCAGATAAAATTGAATGTATTGTGAAAATGAACTGACCTTTTCATGTTGTGTAGGTAACAATTTAATATTTTATCAAGTCTCCTTGAGCTTCACGGCACAGTCTAAGACGGGTTGGCATACTTCCTATCAGAGAGGTTAGTGTCTCGTGAGTTATGCTGTCCCAGTATCGGACCACTTCTCTCTTCATGTCTTCAATTTTTGTCAACCCCTTTTGATTCACACATTCCTTCATCATCCCCCAAATGTTCTCAATGGGATTTAAGTCAGGACTATATGCAGGAAATGGTAATGAAGTCATATTTTTCTCCTGAAACCACTGCTTGGCATGTTTTGCGGTGTGTTTAGGATCATTATCTTGCTGCAAAATCCAGTCATTTCCATAAAACACGTGCACTTGGAAGGAGAAAATTATCTAATATGTTAGTGTAGCGTTGACTTGTCAGATTTCCCTCAAACACACACAGCGGGGTCGTTCCTAATAAGGATATCCCTCCCCATACATGAAACTTTGGGCTGTATTTAGGTCGTCGATACAACGGTGCTGACGCAGACTTTGTCCATATTTTCACATTATTGGGATATACCCATATTGAGCTTTCATCAGTAAAAATCACATTTTCCCAGTCAAAGTTTTCATGTGCCAAACACCACTCAACACGCCTGTCTTTATGTTCTTGTTTCATGAGAGGAGAAGGAATTCCAGTCTTTTTCTCCCATCCAAGATCAATCAAATTTCTTCTAACTGTAGATTTTGATACAACTGTTGATCCCCTTTCTATCATTTCATACCTGATGTTGGAGATGCTTGCCCTTTGCTTTATAGACGCTAAAATTCCCAGCCGGACGCGATCTGAAAAGTCCAATTTTCTGGGTCTCCCTGCTCCTTTCTGGTGCCCAAAATCCTTTCCCTCTCTAAAATTCTTCCTAATCCTATACACAGTAGAAAGAGGAGTTCCTGTTCTCTCTGCCAATGTATTTACATCATCAATTCCTTGATTACACAACTCAAAAATCAACCTTCTTTTATCTTCAGCAGACATTGTTGACAGTGCTGAGGAAAATGACGTCTGCTACAAATTCAGGGGAGGTAACTCTAATTGTACTATACTCAGTAGGCCAAGATGAGTTACCTCCCTTATACCATTACTTAGTTTTAAGTATCAGTGAATCAGTTGAGGTGTTAGGATAGCTCAAAGTAAGAAGAAAAATTCTCAATAATTATGAACCAGACTATACTTGCCTTTAAGGGTATCTGTCGACTTGGTGGCAGTCGTCCATCGTCCCTCCCAACGTGGTCCACTTCTGTCCATGATCCTCTGTATCTGGCTGACTTCACGGTCCATTTCTGCCCCCAGGATGATGGTGTCCAGGGTCCTGAGAGTAAAGATAATGAAGAGATTAGTGTTTGTGTAATCAACAGATAAGTAGATGATGTTAATAGATATATACTTGCCTTTATGGGTCTCTTTCGACTTGGTGGAAGTCGTCCATCGTCCCTCCCAACGTGGTCAACTTCTGTCCATGATCCTCTGTATCTGGGGAAGTTCACGGTCCATTTCTGCCCCCAGGATGATGGTGTCCACTTTCCTGATAGTAGACATATTGATGAGTTTAGTGTTTGTGTAATGAAGAGATTAGTAGTTGATGTTAATAGATATATACTTGCCTTTATGGGTATCTGTCGACTTGGTGGCAGTCGCCCATCGTCCCTCCCAACGTGGTCCACTTCTGTCCATGATCCTCTGTATCTTGGGGACTTCACGGTCCATTTCTGCCCCCAGGATGATGGTGTCCACGTTCCTGATAGTAAACATATTGAAGAGTTTAGTGTTTGTGTAATGAAGAGATTAGTAGTTGATGTTAATAGTTATATACTTGCCTTTATGGGTATCTGTCGATTTGGTGGCAGTCGTCCATGGACCCTCCCAACGAGGTACACTTCTGTCCATGCAGTGTCTTCGTGACAGTCGTCACTGCCTCTGGGGGACTTCATGGTCCATTTCTGCCCCCAGGATGATGGTGTCCAGGGTCCTGAGAGTAAAGATAATGAAGAGATTAGTGTTTGTGTAATCAACAGATTAGTAGATGATGTTAATAGATATATACTTGCCTTTATGGGTATCTTTCGACTTGGTGGAAGTCGTCCATCGTCCCTCCCAACGTGGTCCACTTCTGTCCATGATCCTCTGTATCTGGGGGACTTCACGGTCCATTTCTGCCCCCAGGATGATGGTGTCCACGTTCCTGATAGTAGACATATTGATGAGTTTAGTGTTTGTGTAATGAAGAGAGTAGTAGTTGATGTTAATAGATATATACTTGCCTTTATGGGTATCTGTCGACTTGGTGGCAGTCGTCCATGGACCCTCCCAACGAGGTACACTTCTGTCCATGCAGTGTCTTCGTGACAGTCGTCACTGCCTCTGGGGGACTTCATGGTCCATTTCTGCCCCCAGGATGATGGTGTCCACGTTCCTGATAGTAGACATATTGAAGAGTTTAGTGTTTGTGTAATGAAGAGATTAGTAGTTGATGTTAATAGGTATATACTTGCCTTTATGGGTATCTGTCGATTTGGTGGCAGTCGTCCATCGTCCCTCCCAACGTGGTCCACTTCTGTCCATGATCCTCTGTATCTGGGGGACTTCACGGTCCATTTCTGCCCCCAGGATGATGGTGTCCAGGGGCCTGAGAGTAAAGATAATGAAGAGATTAGTGTTTGTGTAATCAACAGATTAGCAGATGATGTTAACAGATTATACTTGCCTTTATGGGTATCTGTCGACTTGGTGGCAGTCGTCCATCGTCCCTCCCAACGTGGTCCACTTCTGTTCATGATCCTCTGTATCTGGCTGACTTCACGGTCCATTTCTGCCCCCAGGATGATGGTGTCCAGGGTCCTGAGAGTAAAGATAATGAAGAGATTAGTGTTTGTGTAATCAACAGATAAGTAGATGATGTTAACAGATATATACTTGCCTTTATGGGTATCTTTCGACTTGGTGGAAGTCGTCCATCGTCCCTCCCAACGTGGTCCACTTCTGTCCATGATCCTCTGTATCTGGGGGACTTCACGGTCCATTTCTGCCCCCAGGATGATGGTGTCCACGTTCCTGATAGTAGACATATTGATGAGTTTAGTGTTTGTATAATGAAGAGAGTAGTAGTTGATGTTAATAGATATATACTTGCCTTTATGGGTATCTGTCGACTTGGTGGCAGTCGTCCATGGACCCTCCCAACGAGGTACACTTCTGTCCATGCAGTGTCTTCGTGACAGTCGTCACTGCCTCTGGGGGACTTCATGGTCCATTTGTGCCCCCAGGATGATGGTGTCCAGGGTCCTGAGAGTAAAGATAATGAAGAGATTAGTGTTTGTGTAATCAACAGATTAGTAGATGATGTTAATAGATATATACTTGCCTTTATGGGTATCTGTCTATTTGGTGGCAGTCGTCCATCGTCCCTCCCAACGTGGTCCACTTCTGTCCATGATCCTCTGTATCTGGGGGACTTCACGGTCCATTTCTGCCCCCAGAATGATGGTGTCCAGGGGCCTGAGAGTAAAGATAATGAAGAGATTAGTGTTTGTGTAATCAAGAGATTAGTAGATGATGTTAATAGTTATATACTTGCCTTTATGGGTATCTGTCAACTTGGTGGAAGTCGTCCATCGTCCCTCCCAACGTGGTCCACTTCTGTCCATGATCCTCTGTATCTGGGGGACTTCACGGTCCATTTCTGCCCCCAGGATGATGGTGTCCACGTTCCTGATAGTAGACATATTGATGAGTTTAGTGTTTGTGTAATGAAGAGAGTAGTAGTTGATGTTAATAGATATATACTTGCCTTTATGGGTATCTGTCGACTTGGTGGCAGTCGCCCATCGTCCCTCCCAACGTGGTCCACTTCTGTCCATGATCCTCTGTATCTGGGGGACTTCACGGTCCATTTCTGCCCCCAGGATGATGGTGTCCACGTTCCTGATAGTAGACATATTGAAGAGTTTAGTGTTTGTGTAATGAAGAGATTAGTAGTTGATGTTAATAGGTATATACTTGCCTTTATGGGTATCTGTCGACTTGGTGGCACTCGCCCATCGTCCCTCCCAACGTGGTCCACTTCTGTCCATGATCCTCTGTATCTGGGGGACTTCACGGTCCATTTCTGCCCCCAGGATGATGGTGTCCACGTTCCTGATAGTAAACATATTGAAGAGTTTAGTGTTTGTGTAATGAAGAGATTAGTAGATGATGTTAATAGTTATATACTTGCCTTTATGGGTATCTGTCGATTTGGTTGCAGACGTCCATGGACCCTCCCAACGTGGTACACTTCTGTCCATGCAGTGTCTTTGTGACAGTCGTCACTTCCTCTGGGGGACTTCATGGTCCATTTCTGCCCCCAGGATGATGGTGTCCAGGGACCTGAGAGTAAAGATAATGAAGAGATTAGTGTTTGTGTAATCAACAGATTAGTAGAAGATGTTAATAGATATGTACTTGCCTTTATGGGTATCTGTCGACTTGGTGGCAGTCGTCCATCGTCCCTCCCAACGTGGTCCACTTCTGTCCATGATCCTCTGTATCTGGGGGACTTCACGGTCCATTTCTGCCCCCAGGATGATGGTGTCCAGGGGCCTGAGAGTAAAGATAATGAAGAGATTAGTGTTTGTGTAATCAACAGATTAGCAGATGATGTTAACATATATGTACATGCCTTTATGGGTATCTGTCGACTTGGTGGCAGTCGTCCATCGTCCCTCCCAACGTGGTCCACTTCTGTCCATGATCCTCTGTATCTGGGGGACATCACGGTCCATTTCTGCCCCCAGAATGATGGTGTCCAGGGGCCTGAGAGTAAAGATAATGAAGAGATTAGTGTTTGTGTAATCAACAGATTAGTAGATGATGTTAATAGTTATATACTTGCCTTTATGGGTATCTGTCGACTTGGTGGAAGTCGTCCATCGTCCCTCCCAACGTGGTCAACTTCTGTCCATGATCCTCTGTATCTGGGGAACTTCACGGTCCATTTCTGCCCCCAGGATGATGGTGTCCACTTTCCTGATAGTAGACATATTGATGAGTTTAGTGTTTGTGTAATGAAGAGATTAGTAGTTGATGTTAATAGATATATACTTGCCTTTATGGGTATCTGTCGACTTGGTGGCAGTCGCCCATCGTCCCTCACAACGTGGTCCACTTCTGTCCATGATCCTCTGTATCTTGGGGACTTCACGGTCCATTTCTGCCCCCAGGATGATGGTGTCCACGTTCCTGATAGTAAACATATTGAAGAGTTTAGTGTTTGTGTAATGAAGAGATTAGTAGTTGATGTTAATAGTTATATACTTGCCTTTATGGGTATCTGTCGATTTGGTGGCAGTCGTCCATGGACCCTCCCAACGAGGTACACTTCTGTCCATGCAGTGTCTTCGTGACAGTCGTCACTGCCTCTGGGGGACTTCATGGTCCATTTGTGCCCCCAGGATGATGGTGTCCAGGGTCCTGAGAGTAAAGATAATGAAGAGATTAGTGTTTGTGTAATCAACAGATTAGTAGATGATGTTAATAGATATATACTTGCCTTTATGGGTATCTGTCGATTTGGTGGCAGTCGTCCATCGTCCCTCCCAACGTGGTCCACTTCTGTCCATGATCCTCTGTATCTGGGGGACTTCACGGTCCATTTCTGCCCCCAGGATGATGGTGTCCAGGGGCCTGAGAGTAAAGATAATGAAGAGATTAGTGTTTGTGTAATCAACAGATTAGTAGATGATGTTAATAGATATATACTTGCCTTTATGGGTATCTTTCGACTTGGTGGAAGTCGTCCATCGTCCCTCCCAACGTGGTCCACTTCTGTCCATGATCCTCTGTATCTGGGGGACTTCACGGTCCATTTCTGCCCCCAGGATGATGGTGTCCACGTTCCTGATAGTAGACATATTGATGAGTTTAGTGTTTGTGTAATGAAGAGAGTAGTAGTTGATGTTAATAGATATATACTTGCCTTTATGGGTATCTGTCGACTTGGTGGCAGTCGTCCATGGACCCTCCCAACGAGGTACACTTCTGTCCATGCAGTGTCTTCGTGACAGTCGTCACTGCCTCTGGGGGACTTCATGGTCCATTTCTGCCCCCAGGATGATGGTGTCCACGTTCCTGATAGTAGACATATTGAAGAGTTTAGTGTTTGTGTAATGAAGAGATTAGTAGTTGATGTTAATATGTATATACTTGCCTTTATGGGTATCTGTCGACTTGGTGGCACTCGCCCATCGTCCCTCCCAACGTGGTCCACTTCTGTCCATGATCCTCTGTATCTGGGGGACTTCACGGTCCATTTCTGCCCCCAGGATGATGGTGTCCACGTTCCTGATAGTAGACATATTGAAGAGTTTAGTGTTTGTGTAATGAAGAGATTAGTAGTTGATGTTAATAGGTATATACTTGCCTTTATGGGTATCTGTCGACTTGGTGGCAGTCGTCCATCGTCCCTCTCAACGTGGTCCACTTCTGTCCATGATCCTCTGTATCTGGGGGACTTCACGGTCCATTTCTGCCCCCAGGATGATGGTGTCCACGTTCCTGATAGTAAACATATTGAAGAGTTTAGTGTTTGTGTAATGAAGAGATTAGTAGATGATGTTAATAGTTATATACTTGCCTTTATGGGTATCTGTCGATTTGGTGGCAGACGTCCATGGACCCTCCCAACGTGGTACACTTCTGTCCATGCAGTGTCTTTGTGACAGTTGTCACTTCCTCTGGGGGACTTCATGGTCCATTTCTGCCCCCAGGATGATGGTGTCCAGGGGCCTGAGAGTAAAGATAATGAAGAGATTAGTGTTTGTGTAATCAACAGATTAGCAGATGATGTTAACAGATATATACTTGCCTTCATGGGTATCTGTCGACTTGGTGGCAGTCGTCCATCGTCCCTCCCAACGTGGTCCACTTCTGTCCATGATCCTCTGTATCTGGGGGACTTCACGGTCCATTTCTGCCCCCAGGATGATGGTGTCCAGGGTCCTGAGAGTAAAGATAATGAAGAGATTAGTGTTTGTGTAATCAACAGATTAGTAGATGATGTTAATAGATATATACTTGCCTTTGTGGGTATCTTTCGACTTGGTGGAAGTCGTCCATCGTCCCTCCCAACGTGGTCCACTTCTGTCCATGATCCTCTGTATCTGGGGGACTTCACGGTCCATTTCTGCCCCCAGGATGATGGTGTCCACGTTCCTGATAGTAGACATATTGATGAGTTTAGTGTTTGTGTAATGAAGAGAGTAGTAGTTGATGTTAATAGATATATACTTGCCTTTATGGGTATCTGTCGACTTGGTGGCAGTCGTCCATGGACCCTCCCAACGAGGTACACTTCTGTCCATGCAGTGTCTTCGTGACAGTCGTCACTGCCTCTGGGGGACTTCATGGTCCATTTCTGCCCCCAGGATGATGGTGTCCACGTTCCTGATAGTAGACATATTGAAGAGTTTAGTGTTTGTGTAA
This sequence comes from Haliotis asinina, assembly GCF_037392515.1. Lineage (NCBI taxonomy): Eukaryota > Metazoa > Mollusca > Gastropoda > Lepetellida > Haliotidae > Haliotis > Haliotis asinina. Next base: position 28,616,153 of record NC_090286.1, on the reverse strand, counting down.
TGAAGAGATTAGTAGTTGATGTTAATAGGTATATACTTGCCTTTATGGGTATCTGTCGACTTGGTGGCACTCGCCCATCGTCCCTCCCAACGTGGTCCACTTCTGTCCATGATCCTCTGTATCTGGGGGACTTCACGGTCCATTTCTGCCCCGAGGATGATGGTGTCCACGTTCCTGATAGTAGACATATTGAAGAGTTTAGTGTTTGTGTAATGAAGAGATTAGTAGTTGATGTTAATAGGTATATACTTGCCTTTATGGGTATCTGTCGACTTGGTGGCAGTCGTCCATCGTCCCTCCCAACGTGGTCCACTTCTGTCCATGATCCTCTGTATCTGGGGGACTTCACGGTCCATTTCTGCCCCCAGGATGATGGTGTCCACGTTCCTGATAGTAAACATATTGAAGAGTTTAGTGTTTGTGTAATGAAGAGATTAGTAGATGATGTTAATAGTTATATACTTGCCTTTATGGGTATCTGTCGATTTGGTGGCAGACGTCCATGGACCCTCCCAACGTGGTACACTTCTGTCCATGCAGTGTCTTTGTGACAGTCGTCACTTCCTCTGGGGGACTTCATGGTCCATTTCTGCCCCCAGGATGATGGTGTCCAGGGGCCTGAGAGTAAAGATAATGAAGAGATTAGTGTTTGTGTAATCAACAGATTAGCAGATGATGTTAACAGATATATACTTGCCTTCATGGGTATCTGTCGACTTGGTGGCAGTCGTCCATCGTCCCTCCCAACGTGGTCCACTTCTGTCCATGATCCTCTGTATCTGGGGGACTTCACGGTCCATTTCTGCCCCCAGGATGATGGTGTCCAGGGTCCTGAGAGTAAAGATAATGAAGAGATTAGTGTTTGTGTAATCAACAGATAAGTAGATGATGTTAATAGATATATACTTGCCTTTATGGGTATCTTTCGACTTGGTGGAAGTCGTCCATCGTCCCTCCCAACGTGGTCCACTTCTGTCCATGATCCTCTGTATCTGGGGGACTTCACGGTCCATTTCTGCCCCCAGGATGATGGTGTCCACGTTCCTGATAGTAGACATATTGATGAGTTTAGTGTTTGTGTAATGAAGAGAGTAGTAGTTGATGTTAATAGATATATACTTGCCTTTATGGGTATCTGTCGACTTGGTGTCAGTCGTCCATGGACCCTCCCAACGAGGTACACTTCTGTCCATGCAGTGTCTTCGTGACAGTCGTCACTGCCTCTGGGGGACTTCATGGTCCATTTCTGCCCCCAGGATGATGGTGTCCAGGGTCCTGAGAGTAAAGATAATGAAGAGATTAGTGTTTGTGTAATCAACAGATTAGTAGATGATGTTAATAGATATATACTTGCCTTTATGGGTATCTGTCGATTTGGTGGCAGTCGTCCATCGTCCCTCCCAACGTGGTCCACTTCTGTCCATGATCCTCTGTATCTGGGGGACTTCACGGTCCATTTCTGCCCCCAGAATGATGGTGTCCAGGGGCCTGAGAGTAAAGATAATGAAGAGAATAGTGTTTGTGTAATCAACAGATTAGTAGATGATGTTAATAGTTATATACTTGCCTTTATGGGTATCTGTCAACTTGGTGGAAGTCGTCCATCGTCCCTCCCAACGTGGTCCACTTCTGTCCATGATCCTCTGTATCTGGGGGACTTCACGGTCCATTTCTGCCCCCAGGATGATGGTGTCCACGTTCCTGATAGTAGACATATTGAAGAGTTTAGTGTTTGTGTAATGAAGAGATTAGTAGTTGATGTTAATAGGTATATACTTGCCTTTATGGGTATCTGTCGACTTGGTGGCACTCGCCCATCGTCCCTCCCAACGTGGTCCACTTCTGTCCATGATCCTCTGTATCTGGGGGACTTCACGGTCCATTTCTGCCCCCAGGATGATGGTGTCCACGTTCCTGATAGTAAACATATTGAAGAGTTTAGTGTTTGTGTAATGAAGAGATTAGTAGATGATGTTAATAGTTATATACTTGCCTTTATGGGTATCTGTCGATTTGGTGGCAGACGTCCATGGTCCCTCCCAACGTGGTACACTTCTGTCCATGCAGTGTCTTTGTGACAGTCTTCACTGCCTCTGGGGGACTTCACGGTCCATTTCTGCCCCCAGGATGATGGTGTCCAGGGTCCTGAGAGTAAAGATAATGAAGAGATTAGTGTTTGTGTAATCAACAGATTAGTAGAAGATGTTAATAGATATGTACTTGCCTTTATGGGTATCTGTCGACTTGGTGGCAGTCGTCCATCGTCCCTCCCAACGTGGTCCACTTCTGTCCATGATCCTCTGTATCTGGGGGACTTCACGGTCCATTTCTGCCCCCAGGATGATGGTGTCCACGTTCCTGAGAGTGAAGATAATAAAGAGAATAGTGGTTGTGTAATGAAGAGATTCGTAGATGATGTTAATAGATATATACTTGCCTTTATGGGTATCTGTCGACTTGGTGGCAGTCGTCCATCGTCCCTCCCAACGTGGTCCACTCTGTCCATGATCCTCTGTATCTGGGGAACTTCACGGTCCATTTCTGCCCCCAGGATGATGGTGTCCAGGGGCCTGAGAGTAAAGATAATGAAGAGAATAGTGTTTGTGTAATGAAGAGATTAGTAGATGATGTTAATAGATATATACTTGCCTTTATGGGTATCTGTCGACTTGGTGGAAGTCGTCCATCGTCCCTCCCAACGTGGTCCACTTCTGTCCATGATCCTCTGTATCTGGGGGATCTCACGGTCCATTTCTGCCCCCAGGATGATGGTGTCCACGTTCCTGATAGTAAACATATTGAAGAGTTTAGTGTTTGTGTAATGAAGAGATTAGTAGTTGATGTTAATAGATGTATACTTGCCTTTATGGGTATCTGTCGATTTGGTGGCAGTCGTCCATCGTCCCTCCCAACGTGGTACACTTCTGACCATGCAGTGTCTTCGTGGCAGTCGTCACTGCCTCTGGGGGACTTCATGGTCCATTTCTGCCCCCAGGATGATGGTGTCCAGGGGCCTGAGAGTAAAGATAATGAAGAGATTAGTGTTTGTGTAATGAAGAGATTAGTAGATGATGTTAATAGATATATACTTGCCTTTATGGGTATCTTTCGACTTGGTGGCAGTCGTCCATCGTCCCTCTCAACGTGGTTCACTTCTGTCCATGATCCACTGTATCTGGGGGACTTCACGGTCCATTTCTGCCCACATCATGATGGTGTCCACGTTCCTGAGAGTAAAGATAATGAAGAGAATAGTGTTTGTGTAAAGAAGAGATTAGTAGATGGTGTTAATAGATATATACTTGCCTTTATGTGCCTCTGTCGGTATTGTGCCAATCCCCCATCGTCCCTCCCGTCCATGCAGTGTCTTCGTGGCAGTCGGTCCACGGTCCATTTCTGCCCCCAGGATGATGATGTCCAGAGTCCTGAAAGTAAAGATAATGTAGAGTTTTGTGTTTGAAAGAGTTGATGTTAATAGATATATACTTGCCTTTAAGAACGTTTGTCGGTATACTGACGGTCGCCCATCGTCCCTCCCGTCCATGAAGATTTTACTATTTGAAACAGTTGATGTTAAGAGGTAAATACTTGCCTTTATGAACTTTGGTGTTTAGGGTGGCAGTCGTCCATCGTCCCTCCCGTCCATGCAGTGTCTTCGTGGCAGTCGTCACTGCCTCTGGGGGACTTCACGGTCCATTTCTGCCCCCACGATGATGATGTTCATGGTCCTAATAGAAAAGATAACTTGAATGTGGCATTGTCGCTCACTACATAGACAATGTGTGCCCAGGGTATGCGTTTATGTCTCTACGACAATCCTACTAATAAAGGTAAACATAGCTTATCTCTTTGATACTTACCACAGATGTTATTACTGCATGAATGTAGTATGAGAGCCGCTTTTAGCAATATTACAACAATTTCACAATTTGGAACAAATATAAAATGATATTAACAAAGAATTATATGCAAAAGAAATATGTCGGGTCGTGTAAAACAAGATTTAACCTGAATATCAAGCTGAAATATTGCAATATTTTACCAGATGGTGGTCAGAGGTGGCCTAAAAGAGATCATATAGGAGTTGCTCTTTCTGGGAACGACCTACTGAAGAAATTAATGCTGGGTAAGCACTAAGTTATGAGATTTCTATGACAACATCATGCAGGACATGCATGAGGAGGCCATATCTACCTAACCGCCTAAGTTGGGCTCACTGGGGAATGCCGAGAAACACTGGGTGCACAGAGTGTACCAACCCTAACTTGCTACAACAACCATCCTGACTGGACAGTCAGGCCCTAGCAACGAACCTACTCAACAGTTTCATCGGCTGAGAGCAACGCGAAAAGTGCAGGCACTGTAGAGCCACCATCAGACATGAACTCATCCCATCAGTCTCTCGGAGAAGCAGTGTACTGAAGTTCGAGTAGAAACGGGTGGGGAGGGATCAAAACCAAATCCAAAATGTGCCAGGGTTCCTGCGTCTGAAAGAAACGGGTCATGGAATCACATTTTTAACGTATGTAGATTTGTTTGATAACAGTGTGTAAGTGTGGTTTCTGCCGCTTTTAGCAATTTTCCAACGGGTCGTCATTGACACAGTTTAGGAATGTAACTGCAGTACTCATGTTCTCTCAATCACAAGCGAGTACTTGCGCGGGTTCGAGGAATATATTTGTGTAAATGGTAGACATACATAATTCAATCATAAATATCATGGCGCTGCACAGACACAATGTAACCATGTTATTTATAACACTTTCAGGATTTACAATACATTTGTATATGATTTACAAATCCCATTACATAAATCATATTACCCTTTATACAGAGATCATGCACATAGATATATTACCTCCTGAAAGGGACGTAGGCTGGATTAAGATACTATATAAATTTATGATAAAGCTTGTGGAACACTAGCATGTACAGATTATGTTATACACTTTCCAGAAATAATATACATACATGATATATAAGATACTTCTAGCCCCCGTTTACACATACAAAATGTACATTTATATCCTGTGCAATGCACTTTGTCTATACCTCTGTGAAGTACACAGGTAAGTTGAATAAACACTACCATACATATAATACGTTACTTACTAAAATACTACATATATAGCAAGGCTTAAAATACAGGTAAGGGTTCCGCCGGTATCCCATCCTTGCACCCCCCTCCCAAAACATGTAAAGTATACACCTCTACTGTCCTCCAGAGTAAATGGAGCCAGTGCCCTCTAGGATTTGAATAAAAATGTCTCTCTCAGCACTACAGTGATACATATATTCGGCTAGATGTAGAGCAAAGTAGTGTCGCCGAGTGTGTGTTGTCGGTAGTTGCCTTTTGATGCACCACCGCCGGTTTTCGATCAGGTTTGTACGGGCACCGGTAGTGGGATTTGGTACTAAATACAAACAATTATTACTGAAAATGGTGGATCATTTGCAAATTATTCGCGCGCATATACTCTACTGCATACACTAACCTTAAAATAATTAATATTACCCCCAAACTTCTAAATCCCCATTAAACGCTTTAACCCCCCAAACATTTATACCATCGCCCTTTTTAGAATATTAGATCGGGGAATAAATCCCCGGGACCGCATTTCTTACTGAAAACAGAGGGGGGTACGGGCGGAACTCTTTCAAAATACATAATGGTCAACTTTAGATTCCAGATAAAGTAATACATGAACTTACCCTATGTTCCCTGGCGCAAAACATGTGCTCACTGGCAAAAGGGAGAAATAGTCTGCTGATGAGCCAAACGTTTGAAGTTTGACCTTACATGACTGAAACGATCACGTGACCCCAGAGAACAATAAAACCCCAATCACAGGCCAAGCCCGTGACTGCCCAAGTGACAATACCCAGGAACCTATATACAATAAAGAGGCTAAACTATCCAAGTGCTGGAGTTAACACAGGTATTTCAGGAAATTAAATGTTACATGCTTAGGTTTAAGTCATGAAATATTTAGGCTTAGGTTATTAATTTACTTCATATAAGTTTAATATGATGATGATTTAGAATCTAACAATATACTACTTACAAACATACTGCTACACGAATGCGAAAAGTATATGCTGGATTGTAAAATAAACCTGTAACAGGTTGTCTTGGTCGTCCGTTGCCCTCGGAATTTGTCACATAGCCCTTTAAACCTGGTTGAGAAAGTAAGTGCATGATTTGGACAGCTATAGGTAGTTTTATGCTGTTTGTGTTTCTCTGTGATCTCTAATGTCCTGCTAATCAGTATCCATGCTCTGATAGTAAGACAAGAGCGTGAGAGGAGTGGAACAATGGTGACCAATCAGCCACCCGTGTACTCCTGAGACATGCTATTGTCAATCAGACAATCAGTGCCCTGACTTCATTGCCCGCTAGTCAGTATAAACACACTATATGTGAAGGGGAAAATAGAACGGAAAGTGAACAGTTTATGTACTGTCCATGCGACTAACCACGAACTCTTACAAAACAAAACCAGTAATAGTTCCAACTGTTTACTCAATGCTGTCTTCTGGAATGTTCAGTTTTCCACACAAAAAATTCCACAGACATAGCTGACTTGCTTATGGAATATGACATTGATGTTTTATTCTTAACTGAAACTTAGCTTCAAGAGGCAGGGGATGAAGCAATATATCACTGAAATGACACCACCAGGATTCCCTCATGTGCATGTCCCTGGAGAAGGAAGAGGAGACTGAGTCACAAGAACTGTCTTGTTGAGCGGATCGAAACCAAAGGCATCCTTTTCCTCATTTGACAACTTGGAAGCAACGTTTCATCCTTTGATATAACACTTAAGGTTGTCTATATACAGGCTGACACCTTCATCTAAAAATAAACTTTGTGTTTTGGCGCTGCATCCCACACAAGAACTGTAGATGCTTTACTTGTTTATGTATGTGATAACCGGACAGGTAACTCTAAACTTTACGAATCATTTATCTTGTGGGCTGTGTGGCCCATTCTACAAATAATCACTTTATAATACATACCTAGATATCAGAACTGCCCATGTTATGTTGAAGTGATTCTTTATCGTTCAGTAAAAAATAATAAGGAATCAGCCACAGATATGGGATCAATATAAAAAGAAATCGCCCTAAATGATTTATACCATGTTTACACATGGGAGAGTAACGCAGTTTATGTCACGTGACTACTGACTAACCCTCCAAACTCTGTTTCCATATTTTGGGAGATAGCCTAGTGGTTGGTATAGTGTGTAAAGCCCATTTCTGGTGATATTGCTTGAAATTGTTTAAAACCCCTGTAAATCCATACTCACCTACTTTCATCTGTTCAATCAGACTGTACGTTTTAAATTACTGGTGATGTTTTTCTAGTCAATACCTGAGGCAGTATTCCTTAGTCAAGTTTAAAGTTTGAAGGCCGAAAGTTGAGGTTAACACTATTCCTGGTGGGTTTCGGCATTTGAATCCCGAATCTGAACATTTTGTTCAGATTCGGAGTTATGAACAGCAATGTCAATATACATTATCTCACCCTTCTAAGGTACTAGGGGCCGCTACTAAACCTGGGTATCGTAAAAACATGAACACACAAACCTACACTTTTCCATGTTTCAGCCTCAAGTTAGACTTTTCTTCATATTCGGGTTTCGGCATTTGAATCCCGAATCTGAATATTCTTTTTCAGATTCGGGATTCGAATCCCGACACTGATTTTTTTTTTTAGATTCGGAATTCGAATCTGAAGTCAAAGTTGAAGATGAAACATGCAAAACTGTAAGTTCGGGTGTTCACGTTCTTACGATACCCAGGTTTACTAGCGTCATAGAAATAAATATACATGCATACATACATACATACACACACACACACACACACACACACACACACACACACACACACACACACACACACACACACACACACACACACACACACACACACACACACACACACATACATACATACATACATGTTTAAACGATCACACTGATTCTGGTATTCATTCCCCTATTACTAAAGATGAGGTACTTGATATTGTAAAAAGCTTTAAAGAAGAACAAATCTCCAGGCCCAGATGCTATTTCAAACGAGCATGTAAAATATGCTGGTGGGTCTGTTGTTGACCATATTGTATCATTATTTAATACCATTGTATCATTTGGGTGTGTATCAAGTACATTTAGTGTTGGTAATGTTCTACCAATTTACAAAGAAAATTGTAAAAGCAAACATGCCCCGCGCAGCTATAGGGGTGTCACTTTTGCCCCTGTTCTCTCAAAACCTTTTGAAAGACTACTGCTCAAAAGAATTGAAACATGGACGAAAGCTGAAAACGATTTCCCTAACCCTCTTCAGTTTGGCTTTGGGAATGGTGCGGGGGCAGAAACGGCAGCGCTTACGCTAACTCAAAGGATTTGCCAAATATGTCACCACTTTATTGTGCCTTCCTTGATAATGAGACAGCGTTTGACAAAGTCTGGGTACATGGACTTCTCTATAAGCTTTACAATTTCGGAATTTGAGGAATACTCCTACCTGTATCCATTCCTACCTCTATTCCCACTACAAACTTGTCACTTCTAACTGTATCAAAATCTCCACCTACTACTCACTTATAACTACTCCCTGTATCTATCTCTCCTCCAATTACACACCTGTCACTTCAACCTGAATACACCGTACCTCAAACTACACACCCATCATTCCTACCTCTATCCACCCCTTATAGCATAAACACACCTGTCACTACTACCTACATCTACCTCTCCTCACACTACGCACCTGTCACTCATACCTGTATCCACCATACCTACAACCACACACCTGCCACTCCTACCTATATCCACCTCTCCTCCCACTACACACTTGTCACTCCCACCTGTATCAACCTCTCCTCCCACTTCATACGGGTACCTCCTAAATGTATCTACGTCTAGTGCTTCTACAAACTGTCACTGCTACCTGTATCCACCACTCCTCCCACTACACACCTGTCACTCCTACCTGTATCAACCTCTAGAACCACCACACAGTCACTCAAGACTGTATCAACCTCTCCTCCCGCCACACACCTATCACTTCTACCTGTATCAACCTCTCCTCCCACTTCATACGGGTACCTCCTAAATGTATCTACGTCTACTGCTTCTACAAACTGTCACTGCTACCTGTATCCACCTCTCCTCCCACTACACACCTGTCACTCCTACCTGTATCCACCACTCCTCCCACTACACACCTGTCACTCCTACCTGTATCAACCTCTCCTCCCACTACCGGTGACTTCCACCTGTATCTACCTCTCCTCTTACTGCACACTCTGTCACTCCTACCTGTATCCACCTCTCCTCCCACTACACACCTGTCACTCCTACCTGTATCCACCACTCCTCCCACTACACACCTGTCACTCCTACCTGTATCAACCTCTCCTCCCACTACCGGTGACTTCCACCTGTATCTGCCTCTCCTCTTACTGCACACTCTGTCACTCCTACCTGTATCAACCTCTCCTCCCACTACCGGTGACTTCCTCCTGTATCTGCCTCTCCTCTTACTGCACACTCTGTCACTCCTACCTGCATCTACCTCTAGAACCACCACACAGTCACTCCAGACTGTATCTACCTCTCCTCCCGCCACACACCTATCACTTCTACCTGTATCCACCTCTCCTCAGATTACACACCTGTCACTTCTAAATGAATCTACCTCTCCCCCACTACACACCTGTCACTCCTACCTCTATCAACCTCTCCTCCCACTACACACCTGTCACTCCTACCTGTATCCACCTCTCCTCCCACTACACACCGGTGACTTCCACCTGTATCTACCTCTAACCCCGCAACACATCAGTCACTCCTAACTGTATCTACCTCTCTTCCTTCTGCATACCGAACCTCCTACCTCTATCTACGTCTCAACCTTCTACAACCTGTCACTCCTACCTATATCCACCTTTCCTCCCACTACACATCTATCATTCCTACCTCTATCCTCCTCTCCTCCCACTATACATCTGTCACTCCTACCTGTATTTACCTCTCCTCCCGCCACACGACTGTCATTTCTACCTGTATCCATCTCTCCTCCCACTACACACCGGTGACTCCTACCTGTATCACACTCTCCTAACACTACACACCGGTGACTTTCACCTGTATCTACCTCTCCTCCTACTACACACTCTCTCACTCCTACGTGCATCTACCTCTCCTCACACCACACAGTCACTCCAAATGGTATCTACCTCTCCTCCCGCCACACGACTGTCACTTCTACCTCTACCTACCTCTCACCCACTATACATCTGTCACTCCTACGTGTATTCACCTCTCCTACCACTACACACCGGTGACTTCCACCTGTATCTACCTGTCTCCCCGGCAACACATCTGTCACTCCTAACTGTATCTGCCTCTCTTAATTCTGCATACCGAACCTCCTACCTCTATCTACGTCTCGTCCTTCTACAAACTGTCACTCATACCTGTATCCACCTCTCCTTCCACTACACACCTGTCACTCCTACCTGTACCTACCTCTCCCCCACTACACACCTGTCACTCCTACCTGTATCCACCTCTCCTCCCACTACACATCTGTCACTCCTACCTGTACCACCTCCCTTCCCACTACACACCTGTCACTCCTAAATGTACCAACTCACCTCCCACTACACACCTGTCTGTATCCAAGTCTCCTTCCACTACACACCTGTCACTCCTACCTCTATCCACCCATCCTCCCACTACACATCGATAACTCCTACCTGTATCAACCTCTCCTCCCACTACACATCGATAACTCCTACCTGTATCAACCTCTCCTCCCACTACACACCGGTGTCTTCCACCTGTATCCACCTCTCCTCCTACTACACACTCTGTCACTCCTACCTGCATCAACCTCTCCTCCCGCCACACACCTATCACTTCTACATGTATCCACCTCTCCTCCCACTATACACCGGTGACTTCCACTTGTATCTACCTCTTCCCCCGCCACACACCTGTCACTCCAACCTGTATCCACCTCTCCTCCCACTACACATCTGTCACTCCTACCTGTATATACCTCTCCTCCCACTGCACACCTCTCATTCCTACCTCTATCCACCCATTCTCCCACTCCAAACTTGCCACCTTTACCACGTTTTCTCCCACTACACATCGATAACACCTACCTGTATCCTCCTCTCCTACTATTACACACCTGTCACTCCTACCTGTACCACCTCCCTTCCCACTACACACCTGTCACTCCTAAATGTACCAACTCACCTCCCACTACACACCTGTCTGTATCCAAGTCTCCTTCCACTACACACCTGTCACTCCTACCTCTATCCACCCATCCTCCCACTACACATCGATAACTCCTACCTGTATCAACCTCTCCTCCCACTACACATCGATAACTCCTACCTGTATCAACCTCTCCTCCCACTACACACCGGTGACTTCCACCTGTATCCACCTCTCCTCCTACTACACACTCTGTCACTCCTACCTGCATCAACCTCTCCTCCCGCCACACACCTATCACTTCTACATGTATCCACCTCTCCTCCCACTATACACCGGTGACTTCCACTTGTATCTACCTCTTCCCCCGCCACACACCTGTCACTCCAACCTGTATCCACCTCTCCTCCCACTACACATCTGTCACTCCTACCTGTATATACCTCTCCTCCCACTGCACACCTCTCATTCCTACCTCTATCCACCCATTCTCCCACTCCAAACTTGCCACCTTTACCACGTTTTCTCCCACTACACATCGATAACACCTACCTGTATCCTCCTCTCCTACTATTACACACCTGTCACTCCTACCTGTACCACCTCCCTTTCCACTACACACCTGCCACTCCTAAATGTACCAACTCTCCTCCCACTGCACACTGGCCCCTCCTACATGTGTTCACCTCTCCTTCCACTACACACCTGTCACTCCTACCTCTCCTCCCGCCACACGACTGTCACTTCTACCTGTATCCACCTCTCCTCCCTCTGCACAGTTGTCACTCCTACCTGTATCCACCTCTCCTCCCACTACACACCGTTGACTCATACCTGTATCAACCTCTCCTCCCACTACACACCGGTGACTCATACCTGTATCAACCTCCCGCTGCACACTGGCCCCTCTTACCTGTGTTCACCTCTCCTCCCTGTCACTCTTACCTTTAGCACTGTTGTCTTCTCCCACTACACATAGGTAACTCCCACCTCTATCGGTATTTTCCTCTCCTGTTACACCCGTCGTCTTGCCATCTTTACCTTTACCTGCACTCCCTGCTACTAGCCACCCCTCCTTCTTATCTAGACCCGAGCCATGACAGTTTCCCTCCCTATCCCTCTCCATCCTCTTTACCCCTTATGATACAGAGTATCATCCTGATGTATGTCCTTTTAATTTCTGCATTCAAATTGTAACATATTGTCTGAGATATTTTTTGATAATTCAATGTTGTTTTCAAGTAGTCACAACGAGTGGTCAATCGTTATCATGTGATACAATGTGACTGCCGGTGTTTTACTGCAATTCTTCTCTGTTCAAGTTTGGGTGCGGAATTAGAGACCAGGTAATTCGTGCCATTCGTGATAAACTATTCCTATTATTGAATTGAAGATATATTGTGGAATGCAATATTCTCGCTGGAATAGGGACAGTGACATTATCTGTTTCAGAATGGACGCCTTCCCAAAGTGTTCTGTCTGCCAGCAACAATTTACTCTGAAAGGCCCTGCCCCCTACCTACTGCCCTCTCTTCATGCTGTGTGTGAAACGTGTGACATCTGCAGCTGCTGGTGTCATATCATGCTCTACATGTCAGGGGTCAACCTCATAGATACAAACCTCCAGAAGGATGTAGTCAGACAGAAGGAAATACTTCATCTGACAGACAAACATTGCCCTACTGAGCTTCTCTGTACACATGAAGATGACGGCAACCAGGCTGTATGCTGGTATCAGGAGTGTGAGGAGTTACTCTGTGAATACTGCCAGAACATGCATAATAGTTTTAAAGCTACCAGACGACATGTTGTGGAAACCATCGTGGACGCAGCACCTGGAAGCATACATACTAAACCCATCTGCAAACCTCACAATCCTTATCCTCTCGATTATTTTCACAAAAACTGCAACATTTTAATCTGTGCCAAATGCAAACTTAGCGACCATGCTGAGCACGACGTTGGTGGTGTAGGTGTGGCTGCTGATGCTGCTAGAGGACGGATAAAACAGCATGAGAAGAGCATGTCTGCACATCATACTTCTCACAAAGCACACGTGAAGAATATCAATCAGCAAAGTCATAAATGACACAAAGAACACCAGCAGTGATCTGAAGGAGGCCATCCACCACACTTTCCATTCTCTGAGGACACAGCTCGATCACAGAGAGAAGGAACTGATCATAGTAGTCTGTCTGTAGGCATGTGTATATACGTCGCGTTGTTTATTAGGTAAGTAACATCAACATTTCACGATGTACATATAATGTTCACATTGTCAACTGCCACAGTTTGGTAAGGTTATTTTTCATTACCTTGAAAACATTTATGAAATAGAAAAGAACAAAATTAAAAACAGTACTGTTTACATCTTTTTTCCCATGCTATGTTATCAGAATGGATACATAGCTATTCTGATATATATCAGAAACACATTCCCAAACATCCTTATGATTTGAATAGAAATATTAACGAATAGTCACAAGTTAACGACATCAGCAAATACATAGCTTGGTAATCAACACTCAGGTTTTGTACAATATGTTATCCTGGTATTGTGTACACATAATGGACAAGGATCCTTCTTCGTATCATTACCCGACAGCAGTCACATTTTGTGTAAATCTTCACTGTTAAACAGATCCAGATGTGTCGTGGAAATGGTATGCTAAGATGGAGTACCCCGCCCCTCCCCTCCCCAAGTCCTGAACATCGAGCTTCCTCTTTATTTGTTCATGTCTGTAAACAGAAACAAGGACCATGTTGACATTGCTATGTCAGTCAAGTCAGTTTCGTAATTGTTGACGTTACACTACTGATGTGCGCCCTTCTCAAACAGGATATGTTACTGGCTCTGCGCTAACGTGCAACCACGGGGATGTTGTACAGGACGCTGCTGAAATACTTTCACACTGAGCGCTTTCAGTATCACTGAAATCCATTGGGAGCCCAATTTTAGTGTCGGACATTTTCTTATCAAAGACATGGGACTGGTTATAATGCGTGTATGTTTTCCATCTTCTGATTGCGTGGTAGGGCACTGGATTTGGACTCATTAAAGCATTGGCTCCTGGGGTTTGAGGGCGCGAGGTGTACTATCTCCAAGGATAAAGATCCAGAGAGCTTGAGGTGTCGGGAAGGAGTCCACTTGTGACCGGCCGTAACAACCTTGTGTGCAGTCTCTTGCAGTGTTGTCACAACCCCTAGTGTACAGTACACAACCCTGTGCACTTACAAAACCCACCGATACGTCAGTAAATGACCAGGTGGTGGCCACATGAAAACGTGAAAATATCTACTTGCTGGTACAGCAACGGCAGTACATTTGTACAAAGTACTGTGTCTATGTGTCCCAATCCACCCAGGTGTAAATGGGTACCTCATATGGATGTGAAAACCGCAATAACTTGGTGCGCCTAATAACTGCAAGACTGGTATGGTCCCTCAGGAGTTGAGACTGATAATCGATTCAGGGCCGTAGTTAACTTTCCTTAATAAGGTGGCCACTATATAACGTTAAAAGAATCATATGTCACTATATACTTTGATGCATGAAAAAGAAACCTGTAAAATACTCCCCCTTGGAGACTATACTTAAAGAGCATTTATGCATAGCAAGTTAATATGCCTAATAATGAGTTTGCTCATATATATTAAGCAGATAATACAATTTTGTGTTTCTAAGCCGGAGTAAACGTTGAAACTGCAAGCTCAGTATTCAATGGAGTTTATAGCTTTATTTACATGAATATTATTGGAATGGGTTTAACAAGTTGATGACGTCACTTTCACCATTCACAGGTGTAAAAAGTCTCTTTGGCTTTGGTGAGACATGATCTTCGATTACTTAAATGTCAGTTATGTAAAACTAACTGGCAACATTGAAAGTCCTCCCGGCAAAATTGTATATTGTTGATAAACTTTGCAATGAACTTCGTAAATATATACGAATATGATCAATTTGCTGTTAAAATATTTGGTGTTGGAATTATAAACAGTGTTGGAATGATAAGTAACCATATTTTCTAGTCAATACATATGACGCGACAACCTGTGTCCAGCCCAGCAAGTGTGTTCAGACTGTGGTCAGTGATTGAAGCGGACGTAGAAGTTACCTGTTGATACTGTCTCTGTTGAACACTCAGGTGTAAAAATATCGTCAAACAACTACTTTGTCGGTGTTTTCTTTACTAACTAGTATAAAAAGAGTTTAGAATACAATGGTAGTTTTATCATAATATGAAGTTTATACAAATGTGTTTTCAGTCGGCAAGCGTCTATTTCTGACTACAGACAGCGAACAAGCTCAACCTAACAATTTCTTACAAAATGTTTCATGGCGTGTTTATTTCATTGTCAGTCAGTGTAAATTTGCATGGAAAACATTTAGAATACCGACACAAATATTTTCACAGCGTTATAATGTCTATTTATATCAGAATTCTGACACAATTCACACACAGACAAAAATGGCAGCCAATATTCAGTGCGCTGTTTCACTGAAACGAGGTTGAGAATAAAATGTCTAATTTGTTGTCTAAAGTCGGGAAATGTGTTAAATTGTAAACAAAATGTATATTTCCAGGTCCTCAACTACAACTGGACACTGCTCGAACCAACACAGACATGTGTCACAGACGGTCAGCTGGTCAACTCGCAGCCCGCCACAGAACGCAGACACAGCGGCAGGTTACGGAAATATGAGGGTACATGTGCCTCCAACTCCATCCTCCTTCCTCCATCCCCCTCTACTGTCACCCCTGCCCCACACACCCCACAATACTGGGAGACACACTCTAGGGCGGGTGTGGTGAGTAGAGGGTGGTGGCTTGTCCTGGAGGTGGGTGTGGTGGAGGAGAGTCAGGTGGACAGTGAGATGTATGTTTATCGACAGTGCCGCTCCTGGTGTGTCGGTGTAGGGAGATGTGGCACACACCCGGGGGGTCTCTGTACCAGAGAGATTGTTTTAGCCAAGGTGGATGTTGAGTGGAGGGAGTCTCTTCTTCCCATGTTTGCTGCTGGGCCGCCAGGTCTCTACACAGTCAACATGAAGGTGATAAGTAGGGCAGATATCACCATGACTGACACCAAGAAGTTACTTATCTATGACGCCTTGAATTAGACAATAAAATAAACACGGCATTGTGTAAACATGTAAGTGTGATTTATTTATTTAAATTGTCAAATGTAATTGTAGTGATTGAGGCAAGAATGTAAGGAGGTCAGCTAAATGTGAAGATGTTCAGATTCGAATCGGAAGTCAAAGTTGAGGCTGAAACATGGAAAAATGTAAGTTTGTGTGTCCACGTTTTCACGATACCCCGCTTTACTAGCGTCATAAAGATAAATATCCATCCATCCATCCATACATACATACACACACACACACACACACACACACACACACACACACACACACACACACACACACACACACACACACACACACACACACACACACACACACACACACACACACACACACACACACACACACACACACACACACACACACACACACACACACACACACACATTCCACGCAGTGGTCGATGGGCCCATTTTCTTCCAACACGACGCTGCAGCGTTCGATATAATCGACGGCCCGGAGGCCCAGCGCCGATTGTTATTGCATCGGGCCTTCAGTTTGAAATATGTTTACGCCCTTGTAGCCCTCAGTATATTTTCTCCAAAAAGAGTCTTTGGAGAACCACCCATGAGTGAGTGACGAGAACGATTAATTATAAAAATACAAATAAATTGATAGCACATACATTGTAAAAACCTGTCAACGAAGGACAGACTATAGAGGACAATACAATATAAAAATGAACTATGGGTTGCCAAGAACTGAAGATAGATGACTATACTAAGGACCATGGGGATTTACAGTACATTTGTTTCCTGCATGGACTCTAGCTGGATTTACATCGTCCCGTCAGCTGTTAGCAATTTAGACAAATCTAGCCATACAATAAAAGAACACTTATTCTACGATTATAAACCTGGAAAACTTAAATTTACATAAAATGTTTTGGGACTTATGTTCCCTCTCAGGAAGACAATGCTTTTACAGTACTTCAAACCCCTTTGAGGGTACAGCCACTAACGATTTGAGGTACTATTTTAATCTTCCAATCATAAAATATTTTATGTACTTACAATTCATTCAACAAATCTAATTCCTTTAAAATGCAATAATTAAAGGAGGACTAACATTGCTGAAAAGATCCTCCATAGTTCGTGAATTAAAATACTGATCCCTTGTGATGGAATACTCAACACAGTCAAGCTGGATATGCTTGACTGTGATTCTTTCATCACAAGGGATGCAGAACGGAGGATCCTCGCCTTTCAAAAGGTATTCATGAGTATACCTCGTATGGCCAATACGACATCGCCGCAAAATGACCTCTGCAAATCTGGACTGACAACTTAAGTGGGTATACCCAATATAAGGTTTTATTGCATGTAATTTATTTACACCCACTTGGGTGTCCCACTTCTTCTGCATCAGATCACGGATATACGATCTAATTCTAGCTTTATATTCAGAGTATGGAATAAGTGGTGTCACAGATTTGTTGAATGCTGCCTTGGCTGCAAGATCAGCCATTGTGTTATCAGAAATGCCTACGTGGCTTGTTAACCAACAAATCATGATGTCGTACTGGCCAGTGGCAAGATCATTATGCAATTCTATAATTTCTAGTATTAAAAGTGGATGTTTACATAACAGGTTTTTAATTGAATCTGAATAGGTTATATACTGCTTATGTCTAGGATGTCTTTCAATATATTTAAGAGCCGTTAATATAGCGTTTGCTTCCGCTGTGAAAATAGAACTGTTATCCGGTAATCTGAAAGATATTGTTCTGGATGCAATGACAGTGGCACAAGCAACTGCGACACCATCCTTGGACCCATCTGTAAATAAAGATTTGTATGTACTATAGTTAATTTTGAATTGATTACATTCTTGTTTATATTGTAATTCACTTGTTTCCGTTTTTTTAAACCTCGTCAGTGTTACGTCAACTTCGGGTCTAACTAGCTGCCAAGGAGGAGACGAAAGAAGACGAGAAGGAGATATATTGGCTAGCTCAATGCCGCCAGCAGAAAGAAAAGGTTTCACTCTTGGTCCCAGAGCAGAACAAGAGAAGGCGTTTTATTGTATAAATCCTCATAAAGAGGATTAAAACACAGTTAAATGCAGGATTGGCCTCATTAGAATATAGTTTTGTTATATATTGTAAGGAGAGTTTTATACGTCGTTGAGTAAGAGATGAAGAAGAAGGAGAAGTTCTAAATGACCCAAGACAAAGTCTTAGACCTTGATGGTGGATAGAATCAAGTATTTTCATGTTGCTTTTACAGGCTCCACCATGAACGATGGAGCTATATTCAAGTTTCGAACGGATGAGAGATCTGTATAAGTGGAGTAGGGCACTTTGGTCTCCTCCTCACTTAGAGTGAGTGAGTGAGTGAGTTTAGTTTTACGCCGCACTCAGCAATATTCCAGCTATATGGCGGCGGTCTGTAAATAATCGAGTCTGGACCAGACAATCCAGTGATCAACAACATGAGCATCGATCTGCGCAATTGGGAACCGATGACATGTGTCAACCAAGTCAGCGAGCCTGACCACCCGATCCCGTTAGTCGCCTCTTACGACAAGCATAGTCGCCTTTTATGGCAAGCATGGGTTCCTGAAGGCCTATTCTACCCCGGGACCTTCACGGGTCTCCTCACTTAGAACTGGAAACAACTTTTAACAGATCAAGTGCCTTCCGGCATTTAGTTTTAAGGGATTTAATGTGGGGTAGAAAAGTTAAGTGTGAGTCGAAAATAAAACCCAAGAACTTGGCCTCCTTTACTACTTTAATGGGAGTGCCATTTAAGAATAATTCTAGATCTTTATGCGGTTTATATTTTCTGCAGAAATGCAAACAACTTGTTTTTGTTATAGAAAATTTAAACTAGTGACCATTTTTCAATTTTATTGAGAAAAATTTGTAATTGCCTCTCTATTTTATGCATATTTCTACCTGTACAAGAAACATTAAAATCATCCACAAATAGCGATCCATCAATTGAATCGCTTAAAACCTTAGAAAGACTATTGATTTTAATACTAAATAAAGTCACAGACAAAATACTGCCTTGTGGAACACCCTGATCTTGATGAAAGTAGTCTGAGAGGGTTGATCCCACACGTACCTGAAACTGTCTGTCAGTTAAAAAATACATATAAATTGAGGAAAGCGACCTCTCAACCCAAAAGAAAAATTTTTAAAAATACCATGCTTCCAAGTAGTATCATATGCTTTTACAAAATCAAAAAAGATTGCTACTGCATGTTGTTGTTTAATGAAAGAATTTTAACAAATGATTCAAAACGACCCAAGTGTTCAATTGTGCTTCGGTCTTTACGCAAACTACGTTGTATATCAGTGATCAGATTGTTGGTTTCCAAAAACCAAACTAAGGGATTATTTACCATTCGCTCCATGGTTTTGCAAACGCAACTAGTTAAGGGAATAGGTCGAAAATTTGATGGATCTTTATGATCCCTGCCAGGCTTTGGAATAGAAACAAATATGGCTTTTCGCCATGAAGGGGGAAAATGTTGCGTTATCCAAATATGGTCAAAAATGCCAAGTAACGTTTCGAGGCATGATTCAGGCAAGTGTTTTACGATGTGGTAAAGGATATCACCAGGTCCTGTTGCAGTATCGTGAGCCTGTGATAGCGCAGCATGAAGTTGATGCAATGAAAATACCTCATTATAATCTTCACCATTATCAGATTTAAAATTCGCTGTTTTCTTTTCTTGGTGTGTTTGATAAGTCTGGAATTTTGGATGATACTTTGAGGAGGACGAATGTTTAGCCAAAGTTTCACCCAACTTGTTTGCAATCTCAGATTTTTCAGTTAGTATGTTATTATCATTTTTGAGATACCGAATACTACTGCATTTGGAACCCTTGCCTTTAAATTTTTGGATCATATTCCATACCTTTGACGTCGGAGTACGGGAATTTATTTTGGAAACGTATTTTTTCCAAGTATGACGTTTAATGTGTTGAAACGTTCGTTGAGCCTTAGCGTAACTGATTTTTACATTATTTAAGTTATGTACAGTCGGATGAAGGCAAACGTATTTCTCTGCTTTCTTCTTCTTTTTCCTAGCCTGTTTGCATTTATCATTAAACCATGGTTTATGGGTGTGCAGGTTTACAGAGGACTTAGGGATAGTTTCATCAGCTATATGTTCTAGTTTGTCCGAGAACATTTTAATTGGATCAGGTACATCCATGAAAAGGTCTGACTTAAGTTCTTCAAGGCAGGTGGCCTGAAATAAGGACCAATTGGCTTTTGAAACATTCCACCAAGTGATTACCAGCATTGGAGTAAGACACGACTGGCTGTTGTTTAATGCAATATTCTGCTATATTCCAAAAATATAAATAATCCAGTCTAGACCAGTCAATCATGCAAGTGACATATAAACTTGAAGTGTGCTTCTCACTATATATTAGGTCATCTCTTGTTTTCCCAGAATAACCGCATTTGAGGTTTTTGTTTTGGAGGGGCACGTTTTACTTTTCGCTAGAAAGATCTCTTAACAGGTTTTACTTTTCATTAGTAAGACCGCTTTTACTGTTCCTAACTTTATATGAACATCAACTTTCAAATGTGTGTCTTTGAAATCAGTTGAAAAATATCGTTCAAGATTACGCTCAAACTACAAAAGATTTCCCTATCGACATTGGAACTGGAAGTCTCAGATTCGTAGGCAGACGCTCTCCCGAGGGTGGTGCGGTTAAATTATATTGCCATTATATTGACTTTACGTGTGCTTTAGTCATTGTTATGTAGCTTCATTAAATGATCATCTACACTGTAATTATCCATCATTGAAGGAATATATTTTAGAGAAAACACTTCTCCTATACATAATGTATAATGATTTATGCAGTTGTGATATCACGAATCTACCATGCCTGGGAGTCTGACCACCTACAGTGTTTGCCTTGTATGGCAAGCATCACTTGCATGAGGGACAGGTGTACTCAGCATTTACGCGGGCCTTTAGAACACAAAACAATCGTATCAGCTTTATGTGGGTGTACACCCAAAGTGGGATTCCTATGTGGATGTTCATTCACCACTAGGTGGAATCTGGCCAGTACAGAGATTAAGTTACGAACAGCAGATCCAGGCGTGGCTAAAGAACGGAACTCTCCTCTGCTTTCTAGCATCTACAACTCTGCCATGTGCTCGACCTTGTACTGAAGACATTTGCCGCCATACAGTACATGGAGTCGTAGTGATTACTCATTAGACTTAGCCACTAACAAACTGGAGCGGTGGAGTACCCTGATAGTTTCAGCTGTCTGTGGTAACGCCGAAGGCCCGGGTTCAGTTCCATACATAGGCACAATATGTGAAGCCCATATCTGGCTTACACCCAACGCTCACTAACAAACTACTTGATATTGGAGGCGATGCAATCAGAACACCCCAAAATACGGATCGTTGTTCATAACATCAGTCATTGGACTACCTATTATTTACGTCTACTTATTGGGGAGTACAACATTATTATTTCATTTATGACAAGATGAACTCGGTGCGACTGCCTAACGCCACATGCCACATACACATTTGATTATAAAATATACACAAACGCAAGTATGTATTGTACAGCTCAACCGATAGTACAATAGCTTATCTGACGTGGCCGAAACAAAGTCTTCTTATAAGTAGTATGTGTGTAATGATGCCTTGAGAGTCAACAGAAAAACCGTCTGTCTGAAATATATCTGATCATGAGACGGAAAAGGGTGAGTGAGTATGCTTCTACGCTGCTTTTAGCAGTATTGCAGACTTATCAAGGAGAGGACACCGGAAACAAGCTTCACACATTTTACCGCAGAATGAAATCGAACCCTAATCTTCAGACTGAAATCAAACTCTGATCTTCAGCGTGACGAGCGAATGTTTAGGTTACTCACCTCCTCACCTAGGCCATAAAGTGGTTCAGTTTGGAAACTATGAAAACACAAGCGACGTAAATCGTATTATTTTGGGGATGAATGTGCATTAACAAATTTCTTCCACCAACAATCAGACAGGAGCAAAGACAAGGTAGCTGGGACCAGATTCCCAAAGCTATCGTACCGCTACGACTGTCTTTAGTCTATGTTACAGTATAGGAGGCATGGCAGTCGTGAAGCGCTTTGTCCAAAGCTTTGTGAAACTAGACCCTGGACAAAATGAGGTCTGCCAGTTTCTGAAATGTCGAATATAGTTTTGTTGCTATTCCGATTGCAGTAAAAAAAAACCCTTGAAACACATGCGACGCTACCATTTAGTGTGTAGTCTGCAGTCTGACTGCTATTGAAAACTGTTTTCTCATTAGGCCCCTTGTGAAGACGGCAGCCAATATTGCAGGTCGCGTAGACGTAAATATACGACGTGCACAACACTATGACGTCATCACAAAGCCCGTGACGCGTTACACACTTGTGACGTCACAGAAGGCCAGCAGCCTTTTCTACTCGACGCAGGCATCAGCGCTCGAAGAGTTGAAGTTGCTTTTAGTAAAGATTTATAGCGTCAACGAGAATTTGGTTTCCAGATAATGGACAACGGGTATGTTTTTCAACATTTTATTCGCAACATTTAAGAGGAATGACTTTTATTAAACGATATAATAATGAAACCACAACTTCACACAGATAAGTATGCGGTTGCCATGGCTTGTTGACCAACATGAAACCTTGCTGGTCTCTCACCCTGATAAAATATAATCATATGCATTCACATAATGAGAGTTGGTTAATGACCTTTAACCCAGGCACTGTTCGTGTGCCTCCCTGTTGGCGTGACAACTCGAGTACACTGTTGATCAAATGCAAACTTCACAGTCCTAAAACCCCCATGACGATTCGGGTTAGAACTAATTTTCAGCAGCCTAAGTTTGCCGTAAGAGGCGACTAACGGGATCGGGTGCTCAGGTGTTTTGGTTAATGCATATTATTTATGATGTCACACTTTCGTAGATCGATTTTTATGATTTTTTATGAATTTAAGATCTCTCTCAGATATAGATGTAGAAAACTAGCGTATAACATTTACCTAACAAAGTATGGTCTGAATTAGACATGACACTGTTTTATTTAAAGCCAAGAAGGGCCCCCGCCCCATGTGAGGGATGGGCATGGCAACACCCGGAGAGTTATCGGCATCAGGAGGTAGGGATACTGCTCTGTTGGTACTTGACCACCATCGTGTTACGTTTGCATGTTTCGAACGTTCAATTCATGAATATATTTTGTGCATTTTCTCTTCGTTTGAAGCATTTATGTCACTAAAACCAAGCGAAAGATCATGCCATGACAAACTACTGTAACAAGAATGAATATGGTGTTCTCTATCGTCTTTTGGTACTGATTCGGTGGGGTACCCTAGTAGGTAAAGCCTTCACTCTTCACGACGAAGATTTCTGGTCTCCCTCGCTGTGATATTGCATGAGTGTTGTTGTAAAGTGACGTAAAACTACACTCACTCACTGTCTTTAGTATTAGAAATGTGGCATTCTATTTATGTGTCTTTATGCCTTCTCCACTATTTCTCGGACAGCAATGTCTAGGGCCCGCTTGCACAGAGCAATCTTAGTATATAAAAATAAAACGTGGAACTAGTTACAGCACGCAAATGACATTCCTTTCTTAATCGCACCTTGCCGAATTTTCATGAAAACAAAAAAACCCAACCCACATATCTTTGAAGAAAATGATAACGTTGAAGAAGAAAGCAATAACGTGGAAGGTAATGTATAATCACTCGTACCTCTGGGGTTATTCTCTAAGTTTTCTACATTCTAATTTTTTAAAAAGTAAACATGTGATACTGCAACCACAGAAATATGTTTTATGCAAATATTGAAATACAAACAAGTACATTAACAAACTGGGTCTTGAGTTATTGACCTAATAATCATGAAATTAAAAGATAACACATAAATAAAATTTCCTTATGATATAACACCTAAATGTACCATGATTTGTCAGTGGCTGTCAGTTGAACATAGTTTGGCATCTGGCCGGTGTTATGTGGAGTAAAATCCCAAATATATCCACAAGCATTACATTTGTAAAGATAAGAAAGTGTGACATGACTGTCGGAGTGTTGTGGAAAATTCATGACAGGGAAATATGAAAACGTTATTATTTCGTGTGTGTTGTATGTGTTCTAAAATGCGCATCCATAATATATTAATTACTTCATGCTATTTTGTTGATAATTATGTTTTCGTTTTGTTAAAAAACGTGTAATGCAAATTTCACATACCCCAACAAGTGTATTTTTCCCGTTTGAAGAATATTTGTATTATATTTAAAATGTATAGATTAAAACTCTTGTCTCTCGTCAGATTCAATTTTTACAAGTAGAAAAATACATAATTTTGAACGTTATCCAACTGTAGATTATTTCAAATGATAAACTAAGACAAAATCATTAACTGAAAAGAAACATGTGGAGATGTCAAACCAAAACATGCATTGTATTTGGGCATGGCAGATTTTACGGCAACGGCATAATATGCAAAGGGAAACCACTCCCATCTTGCGTAAAAACTAAGATTAGCTGCCCTTGAGTTATTGAAAAGGTCATGGCCACTGCTAATCGCATGCAGACACTTTTCGTTACTATCCTTTCCTTGTTTATCAAAAAGGTATGGTGTTCATACTTTTTCCAACACTGAATCGGGTGAGAATTGTACTCTATGATATCGACTCGATAATGATGTTGTTCACTACCTCAGATAACGATATCTCAGACTCAATCGGTGTTGCACTCTCCGTGTAGTTGAAGTGTCGAGGAGAATGATACAGTTTTATGCAATATAAAAACAATCCCCAAACGTAAAGCTAATTATTTCCGTGAAACTGACACCAACTTGAACGCCATTTTGCTACTGACCACAATGACCTTAGCTCCTTACAATTGGTCGGAACCAATTGTAAGTTTTGATTGTAACTTACAATGATCTTAGCCTATAATCGCTTTGTGCAAGTGGATGGCGATTGTAGCCGAAGCCTAAGATAGCAATCTCAAGTACTTACAATAATTGTAGCTCTAAGATCGTTTTGTGCAAGTGGGTCCAGATCCCCACAAAGTGTTCGTAACGTTATAGTCACTTTAAGAGGCTACTTTATAAAGTAAGAATGACTCGGAGCTACGAACAATCTGTGGATCGCAGTCCATGTACTTACCTGATGTTCACGCATCCATGTGTGTAGAATAAACTACGCTGGGACTGGGCTGCCCCCAGTGGAGACAGTGAGTTCTCCAGAGGATATCTACAACGGAGGAGCCACTGCTTCAGAGCCGCTCTCAGAGAAAGACGGGTATGTGTTGCTGTGGGGTGAGAGAGGTGTGTGGAGGGTAGTGGTCTGTGAGAGGGATGGGTGGAAGGTGGTGATCTGAGAGGGGTCGAGAGGTGGTGATATGTGATATGGGTGTGTGGAGGGTCGTCTGTGAGATGGATGGGTGAAGGGTTGTGGTCTGCAAGAGAGGTGGGTGGAGGGTGGTGATCTGTGAGAGGAGAGGTTGGAGGGTGGTGATCTGTGAGAGTGGTGGGTGGAGGGTGGTGATTTGTGAGAGGGGTGGGTGGAGGGTGGTGATTTGTGGGAGGCGTGGGTGGAATGTCATGGTCTGTGAGAGGGATGGGTGGAGGGTCGTGGTCTGTGAGAGGGATGGGTGGAGGGTGGAGATCTGTGAGAGAGATGGGTGGAGGATGGTGATCTGTGAGAGGGGTATGGGTTGTTCTGGTCTGTGATGGGATGGGTGGAGGGTGGTAGTCTGTGAGAGGGGTGGGTGAAGGATCGTGGTCTGTGAGAGGGATGTGTGGAGGGTGGTGATCTGTGAGAGAGATGGGTGGAGGATGGTGATCTGTGAGAGGGGTATGGGTTGTTCTGGTCTGTGATGGGATGGGTGGAGGGTGGTAGTCTGTGAGAGGGGTGGGTGCAGGATCGTGGTCTGTGAGAGGGATGTGTGGAGGGTGGTGATCTGTGAGAGGGGTCTGTGAGAGGGGTGGGTGGAGGGTGGTGATCTGTGAGAGGGGGATGGGTGGAGGGTGGTGATCTGTGAAAGGGGTATGGGTTGTTGTGGTCTGTGATAGGGATGGGTGGAGGGTGGTGATCTGTTCCATCCCCATCATCCAGGTGTCGTATGCTTTATATCTAACATAAACGTTTGAAATAAAGCTGAATCTGACGTCACAATGTTCTCCCATTTACAGGGAATCCCCCGAGCCACCAACCTCCCCTGAACTCCCCGCTCTGAACCAGCAGGAGATCCAGGCCTTCTATATGCAGTCTCTTCTCGCATTGAAGCCTGCCAACAGGTCAGGACATAAGCCTTCGTGTAGCAGGAGGCAATATCAAGCATTGTAAGCTGAATTAGATATTTCTTATCAAAGCAGTTGCACACTAAACAACACCTGTTAACTGAACACACTTTTAGGAATTGATCAATCTGGGCTCTGCTCTAAATCAAAGGGACCTAGTATTCGATATTCTGGTTGATTTTGTAAGGATACATGCCCCTTTTAACTACTTAAGCAAAATCAGATAATTGTTTGACTGTAACAATTGGCCTAGAGGGTAATTATTGTTTTCAAGTGTTTTCTTTGAGAATTTACTATTTTGGGGTTTATAAACTCCATCCTTGGAATATGTTGAAGCCCAGAAGCACCGAAAGGTTTGTTTGTTTACCTTGTTTTCTTTAACGTCGCAGTCATAATTTCTCCACTTAAAAGAAGGCTGTCTGTAAATAGATTCTAGACCAATGGTTGATAGCATTAGCATCGAGGCATCAAAGGAAGGCATTGGGATTAGACATAAAGTTGACATTAAAAGCAAGAAAATATTTAAGAAAACATTTCCATTTCATATATGGTATCGTGTATCATATCCTGTTGGATGACACTCTGGTATGCTCTGAACAGTTGTATACACAATGTGGAATTGTGGTTTCAGTGCAAGAAAAGGGACAACTAGCCCGGACAATGAACTGATGTTCTATGACTCGTAAGTGTCTTGTTTTCATTGGACTTATTTAGAATATATTGAGAATATGTACTTCTTCAACACTCTGAAATATAATCTAATGACAGAATAGCATATTGCTCCACTTTTAGCTGGAATTGTTTCCATGATAGTATGTGCCTAATATGTATCAAGTTGTATTCCTTATATGCCTAATATGTATCAAGTTGTATTCCTAATATGCCTAATATGTATCAAGTTGTATTCCTAATATGCCTAATATGTATCAAGTTGTATTCCTAATATGCCTAATATGTATCAAGTTGTATTCCTAATATGCCTAATATGTATCAAGTTGTATTCCTAATATGCCTAATATGTATCAAGTTGTATTCCTAATATGCCTAATATGTATCAAGTTGTATTCCTAATATGCCTAATATGTATCAAGTTGTATTCCTAATATGCCTAATATGTATCAAGTTGTATTCCTAATATGCCTAATATGTATCAAGTTGTATTCCTAATATGCCTAATATGTATCAAGTTGTATTCCTAATATGCCTAATATGTATCAAGTTGTATTCCTAATATGCCTAATATGTATCAAGTTGTATTCCTAATATGCCTAATATGTATCAAGTTGTATTCCTAATATGCCTAATATGTATCAAGTTGTATTCCTAATATGCCTAATATGTATCAAGTTGTATTCCTAATATGCCTAATATGTATCAAGTTGTATTCCTAATATGCCTAATATGTATCAAGTTGTATTCCTAATATGCCTAATATGTATCAAGTTGTATTCCTAATATGCCTAATATGTATCAAGTTGTATTCCTAATATGCCTAATATGTATCAAGTTGTATTCCTAATATGCCTAATATGTATCAAGTTGTATTCCTAATATGCCTAATATGTATCAAGTTGTATTCCTAATATGCCTAATATGTATCAAGTTGTATTCCTAATATGCCTAATATGTATCAAGTTGTATTCCTAATATGCCTAATATGTATCAAGTTGTATTCCTAATATGCCTAATATGTATCAAGTTGTATTCCTAATATGCCTAATATGTATCAAGTTGTATTCCTAATATGCCTAATATGTATCAAGTTGTATTCCTAATATGCCTAATATGTATCAAGTTGTATTCCTTAAAGATTGTCGGGCGGTGGGATAGCCTAGTGATTTAAGGCGTTCGCTCGAAAAGCTGAGGACCAGGGTTCAATTCCTCACACATGGGCATAATGTGCGAAGTGCCTCACCCCCAAACAACCCCACCCCCACCCCCAACCTCAACCCCCGCACCCCACCTCACTCACTCACTCGCTTCATTGATGGTAATATTGCAAATAAGTTAACAAGGTTCAGTTACTGATGTTTATTGTTCTGTCTCCTCAAAGCTCAAGCTCTGGTAGCCAGACCACCAACTCAGAACAGCTTGGATCAAGCTCCGACATAGCACAGTCTCCACAAGAGGACAGGTACTTGTGTTGGGTGAAGTTGAAAAAAAAAATAGACTAAAGGAAAGCAATATCTATTGCGGTGACTAAACAGTTTCGGAGAGGGTGGTGGCACAGAAAATCGTGATTTATTTGAAAATTTGTTTAAAGATGAAACATCAACTTTTTCCCTAACGTTCCTCACAATCATCTATTTAGCTGCACCAAAGGGGTAAACAGCGAATCCCCCCCAAAATCGATATTACAGGCACGTTTTTAGTTTTAAGAGTTGTCGGAACAATTGAATTGTTTCAGGTCCTTTCACGTTGTGTATTCTGTTCAGTGTTCAGTGACAACGTTGGTTTTATTCTGAAAAGTGTAGCTTTATCTTTGTTTGTCAAGTTTGAAAAGTATCTCAATAATGTATGCTTGAAATAATGTATTCTTCTGTTCGTTGCAAGTTTGTTTAATGTATCAGGATGTCACTACGTTCCGTTGTGAGAGATGAATTGAAATGCGATGTTGCCCGTGCCATCTCACCGGCACTGAGTGTACATATCTCAAGGGCCACCACGCCAACAGCAGGTGTGCACAGCTCACTTGCCGCTACACCAACAGCAGGTGTCAGCAAATCACGTGCGGCAACACCTGCAGATGCCCACAGCTCACGTTCGGGAACACCAGCATCAGATACCCACAGCTCATGTGCCGTAACATCAGCAGGTGCCCACAGTTCACGTGCGACAACGCAAGCATCAGATGTCCATAGCTCACGTGCAGCAACATCAGATGCTCATAGCTCACGTGAAGTAACACCAGAAGCAGATGACAGCATGTTACGTGCAGCAACACCAGCAGCTGTCCACAGCCCACGTGCAACAACACCAGCAGATGCTCACAGCACACATGGAGCAACACCAACAGGTGCCCACAGCCCACGTGCAGCAACACCAGCAGATACCCACAGCCCACGTGCAACAACACCAACAGGTGCCCACAGCCCATGTGCAGCAACACCAGCAGATGCCCACAGCCCATGTGTAACAACACCAGCTGATGACAGCATTTCACATGCAGCAACACCTACAGCAGGTGCTCACGGTGCATGTGCAACAACACCAGCAATGGATGACAGCAGTGAGTGGTGCCAGTCTATTTTTTGTTTCTAGTTCTCTACTTTAACGCTGCCCTTAGCAATATTCTAGCCATGTGGTGGCGGTCTGTTGTACCCAGTCTGGTTTGGACCAAACAACCCAGTAGGATAACGCGTCAACCATGTCGGCTAGTCTGGTCATCCGAACAGTTAGGCGCCTGTTACAACAAGCATGGGTTGCTGAAGATCAGTTTTAACCCCATTTACCAGGGCCATTCGGGGATCTAGTGCGATGCATGAGTCGGGTTATGTAGACTGAGGGAGGTGTGTGGGACAGAAGGTGAGGTGGTCGCTAGTTTTAGTAGATTGTCATCACTAATATCTTGTGTTTACTGCTTTACTTGCAGTGGTATCTGCAGCAAGGGAAACAAGAAGCATCCGCAAACGCATTCGTCGGGTAGGTGAATCTACCCGTTTTTGATCAATAGCCCCATATGAAGAAATTGTAATAAACCACTAAATAATCTGTCATGAGTTGAGCACTATAACCTGTGTTTTTTCGAAGCAATTGGCTGTCCTGTTCTTTTCCATTAAATTGAGGACGGGATCAACACGAATTGGCTCAACCAAGAATCATGATTTTAATGTAAGAAACATAATTGCCAGTGCCTTTTTGTGTGTGCCAGCCTCTTCTGGTGTCTGTCAGTGTCTGCTAGTGCCTGCTCAATATCGGTTTAACAGTTAACAGTTGCTGTCAAAATTGCATAGACATATATATGAAGTACAAAATCTGGAACAATGAAGAAGCAGATTGTCAGTAAACCTCTCAACTTCTGAAAAGGATAATACTTTTATCTAACCATAACACTAGAGCCGATTCACTTACTATGTCTAATGTGTGTTTACTATGAAATGTTGTGTGGTCTGAATGAAGAACAGGAACTTCTACTCCTCAAGAAGGATAGGTATTGTTGAAACCTGTCGATAGACATACTTGCTGTTAGTCATGAATGCACGACTGAGTTTAAACATTATTTTCAGGCATTCTCCCGACTCCTCCGGCCATTCAGATCCTGCTTTGGCCAAAGCTAAAGATTCTTGGTTGTAAAGACATCACGGCAGCAACACTATCATTAGCTCTTCTAGTCACGTGTGTAGAGGTCAAAGGTTATTCTGGTGGTTTGTCTATCAGGAAAGGTAGGTAAAGGCACATTATGAAAGGGTTGAATGGAGAGGTGACTCATATCCATGGGGGCTGTGGTAGACGGGAGGTCACAACACAAGTTATGTTTTCACCTAATATTGCACCAGCATGTGTTTTATTGTGCTAAATACATTTTGCCATTTTATTAATGCACATTTTGGATTACCTGCAGATTATATCTGTCAATACCCAAAAGGTGTGAATCTGAAACATGTGTTGACTATAATGAATTTTCGCAAAACCATATTGGAAGACTTCACTAAAGGCAAAGGATCAACATCATAGGGATAGTTGCAATAGGTTTTATTTTTACTGAAAATCATTTTTACATGTGTAGGAAAACCAGTCAGAAAACTATAAGCGAATTAGAATATTCATGTTTATATTGAAAAGCAATATTGGAAAACCCTCACAAAAGGCAAATTATAAAGACCATAGGGGTAAAAGCAATATTTATTTTATATAATCTGTACAGCAATATTTGTTTTATATAATGTGCACAGCAAAATTAACTACTAAAGGCAAATTATAAAGGCCATAAGGATGAAAGCAATGTTTGTTTTATATAATCTGTACAGCAAAATTAATCCGGGAAACTATCCGAATTGCTAATGTATATGTTTTAAAAACTCACAAAAGGCAAATTACAAGGGCCATAGGGGTTAAAGCAATGTTTGTTTTATATAATATGTACAGCAAAATTTATCCGGGAAACTATAGGAATAGCTAAAGTTTATATTTAAAAAACTCACAAAAGGCAAATTATAAAGGTTATGGGGGTAAAAGCAATGTTTGTTTTATATAACATGCACAGCAAAATTAATCCGGGAAACTATTGGAATTGCTAATATCTACATTTAAAAGAACTCACTAAAGGCAAATTATAAAGGCCATAGGGATGAAAGCAATGTTTGTTTTATATAACATCCACAACAAAATTAATCCGGGAAACTATCGGAATTGCTAATGTATACGTTGTAAAAACTCACAAAAGGCAAATTATAAGGGCCATAGGGGTAAAAGCAATGTTTGTTTAGGATAATATGCACAGCAAAATTAATCTGGGAAACTATCGGAATAGCAATTGTTTATATTTAAAAAAAACTAACCAAAGGCAAATTATAAAGGTTATAGGGGTAAAAGCAATGTTTGTTTTATATAATATGTACAGCAAAATTAATCCGGGAAACTATCCGAATTGCTAATATATATATTTTAAAAAAAAACAGTAAAGGCAAATGATAAAGGCCATAGGGGAGAAAGCAATGTTTGTTTTGTATAATATACACAGCAAAATTAATATGGGAAACTTTCGGAATTGCTAATGTATATGTTTTAAAAACTCACAAAAGGCAAATTACAAGGGCCATAGGGGTAAAAGCAATGTTTGTTTTATATAATATGTACAGCAAAATTTATCCGGGAAACTATAGGAATAGCTAAAGTTTATATTTAAAAAACTCACAAAAGGCAAATTATAAAGGTTATGGGGGTAAAAGCAATGTTTGTTTTTTATAACATGCACAGCAAAATTAATCCAGGAAACTATCGGAATTGCTAATATCTACATTTAAAAGAACTCACTAAAGGCAAATTATAAAGGCCATAGGGATGAAAGCAATCTTTGTTTTATATAACATCCACAACAAAATTAATCCGGGAAACTATCGGAATTGCTAATGTATATGTTGTAAAAACTCACAAAAGGCAAATTATAAGGGCCATAGGGGTAAAAGCAATGTTTGTTTAGGATAATATGCACAGCAAAATTAATCCGGGAAACTATCGGAATAGCAATTGTTTATATTTTAAAAAAACTAACCAAAGGCAAATTATAAAGGTTATAGGGGTAAAAGCAATGTTTGTTTTATATAATATGTACAGCAAAATTAATCCGGGAAACTATCCGAATTGCTAATATATATATTTAAAAAAAACAGTAAAGGCAAATGATAAGGGCCATAGGGGAGAAAGCAATGTTTGTTTTGTATAATATACACAGCAAAATTGATATGGGAAACTTTCGGAATTGCTAATGTATATGTTTTAAAAGCTCACTAAAGGCAAATTATAAAGGCCATAAGGATGAAAGCAATGTTTGTTTTAGATAATCTGTACAGCAAAATTAATCCGGGAAACTATCCGAATTGCTAATGTATATGTTATAAAAACTCACAAAAGGCAAATTACAAGGGCCATAGGGGTAAAAGCAATGTTTGTTTTATATAATATGTACAGCAAAATTAATCCGGGAACCTGTCGGAATTGCTAATGTATATATTGAAAAAAATCACTAAAGGCAAATTATAAAGACGATAGGGGTAAAAGGATTTTTTTAAAACATAATATGTACAGGAAAGCTAACCCGAGAAACTATCGGAAGTGCCAGTCTTTATAATGAAATAAACTCACTAAAAGCAAATTATAAAGGCCATAGGGTTAAAAGCAATGTTTGTTTTATATAATATGTACAGCAAAATTAATCCGGGAACCTGTCGGAATTGCTAATGTATATATTGAAAAAAATCACTAAAGGCAAATTATAAAGACGATAGGGGTAAAAGGATTTTTTTAAAACATAATATGTACAGGAAAGCTAACCCGAGAAACTATCGGAAGTGCCAGTCTTTATAATGAAATAAACTCACTAAAAGCAAATTATAAAGGCCATAGGGTTAAAAGCAATGTTTGTTTTATATAATATGTACAGCAAAATTAATCCGGGAAACTATCGGAAATGCCAGTGTTTATAATTTAAAAAACTTACTAAAAATTGATACGGAAATATCTGTGATAGAAAAACCTCACTAGAGGCAAAGTATTGAGGAATTGTAAAAGCATATATTGAAAAGCCATATTGAAAAAAAACCTCACTAAAGGCAAATGCATCAAGGCTCTGGGGATGGTAGCAATGTGGTTTATGATCAAAAATTAAAACTTAAAGCCATTTTCATGTGTATATCAAAACTAATCACATAAGTGTTAATATTCATATTGAAACAAAATATTGAAAACAATCATCAAAGACAAAAGCATCAAGGTCCGTAGATAGTAGTAATGGGTTTTACTTAAAAAGAGTAAAAGTGAAAACCATTTACATACCTATAGGAAACCTATGGAGAGAAACTATGAGAACTGCTCATCTTTATATTGAAAAAGCTCAACCGAGGCAAAATCACCAAGTCTCTATGGATTGTAGCAACGGGTTCTATTCTTAATAATTACAACTGAAAAACAGTTTCATGTGTATGGAAAAATTAATCAAAGAAACTATGAAAAATGTTCATGTTTATACTGAAAAAACGTAATAATTGAAAATCTTCACCCAAAGCAAAAGCATAAAGGCCCCAGGGGTAGTAGCAATGGGTTCTATTTTTTAAAAGTAAAATCTAAAACCATTTTCATATATATAGAAAAACTAGTCAAATGAACTATCAGAAATGTTTATAGTTTAAATTGAAAATCCTCACGCAATGCGAGAATCGAGATGCAAGGGGTAGTAGCAATTTTTCCTATGTTAAGATATAAACCAGTACTTCTAATCATGACCAGATTGATAATAAATTCCTGGATAATTCATACACATTCTCTAATCATGACCAAATTGATAATAGATTGCTGGAGAATTACTACACATAATCTAAGCAGGACAAAATTGATAATAGATTGTTAAGAATTAATGCACATTCTCCAATCAGGACCAGATTGATAATAGATTGCTGGATAATTAATACACATCCTCTAGTCATGACCAAATTGATAATAGATTGCTGGAGAATTAATACACATTCTCTAATCAGGACCAAATTGATAATAGATCGCTGGATAAGTAATACACATCCTCTAAGCAGGACCAAATTGATAATAGGTAGCTGGAGGATTAATACACATTCTCTAATCATGACCAGATTTTTAATAGATTGCTGGAGAATTAGAACACATCCTCTAATCATGACGAAATTGATAATAGGTAGCTGGAGGATTAATACACATTCTCTAATCATGACCAGATTTTAATAGATTGCTGGAGAATTAGTACCCATCCTCTAATCATGACGAAATTGATAATAGATTGCTGGATAATTAATACACATTCTCTAACCAGGACCAAATTGATAACAGATTGCTGGATAATTCATACACATTCTCTAATCATGACCAGATTGATAATAGATTGCTGGATAATTAATACACATTCTCTAACCAGGACCAAATTGATAATAGATTGCTGGATAATTAATACACATTCTCTAGTCAGGACCACATTGATAATAGATTGCTGGATAATTAATACACATTCTCTAGTCAGGACCACATTGATAATAGATTGCTGGATAATTAATACACATTCTCTAGTCAGGACCACATTGATAATAGATTGCTGGATAATTCATACACATTCTCTAATAATGACCAGATTGATAATAGATTGCTGGAGAATGTATACACATCCTCTAATCAGGACGAAAATGATAATAGATTGCTGGATAATTAATACACATTCTCTAACCAGGACCAAATTGATAACAGATTGCTGGATAATTCATACACATTCTCTAATCATGACCAGATTGATAATAGATTGCTGGATAATTAATACACATTCTCTAACCAGGACCAAATTGATAATAGATTGCTGGATAATTAATACACATTCTCTAGTCAGGACCACATTGATAATAGATTGCTGGATAATTAATACACATTCTCTAGTCAGGACCACATTGATAATAGATTGCTGGATAATTAATACACATTCTCTAGTCAGGACCACATTGATAATAGATTGCTGGATAATTCATACACATTCTCTAATAATGACCAGATTGATAATAGATTGCTGGAGAATGTATACACATCCTCTAATCAGGACGAAAATGATGAGAGATTGTTGAAGAATTAATATACATTCTCTAATCAGGACCAGATTGATGATAGATTGCTGAGAATTCATACAGAAACTCTAATTAGGACCAAATTGAGAGTAGATACCTCGAGAATAATTACACATCCTCTAATCATAACCAGATTGATAATAGATTGCTGGATAATTAATACACATCCTCTAATCATGACCAAATTGATAATAGATAGCTGGAGAATTAATACACATTCTCTAATCATGACCAAATTGATGATAGATTGCTGGGGTAATTAATACACATTCTCTAATCATGACCAAATTGTTGATAGATTGCTGGGGTAATTAATACACATTCTCTAATCAGGACCAAATTCAGAACACATTCCTGGAGGAGTAATACACATTCTCTAATCACCAACAGATTGATAATAGATTGCTGGAGAATTTATACACATTCTCTAATCAGGACCAAATTGAGAATAGATAGCTTCATAATTAATACATATTCTCTAATCAGGACCAAATTGGTGGTTGATTGCAGGAGTATTAATACACATTCTCTAATCATGATCAGATTGATAATAGATTGCTGCAGGATCAATACACATTGTATCATTTATTAGTATAAGTGCAAGACCTGCCCTTTTCATCCTCAAATAGAGATGGAAAGTACACATGGAACTTAAATAAGCGCTCCCTGGTTTAGAACAGTGAAATGAGCAGAAAGGTGTGAGAACTTTTATTATAAGGCAATATCAACTGATAATCTGATAGAAGTTTGAGAGAAAACAACGCAATGTAGACATTATGTTAATGTGTATGCTCTGTAAACGAGAAATGTAACAACAATGTGATTGTACGTGACGTAGCGCTGGTCATTAAGACTTCCCCTTACAGTCACCAATGTCAACTGACAGTACATGACGGCACATCCTAACACATAACAGAGCTTCCACCAGAGCAAACAGTAGGATAAAAGTTCCTTGGTTCATTCGCAGTGTTAATACGCAACAATCAATCCTAGCCCTCATACACGTAACTCTCTCTCGCTCTCTCTCTCTCTCACTCACATTCTCTCTTTCTCTCTCTCTCTATCTATCTATATCTCTTTCTCTCTCTCTCTCTCTCTCTTTGTGCATATCATCATCATCATCATCGACAGCAACCGTATTTTGGAGATATGAATGCTGTTTGTTCAGCTCAATAGAAAGTGTGAAGCAATCTGAAACTAAATTATTTTACTTACGAAGAATCATTTTAAATTAGATGATATATAATCATGAACAGGGTCTGGTTCCACAAAGCGATCATAGCGTAAGTCTGTGTTAAAGTATGGGAGTTGCAACAGTCAGAGCCATTGCATTCTGATCGCTTTGTGAGGCGGAGCCCAGATATTTGAAGTTGTTGAATAGGAATCATGAACGAACATTCATAAGTAATTACTTAATGCATAGTGATCTAAAACAAAACCAAGAAGAAACCATTCATACAGTCATCTCACTATAGGGACATTTAAATCATATCATTGTGTGTCAGTGCGTGTGTACTAAGAATTACCAACCACAAATGTAAAGACTGAAACGCTGAATACTAAGCATTACCAACCACAAATGTAACGATTGAAATTTTGAATGCTAAGACTTACCAACCACAAATGTAAAGACTGAAATTTTGAATACTAAGAATTACCAACCACTACCTTTGATTGAAATTTGGTACTGTAATTTTTACATAGATACCACATGAACAGCTTTTGGGTATTACTAAGATCTTGTAATGTATAATCGGAAACATCCATACAGAATCCCGATTTCCTATTTATTACGGCCTAATGATTTATTGAATTCAGACTTCAAGTTATGTGTCAAAATTCAAGTCTTGTTTTGCCTACTTCCGGGAACAAGACAAATCTGGTCGATATCAGATAGACCTCCTCCATCTCTGTCCAGTTCTGTTGTTGATTCTGTTGAGTCTGTAGATGGTCAAAACGCCTGGACACCTGCGACCTCTATACACGGTAGTTTTCATAATACTTATTTGTTTAATGTCTGCTTTCAAAACTGCATAGTTTGTCACTTTCGTGAAATATGCCTGTCATTTTTTTCTCAAATTCTGTTGCTGCAACGTGATGAAAATAGATATAAAAATATTGTGTTCATTTCATTGTGTTAAAAAATATTGGATAATTTTTGTATAACTGTCATTAGCTTTCTTCACAAACTGTTCCACATACTCTTAAGAGAATCCTTGTCATGGCAGATTTTTCATTTTAGATGTCCTTATCTATAATTTCTTGAAATTCTGTCCCAGCTGAAATATGTGTCAACATATACTTGTAAGAACTGGGTACATTGTTAACATTTGTGCATCAAAATTTTGGCTTTTGTTAATGTGTAATAGTAAGATTCGGTTATATTCAGTATTCGTGGAATAAACGATAATCACAGTACTCGACACTGTCGTTTTGTTATGTATTAACATAAACATGTGCACCTGGGTGGGTTCGGCCAACGCAGTTGTATTTTTACACGTCAGGTTATTTCACTTCCCCAATGTATAGGAGGTTTTCTGTAAATAATCGAGTCGGGACCAAACAATCCAGTGATCAACAGTATGAACATCGATTTACGCAGCTGGAATACGATGTCATGTGTGAACAAAGTCAGTAAGCCAGACCACCCGATCCCGTTAGTCTCCTCTAACGACAAGCATGGGTTACTGAAGACCATTTCTAACCGGGATGTTCAGACGAATTCCTTCGACGGCAACGGGGATTGCCCGACAGTCTGTTGTGGTGACAGTATAGTAGGCATCTGTGGGTATTGCTTACTTTTCCCTGTTCACTGGGAAACTGCCGTCTGCATTTCATGCTTACCCCAAACGTTGTCCCTGAAGTTGGGGCTCAAGACCACCAGTGCCTCATAACTGTTTTCAAGGGCATGTTCAAAATTATGCAAATCACGATCGTCCACAAATCCCTTAAAACCGAACTCTTGCTCAGGCTTGAGCAGATGTGAATAAAGTACCCAAGCCCTGTCGCCCTCGCTATAATTGATAACAAAGTCATACTTGAACCCGCACTTATTTCTGGCAGACGGCGCTCTGTTAGAGAGAACGAACCGTGAGAATCCTTCATGGCAGAACAGATTTCTCTCATTCGCTGCGCATAAAAGCCAGTGCTCGTGGGCTTTCCGAATCTTAGACAAATATCTGAAAGCATTTCTCCGACAGAAAATGCCTTCTCTGCTATAGGAGAGATTGTCTGGTCAGTAAAGGCATACGGTTCCTTGAGCGCGCATGCCTCCAGAGCCAGTTTAAGGCATTCTGCGTTGTATTTGTCAAAAGCAAATATCACCCAGAAGGTCACTTCCGGGAGGAGACTGATCCCGGTCGTCGTTGTGGATGTACTCCTTGCACAGACTGTCAAGAAGGTGTTCCAGACATCCAATCTACGTGCTTCCTTTCCCATGAGACTCAATAGAGCGCTTGAAGGCCTCGATTGCGTACCTCAACTCTCCGAAGTTTTTCAAACTGAGTCCGTGATGATAGTGAAGGTGTGGCAGTTGGTGTCCGTCTAGGGTGACCAGGGCCCGCCGAAACACTCCAAGGACTTCAGGCTGTACTGGCTGAAATGCATAAACACACAACAATCAGCGTTATGTGTATCTTATGCTTAGCCCATATATATATACTAGACAAAAATAGTTAGGGATATATGTAACTTCTGAAAGAATGAATAAAGATCTGTTTATTCACTGACACACTGAAGAAATATCAATGATAAAAATACCCGGCGGGTACATTGAACAATCACCAGGCTACTATTGAAAAAATAACTCTGGTCACCGATTGAAAAGATTCTCTCGTTGAAAAAAATGTGTTTTGTGCTTGTTTGTGTGTGCGTGCGTGCGTGCGTGCGTGCGTGCGTGCGTGCGTTGGTGGGTTACTGAAGATCAGTTCCTACCTGGATCTTTTCCGGACGTTTAACCTGGGAGAAATGCCCAAAGTGGTGAAGGCGTTAACGCTCCCAAATCAAGAATCATTATGAGACACGATTCGAACCCACGTTCAATAATGCTAAAACGTCTAATGGATACATGTGAATGGCTTCGTTTACCGCGAGTGCTCTTCCCTGGCTGTAATGGATGTAATACCCATCAGTTCTGTAAATGTAGCCACTTACTTCAATCAACTGGTCTAAAATAAATTTTGCAATATATTCTATACTTTAATGTACTGTTTTACACGTTGACTGATGTATTGTTTAACAAATTCGTAACGTTGAAAAGTTTATTGCTATGAGTTCAATCAATGATGTGAAAATTGACGAATTCTTAACAACACTGTACACCAGAACGCAGCTGACCATATGCATATGCATGATATTTGTTCATGCTTTGAAGCAATTTCATGCATGATTTTCATGCGATATTTCTGTATAAGGTTTACTGTTGGTTACCCCAAATTATAGCTAAAATGGATAGAATTATCATGAAAACGACCGCTCGTTATCAGAAATGAGCGGTCCACAGTAACTTGATAACGCCCGCAAAATGCTTGACGACGGGCCATTATCAAGCCCGTTGTTAGGTGATAAGGTCATAAGTAGCTCAGCTGTTGAAGTTCAATCACCTACGGCTCGAATGAACTTGGGTTCATTATTGACCATATATCTGGCTTACATTCGTCACATGTGCCTGTGCCATTATGAACTAACTTGCCAGTGCCCACCATAACAATTGTACCATAAATGACAACATACAGCAATGAAAATATCAGCTTGAAGTCTAACGTTGTTGATGACTGAAAACAATGGCGGCTGGTAGTATGAGCAAAGGTCAAGATCGAATGTCGTCACTCTCAATAGTGACGTCATCTGTGTTGTTCTATGACGTTTCTATATTTGCAAAATGTGTGCCAGTGACCTTCGTCGCTTTGTTGATGGTAGTAAATGCTTCTAAACCGATGCCACTGTTTTTATTCTTATTGTATTAAAAATTCTATTCATTTTAGCTATAATAAGGGTAACGCTATTTTTCAGGGCATTATCATTTGCAGAAGCCCTCGGTCTTTTCAACTGCCCTCCTTCGTCGGGAAGTTAATGAAAGACCTCGGGCTTCTGCAAATGATAATGCCCTGGAAAATAGCGTTACCCTTATATTAGTGGAGAAATTCGTCTTCGATGTAACCATATGTATGACATATATGAGCGTTTTAATTAAGTCTAATTTTTTTATGAGTGGTATAGATTTAGAGATGTACATAACGAGAGTTTCTTCTTCAGTGTGTTTGTAAGTTAGTGCAATCTCACAATACACCATAGCCAGTTCACATGTATAGTATGGACTCGGGGTACATTTAATTATGAAGAGATAGTCCTCCACAGCCTTGAGAAGGAGGTTCCGATCAGGCACACAACCGCCTGTGCCCCACGCCCGCTTGTCTGCAACGTACTGTCATCTGCGAATATCGGCTCGTTCAAACCTCGCAAACCAGTTGACCGGAGAATGGCTGTCGACTGACTGTTCAAGAAGTTCTAATGACGTATTCGTGTTTCCATTCAGATGTAAATTAATTGATCGGACACGTGATATGACCTTTGTAGTACCTGGGGCCAAGGTCACTGGTCGTTTGAAGCATTCCAGTTGATCTTCAAGCTCCCAAGTAAGAATGGTGTATTTTGCTTGAAGTGCAGATGTCAAATTCCAGTGACTGTTGTCAACGTATCTCAGCGTCTTTGACAGAAAATACCCGAGATGTATCAAGGCATGGCGTTCTAACAAAGCAAATTCATTTCTCCCGCTAACGGTTTCATAGAGACTACAGACGAGATCCACGGCCTCTACGAAATGTTCTTTAATGATTGCCGACGCTGTGGTGACGATTAATTGCATGTACCTAACAACTGATTCGAAAGCCTGACTCACACAAAGTGGTCGGATAGGGGCGATATAAGTAGTTATTTGTTACGTCAACATGCCAGTGTAATATTTGTAGCTTGTTAAGTCAGCTAATTGCATGACGCAAGTGGTTTTCAGTTTCGAAAGAAAGAACATAATCGTTTATGAGTAAACAAGGACATACCCCGTATCTCTCCGGGTTCAGCTGAGAACAAGTGACAACTAGTACTGTTGTTTACGATCTCATAGTCAGTCATGCGGACCAAATGTTCGTGGGTGACTTCAGCAACGTCACATCTCATTATCAGTCTACCCATCCACATACATTTCTTCCTGTTTCAACTATTCCACCCTTTCCACTTATAACACCTACCTAACCACACAGTTATCTATACCTCACCTACATTATCCATCCATTAATATACACCAAACCTACATACATTTACCTACATATCTACCTATAATCCACCCTAATACCCAACTATCCACCTATACCCGATCTACCCATTAACTCATCCATCCATACCCCACCCAAACATCTACGCCCCTCCTACCTACCCACCCATCCACCTGTACTCCACCTAAATACCCACCAATGCATCTATACCTCACATAAATACTCACCCATGCATCTATATCCCACCTAAATACCTACACGTCCATCTATACCCCACCTAAATACCCACCAAACCATTTATGCCCGCCTAAATGCCCACCAATCCATCCATGTTCTACTTACATATCTACTAAACCATCCATTAACACCCCAAGTACAAACTCATCCACCCATTTATACACCATATACCGTCCCATCCATCCTTTACATACCACCTACCAACCCATCTATCCATTTATACACCACTGATAACACAAATATCACATCTTACATCATAAACATCAGACAGACGCTCACCCCATCACACAGACAATCATCCCATCACACAGACGCTCATCTCATCACACAGACAATGATCCCCTCACACAGACACTCATCCCATCACACAGACACCCATCCCATCACGCAGACACTGATCATATTGCACAGACTCTCATCCCATCACTCAGACCCTCTCTCTCTCTCTATTGGAAAACTCTGCCCTGCAAACTCAGTTAATGGGTGAATGAACACAGACACTCATCCCATCACACAGACACCCACCCCATCACGCAGTCACCGATCCTATTGCACAGACTCTCATCCCATCACTCAGACTCTCTCTCTCTCTCTATTGGAAAACTCTGCCCTGCAAACTCAGTTAATGGGTGAATGAACACAGACGCTCACCCCATCACACAGACGCTCATCCCATCACAGAGACAATGATCCCCTCACACAGACACTCATCCCATCACACAGACGCTCATCCCATCACACAGACGCTCACCCCATCACACAGACACTCACCCCATCACACAGACGCTCACCCCATCACACATACACTTTTCCCAGCGATACACCGCCCTATAAACACTGTTAACAAGTGATCGATCCCCTGGTAATAAACACAAACACTCACAATTATGTACCTGAGCAGGCGGTGTAGTCAAGTAATCTATACCTGCCAACCACATTCCGTTAACCGACAATAACAAAAGCACCGCGGAACGATATACTCCGACTCTAGACGTCACACTGTATTTCTGAACTCCCTATATCACAACCTACTGCAGACTCTTTCTTTCGCCCCACGTATGAGTCTATGGAGCACAAAGGCAGTAGATTTTGAATTGTCCCTGAATAATATCCCCCAACAACGAGAGTGTAATCTGGCTGTAACCAAACGTCAAAATGAACCTTCTACAAGCACCGTATGTCTTTTACTCAGAGAGCTGTAATACTTTCCACGCGATCACGGCCCCTGCCACGCTGTGATCCACAGGTAGTATCTAGGAACGACGTGGGTTAAGACCTGTGACCATAAACCTGGGTCAAATAGCCAGAGATGGCATTTAAGGTGAGTCCCACATTTAGTACTTTCTTTATATCCTAGCTACCACGAGAGACCGTTTATAATTTTTTCAGGGTTTTTGAATGAGGTGGGGTTGGTTGGGGTTGGTGGTGTGATGATGTTTTTTCAGTGGAGCCGCACGCACAATGTGAATAAC
Organism: Haliotis asinina; assembly: GCF_037392515.1. Lineage (NCBI taxonomy): Eukaryota > Metazoa > Mollusca > Gastropoda > Lepetellida > Haliotidae > Haliotis > Haliotis asinina. The sequence goes on along the minus strand of NC_090286.1, from coordinate 28,572,221 downwards.
CACGCTAATAATTATGTCCAAAGTAAGTAATTCCTCCTGCATGTCATGTACAAAATGCCCCATCCTCTCCTTCCTATAATTTTAAGCACAGTGACTTTAAACTGCTGTTATGTACAACATTTGTGAATGATGAACGGTCCCTAATTAGATGAAGTTATAGGTGATTTTCTGACACGCTAGGTTAAGTCTGGCATTATGATTTTGTTCACACATTGTGTCCACGTGGGGAATCGAACCCGGGTATTAGGTGTACCCAGCGAACGCTTTCACCACTGGACTACATACTCAGTCCAGTAGTAGTAGTAGGAGGATGGGGGGGGAGTATTAGTAGGAGTAGTAGGAGTAGTAGTAGATGGGTCTGTCTAGATATGTCTCCAGCATAGTCCCAGTCTCACTACCCGATCCATTCAGACGCCTTATCTGTCAACTTGATGTGACCAGTTGTTGTTGTAATTCTTAAACTAACGACTTCCAAGCCAAAGCAATAAGTTAACTTTGAAACCTGCACGCAAATGCAGCGTAAAAACCGATGTCACGATAAACGAGTTGTTAGCAGAATAATGTCAGTTTGATAATGCTGGCCAAGGTTCGACATCCAGCAATTTCACACACACCATCTGTTATCCACTTGTTACCTACTAAGTAAACAAGACTGGCCACCAAAGCCATACAGTCGCCTCTGATCCATCATGTGAGACATCTGTGAACAACAAACACACTCAAGTCCACATGTGTCACATGCAGGGCATGACTGAAGTCCTAAAAACTCTCAAGTGTCAAGCTGCCAGACAGGATCACCCATCCATGGTCTGTCCTTGACCAAAGTTGCTAAACTTCAATTGATTTTTGTGACCCGGGCCTCGTGAGTCACTATGGTAACCTTAGTGCAGAGTAAACGAATGTGAGTTAGGGTTAACCTTAGTAAAGGTTGCTTCGTGATAGGCGTCCCTGGGTGCCGCTGTACAAAGCGATCTCAGCACCAAGATGACAGTAAATCCCACACCTTAACACAGAATTAAGATTGTCTCTATGCCCAAGACCACACACCACAACACATACCACATTAAAACAAATGATTAAATGTCTTAGTATTTTAGGAAACCACTAGGATGGGTTCTTTCTTCGGGCGATGAAAGCATACAAACATATAACAAGCCTAGTTTAACATAGAAACAGCTCCTGAACTTTAGCGATGTACTCAAACAAGACCATCTCAGTGGTGTTACTGGGCAATATCACCGCACTATAGTGAGTGAGTGCAGTTTTACGCCGCACTCAGCAGTATTCCAGATATATGGCGTCAGTCTGTAAATAATCGAGTCTGGTCCAGACAATCCAGTGATCAACAGCATGAGCAATTGGGAACCCATGACGTGTCATCCAAGTCAGCGAGCCTGACCACCCGATCTCGTTAGTCACCTCATACGACAAGCATAGTTGCCTTTTATGGCAAACATGGGCTACTGAAGGCCTATTCTGTCCCGGACCTTCACTATAGATCAACACACACACATTTTGGCACTCGGATTTGTGCGATTCATATTGGACAAAATGCCCTGAATATGTTTCAATATGATTTTTAAAAAATATTCCCCTGTGAACAACTATAGCTTCCCGCTGTACCTACTGAGCACAGGAAACAAGAAGTTAGAAACGGATTCGGGACTGATTTTTTTTTTTTTTTTTTTTTTTTTTTTTTTTTTGTTGGAATTTTTTGTACTAGGTGCTCCTTGTGAGCCTGGATATCTTAAAAACATAAACAACTAATCTGCAGTTTTCAATATTTGAACCTCAAGTTTGAGTTTTCTTCACATTCGGATTTCGAAATTTCAATCCCGAATCTGCAACGAAGAATCATAATCGGCAACGCAGATGGCACCTGCTAGCTGCCAAGATAATTAGCATTGAAAAGCATCCCAACATTCGTATGGTGGACAAATGGATGGTGGACGTGGCAAAGTCAAAAATATGTAAATGTCACTAAAAATGTTTTCAATTTGGTGGCTTGTGTTAAGATACAGTTGTAATTAATTAGATAGTGACATGTTTTACAATCGTTAGTGTGACAACATCGGTTGTTCTCGAACAACGGGAAACAAATAGCACCAAAAAAACACGTACAAACGGGTTGCCATGTCGGTGAACATTATACCATTTCACTTCCTTTCAACTTATACAGACAGGCTGCCAACTGAATATTTTACTGCCGCTTCAATGTGTTAAGGTAAATGGTGCGCTAGTAAAATTGACATAAACGTTATCCTTGTACCTGCCTGTAGTCTGGCTCCCAGTTTAATGCGTGAGTGAGTGAGTTTGGTTTTACGCCGCACTCAGCAATGTTCCAGCTATATGGTGACGGTCTGTACATAACCGAGTCTGGACCAGACAATCGAGTGATTAACAACATGAGCATCGATCTGCCCATTTGGGAACCGATGACATGTGCCAACGAAGCCATCGAGCCTGACCACCCGATCCCGTTAGTTGCCTTTCACGACAAGCATGGGTTGCTGAAGGTCTATTCTACCCCGGGACCTTCACGGGCCCCCAGTTTATTATACAGTAATTGTACTGACATATATTCTCCTTTCTTGTCAGTGATATGACACCATACAAAATATAAACCCCGTGAAGATCCGGGTTAGTGTATACATAAATTGAGTATTTGCTCATAATGAAACATGTCCCACCTACCACATCTGAAACAGTGGACCAATAATAACATATCTGCCAGGGACAGGTGCTTGTTTTAATGTGAGGAATCCTTTGAATCTGTTCTACAATAGTTTAACCTGATTTTAATGGCTTTTTTCTTCAATCTAGTTAGTTTGTGTCTGTGTTATTAATGCGTGTAAAATGTTGCTGGAACCTTGGGCATACAGACTTTTGGCTTATATCGGCCCTTTTTCCACATTTGATATAACTGTAAAATTAATATATATGAGTTACACTCAAATATACAACCTTTCCTTATAATGGGACGTACGGCCGAACTAATCCGCCAGGGCATGCGTGTACTAGAGGTTATACTCTGTGATGGTTCCGTCATTCGAATGCGCTGATCTTCATCGGTGAGTGAGTAGGTTTCGTTTCAAGCGGCACTCTGCTGCAGGAATAATCCAGCTATAAGTAAGTAATCCAGGTCTGTAAGTAATCGAGTGTGAACCAGATAATCCAGTAATCAACAGCATGAGCATCGGTCTTTACAACTGGGATACGATGACAAACGTCACCCAAGTCCGCAAGCCTAACCAAATGATCCAATTAGTCGCCACTCAGGTCTACGACAAATAAGGGTTACTGAATTGCGGATTAATTCTAACATGGATCTTCATGGGTCAGATCACCGTGGTGTTGATTAAGTGGATTTTCGTCGGTGCCCTCGAGCTCCGGATCCAGCCAGCTTCCTCAACACCATACCAAAGGTCCCCTGCAACGACGACCAAACAGCATTGAACCAGTCAATGTTGACAACGGACCTGCTGACCCAAAGTCTGTGATTGTAATAGTCGACTGTTCTTCTCATTCTCCTTCATTCAGGTGTCTGGTGAAAAGGGCAATCCGTAAATCAGTGGATCATGCTGCGAGTGGCTCTTTGCTTATGAAACACCGCCAGCAAACATTCACATGTTAACCTTGCATAGTCACATTGTACGAAATATATTGTTTTTTACAAAAAAAAGAAGTTGAAAAAACGAGAAATGTCTGTTGAACAGAAAATAATATGCTAAGAAAGTGGCAGGTATCACAGGCTTTCGTTCTTTCGTGTCATTGATAAAATGATTTTACCAATGACATCCGCGATGGCTGTGGTTCAAGCTCATAACGCCGACCTTTCGACCAAACTTTACGGCTGAGTGAAAAATAAAGGTCGGCGTCCTGAGACTAGTTTCAATTTGCCAATTAATAAAGGATTACGAGGACAATGAAGGATAAACGACATGTTAGAAGAGGATAATCTAGATTATGCGGATGAGAGCACACTTAATGAGAAGATGACAAAACTCTTGCATTTTATCCGTTTATTTCCATACTCAGCACTCATAAACAAACGTTGTCTGCAAGGAAAGGTGTCTTGAAATGGCAGGTCTAAATTGACTTTTTGTCGAGATCCTATTCCCATGTTTATATTGCGTGTTTATTTGCTATACATTTCCACCTGGTGTGCAAATAAACATTCCGTGGCTTACAGTCATGGTAATTCTTGTGCTGCACTGTTTCCTCGTGTATTTTACTGTTTTATATAGACAGGCTGATATCGCCCCTCACGATCTGCATGTATGGATTTTGTGACAAGGGTTCTTTTGACAGAGATGATAGATCGAATATTTGATACTCAGTTCGTGGCTGATGTATTGATATTTACCATTAAAAATTAGGAATATCTTGCATTCCCCGAAAACAATCATATACATGTACGCAACAGGAAGGAAATCAAACCCAGTAAATAATTAACAGTAAGTACAGAAGTAGAATGAACGTTTGAGAGGAAAATCACAAAAATACTCCGGCGTGTAACTGCTAGTGTTTGGGATGAAGGTTTCCATGTAAGAGCACATGTTTCAGGTACATGTAGGTGGAGCTGTGACTACCATGTATAGCGATAAAGCTATGGACCACCTCAAATAGGATAGTCCCTGAATCATATTATTTTCTGTTCTTCTCGACCCTCGGTGTCATGTTGAAGGATGAAGATTTTTTTCATGAGGCTCCTTTACACGGAATCATGGATTGCCTTCTCAGTTTACATGAGGTTGCTTATTTCTGTGAAAAGTATTTATAGTTTCAGAGACAGAGCGCGATGCTACCTATTCACCAGGAAGTCATATCTCGACTTTTTATACAGTAAAGTCAGTTTAAAATCTCGACATACAGTGAAACACAGGCGTTTAAAGGCTCGTGGAGATCCAATTTAGAATTTACTTAAGTGACATTTAAAAGCTCGTCATCCTCGATATCTCCAGGGTAAACTCTCCACTACCCTGGAGATATCGTTTACCCTGGAGATATCGAAGATGAAAGCTCGTATGATAAATATGAACCTTTTCTTGATAACGGCGTGTAAGGATTTACAACGAAACGACGCAACCACCACAATTAAGAAGTTGTCTATCCATACAAGAGTGTTCCTCTTCAGGATACAATTGTTTTTCATCAAACTATGCCTGTCATAAGAGGCGCGAACTTGATCGGGTGGTCAGACTAGAACTGCAATGATCGATGCTCATGATGTCAATCGCTGAATTACTTGGTCCAGGTTTGAGTGCAGTGTGTGTGCGCTCGCGCGCGTGCTTGTTCGCGTGTGTCCTTGTTCGCGCGCGCGCGTGTGCGCGCGTGTGTGTGTACACTGCCATACCCGACAGTTGACAATGGTAAGGTATGCTGCTGCTGCTGTTGCTGCTGCTGTTGCTGCTGTTACAGTTGATAAGAGTGTCTGTGTCCTTGTGTGTCCTTGTGTGTCTGTGAGTGTTTGTCCTGCATTTGGAGTTAGGTTAACGTACAAGGCTTCTTGACATGCCAACAAGCAACTGCTGTTCAGTGTCACATAATCAAACGCCACTTTTGAGAGACACATACTATCCAAAATTTTTAACTTACATTTTCCATAAAAAAACAAACAAACTTTAGTTGATCCGAACATGGCTTATTTTAATGCCAAAAGGTGACTGTGCTTGTCGTAAGAGGCGGCTAACGGGATCGGGTGGTCAGACTCGCTGACTTGTTTGACATATGTCATCGGTTCCAAATTGCGCAGATCGATGCTCATGTTGTAAATCACTGGATTTTCTGGTCCAGACTCGATTATTTACAGACCACCGCCATATAGCTGGAATATTGAGTGCGGCGTAAAACTAAACTCACTCACTCACTATTTTAATGCCACCAGTACAGTATGTTCAAATAGAACCGTAAGCTCTCAGAGTCCATGTACTGTACAAATTTCCCCTTTGCCTAGCCTTCGCTGCAAGTCTAGATTCCTAAGGTCTTAATCTCACATCTCACTGGGGCTCCTTTTCAATTTAGAAGGAATTGCTTGTTTCTATCCAGATTCAGAGACAGGGCTTTAGTTTAGTAAGGTGGCTCAAAAGCTTATGATTTGAACGCATTCGTTTTCAGAAGCTTGGCACACTTAGAAAATAAGTGTGTGGTTTCTTTAAGACAAAACAGATTAGCAGATTTATTGCTGATTATATAGATTGTTCGTGTGTGACTTACTTTAGCGCTCTTCGTCGCCCTTCATACTGTCAACTTTGACCGAGTGCTTCGCATGTCAAAACTTTGTAGGAGTTATTTCCCTTAGTTCGTCTGCTTCTGTGATTTTGAAGCTTTCCTAATGTTTTAGTTTTAACTTGACTGTATTGTCAGATTTGTGTAGGTCTTATTAACTGTGGTTTTAGAAGTTGTAAGGGTAGTGTTGACATAACAAAAACGTCGTCAGAAAAATATCTGCAGACATATGTGCCCATAATATTAGCTCCCTGTGAAATATGGTCACCACTGAACGGGTGGGGGGATAATATTATTGCAATGCTTAGTCATATATTTTCTGGAATACATACACTCTACATAATTATTATATGTTATTGCATTTTGGAAATGAGCTGACGTTTTTTGGATGTCCTTTTAACAACCAAATCATGAGACGAGAAGTAAAAGACCGGATAATATATTCCGCTTCACCGGGAACTGTCGCGCGAATGTGTAAACAGCAACGATAGTGAAACTAACACGCCAGCCTTTCAGATGTAAATGTTATCGGAGAACACTATTGCCTGTGGCCTAAGCAAGGCTGTTAGCAGGGTGGCAACAGAAGCGAGCCATAGCTTTTTGGAATAGAATGCTTTGGATCTAAGTTTACTGGTTGGAAAAACAGCAATCATGCCGAAACTTGGGCGCCGGGTAAGTTATTTGTCAAAAGTCATCTGTTCATATTTCGAAAATTGACAGTTTATGATTCTTTTTAATAACCACTCTCTTGCCAAAGGATCAAGGAGATTTCTTAAGTGCCCGTTTCTTGATCGTTTCATAACGGTACTCTGTAAGAGGGATTTTGTATATCGAACCGATTTCTTTTGAAGAAAGGCGCGCGGATTTGTCGACGATATCTCATTTCTTTCACATTGAACAAGTACTTAGATGAAAGATAATTCTTATATTCTAGATATAAGATAGACTAAATGGCACGAGCAGAATTCATCACCACGTTTCGTGCAACTCATTTGTCTTTTTACCATTCCTCTGAATACTTAGCTATTGTTTTTCCCCTTGTTCTTTGATGTGACAAAGCATTGTTTTCTCGAGCGTTTCCGTTCGAACAGTGGGGTCATACAAAAGGGTTCTTTTTCTGATAACAGAAAGCAAACAGATACAGTCATTGTGGCATTTTGTTTGACAGCAATGAGTTAACTTCGTTTCCGGGCTGTTCAAGATGCTCTTGTAAATTTGTAATTTTACATTTTTGTTAATTATGATAATAATTCTGAACTTTTTATTGTGACTAATATTGACATTCCCATTGATAAAAAATGGTTCTGCTACATTATCATACATATTGCCAATATTATAATGATTCTGTCTTTCAAGGAAACAATTAATAATATCAATTGTATTGTTAATTGTGATGAGAGGTGGATGTTATCTTACAAACAGCTAGGTACTGGTCTCTAGAACACCTATAATTTCAGACCCAGGGTAAGCTTTGTGTCATCAAAGGCTAGATGTTGTGTTAGCAGGGAGCATGGGAAACTTCCATCATGTTGCAATGACATAATGGGACAACAGATACCTGGAACCCAAGTTTCTCTACATAGGCCCATGAAGATCTGGGTTAGAACTGATCTTCAGCAAACCATGCTTGTTGTATGAGGCATTGGCCAGGATCATTTGGTCAGACTGAGACCTTGGTTGACATTTGTCATTGTATTCCAATTGTATAGATCGATGTTCATGCTGTTGATCACTTGATTGTCTGGTCTAAACTTCATTAATCACAGACTGCTGCAATATTACCGAGTGCAGTGTTAAACAACAGACAAATCTATCTAGACTTGACGTAAGAAAACATTTCCAAATGTTGATTTAAACTTTAGTTTATTGTCAATAATTTGAAAGTTTATAACACAAATATTTATGATGTGAAGTATCTTTCTCATAGACAGTAGACTTATTTAAGTTTGTTATCATTTTGAACTAAACAAACCTATTCAGTTGTCATTAACACTTGACATAAGGGTCACCCAGTGGTTGTGTTAGGGCCCAGCCCACTCTAAAGATAAGGCAATGTCTTTTGATCAGATGCAAAATTGAGGCCTCAAATGGGAGGCCCATTTTACAATCTTAAAACATTTTTTAATGAAACCAATATTTGAAAATATGTTTAAAATATATCAGAGATATTTTGTTAGAAATGTGTATAAAAGTCAAAATTTCATTTTAAAGATTCTTAATTTGATTTTGAAGCTTTTATTGAAATGGAAAAACATTTAAGTTCTAAAACCAAAGCCAACAACCTGCATCCCCCTTCATAAGCCTTGAGATCATCACCCTACACAGTTTATATGTACATCAGTGTTGTGTCTTTTGACTGTAGTTAGGGTGTATGTTATTTATGTTGGCTAATTTTCAAGTGAGTGACATCATTGAAAACCTAATTTACAATGTCTCTACGTTATTGATACACAAGCAGGAAATACAGGTTATACACCTTGTCATTCTATGGGAAAGGTTTGTTTAACTTACCTGTACGATATTTATCTTAATGTTACAAATAGGTTGTTTAAGACTTAATTTATTCTTCTCCTTGGCACATGTTTGTTTATCTCTTGTAGTTATTATCAATAAATTGTTCCGAAAGACTTTCAGATGTCACATAGATAAGACTGTGTTCAGGTTATGATGGTGTGTAATGGGAGTGCTTGTGTTGATAGTTAACAGTGAAAAATGTAAACTGTGGGAGATAAATTAAGTTCAATCAGCAGGCAATGTTTGTGATCTTCCTGAGGTGGCATGGATTTAACAATCCCAAACAAATAAAAATCAAACAGCATAAATATAAGTTAAAAAATCAAACAGCCATGATCTTTGCATTTTTCAAAACCTTTCAAGTCAACTTGACTAAACTTGCATGTGGATCATGTGCAGACTTTGGTGCCTAAACAAGTTTGAAGACTTAGTCTTGTCAAATTATGTTAAGTCTACTGACCTCTGGAATTTAAGTCTAATCATTATTAAGAGATAACACTTAAGTCAGCTGAAAAATATTCTAACAGCTAGGTACATGTTGGCAGCCTCCAGTGCTTTTAGCAGTGACTAATGTATGGACAGACAGAGAATACTTTATTACCTTAAAAGGAATTCTTTTTGGATCTGTTTTTAACAACATTAAAAAATACTCAATCCATGATTGCATGAAGTGCTACTTGAAGCATTTTTCTTGTTCCAGGTATAGATTTGAACTCAGATTTGCTATCTCATTCTACCCAGTATAGACAGGTATTTATGACATACCTAAGGTACCATGAACAATCACAGCTCATGTGAAGTAGCATTATATGGATGGAACTGTGGACTTGATGTATTTGATACGAATCTTACTGCTTCATCCTGAACAGCACATCATTTAACCATGTAAATAAAAAACAAATAGTGTTAATAATTGTATTGAAATAATGACAAACATTAAAACATATATATGTATGAGAAATTAGAGAAGACCTGATTCGTTCATATTACTATTGTTGACCTGTCACTATTAGAAAGAATCAGGTGTTCTTTATATCTTTTGAGTAGTATATAGGGAAGGAGCAAGTGGCAAGAGGTGTTAGGAGGGGACTGTGAAGTGTGTGTTCTGATAAGTGATCTGTCACTATTGTTTATACAATAATTGCATCTCTAAGTGTCTGGGTGAAGTGAGGCAGAAGATGAGCTATGGGAGTGCTATCCAGTCTTCTCACACATACCTACAGTGTTCATGAATACTGATTCAAAATAACAGGACATTCGGTCCTGTAAATTTCAGTCTGTCTGCCTAACCCACTGAAAATTCACAGGACCTATAGAATAGAAATAAACAATGCATATCCGATTTAACATTTCTTATGATATGCATTGAAACTGTTAACAAATGTAAAGTTTCTCCACAGCAAACAAGTGTGACTTGTCAAATATGTCAACTTCAGTCAAATGTGAAGTCATTGTGAAATAAACAGTCGGACATTGGGGTCGGTGGATTGTAAACTTCCATGGACACCAGACCATCAGCAAATCTGCTGGTTTTGTAAGAGGGTCAGACGCTATTCGTGAACACTGCACTTATTGTCTCGAAGAAACAGATCTTGTTTTAAGTATTTTATGATTCATATTTAACTGGTGATAGGTCAAGTTTCAATATTGTTTTGATTTGTCTTGAGTGTTGGATTGAATTAGTACAAAAAAGCTCCATTATTACTTTACTAAGAAAGTGCAATCGTAAGTATGACAAAAAATAGGAAGTTAAAAAAGAAAGCAAACTCACAGTCTCTCCTGATATGATACATTACAAACAATATTGCTTGTCAAAATGCATTACATTAAGAAGGGCAGTTATGGCAAAACTGTAGGGGTGCTGAAGATTTGAGTTCAACATACATGCTTTAGCCAGGTAATTGAAGTGAGGTGATCTTCATGTGTTAGCAGTCATGGTATCATCAGCGCTGTGCACCTGTTTCAAATCTAATTAAAATGCTCAAGACACTAATGCAGTTCTGGGTAGCTATTCTATGTAGGAGCTTGCATAACAAAGGCCTCTTTATCATCTGTGTATATGATTGTTGTATACAGCTTTGGTCATGATTGTACATTTCTAGTGGCAAGCTATATTGGATAAGTGGCAGCATATAGACTGGATTTGCCTTGTGGAAAAGAGTCTAGAGTATATAATACAACCTGTACAAATAGACACAGCAGTTTCAGAAATTTGATTTTTCAAAACCAGGTCAAACGACCAGAGTAAATTTATTTCACAAGTCTTCAGAGTTCATAATTCATTCAAGTACATGTTGGCTATGTTTATTTTTTCTGTCAGTGTAATTTGGAGCAAAGTTTAAACCAGATTGGTTCAAATTATGGCCCCAAGTGTTCTATTCAAATAAACCTACCTTAATTGAAGTTTTGCTTTTCTTCTTTACAATCTACTTTTGTAGTCTAATCCATGGACTAGTGTTGAGTTTGAAGGCTGTTGAGAAAGTATATATTTTCTTCAAAGAGTGAAACATGTGAGATATGTTGAAGAACTGTAAGTAAGTTTTATAAAACTTACTTAAAAAATTGGTGAAGGAACTTACCTATTTACATAGTCTGTAGATATAGTGCTGGAAAATGTAGTGAAATATTTATATTTCTTGATTCTGCAGTTTTGAATTTAAGGCTTATGTATATATTCATATGAAATTTGTTGACCAACTCCTTACCTACAATGGTATTTATGGTTGTGATTTTGCCGAACTTTAAAAACTGTAATAGTAGCCTGTATAATGTCAGACCATGTTGACATATGAACCGTTGAATAGCAGTATTGCTGAAGTTATTATTTCATAATATAAGTATATGTTTGAACATAATAAAATTCTTCACAGAAGTGTTTATGTTCGCTCTTCTCTAAGACAGAGTAGACATTTCTTTGGCGTTGCTATGGGCAGGGGTCATAAATACAGCTCAATTCTGTTGAGAATAATCGACACACTTCGAAGCATTTATCAATTGATTGCAGTGCCTATACACTCTGCTTAGTGTTCAAATACCAACTGTAGGCCACTGATTTACAACATGGATCTATGTTTGTTGCCTTCATGAAGCAACGCTTCTGTTAATTTACAAAGATTGTGTTGTCTTGGCAAACAACAGTTGTTTGATTTTGTAAGGAGAGGATGAATTATGGCCTTTTAGGGTCTACCATTCCTTTGTGTTTCTAAAGTGTACATCCCATGCTCTTACAAAAAGTAACACAATGGTGAAAATGACCTGTTATCATTTATAAAGGTGATGCTTTGCGTAAAGTGTGTTTGAGTATTTCCCTGGTGTTGACTGACCATGATGATAAAAAAGACATGGATAGGTATAGATAGAGTACACCTATATAGTATCACTATGTTGAGATACAGTGTTTTGGTAACTGGGTGGGTACTGACTAGCCTGATTTATGACCATTCTGAACCAACTTGGATAAATTTTCTATGTAGATCTTGTCTGAGTAATGTTACAGAAATATTACAGAGATATGTTATATGAATTAGGAAAGGGGGTAGATATATTGTGTCATTATTTACCCAAGGAAGATATTGCAGTGTAACATTTTTACGGCATTATTACAGTTACACTAGAGTAATACCACTAGATGTATGATGTCAAAATGGTTTACAGATATGATGTCACATTACTCACAATGCTGATGCCTCTGTCGTAACCTTGCTTGACTCACGTAAAGCAGAAAGTCGTCATACTTTCAGCAATTTTTCCACAGTTTCTATCAATTTATGTTGGATAGTAATACATACAATAACTTAACTTCCGTGAAATACGGTTTTTATTAATTTGTGAAAGATTTATTATCAAACAAGCGAAATCATTAACTCGTTTAATAGGATTGGTATTACATGGAAGGTCATTGACCATCCTCTGTTTACCACATGTTTGATAAGAAGTAACTCAGAAGCATGATGGTTAAGATTTGTGGTATGGTCGTGTGTGGAAGTAAGCCAGTTTCTGTTGTTTGATCAATATTTTCTGAATTTGCGTGCATAAAGAATTATTCAGAGCATGAAATATTAATTTTGTGGTTTGAGTTTTCATGAACTACCATAAGTTACAAAAGTTACTTTCACACTTAACATATAGATACTTTGTCTCATCATCAAGAAATGTTGCTATTTGCCTTCAGTGGTTGCATACTGATGTGTTGTAGTGCACTCACTTAACCACTCAACCATATACTAATTTACTTAACTACTTGCTTAACTACATTTCCTAAATGGTAATATTTATGAGAAATGTGTTTTGCGGATTTGTTGACATTAAAAAAACATGCATCAGCATAAGAAGTACTGTTTTAAATATATTGTGCAAACTTATGACTTGTAAGTTGACTAGAATATAATATGTTAGACTTTAAGACTGACTTGGCAGCATACACAGAAAACCCTTTTAAAAAATAAGAAAACAGTAAATATTATGGTTGATGTATTTCTTTCCCTCAAATCAATAATAATCCATATGCTGACACTAATTTCTCAAAATAATAACACAATGTTATTACTGAGATGGTAAATGCATTGACTTTTGCTGCAGAATGATTTGCCTATTGAAATCATCTGAAAAAAGATTAACAAATATCAGGCTAAACTACTATCACTTGAAATATACCAAATTACTATTGTTCATAAAACATTATTTTAGCCCTGTTTCGCAAAGCACAATGATAACCATAATCCTGTGTTAAAGCCTTTGTAATATGATCACCTTATTGATATGACCACTTTGTAGAACAGGGCTCAAGACAAATAGAATTTGTTTCATAAGTTCCTGAACTTCATTCTATCATATTTTGTGTGCATTTGTTTTTGTGTTTAGTGACGAAATTTACACTGATATTTTCCAAAGCACTCACTAAAGTTACTTGTCTTAGCCATTGATGGATGAACAAACTTATTACCCATTGCCTGTTTTGCTAAATGATCTTAGATTGATCAAAATCAGATGTTGTTTTAGTATAACACACTTGAATGAAGTAAACCAACCATTAAATTTGATGAATATATATGAACAAAAATGTGCTCAATAGCCTAAAGCTATGTGCACTGTCTTCGTAGTTACATATTCAGCATTACAATAAATGTCACTGTTACCTGTCTATGAATAAAGTTTACATTTGGTAGGAACATACTGAGATATACTGATAAATAGCTGTTGTATTAATAGACAGAATAATTACATTAACATCAATTAGGAAAAAAATGGGGAAGAACCATTAAAATTGGTGATTGCAATAGAAATGTATATATTTTGATTATAATCAAATATTGTTCAACACAAGTCTTCCAATAAACGATAATGGATGAAAACTATTCATGACAGGGCTCAGACAGTTTTAGTATGATGTTGTTCGAGGCAATCGTGACTGTTGCATGGTTGAGATTGTGTACAGTGATTTTTGTTTGAATATGTCTGGCATGCTTTCTAACAGCTAACAAGTATTGTCTATTTTGGTTGACCTCTTCAAGCAAAATCTCTGGTGTTTATGAAATATACCATACATTTTTTTAGCTGTAACTAACATGAATAAGTATTATTGGATAACCTGCCTTGGTTTCGAAACTTTGTCTGTTCATCAACCACATGAACTCATGTCACCAAATCAGTGAACTCTAAACCTTGTTTATTGGAGCAAGTGTGCTTAAGGAACAATAATATCATGACATGCTAAATCATGAGTGTTTGTGCCATGTGATATCTCTCCATTTCAACACTAACTAAGAACAACTGAACAACAGGTCACTTTATATATGCTGTCACGCTGCAAAGCTTTCTCAAATTGTGCTCCAATAAGATTCATAGCGACTGGGTAACTGTTAGCCTCTCACATGGCTTTGTAGTTGTCAGGTCCGTGACTTTTATACCCCTAGTAATAGATACCTATTAATGAATGTGCATTGAATTTGGGTTATGATAGCGGGCTCGCAGTGTGGTGTGCTTCATGCCTGCAGGCTTTTGTTGGGTGTGAGAGAGTATTTTACTTTTGTGTGAGGTCTATCATAGCAGGACAACAGAATTAGGCTTACACATGTCTGTCTTTGTTGTCAGATTGCCCATTTAATATGCATGGAGTGAACATGGGAATGGAAATTTGTTATGAGATGAGGAGGGGTTGGAAGGAAGAGATCTAGGTAAGCATGTTCAGGGGATCAGGTTGTGAACAGAATATTTTGGATAGAATATCAAATTTATGAAGAACTACTTCAAAAGTTACAGTGTACTTGGTCCATGGAGGATAGTAATTATTTTGAAATCAGGGAGGGAAGTAATTCATGCATTGCTAATGTACTCAAGTACAGTGGTACTTGTAAATCACTTGCCCTGATAAATTTTTCCACGATACCAGCCAATTCTCTTGTTGATTATTTAAATAAACAACATGATTAACAATGGAAAGTCAACTGGACACTGGTACAGTGTGATATACAAATTAGCTTGCCTGACAAAAAAACCCACTAGACTTGGGACGTTGGGCAATGGGTTATTTCCACCCTTGTGAAATGTAGGAAGGATTAGGGAGAGAGATCTGGAAAAGCGTTGCCGTGATGTATCACATATTTTGGGATCAGGTTGTAAATAAATTTGTTAGAAACTATAGTGACAGATATTGCATTAATTTGAGTATTAATTCTGTACAGTTCATGTGTTTATTTTGTCCTTGGAAGGATCCATGAACACACTGAATAGCAACCACCTCACTCCCACTAACTCAACCACCTCAATGAGTCTTACTCAACCATTCATTGACTTAACCACTCAGCCACGTGAGTCTCAATCACTCAACTATCTCCCTCAGCCTTCTCACACAACTTCTCACTCATGTAACCACAGGCCCCTCAAAGTAATTGAAGGAATTACAGCAAATTTGAAGAAATTGCATCTCAAATGTAAACAAACGCCTCTCACTCGTGGAACATTTGCAGCGATATCGATGGTTTAGTGGTAATAACATAAACACATCTTCACTGTCGGAAGCAATGTTGGTAATGCCAATTTTCTCTCAGTAACTCAACCATAAGCTCACTCAGCCTTCTCCCTCAACCACTCATTCATGTAACCATTCATCCAGCCTCACTCAATCAACATCACTCAGCCATCCTCACTCATCCACCTCACTCAACCATTCACTCAAGTAACCACTCAGCCACCTCTGTCTCATTGGATTGACCACCTCAACCACCCAATCACGTGCTCACTCAACCAAATCACTCAATCACTCCCTGACTTGACCAGTCATCCATCCAAGTCAGTCACTCAACCATACACTCACTCAACCACTCATTCATCCACTCACTCGTTGAATCACACGCCCAACCAATCATTCCCCCACTCACTTTGCTAGTCATGCATGTTGCAAGTCAGTGTGTAGTAGATTCAAGATCATAAAAGTCCACTATGTTGCCACTGATTTGTCACTCAGTCAAACTGAAGTACCATTACATAAAGAATAGCAGCACAACATGACATATAGTCTACATGGTCTAGTTCAAGTCCACACTCTCAGTTTACACCTGCACACTCAACAGTTACACAGAATGCAGTGAATAGATACCCATCAATGCTGCTACTTGTCAACATGTCAAAGAAAAAACAGACATTTTCTAATATCCCTTAGAAAGCCCTGGCTCAAGTTTTCTTTGCTTGAACCATTGATAATGTATTTTTCACAATGGAATATATACTTAAATCTCTAAATGTAATGGCACAATGAATAATTGTTGCTCAACACAGTGAGATAGCATATCTCATGAGATTCATGTCCAGGGTCAGTCTGTGCAAAAAATGTTTAGTCTGCTATAGTGGACTTCTATAGTATTCCCAGAAATTATTGAGAATCATGTTGCGTCATGTAACTCATTACGTTTATTAACTTCTGGCGTTTTACTTACATAAACATGTTAAAACATCATCCTTTTACAGTCTCAGTCTTGTTTTAGTACTTTGTTAGACCTCCTCGCTCAGCAGTGCATGCCTGAATACGCCTAGGCACACTACCCATCAAAGTTTGTAGGTAATCGTGTGACAGGGTATCCCAATATTGGACAACCTCGGCCTTCATATCTTCAATATTTCTCAGTCCCTTTTGGTTTATTCTGTCCTTCATGACTCCCCACACATTCTCAATTAGGTTTAGGTCTGGGCTGTAACTGGGCCAGTCTAAAACTTGAACATTTTCGCCCGACAACCACTGTTTTGTGTAGCGCGCAGTGTGTTTTGGGTCATTATCATGCTGGAAAAGCCAATCATCTTCATACAATGTTTGTGCTGTCGGAAGAAGGCGACCATTTAGAATGTCAATGTATCTTTCTTTTGTCAAGTTTCCCGTGAAAACACACAATGGCGTCACTCCGCGAGCCGATATGCCACCCCACATGTGAAACTTCGGGCTATGTTTTGGTCGCTGGTAGATAGGTTTGACAGTATCTTTGGTCCACATTTTCACACAATTAGGGAAAAGCCAAACAGAACTTTCATCCGAAAAGAAAACATTATCCCAATCTTGATTTTCATGAGCCCGACACCAGTTTAAACGTTTTTCCTTTTGTGCATGTTTCATCAACGGCGAGGGAATTCCACGTTTTTTCACCCAATTAAGTCTCTGTAATTTCTGCCTAACTGTTTCATTGCATACCTGAGGACTTCCTCTGCTAATCATTTCATTTCTGATGTTCTCAACACTTTTCAATTTGCCCCTACTCACAATCTGCCCAAGTCTTCGGCGATCCACAACACTGAATTTCCTAGGCCTACTTGCCCCTGCTTTGTGCTCTATCCCAGTTCCTGTTTGAATATTCTTCAAAGTTCTGTATACTGTAGACAGAGGAATACCATGTCTACAAGCTAACACTTTAGCATCAGCCTCACCCCTTTCAAAATCATCTAGAATGAGCTTTCTTTTCTCTCTTGCTGTAAATTCTGCCGTGTCAACACAGGAAGCCGTCTGCTCAGACAAGGGAGATAACTCTTGATGTAATGAGCTGCCTTCTAAGCTTTCAAGAGTTGTCACCCTTATTTAGTATGCTTAGTGCATAGTGAAAGCCCTTTTTCCAATCTTAGCATCATTAGAAAAAAAACAAAGATTTTCTCAATAATTTCTGGGAACACTGTAATTCCAGTAGATATCAGTCTTAGTATAATGTTAGAATAAGCCCATCTGATTGCACAGATTTTTCTGTACTGGTGATAAAATATGGAGTGTATGTTTATATTATGGTAGTTAGACCTGGACTTATTTGTACACATACTTTCACACATGCAGGCTGCTTGTTTCTGTCTCACAGTCCCTGAACCACATTATTCTCCCTGCCTAAAGCTCTCTGCACTGCTAAAGCCCTAAATGAAGCAAATTTAGATTTCGTCAGGTTCTGTGTCTCCGATCTCACTTGGGTGCTTTTTCAGTTTGATGGGTTTATTTGTTATTATCAAAATTATATATATTCAGAGCTTTAATCTAGCTGCTTAATTGTGGCATGTAGTCCTCTCAAACATTGGAATCTCTTAACCCTGAACTTTCAACTCCTCTCTAAATTTGAAGTGTCAGCTGGTTTAAATGAAATGTGTCTGGTATTTTTAATATTGAGGCTTGGGAAAGTATCAAAATAGATGTGATCGATACTTATAATCTGTTCATAGATTTAATGCAAGTTCATTTGGTTGAAAATAGATTTGCTTGAGGATTTAACATGGTTGCCCATGAATTTGGTATAATCCAGTGTTTAAGAGCTGATCAACAAGGGAATTCCTTTGTGCAATTTGTGTGCATATCGTAGAGGGAGTTCATTTATTGACACAAAGACAAGGCAGTAATTTAAGTGATAAAGAGATGTCTGTTCAAGGATGTTCATTTAAACTTTATTGAGTGAAAAGACATTTGTGTCTGGGGGGTCTTGAAATTAAATTTTATAAAAATATACTGTTAACAGATATATTTCAACTCTCATATTAATCTAAACTGTATTGAACTAAGTTATATGTAACTCAGACTGGTGGATTCAGAGAAGGTTCTGATAAAGTCAGTATCTTACAAATTAGAATACAGTGTGTTCAATAAAAGTATTAAAGCAGGGAAATATGAATAATCTAAACATTATCTATTTTCCACCAACAAACTGAAGAAATCGTTGGAAAAACAAAAAAAAAACAGAAGAAGAAAAAAAAACCTTAAGACATCATCTCCTACATTCCTCGTCAGGCATGGCATTGTCCTACAGTCTGTAATGAAATGTGACAACAGTTAACAAGATATAAACTATACTAGGCAGCAAAAGAATGCAGAGGTCCAGTGTTAACAAGATATAAACTATACTAGGCGGCAAAAGAATGCAGAGGTTCAGTTAGATGATCTGTAGAAAGACACGGGACAAATTACTGGGTTCAGGCATAATATAAGATGGAGAATTGTTACAGATGACCATTCAGTGACATTTTCAACAAGGTAACGACAATACATGACTTGTGAGCAGTATTTGAACATTGGTGGATTCCAAAATTGCCTATTTGCAGGAAAACAACATTCTTCTTCTAGTAACCATGATAACAAACAAGGTCATCTATACTGAACAGCAAAAGAAACAGCTTTTGAAATAGAACACATAAACATCAATGCGTGAGATTTCATTTTTTCAAAACTTGCATTTCTAGTGTTGCTCGTATACCATCCTTGCACTGTGTTGACAAAGATAAGTCAAAACATCTCTGGAGGCCCTATTTGGCACAAAGTCGTTAAATATTTCCAGTTAAAATATTTCCAAATTTATGTTGTTATGGCACGTAAATCCTTGTGCCCATTTCAATAGCTCAGTTGTGGTACTATGACTATCGTAAACCTATACTGAAGAATGGGAGTTACAGTCGTCTTAGCTCTACAATTGCTTTTTGAAGAACAGAGACTGATAGAATTGACTGGCATTGTTGATTGTCAACAGTGACAATGACTAAAGTGACAGTGACTTTTCCATGTGTCTAGCTGACCTTCAAACCACATGAATCATGTTTTCTGCACGACACTAGCACTGTGAGTGGCATGTAAAGAGTCCTTCGGGTATTAGCTGAAGATTGAGAACATTGATGATTTTACTTGTGATGTATAGTCTGACATGCCTGCCAGAGTATGGCTGACTTAATTGAACCTTTCTAGTGCTCTGAAGTCATTCACTATTTCCGCTCTGAGACTTATTCACACTGATTTACCATGACGTTGATCCCACTGTAGTGGTCTGGCGTTATGACAAGAACTTGTGATTATGGTTTGATTCAAATTTTGAGTTATTTCATGGTTGTGAGCACAGTATTCACGATATATGAAGTTTCTCCTTCATGATAGCTCAGTGTTTGATGAAAGGTGGCATAATGGAAGCTGGATTTTGATGGTTTAAGACTGATGGCATCAGACTGTGCTACAGCAAGACAAACATGGTGGCACAGCTTGAATTCCAGATGAAATAATATACCAGTATGTCAAACCTGAGAGTGATCCAGAACAATGGGTTTGCAATGTAACTTGTGCTATTTTTATTTAAATACACAGTGCTGTGTAGAAAAAGGTCAGATGTAGTATATGTTCTTTTTAGGATTACGCTTTCTTAGTAAAGTACAGATTTCTGTACTTTTGTTGGGTCCAATTTTGGGATTTGAACCCACACACTCAGAGTCAGACACCTAATCCGCGGAAGACAAAGTTTGATGCCTGACCCACTTTAACCTTTAATGCTCATCACAAATAAACTCAAGCTCTTGATATTTATCCAGGAGTGATTCAGCTGCTGAAAATGGTTTCTGTGATGTTTTTTCAAACAGACATAAACCTCAACCTGCATGGATAATGCAAATTACAGTTGGTGGGCAACAACCTATGTTTGTCTTGAGATGCAGTAACAGGATCTAGCTGTCGGGCTTGTTGACTTGGTTGATGAATGTTGTCAATTATTAAAGGCATAGAACAGTGGTCAAGATATCAATCACTAGAGTGACTAGTTCAGATTCCATTACTTACAGACCAGCATGACACACCTGAAATATTGTTAAGTATATCTATATAATAAATATCTAAGCAAACATTACAGGGTTTTGTGCAAATGTGCAACCAGTACACACAAATGTAGAAGATGGACACAGAAAAATATTTCACTGGGTCCATACAGACACACTATATTATTGATTGAACTCATAATACATCAGTGACTTTGCTCAGTTTTTGGTTGTACCTTTGAGAGCATCATGGCAGGCATCATTTCACCCATCAGTCCACATAGTCACCGATTTATTCCAGGCTCTAAAGGAATTATCACACCATACAACACTACACCGCTACTTCACAGGACTTTCATATCGCCTGCAAGGTAATAATAAGGGATCCAAGGACCCCCATGTTTGTGAATCAAGGTAAAACCCTGTAGTAGTTAATGCCAGTTTTAAATTTCGGTGTTTGTCCAAGACATAACATGTTAAACAACATTGTGAATCATCAGATTAAAAAATGCCTCGTTTACAAAGACACGATATACCAATACCTTGCCAGTTAATGGGCATGATTGTTGGATCTTGAGTGGATGAATGCTCTGTAGGTATTACACCATAATCCTGCATTTCAGTGTTGTCACAGATGAACATGACTTTCATAACACTGCTCAAGGTTTGGGATGTGTACTTGATTCTTTAAGAGTGCAAAATCAATAATCATATTATCATCAATCATGTTCAGTTAAGATGTGTTTGATGTATGCATATAGAATAACATGAGCATTGAGTGTAAGTAGGTAATGCAGGTGAAAAATGGATAGCAGCTGTCCAAAAACTTTTTTATAAGGTGTGACTTTATCCATGTAATATATGCATGATATGAGTTTTATGTTGTTTTTTTTTCACTGTAGTGCACATTGGTGTATAATACTCACCCTGATTTGGGCTATTCAGTATTTCGATAAAATAGTGTTTCACATTGTATGCGCATTCTAAACTGCATCATATTCCTTCAGAAAATTTAGACATGAACAAATCTCATATTTTGAAATTGTGATAAAAGTTAACTAGATACGAAGATTCACCATTTCAATTATACCCCCTGTCCTATACTGACATTTCATTTAGCCTCATTAATCTTGCTTCTGATTCAGAAAAGGTAATCAGGTGTGCACACATCTCTTCCCAACTGCAAAACTGCATAGTAAGATGTCATGATTGTTTGTGATATTAAAGGGGCAGTGGGATAGCCTAGTAGTTAAAGCGATCACTCGTCATGTCAAACACCCGGGTTGGATTGCCCACATGGATACAGCGTGTGAAGCCCACTTCTGGTGTCTCCTGCCATGATACTGCTGATATATAGATAAAATATGTGTAAAACTAAATTCATGCTCTCACTTGTGATGCTAAACCACAAGCCTTAACCTACAAGACTGTTTCTTTAGTCTAGGTGTTAGAGTGTCTGCTCAGTGAGGGGAAGGTCAGGGTTTGATCCCTGTTGTACAGGGTAATTCAGTTGGCATGCACACGCCACCTTTTAAGATCAGCATTGAACAACATGTTAACTCTACATCACCTCTCCATTAAATGGAGTTTGAAATGTAAAGAGACTGTGCCTTGTCAGAATTCAGTCAATCAAGCAATGAAAAAAGTTTCTTGTCCCTAGATTCATATACTACAGCAGAAAATCTCAAGCACCTTTGAACCTGCCAAATTTCCAACTTTGTCAAAGCATGTCATCATAAGGTTTTCTGTTCTGTTTATAAACATTGCATACCGCTAATGATGTATGTGTTGAGTTTGTATAGTATATATGTTCAAGGGAGATAACTGTAGGTGGCTCCAATACCTGAAAATCATTGCTATTGAAATATATGTCTTACATGACTAAATCATTATGTGGGAAAGTAATTTTACTTGACACATAATTTTGTTTACCTATTCAAAATAAAATATAAGTTAATGTTTATTTGTTATTCCTAACATTTATTCTGCACATTGTGATCCATGCCTAAAGTTATATCAGTGTATATTTTGTTGTCTGTTTCATATTGATTCTAAATGCTATTCCCTGACTTGGAATTAATAAATTTCACACTAATGGAATTGTATAGGTGAGCTACCAAATTTTATCAAGGGATTAGTAATTTTGAGATGGGATTGCTATGTTACATAAATGAAGGCATGATTTTGTTAGTATCAAGGTATCTCATGTGCTATATTTTATGTTTGATTATAGATAAGAAATTGGGGTATATAGAAATGTAAATATACCGTTTTTAAATAACCTTGAGGCAGGTATTCAGAATTAAGCAGAAAAGTCAAGAGGTCCAAATATTTAAAGCAAAGGTCCCTGAGTTCAAATTCTGTAGGGTCAAACCTGAGGTCCCTTTAATTTTGAACTGTCGTCAGTGTTTGTTTTTTGCTTGTCCCATGATGATCAATGTTAGAATTAGCCTTCATCAGCCCAGAGGCGACTAACAGGGTTGATGTGCGTCATTCATATCCCAATTACACTGACTGGTGCTCATGGTCCAGATTCAGTTATTTGCAGACTGCCATCATATAATGAATGCCTCCTTAAACAATAGACAAAAAAACCAATGGTACTGTATTTGGTATGAGTGTGTAGCAGGGCGTGGAGTCATCCCACAGATGACATCCTTACCTTGTCAGCTTGCTGACGGGGTTAACCTCTTTAGTCATGTGGACAAGGCATCCGACTTCGGATCAGAGGGTCCGTCGTTCGAATCCCAGCACAGGACTCGGAAATTTTGTGGCCGCTTTATTGGCGCCCAACGCTGAGCACGTTCATATCAAATTTGAACAAAATAAGCCTCAGTACCCAACTATGCGGCCCGGGACGTGCCTTCTGTTGACGGGGGAGTAATTGTAGCAGCTTGTGGAGTCTTCCCACAGATGTGGCCGCTACAAGTGTCATAGTTGTATTTTGGTCCATATGTTTGCAGTGTTTTGTTAACTTTTTTCGTTCTAATAAAACAACAGTTATTTTGTCAAATCCAGTTTTTAAGTGTAAACTTCCTTTTGTCTGGAACTATTATCATTAACTTGGAATGTCACAGATATGTTCTTAGGAACTTCGAGATTACCGTGCCATGTATCAATGGTTACTGACATGCCAGCTTGTCTGTTTCTAATAGTTCAAAGACAGTGAAATCTGACAGTACTACATGTCTCCCTGTAGGGTTCCAGGCTCCATTAGATCACCGGCAGGGGTGTAGCTACCATTACGGGAAAAGGCCTGTGCTTACACACAATTTTTGCGAGAGATTACCATGAAAGATGGGCAAGCCCTCAATACTGTATAATTCAAAAGCTTTGCAACCAACCAAAAATTAAGCTTGCAATGTGCCTGATCAGGATCCTGTGATGGCTGTATGAACCAACCAAATGGATCAGTTGGTCAGACTCAGTGACTTGGTAGATTGCATGATGTTTATTGTTGTTCATGTAACATCTATTAATTCCATTTGTATGTATGTAGTCTTAATAACATTTTGAATTCTTTTTATTGTTTTTACTCATAATAACTTACTTGATAAGCAACAAAGATTTTTAACTTGGGAGCCATTTCAGTTTCATGTCATGGTGAACATGAGCCAGTGTCAGTATGGGCTTTTGATTACCAGAGGCAAGAGTCAGCAGTTAAAAGATCAATGGGGTTTCTACCCTGCTAACTGCAGTACACTATGTGATCAACTCATATGCTTCACATGTCACCTCATTGCAAGAACAGTGACCCCATGACAGGCCATTAGACAGGAAGTACAGTATGTCATATTACGATGACAAGTGTTGGGAAAAACTAATTGTATTGACACATGTCATGATTACATGAATATGATTAGAATCTCAGACCAAATTAGATATTGTGTGTGATAATAATAGCATTCTGTACTGTGATATTATTGACAACTTCCACCAGTTGCCAGTGAGGGAAGAATTTTATTGATGACTGTCCATTGATTAGTGTTATGTCTTGTCCGTATGGGTTTTGTGCATCTGTACTGGTTGGGGAATTACCGTAGTGTGGCTTGAAATATTTCATCTAGGATGATACCCATATGACCTTTGATATAAGTTTGTTGGTTTGTTTTATCATTCCCAAATGAAACGTGATCTGCTGATTGAGCAAACTCCAGGAGAATCTGGTTGAAAATGTTTACAGCAACCCATACATATTGTACTGTGCAGCTAAAAGATTTGGGTGGTCAGGCTTCCTGATGTATCATTGCATCATTTCCCATTTGCTTACATTTATGTTCACTACGTCAACCACAGGATTGTTTGGTCCAGAAAATTGTATTTACAGACTGCCATTTTATACCTGTGATATTGTTGATAGGTGTGTTAAGAAGCTAATGAACAACCACTTTGGCAACTGAAGTCTTAATGGAAACCTGCATATTATTATGGTAATTATAAATATTGATCTATGCATTTATAAAAATGACCAGAAACCATCAGAGATTCTTTTCGTTTAATACATTCTTACACCGTTGTGGTCATTTGAAATACTGAATACAATGGCCTATTCCAAAACTGTTTCGATGGACTTTTGTTTTGTTTTCTCTAGTCTGTCTAGTCTGTGTGTGTGTATGTGTGTGAAGAAGCTGATGCTTCTGCACTAGCAGAAATCCTAGAAGACTTGGAATTTGGACTGATGGCTGAGGCTGCAGACTGTCTACACATGTCTGGATACTTCATCACATGCTTCAGTTACCTTTGTCTTTGTCACTAATGGTGCTAAAAGTGGTTTGCCCTGATGTAGCATTCAAGAAATCACATAGAACTATATTAGCACAGTCATGTTAGCACAACATATGATCTGTGCCCACACCTATTGAGACCACTGGCCCAAATGTAGCTCTAAATTTCATTTTTAGTATTTTTTTTTTTTTTTTTGCTTTCATAACTGTAACTGTTCTTACGAGACTGAACAGAATTTAATGGTCATGATGTTCAGATAAGTGGTAAAGTCACAGACTAGTCTAATGTGACATGCAAAGTGACTATTTTTTTGTATTCTGTATTTAGTACTTTCTACATTTCATAAATAGATTTCATCCATTTTGCAATGAAAAGAATAGTTATGTATCACATGGAAACCTTATCCTTGTGCTATGGCAGTTAGAAGGTTGTTGAAACACCATGCTCATTTTGCATGATCCTCCACATTTGACTTGCATGACAAGCATACATTTATGTGTATTGTGGTGGGCCAATAACATGAGAAATATTCATCAATAACTTGATGTTTCAAATTTCTAGAGATTATGTGATAATTATGCTATATGATATCTATCCCAGGAGCAGGTAAATTTGTCACTAGAACGTATACCTGAAGTAGTATACTCTTAAGGAGTAATGCAATTTGACTACTATATATCATAATTATGTGAATATATTACTATTCGACTTCATGGAGAGTATGATTTATTGATCATGAACTCTCATCATGCTACTCTGAGGCATGACTTCATTCTTGTTTCTATTCGCTTGAAAAACCTAGTACGTAAAAGTTGTGACCCTGGCACAGTGCAAATAACTGATATATCAGCCAAACAGTTTATTCTAAATAATTTCTAAGGTATTTTAGGTAGCCTCAAAAAGGTCTCTTTATGTCTCAGATAGAGGAATGAATGCTGTCTGTCTGTCTGTCTGTCTGTCTGTCTGTCTGTCTGTCTGCATGATGCTTTCTTTCTGTTTCACATTTTAAAAGCACTCAGTATTTCTTGATCAACAATGAACTGTTACATTATTCTATTTTGCTATGAACCTAAATTCCAGTCACATAACCATTTGTTTTCCTTCGCTTTCAAAGCAAGCAATCTACGTTTTATGATTTTCAAATTTTGTTAAAAGTATGAGGACTATTTTTAGGGATATACAACTTCTTTAAACTGTAAAGGCGATGTTTTGACATAGATTCTAACTTGCTGACAACATTAGAATGTATGTCAAACCATCACCTAGACAGAATAAGTAGTTGCATATCTTTAGAAAGTTCTCATCCTTCATCTACACAAATTCTAGAATGCCAATCAAAGAAGTCAAATTTTGCTTGTCAAATATGTCATTCCTCATTCCATCAAAACAGTTGGCATTTCCAAAAAAAATCACTACTCCCATTGTTTTCATGATGACACCATCCTACAAAAGGTGTCAAAAGGTACCAGTCAGCCATCATATTCTTTGGTTCAGAGTCATATACTTTTAGGAAAGTCACTAGTAGCTACTGTGACCAAAGGCTTGACATGAGTCATGTAGCCAGTATAAAATACAATTGATGGTGGATATGGATATTTCATGCTAACTGGACCATTCTTGGTTGCATGGTAGAGTGAAAAATGGCTGGTTTATTGAGTATGTATCAAGTTTATGAACATTTGAAAGGGTTAACATGGTTAAGAATGTTATCAAATCAAATTAATACAAAGTATCTGTCTATTGAAGTTTCTGATAATGCCTGACATGGAGGTCAAGCTGTTCTGTAACATATGCTGACGGTTTGTTAAAGGTACCTGGCCAATCCAGGAGGCCCACAATGGAGACATAATCCACCTTGTACATACACTGAAGATTTGCTATTGAATGATACCATGAAAAGGCCCTCTACACAAAACATGCTCAGGGTTTAAAATAAGATTCGGATCCTTATGGTTTTCTAGTTCAATGTTTTTATCTAGGTCTAACTGAAATCTAGTGCAGTGCTAAGGACCTCTTGATTTAATATTTTATAACTGCTGAGAAGTGTTAATGTTGATGGTGATGATTCTAGAAGGTTTCCAGCAACGCACTCAGTGATTTGATAATTGATAAGAAACACCATCAGAATGCAAAGATCTTACTTAAGTCTGCAAGTTATTTTACTATTAAGATATACTAGTAAGTGTTTCAGATCAGACGTCTTGATCACATGATCCACCTGGTTCTCTCTTTCAACCAGCATTATGTATCCCATAATTCAAACAGATTACATGTCTGGGTGAATGCCAGTTTGTGCATTAATATTATTTGTTTCACTTAGAACAAATTGGAGAAGCTCTGATAGATATGTCTCCATGAATCCTCACATGTATCAACCTAGGAATGAATAATTAGGCTCAGTAAATGTTTTGACTTTTGCAGTTTTCATGGAACTAAGTTGACTCATTACAATTATGAGAATCATTCATCAAAATATCTCCAAAGATATTTACAATTCTTCCTGAAATTTGTTTGCTTGGGACATTAGTCACCTGGTGATAAATGTTGAAAATACATGTCAAAATACCTGTGTGTTTCATGTGTGTCGGAGATATTTGTTTCAAACTTTACACCATTCATGCATGCAGCATAAGCACTATTATAGTGCTACACGATATCAGACCTCAGTAATACTCTTATTACAGCCTGATGTAATAGATTATGTACAAACAAGATCACAAACTTATCTTGTTCACTTGACTGAAACTTGCCACTTTTAACATGGTTATGGGTATATTTGATGAATAGCAAAAGAAACACAATTTTGGATTTTTCGTAAGGTTTTAAATAGAAGACATAAACATTAAGCTTACTTTTATGAAATTTCATTTTTTCTGCACTTGCAATGTGTTAGCTGTTCAGGATAGAAAGTGTCAAAGTTGTTTTGACAAATTTTGAGGGAATTGTCACATATGGACACATATAAAAACGTGCTGAGATCAGTTTATGACATCAGAGGCCTGTATCATAATATGCTGTGCACAGATATCTTCACTGTATTGGGTAATTTCCTTTATATGTATCCAAATTTATTGCATTTACTTTTTCAAGACATGGCAATTGTTAATGTTAATTTATCACTTGTATCCATAAAATGGAGTGTCGTAGAATGTGTTTGAAAACTTAGAATAAATGAAAGATCATGGTTTTATGTGGGGTTTTTTTTAAATGAAAAAGAGTGAATAATGTACAATAAGTACACTATGGTAGAAAAACATGATCACCTATAGCTTCTTATTTGTTTTTAATTGTATCTAAATTTTCAATTTATAATGTATTCAAACATGCTGTATGATTTGTTAACTTTTTTGTTTTTTCTATTATTTCGTACATTGATGTTAACCTATGTTAATTTAAGTGATTGATTTGGTATGTTAAAAGCTTGCAGTAATAATTACTAGTTATTTCAACTTCATTTTAACACAATAGCTTATCAAAAGTATAAAGACTAACTTTGCAAGCATGCAAATGCATTTAGGATATCGTTTGTGTTTCAAATCACCCTGTCAAGCTATTCGATGTGCCTATGTCTTATCGAATGCTTATGTTCAAAGGCTTTATCAGTCTTACTTTGGACCTTTGTGTAAATGCCATTTCGGTTTGATAGATTAATTGTTGGCGATAAGTATGTCGACAAGGCAATGCTATGCCATAAGTAAACATAACCAACAAGGTCACAAGCTAGAGTCTTTTACACACCAATTACACTAGCATGGTACAAGCTTAGTGAATACAGGGAAGAAAGACAATATTTATGTAGGGTGTGTTTATAAAATATTGGTGACAATAAAGTTGTGATGACTGAATAGGTATGGTTAAACATATCTAAAGAGTACCTTGTGAACATGTTCTTCCCTAGAAACATACAGTTAAGGACTAAAGCCTACCCCTGCTGTAAACCCTTCTCTCACACCATGCTTACGCTCGTATCTCACCGTCTTAGGTTGCTATTGGAGAGAAGCCTGTGTATAGTGTGATTAGTTGTCTGTATGCAAAAATGGCGTGGATCTGGCCCAAAACACCAACGTCTTCACCAAAAGACAAACGACGAACAACAAATGTGTTAGACATGTCTAAAGAAAATGACATTCCATTTAAGGTAGGAGTTGTTTAAGTACTAATTCACTGTAATTGGAGACTGGTAGTAAATCCAGACCAAAGGGTGTTGTTTAGGGTAGAAATCAATGAGGCATACCGAACTGGAATGACGATTCAGTCATGTACTGAGACTTATTTGTAAATGAAAACAGGTGTCTGTGTCAATAAGGGACTTCGAAGACCCTGTATGCTGTGTAATTAATGGGTTCAATGGCAGGATATTGAACTCATTGATTTGACGTCTTCTATTGTTCGTTTGTGACCTTTGTTTGTTCAGTGTACACACAGTATGGTACAAAGTGAACAATATTTTGATAACCTGTAACTTAAATATTATTTACTATAACCATTCATGAGGATGTCAGTACCTTGTGGCTTTGTATTTTTCTCTTTGTTTTTTTTTGTTTTTTTTTCACAGGGTGTACATTTTAAGACAGACAAAGCAATTATTTGATTATGATGTAATTTTATGAACTTATGAAAAATATGACTTGAAGGATATTCACGCTTTTTATCCCGCTAAAAATATCATGTTCATAGAAACAGATAATTAGTGAAATCATAAGGAGTCTCAATGGGATTGGAAGCTCCAAACGTGAGAAAATTATAAATATATAATTTGTTTAACCTAGGGCTTTCGCATTACAGACAAGGCTGTGTGGTAGAGAAATTAACAAGGTTCAATGACTGGGAGATAAGTTAAATGAGGACATGTTTGAAGTATTGAAGTAATACAACAAGAAAGTTGCATGTTGTCTATGATTCCAGGTTTACATAATGTAATGAATGCATGCAGGACCAGTACTTAAAGCCATGCAGTATATTATTTTGGGATTTATGTATTCAGCAACCTGAGCTAAATGTGACAGACATGGAACAGACCAGAAATAGTTCAAGTGTATTTGCCAGACCATTTTTCAAGTTTTCACTTTCTTTTTGTTCACCAATGAATGCAGAATATTGCTGAAAAAGCATTGGGAAATGAGTGAGATCTGAGGCTAAATGACTAAATGTATCAAGAAATTACACATTTAAAGGAAATGTTTTCATATGCCAATTTACCTGTCAGTGTAAGAACAAGATGCCTGTTCCACTCAACCATCTTACTGTGGCCCTAAGCCTGTGTTAAAGTATGGAAGCTAAGGTCACCTTAATGCTAAAATGGCTTTGTGGATTGGTGCACAGGTGAGTAAAGTTGGTGCTGACTGATAGACTTCAAGAGGATTTAAATATGAAAGGATAGCCGTGTCAGTCTCAGGATTGATTCAGATTTCATGACTGAAATTATTTAAATGTAATGTGCAAGAAAGCCTTTTTAAGTCAGAAGGATCATGGAAAGGTTTTCAGGTATGTGTGTTCTCATTTTTTGCCCACCAACAATCGACTTCCATTAAAAGCATTGAAATAACAATGAACAATGTTCCATTGATACTGATAATAGATTCCACCAAGATATACATTCACTGTCTTTGCAAGGGCTATCAACATTAGTGGCTTTGTACACAATACTCATCCCAACATAACAGAGCTAGTAAGTATGTGTACGAGGACAATGAAGAACCCTGAGGACTCTTAGTACGTTCAGGTTGGGGCCAACAGCGACAAGAAGATATGAATTATGCATTTATAGGTTTGACTGTGGGACAGGGTTGAGGAGGGGACTGTTTGTGATCTGTAATGACTTTCACATGTAGGACATTCTGATAAAATGTCCTCGAGTCTTCTCACATTCTACCAGCAGTGTGTTCAGGTTTCTACCATCATGTTCCCTACCAAAAGTTAAGGATATGTTTTTCATCTGATCACAAAATAACACATGAACCAGTCAAGGTTTTATAGATTTTTCTTTGATTGAAAAAAAATATTATTTGCCCAACATAGTCCTACTTCTTTGAATTTATTTAGTAATCATTAAATCAGTGTCCGTTTACCAAAGGAATAATGACACTTGGATCACCTTTTAGCATATTGTTGTAGATGCCCCCTACAAAGTTGTGAAATTCACAGCATGTGGTAACCCTTTGAGGCTTTTGATAAAATAACTGAAAAAATGAACTTGTAAAATCTTAATGATTTTCAGTTGAGTTCAGAATGTTCAGAATCGTTGAGTGTTTTGTAATACCTTTGCTGCCCAGCCATGGGAAGATTATCTTCCTTATGACAAATATAGCTGTTTGTACAGGTCTATTTAGACGTTTAGTTTGGTTCTTTTTTCATGAATGGTTCAGTTATTTACTTTATCCTAACTTAATGTTATCCCTCGTCTGCAGTAAATTTAGGGCTGAGGTGAATACAAGACATATCACAGATATAGGGTAATTAATACAACTATTTTTTTACCAAATATCAAAACAGTTGATGTTTTCATACATTATATTTAGTCAAATAACAACTGAATATATTATTTGACATGTCTTAATGTGTAAATATTGTCAAGACAGCGGTCAGTGACCACAATAACAAACTCAGTTCATGAAGGAATAAGGTTTGATTCTCTAAATATTTGAGTTAATTGTGAAAACTCATGGTAAAATAATAATTTTTACATATTCAACAGCCATTACAAATAGTGCTGGTTGTGCTCATATGCTGATCAATAATTGGAGCTATGTAATTGAGCAATAATCAGCTGTAAATGTAAACCCCACAACAAAACGTGGGCAATAATGGAACATAGTCACAACACTGTGCAAATGAAACAGGCACTGATTAACACCATGATCAAGACAGTCTGTGTTCCTTGTTGAGACACGCATGCGAGTATAGTATGTACACTACAGTTTTACAAGTCAGGAAACTGCATCTTTTGTTGATGTCTTGCTTTATCAAACATAACAGTAAGAAACATACTTTCTGAAATTTAATTTGATGTTTAATTATTAATAAAATTAGATCGATGAGTTTCCCAAGCTCATCAATAATTGCTGAGATTGATGGGATAACCATTTATTCAATCAATAACAACAACAGTACTATTTACTAGTACATATATGCACAGTCTGTCCTTAAAGCTGCAATAAAAGCACAAATTGCTAGCTTAGCCAGCTCTTTTTTTGCATGCAGGAAGTTAAACACATTAAATCTCTGTATTCAATGTTTTCTTTGACCAAAACTGACCAAAACCTGATTCTGATTTGATTTGGCAGAACTTCCTATGTTGCTTTCTAAAACCTTGATTTTCAATCCAGAGTTTGCCCTTCTATTGTTTCTGTGTTTGTAAGCATCTTGAGACCATGGTGCCTGTAGGTTTCAAGGAAGTGACAAGGATCTAACACAAACATAATTTCTGGATTTCCTTTCACACCAGCACATTGATGTCATAACTGAAATACTGTCCACCCAGTACTTGATGTAGTTGTCGTAGAACTTTTTGTTTTAATAGCAATCATTTAAAGGTGTAATTCCATTCCCTTTCATTGGAAAATTTAGTATAAGTAAAATGAACACAGGGCTTTTTAAACCTAAACTATTCTTGAAACTGTAAATAAGGAAAGGTACAACTTTACAGACAACAAAGTAACCAAATTACATTAGCAACAGTTGTCATCCATAAACTTGTATGTTTACTTTTAAGTCCTTCTCTTACAAGAACCAATACTGAATATAGTAACCAAATGGTAACTGTAATAAATATTTAATGACAGTGAGAGTGGCTTATCCATTTTGCATGGACATTGTTTGAGTCTATCCAGTAGTTACTAGTTCAACCAATTGTTTTCAGTTGTCAGGTTAACAATATCAGCTGTCCTGCTTCTCTCAGCAACTGTGCCCAGGGTACAATTATCAAATGTTCCAAATCAACAGCATGGCTACCGAGGACAGGTTTCCAGAGGGCTGTCCCTTGTCTGCAGGGTTTCTCATAGGTCTTCTGTTATCAAAAGTTAACTCTTGACTGTCTCGGCCTTATCTAACCTGATGATGGTATTTGCTTTAAGCGTGTTTGGGATTTAACTTGTTTTTATGGCATTATGTTTGTGTCAAAATACATTTTTTTTATTTGTAGTGATAAATAGTTTGAAGTTGTTCAAAGTTTAACGCAAAATAACAAATTAGCCATGATAAATAAGTCCCACTGACTCTATCTCTTTTCAGCGGATATTGATACAAATATGTCTTTGACAACCTGAAAAATATAGATGAACAAAGCAAAATGATAATGAAATAGTATATATGAATAAGTAAAAATAAGTCACCATTCTCAATTTATTTTAAAACCTTTTACACCCTTATTGAGAGCAGGCATTTACACATTTAAAGATGCTTTATTATTATTGAATATTACAATTTTGGTTGAGACCAGAATAAAAAACTGCCTGTGTCTAAGTAATTGTGAGGAATGTTTTTGTAGCAATAAAATTGAATACAATTAGGTATTGCAACAATGACAATGTTAAGAAATTGGTTGTTCAATTACTGTCACTGTATTTTTTTGCCCAGGTTTAGATATCATGATCCTTGTTAAACAAATTAATTTAAGACTACATGAAATATATCTTAAATGTTTCATCAGAGGCGTGATTAAAAAAATCATCATAAATCTTTAAGAAAAAATGTCTCCGACCACAACAGGTTTTGTTGTTAGTAGAGGATTGCCTTGGGTGTATTTCATGACTTGAGTGTATGCTCTTGGCTGTAGCTTGTGGTGGCTGGCAGTTACCAGGTTTTCAGCAAGAAAACATCATTGGTCTTTATGTGGGAAATGATTTGTGCACAAGCAAAAAATAGGAGTCAGTAAATCTTGATAAGGTACTCAAAGAGAGGACTGTGCTGCTCAGTTGTACTCTTCTTATTGACAATACACTGATTGCAGCTGCAAAGAAATCATGACATTTTTGTAGAGTATGTTGAGTTATACTGAAGGTTTATGACATTGATCACTGTTCATGTGTGAAAATTACAATGTGATCTTAAAGAATTCATTTTCAATACTCTCAGATTTGATAATTCATGGGTTGATTCTCCTGATGTGTTGGTAGCAAGTTTCATGCAGAAATCAACAGCTAGGTATTTTCCCGAGTTTCTATGAATGAAACTCTAGTTATATTTCAGGCTTTGGCATCGGCATTAAATGTGTGTGAATGTTTGCAGAATTTCTGTAGGACTGGCAGTAACAGAACACCAATATTGTCCAAGAAACTGGGATTGGGAGAGAGAACTTTGACAATGGGCCATTTTCAGAATTAGCCATTTTCTTTTTTTAGAAAGGGTCACTGCCCATGTATCAATTGTAAGCTTCAAAATCTTAATGGACCATTTTTTTATTCTAAAGTGCAAAATGGCCCATGACTCCTGCATTTCATAATTCCTGAAGTAGGGATCTAATCTAATGTCATTCCAAAATTTCCATTTGCATTTATCAACTAGAAATAATATAGAGAATAGTAACACTTTCTCAGTGTTTGTGTTAATGCAGAAACATGCATTTTTCATGCAAAAAAAAATAATAAAACTACACACACACAAAATTTTGCGCACATGTTTTGGACGCATAGATTCTGATCTTTGTTAGGGCTATAAATAAAGATTTAGAGTATCCACAAGTCTGGTATGAAAAGAGGTCCAATAATCAACTTAGACTTCATGTTGAGCAACATTCTTCCAGTTGCCACCTTCTGTGTCTAGATCAAGCATACCTGTTCAGCAAACATGTCTAACAGTATCATTTAACATTGTTGTTTTTCGATCATGTTCATAGTGAAACTTTTGACGAAATTGATGGTAGACATGTGGAGGACATTTCCACACTGATGCATGACTGAACAAGTGTCTGATGCAGGTCCTGACCATAGGTATACGTGAAGGTCCCAGGGTAGAATAGGCCTTCATCAACCCATGCTTGCCATAAAAGGCAACTATGCTTGTTGTAAGAGGTGACTAACGGGATCGGGTGGTCAGGCTCACCGACTTAGCTGACACATGTCATCGGTTCCCAATTGCTCATATCGATGCTCATGTTGTTAATCACTGGATTTTCTGGTCCAGACTCGATTATTTACAGACTGCCATCTTACAACTTATGTGTTTTTTTTTTCCAGATAGTTTACTTACCTTTACATGTGTTTCTGATGATACTAAAGTTGAATCAGGATGTGTTCATTCAAGTCCCTGGTATCATAGAGTCTTTGAAAGACATTTAGATGTTGGGAGAACATGAAGATGTTACGTTTTTTTATGAATAAGAAATTTTTGTATTCTTTGTCATGCCTCTTCAGAGCTATTTCTTGCTTGGTGACAGTTTTGAACCATTAATGGTGAGTGAGTGAGTTTAGTTTTACGCAGCACTCAGCAGTATTCCAGCTATATAGTGGCAGTCTGTAAATAATCGAGTCTGGACCAGACAATCCACTGATCAGCAGCATGACCATCGATCTGCGCAATTGGGAACCGACGACATGTGTCAACCAAGTCAGCAAGCCTGACCACACGACCTTATGACAAGTATAGTCGCCTTTTAAGGCAAACATGGGTTGCTGAAGGCCTATTCTATCCCGGACCTGCACGGGCTGAACCATTAGTGGTGTAACATTATGGCAGTGCAGTGTTGTATTGCAATATGAGGCTCAATTTACAACTGTATAGCGTAATGTATGATTTATTACATGAAAAGCTATATTTATGTCAAACATGTAAATAATAACACACTGTTCATGAGTAATTTTATGTAGATTCCCCAGAATCTCCTGATTGGGTAAAAACTGCAGAATCTGCAAGGTATAAATTGCAGAATATACACATAACACCCATGCCAATGTGCTTCTCTTCTACAAAATCCCATCTCAGCTCTCAGAAAGTTGTAAACGGATCTGTGATTCTGATTCACCTTCAAAATGGGAGAAGATATGAATGTATGGTAGTTGTGTACCCTATTGTACCAATATTATTGTAATACATATTGTTTTATACTGTTGCACTGTATCATTACATCTTTAGTATCTTTGACAACTATTTTGCTGATTGAACTGAACTAAGAAAGTATTTCATGTATCTAATTTCAGAGCGAGCAACAGCAGTTTGACTTGCATCATGTCAATACTTCTACAAGGTATGCTCCTTTTGGTACCGAAAACACACCCATGTTCCGCTCCAAAATAGTTGGTGGGAAACTAGTACCAGTTGTTGAGCGGCAAGTCAATCCGTAAGTAATCATGTTAAGTGTTGTAACTGTGTGTGTGGGCCTGTGTTAAACTTGTGTTTCTGGTAACTAAACACTAACTGAGGTTGGAGGGGTGGTATTTATATTATTCTTTAAATTGTTTTGATGTTGGATACACTGTCTCCAGCATTTATTGGCAGAAACGTCCAGTCTTTTTCCAGATGTATATATTAGTTTCTTGGCAGTTCCTTTTGTGTTAGATGTGGTTTAGAGCAGAGATGCCAACCTCTACACTTTTATCGTAGTCACAACAAATTTTCATCAAGGTATGCCAATACGATTGCACCAGAGATTTTAAGAAATTTGAAGAAATTTCATTAAAATTTGGATATATAGAGGCGAAACCATATGTTTTACTCATAATTAGTGTCATATTATCCATCCAGCCTCAATACCTCTGGGATATACGTTCCAATGAATCTCCACTTTAAATTTATCCTGGATGCATCTATGGCTCAGCCCGACGAATGTATTACATCCCTTGGCTGACATTTTAGCCAATCAGGTGTCTATGATGAGAAGTTGTTTAACCAATTAAACCTGGCAACACAAACTGTGCAGAGGTTCCATGAAAGAGGTAGAAGGAGTTCTTGCATATATTTTGTAGTTTCGAACCTGTCTATTTGTCTGTATGATTCCCCCCAAATCTGAGTTGCACTGAGAACAAACCTTCGCAGCTGCGACCTTTATCTTTGTTGACAATGGTAAGCTCAGTTGAAACGGCGACTTAGCTGATTGGCTACTGTGAAAAATCAGAGCCATGGTCACACTGCCAATTTTGGTCTTTAAAACTACTATTTGCAATGCTTTGGGGTTAGCATCTCTGTCAGAGTAATACAACTGGTCAGTCAGGTTACGTACAGCACAAGTATTATATTTATATTAACAAACACCTGTAAAGAGACTACTTTTGAAAAAGATAGAGACAGAGTATTAATTTTCCTGATAATAATTATTTATAAGTGTTATTAGGTTATTTATGATACAAGTCTTTTATGATACAAGTTATTCTGTGTTGTAACAGTGGTGATGTATTGTATCTGTATTGTTTTGTAGGTGTTTTATTGATTACTAAAGTTTTTAATAACTTTGAGTGTTTTCCATTTTGGCAAGACCAGTCTGTTTCCTTGATCTATTGTAGAAACTGTTGCATGTAAGACATAAGAATTAACTACCTTTTTAGCATTTTGTATTTTGTTGAAATGTTTCATCAGAAATCAACCTTAGAACAACCCTGATGATAATTTAATTGGTTTTGCTTCAGTTCCACATTATGTTTTTGTAAGCGTGTTCACAGAAATTGATTCTCGTAACAATTGAAAGTATTACATGCTTAAAGAGGTATACCCCAGGAGGTATTTCCAATGCCTAGTCCCATGTGTTAACATGTATTGTCTCACACAGGCAGTGACTTTAATCTGTTTCTTACTTTATCAAAGCAATGTTTCTACCATAAAGTGTTTTTCTAAAATATATTAGGTAATATCAACAAGCAGTATATCAGAGAATATACAATGTGTGTAAGAAACAAATATGGTCTGTCCAACATGAAGTTGTGTTTACAATATTGCAGAGGCCAAATGGCTTGTGACTTATGAC
Source organism: Haliotis asinina (assembly GCF_037392515.1). NCBI lineage: Eukaryota > Metazoa > Mollusca > Gastropoda > Lepetellida > Haliotidae > Haliotis > Haliotis asinina. The sequence continues at coordinate 28,533,856 of NC_090286.1, read as the reverse complement.
AAAGCCTTGTACATATGAGATTCTATTATGTTTGTGTACTGAAATCTGTTTTTCAGTGTGGTAGATCAAGCGTTGGGTGCAGACCAGCATATCAAGTAATATGATATGATAACATATATATTACGTGTTGGTCAGGTGTTTTTAGAGGCATTTTGTACATACATGGACACAGCTGATCTTAGAGCTAGATAGATGTTTGTGTGAGGTTACAAGGGTGTTTAGTTCAAAACTGTAATATATATTTTCATATATGTATATGCTTACTGTGTTCAAGACCAAGGTTCTCTTTGGGTCATGATATAGACTATACTATCTAATCTGAGAACCCCTTAAATCTATAATTCTTAACATTTGGGTTATAACAAGAAGCCATGTGTGCTTGATTGTGAACATAGTTATGATACATTTCCACATATCGGTTCTCCTTTATGAACTTCAAACTGCCACAAAGTCATATGTCAATATCAGGTTCAAACTGTTTGAAATGAAGTAACATTCAAAGTAAAGACTGCTTCTGAGAGTAAATCACTATGATGTCATAATTTCAAGCATTCCACATTTTCGTCATTGATCTGGACAAAGATCCCATGACATTTAGGATTACTTTGAATACTGAAATTTACAATCTGACAGTAGTAATGAAGAGGGGATAGAGATGTAATTTGTGATATCATTTCCACTCACTAATTATCCAATTGTTTTTTTATATTTCCTGCTTTGGGAGTTGAGTCTGGTGATTTTGGGTACCCACTAAATTTTGCTTTTTTCAATGTATTTCTGTTTCAATGGATGTTTGTGTTATTGCTTTGGAATTGTTTTACAAGAAATAGATTTGGTTAGATCTTGTTATTGTCATGTAGTGTAGTTTTGGCAGCAGATGATTAAGTTCATTCTTGGAACTTTGTTTTTTCTGTGAAAGGCCAAACTAGTGTTAGATCCAATTTAGAATTTGCTTTGATATGCTGTTTTCGTTCCTTTAGTTGCTTCACTGTGTCTCCTCCCCACACCACCCACCATCCACCCCTATCTATTGTGATGGCGAAAACTTTGTTAAACTTTTTCATGCATCCCAGTATTATCCCATTCTCTCATAATTCTATAGTGAAAAGCTAGGGTGCTTTTACTTTTGTTCATATCACATCATATCTATCTGTCTGTCTGTCTGTCTGTCTGTCTGTCTGTCTGTCTGTCTGTCTGTCTGACTGTCTGACTGCCTGTCTGTCTGTCTGTCTATCTGTCTGTCTGCATCTCTTCTTCTCAGCTACCCTCCACTCATCCCAATTATTTGTTGTGAGAGTGATGGATTACAGTCTGAACCAAATATATTTGTACTTCGCTTACATATTTGTAGGGTTATCACAAGCCATCCATATTCTCATCTTATATAGACTTACCACATCCGGGATAGAGGTGGTAACAACAGTATGTATGGTTGTCTATATATTGCATTCCGTAGTAATGAGTCAAGTAACTGTTCTTTGTTGTTAAACTATTTATATGTTTTCATATATGTGTGCTTGATCACAGCCCTGCCCCTCCCCTTTGCCAAATAACAACTGTATGTTTTTATGTTTTCACATAGTGTATTCAATTCATGAAATATGAGCACTGGAAGCTCAGCATTTCTGACGTAAAGTCAAAGGCAGAACTTTTCTTTTCAGTTGTTTATTTTCTGTGAATAATGTAAACAAACCCGAAACTGCTATGGCAACTAGTTGTAGTTTCACTTATCTCCCTATCCACGCTTCATAAAATAGATTTGTTACGAAAAGAATCCTGAAATTGTTGTTTTCCCAGAACACACTTAATGTCCACTTCATCTGGCAAGCATGTTCAATAATACCAGTGTCAAGCGCATGTAATGACAGTCTTGATGGATCAGCTGATGCTATTAAGATTGTTTCTTTGTAAGTCCCCAATGCTATAAAGCCTCAAAATCCATGCAAATGTGTTCCTCTCGTCTGTGTTACTGCTTGATTTCCGTCAATCAATATGTAGAGGCGTGAGACGGTACATAAGTACTCAATAATGACACAGGTTTGATTGACAGGTGTGGGTTACATTTGTCGTTGATTGCTGTTGTCAGTGACAGGGTTGGTAATCATGTTAATTACGAGCTGTTGGTTATCCACTGAATATAGATTATTAGCTATTCAGCATGAATGTTGATATTCCTTCACCTAGTAAAGCTGTAGAAACACATTAGCATCATCCTGGAAAAAATGCTTGATGTTGGAGTAAGACTGAAATGAGAATTGCTCATTGGGGTTGCTGCTTCAAATATTCATAAAAAAAAGTCTTTACATTTGATTTTTAGGCTGATTAGAAAATGTTGGTTTTTTTGTTTTGGTGATTATTTGAAATAGATTTTAAGTTGTTGATATACCTGCAATATTAGATAATTTAACATAACAGATTTTCCCCAGTAGTTACTTGGCTCCTATTCTTGTATAGGGCAGCTAAATGGTATGGATGGTAAGGTAGGTGACTAAAAGGGGGAATGGTTTAACAGGTTACTAAATGGATTTGATGGTCAGGTAGGTACCTAAATGGACTGGGTCATAAGGCAGGTGCCTAAATGGATTTGATGGTCAGTCTGGTGACTATATGGATTGGATGATAAGGCTGATAACCAAGAAGGTGAATGGTTTAACAGGTAACTAAATGGATTTGATGGTCAGTCAGGTACCTAAGTGGATTGGGTGGTAAGGCAGGTGACCAGGAAGGGGAATGGTTTAACAGGTAACTAATGGATTTGATGGTCAGGCAGGTACCAAAATAGACTGGGTGGTAAGGCAGATGCCGAAACCGATTAGGTGGTCAAGCAGGTGACTGAACGGGATTGAATGGTGAAATAGGTAGCTAAATGGATTGGTTTGTGAAACAGGTAACTATATGGATTTAATGGTGAAACAGGTACCTATATGGATGGGATGGTGAAACAGGCAGCTAAATCGACTGGATGGTAACAGGTAACTAAATGGATTGGATGGTGAAACAGGTAACTAGATTAATTGGATGGTGAAACAGGTAACTACCGGTAAATGGATTGGATGGTCAAACAAGTAACTACATGGATTGAATGGTGAAACAGGTATCTAAATGGATTGCATGTTATACCAGGTGCTTGGCAAGTTGGTCAAATTAAGTCATCTTGGTGATTGCTTGTCATTGTACACAACCATAAGGGAAGCTGCTCTTGATATCAACAACTGGTCTGATCCAGGTTTGTTTATTCACCAGTTGTTGTCATGTAGCTTGAATATTGATGCATGCATCATTAGACATCAAACTATTTTGCCTAAAGATTGTATATTATTTGTTATGCTCAAGAACTAATACATAAAGCTTCCAGGAAAGGCCACAAGGTGTTTTACCAAGACCAACAGCTTGGTTGTTTTTGTTAGACTGAAATTCATGAATTTAAATCATCTGTTATGTCAGGCTGACATTCATTGCCATATTACTTTAATCGATGTTGTTCTTGTTAAATTATTTGTGTGTCATCATCATACAGGTGGAATATTGCGTACCGTTGCAAACAAAGAAATATTAAAAAAGACATTATGTTAAACAAAATGAAATGTTCATGGTTGTAAAGTTGAAAAGGCTGCAGGGGAAATTCATCATTCATCAAATTTGTCAAGGATAGATTATAATTCATTTGTTGAAAATATTATTCTAAACAAATCTGTAATAAGTATTTCCTTTAGCAGAAGAAGAATGGCATTTAACGTATAACAATGGTTTAATTACACCCATTCACTTTCACTGTGTCAAAAAAGTCTATAGTCCTCGCAAATCTATTGCCTTAGAGAGGTATCATACCCTCATCAGGGTTGTCAACACTGATCTTTGACTTGGTGCCAAGCCATCTGATAAATGCTACCACATACCACCATATCTAGGCAGTGCCATAGGAAAACGGAAAGGTCAAATATTGACTTCTCATTGATTGAGATACAATCGGTATGACCTATAAAAATTTTGATAACATTATTTCACTTGTATTGAGAACTCTTTAATTGACTTGGCTTGTAAGACCTATTTGCTGCGGAATTGAACTACGATGTCTTTGATGAGCTCTAATACGCACATTGCTTGTCATTGAAGGAGAGGAAGGTGAAATATTGTTCAATCTGGGACAAAAGTGTGATAGTTTGTAAATTAGTTCATGAGAAACTGATAAGTGATAGATTACAAACTATTGGCCATTTGTTTGGCGGACAAAGGAATAAACAAAAGCTGTCTTTCCTGGGCTTGTTTGGCCATGTCTGATAAGTAGATAGATATAAATGACTGCAGTTTGGCAAACATTTTTGCAATATTCATCCGGTAATAAATCAGGTAGAAAGAAAAGATTGTGCATTTACATATCAGGTGCTGTTCAAACTCAGTAACATCCTTGTAACTACTAATGCATGAAAAAATTAACTTTTTGTCCTTTTTTTGACTGGAATATGTATATAATAAGCTCTTTGAAGATGAAGATGTAACATATTCATTGTATCATAAGACTTCTTGTCTTTCATTATCAAGTGAATACTTTATCACAAACACAAAGTCTCTGTCCATTCCTTGTCTTCATGTTTCTCCAACTTCTATCCTGTCTCAGAGGCCAAAATATAAAATCCTGAGCACCAGATAAGATTTAGCTCATGTGGATACTGTTCCTACTGTAGTTTTTGTGAGTGGATATTATGAATGTTGAGTGGGTATTTCATTTTCCATTACCCGTTGCTTTCAAGTATTTTGATTTTTTTTCTCAGCTATATATGATGCCATTAAGTAAGTTTACTAAGCAGGCATGTACTGCCCTATGTCGTACCAAATCAAAAATAACTTAAATATAATGGAAATGATTTCATAAAAAATCACTCATCCTGTACTGACAGTACAAACTAGTCCTAAACTAACAGTACTGTGTGATAGCAATCAATGGCTTTTTCAATACACAAGAGATTGTTATAAATTTCTTCCGTACTCACATGTTTTCAACTTTGCATATCTAGCATTTTGATTGTGTAACTAGTACAGAACAATTAATTTTCAATGCATAATTAGGAATTTTCTTTGGGTATTTTACCCAGATACACAGTTTGTCTGAAATCCTGTTTTAAAATACTGCCTACAGAACCCCAGGTTATTGATTTTCAGGAGTGTGTAAATAAGAACTCACTTCAACAACAACAGCAGCAGCTTAAAACCCAATGAGCACCCTGTGTAAATCTGAATCCATGAACTCAACATGATATTAAAATTAATTCTTATAAATAAAAAAGTCCTCAAATATAAACTTTCAAGCTGTCATTAACATTAGAAAATACGTTGATAGGAGAGTAGAGCAATCAATCATCACTTCAAAACCATGCCCATTCCTTTGTCAGGCAAAAAAACAGTGGCCCAGTTGTGGGTGGATGTTTTTAATCTTTTTGAAGCACTTGAAAGTAATTGCTTTGTTAGCCAGTAAAATGTTATTGAATAACTTGCAGTTAATTTATACGTTTCAAATGAAGATAACAACAGTCTGAGTATTTAATATTACTGTAGTCAATCTGTGTGTTTGGTGGTCCGTTTGAGTAATTTATTACATAATGATATAAGCTAAGAAAGGCTTTTGAAAAGATTGTAAATCTAATGGACATTTCTCTTGTAGTTTCAGTATTTTCTTCAAAGAACCCTTTAAATAGATCAAGGGAGACTCCTGCCATAACCAGACTAGCATGCAAGGACACAGTATTTTCTACTTTATGGTTTGGTCACAGCAATGCATAATCTCATTTTGTCATATATCATATATCATACTTGATCAGAGATTGGAGATTTCTATACAGAACACTTGAAGCCCACACCTTACTCTGGCGTGTTGGAGCTGGGGTAAACAGAAGATTAAGATATACCACTTGATATTAAGTAATCTTAGCTTTAGAATTGCAATAGGATCTATATCTCTGGCTCTAGGAAAGATGAGCAGTCTCTGTTTGGTTCAAGGAAAGATGAGCAATCAAATTGGACTTCTGCAGTGGGTTGATGTATTCTGTTGCTTTCATCTGCAGATGATAATGACGATCATCTGGTGACAGAAAGTGTTGAATATACAGGATTAGGATCTATTTTGACTTGGCAGTGTGGAATATAGGATGCAGATATAATTATTGCATGTGGTATGGGGAATCAAGTTTTAAAAATTAGTAACGATATAGCAAACAATTCCTTTACATACTATATTACTATTTCCCAACACCAGTATTGTAAGGGGTATTAAAATGGGATCTGTCCATCTGTCCTCCCATTTGGTTCATCTACCTGTCCATCTGTTATGTTTCTTTCTGGAGTATTACTTGGAAACCTTTTAATATTCTATTAGAAAACTTTCATATTATCAAATACAATCTGACCAGGGCCCCGTTCCTCAATGGGATCATAGTACTACAACAGCCGTAAATCAATGTTAAAAGTATGCGAGTTACGATCAACTTAGCACTACGATCATGTGGAGGAATGGGGCCCTGGTGCCTAGAATGTCTTTATATACCTTAAAAAAAATCATGCTTACTCTATAATGTAATTGAGGCTATTGTGTCACTTAGTTGACTGCCTGGTTCAGATTTGCAGGCTACAGTTCATTTAGCTAGAACATTGCTTTATCATGCCTCAAATATGAATAGATGATTCATGTCTTAGTGGTGCATAGCCTTATAGTCAATGAACAGATGAAAATAAGGACAATAACCAATTATGGATTAAGACAGTACCTGTCACTGTACTGGACCAATAATGAAAGGTACACTTTCTTTCAAATAACTAGTGAATAAATAAGAAATTAATCCAACTCAAGTCAAAAATAATTTGGGAAGTCTAGAATGCATCAGCTCTGAAAATATAGGATGGCTTTGCATCTGGATTTGGTTTTGTGTTGTTGGATGTGTCTCTTTTCAATAACACAACTATTTTGAGGACGCATATTAGTCTGGTTGAATGGTTTGGGGGACCCCTACACCAGGAAAACTCACTGCATCTAACCCTACTTCCTGCAACTATTAACCTAGTGTAGTTGAGGTGAAGTTAGCTATCATAGCAACAGACCATACAAGTAGGACCTGCAGGAGACCTCCTGTATTGTAGTGCTGACTTGTTTATCACAACGGGAGCTGCTTGCTACCATATATCATACTTAGGGGATGTTTACTTTCCAGTCTTAGAATCTTGAATCCTGTGATCTTGAATCTTGATGAGCTTTTGGGGAGGACAGAAAGGACCTGTTTTACAGGTCAGTCCTCATGATAATAGCTGTTAAGTATATCCCTGTTTTGTGTTGTAGGATATAGGTGTAGGTGCTTTTGGTATTTTTGCTGAACATGGCCTGATTTATCAGTGTTTTTGATGCATACCAAATTTAATGAAATGATAAGCTACATTACTCACCTACATCCACACCTACCCATGTGAGTATTTAGACAAAACCAAATAAAACATTTTTAAATGATTAGATGATGGGAAAATTTTAAAAAATAAATCATTTGTTTAAGTGAAAATGTGAACAAGTCTGTAATTCTTGTAAAATATTATGTAAAATCAAATTGACATCCATCACATGTTTAATTTTTATCAAAGATGTCTCGTTTTTCAAAAGACACCCAAACTGTTTATGAGAACATTTTTAATGTTTGTTCTGTCAAGAGCACAACTCAACAGGCTTCTAAGAGTTATCATTGTCCATAACAGTACTCCTTTAAGAGGTTGTAAGACCATTCACACTTATTACACTGACGTATCTTGACATGAAGCAAGAAACAAAGAAAAAAACCATTTATCAAAATGTAAGAGATCAACTTGATTTTGATTTTTTGTGAATATTACTGCCAAATACGTCAGACAACAGACTCAAGAAATACACTATCTGATTGGTAGTCTGTCTTGCAGTTCCTGAACCAAATTATTTTCCCTAATACCTAACCTTCTCTGCAAGGATAAAGCTCTAAATGTAGCAAGGTCCTGAATCCTTCACAGGGGTTCCTTTTCATTTTAAATGGATTTATTGGTTACTATCAACATATATTCAGGGACTAGGTGTTAGTCTATCTGATTGGCAGTACATGTTGTTTGAGAGCTAGCCAGTGACTATACTCAGGCTTGAATATTTCACTGAACTTATAAGGGGATGTCAATAAGTTTTGAGCCTTGAGCATTTTTCATACCCAGGTGTCACAGCCTATGGTACGACATTGAACCTTGGGGTGTAGCTGATGTGATATATGATATATAAGTTTTGGTATCCTACTCTCAGAAGTTATTGAACAGCTCACATTGACAGAAAGAGACCCCCCTCACAGCAGTGAAAATGAATAAAATTGAGCATAGAGCAGTAATTAAGTTTTGAGTTCTTGAAGGAAACTCGGCGAAGAACATTGAAGAAAGGCTTTCAGCAGTTTATGGGAAGTCTTCCCCTTCATCTGCTACCATCAAACGAGGGGTCAATGAATTTAAGCATGGTAGAGAGAGTCTTGAAGATGACCCCCGTCCAGGTCGCCCAACAACAAGCACTAGTCAGGAAAACATTGACAGAGAGCATAGACTTGTGCTGGAAAATCATCGAATCACACTCCACGAGACAACAGGCATTTCACACGGAACCATTGAGACAATTCTTCATGCACATCTCGTCATGTCTAAGGTGTGCGCAAGATGGATGCCAAGAATGCTTACAGATGAAATTAAGCAAACAAGGGTCACCATAAGCAACTCCATGCTAACCAAATACAACAAGAATCCAGAAGATTTTCACTTTAGGCTAGTAACCTGTGATGAAACCTGGATCCACCACTATGATCCTGAGAGCGAACAAGAATCTATGGAATGGAAACATGTCACTTCTCCCAGGACCAAAAAGTTCAAAGCCTCCAGATCAGTGCAGAAGGTAATGGCGACAGTCTTCTGGGATAGCAAAGGCGTCATCCACATAGATTACTTACCAAAAGGAAGAACAATGAATGGGGAATATTACGCTAACTTGTTGAGGCAAGTGCAACAGTCAATCAAGGAGAAGGGCTGGGGCAAGATCAGACGTGGTAATCTTCTACATCAAGACAATGCTCCAGAACACACCTCTCGCGTTGCAGCCGGTGCTGTCCAGGAATGCGGGTACGAACACTTCCCGCATCCCTCCTACTCTCCAGGCCTGGCACCAAGTGATTACCATCTGTTTCCAAATCTCAAGAAACACTCGCGTGGTCGTAGATTTCAGGATGATAATGAGCTTATTCGTGCTACTGAGACTTGGTTTGAGGACCAAAATGGCGCCTTCTACAGAGTTGGCATCAGCACCTGGCAGAAAAGATGGAACAAGTGTCTTGACTCACAAGGGGACTATGTTGAAAAATAAATGTGGTTCATACCAATATTTTGTGTTTTTCTATGCAAGGCTCAAAACTTATTGACATCCCCTCGTACAATAGCCTGCCTCATACTTGAAATACAGTCATCCCTCGCAATAACGTGCTTCGTGATACCCCGGATTCGGGTAAACCGTGGGGTAATCCGTGGCAAACCCCTTCACGAAATTAGCTTGTCAACAAATCAGCTGCTACGCTCTTTTAAATTACGTGAACTAGTGAAATTCAGTGCGGATGGCAACTGACAGTGTTTATCGTACATATCCATTGTGTTTCAGTTGCTTAAAACTTGGAGGGTTTTCTCGATAATAATCATAACAACATTGTTGTAGTAACTTATGAAAGACAAGACATGCTACCAGTAAGTACGACGAGTACTTAGAGCTGTGTTTGCTGTGATGCACACCACGCTCTAGCGCGGTAATACACATTCATCCAGAACGTATGGTGTCTGACACCACATTTTATTTGATTAAATTCAGTCCCAATTTTATTTATTAACACTGTTAACAGAAACAACCGAAACACTGTAAGAGAATGGCATTACCTCATTCGATACGCATACAACTTCCGCTTACCACATTCTTGAGGGTCCATTTTTTGCACCTACCGCGATAGCACCAATTTCACATTATTCTTAGCAATCACGAAAAGATTACAGTCTCGTAATCAATGGACTCCGAGACCCGCATTATTTACTCATTGAAATCATTTTCAACAACTAAATGGCCGACATTTTGGGTTTTTTTTACAGAGTTGCAAATACTGCGGAAAGTCAGCAGTGACTTGTCAAACTGTCTCCTACGTAAAATGTATCTAGACTGGTAATGGCTTGTGTTCATTGTTATATTAAAAATGGTTGCAGAAAACATGCATTATATACTAGCCAGAGAACAATGTAAAATAATCTGTTACAATCACTGCTTAATATGTAAAATATTCTGATAATGGAATAGAAGTTCTTTGATGTAATATGGGATCGTTTTTAGCTGAATCACCGGTACATTGGACCAAAACATCTGTGCACAGCTGATCGCTATTTCCAGCTTAGTTTAATAACAGCAAAGATGTATATTCACGTGAATATAAGTCTTTGATATCAGGTTGCATAACAGGAACAACAATTAAATTATCATGTTTAGTGATTTTTGGTTGCAAGTTTCACGTACATATATATGTTTTCATTTTCAAAGTTTGTTTATTTTCACCTTGAATGATATGATATATTTTTGACTGGGCACAATTCATGAAATAGCAGTTTTGTTATGTCCTTGAAAAATATGATCTTACTTGGCCTTTGTTCCACATTATATAATAGGTACTATAACGAGAATGTCTAATAATGCGGGGGTTATCCGTGGACCCCAAGACCCGCGTTATGGTGAGGGATGACTGTATTTGGGTTTTATGAGTAGGATGGCAAGTAAATAATGTGGTTTGGCATATATACTTTTGCAAAAACACAATCTAAATAATAAATTAGTTAATTGATGAGGCTATAATGTATATACATTTCTATGCTAAAATGCTGCCTTCTGTGGGGAATGGGTGTTTTGAAGTGTCCAATGTATAAATATAACAGGTGCTACGTATGATTGTAGATGCTTGTTAGTAATGTGAGGATCAGGTATGATGAAGATTGCTTTTTATGTGTGATCACATTAACTAAAAATGAGGATTGGTTGTCATAATGGCTGCTACATATGAATGTATGGCACTGAAACTAATATGGAAATCAGCTCCAGAAATGAAAATGTAGTACTTAAATTGATGCTTTGTATGTGACAATTTGGTTCACATCCTATCCAATCCTTCTTATAAGAAATAGGAATAATGAAAATAGGAATAATATATTATCCATCTAGGCTTGCAAATGACCCAATAAATTACCAATGGGTCAAATAACCCTTAACACATGATTTCAATCACACCCTTGTAGTATGTGCTCAAATGGTTCAAAGAAATGTCAACATCATAGAGGTGGAAGAAGGTGGACACTTGACCAGATATCCTGCGGGCTGCAGTGTTTAAAGATACTTGCTGTGCCACAGCACTGCCACATTTACAGATTAGACATGCTTGAGTAGCGTCATTGACAATACTAATGCCTGGCTTATGGTGGCTTGAAGATAATATAGAATGTTTATGATCTGTTCTAGGCAAATATGAGTGTTAATTTGTCGTTTGGGCTGGAGGAATGTCATGTCAGAGACCAATAGCAGATCTGGGTTAGATATTAAGACCACTATTGTAGCTGTCGCCGACAGGAAACCGCAGACAGGTCACAGCTTGTTCAGGGGAACATATTGATGATTTTGACCAGTGAGTGTGTAAGTGAGTTTAGTTTTACGCTACACTCAGCAATATTACAGCTATATGGCGGCGATCTGTAAATAATTGAGTCTTGTCCAGTGATCAAAAGCATGAGCATCAACCTGTACAGTTTGAAACTGATGACATGTGAACCAAGTCAGCGAGCCTGACCACCCAATCCCATTAGTCACCTCTTACAACAAGCATAACTGCCTTTTGTGGCAAGCATGGGTTGTTGAAGACCTTTCCTACCCTGGGTCTTCATCACGACTATGCGTGGTGATAAAATTAAAATTAGTCATTCCATGAATATAGGATATAATTTTTCTATAATTTCTGTTGCTTATTTTGATTGTGCATATGCTTATTATTTACTAATCTTTGAAAATGAAAGAGATCTCATACAATGTCTTTCATGTTTTTTGCATATATTTAAACGTCAGTTGTATGAAATCCTGAGAGTGGTAAAACTTTAGAATATGTTAAAATCTTAGGCAGTTAGAGTCAAACTGTTTGGAGGAAATATAAACTTATTGCCAGAGGCAATCCCAAAGCATTTGGCAGTTACTTCCCTTGGCAGACAGAAGAAGACTTAGGTCAAATTAATAATTCTAATATATTCCAGCATACAACCTATTTTGTTTATCAAATAAGGCATCATAGGTTACCCAAAGCAGGAAATATCACATTTGTTTCCCCATTACAACTTCCTGATGCAACATATTTCATCATATTCCTATTGTGTACTGATTACTGTTGATCACTTGATAGTCTGGATCAGACTTGATTCTGTACATGTTGGTGGAATATTGCAAAGTGTGGAGTTGAATAACAAATAAAACCGAGGCCAGGGAACGAAGTATCTTTTACAGCTAATGGAAACTAGACTTTCTGAGTGAATTAACTCCCTTCCCTAAGGGAGCTATCTTCAACATAGTGTTTGTTCATATGAACAATTTTGTATACAGATTTCTGCTTGACCAGTATACAGAGTAAGTAAAAGTGTATTCAGGCTGTACGTAGTTAGCAATGCCATGTCTGTTCTTACACCTTCATCCCACTATATAGTGAACAACAACAATATGAAGTATTTTCTTCAAAGAAAATATTTCATTGCTGTCTTTCTTCTGTAGCAATGTCTATACATCTTCGGTAGCTCTTCAAATCAACTGTTTTAAATGAGAGATTTCATGTTTCATTTTATAGTTAGACATGACTCCTTGAATTTCTGCTTAATTTCACATCCTGTTCAGGAAGTCATATTGGTATTCTGTTTTTCAAACATTCATATTTCTAATAGGTTATGAAGCTGTAAAGCATTCATGCTTTTCAACTGAGTGAATTTATAATTTTTGATAGGTTAATGTTGATTTATGGAATTTTCCTCTGTTCCTGAAATGTCACTGGTCAAAAGAAAATCCTCCAAATCACTATCTCATTTGCACTCACAAGGTAAAATCTAAATTTTTCATGAAAGATTGCAGAAAAGAAATTGATGAGAACACAAATTCTGCGCAAGTTGTATGTATGATCTGAGAACAGATATGGTAATTGGTAGATGCATGTGACCGTTGTGTAATAAGTAGTCAAACTGCTTCAAATTGTAGCCTGCAATAATGTGGATCAGTGTCATAATCATCGCCATCACTCATCTCCCTTTTCACAATTTCCAATACTGCTGTGTTATATAAATCACAGAGACCCATCTCCAGCAACCTGTTCTGGTCTGAAGAAGTGACTTACAGCATCAAGTGGTCAAGTTCGCTGACTTGGTTGACACATTTTGTGTCCCAGTTACACAGATCAGTATTAATTAATATTGTTGATCACTCGACTGTCTAGTCCAGACATGGTTATTTACAGTTCGGTAACATATGGTGTCACAATTGCTGATGTGGAATTAAACAACAAACAAATAAAAAATACAGAGGACACGATATAGTTTTCTGTGATTAATTGACTTCTCTTATCTTTAACTGGCTTGCTAATTTAGTCATATATTGTATGCACATATAAAACAAACTGTGAACACCCAATTCTACTATATTTTCTGCCTATTTAACATTGCATCTATAGTTACAACTTGTCTTTGTGTAGTACTGTGCTAGTTTATAGATTTTTCCACGTTATTTAACATGTAGGAAAGAGTGTCATTACCTTCATAATATTGTTTAGTAACTACCATGATACAGGATTGAATTATTTGTATTAGTGGTACAACTTTAAACTCACTGAAAACATGAGCAGTGGAAGTCATTGAGATACTTAGCATGAAGAGTTATTTCCCTTGATGTGGCCACTGATAGATTATATGAAACAAATGTTATGCAAACAATTTCTTTTTGAATGATCGCATGTTCAGAAATCTGTAACAAAACATGGCACTCATGAAATTAAAGAAGTTGTTATCCAGAAAATTTGTTCAGTATTGTACTTGCCAACTTCTTAAATGCCACTTCAGGTGTTTGTGTAACCTTTTGTGATGTGTGGATGTCATGAACATTCCCAGCTATTCTAGATCATGCTTTCTGAAAGATTTAACTTTACTGATCTAAACATTTACTGAGATAAATTTATCATGAAATCAAGTTAAAGGACGAGCATGTTAGTACTACATATTTTTTTCTTTAAAATATGTGACAGATTGTTTGGTTATATAAATTTAATCCAAAGAGCAGGTTCATTATTAAAATGACCCACATATACATACTACTCAGTAGAAGTTAAGGAATGCCCAATGCTTTCATTATTGTCATGCCACTGGAGTTAGTGTCAGTGAGTATGGTTTTACACCAGTTTTAGCACTATTTCAGCAATATCACAGCGAGGAGCACCAGAAATGGGCTTCAGACCATCTGGGGAATCAAACCCAGATCATGTCACAGCAGATACACTAAACTAATGTGAAAAAATCGCATGTTCTTTAGCGTTTTAAATGTCTTGTCTGATTAACAATGATAATGTGAAAGCATCAGGTGTTCTTCAACATCTTTTGAGCAGTATATAATGTCAACCATTGACCCTATATGTGGAAAACAAGATTTAAAAACACAATGCTGTTTTTGTATTTTGTTGACAAAAGAATGATCATAAAGTTTACCTAACAGAAAGCACTATCATGTTTCAAAAGTGCTTCTCATTATAAACGTGCATGTAAGTGGCATGTTTGTGTCTATCTAAGTACAGTGTTTACACCAACAGGCTGACAGTTATAAAGGTCTGGTAGTAACATGCATCCACCACACATTTAGGGTTCCAGATTCCACAGCTTCACTTATGGGATACAAGAATGGTGTCAGTTGACTGCTATATGACCTATCTAAGAAATATTTGTATTATTTATAGAAGTTTACAACAAAAACATGCAGTTAATATTTGCTTTGAATGAAGTATTTTTTGTCAGTGCTCATTGTTTTCTGTATCTGTGAAATTTTGTAAATAAAAATACCACTGTTAGAAGGTAAACAAAACATAGATTCATGATTTTTCAAACCAATACTTAGGGCAGTAAAGGTTGTCTCTTTTCAATTGTCTTTTCACTGTATTCACAGCTATCAAAATTACCATAATTAACATGGACAGTGAGTTAGAAGAAAATTAATTCCCAGACCTGAATGGATCAGCCTTCTTCATATTTAGGCCTTAAATTTATGATTGCAGGTTTTTGAAATTATGTTTTATTTGTAAACATACAACATTACAAATATTAGTATCTACTTTATTTATCAAAATTTCAAATATAAAAATTAAAAAAAGCAAAACAAAACAAGAAAACATGATTCATTGTTGCGGGTAGGCACAATGATTTATACACAATGCTGTACCTATCCTCGCTGATGAACGTGATGTATAAAACGTTCTCAGACCATCATATGATGTGTATAAAAATAAATTGCTTTGTTTGTAGTGTTCATGGGGGTCATTTCCCCACAGTATGCAAACATATTGTGTCAGATTTTGTTATCTGTCTTGAAAGGGTATTGGGTTTAAGGGAGATACCCGTCTCTGCAGGTGAGATCAGGAAGAACCAATGACTCTAGATAAAGGATTGTTTATACAACTGAGATTGAAAGTATTGTCTGATTACATAGCAGCTGTGTGGGCTTTGTTGTCTTGAAGTTTTCGAAGTTATGAAAGAATCATATCTTTTTAACTATATTGCATAAGAAAATTTCTTTATAAGAATATGAGGTATATATCATAAGGTTATTGTGTAGGAAAATACATTGTAATGTATTATGTTATATAACCAAAACATTACCTGTGAAATGTATGTTTGTGAGTCTATTACTGTAGTAATTTTTATCACTGAAGAAATTAAATAATTTTCATATGAATTACATTCAGGAATTTCCCTTGAAGAAAGAAGTTTTCAAGTAAACTAAAAGTGCAGAAGGGAATGATGAATATGGGAAAGATTAAACAACAAAGATGTCACAATTAATTCCTATATATAGTATTTTTCACAGTTAGTTCATGTTCAACAGCCTATGGTTTGTTTATGATAGCATTTTGTAATGTACCAAAGTCCAACACAGAAATAATATAAATTCACTGAAAAAATGCCGCTGAAACCTGATTCTATTTCTTGTAACTATTTCAGCAAAGGTGGAGTGAGTCCACGTTTCTACCCTCGAGTAGAGACACTTCATCCAATCACTGATAAGCCGAATAACCTTGACCCTGCAATGCTCCGAGAATACACTCGTAAACTGCACAACGTGAATCAGGTATGTACCAAGGGCTCATTAACATCTGTTTGATAAAACATAATGTAATGATTAAGGAGACTGTTCAGGACATTTCAAATTGCTCTGTCGTAATGTTTCAAAAATATTTTAATCATCATTTGTTTTATCAACAAATATTTTCTGGAATATGATTTGAAACAAAACATGCCAGTCACTACTGGATAAGTAAAAGGGTTGCTTCACACTGCCCTCTTTTCCTCAGGATATCATTCTGAAAACAGTAACAGCTGAGGCATTTTTCAAACCATTTTATGACAACATCCCCTCTGTTCCATGCAGATGCAATATTTAAATATTTCTGTAGATTTACCAAGTTATGAGTCTGAAATTTGAATTTGAATTGTATTATGTACTTACAGGCCAGATAGAAAAAATATTTGCTGAGTTTTAGTTCATTGTTTGATTAGGGCAGACCAGTTTTGTTTGTTGTTTTATTGATCTACTCATCATATTTTTCAAGATTAAGGAGAAGAAAGAGAAAAAAAACCTGTTTGAAAAATAAAATCCTAATGTTAAGATATACGGAGCAAGACTTTGACTACACATGGAAATTTATTTGACAATAAAACACCAGTATCTGTTCTCAGTGCCTTTAAACTAAACTATCTAACAATGTTTGTGGTAGCGATCAGTGCCTCGAGCATCTCAGCAAGTGTGAACATGAAAAACTGGATTTGAAAAACTGCCTCAACTGATGATGATTTTTTGTTCACTTCTGCTTTCAAGTTTTCTTGGAAGAAAAATCTGTAAAACAGGAAATAAAATTGGTCTGGCCTTAGTAAAATCTACACAAAAGTCTTAATATACATATCATAATCATAGTTTAGTAATGTTGATGTTGAATCAGGATGTCCACGAGAATAGAAATGTAATTTACAAAAAGCTTGTTATAAGAAATCTGAAGTCTTAACAAACAACAAACTAAGAGCCAACCAAACCGTGAAACACCACAGTGCCATGATTTATGCATTCTATTTCATGTTGGTTTGGTTTGTAATGAGGAAATGTGTAGCTGCATATTTTACCTTTCAGATTGAAAACAAAGTGAATGCTTATAAATATGGACACTGGACAACAACTTTGAACTCTCTTTTGTTCTGAATAGTTTAAATGTGATAAAATACCCTATAATGGACCAAACACAACTGTGACTTGTCTATGTGACTAAAGCTTTCATTCTAAAATTTCTAAATGTTTTGGAGAGAATCATAAACAATATTTCTGTTTAAAATATTCTACAGAAACGAGCATTTGTTCGGGAAATACTTTTAACATCTGTATTTTATGTTTTGTTTTATTTGTGTGTGATTGTGTTGAGGTTGAGGTGTTTAGCCATGGTAGAAATATATATGTGATGTTAGAGGTAGATTCAGAGGTGATGTCTACTATTTAATGTTTCCAGTTAATCATAAAATGGGAAACTGGTGACTGATAACTGTGGTATGATTATAAATAACACTAATGGTACTGGTAAAATAACAATATATCATCATGGATTGAACTTTGTAAAAGAACCAACTTTATGTTGAAGATAGCCAGGATATAGCTATGAAATGTCATCAACTCGTCATTGATTGGTGGGGTAGTCTTGTGGTTAAAGTGTTCACTTGTCAAGCCGAAGACACAAAATCGATTCCCTTCATGTGTACAATGATTTAAGCCCATTTCTAGTGTCCCTCACCATGATATTGCTGGAATATTGCTTAAAGAGGTGTAAAACTAAAATTCACTGACTCATTCATTGTGAATTTCACCTTATGCATCACGTTCTGAAATATTATTCTGGATAAAAGAATGACACAAAAACATACATGTTCCGTTATTCGTCTTTCTTTTGGCTCATAGATGCCATGGGTCTCTGAACACTGTCAGGTTCTGTCAACATTTGTTTTTGAGATGCTAAAATCACATGAACTACTCTAAATGCTTTGTTTGCTCAATCTATCAAACTTACAAACTAGTATGCTGACTGGCTGATGAGAATTTTCACCTGACATCACCTACTGTGTTGGGATCGTAAGCATATGATGTAGAAGAGTATCCAGCCTGAGTATGAAAACTGATTTTAATGAGATAGCACCTGAGATCATCTGTATGTATTGAGCAGACTAAGCAATAGTTTGTTGTGTGTGCACTGTTCTCTGCTGTTGTTCAGTTGTGATGATGCACAAGCTCTTTGAGGTAACTACTTAAAACATGTCCCACAGTGTTACCCACCAAACTATGACCATCTTCATCTCCTGATTTCTCTTTGTTTCCATGTTTCTCAATACCAGTTCATTGTATTGTTCCTGTTTCATTTATATCTCAAACCAACCCAAGAAGAACAAATGTCTGACTTGGGAAAAGAATGAGTTGTATCTCCTTGAAACTATGTCCACCCCTACTTTTTTTAGTTGTAAAAAATGGAGTGAGTGAGTATGATTTTACGATTTTACAACACTTTTATGTCATGGCAGGGGACACCAGAAATGGTCTTCACGTATTGTACCCATCTAAGGAATCAAACCTTGGTCTTCCATGTGAAAAAAGAATGCTTTAACTGCTAGGTTCCTTCACTGCCCCTGCCTATAATGGATAGAAACTTGGCAAGGTTTGTTTTTGTCTTTTGTCAATGCAATAACTTGATGATTTATGCTGTGTCATTTGAAACGAAAAAGAAATAAATGTTTTCATATTTATGTAATTAGTATATACTCATAGAAACCAAAAAGGGAACATGAAATTACAAGTGTTCCTTTATTTATGTCCTGAATTTCACCCACAGTACAATACATACCTTGTGGAGAAACATGGAAAAGAATAATAGAACACTTGTACTTCATGGTATGAGTTCTATCCCTGATCATCATAAAAAATTTTTATTATAATCACCTGGGTAAATAAGGTACAAAATGGTCTTTGTTCATGAAATTATATAGAATTGTCTGAAACAATTTCAACTAATACATGGAACTTGCCTGTTATGGAAGTTGCTGGTCAACATTATAGAGTATGTAACAAACCCATAACCAAATATTACACTAGCCATATTGAGTTGTAATCTGGAGTAAATCATTTTGTTAATACAGTAAATATACACTGACTGTTTGTACAAGATAGTTTAGTGGGGAGTAATAAATTTCATCTGTCCTCACAGACAGCGGATAGGCAGCTATTGTCATCATCATCATATTGTTGGAAGACGTATAACAATATACTCATCTTCATATTGCAAACTTACAGCGGGGTTTGTGTGATTCTTTAATGGCCATTAACTGGTGAAACATTTTAGCACTGTTTGAAAAAGTTAAGATGATGAAAAACATGTTAGAATCATGTTTAAATTAAACTTCAGTGAAATGAGAACCTTCTTTGTATTCTTGTATACATATTATAACCGACAGATGGAATATGAAAATATACTACCAAATTATTGATAGAGATGTTCCACAGACACATTTTCAGTTTTATTAAAGTTGAAATAGACATTTGTTTTATAGACTTTAAGTACACTTTACATTGTTGTTGTCTAAATATCGCTATATCCTTATCAAACTTTGAGTAGTATGGTTAGATGACTGTGATGCTTGGTTTTAGAAGTACAGTGGACTCTGGCAATATCGGCCTCTGTAAATGTTGGCACTCTGTCTACATCAGCACAAGGTTTCTGTCCTGGCAGAAATGTCACTTAATTATCATAAGGAAACATCTGTAAACATTGGCTTCTCTCTATTCACGATATCGGCATTATTTTTCAGTCCTAACAAACAAATTGTTATGAAAACAAATCTTTAAAAACTGACACATGAAAGATGGCACAACCCTTTGATGCAAGTTGGTCCAAATGATGTAACAACACTATTCGCGGTTACTCCTGAAATTACAGAAACAGGGAGTGTCAGTCAGTATCTTGTTAATTAGTAAATGGTATGTGTCACTTACATACAATGATAAATGTTGGGGAGTTTGTAAAAATGAGCAAGAGTTAACATGTTGTTGATTCGAGGGTATTTAAGGTAAAATCATACTTCTGTATCATGATTGTGCAGAACTTGGAAAGTGCAGCTGAGGACATTGCACTCGTGGCATTGACACATAAAATACAAAGTAAGATCAGTGACTTTTTGACAAGGTAAACAAAGTATACCTTGTTTTTATTTGAATGAATAAACATGAATGTGCAGTCAGACACTGCGTTGTTCCTTATTCAAATATGTTAATGCTAAAGTGATTGTACAACAGTGAACTTCTGGTGTGTGTCTGCATCATAAGCAAACTGCCTATACTGGCATTCTGTCAAAACCAGCATTTTGGGGGGGTCCCGAGTGATGCTGTTATTGGCAGATTACACAGTAGTATTTGCATCTGAATGGAATATTTTAAGCTATGTTTGTTAAACAACTATTTGATTCTCTCTCCTACTGTTTCGTTCCTTGTTTTATCTCAAAGTCTCCATGTTCTGTTAGTATTTGCAATTGAAAACTTAAAACCATGGGCATTTGAAGAAGTGGTGGAAATAAAACCTCTGAGAGGATCAGGGTTAGAAGATGGAGAACTGTTTGCTGAAAAGTGAATTTTGTTTCAGATGCTATTGTGAAATTTTTTATCAGATCATTTATACCCACTTGATACCACTCTGTTGAGATCTCATTACTTCTCTGTAGGAGGTCCCATATTGTGAAAATTAGCCACCTAAGCTTAATGGAGGATGTATGGGTCTTGAAGATCTGTTAATAATACTATAAAAAGAATTATGTAGTACTTGCACTGTAATCTTATATCTACTTCAAAGGACCAATAATGGCATCATATTGTTTCAATTTTTGGATCGGGAAATAGTTACCACACCCGGCAATATCCAAAGTCATTTAAGATGAACAGTTAGACAATCTTGATATTAAACAGAGTGGTGTTCATTATTTACACTGGGTAACAGCCAGGCCCTTTACTTTTGAAATGCCAACTGATATTGACTACAGGTGTCCTTCAAAGGTTTTCAGTGTTGACAGAAGTTAACACGATTCAATAAAAACAGCAAACATTTTATGTGTATAACATATTTCTGTGGGAGTGGCTCCTTGTTTAATGTTTTGCATGGCTTTCCAAAACTGCAGATTTATTTATCTGATCCTGGAGATGTTATATGTGTGTATTCTGTGGATATTTACGGTCTTATTAAAGACTCTTGGGTGAGATGAGTGTTGGTTTTTATATCTTTTGAAGTCAGCAGATGTGAATGGCTGGTCATGTTGAAGGTTTGTTCAAGTCTTGGTTTCATTTGTGACAATCAAAAAAATCAAGTCATGATTGTTTGTTAACTCATTTGGTTTCTTTTAAAAATAGATTCAAAGTAGTTTCATTTGGGAAAGAAGTACCCCTTTAACTTAACTTATCATTAATAGCTAGTTTTCCTTTATTCCTTATATTTCTTGTATTTAGATATTTTACAAACCGTCATGTAAGGTAGTTTTTGCCTTTCAAATTTACATTGTTATACAAATTTTTTATGTAATCCACTTTTTTAAAGAGTTTAAAGAGTTTGAAAAGACAAAAATATCGAAATTGGGCTATAGGCCTGAATAATAAACTTTTAACTTCATTTCTTAAATGTTTGGATCTTGTTAGTGAAAAGTTCATGTGTGACAAAATATGCTTTTGAATGGTTTCCCTGAAAATATAAAAATACATGAAGTAGAAATTGATATTTTTGAGTATTTGGTGTTTATTTTTTAATTTTTGAATGTTGAATGGCAATCAGATCTAGGTCCCTTTGTCCATAGTGTATCTAGGGCAACTTTGGGATGGGATTTGGTGGTTCTAATCCCTAAGATGATACAGTTATTGGTACTGCTGTTGACAAGGTTTGAGAGACTAAAACTAATACTTTAATATCAGAAAATATTAAAGTGGAATCTGTTTACAAGCTGTTTTTCATTTTTCTTGTTCTAGATATACTTGACCAAGTTTGTATCCATACATGAATCAAAGATTTTGTAATGATACTCACATCTAGGCGCAGCTATGGCATTTGGTGACTCTTTACACTACTAGAAGATTCCATTATCTATGCACTTTCTGTCATAGTCACAATCACTTATGTCTTGATAAAGATACAGATATGTTTCTTATCAACCAATATATCCTTAGACGAACAATTAACGTTTATCAAAATGCAACCACAAAATAAAATGTAATAGATACCTCATGGAACCTAGGACAAGATCTGGACTTCCCAAATCATTCTAGATTCTAGATGGATTAAGTTATGTTTTTCTCAAGGATGGAGATGACTGCTATGTCATCTTCCAAACAAAGTGATTAATTAATGTGCAACATAAATATGCTTTCGAAAAGTGCATGTAGACTTGCATCATTTGTGTTTGTGACAGAGTGGCAAATCTTGACCACTTCAGTCAGGAAACTTTGCTGCTATCCAACTTCCATGTACACTCATCATCTCATCCTGATAAGACCTCTCAGGTACCATTACCACTGAACCAGACTTTTTGTTGAAATAGTTGGTTCTTAGTTTGTCAGATACAGACAAGTATATTACATTGACTTTAAATGTTTTTTTGTCCCCAAGGTTTGATTATTGAAAAAATAGGAGTATATGCCTGCTATGTGTTGCCATTTAATAACCCCAAATATCTTCTTCTTCAGGAATTCAATGTTGGGTATAATCAACCAACAAGTTTAGCACGAGCACGACCCGATTCCAAAGACTTGGCTCAAAGGTATGTCAGCCTGCCACCAATTGACCACAATAAAGTCAAGAACCAGAGCTCCACTGTCTTTGAGCCAGAACCTTGGACTAGAAGGTTCCAAGAAGCATCAAATGGAAACAGAGTCCAGGTGCCCTACGACACCAGACAGAATTATAACAGTGGTGGCAATGATGGTGGCTACCATCCAGGTGTAAGCAGGGATGGCTACAACAACGATGGTACCGGTGGAGGCTACAACGACGGTGGTACTAGTGGTCGTTACAATGGAGGTTTTGGTGGCTACAACCCTGACAGCACTAATGGTGGCTACAACAATGATACCATGAATGATGCCTACTCTGGAGGTCCTGGTGGCTACAAAGGAGGTGCTGATGGTGGCTACAACGTCGGTGGTAGTGGAAGTGGTGGCTACAACGTCGGTGGTACTGGTGGTGGCTACGGTGGTGGACCAAGTGGTGTAATTGTCAATGGTCGAGAAAGCCCAGCACTTTATGACCCAATGCCATCAGAAAGAAGGGATTACCAGCCAGAAATACGCCGTCGATCATTGACATTGGATGATAAGAAGTACGAATTCCTGGCTTTATTACCCAAAGATACATTTTTGCCCGAACAGCCTCTTGGCTTAACAAGGGATGAGGAAGCCACTATTTTGAAGATGGTTTCTGTAGAGCTTCAAGGAGCTGATCCTGCCAAGTTAAAAGACACGTATCTTGATATTACAGAGAACTATGACAGAACCCTGAGTGGATGGTGCCATTATAAAAATGTATTTTTCTCACTCAAAAATGCCAAGGTTAGTGCAAAGAAACACTTGTCAGTATTTCTTTCCCACGAGATTATATTATTACAGTTTTCATCAGTAGATATATTTCTAGCCAGGAAAAATGAAAAGAAAACATTTTAGTCACTGTAGTGTAACCTGAAAGATCTTAATCCTAATGAAGACGATGAGATTTGAAAGTTCAACTTGCATGAAATAATGTGCAAAGAATAGTGTTCATAAGTTTTGTTCTCATTGATTTGTCAATATGTTAGACATGGGTTTACTTCAGGAGACAATCCTTGCTGACCAAAAACCAAGATTGACTTGACAAGCCATATACACGTTGCAGTAACTTCAGTTATACCTCTAGTTGGCTGCGTTCTGCCCACTGTTCCAGTGGGTTGCATGAATACATATAAACAGAGAGAAAAGATCTTCAACAGTTATAGAAATTGATTTATTTAATTTATAATTACATAATTTAATTTACATATATTGAGAGAAAACAATTTTGGTTTTCAGTTGACCTTGTCATCTGACTTGCTGCGTTTGATAGCTTCCATGTTTGTATCTCCAACCAAACTACAAGAAGTCAATTACGAGAAATTCCTCTCATTTATTGGCACTGCGATGAAGGAATCAAACACTGATGGGTAAAGTTTGACTGTTTTCTATTTTGTTGCTTTGACTCTTTCAAATAACTTCAAATATCAGTCAACCAGTGAAATGGCATAATGTATTCTGTCATGGTTTGCTGATGTTCGTGCAACTGATCAACCATTTTTGTATTTTATTGTTAAGTAAGACTGAAAAATTATTATTTCTCTCAAAAACTGTCCCTGTGATGGCTTACTTTGTGTTTTTTCTTTTCACCAAACATTGTGTATATTTTGATAGAGATATTTAAATCCACCACAAATTATTATGTTTTTAAATGTTGATCAGTTGCCATGGTTTTTCTGTTGCTATGCACATCCCCATTTAAACCCTTACATTAGAGACTGCTGTGCCTGCACTGACATACAAGAGGGACCTGATGGCATTGTCAATAGGCAGGTCAGATTACAGAATCATGGGGCACAAGGCAGTAATAATTATACCTTGGTGAAAATTGAATGAAACTTTGGGGTTTTTTTTTAATGTTTTGTTTTGTTTTTTGGGGGGTTTTTTTTCAGGTTTTTTAAAATGTGTTCATTTCTACTCATCAGTTTTCTAACTCTATATAGCTAGCAGCATGTTTCTATTCTGCACAGAGCATTCAGTCATTATTTTGTGGTAAAACTTTATTGGAAAAACTTCAGACCATCAGTCTTATTTATAAGACATTTGGGGATGTTTTGTACAATGTTGTAGACAGGTAATCCCATCAGATCCCTCTAACAATCAGATAGCATGTGTCCCAACACTCCACTGTACAATCCAATCATAAAATGGTCAATGTTAACTTCTGTTTTTAAGAGTAAAGATGTTTCACATTGTTATATGAATCCTGGGAATGTTGCAGTGTCATAGGTGAATCTGTACCACATGACGAAGCAATGGATGTAAACTCTCTACACATTACTGTCTCTGACCTTGAATAGTTACTTGTCACAAGTATGGACTTTTCATGTGGTGAATATTGACTCTCATCAATCGAAGTTTTCAAGATGGTGCAACATTTCATGGCATTCGAGGTTCAACTGTTACTGTAATCAACAGAGGACAGGTCATAGTTTAAAACTTTATGATTTTAGTGTATCATGACAAATTATTATTCTTTATGGGATCATCTTGAAAGTAGAAGGACCCTAGGGCCTAGGATCAGCCCCTGAGTTGTTGGACCATGGTTGGTAAGGTCACCAAAGTAAAGGTCCTTGTGTTAGCATGTTGATCTGATCAAAAATCATCATTTGAATAAAGATACTAATGAGCTAAGCTTCCAAACAGTGATTTGGCCTTTCGTCAATATTTCATGGGTTTGTACACATTCAAAGTAGTGTTAAGGAAAGGTGAGATGATGTTTAACATCACAAAATGACCTCTACGGTAATCTGCATACACATGTGTAAGCGGTTTTTGAACTAATGCTTTATATACTGAGAAATACCACACTGAACTGTAACACAGATACTCCACTCTTACACACATGACTTAGTGCTGGCCTGCCCCATAATTAATCCTGTATTTTGATCATTACTGAAATTTCTGAAGTAGGACAATAGATTAATATTTGAAAATATGGTATGCTTTGTAATACATTGCCATTATTTTATGTTTATTCAGTCATTTCAACATTTTCCATCAATTTGGCAGCAGCGGGCAAGTTTAAACTTTTGATACGACTTTCCTTAGGAAGATCATGAACTTACCTCTCTTGAAGAGTCCCTTCAACTTTACTTGATAACAAATATTCACTTCAATAACACATAGGTCTTGTACATTGAGATGTCTATCTAGAATTCACTTATCATACTTTAAGTTCGAAGTGGAAGAATGGATTGTTAATTACCCTGATAAGAGAGGTGTTGGTTGATGATTTCTAATTATAGACTAGTATCCCTGCTGTAACAGCTGATAGTCTTCAGAATACTGACCAATTGATGGATAACAACTTCCTTTACTTTTGTGGGTAGAATGTTTTGGTACAGACTCTCATACCATTGTCTAACAGGAATCTGCCCTGACACATCACCCTCACAAAATATAAGAAGTTGCTATCCATAGATTTGTCAGTATTGTACTTTCCAACGTCTGAAATGCCCCTCAAATAAGACAGACATTAGCTGTATCAAATCACATGATACCAGTTGACCAGTATTAATCCCACAGCAACAACCTTGGTTACTGTGTGTGAGACGGGGTGAATTTTGTGGAGGACGGGTTAAAAAAAAAATCTAGTCCATCCTTATGTCGTGTCAGTTTTAACAAAACAAAATCTAGTCCGTCCTCATGCTGGGTCAGTTTTATATATATAATGTTTACATCCTTTTTGAATTTTGCCAAAGGGCACTAGAATAATAAAACCGATAATATTATCGCAAACAAAATTGACGAGATAAGTTTGCTATAAGAACAGAGGTATTTGCCTTAGCTTCTTGTAGACGAGTTTAGTAAGGAAGTGGAAGACAGGCTAGATTTTGGCAAGACTGGTAAAAAATTTGACCAGCCAGGCTAGATTTTCTACATCTTTCCTACACTGTGTGTCATGGCCGTGGACACCAGGACTAAACACATTGTACCCATAGAGGGAATCAAACTCAGATCTTGAGCTGACAGGTGATTGTATTAACCAGAAGCCATGTCTAGTTTAACACTATTTACATAGAAGATATTCAGTCAGTCAGTAGAGTATTTAGTCCTTCATTATTAACTGAATAGTTTCAGAACTGGTACAATAGTGTTGTTATAGAATTGAACAAAACAAATTCAATTGATCTGTATATGAAATAAACGTATTGCTGTTACATAAAGCAGAAGTTTCAAATGGTTGATTTTATCTTCTTTTGGAACTGACCTAAAGTTCAGGATTTATTGTCAAACAAACTGATATCTGACAACTCTAATTTATTCTAGCTAGAAAAAAATGAAAAGAAATGAGAAAAAGGAACTTGTTAATGACTACGTGTCTCGGAGATACTTTGTTTCATAAAAATGTAAAAACATTTCTCCTATGGCAAGCATGTTTTCTTTCCTGTCCAGTTTGCCAGTAGAACTTTACAGTCCCCGATCATACATGTCAACTGGTAGACAAGGTCATTACTACACAAATCATGTTGACTGTCCCAGGCCGTGGAGTCCGTAAGTATTGCAACAGCTAGACCAAATTTGATACATATTGCAGGGAGAAAAGCATTATTACTGCTTATCAGACATTAAACGGAGACCTATGAGATAGAAGATTGTACAGTTGGAAGCTGTACATGAAGTAGTGCTCAGTGTCAGGAGTGGATGCATACTAGCCCCACTTCTGATGGACTACTTTGAAAAGCGACAGTAGACTCTGAGGTTAAATGATGATGCAGTTGTCTTGATAGAAATACATATATATTGACTGGAGGTTTAAATAAGATGCAAACCTAGTT
This sequence comes from Haliotis asinina, assembly GCF_037392515.1. Lineage (NCBI taxonomy): Eukaryota > Metazoa > Mollusca > Gastropoda > Lepetellida > Haliotidae > Haliotis > Haliotis asinina. The sequence goes on along the minus strand of NC_090286.1, from coordinate 28,505,860 downwards.
TTACAAGCCCAATTTGGAAATGACTAAGTCTTGCATAGCAGCTCTATGGGAAAGTGTTTCAAACACTGGTTATAAGTGTTCCAGTATTTGTGAGCCATGATTGCATATTCATGGGTCTCTATGAGTGCTGGGGATTGGGACTTAATTTCTGCATATGTAGATGAGAGAAAATTACATGTTCTTTTCACCCATATTTCTAAATAGCAGAGAATGAAACACTTGAGACCTTTCAGGGATCTGAATCATTGTATTTGTCATACAATTATCGACATATACAGTGAAGCCTCGTTAATCCGGACGGTTGTGTTTTTCAGCAAATTCGTCCGGAATGCGAATCATCCGGACTACTGAATCAAGGAAGAGTTTCTTCCCTTTACCATTACAAAAAAGACACGACTCTGAATTAAACAAATAATAAACATTTAATGTTATAAAGCTTATAAAATGACCAATAGCAAGCACAACAATACATGTAAATAAATTCAAGGCATTGCAAAGTATCTCGTTGTTGATTTTCCAGGAACATTGTACAATGTCACAGTCACACCAAAAAGTCCTTCATGGTCGTTTGTGTGCATGTTACCTTTTTCATCGAATTCTTGACATCGATGATTTTCCCGAGTGATATCTCATCCCCGATTGACTCGCCATGTTTGCTGATAGGTGTCAAACAAACTGTGAATGTACAGCATCTTCAGTCGGGAACTTTTAATGTCTAATTAAAACAACATCCTTTAATTGACATTTCTCAAAAGTTAACAAGAGTTCATCATGTCAACTCAATGTTTATTGTTCCCAATGACTGAGGGCAGTTACGTAAACATCGCCCGGGAGGCAAGGGAGGCGCTGTTACGGTTCGTGAACATGATTTACAGTATCCGGACAATGAAGCAATTTACTGTTTGTTTTACTGATTGGTTACAGCTATTCAGCGTCCGGTTCTGGAAACCGAATTTCCGGATTACCCAGGCAAATTATATAGGCATTATTTGGTAACAAGCTAAAATCGTCCGGGAGACGAGACATCCGGATTATCGGCGTCCAGACTAACGAGGCTTCACTGTTTATCTTATAACATTGACCATTGTATTATTGCTGTAAATATGTTTGTATACATGCATGGTACTGTGCTATCCTTGCACAAACATAGGCAGGTGCTGATGCAGGAGATGCACTCTAATGTTACCCATTGTCAATTCCTTCATGAATTCTAGTTCATATTGCAGTGTGAGTTGTGTTCATCTCTCCTTCCAGTTTTCAAATCCTTGACTTACACCTTGATTTTCCATGGCTTTTGAGTGAGGTGTTGGATTGGTGCTGGGGTTCTGGTGTGCTTTGTAAAACAACTTTTTCAAAAGTTCTTTCGAAATTATATCTATGATGAATATTTTTTGTATAGCTGGTGCATTCAATCTGACATGTAGATTTTTCATGGTTGTCATTTGTCATAAAGTCGTGTGTCCAAACTTTTGGAACATGGAAAGAACAGATACAGTCTTACTTTGTCAGTCTTCAATAACATTTTAGTTTATTGACTTGGAAATGCTTAGCAATTTTTGTGCATATTAACCTCAATCTTTGAACAAAAATTTCTTGGGGCTGGTTGCTCAACAGGTCAGGTATATAATTAATAATTACATACATTACTTTAAAATAATGTTGATGAAGTGTCATCATGCTCTTGCATGGATTTGTCAGTGTTTTACATTATTTTTTGCCTTCTAGTCGAGCAAGTCGTCCATCATCACCATACTATGACAGTAATATTGGGAAATTACGCAACATGGCTGAACAGCAACTCCAAGAGGATGGCATTGACTTCGAGGGCCTAGTGGCACGCTTCCAGGCAGCAGACAGGGAAATGAGAGAAACTTTGTGTGCTGATGAGGTATGATGGAGTCACTTTCAAGACCAGCTTTTGTCAAAATGGTTACTTCAGAATATATTGTATGACCAGGAATTATTGAGAATTTTAAGAATATGTTTGAATGGATTTCTGGTATAAACAGCCTTGACCAGCAATCAAGTGCTTGGTTCCATCCAAGAGAAACAAACATTAGTTAATCAAGAGTTATCTCCCTTTGTTTACTTGTTAGCAGACATCATTTTCAGTATGGATGATTTTAGGAAGTTGATTTTAGAGTATTATAAGGACATCAGATCAGCTAAAGTGATTTCAAGGAGATCAGGCATCCCTTTGTCCACTGTTTATCATGTTTAGAAAAATATTGCAAATGGATATGGTACTGAGCACCTTGTTTCTAAAAACAAATGAAGGAGTTTAGAAAACTTAAGGCTGGATATGATTGATAGAAGAACTGTGTCTGTAACGTAACGATTAGAACTGAGCTGCATGCAATGGGTTGGCAGAAAAAACGAGGAATTCCATAACCGTACATGAAACCTTAAGAAAAGGAGCGAAGATTGAACTGATGCTTACAGCATAGATATTTTATCTGGGACAATGTGATTTTCTTAGATGAAAGTTCTCTGTCACTGTTTCCTAATACACTGCAATTCTGGACCAAACAAACTGTCTGAAATTGAACATTTGGGGTGGCATATCTGTGTTAGGGACAACACCCCTCTGTGTATTTAAAGGGAATATGAATAGTGAGCACTACACAGGTATTCTCGAGGGACATTTACTTCCATCTGCTCACATGTCCTATGGAAACTTTGGGATTTTCCAACCTGAAACATCATTCAAAGCATTCACAGGCCTGATTTTGGACCCTAAACATGACATTGTTAGATTGCCAAGCTATAGCCCTGACCTAAATCCAGGAGAAAATGTTTGGGGACTTATGAAGGAAAATGTCAATAAGAAAAATCTAACAAATATTGCTAAAACGAAAGAAGAGTTGGTCCAATATTGGGACAGCATGGACCACAACTTTCTAACTTCTTTGATCAGTAGTATGCACCACCACATTGAAGCCTGCATTGCTGCCCATGGTGACTTGACAAAATACTAATTAACTGTAACTGTTCACCTGTCTTTGAATCTGAAGTTATGTCCTGCTAGTATTCACATTTAATACATGAGTTATGAGTGAAAAAAAAAATTTACAATCTTTAAATTATCAGTAATTTCTGGTTATACTTTATCAAACTATATATATACTGTCATAAATTAATTTATGAGTGTTACTTTAAGTTTAATAAACATGAGCTTACATGATAAATTCTTAGGTATGACTGTTCCCACCTTCCCACCACTGTAGTCTGTCATTCACATACCCTGAAGCACACAAATCCATTATCGCATGTGCAACTCTGTATTAGTCATTAGATCTGGGGTAAAATACCCCCCAAGGTCTTCAGCAACCCATGCTTGCATCAAAGGGTCACTATGAATGTCTTAAGAGGCAACTAAAGGGACTGGATGATCAGACTCACTGACTTGGTTGACATGTCATGGTTCCCAGTTGCACAGATCGGTGTTCATTGTGTTGATCAGTGGATTGTCTGGTCAAGACATCGCTATTTACAGACTGCTGCCATATGACTGAAATATTGCTGAGTGTTGTGTAAAACTAACTCACTCAATCATACTCACAGTGTTATTATGGTATTAGTGGTAATTTATTGAAATAGTGTCATTTCAGAATCAGAGTTTGTCTTGTGGCCGTCTTAATCTTGACACTCTCTCTGATTCAGATAAAGGCCATTGTCTTCTCCAAGGGCATCAAACTTCAGGAGTCAGTGGTGAACAAGATCCTGGCTAAGTGTGAAGACCCCAATGGTGATGGACAGTACAAGTAGGCTGACTTTAGATATATACTTGATTGTTTTATAGGATGGTGATTTGTACGGAATAACATACATTATGATAGTCATTATGTTCAAAATATATTCACATGTATTAATATTTGTGTGGAAATGTCATAGTTCAAGTTGTGACAAATATGCTTTTGCTTCCAGCTGGGTAAGGTTTGTGGAGTTTCTGGAGAAGGTGCAGCCAGCAAAGACTGGCCTGCACATCCCCAGAAGTAAAAAGCCCCTGGAGTATGCTAAGCAGGTGCCCTCTCCTGTCACAAGCTGGCCCCGGGCTGTAGAGAACAACCCAGCTGTCAAACAGGGAGGCCTGCCAGTAACGCCACTGTGGAGAAAGGATGTAAGTGTTCTCTTTGAAAAGTTTGACTGATTTTGTCAGTATTTAGGAAATATTTAGCTTGCAGTTGCACCATGGCATGTCATGTGGAGGAATGCCTGAAATAATGTGGTCTCAGTCCTTCACCGATATAGTGAAACCCATGAAATTAATCTTGGAACATGATCAGGGTAAACAAGGATTCAAACCCACAATTAAAGATTATGAAAATAATTTCAAAGTTAATGATAGGAAATTCGGAAACTGTGAACACCCTTAATAATGACTTATCTATGTTATAAGCCAGCAATTTATTCACTACGATATGGGTGTTGTCTCTAAGAGCACTGAAGTATACTGTATTCCTGTGACAGCCATTCTAAAATTGTAATTATAGGCTGTTATAGATCTCAGATGGTATGGAACACTGGTCAGAGGAACCAGCTTCTGAGATGGCTAGCCAAAACAGATCCTGTGTATCTGTTTCAGGCACCTCATGGCAATGAAACCTCATTGTATGATACGGAGACAGATCAGCTGAAGAGCAACAGACAGACCATACAACAGCTGGACAACGACCTCAAGCATCTGGAGGCTGGGTATGAGGTCAGTGTCTGCTGTTGTCAGCCATTGTAAACCAGACTCACTATTCAGTACACATGAGGGTGAATATGAGGTTTGGTTGTGTCTTCAGCAGTATTCCAGCAGCATGATGTCATTAGACACCTTCACATTTCTGACATCTTTAACTCATACTATGCCATCCCATTGTCCTTTTGGGAAGATTTGTCACTTTTTTTTGGATGTTTTTCTCCTTTAAAAATGTATATGCCACAAAAACAGATTTAAACTGTAAGGTTTTTGATTGAAGGTAGCTTTGATAAGGTGTAGTATGTAAGATGATGTATTTGCTGATAAATATAAGAAAAAATACTGAATTGTATAATCTCAATGTTTGGCAAATATACCTGAGAATTGTGAGTGTTATAAATTACTACCAAGACATCTTGGTCTTATCATAAGACACAGAACCGGGTAAATTAAAGATTCAAACCCACTCTGATAGGTTTCAGGCATATGAAAGGGAGACATTTAGGTAATCACCTTAGACCACTTGGCCACCTGTACTCCTACCTCCTTCATAGTCTATAATACTTCTGATATGTGTGCTCTGTAAGGTGTTCTTCTATTTTAGGTGATGAAGAAAAAGCTTGCATCACCCCGAGATGACTCCCCATGGTTCAAGATGTTCATGGAGTTTGCCAATGCCCTGTACAAGCAGGACTCTCGGAGCACAGGTCTGTGTAGCAGGCACATTCGTGCAGTCGTTTTCGAGATGCTTTAGCCTAAAGGACATTAAACATTCTCTAGATTATTGCATAAAAAAGTGTTAAACATGTCAATTATACATGAAAGACAGCTTCATTATTATCAAATGGGTATTTATATAGCACTACAGTCATCCCATCTACATGCATGCTGAAAGGGCTTTGTTTCCTGAGATCAATGGATGTCCGTCTCATCGGCATATTGTATTTTTAATCTTGTACAACTTGTGCAGACACTAGGTGCACCAAGATGATATGGCTTTGCCAGCCTTCTTCCTAAACATGAGGTAGATCATTATTAACGTTAGCCAGAAATGCCATTAAATTGAATCTTGCTTTTTGAAAAATGCTTATCCAAGACGTATGAATTAGGCCATAGGTGAAGGACATTAGTTATTCCCCGCGACACGCTTAGCTCAAAGTGGGGGATATAGTATTAGGCTCTGTCCATCTGTCCATCCGTCATCCTCGATATCTCCAGGGCATATATTCCATTAAATCTCCATTATACCCTCAATGCATCTGCAGCTCAGCCTGATGAATTCATTACCTCCCTTATTTGGCTTTTTTGCCAGTCAGGTGTCTACTGGGAAGTTGAGCATAGCAATAAGAACTCACTGTCGCTTTTTAAATTATCTAACCAATTAAACTTGGGAACACAACCCATGCAGAGGTTCTCTGAAAGAGGTAGAAGGGGTTCTTGCATATATTTTTTTAAGGTTTCAGATCTGTCATTTTGTCAGTATGATTTCTCCCAAATCTGAGTCACACTGCAAACAAACCTTTACAGCTGCAACCTCTATCTTTGTTGACACTGGCCAGCTTGGTTGTAATGGTGGCTTAGCTGATTGGCTACTGTGAGAATCCGGAGCCAGCAAAGGGAGGTAACAGAATTATCATGGATGCCTGTAGATGCATCCAGGGTATAGTGGAGACTTATCGGAACATATATCCTGGAGATATCAAGGATGTCCGCTCATGGAATATCTTAAGAACCGTTCACTACATTTTTTTCATAAGTGGTACCTAGGTTTGTCACAGTAGGAGAAAGGTCTATGTCAAGTTTGGTGACCTTGATCTTCATTTCATCCTTGTCAGGTGACATTTTACCCTTGTCAGCAAAATATCGCAAGAAGTGTTCACAGGATTTTCTTTATATTTGACACCAGACTCTATATTGGGGAAAGCACAGGGCCCAGTCAGTTTTGGTGACCTTCATGTTTTTTCAAGATCACAGCAACACTTTGAAGATTTCAGCATGTTAACCTGCATGTTAAGCTTGTCAGCAAAATATCAAGAACTATTCAAAAGATTTTCTTCATATTAACACCAAGCTTCTTCTAGAGAAGGGCCAGTTCCCAGTCAGTTTTTGTGACCTTCACATACTTTTCCCGGTCTCGGTGATACTTTGAAGATTTCTGCATGTTAAGATTGTAAGCAAGATATCTCAAGAGCGGTTCACTGGATAAGCAATTTCTATATTTCTAATTTTTTTCCATATTTCATATACCATGATATTCATGGCAAGGTCAAATTGAGTCTTGAAAATATTTGTTTGGGTTTCAACAGCTACAGACCAAGATGTCTAGAGAGGCTGACTCGTCATGTCTTTGTGGACATTGACCTTCATCTTCAAACTAGCGCTGCACTTTCATTACTTTTTAAGTTTAATTTGATAATTTGCAATGGGTAATTATGTCACCTTAGTGACAACTGCTTCTCAAATGTTAAGATTATGATCAAAGCATTGTGGTTCTCTCCAACAGGACTGCTCCCAGCAGAGGAAGTTCTCAACTGGACCAACATGTACAACAGCTCCTACAACCTTGACATTCCTGAGAGTGTAATCACCTACACTCTCAGCGACTGCTCCCAAGGAGGCAACGTGAACATCCATAAGTATCTGACCAAACTGGGTCAGCGAGATTGGTGATGACGAACTCTCTCACTTTCCTGGATATGTCTGCATACCGGTACTTTAATTTTAGAAAGAATGTTGAATTTATTTCTGTTAGCCCAGTCTGGTACTCACGTGCAGATGTGTAAGCAATCAGGCCACTTCATTTATACATTATTTCTTATAGTAAACTAAATACCAAGGCTTGTACTTCTTTCAGACACTTTTCATGCATGATGTTAGCTAATACAAGGGAGAATTGGTGTTATATGGAAGCCTCATTTATTTGACATATTTCGTTTGCCTTTTCTGATTTTGTTATTCATCAATGAAGTTTCATTGAAATGCCAAGAAATGGAGAAACATTGTTTCAGTACGATAGATGACCATATTTTTTTACAAACTATTGTAAATAATATCCAATGTGAATCAGAGACGAGTTTATGTCTCGTGATATCACTGACAAGGAAGAAAACATTGTGTATTTCTTCAGCTTAATGATCTTCAAAACTACACGATGCAAGAATGAAGTACACTTGTGCAAATATCGTCACAAGATCAGATATTGAACATATTATGTTCACAATATGAAATACACATTCATAGGGAATTGAAATCGTAAATTTGAACCTCTAGGATTTAATGTTTGATTGCGTCTGATGTTTTTGGTGAAAAGACTCCAGTGTAACTGTCTCAAAATGTAGGTTTGATAAATTCCATTTCTGTTGAATTTTCCTTCTTTAAACAAAAAATACAGCCTAAATAATATCTGTGATAAAAATTACTTTAAAAAATAATATTTACTATTTTTTACAATTATTTATTGTTTTCACTAACGATAGGGTGCCAGTTTTAGAAATTAGCCTGGCTCAAATAGTTTATGCAAATATTTAAGAAAATCATTTTCTGTCTCTGATGACTAAATTCATCCATACCATGTGCCATTGGAGGATCTTTGTTTGTCTTTAGACAGTTAAATCCTCTATATGTTGATGTATTATCTTCTGTGATATCCTATTATTTATTAGATCTTCCATTTTACCCATAGATTATTTTAACTTAGTTTATTCTCAGGAACATATCTGTTCATGTTACTATTGTGTACATATATTTTATGATGTGGCTGTTATGGTATGTTGCTTATATCAAGAGTTATTTATTATGTATACTTTAAGTTAACTGTGATAGTTCACCATCCTGTACACCTGTTGGTATATACTGAGGTTGAACAGTTTGTACATTCCAATTTAAAATATGTATGTTAATTCTCATAATTCGGTGATATTTTAAATATATTTTATCTTTCTTTTGTTGTTGTACACATACCTAAATATCATGACTTGCTGTCTTGATATACCACTGAAAAGAAGTTAAAAGAACATACAGATTTTTTCATGTGACTGCAGATATTCTGTTGTGCCTATCAGGAGTTCTTTAACTTCTTATGAGTAGTATATAATATTGGAAGGTTTGCCTTGCATGAATAGTAGGCTACATTCAGACTAAGATCGAAACGTTTTTAGTATATCAGTCATATGCAGCGTTCAAAATTACACATAAATATCAAGCTGTCTTGGTTGTCACCCTCATGGTTAAGATGGAAAGACTTTCTGTCCCCAGATTAAAATGTCATACAAAACCTCAAGGACTTCAGAACCCAGTCCTTTTGAACACTGCATATTGCATTTCTAGCCATCACAAGTTGTCTTTTTCACTTAGAGACATGAATTTCCATATAACAGCAGACACTTGATACACTGTAGTTTCCAATGCCAAAATGTGAATTAGTTCCAGCAGTTTTACCTACACCTGTGTTATCCAGTAAATCTCTGCAATTTTGAAACACAAAGCAATGTATTTTGCCTGTTGTGGCAATTAACTTTCACTTACAGCTTCTTGTGGGAAAAAAATGTCTGCAAAATGAGCTTTGTTCAAAATCTGGCTCTTCCTTGGTGTATGCTTTAGATGGTTGTTGTGAATTCAGATTGTACATTTACTACACACTGAAAACATCACAAATCATAGTTAGAAAAGATTTCCATTATGAAAGTACTTTTTGTGTATTTACTATATTAATGTATGTTAGTGTTCAAATGTTTGTCAGAAAGACTTTACATCACTTTTCATAAAAGGACATTTCAGATATTTAGAAGTTCTGGATGCAGTGAAATATCAATGTTAATCCAGATAGGGAGTGATCATTGCATTTTGGGAGGTTGGCAGGAAATTTCCCACCAAAGCAGTGAAATTTGGAAAATTCTTTTAACAAATAATGGTCATTATCTAGATACTGAACAATTTCCAGATTCTTTGTGTTGTGGACTTACCAAACCAAAAGATTTGTTAGGTTAAAAAGTTGCATTCTTTGAAAACAAATTTCAGTTCTAAATGCAGTATTTTGTCATAAATAGATAGATAGTGCTATCTGATAATATGTACTTCGATGCAAGTTCTTGATTGGTCCATTCTACATTGGGCAAAAGCCATTGAGTCAAGAATGCAGATTAATATCTGGAGATATATGAAAGTGCTCCTTGATACTACATGACTGTTCTCCATATAATTTCCTGATCTGTATTGTGTAGAATAAATGTTTATTTCTAGATGATTGTATTTTTGTCTCATGTTTGAAAATTTGTGGGCAATTGTAGATATAACAGCACAGGACTACAGACTGATGGTGTACGCTGGAGGATTCAAATGTTTCAATTTCTGAGCATAAAATACTGAAACTGTTCATGAACATTATGATAAGTAATTTTCAATAATATTCTGGAAGTTGCAAGACAGGTAATACTGGAATGTCGTTGGTACATCATTACACATAGCATGACATCATATGCTTTGATAACTGTTACACTTATTCAGCAGAGTGTGCAAAAAGCAACTACACAGATGTCCTCCTCATGAAAAAATGATCAAACTAATTATTGTGGTAATGATTATTACCTTGCTGAATGACAGAAGTTTCAATTTTGAGTTTGAGGAAAAAGATACGCTTCAAGAAGAGGGGTCATACAGAGTGAAAAGTCAAACAGATGAACGGGATCCAATCCCAAATACTGGTAGTGATTCCATTCCATTCCATTCAGATTCCAGTACATGCACATTTATGTCACAATGTGATATACATTGCTAATATGGTTGTTATCTCTTATCAATGCCTTCTCAAGTGTGTGCAGAATTTGCAAATGTACCTAATGACAGACACGATAAAAAGCAAACCAAAGCAAAATAAATGAAAAATATCAAGCATAAACATGATAAACACAGGCCTGTATTGAAAACAGGTAAAGGAAAGAGATTAGTATTGAAAATTGCAAACAGGTTAGAATATAATCACATTTTGAATATATTATTACTAAAAATAATATAAAAACACATATTTCAGTCAGAGGAAAGAATTACACAAATTATTATAACCATGTTAAACAGTATACCACAAAGATAAATGTGACAGTTGCATTACAAACATTTAGCAGTTCTTTCACACATTCAAATCAATATCACAATGTTATGACAAAGAGTTACATTGCAACATAAACAACTAACTACAACATAAGACACAGAAAGGGCTGGTGGGGTTGCCAGTGGCTGAAGTGTTGGTTTGTCTCAGATGAGACCCAGCTGACTTTTTTCAAGCATTGGAATGTTTGATTTGTATCTTGGACTGAACAAGAAGACAGCAATTGCTGAAGATGACACAATACATGTCTACCCCAAGATGTATAAGTTCAGAGTTCAAAGCCTAGTTATCCTTCTTCAAAAACATTGATTCTTCTGAAGAAGCTGGCCACTCTGGATAGCAAGGCCTTCAGGATGGAGTGTGAACTCATGTTACTTCTGAACTACACATTTTATCACCTTTGGTTCTTCCAGGAAGTAGAGGACAAGACAAACAAATTACAACACAACAAAATTTTGTCTATAGAATGTGACAAGTGACAATTGTCAGGGAGTTCGAAGTGGGGTTATGTAGATAGGGTGGTTTGTATGACAATGTTGTTCAAAGACTATTATGAGGAAAACTTCTGAATTTCATTAAAAATCAGAGTTAAGGTGATCAGCAAGATATTTTGAAAATGAAAAAGAAGATTATATAAAATGTCACATAAGTCTTTGCAGCAACCTTACATCTTAACATTCAAATGGGCAATGACAGCCTCCACATGTAGGTGACAACATGCTGAAGGCATCACCACCACATATACTACATATTATGGTAGTGCTAAAGAAGCACTGTCAAGACCAGCCCTTACTTCACCTACTGGACAAGGAGCAGGAGAGGTTAGTGGAGAGACCCATCAACTGTTGGGCAACAGAAAGATAAAAATACAAAATGAGTAAGCGGGTTGTTACATTTTTAAATGACACTATGCATTTTGTGAAACATATTTTAACGTACCAGTTTCAGTATTTGCAAGCCCAAGATGTATTTAGGGTCCTGCAATAAACAGCGTAGATCCCTAATGGTGTCAAATTTTAGGTCATTTTTATCAGATTCAGTTCAGGAATCACACTGGTGCTTGTACACCTTCTCATCACTATCTTCATCTTGAAGTTACAAAATCTACTGAAACTTAATCAGAATTATGCCTTGAACATAAGTGATGGTGGCAGGTTCAAGAAGAGCAATCAAGGATAGGATATAACGTTTTACAGGTATATCAAAGTACAGATGCAACACTAAAATGGCGTCAAGATCGAAGTGACAACAGTCCACAATGACAACACAAAGTCGCGTGAAATCACGCGGTATTTGCAACCAAAGATGGTGACTGGCTCATTACATTTGCGCTTGTATTTGGTTGCGAAGATGGAGCTCAGCTGTGGTGTAGTTTGGTCGCGCCTTCGTATTGAAAAGCAAATGAATGTCATTACGGGCTGAATCAGTTTCCCTGAGCTTGAGCAGCCAGTGTTCGTTAGGTACTGCCGTTCCTAGGTTTGTCCTTGTACCTGTCCAACTCCCACATCAACTGCGATTATACCAACCCTGAATGACGAGACAAATCCATTTGTGACTCCGACCATCTCCAATAAAAATAAACCAATCAGACGGCTAAGAATTAGATTCATCAACCTAAACGGCTATCCCAAACATCCTGCAGACATCGAACCTCCACCAGTAAGAACGGCAACACAAACCTGAGCCTCGATTAGAATAAACAATTTCCAAACCTGAAACAATTTCCAAAATATGTCAGAATATTTACAATTTTAAATTAATTCTGTGTATTTCCATAGTATTACCATTCTGTGCATTACCGTAGTACCTAATATTGTTTCATGTCATTGTACTACATATGATCTGTGAAATTGTTGTAGTGTACACCATATGTATATCTGAAATGTATGTGTGTTTCTATGTTTTAGTACCTACTATTTGTAGTTTATAGAATATTGCCATTGTTACCTCATCTTATCTTCCATACCAAGGCCAGATCAGCCGACTGCCCAAGAAATCTGCCGACACGCATGCGACTTTCGGCTCTAATTACCATGTGACTGGCAGCACCTATATAGGAAAGACATCACGCCCCATTAACATTAGGCTGAAAGAGCACAGAATCTGAAATCGAATTTAAAGTCAGCCCTTGCATCATCTGAACAATGGGATTATTTTATGACGCTTCATGTGCTGTGGTGACGACCCCACGAAAGGAAGTGTCTTCGGGGTTTACCATACTAATTACTGGTCAAGCAGCAGTTTGTAATTAGGATCCGTCAGATTTATGGTTGACAATGAGACTTGCTCACATTCAGTTTGGTTTGTTTATATATAGCATATAACGCTTTTTTAAACACCAGGAACCCGTGAAGGCCCAGGGTAGAATAGGCCTTTAGCAACCATTGCTTGCCACAAAAGGCGACTATGCTTGTCGTAAGAGGTGACTAACGGGATCGGGTGGTTGCGCACGCTGACTTGGTTGACACATGTCATCGGTACCCAATAGCGCAGATCGATGCTCATGCTGTTGATCACTGGATTGTCTGGTCCAGACTCGATTATTTACACACCGCCGCCACATAGCTGGAATATTGCTTAGTGTAGGGTAAGAATCAACTCCCTCACTCTGAACACCAGTGATCTTCCATTCTTCAAGGCGGCTACAGAATTATTAGCGTTATGATACACTTGTTTTCACTTTCACAATCCTCTAGAATGCAGAGTGAGAGTAAGTGAATTTAGTTTTACGCCGCACCCAGCAATATTCCAGCTATATGGCGGCAGTGTGAGAGAGTACGTTTCATTTTCTTGTCAGCTATTAAGAGACTGAAACTACTTCATCTTGTTTTATTTCAATTAAACTATACGTCCATTTGGGAAATGACTTCACATGAGACAATTCAAGGAAAAAAGTAATATTGGAATAGCTGGCCCCAATAGACTATCGCTATCGCAACAGATGGTTTGCCCTCAATAGTCACCCCTAGTGGGCAGTCAGAAAGCAGCTTGTTCGAGCTCTTACGACTCTATTTCATATCAGTTCAGACGACCTCTTGAAAAGATATCCAGTCCAAATTTAACAAGAGTTGAGACGGAAAATCTGTTACACCGATTTCACCACACCTGACCACTGTACACTTTACAGAAATCCTATGAAATCATTATCAGGAAGGTATATCTCTCAGTAGACGGGAATGCCATCTTAAATACCTCGTGTCAAGGACCAAATCAAGTTACAGCTTAAAACCAATTGAAAGACATCATGATTTCGGAGTAAACACGAAGACCCTATTCACGTAATCCTGATTTTCCAAACGTGTTCAGTACCGACAATATCATATCTGGGCAGGTGATGTAGCCTAATGGCTAAAGCGTTCGCTCGTCAAGCTGAAGATATGTGTCTGGATTTTCGAAGCTCTCTTAGCGCTAAGATAGTCTTATGTGTCATACATTTACATTAACTTACGACTACCTTAGCGCTATGAGAGCTTCGGAAATCCAGGCCCTGGATTCGATCCCCAACATGGGTACAATGTGTGAAGCCCATTTCTGGTGTCTCCCGTCGTTGTATTGCTGGAATATTGCTAAAAGCTGCGTAAAATCTTACTCACTCAAGATGAGATCTCTCAAACCTAACCACGTGTTTGTGAGTAAGCAGGACGCGATCCACGATTCACGAAGTATAGGTGTTGGCAGACACTAAGTTTGGACCAGGCAGCTCTACCATTTACAGGCACGATCGAACAGGTGTGATGACATCATACCTAGAACGTACGGGGCGGTGGGGTAGCCTAGTGGTTAAAGTGTTCGCTCGTCACACCGAAGACCCGGGTTCGATTCCCCACATGGGTAAAATGTGTGAGGCCCATTTTCTGGTGTCCCCGCCGTGATATTGCTGGAATATTGCTAAAAGCGGCGTAAAACCAAACGCACTCACTCACTCACTTACCTAGAACGTACAATAGTCATGAAATCCCCACGTGATCAAAAGATGGGAGCTACACAGTCTCATTAGATACGGATCTTTCACTCGGATACGGCCGTCTTCGTGAAGATCACTTTGCTTGAACATTCTCAAGACATACTCTAATAAAACATTCATAGATCTATCATCGAAAATGTAAACTCTTTATTCAGAAGACGTAAGCTTAACACGTTTACATAGTACTTGTATAGGAAAATTAGGTAAAAACAAGTAACAACTATAAATGACCAAAACGTTAAGACGTATTATAAAACATGAATCATGGTTCTCTAAATGCAGGAGGTATGTCAGGTTATCACAATACAACATCAGTGAGAGCTATGGGCACAATCGATCGGGAGTAGTTCAAATCTTGTGGATTTCCATCTTGTTTTCCATTACAGCAGAAAAGAAGAACACTAAGTGGTCGATCCAGTTAAAGATGATGGGTTGGTAGAAAGGCCAATGTCATAGTCTATTCCAGTCTAAGTAAACTTCGCTTCAGTACTTTTCGTTACAGTCCACTACTGAATCTAACAAAACCTCATGGGATGTCGCGTCAGGGTAACCTTTGAGATTGACCAATCAGAACACAGCTTACCAAATAGCGAAAGTGGACATTCGCACATACCTTTGAATTTTTATCTCGAAAGGGTTCGTGCCCGACCTATTCCGAATGCTATTTAGCCTACGGTCGCTTCCGGGTGATGCACACGGTCGCGTTACAACCATGACAACGGTGAGTAAACAGTCGCTGAAAATAGTGTTTTGGGCAATATTCAAGGATGCCATCTTGCGGGAATATTAGCGTAATGGTAACCATGTCAACAGACCCAAAATGTAATATGCGAATTTTTGTTTGTGGACAGATCTGTGTCAGTGACCTGAATATTTCGTAAGTCCCTCCGATCCCAAAGTAGTAACCGTTGTCTGATTGGTTAAATTTATTTAATCGTCTAGCTATTGATTGGACGGTCATAGGTCGCTCAAAGGTTACCCGACGCGACCTTCTACTAAGGTTTGTTAGACTCAGTGGTTCATAGTGAAAACATGATTAAGGAATACCTCCCACGGTTTGTGCCATGGATACCGTCACATGCCTGGATGACAAATGGCCGGGATTTGTACGTCGAAGCGAATGATAATGAGCCTTCAGACCACTATGATAGTAATGAAGTACAACCGAAACTAAGTACTACGACAGTAACTAGTAACAGGTGAATGACAGAGGCACAGGAAAAGAAAGTTGGCTACTTGGTTGTATAGCGTAACTTGACCTGAGACTATTAGAAGTTCTAGTTTTGCTTCTACTGGGTGAGTATTTGCATATATCTTTTTCGAAAACCATTGTTCTGAATATTGCAATACAATGACCCTCGGGAGGTTCTGTAGCACCAAAATTATACATTCAGTGAGGGTGGGATTTCGTATAGGGCACTAACGTTGGTCCTTCGATTTGCATCGTCTTGAAATATTGTTGCAGCAATAGTCAATGATACCACTGTCGTTATTCCAGGGCAACTGTCTATATTTGTGGAAGAAAACAGTTTTCAACCTTCTTTCAGCCTGCTAAAAGAATCTACTTGCACCAGACCTGTGACTGAATGCATTTGGCAGTGAACAAGGAGATGTCCACAGTGACATACCACTCCATAAGAACTCACGAGCACAGTATGGTGCTGACAAACCCAGAAACAAACGTAGTCTTCGAACTGTTAAACCTGCGATATGAACCTACTGGATCCGCCAAAGGGACATAACTCTACACAGCGAACTGCTGTACCTTAAATGCCTGAGCAACTGGTGCCACAGTCACGTTTAGTAATGCCTGAAGTAAACGAGGGCTAACAGCATGACAAACATGACACAAAACTTGTGAACGGAATGGACGAAACAGTGAGTGAAGCTATTGCTGTTGTGAACGATGTGTGGGGCTTCCAGGGTCATGTACACCAAGGTCAGGAAGCCGGCCAATATGGCGGCGTCCTCCCATTTTCCGATTGTCCAGTAATTCCTGTAAAAAATCATTGAGATTAATAGGTTCGTCACTACATTTAGGATATTTATATCGCACACATATCGAAGCAACTAATGCTTGTTTCTTTCCGCCGACCATTGGATGTCAGTCTCAACGGCACATCGTATTATCAATCTCAACGCCCTTGGAAGTATCCATTCTAAATAATGCGAGCGCAAAGTATACACCTGGAAATTAATCAAGCAACACCCCAATTTTTTCTATTGGAGCAACTTTGAAGTGTTCTGACAATCAAAATATGCCGGGTTGATATAGTTTGACACTTTTTTATTCAACAGACGATCTCTGACAAACAACTTAAAGGGAAAAAGTATCAAGACTTTGCTTTATTGCAACGAAATCCAAATTCTTAAAACTGTCTTAAATTCATGAAAAAATGGACACAATTTACTATTCATCCACAGACGTTGTTGTCAGGTGTATTAACACAAATGTCACATGGAAAGAAAGAACAGTCATCTGAGAGTCTGCACACCGACTTTCATCAATATCTAGTGTGTCCTCCCTGCGCACGCACCACCGATTCCAGACGCCTCCTCATTCCTTGGATGAGTCTCCGGATCTGATTCTGGGGGATCCTGTTCCACTCCTCATGCAGGGCAGCCGTCAATTCGTTGAGATTATGGACTGGTGGGTCTCTCTGCCTCACACGATGGCCAATAAAGTCCCACAAATGTTCAATGGGGTTGAGGTCAGGGCTCATGGCAGGCCATGGAATTCTGTCAATTGCATTTTGCCGCAAAAAATCATTTACAGCATGCGCCCTGTGAGGTCTAGCATTGTCGTCCATAAATATGGGTCTCGTTGCCAGAGGATGGTTCTCAAAATGAGGTACCACAGCCCTGTCAAGAACCTCCTGTTGGTAACGAACACCGTTAAGGTTGCCACGGATGGTAATGATATCCAACTTGCAGTTCATGGAAATGCACCCCCATACCATAACGGAACCTCCCCCAAAGGCCACAGTCTCCTGGATGTTCCGTGGAGCCATTGCTGTGTTCCTCTGCCTCCAGACCCGAGTACGACCGTCCACCATGTGCAGCAAGAACCGGCTCTCATCTGAGAAATGGACCTTCCTCCAAGAGGCAATGTTCCAGTGCAAACGGTCATTACACCAGGCCAGTCGGGCTGCCTTATGGGCTGGAGACAGTCTGGGTCGCTTGATTGGCCTCCTTGCCCGGTATCCTGCAGCTTTCAGACGATTCCGAACAGTCCTGTTCGAGATGGGTCTCCCTGGAAGCCACTCCTGTCTCAACCGAGAGCTCGAGTCGAAGGACCTGCGCCGTACAAGTCTCAGTAAAGCTCTGTCCTCCCGGACTGTGGTCTTCCTGGGTCTTCCTGGTCTAGGCAGGTCTTTAACTTCATTAGTGGCCCGGTATTTTTTCAAAAGTTTTGAAATTATGGAATGATGTCGTCCGATTTGAGTCCCGATTTGTCTTAGAGACATACCAGCATTCCTCATGCCGATTATTTGCCAACGAGTGGCCTCTGATAATTTCCTACGTGCCATGACATTGAAATGAATGAAAAACCGAATGCAATCGACAACCTGCGCTTGTAAACACCCCAGGGAAAAAGTGCATTTTTCGAAAGTTGAGGTTAAAGCAATGCACGTGCGCTGTGCAAGCTTCACGCGCGTCATATCAACCCATGAAAAGCTCATGCTGTATGTCAATACATCAAAATTGAATAATCAATCATCAAAATTACTTCGTTAAACTTTGTTAAGTTTTTATGTGTCTTTGAATTTGGTGTTGCTTAATTAATTTCCATATGTATATTTCTCCTGCATCATCCATACTGCCTGAAATATATTCTAGACATATCGTAAGCATCTCAGTCAGATTGGGGGTTTTTGGTGGGCTGCTTCATACAGTAATAAATAATGAATCTGTCGTTAGGAGCAGATAGATACTCACTCCATGAGAAACTTCATAAGAACCACCAGCCCAACATCAGAAACAAGCGCGGTAATCAGATATCTTTCACCGATCCTCCGCCCCCAGGGAGAGTTGCTGTTGTACCACAGGAAACTCATGGCTTCTGCCAATACCACTGCGATCACCATGGAGATGCTGAAGCTGACCTTGATTTCCATGGCAATGATTGAAAAGAGGTTGAAATGAAGGAGTCTTTATTGTGGTTACCTGCAAAAAAAGTTTGTAAGACATGTTCATGGCATTACGTGAGGAGTGCTTAACGTGTCTATAAATATCCGTTTAAGTGTTACAGCTACGAAATGTGAACATGCTGACTGTAATATACAGTGAAATCTATTTTACGCTGACGGGCCTTGCGGAAGGGGGACCAGTGTAACCTGAATTATTGGCAATATTTAGCGCTTGGTTTTCGGGCTCAAAACGAATTAGAGAAGCAAATATATTTAGGGCATATATCAAAACACAATGACCCGTGTGCCTCGTCGAAGCAGTAATCAGAATGCGCCTTTCGTATTTGATTTTATGGGGATGCGAGGAATGTGAGGAATGTGAAGGGCGACTTGTAGGAAACAATGCATTTTATTTTCACAAGACCCATTTTTAACATTACCTCTGTCCTTAAATTGTTCAGTCTAAATTTAACTACAACGTTTTCCATTAAGGTCCTTTTACAGGCCAGATGAACAAAATAAAAAAAAAATGAATCAGGCAATCTGGTCATGAAACTGATCACTTTATCGGTTTTATTTAATCTCTCTGATATAACGACTTAATAACCAACCTACCCAAATCCTGCTTAGCTACATTATATGCGTACAGACATGCGTATATGTGAGCTCACAGACACACATGTAGACGTACATTTATCAAGCAATTGGTAAACATTATTCATTAAACTATAATTAACAGTGATATGCCTCCATACACAGTAACCATTTGGCATACATCTTCCATCATCCCTTTTGGTTTAAATATGATCATATATCCACCGTGCCTCATCTAACCGACATGTTTGATAAAATAATCCAGACATCTATTTTATATCTGTTCATTTCCTTTCATATAAAACTATCCTTCGACTCGTTTGTCCTCTTTCGAGAACCCAACCTTCACAGCGCATTCTCAAAGTGACACAAAGCATCAACCAGTAACATAATGCAAGTGTTTGTGAGCGCACCTGTTCCATGTCGATGGGCAAACTACAGAGTCAGCAGAACTATTCGAGCGTGCAGACTGTGGTACAGTTCACTTGCAAGCAACGTTTGTTAACCCCTAACAGAGAAACTAGAGTCAACATATTAAGACTGAATATGGTTTCAATGTAATGAATCATAGCAGAGATATACTAATTAGTAGCTTGTTATGGTTCATATATATGTAGGTATGCAATGTATCAATATATTGAACTTGCAGAACAATGTCTCAGGTCTGACAGACAGTGCATGTTTCTGATATCATACGAGGACAACTGTACAGCATATATATGTTGAGGTTCGGTTGTAAAATCATGATGTAAATAAACACAAGTGACGAACCCTTCCTGTCAAACGTCAATCGCTCCTCGGTGAACTCTACGAACATTATCAGTTCAAGCATCCACTGACAGGTCAAATTATGATGGCAGCCTGAAGACGAATGTGGTGAACACAATTTATCGAGATTATTAACCATGCGAATTCGTGAAACGTCAAAAATCAAGCAGACTAACCTGTCGATAATGATGAGTCTTCGCAAAGGGACGCGCTTTCAACAAAGACCTCTGAGCTCATCGGGTCAAGGTGAAGGTCGTTTCCGCTACGATGGTTTGTTTGTAAACATTCCGCGAGCAAGAAGCACCCTCCTTACTGCGAAATATGAACACACTGAAAGTAGAGTTCATATAATATATGGTCTCTGCTGAAAGAAACTGCCCTGATGCATATTGGATCCCATATATATTTACTGTCAATGCCCAATAATAATCCATGTGAAGTCTTAGAAAGGCATTCCGAAATAATACATGTGAACAGTGAAATTTGTGGAGGTGAACTTCTATACTTCGAGGAACATGACAGAATCGTAGAAGCGTAGAATCTTATTCTTTTATGACGTGAACGAAACATCAATAAACAGATAGCTATATGGTGAACGTGACATTCGTGTAAATGGGTTTATTCGATTGACATAGTACGTGCGTTCAATATTCATCTAAAAAAATGAGTCAAATGAATCAACCGATGTTACCACATTTCTGGGATTTTACGCCGCACTCAGCAATAGTCCAGCTATATGGCGGAGGTCTGTAAATAATCGAAACTGGATCAGAAAATCCAGTGGTTCAACATCATGCGCATCAATCTACGCAAGTGGGATACAATGACATGTGTCAACGAAGACAGCGAGCCTGACCATCCGATCCCGTTAGTCGCCTCTTACGACAAGCATGGGTTGCTGAAGATCAAATCTAGTCAGGATCCAAGTTGATCAGATTCACCCTGGGTTCTTCGGTGTAAATCAAGGATAAAGAGTAGAGGATTGTGAACTACAAATGTTAAAACCAAGAACAAATATAGGCGTTGCCAACAAATTAAGGCTAAACAGAAAAAGTGAAATGTTTCTTATTTGTGCACGTAAAATTTTTATTGCCATTTAGAAAAAAAAATGCTGCGTCCCGATCATCCATTTGTCCACTATAGGAATTAGTGTCTGCAAGGACGAGTGTGACTGAATCTACAACTCATTAATACATGTTAAACTTCCCAAGCTGTATTTCTGAGAGAGAAAAAATATATATATATATAGCTGTGTTCTTCCCTCGTCATTTTTTTCTATCAAAAATGAAAAAACAAAATCCTGCCTTCCTCGTCACTTTTGAAAACAATATGCCTCAGAAATATTTAATTGTTTTTATGCAGCCTAAACATTCCCATACAAGTCATGTTATAGTAAAATTATGGATGTGCCCTGCACAGTTGCGGTTCTCACGTGTGTTTGGTGTCAGTCGTAAATGTACACTTTCAAAGACGATTAGTAGCCGTTTGTCGTCTTGATTCTGATCATGATTCACTTGGTTTTATGGTTTGTGTGTGAACGCGCGATATGTAGAGCCCTTAAACCCCGACAGGTCTTAAGTCCCGACTGAACATGAATAATCATTAGTGGGCGGAGCTTATGTGACCAGGTCGTACGTCTTTCTTACGCACAACTTCTCAGTTGAACAGCATTCGGTTTACTTCTGCTCAGTCGTGTTAAGTTGATAAGCGTGCAATGAGAGTGTATTTCAACCTAACTACCATTTCAATACTACGGAAAATAAAGACATGTCCCAATGTTTGTTAAGAAATCGATCGTAATTATGTAAGGTACCGTTGATAATTTACCGCTGGGGCGGGGTGATGATGTTCTTTATGACACCAAAGTAAGTCTACCAAGTGACCCCCAGGCTTGGCATGGACAAAATCAATGAAAGCACTCCTTGTACATGTTTACCACTGTACATTCATGAAACTGTATCAGTTATGTATCGTTGTATGAAAGTTTGACATGGAAATTGAGTGTTGTTGTTGTCAAGTCATAATTACAGTTTATATAATCAGTCAGTGATTCCAGGAAATTCATAAAACCAAAGAATATATAAAGTATATACATTTTCCTCAGCACTGAGCCTGTTTTGTTTCCACTAAGCAGTATGGGTGAGCATGTACCTGAAGAAAATTTGAGAGCATGAATTCTACTCCTTTAGCATGGGTGGTTATAAAGTGTTTGATCAACATGAGACCCAAGTCCAGTGTCCCCCATCGTGATATTGCTGGAATATTGCTAAATGTGAAGTAAAACCATACACACACTTTCAGCAGTGTGGTGGGTTGTTTGCAGACTTTCCCAGTGTTGGAGCTGAATTTGGTGTTTGGTGATCAATGCTTGGGTTATGTGTCATGTTCTTTAATAATAAACTTGAAATACAGGTGTGCTTATACATCATGAGAAGCATGTTTTTAAGGACACCTTTAGTACATTTTACAAGAGGTACCACATGCACATGTGACTCTTAAGACATCAGAAGTTTACATGTTTGGGACAGCTTTTGAAAATGTGAATAAAGTGTAAAATGAGAGGTAGTTGTTTATGATGCCTCATATCATACCAGTCACATCACAATCCAGGATATCAACTGTAAATATTTGCATTGAGGTAATATCTGTGGCATCCTATAAATGCAGCTGAACACTGACAGCTGAATCATGTTCTTGGTGAACATGTCACAGTGGACATTTTCTGTCCAAATCATGGTGTTACTTGTCTGTGTATTCAGAAATGTTGTAGAGCGTCAGCTGGCCAGGTAAAACATAACCATTGTCACATTTTCCCATAAAATGACAAAAGAAATCAATTTTGTTGAAGGTGTTTTATTACAAAACAAAACAGTGCTGCATATCTTCCCAAGTAGTAGACTTGAAGAATACCATGTTAAACATAATGATATGTAGTACTAAAGTCATTAAGTTGGTATAGACACATACCTGTCGAAAAGAATCCAACAAACAAGTAATGCCATTGGCTAACCAACAATGAATGTGTCAGTATATGGTATTCACAATTCTATGACACTGAACATTATACCCTTTGTATTTGCAAGAGCTTAGCTACCACTATAAAACAAGCCCCAGGGCTAAAAAATAATCTGGTATTTTGTTATGAACTCATGATAGGAAGCTACCTGTCACAAAAAGGCCAACAGAAACAAAATATGGAGCACATTCTAATCCTGCTGATTTGATGACTGATTGTCAATATGAGGAGAAAACTGACAGAGGATGTCTGTACAAGGGGTGTTTACATTAGGTACTGATGTGGTAGCCACTGGTGGTTCATACAACTTCAACAATCAGTACCTAAGAACTGTGACAGTGATACTGCATGTCATGGTGACATAAATAATCTGGTGAAATAAATAATACAAGTAACTGGAATTACTTGTAGTTTCTGGGATACCCATCCTTAATGATGCTGTACCTTTCTTTATGATTGACTCTACATTATACATGAATCATTAGTCCCATGCACTTGGAATAAAGCATGCAAACCCTACAGTTTATGGAGTTTCAATATTTCCTTTGTACAGATGATAGTAAATTACATTCCAAACTTGTGGTCAATTTCTGAATGTACTGGGTCAAAAGTTCTTACTTTCCGAGGTTTTTAACTATTTCTATTTGTCATACACCCTTGACCAGAAATGGAACATTGCCCTTAACACCTACAGTCTATGGAATTTTGAAGATGTTCTCTAAGCTTATTACAGTAAAGAGCATTTCACACTTGTTAAGAAGTTGTGATTCTACCTAGTCAATAGTTCAAATTTTGAGAGATTATGAACAATCTTATTTGTCACATCACCTTAACAATATATTGAAATAACGCCTTTAAAATCTACAGTTTAGGGAATTTGGACATGTTCTCTGGGCTGATGATACCAAATTGCATTTCAAACTTGTCATTAACATCCCAGTGTACTTGCTCAAGACTTCTATTTTTGACAGATTTTTAACTTTTTTATTCGTCACATGACTGTCATCAAAAATGAATTAATGCCTTTAAAATCTAAAATTTAGGTTATTTGGACATGTTCTCTGGGCTGATGATACCAAATTGCATTTCAAACTTGTCATTAACATCCCAGTGTACTTGCTCAAGACTTCTATTTTTTACAGAGTTTTAACTTTTTTATTCGTCACATGACTGAGACCAGAAATGGAATAATGCCTTTAAAATCTACATTTTAGGGAATTTGGATATGTTCTCTAGGCTGATGATACCAAATTGCACTTCAAACTTGTCATTAACTTTTCAATGTACTTGCTCAAGACTTCTATTTTTGACAGATTTTTAACTTTTTTATTCGTCACATGACTGTCATCAAAAATGGAATAATGCCTTTAAAATCTAAAATTTAGGTTATTTGGACATGTTCTCTGGGCTGATGATACCAAATTGCATTT
Source organism: Haliotis asinina (assembly GCF_037392515.1). NCBI lineage: Eukaryota > Metazoa > Mollusca > Gastropoda > Lepetellida > Haliotidae > Haliotis > Haliotis asinina. The sequence continues at coordinate 28,481,171 of NC_090286.1, read as the reverse complement.
CAAACTTGTCATTAACATCCCAGTGTACTTGCTCAAGACTTCTATTTTTGACAGATTTTTAACTTTTTTATTCGTCACATGACTGTCACCAAAAATGGAATAATGCCTTTAAAATCTACATTTTAGGGAATTTGGACATGTTCTCTAGGCTGATGATACCAAATTGCACTTCAAACTTGTCATTAACTTTTCAATGTACTTGCTCAAGACTTCTATTTTTGACAGATTTTTAACTTTTTTATTCGTGACATGACTGTCATCAAAAATGGATTAATGCCTTTAAAATCTACATTTTAGGGAATTTGGACATGTTCTCTAGGCTGATGATATCAAATTGCATTTCAAACTTGTCATTAACATCCCAGTGTACTTGCTCAAGACTTCTATTTTTGACAGATTTTTAACTTTTTTATTCGTCACATGACTGTCACCAAAAATGGAATAATGCCTTTAAAATCTACATTTTAGGGAATTTGGACATGTTCTCTAGGCTGATGATACCAAATTGCACTTCAAACTTGTCATTAACTTTTCAATGTACTTGCTCAAGACTTCTATTTTTGACAGATTTTTAACTTTTTTATTCGTGACATGACTGTCATCAAAAATGGATTAATGCCTTTAAAATCTACATTTTAGGGAATTTGGACATGTTCTCTGGGCTGATGATACCAAATTGCATTTCAAACTTGTCATTAACATCCCAGTGTACATGCTCAAGACTTCTATTTTTGACAGATTTTTAACTTTTTTATTCGTCACATGACTGTCATCAAAAATGGATTAATGCCTTTAAAATCTACATTTTAGGGAATTTGGACATGTTCTCTAGGCTGATGATACCAAATTGCACTTCAAACTTGTCATTAACTTTTCAATGTACTTGCTCAAGACTTCTATTTTTGACAGATTTTTAACTTTTTTATTCGTCACATGACTGTCACCAAAAATGGAATAATGCCTTTAAAATCTACATTTTAGGGAATTTGGATATGTTCTCTGGGCTGATGATACCAAATTGCATTTCAAACTTGTCATTAACTTTTCAATGTACTTGCTCAAGACTTCTATTTTTGACAGATTTTTAACTTTTTTATTCGTGACATGACTGTCATCAAAAATGGATTAATGCCTTTAAAATCTAAAATTTAGGTTATTTGGACATGTTCTCTGGGCTGATGATACCAAATTGCACTTCAAACTTGTCATTAACATCCCAGTGTACTTGCTCAAGACTTCTATTTTTGACAGATTTTTAACTTTTTTATTCGTCACATGACTGTCATCAAAAATGGATTAATGCCTTTAAAATCTACATTTTAGGGAATTTGGACATGTTCTCTAGGCTGATGATACCAAATTGCATTTCAAACTTGTCATTAACATCCCAGTGTACTTGCTCAAGACTTCTATTTTTGACAGATTTTTAACTTTTTTATTCGTCACATGACTGTCACCAAAAATGGAATAATGCCTTTAAAATCTACATTTTAGGGAATTTGGACATGTTCTCTAGGCTGATGATACCAAATTGCACTTCAAACTTGTCATTAACTTTTCAATGTACTTGCTCAAGACTTCTATTTTTGACAGATTTTTAACTTTTTTATTCGTCACATGACTGTCATCAAAAATGGATTAATGCCTTTAAAATCTACAGTTTAGGGAATTTGGACATGTTCTCTAGGCTGATGATACCACATTGCATTTCAAACTTGTCATTAACTTTTCAATGTACTTGCTCAAGACTTCTATTTTTGACAGATTTTTAACTTTTTTATTCGTCACATGCCTTTAAAATCAATGGCAAGTGGGTGCATGAATTACCCTAACTTAATGCTAAATCTATAAATTCAACAGTGCCGCTGCACTCAGTTCACAATGCTTCACTTGAGAGGAAGAGTAGACATCAACTGAATTCCAAGCTGTCTGCAAATTGTTGATCTGGACTAGGCGATCAACCCAACATGGGATGAATGGTGAACAACCTGTGAACATATGAAGTTAATCATTAAAAGAAACATTTGGTTTTAATGTCATGATAACCTGAAGGGAGGAAAATATGAGAAAAATATAATGAATTTAACATCAAACATAAAAATGTTTTATTGGACAATTACGGCTAAAATCTGTCAGAAGCCTTTGAACTGTCAAATACATTTATTCTCTGAATGGAAAAATGACAAATATGTCATTAGCCATGCCACTACAGAGCCGAGGGAATTGTCTGATTGTTACTATGGCATATAGTATTGGTACTAAGGGTTCACAGAAAGCTGAGCATATACAGTGTTCCCAGAAATTATTGAGAAAATCTTTGTTTTTTTTCTAATGATGCTAAGATTGGAAAAAGGGCTTTCACTATGCACTAAACATACTAAATAAGGGAGACAACTCTTGAAGGCTTAGAAGGCAGCTCATTACGTCAAGAGTTATCTCCCTTGTCTGAGCAGACGGCTTCCTGTGTTGACATGGCAGAATTTACAGCAAGAGAGAAAAGAAAGCTCATTCTAGATGATTTTGAAAGTGGTGAGGCTGATGCTAAAGTGTTAGCTTGTAGACATGGTATTCCTCTGTCTACAGTATACAGAACTTTGAAGAATATTCAAACAGGAACCGGGATAGAGCACAAAGCAGGGGCAGGTCGGCCTAGGAAATTCAGTGTTGTGGATTGCCGAAGACTTGGGCAGATTGAGAGTAGGGGCAAATTGAAAAGTGTTGAGAACATCAGAAATTAAATGATTAGCAGAGGAAGTCCTCAGGTATGCAATGAAACAGTTAGGCAGGAATTACAGAGACTTAATTGGGTGAAAAAACGTGGAATTCCCTCGCCGTTGATGAAAGATGCACAAAAGGAAAAACGTTTAAACTGGTGTCGGGCTCATGAAAATCAAGATTGGGATAATGTTTTCTTTTCGGATGAAAGTTCTGTTTGGCTTTTCCGTAACTGTGTGAAAATTTGGACCAAAGATACTGTCAAACCTATCTACCAGCGACCAAAACATAGCCCGAAGTTTCACATGTGGGGTGGCATATCGGCTCGCGGAGTGACGCCATTGTGTGTTTTTACGGGAAACTTGACAAAAGAAAGATACGTTGACATTCTAAATGGTCACCTTCTTCAGACAGCACAAACATTGTATGAAGATGATTGGATTTTCCAGCATGATAATGACCCAAAACACACTTCGCGCTACACAAAACAGTGGTTGTCGGGCGAAAATGTTCAGGTTTTAGACTTGCCCAGTTACAGCCCAGACCTAAACCCAATTGAGAATGTGTGGGGAGTCATGAAGGACAGAATAAACCAAAAGGGACTGAGAAATATTGAAGATATGAAGGCCGAGGTGGTCCAATATTGGGATACCCTGTCACACGATTACCTACAAACTTTGATGGGTAGTGTGCCTAGGCGTATTCAGGCATGCATTGCTGAGCGAGGAGGTCTAACAAAGCACTAAAACAAGACTGAGACTGTAAAAGGATGATGTTTTAACATGTTTATGTAAGTAAAACACCAGAAGTTAATAAACGTAATGAGTTACATGACGCAACATGATTCTCAATAATTTCTGGGAATACTATACTGCCTCACCAGTGGAAACGTGCAAGTCAAATACATCTTTTCTGTGTATCTGTCTCAGTAATAATTACATCAACAATAATTTCCTTTATATCAGGCATCAGGAAGATGCTTCTGCATCTGTGACTAAAACTTTAGATATGACCATAAAAATCACATTTGATATCTCATATCAGATCACACATATTTTATTTGATATTTGTCAACTACCTTTCCCTGAGATAGGGAATATTGAGTTTGACTTATTGTTCCCATATCAAGGCATAACTGATTGTGATTACACTGCCATTTAGGAAGTGATCAGATGTAATGTATGTCATATTTGGGATTACACTTTCTTAGTAAAGTACAAATTCTACTACTTTTTTGGTTGAGTCCCACCTGGGACTTGAACCTGCACCCTAATCGCCAGCACACAAAGTCAGCTGTCTAGACGGATCAGCCACTGCGACTTCCTTACTTTTCTTTCTTGCAGGTTGTGCCTGAAATGTATCAATATCAATCATTAGGATCAATTGTATTTCACATGTTTTTGTTTATTTTTTGTTGTTGTTATCAAATGCCACACTCAACAATATCTAAGCTATATGGAGAGGTATAGTAATACATAATGTCATGTTTACCATTCTTTTGTTTATCTCACATTATGTGATTAATGTTAATAATGTTATAAAATTTACTGAAAATGAACAAGAGTAGAGAAACACATTCAGTGCAAAAGCCACAGATACTAATCCATATTTATTGACATGTTCATGTACCATGACTGGCTTAGCTATGGATGTGAAAAAATACATTTTAGGTACAAGGACATACTATTCAAAAACTGACTCTTCCTTAAATGTATATTGTTCATTATATACAACAACAACAACAAAAAAAAAAAGAAAGTGGGAACATCACAGAATTTGATAGTCATATATATACATAAACTGAATCATGGTGAAGTCATTTATACTCTTAGATAAATGTAAGTTTTTGTGCGCTTAATGGTCACTTTAAATATAATTCAATATTCGTTGAGTTTGAGTGAAAAGAAACATTGTCAAAAACAGCAAAAAACAAGGGTGTTGAAACACACCAGCACCAAGTTTGATTCAAACTCCCAAACACAACAGCCTAGTGCATGAAGAAGACAGACTTCCTTACAATGCACAGGTATTGGCAACAGGGCACTGGCAGTATATTTAGTGATAACATTTTTCTATCTCAACCTATATAATGTGTTGACTAAAGAAGAATGACTATTAATCATACATGTCCATGATAGTCCTGGCTGAAAAATGTGTTCCAAATAAAGCATGATTTGTACATTACAAACCTTAGTACAAAAATACATGAGCATGATGATTACTGTTGACTTCTGCACTCCAAATAAGTTTAGCAAGCCTTAACTTACATAGCATGTGCATGTTGATGCTGCTGCACAACTTACAGTGTTGGACACTGACAAAAATGTGTCTATGATCCAATGCACCAGCCTACAGAAAAAGTCCGTTTGTCCTGCTGGATTGCTGGATTCAAATATCATTGCTTCCAAAAAGGAGGACTCTAAAAATACTTTACATCTAACCTATACACTTGTTGTTCTCCCAAATTATTGATGTTTTATATCTTGGAAAAGTGGTAATCAGCATCATGTCACAACTACAATGAAACAAGGGTCATCAGAAGCTGACATATTCCCCTGGCCCCCAAATATTTAAAAGAATAGTTACAGGGGGTATGGTAGGTGAGCTGGCTAAGGTGCCAGGCTAGTGACCCAGCGAGGTTGAGGTGTCAGGATCGAGCCCAACTGTGATCGGGTGTAAAGAACCTTGAAGTCAACTTTGTGTGCAGACTATTTGTGTTGCAGACCTCTAATGTACAGTGCACAACCCACAAATCCGTTGGCATATGACCAGATGGTGGCCAAATGGATACTGGCAAACTCCAGTACAGCAACATGCAGTGAACTTGGACTAAGTACTGTGACTATGTGTCCCAGTGTGCTGTTCAGATTGACATCCAGTGATCGAGGGAAACAATACCAGTGCCTTGGGCATGTACTAATGTGTGGATATGTGTGCTATATAAATATCCTATATCATGTCATGTCATGTCATATATCATATCATATCATATATCATATCATATATCATATCGTATCGTATCGTATCGTATCGTATCGCATCATATCATATCGCATCATACCGTATCGTATCATATCATATCATATCATATCATATCATATCATATCATATCTCACTTAAGGTTAAAAGTATAAATTATATCTGTAATCAGCAAAGTCACCATTTCAAGATCTGTATCATATATGTGTCAAGATCTGTTGAAAGATATGAAATGGTTTTTGAGTTGTGCTACCATGGTTTACTGACAGATATTTAGAAGTTTTTTGAGTTCTGCTCCGGAAACGAAACACACCTATAACTTTTGAGAAACTTTTTGTCCTAAATGTTTCCACGGAAACCGAGATAATAATAAATCACAAGAGTCATAAGAAGATGACATATCCCCCCAGCCCCCACATATTTGAAAGGACAAATCATCTGACAGTTACTTAATGACTTTTTAGACTACGTTTGAATTGTTTCCATGGAAATCAAGAAAAATATAAACGCCATATATCTGTAAACAGAGAGGCACCACTTCAAGGTCCTCCATTTGATAACTCACACAAACCTGTAAACAGCAAAAGGCACCGCTTTACATTCTGACTGTCAAAAAAAAAATTTTGCAGAAAAATACTCAACGGTTTTTGAGTTCTGCTCCAGGAACGAACCCACTGCACCATTTGACTAAGACCAAAACGTTTCATAGAAAACCAAAAAAAATGCCAAAAATCTGTCACTAGCAACAGGCACAACCATAGGTTGAGATTACTGTATCTATCAATTTTGGTCTAAAATTATGAAACGTTTTTTGATTTATGCTCCGGAAACGAACTCCACCCTTCCCTTCTGAGACAAAGTCTGAATTGTATCCAGGAAAAAAAATGACAAAAATCTGTAAATAGCTAAAGGCACCACCAAAATGTATTTTTGGTATATCTACCACTTTTACTGTATAATATTGAACAGTTTTTGAGTTATGCTCTGGGAAGAAAATCATTATGGACAACCAGACGGACAGACAGATGAGATGTCGACTATAAAAGGCAACTGAATGATACTTCAATACTTTCTCCTGTCCAACATATCCATAAAGAGGAGATTTGTTGCACTGAAATAGCTGTTAGAGACAAATTAGGTCTATTATAACCCTCAGGTAACACTATTTCAAAAATGCTTTGCAAAATGTATTTCTGCATTAATGAAGAATCTTTTATAATCAAACAGATACCATGGGATTTCACTCATTTGTCACAAAAGAAGGGGGGCATGTGATAGTTCCAAGCAAAGGCATATTTCGAATATCGAATAATGTTTAAACCTAAAAACTGGTAACTACACAACTTCCTGTTCAGTAATGGTCAGTTGTTTGCCTTCCTATACTGACACATCAGAGTCTACTACATTAAAGGAATAGGATTTTGATACTCATGACCTCATGTGATTGAGATTTAAAATTGCTTCAACAAACCCACATTTCACACATTAGTCAGTTTTTAAAAAAAATGAAGAAAACTTAAGGAGTTTATTGGTTACTCTTCTCAAAGTGAAAAAAAAAACCCTCAGAAATACAAATCTAATGAATAAGGGTAAGTGAGTCATTAAATTTGATATTGAGACACAGCCTGGACCAGAAGACTTACTAAACATGGTATGTACCTACATGTCCAGTTGTGACAGCATCTAAAAGGTGGTAGAGGATATCAGTGCAAAATGAGGGTGCTTGATTACATACTGTCAACATTAGCCTAACTTGGATGTGAAGGCTTCTGATTATGCTGATTGTGCAAAGATACACCTCCCCTGTCACAACAAGTCTTTCTACAAGTTGAAAATGGTGTCAATATCATGTTAAATGTCAAATAGGAAATTAACAGCCATGAGACTACATACTTGTTTGAAAGTCAAAAATGAAAAAAGTGTTTTTTAAAAAGAAAACCATGTCTATTCATATGCCAAAAGGGTCAAACAGAATGAATGAATCATATGCAACATTGTTTAGTTCAATCAAAAGGGTTTGTGGCATGTTGTGCCAACAACAGTGAACACATTTCATACTCACAATACTCACATCTTGTGACTTTACACTGAAAAGATTAACTCAGACACCCAAATAGTGGCAGAGGTGACTTTATCCTAATTTGTTGTCAAATTTATCGGTTCTATGAATTTAGAAACCAGGTAACAATGACTCGACAATGTGGGCTCTTGTCACTGATAGACCACAAAACAAAGCTGTGTTCAAATCTGGGCCACAAAACAATCCATTCCATTTAAAGTAACTATAGCTTCACGCCCAGTACTATGAAATCTGTCACTATTTGCCAAATGGTATCCATGGTAAAATATCAACAGGAAAGCATAAAAGTATGAATTATTAAAGTGTGTACTTGCCTTTACAGGTTGCTTAAAACTGAAGTGTTTTCCCACTAACTTCCACAGCAACATTATGTTTCATTGAAAAATATCCTTTCTTAACAGGCTGTTAACATGTTGCTGAAAAGTTATCACCATATTTTAGCAGTATTTACGAAAATATTCCGTGCAATAAGATTTAGTCATGGTACTTACTGAGCTATTCACCAATATGGCCTGTCAGTTCACTGCTGCTGATCATGTTTTTATATAAGATGGCAGAAGAGAATCATGGCAGTACAAATAGGTGTTTCCTCACAATTTACTCTATCGCCATTTCAGAATTCCTTGTCTCATTTGTGAATTAATGTATGTTTGTATCATGATACAGTAACCTCTGATATTTGATTGTGTGACTAGTTGATTGATTTTTGCGCTAGACTGATAGGGAATGGAGCAATTAATCACTTTTGTTAACATGCACTATTATGTATGATATAGATTGCTATTATGTTGATTGTGTGATATTGCCCTGACTAAGGTGAAAACATTTATGCAGTTCATAACTTTTTCTTTAATTTTCCTCTTATGTTACATCGCACAAGATTCTTGAGCTGTCCTCTAGTGTTGTGAAAAACACTGCAAACAAAACAGAAATTGTTAATTCAATGCCCCGAACTGTGCACACTGATACTGATATACTGGCGATAACTGTTAGGAAGCAGTTACTATTTGACAGCCATACAGGCATGGAATGACCATCTCAATTTTGCTGTGTCCACTGTCAACAATGGTCACCCGAAGTTTCAATCTGAAACACTCTAAACAACCTTGAACTTGGGGTCAAATCATGGATGGGTGGAGTCAATACAATGTGCAGATTGTGGACCAAAAGAAATGTCAGTAAAGTTCAGCGTCTTTCATCTGATCTTTAATGAAAGCTATCACAAGTCACCCTGAAGAAATTGAGCCCAGACAGAACAGCCCATTTACACAAAACACTGTATTCTCCTCTTCCATTATATGCCGGGAGGATAATAATGAATAATTTTTCTCTGATGATACATCTGTATATCCGAAATGGGATCCCAAACTTTCGACTCCAGAAAACCGTTAGCAAAACCCACTCAAACCCATCAATTCGTCGAGCAAATGACGTTAGTGCCACATCAGGTTTTGCATGTGCAATCGTTCATGTGATCTTTGCATCGAAGTTTTCCTCATTTGCACATGTTTGCATTGGCCTCAAGAAGTGAAACAAGAGTCATCAGAAGATGACATATCCATCCGGCCCCAACATGTTTGAAAGGACAAATAATCTGAGAGTTACTCATTGTTTTTATAGACTAAGTTTGAATTGTTTCCATGGAAATCATGAAAATTATAAATGCCATAGATCTGTAACCAGCAAAGTCACAATTTCAAGACATGTCTGATATATCTCCCAAGATCTGTTGAAAGATATGAAATGGTTTTCGAGTTGAGCCCTGGTAACAAAGCCCACCCTTCCATTTTGAGAGAAGTTTGAGAGTTCTGTTCTGGAAATAAAACACACCTTTCACTTTTCAGGCAAGGTCCAAAGTGTTTCCATGATCACAAGATCCTATACATAGCAAAAGGTACCACTATAGGTTCTGATTGATATATCTACCAAGTTTTGCAGAAAAAACACTGAACGGTTTTTCAGTTCTGCTCCGGAAATGAATACCATCCCCCCCATTTCGAGACTAAGTCTGAAATGTTTCCAAGGAAACCGAGAAAATAATACATCACAAGATCCTGTACATGACAAAAGGCACCACTTCAGGCTCTGACTGATATATCTACCAAGTTTTGCAGAAAAATACCACATGGTTTTTGAGTTCTGTTCCGGAAACGAAGCCCACCCAATCATAAAACTAACACCAAAATGTTCCATGTAAAAAAAAAAAAAATATAAATGCCAAAAATCTGTAAATAGCAAAAGGCACAACCATTGGCTGAGATTACCATATCTATCAAGTTTGGTCTAAAAATATTGAATGGTTTCTGAGTTATGTTTCGGAAACAAAATGATTACGGATGGACGGACAGACGAGGCGTCAACTATATCCCCCCACATTACATGACGGGGGGATAAAAAACACCTTTAAACCACAGTTCTAACGATATTTTAAATGGCACGACTGTGCAACATGAATGTGCCGTTGGCATGTGAAAAGCGAGAAGATCAGTTATTGACGTCGCAAGAGCAATGGGATGCAGATATCGTACTGTGTATGACTTGAGAGGTCATCTACAAAAAAACTGGCACCGCTTCTGATTGCAAAAGGTCAGGTTGTCCATGTGTGACGACACAAGCAGAAGACCGTCAGATCATCCTATGTCACCTACGTGACAGATTTCTGCTGGCTACATGAACCAGGGCTGAGATGTTAAGAGGTCGACTGTCCTCACGAACCATTTGGAATCATATGCAGGCAGCCAGTCTCCATTCTCAACCTCCATATTGTGACTTGACATTCTGTATACCCATGTTTTGGAAAGGAGGTGTAGCCTAATGGAACTGATTGTGGCACTGTCAGTGTATTGAGTACATCACTCAGTTCTCAGCGATGAAATAATAACAATTTAATCACCTTACCATCTCTTGTTCTTTCATAGTGCCCTAAAGAAAGAATATTTCGTTTTTGACTCAGCATGCTTAAAAACTTCTCTCCACACATTCTGCAGAAGTCATCAGACTAGAAAAGAAGCAACTAAATATTAGAAATTAGTTGTAATTACTGCATGGATACAAAATTTCAAGAACACAAAATTCTTACACAAAATCATCAAATCACAAATGTCAGATGATTCGGTCAGCACTGAAGGCTGTACACAATGCAGGCCCAGCCCTTGTCGGAACTTAAGGCCTGGTAGACGAGGTCTTAACCTCCGACAGGGTCTTAAGTTCCGACTGGTCCTTTTCTCAAATCGTAGGGGAAAATGAAGATGCTTTTCATGTCCTACCAGTCTCTTGGGGTGCCTGGGGCTGGATGGATCTCCCCTGAGCACCTGCCACCACCTGTCATCTGCCCGCTGACTGTTCGCCATGAAGCGCCGAAAGTGCGGAAAGTGGTGACTGAAAAGAGAGAGAGAGTGAATGAAATATTTGGTCTACAGAGGTCTGTACAGGCTCCAAGTGATCAGGGGAATGGTCTGCACCAGCCACAATCAACCATGAGGGGCCAGGTAGGGGGCAAGACTTCAACCGGAGCTTAAGACCTTGTCGGAACTTAAGGCCTGGTAGACGAGGTCTTAACCTCCGACAGGGTCTTAAGTTCCGACTGGTCCTTTTCTCAAATCGTAGGGGAAAATGAAGATGCTTTTCATGTCCTACCAGTCTCTTGGGGTGCCTGGGGCTGGATGGATCTCCCCTGAGCACCTGCCACCACCTGTCATCTGCCCGCTGACTGTTCGCCATGAAGCGCCGAGAGTGCGGAAAGGGGTGACTGAAAAGAGAGGGAGAGTGAATGAAATATTTGGTCTACAGAGGTCTGTACAGGCTCCAAGTGATCAGGGGAATGGTCTGCACCAGCCACAATCAACCATGAGGGGCCAGGTAGGGGGCAAGACTTCAACCGGAGCTTAAGACCTTGTCGGAACTTAAGGCCTGGTAGACGAGGTCTTAACCTCCGACAGGGTCTTAAGTTCCGACTGGTCCTTTTCTGAAAAGGTAGGGCAAAATGAAGATGCTTTTCATGTCCTACCAGTCTCTTGGGGTGCCTGGGGCTGGATGGATCTCCCCTGAGCACCTGCCACCACCTGTCATCTGCCCGCTGACTGTTCGCCATGAAGCGCCGAGAGTGCGGAAAGTGGTGACTGAAAAGAGAGAGAGAGTGAATGAAATATTTGGTCTACAGAGGTCTGTACAGGCTCCAAGTGATCAGGGGAATGGTCTGCACCAGCCACAATCAACCATGAGGGGCCAGGTAGGGGGCAAGACTTCAACCAGGACTGAAGACCTTTTCAGAGTTAAAATATTTAAATATTTAAACTCAAACAGGGTCTTAAGTTCCGACTGGTCCTTTTCTGAAAAGGTAGGGCAAAATGAAGATGCTTTTCATGTCCTACCAGTCTCTTGGGGTGCCTGGGGCTGGATGGATCTCCCCTGAGCACCTGCCACCACCTGTCATCTGCCCGCTGACTGTTCGCCATGAAGCGCCGAAAGTGCGGAAAGTGGTGACTGAAAAGAGAGAGAGAGTGAATGAAATATTTGGTCTACAGAGGTCTGTACAGGCTCCAAGTGATCAGGGGAATGGTCTGCACCAGCCACAATCAACCATGAGGGGCCAGGTAGGGGGCAAGACTTCAACCGGAGCTTAAGACCTTGTCGGAACTTAAGGCCTGGTAGACGAGGTCTTAACCTCCGACAGGGTCTTAAGTTCCGACTGGTCCTTTTCTCAAATCGTAGGGGAAAATGAAGATGCTTTTCATGTCCTACCAGTCTCTTGGGGTGCCTGGGGCTGGATGGATCTCCCCTGAGCACCTGCCACCACCTGTCATCTGCCCGCTGACTGTTCGCCATGAAACGCCGAGAGTGCGGAAAGTGGTGACTGAAAAGAGAGAGAGAGTGAATGAAATATTTGGTCTACAGAGGTCTGTACAGGCTCCAAGTGATCAGGGGAATGGTCTGCACCAGCCACAATCAACCATGAGGGGCCAGGTAGGGGGCAAGACTTCAACCGGAGCTTAAGACCTTGTCGGAACTTAAGGCCTGGTAGACGAGGTCTTAACCTCCGACAGGGTCTTAAGTTCCGACTGGTCCTTTTCTCAAATCGTAGGGGAAAATGAAGATGCTTTTCATGTCCTACCAGTCTCTTGGGGTGCCTGGGGCTGGATGGATCTCCCCTGAGCACCTGCCACCACCTGTCATCTGCCCGCTGACTGTTCGCCATGAAGCGCCGAGAGTGCGGAAAGGGGTGACTGAAAAGAGAGGGAGAGTGAATGAAATATTTGGTCTACAGAGGTCTGTACAGGCTCCAAGTGATCAGGGGAATGGTCTGCACCAGCCACAATCAACCATGAGGGGCCAGGTAGGGGGCAAGACTTCAACCGGAGCTTAAGACCTTGTCGGAACTTAAGGCCTGGTAGACGAGGTCTTAACCTCCGACAGGGTCTTAAGTTCCGACTGGTCCTTTTCTCAAATCGTAGGGGAAAATGAAGATGCTTTTCATGTCCTACCAGTCTCTTGGGGTGCCTGGGGCTGGATGGATCTCCCCTGAGCACCTGCCACCACCTGTCATCTGCCCGCTGACTGTTCGCCATGAAGCGCCGAAAGTGCGGAAAGTGGTGACTGAAAAGAGAGAGAGAGTGAATGAAATATTTGGTCTACAGAGGTCTGTACAGGCTCCAAGTGATCAGGGGAATGGTCTGCACCAGCCACAATCAACCATGAGGGGCCAGGTAGGGGGCAAGACTTCAACCGGAGCTTAAGACCTTGTCGGAACTTAAGGCCTGGTAGACGAGGTCTTAACCTCCGACAGGGTCTTAAGTTCCGACTGGTCCTTTTCTCAAATCGTAGGGGAAAATGAAGATGCTTTTCATGTCCTACCAGTCTCTTGGGGTGCCTGGGGCTGGATGGATCTCCCCTGAGCACCTGCCACCACCTGTCATCTGCCCGCTGACTGTTCGCCATGAAGCGCCGAGAGTGCGGAAAGGGGTGACTGAAAAGAGAGGGAGAGTGAATGAAATATTTGGTCTACAGAGGTCTGTACAGGCTCCAAGTGATCAGGGGAATGGTCTGCACCAGCCACAATCAACCATGAGGGGCCAGGTAGGGGGCAAGACTTCAACCGGAGCTTAAGACCTTGTCGGAACTTAAGGCCTGGTAGATGAGGTCTTAACCTCCGACAGGGTCTTAAGTTCCGACTGGTCCTTTTCTGAAAAGGTAGGGCAAAATGAAGATGCTTTTCATGTCCTACCAGTCTCTTGGGGTGCCTGGGGCTGGATGGATCTCCCCTGAGCACCTGCCACCACCTGTCATCTGCCCGCTGACTGTTCGCCATGAAGCGCCGAGAGTGCGGAAAGTGGTGACTGAAAAGAGAGAGAGAGTGAATGAAATATTTGGTCTACAGAGGTCTGTACAGGCTCCAAGTGATCAGGGGAATGGTCTGCACCAGCCACAATCAACCATGAGGGGCCAGGTAGGGGGCAAGACTTCAACCAGGACTGAAGACCTTTTCAGAGTTAAAATATTTAAATATTTAAACTCAAACAGGGTCTTAAGTTCCGACTGGTCCTTTTCTGAAAAGGTAGGGCAAAATGAAGATGCTTTTCATGTCCTACCAGTCTCTTGGGGTGCCTGGGGCTGGATGGATCTCCCCTGAGCACCTGCCACCACCTGTCATCTGCCCGCTGACTGTTCGCCATGAAGCGCCGAAAGTGCGGAAAGTGGTGACTGAAAAGAGAGAGAGAGTGAATGAAATATTTGGTCTACAGAGGTCTGTACAGGCTCCAAGTGATCAGGGGAATGGTCTGCACCAGCCACAATCAACCATGAGGGGCCAGGTAGGGGGCAAGACTTCAACCGGAGCTTAAGACCTTGTCGGAACTTAAGGCCTGGTAGATGAGGTCTTAACCTCCGACAGGGTCTTAAGTTCCGACTGGTCCTTTTCTCAAATCGTAGGGGAAAATGAAGATGCTTTTCATGTCCTACCAGTCTCTTGGGGTGCCTGGGGCTGGATGGATCTCCCCTGAGCACCTGCCACCACCTGTCATCTGCCCGCTGACTGTTCGCCATGAAGCGCCGAGAGTGCGGAAAGTGGTGACTGAAAAGAGAGAGAGAGTGAATGAAATATTTGGTCTACAGAGGTCTGTACAGGCTCCAAGTGATCAGGGGAATGGTCTGCACCAGCCACAATCAACCATGAGGGGCCAGGTAGGGGGCAAGACTTCAACCGGAGCTTAAGACCTTGTCGGAACTTAAGGCCTGGTAGACGAGGTCTTAACCTCCGACAGGGTCTTAAGTTCCGACTGGTCCTTTTCTCAAATCGTAGGGGAAAATGAAGATGCTTTTCATGTCCTACCAGTCTCTTGGGGTGCCTGGGGCTGGATGGATCTCCCCTGAGCACCTGCCACCACCTGTCATCTGCCCGCTGACTGTTCGCCATGAAGCGCCGAGAGTGCGGAAAGGGGTGACTGAAAAGAGAGGGAGAGTGAATGAAATATTTGGTCTACAGAGGTCTGTACAGGCTCCAAGTGATCAGGGGAATGGTCTGCACCAGCCACAATCAACCATGAGGGGCCAGGTAGGGGGCAAGACTTCAACCGGAGCTTAAGACCTTGTCGGAACTTAAGGCCTGGTAGACGAGGTCTTAACCTCCGACAGGGTCTTAAGTTCCGACTGGTCCTTTTCTCAAATCGTAGGGGAAAATGAAGATGCTTTTCATGTCCTACCAGTCTCTTGGGGTGCCTGGGGCTGGATGGATCTCCCCTGAGCACCTGCCACCACCTGTCATCTGCCCGCTGACTGTTCGCCATGAAGCGCCGAGAGTGCGGAAAGTGGTGACTGAAAAGAGAGAGAGAGTGAATGAAATATTTGGTCTACAGAGGTCTGTACAGGCTCCAAGTGATCAGGGGAATGGTCTGCACCAGCCACAATCAACCATGAGGGGCCAGGTAGGGGGCAAGACTTCAACCGGAGCTTAAGACCTTTTCAGAGTTAAAATATTTAAATATTTAAACTCAAACAGGGTCTTAAGTTCCGACTGGTCCTTTTCTGAAAAGGTAGGGCAAAATGAAGATGCTTTTCATGTCCTACCAGTCTCTTGGGGTGCCTGGGGCTGGATGGATCTCCCCTGAGCACCTGCCACCACCTGTCATCTGCCCGCTGACTGTTCGCCATGAAGCGCCGAGAGTGCGGAAAGTGGTGACTGAAATGGGAGAGAGAGTGAATGAAATATTTGGTCTACAGAAGGCTGTATAGGCTCCAAGTGATCAGGGATTACCAAGATTGTCAAGAAGGGATAAAAATAATTCCATAAATACTATGAAATTGTTGATATTTAAGTGATTTCCAGTTATGAAAGAAATATAAATGACATTTAAGAGTGAATAGGTGTGCTGTCTTTAACAACAACCTCTACACAATGGTATTCTAGAGAGAACTGGCCTCTTGCACACATATTAACTGGTGAAGGTTTTGGTATAGTGGTTATTTTTTATGCTTTATATTTAATTTGGCTTCATACCAGAAACTATTACACTTTAAAAGAATTTATCTGTCCACTTCACTTACAAGACCAAAATTGCAGAAGAATGAGTTGTCATTCTAGGAAAAATTGGGGATATATATATTTCCTTTTATTTTTCAAAATGTGAACTAGCACATAGCGTGAGTAGCACTGCTTCGGCCTGGGTAACCTGCCTTACATCAGTGCACTATCAGAGTTGACCCACTTTTGACATGCGCGGAAATAGCCTAATTAGGTGTGGCAATATGCATCGCATAAGTATTACGTCGGCTGACAATATATTTTACTGTGTATGGAAGGATTGCAATGAACAGTTAGGACTGGGCTGAGACATGGCATAGTCTAATGTCAGCCAGTGGATGTTTTCGAGATGGCTTTGGAAATCGCTTCAGCTCAGCCAATGCTACCTGTAGGAAGCTGCGTCTAAAAAAATCAAAAGCACATCATATTGAATAAACGGCACATATACTAAATACTTACACATATCTCGTATGCATCTTGTGGTTGAGACATTGCATAACGCAAAGAGGCCTGTCATTGAGACATGTATTCTATCCTTAGTTCAACAGAAACCTTTGTCGCCCATATGTGACGTAGCACATAAGCCCCGCCCACTAATGATTATTCATGTTCAATCGGGACTTAAGACCTGTCGGGGTTTAAGGGCCGCACATACGTGCTATTGAACTGGCTAATTCAGGGCACGGCGGCACCTACGTTAAAACACCACCTGTCAATCGCTATACATTTGTTTTGCATATTTACAAGTGTTTTGTTCTTAAACCATGGTGTTCAGGAAAACAATGATACAGGTTCAAGTGACATATTTCTCTATATCATGTGATGTGACAGATGCGCACGAGTGAGTGAGTATGATTTTACACCGCCTTTATCAATATTCCAGAAAGGAATCACGGAGGGCAACACAAGATATTGGCTTCATACATTGTTCCCATGTGGGGAATCGAACCCGGGTGTTCGGCGTGACGAGCGAACGCTTTAACCTCTAGACTACCCCATCTCCCAGAACCAGAGGAATACACACAACATTGCCCACGGTTTTGTGCAACTGGAGTGCTGCCTTTATTTACTAGAACGTACATGCAGATAAGCCAAGTTCTACAACGTTAAAGAATACATTTATCTCACTTCTTCACATATATCAATGCCAGCACAATCACAGAAATGTTCACGAAGGCCTGAGTAGTTTGCACAGCTGCATTAATGCAGGTAAACACATGCGGGAAGACGGCTACAGTGGGGCAGATGTTTAAGGAGTAGAACGCTGTCAGGTAGCCGGCCAGTTTTAGTCCCTCCTTCCAGTTCCTTACTGGATACAGACGTCTGAAACACGACCCACTTAGTGAGTACATAACGGATTCATATTGTATTCGTTTTTAGGCCATCCTCCCATGTACATCGTTAAACATTAATATCATAGTGAAGGTTACAATGATAACACATTTCGGAGAGACAAAGAATATTTAACATATTTTGTTACATTTAGAATAATTCGTGATTTTTATTGCATACTTGTAACGTAATGAGTGAGTGAGTTTAATTTCACGCTGCACACAGCAGTATTCCAGCTACATGGCGGCGGTCTGTAAATAATCCAGTCTGGACCTGACAATCCAGTGATAAACAGCATGAGCATCAGTCTGCGCAAACTGGAAACGGACGATGTGTCAACCAAGTCAGCGAGCCCGACCACCCTGTCCCGTTAGTCGCCTCCTACGACAAGCGCGGACATTCACTGGGTTAGTGTGTAGCGGGGTTAGCTGAAAAAGTGGATAGTATATATTTACTCAGTATCAGGTTATAGTGTGTGAGAAGGTGATACAAGCTGTAGAGTATCTCTGACTATCCAATAAAGTTCCATTGTTCATTCATTACCTTAACAAGCAGAGATATCAACATATTCTCGCATCGCAGTCCCTGAACCTTTCAAATGTACCCTTTTTTCGACCTCCCATTGAGACGAACCAGCGTTCATTTGATGAACATTTCAGTGCTACACTAGCTGTACAAGAATGCTATATACTTACTCTATGATGTTTCTAACCATGTAGCACAGTCCGATGTCGCAGGCGACACTAGTGATGAAATGCCGTCGAGCTCTCCCCAACCAAAGGCTGTAAAAGAAGGGCGCAAGTAGTAGCTCCGTCACAAGGATTATTATCACCACGGCACCATAGAACTTCCGATTGGTCATATTTAGACCGTCTGTAGAGGGAGGAGTCGGCGACTGAAGTGGGGAAATGCAAAAATTAAATGTAGTTTTTTTTATGATGGTTAAAGTTTCAAAATGATTGTTGCTGAACACTACCATCTACAATTTGCCAGCTGTGTATGTAAATAATCGACACACAATCCAGTGACTGAGATCATGAGTATCGACCTTAACACCTGGTATTTGCATCAGTCACGGCAGCGAGTCTGACCACCAGACCCCGTTGCCTCGTAGGACAACCATGTGTTGCTGAAGATAAATTCTAACCCGGACCGTCACGGGTTGACAACAAATATATCCAAACAGGGCGACCTTACTGTGAACAGTATAAGCGCTCCGGTTGTGAATAGTTCATGTACTCTTTAAACGATTATGATGGTTTGTCAGACTCTTTCCTGTCTTTGCTATGTTCTGTCAGCATTGACACATGACAGTATGGCGTCACTAAATAATATCTTTTATCAAATACCTCACAAAGATGTTAGGCCTATTGCAACAGTGTAACAGCTAGACCTGGCCCAGATGATATGGGTTAACCATGCATGTTGAATGGATAATCACATAGTTTGGACAGGAAATTGGAGTTACGTCCCTTAGTGTGTCGTCTGCTCGTCTGTTCGGCATTCCAGCGACAATGTCTTCCAACAAGGTAAAAAATGTTTTGCTTCCACTTTTGTTTGGTAACACTTCACAGTGTTAAGTCACGGTATTTGATAACAATGTTATCACACAATATGGTATTTAGTGTATACCACAACACACATCTGCAGCCCAGCCCACTGGTCCAGTCAGTGTTATAAAAATATGAATTGGAATTGGGTAAACAAAGATGCTACGACTACACTAGGTAATGACACAGTATAACACAATCGAACATTCAACGATCGTGAAGGTATAAAGACAAATTCTCGGATACCCATAAATCTGCCCAGTATAAACAGATCCCAAAATGAAGTAAATAATAATAACTAACGCATATATTTGATATGTTGATTTGTGACAAGCTTTTCACAACCTTGCGGATTTCGGGCAAGAATGGGGCGACCAAAGGTTGATTGATTCTACAGCTTAAGATCCCAGAAGGGTGGATCAATGCTTAAGGTGTAGACCAACGGCTTGTCTTTTTCTTGTGGGAAAATTTAGTTACCGCAGTCACAAAGCTTAAATATTGTTAAGGGCGACTTAAAAAGGAAAGCAAACAAACAAACAAAAACCTCAAGATTTTCACTCATGTCTGGAAAGTTACATTCATAGAACTACCACAATTTGGTTATAACATTTATCTAGTACGCGATCAATCACTACTTGGCATGCACTGAATTATTTTAAATATGTTGCTGGACATCACCCTACTACAAATCGAGTATATGGTATTAAACCAGAAACTGAAATGAAAGCATGGTTAAGGTAAGTTTGAAACGTATTTCAATGAACGTTTCATCTTAAACATAATCATATAAAGATTTCCAATTTGTACCCGTTTACACTGTACTAGTAAATATGTTACATGGGCAACAAACCTGCATCGCTATCGAAATCAAGAGTGGAGTAGATACTATGTTTACCTTGTGAAAACAGAAAAGAGGAGAAAACTAGCGAAGCGATGAGTTTGGATTTCAGGCCACGTCGTACTCTGAACAACTATGAGCAAACTTGCTAGATAAAGACATGAATGGGCGTGTCCTGGTATCTAGCTCCGTGTCGGAGAAAGATCTGCTTCCGACAGACATGCGAGACAGTTAACTTAAACCAGGCCAAACTGACACGAGACGTAGGTCTTACAGCCAGGAATTCGAAGAATAGATATACAACGACCGTGATATATGTTAAACATACGCCACATACAATGTATCAGGTGTTTCCTCTGTAATATCGAGAAGACAATCAATTCCTTTGAGTGTATTTCCGGATTCAACCTCTTGATGGTCGAGGTATATGTAAATTTCTCTAAATGTGCATTATCTTACCTGCATGTAAAATACTTTAATTTCTTTGGTCAGTGACGCTTTGGCAAGTTCCCATGCCATGACTCCTTGGAGGATGTATAAATGTCTATAAATTTACAATGTAACCTATATAGACGCGTCTATGATATCCTGGTTCGGAGTCATCTTCAGCAACACTGACATGGGTATAATACGCTTTAAATATCGTTGATTGTCACGGAGAACATATTGTTCCGTTGCATGGATTCGGATCGTGATGTCGCTATCAGACAAACTGTGGTATTAGTATCCGGCACCGAAGAAACTGGAACCGTTACTGAAGATGCTGACAACAAAAGACAATTCTTTATGTGCATTTCTTTCCTTAAATTTGATAATTGTTGTATTTCAGGAATGCATGGACTGAAGAAAATTCCTACATTCCACAAACTGTATACAGTTTTGTCACTGTCGTGTGTACACACAACTGGACCTATGGGTTAGGCCATGGCCCACATGTGCGTACAATTAAATACTACCTTCTCTCTGTTGAAAAAAACACCTGTTTACTAAAAGTGTTCTACTGACTCCAAAAACATTACTAGCGAAGTATTATATATGATGGGACAGTGTTGCAGAGAGCTCACCTTGTCGTGGAGATTGCTGGCGATGGGTGTGACGATATTTGAAGAACGTGGGCTACGCTTGACCTGTAAGGTCAGTTCGACTAATGTGAAGGTAGTGGTTCAGTTGAAATTGGATTTTCGTGGCGTTCAAGATTATTCCACTTACAGAAAGACGTGTATGCGCATGCGCTTGTGTGTGTCTGCCTTTTTGTCTAAATTTATGCGTATTTGTGAGCTAGTTCATGTATAAATATGCCGTCCTAGTTTTGACATTCTTTATTCTAGTGACTGTCAGCCGTCGTTGCTAAATAGGGTAACACGTCCACCTATGCATTTAGGCGTGATGTGGCCAGTGGACCAACCACCTGGTTTCCGCTCTGGAATATGGAGTGAGTGAGTCAGTATGGTTTTTACACTGCATTTGGAAACATTCCAGTAATGTCACGGCAGGGGACATCAGAAGTAGGCCTCACAGATTGTTCTCATGTGGTAAATCGAAAAACCGGGTCGGCGTGACGAGAGGCTTCCGCGCCACCCCTTGAGGATGCAAGAACGCATTTTGACGAATAAAAAATTCATGTCAGTGTAAACATAACATATTCAAAACTGCCCTACATTAAATGAAATTTCAAGTCCTGAAAAACTAACTCCTCAAATATGAAAGCACCCTTATTGGTGTCCCAATGTGTCAGTCACTGGTAAGGGGACGTGAAATGAGGTCTAATATCTAGTTCAGGATGATTGATAGTCATGTGCATGGATGCATTGGTCTGGGCTTGTACTATTTGAATTGAAGACCATTTTAAAGCTCAAACACACTGAGATGGGGCAAATTAACATAAAATACCCACTCATACTTCTGTAAGTCAACCACACCTTTCATCTGCCTAGTGCTGAGAACCAGGCAAGGTAACAAAAAGTTTCTTTTTACATCTTTTGGTTTTGCACACCTGGAAATAAAAAAAAAGCACTGGTCTTCCTCTATCAAGGCTGGTTTGCTTAATCCACTACATCATGGAGGCTGTTGCTTTGTCCTGTGATGAATCTACAGGTTTATCTTGTTAGCTTGTTTGATCATAAATGGGGTATAAATACTGATATGAATGTCCATATTGAAAATATCATTGTAATATCACTACATATCACACTTCATCCCACTTTGAACATCACACGCAAGCCATACCTGAAAATTAACAAATATACCCATGAAGGAAAAAGCAAAACAAGTCTGATCCGCATTGCTGTTTTTATTCAATCATGTGTTGTACATAAGCTCACAACTGTTCACATGGCAGCCTTGGAAGGAGACAATATATACATACACATCTATGTACAGTAGTTCATATACACCATATATCCTTCACATCTGCTTGCTTCAACATGCTTGTCAACCACTTGTTTGCATTTTTAACTCAGCATAAAACATCTATACCTGAAGTGCATAACAGTCACTTTAGTTAAAACCTTTCTTCTTCATCCATCTTCTGCATCCGCCTGCAATCATCCTCACCATTATGACACAAATACCAGTGAAACAGTGAACTTGCAGGAAATACATGTGAGAAAACAGTGCGAAGTCAGCATGTTTGCTTTGCTGTTTGGAATTACTTGGATAGGGTGTCTTATTATTTTCTTATACATACAATATACATTACATTTCATATGAGGAAAGAATTAAAACAACCCAAAAATGGATGTTTCTGCAAAGTCTGCTGCACATTTCAGCGATGCTAAAATATAAATGAGGAAGGGAGATAACTCTTTGACTTTTTCACTTCATGTATCCTCTTTGAAATGAACAGGCATTGTAAAAGTTACAAAACATGTCCTAAAGCTACCTAACACATTATTTAATACAATTTAGTATCACCTTACACATTGCTGGTAGAGAAAGAAATACTTAAGTATCCTTTACTTGAAAACAGCATTTTGTACAAATTTACAAATCAGACACTTTCATGAATATGACAAGAGGGTTACAAAACAGCCAAGCCAAAGAAATCCCTTTTTGTGTCTGTGCTGGTTTGAGTCTGCTCTGTTATCACAGACTACAGTACCCAACACTTTAAATATTGCACTTTGCCGCTGACTACGCTGATGTAGGGCTATTTTGCTCAGTGCATATCTTACTCTGTCTTGTAAGCATTGATGAAAGTCGTGATATTTACAACCAGTATACCACAACAATTTGATCAGATTACTGATCAATTTTACATTGTGGCCAAACAAGTTACTGAAATGTGTGTTTGTTCAATTTAAGCAGTGATACCCGATGGCAGTGTATTATTAGTGCAGGTAACACCTACAAGCATTCAATTACATTCTGTTGTCACCTGGACACTGAAGACTGATGATCCCATTAAAAGACTGAGTAGCACAACACTTTACGATATTGAGGATAATCAGACAGAACACACCCAGACAAACATATCTTAAATTAAAGGTGTACAATAGCTTTTAAACCTAAACTTTCATGTAACAATGGCAAATTTTGCATTGCTGTTTTCACACACATGAAGAGTTGGTTCTGAGCATCTATCTTAGTGATGCATCGTCAACAACAAACACCTGAGCTATCTCGTCATGTTCATAGGTGCGCTTCAAGAAGTTGTCTGTAAGTCGCAGGCCTGATATTGTCTGGAAAATATAATAACACCACAATAAATTAATTATTACAAACTTTGGCTTTAAGTTTGGTTGGAGGCACTTTATTTGCATTGTTTATAAAATACATTCTTAAACCAACAAGAGTGAAATCCCTATTTGGAAGTGGGAGTTAGTATAAGCTTGTTGTTTAATGGCGCACTCAGCAGTATTCCAGCTATATAGTGGCAGTCTGTTAATAATAAAGTCTGAACCAGACAATCCAGTGATCAACAGTAAGAGCATCAATCAAGACATCAATCTGACCACACATTTGCCTCTTGTGACAATCATGGTCAATATAAGTATAGCTAGAGCAATGGAGATGGGAAAGGATGCACAGAAAGTGAGAGTAACTGGACTCCTGAAATGGTGAGGGGTTGCTGAGTTTACCTGGAGTCCGGGAATGGTGGCCAACATGGTGAGAGGGATGTCCATGCTGTCGTTCTGCTGCAGCTTCCCCAGCTGTTTCCCTGAGATGCCACACCACATGAGTCCTGTAACACCCTGGTTCTGGAGAGCCAGCGTCAGGTCCATTGTCCTCTCACTGAAACAGTACCACACAGCATCCTCAACCTGACATATACAAAGTCTCACATACTATTGCTGAATTGAACCTTATCTCTATGTCTAGTCTGTGTCACAGTCCCTGAACCACATTATTTCCCAACTGCCAAACCTTCTGGAGAGCCAGCATCAGGTCTATTGTCCTCTCACTGAAACAGTGCCACACAGCATCCTCAACCTGACAAACACAAAGTCTCATATACTGTTGCTGAATTGAGCCTTATCCCTATGTCTAGTCTGTGTCACAGTCCCTGAACCACATTATTTCCCAACTGCCAAACCTTCTGGAGAGCCAGCGTCAGGTCCATTGCCCTCTCACTGAAACAGTGCCACACAGCATCCTCAACCTGACATAGACAAAGTCTCACGTACTGTTGCTGAATTGAACCTTATCCCTATGTCTAGTCTGTATCACAGTCCCTGAACCACATTATTTCCCAACTGCCAAACCTTCTCTGCAATGCAAACGCACAAAATAACACAAGTGTAGATTTCCTTAGGTTCAGAATCTCTGGTTTCACTTGACATGGGTTTGTTTGTTACTATCAAAATTATCTATACTCAGAGACAATGCATTAGCCTACCCAGTGTCATATATAGCCTGTCTTTATTGCTTGATCCTCACAGATGATATTATCTGCTGATCCAGAGTAAAGGATGTGATAACAAAATCTGTCCAACAATTCTGAATGATCTGTAATTTCTTGAAACAAAACATATATAAATAGTTTACTGAGAAAACATCTGATCAAAAACATACTTCTTCAATGATGTCTTAATTTTGAAACTGATTATTCAGAAAGCTATAAAACTAATCACAAAATGGTGAGATAATGCCTAGTTAGTTACAATGAAAGAAACACTGTAGGGCAGCCCTTAGGTGGACAAATAAATAAATACCATATCATGTATCCAATGAGTTATGCTATTAAGAAATGTGTATCAACATTATTAAAAATGGCTTCTAACATGTTGTCTTCAGACCTAATCAAAGTTGAAAAAGGTACATAGGGTAAATTGAAGGCATTTTATGAAATTATAATGTCAGTAAACATGTTTTCATGTCTTTTCAAAGAATTAGATGATGTACTCAACATCAGGTACATTTGGTGACGTAAAGAGATGAAATGCATGAAGCTAAATATGTATATTTTATTTATTATAACAAAGCCTTAAAACAGACATATCTCAGTGATTGTCCAAACACTGTTGCACTCCATTGCAGATGTGATGAATCTGTATGACAGTGCAGGAAGCTGTAGATACCCACCAACAGTTTGTGATCCTGCAGGTGAGAGCAAAGGTCCCCTCCAGTGCCACAGTGTCGGGAACTGACTCCACTGTCAACCGAATGTCTCCAAACCCAGGTGCCTGAAGAGGAGAGGTATTCCATACACATTACATGCTCACAAATATTACTGTTAGTCTGAAGAACACAAGTCACATTTTTGTATTCTAACAGAGCATATTGGACTCCATGAATTTTCTCAACCTCAAAGCTCTCAAGTTCCTACCATACGCTGGAACTGACTGTAGTGAGAATCTAGCTCTGTGCCCTTCACAAGCTGCTCTCACAATCCTTCATTTTAGGGAGAATCTAGCTCAGAGCCCTTCACAACCTGCTCTCACAATCCCTCATGTTAGGGAGAATCTAGCTCAATGACCCAAGTTCCTACCACTCTCTGGAGCTGGCTGGTCTGCAGTCGCCCCTTCTCCCCAAGATTGGTCTTCCAAACAATGTCAAGTTTGCCAATGTTGGTGACTCCCTTCAGCACCTTGTTCTCTGAGTACAGCTCAGGCCGTGGTGACAGACAGTACAGGTACTGACGGGTGTCCATCTGGTTCAAGTAGTTGGCCTTGCCAAACACCTGCTTCATCCTGGAAGTAACAGCAGATATAATACAGGTGGAGAAATGTACAATTTGTCAGAGCAGAAATAGGGATCCAAATGTCAGCTGACATGTTGTTAAAAAGGAGTGTAAACATTGTTTCTATGGGCCCATAGAACTACAGTGCTTGCATGCTGCTCCCTTCGTAATACAGGAGTAACACAGGGTTCACAGCTTTTGAACAAACACTACTTGCTAACTTTACATTGTAAACATGATGTTAATGCACTGTTCTTACTATCTTAAGTGATGAGCTGATGTCTACTTATTGTTCACTTAATCCTATTTTTGTCGTCAGTAAGTGTTAACAAGTGTTCATTCATTTTTCACACTGTTAAAAATGTATTAGGGTGTTCTCAAATTGGACAAACTGGTTACTCAGTGTTAACAAAGTGTTACTGTTTATTTGTGGTCTTCACTTACTGTTTACGTAATGTTTCACTAGTGTTTATGTACTGTTAATACATAGTTCACTAGTATTTATCTAGCACTCAAATAGTCTTCATGTGAGTGAGTGAGGGAGTTTAGACTTATGCCGCACTCAGCGATATTCCAGCCATATGGCGGCGATCTGTAAATAATAGAGTCTGGACCAGACAATCCAGTGATCAACAACATGAGCATCGATCTGCCTAAATGGGAAGTGATGACATGTGTCTGACCACCCGATCCCGTAATCACCTCTTACAACAAGCACAGTCGCCTTTTATGGCAAGCATAGGTTGCTGAAGGCCTATTCTATCTCAGATCTTTACATGTCTGGTCTCCATGTTGCATACAGCATGTATATAGTATTCCACTAGTGTTTATGTACTGTTATCACATAGTCCACAAGTATTTATCTAGCATTCACATGGTCTTCATGTTGCATACAGTATGTATATAGTATTCCAATAGTGTTTAGGTTCCATATTGTGTTAACAAAGTATTCCCAGAGTGCTTGAACCAACATATAGCTGAAAAATTGCTGGTTGGTTTAATAACAAACCAACCAAAATAGTGCTTGAGCCTGTGTTGTACACCTACCCTGTGTCTGGACTGACTGAGTTGAGTTCCTTCACATGGTACTGCGGTGACGGCTCCAGACTGACATGATCCATGTAGATCGGTCCAGGTGTGATGTTCTGGATCTGAGCCTCCAAGTAAACCTCGTCAGACTACAGGTACATAAAACTCAGTGGTCACATTAAGCATGCTCGTTATCGCAATTCTACATTTACATTTGCGGATACCTTTTCGCATACAGATCTGATTCATTTCCGTTAAAGACATTGTATGCATGAAGGTGAAGAAGTAACAATTAGAATGAAGAAGAGTTCCAAACTAAAGCAAGTAAGCAAGCATTGAAAGCATCAAATACTTATAAAGGTGATCATTTACTCTCCATTTTACCAGAGAGATGAGTCACGTACTTCTACTTTAAAATACAGTTTGCATTAATTGAATTTAATTAACAATGACAAGATTTAGAAATATATGTTAGCGATAATCATTAACATGGACACTGTTCTGGGGATGTTGACAAAACTAACATGTCATTTGACACTAGTTTAGTTTGAGCCATCTGGTAGAACCCATGTGAGTTTAGTTTTATGTCATTTTTAGCAATATTCCAGCTATACATGGAAGGGGACAACAGAAATGGAGAACCTACCTGTAATATCAGTATATATTGACATTTTAAACTGCTGTAAATACTGTTTGGAGAAAGATGCTTCAACCAGAAGTTTTTGCATGACCTTGCAAATAATGACTGAGCTTTGTTGCTGTTGTTTCCTAGAAGGTTTGGTCTCTAATCCATTGCTTACTTCAAATAAAAAAATCATTACCTTGACCTTACACAAGAATTGCACTTGTTTAACCTTGACTTCAAAGATGACCTTGACCTTTGACAAATATTGTTGGCTTTAAATACACATGCAAGTATACAGTTCCCTGTGTGTAGGGAGATAAACAAGTGATTGGTTTCATGATTAAAGGTTGCACATATTGCACATCATGAACCTTGTCAACAAGCCTGACAACCAAATCATTTTGTTGCTGTCAATGAAAGTAAGTAATATTGGCAGATAGGACGCATGGTAATACTGGCATACTGATATATCGCAATACACTTCAAATGATTCATATTGCAATATTTTTTCTGAAAAACAGTATATTGGGTAAAGGACATATGGGAGTTTTTGTGATAATCTTTATGGTTTAAATTAAAATCTACACAGACCTTCATTCACAATGAATGTTTTCTTTTGTTATTAAATCCTGACAAAACAGCATACTGTACTATAAATTGTATAAAAGAGAAAATAGAACTAGAAAATTGAATTTTGAGACTGCCGTTATCAGAACCACAACATATAGCTTTAGGGACTAAAATAGGGTTGACATGTAAAATTAGTGTCACTAATTAGTGTCAAACATTTACATTCTCAATATATTGCAATATATATTGCAATATGACTACCTGATTCGTGATATATTGCAATACAATTTATTTGCCAGTACACAGCCCTATTGGCTAAACAATTTCTGAGACATTATTAAATGATACCTTGAAATTAACTACTTCAACAGTACATATACAGTGGTATAAAATACTTTGAAGGTGTCTGCATATTTATAAAATGAAACACATTCACAGAATATAAACAATGGCAGAAAGAAAGATTGATAGTCATTAAATGTCCCTTGTATATAAACTGCTTTAACAGAATATAAACAAAGGCAGAAACAACTTGACAGTCATTAAATGACTCTTATATAAAAACTACTTTAACAGAATATATACAAAGGCAGAAAGATACATTGAAAGATATTAAAAGACCTTCGTAAATGAACTGCTATACTGGTATATATGCAATGGAAGAGAGGTAGCTGGCTGGTAGTGAGAGAAGGAAGAGGCTGGATGTAGCATGTGACTGCAATGGAAGAGAGGTAGCTGGCTGGTAGTGAGAGAAAGAAGAGGCTGGATGTAGCATGTAACTGCAATGGAAGAGAGGTAGCTGGCTGGTAGTGAGAGAAGGAAGAGGCTGGATGTAGCATGTAACTGCAATGGAAGAGAGGTAGCTGGCTGGTAGTGTGAGAAGGAAGAGGCTGGATGTAGCATGTAACTGCAATGGAAGAGAGGTAGCTGGCTGGTAGTGTGAGAAGGAAGAGGCTGGATGTAGCATGTAACTGCAATGGAAGAGAGGTAACTGGTTGGTAGTGAGAGAAGGAAGAGGCTGGATGTAGCATGTGACTGCAATGGAAGAGAGGTAGCTGGCTGGTAGTGAGATAAGGAAGAGGCTGGATGTAGCATGTAACTGCAATGGAAGAGAGGTAGCTGGCTGGTAGTGTGAGAAGGAAGAGGCTGGATGTAGCATGTAACTGCAATGGAATGAGGTAAGAAGCATACACATGTTGTTCATGCTCAGGGTAAGATCTCACACCAAGTCAGCCAGACATCAGCAGTAGGTGATGTGACATTCACATGCTTTGATTCTGTCTCCAGTGAAAAACATGTGAAAGGTTAATAGATTTGAATAGTATGGTCTGAAAAGCAGGTAGGAGTTTCTAGGTATTGAACAATAACATATCAGGTCAACATAAGCTACCCTTGAAAAATTACTTTTGGAATTCTACCACCCAAGAAACTGATTTTCTGTGATAGGCTTCCGTGTACTCTTGGGATAATTGTCCTGAGGTGAGTTTCCCTGAGGACCAGTTTTTCCATTTGAGCACTTATCATAGGGACACTTTTCTACCTGGTCCTCAATACTGCTGGAGTGCATTGGTATCAATGGTACACCGTGCTAACATGCTAACTGATATTGAGAGAAATACAACAAATATGTATTAAATACAACTAACATTTGACAAATATATGCTCAAGCCTACAACTTAACACATTAGTAGAACTGTGCTATGTTGAGTGAATCTGTCACAGTTTCTATGAGAGTGATCTGTCAGATGACTTGTGCTGCTGTACCTCTCTTGACAATGCCAGTTTTACAGTGCAAATCAACAATGAGCCAATAATTATTGGGATTTGTTCCTTTAATGTTCTGAAATGAACATATTTTCAAAAAAAAAAAGAATAAAAAAAGAAAACTTTATGAAATTATGAAATATAATGACATGAAGACCACAGACTGTTTTTATATCCTGGAAGCTGGGGAAATCTAGACTAGCCTTGTACTGCATGGGCTTTCTTGGATATATTTGTTTATTGATCTGTACGGAATACTAGGTAGTAGTTTTCTGTTAGTACATGATTTCCAGATGAAGCTAAGCATATCAGAGGGATTATTTGCAAAGAGTCTGTCAAGCAATTAATACATATGAACATACAAGATATATTGAGTCAAGGGTCATATCAAAATACGTCCAGGCAGTAGCTGCTTTAAACAGTATCCCAGATACATCAGGGCATACCATATTATTATGGGAGGAAAACAAGCTGTGGAAACATAATCAGACAGGGAATCAAACCCATGACATCTCAAGCTGTGAGAGTGATGTTTTGTGCCGCAGTTATTAATATAACATCTATCTAATAGTTTCCAAAATTTGCTAGCCAGTCAGGCTAGCACTGCCTGAAAGTTACTAGCCTACAAAATAATCTTGCATGATTTAAAAGTGTATTAAATACGACTGTACAAGTTGGAGAGTGTGATGATTTACAAAATGATCCCATGGAAATTCACTAAATAATCGGACCAATGACTGTGGAAATTTACAGTCCCCAAATTTACAGTCGTGCAGGTATGTATACAAAACTTTATCAAAGCAGTAAGGACCAGTAGTATATGTATTTTTGAGGACGTCATGCCACGTTGGTGAAGATACATAACCAGGATGAGTGAGTGAGTGAGTAAGTATGGTTTTAAGCTGCTTTAGCAAAATTCCAGCAAAGTCATTGAGGGATGCCAGAAATGGGCATCACATGTTGTACCATGTGGAGGTTCGAACCCAAGTCTTTAACATAATGAGTGACTGCTTCAACTACAAGGATATAAACACTACTTCATTAAAATTAGTTAATTAATCCCTTATATAGCTAGTTTATATACATATTGTTTAAAATCATAATTTTTTTACATTTCATATATCTCATTTCTTACTATGTAAGATACAACAAAAGTCCAAATTTGTCTACAAGAACAAATCTCAAAGGAGATTGGAACAACATGCCTGTCTGCTTTAAGGGAATCGATACTTGTCAGTGGAGTTTGGTGTAGTAGTGTATAACAATACTGTGTGTATTTGTTGAACCACAGAATGATGTGATGCATATTTTCAGCTTATTAATTTTTCATCACATGGTTTATGGGTTTGGGTCATATCTTGGATAAAATAAAAATGCAATTAAAACTAATGATAAACATACAAATTCAGGTAGATTCTTTCAAGTTCTACCTTCACTAGAAACAGGAATGGAAAATACTTTCATCTCAGAGAATGCAATAAGCAATGTGTTTTTCAAAGCATGGCTATCAGGTTTTGTGATGATAATATATTAATATATTTATTTTTTCCAAAATCACTTTTTTAGGCTAGTGTTATCAGTACACAAATTATTTATAAAGACCAGTGATCATCAAAAAAGGAGTAATTTGTTTGATTCATGGCAGTATTTGGGCTTAGAAACAGTAGAACATCCAAAGACCAAGAAATATCAAATGAGTCCAAATACATTTGACACCTTTTTCAATTACACATGTGATGTTTATGGCCATACGTATCATAGGATGAATGTGATACAGAAGGATGCACATGGAAAAGAGCATATATAATCATTACTGCTTGTGTTAAGCTAATAAAAATTATATCTTTTACTTATATATCGCTCTGCTTAAAGATATGACAACATCTCCACATACGGTCATGTCAGGTGAACACTGAGTAATATTTGACTGTACAATTAGAATGAACAACAAAAGGGTTTATGTTTCACATCAATTCAATTTTTAAACAAAGGCTGTGAATCACATGTCAGGGTGTTAAAAATATGATAATATAATAGCAGAGTCTTCTTTAGTACATTTGTGAAAGGTCATATGGATAATTTTTTAGTTAAACAAAGCAGATAAGCTGGTGTAATGCTTCACTCACTGGTACTGTGAATTTAGAAGTCTTAACACTGGCTGGCCAGACGGAAAGTTCACCTGACACTATCACCTTTGAGGAGGTTGGGTTTTCATGTGCAGAGATATCATATTGAAGTAAAAGATCTGATTTCTGAGATTGTGATTGTACATCTGTAGTGTTTGCAGGAAAGTTCTCCACGTCTGCTGTCATACATTCATGTGGAAGTGGACAGGACAGACATGCCAGGCAGTCCATACAGAGTTAGTCAGGGTGACAGCAGAGTTAATGGGCATGAGAGGACAACAAAATGTTTATACATACATCCAAATTGGCCTTGAAAATGAAATAACTTAGTTCAGTTCAGGATTCAGGTTACACAGGAAAGTCAGATGCCATCACAATGGAGCTCCACTCAATATCTACCCATGATGATCCGGGTTAACTGGTCTTCAGTAACCCATGCTTGTCATGTATTAATCTGACACTTTGTGTAATGGTAAACCACCAATGTCAAGACTCAGCATATTATACTTTGACAATAGAAAACATGAATACTGCACCTTGATCCTTTTCAACATACATCTATCTTTTATTCTTTGTGCATTTTAATCATTTTTTAAAACTGTCTGCCTGAAAAATGTTGAAAGTTTTCATGAAAAATCAAACATGTCAACAGTACACTTATGTGGAAGTGACATGTTGAATATCCAGTCCTTCTTTACCAATCCAAGCAGTTATACAAGCAGTTCTAAATCAGCCCCTTCACTAGCATAAAAAATATTCATTTCAATCTGGGACATAAACTGACATACTTCACAGTCTCTAGAGATAAAAGAAGCTCTTGTTGTGTTTCCAAACATGAAATCAACCCATTCAAACAATGGGTTAATCACTCAATATATACCCATGAGGATATAGGTTAATTAATCCTCATTAGTCCATGCCTCTAATAAGAGGCTATTAATGGGATTGGGTGATCATGCATGCTGACTTGGTTGACATGTCATCTTATCCCACTGGGGTATCCCGATGCTCATGCTGTTGTTCACTGGATTGTCAGGTCCAGGCTTGATTATTTACAGACTGCCACCATATAGCTGTAATATTGCTGAGTTTGGCATAAAACAACAAACCAACCAATAAACCACACAGTTTCTCCCTTGACTCCATAGAGTCATCTAATCCTGTGTTGGTATTGTGGAGATAAACATACTGTGTTCTCATTTGCATATTTATCACACTGGTTTATCAGTTTGATAACACTGTTTATATTCACTTGTCTAAAAGTGCCAAAGAAAATATAGAACTTATGACTTAGAACTATCTAACAGAACTTGGAAGAGAGTAAACATTTTCTCACCTTTCTGTTGCACGAATTGCTCAAATGTTTCTATGGAAGCTACCCACTAATCACTTCTATTGTACAACATCAAAATATGGCACATCTAGGGGAGGATTGTGGGAACTATGATCATGGGAAAGAATTCTAGTCCAGACCATATACACAACATCGACAATAAAGAATGGTATCATACACATGTTGTCATACTGAATATATCTGCTCTTGGAATAACCCTGCATGATTAATCTCTTATTCAAGCTACAATCATCCTTTGCTATTACCCCACTGTGAAGATCCAGGTTAGAAGTGGTCTTTAGGAACCAATGTCATAAGAGACAACTACTGGGATTGGGTGGTCTGGTTCACGGACACATGTCATCGTATCCAAACTGCGTATATTGTTGCTCATGATCTCAATCACTGGATTGTCTGGCCCAGACCTGTTTATATACAGACGGCTGCCATATTGCTGAAAATTGGTCAGTGCAGCATTAAATAAGAATCAAACAAGCTCTGCTACAATACATGTCCATTTATAAAACTCTGTTATTTTTAACATGGATTGTTGGCCAGGTGATTGCAACTGTGATTATGATGACATGCTTAAACCTAGCCAGCAAGCCTGGCTACCTGATTCCCTCGGTCACCTCTTTAAAAAATGGCTGCTGAAGACCAATTGTAATCTGACATACAGTTTGTTTAAAATTCACCACTGAAGTACAGAATGTTTGTTTGTCACTGATCACTCAGCATGAACAACAGCCTGTGAAAAATCTGGATCCAGTAATTGAAATTATGAGCAATGGTCCATCCAGTTGAGATACAATGACAGGATATCAGCAAAATCACTGGGCTAGACCACCTGATGTGTTAAGGTGTTTTTTACCACCCACAATTGTTGCAGGAGGCTAGTACCTACCCAGAAAATCCACAGGCAATAACCAAAATGTGTCAGCAATGTGTAAAATTCATAACATGATTATAAGAAACGAAACTAAAAAAGTGACAAGATAATCGAAAAATTGATTGTGACACGAATGCAAAGGTTCTTAAGTGATGTGGCATTCACACACAAATGTTAAGAAAGTGATCGACATGAAAAGTGGAAGGGGAGGTAACTGGAATCTAAGGTAAGTCAATATTCAATCAAGTATGTATGATTGAGTGAACTACAGACCATGCGCTTTACTCTACTCGAGGGGATGGCCAACAAGAACATGTAAACTCATTCAACAATCTACCATAAGTGGATGTCGTATTCTGCTGGGTCAGCAATATTCCAGCTGGATTGTCACTGCCTAATACATGGGTCATACATGCAGTGCTTTTCATCATGAAACCATGACAACCATCAGAGAAAAATGGGACAGAATCACTTTGGTGACACACTGCAATGTCCCAATCCTCATTTTAGTCATTCCTTACTTAGGGAATGTGATGTATGTGGACCTTAACAAGATGTTCAAATCACGATGCAGCTCCAAATCCAACCATTTCATAAAAGCCCCAAGCTATAAAATCAAATCAGAAAATGTGAACATTCTAACCAAATGAGGTGACACCTTATCTCATCAAATCTATCCATTCACTTTTGCTCTCAAATGCTATAAAAAACATTACAAATTAGTCCTGTTCCTCTAGCTACCCTACAATATGTACTTGTACTTTGGTCTAATGCCATTTCCTGAACTGGAAAACTTATGTGCCAACAGGTCGGTAGTTGCAATAATTCCACAGTTACATAAACATCCAGGTATAGTTATAAGTTCATCCAGCTGATTGACTTTGACCCTCAGCTAACATTCCAGCTCCTACAACATATATCCTGACTGACAGAGAGAAAACACACAATCACCTTTAATTCAAAGGACCAAAACATTTCAACAGCAGATATTTACTTATATCACTACAAAGTCCATACTACAATATTGATTACTTACTGGTGTTATAGCAATTCTGATAAACTTCTGAGCTCATGACCTTGAGATGTTTTTAAGAGCATTTGGAAGGGCCAGACCATCTTTTAGGCAAAACATGATATCTCAATGTGGAATTTGAAGTAAATATGAAAAAATTCACCTGGATACTTTACTTTCCTTCACCATGACTACCTTACTAAGACCTTCCACACTCTAAGGAAGACAAATACTAAAAGTTTCACTGACCTACATTATATCTATGACCTCAAGAATGACCTTGACCCATGACATGATAAACAGAAGTTTTTGCAGGGTTTACATGGAGATACATGTATGCATCAGCTGCCAATGCACTACATGGTTTTCAAATAGTGGTGGCAGCAGTCAAAATCTGAAGCATCAAACTCTCATGAGATACACTGGGTCAATTTCCCCATACATACCAAATCAACAATCCACAGTAAACAGTAACAGTAAATCTTACCATGTCTATGACACACTGGTCAACTGATGACAGCATACTGAGGTATTCACCATTGTCAATATAACTTTTATACTTATTTCAATCACAATTTACACATGAAATATAAAATGAAAACTCCATTTAGAAAATCTGATATTGATAAGTTATTTAATGTAGGAAGCTTTTTGTTTACTGGCATTTTAAAGAAATTGTACTGACTAATTTGCCTTAACTTTATTATTGTGTGATATATGAATGTACATCTTGCTGCAGTATATGGTTCTGATTTGATTAGACTTTAAATTCTTCCTAAATTCCATCATGTTTTATACATTCAAGAAAGTTAGATATTAAACATGTGATAATTAGTTCAAAACAGTGCCCCCCTTATCTGACTCAGTGTAAAACATCAAGGCAAATCAGTGTAGCTAAACAAGCATGGTTAGTCACAGACCAACAGAAAATTGAAATCACTTACTAAAAAGTCCTGCCCATGCAAATAACAGGAAACAAAGGAGAAGGAATTAAAATCAAATATATAGCATCAAGTGAACATTAAACATAAACAATGGACACAAAAAATGTGTTCAAACAGATTCGAGAACAAAATTTTAGCTGTGCTTTGAGCAGAGACGTCTGAAATGAATTACCAAGTATCTGCAATTTGATCAGTTTACAGTATGTTCTTGTCACATAATATAATAGCTATACTAGGAAGTATCATAAGAAAGTGAAATTAAACATTTGAGTGACATAGAAACTAAATGCCATGTTTGACTATATACATGCTTGACAAGAAATTATGACTGATTAATATGCAAAATCTGCCATGTAATTTCCCCGAATTTTGTTTCATGCTTATATATCTCAAGGCACAGTACACAAACTGATTGAAGTGTTGAAGACAAAATGATGATTCATGACAATGGAACAATTGAACAATGAATACAAAGTAGAGTTACTGTCCTTGATGAACCAGTTAAAAATATTAGTTGTTAGATTTCAAAAACATAAACTTAATACAAAAGTCATCAAATAAAACTACCAATTTTTAGTATCTCTATTCAACCAAAATAGTTCTGAACGCATTTATAAAGCCAAACATGGTTGAAAATATACCATGAGATTATTTAGAAAATACTGTAAAAAAGGGAATTGCAATTATGTCATTTTACAATATTGAAAGTCATTAGTTCAAGGAAAGTGTTTTCAGCAACAGAGTGCAAATAACACAACTTGTACACTGAACAGAGGGAGATTACATGGCTCTTACCTCGGCGTTGTAGAACTTGGTTTTAACATCAAGTGGTTTCAGCACCTTCAACAAAAGCCCACATCTTTAACACAACTGTCTCTCAACTCTTGCACCAATCAGGACATGGGCAGTGAAACATCATGTAGTAAGTCAGTCTAATACGAATCATATAGGATCCTGATTTGCTACCTCTTTCCACTCCATGTTTTATCCTGGCTTTTCAGTATTCAACCCCAAGTTAGCAGTATGTATCACTCAAAGTTTCACGGTTGGTATTTAACACTTTCCATTTTGTCTGGCTCTATATTAGCTTGACATCACTGATGACCGTTTACATTCAGTATTGCTATATCCCTAGCTATATATTAGCATGATATCACTGACGACAGTTTACATTCAACATAGCCATATCTCCAGCTATGTATTAGTACGATATCACTGATGACAGTTTACATTCAATATAGCTATATCTCCAGCTATGTATTAGCATGATATCACTGATGACAGTTTACATTCAATATAGCTATATCTCCAGCTATATATTAGTCAGATATCACTGATGGCGGTTTATGTTCAATACAGCTATATCTCCGGATATGTATTAGCATGATATCACTGACAACAGTTTACGTTCAATATAGCTACATATCTGGCTATATATTAGCTATCTCCAGGTATATATTAGAATGTTATCACTGACGGCAGTTTATATTCAATAAAGCTATATCTCCAGCTATATAATAGCGTGATTTTGGTGATGACAGTTTATGTTCGACATTGCTATATCTCTCGATATGTATTAGCACGATATCACTGATGACAAGAATAATAAAGGTTAAGAGGCTTTAATAGTAAGTTTACATTGTAGTGCTGAATATAATGTTACAATACTTTTGGTACTTTGGGCATTGATACTTTTAACAATATCCCAGATTTGAACAGTGATCTTTTATCAGTGTGCCTGCCTGTCATAAAAACCCCAAACAAAACACAAGAGGAGAGCCTTTACACAACAGTATATACCCAACTTAAATTTGTTGTCATTTTTAGAGACAAATTCAAAACATTCAGCAAGTACCTGGTCATACATCACAAGTATGAGTTTATTCTGCTATACCACTGTGAACACTATCTGTCTATTTTTATTCCTTGATTAACTTGTAAACAGTCATGCAGTGTTTCTTGTTTTGAAGATTCCAATAGGTGACGATTTTCATAATCAGAAGTTCCTCATGTCTCCTCCCTTTATTGTCTTACCTGAAACTTGAAAAACTTCCGAAACTGCAGCTTCTCCCCTGACTGTGGCGTGTAGCTGACAGCACAGACCAAGCTGGAAGACAGTCAGAACATGTAACAGAACACTGATTCTGATTCCAGTCCATGTCTACAGTTGGAAGTCTGGGGTTAGGATATTATGAATCATTTACTGAGGCAGTAGTTTGTATTGTATTAGTGAGTTTGCAATAATGAGTGAGTGAGTTTAGTTTTACGCTTCACTGAGCAATATTCCAGCTATATGGTGGTGGTCTGCACATAATTAAATCTTGACCAGATGATCCAGTGATCAACAGCATGAGCATCAACCTACCAACTGAGATATGATGATATGTGCTAACCAAGTCCACAAGCCAGACCACCCAATCCTGTTTGTTGCCTCTAACAACTAGTATGGGTTGCAGAAGGCATAACGCATAAATTCATGGGTCACTGAGAAAGTCAGAGTAGACAGGAGTTGAGTTGGTGTTTTTACCTTTTGTTTTCTTTTCAGGTACACTTAGTAAAAGGGAAATATCACCATTGAAAGCCCTGAACAGGATACTAACATGTGGGTGCCAAGCTCCTTGACCTCATGGTGTATGACGTCATCAATGCTGTGGTCAGGCAAGAGCTCCATGATTGGCTGTGAGTTGATGCTGGACAGAGACAGCCTCTGGGAGCTGGTCTGCAAGTCTGCCTGTAATAACAAGTACAGGAGCAGTGCTAGTCTGTCATATAGACAATGAAACCAACATATCCACAAAAGCCTGTGCATGTCTAGAATAGGTGGCAAGTTGAGATGACCATAGTTTCTGAATAAAGTCTCTGGGCTCCTTTTCATTATATTTTATGATCATAATTAGGGACTATTTTTTCTGTAATATAACGATCATCTCAGAGTCTAGATGCAAGTCTACCTCAGTAGACAAGGATCACCATGGGCTAACTGCCACATGTCCATGTGATGTACTCATATATGAGAGGATTATATCAGCCTCATTTGTCTGCTTAATGGATATCACTACAGCAAATCTATCTAAATATTTTCCTGATAAATCAGTCTTGCAATAGTTTAAATACTTTTATCTTTACATAACGGTTTCAGTGGAATATCTGCCGAAGTCTGACATGTCTGCCTTGCCCTATGCTCAAGGAACTGCTTGGAATGTAAAGGGGGTTCAGTTCCTTTGGAATTTGTCATGTCTGATTGTGATACACATTGCCATTTAGAAAGGGGTCAACATCTATATAACATATATTACATTTGGGATTACAGCAAAGTACAGATTCTAGTACTTTTGTTGAATCCCAACGGGGAATTCAACTCACACCCTCAGAGCCAGCTACCTAATCCCCAGCACACAAAGTCAGCCTAATCCACCCAGCCACCAGGACTTCCAAAAAAATGAAGTCGGACATTTGGTAGTCTCGACTGTGGACTTTGTCTACCCCTCTGATAAGTGTAAATTGGCATGTCTCCCACGGCCGAAAGCTACGATTACACAAAGTCATTAAAAAAGTGGTCAAATGTAACATATGTTACATGTCAGATTGTATTATGAAGAAAGTCTGAGTCAGCCGCTATATCTTTCTTTAAATAAAAAACAGTTTGATCAGAATCAAAATTTTTATTATCTACATTGTATGTTCTTACAGCTGTCTACCACTGGCTATATATTGAAAACATCCAATGGAACAATACACTGAACAAAATGGGTAAGTGACCCCTATCAGAATTGAAAGCATTTCCCTTTCCCATCTCCTCTCGATTTGAAAGCACAATTTGGAGTTATCCCCCTTTGACTAACATGCTACAAACATTGTTAATCTGCTGGAGAGTGAAGTAAAGTCCTTAGATACTACTTTATCATAATATCCCACTTCAGAGTCAATAAATATGTATAGAAACTTAACACTGTTGTAGAAACTCTACTGGATATGGAGCTAAAGATATTATGGTAGATAATACTGGGAGAAAGTGCTATCCATAGAAAATGTGGAGTTGCCTCAAAAGTAACTCAGTTTCCTCACTGGACAGTGGAAGAACACATGGCGCAAGATTAATGGTATGTTGTCCCTTGCATTTTAATTATTTTGCAAGTATATCATGTTTTGCCATTTGACACAAGTCTGGAAATCTACAGGTCTTTCTGTAATAACTTGACACCCTGCATATTTATTGCAATTGCGTGTTAAGCGAGTATTCCCACTTTAGTGTCAAAACATATCGCAGACAACAATTGTTTCAACATGGAATATAACATCCTAATCAGCAGATTTGCTGTCAGTTCTGATATAGTTATTTTAGGTCTTCATTCACAGTTTAGGCTTTAATGCAGCTGTAAGTTTTCAATTATTGTCAAAAAATCAAACTGTACATT
Organism: Haliotis asinina; assembly: GCF_037392515.1. Lineage (NCBI taxonomy): Eukaryota > Metazoa > Mollusca > Gastropoda > Lepetellida > Haliotidae > Haliotis > Haliotis asinina. The sequence goes on along the minus strand of NC_090286.1, from coordinate 28,440,337 downwards.
TTATATGGAGTTGTGCTGAAACTGTCACTTCTCTTAATGTTTACACTGAAGTAGCTGAGCATGTAGCTGAATGGATTTTGAAGCATTAAATCCCACAGACAGTTGTTGATACCCTTTTCCATGGAACTTCTCAATGGAAACTGTAATTGTTAGAATGAATCCCCTTAACATGCAGTCTGTGAAAATCAGTGAAAGAAGTATCTTTACAACTGACAACAGAATGCATAAACTACTCACATCAAGTGGTATCTTATACAAGCCTGTAGATGGAAACATGACAGAAAAGCCAAACTTGTTGAGATGTGTTGGATATTATGATGAATCATAAAAATACACACAAAAATTGAATGCAATATGAATAAGAATTTGGTTTAAAAATAATCCTTCACTTGAAATAGTTCTATCTTTGATAAGAAGTGAAAGTAAATAAACCAGCTTTGATCAATGTTGACTGACTAAAAGTGTTTACATTTCACACAAAGTAACTTCTCTTGCTCGACATGTGATCTCACTTCCAGGAAATCAATGGCACCACAGAACGGCCACTTGTGTCCCATTCAAATAACTTAGAACATTACTTTCTTAGCAAACCCAATGATATATGACAGCTTATTGATGGGAACTGCTAACCAGATGAGTGAAATGATAATCTAGATCTAGGAACATCAGCAGCACCCAGCCTGTTTCTTTGACTTTACAGTCAGGTTTCAAGAATGAAGGAACTCCACACTTTTGTAACAGAATAGAAGCCTTGAATGCTGTCTTAGACAATCCAGATATTCCGATCTTGGAGCATCAGTTACATCCAACCTGGTCTTTTTTCTCAGGATGACAGTCAAGTTTCCAGAATAGCTTAACACTAGTGTAATAATTTAGAAGCCTTAGATTGTCAACCCCCCAAAATAATAATGGTAATAATAGTAAGTGAGTGACTTGAGTTTTATGCTGCACTCAGCAATATTCCAGCTAAATGGTAGCCGTCTGTAAATAATTGAGTCTGGACCAAACAATCCAGTGATCAACGACATGAGCATCGATCTGCGCAATTGCGAACCGATGACATGTGTGAACCAAGTCAGCGACCATGACCACCCGATCCCGTTAGTCGCCTCTTATGACAAGCTGAGTCGCCTTTTATGGCAAGCATGGGTTGCTGAAGGCCTATTCTACCCCGGACCTTCGCTGGTCGGTAATTATAATAATGTATTTATAGAGCACCTAATATCCACGGTAGAGATGGTCATTGGTGCAATGACAATACTGGGGAAGGGAATAGTTCATACAGCTTTTTACATAAACAGATGAACAGATGAGCCTTTAGCAGAGACTTAAAAGTTTCTTTTGAGGACGCGTTCCTGATTTCCTTTGGAAGAGAGTTCCACAGTTCAGGGCTGGCAAAAGAGAAGGCTAAACACAGTTGGTTTGGAGATATGCGTTGGATGAGGAGAGAGTCAGAGGAGGATCAAAGACTGTGGTGAGAAACTTACATGGAGACAATTTGTTTGAGATAGCTGGGAAAGTTATCGTTGTAGTGTATTTTGAAGGAATTCTAGCCAAGATGGGGAGCCAGTGTATAGACAGTAGTATTGGTGCGATATGGTCATGTTGAAGAGTTTGAGTGATATATCTGGTGATTTTGGATTCTTTGTAGTTTCTGGATTGATTTATTGAAGAGGCTGGCATATAGTGCTTTACAGTAGTCGAGTTTAGAAGTGACAATACAACGCATCAGAAGTTTACAGGTTTCAGTATCGAGATACCTGGCACTGTCTGATGGTGGGACATCTGTATCGGCAATATGAAGTGAAAGTGACAGAGAAGCAGTCTTCAACTTTATAAGCTGATGTTCATAATAAAATCATATAATATAGTATAATAATCCTTAGTACTATTTTAATATAAAATACTTAGCATTCAAAGGGTCTAAGGCATGAGCACTGATAAAGCACAATGAATTAATTGTTAGACAATAACCAACATGAGATATGATGTTACTACCTTGAGGACGATGTCCCTGCAAATCTGATCGCAGTCATTGTGGACGCTGATGTAGCTCGAGAATGTCTCTCCGAGAAAGATGTTCCTGAAATAGATACATCCAAACAATAAAGCATCCATCCTTTTGTTTTACTGTAGTATCTGACTGGTTTGTATTTGGTTTTGAAAGTAAGATGATTCACCAAAGCATTTGACTCTGTATCATGTCATGTACCATACAAACTTAAACTCATTAATATCATGTGAATATGGCTCTACTCTGAAAACAATCCTGGATTCAATGAGGCATGCTCCTAACCAAACATCCCCTGTCATCGTAGTACATTCCATCCCATTGTTTCTGGCTCTACTCTGAAGTCAATCCTGGATTCAATGAGGCATGCTCCTAACCAAACATCCTGTGTCATCGTAGTACATTCCATCCCATTGTTTCTGGCTCTACTCTGAAAACAATCCTGGATTCAATGAGGCATGCTCCTAACCAAACATCCTGTGTCATCGTAGTACATTCCATCCCATTGTTTCTGGCTCTACTCTGAAAACAATCCTGGATTCAATGAGGCATGCTCCTAACCAAAACATCCCCTGTCATCGTAGTACATTCCATCCCATTGTTTCTGGCTCTACTCTGAAAACAATCCTGGATTCAATGAGGCATGCTCCTAACCAAAACATCCTGTGTCATCGTAGTACATTCCATCCCATTGTTTCTGGCTCTACTCTGAAGACAATCCTGGATTCAATGAGGCATGCTCCTAACCAAATATCCTGTGTCATCGTAGTACATTCCATCCCATTGTTTCTGGCTCTACTCTGAAAACAATCCTGGATTCAATGAGGCATGCTCCTAACCAAACATCCTGTGTCATCGTAGTACATTCCATCCCATTGTTTCTGGCTCTACTCTGAAGACAATCCTGGATTCAATGAGGCATGCTCCTAACCAAACATCCTGTGTCATCGTAGTACATTCCATCCCACTGTTTCTGGCTCTACTCTGAAGACAATCCTGGATTCAATGAGGCATGCTCCTAACCAAACATCCTGTGTCATCGTAGTACATTCCATCCCATTGTTTCTGGCTCTACTCTGAAGACAATCCTGGATTCAATGAGGCATGCTCTTAGCCAAACATCCTGTGTCATCGTAGTATATTCCATCCCATTCTTCCTGCACAGGAAGCACAAGTAATCGGTGCTTGTAATATCTACTTTCTAAGCTCATGCCAGACATGTTCAATGGGTGACAAGACTGAACCGAGTGCTGACTGTGGTAAGGTGGTTCTATTCCTCAGCTGGAAGTGGGCAAGTGAATGAGTGACTTAGGTTATACCCTGCTTTTAGCAACATTCCAGAAAATCATGGCAGTGGACACCAGAAATGGTCTTCACTAATTCAGAGGTACTGAGTATCACTACCACCCCTGTGTGCTCTTGTGTTACACCCCCAAAACACAAAACAACATCCATGTTGCTGAGAAATGACAGCATATGAGACTGTAGGATGTTGTTATAATCGTTCAGCCAAGTGACACAATAAATAACATGTAAAGGTGTTCAGCCATTCATGATACTAATCATGTATTGTGATGGACTGTCAGTCAAGCGATGACACGTGGACATCGGTTTCTGAGGCACTTTGACCACAGTTTTGCAACAGAAGCATTCTGATGAAATGACCTCATGTGCCAGTTGCTGCCCTTGTCCTGTCATTGAAGTCATTTATTTGTCAGCATCATGGTTGTAATCTGCTAATAACTGACCTAGTAATGTTAAGAACTCTTGCCAAAATGCTCCGTGACTTGTTCAAACTTCCAACAAGCCACTTGCATGTAGCTGTTTCTGACAGATGCCACATTGCAAACAAGTTTAAGTGAGAAAACACAGTGTTAGAACCACTTTCAGTCTGGCTTTTATCACTGAAACGTACAGCAACACACTGACACATTTCATTGTTAATTTTAAATTTGACACCACCATGTTCATGTGCACATCAAGAAAACCGCACAAAATTGGCTTGTTTACACAAAATTCATGACACATTGTGAACAGAACATTTTCTAAATCCATAAACAAACATATCACTTCCAAAGAAAACGTATATCGGCCTAAAACAGAAATCCTCTAGTTTATTTTCATAGTATATAATGCCACATTACCCCTAACATTATCTGTGACTTGGCCTACAAGGCTTCATTGGTCTTCAATAAATAAGAGGCGACTAACAGGATCAGATGGTTAGGTTTGCTGACTTGATTGACACTTTATGGAATCCCAGTGGTACAGATAAATGCTCATGCTGTTCACCACCTGATTGTCTTGTCCAGACTTTTTCACTTACAGGCTACTTGCCTCTTATGACAAGCTTGGGTTACTAAAGACCAATTCGAACACGGATCATCATAGGTATCTGAGCCCATAGAGCCACCCTATGCTCCCTTGTGAAGTAAAGATTTTATCTGCCCACTCAACAACAGATCCCCAACATGGTAGCGAACCTTAGCAATCAATTTAGATAAACACTGATGCTGTGTGAGAAGGTTCCAGTTATTAGAACAGATTAAAATTGTGGCCTTATAATTCATAACTATTGCTTTGAAAATAGCAAAAAATATTCATTATCACCAGTTTTTTAAAGTTAGAAGTTTGTGTCTGGAAAGGCTATTTCCAAATCAATAAATGTTTTTTTAAGTAAGGGAAGAGCCATAATGTTGAAATGAAGCCATGACAGAAAGGTATGGTAGTTATAAAGTGTGTTTAATTAGTATGTGCAGGCAATACAACCCTAGAAAATGGTCTTCAAACCACAATCATGGTCTGATAAGAAGGAAATTGGGTTTTCTGGAACATAACTTTGCCAAACAAATAAAAATGCAATGTAACTGCCCATGCAGTGCTTCATGATTGTAAAACAGCAAATTTGTTCACGATAAATTTGATTAAACAGCAATATCAGCATTTAGAGTCATAACGCTTTTCCTAGCAATCCATATTAAATAGGGCACTAGGAGAGATGTCAGTAAAGGTCAAAGAAGGGAAAGGAAAGAGTATGAGGATTGGAGAAATGAGGATTGGAGCAATTTTGAGGATAAATGAAAATGGTGGAAAGATAGAATAAATGAAGGGAAGAGCATGGGTGGGAGGAATGAAATGCAATACAAAAGTAGGTGGGAATAATGAAGGAGGCTAGAATGAAGGAAGAAAAGGGTAGGATGATTTCATGAAGGAACAAGAACGGTGGAATGAAGAAACAGAGCTAATAGGAATGAAGGGGTGTTGTGAATGGAGGGAGGAACAAGGGTTGGAGGAATGAAGGGTAGATTGACAGTATGAGGAATGAAAGTGTGATGTGAATGAATGGAGGAACAAGGGTTGGAGGAATAAAGGGTAGATTGACAGTATGAGGAATGAAGGTGTGATGTGAATGAATGGAAGAATGAAGGCTGGAAGAATGAAGGGTTGATTGACAGTATGAGGAATGAAGATGTGTGCAACTTGAGCGAGGACTGGATGAATGAAGAAGGAAAGATATAATGGAGGGAATGAAGAAAATTTAAGATGAATGGATGGAGAAACAAGGAGGGTTGTAGGAAGTTGGAAGAAATGAGAGATTGAATTATATAGGAATAAGGAAATGAATAAAAGGATGATAAGAGGGTAGGATGAATGAAAAAGATAAAAATGGGGAATGGTTGTAGTCTGATGAAGCACAATCATCCATTTCAATTGGCCATGTAATTCCACAGCTCAGTTTGTAATTTTATCAAGGCTGACACAGCAGTTTCAGACAATACTAACAGTGTCTTGATGGTAACCAACACAATCAAGACACTTCCCGAGATGTAGCTAAACCAGACACATTCATAGCAGATGCTGTCAAGTTAAAACATGAGCCTCCCATTAACAGTATCTATGAAAGTATAGTCCAAGAAAGTTGTTTTCAAGGACCAGCATATTTTTCGTATGCACTGGGGATAAAACTGTATTTTAGTGTTTTGTTACAAATTTAGAAATATGAAAAGGGGGTACATGAATTAAGCAAGAAAACATCATATGAGAATTACATAAGAAATTATATTTTCATATTTAATAATTGCAAAGTTGAAGCAAATTTGAAAATCTTCATCATGTTCCGTTGGGTGGAGATGATCTGGAACGACATGAATCAGGCTAATTATCCATGAACAGTTTCAGCTTTACTGCTTGTTGGTTTAAGAGATGATCTCAAACAGGATTGCAAATTAAATTTAATTTATACTTCGGATGAAAATGAAATAAGTCCCCTTAAGATCAGGATCATGTACACAGTATAAAAATCTCAAACAAGCTGTTCGGGATAAATCTATAATGGCCAAAGCCGATCATGATAGTTCAGACAAATCTGAAGTTACTTGATGTTATCAGGGTTTTCATGGCAAATTAGTTCAAACATTTGACTCTCTTATCTCATTTCCTTTATGTGATCCCTTGCGTGCATGCCTGCCTTTGTGCATGACATGAGCTTATTTATGACATAAGTTTGGGTAAGGTAAAAGAAACAAATGGAAATGTTGTAGAGAAAAGGACAGATAAATGAACATGATCCCATATACACATGGGGCATGTAAGTTGAAAGAGAAAGAGACAGTCTTGAATATCTTGCACCATATAATTCAAATCATTCATGCAGTCAAACAAGTGTGACAACAGTAAATGTTCAAAGCTAAGAATTTATATCAACCATCAAACTCAACAATGTGGAGGGCAAACATGTAATACTCCAGGAGCAATCACGCTCATGAGGGCCCCATGTTGATAACGAAACATAAATCTCCATAGAATGCATATTTATCTTATCACATGTTAAATGTAACATTTGGAAGAATGTGTTGCAACATTTCTTAGTGAGCCAAGAGTGAGTGATTTAGATTTACGCTGCTTTTAGCAACATTCCAGCAATATCACAATGGGGACACAAGAAATGGGCATTAAACTTGGAGCCCATGTAGGGCATCAAACCTTGGTCTTTGGCATGATGAGCAAACGCTTTAACCACTATGCCACCCCAAAGCCCTATAACATTTCATAGCCACTAAGAGGTGTCTATCTCTGAGTCATATATCAGCTACCATTAAGGGCACAGTTTATTAAGCTATATGGTAAGTGAGACAAGTGTCTGCTACTTAAGTGGCAATATCCTCTGTTGCTAAAGAAGACTGTATTATTAATAACATATTCACTAATTTGTACTTTTTGGACACACACACGATGTGTGAAATGACTGCATAATCACCCAATGTAGACTGTTGACAAAACTGAAGACATCAGCTGCAATGTTTTATGAGATAATGCGTTAACATAGGATTGAAAAGTGAACAAAGTGTTGTGGTCACATTGAAAATAGGATCAAAGTCACCAATATCAACTGATGTCTGTGTACACCCAGAATGCAGGCTGTCACCAAATTTGAAAACATTGGGTACAACAATGTATGAGATATCATGTTAACCTGTGTTTGAAAAGGGGTCAAAGAATCGTGGTGACCTTGAAATTAAGGTCAAGGTCAACCAAATCAAACGGCGTCTGTGCAATCCCCTATTGTAGGCTGTCATCTAATTCGAATACATTGGGTAAAACAGTTCATGATATATCACATTTACAAGAGTTTGAAGATTTGTCAAAGAGTCATGGTGACCTTGAAAATAAGGTTGACAAGTGTCTGTGTAATCCCCCAATGTAGGCTGTCACCAAACTTGAAAACATTGTGTTTAACAGTTCACGAGATTTTGCGTTAAGAAGAATTGGCACGTACGTATGCACTTACAAATGGACATATGGACGTCCCAATTCTTGTTAATGTGATATTGCATGTTTATATTGTATTTGTGAATTTGTCTGAATGGATCAGGGAAAATATGGATTTGTAAATGTTCGGATGTCAGAGATTATGAGTGATTGAGTGAGTGAGCGAGCAAGCAAGCAGATCTGTGTGTCAAGGCAAACTATTTATGAAGCATTGTATTTGTATTGTATACTTGTGAGTTTATGAAAGGATCGGTGAAAGTGTAGACCAGCTCTAGTGCAGATCTTCATGGGTCAGAGATTATGGGTGTGTGAGTCACACTGGCAGTATTTCAACCATATTGTGATGAGACCAATTTCAATAACAAGCATAATAGAACTGAATAAAAGTAACAATGGTATGAAGAAAACAAAATATGATCCTCTCACAAAAAAAACATACAAACCAGCATTAAATCAAATCAATAATATAAGGACTGGCTTAGCTGAGTTTTACTACAAACATGCACCTGTACCAATTATACTGAAATCACATCCATGAGAAATGGAGGAGAAATGTCCACAATTTCCAATATTGTATGCACTGTGTTCCAAACTCATGAATAAATTGGGGTGTCATCATTTTTGTAAAACAGAAAATAATAGATCAAGGCTAATATTACCAGTTTATGTTGTCAAAATACTAATTCCGAAGATGCTGGAAAGGTTTTGAATCATTACCCAAAGTTCTGCGGCAATGTCAGCATATCTCCCAGAGGAAAGCATTCTAGACCCCTCGGCTTTGCAAGGTCAAGGTTGTTCTGCTGCAGGAACTGATCACCACACAGATCACGTGACTCGCACTGGATTGGATGAAATGGCATCAATGTTGGTTTTGTAAGTCGCATCACTGCAAGGAAAAGGGTATTCAATAAGTAAGCATATTAAAAAGACCTCATAAAATTGTATAAAGCAATTAATAAAATCTGAATACTTCTTAACAATACCTACACCCCTTAGACCTGCCGGGATCTGCTGATCAGAGACTCACCATCATTATGAGTCAACACATTGCCTAGGCATCACTAAAGCATCTGCTGTCTTGCACCTGGATGAGTTCTTCCAAGATTGTACTGGCATACAGTGATATATCAGTGTTCAGATCTAAGTTTATTCCAGTTGAACAGCCATTCAAGCTAAATTTAGTGAGTGAGTGAGTTGGGTTTATCACACTTTGAACAGCATATCAGCTATATCACGGCTTGTCAGCTTAAAGTGGTACATGTATTCTTGGGAGGAAAGTGATTCTGGTCTCCGACATTACCACTTTGTGGAAGTCCATAAGCACGGTGTGGAGATGACAAATCATCAGACATAATCACATGGAAATGGGCTTTAAACAAACAATCAAGGGACATAACTCATGCTAAGGGACATAACTCATATACTCATAATAGTGTGCGGTCACATCAGCTGGCAGTGGAAGACAGCGTGAATTCACACTAAATGCCACTGTCAGCATATTTCACTTGTACAGTTGTTTTCACAGTATTATCAAGTGTAGAATCAAACCAAGATCATCTGTCTGAGAAAGAAATGCTTTAATCACTAGACTATCCAACTTCACTTTCATCAGTTGTCTATGCCACTTGCAAACTCAATTATCAAAGAAATTTGGATGTCATACAATTTAAAGGTGTATCTGTGGATGCATAAAACTATGCAAAGATGTACTAAGGTAAGATCTGTGGATGCATAAAAATATGTAAAGATGTACTAAGGTAAGCACATGCTTCAGAAAAACCTAAAAAGTGTTGACTCATGACATTACCAACCAGACATAAGTCAGCTAGGAACCGAAGCCAGGTCAGACGACTAAATCACTGTTGACCTTCACCTCTGACATGACAACTAACAAGTCAAGTATCGCTTACAATGGCTAGACTGTAGAATGTATATCTGAGCGTTTCATGTTTGTTGGACGAATTTTCTGTGAAGGAAATCATCTGTACATAATCACAAGCGTTTGTCAGTTCTTCTCTGTACAGTTATCCTATCCTTGGTAGCTAGGCCTGATTCTCGTCTGAATGACATGATGAACAGGGGACTACATCAGCCTTGTGCAGCATCTGATGGAGTAATTAGTCGAGTATCAGAATATTTGAAGCATAATACGCACGTTTCTCACTGAATATGTGATTGGATCATCAGGCCTAACAGCATATATTTATATTGTTCAACTTCTGACCCCTTATTTAAGGAAACATGGTTTTTGCAATTGATTTACGTATTTCATAAGCTCTATCTAAATGAAATTCAAATAGACATGTAATCTTTATTCCCCTAACCCTTTATTCCCCTAACAAGAATCCTCTAACCAATGAAAAAGTTGATTTCAGACAAAAATTAGATTCATAAGCTACCTTTGACATAAAACTAAGTGTACCTGAATTGAAGAAATCTGTTTCCTTCCACCTCAATCCTGCTGCCCTACTCAATCCTCCACTGAAATCCTCAGTCCTCTACCCCAACCCCCAATCCTCCACCCTATACTCATTCCTTTACCCTAATACTCTATCTTCCACCCTATACACATTCCTCTACCCCTACCCCAAATTCACCACCCAATACTCACTCCTCTACCCCAACCCCTAATCCTCCACCCTGTACTCAGTCCCCTACCCCAACCACCTATCCTGTATACTAACCACTAATCGTTCCCTATCCTGTATCCAACCCACTCATACCCACAACACTGCATGCCTCAGCTTTCACCATGTAAGTTACATCAGCGCGACAAGGCAAGAAAACAGCAGACAGTTGAGTTTCCCATCTCCCATCCAAGTCCAGGCCTCTGTATCTACAGGTTTACTTATCCTATGCACTTAGTCTACTGGGCTGACCCTATCAGGTAATCAATGTACCAACTCAGTCAGACAGGGCAGTGCAAATACTCTGTCTAAGACCCCAAACAGCCCCAGTGGATGTTCATAGCTTGGGACAAACTGTATAAGATGGAAAACTTGAGAAGGTTTCTGTGACATGTTCCATTAACTAATCGGAATTGTCTGCAGGACAAGCTTCCTGTGTGAGGTACTGTAGTGTAGGAGCAGGGAGAGGGATAACACCTTATGCCAACATCTGAAGCATACATCCTCCGAACTTAATATGTTACGAGTGTCTGTATCTGAACTGATGTGATTACCATATTAGTCTTGTGTCAATATTGGCATAATCGAATGGTGATGCAGTTTATATAAAGATGGGTTTGATTTTAGAATTAGTCTGAGCAAGAGATTCCTGGGATTTATTCATGGACACTTTTGAAGATAAAGACATCACTGTGAGTAAATGAGTGAGTGAGTCACTGACTGAGCAACTGAGCAAGTGAGTGTATGAGAGTGATTGAGTGAGTGGCAACTGAATAAGTGACTGAGCGATTGAATGACTGACTGAGTGACTGAGTGAGAAGGAATGAGGGTGGGAGTGAGGGAGTGAGGGAGTGAGGGAGTGTGAGGGAGTGAGGGAGTGAGCAATGTCTGACATGGAAAGAAAGCCTAAAGCGCCTCTGGCCAAAGGAGTGAGAGAATATTTGGATAGTTGTTTGGGCTGAGTGAGTGAGTGAGTGAGTGAGTGAGTGAGTGAGTAAGTGAGTGAGTGAGTGAGTGAACAGTATCACAGCTACATTATGGCAGAACTTGGACTTTGGATGAAAAGCTAAGAGGTGCCGCAGAGTCCCACGAAGAATGATTTCCTACATTACAGTAACTAGTAAGCAACCTAGCTGGCACTGAATCTTAGCACTCCACTACCTATTGATGCCATCTAGGTCACTCTGACACTGTGATGTAACAATCAGGGCATGATACACCATGAGCTTTGAATAAGAATTCAATTCAATGTTGTCTTTGTTTATACCCACAAATAGACTGCAAAACAAATTGCTTACAAAGGGAGTGTTTCACAAGTGTATAATCATGTTTACATAATAATCACAATAACTAGTAACTGTTTTTGTAGTTCAAATTAACTGAAAAACAAAAATTGTTAGAGAATGAAATACTTCCACTTCATTACATGGCTGCAGATGTGACACTTGTTTTTGTAGCCTGACTATGCCAAATAATGCATGGTGGTAATTTTCTGCATGAATCATCAATTTCAGGTATATTTTCTACACAACACAAATGGCCATTATATATGGATCAATAACGTTTGAGAAAGTAGAACATGAACAATATGCAGCAATACAAAACTTGAATATTTCTAAGCATGTAAGTAGAAACAGTTTTGCAGCAGTGATATGAATCGCCTTTCAGGAGCTGATCATTCACAGAAACCATCAATATTCACAGTGCTACAGGTGCAATGAGTATTGGTCTGTTGTTTAACACAACACTCAAGGATATTCTACCTGTATGACAACGGTCTGAAGATAACAAATCTGGACCAGACAATCCAGTCATCAACAGCAAGAGCTTCAATCTATGTAACTGAGATACTATGACGATTGAGTGAGTTTAGTTTTATGCTACACTCAGCAATATTCCAGCTATTTGGTGGCGGTCTGTAAATAATCAGACCTGGACCAGACAAACTGGTGATCAACAGCATGAGCATCAATTCATGAAACTCAGATACAATTACATGTCAAACCAGACAGCGAGTCTGACCACCCGATCCCATTAGTTGCCTCTTAGGACAAGCATGGGCTACTGAAGATCAATTCTATCCCGTATCTTCACAGGTATGCAGTGATGGCATATGCGAAGGAATCATTATGGCCTCTTTGCTGGGGAGTTGGACCACACCAGACTAGAAATAGGTTCACAGATGGTCCTCTCTATATTTGTCAAATTTTCTCAAACTTATTCGTATATTCTTTGGTTTAATCATTCTAGCCGGTAATGACTGACTGATTATGTTTCAGTGTCACAAAATATCTTTTTCTTTTGTTTTTGTTTATGCTGCACTCATCACTTTTCAAGCTAAATAATATCTATTTGTCAATATTCAAGTGTGGAGCAGACAAATCAATGATTAATTCAGATCAGGGTATGATGCCACACAAACATCAAAGCTACTATCCTAACTACTGTTCCATTAAGCTGTCTCATTAAAGAAAGGTTTCCAGTGACATTAGTTCTAGTCCTGAACAACATAACAACACATAACAAGCTTTAAGACCAGCTTGAGTAAAGGCATCACACAGAGCAGAGTCTCCCTTTAAAAGTTGCCCTGTCAAAATTTGAATAAGTATTGTCCATATAATCTTTACAAACACTGCTTATAGCAATGCTTATGAAGTCTGAAATTGGCATAAATGTAGGCTTGACCTAATTCTTTGACTGAAGAAGGTCATTCAGCAGTGAGTGTCATGCACCCAGCGGGTCACTTCACAATTACCCATTGATGGTCATCTGTGTAAAAATTGATAGCAACCTGTAATTTCACATCTTCAGAGCTGATAGGATCAATATGTCAGAAGAACTTATATTGGAAGGGATGTCTAGGCCCCATACATCACGGTTACCATGAACTGGTCTTGTTGGATCGTGAAGACTTATCAATAGGTTTTGGCATTCCTTGCTTCCATGAGATTCATGGACCAATACATATCTCTGAATTTCTGAGATAATCAGTTGACTGATGATTTCGTTCTTCCTTCACATTCACATAGAGTAATATAACATCCTAATAAAAAAAAATTATGCATCATCCCTTATAATCATTATAACTATTCATAATTCTGTACGCCTTGCCGAAGGCCCATGCTCGATTCCCTACGTAGGCACGATGACATGATATTGTTGGAATAGTGCTAAAAGTGGAACAAACTCAAACTGATTCATAAGTCTGTTATGACAGATCAACTTTAACAACTTGCAAGATAATGGGGTAGCCCATAACGCTTTGGTATGAGTATGAAAGGACTGGGTGATCCTTGAACTTTTTGAGTTGTATATTGATAATGTGTTACTACTACTTTGTGAGTAAACACTTGGTAAACAAATAAAATGCTTTTATATGTAGTTATAAAATAGGGGAATGTCTGTAGAACTAAGTATCATGAGACATTCACCGTGACTGAAGAGAACAAATTCTCAACTAAGGTGTATATTATTCTTGATTTATTACTCACCTGTGGGAGATACTGCAGTGTAACATTTATATAGCAATGTTACTCTAGCGTAATACCGCTAGATGTATGCTATCATAAGGGTTCACAGTTATGATGTCACAATGCTAATGCCGTTTTTGCAGTGGTACTGGACCTTGTTTGACTCAAGGAAACTGGAGTCCTCAAACTGTAGCCACAGTTTCTATCAATTTGTGTTGGAAGTAATGAACAGAATACTAAACTCGCTTCTGTGAAATACCATTTTCATTAAACTCATGAAAGATTTATCGCCTTGTTCACTCGTTTAATAAAGGTATCACACGGAAGGTCATTTAGTATCTTCTATATTGCACTTAACATACACATCACTATCATAATATCTTAAGGTGCAGTAGGGCAGCCAAGTGGTGAAAGTGATTGTTCGTCATGTCAAAGACTGTGTTCAATTCCCCACAGGGTGAAACGTGTGAAGTCACCCCCTGTGTTATTGCTGGAATTTTGTTAAAAGCTGTTCAATTCCAGTTTCACTCACTTAATACCTTAAAACAAAATGTTAATTCATATTCAACATCTATCTGTATACTGCTGTGTCTAAATACCTCAACAATGAACATACATATACCTAACTCACAAATATCTATTGGTATGTGCACCACCCATCCACAGTATATACTGTTATATATACCACCCGCTCACAATCTATATTGGTACATATACCATGACATGACACAAATGCCCCTATACCCCACTCACATATATACTGGCATGTATTCCATAGGGTATTAATACCCAAACATGACATACATATGTCTCAATACTACTCAATGCTTATACCATTAACTGAAGCAAGCTATAACATGACATGTTATCAAAAAGAGATCTGGTTAAGACTGCATAGCTGCAGGATCTATTTCAATGCCACACATGATATTCCCATAATACATACAAATACTAAAAGTTTCAATAAGCTCAGCAAGTGAGAGGTCATACGGATCATTGTCACCTATTCAGCAAGTGTAGCTTACAACAATCTGTCTCCACAGCCAGCAGAGAGAGGACTATTGAGTGATTGCAGTTCACAACTGGATTGATTAACAAGTTGTTACAACTCCAACACACTCATGTTGGACCCTGACTGGCACAAATACCCTTGGATATTGTCGAAGTTATAAAGGTAATATTTGTCATTACTATTTCACTGATGAACTTATCAAATACTGTCCATTATTAACAGTTAAGGAGTCCTGGTGTCTCGATGCTGGAAGATACTGAGAGGAGTGAACGGGAGGTTGCACCCCTACATTTTTCAGACATATTTTATAACTTTGCCCTCGGCCAAGTGCCTTCGTGACCTCGTGACTTGTTTATTATGTGCCTCCATGCTTTTTCAAAACATGGATCTACTTTTACTTTAGTTTTGCTCTTGTGATATTGAAATCTCTAGTCCTCTTGGGAATCTGAGACCACAACCCAGTGAAGAAATATGTGTATACCATTGATGATGGCGATATTTTATCTTGACATGGAAAATATGTTACGAACCAAAGCGTAGGAAGTACATTGTCAACCTTTGTTGCTTCGCTAGCATCCATGAAGACTGGTAAGTGTCTTTCTGCTGCACAACTCTATTTGCACTACAAGGCCTGTGGTCCAATGCAGCAGCGTTCACGAATGGTTTAAAAAGCAAGAGGACATTGGGTCCTGTATACAGTCGGCCTAGTAGGATGGCAGGTTGTAGACTTCCACCAGTCCATCGGTAAATCAGTACGATTTGTCTGAGTGTCTGAGACTATTCATGAACACAATGCTATTTTTTAACACTGTTGCTGTTTGTGAACACCAATGCTATTTGTGAACACCAATACTATTTGTGAACACTGATGATATTTGTTAGCCCTGATGCTATTTGTGAACTCCAATGCTATTCATGAACACTGGTGCTATTCATGAACACTGCTGCTATTTTTTTAACACCAATGCTATTAGTGAACACCAATACTATTGATGAATACCCATGCTGTTGATGAATACTGATGCTGTTGATGAACACCAGTGTTGTTCATGAACACAGATGCAGATGTACACAGTGCGCCCCCCTATCCCTTCCTAATCCAATAAACATTCATCATATGTCATGACACCCTGTGATACCCTGACCATGCCATAACCGTAAAACTCTCCAAACAACCCTTATGCTGATAACAAACTAATAAGCATTTATTACCTCTCTGACGTATTCTTAATGAGAAAATAGATTTTTAATTTTTCCTAACACAACAGTGATTGGTCCATTGGTGTTCATGGTATAAACTCTGACCAGCTGCAGCAGCTGTGACTCTATACAATAATATCCAGGTTTGTAGTTATGTGCATCCCATAGTCCATAGTTCTAGCTTGATGGATGTCCATACCACAGTGAGGTAAGGTAAAGACTGACACACGTTGTATGTACACAACTTATTTACTCCTATTCATTTTTCATGGAAATAGTGATATCTTCCTGCCATGATATCACTGATATTGTTGAAAGTGATACTGACCAACACTCATTCACTCACGTGCGAGACTGTTCTGTCTGTAATCTGGCTCATATGAAGCTCCATCTCTGAAGCACTGGTTTGTTTTAAGCATGGGTTTACGTTAAGCACTAGTTTGTGTCAAGCATGGTTTGAATTAAGCACAGGTTTAAGTTAAGCACCATTTTGTATTAAGCACTGGTTTGTATTGGTCACTGGTTTAAGTTAATCACTGTTTTGTTTATGTACGGACTGTGTAAAGCACTGGTTTGTGTTAACCACTGGTTTGTATTTGGCTGAGATTTTAGAATGAACGTCAATAAATACTATGAGCGGGCTGCATGACTAAAAGGGTGTCTTAAAGAAAAAGTGAAACAGGGAATGGGAGACTGAGTGAAGGTATTGAGCACAATGAAGGATGAGGGAGAGGTTGTCAGTGGTTTAGTAATCTGAAAGGGGCCATGACACAAACAGGAACAAGATGTTATCCTCATGACTGAGTAGCTGTATCATGTTTCATCTGTTCTTAAAGACACATTACCATAGAACAGATAATGAAAGTCTACATGAACATGAACACAACACAAAAACATTACCTTGACAGATGAGATGAAGCTGTACATCACTGACCATCAAGACAAGAGCCAATATACTCAACATCGATTTTTCTTTCATCCATTACCTTGTTTCTTGTGTAAGCTCTTAATAGTACTGTTTTATTGGAAACAGTAAAGACAGTGACCTTGATATGCCTAATTGCTTGGCTGCATCAATAGCATGTAGTAATTACTTCCTTCTAAACAAACTGAAGATGTTTTAGATGGCCTAGTTGATTCAGGGACATAATCAGAGACAACAGTCATCACAGCTTCCACTCAGGGAAGCGTAATCCCATTAAAAGGTAATCATGTTTCACAGAGCTGCTAATCAGAGTCGCAGGGACAACTGCACGAAACTGCTCTGAGATGTACTTGCTGGTTACCATGTTCAACAGCATTTAGTGAAATCTGAGTTTGATTTAATTGTGATAGTCAGGATTTCAAGTTGGAAAAATACTTTAAGATCAATTTAATAGTGTCCCAGGGTACTTGATGCGAAAGAAAATGGCTAAATTAAAAATACTGAAATGCATGTTGTATCATTAACTTATTAGTTTCTAAATCATTGCAATGTTTATGTATGATCATGAAAAACCTTGATAATATTTCAGGAGATGAGTTTAAGTGCCTGGTAATGCACAACCCGGAGGTGTTCAATCAAATTTGACACAGTGCCATTTTTGCTCAAGGATAAAATGTTGTAATGATCACATTTCTGATATCTGCACAGTGCGCAAGTTACTTTTTCCATCAATAAAGCCATTTGACTGGCTGATTGTGCACTCCCTCCTAGGACTATTTTGGCAACGCTCATTGGCTACATCACAACAATTCCTCTGTCTGTGTTTACCCTAAAAATACATCCAAACAAAGTAATTTTAATTTGTGATTCCATTATCAGTGGCTGGTATATTTTAGCTGAAACAATATCTTTCTTCAGCATGAATATGCAGGTGATCATCTGTTGTCCTGAGTGACCATGTGCCAAAAGCATTATTGTCAGAAAGGCCAATCGTTCACACAAAGCAATACTAAACAATTACAACCTTAAAACAGCTCGAAATGTCTGGTCTTTTCAACTAGATACAACAGTTGTGAAACCCCCAAAATATACAATTGGAATTATTCAAATTCCTTCATTGAAATGGAAACCATCCTTCACGAAGCAATAAAGGTTGCTTTGGGGTGTTTGAATCAATTTAAATTATAGCCTTTCTCGCTAGGCCTCTTAAAATATTGTATAGCAATACCTCGAATGCTTGCATTTATGTGGCTGACTTTTTCCAACATGGCCTTTACATTCATCTTCCTTCCTAATATTCAATTAGTCATGGGCTGATGTTAGTTTTTACAGTCAAATTTTGCAGGTAGGAAATGACTAGGTGACATGCAATGGGTTACGTGCATGGACTTGCTGCATTATGGTGCATGGAACCTCCTCACAGACTGCCAGGAATCCCATGTTATACCATGGTAAACTCAAAGCACCCAGAAGGAAAACAGAAATGTTTTGGGATTAATGTGACTTGCTTTATGCAAATAGTTCTATTTTCCAACTTGGTCAGCTGTGCCTTTAATGAATGTGTAAAATGTTGGCATGTCAGTGAAATAAGTGTACATCTTATCAGTACTATAATCACTGGTATCATCATGTCAGCCATCATCCTTCATCAAACTCTAAACAATTTCAGCCAGACAACTTAAGGTAAATAAAAGGACAGAAACTTGTTAATCTTTTCAAATCAAGGCTTTGGGCCTTATGCTCAAAGTCAGGTTCGCGCAAGACCATCGGGCGTGCAACTTTTTTTAAAAACAGACAGCCTTTCGTCCATTATACTTATGCCAACCCATGGTAGCACCAACACCTCTAACATTACCATTAGATTTACTCTTTACATTGTTCATTACTCTTCATTAACAAAGTACTGCATTTCAATATACAGAGTTTCTTTTCTTAGTCTTGATAGGATTTGATGATAAAGGATTCAAATCTGATATTAAACCTATGACTTACTGAGTTTTAAGCACCATAGCTGTGCTGGTAGGGTAATTGTATAGGATCATTGTATACCTGAACCTCCTCGCACTGAATATTCAAAGCAGCACTCATCATGCTCATTGCATCTTTGGTATATTTGAACACAACCAACTCAGAACCACCCTCTTCCTAATTACATGCATAAGTTTTCAAAACAAACGTTATAATCACCACCACAAAATGTAGACCAAAGAAGACTGCAGAATGCAAAACTAAACTCTGAGTGTCAGCCTGAACTTGTATTTTCCTGTCTTTGATATTTGTTAAAAATAAGATGAAGGCATTAAACTTTAGAACATAAATGCATTTAGAAACTGGGAGAACATGAAGCAATTTACTAGTCACAACTTTTTAAATGTTTTCAACCATGTGTCAGGGTCAACATGTGCCCTTCATCAGGTCATTATCCTGATACAGGGCAAGATCATGCCCTGAAACATCAGTACAAAGATGGAAGACGTTGGTACCAATGAAACGCTCATGCCTTGAATTACGCATTTGTAATTAATTCTGTGTTATGAACTAATATAGATAAGGTATTATGTCAACTGTATCAGGCATTAAGTCATGGCTCTTTGGTGAAGATGTTTTTTTTTCTATATTCCCCCAAGACTTAATAGAGACAGACAAAGCCTCATGATATCTGCTGTATCACAGCTACATCATCTGTCCATGAGTGAGAAAGTCTTTTATCTGTTGCCCCATGATCAGCCTAGCAGTGATGGTAAATGGTATACACACCAACTGTTACCATTCACAATGTATAATGGACTATGGATATAGCCACTTGGCAGGTGAAGCAATACATATAGCTTGATAAGAGTGAAGATGAACAGGAAGCTGTTCAGTACTTATATGAACCTATTCATATGTCTACTGAACACCAACAGCGCTTGGGGGCCTGAGGTTGACTGTCCAAGAGCAACAGGCTCAATAACAGAAGAAAACCTGAGCATGCCACTTGTCAAATCTTCCACTGCTCCATCAGAATGAGTGAGTTTTTTTACTATTGCTTTGAACAGTGGGTGATTAAGTATTTTAGATTCAAACCCACTTGCACAGGGAACTGCCATGCTTTAGACTACTGATCCTGATTCAGGTGAGTGAGTTGAGTTTTACGCCAACTATATGGCGGCGATCTGTAAACAATCAAGTCTGGACCAGACAATACAGTGATCAACAGCATGAGCATCAATCTGCGCAACTGGGAACTGATGACATGTATCAACCAAGTCAGTGAGCCTGACCACCCGATCACGTTAGCTGCCTCTTACGATGAGCATAGTCACCTTTTATGGCAAGCATGGGTTGTTGAAGGCAGTCCTCATTACCCTGAATGATAAGATGAATGGAGTCAATAATCAATACTTCATCGGTACTTATATAATCTCACTTCTCATTCTGATGATGGTGGTGGATTTAGAAAAATCCTTAAGACTATCTTTATTGGGGATATGCCAGTATGGACATTTCTCTAATAAATAAATGATAAATTTTACAATGTCACATCAATGCATGTCTTATTATGCACTATCATGTTCTTTACAATTTATGTCTTTTTACCAACAAAAGACACAGTTCTAAAGACAAATCGATAGCTTCAAAAACACAACCAAAAAAGAGTTTGCCAACATGGAAGAAATTTCACAGTGCCCTACATAAATGAATAATTCTAAACTCAAAGTCAAAGTCAACTCTGTTCATTAGGAATTCCTAGACAATTACTCAGCAAATCCAAAGAGGGCAATGGAAAAAGGAACTGCAACCATTCATGAAATTTGCAAGATGCTTATTCAATCCCTTAAACGTCATTCTAAGTTCTGCTGGGCCTCTATTAAATCAGCACAGTCAAATACCCCAGGAAATATGCTCAGTCAAAGGACACACAATCACCAAACAGGACCAATACATTTAAAGCTAGGACAATTTGAAAATCTAAGGGTTGGAGCAATTCCAGTTGTTACGATTTTCCAAAACATACAGACTCTTAACAATTCTGTCAACACATTCTATGTGATGAGAGCAGATAAATTTTTTGAGAGGAAGCCATTAAGATCACATTTATTACAACCATTCTGTAAGTATTGATAGCTCTGACCTTTAAAAGTGGAACTGAAGCTCAAGGTCACTATGTCCTTTAAATGGAACAGTTTCTTTGGGAATCTTATTATTGCCGTAGAGAACTGAGTCTATAGATCTTGGTACAGCCCTGGAATCTGCTGGAATTGCACAACAGGATATTAATTTCAGTCACTTTTCACGAGCATTTTATTTCAATGTCTAGGATATACAGCAGTTTATGAAATAAGTGAAGAACATGAATGAGTACCCAAAGTCACATTAACTGAGAACATTCCTCATTCTCTGTACTTGACAGATTTATACACAAACTCACATATACTACTCAAGAGAAGTTTAACTCCTGATACTTTCAAATGAAAGACATGCTCTTTCACTTATTACAAATACTGGTAGTATAATTTCAATCCAAGATTCCAGAGTTTGTGTAAAAGTATAGCCTTGCTTGACATAGATATACAACTTGATATAGATTTGAATATGAAAAAAATGATGCAAAAGATGATTTGATACATATTTCAGTGAATGTGATAAAACTGGAAGAGATTTACATATCATATAGAAACCTAAAGTGTGCTTCTCACTATATATTATATATTAGGTCAACTCTTGTTTTCCCAGAATAACCGCATTTGAGGTTATAGTTTTGGAGGGACAGGTTTTACTTTTTGCTAGAAAGATCTCTTCCCAGGTTTTACTTTTCGTTAGTAAGACCACTTCCCAGGTTTTACTTATGAACTATATGAACATCAACATTCAAATGATACATGAGTGTTTGAAATCAACTGAAAAATGTCATTCAAGATTAAATTCACTATACAAACATTTTCCAAACTGGATTAGAACTGCAAATCTCAGATTCATTGGCAGACGCTCTACCAAAACCACCACCGGGCCAACAAAGGTGGTGGGGTTAAATTATCTACTTAAGTTACTGTCATTACATTGACTTTACATGTGCTTCGGTCATTGTTACGTAGCTTCATTAAATCATCTACACTGTAATTATCCATCATTGATGGTATATATGCTGCAGAAAACACTTCTCCTCGGTTTCAGTAGACAATCTAAAACCATTGGGCTCAGGAAATCCCTCTCCCTCCGGTTTTACATTGTCTACCAAAACCTCAGAGGTATGTTTTCTCCTATACTTAAGACCACTGTATCCTCTTCAATCAAAACATATCTCAATGATTATGAAACATAAAACTGATAACATATACTATTAAATTAAGACTATGATTTATTAAAATAGAAGCATTGTTTTCTTGGTAACAAAAGGTTTTCCCTCAATATATATAATGGAAAACAAAAAATCAATAGCTTATTAAAGGGTATCATTCAAAATTTTAACAATCAGCTGTATCTGACAAAATTGTGTTAGGGAAATTGAAGAACCTAAACAGAATCCTTCTGGAGATATGGTCAATGAGCCAGTAATGAGATCTGTGGGAAGATGCAGACTCAAAACATTTTAGGACAAACCGAAATTTTTTTTTTTTCTAATTAAACAAAATATAAAAAATGAGGTTATATGCATGACAGATAGGAAAAAGATTGCTAGGCTATTGGTATATATGGTTTATTTAATCTGAGCTCTATGACTGGACTAGAGTTAAATGTACCATATGACGTCTTATCCCTCTGGTCTTTGTATTTGGTTGCAGTGTGTAACCCCATTCCTGCTTACAAATACAATTTTATATATGGTCAGTGAACTGACTATGTGAAATTTAGCATTTGAATTTTGGTGACATGTGTCTCAGAACAGCACTAAACAATACCATTGTTTAATGCCCGACAAAACTAACCATGATCCAGACAGTTTAGCAGCATGAGACAGACACTAAAGCCAAGACTAAAATTCCTTTACAGCAAGACACAAATTAACTCATAAATCATACACATCAAACTGATATTTCCAGCCATCTGAAATGAGTGAAGAAATTGTCTGGCAAACACTCTGCCCATCATGTCCAATCCGGCTTCCTATACATCAGCTATTCGAGATACCTCCTGCCTTTTTCTCCACCATGAAACACTACTACAATGACTTCAAGGATGCATTATTAAGCATCTTCCCCACCATTCGACAAGAAGGGTTCACGTCTGCCCCCGAGCTTGCAACTGTGCAGCGCAGGTGTGCGTTAGCGACTAATGCACGAGACGTATTTGTCCGCTGATTAGAGGTGCACACTTTCTTCTATGGATGCAGTCAGGCCACAGACAACAAGGGAGGTTTATGATTGTGATAATTGAGGCAACATCACTGCCGTACCCTTGAAGGCCAATTTAAGAGGGAGGGAGTTTTTAAATGTCTACGAGGTAATCAGGATTACATGGCGAGTTAATTCAATCATCGTCTGCCAATATGAGGTCCAGAATTTGTCTGCAAGAAGTTTCTTACTTTTTTTTTCTTTCAAGAAGTAACTTTTTCTCTGCTCTGAGGCAAGTCTTGGGTTCTTCACAGATGGGAATGATCACTGAATATTGTACATGGTAAAGTTTTATTGTGGTGATAACGCCTTATAGTGTTGAGATTACAATAGCTCATTTTAGGTAATTACCACTAAGTAGGTCTAATAAAGGCCTTTTACACTGTGACCATTGTGTAATGGATGAATGTTTTATTTGGATTCTGGTATTGTTTACCCAAGAAGATCCAAGTCAGAAGTGGTCTTCAGTAACCCATGCCTAACATAAAAAGCGACTAAAGGGATCAGGTGGTCAGGCTTGACACATGTCATTGTATCACAGTTGGGTAGATTAATGCTCTTGCTGTTGATTATTGGATTATGTGGTCCAGACTACCACTATACATCTTGACTATTGCTGAGCGCAAGTGAGTGATAGAAGTCTGTATAAAGTCAGAAGTGAAGTAACCCTGGATTAAGACACTGGTGACAAGTAACAACCAATATCAACAGGCAAGCACACAGAAACCAAAACTGTCCATAAGGACAACCTACCAAACAAGCCTCTGAATGCTGACTGTCCAAGAGGCTGTACTATCAAAAAACATGTCAGCAAAGATTTTCAAAAAAGGTAGAGTTATCACATAGCTTCTTTATCAGAGATTGTCTGAAGGTATGGTTACCATGCAACCTCCATAAATAGTGATTGTTCAGAAGGAAGGGTTACCTATAATTTCCCAAACAGTAACTGTCCAGAGGGAGGCAGTACTATAGAATTCAAGGAACATGCAAACTCTTTGAACAGAAATACAGGTAACAATATATCCTCCAAAAGAATGGTTGTCCAAAAAGTAGGGTCCCCATACTACCTCCACAAGAGCAGTCATACAAATATACAGACATTTCCTTGCAGCCAAACAATCATTGTCCCTATGTCAGTTACCATATAACCTCTGGAAACGATGATTTTCCCTATATCACTTACCATATAACCTCTGGAAACAATGATTGTCCCTATGTCAAATATGTCACTGTTTCAGAGGTTTTATGGTAACAGACATAGGGACAACAACAACAGCCATACAACCTCTGGAAACAATTATTGTCCCTACGTCAGTTACCATATAACCTCTGAAACAATGGTTGTGCCTATGTCAATTACCAAACAACCTCTGAAACAATGGTTGTGCCTATGTCAATTACCATATAACCTCTGAAACAATGGTTGTGCCTATGTCAATTACCAAACAACCTCTGAAACAATGGTTGTGCCTATGTCAATTACCAAACAACCTCTGAAACAATGGTTGTGCCTATGTCAATTACCATATAACCTCTGAAACAATGGTTGTGCCTATGTCAATTACCAAACAACCTCTGAAACAATGGTTGTGCCTATGTCAGTTACCATATAACCTCTGAAACAATGGTTGTGCCTATGTCAATTACCATATAACCTCTGAAACAATGGTTGTGCCTATGTCAATTACCATACAACCTCTGAAACAATGGTTGTGCCTATGTCAATTACCAAACAACCTCTGAAACAATGGTTGTGCCTATGTCAATTACCAAACAACCTCTGAAACAATGGTTGTGCCTATGTCAGTTACCAAACAACCTCTGAAACAATGCCTGTCTCTACGTCAGTTACCATATAACCCCTGAGACAATTATTGTCCCAAAATCAGTAACAATACAACCTCTAGCACCAATCATTGTCCCTTTGTCAGTTACACAACCCACGCAACAGTGACAAGACCAATGCAGGATTACCATACACCCAACTATACACTTTCCTTGTCTTCAGCTGAAAGGTTACAAAACACATTCTTTGATCACATAAGAGTGGTCCTCCAATCACAATAATCAGAGAAGAGTAATGTTATCTTAGCCCAAAGATGCACTGGCCTGGGTACTAGGGCACAGTGAACTCTGCAGTCTTAGATCACACAGCAGAAAAGAACTTAGCAAGGATAATTGAGCAATGTTTTCTTGAACCTAATGCCCCTCTTTGTTGTAGAGTGCTTGTTCAGCTTGTTCCCCTGCCCGGTTGCTCTGCTCCTATCAGTCAGGAACACCAGCAGCAGGGGATACATGTTGATACAACAGAGGGTAAACATATGGCTGAGTTGATTGGGTTGGACTGATCGCAGAGAGCACAGTCTAACATGGCAATATTGTCTTGTCACTGCAGGGGAGGTTTGGGTCTGGGACAAACTGGTGCAGGTTGCTGTGACCAAGGGTTCTACAGCTGAGTGAGTGGATCAATGGATCTGTGAATCAGTGGATGAGTGGAAAAGTGAATGAGTGATTGGGTAAGTGAGTGGATGCAATGTTTGGATTGCTAATTGATCAAGGATGTATGAGTACATTAGTGGATGCGGATGTTAGTGAGTGGTTGGATAGGTGAGAGGACTGATGTTGTGGTGTTTGGATTTGTTAATTGGTAGTGAGTATGTAGCGGCCTCAAAATTTCCCGTGCTGGGATTCGAACGACAGACCTTCTGATCCAAAGTCAGGCGCCTAGTCCACATGACCAAAAAGGTTAACCCTGTCAGCAAGCTGACAAGGTAAGGATGTTATCTGTGAGATGACTCCACGCCCTGCTACAAGTGGATCAGTGTACGAGTGAGTGGATCAGTGGTGTTAGTAGGCAACATAGTGGGTTGGTGGTTGGGTCCATGTGTTGGTATTTTGGTGCTTATTTGAGTTGGTGAGTGAGTGAGTGAGTGAGTGAGTGAGTATACCTGAATATAAGTAAGTTTGGATTGTATTCTTGAGTGTTTAGATTGTATTCTTGAGTGTTTAGTTGTAAGTTTGGATTGTCTTCTTGGGTGTGTGGTTATGAGATTGGATAGTCTTCCTGTGTGTCAGACTGGCTTGTCTTCCAGTGTGAGTTGTTGTGAGATTGGGTTGTCTTCTTTTTCGTGTTTGGCTGTAAATTTGGGTTGTCTTCTTTTTGTTAAAGCCATTCGCAGAAACACTTCATTACAATGGTCTGTCAATAAACAAGTTTAGACTAGACATTCCACTGATTAACTTCATAAGTATTGATTTCTGCAAATGGGGCACAATGACATACATCGACTAAGTCAGTGAGTCTGAACACCTGATCTCTTTGGTCTCTGCTTATATCACACATAGTTCGTTGAAATCCAGTTCATATCTTTATGTTGAGAGACCAAGTTGTCAACTGGGAATAAGGATGAGTAATTATAAGATTGAGTTGTCTTCTTAGGTGCATTAAACTGAATTGTCTTTTCAGAATGTGTGACTTTGGAACTGTGTTGTTCTTGACTGTGGATGGTGTCCATTTCAGTCATCAGAATATTGTAAAACACCACGAACCTACCCTCTAATTGAACTACAAATAACTTTCTTTCTCACAGCCTCTGAGTAAAAAAAACAGAGTTGTATAATGTTCAATACTTTTTCAACAAGCATGCCCAACTATCTTAAGATAAGTGATGTTCTTTTCGTGCAAACACAAAAATAAGGTGGCCTACTTTACATTTATTCAATAATTCTTTTGTCACTTATCAGAATACAATATTCTTAATATTTGTTCACCATGTCGTATCTTAATTTGAACAAAATATCATCCTTTGAAAGTACATACAATGAGCGACGATCAATGACTCACTTGTCTAACTCCTGTGTACACAACCATTACAGGTTCTCTAGGTGGTGGAACAGGATCAAGAACAGTGGATGGGCAAAAACATCTTCACAAAACCAAACCATCAGGGAATATCTATAGATGTGCAGACAGACCAGCAGAATGGGGCAGGGAAACCAAATATGGCCTTAATTATTTGCTAGGGTAGAAAGTACTAAGGTTCCTAAGCATGTAATCACCATGCATCCTGCTCCATAGCCATGTACCTGAATTGGACAATGGACCATGGATCTGCAGAGCCAATGTTGTAAATCTTCTAGCTAAATGGACAGAAAGAAACTGACATTTTTTGGGGTAATCAAATTCAGTTAGATATAAATATAAAGGACAAAAGAAAATCATTGTTTCTAATTAAATCAACTTCAGTTAGATGGTTTCTCTGTATGTGCAGAATGATATCAATTAATTCATTGGAACCATCCTTGTTCAAGTTAAAAAAATATACGATTAACAGTCCTTTTTTATTTCTGGCACTACTGATGAATCATTCAGTGTTTGTTGCACATTTTATGACTTAAAAACATCATTTTCAGCAAATTCCCTTGGTCAAGGAATGCAGACTTCTCTGCAGTTACAATTTGTATCCTTTGGTCTTGTCCTAAGGTACACAACAGTCATCATGCTTACTGTTGCAGTTCGTATGATATTTGGAAGAGTGGCATAATGGTTTAACTGCTTCAGTACAAGTGCAACAGAGTCTGTGAAAGAAGGTGACTCAAATATTCATCTTCTTGAAAACTGAAAGCAATGAAAGAAAAATTTCAAGAAAATGATTAATTGTGAAGTTATCTTATCTAGACTAAATGGAAACATGATTAACCTGTTTCTTAATCAGTGACAAAGGATTGATTCATCAGGATGCAGTCTTGCAAAGTGATCTTAGCTCTAGAACACAGTAATGCCCTTACTTAAACATAAACCTGTGACACTGAATCAGGGCACTGGATCTAATAGACTAACACATAGTCTCTGAATATAGAGATGAACCTAAGGACATCTAGACTTGCTTTATTTAATGCCTCAGTATTGCAGTGAAGGCTAGACATTAGGGAAAATAATGTGGTTCAAGGACTGTGCGACAGACTATGGATCTAGCAATACTTTATTTTGCAAGAAATTTCAGCAGAGAATGTAAAGGTAGGTCCAATTCGCCCAAGACATTTTTTCAGTAATTGGCCCAGCAAGCAATGTCAGGAGCTCCATAAAACCCAGTCGCATGGAGCTGATCACTCGAAGACCACGTTCGATTCTCTCGCCTGAGCTTGTGGTGATATACAAAATCATTTCATTGAGATGAAACGTACAAATGTCACACCTAACAGGATTAGATGTCCGGACAGACATGGGTGCTGGGAGGCCATCCAACTGAAATATTGAACATGATGGTGCACTAACATTGTGGCACACAGGAGACTCATCAAACTCACTTGCCGATTCTATGCATATCCCAGACTTATTGGGGCTTAAATTCCCACAACACTAATCCTTTCAAGGTTGTGCTCAAATGGTCTGAAGTTTTCGATCGTTTTCATGAATTTGATTTTATTTTGTAGATACTCATGAAATTATCTTTTGGAAAATGCATATCTGAGTTCAGTTCTGTTGTAAATGAAACTGTCCCACAAATGTATATTTGCCATTTTACTGTTGTTTGAACATTTACAGCCTCCACCAAGATGGACACCAAAAGTAGCTCCATTCAGACTGGCATTGAGTTGAGGCCATCTGAGGCATCTGACACCATCTATCCTTTTACTGTTTCAACTGCCAGCAGTAGTTTCAAATAGACCCAATTTCAAAATAGGAATATATGTATAAAAGGCATTGAATACATACATTTCCAAACCAGGAGGTACAAATTTGAAGAGTTTGTTGGCCAGTGGAGGTGGGGGTTGTAGCTTAATGGTCAATGCATTCTTACCACCAGTTTCACAAAATTGTACAATTTACCAAATTAGCATTGTTTTGACATATTTCTTATTCGTAAACATAGAAGTACATAGCTGCTGAACAACTGTTTATTTTTATGAATAATAGCAGTCACTTATAACACAATATTATAATACTTGCAATACTGTAATCAAGAAAGGGCTCAAAGTAAGCAGATCGTATGTTATACAGTAAGCTACGAATATATGAAGTGAGTGACTGACTGAGTTTAGTCTTTCGCCACTTTTAGCAATATTCCATCAATAACACTGAGGGAGACGTCAGAAATAGGCTTCACACATTGTACCCATTTGGCAACTTGAAATCGTGTCTTCTGCGTGACGAGTGAACGTTTTAACCACTAGGCTACCCCACTGCACCTTAATGAACTGAAAGGGACCACAAATTTTAGTTTGTAAACAAAACACTGCCTTTGTAACATATATGTCTAATGGAAAACAAGAAATTCTTGCATCCAGAGTTTGAAGGGACCACAAATTTTAGTTTGTAAACAAAACACTGCCTTTGTAACATATATGTCTAATGGAAAACAAGAAATTCTTGCATCCAGAGTTTGCAGCTGCACACATACTTTGCAAAAAACAGTACAGCCGAAAGTACAAAAAGGCAGTGATTTAAACCATACGGGCCCCAATATCATTAAAGAAAATCAATAAAGTTGTTAAAAGGCCAAAAAACAAGAAAATAACATCAGTGCATATCTAAACCATAAAAATCAACGAAGACAAAAAATTTAAAAAGCAAAGGTTAAAACAGTCAACTAAGGTCCCTTAATGCAATGGAGG
Organism: Haliotis asinina; assembly: GCF_037392515.1. NCBI lineage: Eukaryota > Metazoa > Mollusca > Gastropoda > Lepetellida > Haliotidae > Haliotis > Haliotis asinina. The sequence goes on along the minus strand of NC_090286.1, from coordinate 28,410,397 downwards.
TCACATAAAAAAACCCGGCCCCATTCATTCCCTGCTAACAGCAACATCAACAATCAGATGGGCGCAGCTTTGAGAGAGTGATCATCAATTAATGAATTGTAGCGAGAGGTAATTAGACTTGGCTATCAGTCTAACACTTGAACCATCCTGTGATTACACACAACACGCAACATGCGCTTCTCGGTCTATCTCATTCCAGCGATAGACCAGCTCCAGTGTATTTCTGGTCTGGTCCCTTGTATTGATCTCTTGAGTGGAAGGTTCACATATTTCCATAAAATGTAATCAAAATTATTTTGTCTGCGAGGAATGGCCAACCCCTGGGAAACAGTCAATGCAAGGAAATTAGGGATCTAGAACTTGCAGTAACACAGGTTTTTACCATGGGAAGATTATTTACAGAATGTGGACATTCCTTAGAGAATAATGCATTAAAGTAGTTTTTACAGTGATTTATCATGATCAAGGAAATTGGGAATAATCTGCAGACAGTGGAAGAATTGAGGCTTTCTGAACAAACTAATCCCAGTTTGTTCATATGATGCCATTGTGCAAGGTGCGATTGGATGGTAACACACAATAGTCACACGATAACTTTACCTGTATAGCTCCACATTTTTCTTAATCCCCAACAAGAAAGTATGAAAGAATATGTAACCTTGCAAGCATTTTCCTTCATCCCTCGATAAGACCATGATAACTGAATTGCAAAACATTCATCCCCACCTCACAAATAAACATAATATATGCCTCATATCAAGTTTACCCATCGAAATGCATCCACCGTCAATACAAATCTGGGATGGTGGGACAGCCCAGAGATTGAAACATTCCCTCATCAGGCTGAGAGTATAGGACAATTTCTGGTGTCTCCTAGTCTGTCTCACAGTTCCTGATTTACGCTATTTTCCCTATTGCCAAGATTTCTCTGCAAAGCTAAAGCCTTCAATGAAGCAAGTCTAGATTTCCTCAGGTTTAGGTACTGAATCTCTGGTCTCCCAGGGGTTCCTTATAAATTTATATGGGTTAGTTTGTTACTATCATAATTACATATATTCAGAGACTAAGCATTAGTCTAGCTTTCCCCCACCATGATATTTGAGGGTATTGTTATAAGTGTCGCAGAATGCAACTCACTAGAGGCAAATCATGGTCAAATTACGGCTAAGGAAATGATGCAACTATGCCCCCATAGAGTAACTATAGCTACTCTTTCCTCGCGTCAAGCACAAATATGGATATCAGTATAATGTACAAACCTCCCAACAGGGAGAAGTACTCAATGACAAAACCCTCAAGCTACAAGGTCAGCATAGCAATGACTTAATACAGATTGTGTTGTGTTTCTGACGACAAAGAGTCTGAGTATTGGCTGATAACTGGTCATTTATGTAGTCTAGTAATTAATTTCATGCTTCTGAACTAAAAAATGATATTGTTCCTCATAGGACAGGCATTCGTTAAATGATTTGTGCAGTCTTGCTTGATTAACGTATGTAAGGCAATCGGATTGTAAAATCAAGCAGTAATAATTCTGATAATCAAACTTGATGAATAGATCCTTAGCAAAATAATTACATAATTTACATGAAAATGAGACCTATAAAGTCAAAACAGTTAAGAATTATATCTCCTCATTGCCTTAGCCTAAGACAATACCATACCTCCTCATTGAGTTAGTCTAGGACAATACCATACTTCCTCACTGCCTTGATCTAGTACAATACCATGCATCCTCATTGCCTTAGTCTAGGACAATACCATGCCTCCTCATTGCCTTAGTCTAGGACTATACCATGCCTCCTCACTGCCTTAGTCTAGGACAATACCATGCATCCTCATTGCCTTAGTCTAGGACAATACCATGCCTCCTCATTGCCTTAGTCTAGGACAATACCATACTTCGTCATTGCCTTAGTCTAGGACAATACAATGTCTCCTCATTGCCTTATACTATGACAATACCATACCTGCTCATTGTCTTAGCCTAGGACATTACACGACCTGCTTGTTGCCTCAATCTAGGACAATACCATACCTGCTTGTTGCCATAGTCTAGGACATCACAATACCTGCTCATTGGCTTAGTTTAGGACAAAAGTATAAAATCTCATTGGCTTAGTCTAGAACATTACAATACCTGCTCATTGCCTTGGTCTAGGAAAGTAATGTACCAGCTCACTGCCTTTGTCTAGAACATTAAAATACCTGCCTATTGCCTTAGTCTAGGACAATAATATGCTAGCTCATTGCCTTACAGTCTAGGACAGTACATCTCATTATCTTATACCGCCAAAGACAATAAAATACCCCCTACATTTCTTCATCAAGCACAACATAGGACCTGTACTAATCAGTCAAGGACAACATAGTGCCTATGCTAAACAGCCAAGGACTACACAGGACCTGCATAAAACAGCCCAGCAGAATGTTTTCCTCAGCCTTGGCATTCAAGCCTATTCAGCATTAAATCCCCTTGCATGAGGCCTGCATCACTTCTCTCACACAATGAGCGATTATGACATGTTAAATGTTTCCAAGCTGAAACTTGCAGGCAATAGGGGAAACAACATGACAGTATGTGCTACGGTTAATTCAACAGTAAACTGAATCTGGACGGAGTAGAAAGAAATAACTGTTAATGATCTGCCAACCAGCTTTCTGTGAGCTGCTGTGCCTTTTCACAATAGCCTTCACAATCAGCATGATTGATCTAAACAACCACTTGCTATCAAATACTTCTGGATCAAATAAAACTTCTGCCTGAGAAAGAACTATTTGATTGGGGTTGGATCGATAGATAGCGTGGACCTGACTGATACTCAATCAAAACACATGATCGGTAGCTTGTGTGACTTGACTTATACTTGATAAAAAGACACGATACCTTGTAGTAGGGTCAATCTAAACTCCTACCAAAGGGAGACAACTCATCTGGATCATGTGATGTGCAAGGGGGATAACTGGTCTGGCCTATGAATGACAGCTGTCCACTTGGTAATCCATCTATAAATAGCCTAAATAGCATCTTCATGAACACTTTTCAATATGAATGCTAAGGAACAAATGTTACCAGCTTAAAATTCTAGTCCTAATGAAACAAAAGTAAAAGGGACTGGTTCGTTTGTCACATGATGCTGTAGACTGATATCATCCTTTGGCAAACTGATTACATTTAGAAGTAATTTCACGACAGAAGTTAAAGTTGTTCCTCATCTCCCGAGAAACAAGAAACCTGATTGTTGGACCATCAGACCTTGATTCCTTCTTTGATAACAACTTGATTCAACCATTAATAATAAACGCTACATCTGAGCTTTAAAAATACATCGACAAAATGATACTTATGGCCAGATGATAAGGAACATATTGCCAAGCCCTGTCAAGGAGCAATATATTTGGATGTTTTATGCATTTTGATATCTTTTGAGACAAGCAATTCTCTCTAATGTTCTCTTTCAACTGTCATTCCATTCCGAACTTATCACTTGGGATATAGTATCATGAGAATTGCTAAACAAACTTCAGTTTTTGTGAAAGCTTTTGTCACTTATTATTGCTGCAAAAAAATCAAAACTACTACCATGAAAAACAAGTGTAGTTCCTGCATTAGATGATAATATATAGTTAGATGGAAAGAGAATCTCCTGGAGAATCAAGCTAAAAGTCTGGGTTTGAGAGAGTGAGTGAGTGAGTGAGTGAATTCAGTTTTATGCCGCCGTTAGCAATATTCCAGCAATATCATGGTTGGGGACACCAGAAATGGGCTTTACACATTGTATCCATGTAAGGACTCAGTGTGATGAGTAAACACTTTAACCACTAGGTTAACCTCTGCTCTTCTGGGTTTGAATCTCAATGTGGGTGTAATAGTTGCAGGGCATGCTTTTGTCCTTAACCGGGCAGTATTACGAGGAAATGATCTGCTACTAACACTTGAAACATGTTATCAGCTAATACACTATATTTCCCTATTTATGACATGTTTATGACAGGTTTCAGCTAAAAAAGTTGTACCCGAATTTACTGAAAAAAGAACATAGCATAATTGGTACTAATTGAAAACAGGGAACCATCACCTTCCAGTGACATAAAATGATGTCAATAATTGAACTGACTACAGGTGTCAAATATGTTAAGGATAATTATATAAAGAGAAGGATAAGAATTATCAATAATTATCCATATGAAAATTGTGGTATCAGATCTTACACAAATTATCAGAAATAAAATGTTTACTTACACACGAGAGTTAAGTGTTTATTCATGGTCTGATTCCAAACTATGTTCAAAATTGTTGACTTGTGAGTCATCCTTGCATAAATGTGTCACCACTCACCAGTGAAGTGAAATATATTGAGTTTGTAGTGACTGCATTTTTGTTATTTCTCTGATGTTTACTGATAATTTGATATCAATCGATACCCAGTCCTCCACATTAGTCATCCTAAATTGGTATACAAAAGCACATATGTAGTCACCATAGCTGGAACAACTGCACGTCACTTTGCCCTGAGGGCATGGATACAGCTGGAATGTTGGTGACTGTATGCCACCTTGCCCTGAGGGCATGGATAAAGTTGTAATGCATCTCACCTTGCCTTGATGCCACGGATAAAGTGGTAATATTGGTGGCTGCATGTCACCTTGCCCTGAGGGCACAGATAAAGTGGTAATGTTGGTGGCTGCATGTCACCTTGCCCTGAAGGCACAGATAAAGTGGTAATGTTGGTGGCTGCATGTCACCTTGCCTTGAGGGCACAGATAAAGTGGTAATGTTGGTGGCTGCATGTCATCCAGCCCTGAAGGCATGGGTAAAGTTGAAGTACTGGTGACTGCACTTCTGATTGTAGTAAGATATAGTTGGAGTATTTGTGGACAACAACTTGTAATGACATCTTCTGCTCCCTTTCAACTCACGCCACTTTCAAACATGTCCTGGAGACCAATATTTTTCATTTTGTTCAGCAAATGCATCATGTGCACCAGTGGGAAATCTGCAAACTTGCAATTCAAGAAGTGAAAGACCATAAAGTGAAAATTTCTTCCTCTCCTAAAGATAAAAGAAAACAGTCTCCATTTGACAGATGTGGTCTGTTATTTCAACAGATGATTGGGAGATAAATGAATTGTTATTCACAAAATATGCTGCCTCTGGCTCTTGATGAAACATAACAAAAGACAGAGCAGTTCCAAATTTGATTGAAATCCCAGCCCATGATTATTTCCTGCTCAATCGAATACTGGTTTCTTCTAACCTAGCACAGTTGGCATACGTTTGGAATCCTGAATCAAAAACCTAACACATACTTTGTATTCTTAGAGCAGACACAATCAAATCTTGACGCTGAGATACTCCATGGATGATGTAACTCTGTCACGTGACCTTGTAATTGGTTTGTGATTTTGGATGACTGAGTGTGCAAGTGCAAGACAGTGTTTTGCTTTGTCCTGTATACTTTTTGGTTTAGACTGCAAAGAGTAGCTGATTATATACACCAGCATCATCAATAGGAAAGAAAACTGTGAACATGTGAGTGTTGTAAGTGAAGCGAAACATTGGTTTCTGTCTTTGAGAGGCAGTGCTAAGCTGGGGCATGAATCAGTGAGAAGAGACACTAACCTTTGAGGGTAACCATCTGGGCGATTGGTTATTCATGAGGTGCTGTCCGAATCTGGTAGGGAGAGGCCTTGGAGGGTGAGGAACAAACAGCAATATCTTGATAGCGTGCAGTGTGTTTATCTCAGGGCATCCCTGTCAGTCCCACACAACTAATCAATGTTCACTACGTTTCTCATCTCATTCAGCCTGTTCTCTGCTCTACTATGCTTGAAGCATGAGAGAATCACAGTCAGTGAGCTGGAGGAAGGGGTGTTGGGTGGGTGATTGGAGGAAAGGAAAAAAGGGTGTTAGGATTTGTGCATTATGTTCATTGTTCATGAGCTTCCTGATATCTTATAGCCTATTCTTGACTCTGACATTTGACGGGGCATGGAAATCAGCCTGGAGGAAGGGGTGTTGGGTAGGTGATGAAAGGAATGGAAAAGAGGGTGTTAGGGTTTGTGTATAATGTTCAGTGTTAACTGCCTTCCTGATCTCTTTAGCCTATCCTCGGCTCTGACATAGATGGGGATTAGCCTGGAGAAGGGGTGTTGGGAGGAATGGAAAAAGAGGTCATTAGAAAGAGTGTGTGATGTTCATTGTTCACTGGTTTCACATCCTGCATGTTCCACGATGAACGAGGCCTGTGGGAATAGTGGTACAGGCACAGCCAGACAGATGGTGGAAAGGGTGGAGAGTAGTGTAGTGTAGACATTTGGCTATGTGATTATTGGAACGGGTGGTTGTTGATGAGTAGGGTTGGTAGTGCAGATGTCTAAATGGTAATGTCAGGGATTATTTGTTGGAGGGGTGTGATCATTAAGGTGTTTGGAGTAAAGAGGGATGTCCTGATGGAATCATTTTGGGGTTGTAGGAGGGGTTCATATTTTGTTGAAGTGAAGAGTAAGAAGCTGTGTCACAATGTGGCTGCTGTGAGAGTTAGGTCTTGGTTGTGGGTGTCTTGATGGATCACTTAGAGGTATTAGCAGGGGGATCCAAATGCGGCTGAAGTGGAGGTTAGGAGAGTTGTCTGCATGTGATAGGCATGGGGTGTTTAAGAGGGTTGTCCAAATGTGGTTGGCATGCATTAGGATGGTTGTCTAAATGACACTGCCTGCAGAAGTGTACAGTGAGAAAGCTGTGACAGGTCATGGGTTCTTGGAGTTTAAGGGTGTTGGTGATAAGGGGATGGAGATAAGGGGGCTGGGCTGGGTGCTGGAAGGGGTTGGGGTGTATGTCATGTCTTTGTTGGAATGTGTCGTGGTACCTGTTGAAATGCGTGTCAGGCTATCTGTTGGAGGTGAGTCAGAGTTTCTGTTGGAATGTGAGTCAGAGTACTTGTTAGAATACGAGTTGGAGTACCCTTAGGAATGTGAGTCAGGGTACCTATTGAAATGTGAAACAGATTTCCAGTTGAAAAACGAGTTGGGTTGTGCAAAGTTTACAGCTTCAAAGTTTTAGTAACAATGTGTCCAAAATCTACAATGTCACATCCCTTTCACCAATAGTCTTTCTAAATAATCATGTTGATTAAACACACAGATATTAGGGTCTAACAGAAGTGGTATTCAAACATTAATATCTGCTTTAATCAACACTGATTGAAACACAAGGTTCATTTATACCACTGTGATTTAGTCTTTAGAAGTGTCTATAGTCTATACGACATTTCTACCTAGCACATGAAATACCCACTACTACATGCAGGACACCAAGATCACCTAAATAAACATCACACCCCATTTACATTGTAAGGATCATACCTAGTAGTATGCTAACCATTTTGGTACCTAAATATTGCTTGCCTTCAAGGATTGGGAAAGGCAGGGGCCATGGGCCACTTGGCACATTAGAATGAAAAATGGCCCGTTAAAATTTGGAAGTTTAATATTGACACAAGGGTAGTGGCCCCTTCTAAATTCAGAAAATGGCTAATAATTCTGAAAATGGCCCATTGTCAAAGTTCCCAATCCCTGCTTACCTTATCTAGAAATTTAATTTCCAGACAAAATGAATGAATTAATGTAGGAACATGATGCAAGATTTGATTTTCACATAGCTTGTCAGTGTTAAGAACTAATTTTTATTTTAATTAGTCAGTAACAGTGATTTCCCATTTTGTGCCATCTTGTGAAAGATGGATCATGGCATTTGCATGGAACAAGACATTTGAGGAAGCCCACAGGGACTTTTAAGTCAGTCTTGAGGTGTATTCAGCTCAGGCAAAGTAGTTGGTGAAACTGACCCAGAAATTGACTATGTTGTAGGTGATTTGTGTGATCGCATGGGTTGAAGCATGAGGTGGCCTAGTTATTGAAGCATAGGGTAACAGAGTGGTTGAAGTATAAGGTAGTCCAGTGGTTTAAGCATAGGGTAGCACAGTGGATGATGCATGGGATACCCTAGTTGCTGAAGCATGGGGTAGCCAAGTGGTTGAAAGAATGGTAGAAGTTGAAGCATGAGCTAGCCTAATTGCTTAAGTATAGGATAGCCTAGAGATTGAAGCAAGGAGTACCCAAGTTGCTGAAGGAAAATACAGGTAGCCTACCAAATGAAATCCTTTCATTTTCTGTTGAACAATCAGGTCCGTTTCCCCGCATGATTTTCAGGTCCCATTTCTTGTGTGATAATCCTGGAATATTGCCAACTTACTCATACGGGTGATGGATGGTTGTTCCAAAAGAAAATCCATCTCAAAGATGACACAAGATAAAAAATAATGTCTTGAGAGTGAGCTATGGATTTTGTGAAAAGGAACATTTCAGTTCCATCACTGCCTGTTAGCTTAAGTTGTTTTTGGCAAAGCCCCAACGTGACCCAGGTCGTTAAAGAGTACAATATTTGTGAAACCCAAAGTAATGCATACTATACTTGTTGTCTGATCAAGCAAAAAACTTTGTGTCAAGCTGGATTGAAACTTAAAGGCACAATGTCACACCACATTTCTCTAATTTATTTATTTTTAAAATTTAGATTACAATATCAACTTAAATGTCTGAAAGGACTAATACAACATTGTATTAAATTGTGCCATCTAGTGTCTGAACATTATTTCAAGTGAACCTGATAGAGTTATGTCCCTTGGAGCGCACTTTACGAATATTCTACGCGCAGTTCACTACTGAAACCAGTTTGGCAAACACCAAGAACAGTCATGAGACAGTGTTCGATATACGGAGCACTTGTTTACATTCCATACATGGCACATGTTATCCGCTTGGAAGCTATTCTTCTTGATTTCTGTCAAGTCGTAAGGGACAAAAAGTCTTTGATTGCATCAATAGGAAGCTTAAGTGAGTGCATACATCCCCAGTATATGTAATATAGGCCAAAATATTGTCACAAAATGTGTTACATTGTACCTTTAAGATCAACATAAGGCCCACAAGTCTGAAGCTGAATTCTGCGGAAATAGTTGTGGTCATGCTTCAAATGATGATAAAAAATTAATGACACAGGAAAAGGTATGCTAAGTGAAGATCAAAGGCTGTACAAAGTGATGAAAGATCAGAAGAAAACCAAACAACACGAGCTATGTCATATCTCACCATATCTGATATCAGACTGATGCTTAGTCCCTGAATAAATATAAGTTTGATAGCACATTAATATTAAAAGGTGCGTTATTGAGTGAGTGACTTTAGTTTTACGCCACACTCGGCTATATCCCAGCTATTTGGTGTAAATAGCTATATGGTTGGTAAGTAATCGAGCCTGGACCAGACAATCCAGTGATCATCTATGCAACTGGGACGACATGATGACATGTGCCATCCAGGTCTGAGTGAGTCTGACCACTCAATCCCGTTTGACGCCTCTTGCGACAAGCATGGGTTACTGAAGGTCATTTCTAGACTGGATCTTCACAGACCGGATCCCCAATCAGTTGGAAACCTGGGGAAATCTAGATTTGCTTCATTTAGGGCTTTAGCAATGCAATGACCATTGTCATAATGGTACATGCACAAATTGCTTAGGAATGGCAAAAATACCATTTTAAATTGGATTGGATGGGGACATTATAGATGTGATCATTAATACAAAGTTGTAAATCTTCTAGTTCCAGGAGAGATGTTGACTGACGATAGAAATACAACACAAACGGTCTTGACTTTCAGTCAGATAAGCCCCAACTTGTATTTTGGCCATATGTTGCCTTCATTTACATCAAGTAATCAGCTATCAAGTTTGTTGTAAGATTCCCCGTCAATGCATTCACCAAGAAAAACTAAATGCACATTCCTAATCATTCTGAATACTCTGAATCACTCTTAATCAACATTTAAAGTTCGAAATCACAGAAATTCCACGACCAGTTCAAATGTTATCATCTAAAGAGGCCAATGATTTCAGCAAACTAATTACACATGACAATTAGGAATATTAGGCTGTGTTCGGTCATATCATCAGGGAACTTGTAGAAATGCTGTTGACTATGAGAAAGGCTGGATATTGAAGTGAGTGAGTGAGTGAGTGAGTGAGTGAGTTAGTTTGTGAGTATGATTTCATGACGCTTTTAGCATTATTCCATCAATATCTCAGCAGGGGACACCAGAAATGGGTTTCACACACTGTACCCATATGAGGAATCAAACCCAAGTCTTCAGTGTGATGAGCAAACGCTTAAACCAAACAGCCACCCCATCAACCCCATATTGCCATGAATCTGGCTTAATCTTCATCAGCTAGCTGTGTGATGCAGTTCAGATCTGTCAGATTCACTTTCCCATGTCCCATGAGTTGGGATCAGTAACTCAAATGTAAATGGTATATCTCCATGCCAAATCCCAATGTATCTGGATTTGCTCAGCAAGTCAGGATTGCTTGCTTTCTACACACATCATTCCAAGGGCAGAGCAAGCTCACTCCTAATCTCATCCTTGAGCTGATGCTGCACAATGAAGCTGACTGATTCTATACAGCAGGCCTTGTTCGGGTCATTGATAGCTTGGATGTTGGTGGAGGGGATTATTGTCAAGATTTGTGAGTAATCATACTCAGAGGACATTGCTGTAAACATACTCCATCAGGTCATCCAGGCCTTATTGTGATGCCTGATTAGACTAAGCACATCTACAAGCTTGCAGACGTGAAATTGTCCTTGATCCAGTCCAGAAGTCATTGTAGTCAGGAATTTAAGCCATCAGTCCAAAAACTAGTCCATTCTGTTGACCTTATGATACCTCACAAACAGACCAAAACATATGCATATAAGACAATGTGTTTTGGCATAGACCTTCCTCAGCACAGTTTCATGACTTGTAACAGGAATTCTGTTGCAGCCATCTTACACTAAAATTGGGGCACAATCCTGTCCTATAACATTTTATTGCAAAATTTAAACTTATGTGGACCGTTTGACTTTGCATGTCAGAAATATTTCATCTGCTTGCAAAATAGCAATCAGTGACACAGCAACATGTTCCAGCAAAAGGACAACTTTACATGTGTAGAACATAGCTTCTAGGAATGGTCATATGACATTTCACTGACAAGGCCACCTGAAATGGCAAACCCAGAGCATGACAGCTTATTAACTATGAAAATGAAGGGTTTAATACTTCTCTTCAGCTTCTGGTACCTTGTGTTATTGGCTAATCATTCCATCATCTTCTAGCAGTATCAGGTTATCTTATTAACTCTCTTCTAAGCTATCTCAACTGATAGAAAAGTTCCCCTGGGACCAGCTCAAAGACCAAAACCAAAGGTCAACCCAGCTTATCTTCCTCTCGTCCATAATACTGTCGCCTTGCCAAGGAAACCCTCTTGCAGTCAAAATGCAAGCACTGATCTAATATCAAATATGGGCCATACTTAAATTTCTTTTAAGCCAAAAAGCAACCACTGGAATGTGACACTGAATTGTCTATAAAATGCAGGAATCCTAATGTCCGGATAGAAAGCAGCGAAATTATTGATTTCCTCATTGTTGAAGCAACGGGAATCATTTGGCCCAACTTTTTCGACAGGAGTGCAGAAGATTGTCTCACAGCATTGTCTGTTATAATAAAAGTGTATGGAAGGATGGTTGTATAGGCAATGTATCCCAGCAGGCCTCGACATGCTACAGTGCCATCTTCCATCCTGGAACTCCCCACTGTGGGAGACCCAGACACAGGGTGCAGCAGACGGATGAGGTGTCTGTATGCAGGGTACACTTAAGTCGATCATCACTGGTATGTGCATATAACTGATCGAGGGGAGCATGAAGTTTATGAGTCCCCAGTCATTTGTTGGTATGTCTGTCTGGGTTGATGGGATTTCATTCAATCATAGTTGGGAGTAAGTGTGTTTGAACACTATTTCAGTTATATCAAGGTATGTCAGCAGAAACCCATCAGGTATAGGGTAATGCCGACAAAAGGATCACATATGGCAACCCTGTCAGTGTGTTCATTCTTGAGTGAATGACCTTGATTTAGCAAATATAGCAAGGCATGTGAAAAACAACAACAACTGAAAAGAAAAACAAACGGAAAGTGTTGGAGATTGTAAATGTTCTCCATTTGGTTTGACCACCTGTAATGATGCTGGTATCTCATTAGGATCATACTCTGGGTACAACTGAATTTTAACCGATGAATCAGCAGATCCTGACATGATTGAATTCGAACCCCATGGCTAAGCTATCTGCAAACAATGGTACTACAGGCTTCCTTTCTATCCAGGGGCTGACAGTATGAACATTTATCCACCATGTCAAGGTACAGCGACACTGTCAGTCACTCCATTTGAAACACAAAATCCTTAATTACCGTTTCAACTCAAATCTTCATTTCTATCCATAAAATCTTCATTTCAAAACCCAAAATTCTCATTGATTAGTTCCATTTTGTTTGACCCGTTTATAATGGCTTCAAGATCATAATCTGGGCACAACTGAATTCAACTCCCTAAAACAATGCATCCTGACATGATTGAAATCAAACCTCATGGCTAGGTGACCCAAAACTGAACAGCAATGGCAACACCGAAGGCCCATCATCAAAGGACCACTTTTATACTTACCTTAAAACCAAAATGCTCATTGATTGGTTCCAATGACCAACCTGAACATAAATCTTTATATTTACCCATTGGTTGAAAGCATGAGCACTTATCCACACTGTAAAGGAATACTAGCAGTCAGACATGCATTTTAGCCACCCAATCCTGTTGTCTGATTCATATGACAGGCTAAAGCACTGGGACTAGTCACTGTCTTGGACTTCCATGGAAAGGCACAGGGATAATTGACAAGTCTCTCAATAATTAAAAATGAATATAGTGAACAAGTAATATATTGTGTTGGTCTGTACACTCTATGTGCATACTCTAGCAGCAATGTCGTATCGATCATATTCTCTACTGACTTAGTTTTCCACTTTGGTTTCTGTGGGGCTGTCAAGACGCTTATGTATTCCTTTGGCAAATTCAATTACATGATTATGTCGAGATGAAGTTCAGTGTCCTGAATGTTTTTAGTCTCTTCTGGTAATGTTGGTTAGAGTCTGAGTGTAAACTTTGTGCACTTTCAGCAAAGATTACATGTGATGTTTTCTTTTAATATTCTTATGGTCTTTAAGCTTATCATTGGTTAACAAAACAGTTCTCTAACTGGAATAAGAGAAGCTGATATTTTATAAAACATCTTCAGACTAACTAAGAACATGTACACAATATAATTTACAGCTGTGAAAGAAATATGGCTCTTAGAATGTTAGTTGAAATAGGAATAAGTTTGTATTCAAGGAGAGTGGAAGGTCGCCGGTTCGATTCCCGTGTCATACCAATAGATCCAGATACTAAAATACAGATAAAGCATCTAGCAACTTAATCCTCAATGAACTCCAAATTTATAACTTAGGACTGCATGATATTACCAGTATACTGGCATATCGCAATACGTTTTTCAAACAATACTTATTGCAATACTTCTTCTGAGAACCGATATATTGGGTAAAGAACATATCTAATTTTTGTGTGATTTTCTCTATGGTTTAAATCAAAATCTACACAGATTGCCATTCACAACAAATTTTCCTTCATTATTCAATGACAAAATGAAATACTGTAATACTATAAATTGTGAAAAAGGGAAACAAACCCCTTAACTAAGCAACCTCATTTTGAGATTGCTGTTATCAGAATCATGACCTATATGTTTAGGGACTGACTGACTGATAGTCAATAGGTATGACATGCACAATATGTGGCACTCACTGTCAAACACCTAAGTTACCAATTTTGCAATACATATCGCAACATGGGTACCTGAATCGCCGACCTGTACTTGCCGACACACAGCCCTAATAAAACTCACTTCCGTTTCCATTTATTTATAGAAAATTAACTTACAAAATGGAAGTTGACATTCCAAAACACATTTGTTAAACCATATATTAATATTTGACCCTAATTGTAAAATCAAATATTAAAAGATAAAAGGCCTAGGAATTCAAAGGAATTTTAGATGTGTTGGGAATAAACAAGTGCAATGCCCATATTACTAACAGGCATACAACATTAATAGAGGTACTTGCATCTCCACGGAAACGTCACAATAAAAGAAGTTGAAATCCATAACTCAACTACCTTAACTTGAACATCACCAATAAATTAACTTTGACATGGCATTACCCTATTTGAACACAATTAGTAGATAAGAGCAACATCACTATATTCTAAGATCCTGATAAAAAAGAAACTAGTCTTCCCAATGTTAATTTTTGTTTTAGAGTTATTTACCACATTTTTAAAAACTCATTTGTGAAACAAAGAAAATAAATGAATCTGGCCTAATGAAGAGTTTCTTTATCTGAATTTAATCAAGACATTGTGCTATATATATCGGTACATGTCCATCTGGGATTGTGAGTGATTGACTGGAGTTCTTTTCAAGTTCTAGGCTTAATGCAGCAATTCATCCATCTACAAGAATGGCCGCTCAACATCTGTGTGTCAAGTAATTGGTTTGAGGAAAGCTTCACTGATCACTGTTTGCTTGACCAGTTGTGTTGGTCCATTCCTGACTCATCTCACCACACGCCAGTGGTACCAAATAGACTTAAACTGCCCCTTGTTATTGACCACTCACATCTCCACCCAAGCACAGCATATGCAGCAAGATGTTCACATATAAATTCCGTGTACTGCATCAAGCCTACAGCTGACGACTGGGAACTGCGTAAGTGCCTTGAATTATTCTTGTAATTTAGCTTCTACTTGTTCTGTTCACTTTGCAAGGTGAGTGAGGGAAATGGGTTTAAGTCCTTGGGGACAGTATTTGAGAATATGTCCAAGGAAGTCCAAATTGGAAACATTAAAGTGATGTTTATCTTCATAGAACACGTTATGGTCGAGAGAGAACTGATGCCTTAAGACACATGGACAAGAAGATGTAAAATCTTGTTGGCACATAGAGCATCACTAGATGGAACAAGCTGAATATCACTTAATTTATCAAATCACTCATTCAGGCCATTGTGAAAAAATATCTGCATAATCAATCAGTCTTCTATGGTTTCTCATCTACAACTTTTCTCATATATATATAAACTCCTTTGAACTTATCCACTGGATGATGACAGTCAATAAGCTATGAGTACTCACATCAAAAGATGATTGAGCATAACTGTCAAAATACACCATTCACATTGCGAAGTATAGACTATCTGTCTGTAGTGAAATCCATGTAAAATGGCCATCCATAAACTTGAGTATGTCGACCATTAACTTCATGGCAGTATTGAGAATCCATACCTCCTGAATACTTAGTCCATGTTCCACATGTGGAATAGAAGTCCTTCAGAGTCTGCCCTGGAGATCCATCCATTTTAATGCTCCAGGTAAACAAGAAACATCATTTAGCCTCTCGCATCAATAAGTGAAACTGCCTCACTAATGTTTCACAGCCCTAAGTATTGAAAGCTTACCACTTTCATAACAAAATGAATTATGACGATATGCCTCCTTAGTTTGGTGTATTTATCACCAGTCTCTTTCATCCCTGAGGTAGCTTCATCCTGTGAGTGATGTGCAGACTTTCACCATTTCATGGACATTACAAGACGCATTGGGTCATGGCCTGCCTGGAGTGGGTTATGTTTCATTAGATTTCATTGTGTTGGATATAGTTTATGTGAACAAATCTGATCCCAAGAATGTTATGTATATACAACAGCAACTGACTGAGATAATATAGTCTGTGGTATTGTAGTGTGGAAAATTGTGGCAAGTCTTCTTTCCTGTATCCTAAACAAATGATACAGATGTACAGGGAAAACGCAAGCCAAGTGGTTTGATGAATGCAGCATTGCCATTAATCTTTGGAAAGGATGGATATATAAAGCTGACAAACTATATAATAACACAGATTCTGTTCTGGGCAGGATTAAATCCTAATGCAAAAAAATAAATAGCTACATCATTGAGACTGCTGTGAATAAGTCTAGTTTTATGTCTCTCTTGGCAATAATCCAGCAATATCTTGGTAGGGGATAGCACAAATGGGATTTGCACATGGTATCCATCAAGTCTGGATCTTTGGCATGATGAACAAACACTCTAACCACTGGCCTACCCCACCACCCAAAGGCTGGTCACCATAGCTTATGTTTCTGTGTGGAGGACTTCTGATGCAGTTTTCTCACATCAAGTCCACTTTCTTCTTAAACCCCGTGTAATGCCTTGTCAAATAAGGCCTCTAGGACTCCATATTTTGTGTGTTGACTGATATTGGTCAGGCATATGTGGACCGGTAGATGTATTTTCACACAAACAGCCACCTCTGTGTTTACCTCAGGTCCAGTAACTGAAATGCTTATTTCCATCTGCATGTTAAAACTACTCCCACAGGATTCAAATTTAACGACCAAACAGCCAGAAGCACTTGATCATTTATTGTGGAAGAAGTTTTGTTCCATGTCCTTGGTATAACATCTACAATCAGTAACGAAGACAATTATCTCAATACCGAAAACACTAATCAGCTTCTCGGTCTTCTGAAGTGAATGATGCTAAAAAAAAATAGCATGTCATGTGTGACCTTGCTGATAGTTTCTATGCTATCAGAGCCTTTACCCACCCATGGTCCAAATTAATTCATATCACAGATGCTTGTCCTTTAACGAATGATGACACCATGCTCATAACAGTTATTTAGATTCCTGTATATTTTCTGTACGTATTGTTTAACTGTAAAAATCATGATTTTTATTTCATATTTAATTGATCACCAATGTTACAGCAAAATATCTTCTAACTAAAACAATGTCAGTTATCAAACCACTTGACCCGTGAAGGAAAAATTCGAGCCTTCAGGCATTCATATTGGAAATTTGTATGTAACTCGTACTGCTGTCTAATTCAGACATTTTTGTTGATCCCAAGCTGGTCTGAATTAGACAGTGTGCTGCTTGTGAAGCAGAGCCTTACTCCAACACCAGTATTCACGAATAGTGCTGGACCCTCTGACAAATCCGGTAAGTTTGCCAGCAGTCCGAATGGGAGTCTACAGCCAGCTGGTCCCAGT
The DNA here is from genome assembly GCF_037392515.1 of Haliotis asinina. NCBI lineage: Eukaryota > Metazoa > Mollusca > Gastropoda > Lepetellida > Haliotidae > Haliotis > Haliotis asinina. The sequence goes on along the minus strand of NC_090286.1, from coordinate 28,393,283 downwards.
GTCAACACTGTATATTTCTTATGACGGAAGTTGTCATAAATGACACATCATACTTGTGTTATAAACCTTATGTTTGCGACTAACTTCAAGGCGAAGGAATGTTAAATCTGAAATGAGTGTTTAATTTTTTTTCTGTGGATCCTGTGAATTTTCAGTGGGTCAGATTGACATCTGAAACTTACATAACCCAATGTCCTATCACTCTGAATCAACATTTGTGACCACTTGCAACAACAGAAAATGTCATCTGATCTACAGTTGGATGACTCATGTTATTTTGTTAAGTTCTACAAAACTACTACACACCAAATTTATTTTTATTCATAAAATCATTTATATCATATCCTGTCTGTGATCACACTTATTCTGACATGCCTGAATACTCATAAATTTCAAAACAAGAGTTATTGAAAAGTGAAAAACTTCCATTTCAATAATGGTGATAATATATGAAGAGCTACCAAACACTGCCAATGAATATGTTCCACACAGGCTCCCTGTCACATGACAACAGGCATAACAGTGTTTGATGAAAAACAAATTCTACCTGAACTGACAAGTGTAAAAACTTCCTGTCTGTTAAAATGTCAGTCCATATTTCATTTTCACTGGACTGTGTAATACATGTAAATACAAACTGATACGATTTGATTATGCATACATCTTTGGTTTCTAGATGCAAGAAAATATTACAGAATATTTCTGCAAGATTTTAACATTGGCTTATATAGTAAATACAACTCACAGAATAAGTTCATATCGTATATCAACTAAATGTTCATACATACTTTGCCCTGGGCTTTCATACTGTAACAAGACAGAATTTCGTCTAGGGACACGGATGCCCCTGCTGCTGTAGGAAGCGTTCCCCACATTGAGTGTGCTCTGGTGATTAATTTCTACTAAACAAGTTTAATATACATCCATGCAACTATGAGATGCACACTTCTCGAGTCCCACTGAAATGCATGAGTAAGCTTAATCAATTCTGTTGAGCAGTTTTTGTGGAGAAATGGATTGACTTATCCCCTATTTCATCAGAGAGAAATTCCACAAACTTTATCTAAGTTCAAATGTCTCTAAACAAACAAAAAACTATAAAACACACCAAAAAAACCCCAGAAAACAAAATATGAGTTGCACATCTTTAGAGTATCTATGAAAGATATATGTAAGCTACCTGAGTTTTGTGTAGTGGTTTTTGAGGAGAAGTGGATGCAGTACATCCCCTGTTGTATGGAATGAACAGGATGAAGAGAACCAAATTCAACTGAATTCAAACATCTGTAGAAGTGACAACATTAAGAAAATGGATGAACAAGATATGAACAGGTATAAGCTCAATCAATTTTGTTGAGCAGCTTTTGTGGAGAAGTGGATACTTCCCACTTCATAACACTTTATTCAAAGAGAAATTCACCAAAATTTATGAAAGTTCAAATGGCATTAAAATTGGAAAAATAAATAACATACAATATCAAAATATGAGATACACACCTTTAGAGTCCCCACAGAGCACTTGTGTAATCTAAATAAATTTCATACAGTAGTTTTTGAGGAGAAGTGGATAATGTACCTCCCTTTCTTCCCCTATTAGACTATCATCATAGAAAAATTCAGCAAAATGTACCCAAGCTCAAATGTCTCTAAATAAAAAAACAAAAATGTTAGATGCACACCATTACAGTCCCAAGAAAGCTCATGTACAAGTTAGTTGAATTTTGAGAAGTAGAGTAGATTTCCTCTTTCACATGGATGGACAGACATACAGACAGATGGACATGGACAACAACAGTAACTCTATATGCTCCCAGCCATATTATGGTGGGGGTCATAAAAAGCTGACAAAAACAGATGTACTTATTTATGCAAGTGGGAACTTTAAACACAGTGGGTGACTTAACACTAAATAGTGAGGACATTCAGATTTCATGATGATAGTATATGACTTGCTAAAAAGTAGTGTGGCCATTTATATCTCAAGATAACACTATAATGCTGCTTGACACTTAAGGTAGAGCAGACATAAATATTCCATAATAAAGAAATACGGCTCTTTACAGAGTAATTTTGACTTTCAAGTTCCATGATAAATATATATGGCTTACACTGGGCAGGGTGTACTTTCAAATGCCATAATAATGCTGGAATATTGGCTTAATATTTGGCAGTGGGCCTAGCTAAGTCCCACAATACATCATGTGGATCATGCGGGGCAGCGTACACATTTAACCACAGTAATAATGGTATACGAATCATACTGGGAAGTGTGCATATCTAAATGCCATCATAACAAAATATTGTTTGACACTTATGAAGTATGGACATTCCAATTCCAATACGTGGAATGTGGTTGGCTCTGGGCAACGTGCACATCCAGATTCACAGTAATAACACATGCTTTGATGCTGGCATTGTGGACACAGTAATTCCACATAGTGACCACAATAAAAGAAGGGTATTCAGTCGACAATCTGATTTCCGCCTCTGCCATGGGACAAGGCTCCTTGAGGATTCACGTCCAAAATCTCTCATCTGAAATTAATTTGATTTTTGTGAAGTTGCTTCACATTCAACTATCACATCAGTGCTAACCAGCTTATCCCCGTACTGATCAATACCAGTGGTCGGGGGGGGAATATTTCACAAGAATGGTTGCTTGTGTTGTGCTATGTACAATATATGTATAGAAGGCAGCCATGCAGGGATTCAGGACTTGCAGCCCGTCAGTGATACATGAGTATGGCTGCAGCTTTTGCTTATTGAAGTGAATATGCAACTACATCTTTCATATACAATATTGCCTCTTGCATCGTCCTTTTGGAATAGTCGACAAAAGAAAACATCATTTCCAATTTTCTGATCCTTTGATCCTATGTTTTTTCAGTTGCTACTGAAAGTGAAATATTTTGTATTCATTGAAATCATGGAACTTTATATAGGATACTTGTTAATTTGCCTCACTGATCATTGAGAATGACAATCTTTGGTCATAACAGACAGAGGCACAGCATCAAACTCTGTTTCAGAAAAGTTATGGACATTTGAGATTTTGTCTTCAGGACAGTTGAGAATTATTTCACTTTGGTAGTCATATTCTGTGATATTAGTTCACCATGCTGAATTTGTATTAGCTCCACAAAACAGCATATATATATATATCTATAGACTGCAGTCATAAATGCATCATGATGCTCCCACAAGCAGTTGACGGTATTCACAGGCACATGATTACATTATGCAAGAAGAGGATTACATTCATAAGCATATTATTATATGCAGATGATTACATTAATATAGGCACATGATTACATTCATAAAAGCAAATGATTGCATTCACACGCAGATGACTGTATTACACTCACAAGCATATGCTTACACTCACAAGCATATGATTATACTCACAAGCATATGATTACATTCCTATACCAGCAGATGATGCCTTCTACAGTGAGTGAGTAACCTGTATTTTTACCCAATATCATTGATGGTAAGCTTAATGCATAACGTAAGGAGAAGTGAAGTGAAACAGTTTTCAGACACTAAGACTTTGGTGAAACCGATGAACACAACTACGCAGCTGTTAAACCTAAAACCATAATCCCAGCAAATCCGGATTCAAACCCATATCAGGTTTCATCAATGTCTAAGGGACACAACTCTGTACAGCAAACATCAGTGCCTTACATGACAGGACCACTCTGACCTTTCTATAAACATATGATGACACTCATCCCAGTCCATGATGATATTCCAGCCAGTTTACATCAGCTACCTTGGTAACGTATTCCCAGTCCTCGTCTTAACTGAAGCACGTTGACAACCTAACCCAATGAATTATTGATGGAAAGTTAGCTGAGTAACATTAAAGTGAAAGAGGGAATACCTATGTTGACACTGATGCTAGCTTTATCTTGGAGTGACAAATTTGTCCTTGGATCTTGACATTTGCTGGAGCACCTTGTGATTTGTTGATGAGAACCCAGAAGATGGCAATAATCAATTTGAAAGCAACCCAGAGATTCAAGATATTTAAGGTATTTTTCTTGACATAAATATTCTACAGTTATACTAATTGTACACAGTGTAGTCATACCAGGATAACACACTGCAGTGACAATAGAAAGGGTCTGGGACGAGAAACATATATACAACGCTGAAGTGCTTATAAAATATGTATGCAACCATAAGAATACTAGAATTAAGAAGCAAACATATTTGTATGTAAGAAACTTAACTGTCAAGATTCCTCAAACTCCTTTAGCCAAAACTGTTCAATTGGTACTGCCAGTAATTCACTTATTGTGCTCTGTTAATAGGGAGAAGGATTCAATGTTGTACCTTGATGTGTCTGTTCCAGGTGTGTTTGACATCACATTTGACTTAATACTGTATAACTGTATCCCGTATTGTTTTAACTGGTGTTCTTGGTGACAATCACACATAACGTTCCATCATTAAATCAACCAATGGTAACCCATCCAACCTTCAGTGACCAATGACCAACTTTGACAGAATGAAAGTGAGCTGGTGTGCAATTAGGTAGTGAGTGGTCGAGTGACTAAAGTGGTTGAGTGGTTGAATGAGTCTTTGGGTGGTTGAGTTTTTGAGTGAATGGTGGAAGGTCGAGTGAGCATTCGGTTGTGTGGTTGAGTGAGTGCTATAGTCCATTTGCCTCAAATGCAATCTTGACATCTCAACTCGAAAACCAATAAACATATAATGCTCAGTGAGATGCTTATCATAATCAAAACATCAGACCAATTCTGTGACTTTCTTGCAGAATATATGTCCTAAAAATAAAAATACCAGTGGTTTCACAAACTATCATTAAAATACTGACAGAGTTTACTATTTTTTAACAAGGGTGCAGTGCAAAGAGAGGAACAGCCAGGTGTGTGAGGAAGGAATGACAATAGGTAAATAATTCTATAACTTTGTTGGTACCTAGCACATGCTCCTTGTACACCTGGCTGTTCCTCTCTATGCATTCCAGCCTTACAACAAATAGTGAATTTTTTTATTGAGTGAGTGAGTGAGGGAGCAAGTGAGAGGATGAGTGAGTGAGTCAACATTACACTCAGCATAATTCCGGTCACACATTTATGTTTCATGCCATTGTCAGCAGTGATACAATGAAAATAAGTCAGCCTGCAAATAATCAAGTCTGAACCATAAAAACACAATAAGCTATGGAAAAACACTATCCAGTGAAATGTACTTAAGACTGATCACTCCACCTCAGTTTGTAACAAGCAAGGCAATCTGAAAGACCTTTTCCATCTGTGCGATGATGCCCTGGAACATCACTGCAAAGACACATCTCACAGATTTTTCTCATGTAAGATTCGAACAGACCATGATGCTGAGCGAATCCTTCAACCACTTGGTTAGACATGTGCCCCTACCCACACAAGCCATGGTATCAATGTTGAATAAACAAATGCAGCAATGTTTCCGGCTACCTCTGGATCACATTAGAAGTGATCATGTCTGGAACTAGTGTCTCCCTGTGTAGTGTTGACCTGGATCAAAGGCTGGCATCTCGGCTAACTCGGGCCTACTTCAAAGTAGGATGAGGTACAAATGGTTCCCTCCTGTCAAGCATTTGCTACATCAACACTCACCAGTCATGCACAGTGGATAACTGGTCACTTTGCTTTCAACTTCCTGACTGGTCCTAACAGGTTTCCTTTGTGACTGGATTTTTTGGATTAATGATCAAAGGAACTATGGAAGCGACTCTTGGATTATTTCAGATACACATCTAGAGCACTGGCATTTTCATGGAATTAGATAAGAAACTGTAATGTTCATCCGGTGCTGTGCCGAAGTTGAACTAAGAAGCACAACTGTCTCTTTTCTGAGTTAAAATAGGTGCCTAGAAACATGGTGGTCAAAAGAAATGACTTAATGGATTAGTGTCTTGGTTCTGTGACTTGGTTGATTGCCATCATTGAAATCAAAAGTGTGGATCATTGCTTATCATACTGATCAATGGATTATCTGGTCCAGATTTACTGATTTACAGGAAACAGTCAGATGTCTAAGTTGGAATTAATGGTGTGTTCGGTTTTAAAAAACAAACTCATAAAAAAAAAATCTGATGTGAAGTATTTCAGCTGCTGCCTTCACAATAAACTGCGATATATATATGCACCATTCCCATCTGTTACATTCCAGTTAAAAAAGACAAAAAGGCCTGTCTTACAGCTAGTTACAAATTAGACCAGCTCATTCCTAGCTTACAAGTAGTCCAATAATGTAGAGACCTAGCCTAACAACCAACAAGACTGGATGGTGGACCCTTTTCTACCTTTTTGGACAAGTCCATGACCCCAGCTGAACAACCAGTAGGCACTGCAAGAGAACATAAGTTGGATAATTTAACCATAAATCCTTCATGGAGAAGCCCATGCCTTTAAATCCATGTAGGAGCCAGCCCCTGAAACTGTGTTACATGACAGCACTTCACTCAACCTAACATACAGACCACCAAAGGCAATAGCAAATGTTCTAACCTAAGACAGGTGAGCAGTTGTAGCCAACTCACGTATATAGATCATCAAAGGAAAAAATGACCATACTCTACCTAATACAGGGCAGTTTTTCGCCACCCCGTACAGAAACCAGCCCATAGCACTACACCATACCACAGCCCTACGCTCTTCCTAACACAGGTGAGCAGTTCCTGCTACCTCCCTATAGAGGAACCTGACACTAGCACTATCTCACAGTACAGCACTATACTCTACCTAACACAAGTGAGCAGTTCCAGCCAACTCTCCCCACAGGAACCAGACCCTAGCACAACCCCACACTATAGCTCTACACTCAAAATAACACAGGTGAACATATGCAGTCAATTCTCCCATAGGAACCAGCCCTAACACTACCCCACAGTACAGCCTGTCACTCTACGTAATACAGGTGAACATATCCAGCCACCTCCCAGCACAGGAACCAGCTGTTAGCACTACCCCATGCTATAGCCTGCCATTCTACCTAACACAGTGAGCAGTCCAGTCAGACCCCTATGGGAACCAACCCCTGGTACTACCATAAAATACAGCTCTTCACTCGACATAACACAGGTAAGCAGTTCCAATCAACTCTCCCTTCTGGAACCAGCCCCTAGCACTACCTGACACTACAGCTCTACACTCGACATAACAAAGGTGAGCAGTTGCAATCAACTCTCCCTTCAGGAACCAGCCCCTTACTAAGCACTACCTGGCACTACAGCTCTTCATTCAACATAACACAGGTGAGCAGTTCCAATCAACTCTCCCTTCAGGAACCAGCCTCTAGCACTACCGGAAACTACAGCTCTACACTCGACATAACACAGTTGAGCAGTTCCAGTCAACTCTCCCTTCAGGAACCAGTTCCAAGCACTAGCATACACTACAGCTCTTCACTTGACATAACACAGGTGAGCAGTACCAGCCAACTCCCCCTACAGGAACCAGCCCTTACACTGCACAGTCCTACACTATACCTAACACAGGTGAACAGTTCCAGTCAACTCCCCCTTCAGGAACCAGCCCCAAACACTACCCGGCACTACAACCCTATGATCTACCTAACACAGGTGAGCAGTTCCAGGCAATGCCCCCTCCAGAAAACACCAGCTCAGATGGGCAGCATCATCTCAATCAGCCATCAGGTGTCATGTATTATAGAAGATCATCACATTCCAATTGTCTGTATCCAGTCACGAGTGTAATTGCAACCTCAGCCTAGGCTAAACACACACCACACTCTCAAAGCAAAAGCTCTGCACCAAAAACTCTCATTAGGAACCACCTTGCTACCTGACACTGCTCAAGGAGGACTTCAATAAATCACTAAAATAATTTCCCAATAGCTGCCTCATCCTGCCTGTACTGATGGACCCAAAGCAGTCATCACACAACAATATGTCAGTGTGTTTGAACCCTGCAACTGCGCTGGTCTTGAAAACTGAGTGGGGAAATCTCCTGATCTCCCCTGGGTAACCAGTGAGGGAAGATACACATTATGAGCTGTATAATAGTCTGTGTGAGACCACAGCCTGGCTTTATATCACAGGAAGACATGGTAGGTGCGAGGCTTGTCCATAACACTACTTATTTGTACATATGGAGTGGATCAGCATCAGATGAATGTTTACACTTGACTTTATCCTTCTCCAGTAGACTCTCAGGTAGGATGATGCTTTTAATCTTCCTTTTCTTATTTCTCATGTTTTGCATGAACTTTTTATCTTTGTGATTTAGCATTTTAAATCTTCCTTTCTTATTTCTCATGTTTAGCATAAACCTTTTGTCTTTGTGACTTGTAAGCGTAAAGACAATCTTCTTTATTGCGAATTATGTAACAAAGTTTACATTCTAATTGTTTAAAGAACATGCATCTGTATTGCAATTAATATTCAACATGTAAATATATTTCATCTTCTGAAAATCAGGATTGTTTGCTATGTTATTCATCAACCTTGATGAACAGTTTAATGCAAACTACAAGCCAAAACTATTTCTCATGTGACATACTATACATACAATTATAAGGACTCTTAGGAGACCTTTCAGAAAATTTCCATTCTTTGTAGTCCTTATGCTCAGTGTTTTGTTCTATCAATAATTCATGGTCTAAAATTTACAGACTAAGAATACACATGCTGTTGGTCCCTGTGACAGGCATAAATATTGTTGAAAGGGACATTGGCATTCTCCACATCGCATAACATAATACCATGTATCATAAGCATGCACGTCACAACATTTATCATTTGTTTTACAAAACGTAAGGTACTTGCTCGCATCTCATATTGAATTGTAACTTAGTCATCCAGCACTGAATAATAATTATATTTGTCACTGGATAGCTGTCAAGTGATGCTGTGTAGAGCCTGGTTCAGGACTACTCATCATACAGGCATACAACATGGTGGAATACCCAAGCAGAATGTAATCGTCTTCCCACAGTTACAAAAGCACAGAAAATCATAAATGATAATAAGAATATAGGTTTAAAGAATGTGTGTAATGCTTCTTTAAACTAGCAATCAGTCTGTCTATATTAGGGTTGGCAGTAAAACAGTTGCCAGAAACTGAGGCTGGTTATCGCTATTCATCACAGAGATTGATAATTGTTAACTAAATGCTGATCAATTATCAATAAATATCAGAGACATAACTTCGTGCAGAAATGCCAAATATGTCTGAAAAAATAAATATATTTCATGCCACTGGTGAGCAGTGAAATGTTTTCACATGGATTATTAACAAAACAGTGTCCTGGGTAGATTTAAGAATCAGACCATACAGTCTTAAATTTGTTGATCGTGTGAGGAAAATAAAACTATGCTCTATCACAAAAGTAAAAGCATGATATTATCAATAACACAATTTTCATATCGATAACCATTAAGAAGTTTTCCCATCAATGATATGTTCAATTATTGATCATTTGAGCCAAATCTACCAGAAACACTGATGATACTCAGTGACTCACTGGTCCACAGTGTACTGAAGTTTACAACACTTCCAGACATGTTATAAAGGAGCGTTTCATTGATAGCCTGAACTGTAGCCAGATACTTGCTCAACTATGAAAGGGGTTGGATTGGGGTGTGTGGCCTTGTGGTTAAAGCGTTCGATCATCACGTGGAAGACCCAGGTTTGATTCTCCACATGGGTGCAATGTGTGAAGCCCATTTCTGGTGTCCCTCGCCATGGTACTGCTAGAATATTGGTAACAGAATACTCACTCACCACTCACCATACTCACTCACTTACTCACTGAGAAGGCAGTGCCCTACATATCATGCTTGTCTCACAAAAGGCCTGGGTTCCATTCCTACATTTTTACATTGTATGAATGTCTGGAATAAGCTGAAGGTGGCTCATTCATTAACCTGATACAACCTTGTAGCTGATGTACTGCCAAAGTTGGGGCAGTGGGGTAGCCTTGTGGTTAAAGCATTCGCTCATCACACCAAAGGCCTGGGTTCAATTTCCCACATGGTATGATGTGTGACACCCATGTGCTTTAAGTGGTGTAAAACCCACTCACTTCCTCACTCACTCACTACTGCCAGAAGACTAAGTGGATTCTGCATCTGTTAAAACTTATAAGATTAGCTTGTAGTGATATAATGTACAGGTTTTAATAATTACTTACAATCCTGTGAGCCATTTCACAAAGTGATCATAGTGCCAAAAGTGTCTTGAGTCTCTGTCATAGTATTGGAGGTTATTAATATTACTAATATCCTGTCACCAATTTTACAAAGAGATCACCAAAACTATAGTGTGACCCAGGGCCCACTTTTACAAGGCTCTTGTAAGCCCTAAATCTTGTAAATTTTCCTGTAGCATTCGTACCTCCTATACTGTAACATAGGAGATATGAATTCTACTAGAAAAAATATGAAATCTTAGGCTTACGAGAGCTTTGTGAAACAGTGTCCAGGTACTTAAAATCCTGCCACTCATTTCACAAAGTGTCATATCACTACAACTGTCGTATATTCTTTGTGAAAGTACAGATGATAATTAGTATCATCCTGGTACTTAAATCCTCAACCCACTTCACAAAGCAAGCATATCACTACAACTATCGTACATCTATGCTAAAGTACGGGAGTTCGCATCATCTAAGCTCAGCAATTTGTCAAGCAGGATCTTCGTCACTTGGTGGAAAAGTGATCAAGTAAATCAAGTGATCTGATTTTGACAGTAATGTATTTAAGTTTGGTCTGCCATTCATACATCTGAAAACTGAGAAGAACAATGTTATTGTTGTTTAAAGAATTAATTCAGAAGAACAGAATATTCCAGTGCTTTCCAGCTTTCATTTTGGAATTTCACATTCAATTTAAGGGGTTATGGTAGGGGGGGAAGATGATCTGCAAACTAATTATAAAAAGTTTCTCCTTATTTGAACTCTTCTCAGCAATATTCCAGGAATATCTCCAGGGTCGCAGGTGCTTCACCTATCGTACTCATCTGGGGAATCAAACCGCGCCATAGTGAGACAAGTGAATGCATTAAACAACAGGCTACCACACAACCACCCTCTCTCTTTGGTGCTAGTACACTGAGGTGTAACATCTTGTTAATCTAATAACACCGCGTATTCATATCTGTAAATTCTGGACTCTCGTTTCTGTCCCAGACAGCCTGTATTCTCTCCGGACAACTCGACAAACCTACACAAAAATTGCTGGTCTGAGTTGTAATGCAGACACGATACCATCATATTCCCTTTTCCATTAAAGACGTCCCTTGGTCCCACTAGTCTAGACTTGTCATTGCATGAATATTCATTTGACTCTGATAAAATGTTTGTTTCACATATATTATCATATCGATATACTCTTGCACACATACAGTATGGTTCAAAATTATTGAGAATAGCTAAAGCATTTCATATTATTAAACTAGAACAAAACAGATAAAATTGAATGTATCGTGAAAGTGAACTGACCTTTTCATGTTGTGTAGGTAACAATTTAATATTTTATCAAGTCTCCTTGAGCTTCACGGCACAGTCTAAGACGGGTAGGCATACTTCCTATCAGAGAGGTTAGTGTCTCGTGAGTTATGCTGTCCCAGTATCGGACCACTTCTCTCTTCATGTCTTCAATTTTTGTCAACCCCTTTTGATTCACACATTCCTTCATCATCCCCCAAATGTTCTCAATGGGATTTAAGTCAGGACTATACGCAGGAAATGGTAATGCAGTCACATTTTTCTCCTGAAACCACTGCTTGGCATGTTTTGCGGTGTGTTTATGATCATTATCTTGCTGCAAAATCCAGTCATTTCCATAAAACACATGTGCACTTGGAAGGAGAAAATTATCTAATATGTTAGTGTAGCGTTGACTTGTCAGATTTCCCCCAAACACACACAGCGGGGTCGTTCCTAATAAGGATATCCCTCCCCATACATGAAACTTTGGGCTGTATTTAGGTCGTCGATACAACGGTGCTGACGCAGACTTTGTCCATATTTTCACATTATTGGGATATACCCATATTGAGCTTTCATCAGTAAAAATCACATTTTCCCAGTCAAAGTTTTCATGTGCCAAACACCACCCAACACGCCTGTCTTTATGTTCTTGTTTCATGAGAGGAGAAGGAATTCCAGTCTTTTTCTCCCATCCAAGATCAATCAAATTTCTTCTAACTGTAGATTTTGATACAACTGTTGATCCCCTTTCTATCATTTCATACCTGATGTTGGAGATGCTTGCCCTTTGCTTTTTAGACGCTAAAATTCCCAGCCGAATGCGATCTGAGAAGTCCAATTTTCTGGGTCTCCCTGCTCCTTTCTGGTGCCCAAAATCCTTTCCCTCTTTAAAATTCTTCTAATTCTATACACAGTAGAAAGAGGAGTTCCTGTTCTCTCTGCCAATGTATTTACATCATCAATTCCTTGATTACACAACTCAAAAATCAACCTTCTTTTATCCTCAGCAGACATTGTTGACAGTGCTTAGGAAAATGACGTCTGCTACAAATTCAGGGGAGGTAACTCTAATTGTACTATACTCAGTAGACCAAGATGAGTTACCTCCCTTATACCATTACTTAGTTTTAAGTATCAGTGAATCAGTTGAGGTGTTAGGATAGCTCAAAGTAAGAAGAAAAATTCTCAATAATTATGAACCAGACTATATATTATCATATCGATATGCTCTTGCACACATATATTATCATATCGATATACTCTTGCACACATATATTATCATATCGATATACTCTTGCACACATATATTATCGGGGCGGTGTGGTAGCGTAGTGGTTAAGGCGGTCGCTCGTCACGCCGAAGACCCTGGGTCGATTCGCCACATGGGTACAATGTGTGAAGCCCATTTTCTGGTGTAACCCGCCGTGATATTGCTGGAATATTGCTAAAAGCGGTGTAAAACTTAACTCACTCACTCACACATATGTTATCATATCGATATTATACTCTTGCACACATATTCTTGCATGGATGGTCTAGTAGTCTACAGCACTGAAATTCACTTTGCGGAGTTGTCTTCCCTAGTTGTGCCAGAATCCAGTCCTTGCCACAATAATTTGTTTCTTTATTGTTACACCATATTCAGCAATATTGCAGCTATATGGCGGTGGTCCCTCCTGACACAATAAACTAACATGTATGGTCTAACTGAAATTGTAAACTCAAAGTCACTGTGTTCTTTAATCTAATTGGTTGAAAAACATAATCAAATAGAATTCAGTTCCCTGAAATTGCAAGACTATTTGCCATGTATTAAAATGTTAAAATAATTGACACTTTTTGCACTTCCATCATTTTCAAGATGTCTTCACAGTACATTTAAATTTGGACTTGCCAATTTGTAGAGTTGGCACCAATGAGGACATTTTTTTAGAACAAGATGACAACATTTTGGACAAACTATTGCAGGTTGATTTAAGTTTTAAAATTTGGAATAGAAACCGAAACAATGATCAAGTGTTACACTACAATAGTCTGTTTGTCATATTATGCTTTTTAACTTCCAGCTACGCTGGGTTGGTCTGCCCTGCCACAATAAACTCACATGCGTGGTATAACTGAAATTGAAATCCACTTCAGGGTAGCGTTAACCCAATTCACCATCCTAGCATACTTTCATCACCACGACCTTCGCATGGCCAATTTCCAGAATGACACAAATGGTAAATAGTTTGATCAAGATGGCAGATCTCCTCCAAATCTAATCAATTTTCTGTCACAATGTTGCCAGTGAGTCCAAAGTAGCCCTTCAGAGTATATGTGCAATCAGCATTCACTAGGGCGGAACTACTTAAGTCATATGTACCAGATCACCCTATGATCGCACTGTGGAACACAATATCAGCCACTGCACCGACTATACTCTTCACCATGTTGCACTTGCTGCATTGCCTAGGTAGAACTGATTTAAAGTTGTCTTTTCATTTAGTAAATCTGATGGAATGTCAGGAGATAGAAGCAGGTGATGCTCCTTCATCGGGTGAATGAATCTGCTAAGAATACAAATGAAGTTGTTGTCCATTAAAAACAAGTAATGTATAAATGTGCGTCCAGTTTTAAATGCCTTTCAAGAACAACATTCCAATTACCACCATTTTTGGACAAAAAGTTTAAAGTAGACAGACACATGAATCTTTTCTGTTTACTTGACCAAAGTCAAGTTCCAAATTTGTATAATTCCACAATCCTGGAACGGTTGATAAAGTCTAGGAATGCTTGGTAACATACTCTTGACGGAGCGATAGTGCCAAACACTTTATCTTGGCCACTTGACTGCAAAACTGGGTCACTTGGAGAATTTAATACCCATCAATGAAAAAATCACCATTGCTGGAGTTATTGATCAAATAATCGGTCACATGAATGAATATCAATCTGGACAGTGTCTAAATAATGAATCCTATGTGAAATAAAAATGATTGGCTAGAGTAGTTCAGCGAGTGCAAATGGTACACATGAATTCATGGTTATACGCTAATAAAAATACCAAGTAATAACCGAGAATTCCTCAGGAAGGTCACTACCATGGTTTCGGTGCTCCTATTAACCTGCTACAATGCCAAAGTGTCTCTGAAAGCCCTGTTGCTTTAACGGCCTCCCTAGTCTATATACACCCTTTGTAAATCATAGTTTATATGCATCTGTTGTAATGATACTGAAACATGACTGACATTCAGTATTAGTGTGAGTGAGTTTAGTTTTACACTGCACTGAGCAAATATTTGAGTCTGGACCAGACAATCCAGTGACCAACACCATGAGCATTGATCTGCATAATTGGGAACTGATGAAATGTATCAACCAAGTCAGCGAGCCTGACCACCCAGTCCCATTAGTCACCTCTTTTGACAAGCATTGTCGCCTTTTGTGGCAAGCATGGAGTTGCTGAAGACCTATTTTACCCCTGATCTTTACAGTCAGTCAGTCAGTCAGTTTACTTTTATGCTGCACTCAGCAATATTCCAGCTATGAGGCGACAGTCTGTAAATAATCGAGTCTGGATCAGACAATCCAGTGAGCAACAACATGGGCATCGATCTGCGCACTTGAGATCCGATGACCAAGTCAGTGAGCCTGACCACCCGATCCTGTTAGTCGCCCTGGATCTTTACAGGTCACACATTCAGTATTAAAAGATTAGAGTTTAAAGAAACTATATCATGTCTTGTCAGGCAGTGATAGATGATAGTTAAAGTGCATGTCAAGGTAGAATTTGTTCCAGCTGAATAGGGCAGTGGAGTAGCCAAGTGGTTAAAGCATTCAGTCATCATGAAAAAGGCATGGGTTCAAATCCAATCATGGGCACCATATATGAAGTCTATTTCTGGTGTTATACACTGTGATACAGCTGGAATAATAAAACCTTACACACTCACTAAGATGCTTCATTAAGGAAAGTCCTTCCATCAGGAATGAATTGCTGAATTTGCTTACTGAACATTAATTACTCGACATTTTCTGACAATATCTCATACTGCAGGACACTACCATGTACAAAGCATACCAAGGCAACAATGACAAAGCATTAGTGTACAACAATGCAGCAACAGTCATTCAATATACATAAAAATCACGAGGACAAAGTACACATCCTTGTCGACCACCCATTTTACGAATAAACAATACCTTTTGAAAAGTATAATCCCAAACATAACACAAGTTACACCCCTTGCATTGTTAGGCTGAATGCAACTTCATAGCAAATCATTTGGGTAGCTAGTGAACACATAAGTAACTTCTAAGCCTGAACAATGTACTGGTACACAACATTGTTTCAGTGCACACTGTAACAACCTCTGTATCTGAAGGTTCAACGCTTTCATACATACAGCACCACCAGTGTTGTGCCAACAATAAGAACCATGACACATTAACTCAATCTATCCATTTACTGTACAAACAAAGCAGGTAGTCACTGAATGTACATCACAATTAACATCATTAACACTTTCACAGTGGAACAGATCATGTAACCATAACGCATCCTCTCCATTTTCCGGCCATGAATACATTGTACTTAATCAGCTGTAAGGAGGCTGGATTGGAGATAATTTACCTCATAAACTCAATGAAATTATTTCCCATTTCATGGTGGTGACGTTATCGGATGCCCATTACATTATCACGTCTAGGAGATAATCACATGAAAAGAAAGTTTTATTGAAGAGTGGATGGAGGCAACAGTGCCTGACTAGAAGACATTATTTACAATAAATCTCCCTCTGTTGGCTGATACACATTCATAGCAAGTGCCTCTTTACAAAGAAAAAAATGGAAAGACTTGAAGCAGAAAGAACAGCAATATGTGCAAATCATTAAAGGGAGACATTGCTATATTGTTTCATCATGTTTTGATTTGGAGAGATAGTTGATGAAGCTGCAGTTAAAAAAAATCAAGTTTATTTTTTTAACAAGGAGCGGTGGGGTAGGCTTTGCTTTCGCTCACCAAACCGAAGACCTGTGTTAGATTCCTCACATGATTCCTTCACAAAGTGTGAAACCCATTTCTGGTGATCCCTGCTGAGATTTCATAAAACTAGTGGTTCAAGTGTTTGCTTGTTATGCCAAGACTCAAGTTTGATTCTCCACATGGGTGCAATTTGTGAAACCCATTTCTGGTGTCCCCTGCTGTGATATTGTTGGAGTATTGCATAAGAGTGGTGTAAAACCATACTCACTCACTCACTTTAACAGGAATGGGGCCTCTTATGTAATAATTAAGTGAGTGTGAAAAGGAACAGGGAGCTGTTAAGTGAGTGAGTGAGTGAGTAACAAGAAAATGTTCCTTCCACATTCTCATAATAAAATGATGTATTTCAAAGTAGCAACTAAGACACATTTTCTCACTCATTCACATTCAAACACTCACTACCATTTCATAGTAACATGGCATGTATTTGCTCTTCAAAGTTTGTTTTCATCCCAGCACCTGTGAGGGGAGTAAGCCATTAACACACTGTCCATGGATAAGAATACAACATGCAGAAAGAGTGTTGATAAGTACAACTGACTAAACCCGTACTAATACAAAACCTCCACTAAAACCATGAATAATTCTCTTAGAGACAGAAAACATGAATAATTCACAATCACTGTAAAGAGTTATTCTCCAGTAAACAGAAAGGGAACTGATTCTGTTGTTGTCAGTATCGTCACTTTCCATTGACCTCCTCTAAGGCTCCCAAGCGCTTATCATTAAAACAATGAGGTGGACTTAGACTCCAGGAGCTATTTATACATTCATGTTAACACGCAAAAAAAAAATTCAATACTGTTGAAGCTAATATCTAAGCTTTAAACATATTTATTTAAAAAATTAGAAGTCAGTAGGAATACAAGCAGTTTATCAATGAACAAATCAATTCAGTATCCTTGGAAATGGAAAATTGTTACAAACGTACAAAATTCTTAATGACTTATGCCTCATATGCTGGTGATAGGAGACAATTTTAGCTTTTCTATGATTTTTTTAAGTTAAATCCAGAGGTAAGTTTACTAATTATTACTAACAATATCTGTAATTGTTCCTAATTATGTCGTAAACATTCCTTCGGGATTATGGTTGCTAGAATCCCACATAACTATGACCTGTTCAATATTCCCATCACCATGTTATCTTGTTACTATAGTTCCTGAACAGGAAGCTATCATGCAGGAAGATTCTGAGGTATCTGAAGAGAAATTAGATCAATAATGGAATTAATTCCCCACTGAAGACCAATTCCTAATTAATCCACAAACTTCTTACAGACTAAAATAATTCTTGTCCATGTTACAATTCTGTCACGTCACTTCCTGTTCTATGACGTCACTTCAGGTTCTATGACGTCACTTCCAGTTCTATGTCATCACTTCTGGTTCTTTGACTCCTCTTCCAGTTGTTTGTCTTTTTCTTCCAGTCCTATGACATCACTTTCTGACATGGTGCCACCTATTGATTATATATGCCACTCCTAGATAATGTTCATTATAAAAATCCTGTAACCTCTGTTACCTTCACTGTTAGATGTTAATAGACATACTTCTTAATTTCTCACTGGGTAATCTTGAAGATCTTCACAAGAATCTTCCTGGACCTGCATCCAATATTCAAGGTCCCACAGTTCTGCTGATCTAGCACGTATCAAACAGTGCTCCATTTCTAAACTTCCCCACCCCATTTTTTTGACAAAAGGTCGGGCAGAGGATATATGCTGTGCCAACAATGCAGGTCCCAAGTCTCAAAGCCCTTCTAAAGATGCAGCAACACATCTAAGATGAATTACATGCCACAAGGTTGAAGCTAGAGCTCTAACTTCATCAGGTGAGAACTATAGGCAAACTATATGTCTCTATATGCACACATAATAGTCCTTCTGAGTCACGAAGAGATGGTAGGTACTCTTGGAAACCTCTGAGTCAATATTCTGCTTACACAGAACAAGTAGACAACAGTTGACTCTTTCTGAAGGCTAGGGTGCTCTGAATGTACCAATGTAAAAAATGAATAGGACACAATAATCTTGATCTGTCTGCTCTGGAGGTAGTGGCAGGCAAGGCTGGAATTTTAAAAACCCTTGGTCCCAAATGCCCGCTAGACACTGACTGTTTTTTTTTTTTTGCCACAAATTCTGTTAACGTTCTACAAGACATATCAGTATAGCCTTCCGAAAAAGTTAGTGATCTAAAGTCCAAGCCATGAATTTTCAGATACTCTGGAAGTCAGTGCGTGCAAGAACACTGTTTTAAATGACAGAAACTTTAAGCTTGTGTCTTGCATTGGTTCAGAAGGAGCTTTCAACAAACATTTCAGAAAGATGGTAGGAGATTTGACACCCTTGATCTAGAAGGATCTGATCAATTCATGAAGCATAGAGTTCAAGAATAGGGAGAAATCCGCAATCATGGGGATGGATACTGGGGAATGCACAAGTCCTTGGTCTCTTCTCCACATGACAAATCTGCAGGACCTGTGAGGAGTTCGGTTGACTGAGAAGATTGTCCCATTTTGGCAGGGGAGAGTCTGTGAGAAGCTGGAAGAGTGTGGTTAACCACATGATTGCTGGCCAGAGGAGAGCCACCAGATAAACTATGCAGTTGTGCAACTGAATCTTGACCAGAACTTCTGGTATCATTTTGAACAGGGGAAAGGCATAAGCAGTCATATTTTCCCAAGTTATCGCCATGGCATCCACTGCATGTCACTGGCTCCGGCACTGGACTGACATACATTGGGATATGATTGTTCCTGCAGGTCGCCAAAAGGTCTGTCAATGGAGTTTCCAATTTTTTCCTGATTAAATAAAAGGCCTCCCTGTGTAGAGTCCACTCCTAGGGAATAATGATGTCCTGCCTTGATACAGAGTCTGCAAAGGATGTTGAAACGTCCCAGACTATGATGAGCCCTTAGGTAACATCTTGTATGTTTGGCAATGGCTAACAGGTTTAACATGACTCGTGAAAGACTCATAGATCTGGTTCCCCTCTGCTTGTTGACATAAGCCACTACCATAGAACTGTCAGTAGCTATCATGACAATCTTTCAATGCAGTTTCCAACTCCAGTGATCCAATGCTTTTACAATGGCTAGCATCTTCAAAACATTGATGTGGAATACCCTCTCCTGACAAGACCATGTGTCCTAACTTGCAACAGGCCCATGTGCATTCCCCATCCTTAGAGTGGCCGATGCATCCAAATATATAGTGAAATGCTGAGTGAAATGCTGGACAAAATGGGGCACCCAAAAGAACATTTGATTACTGACTCCACCAAAGTAATTCTGCCTTTACATGATCCGGGCAGACAGTTAATGTATATAGATCTACAGTTCTGCTTTGATTTATCCACACTTGGATTTCCCTGAAGATGTACTCTGCCCCTGACTGACGATCACCTTAACCTGATATATTGCAATAATCTGGTCTTGAACTTTTCCCAATGGTTTTATGGAGGATAAATACAAGCTCTTGCAACCAAAACTGCTCCTAAGAACTTTATCCCCGGAATGGTAATGTAAACAAACCTTCCTTCATAATTTACTCTGGATTAGTCACAAGGTAAATCGTGTGTCCATTTGAATTCGAGAAGACAGGGACTAACAAAATGACTGGCGTGTTGTCTGTGTAAATAAATTCCTGGCTAACTGTAACTGAGGAAGAGCATGCACCGTCCCTTGCTCTGCAGATGCTGTGGAATCTTGATTGTTTAATGGTGATTAGTATCTATGCCAGTCGCCTTAGCCCTGCCAACCGGATCCAGACCATGGTGTGCTGGGGACGCCGAATCACCCAAGCGTGACATGATAGTTGGCTCTGCAGGCAAGCTAGCTTAGGAACTGACCTTTAAGAGTTGGCAACCAGGGACCGTGTCCCTTCTGCTTGAAGCCTTAGCGTCTCCCGCCGTGGGGATTGGCGACCCGGCATCAGGATGTGGGTGATGTTGGACCAAACTGAACAGAGCACCACACCGCCCTACGGGAAATGACTCTTTAGTACCAAGCATGCCCGTTGTCATGTGAGTCATATGCGTATGCAGCATTTTCAGTTAAGAAGCATGAGAAAACTATTTGCCTCTGTAAGCCGCAGATTTTCTCTTCATTTTGGAACTCAAAGTCATGTAGGGATTGCCACATGGATGATTCGATTTTCGACTAGAATGAAGACAATAAGTCCAGAATGGCTGACAAATCAATATGGCGAGATGACGAACTAGATCCAGACTTTGTTTCTAGGTTTCGTCTCTGATTTTACTGATAAATTAGATGGTTGTGAGGCAGCTTTTTGAGGAATCTGAATTAGAGTCTGATAATTTCCTCTTTCTGGGATGAATACAAGCTCTATCCATATCCCATTGATAAAACCAAACATAACAAACATCGGGCATCAGTTGTACAAGGGGCTCCCACAAAGCATGATGCACACAGAGAATGTGGATCAAGATCAGCCATAAATTTCTAACATTGTATGCACTTATTTTGCAACGTGGTGAAGTTAAGGAAAGTTCAAAAATGGGTGGGAATCTTCCTAATACCTAAAATGATAATTTTATCGCAAAAACACTAAACCTAGCAACAATGCAATGGTCCTGTGACCTAATGCGATGTCTGCTGACCATAGGTAAATTAAGTCTGTAAGGTAACTTGATGAAATAATCTCTCTCCATTCTGACATGTCTGTTGGTGACCATACAGAAAAAATTAAGAATTAAGAATTAAGGGTTGAGTAATCGTGGCTGTGACTTCACAGACAAGGGAGATAATCATGTACATATTTAAGAATAACACCAGGGCTTACCCGGATAGCTATGACTTAGAAGAAGAAATGTAATCTCATTCATTCTGTATATCTGTGTCACCCACAGGAAACTGGCAACCATGGACCAGAGGGAATGTTTACGACACAATTACAATTATTTAAAGACAAGATACATCATTGACTTTTTCATATATGGTTTCACTTTAATGTTTTTTTGTTTTTGTTTTTTCACAAGACAGACATTAGGACACAATCAAAAGAAAAAAATCCAATCTGAATTTTTTTCTACAGTTTGGAAATGTTGGTCAGCAGATCAGTTAACCATGCATAATTATCTTTTGATCAAAGGAAAAAAATATCAGCACTTCAATTAGACACTGTTTTTTTATGGAACCCTTGCATACCTGTTTTGTATTTCCAGACAAAAGGGGAAAAAACATGTTGAGTTCAAAAGTTCTTTCAACGAACCCAGTGGATTTGCTATCTCCTTTGGCAACTGTTTAGACATTTGTAAATAATGAATGTCTCCTTACCCAGACACTGTAGGCACAAACACTGAACAGGTATTACCCTTTCCTTAACATAAACACTTTGTGTGCAAGTGTCATTATTTGTTTCAGACAGATAAATGCAACCAACTTACGCATCATTCTGAAGTAAACATGAGAGGAAAAAGAAGCCTGATTGTTTGTTTAAGAACAATTCCTATTTTGTATCTTAAGAGTTGTTGCCATGGCAATTGTGAGAAGATTGTAAACAAGTGATATAACATTGTATTGTTTCTGTAGCTCAGACATGTGGAGTTGGATCTGTTTCTCTCAAAACTTCACACTAACAAATGTAAGAAATGTGCTTGATATTCAAAAGTGGATCCAAATGTGTGTGTCAAGATTTGACCTTGACATGCATGTCAAGATGTGATCACAGTGTATGGAACCATACTAATGATGAATTTGTGTTAATAATGGTAACTTGAAAAACAATGATATATTTTTGTTGAATTCATAACAGTAATATGACAACCTGTCTAATAGCTGAAGATTCTTTACATAAAACTAGCCTAGTGGTTGAAGCATTTGCTTGTTATGCCACAGATTCGGGTTCGATTTTCAGTATGGGTACAATGTGTGAAACCCATTTCTAGTGTCCCCCATGTAATATTGCTTGAATACTGGTAAAATCAGTGTAAAATCAACCTCACTCACTCACTCACTCCTGTTGTAGGACTAAGTGGATAATGCACAAGTTAAAACTATCAAGGGTAGCTTGCAATGACATCATGTATAGTCATGTATGGCTTGTTGTTTCAAATTGTAACATTGTTAAAGTCTTCAGCTTATACCTACAGTCTATCCACACTTACTTTAAGTCCACAATATTCATGCACATTGTACCTATATGCAAGAAACCTAACTGTTCTTACCAAACAAGTCATATACTTATGGATGAATTCAGTTTATTGCGAAAGTTGCTTGGTCCAAATTTGTTAAACATTAGTGCAAAAAATGTACCTTATAAAAACAAATTTGAACAATGTGAAATCTTTTTCTGTCAAAGTAAAACACCTATTTTATGTTGATAGTTATACATTCTGTGAGGACAGTTTTTCAGTTGGAAGACTATTTCAAAGATATATAAATATCAATGTCCCTTTTCCATGATATTTACTGTTTGTCAGAGAAATGAGATGTTCAGTCAACAGTGAGTGGATACCAGGTGACTCTTAACCCTCAAGCGCCTCCCATGAATATGTGAGTTTAATTTTGGGCCACAATCATCAATATTCAAACTACATGGACAATAACCGAGTCTGGACCAGACAATTCAGTGACCAAAGCATGAGCATTGATCTATGTATTTGGGATACAATGACATCTGTCAAAGTAGTTGGTAAGTCTGACCACCTGATCATATTAGTCACCTCTAACTCAAGATCTAAGGTTGTGAACTCCCAAGGGAGCTGCAAATGAATGTCACATGCTCTCATTCATCGACAGGGGCAGTAATGTCACTTGGTGAAAGGAATTAAACGGATCAAAACTGGACAAACTCTTCTTCCAACTGAATGTATAGACATATATAGCATATAGACATGAGAAGAAGCACATGTATTCCTCTATCCTCAAAGTCATTCATGGTAGAACTAATCAAATAACAACACACTCCTTTATACTCTGTTGATTGATCTGTTCATGACATCTGAGTCACGGCAACCACACACTGGGCCTGAAATGCTGAAAAGACTCAACCAATTTCTCCTGCTAATTCAGCTAACAAGTTCATAGCGGACACAGAATCTACTTCTCCTCCTTCCAATGAAGAACTTGAACCATGAGCCTTGCAAATGGCCCCGAAGAACCAGCTGTAATGTTGTCTAAAAGGGTTGACCTGTCAGTCTGGCTTCTGAATTACACATCACATAATCTTTGTTAAATGGCAATGAAATGCCCTGAAGAACACAAGTCTCTCTGGAGGTATGGAGACCATTAACTAAAAAGGTCACATGCAAAGAACGGGAGCAACAGTGAAGAAGGAGTACGAATTCTACGACAGGTAAGTGGCATGTACAGAGATGTGACCAACAAGAAGTGATGGTGCAGAAATTACTTCTGGATGGGAATATACTGGCGTTAAAGATCCTCATGTGATGAAAACTCATTTTAACATTCTCAGAATTCTCATTTGGAAAATTATCAAAAGAGAAATGTGATTAGCTTCCTTACACACCTTTCTCACAGGTGGGCCAGTTGGCGACCCTCTGAAGAGTACTATATGAATGTAATCTGGGTCTGTTTGTCTTGGCACTAGAATTCCCATTGTGACCCTGGTAATATTTGTAAGCCATACATCATCGTTATATCAGGCCAATATCCTTCATTCTGGGATACTGGGCCTGCTGGAGGACTGTTTTGCTTATCAGATTTAGAATGCTGAACATTTATCTTACATCAAGAAAAGAAAGCATTGCTGACAAAATTTTGACCACTTGCTATGATTGAACACATATGTATTTCAAAAACAGAAATATGTAAGCTTTGTAAATTCATGACAGCAACAGTATGCTTGGAGTTGGGTGGCAGAAGAGACTGCATCCTTCTTTGATTTACAAAATGCAAATATGTGTGACCAAACCTCCACCTCTGATGACGTCTGCTCAAAGGAGAGTCCATTGTACAATTCTGCTGGTACCAAAGCATATGTTTATGACTCACTATTAAACAGTGATAACATCTGTTGTTACAAAAAAGCATTATGCTCTGTGTCACCCTTAAAAGCATGCTAAGGCAAGTTAATTGTTCACCAATAAAAAACAAAGGAACATGTGGTACAAATCCCAAACACAGGACTGCATAGGAGTGAGCGGCATTTTAGAAGTTGAGACATACTGAAGAAATGTAATTCCTGCTTGACAAGGGTACAAGAATTGAAATGTTGCACACATAAAATAAGAAGTAGTTATCCCAAAAGTTTGTTCAATATAAAAATTCTCTCAGATTTGGAAACGTACTCCACATATTGTTATCATTTTTTAGGCCATGAAACAACCATCATACCCTTTTAAATGTTAATGGGAAGAGTATGCTCAATTTTGCCCAAAAGTTGTGTAATGACCTCACTTAGTTGTATAATGAACAGGTCCATAACAAGCTGGGTTTGCACATGTTTGATATTGATTACCCATTCAACTCTAAAAAGTATTGATATTTTCAAATGTTTGACAGTTATTACCATTACTCTGTGTTTTATTAAAATGCTAATAATCAAACCACTGGTTTCTTCAATATAAAGGAAAGAGACTTGCTGGTAATGAATTTACATCACACAATAAACATTAATCAGAAAAAAATTACTCAAATTAATTCAATATGAATTAAAATGAGAAAATGTCTCTTCTTTTCAGTATGAGAAGATCTTGCCTGGCGATATATCCAAATTTCTTATAATTCACATTGTCTGTCAGTGTACATTTGTTCAATAATTAAATAGTATTTGAATCAAATGAACTTGTGTAACCTATAACTAAAAAAAAAACCTATCCTAAAGATGAACAGTAAAGGCTCTAATACCCAAACAGCTTTAATACTAGCATGACAAAGCTTTATTCAGAGTGGCAAAGCACTTGACTCCTTAAAGAAGCCATCAATATAAGACGAGTAAGGATGTAATATTCACATGGTTAGTGAGGATGTAATTACTTTGAAAGTGTGCTTCTGTAATCATGATAATCCAATAAAATGTGGTTTTCTCGGCTTATACAGCTCGAAGATATCAGCCGTTCCACCATCGGTAGTTGGTCGATCAATAATTGATGATGCAAGCTTGATTAAAGAATGTAACCTTCACACTTAAGAAAATGGAACCCAAATCAAATTTGTGTCATGAAAGCTTATTTGTGACTGTTTGATGTGGATTTTCTGTGTGTATTTCTATGTTATCTTTTGAATTTGATAATGCATAGCATACTTATTCCAAGAACCACACTAATGTCACAGATTTCATAATAGTGATCATGGAAGAAATAAGGTTGAATAAACACTTGAAGTCGGTCAATCCATGTTGTGATTGGGTGAATTGAGTGTAACATTATTGAACAGTATTTCAGTTAAATCACAGTCTGATCGGCCTTTCGGTTGGATAAGGCAGGAAGCCAGATGAGTTAGACTTTCAGTGAAACTACAGAGCATAGGTATGCTCCTGACAAAATATTACATATATATTGTGTATCAGATGGATTGTGTATTGCTTCCAAAATGTTATCTTGAACCATATTTCTCAATTAGCAGCCACGAGATGGCATGGTTACTCAGGTAACAGAACGGTTTGGTGTGGTGACACTGAAGTCTTGCACACAAAGTGGCACCAATGCTTCTACCTACAAGATGGCACAGCTGATCTGGTAGACTAGATGGCACAGCTGATCTGGTCCACTAGATGGCACAGCTGGTGTGGTCTTTAGATGACACAGCTGGTCTGGCCCACAAGATGGCACAGCTGGTATGGTCCACTAGATGGCATAGCTGATCTGGTCTACTAGATGGTACATCCGGCTGGCCAACTACATGGACACAAAGTGGCACCAATGCTTCTACCTACAAGATGGCACAGCTGATCTGGTAGACTAGATGGCACAGCTGATCTGGTCCACTAGATGGCACAGCTGGTGTGGTCTTTAGATGACACAGCTGGTCTGGCCCACAAGATGGCACAGCTGGTGTGGTCCACTAGATGGCATAGCTGATCTGGTCTACTAGATGGTACATCCGGCTGGCCAACTACATGGCTGCCGTGGACCACAAGCGACAGTGTGGTGTGATCCACTTTCTGACATCAGGATTACATTTTGATTCACTCTGACTTTGACTTATGCGGGAATTATGATTCCCTTAGAGATAAGCTGACTTTGTACAATGGCACTCTGGTCCACTTATGACACTGATAGCCTGGTCCACTTATATACGTAAGATGGAAAGAAGCACTATTTGCAAGAAGCTGGTATTTATGTTCTTATCCAACAGGTGACGCTGCATGGCACTGATTGTCTTAACCGTAAGTTAGCACTGACATTCTTGTTCATTTTAGTTAGCACCAATTGTCTGGTTCACTTTGCCTGAGGTACCATTGGCTTTTTACATTGGGGCACCAAAGGTTTGAGCTACTAGGTGACAAATGTGTCATTCAGAAAGCTTGGTTAATCAGTTAGCGCTGTTGTTCTGATCCAAAGGTTGGTATTGACAGTCTTGTCAATTATGTAGCACTGATGGTGTGTTTCACTAGGTGAGGGGAACCAACAGTCTGAAACTGTGGAGCTGGGAGTCTAGACCACCAGTTGGCATTGTTGGTCTGGTCTGATCAATTGGGTGGCACTGATTAAACCATTAGCAGAAACCAATGGTCTTATCCATAAAGTGGCACTGACAATATGGTCAAATGTCTTGGCACTGCTGGTCTGATGTGATAGGTGCCACTGATGGTCGGAAGAACTAGGCCGCACAAATGGTCTGATCCCCAACATAGCACTGACAGCATGGTCTGTCACTGTTGGTCTTATCTCATGTTTGGCCAGCATGGCTGGAAAAACTAGATGGTACCAATGGTTTGATCCCCAAATAGCATTGACAGTATGGTCTGTCACTGTTGGTTTGATCTCATGGGTGGCACTAATGGACAGAAAAACTAGACAGCACCAGTGGCCTGATCCCCAAAATAGCACTAACAATCTGTTCTGTCGCTGTTCATCTGATCTCATGTTTGGCCTGGATGGTCAGAAAAAACAGATGGATGGTGTGATCCTCAAAATCGCACTGAGAGTCTGGGCTATCACTGTTGGTCGGACCTAGAGGTGGGGACCTAGAGGTGGCATGAAAGGTCGGAAGAACTAGACATTGCCAATGGTCTGATTCTCAAAGTAGCACTGACAGCCTAGTCTGTCACTGTTGGCACTTTTGATTTGATGAGATGGGTCGCACTGATGGTCAGATAGATTAGGAGTCAACAATGGTCTGATCCTCAAAGTAGCACTGACAGCCTGGTCCAGTGGATGTCGCATGATTCATACAAACCAAATACACATAACTGCTTAAAAATGACAGAAAAAAGGCCATCATAAACAGTTCTTACCTGAAATAAACACTAAACACAACAATACTCACACCAGATCAAGACAGCTGGTGTTACTATTATACCTAAAATGGGAGACCATTATCAGTACAATCTGCACATAACGTGAATGTTCAGGCTATCGATATACAATAATACTTTACTCATGGCTGAAATATTACACATAAGTGACCATAGCCTGTAATTGCTATCTCTAAACCAGAATCATCAGTGATTAATATTTTCATCAGTAACCCATCCCATCAAACACAATAACAAGCAAATAACAAA
The DNA here is from genome assembly GCF_037392515.1 of Haliotis asinina. Taxonomy (NCBI): domain Eukaryota; kingdom Metazoa; phylum Mollusca; class Gastropoda; order Lepetellida; family Haliotidae; genus Haliotis; species Haliotis asinina. Next base: position 28,365,135 of record NC_090286.1, on the reverse strand, counting down.
AGCCCCATCTCTAAGCACAGGTCCATTTAATTGCTTCTAGAACCAGCAAAGGTTTCTTGGGACTAATTCTATCTAATATAATTCCCACATGGAGTGATCACATCAATGTCATGCGTGATGTCCAGATCTATAAAGCATATACATATTTGTATAGCACTGTCCTATCCATTGCCATGGTGAAGCTTATATATACAACAGACAAATATGGATGGGTAAATTGTCATGATAGGCTAAAATGAACAATTTCAAATAAACTAACACCTCTCTATATTTCTAACAGAGACTCATTAACAGATCGCCAAACTGTAAGAATTTGCGTAAATATTTAATGAAACTAAAAGCTGTACAGGAATACACACGCTGTAAAACATAGCTGTTGGTTTCTGTCAATAACAAGGCTGGGTTATACGTCAACATTATTCAGTGCATGTTTTACAACACTCAGAGACGAGTGAGAGAGCCTTTGATGTCATCATCAGGTGAATCTTATGATTTCCATGATACCCATTCATCAGAAACAGGTAATGCTTCTATGTTAATACTCCTTTGTTGTTTTAAGACAGTGTCAGAGATTGGGAAACTGCTAAGCCACAACACTGTCAGTGTTAAGGCCCGTGACATTACAGCCAGTGTTTGCCACTTTATTGCAATCGATGGCTGATACAATTAATCATTATGCTTTATTGGCAGCCAAATCATATGTCATTTATGTCAAATACTTGACCATTTTGGTAATATAGTTCACATATTTATTCACATTTTGAAAATCCATGCAAAACTTAGCAAGGTACATTCCAGTTGCATTTTTGACAGATATCTTAACTTTCTCAAGAACTAACTACTTGATACATTGAATTATCAAAACGCGTCAACATGTATACTAATTAGGCTGTTGGAAGTCCATTCCAAGATTGTTCAGTTGATTGCAGACCCTTGTTAGCATCAGGAACTTTAGCACTGAAACATTCATTTCCAGTTATTCCACCCAATTCAGTTTAATTCTGATTTAGAAATTGGCCTTGTTGAGGTTGTCATGCACACAAGCATGCTGCCTCCATGGTGTTCAGTGAAGCGTTGCTAACACAATCATTAGCATGACAATACTGGATTACAGTAAGTCTCCAAGCAATGTCTATCAGGTATCCCTGCCGCACTCACTGACACAGAAAACCGAGGTGTATCTGCACCATACTTCTGTATATGGATCCTGAGGGCAAACATGATGGTATGTTTATGAACAACAGAATCACAAGGTGTGACATTTGAGGAAGCATTAATTGATGTAACAATGACCTTCAACAACAAAACACCGAAATCGATAATTCATAACGGCAAATATTTTCGTGTATGTGGGTGCAGATGTGTAGGACCTACATAAGTCTGGAGATAGGACTTCATCCGGCTGTAAGCAAAGTGACCACATGGGCTATTTGCTAGTCCTTCAGTGCCCCTTGATGGCAATATCTGGAATCAATACTATTAATCAATGTTGTTCTCCAAGGTGTGTTTAGACTTGCAGCACTTCCCATGCTCGAGGGATACACAAAGTAACATTCAGAAGCTTGGTCTGTGCAGACTAAGATGGAGTAGTCATTATTCTCAATTATCAAACTTCTACAACTAGTGACAATCAATGTTTGGCTGGTTGACAAGGTCTGCTCAACCTTTATCCCCTGTGTGGGACTTTGAGCAGGAGAGACATGAAACAGGTAGGACTTTTCTTGAGTTTTAATTTCAACTAATCACATGACTGACTTGTCATCTCGAGAGGAAGCAGGAAATGGGATTGTCCCAAAATGCATTAATAGTTCATTAGGGGGTATTGTCTCTACTTTCTGTGCAGATTTATTGGTTTGTACAATGCATGAATGTTCATACTTCCTTGTGGCACTCTTTAGTATATGCAGAGGTGAATTCTCAGTGTGAGTTTTGCTTATTATATCTGAACAGCCAGGCTGACAGGCTGCTATTCTTTGGGGAATTTTTCAGCATCGTATTATTGTTTTGAGATACAAAAATGTACATGTATGCTTAGCCAGGTGACAGTTGATTTGTGTTCTTGACCAGGAATGTCTTCATCAGCTTCACAAATATGTACATGTTTCTGCTCCTGAGCAGTCTGATTTGCCAAGTGCTGTCATATAGTTTGGTTTTATACATAGGCATTATTTATCTAAGTGAGTGAGTGAGTTTAGTTTTAAGCCCCACTCAGCAATATTCCAACTATATAGCGGCGGTCTGTAGGTAATTGAGTCTGGACCAGACAATCCAGTGACCAACAACATGAACATCAATATGTGCAATTGGGAACCAATGACATGTGTCAACCAAGTCAGCAAGCCTGATCACCTGATCCTGTTAGTGGCCTCTTACGACAAGCACAGTCATCTTTTATGGCAAGCATGGGTTGCTGAAGGCCTATTCTACCCTAGGACTTCACAGGTCATTTATCTAGGTAAGTCCACAGTGTTTGGACATAAAATTATTTAGCGCTTTATTTTGCTCTATAAAAATGTAACAAAATTCTAACAATCAGCTAAAAATATAGGCATTATGCAGACAAATGTTATTGCTAAATTATTCGCTGTGTAGTGAAGAGGCGACGAAAGCTACATTAAGGTCTGCAAAGAGTACTAACAGTGCTTATGAATATATGATAAACATTCTTGTTATACATCATACATGTCAACAAAAATGGCTGTATGATGTCAACAATGATAGGGTATTACCACAGCAATGAGTGCTGTTGACGTGAACGTTGATAGAGGTATGCCAATGATTTCTATGAGATGTCAGCCATGACAATGGGATTATAGTGAAGATGACTATATGTCAACTACTATGGAGGTATCACAATGATTTCTGTATGATGTCAGTCATGATGTAGGATTACAAAAAAGATGATTGTAGGACATCAATACTCATTGAGGCATCACAACAAAGATGGTTGTAGGATGTTTGTTATGGTTCACAGTGGGGTTAGATGAAGAGTAGGCTAACAGACAGAGTGCAGATCTCGAAATCAAGCACAACATATCCTGCCCCACCAAAGGGCAGTAAGTTATCTCTGGAACACTGCACTGTATAATTTAGATAGGATATTTATATAGCGCACATATCCACGCACGAGTGCATGCTCAATTCGCTGGTATTTTTCCCTTGATCACTGGATGTCAATCTCAACAGCACATCGTATGTCAATCTCAACTCCCTGAGGAGTATACAACTCTTGCTGCCACTAGGCACACCAAGTTTATTGTGGCTCTCTCATCCCAATGAGGTACCCAATTGACAGCTGGGTTGACTGGGACACATAGTCACAGCACTTTGTCCAAGTTTACTGCACTTTGCTGTACCCGCAACTAGGTGTATGCACATGTTCATGTGGCCACCAAAGCTGACTCCAAGGTTTTTACACCCGGTCACAGGTGGGCTTGATCCCGAAACCACAACCTCGCTGGATCACTAGCCTGGTGCCTTAGCCAGCTCGCCCACCATAATAATTATGAAAGATAGGAGTGTGAAAGAGAAGTGTGACTATGTATGTGAACATAAATAAAATCAATAATTTTGTAAAATAAACAAAACAGGAACTGAATGTTTCTTTGACAATTCTTTTGAAAAAATCTGTTATACCAACATCATATCTCCAAGCCTTGACCATGAAATGGAAACACACAATAAAATTCCCATGAAAATGTTGTTTGCTTATGAGTGTCTCTTAAAGACTTGTTTACAATGCTTCAGGTCATTATACCCAATAGCAACACATCTAACATTATTACGAGTTCATACCATCACCTGTGAGTCATTGTAACTCGGCAGTAATCGACATCCTGGTAACTCCTACCTAGTCGGTCACAGTCAATCACATGGTTGTCCCTCAAAGAAACATCCTATGTGTAGAATATGGATGAATACACTCTCTCATTGGGATCGATAGTATTGCAAGTTCTCCAAGCTGAAAAGCATAATTACACATATCACCTTTTGAAATTAGTAATGTTTGAGAAAGAGGGGAGCATGACATTACGTCTTTAGAAAGTCAGTTCAAGTTGTGTGGCAAGTTTCACTCTTTGAGATCAATACGATCAATATGTCACAAATACCTCCCCATCGATTGATTTTTCTTTTATGCAGCTGTTTTGGGCTTGGTTATTTATTCAACATCTTTTGTTAAGATAAAATGTTGAATTAGATGCTACTGAGGCAAAACACATAAATAAGTGCAAATAAAAAAACAAACAAGAAAAACATTTTAAAAGTTTTTTTTGAGGGGTTAAAATGCATAAACGCAAAACATTGTAAACCATTGCATGAATAATTTTCTAAACCATATGTCACCTTGTATGATTATTCCAAGGCCAACAAATACATAAAAAAGATATTTTGAGCATAAAATACAAAGCAAAATATTATGCAAACATTTTACAAATGTCCAAGATTATTTAGCTTGAAATCTAGTCCAATACTTTTTTTTCTGAATCCTTCACACTGCCACAGGCTCAAAATATATTAATAATTTGCTGTATCAGGAATCCATCCTCAATATCTCCGGGGTATATGTTCCGATAAATCTCCACTATACCCTGGATACATCTACAGCTCAGCCCGATGAACTTATTACCTCATTTGGCTGGCTTTTTATCCCATCAGGTGTCTATGAAGAGAAGTTGAACGTACCAATAACAACTCACTTTCACATCCTAAATTATCTAACCGACTAAACTTGGTGACACAAATGATGCAGGGGTTCTATGAAACAGGTATAGGGAGTTCTTGCATATTTCAGACCTGTCAGTTTGTCTGTACAATTTCCCAAAATCTGACTTGCACTGTGAACAAACCTTTGCAGATGCGACTGCTATCTTTGTTGACACTGGCAGCTTAGGTGATTGGCGCATCCAGAGTATAGTGGAGACTTATTGTAACGTATATCCTGGAGATATCAAGGATTCGGGAATAAATGCATTTCATATAATCAATTAAGGAAACAGAATGTAAGGAAAATGTCATGGGTCATTGCCATGATATGTCCAAATATGGATTTAATTTTGACTGTTGTGGTTGTAAACTCCTGGGTTTCAACAGTCACGGACTGATGGTCACATGAGTCAGCTGTGACAAGAAATGTCCTGGCACAACACAGCGCTTCCACACTGACAGTTATACAGTTGCATCCATGCGAGAATCTCAGATCCACCTCACTGAATGAATGAAAGAAAGGCATAAATTAATAATTACCCTGGGGCAGTTTGAACAATGAACTTGCTTACAAACTTGTCAGTGTAGTACCTTCAATTGATTTCAGCGAGTGGACTGACACAATGTCAGAGAATTCTGTTCAGGTAAATCACATACACGGCTGTTCGAGACAGGTGATTCAAATACTGCCCCAGGTGAGTATTGATGCAAATAGTTGCAAAATGGCTGATATGGCAATATTCACTCACTTGGAAAGTAAACCTTTCCTTCTAACATTCAGACTGCAATCATTTAATTGTCTATCTTTAAAGATAATCAAAAAGTTCAACTGTTCAGCTATTTTTTATCTTTTGTATTGTTCTAAGTTGATATCTACAGGGTCAGACTTTTTATTGCAATTGTACTGATGAACCATTTTTAGCATACATGCAATTATAATTTCCATGTTTTGTGTAGCGCTACCATTATTTTCATGACCTACAGGAAACAGAGAGTCCATTGTGAAGTCCTTAACCCCCTGGATGCCACAGGGACATATATGTCCCTCCTCTACATACCTCACTTGGAAGTCTAATATAATTCTAAATATACCACGCATATATAAATACTTCACAGTTTTGAATTCTACGGAAAATTCCCAGTTTCTTGATACCATCCACTATTATCTCAGACCATGCTAAAGTGCTTAAAATCGTCTTTCAAAATAGGCTTCATCGTAAATGTCGCCATTTTTCAAACTGTACAAAATCGAGATTCACAGCGTTATTTGCAGTATCTTTTGAAATGTGAAAATTGGATAATTACTGGGAGTGATGAATTTCAAAAATAGCATATTAATTATCACTGATATCAAGTTTTCATGTAACCAGTAATGATAATTCTGAAACGTCACCGATGTACCTAGAATCGGTTGGGATGTTTTCGAAAATACACTTACACGAACGCCGAAGTGCGCTTTCCGCCATATTGGATAGTGTTTACAAAATCACGTTTCGAGAAGGCCGGTATTGAGACGCCTATTGCATCATGTATTCTTCATAGTTAGCTGTGACAAATGCATCATTGTATTCCCCAAGCATCTTAGAATCAAATTACAAAAGGTCTTTGTCACCAATACCAACTGTCTAGACAAAACGAAACGAAATATACTTTGTAAGAAAACGAACGCTGTGCTCGAAAGGCAGCGCTTGACTGAACTGTAAGCAAAGAAAAATTCCAATTTTACACTGCGTAGCATTTTCGGAAATTTTCCAACATCCAGACGTCTAATCATTGCTTACAATGGCTCAATACTTTTAGTATATTCGGGGAAGAGTATCGTAGCAAGGAAAAGCAAACTGAAAACAGATGCAATGAAAGCATTTGGTAATTCATGAGAAACTGTCAAACTTTTAGTGCAGCATGACGCCATGACTGACGCAAAATCACGCAGAACGACAACGGTACTTATCGGCATTTCTGGCTTCTTCCGTCATTTACAATGTAAACGACAAAACATATAACAATACACAGATAGTCAGAATAATTCTGATTACTTACATGTCACATTTATATACAAAAGATCCCTGAATCAAGCAAAAAGTCCTAGCAAATTCCTGTGTACCCTTCTCAGCGAAGCCGCCATTTTGAAAGAAATCGGTCATCGGTAGTGATGTCACACGTCAACATTGTTGCACATATTAGGCAATTTCTTGAGGTGAAGGTCGGTTGAACAAGAGTAAACACAATGCCCATACCATTCCGATTGCATTTTTAGTATTGTGATGTATATTTTGCATATTGTTCAGATATTTTTTCATGAAACTGATTTCATTATCTACATATATCCATGTTCAACACCATATCATATGTGGATATAAGGTATGCGTTTTTATTCTTTGAAAGCTTTTGATTGTTTGAATAATACTTACATGGGAAATTGACTCAGTAAGTGTACTATACCACATTTTAAGCCTCTACACAAGTGTTGGAAGATCACACGTAGCCTTTACTGCAACATGTGCTTTAGTTCCCGTGATGTGCAAAATTCAATATGTTGGGACAAATATTGCAGTTTCATATGAACAGGTTAATAAACGGCGATTTAATTCCAACTTATAAGTAAAACGGATAATATTAATGAAAATGATTTGCACATTTTATGAAATGTAGGGGCACACATACTACTATTTAAAGGAATTGTCTTGTTCATTGTATTGGTTTGTGTCGTTTTTATAGACAAAACAATTATGAATATTAATTGACCAGGTGCGAGTTTGTCAAAAACGTTTCATGATTCATTATCATTTTTCTCAATAATACAGTCAATTCAAATTCGATTAAAATATATCTGATGGCAGAATATCTAACTCAAACAATATTTATACGAAAATTGTTAAAAATATATAAACCAGGTCATGTCTTAATTTGGACAAACCTTACGTCCATATCCTAATACTTCTGTACTGAAAAAGCGATCTCTTTGTACCTTTCATTGCATACTTGTGATGGAATTGATTTCATAATCATGAGAAGAAAAGTCTATTTCCTAAATGAATATTCAATGAATAATCAGGTATTGTGAAATTTTCATTTATGCTAAATTGATGCTAGGCAGGTGCGCGTGTTGCTCACAATAAGATATGTAGTAGAACCATGTAATTGTTCATATGTTCAGGGCACTATTTCAGTGATAAAACCATTCATTTTATATTTTGTCTAAAAAGTGTTGAATTCTGACACAGAAGCCGAGATCTTTTACACATTGAGTGGAAATTAGGTTAGATATATACTAATCAGCAACCAGAGTTGTCTTTTTCCGACGTCACAAAATGCCGTGACGTCAACTAAAATTATTTTCAGTTATTTCATTACATTTGAAATTGTGGCTGTTACTTCGTTAATAATGATGCAAAATTAATAAAAATACATCTACACAAACAGGAGAATATGGGAATCTAAGAACTAAAATATGTATCGGATAAGGACATCCAAATCGCTATTGCCTGCTTTTTGATGTAGTACACTTGCATCTTTTCTTACAAATTGTGAATCTACCAAACAGTATCCTCTCACATTGGGGAACTTTGTATTGGAATAGTTTGGTTCACTGTGAACAAAACATCACGAAAATATACTGTCGGTATCCACAGCAAATTCTCTCCATGTGATCGGAGTTACATTGACCTAATGTAAACCATAGCTGAGTTATGCCCCCTTATCTTTATACGTTCATGAATACTGTGTCGACGTTTGACATCATGGTAGAAAATCGATTTTTGACATTTATTGCAGGTAATTTTTGATTTTGTGATTATGATGTTACGCATTAGTACATCCATCCATTTCATATACAGTTATGTCGTTCAGATATCAAGCTGTATTTTCTTCGCTCACACTTTCTGCAAAGATGCCAAATTAAAAAACCGTAGCAGAGTGCTTTTATTGGTGCACGATAAAAAACGGAGAAATTTACTGTTTTTCAACACACACAAAAGTTTTGGACAACTTTTAGCAGTGTCTATTTCTCAGAGCCCTGAGGTAGCCGCATATATATTTATACCAACTGATGGGAAATTAAATATTCTACATTTCTGAGCAATTTTATAGCCATACGCAGATCCAGTACCACGCGAGCGCAATTCTCGCACAACGTTCACTTTTCAAACCTTATGAAAATGTGCGCTTGAAAAAAAACTCGGCATCCAGGGGGTTAATGTCTCGAGAAGCATTTTGGGACTTCACGTTTCAAATTTGCCTCACAAACAAAAAGCAAATCAAAACATGTATTGACAGCTTCATTTGGCAAATGAGGAATCCAAAGATATAAAATAAACCCACTTATATTGAAAAGGAACCCAAGGAAGACCTGATTTTCTGCACATGAAGAAATCTAGACTTGCTTCATTCAAAGATTTAGCACTGCAGGGAGTACTAGGCAGTAGGGAAAATAATGAATTTAAGGACTGTGAGACAGACTATAGGAACAGTTATGATTAATTATCCTGAACACCTTCCATTGGTGTTCAGAAGTCAGTTAATACCCTTAAACCACTATATACATTCCTAGTATGTGGGTTTTACTTTGCACTTCTGCAGGTACAGTTCAACAGTATACATGCATGATGGGAAACGGGAGGTTGAGAAATGATAAATGTGTATGGACTTTATACCCAAGACAATGGCAGTTCTCGAACCAACACTTTGAATACATATTATTTTGACAGTAACAAATAAACCCATATTAACTGAAAAGGAGACAAAGTAAGATTTGAGATTCAGAACCTGAAGCAGTCTAGACTTGCTTTATTTGGGCTTTAGTACCGCAGAGAGGGTTAGGCAGTAGGACAAAAATCATGTTGTTCAAGGACTGAGACAGATTTGATGACCTCCACAGGAAGATCATTATTAGTGCTTTGTACTGAAATCAGAGCAGTGGGATGGTCTTAGTGTTCACAGTATTCTTTTGTCACAGTGGTGACCTGGATTCAATTCCCTACATGAATACAATGTGTGAAACCCATTTGTGGTGTCCCCAGCTGTGACATTGCAGCAATAAAAATGAACATTGAAAAAAAAAAAAAAAAAAAAAAAAAATTCTCATTAATTGTATCTAACTGATCATGATTTGACTGGAACGATTCTGTATGGGCTAGCTCACTCGCTCACTTATTCACTGATGTCGACGCAACAGACAGAGGAACTGTTTATTCCATAATAACAGGAAGCAAAACTCTGCATTCATGGTCAAGCAGAGTACATAGTGGGCCTATTATTTCCCATCAACATTATGAGGAAGGTACCCACTGTTTACACAGTTCTTGAACTCTGGTATTCAGGAGAATTCCAGTCCATCTGCCAGAGTGTTTGGGTAATTGAAATTGATCTTCTATTATTTTCTCCTTTAATGAGTCGCTGCTTACAATTGTAACAGCCAATCAATTTTCAATCATCTTACCAATGCTGTAACACAATTTCAACGGAGGTAAAACACCTTTGTAATGGCAAATGTTCTTCAGATCAATGAAAAAGTAACACGTTCTTTGACCAGTGGATATTAGAGAGCCAATATTTAGATGATTTCTTCCCAGAACTGTGCATGTGTAGCTGCCTAATTTGTAGTTAGTGTCCGAAAATGAGCCCAGGTTGTATTGACATACACTACTGCCTGCACCAGAATAATATGATAGGAACTTAGCTTCTTTTCTGCAGCACTTTCATTATGAACCAGAGAATGGCGTGTCTGCACTAAGGTTCAAATTACGATAAATTGTAGTAAACAAGATCACAGACGAGCCTGTTGGATTAGCAAAGCGGTTAGAGTATTCACTCATCATGCTGAAGGGCTGAGTTTGAACTTGAACAATGGGTGGGAAGCCTATTGATGCAGCTGAGTAATGATATTGCTTGATAATGTTACAATTTTAAGAATGTTGATTCATGACAAATTCTGTGCAAAAACAAAAGTAAATTAAATTCTCTAAGGTTGTGTATATAGACTTTTTCAAGTACAGCAAATAAACAAAACTTTTATAAATGAAATGAAAAAGAAGGGTTGCAATGCTTCTTCTGGAAATAATAATTTTTACTGATATACTGGTGTTTGAAAATGGTCCAAAATTCACAAATTCCCACACAATGTTAACTGAGTTATTTTTACTGATCAATGTAAAATACTAATAAACCTTTACAACCATACTTGAACTGTGCCCTTTATACAAAAAAGAGGAATGCTGATTCTAACAGGGTGAAAAGTAACTCTTTGTTATGTTTGATATATTTTATAAACAAGTATAATTAATTTTGTGAGAAATCAAATAACACCATGGGAAAGCAGTCTTGATGTTGTACTCATCAATATTTGATCAAGGTTAGAGTGGCTTGTTAATCAACTATGGGCCAGACAAACCAATGATTGATATGAACATCTCATGCCATCAAGGAACAAGAACATGTATCATGCAAATCCCTCAGTGTTAACATGTGTAAAATGTATTGCTTAAAAACCTTTTATGAGCCTCAGTTCATTCATAATCTATTCAAATTATGTACATTAAGGTTCCTCTAACTATTTCAGTTTCACTATCACAACTATAATTATCAGCTTTTGGTATACACTACATCTTTATGCAGTATGCATGTATATCATAGGATAAGTTTATATGTCTATCTATCTATCATGATGCACAAGAGAATTGCTTCATGTCTGCATGTCCTAAATCATAGGATATAATTAGACACATGAGAGTCCCTTTGTGTGTATATATATATTTAAAGCACAGGATATCATGACAGAAGTGAGTGAGCGAGTGAGTGAGTGAATGAGTATGCTTTTATGCCACTTTTAGCAACATTACAACAATATCAAGGTCAATATCAAGGGACACCAGAAATAGGCTTCACCCATTGTACGCATGTGGGGACTTGCACCGAACTGTAACTCGGTGTGACGGGCAAATGCTTTACAATTAGGCTACCCCAACACTGGACTACTCCATCGCCCCCAACACAATGAGTAAGTACACTATAGTGCATGTATATAAGATTTAAGCATAAGATATTTCGACACACATGAGTCACTTCATGCATGTATATCATAATCAGAGGATACTACGATGAAAGGTATAATGCCTGATAACAAGGACATTATCTGCTAAGTACCAGTATATCGTTACCAGTGTTATAGGGATTTATACACCATCATCCTGGCTTCTAGTATTCATCAGAAATTTGAAATGGTCCATTGTAATCAGTATATACTACAGTATACTATACCAAATTCTATATTAACACCTGAACACAGTCTGAATGCTTGTCCCAGTACTATGTCCCACAAGGAAGAGGAAATAAGGCGACACACATCACCAGCCTGAACATGCCTCTGTAAAGACTGTCTGTCTGCGATCATATACCGCCCCCTAATTGATCACACTGATTCATCTAACATGCTGACTGAATCACACCCACCACATCATATAAGTATGAATCCTAATGACAGAAAAGAATGGTTTTATTTCAATACTAGTGTATGATGAAGTGAAGAACCCCATTCCCTATGTAATTCTAAAAGCAAGTCGTAACTCTGTCCATGATCTGACACCCTTCCATGATTGACTTACTTTGATCCAGGTCTGTACTGTATAAGGCCGTGGATGTATGGCCATTCTATCCTGATAATGGACAAGTCTAGATAAAGGAGCAGAATCGGAGGATGCCAGTCTTTTTGTTCATATTTTTTCATACGATTGATAAATGATTTCTTTTAATACAGAGAATTTGATATTTTTATTTCTGTGAAGATGTGACTAACGGGTAAGGCTTGCTGAATTGATTGACACGTCATCATATCCCAACTGCGTAGATTGATGCTCAATTTTTTCTCACTGGATTGTCTGATCTAGACTGATTTTTTAGTCTGATTTTTTAAGACCACCACCATAATATTAAAACCATTCTCACTCACTCTTGTTTTAATAAAATTGAGGAACATTGAACAAACCATCACTGCCTGAGAGACTCTGCAAGTCTAAAGCTGGCTGTTACCTACAAGATCCCTCCAAGACAGATACAGCAACACCAGGCCTGATGCCTTCTGATCATATGGTGGGATCCCACTGTCCAGTCATGGTATTCATTATCTCAGAGGCAACTGACGACATAGGCTGTGCATCTGCTGAAGATGTCTGTATCATGTCCGTTGAAGCCCCCATCCCGAGTCAGGCTTCCACACAACACCTTACAACCATAGGAACCTCCTACCATAAACCAAGCCCACAGTAATGGATGGTATACAGACGTGGGCTTGCGTAGGTTATAAACATGGTATTGGTATCTGTTATGTGTAGCTGAGTGATACACTTTTATATCAAATACATATTAAGACATATCAGAGACTGTATAATATTACATGGACTCTGGACATCTATAAAGGACATTGGGTTGATCAGCTTAGGGGAAAAAAAACGGCATTTTGGTAAAAGAGTAGAATCATTGACAGTTACTTCCTCGACAAAGGCATTGTTTTCTTCATGAGATGGGTAAAGTTCCAAGAGAAAAGAACACGCATCTGAATTTGTGTTCTGGCGATTAGGTGCCTCTGAGGATGAGGGTTTGAATCCTGGAACCAAAAAAGTACTAGAATTTGTACTTTACTAATGAAGTGAAATCCCAAATATGACATATGTTGCATTTGACCACTTTCTAAATGGCATTGTGTAATCATGCATCTAGAAAGGTCTAACACATCAATACATATATCACTTAAATTTTTTAATTTAGTTGATCAGAAAACAAACTTAAAAAGTAAAATTGTCTCCAAATGTTGTTCTTGGTCACAACATAATGAAGTATTGTATGCAGATTTTACTTTCAATAATATAATACTATGATAAATGCACTGTAAACTTTATTGACTCACCTGTAGGAGAGTGAGTGAGTGAGTGAGTGAGTGAGTGAGTGAGTTAGTGCGTGCGTGCTGTTTTACGCCTCACTCAGCTATATTCCTGCTATTTGGCAATGATCAGTAATTAGGTTTCTTATCACTTGTTCATTCATCTGAATTTGCTGAGTGGATACAATGAAGATTTTCCCATAATCGAAAATCTTTACATAACAAAGGCTTTTGTTCTTCAGTAGAATTTGGGTAGGGGAGGTAACTGCAAAGTCAAAACACCATTAAGAATGAAGGGACCTTCTTAAATACGTTGAGTTATCCTTAGCTAAGGTTTAACTCAAACACAAAATAATAGCTAGATATTAGGATTACACAGGAGCCCCAGCTTCTGCTTCAAGACATCAACGTTTGACACTATTGTAATCCCCAAAAAAAGAAAACAAGGTTTACTCTTTGTAAATATTCTTCACTCAGACAAAATATTCCACAATAGGGGATTTTGACTCTATTGAGAATCTTGTAGTCACAAAAATTGAATAACAATATAGTTTATCACAGGATTAGCAAAGCTACTGGGACAGTTCAGATTCACTGAGAAATCATCTCAATAACCTTATAAGTAGACAGGCAATGAAGTGAATAAGGTACCAAGGGAGGGCACAAAATCCCTGTCTTCATATTCATTATCAACAGTAAAAGAAATTCTTTCAAAAGATATTCATATGTATGGTTGCTACATTTCAGGAGGAGACATCACTAGCATCTCCAGGGATCACTCACACCTTTTGTGAATTCTAAGTGAACAGAAGATCCTCGCTGACAAGGTGGCTATGTACAGTTCAGAGTGACTAATCACTCCCAAAGGAGGCTGGTGATCAAGAGAGGCTACCTCCAGTCCACACTTGTGTCTCACTTGTGATGATAGGAACAGACACTGAGAAAGAAGGTTGTCCATCTTTCTCCTCAAAGTGTGCAGTCAAGGGGACTGAAACCTAATGTAAATTGTAGTCTACTCCTTCCTGGATACATAGGGGGTTGTCAGCAAAACTTGGTCAGCAAACGTACTTGAAAATATATAGTCAACTGCACCGTGTTTAAACAGGGTGCCTACTACTTGTCAGCAGAGTTGTGTCAGAGAAGGTGTCTGCACATATATTGTCCACAAAACTGTGGATAGTGCAGGTACTTGTTACTTGTCAACAGTGAAGTTTCAGAGAAGGTGTATGCACATATATTGTCAACAAAACTGTGGATAGAGCAGGTACTTGCTACTTGTCAACAGTGAAGCTTCAGAGAAGGTGTATGCACATAGACTGTCAACAAAACTGTGGATAGAGCAGGTACTTGTTATTTGTTAACAGTTAACAGGGTTGTGTCACAGAAGGTGTCAACAGCACTGAAGATACAGAAAGTACTTGTTTATTGTCAACACAGTTCTGTTGGAGAAGGTGTCTGCATATATACAGTCAACAGAATGGTGGATAGAGGGGTTCCTGAGTTGTCAGAGAACGTATCTGCATGAGGAAAGAGCCTTCCTGCTTCTTGTCAACCAAAGACAGAGTGTAACATGTGGCACACTGTCCAAGGTCAACTACACTGTTTGGGATTACCTGCTACACTGGATAGTGAACAACTTTAGTCTGTTGCTGTCAACCTTGTCAGCAACAACTCTCTGTGTGAGGTACAACCAACACGTACTGTGTCAGAGAAGTGTTACATGGTATCATAGTCCACAAAACAGGTACTCAACAAGACTGTGTCAGAGAAGAATCACATGGTATAATAGTCTTATACTCAACAAGACTGTGTCAGAGAAGAATGACATGGTATAATAGTCTTACACTCAATAAGTACTGTGTCAGAGAAGAATGACATGGTATAATGGTCTTATACTCAACAAGACTGTGTCAGAGTAGAATCACAAGGTATAATAGTCTGGTACTCAATGACTGTTCTTAAAGAGTTACAGTTTCTACTGGAAGCCCAGAAGGTTAGTCATATGCTATAGGGACAAGTAGTATTGTAGACACTAGCAACTGGCTCAGATCAAGGTGCACAGGTACCTGACACATGTTGTATCCACAGCCCACGTTCCTGGTGCGGGAGGAGGGGTCTGCCATACGGTGTGCAGGCAACAATAGTGTTGTCAGAAGTGTACAGATTATTTGGTGTCTGAGGTGTACAGCTGATATTGATTGAAGATATGCAAAGCAGATGTAAAAGCATAAAAATCTATAGGTGAAACTAGTGCGACATGTGTACAGATTGTGGGACACCAGAAGCTGACAGCTTGTGTTTGTTTCAAGTGTCTGGAATTTTGAATACAATAACAGTGGAATACATCAACAGAAACTGGTGACAATCTAAGTCATGTCATAGATTATAAGCACTGACATTAAAACTACTACAGCTATCAAAGGAGTGAAGGTTTGTGTCAGAGTTTTGAAGCTACTATTTACATCAGATGATTGAACCTGCTCTTTGTGTCTGAGGATTAAAGCTTCTATTTGTTTCAGGAAATTGAAGCCTGCTGTTGGAGCAAATACTGCTATTTGAGTCAGGAGGTTGAAATTAAGATGGTATCAGTGAATTAACACTATGATTTCTGATTTATTTGTGTAAGAAGATCAATAGCATTATGAGTTCCAGGAAATTCAAGCTACTGTCTGAAACAGAGAACTCATGCTCGTATTTTCATAGGAGCATTTGAAGCTACTGATTGTAGCAAAGGATTAAAACTACTATTTGTGTTGATTGATAAAAACCACTATTTGTTTCAGAGGAGGGTAGCCACTACTTGTTTCAGGAGGTTGAATCTACTGTCTCAGGAGATCTAAGTTGCAGCTTGTGTCTTTGGAGGTACCTGTGATTAGTGTCCAATATTGTGGAAGTGACATCTCATTTCCTCACTACTGGAACCACAACAGTCCAACAACATAGTGCTCATCTTAAGAAGCAGAAATATTAAAGCATCTGATGCTACACAAAAGAAAAAAGTCTACATTGTTTCAATGTAATCAACAGCTGAATGACCCACACAGTGCATTGCCTTAAACACACTCTGTATCAGCTCACAATGATGGAGTTCACAGTGTTAATCAGCAACCAGTTAATGTAAATCTACTTGTGGTGTTTAATCTATCAACACACTGGAATAAACACAAGGCACTTTCCATATGGATTAATTCAGGATCACAGATGTGAAACAGCTAAGTGTAGTGATTGTATATCTGTAGAAGGAAAGTACAATGGCCACAACACACCAGCGACCAAACATTACAACTGGATGTAAAACCCAATGCTGGTCCTCAAGAAGAGGAGTTCAGTAATTGTGACCACTCTGGAATATCTCAATGCCATCCCGTTGACAGTTCAGCCAGGCTGGAATATTGCTTACGTGTGACACATGTTGAGTAAAATTAAACTCACTCACTCATGTCAACAGTCCTTCAAGGAGGAACACCAGGAGTACACATAACTAAGTCATATTCAAGGTCAAGGTCATCCAGTGTCTGTCCTACCATTCTGACTCCTGCACGCTTAATCACTACACAATGATTTTCGTAACGCATAAACAGCTCACCAAGTGTAATTCATGACAACACAAAGCATAACATACTATGCTAACATTAAAAGGAATACTGAAGCAGATAACATTATCAAATGTCTGACAGGATATCATTATTCAAAAAATACATATTTATGAGTAAACTTTTAAACAAGACACTTTTTTTAGATATTCAGTTTCCATGTTTTTTTTAACTTGAAAGCTTTTTACACAATTTACATTTTGATTAAACAGGCCTGTCATTTAGGTTTGATTAGAGAAAGAGGTTAGTTTTTCCATCTGTTTCAAACTGTGTGTTAAACGGACAACTCTATCACCTCCCACAGGACATATGACAGATCACAAAGCGTATGTCAGTATCTTAAACTTCAGCCTTACTTAAAGAACAAGTCATCAGATTGATAACCTCAAATGAAGTTAAGAGGCTAAGGCGGCATCACCACAAAGAAACAGGCCACGAGACAGAATCTTGACAAACTGCAGTTGCACTGCAAACCTACAACATTCCTTGGGGACCAGAAAAACACAGTCGTATCTCTACTTTCTGATATTATTTTGAAAAATTGTGGATTTGTGGTGAAAAATATGGAGAGTCAAGAGTGAAAAATTGTTGTCAGTAATTTTCAGGAGAATTACAAATTACAATTATTGCAAAATTGTGCAACTTGTCATCAAACAGGATTAGGTCAGTGATAAAACGCCTTTCAAACCATGTGACCAATCTGCAAGTGTCACACATTTTGTATATGCATTACAGCCATTTTGTCACTTTGCACTTAGTTCTGATGAAGTGTTTTGTCACAGTGCTGGAATAGTGATCCGTCTTTTCTCAACAGAGGAAGGGGCTCCATTTAACTTGTGCCTGCCAGTAGCAGCATGTAAGTGAACTGTGAAAGGGAGATTGAGACATTGGAATCTTCTGTCCACAGCTTAGATTTCGTCTATGTCTAGCACAGTCTAGTAGCTGTGTAGAGGAACTGCCAAAGAAGCACCATTAAGACAAATCAATGAGAAATCCTTCTGGATCATGCCTACTGTGACCACCACTGTAGGGTGGACAGGAGAGTAAGCACTGAAAAAATAATAACATAACAAATGTCGTGGGTCCAACACAGTAAAGCACATTGCAATCAGCACCTACATTCCATCTGATTACAATAAAGCCAAGGGCAGGTATCAGCGCTTGAAACATGAACTTTAAGTGTCAGATTTACATAGAAAGTATCATGATGATTCTATTGAGTATTGAGAAAATCAATGGCGGATCCCACAAGGTGCAGCTCAGCACACCCCAGAATGAGACGTTCCTCGTCTATTTCAATCCACCAGTGATCAATAATCTGAAAGTGAATTCACGACAGAGCGTCTATTTCAACTGTTCGCTGCTTGAGCCTGGCTCTGGTAGTCAGGAAAATAGCACATCTTATGTATTTGTGATAATATCAGACAATGACAACATAGCCCGGCCAGTGGTGGACAGTCTATATGACAAGTCAGTGGATATGGAGCAGGAGGAGAGATATGCTGTCATGTCTGTGGAAGCTGACCGAGAACACAACTTCACCATTGAGGCTATGCACGTTGGGCGTGTGACGATGTCTGTCGCAATGCTCAACACATATCACACAAGCATGGATGTACCCGAGGCCCACTACGTCCAGGCCATCAGTGTCTCTGTGAAAAAAGAACAACGTCTTGCCGACATTGTGTTTAATAGTTCGGCTGCTGCGGTGGCCATCCTTATAAGTTTTGGGATTGGCTGTGTGACTGATACGGAGAGCTTGAAGAGACAGTTGAAATACCCCGTGTCCCTCGTCATTGGGTTTTGTTGCCAGTTCATCCTGATGCCAGTTGTAAGTATTACCTGAGTTTCATCAGCATCTGTCTGTACAGGTACTCAATATAGATATTCATACATCTTGTCTCCACCAACCATCTACTCATAAATTATGTAAGACTTGAAACCATGATGAAAATTATCAAATATTGCTGCAAAATGTATAATAATCATTAATTCCCATGTCTTTGGAACTTCTTATTTTCAACAATGAATTCTCAGGTAAACTTCATTGGTATTTATTTCAAATTTGGGAAAAATATAGAAAAGTTGAAAACATGAAAATTTCAAGTTTCAGAGTTTCAATTTCCTTGCTATCATACTTGAGAAATGGAGATGCATGTTAAGTTTCGTACTTTCATAAAGATGCAAACTTGCCAACAACCTGCTAAAACCACCTGCTAGATAGCAAAACCATTAATAATAATACCGCTCAGCTATTTGCATATCTTTACCACGATACTCATCAAGTGATGCATGTTATACAGTATCTTCATCCACTTGTAGGGTCCATGCCTGTTTTGTCACAAGCCCTGCCTGTGTATAAAGATACAAAGTACACACAAGCTACAGCCTCTGTATAACAATAATCAATTCACAGAACATCAATACACATTTCTATTCTATCTAACCCATGTTAATTGTCAACTGCTTTTCCCCCCTACCTCTCATACAATACCTTTTGAAATAACTGATAATTCAAGTAAATGTTTCAACATCCTGGCAAGGATTGCTTGACAAATGTGAAAACAACCTGCTTGCAGCATTGTCATGTAATGTAGAGATGGATTCTGGAAGCGTACACATGGATGTGTCATGTCAATAAGATTCCATCCTTCGTTATGTACACTGACCAAAACGTCTGAACAAAAGCTGCCCCTTTACCCTTCATTGATACAACCAGCTTGTGCTTCAACCCAACACCAGTCATTAGACTAAACATAATGCCTAAATCATATAATAACACAACCCTGGAATTAGTAATTCATGGTGCCTCATAAAAGTGTTGGTTTGGGATATTCTGCAATATCTTCACCAGGAATATTTACGGTACATACACATGCCTTCAGGTAGACACCATATTAACATGAATAACGCCATAGATAATCAGGCCTTGTATTGATGTGGACTTGGACTGATGCTGATGTAGCCACCAATCATTGCCTCCAGCTTTCTTAACGCGTTGTCCGATAACATAACAGTCCCTTGCAACAAATGCCAGTCAGCTGGATAAGAATTACTGTCTTACGATAAACAGAAAGAAACAGTCGTGTAATGGGCATACACGGGTACCCCCTACCATGCTGTTGCTTGAGTATTGAAAAAAAAAAGTGCAAATGAAAAAAACTCACTTGTATCAAGCCCATATGGATGCAATGTGTAAAGCCCATTTCTGATGTCCCCTTCCGTGATATTGATGGAAAATTGCTAAAAATATCATAAAACTCAACTCAGTAACTTGTATCGGCCCACATCAGACACATGCAACAATGAAATTTACAGCATCAGGCCATGAATCGAGGAACCCTAAACCACCCATTTCATGACTATGGTTCCTTTGACTTAATTCTTATACTAAATTCTCTGCATGCTTTGAATCATGTCATTGTCAACTCATCATGAGACGATATGTATTGAATTTGGTGTAAATCAGCTCTGTTGAAACACATGTTTAATAGCTGAATGCATTTTAACTTCTTGGAGAGGCATTTTATAAGTTAGAGAGTCAGATAAGGATAAACTTTATGTCTGAACAGCTACTTTATTCTGTGGATGCACATTTCGATATAGATAATTGTATCGTTGTCACGTAATATGTGACCATTGTCTGATGTCATATATCTGCTTGACAACAATACAGAAATCTGTTTTGAAACATCACATTACCTGAATAAGGAAGTTGTTCATCCACAAATTTTGTCCTTATCAGCTGAATGCAGATTTTGGGCAGATAAAACAAGTCCTTACTAAACACTATGATTAACTTGCCACAAAAGAAATGTTACTTTGAACAATATTTCCAAGATTATGTAAAACCAGCTGACAGTCTCCTGATCATTATCAGTGGAGTTTCTTTGTCTTCACGTGAAATTATCAGATTGATTTGCCTCGCAATGTCCAGTCACAGTGGCAGTTCCTTAAATAGTATTTCCAATTATAACCAGATTAATCAAGCACTGACATGTTGTGGTCAATACCACCACTGAGAAGGTGTCTGTCGCATGACGTCAGTGAAGTGGAGATTGTGTGTCTAAAATGGTTGACATTCAATCCAGATGGCAACTCACAAAGTATTTCAAGATCCATTAACTGTTGTGTTACAGCATCTGATGCTAAGGAGACTAGAAAGGGCATTATACACCCAAAATGGAGGAATTCTGCCAAAATATGGACCTCCAATATTTATCATAGATCACTGAAAGAAACTTCATATCCAAACTTCAGTATGAAAGTGATCCCTTAAAAATTGTTGCCTTTCCACTTGATGAAATCATTTCTGAACTTTCATCAGATACGAACTGAAATAGTTTGAATGAGTACTTGACGTATGTTTCAAATTGTTTTCCCATGCATTGGTAAAATGGATGCTCAACACGATGTAAATTTTGCTCTTCTGCAACTGTTTCAGTGTTGTATTAGCTGAAAGGGGAATGGCTGCCATTGAACTGTTATTAGGGCTGGGACAGGTTCAAATTTGTTACCTAAATACCCCACCCCTATTACAATATCCTACCCAGATGCCCATAATGTTTATCCCTAACATCAAAATGGCAAGAAATGACAATATATTCCTCAGCTCAGAGGCTAAAATTTTCAGTTTTTCAAAATCTTAATCATGTATTATAATATTATATAAAAAAGTAGCTGTAAATTACGCCTAGATCTTCAACTACAATACTACCTTTTAATCACGAAAGAATATGAACACATTACACTGTTTAGTCTATCAATTGACCAGTGAAGGTCCTGGGTTAGAATAGGCCTTCAGCAACCCATGCTTGCCATAAAAGGCGACTATGCTTGTCGCAAGAAGAGACTAACATCCTAAGTATCTGACATCCTATGATATGATTGAAATACTCCAAGGGAGTTAATCTTACTTCATCAATGAATGCGGTACTAAGAAGCTTCAGTGATTTGTCAGAACATCACATCAAGGGAGACCAGCGATACACATTGTCACACAATGTACCCACATGAAGAATCAAACCTAAACCTTCTTCTATCTCATAAGCTAACACTTTACCAACTCAGCCAACCCTAGAAATTTCTCAACACATACCTAAACAAGGGCAGCTAGTTCAATAGTCACTCCAGTCATGTCAGGTAGTAGCCAATCAATATCTGCTGAGAGGAAAACATCATTTCATAACTGCCAAGAGTGGATTTTCCTGCAGGATAAGTCCTCAACATCTGTTTTAATACAAGCATCAATAAAGTCGTACTGAGTGTATAGTGTTTGAGAGTGTGACACTAACTAAATACAACACTCCAGACAAATACAGCGTGAATTATTAACAGAAGAATGTGATGGTGCTGTTTGTTCATGGTATACAAGGCATGTGACCATGGTGAACGTAAATGTCATCAAGTGTTATAATCAAACAGATACCATCAGACTATCAGAGAACCTTTAACCATGGGCGTCTGTAAGAATTATGGATCTTTATCACCTATAAGTGAAATCCACTGGTTTAGATGTTTGGGTGCAATCAAATTTGTAACATTTAGCAATACTGAAACAATTAGGTCAGTGTGTGAGTTGGGTTTTAGCAACTTTGGTCACTTTTAGCAATATTCCAGCAAATATCATGACTGGGGACACCAGAAATGAGTTATTGAAGCAATGGAGTGAGTGAGTGAGTGAGTGAGTGAGTGAGTGAGTGAGTGAGTGAGTGAGTGGGTGGGTGGGTGAGTGAGTGGGTGGGTGAGTGAGTGGGTGGGTGAGTGAGGGAGTGAGTTTGTCTCCCAACTGGCCACAGGATTCTCAACTATTTGCACCACAATCAAAACCAGTCAAAAATACACTACAGAAAAATGTCAAGCCAAATTTCTAAATAATGGTCCATACCCCTTGATTGTAGTCATTTATCTCACCCCTTGAATAATCAATAAAAGTTGTGGCCTCTACCAATCAAAATTATGTAAAACGCAACATACAGGTGGAATAATAGAGTGCAACTGCACTTTTAACGTTTCTTTCTTTCAGAGATCAGTGATGTGGTGATGTGGTGTGTGGTGATGTGGTGTGTGGTGAGGCATTGTGAGTGATTGGTGAGTGAGTGAATCAGAGAGTGAGTATGATTTAAACAATGTAAATATTATTTCTGTGTAGATGAACGTGATATGACTGCAAAAAATAACCAATAAGCAGGTGCATGTTCCCAACAGATGCGATACAAATACAAGAAGATCCTGAAATAGATAAGGGATGCAACTGTGCACCGCAAATTGGCAGCACACCGACTTCCATCTGCCATGGTAGTCTAAACTGAGTAACCAAAACACTTCACATACTTACAGATAGGATATAACAAAATAAACACAGTGGTATCTTTTAGACAACCAACATAAGTGAAAGAGCAATTGCAATGAAATTGAATTACTTTTAACTGTCCAATTCCAACTGTCAGCAGTTTGATTACAACAGCGGAGTGTCTGATCCGTGTCATGAGCTGTCTACAGCGAAGACTGACACATATACAACAGCAAAACACTGGTGCTTATAGTCAGCTTCCTTAGATATATCACAGAATAATATTATGTTACTCGTACCCACAAAACTGAACACCTACAAAGTTGTGTTATTCTAAAATACAATATTGAGGACGACTACCTTTACCCGAAATGAGCAAATTTACAGAAGATTCCATATTTCTGCTAAAATGTTATGTAAGCCTGTAAATACTGTCTCCATGGTAGATAAACTGAAGATGTGAATTGAATCAGTGAAGAAATAACCCCAAACTGAAAATAGAATGGTTGCATTATCTGTAAACCCATCATGTATAGAAATATCAGTTGGAACTTGGGATTGGAATCCCATTATGTTCCATGGCCATAACGCTGCATGATCCACATAGGGCATCGCATGAATTCCAGTCTTTGAACTATCTACCAGTTTGAATGATTTATGATAAAAGTTTATGTCTGAAAACACCAGAGTATTTTTTGTCTCATACCAGTGATTCAAAATAGGAAAACTTTACTGATTTATTGATCTACCAAACAGATGAACTTGGCAAAGAGTTTTTCAGTTGAACTGGAACTGAACACTTATGAAACCTACTGAATCTCTTCCTTGTTTATCATTTAAAGTGGCAATTTATGCATTTGAGGTAAACCAATCCAGTGATTGATATTATGAGCAGCATTGGTCACTAAATGTATAGAGATGCTGAATCAACACAGTCACCAAGCCTGATACTTGGCCTTGTGACAATAATGATGACCGAACCTTATACTCATTCACTCATCCAAGAAAAAACACAACCATTCACAACTGTCGACACACAAGAACCCTTAAGGCTTCAATTCTTTCAATACCACAAAAGATATATTTCCATTCTTATATTGTTAATAGCTAATCACCAATGATGCACTAAGAGCTAAACCTACAGCCGCCCTCACCAGATGGAGCCTGTTGAGATTTCCCCCTTCCCTCAGTGTCTGTTATTCATTATTCATTATGAACCATCCGTCTTTAGACTGATAAACTTTTTTTAATCCACCTACTGTGATGACAACCACTCATGGCTGGTCCTCTATGTTTTCCTTCAGGACATGTTTGGCCTTGTTGGACAGATCAACAGAAAAAAAACCACTAAGCAAAGAGACTTGGCGTGAGTTGATGAGACCTGTAATGGTAGTCAATCAGGGCTCTGCACGCAGAACATACAGATCTGATGATTGCAATGTGAATATTGGATGAACTTTTCACACTGTAAACACGTCAGAACCAGGAGTCTGTAGACCTGCTACAATCCAGATAACATAACTGCCATCTTAGTCACCTTTCACTAACCAACGTCTTAAATTAGTTAGTGATTTAATGTGTGCTTTCAGGACACAGCAGCACCTGGTAATGTTGAACTTGTGAGGTTGTTTTCAACAGCTCTTTAACACTATGTATCGTTAGTTGCTTACAGCATCAAAATTCAAACAATAACATGACAGCTTGTTAATATATTTCACCTGATAATATAGTGATTGACACGGTGACCACCAATCTACTCCACTGGGGTACAATGATACACAATCAAAAATGCCTTCAAGTTTGAACAGCCAATCCATTCAGTGACTTCCTCTGACATGCATAGTTTGGTGGAGACCTAACCTAACCAGTTGTTGGATAAAGATCTGTGTTACCCTATCAGCTGTATGTGTATGATGACCAAAGGCTTGGTTAACAATGCAACCCTTCAGTAGGTAGGACACTGCGATTTGCCCAGTACATGTTGCTGGGGACACTACAACTAGCACATGTTTGGTACACTATACACCTGGACATGATAAAACACACATGAACATGGTACATCAGACCTGGAAATGATACTTTACTCCTCGAAATGATACACTTGGAAATGATACTGTATACCTGGAATTAATACTGTACACCTGGACATGATAGTAGATACACTTGGAAATGATACTGTATACCTGGAATTAATACTATACACCTGGACATGATACACTTGGAAATGATACTGTATACCTGGAATTAATACTATACACCTGGACATGATACACTTGGAAATGATACTGTATACCTGGAATTAATACTATACACCTGGACATGATACACTTGGAAATGATACTGTATACCTGAAATTAATACTATACACCTGGACATGATACACTTGGAAATGATACTGTATACCTGGAATTAATACTATACACCTGGACATGATACACTTGGAAATGATACTGTATACCTGGAATTAATACTATACACCTGGACATGATACACTTGGAAATGATACTGTATACCTGGAATTAATACTATACACCTGGACATGATACACTTGGAAATGATACTATATACCTGGAATTAATACTATACACCTGGACATGATACACTTGGAAATGATACTGTATACCTGGAATTAATACTATACACCTGGACATGATACACTTGGAAATGATACTGTATACCTGGAAATAATACTATACACCTGGACATGATACACTTGGAAATGATACTGTATACCTGGAATTAATACTATACACCTGGACATGATACACTTGGAAATGATACTGTATACCTGGAATTAATACTATACACCTGGACATAATAGTAGATACACTTGGAAATGATACAATATACCTGGAAATAATACTGTACACCTGGACATGATACACTTGGAAATGATACTGTATACCTGGAATTAATACTATACACCTGGACATGATACACTTGGAAATGATACTGTATACCTGAAATTAATACTATACACCTGGACATAATAGTAGATACACTTGGAAATGATACAATATACCTGGAAATAATACTGTACACCTGGACATGATACACTTGGAAATGATACAATATACCTGGAATTAATACTATACACCTGGACATGATAGTAGATACACTTGGAAATTACACTGTATACCTGAAATTAATACTATACACCTGGACATGATACACTTGGAAATGATACAATATACCTGGAAATAATACTGTACACCTGGACATGATACACTTGGAAATGATACAATATACCTGGAATTAATACTATACACCTGGACATGATAGTAGATACACTTGGAAATTACACTGTATACCTGAAATTAATACTATACACCTGGACATGATACACTTGGAAATGATACTATATACCTGGAAATAATACTGTACACCTGGACATGATACACTTGGAAATGATACAATATACCTGGAATTAATACTATACACCTGGACATGATACACTTGGAAATGATACTGTATACCTGAAATTAATACTATACACCTGGACATGATACACTTGGAAATGATACTGTATACCTGGAATTAATACTATACACCTGGACATGATACACTTGGAAATGATACTATATACCTGAAATTAATACTGTACACCTGGACATGATACACTTGGAAATGATACTATATACCTGAAATTAATACTGTACACCTGGACATGATACACTTGGAAATGATACTATATACCTAAAATTAATACTGTACACCTGGACATGATACACTTGGAAATGATACTATATACCTGGAATTAATACTATACACCTGGACATGATACACTTGGAAATGATACTATATACCTGAAATTAATACTATACACCTGGACATGATACACTTGGAAATGATACTACACCCCTGGAAATAATACTATACACCTGGACATGCTACTAAACACCTGAACATCAGATACTCTACCCTTGGACATGATAATACACACCTGGAAATTATATCATACACGTGGACATGCTACTACAGTCCCAACATGATACGTCACACCTGAATACACCTTTATCATGCCATCCAAAGGGAGATACTGAAGTTCAACATTGATGACTTTAAAAAGGAGATTAGAGATTACTTTCTTTTCCATGTATCACTACATTAATCCTTTTGACCACAGCAAATTCATTGGCAAGTGTGAAATTTCGTGTAAAACTACCTGCACATTAACATTGCAATATCGATTCAATTTCAGTTTGTCTCCTTTTGATTGAATGCAAAAAAAACGAAAACAAGTCCATTACTTTGTATAACTGCATAACAGAAAATCAGAATCCTGTATTAAGTGATTGCATTTTGAATGACTTTAATTAACCAATAACAATCAAAAGTTTACTCATTTCATGGTAGAACTGTTGCAAGCTGAGGTTTATAGCTATCGTTTACGTATTGTATAGTATCATGTAATGCAAAACAGGAAATAGTTGAATTATTATTTCACCCAATAAAACACAATGGAGCTTGAAAACCTCTACCATCGATGAGGGTTAAGGTTGATAAGTTTCTGTACACATTTGACAAATATATATCATGACTGCCAAATTATTCCTAAAAGAATGCATGAAAACCCAACAAAGGACATATCCTTTTCAATTACAACCCTAACCACAAGGGCATTTATGAACAAACACATTCCTGATCACATACTGTTGTAAAATTCAATTTGGCACACAGATACAGAGAAAATCTCTTGCTCTATATTATGGAGCATCTGAGGCTGTATAATGGATGACTCTTGGAGACCAATCATTTGTAATTATGACGAACACTGCTTCAAGTGAATAGATTCAGTACTATCCACAAACTGAGGCGGTAACAAAGAATCATGTGATTTATGAACAATATTGTTTTTTATTATCCCTTATTGATCACAGAAGCTTTATCTAGGTGGACTTTAATAAATAATCGAAAGGCAAATATAGTCACTGCTTCCATAGCACTAACAATATGATGTTAATAAATGGAATAATTTTATCACATATACATACATGAAGTAAAATAAACCTGACAATATCTATGTAAAATTATTCCATTTGTTAATACTATATTGTTGTAGGAATGGATATATACATATTATAGTTTGTGAAATTATTCTGTGTCCCTACTGAATTGAATTTGCACTCACAAAGGCTTGAACATTTGATTTAGAAAACATTCATAACGTGTCGACTGTCAAGCAGCTGGGTAACAACTGCATGATCAAACCATTAATCAGTAGAGGCGGAATATCTGAACTCTGAGTTAAGTCCTCAATCCTGAAGGTGTAGTATATGTGAGAACAGGATTGACTTAAGTCTTTTTGTTCACTGCAATGTTTCAATATGGATGGTACTAACATCACCACTTTCTCAAGAAATGTATTGGCACTGGGGCTGGTTATCAATGTAGTTCAAAGAAATTGATAATCATGAACAAAATATCAGTTAATTACTGACAAATGTTGGAGAAGTAAGTTTGAGCAAAAATCTCCTCTCAAAACTTGAAAGAAATCAACATATTTCACATCACAGAGATCTGAACATAATTTTGAAGCAAGGTGTCCATTTGAAATACCCATGGTGCTACACTGATAGCAATAACCTAGTCAATGGACCAGAGCACACTTCCTTCACAACTGCCTGGGAAGTATCCATGCCATGTCAGTAGCAAGACACACTATGAAGAAAGTCATCACCAGTTCTATCAAGTCATCAATAATGATCAACATCTGTTCCATGAAACCATCACAGCATTAAGGTGATCAAAACTCATGTCGTGGAACACTTCGATTATCAACCCACTCCTGGGGTTCAACTCAGTGGTCCAACCCAATGGTCAAATAGTTTGTGTAATCGAAGCATTGTGTCATGATGAGTAGGTTAAAACCAAAACAGAGTAATGGTTTATTAACAGCTATTCTGAAATGAGCTGCAGACATGATGGATTAATCTCACTGTGTTTTGACAATCAGAAAATTTAAACACAGCTGTGACCCAATTAGGCAGCAGATGCTGTGGTTATTTTCAGGGCTGTATCATATTTGTCAGATAAATCTACATCTCTGATGTCATCTACACACTGTATATTCAGCATTAGATTTTGAGAGTTAAATCTGTCCGTATGTTTGAGTGAGTTTTGTTTCATGCTGCTTTTAGCAATATTCCAGGAACATCACAGTGGAACACACTAGAAATGGGCTTCACATATTGTACCCATATCAAACCTGGGTCTTCAGTGTGACAAGCCGATGTCTTAACCATTGCTGTGATATTGCTGGAATACTGCTAAATGTGGCATGAAGCTCACTCACTTCAAATACCACACATCTTCTTTAGTTGTCAGTGTTTTAAATGGTATTTCAATGTTGTCATTTAGATGAATGACAATTTAGTGTCTTGATAACTCATCTGTCTCACATTAAATAATCCAAAATCTTTGACATCACAAAACTGGTTTTGTCACATCTCCTGTTATACTCCTCTCCCTTGCTCATTAACTTGATTTATTTGGCATCCCCAAGGTGAAATGCAAATAATGGTATATTCTTTTTATGATAACTCACATTAAACGAATGCAATATGCATGAAGCCAGATTCAGCGGATAACAGTGGATATTGCAATGTTTACCAGAATCTGTCTCTCTGTGCCCACTCAGTGGGTCAATATGGCCGTTTGGGAAGAAGCAGTGGTATCCAGTACGTATTCAAAATATTTATGAATACCACTTTGGGGTTCAAATTATGTACCATTCAAAAATATTTGTGAGAACTTTTGGAGTTACTAATATCAGTTTGTGGTTTATCTTCACATATCATTGGTATTTTTAAGATGTTGGCCCACAACACCGAGAGTTGTAGGGAGTGAGTTTGGTCTTAAGCCACTCTTAAATGCAATATTCCAATAATATCACCACAGTGGAGCCCACCACAAATGGGCTTTACACATTGTACTCATGTGGGGAATGGAACCTATGTCTTCAGCATGACAAGTAAACACCTTAACCACTAGCCTACCCCACAGCCCACACAATATTCCATAAGAATACACCAAGAAAAGCCTTGTTTGAGCCTCATACATTGAATGTGAAAAATAGAACCTGGGCTTTCCACTTGATGGAAGCAAATGCTTTAACCATTTGGCTAACCTGCTACCATAAAAAGTAATATATGTATTCATGATGTATCAATTTTGCCAATTGTACTATGGACACTATAATATATTTGATATATAACAAAGAACAAAGTTACAGGCATGTCATATTGCAAAAGCCAATTTTCCACAGACACAGTATGTTGGGTCGATTAAATATTGATGATAATCTAGACAATAACTAATTGCACATCATTTATTTGGCACCGATGTGTAGCTGCTTGTGCTATGTGACAGTGAGGAAGGTGGTTTTTTTTGTTTTGTTATTTTCGTTTTTTTTTTAACACTTTATTTCTTTTTGATTGAGGAAGGTGTTGGCAGTGCGTGGTTCTTACCTCCCAACCTGGCTCTTTGCCTCCCTCAACCAAGTCCAGACCTTGTTGGTCTGAGGAACCTATGCTAACTGTCACAGGAAACTGTACCAATCAGTCCCTGGAACCTAAACCAACTGATCTTTGGAACCAATACTGTTTCAAGAAACTATCAATACCAACTGGTCCCAGGATCCAATAGCAATTGGTCCAAGGAACCCATATTACCTATACTAGTGGATCCCATGGACCAATGCCAACAGATCCCAGAAACCTAGATTACCTATGTAACCATGCCACTTCACATACCTTTTCAGTGGTGCTAATCAGTTCATGAAAGTAATGTGAAATTGGTGCTATCTCAGTATAATTTTGAATGAAATCAATACAGTTAAATCACAAACATCAGTCCAGATGCACATGTAGGCTTTGCGATTAATAGATTATACTAGTTGATACACCCAGTTAGCAATTAGAGATTATTTAGATTGAATGCCATGTATTTATGATCAGACAGACAAGCTGACCCAGATGCAATGTTCTTTCCTAGCTTGCAGTCTGCTCAAATGGACCTCAGGCTAGATAATCGGCTTCTGTTATTCTGAAACTTTATTTGCAGAGGATAAGACCTTTTCATTCCCATTGTCACAATTCATATGGCAAATCAAAATACTGGTTAAAATTTAACCTTGCTATCAGTCCTAAAATAGGACAAATGTATGTCACAATATTGACTTTGATGAAAAACAACAAATGCAATTCTGATTTATTGCAATTATTTTAATATTGACTTCTTTCTGCATGATGCTTTTTGAGCTAAAGCTGTAGGTTTATTTCATACCTTAGTTTGAAAGGAAAATATTCTTGTTACTGCCTATCTTCTGTTATTCCGTAAGCTGATGTTGTAAAATACTAAGAAAGGGCAAGAGCTCCTCGACATAAGTTCTTATCTTATAAGTTTGGGTAAGGGTGTAAATATGAAGTTGAACAATATTCATTGACCACTTAAAGTGTAGTAGTCATACGCGGATGATAGTGTATACATTAACCTTTACCTTATCAAGGACTATGACAAGCCACTCCAGGCAAGACGAGACATATAACACAATATAAACGCTAGTTTTCTCGACAAAGCTGAAATACCATTACACATCTAAACTAGCTTTCACAATTCCATGTGGGATTAACTCTTGGAACCCTGAATAAGTTCCATCAACAAAACTGATATAAATCAAGGCACTTGAGAGACAGATAATTGCTAAACACCCTCTGGGTATGCGGTACAAATTAGAGATGTAATTGTCAGGCAATTTGTCAGTACACAGTTCTCTCCCTTGACACCTTTGCCTCAAGGTGGCAGCCATGTCTACAGGCACATATCCCTGACAACTAATCCAAGGAGGCCAATTTCCACATTACCTCAATAACTAGCTTGTCTTTGACCCAATATTCGCCCACACATCATTGTTGAATTACGGAATTGCAGGACCGGATGATATTGATCTGTAGAATGATGAATGTTTGTTAGGTGGAAATCTAAACCCGTATAATCTCTTTATGGGGAGAATATGCTATGTTTGCCTTTGATTTCATGTAATTTGAGTTTATGCTTATGAAACAAGCCAACCAAGGGATACACAGGTAAAGAAAGACAGACCATGGTCAATAACAAAATGGCTGAAACATGACTGGAACGTCCAACAGGTTGTGGTGAGGCAGACAAACTGAGATGTAATTATACCAGCAATCTATCCACTTATCAGTAAGTGAATGGATGTCAATACATTACAGGAATCAAACTGACTTGAAAACCGATTATTTTTTTTGACAGATAAAACAGTCTGAGACAGTCATGCCATTACTAATATTATGTACATGCCATTTGCAAAATAAGAGTAATCTCTTCTGCGGGATTGCAGCAAACTATGTGATAGATGCCTGTTTTATAGGCATTGATGTAATTCTGGTGATTATTGACTCAGCCACTTATAAGGCTGAGGGTTCTGATAAACTAGCAACATCCATATACTTGAAATGCTACATCGTTTCGTCTGGTGCAGTTTGAGAGTGGTCTGCTGGAACGTTTACCCACACTTTTCCTCTCAACTGTTTATGAGTAAACTGTGGCAGTTTAGATGAGAATTCACTGTGTGTGTATAGAGACTTTAAATGTAAGCAAACATTTTATTAAAAGCAGATGCCTATCTGGAAAATACCATTAGTACATGATTCAGATTTCTGTAAAAAATCTTTCTTCTTTATCCATTTCAAAATAACACTTCTAAAAGCCGGATGATTTGAAAATTAAATAAATATATTACTTATAAAAAAAAATAGTTTTTTTTGATAACCCAGACTTGTTTAATGAGTATTTGTACTCAATCACAAGAAGTCCAACCATATTACAAATGAGAATTCAAGAACATATACTGTAGAGATACAACAATGATACCAGATGTTTGCAAAATGAGTGAGGATTTGTTGAGTATGGTTTAGGTAACTCTCAGGAATATTGCAACTTTATGAAAGTGGCCAATAAATAATTAAGTCATCCAATTCTGGATGCCTGATACTTTTAGTTTCCACATCAGAAACAGGTTACGGTCATGTCCTCTTCAGGACTACATTTCCAATGGCATGCTAACAAGCACCTTACTGGTCACCCATTAAGAAAAAGATGCCTAGGTGAGGAGGACATAAGCTAGTGGACACCTTTGCTAGTCCCAAATCCACCATCTTCTTATATATATGATGGGTAGTGGGGTTGCCTAGAGGTTCAAGCATTCACTTGTTACAACAAAAAAACAAGTTGGATTCTCCTCATGGGTACAATGTTTGAATCCCATTTCTGGTGTACCCTGCTGTGATATTGCTGGAATATTGCTAAAAGCGGCATAGAGCCCAACTCACTCACTAATATATAAACAGGACCTATCATGGGTCAAGGTCACCTTGGCTTTTCGCAATAATACTTGACACAAAACATACAAAAAAATAACCTTCCCATGCATAGAAGGATATAGCCTAGCGGTTTAAGTGTTTGTTCATGAGACCATTCTCATTTACTCACTCACTCACTTAAAGAGTAGGCGTGCTTAAGGAAAATATGCATAACCAGTTTCCTCACCCCACTACCAACAGTAGACCATACATTCCTGAAGGACCAGGAAACAATTTCAAGCTAGTCCCTCAATATATATAACAAACAAACTATTAAAGTCACACATGATGTCTTGAACAAGTCGCACATCCATTATGTTGTTATCCAATCAGAACTAAATCCAATTGTGAACAGCAGAAAAATGCATTCTTGTTACCAATCCTGCCTGCCTGACCAGAAATCACAGCTGTCATGGAACTGATTGATCCCAAAATAGTAATCCTTTGATGAGGAAATGCTCTCCCCACATCTGATGGTAAATTATATTGAATTCCTATGATCAAACAGTCAGAGTTGAGATGAAGAAAACATTTTGACACCGGTCCCTGTCTATAACCTCATGGTCACAAATTGTATTGTTTACTGTAATTTAGAATCAAGATAGTCCAGAAGGTCAGGTTACCATATGTCTCACAAACTACTTTACTTCACACATTGTTTGGATTTCTGTGACAATCAACATTTTCCCATGAATATATCTATGATGTTTCATTGCTTCAGTGAATCATATCACAGATATACCATCATCTGTGTTTGAGTGAGTAAGTATAGTTTTACACCACTTTTAGCAATATTCCAGCAATATGACATCAGGGGACACCTGAAATAGACTTCACTCATTGTACCCATGTGGAGAATCAAGTCCAGGTCTTTGGTGCAACAAACAAATGCTTTAACCACTAGACTATCCTACCACCCACATCAAGTCACAAATCGCATGAAGAAATTATAGTCATAGAAAGAGATTCTATAATTCAGATTATTAATAAAAGCTAGAAATATTGCATAAACCTTGTTCAAAGTGTCCAAACACCTTGCCTTCACCTTCAACACCAGAGACACAAACAAATTATAAATATAAAGAGCCCATAAGGGCCCCAATCAACAAAGCATGTATGACATTTAACTGTATGACATTTAATTGCCAATGGTAAACTAGTTGGAGTTATGACAGGTCGTAGCATTATGTACCCTTTGTGGATCACAATCCTGAATTATAAGATTTGATACTTACTTTAATACAGGACCATTACAATTTTAGTCAAGAAATCAGAACAATGTATCTGTATGTCCACTGAGATGCAATAACAATGTTATTTCTGTGTCCATTTAATAACATCCTTCTATCTTTTAACATTACACATTAAAGTCACTCAGGGTCCTATATTTTTCTATAGCCAACAGCAACACGGTCGCCAGACTGTCCAGTACTGAATTCCCTCACATGACAAGCACTTCATCAAGACAACACTTAGCACTAATCTAGGCGGCAGGGGATTTCTACACAGACTCATTACAAGGTATTCAGGTGTTAGGTCGCACCCAGTTATTACCTGTGCAAATAAATGAAGTCACATTCAGCATATCACTCACGCAATAAAGTGTTCAGAAACAAGGAACAGTGCAGTGTGTCAGTGGAAGAATGCCATCACAGAGACTCATGGGAATCGCAGACATTGTGCTGAGTTTCCAGACTACATGACATATATTAAGACTCCAATATACATCATTTAATTTAAAGATGAATAGCTTAAATGACATTTTAATTTCATCTGGAATTGCTCTTGGTACTTGGTGTTCCTCTTGCTAAAAATTATCCTTCGTGTTTTGCCTACTGGGCTAGGACTCAAGTATTGTCTTTTTCTCATGAAATTCACTCAGTCTGTTCACATTTTAAATTACAAAATCTGCAAAAGGAATTTCCTTCTAAAATTTACATAGCCCTTTCCAAACAAAATAATAAATTCACAACAAACGAGATAATGTTTTTACCATTTTCTACCATTATCTGGCTTTCATTTGAAGCAAAAATAATTCAGTCTTCAAAGAAATTGATTTTGTCCCTTTACTGGCAAAGGAATTCTTACTAATTTAGAATATCACCTAAAATGAACTTTAAAAAGAATAATTTCCTAAAAACATCCTCATGAAAATATTCCACACTGAAGGCATTTGTCAAGGATATTCCGTGAGAAGTATTTCTTCCATATTTTCAGTAGTTTACTTTCTAACACTGGGTTCAATATCTGGTTCATCAAAGCAATCAAGAGGCCATTCTAAATGCAATGTTATTTCTTCTTTACGCCCTCCCTCCAAAGTTTAATGGTAAGTTGGCGCTAAGAATTGGACAGTCCTAGAACTGGAATACAGAAACATGACCTCAGCTTAATCCAAAACGTGACTCCATGTCCTTTCCACAACAACATTCCTACAATGTTCTCTTGAAATCGCACATCTTTGGTCAATAACTCATTTCTCACTTGACCAAAACAGATTTCATCTGGCCTCAAGTACCCAGCAATATAACAGCTGTGTTTTTTCATTGATCTAAAAATTATGCACATTTAACTTTTTATTGATATTAAGCGTTTTTTCAGGAAAAATTACAAATTTTCATCAGACATTTTATTGACTTTGATTTTCAACCCTAAAGAATCAATAATCTTCATATTTCAGGCAGAGTTTTCTACTTCTCAGATAAATGTAATATATTTCCGATGGTAGGGACATCTACTTCATCATATAGAACCCAAAATGCTCATAGTGTGGGGGGTCTGAGCTGCAATGATTCTTCAGAATGCGATGTTCATTGCACTATGGGGATGTTGGGTTAAAATGTATTTCTTCAGAATGGTGGCTATTCTCATCCCTCTGACCAGAGTCTCATCTGGGGTTGGATCCATAGAGTAAGAAGAAAGTTTTAAATTAACCTGGTTGTGTAAG
Source organism: Haliotis asinina (assembly GCF_037392515.1). NCBI lineage: Eukaryota > Metazoa > Mollusca > Gastropoda > Lepetellida > Haliotidae > Haliotis > Haliotis asinina. Next base: position 28,328,348 of record NC_090286.1, on the reverse strand, counting down.
TAAGGATAACAATGAGACTTGGCAGATAAATGTAGACCCAAGTCTCACCTCTCAACATAATCAACTCTATACAATTGTGACAAATCAAATTACTAAAATCTCCAACCATGTATATATTCATGAAGGAATTTGTTGTCGTTTCCAGAAATCCACATGTAAAGATTTTTTTCTTGGTCTGATCATCTGTCAACATTAAGCAATAATAAAAGATTCAAGTGCTTTACTAAAAACACTGACTTAAAGGTCAAAGCCGTATCACTTTGATTTCTCTTTACGAAAAACAAGATTACATGTATAGCTCATGACAACATTGATAAAATGTCTGCCATACACCCAAATAGATACGCTCCATCAGTCCAAATAAAGAACAATATCAAATTTGTTCAAATCAATGATGGTTGGAGCTGCTAAATTCATCATTTCAGTAAATATATATATACTACATCTAATAAGTAAAGATAAGACAGGGGTTAAAAAATTCCATCGCCTGATGCCCGGGACAGGTCAGTTTTCACTTTGGGCAATCAAACAATGGTATCTTATTTGTCCATGGACTACTAGATAATTTCCACTTATGGTTTCAAACTGCAAATAATATTGGATTTCATTTCATATCTGCTCATACTGAAGCTATTAAAGTTAGCACTAATAATAAAGTAGAGATAGTACAGAGTGAAATTATCACTCTTCGATAAATACTCGGGTAAACATTAACATCATGCATTGCGTCATAAAATCAGGGCAAGTGGAAAATGAGTTAGGACAAGATACTTTCTTGAAGTCACTTGCCCTATGGCAAGCGGCTTTTCAAAATATTTTTGAACCACTGTATGATGGAGGGATAAATGGGTTCTAATTGCCATTCAAAGAAGTTCTGTTTATCATCACCATAACTTTGAACAATGAAATAAAAACATGAATGTACTAAAAGTTAAGATCAAACAAGATATATGTTCATATTTTGCACTCATATTAGAGATGTGGATATGATAATACTTACCACTAGGCCTGTGATGCTTTATTACACACAAGATTTCATGCACTCAGTGTTACATATACATTTTCACGATAACGTATAGAAGAAACACTATCCTTAGAACTTATTCAAATCCTTGGTCATAAGGAATTCAGCTTACCTTTATCCTAATACACATAATCAGGGCCTTTAATTACCCAATCTAGCCCAAATCAAGAATAAATACAAAATGAACATAAACAGCTCAACCTACCAGATCTGAGGAATACATACAAAATTACAGCACATGAGCCTTTAACCAAAACAAAATTCTTTTTCGTCTCTACATTTCAGTAAATATAGACTGGCCAGACTCCAATGAGCATTTTCTGTTAAACAGATCAAATGCTAGTGTAATATTTAAGACTATTAGAGAGCTTTTCCCAGTCCCCTTCCTGGCATCTTGATTGGACAGATGGTGCAAAGAATGACAATGAGCCACTTGACTGGTCTTGGAAGACATTTTTCATTGGCTACTTCAACGAATGGTTAAGGACGTCTTTAGGGGTTTCAAACTACTTAAGCAAAATGGAATTTTAAACATGTCAGCTTCAACATACTAGGACTGTTTAAGTTTCCTTGATCTGGAACTGATGAAATGTCTGTGACAAGGAGAGCTGCAAAAGTATACTGCGTTCCTCAGTGTACTGAGATTATCGATATTTACCATCAGTTAAATTTGGAAAGATGAGGAAAACCCACGGTCTATGGATAATCAATGTCTTTATTGCAATAACGATTCATTGCAATAAAGATTAGTTGACTATCCATAGAACTTGGGTCTCATTTGTTATGTTATCGTTTATTTTTATGCTGCCCAGTATTAGCATCACAAATTGCCTAATACTACAAGAAGTCCTTTAAAGGTTCATTTTTTATCCTCAGCCAACTGTTATGTTTAAATTGCATTTATGTAATTTCTCCTCATGGAGAAAGACTGTTTATCATTTGCTTATCTTATGGTACAAACTATAAACATTTCTAGCCAATATATTGTGCTTGATTCTTCTACTGTATGCACTCTGTATTAAATAAAAATATGGTAAACCAAAGAGTATATACCATGATACTTATCCCAACAACAGTGTATTGTTGCAGATTTAGTAGCAAATACTGAAATATGTGGAACAAAGGCAACAAAGGCACCAACTAACTGCTGAGATATACATTATAAGAGGGCTATAAATCAGGCCCATGTGGCATAACAACAGTGAGTGACACAAAAAGTTTTCAAAAAGCAAACCTTTCACTGAAACAATGTCATTACATTCAAACAGTGCAGCCCCTGTCAATACCTTTGATTCACGTAACTAAACTTGTAGTACCTTTTTGATGGACTATTATGAATATGGTGATCTTGCTGATCCAAATCAGAAACCAAAACTTTGGTTACAGCAAAGATGTAAACGTATGAATAAAATATTTATGTGTTTGGTAAGGGATAAGTGACTTAATGTTGTAAAGTTTATTAAGGAAACTCTATTACTCACAAATTCCTATCTGTCACTATAATGATTATTATGCATTATGTTGTACATGGGCCACTGGCCTTTATACCAAATAAAGAAAGTGAATTGAAGTGACTGCATTTCTCACAGCTGATATCCTCTTTCTACGTTATAACTGCATTATACCCTATACAGCATTATGCAAGTTATTCTAGCAATGTTGTGACTGTAGAGTAATGAGGAATTTCCAGCCAACTGACCAATACTTTCCTTGGGATAATGTCATTACCTTCAAGCACAGTAGTCTAATCATTTGACAATCGCAGCAAACACTACACAAAATCATCACATGAAATCTGACAGTTCCTGGTCCCCGAGGACTATTTTGTTGTTCTGCTAACACCTCATAAATGTACAAGTTGTGAAAATCTATCAGCTTGAAACCTAAGGGGCTGTAAGTGCTGACCTAGCACATTTTCTGGTTGTCCCACCACGCCATGCTTCCAAATTGTCCTTGCACCTTGCACAGTACTCTACCCAGACTCTTGAGAATAACTCGGTGATTACCACTTTTCTTGCTAGGCTATGATAAATTAATTGTTAGATTTTCATCCCTGCTAACTTGCTAACCCTTGCCCCTTATTACTGTCCCTTGGTACTAACTGATGAAAAAAATCTGTACATATTCTGACCACTTTTAGTTGATGACATTTATAAAATTTGAAACCTTTTCTGCTTCATGGAAATTAACTCTGTCAGCAGTTCAAGTGTTTAGATATTGTGAGTGAGTCTGTTTAGTTCTACATAGCTTTTAGCAATATTCCAGCAATATCATGGTGGGGGACACAAGAAATGGGCTTCACACACTGTACCCATGTGGGAAATCAAATTCTTCTGTCTTCAGCATGATGAGTGAACACTTTAACCACTAGGCTACCCTGCTGCCCGTTTGATATCTTGAAAAGTTTGTATAAATATCAAAGGGATAGTAAAAACATATGCCTCCAGCCTTGAATTTAGCACAATATTGGATGCAAACCTCCAAATCACCGTTCCAAATTCTACAGATAATCCACAATTTATTGTCATTGATTCATTAGTTTCTAAAATAAAGTTCTGCTATATGTTTGATATCATTTCTTGGATGTTTAATGTCAAACTCGGTAATATTTCTTGATATATTCATGCGCTCCCTTAAACAATTGAGTCAACCAGACAATCCAGTGATTGATATGAAAAGTGATCAATGCAGCCGAGTATGATCACATGCAATAAATGACATAATCCAATACATGGGCTTCTAGTGCCCTTTTCAACCCAGAGTCATCATGGTGTTGGGTCACAGCAACAAAATAAATTATGCAATGAAATGTTATCAACCTCTATGCAGTAGAATGGAATGTCAGTACATTCTTCTGCAGAACACTGTGACATAATATCTTCTTACAATGGCTTCCTTATTACTCTCCATCAGTATGTGCTCAAATTTGAGTAATTCATATTACTAGTTTTAATACTCATTGTGTGATGTTCCTTCTGTTCCAGGTGGCATTTGGGTTGGCGATGTTGCTACCTGTCGATAAAAATATACGTTTTGGATTACTATGTGTGGCATGTGTGCCTGGAGGCGGCCTTGGGCACGTGGCTGTAATGATCGGCGATGCTGACGCTCCCCTCAGTCTCACCATGAATATGATAAGTGTCGTGGCAATGTTAGGTAAGTATTTCCCCGACATGATGGGAACAATATTCTACCAGGACATTTCACAATCAAGCATTCTGATTGGTCCTCTTTAGTATCAAATCTTCTTATACTGTAGAGTGAGTAAATACTATTTAACACTGCAATCACCATGAAAGCAAACACAAACCTCACCAGTAGGTAATTTAAAACACTGAGTTTACTACGGGGATAGTATGGAAATAGCTAGATATATTATTGTAATAACCCAGTAACATTATGCTTAATTATTGCAGTAGTATCTATTTCATCCACCATGTATGAATCAAAATAAGGAGGCACAAAATCACAGGTTCCTTCCAGAATATCTAATGGTGGGTTCCATTCATGTTCTTAGCCAACATAAAGAAAATTGTGAGTAAGTTAGGTAGTCAAAGCAAATAACATGATCCAGTTGGACTTTATCACGAGTGTTAGAACCAGGACCTGTAGGCCATCACCACCAAAGACTTCTGTATCACAATTCTTCATTATATATCTTAACAGGAACAGAGATCTAAGAATGGCAAAGCCTGCACCAACATGACTTTCGACCATCAGACATTACACACACCCTAACTCTATCAAGTAGATCAAAGGTTATAATAAATTACAAAGCTAATGCAATGTCTGGGTGTAATGAAGATATGCTGGTGTTCCTGATCACTATGTATTCACTTGAGCTAATGTTAAACTTAATCACAGGGCGGTTGAAGTCTTCTGCCAAGTCAACACAGCAAGGGGGACTGTGCTGAAAGTAATCACTGCCTGTGCTATGTACCTTGCCTTGTGTGTTTGTTCATGGTTAGACTCCATCCAACCCTCTAGGCAACAGTTCAGGAGAACCTCAAGTAGCCTGTCTCACAGTCCCCAACCACATTATTTCCCTATCTGCTTAGCCCTCCTGAAATGTAAAGCCTAAATGAAACAAGTCTAAATTTCCTGAGGTTCCGAATCTCCAGTCTCACCTGGCTCCTTTTCAATTCAAACAGGACTATTTCTTGCCTTCAAAATAATATATACAGAGTCTGAGTATTAGTCTACTGAACTTCATGTAGTTTGTCTCATAGTCCCTGAGCAATGTTTCCTCACATACTGCCCTTCATGCAATGCAAAAGATGTGTCAAGATTTTCATAATGCACAGGTCACTGGGATTCCTTTTTAATTTGAATTGAATTATCATTTATACAATCAGACACTAACTCTTGATTTCATGACGTTAACACACAAAGAGGAACAACATACCATCCTACTGTCATTGTAAACACACACACACACGCACGTGCACGTGCACGCGCACACACACCCTCACCCCACACACAGTCTACTGGCACCAGACTAGATCTTGAAAGACAATTGTTGGCTTGTCAGAATAAATTTCTCAGCCATGTTTTCATAAATGATAATCAAAATATGTGAAATAATGTGGGATTGTCTGTATTCTACTGCTCCCGTCACTTACTAAGACCCGTGAAGGTCCAGGAGTAGAATAGGCCTTCAGCAACCCATGCTTGCCATAAAAAGTGACTATGCTTGTCATAAGAGGTGACTAGCGGGATCGGATGGTCAGACTCACTGACTTGGTTGATACATGTCATTGGTTCCCAGTTGCGCAGATTGATGCTCATGCTGTTGATCATTGTATTGTCTGGTCCAGGCTCGATTATATACAGACTGCTGCAATATAGCTGGAATATTGCTGAGTGCAGAGTAAAACTAAACTCACTTACTCATTCTTATCAAATTCCTCATGATGTTAATAGTTTTGCATAAATGTTTAATCAATGGCATAAGTTTTCTTATAATGATTTACATGTTTGCATCAAAATAAATCTGATGCCAGTTACAAAACATTGAACAGTGTTTTAGTTTAGAAAATAGGAGAAAATTGTAAACACCTTCTGATATCACATGCTACAATGGTATATTAACATATATCCTGTTATCACATGGATACAACAGTATGGGAACTACACACCATCTGATTTCACATGGATACAAATGTATATTAATATATACATGATATCACATGATACATTATACACCCTCTGACATCAAACGCTTATAACAGTATATCAGTATACATCCAATGATTTAAATATCACAGACAGAGGGCATTTTGATTTAGCAAAAAAAAATAATCAAAATCCCAATTTGCACAAATGACCAAATGATGTGTTTGCAAGGTTTCCTGTCAAGGTTTGGACTGCCACTATATCCCTATATGCCTTACATTATAAAAATGTGTTTATGTACAGTTTCTTCATCATCATCATCATCATCATGATAAATAGCGGGTGCTCTTTGATTAACAAGTAGGTCTTCCCAATCAGTGTCTGAAACCAAACAAAGTCCAGCTCCTCCCTTTCCTCAATTCTGGAACCAGCTTTACAATGCGATGACCTCATTAACCTTAAGTAATAGCCGAATGCAGGAACAATTTCAGGAATGACCTGGTCAATATGGCCACTGATTTTACTTGTCTCTCCTTTATCCACAGTCATGTCCGGCAATTCTAGAACCAATTTTCATCAACTCTTATCTCAGTATGGATGTCTGATTATATGTCTTGCAAAATAACATACGGTCATGAGATGAAATGGACAAGAGAGAAATTGATGTCCACAATAGTCACAGAATCAATATGCACCAACCTTCAGTTAATTCACCGACCTCAATTATTTAAAAGCTGTCCCTCTGAATAAAGGATCATTGCCCATGTCTATAAATGAAATGCTGACAAACACTGTTTATGCAGATGCAAATACCTCAGTATATTCAGATTAGAATTCATCGTGAGAATGTTCACAATAATAGTGTGATGTACTCATATGCTCTCTGTTGCTGCACAAACCCATAGCCAGTCAATACTCATGTTCAAACCATTTCTCTGCATGAAACAAGCATTTTTTACACTATTCCTAAATACCTTACACTTACAGATCTTTTTCTCTAAATATGATATTACCAAAGGATCTGAAAATGTAAATACTTTTGAGAACTATTTTCACATAAACATAAACAGTTAATAAAGAGTAATAAGTAATGAGTTTAGTTTTTATGCAGCACTCAGCAATGTTCCAGCTTTATGATGACAGTCTGAACCAGACAATCCAGTGATTAACAGCATGAGCATTACTGAGTATTGTTCTATACAATTTGGATTTGATGACATGTGTCAACCAAATCAGCAAGTCTGACCACCTGATTCCTTTAGTTGCCTTATGACAAGCATAGGTTACTGAAGATCAATTCTAACCCGGATCTTCGTGGGTCACTTACAATAATGAAATATTGTACTGAAGCAGTTAAATGCAACAGTTTCAAACACTTTTATGTATCATCTGATTTAACATTACATTGTTTGGGTCAGTCTTTTACAAAGAAGCATAGATGCTCCTACTGGTTGAAGAGTCTCACATTGCTGCTGAAAGATGCATATGTTCTTACTCATCAGAAGGTTCTGTTCCTTTTACAGAAGGAACTTAGTAGCGTAAGACAACATACAAAGCATTTGATCAATAAGTTTCAAATATTTGTTTCAGTTTTGTATGTGTAGTCAATGAGATTCTGACAATTCTTTAATTCAATCAGTTTCCAACTTTTGGTTGCAGTCTTCAGATGTTCTTTAACACCAGTCAGTTTATTCTTGTTCAGTTTCTTGGCAAAGGGGCAAGTACACTGCTTTTTCTTAAACCTACCCCTGTAATTACAAACGAAATATCCAAGCATAAACCGTTTTAAGTTCCCATCATAAATCAAAGCTAACAAGGCTGACAACCCAAACACACCTACTGAAATGTGCAAGTGCATAGTGAAATAGACAAGTAATGATCCGATCATTAATTAGCAATGTCAATAATTACTCTCTTCACTACCACCCATTTAGTACACTCTCTCTGCCATTATGGCTGAAAGGGTGCAATGAGGCAAAATTGGCCACAACAAAACAGTCACTTGTTCCATTGAGCAGCATTTAGAGTCAGCTTCAACACAACAAATAACTTCACAAAAGCATGAAATAAATGAAGCTGCATTGAAACATAAAAATATTAGCATCTATGCATTAAATGGCCTCATAATAAACCAACTCTTGAAGAAGGAAAGCCACTGCTAACAACGCCCATTGATAAAGATGCCAAAACAGTTGAAAGAGGCAGTTATCAATTTCAGTAAAACTGTTTGTGATCGATGCATATGATGAACAATCAACCCGCAGTGTTTTAAACTGACACTATCCAAATTAGTTTGCATGTTATATGGAGGTGAAGTGGCAGATCTGTTGGATGAATGCCGAACATTCTAAAATCATCCAGTATTATGTGCGAACTTAACAAGAGTTTGGTAGAAAGGAATCCCTGCTGAAATTGCTCGATTTCAACTCATGATACATTATTCTCAGCCTTCATTTACACTCTCCCCGCTACAGGCCAGATCAAGGGGCGTCAGTGAAGCTTTAGTATTCTCTAACAGCATTAAGTATTTCTCATAAAGAAAGAATAGCTGAACTGAAAGGGAAACTATGATGTCGAAGTATCAGAAACTTAATTCATAATTTTGAATGATTAGAAAGAGTTCATCTGAGTGGTATTTCATCTAAATAATATTAATATGCTCATAAGTATTTCTTGTTCATGTCAGCAATCAATGTGGGCCCCTGGAACGCTAAACAGTTCAGGAATTAACATGATGACTATATATAATTCCAGTAGCTGAAACTCAGATTTTACACTCTTTCATGAAACAGTTCTTCCAGTTGCCCATTTACCCAACACTGAACAGAAACCTATTTATTATGGATTTGAAACAAAGAATTGCTCATATAGACATTCAACATCAGCGAAGTAAACTATTAAACTAGCAAACTAGCACTAAATGAAAACTTCAAAAATATAATGTATGCACCTGAAGATCAAATCATAATCACAAACAGGTCCAAATTTCTTTTATTTTCTTCATGATGCAACGGCTTAACTTTTACTGCTACATGACAGTTCCTCTGATGAGTTTTTCTGATAAGTGCTGGTATTGTTCACTTTGATGTAGTTGTATAAATAATTTCTCTGAGTTAGGACGAACAACACATATGTCAATTGTACTAATCTCCAGCATCACCAGCATGGCAGAGTAACGTAGTATAGGTGGTATATACCCTACGCTTCATTCCATGGGAATCATGGCTGATTGTTTGACCTTTAACAGATTCAAAGACAATGAGGCCCTTCTTGAAGGCCTGTGTCCAGTACGTATAAATTGCCCAAGTCAGACACTAGCAGATGGAGAATGCCAGGCACATTAGCATGTTGTTTGGTCAAACTTTAGTGGCAATCTTTGGTTTTCCACACCGATGAACTCATGCTGAGAGATAACAGGGAGACAAAACCATCGAAGTGTTAATTGGGTCGAGGTAATCGCACCAATTTACATAGATACTATGCATTAGTGACCTGACATTATTGGAAGTGGAACCTGTGTGACACTATCTGGTTGTACAGCTAGAAACAACATAGGCTCATGGCTTCCATTAGGTAAATATGAGGACATGCAGAAATGGCGAATGTGGCTAAACCAAGACTTGGCTGATAATGAATGGGACATGTCACTGTATTTTCAAAGGTCAATAAATAATTGCAGATAGTATCACAAATCACCCTGATGTGTCCCTTAGGTACGAGCTCATACATATTGGTACAACTGAAATTTCTTTCATTTCTTAAATATCAGATAGGAACTATTTCCCAAGAAGACGTTTCAAAGTCAGAACACATATGGAAACTTGTGTTAGTTGATATGTCCCTCGAGTATCTGTATTGTTTTTTTTGGTATTTGTGGATTAATTTTCAGTGAACCTCAGCTCCCCCGCTGGGGATTCCAACTTGAAATGAGTCTCCAGCAAGCCTTGCACTTTACAAAGGTGGCTTAATATGTTTGGTTGTGAGGTGAAGACTCGGTTCTGTTCATGTCACTGTGCACCAATGATGAGGTTCATTGTTCAAAGTGCCAATCTCTGGACTGTCTGATCAAGACACACTGCCATTTTATGGCTAGAATTATGTTGTGCATTGGGCATGAGGTGGGGTGTTGCTTGGGGTGAAGAAAATTTGGTTGATTATACAAGTAATATTTCTTAGATAGTTTGATTAACTGGATACATGGTCATCTTATGTTATCCATAGGAATTGGTTGGTATATTATCACTGACCATTGGTCCAGCTCAACATGTTCAAACCAATCAATACATTATCAACAAATCAGTCTAAATAAACATAGCATTTAATCCCTTCTACATACAAGTTAATACTATCCGAAAAAAAAAATATAATGAAAACAAAAGTATCTTCCCTAAAATATTATTGTCAAAGTAGGTATCATTTTCAATAGGCACATGTGGTTCTCTTACTAGTGCAGACATCTCATAAGGTGACAATAAGCAAGAGAAAAATACAGATTGCGTAAAATTGTGGAAAATAGCTGATTTGGCCACTGTTAATTTTTCATGATATCCATACATAAATCTTAAATGACAAGATCCCATATAATGGCACTGAAAGTTCGTAGTTATTCCTGGGATAGAAACAAGATTGCGACGACTCTTCATGAGGTTCATATTGTGTTTGGTCTTTCACCATGTTGCTGCTCTGATCTGTTTCATTTACAAGTTTCAAAAACCGACAAACCAAATTTTGAAAACATAACTGATAGTCATGCTTCTGTTCTAGTATGATAAAACAAATGGGATTTTAAATCTGCAAACAATGCAGAAAATAGAAGGCTGAGGAGACATCTATGACATTTAAATGTCATCGGGGACATTATATTGATTCGGTTTAGTGAAAATCTTAAATCCCGTGTTATTCTGCCAACACTGATCTGTGTCATTTCATTGGTTGGTTTGATCAGATAATAGAAGATACCGCTGGGTCTAAGCAAAAGGATTGTGAAAGACTTGCAACTCAAATTATGATTCTGCCTGTGACAAAATTTCACTTTCTGTAAATCAATATTGAAAGGGAGATAGCTCCAAGGCAGATAATTGCTGAGATGGCAATGCCTTTTGAAGGCAAGAAGAATGTGAACACATTGATTCATTTCAGCAGTTCCTGAACTTTGCATACTGATAAAACATACATCTCCAAGGACATTTTGAAAAACATATCAGTGAATGTCACAAAGTGATCACTTTACTGAAATTTACGCAGACGTATTTATCAGCAGAGAACTACCACCATTAGGTGGCTATTATTGATCTTGTCACTGTAAATTCTGTCTGACCCCAAAAGACTGAGGCTCAAATCAATGGACAATCCATCTAGAGCAATAATTTCATCAGTGCCACTACATAGCAACAGCCCAGTGCCTTTCACAGACCCTTCGTTAAGTCGTCATGAAATTAGCACCAGCATGTTGTCATCATTTAGACATGACTGATTTCACCACTTGTGGCATTGTCTGCCGAGTAACAGTATCAACACCTCAGAAAGGATATTAACTACAAATGTGTGAGCCAAATTTAACCCTTGAGAATCAAAAATGTATTCTGAAAGTTTCCAAATCGATAACAACTAATAGATGTAGCAGGTACATGTGTTATGGTCTTTTGAAGGAGCCACCTATGTGACTTTCATGTGTGTTTTTTGGGGGTTGAAAAATCTTTAAAATATTTGTCCAAATTGCTCAGACCATGCATAATTGAAGTCAGAGAGGGCACAATTTTGATCTAAAATCTCACGAGACTGTACTTCTACTTAAATCGCACTTACAGCAACTTCACAACTTAAATTGCCTTAGTTTAACATTCTATCATCCCAAAAGGTTGCTGGGAGGCTGTTGAGCCTTAGCCAGGCTGGATGCCAGCAGAACATAAGACCAAAGTTGCATGCAGACAAATCGGCATTAGGAGCAAATCTCCATGGATAGGAGGATGTAATATCCTTTGATGCACGAACACTAGTGGTGGCAAGGCAGACCAAGTAGCACCAGTAACCACACAACCTTTACCACAAACATTTCACAATTACGAATAAATGTATCGCTGCAGTACATTGGCTACAAATTGTAGTCTCTCATACCTATTTGTCACGTTCCAACAGAAGCAACAAGGAGACTAGTGGTAATAGCATTTGCTTTCACACCAAAGGCCTGGGTTCATTTCCCCACATAAGGTATAATGCTTCCAAAAATTCTTAAATTTTGCAGATTTAATGAGTCAGTCAGTGACATAGGAGCAACAGACCTGTTAAGAATAAAATCACGAAAGAAAATGTAATGATTGATATTTTGAATAATGATCCACACTATACAGTTATCACAACACACAATTTCAATTTAGTCAGCTCCCACACAGAAATGTTCAGGCATGGAGTAACTACCTACAGAGCATAGCAGATATGTCAGTTTGTTCTAACACAACCGTAATGAGCTTCTGAAAACTCCAAAACAGGGAGCCATGGCACAAATGACCAGCAGTGCCCTGATTTCTGACAATCTGGTTATGATTACAATAATTATCTCACAGTAAGTTGTCTGGTGCAGATTATAAATCATTTCTCAACACTCTGAGCAACATTCAGAGATAACGAACATGTCAGACAGTATCCATTCCGAACACTGCTTCAGTGGCAATAAACATGTTCCATAAGGCCAATCAGAATTAGGTTTAATGATTTCAGACTCAGATGACATGTAATAGATAGAAACTGAGAAACCATCTTGACATTCATCATGATGCCCACACTTGAAATACATTTAAAGAACATTGAAATACATTGGAAGTATCTCAGAAAAACATCAGAAATACACTGTAAATACATCTGACTGGTTTTGTTGTTTAACTTTGTTACATATTCCAGCTGAATACATACTTAATCAAGTCTGGTCCAGACATTCCAGTGATCAACAGTATAAGCATTGATCTTTGCAATTGGAATACACTGAAACATATCTGAATTATACTGAGTTATTTGTAATTATGGTGAATAGGGGGATGTAAACCTGTTGGATGTGGTTTCTGCCAAAACCATTTGAATTGGTTTTGTACATTCTCTTATGTGATAAACTATCTTCATAATGTTTTGTGTTGTGACTCAAGATTCAGTGTTTGTTATGTGCTTGTGACTTGGGTCCAGTATTGGGATGAGACATGGTCACAGGAGCATAGTCTTGAATCAAAGACCTGTGGATATGGGCACTGAAATAACTGCACAACTGGGCAGGAACTGTTCTGTTTGGATACCTAGATAAGAACAGTATTGTTTGGTCATCAAGAGAGGCACTGTATTGTCTGGACATCAGATAAGAACTGTACTCTCTGGACATCTAGACAAGAATTGTAATGTCTGGACATCTAGACACAAACTGACCCGTCTGGACATCTGGGCAAAAACTGTACCCTCTGGACTGATGGACAAGGACTTTACTGTCTAGATATCTAGACACAAACAGTATTGTCTGGACATCTGGATAAGAACTGTACCATCTGTTAATCAAGACCAATACGGTCTGGCCATCTAGACAAGAATTGCATCCTCTGGCCATCTGGACAAGAACTGTACCATCTGGTCATCTAGAAAAGAACTGTACTGTCTGGTTATCTAGACAAGAACGGTACTGTCTGGTTATCTAGACAAGAACTGTACCATCTAGTCATCTAGACAAGAACTGTACTGTCGGGTCATCTACATAAGAACTTTACTGTCTGGATATTTGGACCAGAACTGTCTGAACAAAAACAGTGCTGTCTGAGGTTGTTACCAACTATGTTATTACATGGATGATCATACTGAAAGGTCGTGTCTGTTGATAGTGTGGACCCATGTGTTTAGAGACATATTTACAGACATCAACCAGAAACTTTAACTGACCTATTTTTCCTCTAAGTTAACCTGTACATTGATTAGTTTCTACCACACATCCTGCCTCCAACTTACAGTTCACAAGACAGGCTGAAGAAAGACAGTTGCAGGGTCCAAACATTGTACAGGACAGTATCCCAGTCATAAGCTTGATTTAGGAAGCAAACCTGAAGTGATGGAAGCCAAAGTATAGTGCTGACAAGCCTAGAAATGTGATCACGGCAAATCTAGGATTCAAACCAATGGTCAGAAGATTTAGCACAGACAATCATCATGAGCATCGATCCATGTAATTGGGATACAATGACATGCATCAGCCATGTTTGAAAGACACCAGACCCCTTCAGTCAACCTATTATCATAAGCATAATGGTTGCAAAGACCAGTTCTATCCCAAATCATCACTAAGTACCTGTCAATGAGCAGCACACAAGGCATATATTGCTCGGCGTCCTGTGAAACAAGAACTGTGTTTATGATCCTGTTTCAGCAGGTGCTTGGTTTTTGTGTTAGTGTGTATCATGCCTACAGCTCCTTACATCATACACTGCTGAGCTCCAAGCAGGGTAAGGACATTCTTCTCATTCCATACAATTATAAACTATGGTAGAAAAAAAATTAACACTGAGAGGAGTATCTTAAAAGCATTGGATTCATTTTACTTTTGTGAAGTGTATTAGGTACAAATATATAAAGGAATTTTACAACATTATTCCACAATAAATATTCTGGATGAATGTCCTGTGGCTGGCAATCATTCATGTTGACATTTAGTTTAATAACATTTATTAGATGTCAAATCCAAGATGCATTTAAAGCCACCATGACAAATGTGAAAAACATCATAAAACAGATTTCCATATAAAACCTCTTTATTAAACCAAGGCAAGGTCAATATATTTTCACAACACAGCTGATAGAAATGTATGAGACAGCTTGAAAAGAAAGGGTGTTTTCTAGAAAATAACCTTATCTGCTCTTGATCACTGAATTTGTCTGCCCTTTACCTCAGTGAAATTAAGATATCATAATTATATCAGTTTTAAAGTAATACAATAGTATTAAAATGAAAACTAGAGGAATGTCTTTGAAGTAATCAGATGTGTAAGGAAAGTAGTATTAATAAACAGGAACACGACACCAGACAGAAGGAGAGGGGGTCATGTTAAAGTGCAGTGTTAACCCTTGATGCAAGGCCTGCAAAATCATCAAACAAAAAAGACAAGTCAGTAATCAGATTTAACCCAGTGTCATTACTGTGAATCTATGTTTTTGGTTTCCTGACCCAAATAAGAGAATCAGTGACCTTAAACATTTTTCTTCATTACTTCAACAGGAGTTTCAGTATAAACCTCTAGCATAAATTTCTGGACTTCTCATTAAATACATTTTCTGTATGGCAACATTTAATTGTCATTAGAGAGCAGGGCCTAGATATCTGACGACCTCTTAGCGCTAAAATAGTTATAAGTGCAATACATTAAAATCTACTTATGAATATCGTAACCCTAAGAGAGTTTAAAAACTCTTGGCCCAGGTTTACACAGACAAACACCAAGTACGTACATTTCAGAATGAAAATGAAACAGCCATGAATGAACTGCTGAACAACAACAACTCAACAAATTGAAAAAAAATATATGTGACAAAAATAAAAGTTCCTGTGTTTTGCACAAAGAATTAAAACAGTGAACTCAATGCAGCTTGTGTAATATTGATAAAGGTCAAGGTATTTATGCATCACTTGTGAAATACAGCTTTCAAAATGTCAGAGAAACAAAAAGAAAATATTGTCAGGAGCAACGAAACTGGATCTCTCCTTTGTAATGACTTCAACAAAGATTATAAGCTTATATTAATTTAACAAGTCATGATGCCCTCCCTTCTTGGTATCAGTATGAGTGAACCATGAGGCTGCAGCGTATCCTCTGCTGCCTGGAACATGCTGTGGTAATTACAAAGGAAGAAACTACACATGAACTGAATTTGTGGAGAGTAAAATATGGGATCAAACATTAAAATGATCTGCTACACTTGATTTGAGTGTTATAACCACACTGCAACACACTCAAGTTACAGCACTTAGATCAGTGGGATGTAGTTAATGAAGGCTGGAACTATCGCACACTGCAGCCGTGATGTCCCTGCTATGTACACCATGCCAAGGTACCTTCAGTCTGTCTCACAGTCCCTGAACCAAATTATTTTCCCTGCTGCCTAGCCATCCCTGCAATGCTAAAGCCTTAAACGAAGCAAGTCTAGATGTCCTTAGGTTCTGAAACTCCCTGGGGTTCCTTTTCAATTCGTATGGTTCAGTTTGTTACTGTCAAAATTATATATTCAGAGACTAAGCATTAGTCTATGATACGTTACCCAGACAAACGTGTCTTCAATGTGGAAAGGGGGTTGGACAGTAGGTAGCCTAGTGGTTTAGTGATCTTACAGCTTTGATTGATGGAAGACTATGTTTAAGCATCGGAGTTATGGCTGCCTTAGCACTAAAATCCCATACCAGAAAGGAACTGGACCATATTCCATGTTGTGACTGTCACAACTCTGGATTCAGATATGGGAGTTTAGTAACATGCATCTTATAGCTTGGTCGGACATCGCCCTGGGCCACCCAAACCAATAACTGAATGTTAACTGTAACAGACAGACTGCCTAAGGAAGGGGCCGAAGCCTCAGGTTGATGTATGCAGTTTTTATACCCAACACGCAAGAAGATAATTTCACAATCAGTTTATACTTCAACCATATTCTTTCCCTGACAAGCTCAAACTTATATTCTACATCATATTTGCATTTCCAATAACTCTTCCTTTATAATGCGTAGCGTCACATTTGCCAAATTTCCACTCAAGCAGTACTTCAGCAGAGAAAATTGCACACGTAAAACTCTCATGCATATTCAAGAACGGCAGCATACTGGACATCAGCAGGCGAGAAAGTTGGGAGACTACCAGACCAATTCCATCTACTTTGTATGTCTGTGTAATGAACACAACTCCACCAGCGAAGGTCAGCCACATCAGGACAGTGTCCTGCCAATAAACCCTGGTGCTGAGATCTATATAATAGGATCAGTCACTAGGATACCAGTTCATTGTGACTAAGTTCATCCAAACTTTGATACACTGAGAATGTCTTGTTGAAGATCCTACTTGTTTTATAAACTATTAAGAATGGAAGCAATCCAGGAAATGATAAAAATGTAATCTGTATTCATGACCACTTATTCATTATAAAATTTTATCCACATTTGGAACATGAGAAGCAGATGAAAGGAAGCATGAATATTTCTTTGGGTTATGTATTGTGAATATCTTATCGAAAAAAGACAGAAGCAGCACCTGAAACAACTTCCTATGTGCATAGAAACGTGGCGAAAATATGACAACATGGTTCATGGTTCTGTTAATGTTTATTTACTGATGTGTCATACTTTTGTCGATTCATAATATTCATAATCCTTGTTGTTACAGATAAAACAAATTTATTACATTTTTATGAGATCCTTCAAACGAGCTGGTGTATTATTTCTTTTCTCTTAAATTTACAAGAGAACCAAGAATTAGTAAATGTTAGGCCAGACTAACAATATTTCTTGTTCTACGGAACTTTGTCCTCAGAAAACCTAAAGCCAGGCAGGAAGGGAAAAAAATTAAAATCACCAGTCAAAGTAATATTCCTTCTAAATACTACAAGTATTTTACTTTTGACAATTTATGAAGTGTATATAGGGGCAAAATACAAAAAAACTTTTTGCTAATTTACATTTCTGGACAGAAAATGTCATCAGGAAAAAAAAGGACAAATTATAAATTTTTGCCATTATTCATGAAAAAAAAATATGTCTGGTGGATGTGTAATCCAAAAAAATAAAATTGATCTCTCCCCATCTGTGGCAATTACTTATCAATAATGAGTACATTAATCAGAAGCCACACAATCCATACTTTGCAGAACCTTATACTGTAACACTGCTTCCAAACTATTCTACAACCTTTGTTACAAGACAAAATGTTCTGCTTGGAATTATCTGCTGTTGATATGTTCTTGAACACTGACTCCCTTCACCTAAGGCACCTATTTGTCACCTGAAGCTGTTGCAGCCTGAAGACTGGGTGTGTTGTTAAACCATTCATGTTGGTCTACAAGAAACCACAAATGCTCTGGCCAGCTGTCAGATACAGGGAATCGTTCCTGGTTACTACTTTTATGTTTCTTCTGGCCCTGATGGCAAATAGCCGATCAGTTGATTATTCAAGAATATCACCCAAAAAGGCAGAACGACAGTGTGTAACCTTTCCACAAGTGGATTTATTGAATCTGACTGGTCACCAGAAGCTACAGAACATCACCAGGCGTCACTGCTGGGGAACATATCATACAATGTCATCCTTTGTTCACAACTCACTGTTGTGAGTTGATCAGGACCATGTATAGACTGCCTTCATGGAATTATGTCTGCTGAGTTTACATATCATACTTTTTAAAATTTTCTCCCTAAAACTGTTTCTGAGTTGAGCCAAAGATTGAAACACGCATTCTTCAACTCAGTTTGAACAATTTATTATTTCTCATAGCTTGTTGAATCCTCTGTTGACGGTTGTTACCTCCTGTTGTGGGGCAGTGAGGTATCGTAGCAGCAGAGACCATATATATTATATGGTCTCTGGTAGCAGTCAAAGTGTTGGCTTGTCATGCTAAAGACCCATGTTCAATTATCCTCCTGTGTACAATGTGTCATGTGTCATTTCCGTTGTCCCCCGCCACGGTACTGCTGAAACATTGCTAAAAGCAGCATAAAAACATACTCACTACTCATATCCTGCTTTTGAAAATTTTGCAATTGAAACCTCCATTTACTGAAATGTGTTGCACAACTTTAAAAAAATATAGATTTTTTTCCCCACAAGACAAACTGCTTAGTATCTGTTTCCTGTGATTGACGAACCATGCTCCCTGTTTTTCATCAGTGTTAATTGATGCTTCACAGAAAACAGCAACCTGCACAGGCTTCTGACTGATATCATCCTGTTATGTCTTTTTCTCTTTAATCATCAGACACATGGCAGATCCAAAAATATGATGTATCATAACTTGTAACGAGCAAGACTTAATCAATATATCATGTTCTTACAAATAACAAAATTGCTCGCTGCAAACAAGCCTAATTTTTCCTCTATAGGTCAAACATTCTCCAAGTCAGGAATCCTAATAGCTTCTTTAGAAGGCAAATAGTATTGACTGTAAAGGGCTAGCAGTACAACTACTCCTCTCTAATATGTTGGTGTAATCTTTAATGAGTCACAAAAAGCATGTTGAGATGAAGTATGGTGAACGAGTCTTCAGCTACCCCATACAGCAGCTCTAGTAGATCAATATCCCATTTAATGTCTTCTGCATATCAACAATGATGGCTTTTGGGGAAAATTGATCATTACATGAAAATCTGTGAATGATGTTTCTTTGATCAGCAAGGAAGACAGGCTTGCTCAAACAGCCACATATGTCAGGCAACATTCAAGGAAGCTACGTAGAAATCTTTACCAAAGCTACATGAAATCTTTTGACATAATTTACATTCTTTCCTTGTTTGTTTCAGGTACGGCTCCATTATGGGTTTTCGTTCTTGGACAATACTTTCAACAAGGAGTTGAAGAGAAGACCACAAAGAATATTCCAATTTACAATTTCGAAATTTGGTTGGCTTCAACATTTTTTGCTTACGCATTTGGACTGGTGATAAACAGGTTCCGGCCTGTGATAGCAGATGCCATTTTAACCTGGTTGATTAAACCACTATTGCTTCTTGCTACCATTCTCTATATCACATTAGGTGTTTACATAAATATGTATGTGTTTGAATACATCGATAATTACGCAGTTCTGGGGGCAATTCTGCTTCCTGTGTGTGGATGTGCAACTGGATTTGTGTGCTCCGTGGCATGTCGGCAGAAAGTCCGCTTCATCAAAACAATAGCACTGGAGACGTCAAGCATGAACTGCTTGATTGTTTTAGCTGCCCTGCGATTTTCTCTTCCTCAATCAGCTGCTGATACAGCCTCTATGATTCCAATATGGGTTATGTTCACTATGCCAGGACTTTACGTCTGCTTGGCCATCCTGCAGACGGTCAAGAAGTGGGTTGATAATTTCTTGGAAAGTCGGAAACAGAAGAACTGTCGGAACTACAGTATTGTTTCTGGCATCATGAACCAGCCGGGAATAGCAGCTCTGTCTGCTCCACTGTTTGTGGCGGAGAATTCTGAGGATGAACACAATACCCCCAATGAAAAAGTGACAGTGTTATAGCATTTCTTCGTCTTAGGACTTTCCAATTACCTTTAGTACAGTAACAACCATTCTCAGGCCGACATCTCAGTGGTAAAGCATAAGCAATGTTTCTTGGTTTATATGTGTATGAATGTTGATTTTTATTACAATTGTTGATACATGCTTAGGATGTTTTTTCCAGCCAACAAAGCTCTACGGTGCTGGTCACCACATGCAAACGTTTCCATCTAGACGCACGTGTAAAAAAACACATATTCACATTGCACTGGCAATGCTTGTCACATGACCTCAGTGTGTGAGAAGACAACAGTGCAATCCTTTCCCACTTTGTCTGTTATTTTGATTCTAAATTTATTTTTTATCATGTAGTCCCTCCAGACATGGGTGGATGCCCTATATGTCCATCAGTGATTTGTGCATAGCAACAGCACCATCTGCCTGTAACTCTTATCCTGTTGAACAAACATACCCAAAGTTGCATCTAGAAGAATCCCTACAAATTTCTGATGTATTTTAAGGGGCTGGAAACTATGCATTTATTTTAAATATTATTTGCTGACCATTCATTTTGATAAGAACTTTGTGAGCATTAATTTCTTGTGATTAAATCCCAAGAAAAAACTTCATTTAGTGTGTTCATTATCTAAATAGCAAAGCTTTTGTCTACATATACATTTGGTTTTGCTTTTGAATTGTTTCCTTTTATGTGTCTAAGATACAAGTACATGAAACCTGTACTAGACTTGAACCAAACTCATGCTTTGAACTTGTAATCCTGATTTGTTGATTTTGCCTAGTCAGTATAAAGTCTTATAGGAATTTTCCATTGTAAACAATATGGAGTTGGTGGTTCTAACAGTCATTATAATGGAGCCATAAAGAATTTTCCATGACCAGCAGGTTTATCGCTATGTCCCTTTAGCCCTGTTTGAAAGGTGGTGTTCAACATTTACTTCAGATCAACTTTCATTATACAAAAATAGGATAAAAGTTACAAGCAAAAGATGGCTTTCTAAGGATTTTTTCACTGTTTACTTGTACATATGATACTTTGTAGCTTAGATCGAGTAGCTGTGATGCAACACAATAGCCATGCTTGATTATCCAGTGTTTTGTATCTTCATTCTGTAATACATGTGCTGGACCTACTCACCAACATAACTCCATTTTAAACCAGATTTAAATGATACAATTTTAAACTAACCGTCCAGTCAAATTGTTACAAGCAGGTATACTGTGACTATAGTGTTATAGCACATCAGCAGTTATAGCACACTCACGTTATTTATCAACTAGAGCTTAGAGATTATCTTTTAACAGGAGATCATTGTAAGTACTCAGAATACAATTTTAAAAGTTAAAATTTAACCAGTGAGTTTCCTCTCAAGGTACATGGTCTGTATTAGGCTGCAGTTTTCAATAAAAAACCTAGGTTCAGAAGAAAACATATTCATTGGCTATTGATTTCATGGTCAAGGTCATGAAACTCTTTTCAAAGTTAGGGATGAGGGATCGGTGGCAACGTCCCCTCTCAAACAAGGCAATACAGGTGAATCAGTCTAGCATTATTATTGTGACAGATTGGTGATATATTACATGCGATAATGAAGGATGCGTGTTGGCAAACCGATGCAATATACATGTATCCATCACAGACAGATGTAATGAAGTAGTGACATTTAGCTGTATGGTATTGGTGCATGTGTGACTGTAATACCAACAACCCACCAATCAATGACTTGTATTTCTTGGGCATATCTGACCCTAACTGCCATGTGATTGGTTGATACTATCAAGTAGAAACACTTAGCTGTACAGTATTTGTGCATGTGTAAGTATTATGGGCATCCCACCAATCATTCAATGGCTTATATTTCCCATCTGATTATGATTGGTTGATCTTTCTTATCTGATTGGTGGAGGCTGCAGGGGATCAAAAGTAAACTTTGGCACCAAAAGTGAATCAAGATGAAGATCGCAGAGCATCACTGACATACTAATAGCAAGTAGCATTAGCATTGATGCCTGCCTGAAATTGAGGCAGTTAAGAATAGTGAAATTCTAATTTGTATCTTTATAAAATTATTCATGTTTCATGTTATAATGTCAGTGTAACTTGGTTCAAATCATTGAAATGGTTAACTCCATACCACAATGGCTGCCATAGCTGTATTAGAACCAAACGGAACAAGGATAAATCTGTGATATTAAAATGTAAAACATGCAATCCCAAACTGAATAAAGATTCGAGAGGTATGAGACATCAAACTGTTCTAATACCTTATGGGACCATTCGATCATCTGACATAGAAAGTTAGATGATAAAAAAAATATCTAACTGAACAGTCACGGCCTTGTTTTACACAGCAGTACTGCGCTTCAGGGTATGTAAAAAAATCATCTTGGTGCTGTGATTATCTTAGCACTATGACCGCTTTGCCAACAGGACACATAAATAAGAAAGATAAAACAATCAGTCTTCAGCAAAAACACAAATAATTCGTCTGTACTGACCATTAATTAATGTAAACTACTTAATCGATGGTTCATTCTTCATTACATTCAGGTAGAACACCATATATTGTTGCAAATTACACATGGATAGTATTTGCGGCTTTCTGCCTCATTCTGTCACGTCACTATAGTTTTCAATCTATCATGCAGTGACAGACTAACTTGAATGATATGAAAAAAATAATGATAACTTAAGTTAATATGAGTAGCATATTTGAATGTCAGGATCATACAGATACTTTCACCATTAGGGTTATGATGAGGACGGACTGAACATCTTTTTGTATTAGGCCAAACCAACTTTATTTTTTGTTTTAAGGATTTTTGTCTTCAGAAATCCTAAAGGCCGGAGGAATAAATTATATCAAAATAAACCCCCCCATCCCCACCATTCAAAGTAAGATTCCTTTTAAATGCTGAAAGTATTTTGCTTTTGCCAATACAAGAAGTGTACAGCATGATGACAAAAATATTTGCGATTTTTAAAAAATAGCAGAGATAAACACAAGACCATTTGAAACCTATAAACAGCAATGTTTCAAGAAAAGAATAATGTCATACCTCAGTACTTGGTCAAGTACATAGTGTAGTGTGATATTTGTTCAAACATCGTGGATGGTGTCAGTTGATTCAGTGGTCAGGATAGATTGTGATCATCAATGTAGTGTATTTGATGCATAAGAATGAAGATTTTTATGGATATCAACTTCTTTATGAGAGAACACTGAACATCTTTTTGTTCATCAGGTGATGAAGGAGTAAGCATTAACTCCGAAACGTTGTGTTCTCTCATAAAGAAGTTGATATCCATAAAAATCTTCATTCTTATGTATTTTCACTGCTAAATGACATTCAAAAATATTTGATGCATATCCACACATTTTCAATAATATTAAGATCAGGAGACTGTGCAGGCCAAATCATGCAATTTACAGTTATGCAATTGTCATGTTTGTATTCCTGAATAATTTGTGCCCAATATACTGGGACGTTGTCATCTTGAAGTGCTGAGCTAGAACAGGCCAGAGGTTGTCTTTAAGTATTTCATGATACTTGACAGCATTAATATTACAATCAACTGTTTACAGCCCACTGTTTACAGCAGACAATTTTTGCATTCCAGACAGACAACATGTTATGTCATTGCACATGTACACTAATCGTATATCAAGCTTACATATAGCTAATCGTATATCATGTATCAAACATGAAATATGTTCAGTATTTGTGAAGCATGAGACAAAGTCTGAGATGTTGCAATCGAAGCCAAATGGCCATTTTCGAAAAATCGCAACTACTTTTGTCATCATACTGTACAAGCATATGGGGCAAAAAAACAATCTGAAAACATTTTCTGTCACATTAACATTTTTGACCAATAAAAATATTAAAATTGTATTCTTTCAGCAAGAAAAAATAATCCTTATTTTTTTCTGAATCTTGGAAATAACACAACAAGCAGATCTGTAAAACAAGAAATACAACTGGTCTGGTCATAATTTTATTTAAACACTGCCATATATCCCACATGGATGTCAAGTACATCTGTGTAGAAAAGGTACAAGAATTGTGCAGGTCAGGTGCTATAATATTTAAGAAAAGGTCGAACATATCCATGCCAACGATCCCTTCAGCATAACCATATCATGCCAGTTTTGGCTACAAGGTTAATGACTTGACTGAAATTGTCCAAGGGAATGCCTCACATCTAATAAATGTTTTCATTCTTATCAGTCTTTACATGTAGCTGTACATACTCAGCAGACTGTAATCTATTATAACTTTCCTTAAAAGAATTAGAAAGTGTAACAAAGTATCTGTCTTTTCTCACTTGACCAATGCTTGAGCATGATCACCATTTACATCCTCCCTTACTCATGGAGCAGGAAAAATATTTATCTCTAACCAATTTTTCAGCAAAATTCTTGTGTGTGTTTTATCCCCCAATTGCCCTTGATATTATCCCACATTTTACAAGTGTAATTGGACGTATAACCTTATTTCAGCCAATCTGCATCTTGTAACCAGAAAGAGCGTTTCTTTTGCAAGTATCTGACTAGCAAATATATGAATAACAAACCAGTTCACCAATATGATGGATGACTCTTGAGAGAGATCAGTTTTTCTCAGTCTTCAAAGGGACTTCAAAGGGAGGTTACTCCAAAGCCTTCCACCTTTTCTTTGAGCTCAAAGAGCAAAAATGTGTTATGGTATAATGTGATGAAGTTCCATTTTGTGGAACAGTGTGTCTGTTTTCAAGATCCTTAAGTGCGGGACATCTTTACAACCTTCAACATTCTGAGACTACAAGTCTCTGGCTTAAACCATTTAAGTCTTCTGAAAACATTTTGCTGGGTTCTTCTTCTGAATACATTTTGCTAAGTTGTTTACAAAAGAGTATAACATATTGATATATTAGCACATAAACAAAACTGCATAGTGAAACCCTGATTATCCAGTCTGTGTAGCTCCCCTGGGAAACTGACAATGGAACATATGTCTGGTTTAACAAGTCAAGGGTAAGAAGTATTGTTTTCCATTTTAATTGAAAAAAGCTTCTGCACATGTCTCAACCATTATTGTCTGTCAGTCAGAAAACCAACAGCAACAATTTCTATAGCCTTGCTCCAAGGCTGTACTGAATACTGAGCTCATGGATGTACATAAATTCTAGCTTACAAGGAGGCATGTCTAGAAAAGTGGACAGCTAGTACATATTATATTTCCAAAATTGTCACTTAAACTACTCATTTTTATCTTAGAGACTTGTGCAAGTCTACCTTTTGTGCTAAGTACCAAAACAAAGTTGGCAAAATGCTAATCTTCAGTCACAGGTCCAAAACTTTTGAACTCATGTCCCTGAGATCTTGTGTGTGCCCAAACTGTTGAATCTTTGCACAGTCTTCTCAGATCTCATCTTCCATTAGACTTCTCACATATTCTTTCCCATGTTAAGTGTTACTGAGTTTCTGTAAACAGATAGGCAGTTTCTAATCCAATACTATCATGATTAATGATATTCCACTGTACACATGCATATACAGACACTTCCAAATGTAATTACCATCTACAAGTTGTCTGGGTAACAGGGTTTTACTGGTGTGATAACAATTTGGCAAATGCTCATCATTGTCCAAAAAGTCTGAAACTGAATAAGCCAGCATTCTCTTGATAAGAAAATGTCTGCATTTCATGGACTAATCAGAAATCAGAAGAAAAACTGTGATAACCTATTCATGGCAACCATCAAACACAATTTTAACATTTCAAAAACTAAGATTATAGAGTGTGTAAATCATTTCATTATAATCAAAGTAACCTATTTAAATGTGAGCCAACATCTGCATACTATACAACCTGACTCTTGTAATGAAAATACATACCAGTCAAGATCTTGCTGAACTGACACAAAGAAAGACAACTGTGAGTATAACATCACTAGTAACATCTTCTTAAATGAGCATGTGCCCAAACACAACTTCACCCAAATAAATTGTCCACACTTCCACCTGACCAATCCAACACTTTTGATAGTTTAAATATTATATCAGTGGATACAAAAAATATTTCAGTGACAACACATTTACATTATTTATAGGTTTCTCTACAATTATACTTCTAAATTTTATCCTGTAATTTATACCATAAAATTGAGATTATATATTTCTTGATTAGGCTTTACATTGCAACATATTCCTGTTGGTATTTTTCTCACTGACAGCTAAAAGACAAAGACTGAAATTAGAAGAAGACAAAATGAAGACTAATATTGTGCAAATTAAGTGAAATGAAAGAACAACCCAATCTTATAACTGTTCATATGAATTGGTAATTATTGTGCTTCAAAACACAACAACTAATCAGTTTTTTCTCAGCATGATGCTGTTAAAACTTGTTTGGTTTCTATTTTTCAGCAGGTGGACTAATAAGGAAGTTCTGTAAAGCTGAAAAATTCAAATAATGGTCTGCCTTTATCCCTTTACAAATTTGCTGAAAAGGAAAATCTGTAATGAGCATTGGTACAACATCAGCTTATTGTCATTAAGAAACATATGGCATAGGCCAAAGTAGACTGTAGGAAGTTAGTATTAAAACTCAATATGCACTGATGTATTATTATTGAAAAAACATGAATCAGTAGTTGTATGTCCTATGGTATTTGCTTTAACCCTTTTTCTCTTCATGAACCCTTGCTCTCTGTTGAGGAGCACCCTTGAATATATGTGTGTGTTCGAACCATGACACATTTCATGACTCATTATGGTATGATCATTGTTAGATAATACATGCTGTTTACGTTTGTATTATATCCTAGAAGCATCATTCACATTCAAGCCATGCAAAGATACCTTGCACATTTGTCCTTCAGAATGGCAATGCATCAAGGACACAATTTTATCCTCAGCTTTTGATTGGTCAGGATTGACCTCTGACCTTCAAATGACTCCTGTGAACCTCATACATTCCTTAGTATGTACCCATATATGGGCATGATAGTTTCAAGATGCAGAAATTTGCATATCATGTAATTATTTTTCAACTTTGATGTGATTTATTACTTGCTATTAAGAGACTGAAATGTATTCTATGTACTGTCAAATTTCAAATATGATCTATAGATAATTAATGAATATCATATGTTATATGCACAGTGTTGCTGTGAGTGTGACGGAGCAGTAACTGATGAGTATTATAGGAACATGTCAGTGCTTTCATGTGATACGTGGTATGGTAAGCATGTTGAGTGTAGCAATTTCTCTGGACAGGGATGACATCACAGCTTAAGCATAGTCATAATATCCCATGAATATACTACTAAGAAATTCACAATCTATGAAATCCCTTTTCCCTGTTTCATACCTGTGATCAGCAATTCAATAATGGTCTATTAAAATACACATACAAAAACATGGTGTAATTTGAATATGGATACAATAAATATCTCAATGTTAGTACAAGACATTCAAGTATTGTGAGTTGTTATACTGAAGTTTGAAAGCAATTTCAGAAGTTGTATAGTTGAACGAAAACAAATAAAGAAGTTGACTATCCATAGAACTTGATTTTCCTGAATGATATTTTTGCTTGGAACAAGAACAGAATTGTAACTGATACTGTTGGTTTATACATGTCCACATCTGTGTGTGTAGTGTATCACATCCTGGTCTGTTTGTCAAGAGACATCAGTATTTCTGCCTAATTTGATCAGATTGCAGTGAATCATTAAACTGGAAAATCAAAGCAGCAAGCTTTTTGAATATATGGATATATGGTGATATATGGATTTGGATAAATAAAAATATAATGGTTTGAATGACCTGGGTTGAGAGCAACAATTAGAAAGCATACAAGTTCATACTTACAGTTAATTTTATGACTGCTACCACTACTGCTAATTATATTTTAGAATAATATTAAACAACAAAGATATATTTATTTTGGATTTACTTTAAGAGAAAATCTGTAAAAAAATGTTATAAGGAAAATGGCCTAACCATAAGAATTAACATCAAATTTCCAGTTTGTGCACACATGTTCAATGTCAAATTTAAAGATAATTAATTGCTGGTATGAAAGAAAAAAAAATTCACCACTGTCCATAATTTTACATAAATATATTTATGTCAGATGAACCAGCTGCCATATTGTCAAAGCATTATGAGTACAATGTGTTGACTTGGTCCAGCAAACCATGCTTGCATCAAGGTATGCATGAGTGAATGCAACAGAGATGCGGAAAAGATGCACCTATGCAAACAAGTCCAAAACTAACCTGCTAATGCTACAACATATCTTGCCAAAATAAACTAAAATGCCTTACCTAATCCATAATACAAGCGAAAAAGTACTTCAAGTTGACTGACATGACAGTGTTGTATTTACTGAGAGAAAAGAATTCGTATTTTCAGCATCAATCATTTTGACGCAACTGTACAAGTAGGTGTTAAATCAAAGACTGAATAAAAAAAATATAAAAATATATATATATATGAATTTATATTAGCAGTTTTTAAGAACCCCCCAAACTCAAACAATCAATCCAATATGCAAATTTTCTGTATATCCTCGTGTAAATGAAGTTACATGTCAATGTTTAATATTACTGATGACATTTTTTATATCAACATATATTAAAGTATATATTCTGAGAGATTTTGTGATTATTTCAATCAATGTGCAAATTTGTTATTTAACAGTGCCTAAGTTACACATGTAATCAGACAAAATATGTATATGCAAGGAAACCCAGTATTAAAATGTCCATACCAACACTTCAAGCATACGTATTTGAAATTTGACAGTACAATTTAATTGTAATATAGTTTTCTGTCATATTAAAGACATATACAGGCATGAGATGTCTTTCAAAAATCAAATGTGAACACATTTCAAATATTTTCAGGAACCTGTTGAAACAGTGTGAAACAGTGACATATCACTTGGCAGATATGAAGTATTAAAAAATGAAACATTATTGCACAAAACGTTCCAGTGACATATATTTTCTACATCAGCATATTTTGCATTAAAATTAACACAATTAACAAAGTTTACAAAGGTGTGTAGGGTCTTATTTCTAAGAGTGTTATATAATTAATGCAAGAATAGAGACTCTTGAGCGCGACAATCTGATGCCTGTATACTGTTGAGCACTGGAGATCTGTATGGGATACATCCCGTATTCTGCACTACTATTTCACTTCTGTATAGTCTAAGTACAGCATTATATAGTTGTTTAAAATGGGATCAAGCAGGATTCTGTGGTAGCAGTACGATTGACTTAGGCATTGTTATTGTTCCAATAAAATATCATTGGTTTTCCTAGCTACTTGTCATGTTGTCATTTTCCCCACATCATGCCTTTCAGACCCTGATTACAGGTGTTACTCAAGGACAAGAATCATCAAGGTGACTATGCTCCTCTACCAACCATTCATATACTCAGCTCTGTCTTCTCTTAGTGCCAACTTGCCTTGGTCAGTATGCCTTCAGGTATTCACCCCCTTATTAATGCTGCCAGTGATAAATTGTACTTGCATTACCTTTCATCTTACTTGAATAGAATTCTTTACAAAATCTAAGAGGTTCTATAAATTCAGAGTCAATAATCAATGTTTACCAATTTAAATTCCCTTCCAAATATTTTCAGAATGTGCTCATGCTAATAAAACATCAGAACCAAATCCTCATTTTAGCAATATTTGCACCAATATACATTCCTCTATGTTGAAAAGTTAATATTGTCCCATACATCCTTTCATTTACTTTTCTTCAAATAACTGTGAACCATACTTAGTTTGAATATTTGTAACTCTAAATTCAGAATTTCAAGTTGGTATTTGAGCTGAATAAGTTAAGGAAAATGGGAATCAAATTGGTATTTTGCTGTGCTTGCAAACTTAACATTGGGCCAACAGCAAATTTTTCCACTCAGTCCTTATTGTAAAATTTATATGGAAGCTGTAAATGAGGCAAGTCTAGATATGCAAGTCAGGATTGTAATCTCCCATCTTCCTTGGGAACCCATGAAGATCCGAGTTAGAATTGATCTTTAGTAACCTACGTTTTTGTCACAAGAGGTGACTAACAGGATCAAGAGGTCAGGCTTGCTGACTGGACTGACACATGTTACCATATTGTAAATTTTCAGTGTGTCATGTTCATGCTGTTGATTCATGGAATGTCTGGTCCAGATCTGATTATCTATAGACAAACATCATATAGCTGGAAAACTGCTGAGTGTGCATAAAACTAAACTCACTCACTCACTCCTTCCTGGGGACTCCAAGCCAATTTCATTTTTGTTGCTGTTTCTTTCAGAATTATATAGCTGCAGTGACAAAGTGTCAGTCTACCATTACACCAGTATTTCCTGTTTGAGTTTCCATGATAAACAAGATAAAGATGTGGAACACATGAAAGCTAATTCACCAGCCTCTTTCTGTCTTTATGGCACTACCATGATCAAAGATTTGCATGGGAGTAATCTGACCATATGCAACTTATATTCACGTGAAAATATTCTGTTTGCACCATTAGTAGACTTGTAAATGAAACAAGGTTTTTCAATTATCAAATGATAAACAATGCTAGTTTTCGAGCTCTGTGTATTTAAGCATAACTTGATCAGGCTGATAGTTATGCCTTTAAACAAATTCATCAATAAATGCTTTCCTGCCTAAATGACATTTGTCCCATACCCTGCTAACCAGGTGGAAACAACCACTGTGATAAGTTCATAATGATAGTCTATTGCAACATACAGTTGTGATAGTCTATTGCAACATACAATTGTGATAGTCTATTGCAATATACAATTGTGATAGTCTGTTGCAACATACAATTGTGACAGCAACATGATGACTGTGATAGACTATTGCAACATACCACTGTGATAATCTATAGCAACATACGACTGTGATAGTCTATTGCAACACATGACTGTGATAGACTACTGCAACATACGACTGTGATAGTCTATAGAAACTTACAATTATGATAGTCTATTGCAACTTTATGTGAAAGTCTATTGCAACATAATATTGCGATATACTATTTAAAAGTGTATATCCTTGCTTAAGAGTGTATATGTCTGCCATATTTTATTTTAAAAATGGCCATGATCCAAAGTATACCAAAAAATGGCCACAATCCAAAGAGTACCAAGTATTAACATGCCAAAACAAAGATAAAAATAAAGAATCAATCTTCATCTCTACGCACAGTATGGGCAACAGTCTTCAAGACAAATATCCTTGAACCAATTAATATAAAACATCTATGGTAAACCTAGATTATCAGCATTTCATCTCTCCCACACATTCAGCATCAAGTTGGTTTAAAGATGCTGTCAAAAGTTTTAGCTGGAAATGTTGACATTTTCAATGAAAGCAAACATGACAATAAACATGAGTTCTTCAGAGCTGTTTGATATAGGCTGGTGGCCATTTTTGGTTTTGTGGGAGTCTCTATCGGGCATATTCTGATGCTGAAACGTGCATATATTGCAGGTGATTAGATCCCTTTCAGTCAGTCCTTGTAAACACTGGGTAGTTTTTATTCTCAGGGCATCATCCTCAACTAAGGGCATCATCCACTACTAAGGCATCATCTAATAATAAGGGCACCATCCATTACTAAGGCCACCATCTAATACTAAGGGCACCATCCATTACTAAGTGCACCATCCATTACTAAGGGCACCATCTAATACTAAGGGCACCATCCATTACGAAGGTCACCATCCACTACTAAGGTCACCATCCATTACTAAGGGCATTATCCACTACTAATGGCATCATCCGCTACTAAGGGCATCATCTAATACTAAGGGCACCATCCATTACTAAAGGCATTATCCATTACTAAGGGCATTATCCACTGCTAAGGGCATTATTCAACCTGTCTGAGCTCTAGATTTTTCATACCACTATAACCAATGGCAAAACAATAACATAAGAACAAATGCCTCTATGCATACATTTAATATGCAGATAACCTTAGACTATAACAAATCTAGATGCCAGTAAGTGGTGTTTGATGACAACAGTCAGAAAAAAACTGCCGTTCTAAATGTAAATACCATAATCTTAAGACAAATTCTCTGAACTTCTTACACAGAGAATCAGAAAACAATTACTGTCAGATACTCTTAAACTGTCCAATCTTGTAGCTACATAGAGACAAAATATATATGAAGAAGTGTTTGACACTAATGTGGCAATGTCCCTGCTGCTAATCTATTACTTACTGGTCACACACAAAAGAGTGTTATCTGCATAATCACCCAATGTAGGCTGTCGATACAATTGAAGACACTGGTTGCAATGTTTTATCAGATATCACGTTAACATAAGTTTGGAAAGTGAACAAAGTGTTGTGGTCACATTATAAATAGGATCAAGTTCACCAAAATCATTATTGCTGTCTATGTAATTCACCAAATTTGAAGACATGAAGACATTTGGTTCAACTGTGCATGAGATATAAGGTTAATAAGAGCTTGAAAAGTGGTCAAGAGACAGTGGAAGATAAGGTCTAGATCACCCAAATTGACTGGTCTCTACCTGATGCCTAAGTGTAGCCTGTCACCAAATCTGAAGACACTGGGTCTAGCAGTTCATGAGATATTGAGTTAACAAGAGTCGTGGTCACCCTTGCAAACAAGATAAGTTCACCACAATCAACTGCTGTCTATTTAATCCCCAAATGTAGTCTGTCACCAAATTGTTAAGACATTGAGTATAACAGTTCATGAGATATCGCGTAAACAAGAATCGTGACGTATCTATAGATGCTGGTGAGTACATAGCCCCCTGTTCTGCATTGTGGTAGGGAACAAATATGCATTGTTCAAGTAAGCAATTGGTAACTTTAACTGATTCTAACCATCTCTGTAAATAGTGTTTAACTTGGTAGAAGCATGACACAATGCTACAGCCATGACAATGACATTGGTGCTTTGCTAAATAGAGGTACAGTGTGGTTGCCTGGTGGTTAAGCATCTGCTCGTCGTCATGAGTTTATCTGCTTTTAATAACATTTTACTGTACCATTTACAGGTGGGTGAAATGAGCTACTGATCAATGCAGTGAGTGAGTGAGTGAGTGAGTGAGTGAGTGAGTGAGTGAGTGAGTGAGTGAGTGAGTGAGTGAGTGAGTGAGTGAGTGAGTGAGTGATTGAGTGAGTGAGTGAGTGATTGAGTGAGTGAGTGATGCGTAAGTTCAGTATCACTGTATACTGCCTGATCATTATGATAATGATGATGCAATATGTCAGACTGGTTCATTTTCTCTGAATCTCACTCATTGTACCCCAAAATATCGGCAAGAATGATTCCAAATTTGGTAGTAATATTGAATTCTATTCTGAAGTTGACAAGGTCCCAATGACATTGCATCAATGATGACAAAATATCCACCTCAAGCAGCAATACCAACAGCCCATTTGCTTGTCGTATGCAGCTACAAACAGGTTCAGCTGAACAGGTTCTCTGACCAAACACAATATTCCTACAAACTACTTGTTAAAGCAAGTGTTATTCTTCATATGCTACTGATGCCTTCAGACAGTGTTCTGGGGAGCTGTATTTTCTGCTGTGTACACAATACAATGGCTAATCAATAATAATATGTAGTGTGGCTGACTGATGGTTCATTTTCTCAAGGGAAACAAATTGCAATATATTATTCTATTGAAAGGTGTGGGTAGGGGGACGTGACTTCACATCATAGCAATGATACATACATGACTGTCACTTTAACTGCTTTTGCCTCCTGTTAAAAAACTGTGGAAGGTCCTCAGGCTGCAACATTGTGTCTAAATGAAAGGAATTTGATAAAAAGCTTGTTACCTAACAGGTACCCCCTGAAACAAGTCGTGAGGCTGTTAATCTTTTAGTGCCTAACAGGCAGCTTGGGTTATCCGGGGTAATAACGATCTGATTGTACTCTTTGACCAGGATATCTAGCATTATAAATATCCTTCTTATTATTATTATTATTATTATTGTAAACTGCTCTTGTAAACAAGATAAGGAAGGTTTTCACCTTGATACATGATGGAGGGTACCACTAAACTGAATTCATAAGCATGGGTATGGTTATGAGAACCCTAGAAACATATCAGGGTGGACCTGGATCATAATCAAAGGTTTCTTGCATATCCAAGGGAGGCAACTCTTCAGAGTAAATAATGTTGCCTCAAGTTAAACAACAAAGTCAGCATTGCTTTTCCCCAACCTTCAGGGTGGGACAAATCAAGACATCTAACAAGGCAAAATATTTAACGCCACTGAGGTACAACAAAAGGAATGAAGTTTCAGGTTTCTATTAAGGAGGTTGGATACAAAACATCAAAATGTCAAGAAACTCATAAATTTGGTATCATTTTGTAGAAAATCTAATTATGTAACAAAAGCAGCAAGTCACTAGAGCATTTGTTTGACAAGTGTCACCCCTTTGTGGCACCATCTTTAAAAAGTAATATGTCAATAAAAGTTCCCTTAAAATTGTTTGCTTTTATAATTCAGTATGTGTTTTTAAAGAGATATTTCAGTATTGATATGAAATAAATCAAAAAAATCCACTTCTAGAGCAGTGTGTAGTATTTGACACATTCACTAACTTCTAGATAAACTTTAAAAAGAAATATTGATTCATCAGTGTAAAAAGGATGTTTATCATGACAACAATTTTTTATGTGAAATGAATTTTTAAATGTAGTAAATTCAAACTAGATTAATATTCAAAAATAATAAAAATATGCTACCAGAGGGTATCAACATTATCTCCAATTAAATGTTGCAGCATACCAAAACTTAATTTGATGGGGAGGTAACTCTTGCCCAGGTTTACCGAAGGATAAGTACTTGTGTGGCCAAAATATCATGAAGTATGATTAGAAGCCGGGTAGACGGAAATAACTGCGTAACACAATACAAATGCTCCTACTGTCACATCCCATTGCATACGGTATGCACACATACCATGGTATTCAACCTCTTTAAAAGGAATCACTTCATATCCCTACAGTGAGTGAAGCAAGTGTTCCCTGACTTCATCAAAGCGAAATACCTTGGGGCTGAGACAATATCCATCTATATGAATGATAAAATAAATAATATGGAAGAGCTCAATGGATGCTTCACAGTATTATCTTTCAAAACCAAGTTTACATAAAAAAGAAGCTGTTTCATTAACTCATGGATGACTGAAAGTGGCAACAAACATCAAGTAAGAAGTCTTAACACCACCTCTCTTTCATGTCAATGCTTGAAGATAAAGCTGTTTGATAAGTTGTCTTGTTTTATGAGCAAGCAAAATCTAACAACGAATCCTGCTATTATCAATGGTACCAAGATGCCCTACATCTAGATCAATAGTCTGGGATATCCAAGACAAATATTCACCAATGCACACAATTACAAAAATCTGCAAACATTCACCCTTTTGAACTGTCAAACCCAAAATGAAATATTGCAGAGCAATAGCCGAATCATGAATATGACAAATCATTTTTAGTGTGACTCATAAACTTATCGAAACTCATACTTAGTCAGAAAACATGCAAGTGTAACCCTGAGGAGTGGGGAGTTCTGAAGGCTGACTTCTATCTTCCCACAAAGCTGGCCTCCTGAGGTATTGATTGTTGAAGCAATGCAGGCTAATACATTCTGACAAGTCTACTAGTTGCATGGCCATTGGGGCAAATGTGGTCAAAAATCTCATCAAAATCACAACATGTCCTATCAGAGTGCGATGAAAAGCACTTGTCCAGGACACAGTCAGGCCCTGTCCCGATCAACCTGATCAGCCAGTTCAGAAACCTGGTAATGATGGCCACTTCCTCATGCAAGAAGTTTGATTATTGGTACTGGTTATAGTCTGGTGTGATCAGTCGGCCCCATGTACTTATTAAACTGGGCTGCCTTCATCATCCCTGGATCCATATTGATTTGTAGTTGTTGGCCAGTAAACAGCAATTTCTAAAATTGTTGAGGATAATATTACTTTGATCGCATTATTTGGTCTTATAATAATTGCCTGGTAATATTGGATCAATATTAGCAATGGGGTAAAGACTTGGTTGATTAAAATCCGAATCAGCTGATATTTGGCCATTTTGATGAATATAAAGCACTGATGCAGGTATAAGTATGTCACTATAAATACACATACAATATAGTACTGGTAGTGTCATATTGAAACTTATGCTATATCGATCAGTTATCAGCTAATGAATACGCATCACTAGTGATGTCATTGGACATACAGTAGTGTTGGAGTCATTTCAGAGTGACCTGAATGGTCACACAGTACGGTTGGTGTCACTGGAGTGGCCAACACACAGTATTGTTGGTGTCATTGGAGCGGCCTCAATGGACACACAGTACTGTTGGTGTTATTGGAGTAGCCAAGAAAGACACACAGTACTGTGGGTGTCATTGGAGTGGCCTGAATGGACATACAGTACTGTTGGTGTCATTGATGGGGCCTGAATGGACACACAATATTGTTGGTGTCATTGTAATGGACACACAGTACTGTCACAGGATGGACACTCCACTTAGAATACACACAGTACTGGCCTTCTTGTGCTGGAGTCCAAACATCCATGTTGTGCATATGAAAACAATAAAAAAATGTAATACCCTTGGCAAAGCAATGTAAAACTGGGAGTACATGTAAAGATTATTATGAGAAACTTGTTAACAGAACAGGTAATGACAGGCTGTTTGTACCATATTTACATCAGAAGAAATCCATAAATGAATTAACTCTTCTGTAATGGTTTCCTCTCAGGAAATAGGAAGTTATTCAAGAGAAATAAATGTTTTAATAATTGGGACTAACATATCGTCTCACAAACCTTTATAATACAATAACATGGAAACAGACATTCGTTAAATGAAGTACTAATTATAGAATGCTATAACAGTCATAACGAAGTTATCTATCCATTATTTATGTCCTGATGATGAGAAGGATTAACCGATTTCCTTGGCTGCCTTTCAAATCAAAAAGGAGGTAATTAGGCTTTAGCATATTGGCAGTCCCCACAAGATCGATTCAAAATGCTTCAACACTTTCATATTTGCACCTGATTAGAAAGGCACATTTTAACATAACATCAACTAAAATTTAATGATTACTGTGATTACAAAAACAGACACCTCGCAATGTTTATTACATTCATATCTTTAAGAGGTTACAGGGATTGGTAATGACCTGATAACAGGTTAATACCGATGCTCACGCTGTTGATCTCTGGACTGGACCAGACTTGATTATTTACAAGCCGCTGCCATGTAGCTGGAATATTGCTGAAAGTGAAGTAAAACTAAACTCACTCACTCACTCTCAGGGTTTGTCAGGACCATATCCATGCTCAAAGGTTTCGCTAAAATGGTTTAGTCTGAGATCTGCATTGCTTTAAGCTCTCTTCCAACACCAAAATTATATCAGAATTGTGCTGAATCCCAGTATACACTCACTGAAATACCAAGGCATTCACAACAATTTTATTGTCACAAAAAGAAAAAAAAGAAAAAAAGAAAAACAACCCACACATGCCCGTTTTGTTATTAAAATTTGTTTATGCATTATGAAATTTTAGATATATTTAAATATTCACTTGACATAAATGATTCAGACATCTGAAAATTAGTTTATATGGTCAAAGAGGGAAAATGTCATGTGTGAGCAAGTTTCAACTGCACTGTGCATCATTTTGGGTTTATGGAAAGATAAAGCATGAATCAAAAGTGGAGTAATATAAATATAGCACAGCTTCATGACTGAAGAAATGTTAATAGGATCAATTCATTGCTTTCCCTCATTTCAGTCATATTTAATCTTATCACTGTTGGCTAATATGAACACTCCCCTGTGGCGTGTCCATTTACCCTTTTGCAGTATACAGAAGTCTTTGGGATGAAAATATAACCTAATGCATCTTTGTCTGCGATGGGGAGGGAGAGCCTTGATTGATCCCTTACTGGCAGCCATTTTGGCCCCATATGGAGCTGCACAATGGAACATACTGAAATAAGCCTGGAACACTTACCAAATTTAACCAGCAGCTACAAAAATAACCACCAAATTGATGACCTTATTGGTTCAAATTTAACTCTATCCTGCTAATGTTTTGTGAAGGCTGAGCACCTGAGTTCTAGGAGTCAATAATGTAGTGAAAAAGAGACTTAAAGGGGGATTTTCACTGTAGGTAACCATACATGCATAGCTGAAGGTTAACAGTTGCAGTTACACATCAGTTCTTGTCAAATACATCCAAGCCAACTTGCCATAGTCTTTCTTTTTCAATTTACATGTATTTAACTATATGGTCTCACCTTTGTTGAACTTACTGAATAAAAAGTAATTTAATTGATTTTGGCTCCGGGAAAGTGGTAAAGATGCTGGCTGATGTATGCCTCCTAGTGTTAAAATTTACAATGAAAGTCATAAAAATTGTAAGGTTTACATGTAAATGAGTCCCTTGCCGTCTGTGCCTGAAAATGTATGAGTCCAGTAGCTTGAACTTCATCTTCTACAAGGACCATTCATTTGTTGCAGCTTACCTACACAAGTTGCTTGAATTGCAGACTGATTAGATGAAGATGTTACAGCAATGAATTAAATGAACCCCTGAATCCTTCAATTTCTAATTTTTTCAAAGTAATGATGGACAACCTCCAAGGAAAGCAGTTCATGTGCACACTGATACACTGAGTGCAGTAACAAGTTCGAATGAGTATGGATTTACATCGCTGTTAGCGATATTTCAGAAATATGACAGCAAGGTACACGAGCAATGACTTTCACACATTGCACCCATGTAGGGAAACGAACCGTGGTTTTCAGGGGGACAAGGCTACCCGCTACCCTCATTACTTAGATCCATCATGGCCTAAGTATACTTGAGCATTAATAAATTTGAAAGCATGATTTGATTTTATGATTTTTTTTTTCGTAATCAGAATCAAATAAACCCATGGTTCAGCAAGTCCCACGGAATTTCTCACAACATAAACAGAGATTTCATCCTGGATAATCTTGGAGAATGTGAAGAATATTATCATTGCAAATTAATATCTCTATACACAAGTGTTTGGGGCAGCTTGTGCCAGTCCTAAGATATATCAGCTTACAGGCTTAACCCACTGAGATATCATGACACAATTTTACTTGGTACTAAAACTATCCAAGCTTGACAGTCCTTATTTCAATCCTTAGCAAATTGACCACTAAAAATAGTAACGACAAATACCATTGTATATTTTCTTTTAGCATGACCCAACTAGGGGCCTTAACCACAACTTTCCTGTCTCGAGGTAAATGCTGCTTCCACTACCGTAGCTTGAATGAGTGGTGAAGGAACGGCAACAGCAACTAACATGGCTGGGGACAAACCATGATATATGTCTGTGAAGAGACAGTGTGATGGCCACACCTAGATTGACTGGCTCAGTTCACAGTATGAAAACAAAAAGACCGTGAGTTTCTGCACAATGATAAATTGAGTATTTGCTCATAATGAAACATGTCCCACCAACCACATCTGAAACAGTGGATCAATAATAATACATCTGCCAGTGACAGGTGCTTGTTTTAATGTGAGGAATCCTTTGAGTCTGTTCCACATCAGTTTGTGATTTAATCAGTGATTTAATCAGAGTTGTGAATATATCTAATTATGTAGGGATCTTTCTTCAATTTGAGTAAGTTTATTTTATGCTGCTTTTAGCAATATTCCAGCAATATCATGGCGGGGCACACCAAAATATGGGCTTCACACATTGTACCCATGTGGAGAATCAAACACAGGTCTTCGTAACAAGCGAACGCTTTAAACACAAGGCTACCCCACTGCCCATTCTTCAATTTGATTGTGGTTAGGGTGTGTCT
Source organism: Haliotis asinina (assembly GCF_037392515.1). Lineage (NCBI taxonomy): Eukaryota > Metazoa > Mollusca > Gastropoda > Lepetellida > Haliotidae > Haliotis > Haliotis asinina. The sequence goes on along the minus strand of NC_090286.1, from coordinate 28,288,088 downwards.
ATGTTATTAACACATGCAGACTTTTGTTGTTGTTACATTTTAACAAATTTGATATAAATGTAAGATGTGTTAAGGTAAGTTATTCTTACATACAACCTTCTGTTTTATATGGATGAGATACTCACATATACAACCTTTGGTTATATATTTGTGACATACTCATTATACCAGTACACACTTTTGCTTATATATTGGTGACATACTCATATATAAACACTTTGCTGACTTGTTGATGACATACTCATATATATACCCTTTGTTCATATATCGCTGACATCCTTTGCTTATATATTGCTGACATACTCATATATAAACACTTTGCTGACTTGTTGATGACATACTCATATATATACCCTTTGTTCATATATCGCTGACATCCTTTGCTTATATATTGCTGACATACTCATATATAAACACTTTGCTGACTTGTTGATGACATACTCATATATATACCCTTTGTTCATATATCGCTGACATCCTTTGCTTATTTATTGGTGACATACTCATATATAAACCCTTTGCTGACTTGTTGATGACATACTCATATATATTTACCCTTTGTTCATATATCGCTGACATCCTTTGCTTATATATTGGTGACATACTCATATATAAACCCTTTGCTGACTTGTTGATGACATACTCATATATATTTACCCTTTGTTCATATATCGCTGACATCCTTTGCTTATATATTGGTGACATACTCATATATAAACACTTTGCTGACTTGTTGATGACATACTCATATATATACCCTTTGTTCATATATCGCTGACATCCTTTGCTTATTTATTGGTGACATACTCATATATAAACCCTTTGCTGACTTGTTGATGACATACTCATATATATTTACCCTTTGTTCATATATCGCTGACATCCTTTGCTTATATATTGGTGACATACTCATATATAAACCCTTTGCTGACTTGTTGATGACATACTCATATATATACCCTTTGTTCATATATCGCTGACATCCTTTGCTTATATATTGCTGACATACTCATATATAAACACTTTGCTGACTTGTTGATGACATACTCATATATATACCCTTTGTTCATATATCGCTGACATCCTTTGCTTATATATTGGTGACATACTCATATATAAACCCTTTGTTCATATATCGCTGACATCCTTTGCTTATATATTGGTGACATACTCATATATAAACCCTTTGCTGACTTGTTGATGACATACTCATATATATACCCTTTGTTCATATATCGCTGACATCCTTTGCTTATATATTGGTGACATACTCATATATAAACCCTTTGCTGACTTGTTGATGACATACTCATATATATACCCTTTGTTCATATATCGCTGACATCCTTTGCTTATATATTGGTGACATATATAAACCCTTTGCTGACTTGTTGATGACATACTCATATATATACCCTTTGTTCATATATCGCTGACATCCTTTGCTTATATATTGTTGACATACTCATAATACACCCTTTTGTTTATATATTGGTAACATACTCATATATACAACCTTTGCTTATATAACAATAACATATGCATATTTAAGTTACAGTCACTGCATGTGTATTCATTGCATACACATGTGTACCACATCTTCTTGTATTTCGATGACATACAAATGTTTAAATCTCTGCATGTATACTGACGACAACCATATTTTGTATATCGATGAGTTATTCATATCTTCAGCATGACCTGACCTGAGAAGTTCCGGGGTAGCATAGGCCTTCAACAACCCATGCTTGCCACAAAAGACAACTATGCTTGTCGTAAGAGGCGACTAGCAGAATTGGGTGATCAGGCTCGCTGACTTGGTTGACATGTCATCAGGTCTCATTTGTGCAGATCGATGCTCATGCTGTTGATCACTGGATATTGGTCCACAATCAGTTTGAATATTGCTGAGTGCTGCATAAAACTTAACTCATCCACTTACTCTATATGACCTCAACCAGCAACAACAATCACAATATTATATTCATGGTACTAAAAAATTGTTGTCAGATGTTACCATAGTTATGGTGTCATACAATGCTACCAGTGACACACAGGTCACCTCTGCCAAGTTACAACATGAGTTATAATTATACTGACATGACATTTTCTGTGATAAATCTACAAAGTCAACTGTCTGAGTCCCAGGACTCACTGAGTCCACTCTGAAATAAATGAGGCCTTCAGAACTAAATGGTAACAAACAGACACTTTTGCATTTTAACTTGTAGTTCATCCTCTATCACACCATACATAGATGTTAATAGTTCACTGGCAGTTGTTGGAAAATCAGGATTGATTTTACCCTCCTTGAGAATTTCTTCAGAGTCAAATTCATGTAAGAAATCAGCAAAACTTTTAAACTTTGTCGTCAATCAGATGTTTTCAAAAGCTAACCAATGAACTGATTTCATACAGGCGACAACTACTTTGTCTTGTGTATAAGAGGTTGCACATGTTAACAAATTATTTTAAGTCCTGCCAGAATTTACTACGTCAGACACAGGATGTTGGGGGAGATTGATCCCTGCTTTTTACTAACATCTGCTTAAGACCAGACCTCTGATGACGTGTAGATAAATCCATCAAAAGTTATGTATCAAAACATCACAGGTCATTTTGTTTTCACGTTTCTAAAGAGAGAGAGACATTTGCAAAAGCTTCGGCCAAGTCTCCTGTGCACAAGACTTAAAGAGTATATTCCCTTGTTTGAGTTTCCATTTTTGTGTTTTAATTCTGTTGAGATATTTTATGTCTCTTCAATACACTTTCAATATGTGCATACACCAAGAAATGTCAGTACAGTGAGTGAATATGGTATGGCTGTCATGATACATACTTAAACACATACCAATTGTTGCCCTCATGTCATGATACATAGTTAGGGCAATGGATAAGGGACATACAAGCATATTGTATATTATGCAAGAATCAAGCAAGCTGCACTTTGAAAGGCGAAGATCTGAGAGCTTCTTTGTCTACACAAGAAAAAATTATATGCAATAGCATTCCTGAACACATATTCCTGTTGTGTACACTGTCTGCAAAACATATGTTTATTCTATATCAGTACCATGCACTAATATCACTACCATCTAAAAATGCCATGTACTGGTATAAGTACCAGACAGCTGTATATGTGGGAACAAAAGATATATTGTGAGTCCAGAAATTCAACTTGTATCCCAAATAGCTCTAGCAGCAACTGCCATTTATAGAGGTGCTATGTGAAGATGGATAACAGATAACAGCACTTACAACAAACGAATCATTTCACCCTATAGTGGATAAGACAGTGTTTGAAATATAAGACTGGCAGGGCTGCCAACAGTAGACTACTGAAAGACCACTTCAGATACAAACATTTGTGCGACAAATATCTCTAAAACAAAAATTCACTGCAGGTCCATTTTGCAACTATGGTCCCAACACAAGATCAGTCAATAACTTGCAAACAGACATATGAGATGGAAGCATATTTTCATTTGTGAAACTGACTTTCTGACTGACTACTTAAAATCTAGGAAGCTTTTTTAACCTCTGCAGCCAGCCTGAAGGAATGACTACTAGTAGGCTCTCACAAATTACAATCAAGGATGCTTGCACCTATTAGCTTACTAGAAATCCCAGTCACATATATTCTCTATCTTGTAGAGCCAGTTTCATGTTCTTACATTCTAAAATGTGTGAGTCTATGTAAAGAAGGTTTATAAGTTACCAAAGACAACCATAGATCTATCTTAGAGTCATATTGCAAGACAACCCCCACCTCCCCCAACTTTCTCCACCACACACACACATACACCTATAAAAAGATTCAGCACAAGTATATTCTGAGCTTTTGAACTGCTTATCATACAATGAACAAAACACCATCAACCAACATTCAAAGAAACACTTACCTCATGAGTCCAAATCATTAGTAGTAAAATTTACACAGGCCAGATCTATTTCAGTTCTTGTTTCACAGTTTATCAATGTTATAAGAGACATGGGAACATATGTTGGTTTAATTCAGCATTCCAGTCAGAGGGAAAAAACATTACCTTAAAACAAATGAATTCACTGACTTTAAAAAGAATTCTTTGCTCTTTGCATTAGTTGCTCCAGTATTGATAGATAGAAAGGATTAGATCTTTTGCCCTCATTATTATGATTATACCAAATCAAGTAACGGCCTATCTTAAAACAAGAAAAAAATGGTCTGGCCTGACATTGCTAAAAATGATAAAGTGTGGGTAATGTTATAAATTAAATATCTTACATATGTTAGTATAAAAATAGAAAAAATGAATTAGTGGAACAGAAACAAACTGATTCATAGTTTACTGTTTAATCAAGTCTGTATTAAAGGACATTATTACATTGTACTTCTGTTTTGTCAAAACGAGTGCTTGTTTTCCATACCTACTGATACTGACCAGCATAAGCTTATAGGACAAATTCTTATGGATGACAACTTCTTTATTGCGTGAGTGCGACATTTGGATACAGATTCTTCTACCATTGTCAAGCATGAGTCACTCCTGCTTGACAACAGTAGAAGAATCTGTAGGAGTCACTCCTGCTTGATAACGGTAGAAGAATCTGTAACGAAATGTCGCACTCATGCAATAAAGAAGTTGTTATCCATAACAATTTGTTCTATTTGTACACCTCAACTTCTAAAATGCCACTCAAAGAAGTAGCAGCATAAGCTTACTCAGCCATGTTCAGTCTCAATTATTCTTGCATACCCTTGCATTCCACAGCCACATTGGCTGGTACAGTACTTTCACAGGGTTTCCGTGAACAGCTCCCAATGAATGAACAACTGAGTATGACACATAATAAATTTCGGCAGGCCATCCTGAAAACTCCAATAATTGGAAGTTACCTATTATAGTGAACCATAACATAAGCACCAACTCCTGAGTGACGACGACAGCATGTTGTAATAAGTGTGCAGTACTTTACATGAACCAAATGTTGATAGGTCGGTTGTATGCACAATCAAGTCAACAGCTTTTGACAGTGTTACAACCCTTGTCATAAAAGTGAGTTTGTGCAAAATGTTTTCTGATGACAGCGTTCACTCATGCAATAACGAGGTGAGTTGCCTCACAAAGACATTGTAAATAATCGGATTGTGGCATGTGTTTAAGGTAATATTTTCTTAATTAGTAACATGTCTTTGAAACTGTTCCTACGATAATCGAGAAAAACGCCTGAGCGTCTGAAATGCCACAAGACTAAGGGACTACGCACAGTCCTCGAACAGGAAAGGTACCTTCGGCTGCTCTGAACGTCAAAATGACAAACTGTCACATCTTAATTCAATAGACAAAATCATGCAGTCAGCAATAACTACATTTGACTGATGTCATATCTATGTCACAGAAAAACCGTTCACAGAAAACCGGGAAATAATCGTCTGCTAGCAGTAGCAAACGTCGACTGCTAGACTACAGATCCCAAGGAACGATGCGAACACAGGCTATGCCAAAGTAACTAAGTCCACTTGTCCAGTCATTAAGGGAGCACGATAACATGTGTTCGGAGTTCTCTATAATTCAATATTTGCATTAATATAAGAAGAAGAAACTTGTAAATAAACCTACCTTTCAATGCCAACAACTGTTCTCGTTCTCTTCCGCCCTCCATGATTGCTTGAATTGCAGCTCCGCGGAGAACGGACACTACTTCCGGTTTCGTATTTATCCTATTTTAAATTTGCTCATTAAGTAATATAGAAATAGAGAATCGTCAGTCGTCTTAGAGGAAAATCTAAGATAACGAATCATATAGGATATATTTTGAAGATCGGAAGATGGAATAAACGTCACTGCGGATAGTGTAAACTTCCAACATGGCGTCTGGTGGCCAGAGGGTCTATAATACTGTCAATGTAACAACCCCTCTGAATCAGAGTGAACCAGAAAATGTACGTTCAGACTGCAGATAGTTAGATGCACAGTAAACAAATATTTGTGTCGCTAACAAAAGAGAAGGTTGTCATTTCAGATTTCAGATTTTGACAATTGTAATATGCATGATCAGGGTGAATGTCAAACACTGCGTTGTCCTAAGCGAAGATATTGTTCCTATTTTACTATACGACATCTAGCAGTCGTTACTACGTCGCTCTGGGAAAGACATCAGTTTACTGGGTGCAGCTTAGTCTGGTAAAATAGACTGAGGTTGCAAGCTCCACCATGTCTATTGTTCGTTTTGTTTGGGTAGCCTGTCCTTCGACTTACTCACCCTCTCACGAGAAATTTAGTGAAATGAATGTTTATGTTGATTTCAGACAAGTGAATGCCGGGTGTGCAATGAAGTTTTCCGATTTCAAGGCGACAAGGTTCCCCGATTGTTGGTTTGCGGCCACACATGCTGTCACCAGTGTCTCACTCGTCTGCCACTACATGGTCGTTCAGTATTATGCCCATTTGACCGACAGCCAACAGAGATTGGAGATTCTGGTGTGTGGGGACTCAAGAAAAACTTTGCGCTACTTGAACTCCTTGAAAAAATCCAGTATCCAAAGCAATCCCAGAACTGGTCTATTTCAGAAAAAGCTCTGAACCGAGAAGAAGGGGTGTGTAATCTTTTATGTAATTACTGCAAATGACTTGTCTACCAACAGTGTTATATATGCTTGTCATATTTACTTGGGAAGTGAAATGAATATGATTAGAAATCCATGTGTCTCAGTGGTGTGCACAATGGATTTCTTGAGTTGCTTCTTATTGTAGGAATACTATCATGAGTTAGCTGACTTCATCGTAATCATTTGTCCCAACATCTGCAGACCCTTTTTCATTTTGTATAACAGAGTAGTGTACATTGTGTAAATTGTGAGAAGTTTCTTTTATTGTAATGCTAATCCAAGTGTTATCAATTGAGATAGTGAAGGTAGTTTTGTGATATTTTCATTTTGCTTCTGCATTAACCAAATTTCTCCATGGCTTCTGCTAGCATGACTAATACCTATTGTTTATTGTATTCTAACACTGTACAAAAATCTGCTTTGGTTTCACATGTTTTAGAAGACAACAATGAATGTGCCAAGGTGTCTTCAATGATACAGTTATTTGAGTTTCACTTTCAGTTCAGGTTGGGAATCTTTGTAGTTAAAGATTTGGTTCTCACGTGTACAATGTATGCAGCTCATACTTGGTGCAATTAAACAGATCTTACTTAAGATTAACTCAGTGCTTTGTTTATTTCCAGTTTGCCATTCCTTGTGATGAAAATGAGCACCATACAGCGGTAATCTTCTGTATTGTGTGCAGCACACATCTGTGTCTGGACTGTTCGGAGACATCACACTCCACACGAACTCTGGCAAGACATAAAAGAGTTCCAATATCAGAGAAGCCCCGTGAGAACCCTAAGTGTGTATTTCATCCAATGCACCTGGTTGAGTTTGCCTGTCTTGAAGAGGAATGCAAGACGACACCCCTCATGTGCTACATATGTAAAGACTATGGCAGGCATACCAAACATAAGGTAAAACTTCAGTTTAATTGTAACTGTTTGTCTGAGGATTGAACTAGATATATAGAAAATTAAAAATACCCAGGGTGTCTCTGTTATGGAAAGAGCTTATTTGGGTAATGATACTTGGTCCAGCAGCTCCATGCCTGTCATGCACTTGTTCATTCACTCATTGGTTTCATCCAAGTCAAACTGACCAACTGAAATCATGTTTTACAGCATGCTCTCTTGGAGAATGAGGCAGAGAATGTGAGATCATCCATAATCAGTGCTGTGCAGAGAATCCGATCCTTTGCTGAGGAGGTGGCAGAGTCTGCCAGAAAGTTGGGGTCTGTCATCCAGCACATTGAGGGAGGACTGCACGTCATCACATCAACTGATGGCAGCTCTTCCACACAACAAGTAGGGTTCTCTCCCAGTTTACTGTGGAGTACTTTTACTGTACAGCATGTTCTGATATTTATTTGGCCAGACTAGCTTATGCCTTTTCAATGAACCTTTGCTTACATTTGTAGCCAGAATGAAGAAAATATGTACAACTTTGATTTCATGATCAGAATATGATTTGTTTAAAGTTACCTGTCTTTTTCATACAGACTGCAGGTAATTGGGTAACTCCATAAATTACACTCAGGACAATGGTATAGCCTCTTCGTTACCGAGTTAGGTCATCATTGTCAAAGCTCAGGTTTTATTCCTTGCAAGAATACTATGTCTAAAGCTGTTTCAGGTGCTCTGTTACATGCAATTGCTGGGATTTTGCTGTATGTGAAAGCAATGCAAAACTATACTCAGTGAATCAGATGATACTAAACCAATATGGTATTTGTTTGCTAAGAACATTTTAGCTGTTGTTTGTGTTTTGCCGGGTCTGTTCTTTGGACAACCATATCCATAAGTGTTCGAGTGAACTGGTTTCCTAGCATATTGTTATTCTCTCATGTGTCACCATACCATAAGGTTTTCAGATAGCAGGTTTACATGGATGTAGTGAAGGGCGTTTTGTCACGCAGAAATTGCAGATCCTTGAGTGACAGCTTGTGTTTTGGATAAAGTTGTCTTTCATTAGTTGGTGACATGTTGTACAATTCAAGCAATAATCCAGACAATGACTATTCATAAGTGTCTGGTGGGGAGGTGGAGTAACCTGGAAGTTAAAACATTTGTTCTTCACACTGAATATCCAGGCTTAATTCCCCACATGGGTACAGTGTGTGAAGACCATTTCTGGTGTCCTCTGCCATGATATTGCTGTGATATTGCTAAAAGTGGCGTACAACCAACCTCATTCAAAATTGTGGGAAAACCTGTAACAAAAGCATGATGATGATGATGATGTTGACATTGGCGATAATGGAAACTATGCTGATCTGTTTTAAACTGGTTGTGGTCCTTTGCTTTGCATTTCAATAATCTGCTCACTCACTCACTCAGTGTTGATCTCTCATGATAGATTCCTGGCACAGCTGAACAGTCTCGTTTGAAGATCAAGCAGTACTTCCATGATTTGCGTGAGAACTTGAACCGTCAGGAGATCGCGGCATTGACAGCAGTGGACACCCACATCCGGGAGAAGCTGTGCATGCTCCGACAGCAGCAAGAGGACATGACAATGTTGCTGTCCCAGATCTCCTCTGTCTGTCACCAGTGTGAAGGGGCATTGCAGCAGGTACACGCTTCACTGGGACAAGATTTTCAGTTTTACTCTTTTATTATTTCTAATGTTAATGAATTATAACTGTTGTACTGAAAATTGAATAATCTGATTATTTATAATTAATTAGGTGGAAATATGTTTGCACGACATAATGATCTTGTAATCCAGAGGGTAAGGATTCTGAGTTAATACTTTATCAATACAAAACAAATTTGACCAGGATGACACCAAGGTGTTGCTGGCCAAGCCTGATGTGAATAACTTACTGGACACAATACAGAAACAGCAACAACAGTTCCTGGATCTCCCAGATCAGCTGGCTCTTGACCCAACCATTCCCATCACATTTACCAAGGTGGGTGCCATAGTCTACCATGAGTATTTCCTTCTAATGGACCAGGGGTGGTTGAGTAGTCCCGTGTTCAAAGCTTTTGCTTGTCTCAGTTCCCCATATGTGTGTTTTTTTGTGTGAGGCACATTTCTGGTGTCCCTAACCATGATATTGATTGAATATTGATCAAAGCGGTGTGAAACCCACTTCACTCACTCATGGGTAGTGACTATAAACAGATCACTCTCATTCAAACCGCTATTGGTTTGTGGTGGAGTGAATCATTGCTCATTATTTCAATCACTGGTTTGTCTTGTCCTATCTCAGTTGTTTACAGGTGTCAGTAACATAGCTGGAATATTGCTGACATTAGTGTAGAGGGGAAAGATCACACACTAAAATCAGTTTCTTCTTGTTCTTAAACAAAAATTCTAGAAGAATAATTCTCAGCAACACAAATGTTTACACACTGAAGATAGAAACTCAGATTGAAATCTTTAGCATTTAATTTATGCAGCTCTGTTTATCTTTTTGCAAACAGAATATACAGTGTCTATTTAGAATAGATATATCAAACTTTTGCCATATTTTCGACATATAAATTTGAGGAAGGAAAAAAGCATCTGAAAATATTCAGCTGTATAGAGTTACTCCCCTTAGATTATGACTCAACTAGCCCCTATGTTATCTCTACTCAAAATATAATCAATACAAGCCTCAGTAAAGATTAACATTATCGAATTATTTTGAATTTGTAAGACTTTTCCATAGTTCAAGATAACATTGAACCATACTCATAAGGAATCATGAGTGACCTGGGTCTGATGTATATTGTATTTATATTTAAACAGTTTGAACATTTTTTAATGTTTGAAACCACGTATCAATGCACCTAAAATCATTAGCAGTTTCAATTGTCAGCAATTTCAACAATGACAATTACTTCTTCATTTTTACCATGTTAATATGCAGTTTGTGTTTGTAACTTTAGGACAACCGAGTCCACATTGGGCCCAAGATAGAGATGAGAGTAGTGACGTTAGGCCTGGATGCAGCAGGGAAGACAAGCCTTCTCTTCAAGCTGAAACAGAACGAGTTCATACAGACGATACCTACAATAGGTATGTTAATGAACATTGTCACATGTGTTAACAGGCTTTCAATCTAATATTCTTGAATGTATTTGCCAGGTCTGGCCTGGGAATTTGGAAAAACATAATCAATTTTCCTTAGGTTTTAATGATCAATACTAGTTACAGAGATGCCAACCACTCCGAATTTGGAGGAATTACTCCGATTTTCAAACACAAACTCTACTTTCTGTAGAAACCTCTGATTTTTAGAAAATGCAAATATGTATATCAATTTAGAATGTTTGAAAGAATTTTAGTAAGTAGCCATTATGTTCATTTGAGTTAATCCCAGTGAAGGTCTTGGGGTAGAAAAGGCCTTCAGCAAACCATGGATGCCATGAAATGCGACTTTGCTTGTCGTAAGAGGCAACTAACGGGTTAGACACACTGACTTGGTTGACACATGTCATTGGTTCCCAATTGTGCAGATTGATGCTCATGTTGTTGATCACTGGATTGTCTGGTCCAGACTCGATTATTTACAGACTGCCACCATATAACTGGAATATTGCTGAGTGCAGTGTAAAACTAAACTCACTCACCCACTCACTCATTTGAGTTAAGTATAATCTGGTTAAGTATGCCCAGAAATTGCAAATTTCCAGCAGACGAAATCTATTTTTGTAGGGGAGGTCCCCCGAGACACCCACTGTCAAAATTGTCCCGTTCCCCCTCTCACGCTCACCCCCAGCTGGCACTTTCAGTGCTCGAGAATTGCTTTGGGCAAGGCATGACTCTGCTTTCATTTGAATCAGGGTTGGCATCTCTGTACATGTAGTTGTAATAATTGGCAGCTCCATTCACACCGAAGCATGTTTCCTACAGAAATCCCATGATGATGGTAAATTTGCACTCTGAAGATTCACATGTTTCTTGATTCTGAATGTTGAACTCACTTGTTTTTTGCAGGGTTTAATGTTGAGACTGTGGAATACAAGAACTTCAAGTTCACCATCTGGGATGTGGGAGGGCAGCATAAGATCCGACCTTTGTGGAAACATTACTACTTTAATACTCAAGGTAAGGGAACACTTGAGAAGTGCAAGTTTGGTTTGCAGCGGGTGTGGTAGGGAAGCAGGAAGACACTATGTATGATAAAGCTGTAATATTTCTTACTAGTCAAGCTAGTGTAAAGGTTATTCCATTGCTTTCAACTGTGGTCTGTGTTAGGGACAGCAACTGCAAGAAGCTTTTTCTAGCAATTATAAAGCTGATTCCATTTTTCGCTGCGGTGATCTTTGTGGTGGACAGCAGCAGTAAAGAGCCATGAATGATATAAGTGTATTATACAGTCAAATCCCAATGAGTCGCATTCCAGCATCTCAAATATTATGTATATCTTGAAGTACCTGTTGGTTCATTTTTCTGCCATCATATACATACATATTTATGAGTAACCTATACCTCGAAATCATTGATAAGTCATATTTATTACTCTGTCCGAAGCAATTCGACTTGTCAGTATTTGACTGTTGCAAAAATGGTCTTTTTTCACCGGATAGTTAATGGAAGTCCTCAGGCTCCTGCAAATGATAATGCCCTGAAAAATAGTGTAACCCTTATAATATTGCTAGCTAGTGTAGAGCTTACTCCACCATTTGCAGCTGTGATCTATGTGGTGGACAGTAGCAACAAGGAGCGTCTGTCAGAGGCTCACAGTGAACTGGCAAAGCTGGTCCAGGAGAAGGAACTAAAGGAAGCTTCACTGCTCATCTTTGCCAGCAAACAGGTTAGTGCTAAGTGGGATTCATTCATTGTTAGTGTTGGGCCAGAATGTCACTAACCACTCCAGTGGAACATGAATTAGAGTTAGAAATGATTGCTTTTTCTCAAGGGCGACAGAGTGGAATTAGTGGTCAGTAGTATAGGGAATTTTGTAACTTTTTGGTATTTTTGCAAGAACTTTCCAACAAAAACTAGTTTAAAAAAACTAGCAAACTTCTAGTGATGCTTTCATACTGCGTATGGCTCGTAGTTTGCTAAAATATCACTATAGTGGACCAGTCACTATACCCTCATTTCCTATACTACTGGATTGGTCAGACTGGCTTGGTTTGTTGTTTGCAAATTCAAAGGCACATTCATATATCATGCCATTTGTTTGTCTGGAGAAGACTGTAGCCTAAGGCCACTGTTGATTATACTTTAAGATTATACCTTAGTCTTGTTTGTATTTCAGGACATCGAAGGGTGTGCAACTATAGAGGAGATCACTGAGCAGTTTGGTCTGTTCAAGCTGTGCTGTAACAGGAGTTGGCATATTCAGGCGTGTGACGCCAAGAGCGGGTATGGACTTTGTGATGGGCTGGAGTGGCTCTCCAGGCAGATGGTGGCAGCAGGGGCCCCGGAACTTGCGTGAATTCTGGAGCAGACGTTGTGATATTGTAGAGCGACTCTCTTCACATATGGTGGCCACAGTGGCTCCTGTATTGTCTGGTGTGGACACTTTTATGTTGTGTTGTAGCTCTCTCGATAAATGGTGCCTACAAGTTTTCCTGAACTGGCATAAACTTAAGAGTGTATTGTGCAATGTTGTGGAGTGTTCTCTAGACAGACAGTAGCTACAGGAGCCCAAGACCTGTAATATCTGGACTGCGTGATGTCATGGACCATCTCTCTAGCCAGATGAACTGTACTGAGTGACTTTCAAGGGGACTGGCAATGCACTGAGAAATATGTGCATGTGAGAATGAATCATGTGACCACAGCCTTTGTGACCACCTGAACTGCTTCAAGGCAGGATGATCTAACATGATATCCCTGAAAAAACATCATGGTTTGTGTGCTTGTCGTTTGGAGAAAAGACTGAAGTTTTTGACTGTTCAGACAGTTCTTCCAATTTGACCCCAAAGCGGACCTCAGCATGTCTTACAAGGATAATTTTTCAAATGAATTGAGGTTGACCTTTCTATTTCCTACTACAGTAGAGACATGAAAGCTTGTTTATTTTTGTTGTAAACATAGTTTATTCACAGTGGTGAAGTGGAATGAGTACATGTTGTCTGTCTTAGAACACAATCTCCCTACTTTAAGACTCCACGTGGCCTCACCATATTGAATGAATTCACCTGTGATGTTCAGCAGAAGTCAATTTACATGTGAGTTCTTGTTATTATTTGAACTGCTGTAGTGATAGCTTGTTAGATTGGGATAACAGTGTAAACATGTGTTTTAACATGTTGGAGGGGTACCTGGTAATACTGTGGTGTTTTGAACAGTATGTTGGTATACAGAGATCTGACGGGGAGCCATTATGTTGACTAGTATTCATTTCATACTTGCAAAGATGATCTAATTTCCATATTTCCATCATTGTTCCATAATTGATAAGATTTCTGAGTTTTCATACCGATATTAATTACAGTATTTGGAATACCCAAACTGATTTCTATGTTTAGAAGTATGTGTGAAAAATTTCATGGTTAGCATGGTGGGGTAAAATGGTTAGTTAATAGACAGCAAGACTTTTCATTGACAGTCCTAAAATATTACATATATATCTGATGTTACAATGAATTCAAATCTTTTACATCAGTGAAATACCTCTCTGTATGTGATTGCTTCAGGGGAATGTTCTGGTCAGCGAGTCTCCATCATGGTTTCAGACTACAGCGTACATATCTCACTTTTGTATTTTGAAAATAGGCTTAAACAATCTTTCCCTCATATGTTATGAGTGAGTGAGTGTAGTTTTAAGCTGCAATGAGCAATATTCCTGCTATATGGCAGCGGTCTGTAAATAATTGAGTCTGGACCAGACAATCCAGTGGTTAACAGCATGAGCATCGTTCTGCGCAATTGGGAACTGATGACATGTGTCAACCAAGTCAGTGAGCCTGACCACCCGATCCCGTTAGTCGCCTCTTACGACAAGCAGAGTCATTTTTATGGCAAGCATGGGTTGATGAAGGCCTATTCTACTCCAGACCTTCATGGGTCATGTATACGTTACGAAGTTCAGAGTGTTTTATTGTTGTTGATAGTATATACCCCATGGTTTTCCAAGATCCATGGCTTCCACATGGCAAAGGGAGTACAAATTACAATCAGGGACAGATTTGTGTCCTGCTGGAGAACCCTGCTTAAAAATTCCACAATTAATGCAGTCAATAAATGAAGCAAAGTTATATTAGAAAGTAGATATCTGAATAGCTTACGAGTAAAGGTAGTCCAGAGTCCAGGCACGCTAGCTTCAAATTTATGTTTTCATTCACCACATGATTTGCTAACTTTTATGATTTCAACTGATCATGATTATTATCATAATTTCCATGAAATTAATCACACAAATAATTGTTACCCTACTTACTCAATTAAATGGTCGAGATTGAATGAATGCTGTAATTAAAATGTATTGACCTTGTTGACTGAAACTAGAAATAAGCACCAGATTGAGTCCATCTGTAGCACCATCATTCAACAATTTTTAGTTGAATTTTACTTGATTGGAAGTGATATTCAAAGTGGATGGTCTTTCCAGCTATATCTCCCTTATAAGAACAGTTCCTGCTCAATGTATTACCTTTCCTATGCACTGTCAGCTTGATTTCTTGTCAGTTAAGATTTAGATTTCACTGGCTTAACAATACTGGTTTAATAGACAACTTGTGTTTGCTAATGATTACATATGTGAAATAATTTGGGGTGATGTTTTTCAACATTTTCAACATGATCATAAGCTGTGGAAGTGAGAAGCCAGTCGATCTGGTTCTGTGCATACTTGTTTGTTTTTGATGACTGCTGAAGTGTTGTGAGAGGAAAGTTACTGCCATTAGAGATCTTGTTTGCAGAGCAAGATGTTGATAGGGAAGATTGTTTGATGATAATAGGGTCTGGTAGATCTTCAACAGGTTCATCCTGTTAATCCCAATGTGTTCAATTGTCATGAATATAAGTTCCAGTGGATCTAGTTGTTGATTGATAATGGAAGGAGAATTACAATTGTCTGGCACAGGTCAGGTGTAGATGTATTTGAGTACCAACCTGGGTAGATAACTCTCATCCTTGCTTCTCAACCATACATGTTGCAGCCATGGAAGAGAAATAGTACAAGATGTGGACACAGGTCTTGAGTTAAATAATGCTGATGAAAATGAGATTATGAATATGAATTGCTGAGAAAAAGTCAGTCAGGTTTGAGACATTAGTATTCATATCCATTTTGTCCAACCCATCAGAGCTTACAGTTACTAGACATTTACTAGTAGTGGTGGTGTTTGTTGTTAAAGTCTTTAGCTAGCAGCAGAATGCTGTACTTGTTTCTGTGTTATGTCTTTTTCCATACATCATCTCCCTTGAAGGATGTGCTTTTAATCTCAGGATTTGTGCGATGTGTAGTGAATGGTTAGATCAAGTATTAACAATTAGAACGCCTTGTAAACACACTCATATGTTACAACTAACCTTACCACACACGGTTATGTGTGCCGTACAGAAGCTTTGTGAAGTTCAGTGGCACTTGATCCTGTCACTGTGGTTCAGAGTTACCTCCCTTAGCTGATAGGCTGCACTGGCAGGTTCCACTACACTATATCAATATCACATGCTGCCCTAGCGAGGACCGTATGGAAACAACTCAAACGGACAGAGGCCTGTGACAGCTGTGATTGGATGAAATAGTGTAAGATGTGTATGTGTTTTAAAAGCACATCCACCCTGTTATTAAAACTGACCACAATTTTAAGTATTTAGTGCTGTCATTTTTATCACCATGGGTTATGCTTATGTGTGTACCTATATTTTGAAGTAGGTGACATTCGGTGCGGAGCTGGGGGTTGATGTGTTCCGCTTCCTGTGCTTGGCAAATGTGCCGGACAAGTTGGCCACAACTTGTGTTTTATTGTAGTTTAGAGGCCAGACTGTGCCCATGTGTACATGGAATGGCTGTTGATAGCCTGGATATTTTTAAAAAAAATATAAGGTTACTATAGAAGTCTATGGGAAAACATTTGGTGTTGTGTAACCTGTAGGGTTCGAGCACATTTCAGTAATTCATACTTTACATGCTTTCCTGTGTTTATTTCACCATGGAAACAAGTCAGTATGAATGTGGAGGCAAATTTAAAGGTAATGGGAGTAAAGATGGGGCTGTATTGAGTGGAATAGATTGTTCTAGTGTTGTGAATATGAACGTTGCTTCGTTTTGAGGCCAAACAGTGGTAATAGACCCCTATGGTGAGTTCTACCTTTGATTAATGGTTACCTGCTTCTAAATTTGTTGGAACTGATGAATTTGACAACAAAGTAAGCCAAAATCAACACTATTATAACAATGTGAGTGTCTGAGGTTATCCCCTGAGGGTCAAATTAAAGTTAAATGATAAGAAAATCATGAAATATGTTCATTGCACAGCAGAACATGTCACAAACCCTTGTTTTAAATGTAAACATTGAAGCATATGGTCAGTTCTGTCTGTCTGACCCATTTTGCATGTGAATCAACTTAATTTTCTTTCCTTATTTTAAAAGAAAATCCCCCTTTTTAACACATATGACTTTCAAAATTATTTTTTGTTTTATCTGCAACTGTCTCATTGCTGTTTTGGATTTTATGATTTGACATTTAATATAATAGCAACATTATTTTCAGCTTGCAGAATGCCTGTTGATGAATGGGTAGGTGTGTATGCACACATACAGCAGAAACAGAAGCCTTCACATACAATGTGGTATTTCGACAAGCCGGTCTGAAGTCTGTTGTTGACTGCGTCTAATCAAGCACACGCCCTTTTCTTCGATATGTCTTACCACCTTGTAGCAGTTGCAGTACTTGGATATGTAGGTACATACAGTACATTTAAGTACCCCAGTCCAGTTAAAACACCACAATGTCTGACTGGTAACTTCCCCCACTCGGTCGTCGTCATCCATTGGAAGTTTCTGACCATGATCTCTTAATGCCTCACTGTGCAGTATTTCTTTTTGCCAGACATGAATTAAGGGCTGTACATGAACCCAAGAAGTTGATTAGATGTAAATAATAACAATTGACCCTTGTAGAGTGGGTCTGACCAGAAATTTTATTGACATGAGAGTGTGTGATGTCTTTAAATTATCTCCCTTGTTTACCCATATACAATATGTCTTCTTGTCACCCAGTAACCCATAAATTATTGCAGAGAAACACTGGTTTTAGCTGATACTGTCAAATACTGTTAACTGTGAATAGAAATATTCAGTTTTGGGCAGGTTAACCAATAAATTTCCAAAATTATGAGGATATTTCCACTTTGTACCCTCTAAACTGGCTTATACATGAAACTGTCAAGTCTAACAACCTCAAAACAATTCACAGTAAATAGTTTTGATTTCCTGGAAGTTTTTAAAAGTCTTAGCTTGATGAATCAATAGAGTCAAGAATAAGTTCCTATCATGCTGTGGTCAAAAAGTGATTTCATCTGTTTAAGGGGTCATTTGCCTTGATCGACGAACAGGCGGCAGGGTACTCTGATCAGTGTTCCAGACAGCTAGGCATTATGCATCTCCTCACTTAGTACTTTTTGACAAACTTCATCAACCAGCCTTACATATGTCAAGATTCTAAAGCTGCTTAATGTGAAATCTCCCCAATATCTGGCCTATAGTCCATGATTTTGGTCGTTCAAAATATATTCTGGGTTGATGTGATCTAGGCAGCCCCAGTCATGTATGGAATCAACCCATGACCCCCTTCTTTTGTGAAATAGGAGTGAACTCCCATGGTATATACATGATTTGAAAACTTTCTCTATGAAAGCAGAAATGCATTTTTGCAAAGCTTTGATGAAGTAGACATGATGTAACTCTTACACCTCTATCAGTGCAGCAAATCTCTTTATTCTTTTGCCATAATAGATATGTTGGACAGAAAAAAATATTGAGGTTTCATGCAGTTTTATTTTTTTTCTGAGAAGTTTCATGTATGTACAGTACATAAATCACAGATTGGCCTTGTGCAGATGCAGACCATTTTTTCTACAGGTTCCACTACACTATATCAATATCACATGCTGCCCTAGCGAGGACCGTATGGAAACAACTCAAACGGACAGAGGCCTGTGACAGCTGTGATTGGATGAAATAGTGTAAGATGTGTATGTGTTTTAAAAGCACATCCACCCTGTTATTAAAACTGACCACAATTTTAAGTATTTAGTGCTGTCATTTTTATCACCATGGGTTATGCTTATGTGTGTACCTATATTTTGAAGTAGGTGACATTCGGTGCGGAGCTGGGGGTTGATGTGTTCCGCTTCCTGTGCTTGGCAAATGTGCCGGACAAGTTGGCCACAACTTGTGTTTTATTGCAGTTTAGAGGCCAGACTGTGCCCATGTGTACATGGAATGGCTGTTGATAGCCTGGATATTTTTAAAAAAAATATAAGGTTACTATAGAAGTCTATGGGAAAACATTTGGTGTTGTGTAACCGGCAGTGAATACCAATCACAGCATCAACCCAGACTCAAGCAGGAATGGAAAAAAGCACCAACCCACAAACCCAAACTAGTTCAGTTTAGTAAGGACTGGTAGAATATCTGATATGGTAGAAACCTTTGCTGTATGTTGTCACTTTTCAGGATATTAGACATCCCTGCTTTATTTCTATTACTGGACACTGAGGTATTCTAAAAGATACTGAGGTACCTTAAAACCATGTTATTGCTGGTCCCAAGTTCTGTTTCATGTTTCATGCTCATCTGTGTCGCTGAGTGATGTTCTGGTGATGTAGTCTTTAGATTCCTTAAGCCATAAATATACAGACATATCAGGACTGTGTGAGCCATGTCCTTGTTGCTGTAGATATCTTTCTTAAATGGTTCGTTTTGAATAATTCTCAGAGTTTTATGTGAGAATGTGTATGCTTTTCTACCTTTGTAGTGTCAGATACTAGTTCTAACTGGAAAAATATAGAGGATGCATTATATCTGTGATATCTTGGAATATGTAGATGGATAAGAGATGTATAGTATAGAAGGACATAATACAGTGCATCCAATCAGAGTACTCAAGGGAACAGTGCTTCTGTATTTATACAGTGTTGTAAATAACCAAGTAGAACTGCTCGCGATATTACTATCAAGTAGATGTGAGAACATTTAAGATCATTATGAATCTGCTGTAATATTTATTACAAATATGTCTTGCAAACAGGTGGTCTCGTTTCAGTGGTCTGTTAATCATGTGAGTTTGATTTTACCTCCTTAAAATACAGATATTGTTTAGCATTCTAAGGTTAGGCCAGACCAATTTTATTTCTTGTTGTAAGGATGCACCTGCTGTATTTCTTCAAGAATAAGAAAAAAATATAAATTAATTTTTCCCCCTCAAAAAATAAAATTTTAATGGTTTTATTGGCTAAAAATGTAAACTCACAAGAAAATACTTTTTAGGGTTTTTTTTACCCATTTTCACTTCATAAGTTGCCAAAAGTAAAATACTTTGAGTGTTTAGAAGGAATATTACTTTGATTGGAAGTTTTATTTTTATGTTTTTCCCACCTGCCTTTAGGCTTTCAGATGACAAAAATCTGTAAAACAAGAAATAAAATTGGTCTGGCCTTATCGATTTATTGATTTGGGGCTAAAGTTTTGTCACCCATATTTGGCAAGTATGTTTTTATGTAGCTAGGTAAATAGGCCCTGTTCCTCAATGTGATCATAGCACTACAACAGTGGTAAGTCTGTGTTGAAGTATGGGAATCTTAGTGCTACGATTGCTGAACGGGGCCCTGGTAGTAATCTGTTCGTGATCTGACAGTCACTACCAAAATACTTTGTAATAGTTGCTTAATTGGTCTGAACATGCTGTGTCTTGGTTCCAAGTGTATGCTGTGAAACATTTACCTTTGGCTGTAAGTACTGTGAATACGCATCCATCTGTGTGTGTCTTTGAACACTGTGGCTTCTTTTGTAGCACAACATCTAGGCAGGCATGGGGAAGTCAGACTAAGTGTGGCATGTCACTATACTCCTAGGTCAAATGTAGAGATAACATCAAAATCAGGTATTATGATACACCTAGCCTTATCACCCATACAACATATCTTGACCATGTTGAACACCAGTGCTTGTCACCATCCATTAGACAATGTGATCAATTCTCAAGCAGTTTGTCTATGAACATGTGGACACTGCTTCAACAGTGGACTGAACCCAGTTAGTGTTTAGTAACCTGATACCTCCTGTAGCTAGTTCAACATCAACAAGAATTTTTGGAGGTTGGAAGGTGTCATACTAATAACTGAATAACATGTTTACTGCTGCTGAGAGATCCTAAAAGATAGGGACTTTTCTAGCATTTGGCCTAGGACTAACTAGTGATACCAGTGTGGTGGACATCAGTGGGCTTGTACATACGTACAAGCAGCAGGCATGTTGTTTGGCCCCTACAAATGTGGTATATCTGACACACACAGAGTTAGCCTGTAAAGGTTCAAACATGGGACACGTATGTGGGCGAGGACATGAGTGGGCCTGTACAAAAGAGAGACACATGGGAAGGCCTGTACAGATACAGATGGTGAGATGATACCACCTGTTGGTGTTTAAAATCATTATGCTGGGTGGAAATTGTCATGACAGATAGAGTATGGATGATTCCTAGATGGTATTATTTTACCACCTGATATTTATTTCTTGTTATTTTGTTATGTACCATGCCTAGTGCGCAATTTTGTGTGATACTTACATGGAATAAAATATTGAGATATGAAATGGTTTTAAATATTTGTAAACTGTCTCTTGGAAACAGATTCTATATGATATTTTGGGCTGAATTTGCCAACAATTTGTGTTCAACATATTTGTAGGTGGTATTAAAATGGATGTTGTTAGTAGATATGGACATACATGTACCTTCCATCTGTCCAAGGTATTATTGCCTATAATTCCACAGCATGACTTGAGAAGCAGCATATTTCAGGAGTTTAGGGAGATAAATAACTACCAAAGTCTAGTCTGAAACTTTGCTACTACTAGAGTGCTGCTGTTGGCATCATCTTTCCCACACCAACTAGCATCCCCTACTACACACATGCTGCTGTTAGCATCACCTATTACAGACCTGCAGCTGTTAGCATCACCTACTACAGACATGCTGTTGTTAGCATCACCTGCAGCTGTTAGCATCACCTACCACACATGTAGCTGCTAGCATCATGTTCCTCACATCTGCAGCTATTAGTATCACTTACCACACCTGCAGCTGCTAGCATCACGTTCCACACGCACCTGCAGCTGCTGGCACCAGCTTCCACACACCTGCAGCTGCTAGCATCATCTTGCACACACTTGCAGCTGCTAGCATCCCCTACTACACATGTTCAGCTATTAGTATCATCTGCTGCACAGGTGTAACTTTTGGCATCATCTGCGGCTGCTAGCATCACCTTCCAGACATTTACACAGGTTAGCATGACCTACTACACACATGCAGCTGTTAACATTAACTACCATATATAACATATATGTTGGGCCAAACCAAGGAGAATAGAAGATTTGGATTATCCCTGGTGAAACACACCTCTGTGAACATCTGGTTTAGAGCAGGGTTGTGGAAGATTACACTCAAAACAATTGCTACGTGTTTTATAGGAGTAGTATAGGGAATGGGGGTTCTGGATCACTTTCAAGAAAAGTCTCTACAAAGCCTTATTTACTAAATAAGGCTTTGGTTGGGCCCTTAGCTCTTGCTACTATTACCCCTACTACTTAACGTGTGTTGGAGGTAACACTGTGCCATACGGTACGATCAATAATTCTTCTCTTACCCGGCCTATGTCACGTTTATATCGATGAAACAGTTTAACGTGAACCGCCTATGATCTCTTTGGTGTTCGTAATAAAGGCTTGCTGGGCTTTTTGTATCCCTTGTTCTATGTACTTTTTTTTCTCGTCTTCGCTGATAGCAGACTTACGAGACTTGGACCGAATATCTTGTTTCATTCCGTTATATTTTGTGAGTTCAGAGAGGATTGAACGAAACTCCTCTTCTGAGATCTTACTATCAGAGAGTGCCGTGGAAATACGCCCACTTACTGTGTTGAGCTTTGCTTCGGCCAGAACCCTGATCTCGTCGTGTTTCAATGCCTTACGATGCAGTCTGCGTGATATCAACTTAAGTGCCAACCCTAACACCCCTGCCACCCCAGCTGTTATTTCAATACCTAGCACTATAGGTGTAGCCACGATGGTAGCTAACAATCCAACACCTGCCGCCCCTAGTCCCATGCTGGTTGTCATAAGGGTAGTGTCAGCCCCGTCCAAGATATTGAAAGCTCTATGGTACTTTTTACATAGTGCTTTCCGCGTGTCACGGTCTTGTTCTAGTTGGCGTTTCACGTCACATAACTGCCTCAAGCGGAACCCATCTACGGTTTCCAGCGTCTTCGCTACTTCCTCTACGACTGGGTACAGACCCATCCTATAATATATATTTTGAAAGATGTTTTAATTGGGTTTCAGTTAAAACTCTATAAATTAATTTGAAGTCTATAAGTTCTAGACTAGTAGTCAGGGTAATAGGTGAGAATCTAATAGACTTTCCTGTTGTAATAAAAACCCCACTGAGGTTTATTAAGCGGTTTATAGAACCCCTGTGGGTATCCCGTTGCATAACAATACGACAATATTGGCCTTGGTGTTCGTCAAACCAGTGTATTGACACCCCGGGTAAAATTTGGTGTACTCTTGAGGTGTTTTCATTGTCTAAATTCCTAAAGAAGACTTCTATGATGAGTGTGAAAGGGGAGGATATATCAAGACTTATGTTAAAAGAATAATTGCTAAATGTTAATTTATTTTTTACTCCAGTCTTTAACCTATTTTTTTCGGTATCAGTAGTTATCATGGGTATACTCTCAGGAATGAAATCCCCGACCCAGATACCGTTGTTCCTAATCTTAGAGATCCACGCATTTTCGTCTATTGTGATATAAGGTGAGGCGAGTGTTAAGTTGATCAGCCATTTGGGCTCTTTTAAATCTGATAACGACACCCGTCTGTACACGTTGTCTTTGAAGTGCAGGATATATAAGGTGTCTTCCTCACCAGGCTGATCGAATCCCTCCGTATCTCCTAGGTCGTTAAGCGTAGTGTTGGGACGATGACTGGTCATTATTATACTATTACGATATAATTTCCAACTGGTTTTCTGATAATAATTCAGGGGTGAACTTCATACCCATGAAGTGTATGTTGTCAGGCAGGAAGATCTTGGTTAGTGATATCTTGTTTTCCACGATCAGGTTGACCCCCTGCAGACTGGTGTTGGAGCCGACACCCACATGCACGTAAACGTTGCAAACTTGATACTGGTGTCATTTCCCCCACCCGAGTTTGATCCCCTTCACGATCTCGACATCATTCCCCGATGGTTCTCCTAGGTAGACTTTGATGATCAGTGTTGAGTTTGCCGGTAGACTCTCTAGTATACTGACCACGCCTTCGAATTCAGACACCAACTGTAATGTCACGTTTTGTATGGCCGGTTTACTCGATAGCATGTGGGCTGCCATAGTGTCGAGTGGGCTGACGACTACGCTACGTCTCTGAGTTGGGACGTAAGCCACGAGCAGGGTTCCATTGTTCACGACTTTGTTTAGGTGGTTGTCTTTGTTATCCGTGAACACGTAGGGGGAGCTGAGCCTAATATTGAGAAACCAGTCGTTATCGGGTAACAACACCCACTTGTCATCTTCGGTGAAGACGAGCATATATGGCTTGTTTCGGGCGACGGTAGTGCTCTCAACATCGTCTAAGTCGAACAGTTTACCCCCGAACGATGGGTATATTATCCAGTTATTACCGGTGTTGACAAGGGCGTACTTAGTGTTGACTGTTGCTCTTGTGGTATCTACTATATCACTTAGGGTTCCACCGGAGGTGACTTCAACGCGTTTGTAAATGTTGTTTTTCAATTGCAAGGCGTACGATTTACCATCTACTCCGGGAGCGTCGAAACTGCGCGTGTCTCCGAGGTCGGAGATCCCGATATTGACGCATTTTTTCACTCCGGGCCCTTGTGCGCTGGTCATTTTACATGAAGCGTTAAGCTGAGGTATCCTATATTTACAGGATTATGATTTATATCTAACACCGATATTATCAGCTCAGGTATGTTGCCCTGGGTTAATCTCTTATACTGCCGTGGTGAAAACGACTCGGTTCTACCGTCGTTGTATTTCTCAGTTTTCACCGGCACTGCTCTCAGTATAGTGGAAGGGTGACCTCCTTGAATGTTGTACGTTGTGCTCACCTGACCGAGATGAATGTACAGCTCTCGGTACGGTACTAGGTCGGGTAACTTCGTGCCTGTGACGGTTGTTGTTGGTTTTATCTCGTCAGGAGACATACCGAGTATCCTCGCTAATGGTCGGCCGAGCCTCAAGGAGGTTCTTCCGTTGTTGATTAACACCACTGTGCCGTTTGAGTCGTTCATCTTGAGTTTGACTCCCAGGGGTTTGAAGACCTCGTCGTTTAGAGAGCACACGCTGTAGTAGCCGTCAGTTATCTGGCTGCGAGTTCCACTGACGAACAGCTTATTGTTGCTGGCGTTGATGTTAGTCCATTGCGGTAGGTAGGTGATATCGCAGAGTGCGACTTCTAGTTGGCCTGACGTGTTATCGATCACGTGCGTCAGCTGAACGGCCTCACCGCTCGTTATTCCTGGAAGTGTTATGTACATATTATAATATATAATTTATATATTATAATATGGACTTAGCACACTTGAAAATCGTGGTGGTAGGTAGTACGGGGTTTAAAACAACCTTTATTAATATCTTTGAAAACTATATCGTGACCGTTAATAACGCGCAGGCGGTGGTAAACTAGAATCAAAACCCAATGCAGTTTTGGCAGAACGAACTCAACTTTGCTGTGTGGTGTGCGACGACAGGGTCGGGTGTGACACTAGACTACGGTATAGACGAACTGAGTAAGGCAGTCATTTTGTTTCATATTTATTATCAAACGAGACGAATATTGAAGGAAATAAGTGCTCCTCTTCCCCAAGATAAAGCGTGGAGTATGACGAATAACCCCTATGATAAACGCGCTTATGAACGTGTTTGTGGGGAGTTTGAGATTCCAACGAATAAAGACTTTCGCCTTCCTGGTGTGAACCATGGTCTCGGTATAGTTTACGTGTACTTCTACAGGTCCGGAACATATATAGCCGGTTCTGCAGATGGTACATACAACCCACACCATCATACATTTACAGGCCCCACAACGAATGAACAGATCCATGTCAGCTACATAAAGCAAACCAATCCTGATGCAGCCACATCCTGGACTAAAATGATCTCAAAAACATCGAAAGAATTCACTCGTGCTGGTACAATACGCTTGAACGACTCGATTCGAACGTACGTGTGGGCGCTGTTGGGTGCGCAGTCGATGACGCGTTCCAACATCCTCGGTAAGGGAACTGCTTACGACGCTCAGAAACAGTTCGTTGCCAACGTTGAGGATGCTATCAATTCTCCAGTTGATCTCCCGCGGGCCATCGCCCGTTACCAAAACGTGTTAGAATACGCCAGATCGAAAGTCAATTACGTGTTCGGCGTGGGGCTGTACATGGCTCCGAGTGATATGCAACTGAGAGTAAAAAAAGTGGTGGGTTATAACAACAAAATAGTCATAGCCACGGCGGATCAAAAGTTGGGTATCAACCCCGATATTAACACCCCCTATATCCCACACATCCCACCACGTGAAACGGGTATAGTGGCGCCACCCCCGGAGTCTAAAGTTCAACCAACACCACAGGAGGTGGCCCCCCACATTCAGGCCTCCAATCAGCAGCACATCGATAGTAAAACGGCCCTGGTGGTTGGTGGGGTAGCTTTGGGACTTATTTGGTTAAAAATTTCTTAGCCGCTACGTACACCAGACCCGCCACGGCGACGATGGCTGCCCACAGGTTTTGACTGAGCCACGTGGCAGTTTTAGCCAGAGCACCCAACAACCACGAGACGATGCTACCCAGGATGCCGGGAAGGGCTTCGGCGGCTTTACCAGCCAGTTTAGCTAGGCCTTCCCCGAGTTTTTTTTATCCAGTCTTTAACACCCCCACCGCCGCCGGCAGGTTTAACACCCCCACCGCCGCCGGCAGGCCCCACAGTACCCCCTGTCAGTGACACCACCAGGGTTGATATGATGAAACCAAATGCAGTCAGAATGCTGGCGATGGTGATCCCTTGCTCCCGGAACAATATCCGAATCCTGTCTGCTAACGTGGTGTCTCGGTGGAGGACTTGATTGATGGTTTCCCGTATACGGCTGACCTGGGATCGAAGCTTTTCTTTGAAGGAGGATGCTGTCTCCAGCCAGACCTTCTTTTCCTCTTCCAAATTACGTATTCGTTCCTCGATGGTGGCTTTCATAGAACTCGTCCTCAGTTTCACCGAGTTTGCCCTTTTCATAGGCGATGTGGTCGTCTATCTCACCAATTTTGGCCGTGCTTTTCCAGAGCTGTCCATGAAGGGTTTGCATCAACCGGTCCAACCCCCGCAGTTCCCGAACGGTAAATTCTCGTAGTCGACCAACAACTTATTAATATCATAAGTCATGTTTTGATCTGATGTGGCGTCCCTGATGTCTTGCAGACCTTGACGGACCTTCGGAGGAAGCTTAGGTCGCGCGCCACCGTAATCTATGAAACCTAGTTCATCGCGGATCAAGTCACTCCCATGTTTACTGCCCAATGTTGATAAAGCAAGCGGTTCTCTCGTGCGTTTATTCACGAGATCGATCTCCGGGCGAGCCTTCAAACGCAGCTTGCCATTGCTATCGATGGTAAACTTGGAATAGTCCCTTACCAACGGCTTGAGTTTGGATTTATTTTCAACTGCGTTGTAATAATCGTCGAAGGCGCCCTTCATGAGTGAGCCACCTAGCGAGAATGACGTCTCCTGGGCATCATCGAATGCATGGGCACTATCGCCCCACATATCATCCATAGGTATGTCTTCATCCATTAGTATTAAAAATATATTTTCATTTATATAACAATGTACGGCAGAAAATTAGATCCTTTCAGAAGATTGAGAGAGCCACTAGGCGCCAGAGCCGTGCGCCAGTCGGTGACCATCACCAACAATCCCAGCAAGATAGACCAGAATCAAACTCTGCGGGTTAGATTTCCAAACCTTGGTGAGAATGACCTTATTGTACCAGGCACTGTTCGACTGGCGTTCAATATCACGTTGACCTCCGACAACGACAAACGCGAGCTAGTGCGGAACGTGGGTCGAGCTATCATCAAGAAAACGACCGTCAAGATCAGCGGTAACAAGGTGCTGAGCATCGACGACAGCGACGTGTTTCACTGCTACGGGGATCTCTGGAAAAGCGAGGGAGAACGAGTCAATGATGTGTACCAGGGCATCAGCAAATCAACCCGGTCGCGCATAGGGTATGCCTTCACGCCAGACCAGCTAGACAAGCTATCGGACGGTGAAAAGGCCATCGCTCGAGCATACGGGAATCGATTCTGCGTGCCGCTCGACTTCGAGTTGCTCACGGGACACGCGCCGTTTTACCAGGCCGCGCTGGGTGATAGGCTCGAATACGAGCTCACGTTTAACGACTATAGCAAAGTAGTGCGTACGCCGAACGGTGATGAGGCCAGTTATGCCATAGACAACATCTCTCTGAAGTTCGACATGGTCACTAGCCCGGAGCTGGCCAGGCAGGTTCGAAGCCAGTACTCTGGGAAGATGGCTATCCTGTACGATCGCGTACTGAGGCATAGATCAGTCGTGCGAGATAAGAGCGACACTGTGTGGAATATCAACCTGAACGTGCTGGCGCGATCGATGAAAGGTATCCTGGTCGTCCCCGTGGAGGATTACGAGCCATTCCGGAGGGACAGCGAGAAGTTTTTCAACCCCGAGATTGAAAAGGTGGAAGTGACCATCGAGGGCGTGCCCAACCAGCTGTTCAGTCATGGTATGAGACCACACCAGCAGTGGGTGAGATAAAAAAGCTACCAGTGGGGGGGACCCCACATTATATAACAAAGGACCTGGACCTCGGCTCCGTGCAGATCGGTGAATACCTGACCACCAAGTACGCCCTATGGTTGGACATGCGATCCACGGATGATGATAAACTGCACGGTAGCGGGCGCCGTATAGATAACGGCAGCGAAGGGATAACCATCCAGATTACTAAGAAGGCTCAACCCGCTGGTAAGTTGAAATTATATCTGTGCGTTATTATGGACGCGCAACTTAATATAGACAATGGGAGATTCGTGCAAGCCATCTACTGATGGGGGGTACCCCCCCACACCCCCCAACAATAAACAGTCGTGGGGTCCCCCACTGCCCCACCTCCCCACTGACCCACACTGCGCCATAGTGTGCGGGCAGACTGGCTGTGGGAAGACCGTTTTCGTGTTGGATATGTTGGAGGGTTACTACAAGGATGTGTTCGATAACATCGTTATCATGTGCCCTACTCTGAGCATGAATAAAACGTACGCGCGACCTTGGGTGATGACGGACCCGGACGTACACAAAATCGACCCTGGAACACGCCTGCAGGACTGGTTGAAAGCTCTTCACGAGAAATTTAAAGGGGAACCGACGCTGTTCATACTGGACGACTGCAGCGCTAATCGCGAGATAACAAAAAAGAGAGACATGCTATCGTACCTGGCCTTCTCCGGCCAGCATGCAAATCACAGCGTCTGGGTGCTAACGCAGAAGTTCAACTCGGTGTTGAAAGACCTCAGGGAGCAGACGCGATGGGTGGCCTTATTTCACTGCAAGGACAGGGATTCGTTCGAGGAGTGTTTGAGAGAGAACGATGTGATGAGCAAATTAGAACGGGAACGGGTGAAGAAACAGCTCGCTGAAACTAAACACGCTAAGCTCGTGCTCAAGACCGACCAACCAGTAGCATATAGGGTGTGCTAAAGCTAAGCAAAGCTAAGCAAAGCTAAGCTAAAGCTAAGCAAATACTAAGTATAGCTATGATATTTGAAGTGTTTGTCGTGTGCAACTTAACCTTCATTTCTCTGTGTTTTGTCTGCATCGGGTATTATATAGTTAAAACTAAATCTTACTTGTTATATTATAAGATGGAGTGTGAGGAATTGCTCGAACAATTGTTGGTACCTGGGGGTGTGGGGGTCTCCCCCACTGATGATAAGCGAGAGAAACTGGTGGCGTTGGCTGTTGGCGGCAAAGCCAAACATTACTTTGGAGACTACACTCCGGATAAAATTCACAAAATGTCAGCCGAAGAAATCGATAAGCTGTACGCTAGATACGAGTCCCGGCTCGGAGCAGAAATGACAAAGACAATAGGATCGGCTATGACCCAGATATACACCGGTATTGTGTCATACTTCCTTCCCATTCCACCAGAGCGCCGACTTTACCTGTGGGAGGACCTCGAGAAAGACCCTTTTATCGAACACGCCGTGAGCTCTATCAGCTGCGAGCTGTACCACAAATATGGCATGTTGTTGGCTCCAGTGACGGCGGCGATTATCACGGCAAAGCATTGTCAATTTGAGAGAAAAAATAATAATAATAGTATAGATGGATGCTGCTCCCGAGGTGACGGTGGGGGTACCCCCCACAGTGAGGGAAACCCCTCCCGAGGTGACGGTGGAGACCAGGGAAACAGTAACCAGGCAGAAGAATCCTAAGAGAGTAGCTGCCGGTATAAAACGGTGGTGTAACCAACATAAAATTATCAACCCCCGACTGTTGTTGGCTGTAGGTGCTGCCGTGGTTATAACATGGTTATACGTGGGAGTACCCCCCAACAGTGAGGTGGTACCCCCCAACAGTGAGGTACCCCCCACTGTCGACCCGCATATCATGTTATAATTTTAATATTTTTATATCATATACATAATGTCTGAGGGGAAAACGTTCGTCAACGACGCATACCACGCCACAGTGGTCGCCAGTCTAGCCGTAGGGTACGCTCGGTTGACTAAAATGGTGCTTAAACAACCAACTATCAAGCTAGATTTCAACCTGCAGGATATGGGTATGCTCATAATGAACCTTGGTATGGCGATGGCTACAAAAGACATCCTAGTAAAACAAGAGATAATACCTGAAAATATAATGAAATAAATATAGGATGGCCACGATAGCTATGATGGTCGGTGGGGCGTTAGTGAATGCCCTGGCATTTTCCGGGAGTAATTTCCTCTTCTCGAAACTACGAGATGATCACGCGGCTGAAATACAGGAAGAAAGGAAGCGGCACAATCTCGCTACTGAGAAATTACAAAAGGCACAGGCCGAGTACGCTAAAAAACGCCTCCAGAGGATCGATTTTATTAACGAACAACTCCAGCGTGAAAACCATGCCGTTCAAACATTCAACGATGTCGATGAAGCAATGAAAGAATACTACCTACTAACTGGTAAACAATTGGAACCGCTAAATAAACCCACACTCGCTCAGTTCTACACACCATCCAAGGGGCAAATGGATCGTGAACTGGGCTTCATAGTGTTGGGTATAGCAGCTACTGCGTTGGTTGCGAAGCAATTAAACTAAATACCCATATAAGTAAACATGAGACCCGCTCCATACCGATGCGAATACATACTTATGGGGAAGACCGAGGCCTGTGGTAGGAAATGCAGGAATCAGGGGTTCTGTTGTTTCCATATGGGAAGTCCTAACTACACGTGTTCTGTGTGTGGTATCGGGGTTAAAGGGCACTACTGTCTATGTAAAGCTCACGGAGCGAACGTAGTCAGACATCAACTCATCTACGAGAATAAAAAGGGCTACATAAAAGAACGTAGGCGACTGCTCAAGATAGACTCCAATTAGACATTGGTTCTCTTAGGTGTAAACTATGACTACTGTACGCGAGCTTAAGCATATCGTAAAACAGAGAGGTGTGACCGGGTATTCTCGAATGCGGAAGTCAGCATTGTTGAGATTACTAGGTTTAGAAGCTCAAGCGAAACAGCTTGGATACACGGGTACACATGATACCTCGCTGAAAGAAGACTTACGAGAATTGGTCCGAATATTGGACGAAAATCCTCACCTAGTTTTGATTGGCGGCTCTCTTAATACCAAATAAAATATTTACAATACTATATCCAACAGTGCGAGTACTGGATTCACTATATTTTTATCAACTCCCTTTACTGTGACCCAATTAGACATTGGTTCTCTTAGGTGTAAACACTATGACTACTGTACGCGAGCTTAAGCGGGTCACAAAACAGAGAGGTGTGATTGGGTATTCTCGAATGCGGAAGTCAGCATTGTTGAGATTACTAGGTTTAGAAGCCCCTACGGTAAAACAATTAAAAGCTCAAGCAAAACAGCTTGGATACACGGGTTATTCAAACCTGGGGAGAGCCGGGTTAACCGCATTGTTATCACATGCCCCCGTAGCAAAACCTCCCACTGTAAAACAACTGAAAGCCGAGGCACACGATTTGGGTTTAGGCGGGTATTCCCGTATGAGAAAACCACAGCTTGTAGAACTATTACGACAGAATAGAGCTATTGACCTACAGTTCGTGCGCACTGAGCGCGCTGTAGGCAACTATTTGAGAGGTTGGCGCATGCACGTTGATAGAAACATAGACATTACAGATATCAAGCCTCTGATAGCTGATAAGGTCAACCAGGAACTAAATAATCTAGGAAGTATCAAGTTTCAGATCACAGTGAAAATGTCGCTCGATAAGCAGGTTGGGAGTACCACTGAGTATGTTCAGCCTTACTTCCGAGGTAAACAAGAGGTTGTCACACATACAGAGACCATTGACACATCAATCGATACCAGTTTTCAGCAGATACGAGAATACCTAGAACGCTACACACACTTGGGGTCCGGGTGGGCTGTAGATAAAATCGATAATGTCTATCTAGACATAGCTAACTACGTGCCATTCAGAGGCGGGTCATACCTAGCCTTGCCCCCCTACTATAGGAACAAACATGCCATAGTAAACGTTAAGAATAGAGGAAACGATTGCCTGAGGTTAGCTGTCAGGTCAGCCTTATTTCCAGCTGGCACTAATTCAGATAGGCTTTCTAGCTATCCCCAAGACGATGGGCTCAACTGGGATGGTATAGATGAACCCACCCCCATATCCCAGATCACTAAAGTAGAAAAACAGAATAATCTGGCTATAAATATCTTTGGGCACGAAGGTAACACAACAATAGTACACAGGGTCAGCGGGGTGAAGGATCGCCAAGTTATCAATATATTCATGATCCAGCGAGGTGACAAGTATCACTACACATGGATAAAACACTTTAGCAGGCTGTTGTATGACCAATCGGCACACAGAGGAAAGACCCACTTCTGTGAACGATGCCTACATGGCTTCACACGAGCTGATTTATTAGAATCCCACCGGGAGGATTGTCAAGGTGTGGGGCAGACGGCCATACGAGTCGACATGCCTAAGGAAGGTGATAATATCCTAAAATTCGGTAACCACAAGAACCAAATGTCTGTGCCTTATATCATATACGCCGACTTCGAAGCCTTGGTGGTGGGGGATTCCCCCACACCCCCCAGTGGTGCCGCCGGCGAGGTTCCCAGTGGTAGCTTTACCCACAAAACACAAGAGCATAAAGCCTGTGGGTTTGGATACATTGTCGTCCGTTGTGACGGGGAAACGAAAGCTCCGGTAGTGTATAGGGGCCCTGACGCGGCTGAAAGGTTTCTAAAGTGTTTGCAGGAGGAAGAAAAAATTATTAGGAATGCATTGTATAGAATCGCTCCCATGCGTATGACCCGAGTCGACAGGCTAGCTCACGCTAGTAGCACTAACTGTCACGTGTGTGACTCACCACTTAACGGTGATTCGGTGAGAGATCACTGCCACATAACTGGTAAGTATAGAGGCGCCGCTCACAGCGCGTGCAACCTCAAGCTTAAAATCAACCCTAAGACAATAAACATCCCCGTTGTCTTTCACAACTTGAGAGGGTACGACTCACACTTGATCATGCAGGCCATCGCGAAAATCGATGGTAATATAACGTGCATCCCCAACAACATGGAGAGATACATCTCCTTCAGCTTAAAAGGACTTAGGTTCATTGACTCGTTTCAGTTCCTCCTGTCGTCACTCGACAGTCTGGTCAAGGCCAACAATACCTTCCCTATCACCGATCGATACACAGACGCCGAGACTAGACCCCTGCTTATGAGGAAGGGTGTGTACCCCTATGAGTACATGGATAGTTGGGTCAAGTTCACCGAGACCAGACTACCCCCTATTGACTGCTTTTATAGCAAGCTGAATGAGGCGTCCGTCTCACGAGATGATTACTCGCACGCGACTAACGTATGGAATAAACTGGGTTGTAAGAACCTGGGTGATTATCACGACCTGTACTTGAGGACAGATGTACTGCTGTTAGCCGACGTGTTTGAGACGTTTAGGCGGACGTGTTTCAAGCAGTATAAACTCGACCCCGCATGGTATTACACCAGCCCAGGTCTGTCGTGGGACGCCTTGCTTAAAAAGACCGGAGTTAATTTGGAATTGCTCACAGATTACGACATGCACCTATTCATTGAGAAAGGCTTGCGAGGTGGGATTTCCATGGCATCCAAACGATACGCGAAAGCAAATAATCAATACGTGAAAG
Source organism: Haliotis asinina (assembly GCF_037392515.1). NCBI lineage: Eukaryota > Metazoa > Mollusca > Gastropoda > Lepetellida > Haliotidae > Haliotis > Haliotis asinina. Next base: position 28,253,881 of record NC_090286.1, on the reverse strand, counting down.
GTTACGATCCTAACAAGCCAACCAATCACATTCTCTACCTCGACGCAAACAACCTGTACGGCTGGGCCATGAGCCAGTATCTACCTACAGGGGGATTCGAATGGGTACCCCACGTTGATGTTATGGGGGTTGCACCAGATTCGAACAAAGGGTATATCCTCGAGGTATACCAAGGAATTACACACATCACACAACAGCTACCCCCTGGCCCCCGAACGTATGAGGGTTAACCCAGACTGGATGTCTGAGTACCAACATAACTTGTTAGGTGGGCGTGTGACAGACGTTGAAAAACTCGTTCCTAACTTAATGAATAAGACCAAGTACATCGTTCACTATCGCAACCTACAGCTGTACCTGTCGTTGGGTATGAGGTGAGGCTGACCAAAATACACAGGGTGCTCATGTTCGACCAGAGCCCATGGATGGAGCCCTACATCAGAATGAACACAGACCTACGAAAAAAAGCCACCAGTGATTTTGAGAAAAATCTCTACAAGCTCATGAACAACTCGGTGTTTGGTAAGACTATGGAGAACCTGAGGAAACGCGTGACCGTGAAGCTGGTTCGGTCGAGTGAGGAAGACAAGCTCAGGAGATTGATAGTCAGTCCGGCATTCAACCGTAGTAAGATATTCACAGACAACCTGGTTGCCCTACACATGAAGAAAAGCCACATAAAATTCAACCGGCCTGTTTACGTGGGGATGAGCATCCTCGATTTATCCAAACACCTGATGTACGACTTTTACTACAACGAGCTCAAGAAACAGTACGGTGACAGGTGTGAAGTGCTGTACACTGACACGGATTCCCTGCTGATGGAGATTCGAACCGAGGACGTGTACGAGGACATGAAAAAACACCTCGATTTATACGACACCAGCGACTACCCTAAGACCCATGCCATACACAGTACGGTAAATAAAAAGGTCCTAGGTAAGATGAAGGACGAGTGTGCTGGCACGCCTATAGCCGAGTACATAGGTTTGAGACCTAAGATGTACTCCATACTGAAAGCCGACAATAGTGAGATCCGGAAGGCTAAGGGGGTTAAGAAGTATGTGGTGAAACAACACATCAAACACGCCAGATTCAAGGAAGCCCTGTTCAAGACCCGTACCTTTAGGCATAAAATGAACACACTTAGAAGTGATGGGCATAAGATATACGGACTGACTATAAACAAGACGTCCCTGTCGCCTATGGACACGAAACGTTGGATAGCTATTGATGGGATAAACACATACGCGTATGGACATGAAAAAATTTGAGGCTATTTACTACAGCCCGCGTGGGTACTGGAAAGGAGCTAGCGCAGTAGATAAGCTAGCTAAAATAGCGCGAGTACCCCCGGAGGAAGCCAAAGCGTGGCTTGAAAAACAAGCCCTGTGGCAGATCTATTTGCCGGCACCACGCTACGTGCCTAGAAGGAGGTTCGGTGTTAACATACCTAATAGCGTTCACCAGGCAGACCTACTGTTCCTACCCCACGACAAGAGGTACAAGTATGCCTTAACCGTAGTGGACGTAGCCAGTCGTTACAAGGAAGCCGAACCCTTGACCACGAAAGATTCGGCCCAGGTAGCCAGAGGATTCGAACGCATATACAAACGCAGTCCGCTGACGTGGCCAACAGAGCTGCAAGTTGACCCCGGACGGGAGTTCATGGGTGCCGTGTCACAACTGCTAGCCAAACACGATACAAAGGTCAGGCGTGGCACGGCCGGAGCCCATCGCAGCCAAGCCATAGTTGAGAGATTTAATAGGACTTTGGCTGAGCGCTTGTTCGGCCATCAGTATGCTAGGGAGATGGCCACCCCTGGAAAACGATCGACTGAATGGGTCACGAGGTTACCCAAGGTGGTGTCGGCAATCAACCATGAAGTCACCCGTCTCACCGGTAAGAAACCGGCAGACGCTATCAAACTAAAATCAATAGTTGCAGAGTCGGCCGCTCCATTGCGTGGGAAGGAGAAACAGATACCTGATAGGGCCCTAGTGAGGTATCTATACCAGCCGGGGGAACACGAGGGTGATAGCCGTAAGCGGGCCACCGATCCTATATGGTCAGTCAAAACTTACAACATAGATAAAGTGGATATGAAAGCCGACGAACCTAACTTATGCTACTTGAGGGATGGGCCGGGTAGGGGGTTTGTAAGAGAAGAATTATTGATCGTACCGTACGGCACAGTGTTACCTCCAACACACGTTAAGTAGTAGGGGTAATAGTAGCAAGAGCTAAGGGCCCAACCAAAGCCTTATTTAGTAAATAAGGCTTTGTAGAGACTTTTCTTGAAAGTGATCCAGAACGCCCATTCCCTATACTACTATAGGCGTTTCAATCGATACCGGTCTCTCTTCTTCGATTAGGACGCCCAAGCTGATGTCTGATGTCTCATAACTTGTCCGGTCTGAAAGGAAAATACCTCAGTTGAGCTGATTTGTGTCCAGAATGCCATAACTGCAACTAACGAATACACACGTAAGCTTACAATGGAATTACCAGCTTAAACACATGTAATCATGCAGGCATTGTTTGCCACTAATGCGTGGTGATAATGAAGCACTGAAGAGACGAGTTCTAATGGCTACGTTGTTTGCGCACGTCTTCGTTTACTGGATTCCTATTAGGCTTCATTGACAAAGCGTGGTTGATCAAGTGGTGATTAAAGAGTGTGGTTGAAACGAGGACGCTGCTGCACTGGGTCACGCTGTGAACAGGAGAGTGTGATTAGGACGGCAGGTCTGAATAGGTCGTGAGAGCGAGAGCACAAGTTGCCCAAACGTCCAGCAATTAGTCGTGCCAGTCTGCTTTCCTCTAATGACCGTGCAAGAACCCAGTAATCATTGGTTTGTCAGTACCATTCTTCTGCCTGAGCTAATGGCTAATGGCCAATCTCACTCACTTACTCTTAGGCGGACAGTTCCTTGTTGGATAAATAACAGGATTGCCCGTGACGATCCGGGTTAGAATTGGTCCTCAGTAACCAATACTTGTTGTAAGAGGTAACTACCTGGATGGATTGGTCAGACTCGCTTACTTGGTTCACACATGTCGTGGTGTGTCATTTGCGAATACTGATGTTCATGCTGTTGATCACTGGATTGTCTGGTTCAGACTCGACTATATACAGACCACCACCATATCGCTGGAATAATGTTCACTAACATCACTCCCACCCTTACCTCACTCCCACCCTTACCGTCACGAAGTACTAAATGGATGTCAATCAGTTCAGGTCTCCATTTCCGTTTGAAATTAATTATTTGTTATACCAGTAACATGTTATAGTAGACTAAACGTCAGTCTATCTGTTGCCCTATCAAAGAGATCGACACAGCGTTGAACTGTTGTACGTTGGTAATACAAGGAGTATTAACCACAGAAGTCCCCTTCACAAAGGAGCTGCGGTTCAATTTCAGAAAAAATATAACGACTGAAAATTTAATATATTTTTTAACTGTTAAACAAAAAGTACAAGACATGATTTTTAGAGGAAACACTGAAACCTGATAATCAGTTACGCCGCATTGACCTTTATTGAATCACAGCCGTGATTTGGTATTTTTTGGTGTCTCTTGTACAGAGAAACCTTCGTAACTCGACGTGAAAGGGACTTTCAACAGCATTTTGCGTTACCCGTAGTTCGGGGCAAGCCGGGCGCCGACATCAGATGAGTGAGTTTAGTTTTAAGCCGCACTCAACAATATTCCAGCTATATGGCGGCGGTCCGTAAATAATCGAATCTGGACCAATCAATCCAGTGATCAACAGCATGGGCATCGATCTACGCAATTGGGATACGATGACATGAGCCAACCCCCTATTTCTCGACAACAGTTTGACAACTCTGAAAACGGTGTTGTTGGCGAGTTGTTGGAATGTTCACACTCTCAAACTTTCTCTTGAGTTTGACAAGATGCGTTGTCAAACTTTAGTCTGTCGTGTGAAGGTCGCTTTAATCGCCTTTCACCAGACATGGCTTACTGAAGTTCAGTTCAGACCCGTTTCTTCACGCATGGTCAACATCAGGTAATTTACAGAAAAAACAAACAAACAAAACAACAACAAACAAATTCATTTAATCAACTATTTCACTAGCACGTAACTTTTAACGTACACTATTGTCTATCTCCCAGGCAATAGAGAAAAACATCAACTGCACTGAGTGCTTCCACGACTTCGTGTAATTACTTTTGAATACTTCTACTCCTGGTTATTTTTTAAATACAACTGTTACTTTGTGCCATTTCTTTCACACAGAAATACTTTACGTATATGTAAACCTATTGTTACAATGTAAAATCGACTCGTAAGATATTCGAGATTCACTGACATAATAAAGAGAATAATAATTACACATGTACACATTTTCTTGCATTACTTTTTCTCACTTGGCGTAACGACCGTTTGTAAAGAAATAAATGACATGTTTCTTATCAAACACACAGCCATGAACGTTTCAAATGCACGTCTTTGTCCAAAAGGATTCTGAGGGTCCGCCTGTCTTTTTGACGTCCCATGGCGTTTCAGGTTCCCCGTTCGCTGTTTAGATACAGATTTTATGTCCGTCATTAAACCGGTGACCGCTTCACAAATATAAAGTAGCACTTTTTTTCAAACGAGCCGAAATCGATGACCTTATAACAGTTGAGCGACAGATATGTTCCACTCCAGTAACCACAATACACTGGCACCCACGTGTGACCCCAGTTTGCGTCTTCCCTCCCCCATCACTCCCTGTCTGATAAAGTCATAAAGTGCATCTGCGGAGTGCTAGTACCCCCATCACCCCTCCACACACCCCTCCGATGCCATCTGCCTCTTGCCCCATGAATCTGCCTGAAGCCCTGTATTGATGATAGCAGTTTACGTTTGGGTGTTTGAAGTATTGTGGTCACAGGTGTATAGCTTGTTTCCGTACATATGATTCTTGCCTAAAGGACGTTGATAAACTAATTGCATTCACAGAACCTTACCCTGATGTATCAACGTGTATGTCCCCCAAGGCTACGTGTTGTAATAAGACTTTAATGTAATTAATAAAGCATAACTTCATATTAACGTCTTTTGTTTGTTTTCCATATTTGTTTTCCACTATGGTGTTTTTCTAGTGTTGATTTTTTCTTCTGTTGTGCTGTTTATTTCTGTTCCTGTTGTTGTTTTCTTCTTTTACGTTGTTTATTTCTGTTCCTATTGTTGTTTCCTTCTATTACGTTTCTTCTATTACGTACCTTTCACGCACTTTGTTTTTGAATGTTTTAAACATGACAGAATTTAGTCTGTTAATATGTATCATTTGACGTATGGCACACATTACCTAGCAACATATCATTATCAAACATCATTGGACAAGAACAAAATATGCCATGTTTGTTTGGCCTCATGACAACGGAATATATGCAATAGTTTTATTCACAAGAACCCAGATGATGAAAATAGACTAAGTGAGATGTCCATAAATATTCCATACATGAAATCAGCATTTATTAAAACTTATCAAGAAGGTTATCTACTACATGACGACACACTGCAGCTAGCTCCCAACAACTCTCAAGAAGACAGAAAACAGCATAGTGGGAGGAAAGCAACAGTAAAACAACAGCTCATGATAGAAGGAAACCGACCGTAGAATATAGCGGAACAGAAAAACAACAACAACAACAACAACAATAGGAACAGTAGTAAACCGCGTTAGCGAAGGAAACATCATCAGGAACAGAAATAAACACCGCAATGGAAGAAAATAACAATAGGAACAGTAGTAAACCGCGTTAGCGAAGGAAACATCATCAGGAACAGAAATAAACACCGTAATGGAAGAAAATAACAATAGGAACAGAAATAAACAACGTAGTGGAAGAAAACAACAATAGGATCAGAAATATACAACGTAACAGAAAAAAACCGATAGGAGCAGAATTAAACAACGTAATAGAAGAAAACAACAAGAGGAAGAGAAACGATGTCTGTAGCGATCCGAACAGAGGTCACCTGCGTATGGTTTGACATCAGATGTGATTCGGGCTATTCCTTCTCATATTTCGACCATGTGTTATATAGCATCCTGTCAGGATCCGCTTTAGAGTTCCAAGTTTGCAAGGAGCAGCCATTTGCTCACCAAAGATCTGTTTTGGTGGCCCAAGTTTGTAATGAACAATCATTTGCCCTATCAAGATTTGCTGTAATGTCCTAAATTTGTTAGGAGCAACCATTTGCCATATTTCGGCCCGCTTTAGTGGGGAAAGACTCAAGGAAAAACAATTTTACTTGTCTGGATCCGCTCGAATGGTCCAAGATTCACAGAAGCAACCATTTAACTGTCTAAAACCATCTTCAGTGGCCTGCGTTTCTCAGGAATAACTTGGGTGCGTTGGATTGGCCCAAGGTAGGAAGCGACCGCTTTAGTGGCCCAATGTCAGAATTGCGTCTGTGGCCAAAGATGGAATCATTTGCACAGGATCCGCCGATCACTGATTTCCTCTGAGTATGAGCCTTCCATATTCAGCCGACATGCCTTAACATTACATTTTAAGCACTGTTCAAGCCTCGCAAATATTCCAACCCCTACCAAATTATATTGTCCCTCTATTCCCAAATTAATCCCCAATGTGTCCCCACAATGAGTTCATTGTCCGTTGGACTTGAAACGTCTCACTCATCTACGGTAAGCGGACATGGTTTAACGTCACCGTGTATTTTACGCATGGTTAACTCATCTCTATCTCCGATAGTATCAATCTACACACTTTGTCAGCGGTCACTTGCATGGTAAGGGCAATTTCAACTCTTTGAAGGTAAAAACAAACACGCAATGGCTACATTTGACGATTCAAATTAAACGTTTTAGGACCATTAAGAGAAAGGTAGGGGATATTCCATTTTGCGAGCATACCACTAGGCGATGCCAATGCATTTGGGAAAAAGAAATGCATGTCCATACAGATGAAACAATTCTGAAGGAATGGAATACTTTTTCACGTTTTCCCTTTATTTATCTCCATTATCTTTTTTCTTTTTGGCTTCATCATTTGCATTTTTATCAATGCGGCACTCAGGAATTTTCCAGCTAAGTTTTCGAGTCAGGACCAGACAGTCAAGTGCTCAACAACATGAGCATCGATCTGTGCAACTGGAAACCGATGACATAAGCTTGACCACCCGATCCCGTTCGTCGCCTCTTACGACTAGCATGGGTTACTGAAGATCGGGTGGGTGGATGGGGTGGGGTGGATGGGGTGGGGTGGGTGTTCTTTTTTTATTGTCTTCTGCTTAATTTTCTTTTTTTCCTAGGCATTCGAAACATCCCCAGTCACTGATTTAGAGAAACATGGCTTTGCGATAGGACTGTTATATCACTGGTGCTTGTAGATTGATAATTCACTTCATGCGCCACTATAGGTTCTATAGTGTCTTGTGTCTCGTAGGCCATAAGGCCGGATATTTTAGCAACGTTTTAGACTATGTATGTATGTTTTAGATATGTATAACATGTGACACATAAATAAACATTTTTCTCTCTTTTTCTCTCTCTCACTGTATATTCTGTAGAAGTCATGGAGAGAGATCCGGTAATATAGAAGGCTATCTTCTTTGTCTGTAGTTAATATGAGACAAAACAATACGCGAGGCAAGTGTTCATTACCGAGATGGGGTAAATACCTAATTTGCATAATATTAAATATCGTTGAAAAATTAACCGTAATGGTGAAACTTATACTTATGTCATTATTGGGTATTACAGCATATATAATATAACAACCTTTCAGTATTTATCTGATAACGGCCTCGTGTTGACTGATCGGTTAATAATCAACCTGAATAAAGGTGGAGTTTCACGCGGGTTCACAATGTCCGCCTTAAGCTGCAGGTGTTCGCAGTCCTATCGTGACCAGCTCTCATAAATCGCATTAAAACAGGAAGGGCGTCCATTAGAATAAGGATGGTCAGAGTCGGGATGCCGATTTCATCATCGGCTGTCATTGTGCCAGACTAGTCCTCTGTCTATAGAAAAAACTATTTAGAAGGGTAAAGGTCATTCCGCGCAGTGACAGGCTATCAGCTGTCGCGGGATTGTTTGAATCTTTCAATGCCTTCAGGTCATGGCGTTTCACATGGTTTAAAATGTTCAAATATGTATGAGGGTGACACTGGTGGGTCGTTTAACTGTCTGTCGCGACTCGCTTGGCACATGTCTTGAAGGCATTTATGAAAAATTGTTATTCATTAATTACATACCTGTCAAAAAGAATGATTGACGACCAAATCTACCCTCCGCCCCTATAATGTTTTGGCACCTGTATTAATTGGAGTCCCAGACTAGTAGATCAATATTATCAGCATCCGATGTATCTTAAATTACAGTCTATTCTTCTTGGTGTTCTGTGTGTCGTGTTCTTCAAGGTCGTGACACGCGGTTCGATTCCCCAGATGGGTACAATGTGTGAAGCTCATTTTTGGTGTACCCCCACCCCACCCCCACCCCCATCGTGATACTGCTGGTATATTGCTAAAAGCGTTGTAAGACTAAACTCACTCAATCATTCGTCTAAGGTGTAGCGGTTTGCTGTGCAGAGTTGTCTCTCTTAGTTGTACGCGCAACCTGGGATGACGTTCAATAATCCCACATTCAACCTGTTTATGTTTCCAACTTCGTCAGCACCATACCAACTCCCTTGAGTTTAACCAATTACAACCATATCACTGTCATATTATCCAACGCGGCGTTGGGGTAACCTAGTAGTTAGTGCGTCCGCTCGTCACGCCGGAGACACTGGTTCGATTCCCAGTGGTTACAATGTGTGAAGCCAATTTCTGGTGATATTGCTGGAATATAGCTAAAAACGTTGTAAAAGGTACTCACTCAAAGAGGCGTAAAACCAAACTCACTTGCGTTTGAATATCGAGATCTTAAAGGCACATACACCTTAAAACCGTAGGGGCGCGTAACCATAATTTTCTTGAGGGAAGGTTTTACGGTGGCTGAAAAAAACCGCCGCTTTGAAAAGAAAGAAAATTGGGTTGATGTTTGGGACTGATGGTATCGATCTTGTGACTTTTTAAAAATACATCACAAAGTTGACAGCCAGCTGTTCTTAGTTGAACCTCGGATTTCAGCGGCGTTCATTTCAAGAATAAACACCACGGTCTCACGTCAATATTTTTGCTCTACAGAATCTCTTATTGGTACCGATTTTCGGATTTGTTTCTATATTGAACCACTCAGTTACCTCCCTTATGCGTGCAATCACAACATCAAGAGAATTCACAGTGTCGTGGCTTGGAAAAAAACAAACTCTATAATACACATAGCCATTAATCACTGATATTTAATCATGAAATAAACTGATGGACAAAAGAAAGTATACACCTTTTAGTACACCCCCTGCCCTAAAAAAAGCCAATACAAAACACAAAGACAAAAAACAAACAAACAAAACAACCCCTCCCACGAAATATTAAAAACCTACATATTTTGAAAAAGAGTTCTAATTGTGGCATACAAGTCACAAACATTGTGTACATGTTGCCATAGGCACCAGAGCGGTCAATGCCTAAGGCCCGTTCTCACTTTGGGTTTTCTTCCCACATTAAGTCTTGACATGTATGACCCGTGAAGATCCGGGATCTGGTCTTCAGTAACCCATGCTTGTCGAAAGATTCGGCCAACGGGATCGGGTGGTCAAGCTCGTTGACTGGGTTGACACAGTGCATCTTATCCCACTTGCGTAGATCGGTGCTGTTGGATCGGTGGACTGTCTGACCCACATCCGATTGTTTACAGACCGACGCCATATAGCTGAAATTTTTCTGAGTGTGGCGTTAAAAAAACAAAGCAACCAAACTTTCCAATTTAAATAGATTTTCAGAGCAGAAGCCTTAGTCTATGCCATAACCAAAACGAAGCAGGTTTTCCATAGGATTCAGAATCCCTATATCACCGGGGATTTTTCCACTCAGGTATTTGCGGTGACAAAGCATCCGTCCATGCACTAGCCCAAACGAAGAATGAATATTTCCAGAAATTCCCACCTCCCAGAGGATCCCATTCAGCTTGAATATAGCTTCTTGTTTCTCTCAAAATCATATATCTGCAGACACTGTGCGTTAGCCTGATGGCTTCCCAGCAAGTCGAATGTACAAATCAATAAATGTGACATGTGTCTTTAACTTCATAATTATTAATTCTTCAAATCAAATAATATCCAGTTCAGTAACATTTCTTATCACAAATAAACATGACACGAATGAATAAACACGATTCTCTAGAAGTCATTCAGCTTTCATTACCGTTGCTTTGAACCGAACAAACATGGCAGTCTCTTGGTGACCTTTAGCCTCGTCTTTGTGAGCCTCAATCCGGGTCGCGTGGGAGTCGCGTGGCTTATTTCAGACGCGTGCCATGCGTCACCTCCCATGGTCGCCCCGGTCTCGGAGGAACAATATGAGGGGGTGGTGCCCAGTAGAGGAAGTCGACTATATCGGAGGCTTAGGGGTAACTAAGGACTTTTATATCCGAATATAAATTACTCTATTTAGAAGAGGCCAGAAAGACTCGTAGCAGTATAAACAAAGATATTCTTTCGTAGGCATAAAGCGCTTGGTGCACAGGGACTGATGAGGTGTTCTTTGTGGACAAAAACGCAGTATGTTTCCATGGTGACTACACCCTATTAGAAATTTTAGAACTGCTGTAAAGGTCATTTAAAAGACAGTGATACCATTGTTGTTGGTAATTTTTGGCGTTGCTATATTTTTTTTGTATTGTACTCAAATCTGATATTGGCCGATTAGCCCTCGAAATGGTGTATGAAGACTTGGTTTGTATTATTTTGATGCTATGGATTTTAACAGAGACCAACCTATACATTTATACAATGTTTCAACGTAACGTTTTTGTTACAATGAACACCTTCTGTCTATTTGTTTAAGCATTTGGGGTATTAAATCTGCTTGCTGGAAAATATCGGCTCTGAAACAGTTACACATGTCGTTAACGGGGGTGAGGAGATCGGCCACACATGTCGTTGACGGATATGAGGAGATCTGTGACACATGTTGACAGAGGTGAGGAGATCCGTGACACATGTCACTGACGGAGGTGAGGAGAATGGTGACACATGTCCTTGATGGGGGTGAAGAGAAGATCGGCGACACATGTCATTGACAGAGGTGAGGAGGGGACCGATGACACATGTCGATGGGATTGAGATCGGCGACACGTCGTTGACGGACTCATGTAAACAGTGACACCCACGAGTGAGTGAGCCATCACAGCAAAGTCGAGCAAAGTTACACAATGTACCCATGGTAATGTACCTTGGAAAAAACCCCATACACTTAAGTCATGTTTTTTATTGATGCGTAAATTAAACATTATGTTTGTAAAGGGTAACACTGAAATCACCCAGAAAATATACATGCGTACATTACCCACGTTGCTGTGTACATAGCTTGGGGTAGGTTTAGCATCCCACATATATCTATTCAGTTACAATTAATGACAGGTGTTAATATGACTCGAGGAAATATCTAAACATGTCCGTCCTTGAAAACAATTACTGTTTAATATTTCATCTGAAGACTGATTAAGTCAAAATGAAAAGTCAGATTCACCTTTGAATTTCCATCTAGCGACATGATAAAAAAACCTGTCAACCTTTTCAAATATCTACAGATGACAAATGTTTTCCGCGTTACCCCTCTGAAACTGAGATTGGCAAAGTGGGTCTCAGGGTGAATGGTACAGCTCCTGGGGTGAACTCCATTCCCGACACCCTGACCTCACGGCCCAGGTCGTATCCTTACCCTTACATTCCAAACTGACCTTGACGTTTGTCAACTCATTGAAAACCCTTAAATTCTGTAATTTCAATAAACTGTCCAATTTTCGTAACTTTACTCCGCTGTAAATCCTCGCCCGATCGGATTTTAATGTTAAAACTTACTACCTGTCAATTAGCAAACGAACGGGAGCAGGTGTTTGCAAGTGGCTCAAGTGGACGTCTATTGTAAAGGGAGTGAGGGGTTAAGGGGAGGGGGTGAGGAGTACGGGGTGAAGTCAAGGGTACAGAGAGGGTGGGGTGGCTATTCATAAGGGCTGAGTCGTTTAATGTCCACATGAAGCTGTCTGTCCGACGTTATTAAATCTTAAACGCAACAAAGCATGAAAGAAATGGGAACGGGGACTGTTCAGCGAGATTAATTAAACACGGAGCGTTATCAATTATAACCTAAGGTTGCCGCACCTCTCAATCTGTCGCATATATTTGCCCTCTTAAACGTTCAGCGAAGTGTACAGATTAATCTAATTGTGTCGATCTATACACAGATACCGAAGTAACGTGTCAGCCATTATGCATGTAAACTGAAGTATTAAAGAAAGTATACACGCGTGTGTGTTGCTGATTGGTCGATCGTGACGTGTTTGATGCCGGTAGGATTTACACAGTGTTTTGCACTTTAACTTGGCATTGCTTGGGCGACTGCTTACATCCAAAGGGTATCCTTTGTAATTTCTGTGGCGGTGGGGTAGCCTAGTGGTTAAAACGTTCGCTCTTCACGGCGAAGTCCCGGGTTTGATTTCCCACATGTGTGAAGCCCCTTCCTGCTCTCCCCCATCGTGATATTGCTGGAATATAGCTAAAAAGCGGCGTAAAACTAAACTCATTCACTTTGTAATTTCTGGGTGAAATCCGGTTCATTGTTAAAAAATGACGCTTTTCTAGTATTTTACTTTTCAAAAGATACCAAAATTGCTTCTAAAAGTACGTGCCTGCGCATGTCATTTGTACATAATGACAGATAATACAGACAGATGTGGACAAACGAACCCATGGTACGTAATACTGTCATTTGTATATAATGAACTCCCGCTAATACAGACAGATGTGGGTAAACGAATACTCGTAATACTGCCATTTGTATTCAATTAAAGGCAGGTGGGGTTTCCTGATTAGTGGAAGATCAGTCAACTGAGTTTCCAGAGTTCAAATTAAACGTATATGCTAATTACTTACAACACATCCATTAAAAAAGGAACGTATAATAACTCACTTTACGTAATTATACCATTATAAAACATTCTCCAGTACGTAAAATTTAAACCATCGGATACACATTGCCAAATTTGCTCAGACAGCCCTCCTTGATCTCGTATAAATATGATATTCAAATTAGGTTTACTTTTTTCTTCGCCTTTCTAATGTTCAAAGGTAATTCATCACTCTGTTGATTCACAAACAGCAAATTACAGCATAATAACCGTTCTAAATTCTGAAAAAATTAAAATATTCATTTTTCAGTTACTCATTCAAAATAACGACACGCTAGGCAACAGCTGAATAATTTCTAAATAAAACACTGGGAAACTACGCGCATGCCATGTGTTTTGTCAATGATACCGGCGTTCTATGATAAACGTTAACAACAGATTTTAAATTCAGCACAAGAGAAGTCTCGTTAATAATAGAACTCCTTCCGTCGCTACCTGCGTCTGACTAATGTATACACGTCAGCGGGCGTATCAATAACAGCAAATCCCTTATATACGGAGAATAATATCATCCGAGCCCGCGGGGTCCCGTGTCACAAAGCGGTTGTACAGGGCTAAACCTCCCAACTCCTATTATCGGACGTCAACAACGTAGAGCTATGTTCGCTGTGTTAAACGCTGCCACAGAATAAGAAAAGGACTAACGCTTAGTCTCTGAATATATATATATACTGGACAAAAATAGTTAGAGATATTTGTAGATTTGGAATTTATGAATACTTATGTATTTATTCATTGACATACAGATGAAATATCAGTCACGAAAACACCAATATCATTATCTTATTTTGTCCAGTATATGATTCAGATACTATTAGTTACAAATATAACCCAACGCCCCAACCACGGCACTGAGATTCGAGATTCAGAACACGGACCTGAGGAAAGCTGGTCTACCTTGAGCACTTAGGTAACAGGGTAAATGATGTGATTCAGGGATTGTGACCTGGGAGACTCTAACAGTTGGAGATTAGTTGTAGATGTAGATTATCCCTGCTTCGAGACAGAATAGAAACGGGTATGCAATGCCAGTATTGTTTTCGTCATAACTCGTTCTTTTCCGCAGACTATTGAAAAGGAAGTCGATAAAACTATATATGCCGAGAGTCGGGGATTCTCCGTACAATGAACAAATGTTGTTTCAATGAGACGGCAAAAATATAACAACGAGTGAGTTGGGTTTTACGCCGCTTGGGGCAACATTCCAGCAATATAGTGGCGTGGGACGCCAGAAATCGGCTCCACACATTGTAACCATGTTGGGAATAGAACCTGGGACTTCGGTGTGACGACTTTGACAATTAGGCTATCACAGCGCCTCTATTCCACCGGTAGCCACCCCCTCTGATGCCGTATTTCCTCTAATAAACGCCTTGGCGCCACTATTTCAACAGACTTCCATACCGGCGCTCATTAGGGGAAATACGATATAAGTTTAATAATCAGTACAGCTGACAACACGAAAACTGCACATGGATATACATGTATATCCTGTTGCATGGGTATATTGGCCAGTGGCTATATATCGTATATATGCAGCCGAGGGAAGATCTTTATCCACGACAGCCTGATTCATAGTATAAATGATTTATTAGTTATCAATATTCCGACTCTATAAACCATATAATACTACTCAAATATCCCATTACGTTAAGACAGTACAAAGTTGTAGAGCGGTAACATTGGCCTGTAATGGAAGGATCCCAATCTCCTGTCTAGGTCTTAATGTAGGGATTTGTGTCATTTGTCAAAATGAGACATTTTATTTGGGCTTTCTGTCTAACTAAAATCCAATTGTTTGAGAGAGATTATTGTATTAAACCATCTGTCCCACCTGACATTGTGCACAAGCGTGATGCACGATACAATGTAATGTCTTCTTTACCACGTGGCCTCTGGTGCTGAATAATCCAGTTGCTAAAGTTCATGTTCCTTAAAATCAAATTTTCATGTTGCTGCGGGTATACAGATCTTTGTTTACCAGGAGCGAGGAATAACGTATATATATGATTTTAAAGACGTTAATTTGTAGTATTGTTATCATTGTTTTAGTCTGACATACCTATTACACTATATTTCCCCGAAAAAAAATATTTAAAAAATTTCCACAAGCCTCATGTGATAATCCTTTAAAGTATGTATTTGTAATTTGGCTTGTTAAACGGATACCATATAGCTTACAATATCTAGAAAAACATTCCTGCTTTTAACATTTAATAACCAAAGTATGAAAATGTTAATGAGAATGTATATCAGGACAAACGCCATATCCTTGAATCCTTTTCAAGTATTTTATTCTGTATCCGTTCTCAAATTACATCTGTGAAATGAACCACTGGTAGTTAATTATACATCATCTCGATCACGTGATCACACCTTTATCGAATGGAACTCATTAGTGCAAAGTGAAGCGAGACAGTTGGGTTCAAAGTATTTCTAATGACGAAAAATACCCCCAACGGGGAGACAGCTCTCTCAACATACGGGCGTTATCGATTGGTAATTACCCAGACAAAGGTAGCCAACATCTCCCCCCACTCCCCACCCTCCCAATCGAAATACTGTAATTATTGCACTGTTGGGTTTACCAAACGGAGAAATGACCTTATTGACGTCTTGCTTTTCATACTGTATGTAAATTAAGTCGCTGGAATCGATATCGTTTAATTTCGTTTAACTCCCCACACAAAAGAAATTCAGTTTAAACGTTTCTAATAAAAGTGTTGTTTTCCTGAAAATATGATAAACTTGGTAATGTAAGATTGTTCGAAGGGTAAATTCGTGAAAAAATTATATACATGGAGGTATTTCGGATAGGATCGCATGGGGTTTACATATAACAGACTGTTTCAGCAAAACTACATTATTCTAGAAGCACATTGCCAAATCACATTTGTGTCTTTTCAAAAGAAATGCTGTGCAGTACAAAACGGTACGTACACATTCAGTTCCAGTCAAAGAAGTGTGAAAAGCGAATTTGGCAATGACACCTTTACGGCCAAATCTTTGAAAACCTGGAGTAGTACAAAGGTTTACCTTATGTAAAATATATAATCTTTTAATAGAAAGACCAGATCAGTCTCAGCTGTATATCTGACTTGTGGGAATCCTGAACATAAGTAGAGGATAGATTTTCATCTGTATGTAATATGTCATATGTCAGACCACACACATTGCCTGCTCACGGCGCTACATACATTACTATCCCCGGTCACAGAACGCTATCGTATTTTCCGATTCTTTCTCAACTCCCTGGGGACCATGCTGCCTGGCAGGCGCAATGAACTAAACACTCACATCGCCAGCACATCCTCACGGGTACCCATTTTGCAGGTGAGTGAACTGAAACAATGTGGATCTAAGTATCTTGTTTAAGGATACAGGCAAACGCGCCCACCTCGGGACCTGAACCTAGGTGCATCCACCGGCAGACGCCTTACCAGTGCACAATTGCGTTCAACATTATGGGCAGTCCATACAGTGGTATTTTATAACTGTTTATAAGTTTGAACTTTAGTTTCCAAAACGAACTGTCTTCTACCATTTCAAAACACCCAGTGCGCATGGCATATGTTTTGTTCGTCACTCTCTTCTTATACCCATTGCATCGAGAGAGAGCGAACAGAAATATACCCCTGTGCGGTGAGGATGGATGGAAATGCGCAGCTACCAATTTCAAGAACATATCACTCGTGGCTCAAACAACTAAAAAGGGCAAGTTTTATTTACAATATTTTTACTTCATTTTATATGCATAAACTATGACTTCATCTACAATACATTCATGTAAAAAATGACTTCATGCATGGTACAAGCTTCTACTTCTAGAGCTAAAGGGTCTATGTACAGCGGATTTCAATGACCCGTGAATTTATCTAAGGCAATAAATTAAAGCAGATTGAAAACTACAACATTCAAACAGTAAAATATATTATATCTTGCTATAGACAAGGTTCATAAATATATTGCACATCGTACCCGCCTGTTATCGTCACGGAATGACAATGTTGAAGATATTCTTCCATACATAAATAGATACACTCTCTCTCTCACACACAAGTTTGTTCGCAAAACGCTCAGTGCTAAGACATGTAGCCAAACTGTCGTTCAACTTATGACTCAAGCTTAAGCTGAGCGGCCATGAATGGATCTTTCTAAAAATATGTCGGAAATCGATTTCCATGCCAGCGTCGGTCTAAGTGCTTGTATGGCTTTCGCTTTATTTGATAATGAACAGCTGTAAATTTGCCCCTAACAGAATTAAACCAAATATATCAATTTACTTCGGAATAAAATTAAAACAAATGTATAGCATTTTGTACTGTCACATCAGCAATGAGCGAAATTGCGAACAAACTAACATTTCGTAAGAAACTTTACACATCCATATTCACAATTTGACTAGCTGGGACTCATCCTTGCTTACAAGTGTCATACGATATCACCCGTAAGCTCAGTACAAAAATAGCACTTGGAAATATTTCACTAATAACTTAATAACTATACACGAAATGTCAGCGTCGGCCGACATTTCAAAATCAGTGTCTACGACAGCTTTGTCCTTTGTTTCGCATTGTTCAAGCCATGGAAACATTCCTCGGTGTTCATTCTGAATTATTAATGTCAAATATGTATAATTTAGCGACACATCTCTGGAAAACCTTTACAGCTGGGTATAATAACGGTGGTGAATTTGGCTTACCCGTAACCCTGCCCGAACAAAGGGCAACAGATTGGGGACAAGCGGCCATAGATCTTCGTATCGATAATAGTTATCAATTATACAGCATCCGGGCGAAACAATGTCAGGACGAAAACGCCATATTGAAGTCAATGTTTGGAAGTCTTTGTACAGTTGAGACAGATTTCTCCCGTTGATTTCTGTATTTCATATGAATCTATGAAACGGTCGAAGTTGATTAATGAATGAATAGTACACAAACGACAACAGATGAATGTCAGCCACTTTCTCGCAAGAATTCTCTCATTGGATTTGGCAGTGGTAATCTTTCGATACAATTTTCCTCATTTAGATTAGTGAGAATAGTCGCTCGACAGCGGTCTTGCAGGTTGGAAAAACTTCGCCACTTTAAACCCAAGGTCATTTCTGTCTTAGCAGCGGTGGAGCAGACGATAGGATACAAACCTTCGGATATTTTCTTCAGTTCCGTGAATGCAACTCCCAAACACTCTCCGTCTTTGAAATATGTCAGAGTTCCTGTAGACCAGTCATATAACATGCCCACTATTGTTGACTCGTTTTCCTGGAATGGAGAACAATATCGCCTCCACTTGCCATTATGCCAGAGAAGCCCCTTGTGTGAAAGTCCCCAACTGTGCTCATCTTCTCCGAGCAGGTTTACAAACGCATCAACATGCAGACGGGCATGTTTTGTTCCGACTCCAAACATCATGCTGGTTCCAAATATCCTCTGAGAAATCTTGATCTCCCAGTAGTGTCGTCCATAGTTCAGGGGTCTGGTACCCCGAACACCGGCGGTTCCGTTGCTCCAGTTCGGATGGAAATGAGCCGTCTGCATCTTTTTGCCATACAATCTCACTTCGTGAGATTTGTCCCGTCTGCTCCAAGCCCACCGGGCCTCGCAGCCGTCTTTCAATGAATCTGGCATATTGCTGGAAGATTTATAGTTGTCGTCTGCTCCAAGTGTTTGAGCCGGCTGTTTAGGTGTGTTCCGTTCGCGGTGTTGGACGGTATCCACGGGTGCAACCGCCCCTCCATCCACCCGGTCCAGGCCTAACATGCATTGTGCGTCCCAAGCCTGCCTTTTATACGTCTTTTGGAACCGTTAGGCAAACTGGCCTAGCCCTCGGTAGCAACTGCCGACCTTGAAACAAAGAGCGCACCGCACAGCGAGAACGAATCGTGTTGTGTACGCCTGTCGCCCATCCTTTCATCCCTGCGGGAATATGGTCGCGCGCCGGCCACGTGTCGATAACGAGTTATCAGTGAATGTAGGGACCGCCCATTGCTGGAATAGGGGTGACAGCCTGAGGTATTGTTTCTGCTGTCTCAGAACCAGCTCCTAAACCTGCCTGATTTTGTTGCTGATAGAGATCTACACAATCACGATAGGGCAAGGAATATCATCTTTCCAGCATGTGCATGTGCCATTTGTTTAATGTAGGAGGGTCCATGGAAAGGCTTTCTGTAATATTTGGCACTTTGCCGCTTGGAAATATGCTAACACTAATGATCCCCGTAAGTCATTCACCGACTTTGAGAAATATCAGAAAAAGGGGTTACCGAATGAAACTAGCGAATTTGTAAAGCAATATGATCATATTTACAACGAAGCATGTTTTATTGCATGTTACGTACAACAAACATTATGCCGTCTAAATAGGTATCAAATTATCAGTTTTTTCAAATGAATATAATTGGAATGTTTGAGCAGCTGTTAAGCATGCAGTTCTGGTTCACGGGCACTCTGAGATCGATAGTCGTATTCAATATTATCAGTTTTTGCCGAAACGTTATATATTTATGGTTTCCTGCGATGTCAGCGAGTTGGTCGCTATGTCTTTATGGCCATATTGATCGGGATGGCAGACTTTGAAATATGACAAGTCGATCGGTGTGCTTAATCGGCAGTCCGCCATTTGTGTGCGACATGTGACAAAGCAGCCAGTAAGTCCGGCGTTCCGAGGGGATGGTGTTTAAGTCAATGTTAAAGTGGTACCTTGTAGTTCGTCTCTCAGTAACCGAACCACATTAATTCCATTTTACCCAGTATCGGGTCCTGAATCTCCCACCTCAATGGGTCTCCTTTCGTGTGGACTTCTTTGTTTCTGTCAAAATGAAATAGTTAACGATTTACTACTGAATTTGACGTACGAGAGTCATAGCGCATCCCGTGTGCGTTAGTGTGTATGTGCGTTTAATTCCCAATCAAATCATTCTCGTTTGTAGAGGATATATCAGTTCTATGATGAATACCTTGGACCTATTTGGTATAACAGCTTTGTTATGGAAGTCATGTCGCCTTTGCTTTCCCCATTAGTCTCTAACGTACAAAGGCCCCTTTCCCGTTCACCACAATACTTTGACAGATTTCTTTCGCACAGTGCTCTGACACTGAGTTTGTTCTGCGTACTTTTCCTCGATTAAATACAGTTGAAGCTGTCTAAACCGGCAGTCATTGGGACAAAAGACATAAACCGGTTTAGACAACGTGTAGGATTGTACAGCCGATGGTAACTGTACAAGCCGGTGTTCACAACTAGTCGGATTGGACATATACCGGTTTTGAAAAGTGTAACAAGGTGCAGCATGCAACAGTGACCTAACTGCAACACTTAACAGTAGAGCAAACTGAACTCGAGGCAGTAAAGTACAACACGTGACGGTAGACTCTAACAGTGACTGAAACAGTGAAACAGGAGATGGATTTAAGTCGTGGATTTAAGTCGGCCATTTCAGATTAATGTATATTAACATATATCGATCATCTCCTGGAGATATTAAGTTCTCCGTAAGAGATACAAAGTCCTACGTAGGAGATATCAAGTCCTACTTAGGAGATAATCGTGGTCCTACTAAGCTTCCGTAGAAAACCTTTAAGAATGTCAAAGAGACAAACTTAAAGTACGTTAAGACATAAAAACGTCAGGACGTTTTTATCCAAGTTGACACTCGAAAGTGCCATATTGTCATTTTCTCATGAAAAATACAACATATACTTTAGCAAAATACAGCTGTCCATTTTGTCACACCCCTTTGATAATTATATTATCATGTTACAATATGAACCTGTCATATTTTCAGAAACACTATAGCCACCCCCTACCCTTCCCCGGCTAGTATCCCACCAAAATACACCCCTGTCTACCATCATCCCCTCCCAGCTACCACAGGGCGTACACATTGATAAATGATCATAGATGATAGGTGAAGATGAACTGAAGGGACCAAGTAAAAATATTCCAAGTATTTTTTTCACTTAAAATGGAAAATTAAGTTTTCTTTTTCAATTTGACTATGTGTATTTGGTCATTACTCATTCTTGAAACAGAATTTTTAAAAAAACCTGATGCTGGATAATTTTATGTTAAATATATTGATTCAATGAAAACAGTGGTCAAATATGAATTTGCAACCACTAAACTCTGCTATTTCAAAGTCTATATTAAAAGAAAATCTATATTAAAGATAAAAATGTTTGTTGTGCAGTTTAAATTATTTTCAAACTTTTATTCAAAGTTTACATGAAAATATATAACACAATGTAGAAATGTGCTTTGGATGTTACGTGTTCGCACAGTTACCATTGTGGGTATGATATCGTCTATGTAAGATATTTTCAGCTACATGAGTGAGATAAAAGTTGAAGTACATCAGCCATATCGTGGCTTTTCAGTTAAAAATCAAACAAATGAGAAAACTGAGAGGTGTGGATTCTTCGTTTCATCAGCACAAGTTGAATTACCGTCGCGAAATATTTCCGCATCTCAACCCGTTGGGGAACGTTACAATGACATTCATCTTGTGTAAGCAGCAGCATTTTACGTTATCACCACACGTAAACACAATGAAATCCATGTGGTGATGCATTCTCAAAACATCCATTATTATTGTATCAACATAGATTCAATCCCATAAAACTCCCAATTTGGACAATCGTACATTGAACGTACAGTTCCCCTACTTTTTTTAAGAGTATATATATATGGATAAATAGTAAAGAGACGCTGGTACAGCTAATGTTTTTCTTGCAATGCGTTGAGATATTGTCAGCTGGTGAAACCTCTCATATGTTCACTTCACCAGCTGGTGGAGAGCTGGGGTAATTTGAGTAACATCAAGATGTTGTATAGGTGTAATATATTTGTCAAAGGATGCCCGCCACGGCTGTGAGTTCGCGTGGGGTAGGGGAAACGGAATATAACGCACGACCCCACCCCCACCCCTAGTGGAACACGCTGGGTACTGCTTTCAGCATTAAACACGGCTGTTGCATTCCTTCTGAATAACCAAATGCTGGAATACGACAAAAGGGTTCTCCTTTAAACATTTGAAAAGAATCAACACGTGATAAGAATTCAACTTAGCTTATTTTGACTATTGTTTGATTTTATTCCGGGTGGGGCCACGTGTTTTACTTGTCGGTGACATGGTATCCTAGCGGGGGCTCCAGATGTCACGTGTAGCAAATGCTATTGGCTGAAACTAAAGCTGCTTTGTTTCGCGAGGGTAAGTTAATCATTCAGTTGCGTAAATCAGAGCACCGTCGACACGAACGCGATCTACGTATGTTGAGGCGGAAGGCGGTATAGCCGTGATGACTTTGAAGCCTAAGATATTCCGTGATCTGCCTTTAACCTCGTTCATCATCCAGTCTGATTTTACCGTTAGCTTTTGTCTGTGACTCTGTCCCAGGAGATTTAGACCAGCTCTTTGTATCCGTCGCGTGGACGCTAAGTCAATAATGAGTGAAAATGACCACCGGACAGGCTGACCACAGCTGTCGGCTGTTTGGTGTGATTCGACCAGCTGTCGCGTGCCACGTGCAACGAGCAGACGATAATGGTATTAGGTCAGTGAGGTAATAATTTATGACAAATACGTGTTGTCAACACCTGATTCCAAAATCAAGCCAGACCTTACCTAATACGGACGCAATCACGGCAGGTGACCGGCCGACCTGCTGGTACAAATTTGACTTGTATATCTAATGGTCGTCAATTACAGGAAGCACCCCATCGCGACCTTACCAGCCAAAGAACAGGTACAGCCAAACTGACGCATACAACGCAGGATTTGAAGAGAATATTTAATTGTAGTGTCACAGGTTTTTCGACGAAAAGAATGGTCTATGAGACAATGCATTCGATACACAGCGTCCGTACGTGACCATTTTCTGATTGAAAAGTTAAGCTAATCCAGAAATCTGAACTAAAAATCTGGTCTAATAAACCAATATTCAAAAAAAAATAAATAAATAAAAGATAAATCAATGACAAATACAAACAATCTTCACAGAAATACTGGTCTTCTTGAACTGTGAGATGAATTGTGTCCAGAATCATTATGTATCTCACAGTATCAAACAAGAGTGAAACATTTTGGGTGACTAGACATTTCCACACTAAACTATGTGTCTAATATCTAAGGTGAGGGTTAGAGTTGATCTTCAGTAGTTCGTGTTTGGTGCTAAAGGGGATTAACTGGATCGGGTGGTCAGGTTCGCTAACTTGGTTGACACATGACATCGCATCCTAGAGCGATCGATCGATGCTCATGCTGTTGATCACTGGACTGCTTCAGAATCAGTTGTTTGCATACCAGCTGAACATTACAGAGCGCGGAGTAAAACTAAACTCACTCGTAAAAACTAGTACTCTACTGCCCTCTATACCGAATGTCAACGGAAACAATATAACTCCAACACATCACTGTTCTACAATGCCTACCGCCGAGACACAGCAAAATGTGTGTAGCTTTATCGTGTTATCGTATCGTATACAGAACATATTTTTTTTATAATGTATAGCATAATGACATATGTAATAAATGTCTATTTTTAGGGACCGCTCATAATCTATGGTCGGTGTAGGGGGTGGTGTGTGTGTGTGTGCTTGTGCTTGTGCTTGTGTGCGTGTGCGTGTTGTGATGATTTTCCATGGCGAAGTATGCACAATGTGAGCGACCCCCACCCTACTGCATGTCATGTACATAAATCAATGTCCCCTCTATGTTTTGACATTATTATGTAACGTATAGTTCAGCTTCATAGTTCACTCAATGCGATCAGTTTAGTTTAGTTTAGTTTAGTTTAGTTTTTTTAGAATTTAGTTTAGTTTAGTTTAGTTTAGTTTCCTCACCACGTAATACCGTTTGACATTAAATTTACAACTTGTCTTGAACGACCAAATGCAAGAACATTTTGTTTTATATAAAATAGCATCTTTCTGCACGATTCTCTAAAAAATGTGTAATATTTTTATTATACTTCCACAGAGACGCTCGTATGCTGACGCTACCCAGATCACTTGAAAGTGATTTTATCCTAGACACAGTATGCTCGAGAGGTTTTCTTTATCCAAAACCACCGTTTGCTCGAAAAGGAATTTATCTTAAAACACCCCAAGCTCGAAAGGTTTTCTTTATCGAAAAACAACGTTAGCCCGAAAAGGGATTTATCTTAAAACACCCTAAGCTCGAAAAGGGATTAATCTTGAAACACCGTTACCTCGAAACGCCTTCTCTAGCCAAAATACCGTTAGCTCCAAAAGCTTTCATCCTAAATCACCACTAGTTCGAAAGATCTTCTTTATGCCTAAAATACCGTTAGGTCCAAACGTTGTTATTCTAAAGCACCTTCAGTTCCAACATCAAGTATATTACTTGATGGTCCTTTTTCTGAATCATTGTCCAGTATTACTGTATAATATTCTACAAATATTACCCCTATTACATCATGGCCACATATCCTTATCCACTCGACCCGTGAAGGTCCCGGGGTAGAACAAGTCTTCAACAACCTTTGCTTTCTATAAAAGGCTACTATGCTTGTCGTAAGAGGCGAATAACGGGATCTGGTGGTCAGGCTCGCTGGCTTGATTGACGAATGTCATCGGTTCCCAATTGCGCAGATCGATGTTCATGTTGTTGATAACTGGACTGTCTGGTCCAGACTCGACTATTTACAGACCGCCGCAATAGCTGAGATATTGCTGAGTGCGGCGTAAAACTAAACTCACTCACTCACCTTATCCATTCTGTCTTGTTTTAACAGTAATGTAATAGTTTCGTTAGAATGATGCACTTTAGTCCAGTGTCTGAGACTATGACTAACTCGATACTCGTAGCAGCCCCGCATAAAATCATGTGGATGAGAATACTATGTATATAACAGTCTTAGTTTAAATAGCTTCACAAGCATCGAATACCTGCACAATTGTTGATGTGGCGTCAGAAATAACTTCTCACTAACCTAAACACTTTCGAGACAGGCAGTAACCTGCTCGTCGTTCTAATGTAGTTGGTCTCACATTCGTCGTAAATACAAATAGAATGAAAAAGTAAAATTCCTAGAGAAAACAGACTTGTTCATTGTGTAATCTGCACGTAAAACCTTGAAGAAAACCGTTCTGTTTTCATCTGCCTTATGTATCACAGTTTCATATATACTTCTATACGTGTATCAATATCCAAAAGTTGATAAGTTTAACAAGATATTGACCTTGAATGTTTCCAAGTATCTGCCTGCCTGTATGTACGATGAATGTTAACTTCAGTGTGATAAGGTGTGTGGATCGTCTGGGACCCAAGCCACAAATACGTGTTCGTAACATTACGGTCTGTCGTAACTCCATGGTTTGTCAAAGGCTTGCGAATGCTGTAGCGCCTAAAACGTATTGCAGAGTTGGACCATGGACGTTTCGGTATTTGTTACGTAACAGTGGATATGAGGTGTTGCTGAAGATTACTTCCAACCGGGATCTTCGCAGCTTATGGGTACAACACTCAGGAAAAAGCCACCTGAAGCCCCAAGCCGGATCATCCGGATCTGCTTTCCGCTCTTCGTTCTTGTGACGCGCGGGTAAAAGCTAAAGTGAAAGTAGGTTTGGGCATGCACATTTCCCAACTGCGTCCATAATTATTCAGGCCACAACAGGATTCCGCCACAACTTCCGTCATTACAAGTATAAATGCGGATAAACAGGCGTTGTTTACTCGCCACGTAACTTTGGGCTTACAAATCAAAATTTTATAAGTAACGAATATCAAGATCTGTGTTAGCAAACATACGATGTGACGTATCCTACGGACAGTAGCGGGGCAGGTCGGTGCAGCACAGCCCCTTTTTCAAGGTTTGTTCAGATTCGAAAATGGCGGCAGTAGATCTATGCAGTTTCGCTGATGGGGATTACTGTATATTATGCACATGTAGTCAGTAATAAACAGTGTTGGAGTAACAAAATACGGATATCGGATATCACGGATGTCCCTTCTGCATTGCCGAGAGCTGTGGAAGGGTCAGGGGTCGGGACGGGTGGTACGTATCTCCGAGTGAGCGTTGGAGTAGAGAGCCACTGGGACTTGGATGTTGAGGCTGAAGATAATGGCATGCTGGAAGTGGGACTTCCTGTGTTTGTCAGGGTGTTGGGGGTGAGCATCTTGGAGTGAGGGTGGGGCTCCGTTTGAGTCAACTACTGGTTATTGGGATGATCACCTTGCAGGAAGGGTACGTTGGGCTCCGTTTGAGGCTACGTGTTTGAGGTGCGGTCGGTGAGCATGTAACACAGTGAACTGGCCGTGGAGGGGGTCGTGGAGGATGTATCGTAGGGTGTTGAGTTCGGGGATGGGGATGGAGAGAGTGGAGAGGGGGTTGGAGAGTTTTGAAGAGAAGGGCGGCAGGCGTGGGAGGTTGGGTATGGTGCGTGGAGAGTGTATAGAGTGTAAAGTTTATTGACCGTGGTCTGCTGAGCGGGTATCTTCCCAAATGTCAGACGCGTCGACTGTCAGACGGGTAATTATCAGATTAGTCACGGTGGGTTAGTCAAGCATTAGTTACCTGTTTACCTTTCAGTAAAATAGAAAAGACCACAACGATAAAATGCCAGCCATAGCAGCGATATCGTACTGACTTTAGAGTTTGGCGTGGGATATATGGTGGGGTTAGGGTGTAGGATGCAGTGCAGGGTTTGTGGTGTGTTTCGTGGTCATTTTATACCAATGTCATCTGAGGATTCGGCCCTGAATAAAACTCTTTTCAGAAAAGGCTGCATCTTTCCATTATGTCACCCTCAGTTACCAAGAGTATATATCACCAATTCATTGTCTGGATTATGATATCAAGGCTATTTCCGAGGTGATGCAACGCCTCAATCCTAAATATCAACGCCTTAATCCTGAATAGCAACGCCTTAATCCTGTATAGCAACGCCTCAATCCTAAATAGCAACGCCTCAATCCTAAATAGCAACGCACTCACTTGTAGGAGTAATTTGACTGGATCATAGGATCAGAATCTGGCTAGTAAAATTAACTACGACAGGGCAACGGGTATATGTCATATTAGAACAGAGACATAATACACTTGATAAAAGAGGACAGTTGAGTACTATTCCCCTTATAAGAGTGACAGAGCGATAGAGTGATTTTGTTTTAGGCTGCTTTTAGCAACATTCCAGCAATATCACGGCAGGGACACCAGAAATGGGCTTCACACACTGTACCCATGTGAGGAATCGAATTGGCTAAAGGCAAACTACACATGTGTTATATGGTGGTATGGTATGAATATATATATTAAACAGTGTTTGTAGTTATTCAACTGTTCTCTGACTGAATGATTAATGTGTTCATCAAAGCTGAGTCATAAATTCATGTTTTGGTCCAAAGGCAATGACCTAGACAAGATGGATGTCCTGAGGGATATAAAGATGGAAGATGTAGCAGTCTTTCAACAAGTCCTGCAGGTATGCATCAGTTAAAGAACAAATTTAACAATTTTGGGGAAAGTAATGCAGGTGAAATTCAATTGACTCTGTTTAACAAATTCTTAAAGGACTGAAACAAATAAACAGTACCCAGTAATGATGGTTAAAAATAGTTAATAACTAGGTGTTTGAAAGCACAATGTATCTGGTATCCAAGAGAAACCAGGTAACCTATTTGTTCTCACTACCTAAGTGCCGCCCTTTAAATTTCATAATGTCTGTCTTACACCAGAAAATTGTTTAGAAGAATAAAAGAGAAAATACCAGTGCAAATAAAAAGAAAGAATCAACAAAAACAAACTGCATAGTTTGTTGCTCATGGCATGAGAATTTCAATAATTTGTATAGAAACTTTAAATCTGTAAGAATTCCCGTTTATGATGTGTAAATGTTAAATAGTGGGTTATTAGATTTCCGTGATTTCATAATAACAAACTTTGTTCAAATGACTGTTATGCAATATTGTTGCATGCAGTGTTTTTATAATTTATTTATAGTCTGTTTGCTGTGAAAACCGATGAATTTCGTTTTACACATTAAAGTAAATCAAATAAGTGCAAATCCTCATAAATTTACCATGCCAATCGAACTGTTAAATTCAGAATTTTATTCAACTCAGGATAAAAGTTGCTTATCAAACGACCATAGATTCAAAACGCTATTACTTGTTCGGATTACAAGGGGGTAAGTGCAGTGGTTGGAACAGTGAAACAAATGCACATGTGGTACGTGATGAATGTTACCTTAGACCAACCCTACTTGTTCTCGGTGTTTCATTTACTGTACATAACCCCTTGTGATACAAACCAATATTAGCAATTTGAAACTATGATCGTTTGTTAAACAGCGGTTTCCCTGAGTTGAATACAATTCGCAGATTTAAATGTTCAGTTGGCAAAGGTGAAAATATGAGGATTCACAATCTTAATTTATTTCACTTAATTCGATTTCCTGTTTTTGTGTGTAAAGTGAACTTCATCGGTACGTTTTCTCTTCAAACATAGATCTATAGGAAAGGCTTTAATTGATTGAAGTTTACATCTGAAATTATTTGGTGATGAATGGTGATCACATTCAGTATGATTGAAATACATTTTGAGGAATTCAATCAATAGCTGAAAAAGCTATTTTTACCTTTGAAACCTCATTTTGATATTTTTTAACTGGTTATACAAAGTTTGAAGACAAAAGTGGTCGCACAGATACTTGCACCAAAGATTGCTATAATTGTTTATTTATAGGCTAGTAGTGAGATAGCATCAACATCAACAACAGCCTCAACAAGAACAACTCTAAAACCAGTGTGTGAGTATGTCGATAATCATAAACCTACCACCAATGTGGATCACACACTTCAACAGGGTAAACAGAGTTGCCTCCCTTGAATTATGTGCACACTCATGAGAAAGTAGGGGAGGGTGTGCACACTTCATAATCGCCCTCGTTTCAATGGTCATTTATAACAAAACTTGAGGGTACGCACCCCAACAATCCCCTCTTTACTTTCAAAAGAGCCCAAGTTTAGCCACCACCACCCTTGAAGCAAGAAACATATGCCATGTCTCTTTGATTTGCATCTTTAGTTTCCCAACAAACAACAGTGAGTACCACAGATCTGATTACTTTGTTGAATACTGTCTTTATTTTCAGTAAAAAAGGTTCCAACTTAATGCTTTGTAACAATCATCAACCATATATGTATGGGGGACTTGTGGGCAATATAATTAGGAAAAAATTGTGGGATTTTCATGTGAACTGTTTTTAATTTACAATGCAACTTTTCTGCAGGCATCTTACACTGGGACAATGAGAGAATGGCTAATAAACTACAAGTCAAGCTTGGAGAAAAAAGCATTTGTACAGAAGCAGACTTGACTAGTAAGGTTTCGACATAACTTTTCTGTAACAGCCTTTCCAAACATCACTGAATGTCCAGTTCACATGTAGAAGTAAACTGAAACTTAATGTTTCGTTTTGCAGCAACATAGATAGTTTTTGAGTATGTACAGGTCATTCTAAACAAATCATGTCATGTTTCTCATGTACTTTGCTGTATACCGGTACTTCATTTCCTGTGGTGTAATATTTCTTAGCACCTTTAAGAAATATCTAATTCAGGCCAGACAAATTTTATTTCTTGTTTTATGGATCCACCTGCTGTTTCAAGAATAAGAATATATATAAGTGAATTTTTCCTGCTCAAAAAATAAAATCTTATTGTTTTTATAGGTCAAAAATGTAAACTAAAATAAAAATCTCTTTTCTGATTGTTTTTCCCCATACATACTTCATAATTTACCAAATGTAAAATATTTTGAGTTCTTAAATGGAATATTACTTGGATTGGTGATTTTATTTCTATTTTTTTCCCTGTCTTCTTTTGGGTTTTCTTTGGATTGGAGGACAAAAATTTGTAAAACAAGAAATAAAACTGGTCTGGCCTCAGCTGAAATTTTGCTGTTTCTTAACATGTGCCATTCCTTGTGTGTCAGATTTAGACAGGAATGAGTGCATTTTATGCAATTTTTAGCATGATTCCAGCAATATCACAGCGGGGACATCACAAATAGACTGCTGCACAGTACTGAACATGGCATGGATCTTCAATGATTTTGAATTGTTGGCTGAATAGATAGACATTGTAGGTTTTCCTCCCTATAACCCTTTAATGAGCAATGTCAGAAACAAGCTATTTTCAATGAAATATAAATATATACTGATCAGTGAATATGTCGATATGGTGTATGAAATCAAATCAGTTCTGTTTTATAATAATATATAATAATAATAAGAGGCTATTTATATAGCACATATATCCATGCCCGTTGCATGCTCAAAGCACACAAAATGAAAAAGTTCTGGAGTCACTATATACAAGTAAAGAAGAAAGATTGTTGGTGATCACTGATGAAAAGCTAGAGGTATGTCTTTAGTTTGCTCCCGAACAGGGAGAAATGCAGGGGAAGATTGTTCCATTCTACAGCAGCAGAGTAGGAGAAGGTTTGGCGGCCATGTAAGGTTGATCGTACTTTGGGGACATTGAGGAGATTTTTACTCTGAGGCCGCAGTGATCAAGAAGACAAATATGGAGTGAGGATATGGGAGAGGTAGACCGGAGCAGAGCCAGAGAGACACCGAAACACAATGCATAAGACTTTGAAGAGAATTTGTTGTTCAACTGGTAGCCAGTGGAGTGATTGGAGAACAGGCCTGATATGTTCATACTTTCTTATACATGTGACAGTTCGAGCAGCAGTGTTGTGAACTTGCTGCAAACGCTGTAGTTGAGATTTAGTGGCACCGTCCAATAGACTGTTGCAAAAGTCTAATTTTGAGACAACAAGAGATAGTGTAAGAGTGGCTGCTGAGTTTCTAGTGAGGTATTGCCTGATATTGTCCAATGTTGCTGAGAGAGGTGAAGGAGGCCTGCACATTATGAGAAATGTTATTATGGAGTGACAAATCTGCATCTATGATGACACCAAGGTCTCCTGTTTTTCATTTTTCAGCAATTTGCTTTCAAGAACATGTCAACTTTGAAGCTTTGTATCTCATTGTTGATACAAGAATGGCAGAAAAGTTTATGAAAGAGAGAGTATTTGATGCCCTGGAATGGTTGGACAGTAAGTTAAATATTAACTTATTTATATCATAGGTGTAAATAAATTTAAACATTAGGCCAAGCTCATTTAGACTGAATTGCTTTCCTCCATATTTACCTCAAAAGAAGACTTTGGAGGTACTGGTAGGTTCTCAAGTTAAGATCACAGAGATATTAGTTTTGGTCTTATTTAAATCAGATCTTTGACTCAATACCTTTCTGCATGAAGACAGACAACTACTAATAAGCATTATACCACTCTAACTAGGTAATTTGCAAATCATGCGACTAGTCATTTTTATTTCTGGTAAACAACCAAACTGGTGTCGATGTCCATGCATGTTTTTTAATTCAATGATCTGAGTGACATGCTATTCCTCTGACTTACCAAATTTAGTGCTATTGTAATTTTGTTATATATCTCGTTCTTTATCTAATAATTGATATGCAACTATTCCTCTAATTGATCAAATTCAGAGCTATTATAATTAATATACCTCTGATTTTCCAACACAGTATGTTTGTCTCCTAACTGATATACAACTATTCACATATACAATGAACATGGGGATCTCATTCATGACAAATCCTGTGCTCTGTTACTGTTCTTTATTTGTTGTTTAACGCCACCCTTAGCAATATTCCAGCTATATGGCGGCGGTCTGTAAATAATCCAGTCTGGAACAGACAATCAGTGATCAACAGCATGAGCATCAATCTACACAACTGGGAAGTGATGACATGTGTCAACCATGTGTCAGTGAATCTGACCACCCAATCCTGATATTGGCCCCTTACGACAAGCATGGGTTGCTGAAGATCAGTTCTGACATGAGTCCATCACTGAATGAAAGCTTGAGTATACTCTTAAAAAGTAGGAGAGCTTTTAACTTAAGACTGAAAAAATTGGGAAATATATGAGGGTCAGTCAATGTTAATAAAATAATAATTTAATGTTTTAAGAGTGCATTATACTTCTTTGTGACCATAGTTGTTTGTAGTGTAATCACTTTTGAAAGGTGTCATTTGCAAACCACCCAAAAACACTAACAACTGTGTGATGCAAGATGATTGTCAAAATTAATGGTCTACTGTGATGTATTGACCTTACTGAAAACCTTTGTATGGGGCTACTGCTTTTTGTACTTGCATACCATGCATTGTGTTTAGAGGTGGTGATAAAGAGAAATGGCAGTGCGTTCATAAGGCGTCTGTCTTTGAATAGTTTCTTATCGTTAGTGCTCCTTTCCAAATTGAAAGTTCAGGTGCCCCTGCTTTTTTGTAAGAGTGTAGTTATCAAACATATTAGTATTACATTTTTTATCAGTCGTACAAAGTTATATCAATTTTTATTGTTTACCTGCTTATATTCTCTGTTTTCATTAGGATTTTCTGACCTGGGGAAGCCTATATATGTCATAGACGATATTAAAGATGAGAGGAAATTCAATACCACATTTTACCGCCTTCCACAGTCAGCCGAAGCATACGACTGGCAAACTGGAAGCAACTCACAGGAGCCTTTAAGTATGTAGAGTAATTGCTCTGTAACTATGGTAATCTAATAGTAGTAGTAGTAGTGTTAGTGATAGTACAAGTAGTAGTGGTGGTAGTAGTATTCACAGTATTCGCAGTAGTAGTAGTAGTAGCAGCAGCAGCAGTAGTAGTAGTAGGAGCAGCAGCAGCAGTAGTAGTAGTGTTAGTGTTAGTAGTAGTAGTAGTAGTAGTAGTAGTAGTGGTAGTAGTGGTGGTAGTGGTAGTGGTAGTGGTAGGAGGAGGAGCAGCAGCAGAAGCAGCAGCAGTCGTAGTCGTAGTCGTAGTCGTAGTTGTAGTCGTAGTAGTATTAGAAGTAGAAGTAGTAACAGTGACAGTACTAGAAGCTGTTGCTTGAGTAGTAAGTATGGTATATGTATTTGCGATATTGCCACTTGTTTCAGTAATGACAATTCAGTGTAATGTGATTGTGTCATTTGAATCAGACAATTCAAGTAATGTGATTGTGAGATTTGAACAAGACAATTCAAGTAATGTGAGTGTCAGATTTGAACAAGACAATTCAAGTAATATGATTGTGACATTTGATCCAGATTGTGTCATTTGAACCAGACATTTCAAGTAATGAGATTATGAGATTTGAACCAGACAATTCAAGTAATGTGATTGTGTCATTTAAACCAGACAATTCAAGTAATGTGATTGTGTCATTTAAACCAGACACCAAACAAAGATGGAATAATGGAACATATTGGGTGAAATCTGGCCATCATTTTGTCCCAGGAGTACCAGACAAAAAGCATATTTATTCAACTTGAAGGCTTATTTGACCCAATCTGTCCTTGGGAGGTGGGTAGGTAAGGTTTTAGGGCAACCTTGGGCCTTAAGTCTGTCCTTGAAACTTGGAAGGACTTAATTCCCTTGTTAGGGATTTTAGACCCAGATTTCTCTCGAAACAAACTTAACCTTTGCTCAGGTTTCAAACTGAGATTTGAAAATTTGAAACTGTTGATTTTTTAACTCAACTGCAATTTTAGAATAAAACAAAGCAAACAACTTGAGTAATCTATCCCTGAACTCAAATTGTCAACTTTGTTTGAGTTTAATATCGATTTCAGTTCATTCTGGGAAATTCATTTTCCTGCATGTTCTCCAATTATAGTAAAAACTCCTACTTGAGCAAAAACTCAGGGCCAGATGCATAATGAGAGCGACAATCACTTTCACCTTATTTCATGCTGTCTAGATATTTTATTCAACTATCTGACATGCTGCTGACTGTGTTTCAGTTAATTCTTATGTCCAGATTGGTGTGGAAAATGAGTGTACAGTCAAGACGGATGATCCTGCATGTAGTTATATCACGCAGATTGGAGAGTCAACAAACATTGCCAACATCCATATTGGTAGGTACTGATACATCAGCCATGACTATTTTACTGGACTTAAGTCCCTTTTAGTACAAGTATTTAAGATTTATGGGCTTTCTATAACTCTCACTAACGATACCATGCTGTGAGGAAGGCTTGTGGTTTAGGTGTTTGTTAATTTTGTCAAAGAACCAGATTTAATTCTTTATGAGGTACAATCTGTGACACCCAATTCTATTGACATTGTTGGAAAATAGGTTACCATGGTTATAAGAACATAGTCACTTAATAATGAGTCATTAAGCCATGTACCTGTTAATCATATAATGACCAATTTAAGAATGTTTGACTGTGAATATTGCTGTCACCCATAATGTCCCATAATGTTAAATGAAAATGTTTTTATACTGCTTTCAAAAATATCATGGCACAGGATACAAGAAATAGAAGAATAATAACCATTTTAGGAAATTTTAAGATCAAACACAGGCCTTAGTCAACATCACCTGTATTTATTTATTTATCTGCTTTGATAATTCATGTTATGTTTTATCAGATATGGAGGGTGGGGTAACCTAATGGTTAAAGTATCTGCTCGTTACTACAATCTGGGCTCGTTTACCCACATGGGTAAAATGTGGAAAGAACACATTGCCATGATAAGGCTGCATAAAACCATGCTCACTCACTTGTTATCCTTCCAGGAGATATGGCTTCAGATAACATAGCAAGAATAACCATCACATCCATGGAACAGGATACCAACACTGAGAGGAGACTCTTCAAGATTTTCAAGGATAATCAGTGTATCATCAACAGTTATCTCCCCTTGCATGGTGCTCTTCTGACGTCTGTAGAGGAAGGCTCCATTATTCTCAACCTCAAGCTAGACTCAACCATCAGTATTCAAGACTTTCTCCAGCACAAACTGAAGGAGATTCTCACATGCCTGCTGAGTCTTGTGAAGGATAAACTAAGACTGACTGTCCATGTTGACAGTCAGTTCTCAGTTGATGTGAAGGATGTCATGTCTGGACATATTGGTAAGTTAGTTGTCAGTAGACCTAAGTGGAGTTGTAAAGGCAATCTCAGTGCTATGCTCAGGTTAGTAAGTGATCAATGCGAGAGAAAGTTTACATTATATGGTTGCGATTAATTTCTGAATTAATTAGATATAGACAGACAGAATTTTATGTCAGTAACAAGCCTCCAGCCCAAATTACATATACATAAATTGTTGGTTAATCAGAGCACAGGTAAGTGATCAATGTGAGAGAAAGTTTACATTATACAGTTGCGAATAATTTCTGAATTAATTAGATACAGACAGACAAAATTTTATGTCAGTAACAGGCCTCCAGCCCAAATTACATATACATAAATTGTTGGTTAATCAGAGCACAGGTAAGTGATCAATGTGAGAGAAAGTTTACATTATACGGTTGCGAATAATTTCTGAATTAATTAGATACAGACAGACAGAATTTTATGTCAGTAACAGGCCTCCAGCCCAAATTACATATACATAAATTGTTGGTTAATCAGAGCACAGGTAAGTGATCAATGTGAGAGAAAGTTTACATTATACAGTTGCGAATAATTTCTGAATTAATTAGATATAGACAAACAGAATGTTATGTCAGTAACAGGCCTCCGGCCCAACATATGTTTTCATAAATTGATGGTTAATCAGAACACATATGATGTATTTCATTTAGATTTGTGTTTCTTATCAACACACAGCGCTAAGACAGTGACTTAATGTTAATGTATTGTACTTATGACTATCATAGTGCTAAGGGAGCGTAAAAAATCTAGGCCCTGGTATTTATTTTTGTGCAATTTGTATAGTGTGTATCGTTTTTTCAGGACAATCTGCTGTCACTAACCCCAAAACATTCACAGAGAAAGAGATTCAAACTAAGCTGACATGGATCAAATCAAATCCCAAAATGATTGACATTACATCACCAAGTGCCAGTATGACTGTCTTGTCACCGGCAATGTCAAACAAAACAACACCAGGAACAAAACTAATGGACACCTCTTCTCCAAGTGAAAGACTTCCTTTTCCACACACACCATCCAAGTCAGATGATCACACTGAAAAAGTAATGAAATCTCCAAAACACAAAACTCAAACCCAGTCAGATAGTTACGTTGAAAAGTCACCATCAAAAAGTTTAGATTGGTCTGACCTTGACCTTAAAAGGGCAACAATGGCCTCACCATCAACACCAAGGTCTTTAATTGAGAAAACATCAGTTTCTCCAGCACATGCTCTGAAAACACCAAAAAAGGTGAGATAATGAATATGACTTTGAATAACTTAGGACTGTTGGAGTTGGAGAGTTACCTTTGAGCTACGAGGAATTCTGGCTGATCCATTTCTTTGTACAAGTTAATTATTCAAGTTTACTGATTTTCCATAATTTAATTCAATTAAAAGGACAGTCCTTTATTTAATTATTAATTTCAGTTAAGAGGACAGTCCTTTATATAAAACTTGAATTTTTATTTCATTTTGGTATGGCATACCATTCAATCCCGTTTTCCGGAATGTTTCCAAAGAAAGTATCATATTACATCATATTAGTTTACAAGCAGTTAAAATGTGCCTCTCTGTTTCCAGATTAAAGCTTGCCACAAATTATTCAAAGGACAACTTCCCTATTTTGAAAGACCTCAAACCAAGACGAGTGGCTACTTTAAGATAGCAAAGATCCTTGATTATATGGAATCAGTACAGTATGAACCCATCTATGTTGGCAAGTCAGATGACATCGGTCACCGGCTTGACCAACTTTTCAAAAGTCAACTAGACACTGTCTCAAGCTCCTTATCGCCATCGTCCATTGACAGATACCTAGCACAACTGACACCAGAGGAATACGAAAACATCTCTGTGTTCTGGGTGGACAGAACAAAGGACAAACACGAGTGCAAGGGGTGCAGCATGCGTGACTGTTTCATCAGGGAATGGGGTGGTCAGCTGGATTTCATGGATGAAAGTGAAGAGTGGTCAGAAGGGGAGGAAGCAAAAGAAACAAATCCTGCCAGGAAAGTCATATTTGCTCGTCAGAAGTCTAGTGGGCGGACTGGGTTTTTACAATCCCATAAGAAGTCCCAATTCTCTCTTACTCAAATGCTGCGGCAACTTCATCAGAACAGATCCATGGCTAGTAGAAACAGAGATGTTGTGGACAACCCTGAACGTGAGTCTGCATATAGAACCACAGAATATGGTTTAGATCCAGAGTTCAGTCTCATGAGTTCTCATGGTGGTCCAAGAAGCACAACGGGATCCAGCACAACATTGGGAACCAGAACTTCCGATTTAGGGACTAAATACAGTGGCAAGGGAACATCCTATGATTCTAGCCCAGCAGATATGCCACTCAAACTGAAGAAACCAAAATTAGAGAGAGAGTTGTCATAATGAAATGAATAAGCTTCTCTGGAAGGATGCTTCAAGTTCAAGGAATACCAGTGTATGTTAATCTGTACCGAAGTCATCAATATTCCATCTGTCTTCGGTTACTAGTATATACTTAGTCAGGGTAGGTATCCCGATGACTGACATCCTGAGCAACATAATGGCAGCCAGACACACAGGCACCATGGCAGCTTGACAGACAACCTCCTTCCATTGCAATGGACCATACCATATACTGCTTGCTAGCTACATTTACAAAATTTATATGGATTTCATTTTACAAAAATACAAAAAAACAGGAAAAGTGAGTTATAAAATTGAGTTGATATAGTGGTATATATATATGTGCGTAAGTTCCACACACATGCGCTTCCTGTATCAAACGAAGCAGTCCCTACATGAGGTCTGTTTAGCTTCCAGCTTCATGCCCACTCCTACATATGGGGACTTGCATTTATCAGATTGATGCTCATGCTGTTGATCACTTGACTGGTTCTGACTTGATTCTATACAGATGGCCACCCTATAGCTGGAACATTGCTGACAGCAGCGTAAAACTAAATTCTTTCACTTGACCAAGCAAAACAAGGATTGATCCAAGGAGCAGGAATCCCACTGAGAAGAAAAAGAAATGGCTGCAGCTCTTAGCCCAACTTGACATCATTAAAGGTTTGTCATGGGTTTTCACCCCACCCCCTATAAACCAACCATAAGATTTTTATCCCCCTGCATTACATGCCGGGGGGATATAGTCGATGCCTCGTCCCTCCGTCCATCCGTAATCATTTTGTTTCCTGAGCAAAACCTCAGAAACCGTTCAATATTTTTAGACCAAACTTGATAGATATAGTAATCTCAGCCTATGGTTGTGCCTTTTGCTATTTACAGAGTTTTGGCATTTTTATTTGTTTATTTTTTTTCCATGGAACATTTTGGTGTTAGTCTAATGGTGGGGTGGGCTTCGTTTTCAGAGCATAACTCAAAAACCATTCAATATTTTTCTGCAAAACTTGGTAGATATATCAGTCAGAACCTAAAGTGGTGCCTTTTGCTACTTATAGGTTCTTGTGTTTTATTATTTTCTTGGTCTCCATGGAAAAAACGTTTTGGACTTAGTGAGAGGTATGTTAGGTTCCGGAGCAGAACTCTAAACTTCTAAATATCTGTCAGTAAAACTTTGTAGATATGTGTGGCAGACCCCAGAATGGTGCCTTTTGCTATTTACAGGCTTTTGTGATTTCTTATTTTCTCGGTTTCCATGGAAATGTTTCAGACATTGTCTCAAAAGTGAGAGGTGTATTTCGTTTCCGGAGCAGAACTCAAAAACCATTCAAGATTTTTCGGCAAAGCTTGATAGATACATCAGTTGCAACCTAAAGTGATGCCTTTTGCTATTTCCAGGTTTTAGTGATTCATCATTTTCTCAGT
Organism: Haliotis asinina; assembly: GCF_037392515.1. Classification (NCBI taxonomy): domain Eukaryota; kingdom Metazoa; phylum Mollusca; class Gastropoda; order Lepetellida; family Haliotidae; genus Haliotis; species Haliotis asinina. The sequence goes on along the minus strand of NC_090286.1, from coordinate 28,215,025 downwards.
TTCCATGGAAGCGTTTCGGACTTACTCTCTAAAGTGAGAGGTGTGTTCCGTTTCCGGAGCAGAACTCAAAAACTTCTTGATATCTGTCAGTATTACTTGGTAGATATGTGTGGCAGACCCCAAAGTGGTGCCTTTTGCTATTTACAGGTTTTTATGATGTATTATTTTCTCGGTTCCATGAACACGTTGCTGACTTCGTTTCCGGAGCACAACTCGAAAACCATTTCATATCTTTCAAAAGATCTTGGCAGATCTTGAAATGGTGACTTTTTCTGATTACAGATATATGGCATTTATATTTTTCATGAATTCCATGGAAACAATTCAGACTTGGTCTAAAATCACAATAAGTAACTGTCGGATGATTTGTCCTTTCAAATATGTGGGGGCCGGGGGGATATGTCATCTTCTGATGACTCTTGTTCTTCATCAAACATACTTAACATCCAAATTTCATTTCTGTGACTTTTTCTGTCATCATATAACATCAAAGACTTGCTACATATAAAAAAGAATGAGAAATATGTACTAGTGCTACCCATCAAAAGTTTAGACATGCTCGTGTACATGTAGCCACTTACTTCTGTCATCGCAGAGTGGAAGCGAGCGTATGCTAAATAGCATTCAGAATTGTTCGGGTACAAAGCTTTTTGAGATAAAAAGTTCAAAAGCTGTGTGCGAATGTCCACTTTCGCGATTTGGTAAGCTGTATTCTGATTGGTCAGTCTCAATGGTAAACTGACGCGACCTCCGATAAGGTTTTATTAGACTCAGTGGTGGAATGTACCATTAAGTACTGAGGCTAAGTTTACTTTGACTGTTTACACTATTGTCTTGAGTTCAATAAATGATGAAACTCATTGACATTTGGCAAAGTCTTATCAAAACTTCACATCAAAATGCAGCTATCCATAAGCGCTTTAAGTCTAAACTATTGATGGGTACTATATGTATGGATTTCACAAATGTAAGTCACTTCTGAAAGCTTTCTTATGCTGTTTGCATGATTCAGTAATGAAAATACATTTTGGTTGCTGGAGATGGCCCCTACAGCACATGTGACCTAGCGACTTGTTTTGGAGTTATACACTCAACAATGCTTCGTAGAAAAAAACAAAAAATGCAAGACAAACACATATTTATTGGATGTGTGCTGGTTGTGTGCTTCATTCTATGTAGTTTTGGAGTAATATGCTTCACAAAGCTTCGTATAACAACGCATGACAAAACACTTTTTTATTGGCGCCAGTGATGTGCCATCCATGGTCGCATTATACACAGGGTATATCATTTATCCTCTATTTTGAAGGGGTGCAGAGGGCGTCGCATTATACGCGAGTATATACAGTACTGCTTTTAGTTTCGAAAATGTGAATGGAATTGTATTTAAAAATTAAAAGTCAAATCAGCTGTAACTATACAGTGCATTATATAAAGATGTCAATAGTAACCTTGTATTTTTGTGATCAAACTGCCTTAGTATGTGCTTCAATTTGACCACTTTTATTCCATTTATTTTTGGGTCTATTGAAAGCTTTCAGCCATCAAAGTTAATACTTTGAGCAGATACCATATAATAGATATTATATCTATTATATGGTCTCTGCTGTGAGCTGGGGACTTTGTCTTTCAAGGAATTATAGAATGTGTACAACTATTTTCATGTTTTGGTACACTTTTTAATACATTATAATAAATATGTACTTCACTGTTGTTATTGTGTCTGTTCTGAGATGAGTGAGTGAGTGAGTGTGTGTTTGGCTCTAAACTGCTTTTAGCAACATTCCAGCAATATGAGGGCAGGGGACATGGGCTTCACACTGGTCTGAGATGAAATGCTGGATTTATTCAGCATCAGTAGTCAGTCCTATTTAAATAAGATTTTTGTCTCTGAGCAGGAAGATATGTGCTTGCTTCTAGGACTGACGTACACCCTTGGAACCTCTTGGAATATACAATTGCATGGTGGAATATTCTTTGTCACCCTTGCACCACTGTGACAAACTTTACAACGCATTTCATGAATTTAGGATTTTGTTAAAAATATAAGTAGCAAACCTGAACTGTTACAGACAATTGAAGACAAGAGTTGAAATGCCTATATAAGGACCCTTTACAGAACTAGGACAAATATAACAGCAATAAAGCCAATGGATAAAACAAAACAACACAAATGGAAGTGACGTAATAGCTTTATTACCTCAATTCATAAGCGTGTACATCATATTGTTTTGTCAGCTATATACACACTACATATACATTGTACGCTCAGAAACATTATGAAAAAGGAAGTGCTTCCTTAATCAGTTACTCTTTCTCTAATATGGAAGTAGGACACTTTTCAGGAAAATAGTTGTTGGATCATTCAACACATATTTACAGATGAATGATGCCAAAACGTCAGTGATGAACGTTTGAAATTAAAGTTTTTGCTGTAATAGACATTTTTCCCAGCAGGGCAGGTATAATTTTTTATTCATATCCGTGCACAACAATATTACTCCAGATGATTTGACACATGATGTGTTTCTTTCAATCTACATACACTGCATTTCACAAAATGACACAACTGTCTAAATACTGTTTGTCTGGAAGAAGTCCAAGAAATTACCGAGACACATGTTGAGTGAGGAAGTGAGAAAGGTTTCATGCCACTTTAACATTTTCCTATGAACCATTCATATTTCATGGCTAAGGGGGTGATGATGATTTTCATGGAGGAGCATGTACAATGCCAATAAGCCCCCTGCATGTCATGTACAAAATCAATGACATCCTCATCCACCCCCTTCCCCCATACCCTAGTATATGTGTAAAACATTGATGACACCCACTTCGTCAGAACTACATTGGTGACCCTCCCTTAACCCCCTGGATGCCGAGTTTTTTTTCAGGCGCACATTTTCATAAAGTTTGAAAAGTGAACGTTGTGCGAGATTTGCGCTCGCGTGGTCCTGGATCTGCGTACGGCTATGAAATTGCACAGACATGTAGGATATTTGATTTCCTATCCGTTGGTATAAATATATTTGCGGCTACCTCAGGGGTTTGAGAAATAGACACTGCTAAAAGTTGTCAAAAACTTTTGTGTGTGTTCAAAAACAGTAAATTTCTCAGTTTTTTATCATGCACCAATAAAAGCACTCTGCTACGATTTTTTTAATTTGGCATCTTTACGGGAAGTGTCAGCGAAGAAAATACAGCTTGATATCTGAACGACATAAGTGTATATGAAATGGATGTATGTGCTAATGCATAACGTCATACTCACAAAATCAAAAATGACCCGCAATAAATGTCAAAAATCGATTTTCTACTATGACGTCAAACGTCGACAGAGAGGTCATGCACGTATAAAGATAAGGGGGCATAACTCAGCTATGGTTTACATTAGGTCAATGTAACTCCGATCATATGGAGAGAATTTGCTGTGGATATGGACAGTATATTTTCCTGATGTTTTGTTCACAGTGAACCAAACTATTCCAACACAAATTTCCCCAATGTGAGAGGATACCTTTTGGTAGTTTCACAATTTGTAAGAAAAGATGCAAGTGTACTACATCAAAAATCAGGCAATAGTGATTTGGATGTCCCTATCCGATACATATTTTAGTTCTTAGATTCCCATATTCTCCTGTTTGTGTATATGTATTTTTATTAATTTTCCATCATTATTAACGGAGTAACAGCAACATTTTCAAACGTAATGAAATAACTGAAAATAATGCGACATTTTAGTTGACGTCACAGCATGTTTTGTGCATTTTGTGACGTAGGAAAAAGACTACTCTGGTTGCTGATTAGTATATATCTAACCTAATTTCCACTCAATGTGTAAAAGATTTCGGCTTCTGTGTCAGAATTCAACACTTTTCAGCCAAAATATAAAATGAATGGTATTATCACTGAAATAGTGTCCTGAATATATCAACAATTACACGGTTCTACTACATATCTTATTGTGAGCAACACGCGCACCTGCCTAGCATCAATTTAGCATAAATGAAAATTTCACAACACCTGAATATTCATTGAGTATTCATTTAGGAAAAAGACTTTTCTTCTCATGATTATGAAATCAATTCCCTTCATAAGTATGCAATGAAAGGTACAAAGAGATCGATGTTTCAGTAAAGAAGTATTAGAAAATGGACGTAATGCTTGTCCAAATTAAGACTTGACCTGATGTATATATTTTTAACAATTTCCGTATAAATATTGTTTGAGTTAGACATTCTGCCATCAGATATATTTTAATCGCATTTGAATTGACTTTATTATCGAAAAACAATGATAATGAATCATGAAACGTTTTGACAAAGTCGCACCTGGTCAATTAATATTCATAATAGTTTTGTCTATAAAAACGACACAAACCAATACAATGAACAAGACAATTCCTTTAAACAGTAGTATGTGTGCCCTTACATTTGATAAAATGTACAAATCATTTTCATTAATATTATCCGTTTTACTTATAAGTTGGAATTAAATCGTTGTTTATTAACCTGTTCATATGAAACTGCAATATTTGTCCTAACGTACTGAATATTGCACATCACGGGAACTAAAGCACATGTTGCAGTAATGGCTACGTGTGATCTTCCAACACTTGTGTAGAGGCTTAAAATGTGGTATAATACACTTACTTAGACAGTTTCCCATGTAAATATTATTCAAACAATCAAAAGCTTTCAAAGAATAAAAACGGATACCTTATATCCACACATGATATGGTGTTGAACATGGATATACGTAGATACTGAAATCAGTTTCATGAAAAAATATCTGAACGATGCGCAAAATATACATCACAATACTAAAAGTGCAATCGGAATGGTATGGGCATTGTGTTTACTCTTGTTCAACCGACCTTCACCTCAAAACAATTGCCTAATATGTGCAACAATGTTGGCGTGTGACATCACTACCGATGACCGATTTCTTTCAAAATGGCGGCTTCGCTGAGAAGGGTACACAGGATTTTGCGAGGACGTTTTCCTGGGTTCAGGGATCTTTTGTACATAAATGAGAGATGTAAGTAATCAGAATTATTCTGACTATCTGTGTATTGTGATATGTTCTTATCGTTTACATTGTAAATGACGGAACAAGCCAGAAATGCCGATAAGTACCGTTGTCGTTCTGCGTGATTTTGCGTCAGTCATGGCGTCACGCTGCACTAAAAGTTTGACAGTTTCTTATGAATTACCAAATTATTTCATTGTATCTATTTTCAATTTGCTATTTTTTGCCACGATACTCTTCCCCTGAATATACTAAGCGTATTGAGCTATTGTAAGCAATGATTAGAGGGATGGATGTTAGGAAATTTCCGAAAATGCTACGCAGTGTAAAATTGGATTTTTTCTTTGTTTACATTTCAGTCAAGCGCTGTCTTTCGAGCACAGCGTTCGTTTTCATACAAAGTATATTTCGTTTCGTTTTTCTAAGATATATGGGGAATTCAATGATGCATTTGTCGCAGCTAACTATGAAGTATACATGATGTAATAGGCTTCTCAATACCGGCCTTCTCGAAACGTGATTTAGTAAACACTATCCAATATGGCGGAAAGCGCACTTCGGCGTTCGTGTAAGTGTATTTTTGAAAACATCCCAACCGATTCTGGGTACATCGGTGACGTTTCAGAATTATCATTCCGGGTTACATGAAAACTTGATATCAGTGATCATTAATATGCTATTTTTGAAATTCATTACTCCCAGTAATTATCCGATTTTCACATTTCAAAACATACTGCAAATAACGCTGTGAATCTCGATTTTGTACAGTTTGAAAAATGGCGACATTTACGAAGAAGCCTATTTTGAAAGGCGATTTTAAGCACTTTCGCTTAGTCTGAGATAATAGTGGATGGTATCAAGAAACTGGGAATTTTCCGCAGAATTCAAAACTGTGAAGTATTTATATATGCGTGGTATATTTAGAATTTTATTCGACTTCAAAGTGAGGGGTGAAGAGGAGGGACATATATGTCCCTGTGGCATCCAGGGGGTTAATTCATCATCACCACCCAGCCTTAAATAATGAATGGTCCCCTATCATGGCAGGGGATACCAAGATTTGACTTCAAACATTGTACCAGCGTGGGGAATGAGCATAGGTCTTCAGTGTCACAAAGCTTTGGAGGAACCACTTAGCTACCACAATATATATCATATAACTGACTGACTGGGTTTGGTTTTACACTGCGTTTAGCAATATTTGAGCAATATCATAGCAGTGGACATGAGCGATGGGCTTTACACATTGTAACAAAGTGAGGAATGGAACCCATGCCGTCGGTATGAAGATCGAATGCTTTAACTACATGGAAATGCAGTATTCAGTTTAACCTTGGTGAATCTTTTTTCAGTTTATTATAGGACTTCATGTATGTTTTGATGCACTGATACCGCCATCTTTGCAACACTGTCCTCATAGTGTATGAGTGGCTCATGTCCCAGATTGTCATGTCTCTATTTGAAACAAAATCACTGTGGTACCAATATTCACCAAATTTTGTGAAATCCATAAGCATGAATATGGTGCGAATTAAACCAGCTGTAAGAATCAGCAGAATCTTGGACTCATACCAACAGTGCTTGTACTTGTCCACAAAGGTAGACAACTCTGGACACAGCCTCACAGCACCAGCCATGTCCCAGAATGCCAGGAAGAAGTGTTATGTAGAGTCAACTTGGATGGAATTCTGCAGGAAGTTCTTAGCCTCCAGTATTATCCATACACTCAAGAGGCGTTCCTTAGGGCTTTTGTTTGATTTTTTTCAGAATGTTGCTTTGTTCCAGTGCAGCCTTCCTCTTTCTCTGCAAAAACCAGAAAGTACATGAACCCTAAAACTGTCACTAGATGTGTGCAAGGACATGTATGCATGCACGTATGATGACTTGAGTTTCGTATACAGGAGCATTTTTCCAAAGATATTAGGTGTGACTTAAGAATACTGACACTACAACACATGTTTAACCTGGAAGATACTTTCATAAGAAAACTACATATGTGGTAAACACATCAGTGATATTTGTGACATATTTGGTAGGTTACATCTGAAAAGCAAACCTAATTCTCTTAGCTTTTTTTCCCTTATAACGAGTAAGTGTTCAGTAGACCTGTAAAGATTCTCATTAGAGCGTTAAGACACAGGTCCCAGAATGATATTTGACTTTTCATATGTCTGTTCATGAGATTGTATCTTTCATTATGACTGTTCATGATAAGGTGTTGTTAATTATGTCTGTTCATGATACAATGTGGTTCATTATGTCAGTTGATGCTATGGTGCTGTCAGTTATGTGTGTTCATGATATGGTGTTCATTATATGACTGTTCATGATATGTTCATGATCATACTATTTCTGTAAATAATATAACACTTATAAAATCCTTGGTATTAAACAGGTTGGTGATTCTGTGAGACATAAAGACAGGACAATATATGCCATCAGTTATGGGATATCGATCGTATTAACTAGTCAACTGGCCAATCTGTCCATAACATGTGACTTACATTAGGTGTTCCTGGAGCCCCTCCCACAACATCGATTGTCTCCAGGAGTTTCTTCTGTTTGTTGGGAGACTCTGCCGACTGAGGGTCAAAGAGAGCGCCTGCAGATGGAGGAGTGATGCTGGTGGATGCAGAACCTGGGTCCGGGGCTGGGGTGGAGGGAGCGGACGGGGGCAGGGAAGGAGGCTCCGTCTTGATGACCATTCCTCCTATTGGAGTACCCAAGGGGTCAATTTCTAAAGGCTGGAAGAGATGAGATGTAAATACTGTAGATATAAGACAATATTATTCAGTGAATGGGGACAATTTATCATGGATACACAAATTTTTGTTCATCAAACCAGCTTTCAAATGCCACTCAAAGCAGAAATTTTATTTCAGTTGCAAGAAGGTTAAAACCTAAAGCTCTGAGCCCTGATTCACTTCACAATGAAATTGCAGCACAATCTGCTGTAATTCGATGTGAAAAATGGGAGTTATGACAGACCTTGTGGAATGTTCACTTTATGCCCTCAACATTGCTGACAACATGGAACAACATCATCCTTAATAACTACATCAGAAAAACACTGTATGCTGACTATGTCCTTTATGTCAAATCTCATACAGACATGGGTAGAGCTATCTGTTCTCATACTGGATATGTACCTGCGCAGAGCCATCTGGTTCCATTCTATGACGTAGTGTCTGCAGCTCATATTCACAGTTTGCAAGAGCCAACTTCAGCTCATACAACAACACTATGTCCTGCCGCAGCTCATTGAAGTGGTGGACAATATCTTCAGTTGGCATTGGGTTATATTCTGGTAACATGGAAACATAAACATATTTGTCACCAAGTAAACTCACTTAAGGGGAACAGGACCACAGTCATAATATATCTTGCGAAGAAAATATTAAGGGATGATGTGAAAGTGTTCTTGTATTTTTGTCAAGGTTTCTTCACAAACTTTGTATTGCACAGCTTGTGAAAAAAGCTGGAAACAAATTAGGGAACACTTGTGCTTTCATGTAATCCCATATTTTTTTCCTCAGTATATTATAGTATTTGGGGATACAAACAAAACCTAACACAAATAATCAAGATGCATCTTCAAACATTCTTACATGATTTATAACAATATGCTTGCTGCCAGGGTTTAAAATTTATCAAACTAATCCACTGAACACCCCATTTTAATAATCTCTTGATTCAGATAATAAAGAAGTAGATCTCCATAACGCGGTCTCATTAATATGTCATGAGTAAGGAGGATTCTCAACCTTGAACAAAATTTTGGAAAATCACAACAAAAGCAATATTCTGTAAACCGAGTTGACAAAACCTTACCAATTCCAAGTTCTTCAAGCACCTGTTCAATAGCTTTCAGTTTCTTCTGACCAATCGAAGCAGGCAATTTCATCTGGGAGAAAAACAGGTTTGACTTAGACATGCCTGGCTTTCCTTTTAATAACAAATATGAGTAAAACAATAAAGCACTTAAATTACTTTAGTGGCAATGCAGTGACAATCTTAACATATGTCCTCACCCTTTGACTCCTGAGAGAAACACCAGACTGTTTGAAATCTGCAAACTTGATCCCACCTGAATCTGGTGTCGTCTGCAAGTATTGAAAATCATTTAAGATTCTGCTAAAATCCTTCCAGGATTAAAGGCATCACTTCCTGTGTGAATTTCATGCATAATTATATTTCAAAATATTTACTGAGTGTAGTAGTTTATGAAAATATGAAAACATTTAGCAACACAACTTTCCAATCAGTGAAGACCAGGCTGTTGAAAAATATATACTGGTATGTGTAATGAAAAAAAACCAAAGTATAATCAAGAAATTAATCCTGTTTCCATCAAAGCTGATTTAGTTGTCTAGGTGGGTGGCTACTGAGAACCTATTTCGCCCTTGACATCCAGGTCTGTGGACTTCCAGTCAGTATCTGTGATATCCTGTACATCCCATGGGTGTCTATTCTGTCCTAGACATCCCATGGGTGTCTATGATATCCTGTACATCCCATGAGTGTCTGTGATATCCTGTACATCCCATGAGTGTCTGTGATATCCTGTACATCCCATGGGTGTCTATTCTGTCCTAGACATCCCATGGATGTCTATGATATCCTGTACATCCCATGGGTGTTTATGCTGTCCTGGACTTCCAATGGGTGTCTATGAGATGATGTACATCCCATGGGTGTCAATGATGTCCTTGATATCCCATGGGTGTTTATGCTGTCCTTGGCATCCTATGGGTGTCTATGATATCCTGTACATCCCACGGGTGTCTATTCTGTCCTAGACATCCCATGGGTGTCTACGATGCCCTGGACATCCCACGGATGTGGATGGTGTCCTGGACTTCCCATGGGTGACTATGATGCCCTGGACACTAAAATCTATGATGTCCTGGACACTAAAATCTATGATGTCCTGGACACTAAAATCTATGATGTCCTGGACACTAAAATCTATGATGTCCTGGACACTAAAATCTATGATGTCCTGGACACTAAAATCTATGATGTCCTGGACACTAAAATCTATGATGCCCTGGACACTAAAATCTATGGTGTCCTGGACACTAAAATCTATGATGTCCTGGACTTCAATGGATGCCTATAATGATCTGGCATTCCCATTGGTGTCTATGATGCCCTGTACACAATGTTTGTATTAAAACTATAATTCACTTTAGCAGAATGGATGCGTTACTATAAAAGAAAGATTCATGCTTACATTAATTCCACTTTAAGTACTAACCCCGATTTCCTTGATCTTTTGTTGTGGGTTGATCTTCTTCTTGGTTGTCTTCCTCTCTGTGCGCCGACTGTCAATGCTGCTATCTGCTGCTGTGATCAGCTTCTGTAAATCTTGAGTTTTCTTTTCTCTCTCTTTCTTCCTCAGCTCAATCTTCTTCAGTTCTGCAATGAGGTAGTCTTCTTCTTCCACCTGATCAACAAACAGAGTTTATATACTCCTATTCCTGACAATAGCGTCTGGACCAGACAATCCAGTTAATGACGGCTTGAGTACTGATTTGCACAAAAGGGTGGTTGGTTTGTTGTTTAACATTGCACCCAGCAATATCCCAGCTTTACAGCAGCAGTCTGTTAATGTTTGAGAAATAGCCTCACCTGTTCCGGTGTTCTGTCAAACAACTTTATCAGTTGCAGTTTCCTCTTCCTCTCATGCTCTGCATCAAATGCTTTGATCTTGGGTTCAGAACCCTGCGGAGCACGAACCTAGAAGAAAAGGATGCAGAATCAAGAGAGTCAACAAAATATTCAAAACCTTTTGAAAAAAGTCAAATTACACCTGTCTAAGAAGACAAGTATGATAGGGAGTGCATATTCTTTTATGCTTAGTTTAGCATTATTCTAATGAAAGTGGGGACACTAAAATGCGTACAAAAATTTTCCCATTAAAAAAACTGACAGTTCATTGGTTAAGGAGGGTGTACTTAGTTTACATGTCTACTAATGAGAAACCAGTTGGAAATAAAAGTGAGCATGAAAACAGATGTTCGAGATAAGTGAGGTATGAGGTAAGTGAGACTGGAGGTAATTGAGGTACGAGGTAAGTGAGGTTGGAGGTGAGTGAGGTTCAAGGTAAGAGAGGTACGAGGTCAATCCTTTTCTTACCTTCGACAGGGTATTACACACATTGTAATACCTCTCCTTGAGATCTTCAACACTGCGATCTCGATACTTCTCCCGGTCCCATCTATCATGAATGATGATAAATCGGAGATCAAAACGTTTACAGAGATCAAAGAGGTGATCAGTTTCCTGGCGTGGCCAGTTGTCATCATGTAAATGCTGCTGATACTCAAGGTCAGAGTAGGTAGGCACTTCCACACTCTGCAGACAGAAAACAATGAGTCAAATACAAACTAAGGTAAAAGCTTTAACCATTAACAAACTGTCTTTACCCTGACAGGGAATGTTAAACTCTGTACATAATGAAGATCGATAAGTGATTGATATCAAGAGCAACATTCAATGCACTCACAAGACAATGACACTCAAGCTCAAATCCATCACCTAAGAAAACCTGATCTGATTTCATGGCCTGCTGCCATAAGGAAAGGTGCTAGGAACCTAATCTAATGCAGCCTTTACATAATGTCTGATAACTAGATCTACCATCCTTTCCTTGTACAGTAAATTATTGTTAAAACAAACAGTTTGCCAGAGAACAGATAATGGTAAATGTAACTTACTTCACTACTTAAAATGGACATATTTCAAGTTGGTGTTGCCCCCATGCCAACACAGAATATGGCACCATGTGTTGAAGCTCTACTCAACCAAGCATCAGGTGAAAAGCAATGGCAGACACACTTTATACTGCAAAAATAGGGACCATGTTTGACGATGTGCTCCTTTCAGGATAGTGTAATAATAATACATGTAATATTCCTCACCTTGTTGAAGCGAGCAAATGGGTAGTCTCTCCCCTCATCTGCAACTCGTCGATAATGATAGAAGATAGCACCATCCTGAAAGATTACTGACATTTATCAGAATCCAACATTTGTAATGACCATGTTTACCAGTGAAATATTAAACGACATAATAACAAATGACAACTGAGCAGCTCTAATAGCTGTGTTTATTGTTGACAGATATCAGGGAATGTTAAAGAGGTCCTTGAAGTATACTGCTTCAAACCTGAACAATAAGGCAACGAGTCTCCAACATTCATCATCAGAGTGAATCAGGGAGGTTAGAAATCCTTAACCTTTTAGCACAGCAACATATGTCATATTTGGGATTTCACTTTCTTAGTAAAGTACAAATTCTAGTACTTTCGGGGGGTTGAGTCCCATCCAGGATTCGAACCCTCGTGCTTAGAGTCAGGCACCTAATTGCCAGCACACAAAGTCAGTTGCCTTGCCTGCTCAGCCATGGCGACTTCCCAGTTACAGCATATGTTGCATTTGACCACTTTCTAAATGGGTGCTCACACTGAACATGGTTCTCCTTCAAAATCATCATCACACCCCCTAGCCATAAAATATGAATGTCCCTTAACACAAAATGGTACAGATTCCAAACCTTCCTAGCTGGATTAGTAAATGGCATCCATTTCCACGGTCGAACTCTGCTGCTGCCGATCTTGGCTTTCATCTGTTTATAACCCTGATTGGTGTCAGAGGGGATGATGGGAGGAGCATCTCTGTATCCATAGCAAAAACCAAAAAATGACATTAGCATCAACAAGCTCCAAACAGGACATTTGTCAACAATATACATCAATTCTTCTTATCCATTTCTATGCAATAAATGACATTCTGTAATTTCTGTCACAGTTTGAATGCTATTGGTTAGTTTCTCATTTTCAGCTGTAAAATGAACAGAACAATTTTGGACTGGATCAGTGATATCTTTAGTACACTTCACAGCATATGAACTCATTACAATAAATTTTTACCCAGTCTCAAACTTAGCTGGTGGAACAAAACTTTATCATGTTCATCAGAACGACTTTGATTTAGTTGTTATTTTCAACATTGTGCAAATCAAGCTGGACAGGATGGAAGTATGTGTATACACTGAGTGTATTTTGATATAACAGTGTTCTAGTGCAAAGATGCAAAACTGCATCACATCGAGTATCTACTTCTCTATATGCCCTACATCACTTCAAGGTGCCCAGCCGTTATATGAACTCTATAACATTGAGGTACATACTTGTCTGTTCTAGATGTACCTATCTATATGCCCTACATCACTACATGGTGCCCAGTTGTCGACTGTACTTCGGCACATCAAGGTACCTACTTGTTGTCAGTCCACAGTAGACCCCACAGCTCCCTGTGCATGCCCTCCGGTCGCTTAAAAGTCAGTTCAGACTTCTTTGCTTTTTTCTGAAATGTAACATTTAACATTCTTTCTATCACTGTTTATACCTTTGACATGTTTAATCTCAAAACTTTCATTTAGCATGTCATTATTAGCACTCACCTCAATGTGACTGTATACTAAAACATGCTAATATGCATCATAAGTGCTGAATCATTTAACTTGCTAAATTATTGCTATATAAGAACTGAAACTTTTGCAAACATGGCCTTCTGATCATACCAAATTCATGAAGTACTCACACAAATCAAGACAAAGGTGATAAAAACATGACAAACATGAATGAGTGAGTATTGTTTTATGCCACATTTAGCAATATTCCAGCAATATCATAGTAAGGGACACAGGCTTCACATGGGTAGAATGGAACCTGGGTCTTGCTTGATAAGTCAATGCTTTAACAATTAGGCTACCCTCACCCCTAAAATACATGATGAAGCATTAGAGAAATATTCATTTATTAAAGAGCTGTGATGACTGGATAAACAGCTGTCAAATTACAAGCAAGTCTACCAGCCTGAGACTGATAAATTGCGTTTGGACATGTTACTATTTTTAGAAAACATGTTTGTGTCACAGTGAATTTATTCTTGAATCAAAACTTACTTCCCACTGAAAGAAAACAAGAGAATTTTTACAGAAAATTGTTTCAGACTTTGAGTCAAATATCATTTACTGATCAGGTCTAAATGAGTCCTTGTAGTAAGTTGTACAACCTGCATAAAATCATTCAGGAATGTCAAAAACAAATTTTCTATATTTAATCTACATGACATTAACTTTACCTAGATACACTTACCTTTTTCCCATCATTCATTAAGGACTCTTTGGTGACCATTTCCTTTTCTGGAGCTTGCTCCAACTCAAGAATGTCTCGGACATCACTTCCAGCTGCCATTTTACTTGAAAATGTGTAAACTGGTGTTCTCTTTCTGTAATCGTTTTAATGGAAGTGAAACTGGAAAACAATTAAAAAAATGGAGAAATATATTCATGAAAATCATTTACACAGATTTCTTTCACTTATGTTCAAGATATTTATCAGTTTTAACCATGTTTTGCAGTACAGGCCCTCCCATAATGACAGTGTTCTTGATGATAACTAGCTTCATTGTGATCACACTATTACTTTCTAAGACATGTTATTTCCTAGTGTTAGTCAAAATGGCGTTGCAAAACTGGGCAAAAATGATATCTAAAATGATACAAAGGGAATATCATGTCCTCGATGATATACTGCATATCAAGCTGGTGAAAATAGCAATGTCAACCAAGAAGGCAATGTGTGATTGTCTCAGAGCCTAGTTGATACAACTGTCAACCATTTTCCGAAATAATTACATAACATTGATGTACAGCCATATTATTGATTCGCACGTGAAATCCAATCTGTTCACATGCCAGCGAATTGTTGTTGTAGTGCATTTTTGTGCCAGAAACGACAAAATAAAGATAGTCAGAGCTGAGGAAACATGACAAAACATCATCGAAAAACTTCACTGATTCAAAATATTTACCACGGGAAACTTTACTGGACCATGCTTCAAAATGTCCCTTTCTTGTTCCACGTCCCAAAACAACAATGTAGCAACTGCATATATCCCAAAATCGTGTTAGAGTTTGTATTTGTTGACAAAGCGAATAGATTTCATGGGCGCCGCCATTTCCCTGTTAACAAAAACTCGAAGGGTGTGTTGAAAAGAGATCGATAGAAAAAATGCCTTGTTCAATCTTTGATCATATTGGAAGGTTGATTTAATTCTGTTTACATACAAATATAATAGTAAGTATATTAATAGTTGTATTTTTAAGATGCACGTGTTATGTTCTTTTTCCCTAAACCATGCAATTCGTTTTAGAAACACTTTACTTTAGTTTTAGTAACCCTCCATGCCGTGATAGGAGTTATACCCCTTCAACAACCTTTGGTCTCATCAGAAGGATACCACTGTCGTCAAAATGAACACTTTTCAAAGGACATCGATGTTGATAAAGCTGTCAAAAACAAAGCTGCAGCCTCCGTCTTCACATGGAAGCTTGTCAAACTGTTTCAATGTCAAAAACGCTTACTCTCTGGCTGCTAAATTTCATTCTAATAGCAAAGACCTTTATTCACAAGCTGCAAAACAACATAAAATGAAGCCTTATCCAGTTTTAGATGCCGAGGTGGATGTGAATCAACCTAGTTATTCTAAAAATATAGCTGCATCTAAGGAAAGAGAGAATATGTTGTTAGAAATGTTACAAAAAGCCCAAATGGGCGGTGGACAGAAAGCCATAGAGAGGCACACTAAAAGAAATAAGAAACTGCTTGTTCAAGATAGATTAAAGTTATTGTTAGACAATGAACAGGACTTTCTTGAACTGTCCCCAGTTGCAGGTCTAGGAATGCAGTATGGTGATGTTCCAAAAGCAGGAGTGGTTACAGGTACGAAATGTAGCCCATTATTTATTGATACAGGTACCAATATATGTATGCACTTAAGGTACATGCAATGACACAAATGTGTAGCATCATCTCTCAAACCCAGACAAAATGTATCTTAAATGATACGTTTAGTTTCTGTTTCATATAAATGTACATACTTTATGAATATTTGAAATTATTAAAACTGTAGAACCTTAACCACTGAGTAGTGATCCCAGAATGCAGTATGCTCTCATGGGTGATTTATATATATTATCTAATTGATGTCAGTTTGTAAATTTGTATTTTTACAAATTATTCTGAATTTTGTTAAATTGCCATACATTAGCCATGCATTGCCTCATCACTCATCTTTTTTCCCAATATACTGGCATGTTTCTGTGTATAGGTATAGGCAGAGTGATGGGCAGGTACTGCATGATTGTGGCCAATGATGCTACAGTGAAAGGTGGTTCAGTGTATCCTGTAACACTGAAGAAGCAGCTGAGGGCACAAGAAATAGCTCACCAGAACAGACTGCCATGCATCTATGTTGTTGATTCAGGGGGAGCATTTCTCCCACTACAGGTAAATAGATGTCTTGATACAAACCTAAGCGTTTATGTACTGCAAAATGTGTGACAGTATATGCGTATGGGGCAGCCTAATGCTTCGCTTGTCACTCCACATCCCCACATGGGTACAATGTGTGAAGACCATTTCCAGTGTCCCCTGCTGTGGTATTGTTTGAATATTGCTAAAAGCAGCGTAAAACCATACTTACTCACTCACAGTACTTTGTAGCATGGACTGATTTCTGGGACTACATGCGTAGCACCTTGTGATCAGTATGTTCTTTCAAAGAGGTTCCTTTTCTTCCATAACCAGCTCTGTGATCCCATGGATAGAACAACAACAGCTGCCTGGAAGGTTATTGTTGTTTCCCTGCCAGGTGTTCAAACATCGGTTTTATGCAGCTTTCATAGACTTTCGGAAGGCTTTTGATTATGTAGACAGAAACAAGCTTCGATATGCTCTTATCTCCAAAGGTATACATGGGAAAATAATACAAATTTCAAAAAGTATGTATGATAAGGTATCTGCTTGTGTGAAAATAGGTAGTGTGCGCTCAGACGTATTTTCGACATCATTGGGACTACGGCAAGGATGCATTCTAAGTCCTGTTCTATTCATTTTCTTTATTAATGAATTAGTTGATGAAATGAATACATGTGGCCTACGGGGAATATTCAAGAAAAATGGAATGAATGATGTACTTTTACTGTTATTTGCAGACGACGTCACTCTTATTGATGACACAGTAATAGGTCTACAAAGAAAACTGGATACGTTAAATTCATTCTGTATCAAATGGGGTCTAGAGGTTAACTTGGATAAATCCAGCATTATTGTTTTCAGGAATGGTGGTTACCTTCGTAATAACGAAAAATGGTTTTATGATGGTACAAGCATGAATGTTTTACCTCATTATAAATATCTTGGCATTGTCTTTACATCGAAACTGTACTGGTTTAAAGCATGTGAAACATTAGCTTTACAAGCTAGGAAGGCTTCATTTCCTATTTTTTCTCTATTCAAGACATATCAAAGCATATCTTTGTCTGTGGCATCCACTATATTTGATAGCAAAATTGCACCAATTTCACTTTATGGTGCAGAAATATGGGGTTTTACTTATCGTGCAAACATTGAAAAAATGCACGGCTATTATTTCAAAAGATACCTTCATGTTAGCAAAAATGTATCGTCTAATATTGTAATCGGTGAAACGGGTAGAAGCCACCTTTGTGTGCAGTATTTCACCCGTTGTATAAAATACTGGTGTAGACTCCTGAATATGGAAAGTTATCGCATCCCAAAGGCATGCTATGTACTGCTAAAAAGATATGACGACAGTGGTGGCCACAATTGGGTATCCCATGTACGTTTACTTTTATTTCATTCTGGATTTTCTTTTGTGTAGTTATCGCAAGATTGTGGGGAGATAACAAGTTTTATAAATGTTTTTAAACAGAGATGTAAAGATATAGATTTCCAGAATTGGTATGCAAAAATCACTTCTTTGTCATTCTTATATGATTACTCATCATATAATTCTGTACTTGAACCTGAAAAATATATACCAGAGTTTTGTTACAAAAAAGATCTTTTATGTGTTTTATTTTAATTCAGATGCATGAGTCATAAACTTAAAATTCAACACCGTCGCTATAATAGGATAAACTCTGAATCCATTAAATGTGATAAATGTAACTGTAATTTAATACAAGATGAGTATCATTTCTTGCTCGTTTGTCCATTTTACTCACAACAACGTAACCCGTGAAGGTCCCGGGGTAGAATAGGCCTTCAGCAACCCATGCTTGCCATAAAAAGCGACTCAGCTTGTCGTAAGAGGCGACTAATGGGATCGGGTGGTCAGGCTCGCTGACTTGGTTGACGCATGTCATCGGTTCCCAATTGCGCAGATCGATGCTCATGTTGTTGATCACTGGATTGTCTGGTCCAGACTCGATTATTTACAGACCGCCGCCATATAGCTGTAATATTGCTGAGTGCGGCGTAAAACTCAACTCACTCACTCACTCACTCACAACAACGTTCTATGTACATTCCTGATTTTTATATTATATCCCCAATCAGATCAAAGTTTACTAAGTTGCTTGCAACAAAGAACGTAAAACTACTAAAAAATATTGCAATTTACCTGAAACTATGTCTACCCGTATAAACTTGTTCACCTGTCCATGTGCTATATTATGCTCATTTAATTGTACTCTTGGTCATGTGGCCATAAATACCGAATAAAGCTCTTCTTCCTTCCTGCCTGGTGTTCAGCGACAAAAAAGACCAACCCACTCACTTACTCTCAGTGGGCTGTTCATATGAAAATATTGCTTGGTATCTGAGTGGAATAGCACTATATAACGATATAAATCAGGACAAGTACAAGCATTGACCACCACACATATGTATATATACGTGTATGAGCATCAGCATACAGTGAAGCTGTCCAAGCTGGCAAGTTGTCAACACCTGCATAACATCTCAGTCACATCCGTGGCAAGTACATTTATCATCATTTAAATGCTTTGGAACCAGGCAGCTGTCCTATCTGGATTTTGGCATTAAAAGAGCTGTGCAAATATGTGTCTATATGGTAATCAGTAGTGTCTAATCCAGCACATGGTGAGGAGACAGCCGACAAAGATAATTTAATCTTAGTTTAGTATTGTAGACTTGTACTTAAAGATAGTGATTTGACACATTTTATAGTCAGTGTGTGCAGTAATTGTGTAAGGAACTGTGTCAGCATGCTGTCTAAACAAGATTATTTCTTCGGTCAAGATGAGTGCTGGTTTAGACAGCTTCCACTGTACAGTCAAGTCTCGTTAATCCCACCTCCTTTTATCAGACGATTGTCTTTATCCGATGCTTTTGTTGGTAACAAATTGAATAAATGTAACTTAGTTTGATTTATATAGTCAAACATCTTGTTAATCTGACAGTTTGCTGTGAAACGGATGATGTCAGATTAACAAGACTTGAGTGTATTGTAATATTGCCCCCTAATAAGGGAAGTTAAATGTCATTTCACCACATATTGCCTTTCTCAGAGCTATGCCTCCAGTCTGTACAGATGGTGTTGATGTATGTCTGTTTTCTTTAATGTGTTACAGGCGGAGATATTTAATCCAGGTGGGCAGACATTCTACAATGAAGCTGTATTATCCTCCATGAAGATCCACCAGGTAAGGCTGCAAAATGGGCAAGTGTAATGGAAATTTGGTTTCCTGTTTCTCTTTCAGCAACTAGTTTTGACTTTTTGTGATTATCTCCCTTGAATTACTTGCTTTCTGTCTGTGAGTCTCATGGCCAGGGGACATGTGCTTGAGAATGGGAACTGGGAATATGGGAATTGTAGCCTGTAACAATATTGTTGGATAACAGCATCGTTTTAATGCGTCAGACGAAGAGTGGAGATGCAGTAAAGATTGAATACCTTCCAGACATGATCTTGTGAGTGCACTAACAACCAGTGATTGCATGATACAGGTTCTGACCAAAACATGAATTGTGATCATTATGTTTATTATTGGAAGATTGTTTTTATCTTCAGGAGAGATTTCAAAAGATTGCGAAAAATGTGTTTTCACTTTTCAGTTGGTCTGTCAGTGGTTGATAATACTTATTCAGCAACGCAATCTTAGTGTTATTATGATACAAGTCTGTGTTAAAGTACAAGAGTTACAGTCACCTTTGTGCTATGAGTGAAGGGTTCATGTTCATGAAGTGAACAGGAAGGTACACATTTGTTTCATGAGATAGAACTCCTGTAATCTGTCCCCATGTAATACCCAAGCTGGTTATTTTCTACAAGGTCGCTATAGTGTGTGGTAGCTGTACTGCTGGAGGAGCATATGTCCCAACCATGGCTGATGAAGCAGTCATAGTGCACAAGATGGGCACCATATTCCTTGGTGGTCCACCCTTAGTGCAGGCAGCCACAGGGGAGATAATCACAGCAGAGGACCTTGGGGGCGCCACTCTGCATTGCAAGTAGGTTGATGTCTTCACGTTTCTCTGTTCTCAGTTTGAAGCCTTTTGAACTTATTTTCATCTCCACTGAATTTTGGAGGGATGGTGGGGTAACCTAGTGGTTAAAACTCTCGTTCATCAAGCAGAAGACCCGGGTTCGATTCCCCACATGGGTACAATGTGCGAAGCACATTTTTGGTGTCCCCTGCTGTGAAATTGTTGGCATATTGCTAAAAGCCACATAAATTCAAACACACTCATTCACCATTAAATTTTACATTTATGAATTAATTTGACTTCAGTCTACATCACCAATCTGCATGTTAACTGTCATTGTCTAAGGCAGATTCCGTGGAATATGCCACAACGTCCACATAATAAGACACTCTCAAGAAAGGCATCCGTGTTATACAACACTATCCCATGTTATATAGCACTATATTAACCAACTTTCCTTTTGTCTTACATTTTATAAACAGACCATCATACTGTTGGTTATGAGCTGTGAGCCTGCATTCAACATCCAGCATGCCATGTTACTAATGGTTGGTTTGATTTCTCCTAGAGTGAGTGGCTGCACAGATCACTTTGCTGCAGATGAAAATGAAGCGTTTTTAATGGGAAGAGATATAATTGCCAGCCTTAATGTGGAGTGTGCATCTGGTGTGACAAGGGAGCCAGAACAGCCACTGTATGACTCGAGCCAGTTAGCGGGATTAGTGGCGGCAGGCAACAAGTCTATTGACATGCACAAGGTAGGGGCACCTGCTGTCTATTGATGATCAGCCTGATTCAGTATTCAGGAGATAACTACATGACTTTTGGCAGCAACATGCATCTCCTCTTAATTAATTCAAGAAAGTCTGTTGCAGATTATTGGCAGAATAGTTGATGGCAGCAGATTCCGAGAGTTTAAAAAGATGTACGGAGAAACATTGATAACAGGCTTTGGATTCATTGAAGGGTGAGTTGAACAGGAACATCTTCTCAACACTGGCAGTTCTTGATTCAGGGCTGATTTGTCAGACCCATTCGGTCATTGTCTGTGTTTTGCAGACTTGTTTTCAGAAGCTTTTGTGGTAACTTCAGCTGAAGAGTAACATCTAATATGCAGAAAATTAGGAATGACTGAATTAGGTACAATGAAAAACGGCAATGTCGCATCATGTTTTTTTCAGTATAGTGACTGTGTGTGGGGCTACAGGCATCCCTGTTGTGTGGTAGCCTCATGGTTAAGGTGTTCGCTTGTCATGCTGTTGACCTGGGTTCTATTCCCCACAGATGTACAATGTGTGAAGCCCATTTCTGGTGTTGTCCCCCACCATAATAATGCTGCATTATTGCTAAAAGAGACTAAAGCCATACTCACTCTCTCACAGGCATCTCACTGGTATCATTGCCAACCAAGGAAGGTTATCGACTGAAGCAGCAGTAAAAGGTTGCCACTTTGTCCAGCTGTGTGCCGAGAGACATGTGCCTATAGTCTTCTTACAGAATACAGACCCAGAGGAGCTGCCTCACAGTGATGGTGAGTTAGGGAGGAGGAATTTAGGAATGACAGCAGAGTTAGGGACTTGGTGAATGAGTTATGTGTGTATGTGTTTTTCTTGATGGGTGTACACTGCTCAGGTACTCTCTTTTAACTCCTTGCAATAATATTCATATTATATTCATGTTTGTTTGTTGTTCAACACTGCATTCAGCAATATTCCAGCTATATGGCACTGATCTGTAAGTAATTGAGTCTGAATCAGGCAATCCAGTGATCAACATAATGAGCATGAAATCTGTGTAATTGGGATATGATGGCATGTGTCAGCTGAACAGCTCTGGGAACAGATGTAGTATTGGAGGTTTGGGTTTTGCCTCCCTAATAATGTGTTCTGTTCATGCTTTCGTTGTTTGTTTACGTGAAATGATACACTGTTGTTTTCTGACTGGTCACCAGAAAAATAAACGTTAGATAAAAGTTTTACCCATAGATGAGCCAACCCCCTTCTACAGGTTGGGTTTTTCGCTCTTCAAAATTCAGTTTAACTACAGTAATGTACAGTAATTGTGTGTTGTGTTCAAGGTCTGGGTATCAGTGAGCAGCTCAAGGCACAGGGCAAGATGTTCTCAGCTGTCAGTTGTGCGTCAGTGCCCAAGATTACAGTCATTGTTGGCAATGGCGTTGGACCAACTCACTACATAATGGTGAGTGTGTGTTAGCATTCATGTTTTCAAATGGTGGTAACAGTGCCTATCGTAAAATAAGTTTTTAAAAATGTTTTCATTTTCTACAGTTTGTGTCTTTTTTATATTTTAGCATGTTTCTGTTCGTGAACAGGGTGGTCGAGCAGTTAGTCCAAACTTTCTCTTCACCTGGCCAAATGCTGTGACAGGCATAATGGAGCCCAAGACTCTGGCCAGAAACCTTGCTCAGGTGAGTAGCCTGATTGGGTGGAGTAGCCAGTAGCCTTGATCAGGTGAGTAGCCAGTAGCCTTTGGGGCTCGAAATTAACACTTTGAGGTAGCAAATTTGCTATTCAAAATCTTAGTTTGCTACCTGAGAAAACACATAGTAGCAACAACTTGCCACTTAGTATTTTTTTAGTGAAACTGCTCATGTTCATTAATTAGTATACATTTTCAAAGGATAGATCTCCTCATGCACTTTCACTGGTAAACTTACCGATTTTATTTTACTTTCCCCAAAAACGTGACTGTGAGTGAGGAATTAGCAGCAATATGAAAGAATGCTGCCACCTGCTAAGAGATTTTGCTACCTATATATCTTGATCAGGTGAGTAGCCGGTAACTTCATATGGGTGAATAGTCAGTAACCTTGTTTGGTGGAGAAGTCAGTAGCCTTGCTCAGGTGAGGAGTCAGTAGCTGTGTTTGGGAGAATAACCAGTAGCCTATTTGGGTGAGTAGCCAGTAGCCTTGAACAGGTGTAGCCAGTTGCCTCGTTTGGGTGAGTAACCAGTAGCCCCGCTCAGGTAGTAAGTCAGTAGCCTTGCTTGGGGAGTATCGAGGAGCCTTGATTAGGAGAATAGCCAGTAGCCTTGTCCAGGCAAGTAGCCTTGTTTGTGTGAGTAGCCAGTAGCTTAGCTCATGCAAGTAGTCAGTAGCCTCATTTGGATGAGTAGCCAATACCCTTGTTCAGGTGAAAATCCAGTACCCCCACCCCTGCTATCCCTTCTCGACCAACTAACTGCAGTAATATCTTACATAAGTAATAATATAAGGAAGAATCTTAGAATCTGACTTAGACGCTGCTGACAACAGCTCATTCTTCCAGGAAAAGGCAACTGCAACAGAAGAAATAGATGATGTGGAAAAGCTTTCCAGTGACTTGTGTGAAGTGTTCACAGGAAGCATGTCTGCCCTGTTCACATCAACAAGGGTATTAGATGATGGAGTCATCCTGCCACAGGATACCAGGAAAGTAAGGACTGTTAAATATTTTCCTGAAAATCATTCTTTTTAATTTGTTCACGTTTTTGACACTTTTTCATCATATCTAAGCACAATTAACACAAACCAACAGACAGACCCTAACCTCAATTGTGGTACCCATCTCTGTTTTAGGTTGTCAGCCAGTGTCTGAGTATAGTGTCTGCCTACTTGCCCCGACAAGACACCAAGTTCCCAGTTTTGCGGATGTGATACCACTTGTGTAGCAATATGATACAATCTACTTCATGTGTATATGGCTTTATCCAGATTTGCCACCGTCAAGTCAGCATCAGATGTCAATGCCCAAATAGGAATTAAACATTTTCCCAGATCATTGTTGATACAGATGAAGTGGCTTTCAGTCTGAATTTGACAACACTGCACTACATGCATCTGTACAGTGGTGAATCAGTACAGCAATACTATGAGACATGAGTGGTTGACATTTCATAAAGTTTAGAAATATTGTATTGATAACTAATGAATTGTGTCTATTGGTGCAATATTTCAAGAATCATTCCAATTTTTGAATCACATTGACAGCAAAGAAAGCACCGCTATCACTGACTCTCATCATGACCAAAATGATAAAATTATATAATGACTTAATTTAGGATTCTAAACTAAGTGCCATCTGGCAACAATCCATTATGTCCAAAATTGTAAGTTCGTAAAGATTTTTTATTTGTATTTTAACATTGCATCTTGAATTTATGCATGATACGTTTGTCTACAATATTTGTACATGTTTGTTAATTCTTGTTTGAGGGTGTTTTGAGTTTCCAAATATTATCTTTTGCAAATATTTGGGCTGGCAACACAAAATGCCAAAGTAGTCATTCCAGTCAGACACAAACTGGACAATGACAACAAAATCTTGGCCACTTGGCCAGTTCACAGAAAACCAGCTAAATTAAGTATTGACATACATGTGTATGTACTCATGACTCAGGTTTGACAATATGTAACGAAGGCCAGTCACGACACCACACTCCCAGGGCAAAACTGGCATTGTTTTCTATTCCCTGTGGAATATGTGGGCAAATACAAAAAATGGAAATTGCGTGCAGAGCTAGAATCAGTAATAGTGAAGACATTTGACACAGACCTGTGAAGGTCCCGGGGTAGAATAGGCCTTCAGCAACCATAAAACGGAATTATGACCTTAGACGACCTGGTTTCTGGCCATAAAAGGCGACTCAGCTTGTCGTAAGAGGCGACTAACGGGATCGGGTGGTCAGACTCGCTGACTTGGTTGACACATGTCATCGGTTCCCAATTGCGCAGATCGATGCTCATGTTGTTGATCACTGGATTGTTTGGTCCAGACTCAATTATTTACAGACCGCCGCCATATAGCTGTAATATTGCTGAGTGCGGCGTAAAACTAAACTCACTCACTCACTCACATTTGACACATATTTAGTTAAAGGTGATTTTGTTTACACATGAGGTTCTAATTTCATGATTGATGATGCTTGTGTATGAGGGCAGCCATGTTATTGTTAAATAAATTTATCATTAGTGGAGGCAAAACCATCAAATGAAGCTAGCAAAGAAAATATGTGTAACACAGTTAATACCTCATGTGCCTATTGCTTCCATGGGAAGATTAAAGATATTGCCCTGGTTTGAATCACAATGCATTGATTTATAGATTTTCGTTATCCAAACCTTTAACTTATTAGATTTGTGATGTATTTTAGGAAAGACAGAAAATATATTATTGTTTAATTTACGTCTTAACCAAAGACATAAATGTAGTTACATCTTGATATGGAAAAAGTAACTGATGATTCCAGTTTCCAGTGCTAGAGACATGTGGTATGCATGACAGCGGCATGAAGCTTCTTTTGATGCCATGGTTACCATGACTACCAGTACTATGTATCAACCTGTGAAGATCCTGGTTAGAATTGATCTTCAGGAACTCATGCATGTCATAAGAGGCGACTAAGGGATCAGGTGGTCAGGCTTGCTGACTTGGTCGACATGTCATCATTTCCCAGTTAGGAAGACTGATGCTCATGCTTTTAATCAGTGGGTTGTCTCATCGACACTTGATTAAGTACAGAACATAGCCATAAAGCTTGAATATTGTAGAGTGCCGTGTAAAACTAAAGTCACTCACTCACTCACTCACTATGTTACTTGTACATTAATGGCAGGATTGTTAGTAAGAGCCCTTACCTTGTTATGTCTTCCTACACATATACATTGTCTCTTCTTCACAAACATAAATATGGAAGTAAATGTCATGATTAGTTCAACGAAACAATAAATAAGACAATGCAAGATACAGACTAAGTAAACTTGGTCTCAGTACTTTTCGTACAGGTCAGTCTCAAAGGTTACCTGATGCGACCTCCTACTAGGTTTTGTTACACTCAGTTGTGGAGTGTAACAAAATGTACTGAGACTAAATTTACTTAGACTGATACAAGTTATTCATTCCTTTCATGTTGCAGCAGAATTTCTGGCCAGTTGCTGACTGTGTTCAGATTTGTATATGGAACATATTCCTACATACATACATTGTAACATTTTACAAATAAATAATTCAATGAAGTTTTGTTTTGTTTTGTTTTGTTTTGTTTTGTTGGTATCCAGGATGGACATCAGGACCTTATGCTTTATTTACACCAGTGGAGATACCGGTAAGAGCTGATGTTCAGTAACCCATGCTTGTTGTCTTGGAACAACTAATGGGATCAGGTGGTCAGGCTCATTGAAGTGTTTGACACATATAATTATTGTGTCCCACTTGCGTAGATCGATGCTCATGCTGTTAAACACTGGATTGTCTAGTCCAGACTTGTTTCTTTACAGACCACCACCTGTAACTAGAGTATTGCTGAGTGCAACATAAAACTAATCTCACCCACTCTCTACTTTATGATTAGATGATTGTGTATCATCACCGCTGATCAGTCATTGAATATTTTAAGACTGTCTTGTTCTTCGAACATTGCATCATGTTGTAGTTGTCTAAGAAGCCAGTTCCCCAAGCAGAGTTGTGTCCCTTGGACTACCACGAATGGTGATCGTGGCTACTCTGTTGGAGGAACAGGTCAAAAGGGCCATATGACAAAAAGGGCCAAAATTGAAAGGTCAAAAGGGCCATAGACGTAAGTCTAAAGGGTTCACCTTTCAGAAAATTAAAAGAAATTCATTACATGTTGTTGCAGTAGCTCTAATCCTGAACATCGTAAATACATCAGAGTGGTGTTTATTCAAAACATCTCAGAGTGATTACGTGTTTACCTTTTACTGTACAACTGTTTGTGTAATGATTACAAGTAGCCAGTAATCTAAACAAGATTAACAGTAGAGGTTAAGTGTTTATGTTATGAGCATAGTCAACCATACAACTGTTCCTGTAATGCTTACAAGAGGTTTAAACAGAGTCATTTTTGCCAGACCTATGGCCCTTTTGACTTTCTGTGAGCCTTTTTCAATTTCCTTTGGCCCTTTTGACTTTTTCAACTTTGACCCTTTCGTCCAGTGGCACGTTTGACTACAACCAGTTGAGGTGAAAACGGCCATGGGTACAGTATGTGAAGCCCATTTCTAGTGTCTTTGGTAAATATTGCTGGAATATCGCTAAAAACAGATAAAACCATAGGACTACCTCCCCCCAGGTTAGTACTGTGATGTCATTATGCCAGGGCTAGACAATTAGGTCTACCACGATTCCTGTCTTACTTTACATTTCATCATGAATGTTTTTAAAGATATTTGACTCCCAATTTCTTTAATCCATCAATTTTTAGTTTCAGTACAACAGATAGTAACCTTATCAAGCACTTACTTGATGATCCCACAGCGTCTATACTGAAACGATCTAGGGCCTAGATTTTCGAAGCTCTCTTAGCGCTAAGATAGTCGTAAGTTAATGTTAATGTATGACACTTACGACTATCTTAGCGCTAACAGAGCTTAAAAAATCTAGGCCCTGCACGATCCCGTTTCACAAAGCTGTCGTCTGCTGCGACTGACGTACCCCTGTTACTGTAATATAACCTTACGATCATGTAGGTATTGGCATCTTTGGACCGTA
The DNA here is from genome assembly GCF_037392515.1 of Haliotis asinina. NCBI lineage: Eukaryota > Metazoa > Mollusca > Gastropoda > Lepetellida > Haliotidae > Haliotis > Haliotis asinina. Next base: position 28,187,158 of record NC_090286.1, on the reverse strand, counting down.
CATACAGTGTTCCCAGAAATTATTGAGAAAATCTTTGGGTTTTTTTCTAATGATGCTAAGATTGGAAAAAGGGCTTTCACTATGCACTAAGCATACTAAATAAGGGAGACAACTCTTGAAGGGTTAGAAGGCAGCTCATTACGTCAAGAGTTATCACCCTTGTCTGAGCAGACGGCTTCCTGTGTTGACATGGCACAATTTACAGCAAGAGAGAAAAGAAAGCTCATTCTAGATGATTTTGAAAGGGGTGAGGCTGATGCTAAAGTGTTAGCTTGTAGACATGGTATTCCTCTGTCTACAGTATACAGAACTTTGAAGAATATTCAAACAGGAACCGGGATAGAGCACAAAGCAGGGGCAGGTCGGCCTAGGAAATTCAGTGTTGTGGATCGCCGAAGACTTGGGCAGATTGTGAGTAGGGGCAAATTGAAAAGTGTTGAGAACATCAGAAATGAAATGATTAGCAGAGGAAGTCCTCAGGTATGCAATGAAACAGTTAGGCAGGAATTACAGAGACTTAATTGGGTGAAAAAACGTGGAATTCCCTCGCCGTTGATGAAAGATGCACAAAAGGAAAAACGTTTAAACTGGTGTCGGGCTCATGAAAATCAAGATTGGGATAATGTTTTCTTTTCGGATGAAAGTTCTGTTTGGCTTTTCCCTAATTGTGTGAAAATTTGGACCAAAGATACTGTCAAACCTATCTACCAGCGACCAAAACATAGCCCGAAGTTTCACATGTGGGGTGGCATATCGGCTCGCGGAGTGACGCCATTGTGTGTTTTCACGGGAAACTTGACAAAAGAAAGATACGTTGACATTCTAAATGGTCACCTTCTTCCGACAGCACAAACATTGTATGAAGATGATTGGATTTTCCAGCATGATAATGACCCAAAACACACTGCGCGGTACACAAAACAGTGGTTGTCGGGCGAAAATGTTCAAGTTTTAGACTGGCCCAGTTACAGCCCAGACCTAAACCCAATTGAGAATGTGTGGGGAGTCATGAAGGACAGAATAAACCAAAAGGGACTGAGAAATATTGAAGATATGAAGGCCGAGGTGGTCCAATATTGGGATACCCTGTCACACGATTACCTACAAACTTTGATGGGTAGTGTGCCTAGGCGTATTCAGGCATGCATTGCTGAGCGAGGAGGTCTAACAAAGTACTAAAACAAGACTGAGACTGTAAAAGGGTGATGTTTTAACATGTTTATGTAAGTAAAACGCCAAAAGTTAATACACGTAATGAGTTACAAGACGCAACATGATTCTCAATAATTTCTGGGAATACTATACGGTACACTGACAGAAGAATGTACATAGTTGCACCCCTAAAGCCTTGTTGTAACTGAGACTTTGCAGTACGGCTTTAAAGTTTCATTTGAAGATATAGACTGTTATGGTTGACGTCATCACCCTTTTATACCTCCACATTAATGTCCATCCAAAGTTGCTTATGTGGTTAACTTTCCAATGAAATATTCATATTCCATAAACTATGTGCGTTTGTACTCGCATATTAAAACCGATCAATTAAACTGACCCAACACATACTCGTCACAGTTGAGTTTAATACAGAACCCGAGGGCTGACCTTCCCTAACGCTGGACACAAACCGTATTTCCTGTAATAAACACAACTGTGCTTAGGTTTGCGTTAGGGATCATCTGGTTTACCGTGTATCCTTTTTATATGCTTAAATTGTTTATTTGTAGGGTAAGGGGGGTTAATTCAAGGCACTCTGGCTGTATTTCAACCATATTTCTTGTAGGGAGCAATGAAGGTTCATTTATAGGCGCGAGTTCTATTGGAATGTTCATTGTTTATTTCAGGAAGTACGTTAATACTGTTAACGGTCTAAGGAAGGACCGTGGCGTTTTAAAGGGATTTATCATTACTCATGAGAACAGCATGAGACAGTTTAATGATGCTTCACCCAGCTTCACCTCCATCTTTGTTCCTACTTGTATACAAGCGTATTTACAACTCGGAGACACTTTCCACCTTCACCAATGGGGTGAGTGAGTGAGTTTAGTTTTACGTTGTGCTCAGCAATATTACAGCTATATGGCGGCGGTCTGTAAATACCAGACCAGACAATCCAGTGATCAACAACATGAGCATCGATCTGCGCAATTGGGAACCGATGGCATGTGCCAACCAAGTCACCCGATCCCGTTAGTCGCCTCTTACGACAAGCATAGTCGCCGTTTATGGCAAGCATGGTTTGCTGAAGGCTTATTCTACCCCGGGACCTTCACGGGCACTTCACCAATGGCGTATGGTTAAGTTTTCAGTCATGGGTAGGTATCTCACGTGGTATCCACAGGTTCAGTCGTGATAGTTACACATGGGATGTGCTTGGACGTAGTTGACTAGGTCGTCAATGTGTGTTTAACGCCGCACTCAGAAAATGGCTACCTGTATGTCAGCGGTCTGTAAATAATCGAGTCGAGGTCAGATTATCCAGTGATTGACATTATGAGCATCGATCGACGCGATTGGAATAGGATGGCTTACATCAATAAAGTGATCGAGCTTGACCTCTCGATCCCGTCTGTCTCTATTCACAAGCATGGGTAGCTGAAGATTAGTTCTAGCCAAGATCTTTATGGGTGTCACGAGAATAGCATCAATGTTCTGAAATAAACATATCTTACAGGTAAAAACAATCCTTAGATCCTTTTGATGAAATCTATTTTAAAAGAACACCTCATCATTTTCAGAAAACTGCATTAACCCATACATGCAACATGTTGCGTACTACAGTCTCACTGACGTCAATGTATAGGATACTGTTGAGTTAGGCCCAACAGCGGGATAAACATGGCAAGGGTATACATATTATTATACAGAGGAATGTAGCGGAAGTGCCACGACCAGGATATCCATATTCAATGCAATTTGGTTTAATTGCAATTCAGGTTCAGATTGGTATCAGCAGCCCATTTACAGAATAATCACGTTGTCAGGCTTGATAGTTTGCTAATTCCTATATTCTCCACTCAGTGCCCATGATGCTAATCACTCAATCGTCTGGTCCAGACTCGAGCATTTACAGAAACTGTCTTACAGCTGGCACATATGTGCGTGTGCGTGTGCGCGCGTATGTGGACTTTTATTTTCAAGAAGTGAGCGTGAATAAGAGGCAAGTTGTTTTAACAGAGATTTCCTCTCGCTTGTGATTACATAATCAACTTCACAATTCCAAAATTCAGAATATATACACCCCTGTGTGAGTGAAGCGCTTCTAAAATGGGCGATTTTACAGTTTTATCATCCATAACGAAGTTATCTGCTGAGTTCATCAGGTATATCATGACCAGTAGTTGTAGGGCTCTTTAACATTAGGATTACATGCTGCTGACAGAACAATCTTCATTCCACCAGATCGTGAGATCTTACATCTATTTTAATCTTCATACTGCGAGTCTGTATGCGTTCATTTTCAACTACTACATGTACATCTAAATTTTGTGAAATATTTCATGTCCCTTTTCCGTGTGCGAAGTCCGTGTGGGACGTGAGCTGGTGCTTTTTCTAAAATTACGAAACGAGCAGTCTTAGCATTTGATCCGGTAACGGAACAGTCGATGGATAAAATGATTCAAGTGGATGGAATAAACACATATATATCAGTAAATACTCAATGGCTCAACCTAATTTTCAAAGAGGATACGTAAACACGTTAATGATTAACACTGATCAATATCGATTATTCAAGCTCGATCAGTACTGAGTACTCAAACTGTCACTCATGCGACTGCGGGACATGTACACCAGATGGACAGGCTGTGTGTCGACCCATGAGAAGACCTACACCAGCTGGCTCTTTTACAAGCTGATAAGCGTTGACGGCTGCACCTTGTCATATTCTTTATACACTTTTTGTATATTCTGAAGGAAAATATTTGCATTTTTCTAGTCGCGAATACCTGCAAAACTGTAATCTGTCTCACAGTGCACGAACCATACCATTTTCCCTGCAGCATAGTCCTCTCTGCAATGTTAAAACCCCAAATGAAGCAAGTTTGGATTTCCCTGGGCATTCCTGGTCTGCCTTGGGCTTCTTTTCTGTTTAATTGGTTTGTTTGTTACCATCAACATTATACATAGTCAGAGACTAAGCATTAGTCTAGAAAAAATGCTGAAGTGACCTAAGCGATATTCACTCACTCACTCACCCTCGCATTCCCAACACCAGGATGCCATGTCATTGCAACAATACAGACTCGTTACTGACAGGTTGTGTAATCCCTTGTTGGGCGCATTGCACCCCAAAGTCATGCGCTGTTAGCGAGGGAGCCTGGCAGTGCGATCTGTGTCGGGGAGATTGATTGAAATACTTGTATACTGCTCACCAGCAAAAACAGGAACGATCTCACTTTTGTTTGGTTTAGAATTAAATAAGTACAAAATATGGTAGACAGGGCTACAGGTGAAGTTGATATAAGACTGAAAGACTGAGGGAGAAAAAGTATTTTCTCAAAGGTTTGTGTCATTTAAGTTATAAATTTAATATTTTTTTCTGATTAATTATTGTCAGCATTTCAGTTGATGTATAAAATTGAGATGATCAATAAATCAGTGACTATTTTTTCCCCTCAGCAAAAACCTTGCAACAGTGATTGTAGAGACAACCAACACTATATTTAAAGGTAGACATATCGTTGTGTTAAAGATTGGCTATTTTTTACAAGTTTTTTCTTTTATCGAGTGTTTAATCGATTTTCTTTGTCTTTTACGAAATAACATCACTTCTCACTGGAATTTAATCTTTGAAATACAATAAAATATTAAAAAATAACCATATCCCAACTACATCAAACATAATCATTCGGCATGTCCACAAACGGTATCGGAATTGCGGTGTTGTTCCACCGTGCTATCTACTATAATATCTTTATTGAATAGCGAAACTACACGTTACACTGAAACCAAATGACGATTCTCACACCCCTGTTCTACTAGGATTCCAGTGTAGAATACGCCCCAGCATAATCTGCGTTAACACTTCAATGAACACTCAGCTCCCACAATTTAGCAATAGAAACTGGTAGGTATGAAAACATAAATGTTGTAAATCGAAAATGTCAAATGCGTAAAGATGATATTGAAGATGAACTACATTTTATGTTAAAATGTCCGTCATATAACTATAGAATACATATGTTAAACCATATTATTATATATGTCCATCAGTATTTAAACATGTTCATGAAAATATAATATATGTATACCATTCTGCCATGTGTAGCCTCACGTCTACCACTATACCACAGTTAGTACATAAAACTCTAATGCATGTATACCATTCTGCCATGTGTGGCCCCACTTCTACCACTATTCTGCAGTTGACACATGAAAATATAATACATGTATACCATTCTGCCATGTGTAGCCTGACTTCTACCACTATACTACAGTTATTACATAAAACTCTGATGGATGTATACCATTCTGCCTTGTATGGTGCTACTTATACCACTATTCTGCAGTTGACACATGAAAATATAATACATGTATGCAAAACCTCTGTCGTCCCTCCCTCTTTGGTCCACTTCTGTCCATGGAGCGTCTTCTTGGCAGTCGTCACTGCCTCTGGGGGACTTCAGGGTCCATTTCTGCCCCCAGGATGATGATATCCACGGTCCTGATGGTAAAGATAAAGACAAGTTTAATGTTTGAAATAACTGATGTTAAAGGTCACATATACTCTAATAGGGTACAAATGTAAAATCAGTTGCTGACATCGTTATAAATGAAACCCAGTCATTAAAACTGCTCATTTCGATCTTTAATTACCTTAAATCGACCTTTTTGTCAACAGTGCACAATTCTCAACCGCAAACGAAATTTCAACCAATCAGAGCGTTGCGTCTTCGTGACGTAATAGTGGGTATAGAAATGAGGGTCTGTGCAGTACTCATCTACATTTCAGGGGTTAAACTATTTCGTTTACAGGATTGTACAAACCTGCAATCGCAAAAGCTGTTGAGAAAAATGAAAGCTATATGTTCTCACAATGTACCATCATTTAGTTTTGTCTCCTGCTTTGCCTAGTTTTCGAGTTACAACCCTTGTTTTCATAGACGATTCTGTCAAAATCACTTGGTGTCACTAGGTTGTAATCTGTGTTAGGTGGTATAAACCTACACATTATTTGTCATCATTCACTTGATGCTCAGTTCATGAATTTATAACAGGTATAATTAGTGGTAACGCCACTTAGATTACCCGACAAAGGCCCCCACTTGGCATTTCTTTAGTCTGGATCGATCAATGGATTAACCGATAACACGCTGATTGATTAATTAGTTTTATGGGGTTTAAAATGGGGAAGTTGTCAAAAGATAGTGTTTATGTATGTACATTTACTAATCTATACTGAATACACTCTGTCGTGTCTGTGTCTATGTGAAACAACACATTTCTTTCAAAGGATTAACCGCCAATACATCGATTGATTGCTCATTATTGGCTGACTAAAAAACTTTTTAAAAACAATGACGGACATTATGCAATAAGTTGCCAGGTGTGCTATCTTGGGTAACCAATACAACTATACAGCAATGTGAAAAACCTGAAACGATACATCACGTTTTCGTATATTAGACTGTTAAAAGACACATCACTTGGGAAATCTGCAGATGAATTATATATCACTTGGTTTTGTGGATATTGATGGATACATTCCTCGAAGAAGGTAATAGCCTGACATTGCACCTATAACTTAATTTGCATTTTTGTTTTTAATAGGTTGACGTAACTTTCAACAGAATCATTGTTTTCGTCGTTAAGTGTAATGATACAGACGACATACACTAGGGCGTGCGTGCGTGCGAATTATGATTCATATAGGAAAACTATGAAATGTCTGCATATTACATTCCTGTTATACATTCGCAGATTGCTTCTTTTTATTAAGTTGCAAGCAAATGCATGCAAGTATGATTATAAAGTAATTAGGATTATGAGACCAAGTATAAAGACGTTTATTGACAAGTGTCTACATACTGGTGAGTGAACGTTACAAACCACGTAAATTTAGCAAGTGAAGAAATTTATCGAGTAGTATTTTCACTTCGACCCCGACCTGGGTTAGGTTATGTTACATGTTGTGTCATGCAAACTCCTTTTGGTAATACTTCAAATACATATTTATGTAGTTTTGATTTTCTAACTTGATGAGAACAAACCATACATAATCTGATTAATTCAAATGGATTTGACTTCACGATTTTCAAAAATGGCGGCGCCCTGTCTTGGGATGAATGCTATTTAAGTTTGTTTTCACCGACTTACAAAGGGACAGTTACTTTCTACTGGTAGTAAAATATGTATTTTAATGATGGACAATAGGATTTTGCATGACATTGCTTATAACATAACAATTTCACTCTTGGAAGTGAGGTGGAGGTCAATATAACATTGCTTGCAATATAAATGTCACTTCGACCCCCACCTTGGTTCCTTGGAAGAAGTCCTTATGTTAAAAGTTGTGTCATGCAAAATCCCTTTGGCCATGATTCAAATGCATATTCAACTACCAGTAAAAAGTAGTTTTGATTTTCTAACTTGATGAGAACAAATCGTAATCTCAATAATTCTAACGGACTTTGGCCCGTGACTTCAGGATTTTCAAAAATGGCGGCGCCCTGTCTGAGGATGAATGCTATTTAAGTTCGTTTTCACCGACTTACAAAATCAAATTTACTTTCTACTGGTAGTAAAATATGTATTTTATTGATGGACATTAGGATTTTACATGGCATTGCTTATAACATAACAATTTCAGTCTTGGAATCGGTCAATGTAAGTGTCAATATAATATTACGATAATATTGTCACTTCGACCACAACCTCGTTTCCGAGGAAGAAAGTGATATGTCCATGCAAAATCTTTTTGGTCAGCAATGTGTAGTAAGCAGTCTTAATTTTACAAACTCGATGAAACTTGAACTCCATTTTCTATCCTGGAAGCGTGGTTGGGGGCGAACCATCAGATTTAGTACGTATACCACAGGCTTCCACAAAGCTCACTTCGCACAAACTAACACACTAACTATTTGAATTCTGCTGTACAGAAACACTGAGATCACTAAGTTGAACACAGCACATAGGCAGTTTAATGTTGGTCTCTGGATATATGAGTCACATGCATTTTCTACAATCGTTTCATTCAAGATGATGTTTTCCAGTTGTTTTATGCAGTGGAAACTAACAATGATACTTTCCTCTCAGTTTCCATTTCTGGAAACTAACCTTGTTGGTTTCCGACAGTTTCCAGAAGCTAAAAGTAATCATGATATTTTCGGCCACAGGAAACTGCCGTAAAGCAACAACAATAGTTTCCATGATGTTATATGATTTGACAAAATTTTTACTTAACTGACATTTTTCATGTAGGTGTCCGGAAATATCGAAATCTTATTATTTTTGCTTTGTTATTTGTTACATTACCTTGTATCCACTAGGTTTCCGCAACAGTTCTTCTTACTATGAATGTTTCAGCTCCTAAAGACAGTTTCAGTCGCAGAAACATGATGGAAACTAAGACTTGTTACTTTCAATTTTGTAAACTACACGGAAACTCTCATTGCGTGTTTCCATGTACTGAAACCCAGCGGAAACCTACATTACCCAGTATCCATTGGGTTTCCGCAAAAACGGAAACTAAGTTATTTTGCTGTTAATAATGTTAATGTGTTATGTAATTTAGGTAAATATTATTTAAGGCATGTTTATTCAGAAAGGAATTAATTAGTAAACGGTAATTGTACATCCTCCTGTACCTCTATCCCACTGTCACTATGTCAGCAAACCAGTACCAGTACACATGTCATTGTACCAATTATCTGCACACATATCAATAATAAAGAAATCGAATTATCAGAGAGAAAATATTGTAGTTTTGGTTGTCCAGTGGAAGACGCTAACCACTTCTTTTTAAAATGTTCAGAATTTGTCAGCTGCCGTTTTGATCTGCAACAAGACTTTTAACTATCAAGGCTCATTTAGACATTGATACCATTCTTTACGGCTCAGCCAAATATTATTAGTAAAACTACCATGTGCATGAATACATTGTACGAAGTAAGCTCTTTGATTAATGAATAATATGTCTTAATATTATTATGTTCATTCCTGGAACCTCTAATCCAATCCACCCGGTACCACCCGCAACCTATCGAGCCACCCCAAACCCGCCCTCACCCAATTGAAAAACCCCTCAGTCCAACCCTAAAAGTAAACTGACCCAGTAAAATTTGCTATGACATTTTATTTTTAAAAGCCCATTACGCATACCTAATATACATGTAGATTACATGTATTTGACATGCGTGTCAAAGTTTCAATGTCAGTCAGTGGCTATTTCGGATTTTGTGATATAACAAGCACTTTGTCTCCAAAACATAACTTGTCCCCCAAAACAAACCAACTAGAGTATTACAAATAAACCCGATTTAAAAAAAGGAGAAAACACTTCGTGTTTCGCATTCATGAGCTAGCTATCAAGTTGACGTAATTTTAACAATCATGGAAACTCGGTACTTTCCGTAAACGGAGAGGAGAACGTCAGTTTTCGAGGCCGAATGCTAAGACCATCCTTGAGTTGGGAGGTGCACTGTAGCCTTGAGCAGTTCATCCCACCTTCACGTATGTGTGTAATTTTATGCGGCATGAGTACAGCTAATTACACATGAGGACAAATCTTGACAAGGCCCCAGGTAATTCTTTATAGCTTTAGGTCATGACGTCATTGCGGGCACGTGTGTAGATATATATACGTCTGTAATGATTGATCTACTGACCTAAATCAATGATCATAAGCCATATTAATATACATTACTGACCACACACAGATGTATATGACGTGCATGAATCGGTATCTAGGAAGTTTTCCTTGGGATAAAACCCAGAGGAGCGTCTCTTGAAATAATTTCGTAGTTACTATAAGTAATTAATGTTACATTTATGTAATGGCTATGAGGAATGGTGCGCCGTATGCGTAGCTGATCACATTTAATTGCAACCGCGCCCCACAAAATAAACTGCACTGGTTACAAGTTGATTTTCAACTTATTTGGACAATAATGTGCTATTGCAGTCACGTAATAACAAAAACATTAGTAAAACAATTTAATTTTCTTTTTATAAAAGTTAGATTTTTGTTCTTGCCAATTATCACTGTACTATCTCTTAAGTCATTTAATATTTCAATTTTCAGTATTACTGGAATAGATGTCATTGTCCATGGCAAAAGAAAAAATAAATTTTAAGGAAGCTTGTATACTGCGGTGCGAGTCCTTGTTGACAAATTTGGTACTAGTATCTGCTCCCGGTTGACCAGTGACCAACGGGATTGCCGTCATACGTGACATTTTCCGTATCAGATCTGACCTAGTCAGCAGGTGGCCTTGACTTACTGACCACGTCAGGCAAGTACATTGACACGGCTTGCGTACGTACTCAAACTCTTTAGAAACGCAACACGATCATGTGCTGTTTGTTGATATCCCTCAGACGTTCTGGTATATCTGTCTTCTTATAGGAATTCCATGTTTTGTCCTTTTCTGATAACTATTTGAAATAAGAGCTATTGTTGCTTCAGTTACCGTGTTAACATTCATGCTGCAATAAATAAATAAATAAATAAATAAATAAATAAATAAATAAATAAATAAATAAATAAATAAATAAATGAATAAATGAATAAATAAATAAATAAATTTGTGTGGTAGTGGCATTTTGATCTGAAGTTGAAACATCACAATAAATTTCATGTAAAGGACTTGTCCAAACATTTCCGCTGGTGCAATGATACCAAAGTAGTTTACATGAAGACATAAATAAAAATAAATGCAAATAAAATTGCCCTTTTTCATACAATGACCAATTAGCGTGTACCATTATATTTCAGAACATATTATATGCATAAGATGATCTGTACATATACGTGTTAACTAAAACCTTCAACGAGAGTAAAGCAGTCGCCCATTATACCTCAAGTAAACAAACAAAGGACAAGCCACTAAATCAGTTTAATCGATAGGTGACGCTTATATGGAAAAAAAAAACGGTAATGATTCCCTTATTGATGGTGGCAACGAGGCTTGTACTTGAAACGTGGCATAAGCAGCAATAGGTATTTTTCAAATGTGGCTTTACCGGTGAAATACGGTGAAAATTGTTTTTTATTGTGTCGGTGATATATTTACTGGGGCAAATGTTCTTAACTGCGTCCCCAAAATATATACGATGAATATACTCACATATTATACACACATGCACATGGGAGCATATAAACAGGGCATAATTTATGTGGGCTTGAAAACACGTTGCATAGCAGTGTTCTGTACATGAGCTTTAATGCCATGGACTGACATTTAGTTCATGAAAAAAATCTTAGTTAGAAAATATATCTACAAAAATAAATTAAATCGAAATGAATCACAGAACAAGCCTTTATTTCTAATTAAGGAATCCAAACTTGCAAATCTTGCTATGTAGGGGTATGATTCCTATTTATTTATTCTGTGAGATCTGGGGGACTATACCAATGTCCCCTTGCTTGGGCTCCTGCGTTCTTCAAACTGTACCGGCACACCCAAACTTTCTGTTTATGGTCAGTGGTCGGGGGCAAGGATAAATGACAAAGCACAATGCTCAAGGATACAAATAGTTTTCCGGAATATCAAGACGTGTTGATTATGGCGTCTTCTGTGCCTGAGAAGAGCTTAGCCTACCGAGACACACCGGAAACAACCTGTATTGAAAACAACCGCTCTGACGTATGTCATGACGTTGATTTGCAGTTGTGCAAGTTTTTAACTTAATTTAACAATAGACTTTTGTTTACGGTAACTATTAAAAAATACTTTTGCAAGACTGAGTTAAAACAGGAAAACATACAGACATAATACTTGTCACATAATACTTGTCACATAATACTTGATAACACTGTAATCACTCATGTTACACGAGACGCACAGATACTTAATTTGAATGACAAGTCATATCTCTTAGGCCAATACAAATTAATCATTTGCATGTCGTAATCGCTACAGCCGTTTTCTAGGGAAAAATGGTTACTGATGACCAGGTAAACCATCTGCGAGTCTCGTGAGAAGTAAACAGTGTCATTTTAATAAAAAAAATAGGGAGTCAAACTATGTGGAACCATTTACTTGTACTATGCACAAAAATGTCAAAACTGTAATGTCTTTGCTATTTAAGCATAGCATTTGTAATTTTGAAAACAAACTCGTCCCCTGTAGTCTCGGCCTTGACATATTCTGCAGAACGTGAATGTACGATGCACAAAACAAACTACTAAATATATCTTAACGTAGACCAAATTCTAAAAAAATGTGAAGGAACATTTACATTTCTGTAAAACTAAATTGACTACTTGAACGAACAAACAAACATATCGTGAAGGTCGGGGATAGCTCTGGTCTCCAGCAATCAATGCGTGGCGCAGGGATGTAGCTCGCTGTCTTGGTACCTGCATGTACTCATATCCCAATTGTGTCGACTGATGGTCATGTTATCAATCATAGGATTATCTGGTTAGACACAAACCGTCGTCATATAGCTCGCCTGAGCCCGTGACAATGGGATAATACTGTTCGCTTGGACTTGGCACTCAGTATCCAGTACAGTGAACCCAACATCAATATCGACTTACAATCTTGCAGATACATGTATTCGAAAAAAAATTTCGAAGGTCCATGCCAACTTACACGTAAGTATTGCAACATTAAAATCAGTTATCGATGAGTTAGTCTAGCGTGCATGTCAAGGGGGTTTTACGCGGCGTTGAACATCATTTCAGATATATTACGGCGCAGCGTGTCAGTTTGATGTGTTGGATACCAAACGTGACGTACGTCGTGCACATGTGTATGGCAACTCTGGGATTCGAACCACGGATCCTAGGTCCTGATTCAAAAAGCGTTCGTTGCGCTACGACATCTGTCAGCTTATGATAAATTATAGAGTTACGCATGTTCGTAACGTTACGACTGTTCGTAAAAGATACGTCTGTTCGTAAAGATACGAACTCTTTTCTTGATCGGGTCGCAGGGTGCTGTTGTACAAAACAACATTAGCGCTAACACTATGTTAAGGTATGGCAGTTACGGCCACAAGATGGCTACATATAACGGAACCCAGGCTCACAAAAGGGACGTAACTTCGGACATTGAATTTAGCTTACACAAAGATGTCACTGAGATACCATGCCTGTGTAGACCGAATCACAAAGTTTCACACGACTCAGTCAATCAGTGTTTATGTTGTCACGCATTTCTACGTCTGTTTGTGTTAATATTTACATATTATTGACATATTATATATCCTAATGGGTGTAAGAGCACCTTTTGATGAGGTGATTACAGTTTGTAAATGGCATCAAAGCACACCTGTAACGAACCCATTGTTTATGCCGACAATACGCAGTGTTACAATAACAGTGTACTGTAACATATTTACTCAGCTTCAAAGGTTGTTGCTTGAGGTGTTCAATTTGAAGTAGCGAAGAAAGATTTACGGTAAGATTTTCAAAAAAGAAGTGTGTGAAAATCGAGCACACTCAGATGTAAGGTGAAATCGGGTTCAGATTGTTGCACTAATTCTCATCCTACTCAGAAATGGTTCAGACTCTCATCGATCCATGAGTAGCGGATGCACAGACGTACATACGCGCGCGCGTGCGTGTGTGTGTGCCGCATGTACATCCAGTGTAGGAGTATAACGAAGTTTACTTAGACTGACTTTACATACAGACTGCTTTTGTTTGTTGCTTAACATCACACTCAGCAGTATTCCAGCTGTATGGATGCGGTCTGTAAATAGTCAAATCTGGTCTAGTGATCAACCATATGAGCATCGATGTACGCCTCTTACGATAAACAGGTGTTACTAAAGATCTAAGCCGGATCTTCGTGGACTCATACTGGCTCTGAGCCGACCAGTGAAACGCTCAAACACATGTTCACAGCTACCCTTTACTGGTCCTGACTTGAACTGATTTACAGACCGACGTCATGTAGCACGGGACATGGTGGGCGAGCTGGCTAAGGTGCCAGGCTAGTGATCCAGCGAGGTTGAGGTTTCGGGATCGAGCCCACCTGTGACCGGGTGTAAAAGCTTTGGAGTCAACTTTGTGTGCAGACTCTTTCAGTGTTGTCACAAGCCCTAGTGTACAGTACACAATCCTGTGCACTTAAAAGAACCCACGAATCCGTTGGTATATGACCAGATGGTGGCCACATGAACACGTGCATACACCTAGTTGCGGGTACAGCAACAAAGTGCCGTGACTATGTGTCCCAGTCCACCCAGCTGTCAAATGGGTACCTCGTTAGGATGAGAGAGCCACAATAAACTCGTGGCAGCAAGAGTTGTATAACCCCCAGGGAGTTGAGATTGAAATACCATGTGCTGTTGAGATTGACATCCAGTGATGGAGGGGAAAATACCTAGCGCCTAGAGAAATTGCCTTGCAGTTTGATTTGTGCGCTATACAAGAACACTTATAATAATAACAATAATGTAGCTGGAATATTTCTGACTACGGCGTAAAACTGAACTCACTCAGAAACATAATATGGACGTATTTAACGGAAATCAATAGATCAGTGCTGAGTGAACACTTAATTCGTCACAAAGGAACAAGCGAAAAGCATGCTTTAAATTCAACGTGACCCTTGAGACCATTCCAGTAATTTATGCTGACAAGAATCCAAATATAGACATGTGTTAACATACATTAGTATGTAATCCTAGTTCGTTTTATTTTTTGGATCACGTTTTATATTCAACAATAGATGAAAAGGGGTAGATCTACGACCACCTTAAATGTGTACCTACTGTGTATCTTAGATAAACTACAAGGAACATTTCTTTCTTTTTTGGGTTCGTAAATTAGCATTACCAGATCCTACCTGTAATCCGCTGCCATTTTGAATAAACAAAAAATCTATTTCAGGGAAACACGTCATCATAAATAGAGTTTGTTTCCCAGATACTCATGCTCTAAATGGAATTCTTTAGCATTATTTTTGTCAAAGGGAACAACATAAATCTGTGCACCAGCTATTTGTAGGTACATCATAGATAGTCCCAAATGACCTTTCAAGGCTATTTTAGAAGGAAATCGGCCAGCTGTTATATATTCATGGCAAGATTTATTTTATCTAGTCTACGATATTAGCGCGTGAAACACCGTGTATATAGCAGTCAGTCACTCATGATAACACCGATTTGTGTGGACTTGATCAGTCTGTACTTTTAAAAACATATGAACTAAATGTTTAGTAGTTTAAACATACGTTAATGTAATAAAGGTTTAGTAAACATATATTGTCTGAATGAACGAATGGGTTTAGCAAATGTGTGGCCTTCTCGTAGTGTGTTAGTGTTGTTTTACGCCGCAGCTGAATTATAGCTATGGATGAAGTTAAAGACTATAAAGGGCACCGGAAACCACGCTGCAGATTATTGCAATATTAAGGCGTTGTTACGAACGACACCGTCGGATATTAGTCGACAAGCATGAGTTACTGAAGATCAACTGTAGCCCGGATCTTCACGAGTCGAGACAAACAAGAAACGGTCTCATTTATTTCATACGTGCATTTTAGTTTTGTTAAGGGACCTTTCGTTTGCAGTGTTTGCGAGAACGTTTCAGCAGAGCAATGTCTTGACAGTGTCTGTAACTGATTGGTCACGTTAATTTGTATTGTGTACTTTTTTACCCGTCAGTGTACTTTTAACAAACATATCTTTCATAATGTGCTTCTAACCTTACATGACGTCTGTATCATCAGATGACAGTTTGGCATACTACATACAGACATCTGCATGATAAAAGTATTCTTGCCCTTCTCCATGTTCATATCAGTATTTCATGACTCTAATCGTTGACCGTTTTGATAAATATTTTCTTCGTCATTGGATGCTGATAAGATTGCCCCCAAAAGTGTACAGGTATTCTACGACCTATATTCTGGAGAATTAAATAGGCTACACAGTCAATGTCACTGGAACATGAAGCATCCAGCACCGGCGTTATTTGTCTTTGTGTCTGTGTCACTCAAGGTTAGGATTGCTCAAGTCTCTGATGCGATAACTACATGTATTAGAAAGCATAAAAAATTCTAGATTATGTAAATAATACATTGTCATGAAAGGTATCCAACTCCCGCTTTGCTAGACTTGATTGAAGGATAGGGTTTCTACACATCAAATGATTTATAATTCATTATCTTTTAGCCTACGTTTGTAACACAGAGCATTCTTGATATGCTCAAATTCTATTATGGTATAACAGAATGGAGATATATCATGCATTAAAGATACATGTAATATAACAGTAAATGAGCGTTTGGTTTAATTAAATAACTTCCATGGACGTTTCAGCCTTGCTAGAAAATTACATCAATGTCATCAACAGTTCCTATTATTAACGTTGCAAGAGGTTACATCTTTACGAAAATTAATTAGTTTTCATTGTACACTCGAAGAGCCGTTGAACAGCGAAAGTTATAGTAAGGATATAGAGGAGTTTGGGCAAATATCTGGACTCATTTTTAACACACGCACGCACGCACGCACGTGCGCGCACTCACACACATAAGCTTTTCACTCTGTTACGTCATTAGCCTATTCCTTCATTAAGTATGCTGAAACAGTTACCAGTACACGTTATAAAGTATTCTCACTTCAACTTATGAGAGTTTATACATGTTTCATTGATAGGGTTTGCTCATTTATACATTATGCTTACCTGTAAGTATATTTCCTCTTTCAACTTACTTTAGCTTTTGACTATCCTCACAACTTTGAATAATTTTTAACGTTTCTCGCGATTTTACACGCAAAACACTCAAGTATTTTTTGCACTCGTGTCACCAATAATTTAGACTCATATTGATACGCTAATCAAATTTAAAGGTGATTTAGGTTATTGACTATTTCACCAATGTTCGTTTTTATTAATGTCATGATTATATATAGCTGTCGTTTAGGGGTATTTCAAGTACACCCTTTTCTCTTTTCAGTCCGTTATCTCATCCACCTGAATTTTGGACTTATCGAGTCTCAACCTCAATGTCCCATTGACCTGGTCCACCCTAGCTTCCAGAGAATGCAGGTAGTGCAGTAACTATGGTTGTTTGACCTCTTCCAAGATGATATGTCTAGTAAACCAAATGTTTAGACTGCCACGCTCAATGTCAACCTGGTCCGGAAATTTGGGTGTTTTCAACATCAATAAGTGCACATTGATTTCTTTCATATTCGAGTCAGTCTGTATTCCCATGTAAAAATGTCTTCATCACTCTGCTCATGGTAATCGATTACGACTATCTGAATGTAGTTAATGCGAGCATGTGGGTGCATGTAATTACCTATTTTAATGTAATAGTCGTATACAATTACCTATTTTAATTTAATAGTGGTATATAATTACCTGTTTTAACTTAATAGTCGTATCAACGGAGCATATTGGTGATCTAACAATGATTCAGATGTTGCATGTCACAGAATCTTTAGTGTAGGAAATGTACGAAATCATGAACCCATGCTGATGGCAGTTTGTCTCGCTCACAGTATAGACTCTGGCCTAGGATGACGGTTTTACTTCTTCTAAGAGTGAGTGAGTGAGTGAGTGAGTGAGTGAGTGAGTGAGTGAGTGAGTGAGTGAGTGAGTGAGTGAGTGAGTGAGTGAGTGAGTGAGTGAGTGAGTGAGTGAGTGAGTGAGTGAGTGAGTGAGTGAGTGAGTGAGTGAGTGAGTGAGTGAGTGAGTGAGTGAGTGAGTCTCAACATGCCCAAACATTCTCTACTTGAGCTCATTGAATCATTTTTTTTTATTCCTCCCCTTGGGTCTGGAGCACAAACTAACCTCGACAAAGGTATCAGCAGTATGTATTACAATCATTGTATACAAACAATCGGATGTCGTGTACTTTTATTTACGGAATGCATTTTATGAATTTACTTTTAAGGCGTGACATATATTTTAGTTGATTAACAGTCAAAGCTTTGAAAACATTTTGTCAGAGAGATACATATAATGGATGGAGTAAGTACACATGTCCTAGACGAAAGATGAACCACAGGACTGCGTTCTTTGCTGATATAACTTGAGATATCGGTTGAAAGGTACACGAATCCTTTCCATTTTTAAAAACACGTTTGTAACAAAAGAAACACCTTCCACAGCATTGAAGTTTGAGTTGCCTTGTAGGTATTGTGATGAACGCGTGAGCCATTTCTTCCATGTAATTCGTTTTAAAGTAAACATATAAGATGACGGTTTATTATGTCTTTGAGTATATCCTATAACAGATTCTAAGGGCGAGGTCAGATTAAATCCTAGCATTGTTTTTTTTCAGGAATTAGCCCCCAGATCCCCATGCCTGCAAAGACGTATATGATATCAGGCAAACCAGCAACGTCACGACGAGCTGCCTCTGTATTTTATAGCTAAATTTGTCCTGTCTAAATGCAAAGTTTGGCAATAGATTCAACATATATTTACTTCTTTGAGTGGCATTTAGAAGTTGATGTGAGTTAAAACGTGATGAGTTCTAAGATTATTATATAAATAAAGAATATATATAGCTTATATAATTAGCTAATATATATGAAGATATATATGAATAAAGAATATATATAGCTTATATATATAGATTATATATATAGCTTTTATATAGCTTTTAGCTCAAAGACGGTCTAAATAATGATTGTCATTATCCGATATTCCAGACAAAGGGTGTGTCGATGTTTTGAGTGGTACTTATGTTCTCATCGAAATAATCTGTAAGGGTTTGTATAGAATTTCATCTGTACTTTTGGAAAGTATGTATTTCCAAAAGATATTTTCATTTGGTTTTAATTGTAGAATTTCATCAAAGAAATTTCAGTATTTTCGTATCCATGTTTTACAGCTGAACGAATGCGCTTCCAGCAACACTAGCTAATATTCAAATCATTAATATGGACCTGAAGTAAATATTGACAAGCTGAAAGGAAAGCTGTCATTTTGATTAATTGAAATACATCCCCATAACTGACGGACGGGAGTGTTATGTAATAGCAATTGTAATTAGTATTAGCTGTCGAAACAATATCGACGATATATAGAACAATTTTAAATATTTTTCATGTGGAAACCGTTTATGATTAATACTTAAACATTATGGAGATTTATCATACAATTATATGCTGTCATTATATTTTAAAGACGTGTTCATTGGATACATTATGTAAAGGGGGAACTCCCGCAAGATATGTAGTGACACGTTAAATTGATGGCCCGCTACAAAATATCCCCGGACATTTTAAACACCGCAGGTAATAGCCATGTTAAATGCTGTCTTCTTGTCCATACTCGATCGGTTTTAATATATGATGTGGTTGGCCCCTCATCGAGCGTACTCAACATTTATATCTAGTGAATGGTTCAGCTCTGCGACTTCAAGGTCAGTTCAGGAAGCTGGGTTGTCTCAGATACAGCAATAAAAATTAAGTACTGTGTGAAGCAGTTCAAACATAATGATCGTTTTATTCTTCAGTATATATTATCTGTACTGTAATGAATTCAATTAAACATTTAGGTTCAACCATAACCGGATATTCATAGTTATATTAATATTTATTAATCCCTATCAGTGATGGACATCTTCGTGCACATGATATCATCATAAAAGTTCATTGCATTCTGAAGTATTTTATTCAGTATTGAAAGGGACTGGGCACAAGTTATGTAAATTTTACCGCTCGCTCCCATCAAAAACATGAATGACTGGACATAATAACTGGACATAATAATATTAAGACATATTATTCATTAATCGAAGCGCTTACTTCGTACAATGTATTTGTGCACATGACTGAAGATGTTTTCATTAATAGTGTTTGGCAGAGCAGCGTTGCCGTAGCGAATGGTATCAATGTCTAAGTGAGCCTTGATAGCTATCACACTTGCTTGAGATCAAAACGGCAGCTGACAATTTTTTTAAAAAGAAGTGGTTAGCATCTTCCACTGGACAACCAAAACTGCAAGATTTTCTCTCTGATAATTGGATTGGCTTATTACCGTGATCTGTGCAGATAATTGGTACAATGACACCTGTACTGGTACTGGTTTGCCGACATAGTGACAGTTGGATGGAGGTTAAGGAGGATGTACAATTACTAATTAATTCCTTTCTGAATAAATAAGCATGATATAACTATTTACCTGTATTGCACAACACTCTAACATTATTAATACTAAGTAGCTGAACACGTTGAAATACTGGTGGACATTTATAATAATATGGAAAATATTTTGGAACTCTGTCCTTTTTTCAGGTAACCTTGATTTAAACGGTGATAATGTATGTGTACATTTTGTTGTAGAGGAGAGAGCATTCCATAAACTTGTAGAATCAAAATTAAGTGACGTTTGGAGAATTTAGGGGCCAAATTTTGGTATAGCCAATTCTGATTTGTTAGGCAAGTTGTGTCCTGACATGGTTTCTGTAAAAGGTGGACGTAAATCTATCAGGTAATCAGGAGCTTGCATATTGAGAAGTCTGTAGAATGTACACAGTTTTCTTTGTGTTCGTCTAGCTTTCAATGGCAACCAACCTTTGAGATGTATGATGTAGTGAGTGAGTGAGTGAGTGAGTGAGTGAGTGAGTATGGTTTTTGATGTATTCCAGCATGACGGCGGGGGACACATTATACCCATATGCACTTACATGGATTCCGTTGTAGCTAAAGGACGTGGGAGAGTTGTATATACCTGTATATGGTCTCAGTTCGTTCCCTCCTCACGCCTAAGACTCGATTTCCCATTTCTGGCGTCAACCGCCTTGATATTGTGGAAAATTGCTAAAACGTTGTTAAAAAAAAACCTTACGAAGGTTACCACACCCTCACCCTCATTCGCTGATAGTGATACATGAGTGGCTGGGACCTACTGACTATGACGTCATAGTTTTGATTTGAGTCAAGAAGAAACCTTAAGATTCTAATGAAACTTTGTGAGATCTTAATAATACTCAAACAACATTGTCTCGAATATTTTTATGAACGAAAATGACATGCTATTCGTCTCGAGATATTGGGATTTGTATTGTGTTACCAACGTTCGTGGCCTGTCGTTGCTTTATTGCTTTATTGCAGAGCGTCATACGGTGCCACGGCCGGATACATTTCCATTTGAGACACGGGCCAGATAAAAGTGGGCTCTAGTTATTGAGAACAGACACTGCCCTAGACTAACATCTAGAATCGGAAATGAACATATTTATAGAATAAAATGCCCATTATGAAATAATCATAAAATATGATCAAAAGGAGCCCAGAGCCTCTCTTCACTGGAGAAACTACGGAGATCTAGACTTGCCACATAATCTAGACTTCCGTGTTTTTTCTGGGATATGTTTATTTCAGGGTCTTTATGCCAGACTCCCGCTGACCATGAATCTTGGTGTGGTATCGAATCACATGTCTTAGGTAACAATGCCACTGGTCTGCCTTCTGCTGCTTCCTGCAACTGGTAATGAAACTTCAGACGAAGCATGCCTTTAATCAAGTTTGGCTGCAGGGAGGAGAATCGTGTAATGGAGACACCATATTTGACATGATGAGTATGGTTTTACCCAATGAACTGACATCGAATTCCTTGTCTTTGTTTATTTACACAGGTATGATATCGTATACACTTGTAAGGTACAAAATGTTGTCCATGTCAATGTTTAATCATTGTAAGATCACGAGTTAGAGTCAGCCTCTAATAAACCAGTAGTATTAAGGACCCACCACTGAGGTATCAGACGCCTACGAGTCTCTCAGCTCCCTGCGTTCCTGCTGTTTCAATGAGTGAAATGCAACGCCTACAGCAATATTCCAGCAATATTACAACCAGAGACACCACAAGTTTGGCTAAACACGTTTTACCGAGGTGTGCAACTTGATGCCCATCTCGCCACCCTGAAATTACGACATTATATAACTCGCTGTGGAAAATACTATTGAAAGTGGTCATATTTCAAACTCAATCACAAACCTACACCTTGAGCAGTGTAAAAAAAGCGCTTCTCAGTACTACCGTGTTGGCTAACACTTGCGCGATGGGTTAGCCTAGAGGCTAAAGTGTCAGTTGGGAACGTCGAAGACCCGGGTTTGCTTCCCCACATGAGTACAATGGGTAAAGCCTATTTCTGGTGTAACCGCCTTGAAATTGCGAGAATATTACTGTAAGCGGTGAAAAAATATACTCACTCATTCAGTAACACGTACAGCAAACATGACGCAGGAGACATTTCGTTACACCATCGGTTTCAGTTGATAATAAATTCAACTTTAACTTTAATCCTATACTTGCCAAAACAAAATCACAATTTCTATAGAAAAATAGTAATGAACAGGCCCGTCAACATGTCGCCCGTATTCAACTAAAAAGGGCATGATTTCGACTAATAAATATTTATTCAACGTTGAGTTTGCAAATTCGTTTTCACACGAGACACGCAAAACCATAGAGTTCCAGTGTCAAACATTAATTACATTCTTATAAAACTCTTTACCAATTTCTTTGCATTACATCAACACCAATCTCCCTATAAAAAGGCCACATTTGTCAATGTGCACTACTCTCCCCTCTGGGACTGGAATTTGATAAGGTGCAATACCTTCCAAACTACAATAAGTTCATTCACACACGAATCTGAAACTTGAAACACGAGTCTGTTTGGCACAAGGGTCAGCAAGTCTGTTTGAATAACGTTAGACGTTATTACAGTCTACTGTGGCATTTCGTCAGAGATCATCACACGGGATAACTTTAACGTGAAAACATGCTGTTTCACAGCAGTGCATGTATAATTTAATGCTTGAAGGACGTCACAATTGAAGCATGGACAGAGTCAGGACATCTGATTTACATGTACAGGAGAAATGATTCTTTTATGACACCAACCACAGCTGCAGTCGGTTGGAAATGATGTCAGTCTAATCAATATGTTACGAGACGAATAGAAATGAAATGACACTTTCACTGTCTTGCACTGAACGCATTCCCATGGTTATCTTGGCAGCTTCGTAGAAAAGGCGACGTCGTCTTGTCTAACTGTAACACTCCGCTTATTATGTCACTGTCAGAATGAACGAAATATACCGAAATCGTTTGAATCGTATTCAACTGCTGTGGACAGACAGGCGACAAAGCGCATGCTTTGCTTCACATGCAAACTTCAAATGAAATAAGTAGAGTTTACAAATCGTCTTCCTTTGACAGACGAACACTGCTTCTGAAAGCGTCATAGTGACCTTCCTTAGCGTCTACCCAAGAAGACCACCCCAGAAGCAACTGTCGTTGCTGTTGCAGCGTCAGTCCTTTGCAACAGATACAGTTCTTACTGCGACTAGATTCACTGGATGTCCTCATATCATTGCGGAATCTGGTAGTGTCCGTAATGAATTCCATCCACACCTTTTATCACAGAACACCTTGGCATCTCAAATCGAGAAGAGCACTACTTCAAAATGTCATTTGGAAAAATACCTTTCATCCAGTATTTAGTCAAAGTCCTCTCTTGTTGATATGTTTCCCGAATTCTGTAACCTCATACAAACACGATCCGGGTGATTCCACATAGGATAGTCCGATGATTAAATACTGACTGCTTTTGTGGGCAACCATCACCCTGTCGTCTGCTCGGCCTACAATGGTCCCGCGGTTGTCGTGATTGAAACAAACGAATACGTCGTCGCAGAACGTCATCTTCGTCATCGCAGTGTAGTTGCTGTGGGTTGCCGTTAACGCTGCTGCAACCTCTGACGCTTTTACCGGACACGATGGGGTTGCAGCAATAATCTCTCCGTCAAGATTCGCCAAGACCACCGAATCAACCTTTCCTCTGTTCACAAGCTTAACAAGCAAGTCTCCGAACTTCCTCGTATCACGCATGATGCACAGTCAGTGTTTGAAAGACGTTCGTTCAGTTTTCGCTTGCCGTTACTATCAATGTTAACACACAGAATGATACGAAAAAGGACGGCGCACCTTTATGTGTTGGCGTCTCTGACGGTGATTGGTTGAGCGATTAGGAAAGACCGCCTACCTTGAAATCGATTGATATATCTGTCAAGGCAGCTGAAGACTGAGTGTATTTATAGACGTTTCTCACGAGTCAAAACCTTTACTGTCATTAGGCCAGGTGTATCTTGAGCGCGCTAGGTTATCTAAGATGTCAGAATGTTGGATTCTGATAGTTCGTATTGATATATTGTCTGTACTCATTTCTTTATGTCAGTTTTTGTCTTTTTGTAATAATGAGTAAGCTTTAATATAAAGACTGGCAGTGACAGTAACAAAGACACACACACACGCGTGTATGTTTCTCTCTCTCCCTCCCTCTTCTCTCTGTGAACAAATCTGCAGTTAAGTTCAAACAAAACATTATATTATCTGACATACGTGATCATTCCCAGAGAGAAAGAGGAAGAGAGAGAGAGAGAGAGAGAGAGAGAGAGAGAGAGAGAGAGAGAGAGAGAGAAGACATCAGTTACAAAATATGGGCGTGTGAGAACAAGGGATTAAAGCCCGAGGTAATATCTAAAGTTGGCAGAGTTGGAAGACTTGATATTTTACGAGCACTTCAAGGGATAGTGTTTTGTTTGCGAGGTCTCAGACACTCCAGTCAGCTGTTCTAAACTAGTTTTTGCAAAGTATTCCATACCATTTAAAGGAACTGTTTACACATGAACTGATGAATTCACAAATTTGTACCGTTAAAAATATTATTGTCATGAGTTCAATAAATGATGAAACTCAGTGAAATTCGACCCATTCTTGACAAAACGCAGGTGTACACGTGCACGATATTTGCACACGGTTTTTAGCAATTTAATACATGGTCCTCGTGCATTTCACCAGGATAAGGTTTGCAGTTGGTACCCCTTAATAGTGGAGAAATTCATCTTCGTCGTAACCATGCATACATACATAATATATAGTGAATGTTTTAAGTGAGTCTAAACTTTCGATGGGTTGTATAGTTCTCAAACAATTCTCTATCTCTCTATCTCTTCCTCTCTCTCTCTCCCTCTCTCTCTATCTCGTGTATCGAACGAGTACACGCATATATTTGACTGACTTGCATCCAAATGCGTATGTCGGTGCCCATGATATCAATCACTGGATTGCCTGGTCCAGGTGATTATTTACAGCCCTGCTATATGGTTCAAATATTGCTGATTGCGGCGTTAAACAATAAACAACAACGTTATCTTACAAGGAATTGCCATTTTGGTCTTGCAGTATTCAAAACATTATTTAAACATCAACTCTCTCTCTCTCATGCTAATTTCTTTATACCACTGGAGGGAAATAGATTGAATAACTTTATTACAAAGACCTCTCTCTCTCTCACACTCTCGGATGCTATTTTTATATCACTGGAGGGAAATAGATCGAATAACGTTATTACAAAGACCCATATGAGGCCGAGTGTGATATAATGGAACAGGGCTACCTGTTCACAGCCTGCACTACTTGTTCTTATCTGCTTTGAGCACATGTTTAAGATGCTGACGGCGTGTGAACACACCACTATCACTCATTTGAGCTGCACAGGCGACACACGACCACGGGAAGGTGACACAGTGTGTACAACATAACACCCATCACGAAATATCATTTCCTTCACGCCCTGCATAAGATGAATCTTTGTCTGTTAACATGTATTAGGAATGTGAGTGAACGGTGGGATGGTGGGCGGATGGTTGAATGGGATTATAGGTGGGCGGATAAGTGAGAGGGAGGGTTGGTGATTGAATAAACTAGCAGGTCGGATTCGTTGGGTTGTCGGATAGGTTGGTGCGAGGATGGCTGGGTGGCTGGGTGGCTGGGTGGCAGGATGAGTGGGTGGGTGGGCTGAAGTGAAGGTGGCTGGGCTGATGAGTGGAATGTTGGGTAGGCTGGTGAATGAGTTGGAGGATGAGTGAGCAGGTAGGTTTTGGTTGAGCGGGTAGAATTTGGTTGAGCGGATCGGTGTTGGTTGAACGGGTAGGTTTAGGGCGAGCGGTTCTGTTTTGGGTGAGCAATGACTGATGATTGCTGGAGAGCCGTTGAGTGAATGAGTGAGCGGATAGATGGGTTGGCTGGCGGATGGGTGAGTGGGAGGGCTCGTTACTGAATGCCGCGACGGCAGAGTGAGTGTTGTCGCAGTATGGCAAATTCACAGATTCCATATAAAACAAATTAGGCAAGACTTCCGCCCATGTGCCCCCTACATTTTACCGATGAGGAACAATATATTTGTGTGGTATTTTAAGATGTTGCTTATGTCTTTCATTAGTTCAATTAAAGAACCATGTTAAAAGTAATCTCTATTGACTCATATACTCTATATTCATGTGACATGATATGACTAGAATAAAATTTAAGGGTGGTGGGGGTGGGGTTGTTACGGGCGGAAGTCTTCCCACAGGGGTACGCATAAAGGTAAGGAATACCCATTGTGGAGCTTCTTCTCCCCTTCAATCGCCAATAAGACATCTTCGCATTTTGACTTCATCACGATTGTTCGCTCATCACGTCGAAGAGCTGGGTACAATGATATTGCCTTGATATTGCAGGAATGTTGCTAAAAGAACGCTCACACTCATGATTAATTTACATTGGAAATGGGGGTTTAAATTCAAACTGTATGCATGTTTTGATGAAAACAAAACAAAGGAAAAAACCCACAAAAAAAACCAAGACCATGATTTGGAATGGCAAGGTGGTATGCTAGTGCAATCGGATCGGATTCTTCATCCTCTTGCCAGGGCCGTTTATGCATACCTCGAAGGCCCGCTCGACAATCCATATAGGTACAAAGTGTGGAGACAATTTCTGGTGTGCCCCCGGAACATTGCTACAAACGGCGTAAAACTAAACTCACTCACCAACAGAGGCACGATATGGCATATTATCCTCTACTGGGCTGATCCTTTGCAAAACGTTTTACCTGTGAAATAATCTTGGGAACAACAAACTCACTTTATTTGACCTCATCCAAAGTTTCAGATTCATTTTATGAACATGTTTGGAGAGGGGAGGGACAATTGGTAGCTGAATGTGCAGTCAGGAGACCACAAACTTACGCACCCACCCACGCACGCCTCCCACTTCGTCAGCCGTCTATTTCAGCGTTTGTTTTCTTCGCAGATCAGTGTATCAGACCGGTAACGTTTCCTGGACATTTGTTATCAGTTAAAAACATGATCTACATAATCTGCATAACCCGTCAGTGTTCCCCGACCCAGGCACATGCTCAGTGCTACTTCCCTTAGGTGAAGACAATAGGCTTAATGTGAGAATATGTGTTGTGTCGTATGTTTTTGATCAAAAAATAATTCTAAAAATAGCATAAACGTGTCTTGAATAATCAGTTCGTTAATAATTTAATCGCTTAACAGGATGTAATGGTTAAAATATATGTAAATTCATGTCTGGTACTAACGCCCTTACTCTGTGTAACATAGGTCAAAACAGAAAAAAAGGTTTTTTGTCTGTTCAAATATAGCTATTTAATAGCGCTTTAATAGCTGTTTTTTTTAAAGAAAAGATATCTATATTTATGGGACATAATAATAGTCTAACGCTGATCACGAAGTCTTCACAGTTGTCAGTCTATGTACATGAGTTTCCTCATGCTTGGTGGGGGAGTGGTTCCATGTAACAAGGCGAGGCCAGACGGGACGAAAGACTACAGCAGAAAGGCAACCCATGCCAATTTAACTCAAAGGCCCTCGTGGATTGCGAGGATATTTTTTCAATATATACATTTTGAGATGACCTCATACAAAATGGCTTACGGGAAACTTTACCTTTAGTAATCGAGTACCATATTTCCTCTATTACGTGCCAGGAAATGATCCATACGCCAATTTAACTCAGAAACTGCAGTGGTGCTCGACATTCGTACTCAGGGGTCATGTGAAATGGAGTTGAACAGCGTATTAAAGTTATTGCACATGCATGTCAGTTTGGTCAGTTTTAACACGGATAACACGGAAGTACGTTCACAACACGAAAAGACGTATTTCACAACTGTACATATGTTGGGAAATGAACGTGTAAACCGAACGCCCTCCCTCATGCTCACCATTTTTATTTCTCCTGAAATTATGGAATATTTCCGAAATCCAAACACAGGAAGGTCGTTTACGGTGTTGATTTATTGGTTTGTTTGTTTTTAATTCGTGTCCCTTTGGTGTCCTTAAGATTGTATCATGTTAAATATGTTGCATTGCCTTCATGGGAGCTCAGCGTACTGACAACATTCTGATCACTTGAAAAAAAGTCTTTATTACATATTTTTAAAAAAATACCTATGTGGAATGTCATGACCTTAGGATCCCCAGACAGACAAACACGGGGTTGACAGTATGAACGACTATATACACAGTTATGGTATTCGAACACCACTTTACGACAAGAAATACTTCGGGATTCAAATTCATCCCCGCTACATGCATTATAACCATCCGAATTTAGGATAGGCAAGGTAACATTTCATTGGAGCCCGATTCCCAGCCTTGATACGTCGCGTCATACATTTTAACCACTCGATCCCTCATTCAAATGAGCGGGGTCACCTATTTAAACCAAGCAGTGGTCGTATATATTCGCACAACAAACACGGGTTACTGAAGACCTATTCTAACCGGGATCCTCAAGGGTCCATTATTTTAGATAAACAGGATCATACATAATTACCACACCATACCATTCCTTTTCAGATGACCCGGGCCAGATGTTATAACCGCCCGCCCCTTTTCTACGGCAAGAGCTGGATTCCAACACAAGAATATTGTTTTGCGAAGGTCAGAGATACAATGTCATTGACATGTGTGTATGGCACATGACCCGGAAGCTGTTGGTTAGGTTTATGTGACTGTCCGGGTTATGGGGTCTCCTGTCCACGAACAAAGGCATGTTAAACAAAGGGCCTAGCCAGATGGTCAACATATATGAATAGGGCGGAAACGTTGTAAGTTTGAACATTTGTGACACCCAAAAAGAATTTAGGCATGCAAGTAAATACCGCTTTGCTATAATTCTTTCCTTTTTCAAATACAGCAGAGTGAACGAGGTTAGTTTTTCGCCGCGTTTAGCAATATTCAAGCAATATCACAGCGGAAAACACCGAAAATGGGCTTCACACATTGTACCCATGTGGGGACTCGAACCCGGATCTTCGCCGTGACGAGCAAACGCCTTAACCACTTGGTTACCCCACTGCCCCTCTCAAATACAACAGAGACTTCATGCGGTGAACGACGATTATAACGAACTCCGTGAAGACCCCCGGCGGGGGACATCAGAAATGGGCTTGACACATTGTACACATGTAGAGAACCGAACCCAGGTCTTCAGCGTGAAGAGCGAACGCTTGAATCACATAGCGACCCCACTGCCACCTGCATGTATGAAAACAAGAAGGTCATTACAGCCTGTCTTCTTCTAAAGAATTTCTCCAAGACCTTAAACGCAGGGCACACGCGTAAAGGAAATGACAAACACTTTTAAGCTACTGAAAGACGTGATCGGGTAGCCTCGTGGTTAGAACAAGGCGCGGGTTCGATTGAAGTCCGTTCTGGTGTCCCCAGTCGTTATGTTGATTGAATGTTGCTAAGAGCGGCGTAAAACTAAACTCACTCAATGACAGCAACTCGAAGGACAATTTTCTTGACATCTTATTCCCAGCAAGGGAATATTAAACATAATTCGAGCACATTTTCTACAGGAGTTCTTGTTTCTGGCGAGTTTGCGCAAAACTAATATTTTGCAGGTATTATCAATAAGAATTGATACAACGGAATTCTTAGAATAATTCAAGTCCCCCGTTCTCTAGAATATGAAATGGTCCGGTATATTGAGGACTGGTTATGCCCAATAAGCCAACCCTGCAGGTTTAATAAGCTCGACCCACAGAGTTCATACATACGATCATGCACGTATTACTAACAGGCCTTAAAACTGAAGAGGCTTGCTGAACTATAAACCCTTGACACCCATGGAGATATGCCTGTCATAAATATGCCGAAATTAAACCATTAAATAGGAGCCTTGAATTTCTACTGACATGGTGCTAGTTCCTTTGTTCCCTCACTTTCATGTAGTCGGCGAATAAGTCCGACATCCGGAACCTCTCCTGCTGCTTTATGAAGGCACGTTGAGGTGATGCGATTCTGTCCTGGTCCTTTCCCTTTGTGAGTAGGGTAATATGTTTCACCCGTATTAACATTCCATCGCTAGCTAATCTTCATTGCTCTTGAACTTGAGTCATTGATTTTGTTTGTTGTTAAACGTCGCCCGTAAAAGTATACCAGCTATGTGACGGCGATAGGTAAACATGGAAAAGTATTTAATCTGGGCCAAATAATCGTGTGACTGACAATGGAAGGACTCATCTACACTTTCGGGTACTGTGATATTAAACCAGTCTACTGAGCCTGGCAACACGATCTATTTGGCCACAAGTTATGACTATCTGAGCGGTAGGGTAGCCTTGTAGTTAATCGGATACACGAGTTCGATTATCAACAATCGTACAATGTGTAAAAGCCCCATTGTCTCTGTCATGATGTTGCTGAAATATTGTTAAAAGCTGCGTAATGCCTTACCCTCCCAAACTCTCCATCAGAGATTGCTGGGCGACAACCATAAGCTGGGATCACAGTGTAGGTCTTGATCTTAAGTGAGTGACTGGGTTTGCATCGACCTTGGAGTTAGTGATTAGGTTTTATTGACCTTGGAGTTAGTGATTGTGTTTACATTGACCTTAGAATTAGTGATTAGGTTTACATTGACCTTGGAGTTAGTGATTAGGCTTACACTGACATTGAAGTTAGTGACTAGGTTTACAATGACATTGGACCTTGGAGTTATTGATTAGGTTTACATTGACCTTGGGTTATTGATTAGGTTTACATTGCCCTTGGAGTTAGTGATTAGGTTTACATTGACCTTGGAGTTAGTGATTAGGTTTACATTGACCTTGGAGTTAGTGATTAGGCTTACAGTGACCTTGGAGTTAGTGATTAGGTTTACATTGACCTTGGAGTTAGTGGTTAGGTTTACAGTGACCTTGGAGTTAGTGATTAGGTTTACATTGACCTTGGAGTTAGTGATTAGGTTTACATTGACCTTGGAGTTAGTGATTAGGCTTACAGTGACCTTGGAGTTAGTGATTAGGTTTACATTGACCTTGGAGTTAGTGATTAGGCTTACACTGACATTGAAGTTAGTGACTAGGTTTACAATGACATTGGACCTTGGAGTTATTGATTAGGTTTACATTGACCTTGGGTTATTGATTAGGTTTACATTGCCCTTGGAGTTAGTGATTAGGTTTACATTGACCTTGGAGTTAGTGATTAGGTTTACATTGACCTTGGAGTTAGTGATTAGGCTTACAGTGACCTTGGAGTTAGTGATTAGGTTTACATTGACCTTGGAGTTAGTGGTTAGGTTTACAGTGACCTTGGAGTTAGTGATTAGGTTTACATTGACCTTGGATGCTGTAATTGGTTTTGAAGTGTGAGTAGACTTAGGGTTGTTAGCAGTTCAAGCAAATGTGGTTCAGTCGGTAACGAAAGTTATAGCACGGTAAAGGGGTAGAAAAGGTCTGTTTATAACCAGCAGTGGTATCACATACGTGATATGTGTGATAATATAAATGATTTACACGGAAACCCACGAGTATTAAAAGAACCCTCAAATCATGATTTCAAGGCAGACAATGGGTAGAGCTAAGAGCTAAGGGTGGAATTGAGGTGAACGTTTAACTCTATATCGTCCCAATATCTGGTATAGTGACCTCATAGTGGAGAGACCGGTGAAGATTTGGCTATAGCAAGTCCCCAGCGGGATCGACTGGTCAGGCTCACTGACTTGTTGTACGCATTTAATCGTATTCCAGTTGCGAAGGTCGATACTCATGATGTCAGTCACTGGATTGTTTGGTCCAGACTCGATTATTCACACGCCATTGTCAAATTGTTGCAATATTGCAGAGTGCGACTTTTAACAACAAACGTCCTGAAATAGAAGAGTGGGTGAAAGGATTTAGTTCCACGCCGCTTTTAGCAATATTCCAGCAGTATGACAGCGGGGACACCAGAAGTGGGCTTCATGCAATGTACTCATGTGGGGATTTTAACCCAGGTTGTTGGCGTGACGAGCGCATGCTTAACCACTTGTCTGCCCTATCGCCCCCATGGAATAAAAGATATTTAATGACACCTTCATATTCTCTTTAGCTCACATGCTTTCTCACGTTTTAGTAATATAAATGAGACACCTGAAAACGTTATGGTATACTTTCCTTTTAGCTCGGCATCTGGTGTCCAAATCATGCTTCATCCTGCTTTTCAAATGACAGCATTTCATTCTTTCCAGAATTATTGCCAAGCGGAGTGCTCATTTCATAGATTTTGCCTTGTCAACCAAGATACGGCTTATCATATCGCCTCTTACATTATTAAAAATCAATTCCAAATAACTTCATTATTATTCATTCATGGATTATTCATCCATTAAATAGTGAACCCCGTGTCGGCTGAACCCTATCTGAACTTTGACACCCCAGTTCAAACGGGAAATCTACATTAGACGAGATTTTATATGGCGTCCCCTATCTAAATGAAAGAAGTGTGGATGGTGTCATCAATCATCGTCTTTCAGTTTATTCTTTCGTTTTATTTCATTATAGCATAGTTTCACCAATTTCCATTTACTCTCAATAGGACGCAACTCAGGCAACACATGTTACGTGAACGCTACTCTTGACATCATATCCCAGTTGCGTAGGTAAGTACTCATACTGTTGAGTGTTTGGCCCATACGTGATTACCTACAGCCGCCGCCATATAGCTTGAGCGTAGCCTCAAACAACGAACCAAGGTAACAAGAAACTCGCTTATCTCCAGCGGAGACAGCTTCAATATAACTGCATGTGCACTTTGTTTTGGTCTGCACGATTGAGTGTGATTGGTTACATTTAAAATTAACTTCGTATCGTATTCGTAGCGATGCATTCTTTATGACGATTGTATTTTGTTTATAATGTATGGAGCTATTCTATTTGGGTAAACGAGTAGGTATAACTTGGTTCTCTATTCTGTATTTTTTCCTTAGGGCTGGATACATGTTTGATGTTTCCCGCGGTGATATTGCTGGGATAAGTCCAAAAGCGGCGTAAAACCAAACTCAGTCTGTCAGTCAGTAAGGCTGAATATCACATGGCTTTTATCATTTGCCTCCAGGATCAGTCGTTAATTACATTTTCATGATACAGAATAAGTCGGCTTGAATTATTCATTTAGTAATACTTGCTCTGAGAATTCCGAAGTATCAACACTTACACCTCCATTACAGTGTTCATATAACCCTGTGGAGTATCGTCTGTGGATGGGGGTGTCAGATTTTTTATGGCACGGAAACACTGTATATAAATATCAGAATATATGTTTAATGAAGTGCGGGGTGACTGTTTTGAGCTCTATGAGTAGAGTCACAGCTACTGTTGATATCACCCAGAGATCACACGCTGGGGTCGCGTCTGAGGGGGCTTGCCGCGGTGATTGAAGTAATTAGGCGCTTCACTTAATGTCGCAGAGCGTACCCGTCTCGCGTGAAGTCTTATGGCTGAAGATGTTACATATTGTTACTGAGGAAATGAGTTTGTGTTGCACTTTTATTGTTGTACTCACAAGAATACACTAATATCAAAACTTTGATGATCAATATTGTCTCAGTCCAACCTTAAAACATGATGAAGCTGAAGGTTAAGGAGTGATTCCTCCCCCTTCCCTCCACCCTGGACGTATGATAAAAATTCTATCAAATCATTCTTGCTTTCGTAGAAATACTAAAATCCTGGAAGTTTGATCACCCTCAAAAGTAAATTACCACACAGGAAATCAAAACTTCTATGAACTGCAAAAATGAATCGGGAATTGCCTTGGTTCATTTGGCCAATTACACTGTGTGTGTGTGTGTGTGTGTGTGTGTGTGTGTGTGTGTGTGTGTGCGTGCGCGCGTCTCCATTTTGCAAATAACTTTGAGGGGAACACGGGTTCTCAGCCGATGACTATTGTACTATTACGCACTCTTACTCAAGCCTATATACTTCTTATTTACTTACTGTGAAGATCGTGGTTGACATTGATCTTCAGTAACCCATGCTTGCTGTAAGAGGCAACTTACAGGATTGGGATTGGGTGCTTAGGCTTGTTAACTTGGTTGATGGTTATTTATAGATACAAGTAGATAAAAGCGCCTGCTCCTCAGGCTGACAATGTGTGAAGCACATTTGGGGTGTCACAGCTCAGATGCTGTTGGATTAATGCTAACAGTGGCCTAAAACCTAACTCGCTCAAACTGAATGCATAAACTAAAAGACGTAATATACTCTTAAAACACAGGTGAATAAAAACCACAATAAGGTAATGAGGGTTGACATGGTATTTATTTATACATAGATGGTGGTGTTTTCATAATACTTGACAGTCAATAAAATATCAAGATGTGTGACCGTGCATACATACTGTCATCAGTCCCATAGATAAAATGACAGAAATGTTTAGGGATAAAATAGTATTTCCAGTGTGCACATTACATGAGGCTATAATTATCAGGGTGTCATTGTGCACACCTCACTACTTAGTCAGTTATGATTCTCTCAGTATTTGTTGAACCATACCATATATATAGGACAAAAATAGTTAGGGAGATCTGTAAATTTTGAAATTGTGAAAATTGATCTATTTGTTCAATGACACACTAATAAAATATCAATCCTAAAAATACAAGTATCTTATTTTGTCCAGTATAAATTCAAGTCATTATCAACAATCACTAGAATTGCACATCTGTGAAATAGTAAGGAACGGAGTGTTTTCATTTGAATCTAGGAGTTATTTATTATAACACGATGTGCAAAAACTCCTGGACAGAAAAGAACCAGCACTCTTATATATATAAAACATGATACTAATGAGGTCACTAGTCACTGTCCAAAATAACACTGTGAACATGGTCAAAACATGTCAAATATAACTATTTAGCTATTGTTTCACAAACTGTATTGATAACACATCAACTGCTGATACTGACACCGTATTCGTCACCCAATGTTCATGACATGTATGTATTTGTCTCATAGAAGATTGGAAGATTTGTTGCAATCCTAATAACTGCTAAACCAAGTGAGGTTGGTTATACCCAAACAGAATGAAAATTACGGTGTTATTTCTATACTTGATGAACTACACTATTAACATGAAAAGCATTGTCTACCAAACATGTTCATTAAATCCCCAAATAGTTCCTGTACACATTAAAGTTTGCTTTGCAAAATAAGATATAAAATGTCTCCTTCATACTTTGTAAAAAAACGCATAAAAGGTAATAACCGATTAACTGTTGCCTACCTTAGCCAGTATAACAGACAATGAATACAATTGATATGAATACCCTATTTTCAGCAAGACATCATGAAACAATGAACTCATATATATTCACAGATGATATCTTTATCAACACAAATAAGCAGCTTCTGTAGACAAATACTGTTTTTAACAGGATGTTTCATAATCACAGTGTTTACTAGGAACTGATATCAACAGGACTTGACTTCCATCTGGGATACATTGATGATAAGTATTTCATTAAAAGTTGGTGTTCAAAGTATTTTTCTGTTAAAATATTCTGAAAAGGCCCACTGTACTTCCCAACAAAATGTGACATTTCTTCTTTAGATACTTTATTCTTCCATTCAGATGCTGTGTATATTAATATACAAAAAAGTCAACATAGACAACTGTCAGTTTTGATATGTAGAAACAATATTTTATGGTTCGTAGTTAATATCAAACAACCAAACCAGACAAATTCTTACACGTTACAATGGCAGTGAGTGAGTCAACACATATTACTATTACATATGTTCCAACATTAAATTTTCAACTATTTACAACTAAATTACATAACACTTGAGATGAGTTTATAATGTTTCATGCACAAACTGTTGAATTAAAATAGTTCCCATCCATGAAATACATATCTTTTTCTTCCACTTCACATGTCTGTGTCCATATGTCAATGTCTAAACTATGACACTGGCATTTAACATTCAACACAAAGTCCTCCTTCTTGAATAGAGCACAGATGTACCATGTACTGTAAGAGTTCTCTCCCTTGCAGGAATTATTTGGTCCAGCTCACTTTGGGAATATCAAAATGCTCTGTCAATGTATCCAAGTGCTTATTTAATTTCTGAAACAAAAGCCAAACACACAACAGGTTATTACATACATATGCTATGATCATTAACTTGTCAACGTATTTCAAAAATATCTTTTTGAGATTTAGGATTGCAGTCGGCCAATGTTCTGTTAATTGAAATCATCCAACACCTTTATCATTTCTAGTTAAAAGTATATTTTTTATCAATGACCACACCTTTCTCAAATGTACTTCAACTAAAATTACTGTTCCAGTTCACTGTTACAGGCTACTGACTTCTATTCTGGAACTGATCAAGTGGTACACACTGGTCTTATCTTTTACATGTTGTAATGTGATTTTTACTTCTGCCCAAGCAACTCAAGATTAAATGGGCAATGTGTGTATGAAATCACACATACAAATCTTCAGCTGATGTTTTTGTCTGCTTGTGTGTGATCACTAAATGATGTAGAGAAAATTTCTAAACAGAGGTGAACACCCCCTCCTCCCAATTTCAGAATTTGTTTTGCAAAAATAAAATGTAACAAAATGTGGATTTGTATAAAAACTTCATTTGATTCTTATTACCAACTTAGGACTTTAGCAGTCTACCTCACACCTTACCTGCCTATAGCTACTGAACTGAAATGTGACTAATTATCTGAATTGTGTTCATTTCTATTAGCTGTTAATTTGAGTCAAATGCATAACTGGCTCTAATTAATGAG
Source organism: Haliotis asinina (assembly GCF_037392515.1). Lineage (NCBI taxonomy): Eukaryota > Metazoa > Mollusca > Gastropoda > Lepetellida > Haliotidae > Haliotis > Haliotis asinina. The sequence goes on along the minus strand of NC_090286.1, from coordinate 28,150,126 downwards.
CAAAATGTTATTCTGCCCTTGTTGTTCAGCGACAACCTGAAAACATTTCCACTACAACTTCTACAAACTGTGCAATACTTTGGCTTACCATTATTTGTTCTTTGTGACTGGTACTAGCCTTCTCTAGAATCTGTTCAGCTTGCTGTAAACAACCAAACACATGGCAACATAAACAGTTTTATTGAAGAGTTGAATATCATATTCATAAATGATATCATAGTAAGTCAGACACAGTTAAATCAACGAAATCACAAAAAGAATGCAAGCAGAAAAATTAGACATATTGTTACTGTCACAGATTTTTCTACACCTTTTCAGCAGCCAACATTTCCGCCACATCAGCAGCAAATATCATTAAAAATGCACATAGTGGAAATACATATTTTTCAATTCATTTTCTGTAACATATTACATATTTTATGTCTTTATAGAGACAACCTGTACATTGTGGTAACAGGAACAAAAGAAGAGCTACTACGATACAGTCTTAAAAAGCATAAAACTTTCTTAAAAGAAGAAAAACTGAATTTCCATAATACACCAATTTAGAGTGAGTGAATGAGTGAGTTGAATTTTACACCACACTCACCAATATTCCAGCCATATGGCGACAGTCTGTAAATAATTGAGTCTGCACCAATTTAGAATAAAATAACAGTTGCCATGCCCAAATGTATGCTAGAGGCACTTACTTTGTAAGACTTTCTAAATCCCAGGATACTGTTTCATTCCCTGTTGTGTATTCACATTCTTTCCCTCACATTAAAGCAGTTTTAACTCATACTGAGATTAAAGATAAGAACATAGCCTCTGCTTGTCTAGGTTATAAAAAGCGACTAAATAAGTAAATGGATTGGATATGGTATAATAATAATAACAATAATAATAGTGGGTATTTGTAACTGCGCCTGTATCCGTGCATTCGATGCTCGCTCAAGGTGCTACAAAAAAAGGTGAATGTATGTTTAACGTATACATGACATTACTAATAGTTAGAATTTAAAAAAGGAAGAAAGATCTGGAAGAATGCTATGGAGACATAATGGGTTTTCAGAAGGGGCTTGAAAGAGTTCAGTGATTCAGCACATTTGATGTCAGCTGGCAGTGAATTCCAAATCAATGCAGCAGTGTAGGTAAAGGTCCTCTGACCATAGGAGACAAGCCTGACTTTGGGGACTGTAAGTAAATGCTGATTCTGGGATCTGAGACATCCTGCAGGAGTGTATAATGTAAGAAGTTCAGATAGGTGCTCTGGAGCTTGACCGTGGAGACATTTGTTTATATACAAGACACAATATTTTGAAGTTCACATGGTACTTAACAGGAAGCCAGTGTAGGAAAATGAGTGATGAAGTGATGTGATCTCGCTTGGATTTTAGACATACAATATGGGCAGCAGCATTTTGAATTGTTTGGAGTTTCTGTAATTGCACAGAGTTCAATCCAGCGTGGAGGCTATATTGAAAAAGTCACGTCTAGAAAGGACAAGAGATCTCACTAAGGCATGGGCATGTGGTGATGTATCGGCGGATTGAGCTAATGATTCTGAGGTGGTGATGGCAGACATTACGTAGATGGTTGATGTGGGCCTCTAGTGAAAGATAACATGGTTATTTAACAGATTCCATGTTTTAATAATCCACTTGTGTATCAGTACCATGATTGAGATGATGTCAGTCATGAGTACTTGACTGGGAGCACCTTTTGATTGCAGCACCACAACTTCTCGTGAGGATGTTAGGGTTAGGTAACCTTAGTCCAGCATATAACTAGACGACTTCACACTATACCAAGGTGCGCTCGACGTCTAGCCGGCAAGTGAATTTTCTTTGATGCACTGTGCGCTGTACAGATATGTACAGCGGTTTAAGGCAAAAATCCAGCCTATGGACTAGAACAGGTGCACGGATTGCTAAAACAAACACTCATTTTGAAAACGGCATACTTACATCCACTAACATCCATTCACTTTATTTTATATCAGCCCTGATACAGAACCACCCACCTTTTCCACCACTTGACGGACATTTTGATTGGTTAACCAAAAAGTGGAATCGCACTAAAACGGTTAGCGATAAATTGACTATGGTTGCGGGGAAACGAACTTAAGGCATTTTTTCATCGTTTGTAGACATTTCTGGATCCCATATATCATTGCACCATTCACTGAACTCTTAAAATTACATTGATTACTCTAAAATGAAATGAATCACTGTAAGTAATTATAATTCTACACCATTATCATGGAATGTGCATGTAGTATACATAATGGGTTTTATGAGATGACAGTTTTCACTTTCATGCACTTTGTAAAGTTGACATATTTCCAAATTAGGATTTCTTCACTGATTCATTCAAATGTTTCATTTCCTCTACGTTCTACATGTCTACACCATACAATATCCTATCCTTCAGTAATAAAGTGGGGCCATTACGCAAGTTACATGATGCCGAAAGAAGGCATATTCAACAAATCGGTGAATGTATTTCCAAGATAATAAAAACTGTATGACACACGCTCTTGGGATTGTATTTCATCAAGAATAATTTAATAGTGTTTCATATGCGGGCACATTCACTTCAAATCCCTCTCCCAGAAGGTTAACAGGGGAGGCCCAGCAATTGACTTAACTAAACTAACACAACGTAAAACGTTTTTAATTACGCTTCAGTAAATACAAGTCGGAGGTGGTTAAGCGGGGACATGGTACATGGAAGAGGCCTCCTAAAGACCACACCTACAGTTTCACGAAACGACGTAAACATCATACGTTCACATCCACACATATAGCTCTATAAACATAACATCAAGTACCGAGAATTATTTGAGCACTAATTACGCATAACATTCTTAGATTCATATCCATACATATAACTATATAAACATAATACCTAATTATACGCATCACTGTTTGATGGAGGAAGGGTCGTATATTTACACTTAACTTGGGGCTAGCTTATCGCTAGTGGGGAGGGACATTATAGACGTTAGGGCAGGACCTCCACCAAATACTTAATAAAGTCGACTGAAATAATACGGCTCTTCCCCATACAAGAGACATAAGTCTTCCTAAAATGTTGCATATTAGAAAGCTTGGCAGTTGTCGAATAACTTTCCGAAAATATGTGTCAAACGTGTGTAAATGGCACACATTCTAATGCGTTACCAATAACACGTGTGTGTACCGTCATCAATAACACGCGTGTGTACCTTACGTATTAGAAGTGGGTGAGTGAGTGATAGAGTTTAGTTTTACTCCCCGGTGTTCAGCGATATTCCAGGACTATCGAGACGGGCGACACCAGAAATGGACTTCACAAATTGGAATTCGAACCCCGATTTTCACCACCGACTTAATCCCTGGGCTTCAAAGGTTATAGGAACTTCAGTCTTTATCAAGGTAGTAGCATGAGACATGTGACGCCATGGCAATGTCGTGTCTGAAAAAAACCTTTCCAATTTGGATAATAAGAACACTATGCACACCTATCCAACACCAAAAACATCTAGAAATGACATTGTAGGTCTCATGACATCTCAGACCCTGAAATGTACCGTCCACAAACAATGATACACACCACTAACGGTTCGTTTCCCCTCCCGCCTAGTGCAGAGCGTTATGGTCCGTTTTCACAGATTCCGTTTTTTAAGCAACCTCTCATTTACATATCCACAATGGCCGGCAGTCAAGGGGGGGTATATATGTTTCAAGACTTGTCAGAAATAAAATGAGTGTATTTTGTTGGAGGTAAGTGTCCCGCTTTTACGACGAATGTTTGTTTTAGCAAAACCTGCAAAAGATCAGTCGATAGGTTGAGTTTTCAGTCTTGATTTAGCCTTAAACCGCTCCACTCAAATTTCTTGCAGATAGGTGCGTCAAAGAAAATGCACTCGCCGTATAAACTCGATGTAGGCCTTGGCTGGAATATGAGTTTATTCATATGAACTAGGGTAACCTTGCCTAACTTAACCCTAACCCTAATCAAAAATTACGTAAAAGAGTATTATGACGTGTTTTTAAAGATTCTGGTGCCGTATTCTAAAGGTAGGACCTCATCATGGCTCTCAGCTGTGTCTGGTTTAGCTAGCTGAACTATGACTGGTTAAGACATAACAATTTTCAGACCACCTTCGTAGAGCTGTTATATTGTAGACTGCAGAGTTGCATTAAGCAGGCATGTTATAATGCTACATAGAATACTAAAAAGTATTCGAGATTGGTTCATCTATTGCAAAGGTTTATTTATTATCAACTGGTAAGATGAAAGTAGTTTGTTGAAACAATTACCCTTTTCTCTTTGACTTTTTCAAAAGCAAGCTCAGCTTTAGTTTTCTTGGCAACATACATCCGTGTGCTGGTGGTTGGTGATGTTTGCTCTTTTCCCTCATTTTCTAGAGAAAGCTCCAAAAGTTGTTTTTCCTTGTCTTTGTCCTTGCTCTTCTTTTTCTTCTTTCTGAGCGTGAAAATAACCGTCATTGTCAATTCACCTATTCTAACCAAGAAGTTTCTAAGAGAATAGAAAACACCATGTTTATTGGGTTAACACTGACACATTCTGACACGATACATGTCTTGTTTAACAATGGTGTTATTAAAAGATCAGGTTCACCTACTGTTGTCCGAGACTGATCGAAAACTGAACAAACATTACAAGTCAGTGGTAAGGGATGCACATTTAGGTTGTTTGTCAATTTATTTAGTCCGTTAAACAAGGAAAAAAATGAATAATATATATTACTTGATATTCTGTACATGTGTAAACCTTACTTTTTAATGGAATGATCGGATACACCCTTGAGTTTGAGGCCACCAGTTTGTACGCTGTCGTAAGCAGACATATTGTTGACGATTCTGAGTCTGAGATCACGCGAGAAGAGGGAGGTTGAGTTTTGATAGACGTTTACTTTACAAAATAACACAATTATCAATAAACTCTTGATATATATTTAATATTATATTTTAATTTTGATTTTGTTATGTTGATATGAATATAGTGTCTGTATACTTTTACATAGATACTTTGCATAATTGTGCCTTTATATATCAATGATTGCTCCCTTCAGCTCCATCGTGATTGGACAATGTTCCTACGTGCACTTGCGTCCCGTGCAACCTGGACATAAACACTGACCTGTCACTCTTTCAGGTTCCGCATTTGGTAATAACTTCGATCGACTAACGGGACTTACATCTTCCAGTCATGCCGCGACGAGCACTCAGATGTGTTGTTGATCTTAACATAAATACGGTAAGCTACGATCTAGGATATTTTTGCTTGCACCGTTGCTAACTTGCAGTCAAGAGCAGTCACTTTGCCTTGTGCTGATCTGTTCCTAGTTCAGTAGTTGCAAGTCTTGTCATGTCGTTTTCATCCCGCTTTGACATTAAATCCCGCAAAGTTTAAAATTAAGTTACATTTGCATCCTATTATTTTACATGGTTTATTTAGTGACTAAACAAAACATTGCATGTACTATATTGGTCCATTATATTGAAAAAAAAATCAATATATAGGCATTCACAAAGCTGATAAACTTGGTAATTGTGAGAAGATCCCAGCAATATCCAGGAATAACCGAATCAACGTGGGCCAGTATGACTTGATGATGATCAAAATGCTTGGCATAAGGAAAATCGTGTCCATTGTAGCAAGGATCCCCCTCATTCACTATAAAGAATCATATGTTCATGGATTCCTGATAATGACTTCCACTAAGTAGTGGCTTGTTTAATGAGCATGTGTATCTCTCCTTCAAATCGATATTTATTTTAGATATCTATGTCTACCATCATTAATATGTAGATTTGGTGACAAAAAATGCTACTGTTAGTGTTATAGTTGTTATGCATAAAAGACAGATAAAAAAAACCCAAAATACCCTGAGTAACAGTTGGATCTGTGTCCATTTCCAAATCTGGATAGTAGAAACAGGGTTTAGGCATTTGCAAAATACTAGAGATGCACAGTAATTACAGACAGACACAAATAATGTTAACAGTGTGTCTGAAGGTAAACAAAAGATACGGATCATGGATGCTCCGTTTATTGAACCTGAATCAGTTGTACCATGCACATCAGATTTTACTGATATTCCTACACAGAAATATGATCAAACCATGGACAGGCTTGTAGCAAACTCTGCAGGGATGGACAGGCTTGTAGCAAGCCATTTTTTTCATGTAAGCCTGATGGGTGGTAAAACTTTATGTTGAGGTAGTATTGAGTACCCAACTTTCAAGGTGATCTTTTGCAAAATTCACGTATAAGCCCTGGTTTTTTAATTAATAGTAGCTACGCCTCTGATGGACATTAACTGAAAGCTTCAAGTAGCCCAAACACGGTGACATTTATCCTGACCCTGTAGTATGTTGTAAATTCACACAGCACTAAGAATACCTTTATCATGAAAAAATCTAATCTTGGCTAGTGCTTATTTTCATTACTGAGTTTGGACAGTCAAAGTTTGTGAGATTTTCTTCATTCAGCAACAATTTTACAATTCATGCAAGGAAACTTCTGTTTACGAGTATGGTAGACATACGACATGGCAGTTACTTCATGCTGTCACCCTGGGACCTCAAATTTCATGACAAGGACCCTCAAACATAGTGTTACCAAGAGTCATGAGACTCACAAACAGATCGATAGGTAGAGAGGGTATTTATGATCTATGTTTTTGTCACAAATAAGATGAATCATTCAAGGATCTTTCAGCATAGTGAGCCGACAAGAGCAAGAGAATGTTTGTGTTAATTTTCCGTTTTCTAAGTGATGTATGATTGTTTTTCTATCAGGTCTCTGCACCAGGGGTATGGCTGCCCAGCAAAGAAGACATCTACTTAAGTGTTTGTGTTTTCAACCAGTACAGAAATACACGCCTTGTGACTTCAGTCTTTCCTTTACTTATCAATGAGACGTTTAGGTTTGAAAAGGTAAGAGTACAGTTTTTACTTTTTGCCCGTCTGACTGAATCCTGATCTCAAGTCATGGCCTGTTTGGCATTGTATGTCTTTCATGATACTCAGTCTTCTAATATACTACATTAATCTAAAACATCATATATTTAAGGGACAGCTTTTGAGTCTTCTACCTCTATAAAGGTGAAATGTTACATTCATGTTCACATCAAGGAAAGCACCTGGTTTTGTTGAAAATGTTCAAATGCAGTTTTCAATATGGCTGCCACATATTTCATTTGATCTTCTAGATGAAACCATTATGTTGCCTTTAAAATTTAAATACATGATGCCTCTTTCTTTAAAAATGTGTGTGTAATGCAGACCTAATGCCATCATTCAGAGGCAGAGAAGTGATAGAATAAAGAATAAGGATTAATTGTGGAAACTGTGATTGTTTCACTGAAAAGACATATATGACACTTGTGTGCTTCTATATTTGCTACAAAGTTCAGCACAGTCATTTTAACATATGGATCACCATGCAAGATTGATGCCTGTTTTGAGAAAAGGGGTGTACGCTTTTAAGGAAGAGGGGTGCACACCTCATTTGCTCCCGTTTTCAGGAAAGAATGTTCAATGGTCATTTAACAAAGTTTCAGGAAAAAAAGAAGGGTGCAGACCCCCCTCTGGATCCACCTATGCAGACTTTCAGAATGCTGACCAACTGCAATATTGTGTAGAACTGTTAACAACAAGCTGTTGGCTCAGTGTTATTTGACTCCTGACTTTGACACCCTTGATTAGATAACATTGTAACATGGTCAGTGTGCCATGGTAGGCATGTGTTGGTGTTCAAATGTCCTTTGTTTAACAACTCGGTAATGTGACTTAGATTTATAAATGGTCAGCATGAATGTGGGTGCTAGTTGTTATTTAGTGTTGCCATGGAAACTATGTGTGTTACTTTGTCTATGGACTGCATTCCACCATAAACATGATAAATACTTTGAATAAGGATTAGAGTGTAAACAATGCTATTAAATTCTCAGTGTGAATCCATGGCAACCAGGGTCAGATTTGGTTTCAGACACATACTTCAGTAAGCACAGGAAATATACATGATGCCCTCCTTTAAACACAGAGTTATAGTGAGTGAGTTCGATTTTACACCTCTTTAGCAATATTCCATCAATATCACAGCGTCAGACACCAGAAATGGGCTTCACACATTTTACTCATGTGGGGAATTGAACGTGGGTGATGAATGAATGCTTTAACCACTAGACTATCCTCCACTGTCCCTGCTGAGAGACAGAAGTGAAGCTTATTGCAGTGTCGCACCTGATGTCATTAGGTGATGTCATGACATCACAAGCATAGTCATAGATCCTAGATGACATAACGACTTCACCATGGTGATAGGAGACAAATGAGGATAATATATTCATGTTTGGAGATGACTGATTTGTTGTTATTCCCTGATTCCAGAATACATTATGACATCAAGTTTGTGCCAAGAATACCAGTTGTTGAAAGTATGAGTAACAATCCTCATTCCATTTTGTCCTCTCGATCCCCATTTATGCCTGCTTGCATGATATACATGACATATTATAGATTCTGCGTCGGGCACAAGACCAAATCTTCTACTTAGGTACAAGAACCCAGGGCTGGATTTAGTGCTTTGTTTCTTGCACATGGTGCAACCCAATATTACAAAGTGCAACCTAGTTATGAGTCTAACTTGCACAAGGTGCAAGAAACAAATCTACAATAACATTATAAGCTTAAGCAGGCCTCCTGTTTTTTTTTCTAAACTGTGAATATCTGTGGCACCAAAACATTGCTACATATAGACATGTCTTGAATGTGACAGCTCTTGAAAACAAGGATCAGCGGCATCTCTGGGTTGCTCTGGGTTACATCACTGATGTATGTTTATGTGCACCCAAACCTCTGATGTTTTAACACATTATGTTGCAACCTAGAATTTGGCTTGTACAAATAGACTATAATCTCAGATTGTCTCTCCTGTTACAAGTAGGTTAACATCTCTTAACTCGAGCCCTGGATCCCCTTTACCCCATGTTGGTTTTGATGTCTGGTTACAAAACATCTTAATTTAGAATTGTTTGAATGGAACTGTGGAAAAAGCAATTTAGGTGAATAAACTAAGTTGATTGCATATTTATCTTTATTTACACTCATAAGTGTAAGAAGGAATGGGTACATAGTCGGAAGGTAGTGCGAACATTTGGGGCTGTATTGTTGCCATGGCATTACAGTGAATGTTTGTCATAAACATATAATCGTGATAATGTAAGGTTTGTGAATTTGTTTGCAGACATACTACACAGCTGTTGACCCGGGTCATGTTGCTGAACTCCTTGAAGGTGAGCATGTCATAGAGAATTATGTAGTAGGATTCATATGCGCGGAGGAATTCTTCCATTGGAACAATATACTTGGCTATTGCTTCTCTATGGAAACTTTAATGTATACAATCTATTTGACATGAGGCAGGGGAATTGTCCAACTAATTTTTCTTATCCTTGCTGGCCAAAAACAACCTGTTTTGCAATATTGTTTCTCTTATAAAAATACTGTGAATATTATACGTTGCAAATTACTTAATTGTAGAGTTGGAGAGTCACTAATTTAGCATGCAACTTTATGGATAGCATGTTATCTTAGCTTGATAAGACTCTGTAGTGGAAAGTTGCTGAGTTCCATAAAAAGAAGTTGTTATCCATAAAGTAATGTGCCTTATTATTGCAAATCACCTGTTGATTTGCATCATTTGTCTGGATATGAACATTGATGTACATGTTTTCTGTGACCTGTGTTTAACATGAAGTCTTGTTATAGATGAACTGATTATCTTCGAGCTCCTGCAACTGTCTGAGTACACTGATGGCGCTGTACGTCTTGCCACCTTCTCCACCAATGCCAGGGACTTCCTTTACCCCTACCCTTCCCTCGCCCCGATCTACTCCTCAGCAGACAGGGAGATCCTCATGAGTAGGACAATTGCCTTCCCGGTTAGTACAGGTGCATCTCAAACTTGTCTCTTTCAGGTTCAAACCAACAGGTTTACTTAATCATGTGTTGTATTAATCTTTTAATACTGTTTCTCATGTACCATATTTTGGAGGTACACCTACTGTATTCTGAATTTTGAGGTGTGTTGATGATTCAAGACCAAGTTTACTTTGAAACTGAATTAGATATTAATTAGAGGTTACAAATAAATGATCATGTTTATTACAGCTCAAAATATAGTAGGGATTTGTATCTTAAATGGACAGTGATCCAGAGAAATTCCCCATGACCGGTTGTTGCTTTTGTTATTGTACCTTCCAGTACCAAGATGATATCTCAGAATTCTTGAACAGGTTGCAGTCTGTGCTGCACCACCTGCAAGTATAATCGGTAGTATGTGTATAATATGTATATGCTTTCATTGATCAACAAATTAATATTTCCATCTTTATTTTTATGATATCAAGTGAAACCATTTTGAAGATTAACTTCATCTGCCAGTAGTAAAATGTGTTACCACTAAAAAACCCCAAAGTCAATGTACGTCTTTATATTTTTGTCTTGTATGCCTAGCTTATTTATTATTTATATATTTATACATTTAGGAAATTCATAAATAGTACAGGATCTGTTTTTAGTGAATTTGTAACAAGTCTCTAATATTTAGACATTTTATTAATTGCTCATGTGAGTCATATTTCACACACACATTAAGTACAAACTCTTGTATGTTGCATTGAACTCTTTTATAGCCAAAATGGAAAAACTGCACGTTATCAGAAATGAGCAGGCCACTGTAACTTAATAATGCCCGCGAAATGCTTGACGACGGGCCATTATCAAGCCTGTTGTTAGGTGACATCATAAGTAGCTCAGCTGTTGAAGTTCAATCACCTACGGCTCGTTTGAATTTGGGCTCATTATTGACCATATATCTGGCTCATATTCTTGACATGTGCCTGTGCTATTATGCACTTTCCTGCCTGTGCCAACCATAACAATTGTACCATAAATGACAACATACAGCAATGAAAATATCAACTTGAAGTCCAATGTTGTTAGTCACTGAAAACAATGGCGGCTGGTAGTATGAGCAAAGGTCAAGGTCAAATGTCATCACTCTCAATAGTGACGTCATCTGTGTTGTTCTATGATGTGTCTGTATTTGTAAAATGTGTGTCAGTGACCTCCGTCATTTTGTTGTTGGCAGTAAATGCTTCTAAACCGTCGGTCAGTACAATGAAACACCTCGGGCTTCTGCAAATGATAATGCCCTGAAAAATAGCGTTGTCCTTATAGTACTTCATAGTGAAAAAAATATGAAGTGGAATGATTGTGTTGGATGCTACAACAAATGTTTTAAAATAAAATACAAATACTGAAATTAAAACTGAAAACTGAATCCAGAGCTGCCAATCTGAAATGTTTCCAACAAGTGAGTTTATTTGAAAGTCAGTGTCCAGATCCAGGGTGAAGTCCTGGCAGGGGGTCAAGGGAGGCTGGAAACCCATAGCAATGATTCACATAAGAGGGATACTTTAATGTATGAGATTTTAGTGTGTGGTTGAGAGAGCATGTTTTTGTATGAAAATGCTTGATTCTCACTGAAAAAGCATGATAGATGGCAGGTATGATAATATCAGGCCATTACCTTTTTCAAGGAATGTAGCCATCAATATCCACATAAAAGAACGATATGCCATTTATCTGCAGCTGACAAAGAAACCTGTTCCATGTTATGTGTTTTGAACAGTCCAGTATGCAAAAAGTTTATACTTTGTTCTAACTAGTGATGAACAGGGTTGATTTTATGGATTGACAGCTTCTTTATTGCAATCGATGTGACTTTTTGGTGTAGAATAGCCCCAACCAGCGACCATATTATATGATCTCTGCCTCTACACCATAAGATTGCATTGATTGCTATAAAGAAGTTGTTACTCTGTATCAGAATGTCATATTGATTGCAATATAAAAGTTGTATATCCATAAAATGTCATTCCAGTTTATCGTACCAGTTTCCAAATGCCACTCAAATAAGTAATAACAAGTGATAGTTTCTCAACTGGTTTTTCACATTGATGTAGTCTCATCGATCACCTAGGATAACACACCTGACAACTATTTGCATGATGTCCACCATTCAAATGAAAGTAATTTAGTTAGACAACAATGAGCAATTAATCAAGGTATTGGCGGGTTATCCTTTAAAGGAAGGACATTGTTTTCACTCAGGCACTTTACGTCAGTGTGTATTCAATTTCAATATACATCAGCAAAATCTACATCCGTAAACACTATATTTTGATACCGCTGTGTAAGATAAAGGAATTAATCAATCAGCATGTTATTGGTTAATCCTTTAATCAGCCGGGTTTTAAAACTCAGGTAATAATTCCTCTTGCTGCACTGTATGTGCATGTTACATAACATGTAATATGTTTGCCACATCAGACCTTAATTCATGATTTTGAATATTAACTACAGACATGAGAAATACTAAATGAGAACCTTTGTCAGGTAATCAGAGTGGAGTTAGCAAAGATATTTGAATTCAAAAAGAGGAAAATTATTTGCCCTATTTGTACATTTTGCGAAGTCCTTTGATTCTATCCAACGCAACAAACTTCGGTCTCTGTTTCAATGTCATGGTCTCAGTAACAAAATGAATAGTATGTATGAGAATGTGAAGGCATGTGTTAAAAGTAATCAAGAATTTTCAGAAACGTTCAAATTACAATTTGGTGTAAGGCAATTATGTATACGTAGTTCATTCCTGTTTTAATTCTTTATCAATGATCTTTCTGTTCAAATCGAAACTACTTGCACTGTTAATGGCCTCCAAAATCAAATATATGAACTTGAATGTCATTGCAATAAATGGAAATTAACAGTAAATCCAGAGAGAAAACAAATCGGAGTCATTAAAAAAACGGGAGATAAACTTTCTGAAAGCGAAAAAGGTGTACATCTAGACTGTGTTAGCTATTATAAATATTTGGGATTGTATTTTACCATGGTTTGCCAAAAGGCACTTATCAGTAATATGACAGTAAATACACTTGGAGGTATTAGTTGCAAAATATTTTTTCAGATTTTTGATGCAAAAATAAACCCAATCTTGACGTATGGGTCAGAAATCTGGGGATCAGTAGACTTCCATCAAATTTAAATTTGTATGCATGCAAGAAATATCGTGGTGTTAAATTGAATATAGTTAATGCAGTTGTTTACGGTGAATGTGGCAGATATCCAGTGCACTTGTTTACAAGCATGAAATTTGTCAAATATTGGTTAAAACTGTTAAATATGCCTCCATATCAATTACTGATAAAATGTTGTTACTGTATGAAGAAAATGGACAAAGAAATTGGTCATCTCATGTTAAGAACTTCTTATTCTCTATTGGCTTCAGAAACGCTTGGTAAGCACAATATGAAGAATCACATATGTTATTCATTGAGTCACTTACCATAAGACTTAAAGACTTATATCTTCAAACATGGCATGAGAAAATATCTGTGGCAAGTAAATGTTTCTACTGTTCAAAATTTAGAAAAAGATCTGTTCATTGAAGCATACTTATCATGTGTCAATATAATGAAATTTAGGTGATCACTAGCAAGATTCTGATGTTAATCTCATGATTTGTTGATTTGAAAACGGCAGATATAAAAATGTTAGAAACAGAAGATAGAATATGTACACTGTATAATTTAAACGATATTGAAGATGGATCTCACTTTCTCCTCTTCCGTCCATTATATAATTCAATACATTGAAAATGCATTAAAAGATATTACTATATCCATCTGAACATAATGAAATTCTCTGTTCTTACAAGCAGAAAATATAAAAATATATTACGAAAAAACCTTACCATGTTCACTCACAGTGCAATGTTGTATAGAACAAAAGTTTTATCACTGTAATGTAAATACATTTATTTGTGTAATTCCCTATTATATATTTATATGTACTATAGGCCTGTGGTCTCTTCAGTGCAAACTAAAGATTGACTGATTGAGTGCAGTTAGCACTAATCATACCTGTTATAAATTATATAAGATGATGTGGACTGTAGTTTGATCATGATGATGTCAAATAGCAGGGCATGAGCTGGCCTAGATAAGCCTGCTGTGTGGTAGATGAGAGTTTGATCATGGTGATATAGACTATAGTTTGATTGTGATGATGTGAATTGCACTTTGAGCATGATGCACACCACAGTTTGATCATGATGATCTGGAATGTAGTTTGATAAAAAATTATGTAGTCCAAGATGTTGTCTCTTTAACATTGGAATATCAATGATGTATGTTTCTTCCAGGGTATCTCCCCCAAACTAGAGTTCTCTACTCGAAGCGTAATCAGGGAATCCCTCTCCCCAGAAGCAGATGCCTTAGAAGATGCCTTAGAGGATGAGCGGGTATGTGAATGGGTGTATGGATATACATCTAGCTTAGCAGTTCTGTTATGGTATTTGTACCAGCTCTTTACGGATTAGACTGCTGAGCAGCAGACCAGTATTGTGACTCATACTAGAATTACACAGTGCAGTGTTTGAAATCCTGAATGTAAATACAAAGGTGCTATCTTCAACGACTCCATGACCATCTCTCTTGTAATTGGGTGAATTGGGGACATGATAGTTTTTGTGTTGCCATGCTCCGACTCAGTGGTGTAATTGTCAGGTTTTCAGAGACAACTATTGATTTCATTGCCAGCGATTTCCCTTTTGAAAGGCAAGTGTAATGGAGCTGAAATTTTCTAAAACATGTTCACATTCAGACAATGGTTTGGTATTTCTAAAACACCATATATGGTCAACAGAGGCTCACTAAACAGTATTATTAATATTACTAGTTGTTGGTTAGCAGTACATACTAAGGGGGATCACACTCATCTGACTTACAGTTCAAGTGAAGAGGTTAATTTCATTTCAAACATTGATAAGATTGCCATTTTGAAGAAATGTTTCTTTCTTAGCTCCTCCGTGGCTGTGGGTTTTACAAGAGTATTAACATCAATGTAAAGTTTCTTTAGCCTGCTTGTCGTGATTTAACTGAAATAGTGTTTAAAATAGTCATGCCTACGCACTAACTTGTAAGTTAGTGGAAAATTTTGTAAGTTGACAGATGATGCCATGATATTATTTTGTTCATCTTCAGCAGGCACGACGAAGGAAAGCAAGGAGAACACCATCAGCAAGAAGGTAAGCTCTGAGTTGTCTCCCTTACATTGTTGTGTTTTTTTGCTGTGGTATGACCTTGTAGACAGATGCTTAACAGTGTAAACTACAGCCAGCAAGTAGCCTCCCTCTTTGAAAATTGCAACAAGTGACAACAACATGATGATCGAACCTTTTTGTTCAGGTGTCCAAAATTATGAGACAAATCATCAGAATTGGTCTGTCGATTTCATGTGACTGTGCAAACTTTGGTTTTGTTGTAATTCTTAGATTTTGTGTCAGTGAGCAGTTCATCAGTCTCAAATGGAATCAAACGGACTATGGTGGCTTCTAACTTCACCTAACATAAGTTGTTTGTAAGAGTTTTCTCCCCCACATAACAATCATAGTGACATTATTGACCACCTGTAATACATAGTGTTGATGTTAAGTAGCATTTGCTAGTTCTAGCAGAGGTTGGACATTAATGCGAATTAACGGCTTTGTTTTTGAGATGGAGTGATGGCATGGACGAGCTGGCAATTAGAAAAGTTGAAGTGATGTTGGTATTGTTGCTAACCACTAACATTAACTATAGTATGAAATCAGTTTTTTCAAAAGAACAAACTAGTCTAGTTTAACAATTTTTCTTGCCATTATTCAACTTTAAAGTGATGTAACATCAACATGTTTTTTTTGAAAGGAACAAACTAATGCAGCTGAATCCTTTTTATATTAATATATTTGACTAAAACTACATATTATTTTTGATATCAGGTAAACTGTTCTGTACAATTTTTATAATAAAAGGAACAGACTTACCTCCATCTGTTAATCCTTCTCTATCCCTCTCTCCATCTCTCTAGGTGCAGATCCCCGACAAGAATATACTACCGAGTCGACAACGACTACCAGCTGCCAACATCAGCTTTTCTTTCTCGTTCCAGATCCTGCTCCCCAAGTCTCAGGGCCAAATATGATGATACCAGTCTGGAGAATACTATTGATGGAAGACCTCCTTTCGTTGTCAGGAAGGTAAGTTATGGAAGGATTGATAAGTCCTATAGAAGATCAGTTCATGGATATCATCAACTCGTTGCAGGTTTGTCATGTTTATGAATGCTTGAGGTTAGTTCTTTGGAAAATGGCAATTCATAGGCATTTACAGTCATTCTTGATAGGTTTACGTATTGTTATTTGTTAATGTCTTTCAGCTCTCAGATGATTTGATAGGACGAAACCCAGGAGGTCCTACTGCCAAAACTGCCAAGTCTAAGAAGAAGAGCAGCTTGTTGAGTCGGTCCCCAAGTACCACCAGTCTCAGTATGTAATATTTGACTTTTAAATTAACTTACAGTTATAATGACTAGTAGTGATTAAGAGCAGGATTGAGTGATGGCAGTGTGTGATCGTATGTCTTGATATTTGATCCAGGTGATCGTCCTTGATTTGTCTGGTTGCAGTTCGTTCATTCATTGAGTATCCGCTTTAGCTCACACTCTCATTACAGTTGTTATTTGTTGTTGGATGAGGAACAAACAGAGGACTTCGGTATTGTGTAGTTCATGAGATTTCTTGTTTGTGTGGCATTTTAGAAGTTTGGACATGCAATATTGAAGCGCCTTTATGGATAACAACTTGTTTATTTTGTGAATGTGACTTTCTGACACTATGTACCATTCTTGATGACTCACTTGTAATTCATTGGTAGATGTATACATACTGGGATGCTCCTATCTAACAGGACATGGACATCACCAGAAATCTTTCTTATAAAGGAATGCTGACTTGCTTGATGCAACTGTGTAGATCAGTGCTCGAGATATCAGTCATTGGATAATCTTGCCCAGATATGGTTATTAACAAACATATGTCACAAAACTGGATTATTTACAGTATCTAAAATGTTTGATTCTCAAGTGGGAGCCAGCTAAGACCTAATCACGTATTCCGTCAGGTCTACGTCACCTACAGTGCCCAACGTGTCTTGATGTATATAGCGAGGCCAACTGTCTTGTCTGTCGTGCCTACCGCAGACACATGGGGCGGCCTTATTGGGGCCACACCCACTTTCACCACCCCACAGGACATGTACATAATTACAAATGGAGAGAGGTATTGTCTACTTGTGGCACTGCTTGGTGGTCAGTGTAGCTCACTGTCAGCTCTGTTTATGTAGCAATGGCTGAATATTGGCTTCGTTAGAGCATGAGGGTGCCGTCACGTACTGTCACGGTCATGTTTGCTTGGCATGGTATGGTATTTTTCACTTGTTTTATTGACAGCATGTGTTCATAAATATGTTTGCATAGCATGATAAGCAAACTATGCAGTCATTTCTCAAGTCATATTCGGGAATGACCATGAAAAGCATGTGTATTTCTGTGTCTCAGTTTCCTACATGTAAATGATATTTTAAAAAGTACTGTCATGGATCTTTGGATCCTATTCTTTATCCATGACTAATAATGCATTGTCCATGTGTCAAATACATATGACAAGTGCTTATCTGAGCCATGCAAAGAAATATAGTAAAAACACATATTTTAACTTTTAAGTACTGAGTAAAATATTGTGTAAAAGACTGAAAATTGTACAGTCCGTTCATTATGCTCCTTCTATTATACGTTAATACAGCTTGGTCATCTTGACCTGGTCAAGTGAATACTAATGTATTGTGTGACCTTGTCCTAACTGGCTGGCTCTATCATTGTAAAATGTTCATTGTCAACATGTCCGAACAGCCAAGACAAAGATGCTGTTTAACATTCTCTGTTCCTTTTTTTAATGGAGTTAACTAGGCTTGCCATTTGTGCTGTTTGTTAAATGACCATGCATGTTTGACAACGTATCCAAGCTACTGGTTTTACACTGATGTAGGTGGTGGTGGGGTAGCCTAGTGGTTAAAGCGCTTGCTCACCTAAGACTCAAGTTTGATACCCTTCATGGGTACAAGGTGTGAAGCCCACTTCTTGTGTCCCCAGCCATGACATTCCTGGTATATTGCTAAAATCACCATAAAACCATACTTACACAATACAATTATGTAGGTTTGATAAAACGAAAGAAAAATACATCACCAAAGTGACAAACGTGATCTGAGTTTCCCCTGATGTTGCTCTCTATGTTGGCCCCACGAAGCTGTTGAACACTTTGCGATTAGGAAACTGTTTGCCCAAAGGAGGCAGTTTCCGGCATGGTTGTTTTACCCAGTGTGTGATCACATTTTCCTGCTTGCTGTCCAATGCATGTTGGTATTCAGCATGTTTTGTGTTCTAGGTATTTACAGTGATCTTGACTACCCTCTGAAGCATGAGTATCGGCTAAAAAAGGTAATATATGTCTGACTGATTCGTTGGCAATACGTTACCATTCCAAAGATTGTCTTGTTCTTCATTTTGTGAAAAGGTAGAATTAATGAACTAGAACAGTTCATTCTTGTGGCCATGGATTTGAATTGTTCGAAAGTTTGGAATATGAAAGATATATCAGTTTTATCCTTATTGTGACAGCTCTAATGCTGGTTGGGATGATTCTAGAATGTGGAGATACAAGTCTGAAGTATTTGATAAATGTTATCAATATTTGGACATATTGTCCAATTACAAGCATTTTCTATCTTAAAAAAAACTTATGTGTGTGTATTCAAACATCAGGAGCTAAACACCAAATGGATGACATGGATCCAAATTTTCTGAAACCTTTACTTTAAAATTTGTACACTCATTGCACTTTTGAAGAAGTGTTGCCATTTATTTTCCAACTGAACCAACAGACTAACATAATCTGATGCCAAATGAAATAGAAGAATGTCTCGAGCCACTATTTTTTATTTCTCTATCAAAACAATTTTTTGGTACACAAGTATGCACAAGTGTGACTTTCTAGTCACACTGCTTGCTTTCATAGTATGTTATCGTGTCTGCTTGCGAAATGTTGCTTTTGGTTAATCATTGTAATGGTTGTGTGTCAATTCAATATCATTCACTGTATCTTGTTACAATGGTTGCATGTATGTATTTTCAATTTGAGTAAGCTGAAATTAGTTTGTGCCTAAACAGATGTGTACTTTAAAAGTCATTATATACAATACAAGTATACAAACACAAATATTAGAGAACATTTGACATATTCGTTATCATGGTTATGAAATCCATGCTCTTGGCATTGTTGTCTCTCTTAGTTGCACCAGGATCTGCTGATAATGATTATCATCCTTGGTTTTGCAGCATGTTAGGTTTGTTACCTGGTCACAAATGTTGTTCTTTTGAGAACTGTGAATTAGAACTTGATACCCACAGCCAGTACTGGTTGTAAGTGGCGACCAAATAGATTGTGTTGTCAGGCATGATGACTTTGATTCAATAGCATGACATTGTACCCTGACTGTGTACATCTTTGCTCACAGTATCAGTTACAGGATTGTGTGGTCCACATGCAGTTATTAACAAACTGCCATCAAATACCTGGAATATTGCTGAGTGCAGTGTTAAGTAAACAACCCAATGTGATACAGAGCATCATTTCAGGATTATTTTCCCTAACATTAATTTTTAAATGACTTCATGTTAACTTTAATTAGTCTTCAATTACCTTTTCAGGTAATTCGAGAGCCATATGAAGACCCAGTTCCAGTGTATGGTTCCCGCTATAGCACATACGATGACGATGGTGTGTTTTGTTTCATGTTCTTTGTCGAGATATGTTTGTTAGCTAAGTTATCCTCTCTTTGGACTTTATCACTATGTGTCAGAAACTTCAGTCTTCTCAAACCTGTGAAGGTCCCAGGGTAGAATAGGCCTTCAGCAACCCATTCTTGCTGTAATAGGTGACTATGCTTGTCATAAGAGGCGACTAACAGGATCGGGTGGTCAGACTCACTGACTTGGTTGATACGTCATTGGTTCCCTATTGCGCAGATTGATGCTGATGTTGTTGATCACTGGATTGTCTGGTCCAGACTTGATTATTTACAGACCGCCGCCACATAGCTGGAATATTGCTGAGTGCGGCATAAAACTAAACTCATTTACTCACTCATTCTTCTCAATAAACATGTTAGAACAGAATATTTTGAAGGGAATATCATGTGGACATACAATTTGCAATCTACGATAGTAAACTTTGTGAAGATATTTAGCATTTAGGACCCAGTGTTGACATGCTAGATGTATGAATGGGCCAATCTTTATAGAAATATATGGGTTTTCTTATACTGTTGAGAAAATTAGTGAAACTGTGTGTTGTTAAGAGCAGTTTTTGTGAAAAAAAAGAATAACAAGTTAAGGAGAGAATTCTTTTGAAATGATATTTTCCCTCCTTACTGGACATGCTGAATCTTTAGTGATTGACTTTCTCTTCTAATTGTGTAATCCATGCTTGATCTGTCAGTAGTTTTGATGGAATCTGTTGAAAGAAAACTTTCTGGTCATCAGTGAATCTGTTATTAGTTAATTCAAAATTGTCATAGGATTTGTTGAAGGAAACTTTACTGCCATCACTGATCTCTTGGTTTATTCAAAATTCTGATGGGATCTGTTTAAAGGTAACATTCTCTCCTCACTGAATCTTGTTATTTGTTTATCAGATGCTGAAGTAGCTGAGCTGACATCATCACTGAGAGATATCGAAGTGCCTCGAGTGCGGCCTCGTTCTGTGAGCCCCGTGCTGTACACCCCAAGTTACCGCACCCGATTTGGCAGAGGTACCTACTCCCCGACCTCCAGCCTGAGTCGCCGAGTTGACAGGATCCTGTGGAGGAACAGGTCTCTTGAAAGACTTGATCGACTCAGTCCTGTCGATACTACCCCGGTATGGTATTTCTTTGTCAGCTTTAGTTTTTAAATGCCACTAAACATTTGTAAAATGTATTTTAATGTTTATACTTAAGGGGATGAAGTTTGTCCAGATTTTTGTTTGCTACAAGGAAGGGATATTCTGCTTTAAGTTAAGTGTGTTTTTGAAACTTGGAAATGCTGTTGTAAAACTGTGAGTGCTTATGACTTTGTTATCAACGTAGTATGGGGTGAAGGACTTTCTGTTTCAAAGAAGTACCAAGCATGTGTTTTACAGAAGTGGAATTGACAAGAATACACTCCATCTTGCTTTTAAGTTATGGCGAATCACAGTTACAGTTTCATAGTTGTTTTGCATTGGGACGTCAGTAATTGGATTCACATATTGTGTCCACATTGGGAATCAAACCCAGATCTTTGACATGAGCAAACCATTCAACTCACTGCTCCAAGATTTCCTCAGCATCTAAATCAAACTCCCTTTGCTCACTGGAGTTGAGATTTGGTTCCTTGAAATTATACATATATGCCTTGCGAAAACAAATTCGAACTTAAAAGGTACATAATCTTGTCTAGTGATGTTTAATTGCAAATATTTTCACTTGTTTGTTTACATGAAGCGATACGTCGTTTTCTTAAAATGTTTGACAAAAGTGTGACCCCTTTTCTGCAGACTGCTTGTGTTTATTCTTCAAAATCTGGCTTACCTATGGTAGTATACTGTGTATTCAGAGACTAAATGCCAGTCTTATGTTGCTGATGAAGAAGTTTGTGCCATTAAAAAATATCAGGAATATGCTGCTTGTGTTTATATGTGTAATGTAAACACCTTTCTCATCCAGCTTCGACCTCACTGTGATGTTTGAAATCAGGGATTTTATGAAAGCCCAAGTGTCCTCTGTTTTAGATTTACACGAGGAGGTATCCGTACTATGACTCCCTGGATGACCTTGAGCTGGAGACCAAGCTGGCTAGATCCAGGAGGTATTGCTACTACTAAACCCTGACCAGCCAGGTTACTTTCATTTTATTGTTCTCTAATTTGTAGTGGATGGTGTTTGGATGGGAAGGTTTTCTGATACGTTCTGAGCCTCACATAGACAGAAATGTCAAGCATTACATTCTTCAAATATAGTGGTGTTCGGATGATTGCATGATGATCGAAAATCAATCGAAAGTATGATTAAAAATAATTACTTGTTAAAGACATATTTTCGAATAACAGGAATTTTGTTGTTTTAGTATAACACTCTTGAATGAAGAATTCTACCCATTAAATTCTATGAATATTCACAAACAAATATAAGCTCATCAGCATAAAGCTATACGCATTGTAAACTTTCAACCACATTTTTTTGTTCAAAAACAATTCTAGTGTCTTTTTTGCGTGTGTGCATTTCATATGTGAAAATATTCATATGTGGCAGGCGGTCATGTGTTGCGGCACTTTCGAGGTAATGCTATGATGAAATAGAGACTGAAACATACAGTTGAATTTGAAGCTGAAAAGAATGTTCATTGTTCCTCTTCAAATGACATCATAGCATCTGTAGAGAGCCTTTCAGACAGTAAAGGAGACATCATCATTGAAACGCCTATGATTCTGGTTTATTGATGTTTTGTAATGTTGTTAGGTCAACTCTTTCTGTGTAAGGCTCATAACATTCTACCCAAACCTGTAAGTGAGCAAAATAACATTTTGCTTGAGCTTAATTGTGCGATACCAAAGTTTTATCCTTACCTTTGGAGTTAGATAAGTCAGTGTTGTTGTGAATTGTTAGTACTAATATTATTTTACAGTTGTTACTGACATGTTGCACAGTGTGATAACCTCAAAGCAGCACAATAATCCACAAAAGTGATGTCATAAGTCTGTGATATCAGAGACCATATTATATGGTGTCTGATGAGGTCATCCAACTCCGTGATATTGTCACAAACAGATCCAGATCCCTTTTCTTCAATGTGAAAAACAACAACATCCAACTAAATAATCAGCAACTTTAACATGAGAAAAGCAGATTTTTCAAAAATCCTGGGTCAAGTCAGTTATTATTTCAGGCAATCAAATAGTGGTATCTTAGTTGTCCATGGGCTAATAGATAGTTTCTACTTGCAGTTTGAGACTGCAAGTAAAGTTGGATTTCATGTCATATCTGCTCAAAATGTAGCTAATAAATCTAGCAATAATAATAAAGCAGAGTTATCTCACTTTGCTATTTATCACTCTTGATTATGTCATAAATTCAGGGCAAGTGGAAAATTAGTCAGGACATGTTACTTTCTTAAAGTCACTTGCCCTGTGGCAAGTGGCTTATAAAAAAAAAATTTGAACCCCTGGGAAAGCAGGATTTATGGATGTCAGCTATATTGTGAATATGTATGGACATTTATCATGGCGCCTTCAGTGGGTGATATAAAGAAGTTGACATCTATAAATCTTGCTTTTCTACCGCATTCCTCTCCTAAATGCCTTTCAAAGATGTTTTGTATTAGTTTATTCCTCTCTCATTTTGTGCATTGGGTGCGTTCACTTTTTTTATCCACAGAATGTAGAAAATATGATGCATTTCTTGCTATGAAAGGGAGACAGATGAAAACATCCTGATGATGTGTTGTTTTTTGAATGAATCTACTTTGTGGCTTGTGAGGATGGTTTCATGCATAAATGCAACATTTATGCATTCTTACTGTAAGAAACACCAAGCATAGACTATACTACATTGTGCCCATATACGTCCGTGATCCTGTGTGGCAAGCAAACACTTTAGCGGCTGAGTCACCTTACTCCATTGGTGACCTGTGAAGATCTGGGTTAGAATTCGTCTTCAGCAACCCATGCTTATCATAAGAGGCAGTTAACGGGGTTGGGTGATCATGATCGCTCACTTGGTTGACACATGTCATCTATTCCCAATGGGGTAGAATGTTGCTCATGATGTAGATCACTGAATTGTCTGGTCCAGTCTCTACTATTTACAGATCACTGCCATACAGCTGGAATATTGCTGAGTGCAGCATTAAACAACAAACAAACAAACAAACACTCCCTTAGACTCTTAGACAGTCGCCTCCCTTTGGTAACCAGATCATAAGTTTTGACAACCTTATCTGTATAAAGGTAGGTTCTTATCAGACACCAAAACTGAAAATAAGAAATAAGAAGCCTGGATTATAATGTGACAATGTTTGTCTTTCAGCCTTGTACACCTTGATGAAGGAAAGTACTGGACGCCCAATGCAGCAAAACTGAGCGGTAAAACACATAGACAGGTTTTCACTGATACCCTTAGTACAATATATGGAAAACTTTACAATACAGCTAGAAAACAGAGTCCTCACAAGTTTACGTAGATCTGTTTTATAACTATTATAATCGACTTTAGTTGCAACACTGGTTGGAATGGACACCTGTTGTATATTGTGTACATCAGAGTTTCTGTGAATGCTAGGAAAATAGGTACTGTAGGATAAAACAACAGTCAGATGAAATACTTTAAAATGCTAATTGCTGTTTATTGATAGCAGAAACTGAAAGTGAGTGTGCTGACTAGTATTAATTCAGCATATATTGAACTCCTATTTGTACACATTTTGTACACGTTATACCAACTTTTCCAACCAGTGATGAGATAGATCTCATGTTGTTGTGTACAACTGAACATTCCCCTAGAATGTTTGAAACATAATATTTCCAAATGAAAAATATCCTATTTTTCTGATCATTTTTCAAAGGATGATTTCATCTTATAATACTCTATGTTGTTATTTATTGCTGTTTGCATTCTTCAATCATATTTGTCCATCATGAAATGAGTGAAGTTCTCTTTCATAAAAAGCAAGGGCTATGCAAGGTAAAAATATTTACGATAAATATACGATTGTATTACTCCTTAGGAGAATTATTTTGTTTATTAACTTACAGATGCAAGAAAAATGCCATCTCATTCAAATCAGATTATTGCTCTTGCTACCATTTAACACAAATTTGAGGCCATTCCATTACAGGTCTCTTCAGAATTACCTATTTCTGACCAATGAAATTACAAACCAAACTCTGATGTTAGCCAATCGGAAAGCAGCTTTCTTCAGATGCTGTATCGAACATATTTGAACAAAGATGTGGATTCAGAAGGTGAAGACATGTCTCAGTTGTTACTCATGAATGCATAGTGTCTTCCATTCAAATGTTGATCCATTGGAGTGTGGGACAGACCATGATTTGAGATATTCAGCCATAACTGTCTTTCATGCTATTGCATGTGATCCTGTTCAAGATGGCATGACTAGACAACAGCTACACATTCCAACTGTCAAATTTCCTTATCTGATGAGCAGTGCCCTGATTGGTTGTACAAAAGGTTGTTCTGACCTGACCTGGAATGGGATGTCCTAAGACATTGTTTTGCAGCAGCAAGGACTTTGATGAGATTGAATATAGAAATATGTAAATGAATTTTGAGAGAAAGAGCTATGCATATATCATCAACACATGCTCAAATGTTACTGCCAGAGTATTTTATGATCAGTCACTTGTTATTGAACTGTTTTGTCAAAAGGTGAAGTCCTTTTGAACATGTTGAAACAGGCCTTATATTGTATATAATGTTATTTGTTGCCATGGACCCTTGCAAATGTTGCTTTTTACCAAATGATTTTAGTAAACAAATTTTAGATCTTAGACATTCTATAATCGTACATATTTACACCATTATAACAATTGTTTAATTGTTGATCCTGCTGAAGGGTTATTCTATGAACATGATTTTGAGATATTGTTAGTGGTAGTGTGTAGTTAGGGTACAAATCCGTCCACTTGAATGATAAATTGTTAGGTTTGTATTTAAAAAACACACACAGTATTTGAAACATCTACCTCTTTGTTTGATGGAAGTAGATGAGACCTAGGATCTAAGGAGAAAATCAATTCTGAATTGGAACAGTAAATGTAATCAGTTTTCTTGCTTCATTTGAAAGTAAATGATTTTTCAAGGGAACAATTAAATCTTCCTGTGGTGAAATTTTGTAACAGTATCCAGAAAGTGTTTCTTTGAAAATCTCTTTTTCTTATCCAGTACTTATATTAACACCCTCTGTATGAATTATTGGTTCTTGAAAAAAGATTAAGTAATAATGCTGACAACTGATCCAGGTTAGACAAGTAAGCAAACAGTGTTCCACATTTGAGTTGAAAGTTCTAGGTGTACCAAAATGTTGAAGATTAAAGATATGGAAACTTCCCAGATTCCACTGTAATGTCAGCAAAGCTAAAGAAAAACAGAATTCCGTTTAGTTTTGATTTGAGCATAAGGATTTGAGAATAATCGATTACTGAAATCATTATATTTTAAAGAGAACATCAAATGGCTGTTTTGTGCAGATTTTATCTGATTTCTTTTGCAAAAGTGTGCAAAGGTTTTAGTCACTTGGGACCATATGTCTTCTGGACAAACTGTCTTTGACATAATCCACTTTATCTGTGATATATACATAAAGTTTGTTATATAGATTGTAACCTTTGTTTTCTCTAGGCCTTATATTCTTTAATAAAGTTTCTATCTCTACAAATGTCTGTGTTTTTTCAAAACAGATATGATTTTGTTATTCAAGTAGCAGCCACTGCATCTGTAGTGGAGTAGACAGGGCTTTGCTGACAGAACAAAGGTCTGTAGTTCAGTCAACAGGCTGCCCTATGCAAACAGATGATTATATGATGTACTTGTTGTTTCCTTGCCTGGTGAAAGGGCATTATTGGGATAAAAAGAGGACTGGTTGGTTCAGGGTTTGTGTACTGGGTAGGAAAGGAGTATTCATGTTTAACAGCCACATGGTCTGGAAGTAACCTGGCACTATAAACCAGCCACATTATGGTATTTATTTCTTAACTCCCTGACTAGCTGCAGAGCTAGCACAATTAAGTGAGAAAAATTTGAAGTATAAAATCATGCAGTCAGTTGAACATTGAAACTGCTCCCTATGAATTGAGAAAACATGGCATAAGAGAAAGTCATCGAGCAATCCCCAAAGGTTGGAAGATGTGCACACACACCTCAGTATGTCATAGCAGGTATTTTTGGTCTATAAGCACTGTGCCCCACCAGCAGAAAAACCCAACCCTTACATGGCCTGCAATAAAAGTCTCATTTGAACTTCAGCTACTGAACCAGAGGTTTGTCATGCAAATATAGAACAAAAGTATGTGTTCACATCTCGTGCCTTTGTTGTGAACAGATTTTTGCAAGTCTTTCATTAAGTTAGCATATCACTGTCCATTGATTGTAGCTTTGGATGGCATATAATCGATCAGTAATATGCCTCCAAAATGTGTTGGTCTGTACCTGGTGAAGTGTGATGCTCCCATTGCATGAATTTCTGGGTCACAGTGGTGGATCCATATATCATCACCTGACACTAGATGAGAAAGACATCTGTTGTCATAAGCAGTGTAGGGATCAGGAGCTCTGGGCACTTCTACTTCTCTGATGATGATGCCTGTCATAGTTGCCACATGGCGAGTGCCAGATACATCATGTACCATCATGTACCCTTCTGTGATGATTTTAATGTTTCTTTAAAGTGAGTGTTTGTGTTTACTACTATGTTCGGAAACACCAGGAATGTGGTTCACACTTTGTACTCATGTAGGGAATCAAACCCTGGTCTTCAGCGTCACGGATGACGGCTTTAACCCAAATACCTATAGCTACGCCAACACCCCAGTCATTGCAGAATAAGGGGAACCTGCTCCACCACGAACCAAGTAACTGACATCGTGTGATGTATCTAACATAATGTTAGAGAGATAGAGAATCTCATCCAAATGTCAACTAATAACAAATATATATCAACACAAGTTGATAAAATAACAAATATCCAAAGCTTGCCGAGGATATTTTTACCTTTATCAACACGTGTTGATATATCTGATATCAGTAGACACGAGGGTGAGATTCTATTTATCATCCAAAACCATTCCTCATTTGTTTTCAATGAAAAATGTACATCTCTGAACACAGCACTGGCATTAGATTTGCAGTCCAACGATGTCATAGCATTTTGACGTCATCAAGTTCACGACGTCACAGCATTGTCAGGACATTGTGCAAAATCTACTGCCAATCTCCTGGGAGATATCGTCTGATCTCACACTACACGACCTCTCACGTAATAATGATAATAATAGGCTATTTATTTGGCGCCTTTCCACGTCACAAAGATATGCTCAAAGCGCTTCCACGTATCGACAATAGTCTGTCATACAGTGAGCGAGTGGGTTTAGTTTTAGCAATATTTCAGCAATATCACGGCGGAGGACACCAGAAGTCGGCTTTACAGTCCAGGAGGAGAATTTCAAAAGGGGCCTAGAAATAGGATTTCGTAGCCTCCGAAGTACTGATTTGGTTTGACACTATTTTGAGTTAGTATGATGCCTTGGGCTCATGAAAAGGCCTGTAATACTCTTAAATTGTGGTATCAGTTTTTTTCCATAGGCCATTTTATGTGATAGGGGTCTGTGAGCATTTTCATGACATTTGGTTTGCTGCCCGACAACATCTCAAAGTTAGTCATGGATAGTTTTACTACTATCAATCTGATCACTTTTATTTTGACTTTTGTGTATTGGTAAAGGACGTATAATTTTTTTTACATATTTTTGCTTTTGAAAATAATCAAAATGGCCGCCATTTTGCCCGCCATCTTGAATTGTTGTGTGTTGCCTCAACAAGTCTAGTCTTGTCGCACATACGAACGAACGATGGAGTTTTGTTGGTCCGGCCATGCTACCTGTTGGTAGGCCCGAGGCACGCCAATGTACATTTGTAGTTCTTAGGACGTCTTGATCTGTCTTAACAATAACTGTGAAAAGAGATTGAACGGGATAGAACGTGTAATGGTTATATAAATTACATTGCTCGTTCGATCATAAATAGCTGTCAGTATGTCTCATCTGTGCCCAATACCCAAACAGTTGGTATTACGTATAAACAGGGAAGAAATGCGCCTTCACCCCATGTGAACAACGTTTTCAAGCAGTTCAAACCCGCCTTTAGTCAGTATATATCCGTTCTGGATTAGATCTACCACTTTCTTAACATGCACTACCCAGTTCTAACTCTTTCTTAACTCAACCAGCTCGTATTCAGACACCTTTTCCCGTTCGCACTACATTCTCACTCTGATTGTAGCGTATGCAGAGGTAATAGCAGACATGTCCTGCTTTGATTTCTGTAAGTACCCAGCCCATTCTATTTCCGTTATCAGTTTCAAGATGGAAACATCGACATCACCATGCCTCCACAGAAAAATGAGGGTGGACCAAGAAAGACATCTTATTTAATGAAGGGAGGATGCATTCAAGAATTTCATCAAATCTGAGTGGGGTGATTCTCAAGAAATTGTAGGACTCATGATCATCAAGGCGGAGATCCTGTGTCAGTTGATGAAATGTTCCACAGCTGTTCCCCTCTCAGGTTAAAGCCAGTTTCTCATCCAACAATTCCTTGTTGGTTTCCGCCTCTCTTGCTCTACCAATTGTTCTGCTTCCAATAAAAATTCCAGCAAATAAGCATTCAGCATGTTGACACCTGCAAATTTGTTCATGTTTCACCGGCAGAATTTTTTATCCCAAATGGAGAACATGTTAGAAACGCATGTCTGTATACCCTACCTCGTCATATCGTAATGCACACAGTGTTGGCATAGTAAGACCTGTGTGAGACCTACATAAACACAGAACGAGTAGAACTTGATGGGAATCTATTGCGCTCTTTCAGAACCGAGTAGAAATGTACTACAAACCTCTTAAGAACAATTCATTTGGATTTGAGAATATTTGCACGGAATACCAAAGTAACTTAGAACATAATGCGGTCGAGTTTCGTCTGTCTGCGAACAGAGCTGACCTGGTGGAAACTGTGGTACAAACATATTGCAACTGATGTCCAACTACATTATGTCTGCACACATCCCCATTAAGTTTGAAGTATGGCGATTCCATTCGTCTCTGTCCCAAATCATATCTTCATTACACCTGGCGGCGTCTTATTACCACACTTCGGAAACAGGTCAAAACACTTCAGTATAATATCAGACAATGTTAGAGAATGTTCCAGATTGTATACGCATACAACACACCATCAAATCCCAACGTCCATAATGGCTGGGTGAGTGAGTGAGTGATTGATTGAAGCGTTTTGACAATTAGTGTAGGTTCGATCCCCCAAAGTGTTAGTTTTAAAGCCATTCTCAAGGATTGTCACGTTTAGTGAAGTCCTACATTATTCTCTCCTCATTTTGTGCAGCTGATCCAGTCTACCGAATATGATCCTGTTCCCGAAACAAGACACAAGAAAGGTCATTAAAACATCAGAATTTCACAAGAATATCTTTAAATTTTAAGGGAATAAATCGGAATTTGATACAATCATATAAAACATGTATGAATTCATATGTTCTATTGTCTGCAACCAGATCTTAATACACGTATAGGCAATGTACGATTATTCAAAACCAGATTTAATCCATAAATGTACAATCTACGATCATTTAGATGCAAATCTGAATAAACACATGTACAATCTACGATTATGGAAAACCAGATCTAAATCCACAAATGTTTAACCTACAGTGTACGGAGACTGGAAGATGCACCCACACCAAGACTTGTATCTACGTGACAGCTGATTCAGCAAAAGAGCATGTACCTGAAAATGTAGCCAAGAGGTATTCTAAACACTGGCTAGTAAATATAACATCTTATCACCTGGACAAAATAGCTGACTAGGAGCAAGAACTAGCTCTGAAACGTCCTATGAAGAAAAAAAGAAGTACTGTTATCAATAAAACGTGTCATGTGTTAAAAGTTATATTGTTGTTGTTGTTAGAATATCTCAAACCTGGGAGTATATCATATGTACTTTGTAAATTACCTAGGTGTCAATATTGTTGTTTCAAATGCATATTCCTTTAACGTCAAATTCATCCATATCGAGAGATTTAATTCATTCAAAATATGTTATCCTACTTTGTCTTTCTAAGATGCATGTCGCATCACAACACATCTTTAGAACTTGTTTGAACAAGCAAAGGATGAACAAACCTACCACTACATATTATGGGCTAAAACAATTCAGTGTCCACCATAGCACCACATCTTGATGATGACATGCATACAGTAATAGATGTGGTTTGGGTGTTCCAGTGGTGTAGTGGTGGATGTAGTTGTGTCGTAATTAGTGGTGGCTGTGTTGCGTCCCATGTTGTGTCGGTGGCTGTGGTGTCTATATGTAGTGGTGTATGTGGTGGTGGTGCCCATGCATTGGTGGATGTGGTGGTGCGCCATATATTGGTGAATGTGATGGTGGTGTCCGATGTTAGATGACTTCTCACTTTACACAAAAAGTAAACCAGACATGGTGACATTAATATTTCGAATCCACGTAATTTTATCTTGCCAACTTAAAATTTAAGTCTTAGAATTTTATTCAGGTTAGGATAAAAGTTATTTAACAAACGATCATAGATTCAAATCATTATTACTGGTTTGTATTGCAAGAAAGTTAGCGCAGCAGTTAGATCAGTGAAACAAGAGCACGTGCGGTACGTGATGAGAATTAACTTAGACCAACCCAACTTCTCGGAGTTTTATTTAATGTGCATACCCCCTTGTAATACAAACAAAGAAAGTGATTTGAAATTACGATCGTTTGTTAAACAACTTTCATACTAAGTTGAATAAAATTCTGAGGATTAAATGTTCAATCGGCAAGGTAAAATTATAAGAATTTCCAATCTGAATTTCACTTTATTCGATTTACTTTTTATTTAAAGAGACATTCATCGGTATGTTTTCACGGCAAACAGACTGTAACCGCATAATAACACGAATGAGTCACGAGCAGTGATAAGCACATCACAGTTTCCAACATTCCCACCCACGGACGACAGTTTGTGTTAATTCATTTGTATTGAATGATCCATACACCTATGTCACTTCGCATTTAACTTGTAATTTTAAATTTACACTGCGTCATACCTGTATTGTATTAGCAGTTGATTATGCTTTAATCATATCGTCTTCCATAAATAAGTCTGTAATTAATGAAAGAAGTTTTTGTTTCGTTTTGTTTCAAAAAAGAATATTACCAGGTCTTTCTTGGCTCACGCTAAATCAGAAAACATATCTCTGTGCAAACACTTGTGGTTGGGGTGTTTTCCATAGCTTTAACCCTTTGTTTCAGGTTCGGCGACTGGGATTAGGTTGTGTAAGATGGCTGGTTTGCCCTTTGTCTTTTCCAGCTCCACACTTAAAGCCCGTTTGGAGTCTGAGCACAGACTCACAATGATATGAAATATTAGTCGTGGGGACAGAAAGTTGAGATCCTGTAGAGGTAGGACGACTTCAAGCATTCTTCGGAAGGGCGACAGAGGACCAGACAGACAGGTGTTTCCAAATATATTTTAAAGAAAATACGCGTCTTCATGAATATTTGTTTAATATACAATGCGCACTCATTCTCTCATAGTATACAGCCATTTAGGTATAGATGGGAAAGGTTGATACTGGTTTCTGAATGTAAATGGAGTGGTAGTGTAGCCTAGTTGTTCAAGTGTTGACACGCCACGTTCAGTGCCAGTGTTCGAGTTCCCACTTAAATACTATGGCTCACGCAAACTTCTGAGGCCCGTCGTTGGAATATTGCCAAAGCGGCATAAAACCACACTTACTCGCAGTTGTTAAACCAATCTACATACGTGAGAAATGTGATTCCTGATGCTTATGCATGACTCATTTCTTTCAGACGCAGGAATCCTGGCACATTCTGGATATGGTGTTGTGTCCCTCTGAACTCTTCCACATGAACTTTAGTACACTGGCTTTCCGAGGGATCGATGGGATGAGCTTTTGTCTCATGGTGGCTCCATAGTACGTCCACTCTCCGCGTAGCTCCCCGCCGACTGTACATGGAGTAGGTTCGGTGCTAGGGCCTGGTTGTACAGTCAGGATGGTTGTTACAGCAACCCAGCTAGTTTAGGGGTGGCACACTCTGTGGCCCCAGTCTTTTCAGCATCCCCAGTAGGCCCAATGCTGACTGCACTTGACTGGTAGATTTAGGTGGTAGTGTAGATAGGGGCCCCTGCGTGCACGCCCTGTACGATGCTATCTGTTGATGGCATAACTTAGTGTTAACCCACCATTCCGTCCTTCAGTAGGTAACTCGAGACTAAGCAAGTCCCGGATGGTCACTTTGAGAGTCAGTGTACTGGCCGACTGCACGGCCACCTGCTGGTAAAGTATTTCAATCTTTCAATTTGATATTTAGATTAAATTTTGTTTTCACGCCCCGACATATTTGTTTTGCATTTAAATCTATGGGGACCGAATGGTTAAAGCGTTCGCTCATGACGCTCCAAACAACCCTAATTTGATTTCCCATATTGAAATGATGTGTGAAGCATATATTTGTTGTTGCTCACCGTGATATAGCTGGTATATTGGTAAAAGCGGTGTAAAAAGTACACTCACGCAGTCATAATCTGTGTGGGAAGTGTTCTTTGCCCTTTTGAGTAGAACCGTCGCTTACGCAAGCAACTGTTTCTTTCAAACACTGTATTGAAGGAAACATAAAATGCAGTGCAACCTTGTTTACCATGACGTCTACTGCAAAATTACAACTTGAGTTTCATGTTTGAGATTTTTTCACGTGTAGGCATATAACTTTCATTTATAGACACAGTAAGTACCAATGATGTAAAATATATTCACTTTACTATTAGGAGCAGTGATACCCTCGTCCTGGGGGTGGAAATGGACGTTGAAGTCCCCCAGAGGCAGGACAACTGCCAAGAAGATATTCCATGGACAAAAGTGGATCAAGGATTCTTGTGGAGCAGGATGTGGATGTGGATGTGGATGTGGATGTGGATGTGGATGTGGATGTGGATGTTTTACTGTTCGTACCTTTTGTGACAATGAACTATGCTGTAAACCTTCCAGTAGAATAGGTACGGTTGCATACGTTGAGGGAACACGGTTCCAGAGTGTTTTTTTTTTCTCAAAAAGGTTTTTATCTCTGGTTTTACGTGTCGGGCTTCAGTTACCTTTGACCTTGTTCAAATCACAAATTTGAACAAGGTCAATTTAGACATACATTCTGCGGCAACAATTTTGGTGTTTGTGTTCAAGGATTTGGTACTGTTCCATGTTGGGAATGATGACATTAAAAACATAATCCGCCCAGCTGGTTCAGTTGTACTTGTTTGTTTTGTTGTTTTGTTTTTGAAAGTTGTGAACTCCAGAAGAACTGTTTTTGTCCATGAAAATCGGGTGTGCCTGACTTTATCGGGGTGTAGGAGTGCATGTTTGTGCCACACACTGCCATACACTACTAAACACTGCCAACACAGAAACACATCAAGAAACAAGTCCAACATCAGTACACGGGCGTAGTATAATATCTACAAAACAGAACAATACAAAAGCCTATCAACATTACCAGATCACATCGCACATACTTTTAGTTCAATGTACGTACCAAACAATCCAGTGATGTCTGCAGATGAGACAAGACATTAAATGAAAAAGCTACCACTAACAGTCTAGAATATCATATTGAGCAAGTAAACAACCAAGTGCATGTTTGGAAACAGTATCTGCAGCCAATCATATTCCTTCACCACTTGACCATGGTTGGAGCATTTGTGGTGGTCAGCTTATCCTTTTTCTGGTGTTCTGATGTCGAGAGATTCTGCTCCCCATGGATCAGTTGAACTGACATAGAGTAAATGCAATAAAGTCAGTATGCCAGGAGAGAGATCTATGCAGATGAACTGATTTATTGTGCACAAAGACCTGTCTTTTTGTATGGCAGGTCATTGGCTTTGGCTTGTAGATGACTCCAATTCTGACATGATGTTACAAATGATATGAAGAAAGTGAAGAGAAGAGTTAATTGTAAGCTTCTGAATGTTTCAAAAGTGGTTAAGAGTTATCTGACAGACATTTGTCTAAGCTACAGCAAGAACTTAGACACAGTTATCGATCGTGAAGCATAGTTTTCTAATACTTTGGATAATGTTATTTCATCAAATATTTTAGGAATGTGAAGCTTTCATTAACCATAACATTGAAATTTATTTTTTTCTATGCTGTGTTAAACACGTGACACCAAATGAATTGTTTGTTTTATAGATCAGTACAAATTCAGTACATCTTAGCAGCCATTTTGAATACTGGACAATATGAAATAATTCCATGTAACATGCTGTCACGCTAGAAGTAAACAGGAAACAAAAACAACTGATTGTAGTTACAGGAATAATGTAAACTTTCAATAAATAAATCACCACCACACATTAACATGAAAAGTCGGTAAAATCCCCTGTCTCAAAGAATAAGCTGAGTAAGCATTATATTACCACGACATAACCATACAAAATTACTTGTTTTGTGCCATATCCGCCATTCTAGAAGAGACAAGTGTCAAAAACATCAAAAGTATCACTACTGGATGTAATTTGGACACATTCGGTGTTAATTTTTACGTAAATTTAACTGCCGAGAAGGCAACACACGACAATTCAAGATGGCGGGTAAAATGGCGGCCATTTTGATTATTTTTAAAAGCAAAATGTCATGAAAATGCTCACAGTCCCCCATCGCATAAAATGGCATATGAAAAAAATTGATACCACAATGTAAGAGTATTACAGGCCTTTTCATGAGCCCAAGACATCATACTAACTGAAAACAGTGTCAAACCAAATCAGTACTTGGGAGGCCACGACATCAGACTTTTCACCTGCCTCCTCCTGGACTACAAGCATATCTCCCGTGGAACACAGTTTTGGATGTTAAATGCAAACCCCAAATCCTTTCTTACTCACAGGACCGCCTCCGTGGTATAGTGGTTCGATTCCCGGCTGCGTCATACAATGAAAGACGCTAAAATATGGTACTTATTGGTGCCTGGCGCTCGGCATCAGTGGGTACAACAAGGACTGGCCGTCTTGGAGTCAGTATAATGTGTCCGAGTAGGGTATTCATGCCCTGGGGCAAAGAGGTAGCCTAGTGGTTAAAGCGTTCGTTCGTCACGCCGAAGACACGGGTTCGATTCCCCACTTGAGTACAATGTGTGAAACCCATTTTCTGGTGTCCCCCGCCGTGATATTTCTTGAATATTGCTAAAAGCGGCGTAAAACTACTCACTTACTCACTACTCATGCCTTACTGCGGCATGGTATCTCGGTGAGCTTGCACTATAAAACCATCTTAAATCTGGGCAAATACATGTAGTCACACATATACACGCATGAACATCGTCATATGAGCGAAATATTCTTAAGTACCACATTAAACCATAATTCACCTCACCTCTTACCCCCTTTTGATCATTCATTTGTTTTTGGCATAGAACCGAAATGCCCCTGCTGCAATGTTTAACATACGAATGATATGGAGAATTGTTACTTGTATAATACTTGGGAATACTCTTGTTCAGTATTATCGTATCTTAATTAGATCGGTGTTCATAATGCCAGTCACTCGATCATCTTGTTAGAACTCGATTTTTTGCAGACCACCATCATAAATTGGAAAATTTCCAGTGCCACATTAATCAAAAACCGACAGTAAAATACAAATTCTAGTACTTTAAGGGTTGAAGCACTCTGTACCGATATTGGGGAGCATTGCTGATTTTAGTTGCTGTAACATAAGTAAAAGGTAAGAGTAAATACAAGTGTCGAGCGCCTCTATTTACACAGAACCAACTGTTCACAGATACATTATCCCTTATTGACCCGTCTTGTCACAAGCCACACGCCCGTTCAACTATCAAGTATCACTCTCAGCTCATTATCTGGGTGTAAACAACGTACCCGTGCAACAGGCTTCTCTTGGACTTTCCTCTTTTGTTCGTATGACAAACCGCTTTGACTTGTACACTAACTCAACTGAGTATTTGTCTTCATATCAACGCCGGCTACGTTTCAGTGCCAGGTATTTACCTTCAGATTAACCGATAAGATTAAAAGTCCTGCAAATTCAAAAATGTAGATTTGAAGTCTAGAGGCCTCTCGGTAGCGGATTAGATTTACACGAGCGGTTTGTGTATCAGGAAGCCTTTAAGGCTAGCGTAATTCAGCGGGTAGTCGTCAAATGGTATAGTGACCATGGCCTTTGATGGAGATTCATTTTATCTGTATACCAGTTTAAAGGTGGAAGATTACACTAAAGACGTCAACGCTTTATTGCATGTAAGTACTATGTGTTAGCACTTGTGTCTGTTACTGAATATCGACTTGCATTAAGCACACCTTGGACAGGACGCTGTGAGAATTTCCGTCTTTCTTCGGGACACTGTCGCTTTGCCGCCCTCGATAAAAACTTTTTTGAAGTGTTGCAGTTAATGGATAAGGCGACCACTTCCCTTCTAAGACGCGAAACTCCTTCGTAAATTTCACATCGAAATCATCGAAGGTTTGGCCACAAGTGGAACGCCACCACTCGCCCAACTACACATTTCTGCCCGCCCGCCATGACATCGCGGCGTCAATAGCCTGGGCACCAGAAACGTCCTTCTGTCATTGTACCTATGGAATCTAACTCGGGCCTTCGTAATGACAAGCAGTTAGGGTGAGTGAGTGTAGTTTTGCTTTCAGCAATATCATGGCAGGGGACACATACATGGGATTCACAAGATGAACCCGTGTGGGCAATCGCAAACCAAGAGACTACACCATCGCCCAAGGACATGAAGAGGCTACATCACCACGCACGGAAACCAAGCTCCTAAACCATCGCCCAAGAAAACCAAAAGGACAACCTCAACGCGCACGGAAACCAAGCTGCTACATCACCGTCCCAGGAAACCCAAAGGCCACCCCGCCGCTCCAGGAAACCAAAAGGCAACACCATCGACCCAGGAAACCAAGAGGCAACACCACCGCCTCAGGAAACCAAGAGACAACACTATGGCCCCTGGATACCAAGTGGTTCGCGTTCCGTCCAAGGAAAACAAGACTCTACCCCAGTGCCCCAGGAAACTGTGAGGCTACCCCATCACGCACGGACACCAAGCAGCTACACCGCCGCATCCAGAAATCACGCGGTCATCATCGTGCCCCGAAACCAAGAGGCTATCCCAACGCCAACGGGAAACCAAGTTGAACCGGAAGCTGGTATGGGGAATGGAGGCGAAGAACGGTCTGGTGTACCATGAGTGGCGCTTAAAATGAGTTGGGAACGTGAAACAAGTGATTTCACAAGTGTATCAGTGGAACACCTTTATTTGTCTATTTCATTATCAGGCCTTTGAACAGTGACTTAAGTTTGATGCGGCAGCCAGTAATACTCTCTCTCTCTCTCTCTCTCTCTCTCTCTCTCTCTCTCTCTCTCTCTCTCTCTCTCTCTCTCTCTCTCTCTCTCTCTCTCTCTCTCTCTCTCTCTCTCTCTCTCTCTCTCTCTCTCTCTCTCTCTCGGAGGGGTGCTCTTACGGAGGGGTGCTCTGTACGACGTTACTATCCCTGATACCATGGTGCCACGAAACAACATGTGAAACTATTCAAGGCATTTTCAAGAAACACACGGTTAAAGACAACAACAAAGGCGTGAGTGAGTGAGTATACTTTTACGCCGCTTAGCACTATTACAGCAGAATGTGTAGACGAAAAAGTTCCTTGACAACACAAGAACTATACCCAGTTTTTATCATACCCATCTATACCCTCAGTCATGGTATATCGGCGTACACGCACTGTCCGTTGTCTGTTGCGTGTCATATATCACTAACCGTGTTAATATCAGATGTCACAAGTTATGGCGTCGATGGCACGGTCCTGTCATTGATCTGTGTTGTGGTGTCATGCTGCAGGCCATTATTGCTTGTCTATGTTGAAGTGGTGATGGTGTTTATTAGTGTGTTTATGAGTGAGCGAGTGTAGTTATACGCCGCTTTTTGCAATATTCCAGCAATATCACGGGTATCGAACCCGGCGTGACGAGTGAACGCTTTAATCACTAGGCTACCCCACTGCACCAAGTGTGTTCATGAACAGTTAAAGGTTCGTGTTTCTATTGGGCTCATAACGTCAACGATACCAAATCATTCTGAGCCATTTTGTGTTTTTCATGAAATGGCAAGATGGTTTATGAAAAAAACGTAAAGAATATGTCTGAATAGTTTACTTGTTATAGTTTATTGCACTGAGGTCTACTAGTATTCTATAAATGTGCATGGACGGACGGGGTGCATTTTAATACCCCACCCCACCCACCCCCACTGAGGGTTATTGATTGATTTGTTAACAATGAAATCTACTTATATGCTGTAATGGACAGCGGATTACGACTGGGGATAATACTCTATATTGACCATATGTTTTCTGTGCCAGTTTTCGGTTGTACCCGATTATGGAATTATATGCTGCACTATGCTTCTGTTTATGTTGTGTTCACTGTCTTCAGAAACAGTGAACACAAAGTGTTGTTCGTTAATAATGCTTTTGATGTGCATTGTTCTGCAATTGCTTTCTCTCCCTTTAGCTATTTGCAGGTTCCCGGCAGATCATATATGCGTCCTGTTTATCAGCACAAGTGAGTGAGAATACTTTTACGTCACTTTTAGCAATATTCCAGCAATATCACGACAGGGGACATCAGAAATGGGCTTCACACTTTGTACCCATGTGGGGAATCGAACTCGGGTCTTCAGCCTGACGAGCGATCGCTTTAACCACTAGGCGACCTTACCGCCCCGTTTATGGTCACAAACACAGGTATACACATGTATAGCATTAAATATCATGCATAAAGTAACATACGCTGCTATAGAAAACACAACTAGGGAGAGTCACTTAGATCCATGAATACAAACGCTAACCAATCATGATGGTAACAAACGTTGACGCATGCATAAACACACAGACAGTGGTGAAACATGAACATGCTTTCAGAACCTTGCATACAGACACGTATGTACAGACCAATGCTAAAACTAACAAACGCTGACGCATACATGGACATACTGACAGTGATCAAAACATGAACATGGACAGGCTTTCAGATCTATAGATACAGACACGTACCAATCTTGAAAGCAACAAACATTAACGCATGCATTGACATACAGGCAGTAACACAGTTATTAAACCAGTACAATTGAGGTACATACAGACACCGATTTACATATACACCGTGGATACAGACACATATGAATGTGTGGCAGGTTTTGATAAGCCAAACATACACACAACGCAGGCACAACCAATATAGATACCCGTTGTCTCTATTACTGATCCACTTCACAGGGTGAGTTTGTTATGTCGGTAAACCCAAGAGATTCATAGACGGTCGGCGTGTAAAAGAGTGATGTTTAACTGTGCATGGGCTCTACCATGTTCACAGCGAGACACACGCAGAAAAGCATGCGCGCACACGCACACGCATACCAAAGCAGATAAGGCACAAGACAGACACAAGCACAGACAACAGTTGCAGACATTCACATACACATAATTTTCCACAGATCAAACTGCAGACACGAAACGAAAATGCAGACAGAAACATAATTTATTGCATCAATGTAACACGCTTAGTCTCTGAATATGCGCGATCTTGAAAGTAACACATACACCCTGAACACATTTAAACTGAATAGGATCCACATTGAAATGGAAGAATCAGAACATGAATCTGATGACATCTAGATTTGCATTAAGGCTTAAGCCTTGGAGTCGAGGAAAATTGCGGTTCAGGGACAGTAAGATTGACTATGAACCACTCTCAGTTTGCTTCTTACAACCCTGTAGGTGACGTCAATTCATTCCATTGAGAAACATTGTCTTCTCAAATGTCAGGCCTAATCTCAATATAAATAAATATAATCCGTAATCCATTGGCATGTTTACCGAAGCTCCACTTCACGTTCATTCTGATCGAGACATACTTTGACCTTCAGGTAGGGATCGGTCGCCACGGTGTAAGGATATTAAAATCCGGCGTGCGAATGCCTCTCGCCTGTCAAGCATGATATCTGTATAAGAAGTGAGCCCGCTGAATGCAGAACAATGAGTGCGTGTGTAGTTCTCAATGCAACGGATTGGATTAATAATACGCCTTGGTTGTATAACCAGATTCTATCTTTATCCCACGAGTTCGTTTGACCTACCCAGTCCTATACTGTGCTTCATGACGGCAAGAACATGGTGAAATTACGGAAAAGAGCAGCAGCACTGCAAATGACCAGCGAAAACAGAGATATTGACTCGGTAGGTTATTGTTTTTTTCTGCGTTTCGTTGCTAGCCTACTGGTTAAAGCGTTCGCTCGTCGCGGCGAAGACCCAGGTTCGGTTCCCCACATGGGTATTTTGTGTGAAGCCCATTTGTGGTGTTCCCCGCCTTGATATTGCTGGAATATTGCTAAAAGCGGCATGGAACAACACTCACTCATTCACTCACTCACTCATGATTTAGAGCAAACCACCAATAAATAAGAGTGTGGTCCAATTGTGTTTTGCGACAGTTCGCCTTACGGGGGAGGTCCTTTACGTCGTTCCAGGCATCTGGGGTCGTGCGTTTAAATCTCAAATTCGTCATAATGTTTTGAGATCTGTGACCCTGATTCCCCCGAGCGTGGATTTTCTGTAAACCTTGGAACACTAAGTTCTGGCCTTCGCTACAAACAAATTCCTGTCTGAGGTAACCCGAGAAGGTCCGGGTTAGAATTGATTTTCAGAAACCCATGCTTCTCATAAGAGGCGACTAACATGATCAGGGCCGACTTGCACAAAGCAGTCTTAGTACTACAATGATTGTAACTCCCATTCTCCAACATAGGCTTAAGATAGTTGTAGCACTAAGATCGCTTTGTGCAAGTGGACCCAGGTGGTCAGGTTGGTTCACTTAGATGACATGTCATCGGTCCCAACTGCGTAGATCGATGCTCATGCTGCGTAAAACTAAACTCACTCAGTTCTTTCTGAACTGTGTAAACCCCAACTGCTTGTCGATGCTTTTGAGGGGTGTGTTGTGGTCACTTTGCAGTGTAAGTGTCTGCTCGACCTTCCTGTCATAGGGATGGGTTCAGTACAGCAGCCCACAACTGGCCCAGGTCTTTAAAGGCCAACTTAAATAGTGCTGCAAAGTTGTGCACCTATGAAAGTTGGAAGGTTTCACCCCGATTCAAACACTGGCCCCACGACGATCCGCGTGAGGATTTACTTCATCAAGACATGCTCATTCTCTTCCCACAGAGGTTACTCCTGCCATATCTTCAAGTAGGAGGAGTAATGTCTGTGGAAAGAGTATGGCTCGTCGTAAGAGGTAAACGGGATTGGTTGATCAGGCTTGCTGATTTGGTTGACACATGTCATTGTATCCCAGTTTCAAAAATCGATGTTCATGCTGTTCTTCACTGGATTGTCTGGTCCAGACTCGATTATGTACAGGCCGTGGCCCTAATATGACTGGAATATTGCTGAGTGCGACGCTTACTAAACAATAGAGATCTTTCATTTCAAAGATGCATTGCAAATATACACATGAGCATCAATTAAGCACCACTAAACATAATTGTTGATTGTAACAAAAAGGGATCAAAACAAAGAAGTCAACCAATCTAAATACACATGCAGTTAGCATGAAATTCACGTGCTGACTCAAATGAACGCGTTTCATGCTCAAGTTCTGTCATGGTACAAGCGACTGAGGGGTATGAAAAGGTGAAATGAAGTATTCCTATTGCTTTTTTATCGACGCATCAATAAGTGAACAGTGCTGAAATTGACATGCCGAGGCGTAGGCTTTCTGAAAATACCAGATGGCAGAGTACTGGTATTAATGAAGCTGGTTTGTCCTGTCGCGACACTGGGTCCAGATTGAATATGAATCACAAATGCCAAAGATCTCAGAGAACAATGGAGAGTACGTGTTCGTCTCTCAACCAGCACCATCCCCGAAGGAGGCTCAGGTCCGCTGGACTCAGTGCACGTCGTCCAATCAGACGTCCCTTACTCACTGATAGACACCAGGCTCAACGTTTGGCATGGTGTAATCAACGGCAGAACCACAATCTGAGGACATGACGAGGGAGCCATTCGGTCAGAGATACCAACAGGGAGTACTGGAAGCTGCTGTTGTCCCGCATTTTGATAACCACCCCGGCCAGTCGGCCAGTATTTATGGACGATAATGTTAGGCCCCATTGTTCCACAGCTGTTATCGCATACTAGCAGAACAACGCAGTTGACAGATTACCTTGGCCTGCGAGAAGCCCTGATCTGAACCCAATTGAGCATTTATGGGAAAATCTGGGGCGTCAAGTTCAAGTAAGGGATCCACCTGTTCAAAATCTACAGGAATTAGCTCTTCATGAGGAATGGCAGAGCATTCCAATGATGCGCATTCGGCGTTGATTTCCAGCATGAGAAGGAGGGCTGCAGCAGTTCTCGGTGCGTGGGGAGGATAAACCAAATACTGATGTCACCATTACTGTTGGCTTAGGATTGAACAGTGAGCGTTTTTTGAGAACTTTGTGCACGTTGGACCACAGACATTGTCTGTGTGACCATAGTTTTGGACATGATTATTGATAACGTTTTAGTTCTCCCATGTGACCATTTGATAAATTAAATTACAGCCGAAAGTAGCAGCAGTGTTGGTAGTTGATGGATTGACACTTTAGATGGTTCAGTTAACGAAATTATAGCAATGTGTTTGGTTTCCATATCGTGAATGACCAATGTGTTGTGTTAAACACAATCTTATAGCATGAAAATTTGTGGTGCTTAATTAATGCTCATGTGTATACATAAAACGAGTTCATCAGCTTTTTAAGGGCACAGCAGACGTCTTTGTAGTGTTCAAGTACAGTCCAATTTATATCTGAATATACGTTGACAAACAGAGATATTACGGCCCTCCATGTGTGCATCCATATCGTTGTAAATATACCTGACTGCAGCGTCAAACAACGTATAACCAAGTTCAGCCCCATCAGTCATGCTTCGATACCCCGATTGGGTATATTTAACGCCCTGACTAAAAGGAGAGACAAATCCCCATCTACAATTGCTTATATCTCCAGATAATCCGAGAAGTGAACCCGTGAAAGATCCGGGATAGAATTGGCCTTCAGTAACCAACGTTTGTGTTAAGATGTGATTAACGGGATCGAGTGATCAGGCTTGTTGACTTGGTTGACACATGTCACTTATGTAGATCGATGCGCATGCTGTTGATCACTGGTTTGTCTGTTCCAGACTTAATTATTTACAGACCACCGACATATCGCTGGAATAGTTCAATGCTGCGTTTAAAAAAATCCAAATCAAACGCCAAGATATCATCTGCAAGTCTTATATATCGTTTGATTCAGTATTCATCCACACTGTCTGAAATGGTAGAAAGGTCACTTCCTAATGATAATCATTCACATTATTATTTTTCAGCCGTCGGTAACGTGGAAGGACTATATCGACGTGTTCATGAATGGTGGATTTGCTTCAAAGATCTCAATTCACAGCACCGTCGACGGCAAGGTATGGGCAGCGTCAACCAATGCCGTCTTCCACCCTGTGGAGGTCAAGGACATTATTGACGGCTTCGATGACTCGTCGAAGCTTCACCTACAAGGGATATGCCTTGGCGGTAGGGTGTTCACCCTTACCAGGGTGACCGGAGCAAGCATCATGGTGGGTCGGGACGCCCGCACTGCTGCCGGCTGTATCATCTTCAAGGCCAATACGTGTGTGTTGATTGCTCTATACGAGGAGGGGACACATCCCGGGAGCTGCTACAACACGATGGTTAAAATCGGGGATTATCTCCTTGACAAAGGATTCTGATACAGGGAGCCGCATTAGGATTGGCTTTGCATTATCCAACGAAAACGCTTCAATTCCGTACAGGAAAATTACAAAAGGGCGAGGAG
This sequence comes from Haliotis asinina, assembly GCF_037392515.1. Lineage (NCBI taxonomy): Eukaryota > Metazoa > Mollusca > Gastropoda > Lepetellida > Haliotidae > Haliotis > Haliotis asinina. The sequence goes on along the minus strand of NC_090286.1, from coordinate 28,105,287 downwards.
TGGACAGGACAAGGAACTTGCAGGAATGAATGGAATACCGATTGGGGAATATACAGATATTATCACCCTAGTGTCTGACGGATAAATCTAACATACGAGCTGTTTCAAAATGAATCTAACGAGTGTAAGGAAAGAAGTCATATTCAACCACTCATCAGTAGCCAATCATGGACCAGATAAGACCGTTTGTCGCGTGTGGTGATCAATAGGGTTCGAAACTTAGTTTGGACAATACTTTTTAGAAATATAAATCTCGACTTTTGCAGTCTTATATTGTTTCTATATGTTAGGATTAACAGATTGTTCAAATTTGAGCGAAACCGGTGAGGATATGAATATTTTTGAAAATTCTACAGCTACACTCATTACACAAATGTATTTTATGCAAATGTATTTTATGTAATGTGTGTCGCGGTAGAATTTTCTGAAATAATCATTTCCTCGCCGATTTTGTTAAAATTTTAAATATATGTGAACCATAACATATGAAAACAATATTCTACTGTAAATATAAACATTTCTATGTATAATACTTGTTGTCCAAACATTTATTCGAACCCTGTGATGGTTATTGTCGATGCACAGCATGTCCTGGTGTCCTTCTGTTTATGGACCTGATCCAAGTACCATGTTGCTCTGGACAAACAGCCCTGGCATCTTGACAAGTTGGAAGATGGGAAATTAAAAGTCACTCCTATACTGACATATTTGTAAATATGACCACAAGTGACCATTTGAAATGTACGTGTTAACCATGTCGGATTTAAAAGAGTGAATGAGTATGGTTTACGCCGATATTTGCAATATTCCAGCAATATCGCGGCGGGGACACTAAAAAGTGGCTTCACACATTGTACCCATGTTGAATATCGAACCCGAGTCGTCGGCGTGATGAGCAAACACTTAAACCACAAGGCTACCCAACCGCCCCTTTACCGTTTATTGAGATTTGGTTGGGGACCTAATTACTTTCATGTGAGCAGTGAGTCTGGCTTATGGGCTTGAGCTGTCCCGCAATACATTGGATTGCTATTTAGCTAATAATAAAAACCACGTGGACAGAAAATCAAGGGTGAAGTTGTTCAAAACAACCTTACCATTAAGACTGTCGTAATGACTTTAGCGCTGAGGTTGTTTTATACAACGGCAGCCATAAGTAATCTGATTGTAAGGATGACTCCTGGATATAGAAAACGGCCAAAGAGGAAAACATATCACTCAAGGCAGGAATCCATCCTTGTTTCATAAATGTTGAATAAACTTATTAAATATTTCAGGAGTGTGTCATTCTGTTACATTTAAGTTATTTTTGTTTCCCCTAGTTGGACTTTGTTTGATTTCCAAGTCACATTTTGTGTCATAAAGTGCTTAAGGAACGAGAACGGCAAACCGATGGGTTTGAGTCCGAATATCGGTTCATCCTGACCGCGTTTACAGGTTTGTAGTCGGTTAGTCTGTTGTTTAGCGCCGCACACGTATATATTCCAGGTATATGTCGGTCGATCCCGTTAGGCGCCTCTTGCAACAAGCATGGGTTACTGTTATCACGGGTCTTTAAGTGATTCTGGGCTTGTGAGCACTATATCATTGCTCCGGATTTCACCGTGGTAACCGATGTGGTGTATTATTCTCTTCGGAATGTATACCCTATATTTTGAAAAAAGAAGCAACTATCACTCTTTCTTGCAACTGTTAGATGTGTAGAGTTGTGTCCCTTATGTAGGCCAGAAACTGATGATCAATGGTTCGAATCCCAATTCTGATGATCGCGATATGGATTACGATTACAATTATCCGCAGAACGAGTGAGTGAGTATGGTTTTACGCCGTGTTTTTAAAACAATATTCGGGCAATATCACAGGGGTCACCAGAAATAGGCTTCACACATTCTAACCATGTTTGGAATGGAACCTGTGTCAACGCCGTGAAGAGCGAACGCTTTCACCACTAGGAGACACCACCGCCACTTATACGCAGATTTCAGGCACCACTGCGTTGTACACAGAAACGGCAAACATCGTAAGATTGTACAGTTTTGACTATACCATGAGTATATGTTTGTTGGACATGGCATTCAGTAGTATTACATCTGTAAGACGCGGTCGACCAGAAAATCCAGTGATCGCATCAGTGGTAATTTGGCGTGGCGTCAGATGCCCGAAGAAATGGCGAGAATGCTGCAATGGTCTGTCAAAAATTGCATGAAAAGGTAAATACATTGTATGTGTCCCACATCAACATCTCGGGGCTTTCTTCTCACATCAAGCTGGCACGCCGTTTTAAAACTGGAACACATTTAAGGATTCTATAAACTAATTTCATCCATTTCTAAGGTTCCCTACCATTGAAGATCAAGGTTAGAATTGATCTACAGAAATCCATGCGTAAAAGAGGACACTAACGGGATCAGGTGGTCAAGCCCACTGATATGGTTGATACACGACACATGATATCGTATCCCAAATAAGTAGACTGATGCTCATGCTGTTGATCACTATGTCGTCGGGTCCCGACTCGATCATTTACAGACCGCTGCCATATAACTGGAATATTGCTCAGTGCAGCGTAACTCACTCACTAAACTCACTCTTAGGTTCAACGCGATCAGTTCAGTTCGCACTTTGTCCACTACTGCACATATTTTTCGAGAATATTTTGCAGTTAACTAGCATCATACGTCCAAATTCAATGCTAAACATAACGATAATATTGCAAAAGGTCAATATTTTATTTTCAAATGATGCAATACATTAAACATAAAGATCACTCAATGACAACTGTACATTATGCACTATAAAATAAATAAATTATTGAAATATTACAATAATCTCAAGATCATTTGGGGACAGGCCAGGTGTTCAGTTGCTCCTGTTTCGGTACCGGCGGCGTTGACGAACTGACTTCTTCCTCATGAACTCCTGCAACATATGCAATAAATGGATATGACACATCTTTACCGTCTTTGTTGTGAAAAACTCAGGGGTTCTCTCGTTATAAGACTGTTCAATCATTACACTCAAGGTATATGTGCCAAAGGGACACAACTCTGTATTCATCTGCAACAGGTGTCGCTACAGGACAAGGAGTGTTTGGGGTTTGATAGTTCCGTTTGTTGTTTAACGCGGCAATATTCCAACTACTTCTGTGGTCTTTGAATCCAGTCATCAACACCCATGTACGTAATTAGAATATGGTGAAATGCCTCATCATAGTTAGATAACCTGACCACACGATCCCACTGAACACTTACGATACTTGTATGGGTTCCTGAAGAAATTGAACAGTGACGTTGACGGATGTTTAGGTATGGTGTGTGCACTGTGATGTATTTCATTTTGAACTGTCCTCCATTTCAGGATGTAGTATGAACATCGAAAATTCCTCTACTTACACTGAGTTCTTCAGTAAACTCATCATCATCTAGTTTGGTTTGATTTGCAGATCTCCATTTGATGCTGGGCATGTACTGAAACACAGTAAACTAATAATAAATTTATGTTGGACTGATAGTATTACTTTATGTCGAATTCACTAATGTCCTGTACATGGAAACAAATTCTCACAAAAATTACTCACCTCATCGTAGTATTGTTTGATGGTCTCTCTGTCTGGTAGGTATTGGTCTACAGTATTCCTGACTCTGTCAACATAGGCGTCCATCTCGGGAAGGGAGTCCAGAGACTTGAGTGGGATAGGCAGGTACACATCCATCTGGATTTCACCATGTGCTGGTTCCCATACAGTGACCTTGGATTTCTTCAGAAAGTTCAGGTACTGAGTGTATTTCTCGATCTCCTCCTCAACCATCTCCTTGATGATCTCATAGATGCTGTGGATATGCTTTTGTAGATTCTCCTCCACCTGCCAGTAGTTGTATGCCCACAGCCCCTGTAGGAACGTTGCGTGTCATTAGCTAATGAAGCATCCAGGACTGACCTAAGTATATGTGCATTCTTTGGAAGGTTATGATCTTATGAATATCAACTAGCAAAATTTAATAGCTTTAGCAGATGATGACGATTGTGCTTTGTCAGATTACCTCTTGGTAAACGTTGTTGGCCATAGATCTCATGTGCTTGACATTTTCATGTTCCAGAACATTGGCCAGATTACTGTTGATCATCTCACGGGTATTGTAGATAACAGAGTTGTATTTCTCGGGGATGTTCAAACCGTGTACTCTCTCTTGAAGCACTGTGATGCATCTTTGATAATCTATGTCGGAAATTCTGGCTTTGAGGGCAACAAGTCTGGGGTGGTTGTTGATTCTGTTCATGGAATCTACAAACACAAAATCGAAATACTCATTTAACAACAGAGAAAGCTATCTTTCGCTTTTCACCATCACATCACGTCATCACAAATAGATATACATAGAGATCCATACTTTCTGACATCATAAACGTGTACCTTTAATTCCATCCTGGATTCTTTGAGCGTGGAACTGGTATTGTTCTTTGACGGTCTTCAGTTGGTCATCGATCTTGCTTATAATCTCAACAGCATATCCCACACCGTGGTCGATGGCAGACTGCAAAAAAATCATCAAACAGGTTGCTTATGTAAAGAATTACTAGCACTGAACTGGAGTACATCTTTGGCTAGAAAATATTAATTCAAAAGTCAATGACTGGGAACCATGATATGAAGTGATAATCGTATATCATGTACATGTAAAGAGGTATAATGCATGACTGTGTATCGATGTCCTGTCCCATTAAATGCGGATCAAGAAGTTTACCTTTAGTTTGGTAAGGGACTGGAAAACCAATTCTTGGTACTCTCTGTTGATTGGGTAGTTCTTCAGTTCCTCCAGGTAAGATGTCATTGCCTCGCTGATCTCAGCAAACCTGGTTTTTGTAGCAGTGACGAAATTCTTGTAGCTCTCACTGAAAAAAATGCAGGTTTAAAATAAAGATATCAAAACACTTTTAGTAATTTCTTCAAAACTATCCCTTCATCTTGGAAAAATATGAAGACAAACTAAATACTTACAACGCTGATAGGAAACTGTCTCCCATGTCTGCAATGTAGAGGTCGTTTCGACTGTACATGCGTCTGATGTCACGTTTGATGTTATCTAGCTGAGCCTCAATACTTTCCATCTCCCTCTCAATGAGTGTTACGAAAGGGGCAATGTCCTCACTAAAAGCTGCTGCAATTCGATGGTATTTTCCACTGATTTCCGCTCCAACAGATTCATAGAGGTCATGGAATTCACTCTTTGCCTCCTGTCCAAACCTCCGAACCTTGTCAGTCAAGTAATCTTGGATTTGCCGAACAACTTCGGGTCTCCAGGAAATCCTGGTGTGGAGGATTCTTGATGTATTAAGGCGAACGAAAACAAGGCTGTCCGTGACTCGTCCACTGTTGCCTGTGTTATATAGCTCAGCTTTCACTGCAGTGGAGTTGATGTAGTTGGCATGCAAGTTGATGGTGTTACCTGGATTATCTGAAAATCACAGCACACCAAAAATGATAATACCAAAGCGGGTGTGTAATCTTTAAACAAATGTGACATAAACCATGAGAAATGTTAGGGCAAATATATACTTTTGGTAATAAGGTAGTGAAAAACAATAAGGTTTAACAATAAAATAGTTACCAAGATCATAGTTCGTCTGGAAGTCAACAAATTTCCTCTCCTTGTCAAAAGTCATCACACATTTGAGGCTGCGGTCATCACCATAATTGTTGCTGATTCTAAGACGATACGGGTTGGTGGTATCAACTTCTCCTGACAGAGTCATCGTCGTCAAAGGGGACATCATCTATGGAAAACCAATGAACACCTACATTTGTGTAGTAGAAGTTTTAGTAGCATCATCACATCAATTTAGTTTGGGTTCATTCATAAGGTAGAGAAACTTGAAAGGTCTTTCAGCAGAAGCCTGCATATCGATGCTCGCTAGAAGAATTATTCAACATTTTCATCAAATATTTACTTGCAGGTCTGAAAATCAAGTTTGGTCCAGGTTTTCATAATAATCACCACCTCCCCACTAGTCTATATATTGACAACTATAGTTTTCCCAATAACTGATGAGATTAGTTTGTATCCAAAATGTACTGCAGCTGACCTGAAGATCAAGTTGTTTTCTGAGTCTGTTGATTTCACCACGAAGAGCAAAGTTCTTTCTCTCACGTCTGGCAGTTAGGTATTTGACATCCATACCACTGGTGTACCTGTCACTGGACATGCCAATATTGGATGTCAGCCTGACATCAACATCAGTGTAGGGGTGTGAAACCGCCACTGACATGCTGTAGTTCTTGTTGGAGTAGCCATATGATATATCCTCAACTTTGGAGCTGAGAGTTAGCGTTTTCCTGGAGTCTGAAGAGTAAGAGAGTTCTGTCTTGCCGTCAAAGAGGGTTCGCCCATCATTCAATGTCAGCTCAGTATCAACCTTGATATCCTGGAATGAAAGACAGTTAGTTGCACGTTGAAACATAAATTACTTTGTACAGAAGCACAGACATACAGCAATGTGATACAGGTGATCTCAGCTTAACCAAGAAAGTTTGCTCCAAATTGTCTCTGTTCACCCAGCAAAAATGGGTACCCAGTGGCATAAGTTATGTGAACAATAACCTAGCACCTCACCGGCAGATTGGGCTATCCGGGATAGTGATAGTAAGACTGGAGTTTTAGGACATTGCAAATGCCTAAATACAATTACCAAGATCTGAACAGTACCAAAATGCAGCCTCAATAAAAAAAACCAAAAAACATTTGTACACACCTTTCCGATGGAAGGCAGTCTCAAACTAAGTTCGGCCCTCTTTTGGATGTCAGGGGGAGAAAGAACAGCTGTAATCCCTATTTGTTTTGTCTGATCACGAGCAGCATCCCAGAAAAATGCACCGTCCACTACCCTTTTCCCACGGGCATTGCTGAATGACCCATCCATTTTGAATCCCCGCACAGGGGTTTCCAGGCGTAGTGAAGCATCGTACAGGGTGCTGTATCTGCGACTTTTATCAGTCAGGTCCAGATCATAGGAGAACATCTGCCCAGCATCTTCATTCCAAATAAGCTGGCCAACACTTTTGGTCTGTCTTCCACTCTTGGCAATTGTACCAGCGACACCGAGTGTTCTAGCAGGGTGAATCAATTTGATTGTCATGGCCTTGTCGATGGTGTTTGCTGCACTTTGGTCGTTGAGAGATGTTTGGAATCTGACATTGCTTTCTGGTTCATTTCTGTCCCAGTTGACAAATAGCTCAGTTTCGATGTTCCTGTCTCCAAACTCACCAGACACAGTGTACTGCATGGCTCTTGGCTTTCTGAATGTAATGATGCTTTCATGTTTGTTTGCCTTATTGTACTCCATGTCAACATCTAGGACAGTTTCTCCATTGTAGTCAGCTTCAATCGTCTGAGTTGACCTTTCATTTCCTTGGCTGTGTTCGATTTTGAGTGCTGCTTCCCTCAACATTTCAAAAGGTGTAGACAGAGAAGCATCTGCAGAGAGGTGTTTTTCCATGAAGTCACTCGAGAATATGTAGGATCCGTCCAGAACAATCTGCCTTCTTGGTGCCCAGGCCCCTACAATGTGGGACCTTTGTCTGCCACTTTTCAAACTGTTTTCAACAGAGAATTTGATGTTATCCGTCAGAGATATTAGAGCATCCATTTCAGCTGGGGATGTGTAGTGTAGGGAAGCTTCTCCAGACACTGTACTAATGAGTGGAGATCTCATGTCCAGTGTAGACCGGAAATTGGTCCATTCTCCAGTATGGGTGATTGATATTTCATTGTTTCTAAGGGATTCCAGGGGCGTTTTGAGTGTGGCTGTGGCTGTCATTGGTGATGTTGACAGGTCAACTGTAGAATCCAGAACAACTGTATTCTTTCTTCCTGCACTTATCTTGCTGGCCAAGACATACCGTTTCATGGATGCTTCGAAAGACCCAGATGCAGACATTTCCCTGAGGTCAGTAAAGGGGGTCCTAGCTTTCAGCATTATTTCATATTTGGGTGATATACTTGCACTCATTTCGGCACTTATCTTCCTTTGTGTCCCATACTCAACATCAGCATTGCATCTGATAGAATTGCTGTCTCCTCTGTGTCTGTATTCGACCTTTGTAAACTCTAAACCCTTAAATGGAGTATTGACTTCAATAGTCGACAGGATTCGTCTCAGCCTATTGTTCGTGTGGCTGATTTTTCCAGATAGCTCCCTCCCGTCCATGTACCGAATAGTTCCTTGTGATGAAAACTTGTTCAGGTCTCCTGAGTGATCAAACGTGAGTGCAAGATCTCTGAAGGACTCAAAAGGAGTATCAACACTGATCTCACCGTGAATGCTCTCAACAGATCTAAGAGCTGCTTTCATGTTAATGTTTTGGTCACCATAGGTTGCTGTGAGGAAGGCTGTGAGATCCTCAAGTCGGCCATCCTTCCCAAGTTTGAGGGCATAGTTGTTTCCAAATCCAGTTATACTGTAAGCAACATTACTGTCCATCTTGATAGCAAGATTGTCCATGTTGAATGCCATATTTCCTGTCAGTGTTGCATCTTGACCCATGCTGGCAGACACCTGACTTTTAAAGTTGGAAAGGATGCCATTATGATCGATGTTCAATGTTATTTCCTGTGTGTAGGGGTTTCTCAAAATAAAGGCAGTAACAAGACGTCTTCCTGTGAAACGGTTGTTCAGAGATACCTCAGAAACAGAATCGCGTAGAGAAATCTGTGCACCAGTCCTGAGATTCCGAAGACTGCCTTCTCTGTTAGCTTTGATTTTAAGACTCTCATAGCCTTCCACGTTGGTGTGGATGACAAGGTCCACTTTGCTTGACTCTCCATGTATGAAACTGGAATCAGCAGTCAAGGTCTTTCCAGCCATCTCAAATTCTGCATGGCTTTTGCAGTCATCGAGCGGACCTTCATGGGTGAAAATCAGTTTGGATTCTTCAAAGGACTGGAAGGGTGTTCTGACGTCAGCTGACATCTCTATCTTAGGGGAACTCATTGCAGAAACGTCTGCAGTAATTTTCTGGCCTTGTCCATATTGAAGTCCTGCGTTAGCTGTTATTCTTGTATCACTCAGTGTGTGATGGTAAGTAGCTGACTGGGAACCACTAAATGGTGTTCTGATCTCTGCCTTAGTATCAATCAATCTAAGGCCATCATGAGAGAATGCAACATTACCCTCAGCAGATTGTCCATCCATGTACCTGATGACGCCCTCACTGTTGAATCTGTTGGTATTCCCTGAGTGTTTCACCATCACACCAATGTCTCTAAATGGCTCAAAGGGTGTTTGGATTGTAAGACTTCCATCTATGTCTGTGATCATCTTCAAAACTCCTTTGATTTCAATACGCTCGCCATTGTATTCTCCAGTCAGTTGGCTGTTCATGTTGTTTACTGGTCCTTCTTTATGGAACATTAACCTCATGTTCCTGCTACCCTGGTCGGATTTGGATGCAAGGTTTGTATTAAAATCAATGGTTGATTGCCGGAGGGTAAATCCTGTTTGAGACGACAGGGTATATCTATTAGCAACAGACACTCCTACTTTAGTTGTAAAGCTTGTAGGTCGGCCGTTGTGATCAACTGACAGACGGATGTCTTCGATGAAAGGTGAGCTGATCACAAGGACAGAATCAAGTGATGAGGATGTCATCCTGTTGGTGAAAGTGGCTCTAATTTCCTCCTGTCCATCAGCATATATCAGAGATAAACCTGATTCCAGGTTCCTTAGTCCTCCTCTTCTGTAGAAAGAAGCTTTCGTCATCTCAAAGTTGGTAAACGGTGTCTTCAGTGTGAAGGAACCCTTTGTTTTACCTCCATGTTCAAATTTAATGTCCATTTCACTTTTGCCATACTTGTTGAATTGCAGCTCTGCGTGACTCTTGAAGTCAGTTGGTTCGCCTTCATGCCGAATAGAAGCTAACAGTGAAGATAAACTATCAAAGGGACTGTGAATCATGACAGATCCATCAATTCCGTTGTTCCATTTCAAAATGAAACGTCCTGCTATTGTTTTATAGGGTGCATATGCTACTTCAAAATCAGAGATGACACCTCGACGGCGGAGGACATGGTTTAAAGTTACAGAGACGTGGTCAATGTTTGCAAGTGGTGCGCTGAGCCTTACATCTAGATGAATATTTTCCAGGGAATTCAGCTTATAAGTGACATCAAGGAACATTTTGTGCTGTGGATGGTACTCCACCTCGAAACGAGAGTGCCTCTTGCCATTGTCCTGTTTCTGGCTGGAGAGAACCATTTGCATATATCGAAGTGTTTTGAAGGGAGTATCAATTCTGACTTTTCCTGAAACATCTGAATTGACATAGTTCCAGTTCATTACTGCAGCATATTTTCCAGTGATTGGCTGAATTTCAAAATCTGCTCGACTGTCAAAGGTCATGAGTCCACCTCTGTACTCGATTCCTGTATCCAGCACTCTCAGGTCATCAAAAGGTGTCTTTAGAGTTACTCTTGCCTTCTTTATCATTCCAGTGGTGATATGGGATTCTAGTTCAATAGCTTTTCTGGGAGCATAATCTAAAAGAGCATGTGACAGCCATTCACTATTTTCATATTTGTTAGATGCCTTCAACAGAATGTTTCTGAAGTTTCTGAATGGAGTGGTAATTCGAAGCTCACCATCCAGATTCTCAATTGATGCAAGATCAAGAGACCCATCTGCTGAAATCATTTCACGTGGTGCCCATTCAAACTCCAGATGGCTGGAGATTGGGTAAGAGTTGTATCTTGAACTGAATTTTCCTTTCAGGTCTGGTGTGCTTGGTGTAGTAATGATAAAGTCAAACTCGGCCAGTTCCACTGATCTCCTGTAGTTGATCTCACTTGAGGCGAGAATGGATTTTTCTTTCTTGAAATGAGCAATGCTGCGGATATATCCTCTGCCAAATGCATTGTTCAAAGAGATGTCAATATCCCTCACAGGTTCCCAGGGTGTTTGAAGGAGAAGACCTCCGGTTGTAGTGTATCTTGCAGAAGAGTCATGATTGCCATACAGGTTGAAATGAAGTCTTCTTCCTCTTCCCCATTCGGAGTTTAAAGTGGTCTTCAGATCCCTTCCTGTGTTTTTGTGAGTCCATGTGTTGGTTATCCTGCGCTTTGGGGACAGAAGGATCAATGTGCCCTCATTCTGGTACTGCCAACCAGCCAGAGCATGTGTCATAACAAGGTTATACTGATAGCGATCACCATTTACATCAGCTGTTAGATCCGTCACAAATTCCCTGTTATCATCTTTGTGTTCCATCTGCACAGAGATGGATTTCATGTTGGGAATGTTGGACGTCAGAGTAAACCTGCCTTCAACATCACGATCATGCAAGTTGCCTTTGTTTCGAGCAGAGAGGGTGACTTCAGCATTTCTTCCATCAATGGTCCCCTCGAGTTTGGTATTCAGCTGTTGGTCTGACATGGAATGGTCCAGCTTGGCATTCATTCGTCTGTATCCTTTGAAAGGTGAAGTAGCTGTTATACTCAGATCAAGGCTCCTGGGGGAGTAGGGCTTCTTCAAAACAATGGCACTATTGATTGCATCTGATCCCCATTCCAGTTTAGCTGTTGAGGCGTACCGTTCTGGAAGATTATCAACACTCATTTCAGCTGACATCGATTCATATTTCTTGAAAGGTGTTTGAAATCTGACAGATCCTTTAATGTTCCGACTGCCACCTGACACTTTATTGCTGTACATTGTATCAAGAGAGATCTGTTTCTTCGATGACCAGGAGAAGTCAGCATGGGAAATCGTCTGATCTCCACCTTGGTGTTTAACATTCAGTTTTAGGACTCGTGATGGATACTTCAGTGATAGAGATGAATCAATGTCGTTGACTGATTTGTAGTCAAGGCTTCCTTGTAGATTCACTTTCTGCTGATTGTCCTTGTCAGCGTCCCATTTAGCATCAACAGATCCAGCATAAACACTTCCCCTTTTACCACCCTCTACTTCAACAATGATGTGGCGGGCTGGGTAGGTAAGATCAAATGACCATTTTCCTTTGGGATCCTTGGTATATTTGTAGGCTGTAGCAACACCATAAGTCTTCTTGGCATGGTCCACTTTCCCTGAAACCTTAAAATCTTTCATGTCCAGATCTATTTCACCCATAACCCGTGTTGGTTTCATGGAATGGAGACTGATCTGTGAATCCACACTGTGGACAGTTCCCTTTTGTTTGCTGTAAGTTGTGACAACAGTCGACTTGGCTTTGTCCAGTCTGAGAGTGATTTGATGCCTATAGTTCTTTTTCTTCTGAGTGAGATCAGTCTTCAGGTTGATATCTTTGAATGGGGAGTCCAAATTGAAGACCCCAGACATTTTCAAGTCTTTCTTGCTGCTGTCCTTTAAGTTCAAAGATGCAGTAATTGCCTTTCCTTTAGCATAGTCGAGCTGCATGTTTGACACAAGCATGTTCTTATCGTGCTTGTGTTTTCCGTTCAGTCGGATGTCAACATCCTGGAACAAATTTGTAAAAAATGTATAGAATATTTCTTTTGAAATGTAGATATTTATTACCTGGGATGTATATGTTAATGTTATGCCCTTGAAATATAACTCCATATTTCTCAAGAAAGTTGCATTTACAAATTTATCAATAAAGAAAACCAAAACACATTACCCAATGTGTACATGGAAACACATATCACTTTTCCTTTATCTTTACTGGTGTCCACTAGGTAAAAGTGTACATTCATAAACAATATCAAACAGCTTTAGAATCTAAATATTTTCAGCAGTATCTATCTTCGACATACCTTTAGCGGGAATGTAGCTGTCACGTCATATCTGACATTTGCTGATTTGGGCCCCATATCATGGGAGATATCGACAGTTGTGGTGAGGGAGTTACTTGGATCCTTCTGCTTCTTTCCATACTTCAGCTGCATGTGACCTCCAGTCTGCTTTTTGTTGTGGGTGAAGTCGAGATCGGTTTCGAAGTTCCAGTCACGGTTTCTCTTAGATACGAAGTTTCTGAAGACACAAGATGTATACATCAGGTTTTGTCACAGACCAGAATTTCATGTGACTTGACCAGTTCCACAATCAGAAGAAATTAGAGCGAACTGTGTGATTCTGACTACACCAGAAGCTCTGAAAGAATCATTATCAAAGAATAGTGATATGAGGAGTTCAGGAAGTTGTGAACATATCCTGACCCACTGGATGTACCATCATAAATCATGCTAAGGCAAATTAGGGGTTCACATCAACTAAAATAGGTTGAACTCGAAGTAAGAAATTGTATCGGAAATCATGTTGTCACTGATCCGTCTCTACATGTCTACAATATAACATTTATAAAGCATTAAATGTTGAAACTCTGATGTTAACAACTTATCCCTTAACTTCCAATAGAAGTCGAAGTATTTGCATTTGTACTTACGCATTCAGGATGTAATTCAATGTTGATTTTGTACTTCTGTTGGTAAATTTGGAACTGAGGTCAAATCTATTTGGCTTGATGAACTTCACGGCAGGAACACTGTAGATGACGGTAACTGTTGAGGACACACTATTCTTCTTCTTCAGTTCGACACCACCACTAAGTTTCATATTGGCAAACTTGGAATTGACATTGATGGAACCTATGTATTTGTTATTTCTGCCACTGTTGACTCCAAGTTTCCCTATAAAATATAGGAGGGGCATCATAAATTAAAGACCCGATTTTGGATATTTTCATTTTACTTCATAATGATTTTCAAGACTGTAAAGGATGAATAGGGAAAACTTACATTTGGCTGTGAGTGGCTTCGGAAGTACCTTGTAGACCGAGAGAGACATGTCACCTTCAAAGGATTTCTGAGACTTGTATAGGGAATTTCCTTTGAGATTGATCAGTTCATACTCTGGCATTGAGACAACAAGTCTTGGGATGACTTTGATGATAGGGTGATTCTTCCCAGAGTCTCTGTTGATGAGGCTGGTGTCAATGCTGTAAACCTTTCCGTTGCCCAAATTCAGCACAGCAGTCATGCCTTTTTCATACTTTGTGTTCTGCAGATTGGCTACAGGGAAGAAAGCATGAGCCACAAGTTACTTATAAGATATTTGCCATTTTGCAGGTTATCTGAAAAACGAAGTGCATTGAAATAGAAAATGATAAAAGTTGAAATGCACTTACATTTGAACATGACTGGGTCGGCAGTGATTCCATCCAGAGACAAGTCCACATTTGCTTTCCTCGAGCCCTGAGTGTTTACAGAGCCAGATAGAAGAATAACTTTGGCTCCTGGCTGTCTGATCTCGAAGCGTGGTTTGAATGTCATAGCATCTCTTCCTTTGATAATCTTCACTTGTCCCACTAGGCCATACTCATCTTTCTCATCCAACAAAAGGTTACCTCCAACTCCAAGCAGCTTTTGGTCAGTGTCCAAATTGCCTGAAAGTAGATATACAGGGGTCTACTTAAATAATGTACACAAAGGTTGCCATATGGACGTTGGGAACATATCAGTGAATGTATTGCGTTTTGATACTCAGTATATGTATAATGGCAGAATGGCTGAATGTCCTTATAGTGATAGAAGAGCATCAATATGATTTGAACATTGCTATGCAAATGTACTTTTCCTTTGCATAAATTGCCGAAGAATTTCTTTACCTTTCGCCGTTGCCTTTTTCCAGGGAGAAACTATTTCCAATTCAAACTCCTTGTTCTTGTAGTTGATAGTAACATCCATTGAAAGGGCTCTGTTAATACTAGATCCAGGAGTATTAAAAGCAAGCTGAGCTGTGCTGGAGACCTTATTCTGAAGATAAATGTTTAAACTTACGAAATGAACAAAATCTATTGCAACAACTCGCTCTGTAACCATACGGTAGAAATACTAACCTTTAGTAGAATATTTTTACATACTGATTGGTCTGGCAAATATCCCATCTGTTTGTTTAGGAGTATGATACTGAAAGGAAAATTGCACATACCTCTGTGCGCTTAGCCAAAACTTTGTAGCCACTGTGTGTGTCTCTCTTTAGAAGAGTCATGCTGTAGGAAAATGGCCCAGTGAATGGAAAGTAGGGAGCTCCATTTGTTAAGGATGCATTGGCCCACTGGAATTCATTGCACAGCTCAACACCAGTAATTTGTGCAAGTCTTTCACCGGTGCAGAGCTTCAGGTCCTGACGATTATCAGTGATGAGTTTCTCCTCTCGTTCCAGGTCTCCACGAAGAGTGAAGAAGGTGGTTCTAAAATGAAGACGAAAAGTTGATTTCCAAGCTACATATTTTGGCTGCATCCTCCCTACAGCATGAGGACGAACAATTGCTGGTAGGTTTCGCCAAAAGGTACACGTTTATGACTTGCATCACTTTTAACTTTCCTCCATCATGGAGCTGACATGCTATAACTGGAATATCCAAAACTAGATGTATGTGAAGGCAACATACTTGACATCAAAGATTTCCATCTTTTGTTCTGGCAGTTCGAGTTCAGCACTGAGTATCTTGCCGCGAGTCAGTTCTACACGACCCCTCAGGGCTGTGCTGGAGTGCCAGGTGTTGAGGACACGAAGGCCAGACTTAGTCACAAAGGCATCCATTGTCATTGTGCCAGCAATCTGTATCGCTCCACTGAAAAATAGTAAAGAAACATGCATTTTCCAAAATCATTACCTGAGGGTCAGGTATTTCCTACTATACACTTGTATTTAGGGTTTTGATATAATACCTTGGCTGGATAGTTCCATCAATGAGAAGACTGCGTGGCTTGGTGGCAACTTTGCGGAGATCTACTTGTCCAGAGGCCTTTAAATCGATGGTTGATGTGCCATTGACGGTGAGGTTGAGGGGAAGACCAGAGCTGGTAGGGATTATCATGCTACTGTCCAGGATCATCATACTCTGAGTGAAAGAGTAGTCATGCTTCTTAGACATCTTGATCAGAAATTCAAGGAAGTTGAACTTGGAAGCAGTCGTCAAGGACTCCATCCCCTTGAAATGTTTGTACAACATCTCGTTTCCAAAGATCCTCATGTACATGGCACCCCGAAGTTTGTCAAGGTTGGCTCGACTCTGAAAAATGTCCCCATTGTTAATTCATGAGTGACTTGATAGAAAATGAGCAGTGTCAGTGTAGTTGTACTTAAATAGGTTCTGTACTAAAAATTTCAGAATTACCTGTTGTATGTTTTTCTTAGCGTTACCAAAGTAGCCATAAGGTCCAAGATAGGTTTCCAGGAGGTATTCGAGGCCTTCAATACGACCACCAATTTCCAGCAAATTGATGGAGTTTCCAAAGAGATCCACTGTCAGATTCACCATCGCCGACCTAGGTATGAAGGACTTCTCAGAAAAGATTAAGTTGCTGTCGACCATGGCACCAGTGTTAAATTTCTCCAGGAAAAGGGAGCCTTCATAGTTGCGAGAATGACTGAAGGTGTCCATATCAAATTCTCTCTTGAGGACCTTGTCTTCCAGAATGCGCCTGATTGTCTGCTTCAGAGGACTGGAGGTTTCCATCAAATTGGTAAGGTGAGACCAGACAAAGAATCCAACCTGACTGGCTTCCTCTGAAGCAAGAGTGTCTTGGATTCTACTAAGGACATCTTCTGAGGGACACTGCATGAGAGCCAGATAAGCAGCAATTCTCAGCTCAGGGTCTTGCTCTCCATTTCTAAAGATGGTCATCACCTCATTTCTCTGAAACAGAAAGCATGCATTTGATATTAATCAACAAAATGGGCTTATTCGACAGTTGTTATGCAGTAAGAAAAGTGAAGCTCAACATATTGTGACATGAAATCAACTCACATCAGCAGAGCATGGAAGGCGACGGAAGGCTTCAACAGCTGCAACGCGAACTTCCATTGGATTACCTTCCCTGGTGAAACAATTTCTGATGCTGTCAACGATTCCTTCTGAGTGACCTGCATTTCCAATGGCGCGTAGAGTCATCAGAATTCTATCCAGTTTATTGTCTCGTACATAGCAGCCATAACCAATGTTCTTCTTGAAAACTGAAAGGATGTCAGCAACAGCCACTTCATCCGAACAGCTAGGGTTAAAACTACAGTAGTTGTTGATCATTGTCGACACAGGTAGCATGGCATTCATACTCAATTCAGGGGACTCCACAAGGTCCTACAAAAGAAAGCAGCAAGCATCAGATCATTCTTACTTCGCTTATGTACTAGAGACGATTTCCCACATTTTAAAGGTACACTTCTGTCTTACCTTGACATGTTGAAGCATTTCTAATGTTGGATGGTGAATGAGTGCAAGTGAGGTGATCCACATTTCAGCCTGGGTTCCGGTCACGACTTTTCTGGTCAGGAGTTCTGTCAGAAATTGAACAGCAGCGCTTGTGCTTGCCATTGGTATGGCATCAATGAAGAACTTCCTACAACAGACAATACATGTTGTTTTTTTTTAAAATGTAACCACCGGACTATGATGCTACTTTTAAAGTGGATCCATAGTTTAGTTTCACTGACACAATAAAAAGATGAAGTCCCTTACATGGTGCGCTCATTGTTGTCACTGCAAAGTGATCCTCTCTTGACCTGACTGTAGACACTTCTAAGGGTACTGACATCCATGTTTCTGAGAATGTAGACAAGTTCAGAAAAGACACGTGGTGTGTCTGGTCTTATGTCTTGTGTTGTATCCCTGCAAATCTGCTGCAGTTTGTTTTCTGCTTCTCTCCTTGGTTCGGCACGTTGACCATTTCCATAAACGTGTTCATAGATCAGTCCTGTACGGCTGCCGATCAGATCAGGCCTTGTTGTGACACCATATCTCTCAGACTTGAAGTTGAGTCTCTGGAGGACTTTGGTTGTGGCACCATTGGTGTCCTGAGAAAAGGGCCTGAAGGTATGTGTCTCCGTAATAAGTGCACTCTTAAGGCGACCATTCTTGTCAAGTTCTTGTTCGTTTTCGTGTGTGCTCTTCATCAGGGGCATGGACTGGATATCCTGAGGAAGATTCAACAAGCTTACACTTAACAAGAGAACGTGTGAATACCAATGTACATCATGTAGACTTATGGAAGTAACTACATACTCTGACTATAGCATCAATAAACATACCCACCGATGGCACTCTGTATGACATGGCATGGACAGAACTCTGGTAACCATGGCGATCAGTACATCCAAGAATATCCTTGACTTTCTTGATTGACGTGGTATACCACCCAGTATTGGTTACCTTGTAATCTGTATAGCAGTTGCCAGCAATGTCACTCTAGAAAATCAAATTTAGGACACGTTACATATATCCATACATACAATAACATTATAGGAGAGATGTAATCAGTCATGGCTCTTTCTCTATTTAGTCAGGAAACTGCTGCTTACTTCTTTGACTCTCTGGTCTCTGTCGATACGATCCATGCTGTTTTGCACTGCAGTTAGAAGACCTCTCTTGATGTTGAGAGCCCATGTCGTTTCACCAAAGGTTGGACAAAGTTCCTCCACCACGCCATCTTGGAATGAGAATCGAAGAGGGAGTCGTTCCAAATTCCTTTTGAATTCCCCAGTTTCGTCAGCATATTTCATGGGGTTGGGGGCAGAGGGATCAGATCGGTACACTTTGACGTCACGGAGCTGAGTAGAAGAAATACCAAATACGGTTATAACTGGCTGAACCCCCATCTTATATCATGTCCTTCTTATTACAATGGAAATGTGTTGGTTATGTGCATTTTCTGATTTACCTACCCGAAGAGCCATTTCACACTTGGACAGCACTTCCAAGTCAGCCGTTGCCCGGATACCAAGTGAAGATCGTTCACTGCTGGCTCCCTCCATGGACGTCTGTGTTTGAACGTTGTACTCAAACTCATACGTCTTCCCAGGGACGTAATTGAATTTGGATGTGCCTATAAATACCATCATTCTCAGTTTATGATATGATATGGACAATCAGCAAAACTTTGTTCGAATTACAATTATCACCTTCTCTCGGAAATTTGCATGTGGAAAGTGATGTAATGGGGAGAAATCCTTCAGTTTCTTACCTGTGCAAGATTTGGCGCACGATGTCACGTCATCATCTCCCTGTCTCACACTGATAGGGCCTGTCACACAAAGGGTTAAATATTGTCACACAATGTCTGTCCACTGTAACACATATACCGGCTTGAAGAGATTCTTTTTCAAACAGGTTTTCCTTTAATGTGTACTTTGCCGTCCAATTTTTGTGACAGAAAAGCGCAATGAGTCCTTTCGGAGAATAACCGTACTTAAATGCAATCCATTATAGTTATCATCATATACCAATACTATATATTGGTATTTACTTTACAGCCTGTATGTCGCATCGCACTGGTAAAGTATGTCGATATTTTCAACCCATTTAAACCAGCAAATAAACATGAAAATGAAATGAAAAGAATATTTATAATTTCTCTGAGATAGACATTTTATCAACGTTGTATTTTCTGTGCAATTAAACAACGAACACAATTCCAATAAGCCGTTGTAGGTTTCATTAAAGGAAAACGCTTTCAGGAACCATCTGTCAACCTATATCCAATGGAATGCTATTCATATATACTTTAACCTGGCACTCCCTAGTCTCCTAACTTCAGCGTTAAACCATCAGTCAGAGAACGTAATACCTGCAATGGCCGTGGCCAATATGGCGCTGAGTACCAGTAGGAAGCTGGCCTCCATAGTGTGAAGCTCAGAGATGTACTAGCTAAGCTTGAGTGTCCGGTGGAGGTGCCCGCTCTTTTATACCTGTAATTTCTGGACAGTCAGCGGTCAAAAGTCAGTGTCTATTCTCATCACATACTGCGCATCTTGCTCCTGGTACAATCAGTAGGATACTAGTACTATGAAATATGCTGAATTGTAGGGCATTATCAATCAATCTAACAAGATTAGATAAAAGTCAATGGCCATAGCTGTCAACAGCTTTTCATTTAGAGAGATTATTCTCATGTGTGAAGATATATTTATCAATGACCCTGTGTGATGTAAGAAGTTCGTACATTACAGTCTCCCATTGTTACTGCATTCACTGACAATGTTTCTATCCCATTCGTTCTTTTAAGAGTTTGAGTGTTGTTACATCTACTAACTAATTTACACAATTCTGTGGATTTCACACTTTCTTCTGAAAAATGTTTCTTTGAAATAATAGGATACTTTGATAAGAATTTCTCTTTCTTCAGGTAATAGATATCATGCTCACTGTTGTCTTGTTTAGTCAGTGAAGGTTTCAAGTGTAGAAATGGTTTCTTATCCTCGACGGAAGAGAATGATAGTGAGTTGGCTGGCTGCCTCTCGTAATTACTAGAGTGGTGATCGGTGCTTTCAGTAACATATTTAACTGTTTGAGAGAGTGAACTGGTATAGTTATACACAGCTTTTACCAATATTCCAGCAATATCATGCGTCGGGACACTAGAAATGAGCTTCACACATTACACCCAGTCGTTTTCGGCGCCTTAAACTATTCTTAAATTGAGTGTCTTCAGGCAACCGCAATATACCTGGATTGGAGGTGAGAACAGCGTTTAAACAACACCCACACTTGTTCATTCAAACCATAACAAAACAATATCTGCAGCTAAGTCTTAAAGTGGACAAATCAGGGCAGAATTTACATTTGTGTGTGTGTGTGTGTGTGTGTGTGTGTGTGTGTGTGTGTTTTGAAATTAGAGTGAAAGCAGCCCGTTGTATATACAACACTGAAAATATCACATACTTTAACACTGGTTATTGTACTTTTTACCCAACAGAAATGTCAGGCGTTAAAATCATGCTTAGTTGTCACTGATAACAGCGTTCACTACAACTGTTTATCACACTCATCATCATCGATACCCCTGTCAACACCATCAGCAAGAACACATTGTAGATAGCACGGCCTGGCATGTACTGATGCCCTATTATTATACAAATATGATTCTTAACAGTGACATCGAATGCCAGTTTACTGGCTTGTGAGTGAGTGAGTGAGTGAGTGAGTGAGTGAGTGAGTGAGTGAGTGAGTGAGTGAGTGAGTGAGTGAGTGAGTGAGTGAGTGAGTGAGTGAGTGAGTGAGTGAGTGAGTGAGTGAGTGAGTGAGTGAGTGAGTGAGTGAGTGAGTGAGTGACCACTCATCAAGTTTCCAGCTACATGGTGGTGGCCTGTAAATGATCGTGATTCGCTGACATGTGCCAACCGAGTCAGCGAGTCTGATCCCCTTTAGTCGCCTCTTATAACATGCATGGGTTATTCTAACCCGGATCTCCACGGAAGTACTAGCCTGTCAGTTGATATTCAGGTCCATTATTCAGGACGTGTTTCGCCTTTTGGTTTACACCTGGAGTCGATGCCATGTTACAGCTGATTGGAGGGCAAAGGACTCTAGGCTGCGTATGCTTCTGCTTGCTCTAATAGGTCTGCCATTAACCCACATACACATGCAATCAAATGTTATTTTTGGAAACAAAGATTTATATATATTTTTTTTCATCTAACAGATATATGAACCCTGGCTTTACTTGCCATACATATGATTGGCTTTAAGGCAACAGGACAGATTAATGTGTCCTGTGTGATGCGTGTCTTGTCAGCCAACTGAAAATATTAAGTGCCACTTTGATATCAACCTCAAATCTGTACCATCTAAAGAGTACTGAGAACACAATGCATAAACTGTTGAAGTTCGTGATAGGTAAGATTTATGTGGACTGTGTAATGTGTAATGTGTAATTTAAGAATGAAATGTCAACCTCATGGACGCGACCTGTGCTATCGCCCATGTCCCTTTATGCACCATATGAGTGAGCATAATGGTGATTTTGTTAAGATCAACACAAAGGAATTAGCTACAGGTGTAATTGTAAGGAATTAGCTACAGGTGTAATTGTAAGTGGACATGCAATGAATCCTGCATGATAAAGAACTTTCTGGAAGAGAGATATTGTCCACGTCAGATTGTGACAGGACAACCGAGTTACCTCGTTTTAAACATATCTCACTATCGCACATCTTACTACACGTGTGTGGACACAGTCCTGTCGTCGCTGGAAAACGAAAAGAAAAACCGATTGTTTGCCACATAGCTTCGTATTCTTCACATATGGGCATCTTCACATATGCCCATTTCTGGTGTCCCTTGCCATGATACTGTGGGATCATGCTACAACCGGCGTAAAACTAAACTTACGCTCTCTTTCTCTCACTCAGTCAGTCTCTCACTCACTAAAGCTGACACATTTACACTCTCATGGAGCTGTACTTCTATCGATATTCCTAAATAAATTCTTGATAAATTCGTTAAATCTATCAATTACTCAGAAACAAGGATTAATCACATGCCTACCAAAAACAAAAAAACAAAAACAAAAACAAAACAAAACTTTTTGTAAAATCTTGGAGGCCAATTTCTCTCTTAAACACATCATATAAAATTGTTTCAGCGGTTATAGCCAATAGAATGAAAAAGATACTTCCACTGATAATAAATGAGGATCAAAAGGGTTTTGTACCAGGAAGATATATTGGTGAGGTCACAAGGTTAATTTACGATTTTTATTAGTTCTGATCGATTTTGAAAATTTTGAAAAGGCTTTTGATTCAGCCGACAGAAATTTTATCCTAAACGAATTGAATTTTTTAAACTTCCGACCTAGTTTTCAGAAGTGGATTAGATCTTTTTTTTATGATATGCAATCAAGTGTACGTGTAAATGGATTTGCCAGCACTTTTTTCCCTATAGCTAGGGGCTGTCGTCAAGGAGATCCTGTATCACCATGTATTTTTATCTTGTGTGCAGAAACTTTGGCTATGCTTATTAGAAGCAATAAAAATATAAAAGGTATTGAAAAGGAAGTATTGAATATGTACTTGCACAATTTACCGATGATACTTCCCTACCTACAAAGAGTAGTCTATATGCCTTACTGAATACTTTATCTTTCTTTGCAAGGTTCTCTGGATTAAAAATTAATGCAGACAAGATCTGGATAGGTTCTAAGAAAAGATGTAAATATAAACTCTGCAAAGACTGGCACTTGGATTGGACCCAAAGCAGCTTTAAGCTGTTGGGTTTCATTTTTGATATAGACCTTGATGAAATGGTGAAACGGAATTATGAAAATGAATTCAAAAAGATAGAGAATGATTGAAGTTATGGTTAACAAGAACACTTACCCCCATTGGGAGAAATGCTATTTTGAAGTCACCATCACTAGCAAAATTAAATCATTTATTTTCTTCAATTCCATCAACCCCAGATGAAACAATAAATATATTCCAACAAGCATGTTTCAAATTTGTATGGAAAAATGAACCTGATAAAATTAGAAGGGATGTATTCGCTATATCACCTGAGTACGGAGGAATTACTGTTCCACTTATTAAGAACATTATTTATGCGTGTAAAATATCATGGATAAAGAGACTATACTCAAGTACCTGTAAATGGAAAGCACTAGCTGAAAATTGTATAATTACCTACAAGAGACTTTGGTTAGCAGACCCTGAAAATATGGACAAACACATAAAACCTTACATAAGAAACCCCTTTTGACGAGATGACATCTCTGCATGGGGATTATATTTACAAAAACAATATATGACTCTAAATTCAAGGGATATAGTAAGTCAAAGTATTTGGTTTAATTACATGTTTAAGTGGGCAAAGTGTCACTTTTGATGAAAAACATGGTACAGTGCAGGAATACACTTTATCTATGATCTAATGAACCCCACTGCAGGAGAAGTTTACACTTATGAAGAGCTACAAAATATATATCGAGTCAGAATAAATATCTTAAGATATTACAGTATCAAATCTTCCATAACAGTCTGTTTAAAGAAAAGACACATTTCCCTTCCCATAACAATACCATTTTCTACAATAATAAATTTGAAGGTTAAAGACATCAAAACGTTTTATACCTCATTACTAGATCCAAACTATAATAAATCATATGCACATAAAAAGTGGGAAAGGGTCTTTGAAATACAATATGATAACACAATATTACGAAACATATACATGTACATTATGTCAAATAGATGTACAAAATGGCTATCGATGAGGATACAATACGGTGTTATACCTACAAACATTTTCTTAAATAGAATTAGACTAAATGACACACCTATATGTACATTTTGTTCGAAAGAACCAGAAACTATTATCCATCTGTTTTACGATTGCTGTCATGTTAAAAGGATTTGGGAGAACCTGGCCAGCTGGCATAAGACTGAAACTGACGGCAAAATTGATTTTACACCAGAAAATATTCTACTCGGGTTTAAAGGGAGAAACAATAACTCTTTAAATGCAATATGCCTTGTAGTGAAACAGGTAATATATGCACACAAAACAAAACAACAAGTTATATATTTTAACCATGTAGTAAGGGAGATAGCAAAATACTATGATGCATATTCTACATGTAGCAACAGCGAGTTCTTCACCTTCTGCTCATCTTTTCATAATCTATTCAGGTGCAATAACCCACAAAATATATTATAAGCGCATTTGCAATAATCATTGCAGTTGGAATGGAGTTTGTATCTATTTCATGACTGGGAGTTGTGAAAGTGTGTTAAAGGTATAGCAAGCAAACATCTTTGTATGCAAATATACACTGTGTAACTGCTTATACCTTCCTTGACATATACCTGAATGTACTACACATGTATCATGTAAACTGTGGAAATAAAGATGATTAAAAAAAACATATTAAAAAAAAAGAAAAAAAAGATTCCACTAAATAGTCGACTCAGTAAAACCATATCAGTGGCATCCGAATTCATATCTGGTACCGACAGACGTATCATAATCTGCTCGAAACCTGAGGTGGCGGGTCTTCGCAGTGACTAAGGGACGCAACCCTACTCAACTCTACACACTACTTCTACTAACAAGCTCCTTCTTGGTCAGGGATCTGTCGTTACTTGTACACAAGCGCTGTGCTGACTGAAGTGGTCAAACATTCATACAAGTTGTGTTCTAATCCAGCACACTTTACCATTCTTAAACCAGATAATATGGCACCCAGTGTGATTCAGAGATTCAGTTGCCACAAAGTTTAATGAATATACCAGTAACACGCTTTACACGCTTAATATGTACCTTGGCCCTTGTACCAGGACTAAACGAGGCATGATAACTCCATTAACCTTTGTTTCAGAACAGATCATTTTCAGTCAATTATTTTATCACTATCATCATTTATTTAAAATCGTATTCACTGTCCCTCTTACACAACCCCGAGGTCCATTTCGAAAAGGAGTACATTCACGGAAATACCTCTGACGTATATTGTGTGGAATCGATATGTGTAAACTTTTGTCCTTGGAACATTGATATGTCACAGGACTAGTATCACCTGTAGTACAGAACCAGCACAAGACTGTGGTACTTAAATACTCATTTTGTATCCAAGAGACAGCTGTATGCAATGCGTCACAATCTAGAATTGACGATTTAAACTGAATGAGTGCATGTTACAAAGAGATTATACTTTCCCTGAAAACATGTGTAGATTGGTGTTGTCAAAGTAAAGATAGAGATGCTTCTTGCCTTAAACACCAAGGCACATCTTTGTCAAGGTACTTCTGGTTACAAAGCCCAAGGGTTGCTTATTATTTAGATTTGTCCATGTCTGATAGAGTCTTATGGTGAATACACCAGTAGCTACCCCAAGAAACAAGAGCTGCACGTGAGTCACATGTATGTTGTGAAGTCGTTTATTTAGAATTAAATAACGGATCGTTGTGGCATGAAAAATCGTACTAAAGGGGTTCCAAATGTTTAGACGATGTGCAATAATCCTGTCATAGGGTACATAATGTTGGTTTCCGTGAGCTCTGTGACGTTTACCTTTGACTTTATAGAAATCTGTCAAGAACCGCGTCTAGGTGGGAATGCATAAAGTGAAATCACATTAGTCCACGTTAGTTATAGGACATGAACTGGGTACGATGACGTCCGAAATATTCGTGGTTAACCGAAGACAGATTTACTTGTGTCTAATTCTTCCAATTTCATATAGTTACAAGATATCTTTTACTAACTGTGTGAAATGTGTTTGTTAGGTTGTTGGAATAAGATGGAAATGATTTGAATAAGATGTCAAAGTAACAATGATAATGTGTTCACTTCTATTGTGCCTAGGTATATGCTCAAGGATTCATATTTCACTTCGGTCAAGGGAAGGACTGTATATATTCATTTTTTGTGGGGAGTATACCATACAAGCTGTCTGTGAAAAGGTAGAAAGTTAACGTTCATCTGGCCATCTAACCCCACAAGGTATGAATCAGACCTATATTATGAACAACCCCACTATTTCATGGAGATTCGTGAACACATCTTCATGATGAAGTCCTAATTGTATAACTACTATCCATAGAAAATTTAGACTCACTAGCGTAAATGCAGCCACTTGATTTAGTCAACTATTCTAAACTAGATTTTGCAAAATGCCCCATATAGTTTAAAGGTACGGTTTACCTTTATTGTGAGTCTAAACGTTTGATGGGAGTATACAATCACTTCTTCTTTTAACAGAGTCTTTCGTGAGAGGTGGATATAAAATATATCAACATGGAAAAGGTCAATATTTTATTTTCAAATGATGCAATACATTAAACATAAAGATTACATATTGCCAACTGTACATTATGCACTATAAAATAAATAAATTATTGAAATATTACAATAATCTCAAGATCATTTGGGGACAGGCCAGGTGTTCAGTTGCTCCTGTTTCGGTACCGGCGGCGTTGACGAACTGACTTCTTCCTCATGAACTCCTGCAACATGTGTGATAAATGGATATGACACATCTTTACCGTCTTTACAGTGAAACACTGAGGGTTTCTCTCGTCTTAAGACTTTTCAATCATTACACGCAAGGCATATGCGCCAAAGGGACACAACTCTGCTTTCATCTGCAACAGGTGTCGCTACAGGACAAGGAGTGTTTGGGGTTTGATCGTTCTGTTTGCTGTTTAACGTGGCAATATTCCAACAATTATGTGGTCTTTGAATCCAGTCATCAACACCCATGTACGTAATTAGAATATGGTGACATGACTCATCATAGTTAGATAACCTGATCACACGATCCCACTGAACACTTACGATACTTGTATGGGTTCCTGAAGAAATTGAACAGTGACGTTGACGGATGTTTAGGTATGGTGTGCGCACTGTGATGTATTTCATTTTGAACTGTCCTCCATTTCAGGATGTAGTATGAACATCGAAAATTCTACTTACACTGAGTTCTTCAGTGAACTCCTCATCATCTAGTTTGGTTTGATTTGCAGATCTCCATTTGATGCTGGGCATGTACTGAAACACAGTAAACTAATAATAAATTTATGTTGGACTGATAGTATTACTTTATGTCGAATTCACTAATTTCCTGGAAACAAATTCTCACAAAAATTACTCACCTTATCGTAGTATTGTTTGATGGTCTCTCTGTCTGGTAGGTATTGGTCTACAGTTTTCCTGACTCTGTCAACATAGGCGTCCATCTCGGGAAGGGAGTCCAGAGACTTGAGTGGGATAGGCAGGTACACATCCATCTGGATTTCACCATGTTCGGGATCCCACACAGTGACCTTGGATTTCTCCAGAAAGTTCAGGTACTGAGTGTATTTCTCGATCTCCTCCTCAACCATCTCCTTGATGATCTCATAGATGCTGTGGATATGCTTTTGTAGATTCTCCTCCACCTGCCAGTAGTTGTATGCCCACAGCCCCTGTAGGAACGTTGCGTGTCATTAGCTAATGAAGCATTCAGGATTTATGTTAGACTGACGTAAGTATATGTGCATTCTTTGGAAGGTTATGATCTTATAAATATCAACTAGCAAGTTTTGATAGCTTTAGCAGATGATGACGATTGTGCTTTGTCAGATTACCTCTTGGTAAACGTTGTTGGCCATAGATCTCATGTGCTTGACATTTTCGTGTTCCAGAACATTGGCCAGATTACTGTTGATCATCTCACGGGCATTGTAGATAACAGAGTTGTATTTCTCGGGGATGTTCAAACCGTGTACTCTCTCTTGAAGCATTGTGATGTATCTTTGATAATCTATGTCGGAAATTCTGGCTTTGAGGGCAACAAGTTTGGGGTGGTTGTTGATTCTGTTCATGGAATCTACAAACACAAAACCGAAATACTCCTTTAACATTTTACTACAGAGAAAGCTATCTTTCGCTTTTCACCATCACATCACGTAATCACAAATAGATATACATGGCACTGTAGAGATCCATACATTCTGACGTCATAAACTTGTACCTTTAACTCCATCCTGGATTCTTTGAGCGTGGAACTGGTATTGTTCTTTGAGGGACTTCAGTTGGTCATCGATCTTGCTTATAATTTCAACAGCATATCCCACACCGTGGTCGATGGCAGACTACAAAAAAAATCATGAAACAGGTTGCTTATGTAAAGAATTGCTAGCATTGGAGTGGTGTACATCTTTGGCTGGAAAATATTAGCTCCAAAGTCAATGACTGGGAACCATGATATGAAGTGATAATCGTATATCATGTACATGTAAAGAGGTATAATGCATGACTGTGTATCGATGTCCTGTCCCATTAAATGCCGATCAAGAAGCTTACCTTTAGTTTGGTAAGGGACTGGAAAACCAATTCTTGGTACTCTCTGTTGATTGGGTAGTTCTTCAGTTCCTCCAGGTAAGATGTCATTGCCTCGCTGATCTCAGCAAACCTGGTTTTTGTAGCAGTGACGAAATTCTTGTAGCTCTCGCTGTAAAAAAATGCAGGTTTAAAATAAAGATATCAAAGAACTTTTAATAATTTCTTCAAAACTATCCCTTCATCTTGGAAAAATATGAAGACAAAATAAATACTTACAACGCTGATAGGAAACTGTCTCCCATGTCTGCAATGTAGAGGTCGTTTCGGCTGTACATGCGTCTGATGTCACGTTTGATGTTATCTAGCTGAGCCTCAATGCTTTCCATCTCCCTCTCAATGAGTGTTACGAAAGGGGCAATGTCCTCACTGAAAGCTGCTGCAATTCGATGGTATTTTCCACTGATTTCCGCTCCAACAGAGTCATAGAGGTCATGGAATTCACTCTTTGCCTCCTGTCCAAACCTCCGAACCTTGTCAGTCAAGTAATCTTGGATTTCCCGAACAACTTCGGGTCTCCAGGAAATCCTGGTGTGGAAGATTCTTGATGTATTAAGGCGAACGAAAACAAGGCTGTCCGTGACTCGTCCACTGTTGCCTGTGTTATATAGCTCAGCTTTCACTGCAGTGGAGTTGATGTAGTTGGCATGCAAGTTGATGGTGTTACCTGGGTTATCTGAAAATCACATCACACCAAAAATGATAATACCAAAGCGGGTGTGTAATCTTTAAACAAATGTGACATAAACCATGAGAAATGTTAGGGCAAATATATACTTTTAGTAATAAGGTAGTGAAAAACAATAAGGTTTAACAATAAAGTAGTTACCAAGATCATAGTTCGTCTGGAAGTCAACAAATTTCCTCTCCTTGTCAAAAGTCATCACACATTTGAGGCTGCGGTCATCACCATAATTGTTGCTGATTCTAAGACGATACGGGTTGGTGGTATCAACTTCTCCTGACAGAGTCATCGTTGTCAAAGGGGACATCATCTATGGAAAACCAATGAACACCTACATTTGTGTAGTAGAAGTTTTAGTAGCATCATCACATCAATTTAGTTTGGGTTCATTCATAAGGTAGAGAAACTTGAAAGGTCTTTCAGCAGAAGCCTGCATATCGATGCTCGCTAGAAGAATTATTCAACATTTTCATCAAATATTTACTTGCAGGTCTGAAAATCAAGTTTGGTCCAGGTTTTCATAATAATCACCACCTCCCCACTAGTCTATATATTGACAACTATAGTTTTCCCAATAACTGATGAGATTAGTTTGTATCCAAAATGTACTGCAGCTGACCTGAAGATCAAGTTGTTTTCTGAGTCTGTTGATTTCACCACGAAGAGCAAAGTTCTTTCTCTCACGTCTGGCAGTTAGGTATTTGACATCCATACCACTGGTGTACCTGTCACTGGACATGCCAATATTGGATGTCAGCCTGACATCAACATCAGTGTAGGGGTGTGAAACCGCCACTGACATGCTGTAGTTCTTGTTGGAGTAGCCATATGATATATCCTCAACTTTGGAGCTGAGAGTTAGCGTTTTCCTGGAGTCTGAAGAGTAAGAGAGTTCTGTCTTGCCGTCAAAGAGGGTTCGCCCATCATTCAATGTCAGCTCAGTATCAACCTTGATATCCTGGAATGAAAGACAGTTGCACGTTGAAACATAAATTACTTTGTACAGAAGCACAGACATACAGCAATGTGATACAGGTGATCTCAGCTTAACCAAGAAAGTTTGCTCCAAATTGTCTCTGTTCACCCAGCAAAAATGGGTACCCAGTGGCATAAGTTATGTGACCAATAACCTAGCACCTCACCGGCAGATTGGGCTATCCGGGATAGTGATAGTAAGACTGGAGTTTTAGGACATTGCAAATGCCTAAATACAATTACCAAGATCTGAACAGTACCAAAA
This sequence comes from Haliotis asinina, assembly GCF_037392515.1. Lineage (NCBI taxonomy): Eukaryota > Metazoa > Mollusca > Gastropoda > Lepetellida > Haliotidae > Haliotis > Haliotis asinina. Next base: position 28,074,759 of record NC_090286.1, on the reverse strand, counting down.
TGCAGCCTCAATAAAAAAAACCAAAAAACATTTGTACACACCTTTCCGATGGAAGGCAGTCTCAAACTAAGTTCGGCCCTCTTTTGGATGTCAGGGGGAGAAAGAACAGCTGTAATCCCTATTTGTTTTGTCTGATCACGAGCAGCATCCCAGAAAAATGCACCGTCCACTACCCTTTTCCCACGGGCATTGCTGAATGACCCATCCATTTTGAATCCCCGCACAGGGGTTGCCAGGCGTAGTGAAGCATCGTACAGGGTGCTGTATCTGCGACTTTTATCACTCAGGTCCAGATCATAGGAGAACATCTGCCCAGCATCTTCATTCCAAATAAGCTGGCCAACACTTTTGGTCTGTCTTCCACTCTTGGCAATTGTACCAGCGACACCGAGTGTTCTAGCAGGGTGAATCAATTTGATTGTCATGGCCTTGTCGATGGTGTTTGCTGCACTTTGGTCGTTGAGAGATGTTTGGAATCTGACATTGCTTTCTGGTTCATCTCTGTCCCAGTTGACAAATAGCTCAGTTTCGATGTTCCTGTCTCCAAACTCACCAGACACAGTGTACTGCATGGCTCTTGGCTTTCTGAATGTAATGATGCTTTCATGTTTGTTTGCCTTATTGTACTCCATGTCAACATCTAGGACAGTTTCTCCATTGTAGTCAGCTTCAATCGTCTGAGTTGACCTTTCATTTCCTTGGCTGTGTTCGATTTTGAGTGCTGCTTCCCTCAACATTTCAAAAGGTGTAGACAGAGAAGCATCTGCAGAGAGGTGTTTTTCCATGAAGTCACTCGAGTATATGTAGGATCCGTCCAGAACAATCTGCCTTCTTGGTGCCCAGGCCCCTACAATGTGGGACCTTTGTCTGCCACTTTTCAAACTGTTTTCAACAGAGAATTTGATGTTATCCGTCAGAGATATTAGAGCATCCATTTCAGCTGGGGATGTGTAGTGTAGGGAAGCTTCTCCAGACACTGTACTAATGAGTGGAGATCTCATGTCCAGTGTAGACCGGAAATTGGTCCATTCTCCAGTATGGGTGATTGATATTTCATTGTTTCTAAGGGATTCCAGGGGCGTTTTGAGTGTGGCTGTGGCTGTCATTGGTGATGTTGACAGGTCAACTGTAGAATCCAGAACAACTGTATTCTTTCTTCCTGCACTTATCTTGCTGGCCAAGACATACCGTTTCATGGATGCTTCGAAAGACCCAGATGCAGACATTTCCCTGAGGTCAGTAAAGGGGGTCCTAGCTTTCAGCATTATTTCATATTTGGGTGATATACTTGCACTCATTTCGGCACTTATCTTCCTTTGTGTCCCATACTCAACATCAGCATTGCATCTGATAGAATTGCTGTCTCCTCTGTGTCTGTATTCGACCTTTGTAAACTCTAAACCCTTAAATGGAGTATTGACTTCAATAGTCGACAGGATTCGTCTCAGCCTATTGTTCGTGTGGCTGATTTTTCCAGATAGCTCCCTCCCGTCCATGTACCGAATAGTTCCTTGTGATGAAAACTTGTTCAGGTCTCCTGAGTGATCAAACGTGAGTGCAAGATCTCTGAAGGACTCAAAAGGAGTATCAACACTGATCTCACCGTGAATGCTCTCAACAGATCTAAGAGCTGCTTTCATGTTAATGTTTTGGTCACCATAGGTTGCTGTGAGGAAGGCTGTGAGATCCTCAAGTCGGCCATCCTTCCCAAGTTTGAGGGCATAGTTGTTTCCAAATCCAGTTATACTGTAAGCAACATTACTGTCCATCTTGATAGCAAGATTGTCCATGTTGAATGCCATATTTCCTGTCAGTGTTGCATCTTGACCCATGCTGGCAGACACCTGACTTTTAAAGTTGGAAAGGATGCCATTATGATCGATGTTCAATGTTATTTCCTGTGTGTAGGGGTTTCTCAAAATAAAGGCAGTAACAAGACGTCTTCCTGTGAAACGGTTGTTCAGAGATACCTCAGAAACAGAATCGCGTAGAGAAATCTGTGCACCTGTCCTGAGATTCCGAAGACTGCCTTCTCTGTTAGCTTTGATTTTAAGACTCTCATAGCCTTCCACGTTGGTGTGGATGACAAGGTCCACTTTGCTTGACTCTCCATGTATGAAACTGGAATCAGCAGTCAAGGTCTTTCCAGCCATCTCAAATTCTGCATGGCTTTTGCAGTCATCGAGCGGACCTTCATGGGTGAAAATCAGTTTGGATTCTTCAAAGGACTGGAAGGGTGTTCTGACGTCAGCTGACATCTCTATCTTAGGGGAATTCATTGCAGAAACGTCTGCAGTAATTTTCTGGCCTTGTCCATATTGAAGTCCTGCGTTAGCTGTTATTCTTGTATCACTCAGTGTGTGATGGTAAGTAGCTGACTGGGAACCACTAAATGGTGTTCTGATCTCTGCCTTAGTATCAATCAATCTAAGGCCATCATGAGAGAATGCAACATTACCCTCAGCAGATTGTCCATCCATGTACCTGATGACGCCCTCACTGTTGAATCTGTTGGTATTCCCTGAGTGTTTCACCATCACACCAATGTCTCTAAATGGCTCAAAGGGTGTTTGGATTGTAAGACTTCCATCTATGTCTGTGATCATCTTCAAAACTCCTTTGATTTCAATACGCTCGCCATTGTATTCTCCAGTCAGTTGGCTGTTCATGTTGTTTACTGGTCCTTCTTTATGGAACATTAACCTCATGTTCCTGCTACCCTGGTCGGATTTGGATGCAAGGTTTGTATTAAAATCAATGGTTGATTGCCGGAGGGTAAATCCTGTTTGAGACGACAGGGTATATCTATTAGCAACAGACACTCCTACTTTAGTTGTAAAGCTTGTAGGTCGGCCGTTGTGATCAACTGACAGACGAATGTCTTCGATGAAAGGTGAGCTGATCACAAGGACAGAATCAAGTGATGAGGATGTCATCCTGTTGGTGAAAGTGGCTCTAATTTCCTCCTGTCCATCAGCATATATCAGAGATAAACCTGATTCCAGGTTCCTTAGTCCTCCTCTTCTGTAGAAAGAAGCTTTCGTCATCTCAAAGTTGGTAAACGGTGTCTTCAGTGTGAAGGAACCCTTTGTTTTACCTCCATGTTCAAATTTAATGTCCATTTCACTTTTGCCATACTTGTTGAATTGCAGCTCTGCGTGACTCTTGAAGTCAGTTGGTTCGCCTTCATGCCGAATAGAAGCTAACAGTGAAGATAAACTATCAAAGGGACTGTGAATCATGACAGATCCATCAATTCCGTTGTTCCATTTCAAATTGAAACGTCCTGCTATTGTTTTATAGGGTGCATATGCTACTTCAAAATCAGAGATGACACCTCGACGGCGGAGGACATGGTTTAAAGTTACAGAGACGTGGTCAATGTTTGCAAGTGGTGCGCTGAGCCTTACATCTAGATGAATATTTTCCAGGGAATTCAGCTTATAAGTGACATCAAGGAACATTTTGTGCTGTGGATGGTACTCCACCTCGAAGCGAGAGTGCCTCTTGCCATTGTCCTGTTTCTGGCTGGAGAGAACCATTTGCATATATCGAAGTGTTTTGAAGGGAGTATCAATTCTGACTTTTCCTGAAACATCTGAATTGACATAGTTCCAGTTCATTACTGCAGCATATTTTCCAGTGATTGGCTGAATTTCAAAATCTGCTCGACTGTCAAAGGTCATGAGTCCACCTCTGTACTCGATTCCTGTATCCAGCACTCTCAGGTCATCAAAAGGTGTCTTTAGAGTTACTCTTGCCTTCTTTATCATTCCAGTGGTGATATGGGATTCCAGTTCAATAGCTTTTCTGGGAGCATAATCTAAAAGAGCATGTGACAGCCATTCACTATTTTCATATTTGTTAGATGCCTTCAACAGAATGTTTCTGAAGTTTCTGAATGGAGTGGTAATTCGAAGCTCACCATCCAGATTCTCAATTGATGCAAGATCAAGAGACCCATCTGCTGAAATCATTTCACGTGGTGCCCATTCAAACTCCAGATGGCTGGAGATTGGGTAAGAGTTGTATCTTGAACTGAATTTTCCTTTCAGGTCTGGTGTGCTTGGTGTAGTAATGATAAAGTCAAACTCGGCCAGTTCCACTGATCTCCTGTAGTTGATCTCACTTGAGGCGAGAATGGATTTTTCTTTCTTGAAATGAGCAATGCTGCGGATATATCCTCTGCCAAATGCATTGTTCAAAGAGATGTCAATATCCCTCACAGGTTCCCAGGGTGTTTGAAGGAGAAGACCTCCGGTTGTAGTGTATCTTGCAGAAGAGTCATGATTGCCATACAGGTTGAAATGAAGTCTTCTTCCTCTTCCCCATTCGGAGTTTAAAGTGGTCTTCAGATCCCTTCCTGTGTTTTTGTGAGTCCATGTGTTGGTTATCCTGCGCTTTGGTGACAGAAGAATCAATGTGCCCTCATTCTGGTACTGCCAACCAGCCAGAGCATGTGTCATAACAAGGTTATACTGATAGCGATCACCATTTACATCAGCTGTTAGATCCGTCACAAATTCCCTGTTATCATCTTTGTGTTCCATCTGCACAGAGATGGATTTCATGTTGGGAATGTTGGACGTCAGAGTAAACCTGCCTTCAACATCACGATCATGCAAGTTGCCTTTGTTTCGAGCAGAGAGGGTGACTTCAGCATTTCTTCCTTCAATGGTCCCCTCGAGTTTGGTATTCAGCTGTTGGTCTGACATGGAATGGTCCAGCTTGGCATTCATTCGTCTGTATCCTTTGAAAGGTGAAGTAGCTGTTATACTCAGATCAAGGCTCCTGGGGGAGTAGGGCTTCTTCAAAACAATGGCACTATTGATTGCATCTGATCCCCATTCCAGTTTAGCTGTTGAGGCGTACCGTTCTGGAAGATTATCAACACTCATTTCAGCTGACATCGATTCATATTTCTTGAAAGGTGTTTGAAATCTGACAGATCCTTTAATGTTCCGACTGCCACCTGACACTTTATTGCTGTACATTGTATCAAGAGAGATCTGTTTCTTCGATGACCAGGAGAAGTCAGCATGGGAAATCGTCTGATCTCCACCTTGGTGTTTAACATTCAGTTTTAGGACTCGTGATGGATACTTCAGTGATAGAGATGAATCAATGTCGTTGACTGATTTGTAGTCAAGGCTTCCTTGTAGATTCACTTTCTGCTGATTGTCCTTGTCAGCGTCCCATTTAGCATCAACAGATCCAGCATAAACACTTCCCCTTTTACCACCCTCTACTTCAACAATGATGTGGCGGGCTGGGTAGGTAAGATCAAATGACCATTTTCCTTTGGGATCCTTGGTATATTTGTAGGCTGTAGAAACACCATAAGTCTTCTTGGCATGGTCCACTTTCCCTGAAACCTTAAAATCTTTCATGTCCAGATCTATTTCACCCATAACCCGTGTTGGTTTCATGGAATGGAGACTGATCTGTGAATCCACACTGTGGACAGTTCCCTTTTGTTTGCTGTAAGTTGTGACAACAGTCGACTTGGCTTTGTCCAGTCTGAGAGTGATTTGATGCCTATAGTTCTTTTTCTTCTGAGTGAGATCAGTCTTCAGGTTGATATCTTTGAATGGGGAGTCCAAATTGAAGACCCCAGACATTTTCAAGTCTTTCTTGCTGCTGTCCTTTAAGTTCAAAGATGCAGTAATTGCCTTTCCTTTAGCATAGTCGAGCTGCATGTTTGACACAAGCATGTTCTTATCGTGCTTGTGTTTTCCGTTCAGTCGGATGTCAACATCCTGGAACAAATTTGTAAAAAATGTATAGAATATTTCTTTTGAAATGTAGATATTTATTACCTGGGATGTATATGTTAATGTTATGCCCTTGAAATATAACTCCATATTTCTCAAGAAAGTTGCATTTACAAATTTATCAATAAAGAAAACCAAAACACATTACCCAATGTGTACATGGAAACACATATCACTTTTCCTTTATCTTTACTGGTGTCCACTAGGTAAAAGTGTACATTCATAAACAATATCAAACAGCTTTAGAATCTAAATATTTTCAGCAGTATCTATCTTCGACATACCTTTAGCGGGAATGTAGCTGTCACGTCATATCTGACATTTGCTGATTTGGGCCCCATATCATGGGAGATATCGACAGTTGTGGTGAGGGAGTTACTTGGATCCTTCTGCTTCTTTCCATACTTCAGCTGCATGTGACCTCCAGTCTGCTTTTTGTTGTGGGTGAAGTCGAGATCGGTTTCGAAGTTCCAGTCACGGTTTCTCTTAGATACGAAGTTTCTGAAGACACAAGATGTATACATCAGGTTTTGTCACAGACCAGAATTTCATGTGACTTGACCAGTTCCACAATCAGAAGAAATTAGAGCGAACTGTGTGATTCTGACTACACCAGAAGCTCTGAAAGAATCATTATCAAAGAATAGTGATATGAGGAGTTCAGGAAGTTGTGAACATATCCTGACCCACTGGATGTACCATCATAAATCATGCTAAGGCAAATTAGGGGTTCACATCAACTAAAATAGGTTGAACTCGAAGTAAGAAATTGTATCGGAAATCATGTTGTCACTGATCCGTCTCTACATGTCTACAATATAGCATTTATAAAGCATTAAATGTTGAAACTCTGATGTTAACAACTTATCCCTTAACTTCCAATAGAAGTCGAAGTATTTGCATTTGTACTTACGCATTCAGGATGTAATTCAATGTTGATTTTGTACTTCTGTTGGTAAATTTGGAACTGAGGTCAAATCTATTTGGCTTGATGAACTTCACGGCAGGAACACTGTAGATGACGGTAACTGTTGAGGACACACTATTCTTCTTCTTCAGTTCGACACCACCACTAAGTTTCATATTGGCAAACTTGGAATTGACATTGATGGAACCTATGTATTTGTTATTTCTGCCACTGTTGACTCCAAGTTTCCCTATAAAATATAGGAGGGGCATCATAAATTAAAGACCCGATTTTGGATATTTTCATTTTACTTCATAATGATTTTCAAGACTGTAAAGGATGAATAGGGAAAACTTACATTTGGCTGTGAGTGGCTTCGGAAGTACCTTGTAGACCGAGAGAGACATGTCACCTTCAAAGGATTTCTGAGACTTGTATAGGGAATTTCCTTTGAGATTGATCAGTTCATACTCTGGCATTGAGACAACAAGTCTTGGGATGACTTTGATGATAGGGTGATTCTTCCCAGAGTCTCTGTTGATGAGGCTGGTGTCAATGCTGTAAACCTTTCCGTTGCCCAAATTCAGCACAGCAGTCATGCCTTTTTCATACTTTGTGTTCTGCAGATTGGCTACAGGGAAGAAATCATGAGCCACAAGTTACTTATAAGATATTTGCCATTTTGCAGGTTATCTGAAAAACGAAGTGCATTGAAATAGAAAATGATAAAAGTTGAAATGCACTTACATTTGAACATGACTGGGTCGGCAGTGATTCCATCCAGAGACAAGTCCACATTTGCTTTCCTCGAGCCCTGAGTGTTTACAGAGCCAGATAGAAGAATAACTTTGGCTCCTGGCTGTCTGATCTCGAAGCGTGGTTTGAATGTCATAGCATCTCTTCCTTTGATAATCTTCACTTGTCCCACTAGGCCATACTCATCTTTCTCATCCAACAAAAGGTTACCTCCAACTCCAAGCAGCTTTTGGTCAGTGTCCAAATTGCCTGAAAGTAGATATACAGGGGTCTACTTAAATAATGTACACAAAGGTTGCCATATGGACGTTGGGAACATATCAGTGAATGTATTGCGTTTTGATACTCAGTATATGTATAATGGCAGAATGGCTGAATGTCCTTATAGTGATAGAAGAGCATCAATATGATTTGAACATTGCTATGCAAATGTACTTTTCCTTTGCATAAATTGCCGAAGAATTTCTTTACCTTTCGCCGTTGCCTTTTTCCAGGGAGAAACTATTTCCAATTCAAACTCCTTGTTCTTGTAGTTGATAGTAACATCCATTGAAAGGGCTCTGTTAATACTAGATCCAGGAGTATTAAAAGCAAGCTGAGCTGTGCTGGAGACCTTATTCTGAAGATAAATGTTTAAACTTACGAAATGAACAAAATCTATTGCAACAACTCGCTCTGTAACCATACGGTAGAAATACTAACCTTTAGTAGAATATTTTTACATACTGATTGGTCTGGCAAATATCCCATCTGTTTGTTTAGGAGTATGATACTGAAAGGAAAATTGCACATACCTCTGTGCGCTTAGCCAAAACTTTGTAGCCACTGTGTGTGTCTCTCTTTAGAAGAGTCATGCTGTAGGAAAATGGCCCAGTGAATGGAAAGTAGGGAGCTCCATTTGTTAAGGATGCATTGGCCCACTGGAATTCATTGCACAGCTCAACACCAGTAATTTGTGCAAGTCTTTCACCGGTGCAGAGCTTCAGGTCCTGACGATTATCAGTGATGAGTTTCTCCTCTCGTTCCAGGTCTCCATGAAGAGTGAAGAAGGTGGTTCTAAAATGAAGACGAAAAGTTGATTTCCAAGCTACATATTTTGGCTGCATCCTCCCTACAGCATGAGGACGAACAATTGCTGGTATGTGTCACCAAGAGGTACACGTTTATGACTTGCATCACTTTTAGCTTTCCTCCATCATGGAGCTGACATGCTATAACTGGAATATCCAAAACTAGATGTATGTGAAGGCTACATACTTGACATCAAAGATTTCCATCTTCTGTTCTGGCAGTTCGAGTTCAGCACTGAGTATCTTGCCGCGAGTCAGTTCTACACGACCCCTCAGGGCTGTGCTGGAGTGCCAGGTGTTGAGGACACGAAGGCCAGACTTTGTCACAAAGGCATCCATTGTCATTGTGCCAGCAATCTGTATCGCTCCACTGAAAAATAGTAAAGAAACATGCATTTTCCAAAATCATTACCTGAGGGTCAGGTATTTCCTACTATACACTTGTATTTAGGGTTTTGATATAATACCTTGGCTGGATAGTTCCATCAATGAGAAGACTGCGTGGCTTGGTGGCAACTTTGCGGAGATCTACTTGTCCAGAGGCCTTTAAATCGATGGTTGATGTGCCATTGACGGTGAGGTTGAGGGGAAGACCAGAGCTGGTAGGGATTATCATGCTACTGTCCAGGATCATCATACTCTGAGTGAAAGAGTAGTCATGCTTCTTAGACATCTTGATCAGAAATTCAAGGAAGTTGAACTTGGAAGCAGTCGTCAAGGACTCCATCCCCTTGAAGTGTTTGTACAACATCTCGTTTCCAAAAATCCTCATGTACATGGCACCCCGAAGTTTGTCAAGGTTGGCTCGACTCTGAAAAATGTCCCCATTGTTAATTCATGAGCGACTTAATAGAAAATGAGCAGTGTCAGTGTACTCGTACTTAAATACTAAGAACGAGTACTAAGAAGTTCAGAATTACCTGTTGTATGTTTTTCTTGGCGTTACCAAAGTAGCCATAAGGTCCAAGATAGGTTTCCAGGAGGTATTCGAGGCCTTCAATACGACCACCAATTTCCAGCAAATTGATGGAGTTTCCAAAGAGATCCACTGTCAGATTCACCATCGCCGACCTAGGTATGAAGGACTTCTCAGAAAAGATTAAGTTGCTGTCGACCATGGCACCAGTGTTAAATTTCTCCAGGAAAAGGGAGCCTTCATAGTTGCGAGAATGACTGAAGGTGTCCATATCAAATTCTCTCTTGAGGACCTTGTCTTCCAGAATGCGCCTGATTGTCTGCTTCAGAGGACTGGAGGTTTCCATCAAATTGGTAAGGTGAGACCAGACAAAGGATCCAACCTGACTGGCTTCCTCTGAAGCAAGAGTGTCTTGGATTCTACTAAGGACATCTTCTGAGGGACACTGCATGAGAGCCAGATAAGCAGCAATTCTCAGCTCAGGGTCTTGCTCTCCATTTCTAAAGATGGTCATCACCTCATTTCTCTGAAACAGAAAGCATGCATTTGATATTAATCAATAAAATGGGCTTATTCGACAGTTGTTATGCAGTAAGAAAAGTGAAGATCAACATATTGTGACATGAAATCAACTCACATCAGCAGAGCATGGAAGGCGACGGAAGGCTTCAACAGCTGCAACGCGAACTTCCATTGGATTTCCTTCCCTGGTGAAACAATTTCTGATGCTGTCAACGATTCCTTCTGAGTGACCTGCATTTCCAATGGCGCGTAGAGTCATCAGAATTCTATCCAGTTTATTGTCTCGTACATAGCAGCCATAACCAATGTTCTTCTTGAAAACTGATAGGATGTCAGCAACAGCCACTTCATCCGAACAGCTAGGGTTAAAACTACAGTAGTTGTTGATCATTGTCGACACAGGTAGCATGGCATTCATACTCAATTCAGGGGACTCCACAAGGTCCTACAAAAGAAAGCAGCAAGCATCAGATCATTCTTACTTCGCTTATTTACTAGAGATGAGTTTCCACATTTTAAAGGTACACTTCTGTCTTACCTTGACATGTTCAAGCATTTCTAATGTTGGATGGTGAATGAGTGCAAGTGAGGTGATCCACATTTCAGCCTGGGTTCCGGTCACGACTTTTCTGGTCAGGAGTTCTGTCAGAAATTGAACAGCAGCGCTTGTGCTTGCCATTGGTATGGCATCAGTGAAGAACTTCCTACAACAGACAATGCATGTTGTTATTTTTTTTAAAATCACCACCGGACTATGATGCTACTTTTAAAGTGGATCCATAGTTTAGTTTCACTGACACAATAAAAAGATGAAGTCCCTTACATGGTGCGCTCATTGTTGTCACTGCAAAGTGATCCTCTCTTGACCTGACTGTAGACACTTCTAAGGGTACTGACATCCATGTTTCTGAGAATGTAGACAAGTTCAGAAAAGAGACGTGGTGTGTCTGGTCTTATGTCTTGGGTTGTATCCCTGCAAATTTGCTGCAGTTTGTTTTCTGCTTCTCTCCTTGGTTCGGCACGTTGACCATTTCCATAAACGTGTTCATAGATCAGTCCTGTACGGCTGCCGATCAGATCAGGCCTTGTTGTGACACCATATCTCTCAGACTTGAAGTTGAGTCTCTGGAGGACTTTGGTTGTGGCACCATTGGTGTCCTGAGAAAAGGGCCTGAAGGTATGTGTCTCCGTAATAAGTGCACTCTTAAGGCGACCATTCTTGTCAAGTTCTTGTTCGTTTTCGTGTGTGCTCTTCATCAGGGGCATGGACTGGATATCCTGAGGAAGATTGAATAAGCTTACACTTAACAAGAGGACATGTGAATACCAATGTACATCATGAAGACTTATGGAAGTAACTACATAATCTGACTATAGCATCAATAAACATACTCACCGATGGCACTCTGTATGACATGGCATGGACAGAACTCTGGTAACCATGGCGATCAGTACATCCAAGAATATCCTTGACTTTCTTGATTGACGTGGTATACCACCCAGTATTGGTTACCTTGTAATCTGTATAGCAGTTGCCAGCAATGTCACTCTAGAAAATCAAATTTAGGACACGTTACATATATCCATACATACAATAACATTATAGGAGAGATGTAATCAGTCATGGCTCTTTCTCTATTTAGTCAGGAAACTGCTGCTTACTTCTTTGACTCTCTGGTCTCTGTCGATACGATCCATGCTGTTTTGCACTGCAGTTAGAAGACCTCTCTTGATGTTGAGAGCCCATGTCGTTTCACCAAAGGTTGGACAAAGTTCCTCCACCACGCCATCTTGGAATGAGAATCGAAGAGGGAATCGTTCCAAATTCCTTTTGAATTCCCCAGTTTCGTCAGCATATTTCATGGGGTTGGGGGCAGAGGGATCAGATCGGTACACTTTGACGTCACGGAGCTGAGTAGAAGAAATACCAAATACATTCATAACTGGCTGAACCTCATCTTATATCATGTCTTTCTTATTACAATAGAAATGTGTTGGTTATATGCATTTTCTGATTTACCTACCCGAAGAGCCATTTCACACTTGGACAGCACTTCCAAGTCAGCCGTTGCCCGGATACCAAGTGAGGCTCGTTCACTGCTGGCTCCCTCCATGGACGTCTGTGTTTGAACGTTGTACTCAAACTCATACGTCTTCCCAGGGACGTAATTGAATTTGGATGTGCCTATAAATACCATCATTCTCAGTTTATCATATGATATGGATAATCAGCAAAACTTTGTTCGAATTACAATTTTCATATTCTCTCGGAAATTTGCATGTGGAAAGTGATGTAATGGGGAGAAATCCTTCAGTTTCTTTACCTGTGCATGATTTGGCGCACGATGTCACGTCATCATCTCCTTGTCTCACACTGATAGGGCCTGTCACACAAAGGGTTAAATATTGTCACACAATGTCTGTCCACTGTAACACATATACCGACTTGAAAACATTCTTTTTCAAAAAGGTTTTCCTTTAATGTGTACGTTCCCGTCCTTTTTTTGTGAAAGAAATGCGCAATGAGTCCTTTCGGAGAATAGCCGTACATGCAATCCATTGTATTTATTATCATATACTCTGTATTGGTATTTGCTTTACAGTCTCTACATCGCATCGCATTGGCAAAGTATGTCGATACATTCAACCCATTTATACCAGTAAATAAACACCAACATTTTCGCGGCATAAAATGAAAAGAATATCTATAATTTCTCTGAGATAGACATTTTATCAACGTTGTATTTTCTGTGCAATTAAACAACGAACACAATTCCAATAAGCCGTTGTAGGTTTCATTAAAGGAAAACGCTTTCAGGAACCATCTGTCAACCTACATCCAATGGAATGCTATTCATATATACTTTAACCTGGCACTCCCTAGTCTCCTAACTTCAGCGTTAAACCATCAGTCAGAGAACGTAATAAAGTTAGCCTACCTGCAATGGCCGTGGCCAATATGGCGCTGAGTACCAGTAGGAAGCTGGCCTCCATAGTGTGAAGCTCAGAGATGTACTAGCTAAGCTTGAGTGTCCGGTGGAGGTGCCCGCTCTTTTATACCTGTAATTTCTGGACAGTCAGCGGTCAAAAGTCAGCGTCTATTCTCATCACATACTGCGCATTTACGTTATTGGATGGTTTTGTTTGGATCTCACTGCGCATGCCCTGTGGATGCTTACTGCATTGTTATTGACGAAATAGATAATGTTATCAGTTCTGATAAACTAAAAGTGTGATTCAGGGATGCTGATGCCAATAGTGTTGTGTAGGAATAGACACATCGGTAGGTCATATGTTTCTACCCATGGTTCCAATATATGTGTGAATGAACTCCAAGTACTTCCACCCGAGGTGATATTCAAGCCTTACAATGCAGGTTTCCTGTTTGGAAGTGTGTCTTCCGTGTTCATAATTACTGAGACAATTTAAATTGAACGGGGTAACATCACTATCTGAAAGCAGTTATAGCTGTGCTCAATTTGAGGGAAGTGGTCTGGTTTGATTTTGACATAACGTACTCAGTTTGGGGGGGGGGGGGGGGGGATGTGCATCTACAACGTTCAGTGATGTGTATTTCTCCTAAGAAATTTAAGATCATACGCCCTCGCAAAACAGAAGTGTTGCGTCCTAAAACACTAATCCAGTCCCCCTTGAGCGGTATGTCCCAGCCCGAACATTTAAAATACTTATAGATATGTTACGGTATCAGAGGATAATTCGGAACTGCATGGTGGTCTTGTGGGTGGATTCATGCAGCGGTTGTTGTAGTTTGTGGACAAAGGATATTTCTAGACAAAGAAACCTTTATTTAATGCATTTTTAAAAATCATGTATTCAGCTGAATACGTTTGGCTGTGACTTGTACACAGGATCAATATGTTATGTCATAGCGAGAGATGAAACTGTGTGAACGGTGGGTCCATTTGCTGATTGCTGATGCTGCTAGATCGGTGAGCAATAATGAAAATAGTTTCGTTTTTGTGTGTAAAAATTAGTACCCTTTCAGAACATCTGTTATAAGCACCCTTTTAAGAGTTTGCAATGAAATAAAAAGCACAAGGTTATTTCGAAAGGAGTATTTCCTCATGCGTCTGGGTCTACGCCTCTTTGAGCGGCATTTCAGATATTGTTACGACTTGTCAGCGAGTTTAGTGAATGGGTGAGTTTATGAGTGAGTGAGTTTATGAGTTTATGAGTGAGTGAGTGAGTGTGTTACGTTTTAAGCCGCTTTTAGCAATATTCCAGCAACATCGCTGCTGGGAACACCAGAAATAGGCTTCACACACTGTATCCATGTGGAGAATCGAATCCGGGTCTTCGGCGTGACGAGTGAACGCTTTAACCACTAGGCTACCCCACCGCCCCCGAGTAAGAAAATCTGAGCAATTTTTACTTTGATGAAATCCAAGTTAGTGAGTGAGTTAAGTTTTACGCCGCGCAAGGATATGTTGCCGAACAACCAAGAAACATAATGTGGCCAAACTGTGATTGTATCATAAGGTACAAAAGTTTAGGCGTTTCTGAACTTTGGTCTTGGATGAAGAAAAAGAGATAGTTTATTGGTTATTTAATTCATGCTTCAGTGTAGCTTTAATATAAGTGTGAATATTCATGTTATCAGGTGAGGTTGTGTGCCAAGTGATAACATGGTACACCTTTCATCAACTGTCAACTGATATCTATATACCTTACAGGAGAGTTGATAAGAATTACCTGATAACAAGTACGCAACATCGTGCACTACACACGATGAACAATGTGGATAAAATATAGAACATTTAGCTCGTAAATGTAGACCAGTTATATTAAAACGACTGTGGACAACTACACTCTACCTTTGGTTCTCTCATTACTGAGAGTGGCACGTCGTTTCTGTGCAAAATATTCAAAATATTCATTTAGGGCAAGGTTCATGTACATCATTTACTGCGTTCGGGAGGGATTTTGAATAATTCAGTCAGAGCGTACTACTCTTTACTTCGTCAAGTTACTGCTAAAAGACGTTTTGTAATTGCATGTGTGTGCTTTTTAAGAAGATTGTATGTAAAGCATCATCTCATTCTGAAAGTATTTTCAGTTTTTTTTCGAAATATTGAGCAGCATGCCTTCTCTTCTGACTGTAGCTTGTAAACATTTCGCACATACGACAGAGTGGGACTCAGGTATTATTTTGATTTTTTTTCTTATTATGTTCAATGATACAATACAAACAAATAAACATTTCCTTGTTAGACTCCAAGATAAGCCCAGTCTCAAAGCGGGCTTGTTTGTTTACTGTTTGAGGCCGTACTCAGCAGTTTTCCACCTATATGAGACTAGACAATCCAGTGGTTGACATCATGAGCATCCAATAGTCCATGAACTGTCGATCAGCAAAGGCATACACCAATCTGCACTGGTGACTCCAGGTGACGACTAGGATGTGGTTATTTGATAGTGATGCATTTTCATGGTGGTGATGATCATGGCCGATACTAAAAGCTAAGAACACACAGTTCCTACGACCCGTGAAGGTCTGGGTTAGAAACAGGCCTTCAGCAACCCATGCTTGCCATAAAAGGCGACTATGCTTGTCGTAAGAGGCGACTAACGGGATCGGGTGGTCAGGCTCGCTGACTTGGTTGACACATGTCATCGGTTCCCAGTTGCGCAGATCTATGCTCATGTTGTTGATCACTGGATTGTCCGGTCCAGACTCGATTATTTACAGACTGACTCCATATAGATGCAATATTGCGGCGGCGTAAAACTGAACTCACTCACTCACTCATTCACTACACAGTGCCTACGTATTAGATGCCATAATCATAATATCAGTGAGTATCTCTCAGTAGTCAGACCAGTAATCTTTTCATAACGCTCATGATCTGTTGGTCAAAACCATTTCTCTAGTAAACTGGGGCGGTGAGGTAGCCTTGTGGTCAAAGCGTTCGCTCGTCACGCCGAGGACCAGGGCGATAGGATAGTCTAAGTTAATGTTAATGTATGGCACTTAAGACAATCTTTGAGAGATTCGAAAATCTAGGCCCAGCCTAGACATATGTATAATGTGTAAAGCCCATTTCTAGTGTCCCCCGTCGTGGTATTGCTGGAATATTGCTAAAGGCGTAAAATTAAACTCACTCACTACCAAGTGAAATTATCTTGGCAAGACACTTGACTAAACATTCATCAGTTTGATGTGATTTGTCTGAGGTACTACAAAATAATTATTCATAAAAACATTTTGAATTAAATACAGTTATGTCTTGATTTTCATATTACAACGGGGTTAATTCGGACTTCCAATGTCATATCAACACAATTGCTTCACCAAGTTCAACGAGGGGTTACACGCCACTTCAGAAATACATCGGTCCTATGATTACACACACAGCTGAAATGCCAACAAACAATCGACTCTGCTCGTTATGAACAAAGTCCCCTGGTATTATGTCACTTTGTGTACACGTGACAGACACATTGCGGTCAGAGAGCAAACTTTCTGCTAAGACCCTTGAAGCACGCGGTGCGTGGTCACTGGCGTTCAGAGTTGAGTGGACTGTGGACTGTCCACATTGTTTCTCTCTGGGTGGGGGCTGTGTGTATCTGTGCATCTTGTAGACAGGATGGCAGAATGTGTGAACAACAGTGTGGACAATAGTAACAATTGTACGTGGAATAACATGGAAATAGGTTAGGAAAACTGAACTTAGTAAATTGAAGGTGCTTGCTTTACATCTCAAATAAGCGTTACAATGTTGGTAATATTGAAACGCACAGTCCTTTTCTTAATTTCCTCTGTATTTATTTATTTATTTATTTATTTATTTATTTATTTATTTATTTATTTATTTATTTGGGGCTAAGAGCGGAGGTGGGGCGGGGGGGGGGGGGGGGTAGGTTTGGGATTTAGAATACCTTTTGCTGAAATGTATCATTACGAAATACGCAGTCCTTTGGCACTCACCCGCCATATATAATATCTAAAACTGTACGTCACAACAGTAGTAGCATATTTTAAATGTATCTGCGCGGAGGTTGTTCATTCAGCAATAATGTTTCTCTGTTGCTTTGAATGGTCGAATCTCGGTCTGTGACATCCTGTGTTTAGCATATGAGCAAGGACTAACGATACACCATCAGTGGCATTCATAGCTGTGACTTGGGACAGTCTATGGTTAAAGCATTCGCTCGTCACGCCGAAGAGGGCAAGTGTGGTTTTACGCCACTTTCAGCGATATTCCATCAATATCACGGCGGTCGACACCAGAAATGGGCTTCACACACTGAACCCATGTGGGGAATCGAACCCGCGTGACGAGCGGACGCTTTCACCGCCAGGCCACCCCACCGTCCCCGTCACGCTGAAGACGTGATTCCCCATATGGTTACAATGACTGAGGCCCACTTGTGGTGTTCCCCATTGTGATACTGCAGGAATGTCACTCACTCACAGATTAACTAGTTGAACAACACATGGGACAGTTAGTGCATGTAGTAGCGGTCAATGTAGTTTTACGCCTTCAAAAACGGCTACACGTACAGGTGTAACTTCAGTGAAATACAACCTGCTGGAGGTCGCGTTTGCTTTTAAAGACAGTCATACATTCAATTCTTGGTCACACTGGGCAAAGCATTTTGACCATTAAATACAATAAACATGGTGATCTCAAGACTTGCATAAAATACAAAATAATATGACATTTGTACTGGCATTTGCATCAGGCCCAATTTTCACGAGGTACAGATCAATATCAATTTCATGCAACGCCGCCATCCATTAGGACTTTACTATTAACGTGGAATCTCGTGTAAGCAGTGGTTTGCGGCTGTGTGTTTGTGTGTGTGAGAGAGAGAGAGAGAGAGAGAGAGATAGAGATACAGAGAGACATACAGAGAGAGAGAAAGTGAGAGAGACAGACAGAGAAAAAAAACACTTTCCCCACAATATATCGTATTGCCGTAAGAGAAATTTTGACCACGCCCTCTACCAGAGGCCAACATGTACGCTCAAAACATTTCAGAACCGAATTCAGAATCAACGAGAATATATTATGTACACATATGTTCAAATTTAATAAGGAACTTTCTCAGCTTTCTACAATTCCCTCGTGAAGTCCTCAATCAGAAAGCAAGTCCATTAATGACCCTGGGTATCGCTCACCACCACTAACCACCTATCGAGCCGCCCAACATCCAGCCACCCAACATCCAGCCACCCAACACACCCACCCCTAAGGGAAGCAAAAGGCAGCATTCGAATTCAAGATTCGCACTACGTGGGTGATTGTAGGAATCAGCAAGAGAAACTAGAATTTATTACGGAATGTTCATTCCGGAATTGTCAGGGCGCGCTCACAGTATGCACTCATTGACTCTAGGTCTTGTACAGCCACAAGTGACAAAGTTCAAACCTCATCGGATATACAGCATGTCCATACATTCGACAACACAAGGACGTCATATAAAATAATACAAATAAATATGGCCACTCCAAGCCGCCCGTGTATGCTCTAAACGCATACACCATAGTGTTTTTCGTTTTGTGTGATTAATGCCGCATATCATTCTGGGAACATACGGAACGTTTCTGAGTGAAAGTGTTTAGTTTTACGCCGCACCTCAGCAATATATCAGTTATATGGCGGTGGTGTGTAAATCATTTAGTCTGTACCAGACAATCCTGAGAGTAACAGCATGAGCATCGATCTGCGCAATCGATTACATATGTCAACGCAGTCAGGGAGCCTGACCACTAGATCCCGTTAGTCGCGACAAACATGAGCTAATGAAAGTCAATATTCTAACCAGGGCCTTCACGGGTAGAACGCTTCTGGCATGATCCATTGTTGGTATGTTGACTGACGGGAAAGTTAAAGTCTACAGACTCTTCACTTCAAAACTGATTTCATCTCAATATTAAAAACATTATCAATACGACATCGCCAACACTTGCACAAGTCTCTAGGGGTAGAAATCAACAGTTTTTAAAATAAATATTCTGTCCTCTTATCTAGACTCGCTTCTTGGAAGGGTAGAATTACTATACATTCATAGACTCAGCATTCAGTACAGCCTTGGAGCAAGTCTAGTCATCACTTGAAAACAGCAACCGAATCATTATACAAATACAGTACTAACTGTCACATCGCACTCGAACGGATATATATTTCGTTATTACTATAGGTCGTTATATTCATAAATATATACCACATATATTCGACTAAAATATATCCCAGGTGGCTAGAACAAAACTATTCCTAATACCCGTCAGTTCGGTTTATGCGTGATCGTTACAAGACGTACTAGTTTACTGTATGCCCATGCATGCTCTATACAACAACGAGAAGCTTCATAACAAACTGTCACTGATATACTTTAGGGGCGGTGGGTAGCCTACTGGTTAATGGTTCGCTCGTCACTCTAGTTCGATTCCCAACACGTGTACAGTATGAAGTCCATTTCTGGTGTCCCCCGCTGTGATAGTGCAATATTGCAAAAAGCAGCATAAATTCAAGCACACTCACTCACTTATTCCTCGAGCAATCTTAACAAGGATACTTTCTCTGCTCTGAGTGAATGTCGAAGAACACTCTTTATTACACGGACCTTGCCTCAAGACTGCGTGGTTGTCACTGAGATCTCTTAAAAGCAAGGGCGTGTTCCGTGCACTGCATGACTTCATCACAAGACAATTTGTATATTCGATCCTGTTAGAACTGCGCCCTCAGCATATGCTGTAATGTAAAATCTACTTGAAGAAGGTCACTCTGTGGTATCCTTCATACCGACAGTGGTAAATACGGAAAAGCGAATCAATTGTTATTCAACATACCATGCTTTCTGAAAACACTAAAATTATTTTCATTAAGGTAAAAACTTATATCCCTCAAATGTATCTGTTTTGAAGTAGGATGGCTACTAAAGACCAGAATGTTATTTTCATCGAAATAAAACAAGGTTATCTATCACAACTACGGACAATGTTAATTGTTAGAGATTAGTATTATGAAAATATAACAATCAAATTTATCAGTAATAGTAATGATAACGTAAGAGTTTTAATGTAACTTGACAGCTGCCGTCATCAACCATGAGTCACTGAAACAGTTGACCCACATCGACTTGACAATCTATACTTTAACCCCATAAATGCTAACTAACCATGTGACATGTTAGTCATCATTCCAAACAAAAGACTGCACGAGGCTTTTAGAAAATCGGGAAGTATTTTGAAATATATACTTATATGTACTCTTAAAAGTAGGGTACAATGTTATGCAAATGGTATAAAGAATTAGAAAAAAAAATTGGCAAAACGTGCTACACACCAACGTTTCTGTCTTTGGACCCCACATCTCCACATATACAATTTCCACGTGCTAAATGCAGTAGAGTCATGCATGTGCGTTCTTGATTTTGCGACGTCATGTGTAGGACCTGTGTAGACCATTAATCTTAATTATTCTCCTTGTCATTCAGTTGTCATTAACAGCTCCATTTCATTCATTCTGTTGCGACGTCGACATCACGATGAACGTCTACGGACCCGTGGCGTGTTGACAGTCAATATACAGTGACCATTGCCTTCAATGTGTCCCAGTTGTGATTAGCAAACTATTGAACAGGTACCAACAAACACTGTGATGTTTATGATTAACGTCGAAAGACTGTAAATCGAGTTCAAACGGTGAATCGGGTAATGCTGAATTCGAGCCGGAAACGATTAGAAATAGTCGTCTCCAAGCTCGACGCTGTGGCAGTCTGTTATTGTGTGGAGTAGCGTCAATATAAGAATGAGCGAAACCGACTGCACATTGTAAGTAGACAATATTGTCGGGGCAACATACTGACACCCTTAATGTACATATTGGACTTCATGTGGATCGGCGTTTAGTCTTTAGGGGCGACGGCGCCTATTCTTTTCGTGCATGGGGCGTCAGTGTTCATCTCCAGCTGCGCAACAAACATAGGGTGCCAGAAAGACAAACCTGGACCCGTCTCAGACTGAAGACGTCTGGGGCATCATAGAGAGACGTGAGCCTAAGACCAGGGTGTCGTTTCACGAAGGCCTCTTTGCGCTGCGACGCTCTAAACCACTTGTAAAACAGCTCTGAGATATTTGTGCCGTTCCACAAAGACCTTTTCACTTTAGACCCCTTCATAAACAGCCTCTTAGCAAACATTAGGTGAGGGGTCCTTGTAACTAGCTTACGACGTCGTTAGTCAGCGTTTAATAGCGACTATTTTAGAGCTGTCGTCACGGAACGGTCGTAAATCAATATATAAGGATATCCTAAAGTAGGTAGTACCGGCTAGGACGTCGTAGAGGTTAGATGCTTGGTCAGGTGCCACAAGAAGAGTTGCCTCTAATCGCGAGTTGGAGAAAGAATGACAAATCGTGGCGATATTATGCACAATCGATGATCTAATGTCCTACTTCATTAATTGCTGTCGCGCATTCCTGATTCGTTCTTTTTATCCTACAAATACTACAAACAAATATTTCTTACACATTTGGTAATTGTAAAATACTTCTGAGGATCCCCTAATTGTTTTGAAGAGCATTAAAGTAAGTATTCACGTAAATAATTGATAAACCTTCAGCTGGGGACAAGTTGGCTCCTTCACAATAAATTTACCTATTCTAATAACATGAAGACATTTGTTTAATTTTAGGTCAATATATATTGATGGGAGCATATGACACCCAGCTCCACCGTACATATGTCTCCTACTGGGCTGTCATATTTCTCAGGTCAGATGTACCACAGAGGTAACGTCAGTGCGCAATGGTTGTTTACTGACCTTTAGACTCGGAGATTGTTTTGCATGTGTTTATGCCAGGTGTTTATGATGGGGTAGAATACACACAACTTTTCACGAACACCTGACACCGTCACTATCAGAAAGAACATCACGTAACACCTGATCGTTATATCCGTAATTCATGATATCCATAAAATATAGAGCCAGTGACCAGGACCTAAAATATCCCCAAATTCGGTATATCCCTTAGTTTGGTATAGTTGTGTTCGTCGTATTCTTAGTTTATTGAACCTGTGCAGATCTCGGTTAGGACGGGGGCCTCCTTTCAAAAAGCCCAAAGTTGATCGTAAGTCACTAAGGTAACCTTAGTGCAATGTTAAAGAAGGGAGTTATGGTCAACCTTAGTAAAGGCTGCATCGTGAAAAGAGACCCAGAGGCCCGTTTCCCCTAACTCTCGTATACCTAAGAACTCGTAACTTTTTTCATTGCATTCGTACCTCTTGTGTTACAGTAAATGAGGTACGAACGCTACGCGAAAAGTTACGAGATCTTAGACTTACGAGGGCTTTGTGAAACGGGCCCCTGGATCTCCTGTCACGATGGTCTTCAGTAAGGGATCGAGTGATCAGGCTCCCTGACTTGGTTAACACATGTCATCGTATCCAATTGCGTATATCGATGTTCATGCTGTCGATCACAGAGTTGTCAGGTCCAGACTCGATTATTTACAGACCGACGTAATATAGTTGGACTACTGCTGGGTGCGGCGTTAAGCTAAATTCATTCACGCAGTTTATTGTACTGTTTTCTCATGAAGAGCAAAATCTGAAGCGCGCAGTCTCTCCCGTGAGAAACTTCACTTTAACAGGAATCAGTTATTTCGCGTCCACTTTTTTTTCTTTTTTTTTCACTAGGCATGGTGTATTGTTAAACTATCCTCAATATTATCAAAGTAATCTGTGTCATGAGTCCATGTCCAGAATTGTCTTCAGCAGTGTTAGGTCAAAGCCAGTTCGTCCAATACATGAATTCTGCAACTGATGCATATTCATACTGAACATCTGGTGAATCTTCGAAGTCGCTGTTGAACTCGTTGAAGTCTCTTATACTATGACATATTTTCGTTCAATACATAATGACTATTACGTCCAGATACACTGATGTCTCGTTCTATATTTATTAAATTTAGATCTATCACTAAACCTTACTGTCAAAACTTCCGCACTGATGTGACGGCGGGGAACACCAGAAACGGGCTGCATATATCGTGCCCTTGTAGGGAATCGATCCCGGGTCTTCGGCGTGACGAGAGAACGCTTTCGCCGCCAGACTATTCCACCGCAATAAAGAAACGAAACAGAATAATACATGACACAATATATCTTCTGTGTAATGTCAAAACTGTTCCGAATGTTTCATAGCTGACACTCTTAAGAGAGTACTGTACTCTCCTACTACACCGTCTGCAAACATTCAAGATCTACTAGTCATGCAATACGGAAATACTTGTGTAACGCAGAATTCGTCACAGCTCGCCGTATTGCACGACTGTATTGCCATCGTAAGAATATATGGGTATGCGATACAAAGCTTTCTGTTCCTTCCAAGTGAATGTCTTTGTGACAGATCGGGATACATTGTTAGAAACTGAAATACTCACTTTCGTAAATGATAGTATAATTACAATACGCGGACATTTACCTGTTTATGTGGATATATGAGTGACAGAATTTAATTGAAATCCAACTGAACTCGAAATTCCAGATTCCATGCCTCATACACTCGGTATTCGCAAAGTGGCGATATTGGGGACAATAGTCGTGAACAAATATGGATGCAAATAATCCACATGCGCATTTTTTTGTTGAAAGCAAAGATAACGGCTAACTTGTTACACGCTTATTGCGTCAGTGTTTCTTAATATGATCACCAGGAAATCACTCATTTAGGATAGTTTGTCCTCAACTAATTGTTTCGTTAGTGATGTGTATTTGTTACTAAAGCCTTCGCCGATCTTCTTGCAGTTCTCAGACAAACTGGTTCAGATTAACATCTCAAAAGGCAAAACATACCTTGTCGTGGAATACCAGGTTCGCTTATTTCACAACCATCGCCCCCATCTAACTCCTCCCCTCCTCACTAACTACTTCATTCTTCATCCTAACCCGTCATCACTAACTCACTAACTACTTCACTCTTCACCCCAACACGTCATCACTAACTCACTAACTACTTCACTCTTCACCCCACCCGTCATCACCGCCTCACTAACTACTTCACTCTTCATTCCACCCCAGTCATCACCGCCTCACTAACTACTTCACTCTTCATGCCACCCCAGTCATCACCGCCTCACTAACTACTTCACTCTTCACCCCATCCCTCATCACCGCCTCACTAACTACTTCACTCTTCATTCCACCCCAGTCATCACCGCCTCACTAACTACTTCACTCTTCATGCCACCCCAGTCATCACCGCCTCACTAACTACTTCACTCTTCATGCCATCCCTCATCACCGCCTCACTAACTACTTCACTTTTCATGCCACCCCAGTCATCACTAACCCACTAACTACTTCACTCTTCATGCCACCCCAGTCATCACCGCCTCACTAACTACTTCACTCTTCACCCCATCCCTCATCACCGCCTCACTAACTACTTCACTCTTCATGCCACCCCAGTCATCACCGCCTCACTAACTACTTCACTCTTAACCCCACACGTCACGGCGATAGAAAACCGTCACCATCTTGAAAACTGTGCTTCTGTGTACAATGATTTTTGTATCAATCTGCACATGCCAAACGTCGTTAGCATCTGTAGATGATCATCGTCATCATCAACATCATCTTTGACGTCGACAGCATTATCATCATCGTTATAGACTTTTTTATAAAATGCCATTTTCCCTTTTGAGTTGTGTTTAATTATTTCTACCGGTGTCACCTACATATACGCAAATATTACCAGTTCGCAGTCTAATTCTGACGATGTCACCAAGAGGAACCTTTATGCCAACAAGTCAAGCTGACCTAGACCTACATAATGACAAGCAAACCACTCATCTCTCATCCAGCCCACACCAGTTAATGTCCACAAGAATTAGGATTTTCATTTTGTCGGCACACACTTTGTACCGGAAGAACCTCTTATCCTATTTTCCTTTCACACTGCATAATCGAGTGTTTGTCCCAGTTGTAATCAAATCAGTGCATATTGGTGTGATCATAAATTAGTGTTAATTGTTCCGTTATCTACAATACGTCAGCAGGTGTGATCAATTGGGCTCTCCATCATGTGCTGTCGTTACTGCAGTTGTTTTATCAAAGTCATGTGCCCTTGTGGAGATAGGAGCATTCGGTGATAAGGGAGATACAAGAACGAACGTTCGCGAACATATTATATATGTATAAGTACTGATACAACGTGTGTTCCATCTTCTATTATATGACATCTGATGGGCGTTACATATCAGTTTGATAAGACACTAATAAGAGGTGATCTTGTTAACGGACGAAATGTTAATATTGTTCAGCTGCTATTCATGAATGTTTTTAAATGTAAAAATATGGCTTATTTTAAGCTTCTTAAACAAATATCATAAGTCTTAAATTATGTCACGATAAGGATGAGAGAAAATGTGTCATTTGGTCGATTCGTTTCTGGCAAAACACAGAGTGTATGGAGGTACGAGTTGCTGGAGGTACGAGTGAGTGAGTGAGATTAGTTTTACGCCGCACTTAGCAATATTCCAGCTGTATGGCCCTGACCTGTAAATGACCGTTGGAGATAAGAGGTAATCTGTGCATGGGTATGAGGTTCAAATGGGAATGATGATTCGGACGCAAGGTTACGAGAGAGAGGGTCTGGCATTGGTAACCGATTGGCACAGGCAAACTGTAGTGCAAATAGGGTTGCGCAGCGTAGAGAATATGACAGACTGGTCTGTATCTTTCTGCTGAGCAACCCCATTTGCGCGTAGAGTAACATCTAGTCTCTGAAATAGTCTTCATAGTAAAAAAAATAATATAATGAAATGGAGCCCTGAGACTTTCTTCATTTTCAGTGCTAAGGGAATCTAGACTTGCCACATTTTCTAGACTTGCGTGGGCTTTCTTGGATATACTTGCTTTAAGGTCTGCACGAAAGACAAGCCTGTGCGGTAGGTGAATGACTGGACTGAGGAGTTTAGAAGCGGGCGTGATAAATGTGAGCAGAGGTTCATTTTGGGATGAAAATTCATGGCGTATATGAACAGAATAAATGAGATTATGATAGGGGTTGAGGTTGAGAAGCGGGTATGAGCGGGTTTGAGGGTGGAGGAGAAGAGAGGATGATGGGTGGAGGGGTGGTGTCCAGTTTGGTGGAGGCGAAGTGTCGAGTTCGGTGGAGGTGGGGCTGTGTTGTGATCGAGATTTGTTGAGGAGAGAACCAGGGTCAGATGTGCGTTGGGGTGATGAGTG
Organism: Haliotis asinina; assembly: GCF_037392515.1. Lineage (NCBI taxonomy): Eukaryota > Metazoa > Mollusca > Gastropoda > Lepetellida > Haliotidae > Haliotis > Haliotis asinina. The sequence goes on along the minus strand of NC_090286.1, from coordinate 28,048,594 downwards.
AGATGAACGTGATAAGCGTCAGGGGTGGTGGTGGATGGGGCGTGGTGTGTTAGTGATGAGGGGGCTGTTGGATGAAGATGCTGAGTTTGGTGAAGATGATGTGTAGGATGGAGGTGAAGAGTGGGGTGGAGATGATGAGTTTGATGCAGGTGGTGAGCGAAGTAGAGATCATGAATGAGTAAGTGAGTGACTTTAGTTTTACGCCGCACTCAGCATCGATCTGAGTAATTGGGAACCGATGACATGTGTCAAACAAGTCAGCATGCCGGACCACCCGATCCCGTTAGTCGCCTCTTACGACAAGCTAAGTCGTGGAGATGATGAGTTTGATGGAGATGATGAGTTTGATGGAGATGATGAGTTTGATGGAGGTGATGAGTGGGGTGGAGATGATGAGTTTGATGGAGGTGATGAGCGGGTTGAGGATGACGAGGTTGATGAAGGTGATGAGTTTGATGGAGATGATGAGTGTGGTGGAGATGATGAGTTTGATGGAGGTAATGAGCGGGGTGGAGATGATGAGTTTGATGGTTGTGATGAGTGTGGTGGAGATGATGAGTTTGATGGAGGTGATGAGTGAGGTGGAGATGATGAGTTTGATGGAGGTGATGAGTGGGGTGGAGATGATGAGTTTGATGGAGGTGATGAGTGGGATGGAGATGATGAGTTTGATGGAGGTGATGATTGGGATGGAGATGGTGAGCTTGATTGAGGTGATGAGTGGGGTGGAGATGATGAGTTTGATGGAGGTGATGAGTGTGGTGCAGATGATGAGTTTGAAGGAGGAGATGATTGGGATGGAGATGATGAGGCTTAATGAGGTGATGAGTGTGGTGGAGATGGTGTGTTTGATGGAGGTGATGAGTGTGGTGGAGCTGATGAGTGAGTGAGTGAGTTTTAGTTTTACGCCGCACTCAGCAATATTCCAGCTATATGGCGGCGGTCTGTAAATAATCGAGTCTGGACCAGACAATCCAGTGATCAACAACATGAGCATCGATCTGCGTACTTGGGAAGCGATGACATGTGTCAACCAAGTCAGCTAGCCTGACCACCCGATCCCGTTAGTCGCCTCTTACGACAAGCTGTGGAGCTGATGAGGTTTATTGAGGTGATGAGCGGGGTTACGATGATGGGCCTGATGGAGGTGGTGAGCGGGGTTGAGATGATGGGCCTGATGGAGGTGGTGAGCGGGGTTGAGATGATGGGACTGATGGAGGTGGTGAGCGGGGTTGAGATGATGGGACTGATGGAGGTGGTGAGCGGGGTTGAGATGATGGGACTGATGGAGGTGGTGAGCGGGGTTGAGATGATGGGCCTGATGGAGGTGGTGAGCGGGGTTGAGATGATGGGCCTGATGGAGGTGGTGAGCGGGGTTGAGATGATGGGACTGATGGAGGTGGTGAGCGGGGTTGAGATGATGGGCCTGATGGAGGTGGTGAGCGGGGTTGAGATGATGGGCCTGATGGAGGTGGTGAGCGGGGTTGAGATGATGGGACTGATGGAGGTGGTGAGCGGGGTTGAGATGATGGGCCTGATGGAGGTGGTGAGCGGGGTTGAGATGATGGGACTGACGGAGGTGGTGAGCGGGGTTGAGATGATATGTGAGGTGTAGGTGATGACAAGTCAATTTCGCTGATCAGTGAATTAGATACGCAAACTCGAGCGTGTTGTGGTGATGAATTGTAAATGAATGATAAGTTAGGAGAGTGGAGTGTGAGGGGTAAGGGAGTGAGGCAGACTCCGATTGACCCCTTTGGTGAAACGCACGAGAACAGGAGTGAGGGATTGAGTGATTTCGGAGGAGGCAAGGTGCCGCACTCAACAATATTCCAGCTACATGGCAGCGGTTTGTAAATAATCGAGTCTGGACCAGACAATCCAGGGATCAACTACATGAGCACTGTTCTATGCAACTGTGAACTGAATCTATGTGTCAACCAAGTCAGCGAACCTGACCACCCGATACTGCTAGTCGTCTCGTACGACAAGCATGGTTTACTAAAGATCGATTCTAACCCGGATCTTCATAGGTACAAGAACAGGAATGGTGCTGACCAAAAGGAACGATAAAAGTTAGATGTGTAACCATTATCTCTTCATGGAAACAGAGAGACTATAAAACCTACCAGTCACGTTAATGGAAGTACAATCTTCGTGGGGACACAGACATTGGAGATGAGTTCTTTTCGTGTGTTCAGTTTCGAATAAGAAATAATCCAACATTTCCCAATGCGCGTACAATTACATAAAGTGCAAGCGTAACTCATACAAAAACTGAGCTCTCAAACGCATACACTCTGATAATACGTAGATAAAAGATCACGGTCAAAACATAAATATCCAGTCCGCTGTAGGTACTACACTGCGACGTCCTGAAAACTTTACAAACTCATGGTCACACTTGAACATGGAGTGTATAGGCATGTACTCATGGCATCAAGCATTGCACTGCATTTTTCAGACTACATTTGTACCAACCACCATCGTATAGCTTGAATATTGCTGAATGCCAAACAGAAATATATGAATTCATGAGTTAATGAAAACAGTGTTTTTCGTACCTAAAATGTGAGAACCAAATCTGCCGGTTCTGACCCTTGAAGATTAGAATTGATCCTCAGTAACCTATGCTTGTCGTCAGTTGCGAGTAACGGGATCGGGTGGTCAGGTTCGCTGATTTGGTTGACTCATGTCATCGTTTGCACTAGATCGAAGCTCATGATGTTAATCATTGAATTGTTTGGTCAAGACTCGATTATCTAACGACCGCAATATAGCTGGAATATTGCTGAGTGCGGAGTTTACTAAACTTAATTATTCTCTTCTATAACGTACTGACAATGTCTGCATGTCTGTCTGTCGAGTCATCTGCCACCGTGGTGTCGAAGTCGAAGTTATAGTAGGTTCGACACAAAACCAAGTGGTAATTAAAACTGAATGCGCTGAGGCCAAGCCTTTACTTTCAGACATCCGTATGTTCCACATGCTAGTGTTTCAAAACGATAGTATTTGACTGTACATGCGCAATAACCTGGTAGTAACTTATCTCTGTTTCGGAATAAACAACCGCGTTTGTGAAGCCGATCACTATCTATGTTGAAGTAAACAGTGTGTCCTTCACTCTCAACATATTAACCTTCATGAAAAAAATACTTGTACGTGATCAGAGGCTGCTTTTAACAATGGTTCGCATAAACACAAGGTTGAACAACTGGCACCACTTCAATCTTTGTTGCTAGCTTCAACCAGATAGGGATGCTGTTCATTTTCAGATAAAATCTATGATGAATATAGGTGTTTTATTTGAGCTCGGGAACCAAATGTTCACGACGTGTGAATCCAATATCTTGCGTTCCCCGCCCTAGTATTTCTGATATGTTAAAATTGGTCTTCAGTATTGTGACCTATGCATGTTGTAAGATGTGATCGGCTGGTCAGGCTCTCTGACTTGGTGTTAACAGATTGTATCCCAATGGCGTAGATCGATGTTCATGAAATTGATCACTGGATTGTCTGGTCCATACTCGATTCTTTACAAGTCACGTTATATTATCGCATTAGCGCGGCGTTGAAATCCATTTCAAGCCCGGACCTTCACAGGAAACCTCAGAAGTACACAAGAAGTAATTTAAAGCAGTTTTCATACAATTTTTAAAGTGTTTGATATATTACGATTAAACATCGATGAAACTATTTATGATGTTTCAGCTTGTATATCTGACTGACCCACAGAACATATGTACCTAATGGTCCCTCAATGTGTCACCTTCTCGTAAACGGGCTAACGATCAAGATGTCATTGTTCCTGCAAGAAAGATAACCTATATCTCCAACACTTCACAATCATGTTGAAAATGGGTATGAGATAAATATGCAAGGTGAAGGTTGAATACTATTCTAATAAACTACAGTAATCATGTGGCCAACTTATTAACCCAAGCTATTTATAGTCTTCATTTATCTTTGGTGGGAGTCACGGAACCATCTCCTTGCCAATGGAACAAGCTGTGAGAGCTCATTTCTTTACTTTCTTGGTGTATTCAAGCGATCTATTGACAAAACATATATCTGGGGAGGTCCCGAACAAATATGTGCAAACGCACTCAAATAGATCTGATTATACTTTCACAAGATGATCAACACTTGATCAATGTATATTTTATACATATAAAACTCTGGGTGCATTTATCAAACTACAAACAACGACTTATAAAAACAATGAAATCAACAATAGCCTAAGGTTGCCACCTTGGTAGCATGAGTTATGTTTAACTGAAATATCTCACCATTATAGTTATTTATTTGTTACGAGAAAAGCGATTGAAATTTGAAAGTAACTTGAAATATCTAGAAATTTGAGAAAATTTGAAATTTGGACAAAATTCGAATTTCGAAAATAATAAAGTGTAGCGAGAAAACTCCAAATTTCGAAAATATTTAACAAATAATTGAAACAAAGTTTTGATAATATATATTTTGTGCTTCCATTAGGCTTTCGTAGACGGAGATTGCCTTTGCGTCGCTTTTAAAATATTCCAACATGTAGGGCTTCACATATTGTATCCATGCAGATGAGTGAGTGAATTTAGTTTTGCGCCACACTCAGCAACATTCCAGCTATATGGCGGCTGGCTGTAAGTAATCGAGTCTAGAGCAAACAATCCAGTGATCAACAACATGAGCATCGATTTGCGCAATTGGGAACTGATGACATGTGTCAATCAAGTCAGCGAGCCTGACCACCGACACCTTTCACAAGAATAGTCGTCTTTTATGGCAAGCATGGGTTGCTGAGTGCCTATTCTAACCCGGACCTTCACGGGTCTTCCTCGTGTGGGGATTCGAACTCAGGTCTGTGGAGTGGCGAGCCGACGCATTGACCACTAAGCTAACCCTAGGCTGACTTTTCAATAATCTTAACACAAGCATGACCCCTCCTTCATGAATCGTTCACTATGCTATTAAGATCAAGGTAAATACAGTTCGCTATAGCCGTCAGTTCGTTATATCCGTGTTCGTTATAAAAGTTTTCTTCTGTATATTAACAATAAACGCAATTATGTACTTGTTGTACGTGCAATATTGCTGACTAATAAATAAAGTATTTCTCCTGTCGCTTGTATCTGATGATGATGATTGTCAGTGAGTGATTGAGTGAGTGTTTGTCGACGATTTTAGCAATAATCCATCAATGTCAAGGTGGGGGTGACACCACAAATGGGCTTCACACGTTGTATCCATGTAGGGAATCGAATCCTGTCTTCGGCGTGACTAGGGAACGCTTTAACTTCAAGGCTACCCCATCGTCTAGTTGTGTATGTGTCACAGTCAGATTGAGAAATCACATTTAAAAAAAATAAAATAAAATAAAATAAAATATAAAAAAATCAGTCATTTCATGTAGCAACAATCAATATACTTCAGTCGTTTCATAAAATTTCATTTCCTCTGTATGTGGTGGACAGGGGTTGTGAGGTGTAGCTGCTCTGGACACAGCAAGTGTCAAACAAACAGGTATAAATGCTTCAAAGGTAAGCTTAAATGCAACAGCTGAAGTAACAATAGGTTTAACTGTTAGTGACAATAAGTTAAAATTGTGATCCACTTGATGAAGAATATTGATTGTTGTTACACAAAATGACTGACCCTCTTGGTCATTTCACGAAACGACTGATTTCACAATCAGACTGGAACATATGCATGCAATACGACCAACTGCGGCGTGAAATATCATTCTGTCCAATGGTGTATCTGTGATTATGACCACGGTCAGTAAGACTGCGATAGGTGCATATCTAGGTTCGACCTTTACGTGTTATATATGGGATAATGCTGATCGCGGCGTGAAACAGCATTCTATCACGTGCTTTATCTCTGATGATGACGTTATATCTATATTTGCCTACAGTCCACGTGTGAAAGCGTTACCTGTCACACGGGAGCTGATTTTTTTCCTGGTGCCTCCTGTCGGGTCTTTTTCTGTTGTAGTAACATTAAATGGTGTACCACTTCAAAGCCCAGCTACTGCATCATATCAGTCGAAATGTTCATTTTGTGATTCCACCATGCCTTCAGTAAATACTGGATTGTGATTGGTTAATCAAAGACATTTAGGGGTATATAATCACCTCATATACCGCTGATTTTCCCACATAGCGTGTATTTTGAAATTTTAATAACGCGGTTATACTTTTAAATTTAGAGGTCTTATAATTTCGTTATATACCTCTTCCAACACGATATGTTTAGGCCTTCAGCAACCCATGCTTGCCATGAAAGGTGACTATGCTTGTCGTAAGAAGAGACTAGCGGGATCGGGTGGTCAGGCTCGCTGACTTGGTTGACATGTCATCGGTTCCCAATTTCGCAGGTCGATGTTCATGTTGTTGATCACTGAATTGTCTGGTGCAGACTCGATTATCTACAGACCGCCGCCATATAGCTGGAATATTGCTGAGTGCGGCGTAAAACTCACCTCACTGCAAGTTAATGTGAAGGCGCGCTTGATAATAACTGTTTCTCTTCCGTATATGGTTACTGTATCAGCCATGTTTTAACTAGATACGGCTGTATGTTATTGGAAGGTTCAGTGGATTCTGGGGTCTCCCTCCAGGCACGTCACACGAAAAGCGCTAGTTCGCTTCTCCACGTGATTACAATGTGTGCAGAACATTTCTGGTGTTCCCGGTCATGACATTGCTGGAAAACTGCTAACAGTCATAAACCCACTCACTCACACACTCATTGGTTTAGCTGATTGCGATGAACGGGTGATATATGTAAGGTGTTGTCGTAACATTGCGCTCAGTATCACACATGTATCATACAACGGATAGTGTTATCGGGGCGATACACCAATCTGATAAACTTAGTATCACGATCCATAAGTATGCAAATGAGGTCACCTCGGAGGAATTGCGTTCAAAAAGCTACACTTACGAAACCGATGCCTACGTAAAAATGTTTCAACAGCGCTCGTATGTGTGCGCGTTTGTGTTTGTGTAAGCGTAGTGTACAGTCACGTTATGTTGTTTTTCTCATTTCCACGATGCTGACTGTACGTTCGGAAACACTTTTTAATTTGTATTCAATGTCCATTTTCCGATGGACTTTAGATAAACTTAAGGGGCGTCTTCAGGAATTGAGCATAAAGTGCACGCGCAAAAATGTGTGTGTGCGTGCGAATAAGTGTGGATGTCTTTGTGTATGTGTTAGCGTGAGTGTTTCTGTAAATTCACACATATACAAAATCATTTTGCATTGGTCATAGTGAGTGAGTTTAGTTTTACGCCGCACTCAGCAATATTCCAGCTATATGACGGCGGTCTGTAAATAATTGAGTCTAGACCAGACAATCCAGTGATCAACAACATGAGCATCGATCTGCGCAACTGGGAAGTCAGCGAGCCTGACCACTCGATCAAACGTGATAAAACGTAATTATGCCTTATTTGTAACAACCTGTAACTGAACAGAAAAACATCTTTCCAACTTGGGTCGACTCGATATTATCTGGCCCATGTCGAGTGAGATTGGTCCACCTGTCGCTGCAGATGTGCACCTGTATTAATAATGTTAATACAACTGACAAAATATATGGAACACAATAGGAACTCTGTAAACCCCTCAAGTATAAGGGTGTGCCAACAAAACTATACACACGATAAGGGTGAACCAGAGGTTTGAACACTAATTGTCTTGCACACTTACGGACGCTGGCGAACTCTGCACAGTGAATTGTAGCACATCAAACGATAGTGTCGTGAAAATTAAACGTGGTCTCTACATTTTACAGTGTATGTTAAGAAAAGTATGCATGGACTCTCTACTTACATAACAGAGGGGCAGACCTCCTCTGTATTGTAAGGCCAATCCCCCAATGGGCATAGCAGGGGAAATATAGAAGCTACATAATGCTACATCATGCTGTACACGTTACATGTAGTCTTGGTCAAGTTCGGGGTAGAATTGTTATAATGTTAATGTAGGAAGTGTTGTTTTAACACTCATTCATTCATAACCAAAATAAACCGTCGTGGATGTTCACTGCGCAATAGCATATAGTGATCTGTTTCCGTCAATATTCAACCATTTCAAGAGATATGTTACAATACTAATGTTGTAAAATACTGTACAGAGAGCTACCTACGCCATTGTGTCGTCAATGCCATTGCATGAGATAATGATGTTCGCTATTTCAATGTATAAGCTGTTTTGCCAGTAATTCATCCCATCCAAGGGTCATAACCAGTACATATTTCTGTGCCTGTTCAGTCCCTGTTATTTGCATCCTAAGGCAAAGGTTACTATCACATAGGTTTATAGCTATTGTTATTAACTTCATCTTCACAAAAAATTAATCCTCTGGTGATGCAGGCCCCACTACTCCCATGGCTACCACAGCCTTGTGATCATAAGATCAAATGGTAGATCCTTTATGATAAGGCTACTTACTTCTTCTACAAGTCATTTTAGGCTAAGATCATCATAAATAAAGATTAAACCCTAAGGTACATGTGACCCTCTCTTAGTCAAAACAATTAATAATGGCATACATTCATAAAGCACTTGTATCCATGTACTTGCTTGTGCATGCTCAATGCACTAAGATATTCTTGAAAAAGGCCGCATTAAACATACTGAATGAAACTTGGAAACAGAATTCGCGAAGCAGGGTGTAATTCAGGGTGGAAGAGAGAGAGTCTGGAAACACATACAGAGTGACATAAGGAACTAAAGACCTGACTCCAGGTCATAGGCAGATGTTAGCATATTTAACACCCACATTCACAACCATTTATCCTCAAACCACATCATATACAATCCAGTCCATGACATAAGCAATCAAAATAACGCAACAGTGACGTAAAAATAGATTTACTGATGCACCAGATACAAGAATGGCTTTGTGATGGTGAATGTAAATATTGATGATGAAATTGCTGAATTCCCTCTTTCTGGGTTTCACCTAGCTGACTATCGGCAGAGACATGATCTTAAAGCTTTCACAGCACAAAGAACAGCCAATCACCTGGTGCCCTTGTACAAAGCAATCTTAGCACTAAGGTGTCTGTAACTCCCATACCTTAAAGTAGTCTTAGTGCTAAGGTTGTTTTGTACAACTGCACCCTGGGACACATTTTTCTGTGACTGATGAATGATGGTATGCTCCAGGTAGCTATTCCACAACAAGTTGAACAGGACTCAGGATCCACTTGCACTGAACAATCATAGTGTTAAGGCTATCAATAAAAAAAGTCTTTTTTTTTTAATGTGGCAGCAGCATAGCTTCATCACTTGGATCTCTTAGTGCAAGCGGAACCAGACTCAGAAGCACATGTAGTGAGTATCCAGATGGGTCCATTGCAAGGTCACATAACCAAATCATGTAGGTCAAAACACTGAATCATGTAATGTCAGTGGAACCCATCACAGACTTGGTGCCACTATGTCAAGGCTCCGAACACTTCTGTGGCAATATCAACATGGCCAATCTCCTTCAGGGCTATTTGCAATGCTCCAATTGTTGCCCTCTCTGGCTCGTTTTCCTGTCAAAGAGAAACTTGGTATGCAGTATGCACTGGTAATTACATCGTTTTCAGCATTATCGCAATGGTAAGGCCACCAGTAATGGATTTACACGCCATAACCGTATGGTGGATTGAACAAGGCAGCTTTGGCAGGAGACACAAATCCTGTTACTCTAAAGGTACCAACACCCCCCAAATTAGTTATGAAATATTCCATGCTTATCAAAAATGCATAAAACATTATTTAGATGTTTGACAATACTAAAAGATATAACATATCAGTTCTAATGTATCATTTTCAAAACGTTTCTTTTCTGTTTCCGAACACCAATGTACAGTGAACAAGAAATATAATCTCTGGCTGGGACTGATGACCTAAAACCTAAGCACTCTAGTTTTCAGACATATATATATGACTTCGACCAAACATCTAAAATATTTAGACAAAGGAATGTTTTTCATCAAGCCAAAGGAAGGTGCAATGGAGATATTGATTGTGTCAAGTCTGCTGCTTTCCACTCAGCATGAGTGAATTGGGTCTAATGCAGTTTCTAAAGTATTCCAGTTACATCACAGCATGTCTGATTCATGGCAGGAAAGCCCGAGGTTGTGCATGTCTGATACATTTACCATATTGATTAACCCACTGATGATGGGTATGATGCAGATAAACCTAGAAACATACAGATAATGAAAGGGAATTCGGATTCTGCCTCGCAAAAGGGAAACAACTCTTTACAGCAAAATGTTGAGCTGTACGCCCATACTAGTGATAAAGTAACTCTGAAAGCGACACTCACCATCCACACCGTCAGCATCTTGAGCCCTGCCAGTTTGGCGACCTTGTCGCATGATTCCTCAAAGTAGTACATATCGTCTTCTGGGAAGTTCAGTTCTGTCCCCAGCTTCTTCCAGTCATCGGCTAGCTTCCCTGCCACTACCTCCAGCTGAACTTTTGTCAGCTGCTCCTCGGCAGGCTCGTCCTTGTCTGACAATATAACATCAACATTGTTTCTGAGCATGATCATTCCACAAACTATAACAGTCAAAGTCATGAACATTTTGTGGATTGTGTCCATAAACAGGCACTGATGCAGAGCGATTAATGTTTCTCACCAACTGTGCAATTACAAAACCAAGATGCAAGCTGGTCAGCACCTGCTCCTTTGACACAGGGACTGGGCTACTGTCCACACTGGCAGAATTTCAAAGCCCTAAACAGTGAGAAGGGTGGATGTCCATCACATGCAGTTATCTGAAAAGATCCCTGGTATTGCTTGTCTGACTGTAATAAAATATCCCAGCGGTGTAGTTTTTTTCTAATGCCTGGTTTGTATAGTGACTGATCCAATTTGATCCAATTTATTTGTGTTTTACCTTGTTATTTATCTATGTCATGTAAAAATATGTCAACAGACATGCAGCTAGCCATTTGTTTCATTTAAGACTGATAGATTGCAAAGCTATATATTTAGATAGTATTGAGGGTTATCCCATCTTTCATAGCAAAAATCATGTGTAATTTTTGGTAGTTACGCCTCTGGTCTATTATCTATAACAAAACACACATTTGATTTATCTGAATCCATAAACTAATAACTATGACTTTGCCATTGGTAGAAGAATCTGAGCAGTTCTTAGGTAAAATACTGATCGGAATCATAATCGTAGTTAAAACGATTCACTAATTTGATTGATTCAGTGATTCACTTGACAACGCAGCACTAAGTTTCAGCCACTTGCAATCGCAGCAATCGATGGATGAGGTCGCTTCATTCTCAAACCAAAATGGTGGCTTAGGAAAATTTGAATTTGAAGGCTGAACAAAACTATTCGGCTGCCAAATTGGCAAAAAAGTTCTCACATCCCAGCATCCTCAGTTTGTTCCACAGGTTCAATGTAGTCATCAACAATCATAAATTCATCACTTGTCCTAATACATTCCTTATCAGCACCAGACGAGCAAACGGTAATCGCTCCGCCATTTTTGGAAGAGCGATAGAAACCTCGAGCTGTTGCAAGCCTGGAATAAGCGATTCATTTACTCACTCTAAGCAATTTTTTGCCTGCAACGTACTCGGTATGCCTGCCCAGAATATGAGGTCGTGAGCAGTAATCTAATCTTGGTTGTGTACATGAACAAGTAAATTATCTACTCGTAACATGAAAAAAACATGTTGATTGGGATAAGTAGACTCTGTCACAGAGAAAACTCAATGTCTGGTTTATCGACACCTATATGTCTGCCTGCCTGTCTGCTAATGACAACATGCAATGCACAACTTCAATCACTAACCACATGCAATGGTTGAAATATGATTCACATAGTATAAGTAGACCATGTGCTTTTCATAAACTTTCAAAATGCATACAAATATGAAAACAAACTTTCAGGGTTATAAGACAAAGTATGAAGATGCACTTTGCCTTCATTATATTTCAGTCCTAACAGTTTTTTACCACTGGCAGATGATTAAACTTCAAAGTGGTTCATTTGTTTTCATAATAATGAAGTAAAAATGATTCATTTTTGTTGATCAGTAGATACTTAAACTATCAATTCCACATATGGGTGGCGCAGCAGAGGTCATGAATCAGTCACGAATTCTGGGATATCATCCAGGTACTCACAAGAGAGAAAAACAATAACAAAAACGACAACCAGTTCACGGAAACTGCTCTACTCTAGTGCCCCTTTAATGCATCTTTGAAATCTTCATAAAAAGCAATGTCCATAGTTTTAAGACTAAGCAAAATTTTGACATGGTAAGATTGAAAACTGAAGGATAAATGTGGAAGGTATTGAAACCCTTTCTTTTTGGTTGGATTTGAAACCTGAAAATCTGGACCATCTGTTACAGAAATGGAATGACTGTGTACCTGGTTCATTGCCCTGTTTGAGGTCCTCTTCATCCTGTGTCTCTTTAATGGAGTCCTCCTCCTCGCCAACCTCTGTCTTCATCTCCTGCTGATCTCCATTCGCGTCTTCACTTGACTGGGACTGACAGATATAAAAGCACCAATGAGGAAAAGACTTGGATTTGATGACAACTTGGGAATTCTACCTACAGTGATGCCATCAAGGACTACTGGCTTGGTGCTGACAAACACATAATCAGGGTTAACAGGATTTGTATGCAAGATAATTTGGATCACTGGATAAAACTCTACAGTACATTACTGTCTTGACCCATGAAGATCAGGTAAGAATTGGTTGTCAGTAACCCATGCTTGTTGTAAGAGGTGACATACAGGGTCGGATGGTCAGGCTTTCTGAATTATTTGACACATATCACCGTAACACCATTAGTGAAGATTGATTCTTCTGCTGTTTACTGCTGGATTGTCTTGTCCAGTATTGTTCACAGATGGCTGCCATATAGCTGGAATATTGCTGAATGCTGCGTTAAACAACAAATCAAACCAGAACACTGCGGTGTTAGTTGACTGGACTACCTGTGGCCCCTGGTCAACAGTGAGTGATACCACACAGCCTTTGCCCAAGAACTCACCTACAGTTTGGAATTTTCATCAAGACATCTACTGTGATTTACAAGGTACTGTGATAAACAAGGTACGACAGGTGAGGTTAACTAGCACTGACCAGTTAACTGGCAAGAATTAAACTAAGCTGTTTTAAACAGAAACAAATTACAAATTAATTGTTTAGATCACCTGCACTAAGTGCCCAGAAGAAGTATGTCAACAAAGACGAATGCATCTAAATACACTGCATATTTTAGATATTTTGTGCATAAAACGTGCAGATTTTCAGAGTCAGGGGAAACACTGCCACAGTAAACTATCCTCACTGCTGTGGTCTTTCAACAATGACACTTGGACAACCAGGCAAATAGTCAACCATTGATTGAAAGCATGAGCAAGAAACCACTAAGCCTGACCATCCAGTCTTCAGTAGAACTGGCAGTTGTACAAGGCAGCCTTAGCACTAAGGGTCTATGTTAAAATTTGGGAGTAGCTGTCAACTTAGAGCTAAGATCATTCTGTACAACAGCACCCAGATCCCAATGTTAATCTGCCTTTTTTAGCCATTGGCTCTGGAGACTTTTTTGACTTGGAATTTTCAATGAAGGTGAATGAGGTTTTATGTCATTCTTTTGGGAGTATCACCTGCAGCACTTCAAACCACAAGATTTTCTGTTCTGTTTTTATTGTAACAGCATTAAAACCTTACTGGCATTTCTGTAGCAAGCTTCTTGACCATCAGCTCCAGGTATTTGGGAATGGGTATTGCTGGGGTGTTGTTGTGAGTGAAGAAATGAGGACATCTGCGGGCAAGGAGACGTAAAGCCTTCCACTGGAAACTTTGTTCATAGATGAGTCTAAAAGGAAGCGTAATAAAAAGATCATCATATGATCTCATCTTACCTCACACATTAGTGTCACTTTCTGATTGGCTGGGCCAATGAATGTATCCCCTTACAAGCAGCTAGCACTTTCTACAGGTAGACACATATTAGATGATCCCGCGCACTAAACGCATTTGTGACAAGAGAGGCGGTACAACGAATTGGGCGAGTACACTTGGCCACTACTGCTAGACACATACTAGATGATCCTGCGCACTAAACACATTTGTGACAGAGAGGCGGTACAACGAATTGGGCGAGTACACTTGGCTGCTACAGATAGCTTGACGATTATGCACGTGCAATACATGCTAACCGTGACATAAAATCAACACCGCATATTCCTTTGAATGATTAGACTGCAATTTCAGGCATAAGATACTGATATTCTACGCTAACCTTTAGTTAAGACGAAGACAAATAGATGATTGGGGCATTGACAAGCATTTTAGATATTCAACAATTTTGTTTAAAAAACCCCAGGAAAATGTCATTTGCTTTGTGAAATGGATCGGTGGTCCTAAACATATTTGCTCAGTATATTGTGTTGATTCAATTCGTTGGGATTGTACCTGTTCCCAAATCATGTGTGCTATAACAATTCATGCGTGAAACGCACAGGGAAAATGAACTTCTCAATATTTATCAGACAACCTGTCTCCCACTTGTTTCAAGTGGATCGTTCTGTGGGGCGTTCCCAAGTATGCAAATTGGGGTGATTTGTCAGGTCGTGGATCATCTTATACAGGGGTGTGGAAATACAGTTTTCATTCACTTGTCCACGGACAAGTAAAGTGCCAAAATCCACTTGTCCGCAGCTAAACTCTACTTGTCCGAATTATGACAGTTAAAACTACAATTAAATCAACATTACCTTGACTATACTATGGCATACATTGTTGAAGGTCATCAAACACGTTTACTTTGCACAAGTTCTTTATTTTAATGAATTTGTTTGCAACACAGTCACTAAATCTCTGAATTCTTTGAAATTAGGAACTTCCATTCACCTAATGGAAGCAGCCAGCACAGATGTATCTTCTACCTTCTGTCTTGCAATGTCACAAAGTATTTAAGTCACACAATAGGCTGGATCAAAAAGTATTTAAGTCACACAATAAGCTACATCACTTGCTGTCTTCCAACTTCTGTCTATCAATGTAACTCAATGCTAAACTGAATATCACATATTTGTAATAAGGCACTACTTAGCTGAATCATTTCTTTATTTTCCAGCTTCTGTCTAGCAAAGTGTCTCTATGGTAACTTCACATCATCAGGCAATGTTTAACTGAATGACTTGCCATGATTTTCAGCTTCTGTCTAACAAGGTTTCACATAATAAGGCATTGTTTAGCTGAATCACTGGCCATGTCTTTTAGCTTCTGCCTGGCAATGTCTTCCCCACCCAGTGTGTTAACAATGGCATCTACAAAAGGCTGGATAGATTCCTGATCTGTCACATCAGAACAGCTTGCTGTACTGGCTTGGGTAGGAACTACAGTAGCAGCCCTCTGACGCTTTCTGTGAGTTATGTGTCTATGTCCAGATTGCAACCAAAATTCAACAGCTTGAAGTGGATCAAAGTCCTCAAGTTGTGTATCACTAACAATGATACGCATTTGGTTCTGAAGGTTTTGTTGGGTAAGGCGTGTTCTGAACGAATTCTTCACAAAATTCATATTGGAGAACAAGCGTTCACATGCAGCTGTCGAAGGTGAAACAGTTACCAACATGTTTAACAGGACCAGAATGTGTTTAACACTCTCTTCCTGTCTTTGCAGAATGGAAGTGTAGACTGCCAGGGGGTGTGATTTCCTTTGCATTGAGACTTGTACTTTCAAGGTTTGCCATTCGGAGGGAATGCTGGATCTTTCTTCGTCTGTCAAGATGTCACTGTATTCATCACAGAGAGTTCCAATTTCCTTGCACCCATAAGTGCTCAAGTCCTGAAGACTGAATGGCCAGGTCCTGAAGTCAAACACTTGAAAGTTGGAGACAGGGGGTCTTCCCAAATCTGAAAACCTGTTCAGAATGTATGTGGCAACTTTTTCAAGTAGATCATGAACATCTTTGTCCTCTCCAAAGACAGGGAGATGGCCAGTGAGTTTTAGCTTCCCATCAAACAGGGCAGATTCCTTGTCAAAAACACTGTAGAACTTGGACAAATTTTCTCCTGGTTCTTTTGACATAGCAAGTAGCTTCATGTACAGGGTATCAATGGCTTCTTTAACCTCAAAGAGAAGAAGATCTTTGGTCTGAAACAGTTCAGAGGTTTTTGTAATGACAGACAGAACATCAGTCATGAGGTGAATGTACTTGACAAATTTCACTTGCTTCAATTCATTGAGTATGGCCCGTGCCTGGCCTAATTCATCTGCCTTGTTGGATGTGGACAGCACTTGTTCCATATGAGAGACAGTGACATGTAGATCTGCACAAACTGCTTTCAGCGCTCGTAGTTTTGAAGAGACCCACCTGATAGCCTTGATCTCGGTGTACATGATCAAATTTTCTTGAAAAAAACATGCCAGTTTCTGAAGTTCTTGTCGCCTTTTTGGAGAATAAGAATAAAATTTGCAAATTCTCTTGATTGTGTCTTCAAATTTCTTTACATAATCCATGTGTTTTATGCCATCCAACACACCAAGTTCCAGTTTGTGTGCAACACAATGAGTTATAATAACTTTATTGTCCACTAAGTCACTCAGCTGTTTAGCAACACCGTTCTTGGCCCCCATATTAACTGCTGCTCCATCTAAATTCACACAGATTAATTTGGGAGAGTTATTCTGAGTATTTTCAAGATCAAAGCCACATTTCTGTACACCTGTTTTAATTGCCTGTACAACACCTTCAGCTCTGGCATTTTCCAGCTTCTCAATACTTGCCACTGCAGTAACTGGTTCATGACTGACTGGATGCACATAACGCAGTAATATACCCTCCTGGTCAATAACAGAAGAGTCTGTACTGGAATCACTCATAATTGAAACAAATCTCACACTCTGCATGTGGTTTTCAGTTTCTTTCATTAAAACAGCAGAAATAGCATTCTGAAAATCTACACAAGCATCCCTCCCGATGTGGTCATTTCCCAGCTCAAGTCCGTTTTTCTTCTGAATTTGGCATAAAAACGGATAATCGGTATATGGGCGTCCGTGTTTTACAACCGCAAATGCTGTGTTAAAAAGCTTTTTATATCGCTCAACTTCCTTTTCTTCGACTTTTGAAAAGGCTTTCGACAGCGCGCCGTCAGTCGTGTTTTTCTTCTGCTGGCCTTCAAATTTTGACAAGCACGAAATATGTCTGGCAGACATCTGATGGGCCGTTAACGTGTCCTTTCTGTCAACTGATTTTCCAACATACAGTCCAGAGGTAGTGTCTGCAAGTTGAGGGTACAGACGACAAATTTCGCAAAAATATACATTGTCATCGTCATCTGTTTTGAGCCACGTGAATTCGTGCAGCCAACCTGACTGAAATTTTCTAACTCTTTTTTTATCATAATCACGGTCGCGTTCTGATTTAGATTTTCTTTTACTAGAGCCAGCTTCCTCACTTGATCGACTCAGGGTTTGTTCTCTGTGACCAGGTGTTGATCGTATTACAAACTTGTCCATTTTTCATACAACATTCGCTTCCCTGACAGCGGAAGTTTGACAAATGTTCGCGAATGAGCTCATGAATATTAATCAGGGATATAACTTTCAGCCAATCGTAATGCTGCATCGTATCGAATTCTCAGAAATAGCCGAGGGATCACTTCCACGATTTTGTCAACGCGACTGTGCCTTATAGTAACAATTGATTTGACTGGTTCTCTACCAAGGAATTCCCAGGAAGTTATGAAATCCAGCCAACCAGAGAAGAGTTGACATTCACAATTTATTACAACACTAATATTCGTGACCGTCAGAACGAGTGCGGGAGGGGACTGATGAATGAATTTGATCTAGGACATTAATTTTTGGCACACTGTATTTTAATGGAACGAATGAATGAGATTCGGTATTTACTTGTCCGCGGACGACTAACTTGTAAAAACTGACTTGTCAGTGTCAATTTTTTCCCGAGTCGGACGAGTCGGACATAGTAATTCCACACCACTGTCTTATATGTATTTACCAGTATGTTACTCAGCTGGAAATGCTCAACTGTGGGACTTTGTTTGGGCTGTTGCCTAACTCTGGTACTCCTTACTGTGATGCACCAGCCATACTTCATACAGTTCAGAATTAACACTGAGGAGTTCAGTAAGATAAATACATCATTCACTGGTCCCTTGGTGCCCATAGGTTGGTGTAAACTCTATGTCTAGTTATGCTCCCCTGGACCTTCAGGCTCGGGGAACACAAACAAACATTGAGGGTACATCAACCCATGTCCTCTTCGAGACCAGTGATATCTTATAATACCATTGTTAAATATCTTTCTAATAACAGTAGCTGCAACAGAAGCAGCTGTATCAAGAAATTAAAGGTGGCACAAAAGTAGTTCAATAATCAGAAAGTCACCTTGTACAAAGTGCTAACAAAATGTGACACTACTTGTCTAAATCAGTGTTACACACTGACAGTTTTGTGTAGAAATGCAGGACTGCTGATTCCCACAAAATAATTTGATTTTTTAAACTTTTCAAAGTAAAGCAACAGTCGACAATGTTAGAGTAAGATGATGTTGGCCTGCAAATTACCAATCTTGGACCAAACAAACAATGTATCCACATCTAATCTTGCAGTCTCTTAAGCTGCATCTTTCAATGTGCACAGGTTCCTGAGGACCTTGGCCAAAACTTTCAAAACTCTCTTATCGCTAAAATAGTCGCAAGTGCCATACATTAAACTAACTTATGACGATCTTATCGCTGAGAGAGCTTTGAAAATCTAGGCCCTGTTTTAACCAGGAATCCCTGCTGGATCACTTCCTGACAACAGGGATGTTTCAGCCTAAGAACATAAAGCAAGGACATCACTAACTTGTAGTTGTCTTCTATCATGGCCTCAGGGTCATCCTGTTCAATGGCTTCTCCAAAGAAGTCATCAAGCTGAGGTAGAAAGTCTCTGAAAATGCACAACATGAAACCAAATTCTATAACACTGAATTACTATCAAATGCTACCATGATACAATCCGAAGTTTATGATCAAAAGATTGCATCCTTTCAGCACATTCAGTGTTGAGTGTTTGCAGTGCTAGGCATCATCCTAGTACCAGCATGCTGCCTGCCCCCTGGGTGAGAAGCATGTGATTTACATAGAGACTGGCAGCCAAGGTTGAGTACACAAGTTTACTTATCCCTAAGGGGTATGTCACTGTCATGGCTGCAAGCAAAAGGTGTACATAATCTGATAAAGGAGCAGCAATAAAGGATAAGATGACATAAGTGACTGTTCATATTTATTTATGGCTAGTGATGGGTGATGATACTTTCTATGGGCAAGTATGTACAATGTGAATGAATCCCATAAACTTATGTACAAAGTAACAGAGGCCAGATGCCATGAATTATGAACATACACTCACAACAGGGCAATATGATGACGATATCAAAGGATATGATATCAGTGTACCCCAACCTTATGATTAAGGTAATATGGCACAACAACAGTACAATATGATGATGGATATCAAGGTATATGATATCAGTGTACCCCAATGTTATGATTAAGGTAATATGGCACAACAACAGTACAATATGATGACGATATCAAAGGATATGATATCAGTGTACCCCAATGTTATGATTAAGGTAATATGGCACAACAACAGTACAATATGATGATGGATATCAAGGTATATGATATCAGTGTACCCCAATGTTATGATTAAGGTAATATGGCACAACAACAGTACAATATGATGATGGATATCAAGGTATATGATATCAGTGTACCCCAATGTTATGATTAAGGTAATATGGCACAACAACAGTACAATATGATGATGGATATCAAGGTATATGATATCAGTGTACCCCAATGTTATGATTAAGGTAATATGGCACAACAACAGTACAATATGATGATGGATATCAAGGTATATGATATCAGTGTACCCCAATGTTATGATTAAGGTAATATGGCACAACAACAGTACAATATGATGATGGATATCAAGGTATATGATATCAGTGTACCCCAATGTTATGATTAAGGTAATATGGCACAACAACAGTACAATATGATGATGGATATCAAGGTATATGATATCAGTGTACCCCAATGTTATGATTAAGGTAATATGGCACAACAACAGTACAATATGATGATGGATATCAAGGTATATGATATCAGTGTACCCCAATGTTATGATTAAGGTAATATGGCACAACAACAGTACAATATGATGATGGATATCAAGGTATATGATATCAGTGTACCCCAATGTTATGATTAAGGTAATATGGCACAACAACAGTACAATATGATGATGGATATCAAGGTATATGATATCCAAGTATCCAAGCATTATGATAAAGGATATTATGATGAAAATGACAAAACTGTCATAAATCAATCTTTACCTCTTTTCATTCTTACACGCATCCATGTTGTCTGGATTGATGTTCCACAAGCGAGTCAGCTCTGCACTGCCCATCTTGATAATCTTTCCACCGCCAGCTTTCAAGTCATCCCCGATCCGTCGACGCTTGGCTCTGTACATTCAAGACGTAACAACCATGTAAAGATAACCTCTTACTCAACCCTATGGAAGTGACAGATGAATGTAAGCAGGAGTTCAGCATAACTCACCTGACTTTCATTTTCGGAGCATCCTTTGGTGTTTCCCTCTCATAGCTGGGGCAGCCCTCGTTCTTCCAGTTGTTCCAATTCTCCTCCCTCTGCAGGATGTGCTGTATCATGGACAATACACTGTTACATAGAGAATGTGCTGTATCATAGACAATATACTGTTACATAGAGAATGTGCTGTATCATAGACAATATACTGTTACATAGAGAATGTGCTGTATCATAGACAATATACTGTTACATAGAGAATGTGCTGTATCATAGACAATATACTGTTACATAGAGAATGTGCTGTATCATAGACAATATACTGTTACATAGAGAATGTGCTGTATCATGGACAATATACTGTTACATAGAGAATGTGCTGTATCATGGACAATACACTGTTACATAGAGAATGTGCTGCATCATAGACAATATACTGTTACATAGAGAATGTGCTGTATCATAGACAATATACTGTTACATAGAGAATGTGCTGCATCATAGACAATATACTGTTACATAGAGAATGTGCTGTATCATGGACAATACACTGTTACATAGAGAATGTGCTGTATCATAGACAATATACTGTTACATAGAGAATGTGCTGTATCATGGACAATATACTGTTACATAGAGAATGTGCTGCATCATAGACAATACACTGTTACATAGAGAATGTGCTGTATCATAGACAATACACTGTTACATAGAGAATGTGCTGTATCATAGACAATACACTGTTACATAGAGAATGTGCTGCATCATAGACAATACACTGTTACATAGAGAATGTGCTGCATCATAGACAATACACTGTTACATAGAGAATGTGCTGCATCATAGACAATACACTGTTACATAGAGAATGTGCTGTATCATAGACAATACACTGTTACATAGAGAATGTGCTGCACCATAGACAATACACTGTTACATAGAGAATGTGCTGCATCATAGACAATACACTGTTACATAGAGAATGTGCTGCATCATAGACAATACACTGTTACATAGAAAATGTGCTGTATCATAGACAATATCCTGTTACATAGAGAATGTGCTGTATCATAGACAATATCCTGTTACATAGAGAATGTGCTGTATCATGGACAATACACTGTTACATAGAGAATGTGCTGTATCATAGACAATATCCTGTTACATAGAAAATGTGCTGTAACATGCAACATGTTTTGTGACATGGAGAATGTGACAATGTTATTTAAACTATAAAGGGAGATAATCATGGGGAACTAAGATATATATGATAGATCAGGATGTCACTAAAACGGGAATATGGTAAAGGGAGATAACCAAAGGGATCTAAGATATATAATATATATCTGGATATCATAATTTAGCTGGAACACTGTAAAGGGAGATAATCACACAAAACTGTGACATTTAGAGACTGTTCATACTTTATGGCTCGGGGGGGACCCACCCCAACACACACACACCATCTCCTCAGGCAGTGTAATTGTGATAAGCTGATACCTTAGCTCCATTCACCCCTATAATCATTACCAATACAAGACTTTGTGTATCAGCTATATTAACAAATGCCCCCTCAGGCAATGTGTCTGCAATCAGCTGATACCTCAGCCCCATCCACCCCTAAAGTCAATGTTTACCTCAACTGTGGCAGCAAACTTCTCCCCCTCAGGAGGAGTCTCCCTGATCAGCTGGTAAACTTTCTCCTGGGCATTCTTTAACCAGTTGCTCTGATCATCATTCAAGACCTGGGTAGCACTGGGTAGTATTGAAAAAGAAACCAATATTTAGACGTCAACAACCGCAAAGCATCAATACTTTGATCATCTGTCATGCGACTATTCCATGAATTCTTAACTAAAGAGTATGGTGCTCATCATTTATGTTAAACAATATTATAAACATTGATTCAATAGATAGTGAGTGCTTTGTTGAGACTCACTTCTTAAACTTGACCTGAAGGTTGAGATACTGGAAGAGGATGAGGAACTGGACCAACACATAACGCCGGAAGTTGCTGTCACTCAGCTGCAGATCTAACAACTGAAACACACATAGCTGTATGTCACAATACCAGTCTTACTACTCCACACTAGAACCTAAAGCTGAAATACACAGCAGAACACCTCAATCCCACAGAGTACCCAAACAGTCTAACACATTGTGTATTTACAGTGAATTACTGTTGGTGTACTCTGGAATCCAGGTCTGGTATATGAAGGAAAATGGTAAAAGTGAGTGAGTGAATATGGTTTTACATTTCTTTTAGCAATATTCCTTCAATAGGATGGCAGGGACACCAGAAATGGGCTTCACACATTGTACCCATGTGGGAATTGAAACCTGGAATGACAACCAAACGCTGTAACCGCTAGGCTTTCATACTGCCCACCAAATGCTAATGATATACAACAGGCTGAATGTCAGTACCTTTTCACTGGTGAGGTACTTTGCAAAAAATGTCTGTGTTTCCGGTTGTTTCCTGGCATTGGGGTTCTTCCTCTGGGACTTCAGATCATCCAGCTTCAAGCTGTCAAAGGCTGCAAGCACCTCGTCTGCATTCTTAAATAACAAAAGTCACAAGGTGAAATGGGGTTTAACGTCGTACTTGAGAATATTTTGCTCATACCTTGACGTGCATGTGTGGCTGCTTGTACGAGCCCTGACTTAATTGCATAAACAGCGCTAGCTCACTGAGATGCCATGCCACAGTTAATCATGAATACCCCACTCAGACACATTACACTGACTCCCAGCCATTATACTGACTCCTTGTCTTACCCATTAATGCCGAACACCAGGCACGGAACAACAAGTACCATATTTTATAATCCTTTGGTATTACACAGCTGGAGGTCGAACTAGTGACCTTCTGCTCTCTGGGTAGATGCTCTAACCACTACACCATCAGAGGCCATCACAAAAATCACAGTAAGTACTGAATGCCATCAATATCAATCAAATCTTGCCAGTACTGATCATTCTGGATTAACTAAGCATTATATTGAGAAAATCATGAGAGCTCAGAATTAGAGAGTAAAGAATTACCACAACAAACTGTTTCCATGCAACCTTCTCGTAGCACTGTGCTGGTTTTCGGAAGTATTCCTGAAGTGACCAGAATCTCCTGTAAAGGTTGTAGTCTATAGGTACACCACTAGAGCTGTAAATAAAAAAATGACCAACATAATAATGGTGATTTCGGAATATGATAGATGTGGAGGTATCACCAGGAACTAGGATATATGCTGTATCAAGATGTCAATATAGCTTGAACCATGTAAAGGGAGATAATCACGAAGAACTAGACTATATGCTAGATCAGGGTGTCATTTAAACTGGAAAACGGTAAAGGGAGATAACCACAGCAAACTAAGATATCTGGATAGCATAAAACCAAATCACTGTAAGAGATAATCACGGGGAACTAAGATATATGATGTATATCAGGATATCAAAGCGTGAATGCTTTAAAGAGAGATAATCACATGAAACTAGGATATAACAGATCATGATGTCATGATACACTTTCTCATTATCATTAAAACACCCGCACATTATCAAAAATGAACAGGCAACTATAACTTGATAATGTCTGCAAAATGCTTGACAATGGGGCATTATCAAGCCCGTTGTTAGGTGACATAATAAGCAGCTCAGCTGTTGATTTTCAATCACCTACAGCTCATTTGAACTTGGGTTCATTATTGAACTCATATTTGTCACACGTATCTGTGCCATTATGTAATTAAAACATACAGCAATGAAAACACTGAATGGAAATTTAAGATTGCTGAGCACTGAAAACAATGGTGGCTGGTAGTATGGGCAAAGGTCAAGGTCGAATGTCATCATTCTCAAAAGTTACATATCTGCGTTGTTCTTTGATGTGTCCATAGTTGTAAAAATTGTGTCAGTGACCTCCATCTTTTGCTGTTAGCAGTAAATGCTCCTAAACTGATGCCATTGGTTTTACTCTTATTTTATTAAAAATTCTATCCATTTTAGCTATCATAACAATAACGCTACTTTTCAGGGCATTATTATTTGCAGGAGTCCTTCGTCAGTCAGTTCATGACAGACATCTGGCTTCTCCAAACGATAACGCCCTGAAAGATTGAGTTACTCTGTATGTGCTCTATGATATTTATGGTGGGGTGAGGATATTTCAGGATATCAAAGCTTGAAAAAGGGAGAAAATCATATGAAACTAGGATGATGTCATGAGAGCTGGAACCCTGTAAAGGGAGACAACCAAAGGACAAATAGGGTATAGGTAAGATCGCATGTCACTGGCACACAGTAAAGGGAGATAACCACAAGGAACTATTCCATGCGGTGTATCAGTAGATCAGCTGGATTGGAACACACTCTCCTTGACAACAAGTTGGATTGTCATAACTTTACCACTTCTTTGACTGAGGAAATCCAGTTTGTATCTGAAGGTTTTTAAGTTTACCTGGAAAAGTCATCCATTTCCCCTTCCTCAACATCCATCCTTTCATCCTTGCTGTCATCCTTCAGCTGAAATGAAAACAGCATGTGTTCAAGAAAAGAAATGTCAACTTTGAAATATTACTCCAATAAAACTAAAAAATAAACAAGTTGTTTAAGACACTAAAATTAAGATACTGACACAGTTCACAGTTTGTTACGAGGGAGGAGTGCAAAGAAAGGGTGAAGCTGGATGTCAAATATGAAGAAAACCTAGTTAACAATTCTTGAAATATCTAGCTCATGAGCATAAAAAACTAAAATCCCCTTGTGAACTTGAAATGAGGATCAAGATCACCAAACCTGACTTAGACCTTTCTTACACTGTGGTGAGCGTAGGTACCAAATATGAATAGAATGTAGACTAAGGCTCTTAAGATATTCCTATTTGTATGCATGGAAAAACCTTATCACGCCACACTCTGTTCAGTTCCCTGCTTTAAACATACACAAGATGGTAAGGTGTAACTGCCAATGCCTTTACCTTTATTTTGCGTTGATCTGACTTGACATTGTACACAGTGACATTGTCCAGGTTAAACTGACTCATGAGGTTGAGAGCCGACTTCTCTGACAGTGGAAAGAGTCGTGACAGAAACAGCTGAATCCGACCACAGAAAACTGTGTTCTGGGACTTGCTGAGACGACGAATTAAATCTGCAATGATGACAACAGGGTTCATACAAATTATCAGTAATCAAAGTAAAAGGCCTTTTCAGGGACATTTCAAGACCAAAGAACAAGTTTAGAAAACTATAGTAATACATATAACACATTAGTAGTTGAATACAGACAGGGTTGGTCAAATGTAGTCACGAACTTCGTCCTACTTAGATTTCTTTTGAAGCTGATGAACATAATAAACTCCAATGATTACTTATGTAATTGATCATGTTAGAGGCTCCAAACGTAAGCAATGGCTAAAAGCTAAAATGCTCTCTTTTTACCTTGAAATTTTACTTTTCTGTTGGGACTTTTATCCCTCAATAATACACCAATAATAGTACATGTATTAATAATTTCCAAATACTAGTCTGAGCAATGTATATGGGTATAGAATCTGCATCAACCTACTACCTTCTGCTGCAATTTAGCATCTTCACATTTGGTGTTAGTCTCTTATTTCATGTCTTACTAAGTATTTACTGTGAAAAGAGACAGCAATAGTACATTAGAAATATTGCAGTGAGAAAGTTCATCTGAAACAATCACATCATACCATTGCACATTCGTAGAAGGTAGTTTTTTCCTGCATCATAAAACATGCTCTGAAAACAACAAAAAGAAATATATTTCAATTTGCACCATTGAGCTCACAAAGAAAAGTATACAGTATTCATGACTCATTAATAAACTCATGCTATTCGTGCATGTTATCAAAAAAGTCACTGAAAATAAGTCAAATTATTCTTATCAGGATGAGACACTGAGGATAAAGAAGTTGAAGAGTACCCTCCAATGACTGATTCTATAGTCACTACATGCCCAGTTATTGATCATAATATATGAGGTCTTCAACAAGCCTTCACTCACAGACTTCCATGTTGTCACTTTTTCCTCCACGATGTTGAACACCTCCTCACACTTGTCCAAGGTCATCATGTCAAATATGTCTGACAACATCAGGAATGGTGTGGAGGCCGAGCACATCTCTATCACAAAAAATGACCACAGTCGTACAAAGATCTAACAGTCTTAAGACTAATGTTTGTTTAAGGTCACATTCAGCAATATTCCAGCTATATGGCGGTGGCTTGTGAATGATCGAGTCTGAACCAGACAATCCTGCAATGAATATTTTGAGTAACAAGTGGGTATAATCAACTAAGTCACTGAGTCTTACCACCCTGACCACCATTCGGTCATTTGACCAGAATAGTTGCTGAGGACTTTTTCTAACCTCATATCTCCTCTATGTTTTAACATATGTGAAGAGAGTTTGACACTGACAAAATGTCCTTGAAATATAGTCATGTTTATGGTTTGAAACAACCAATTTGATAAAACTAAAAGCACACTTCAGCAAGGATAATGTCTCTTGATTTCCAAATTACAAACAGACAATTTGTTAGATCATGAGCAAAAATGGGCTTCACACATTGTACCCATGTGGGAATCGAACACATGTCATACGCGTGATAAGCCAAAGCCTTAACCATTAGGCTACTGTCATAGAGAAGAGTAAGGAACATAAGCAAATGTTATATTAAATTCATGCCTTAGCATCTGTACGAGCGACAAAAAATGAGACAGTATTGTGTTCAATCACATATTTTCTCAATCAATCTCCGGTTACAATCCATTCCTGCCCAAACATCAATCCTGCAAGCTGACTCATGGGAGACAATTCATAATTACTCATAGGTATTTTCCTCTTTAGTGAATGTGCCACCAGTCTTTACATGTGCACATATTTATAGACATTGGATTACATGTTTCAGGCATCATAAATATTTGGCTGTGTCACACAGACATTTTAAAGCTTGAATGATGGCTTGTGTTTAAGATAAACTTGACTTAAATAACTAGGGACATATTTTAAAATTATTCAAGTGATAATAGAGAAAAACATATATCCTGTTACTATTATCCATTTTTTTCCAGTGAGAAGTCTTTTCCTGTTTGGAAAATTTCATTAACTAACACGCACATGATAATCTAATCTCACAAGATATTCAGTTACTGAGAACATCACTTCATAAAAGCAAAGTCATTATCAAATATCAAACTCTGCCATGTATTTGAAATAAGTGATGAATTCTGTGGTCATAGTGCCAGTGATTTCTTTTGTTGTGACCAAAATATGCCTATTGATATATCCAACATACGTGATATCTGTTATCCATGGTGACCTATAATTATCTACATATGTATCTTGTATGAAGCACCATATTGGATACCATGGTTACTCATGGACTCACCTTTCGAAGCTGCTTCTACAGAAAAGTGTATCAGAGCCTTGAAAACATCATAGCCCTTTTGAAAAACCTGAAGCAG
This sequence comes from Haliotis asinina, assembly GCF_037392515.1. NCBI lineage: Eukaryota > Metazoa > Mollusca > Gastropoda > Lepetellida > Haliotidae > Haliotis > Haliotis asinina. Next base: position 28,020,461 of record NC_090286.1, on the reverse strand, counting down.
AAAATGAGTAACTTAGCCAACAAGCTACTAAAAATTCAAATATATATCATTAAAGGATGCAATGAAGCTTTTGAGACCAGACTCATGGCGTACAGTTCTAACTGAATTTCAACCCATAAGATGTTTTTTTCTGTTTCTAGAGTGAATTAATATAATCAGATGAAAGTCTCCACAACTGGTTGTGTATTGATTCAGTATGGCAATACTGTACATGTGTCATATTGTGATCAAAGACCCACAATACAAAATACTGATTTACACCTTCTGTGTCAATGACTCTTAAAAGCCAGGAGTGAAAGGGTAGTCTTGTGGTTAAAGCATTCACTCATCACACCAGACCCATGTTAGATTCTCCACATGAGTACAACAGGTGTAGCCCATTTATGGTGTCTCCCACTGTGATATTGTTCAAATAATGCTAAAAGCTACATATAACTAAACTCACTGACTCCAAAACCAAACAATAATTTACAACATTGAAAGTTTCTCCCAACAAACCTGTCTGCATCATGTACATGATATTGGAAATAAAGATTGCGTTCAATTGTCTACATATTGTATCTGAAGGCCTTTTGGGATGTCAAATAAAGCTGTTCCTGATTTCACCATGGTTATGGTTCTTATAAATGTGATCATCATAAGTCCATGGTAAAACATACAACAAAGATTCCTTTGTGGAATGGGCGCTGGCAACATTAGTCTACCTACCAGAGCTTCCTTCAGTGCATCTCTCAGAGACTGATCCAGAGCCAACTTCTTTTCTGTTTCACTGTAATGTCAGTCAGAGTTAAGAAGTATGCATAAATGTAAATGCGGTCACCTCAAAAACTGAAAGTTTATTATAATCATTAATTAATGAAGTCCCTGGAATTAAATACCAGCAAACCTCAAGGGCATGGAGCTGCAGTGTTGGCAATTTTGAAAATCAGCCGTGAACCCCTTAACTAGATTCAGGGGTCATCATGATTAGCTTCTCCTCTCACAAGTTCTCTTTACGTAAAACAGTATTATGATGTGTTTTTAAAGTTTGTGGTGGTGCTTGCTAAAGGTAGGCCGCTGCACCAGTTTTAGCTTCACTAACAACACCAGGATTTGAACCCACAATAACAGGGTTCTAACAGGAAAATGGAAGCAACTCTGTATTGACAAATTGTAGACATGTTGGGTATACAAGTAGTCATACACCAGAAGCATGTTCAGAATCGGAAACGCCTGCGAACGCCTGCGAGCGCTCCATCCTGAACGCTTGTGTCTGGACGAGCGCCTGCAAACTATACTCACAGCTGCCTCGCTAAGCGAACAAAGATGGCGACCATGTTTAAAAGAAAATAAACCATTCAAATCATTGTCATTAGTTAGCATCCACCTGAAGAGTGGGCAAGGAATAGCCATGAAACATTGTGTAAAGCATAAAGAAGAAGTTGATATCCATAACGTTTGGTCTTATACATGTTCAAAGTCATTCGTCACCACTTGCCACTTTCCGCAACCTCCAACAAGAAGACAAAAAGCTCTTTCACGGAATAACATGAGTTTGGTCACAAATGGTTTGATGTAAGCAAGCGCTTGCATCCACTCAGGACCCATGTGAGTGCTTGTGGTTCTGAACATGTGTCGGGTAAGCAAAATCTTATCATTTAAGGAGAATCATACAACACAGGCGTTCAAGTTTGTTTTTTGTAGCCACTTGCCCCAGGGCACGTGACTTCAAGAAAGTAACTTGTCCTGACTAATTTTCCACTTGCCCTGACTTCATCACACAATCTTTGACGTTAATGTTTACTGGACTATTTTTCCAAGAGTGATAAATTTCAGAGAACGATACCTCTAAATTATTATTACTGCAAAATGTAATAGCTACATCGTGAACAGATATGAAATGAAATCCAAGTTTATTTGTAGTCTGAAACCGTATGTGGAAATTATCTAAAAGTTAACAGACAAGTAAGACACCATTATTTCATTGCCCCAAATGAAAACTGATTTAACCCCGGTCTCAGGCAATGGGATTTTTTAACCTCTGCAACAATTCTTGAGGAATTAGCCACACACTCATGTACAAAGCTTTCAAAGAAACTGTTATAGATCTGTGTACTGACAAAAAGAATATAGAAATCAATTAGTTATATTAGCTAATGATAGATTCCAATAAATCACCTCAATTGCATATATATATTTTTTCTAACTGGTTCACAACATTGACAACATGAAACATGCACTACCTATATGATAACTCATATTATCTTGACTTGCACATAAATGTCAAACCGATCACGTGCCATAGGTATATTTTTTTGTTAAATGGGACCACACAGGTACCTAATAACAAGATATCATCAAGAATTATCTACCTTGTTTGCATTGTTTGTAAACAAACACTAGATGCTGCAATTTGGTGTTGTAATGTTCCCATTGGAGTCAATGCTCTCCAGATACCCATGCCATCACTAAGCAACAGTTTCAATCTATCCACAGTGTACAAAAATCACTCTGTCTGTGCCACTGGGGTCACAGTCTTGTCCAGGTGCCATGTTGGTACAGCTCAAACTACGGCTGTCACTGACCACAAGAGTGTACACATAGTGTCTCTCTGTATTTATCAGTGAGTAGGTGATTCTGAGAAGGAACGCATAAGACAAGCCATCCAGAATAAACTAGCACAAATTCACCTTCTTCTACTTGCCCTGTCTTGAAGCTAGTGACCCAAAATGACTCATCTTTCTCAATGCCGTGAAGCGGCAATCATTACCAATGTGTTGACGTCCACCTGAGAGGGATCAGTGACAAAAATGCTGTAACTTCTAGACCACCATTGCCATTTTCATAGCAGTGTACCATAAACACTCTCCACATTACCTGTTGTCGATTATCGATACGTCTACAGTAACCTCTTGTTTAGTGTAATGCGAGTGTTGTCTGCGAGGCTTGTGCATTACAATACAGGTCATACAGTTTGACCACAGATAGCAATACATGTACTTGTTTGGGAATATGAATGTCAAACCAATTCTTTTACATCCGACATGATACATCATGAGATTCTGAAGGGGCATGTAGAAGCTGGTGAAAATATAAGACGAGTATATGGATGGCAATAAAGAAGTTGCCATCCATATACTTGTTTCATACGATAGACAATGTCTACTCACCTGCCAGAATACTTGTCAATACTCTCAAGAGTGGACTGGATGTCTTCGCTGGTACTTGCATGATGGAGAGATTCCTGAAATACAAACTCATTTGTGCAACAGTGATTTGATGAATAATGCTGAACATGTTGTCATCACGGTCATTGAATACAGTAGAATTTTTTTAGTATGACTAGCATATATTTGAAAAATAACTTCCATATTTGAAAAGATATGGAGTTGCTATGTCAAGATCATACAAATGTTGCTGTAAAACTGACATCATATTTTAACATAATCCAAAACTGACATATTTTTCAACTTCACAGCATTGTTGAGTCCCTTTAATATGTTCACAACAAATTACCGCTCAGAGACAGATTACTATTTCATAACATTAAAAACACATGTAATGGGAAATTTATCAAATATGTCACAAATAAAAAAGCCTTAGAGTCCACTCGGGAATGAATGTTTGTTTACCAAGCCATTTGCAATTATTACCCATTTGTGTGCACACAAAATATGATGTAACCTTGGTTTGTGGGTTACATGGTGGGTTACAATACATCACTATGTATGACCAGAGACCTATTCTATTATATGGTCTCTGGTATGACAGCTCACTGCAGTAAGTATTGACCCAAGGAAAGCAGATGATGAGATGTGAGAGGGTTGGTGCAAACGGTATCGCTTTTCACTTGACATTTTGTAAAAAGGAAAATTTGTTTTTGTTGTACTAGAGAAACTGGGCTATTTATATCAGTGTTGTAATGAACAGATTGGTAACATTTTTGCCAGTGCAGTATGGCATTTTGCACGAATTTAGGTTACGGTTCCGCATTTGTTAATTTAACTTTCTAGTAATGGATCAACCAGACAGTTTCAATATGATGTGATATGGTCATGGTTGGCTAGCCTAACTCCACAACAACAACCGGAGAAATGTAGCCTCGTACGGTGGCTGTTGTGTGTTGTTTTCTCAGACTTTATGCACGAATACCGAGACACAGTTAAGGAAAAACGTTTCAGCGATACATTTAAACGGTGGTGAATCGATACCACAACCCGATTGCGAGTGCTTCATTAAACCTACTAATAAACGGCTGAAAACGCAAGATAACCTCCACGAAACATACCGTAAACGTTTTTCTACTGCCTGAGAAATCGAACTGCATGGACGCAGCCATGTTTGTTTTTTCTACACATAAAGTGTGACGTAGTCCACAAGCACCTGAAATCACTGGTACCGTGTCAACATCGAGAAACGTTTAATTCTCTTCGGATGGTTTCACCGTTGCAGTGATTATACAGAGCGTGTCGTTTTATTTCAGTAAGCATTTTTAGCGAATCGCAGGTTGCTCATCCGCTGTCGAGTGTGTTTCATATCGTGGTTATTATAAATTACGTGTCTCTGGCCAGCGGCACCTTACTGGTCTTTCCTCCAGCTAGGTGATGGATCGCGACTGATAAGATATTTAGAACAGCGATAAATTTCAGTTCACTCGGGAAAATCCTGGTTAAATCCAAGGAGAGCTGACAACAACTCACTGACTCTGGGACATCCAGGTTAAAATAGGTCTTCAGCAGCCCATGCAGGATGCTTGAAGTAAGAGTATACAGCCGTTCTGTAGACAACCAACAGGATTTGTTGATGCATGCCATTATGCCCCAGTCGCATAGGTTGATGATCATCACGAGTATCACAGTATGTCTGGGCCAGACTTGATAATTTACAAACATGTAGCTGGAATATTTGGGGGTATAACTTTTAAATAACACACAATCTGAAAACAACTATATTATGTTCTTTTCAGCAGGAAGACATTCAGCGAAACGTTCTGATTAAAAGGATCAGTGCTTGTGATGTCCAGATTTCCAGTTGAACCAAATGAAGGTCGAAGACAAGTATTTCCAAACATGAAGTCAGACAAAGTTTCTGTGCCCATGGAATCAGGAGTTGAGAAGAAGGAGGAGGTTTCACTGCTTGGCATTGATCTGTCCAACCTCTCACGGAGCACGCAGTTTATAATTCTAACTGTGGCAACCTTCTTCTTTTACCTCATCTATGGCTATCTTCAGGTAATTATATCTGTAGTCAAAGTAACATTTATTAGGTTCAGGTAAAATGAGGTTTGGTTGTGACATAAGCTGATTATGTTAAAGTCATGAAACTTGTAACTTTTTTTTAGAATATTTACACAAGTTTCAGTTCAAAATCTATAGGTCTCCCAGGTAAGAGTACCTATTCAGCAACCTTTGTTTCTAAAGAAAGATTCACTGGACAATTGGAAGGCCACAGCCTGTGATGATTCATTGCCCAGAAAGTACCAGTTTTGATGTCATGGTACTGTGTGATCATATTTTCATGTAAAACTTATTTATATTCTTTCAGTGATTCAGTCTCCCAGTGTTGGAGACAATATTACTTTTTTGTATTATTGTTTTATAAACAGTTCTTGAAAAGACTTGAACTGTAATTTGAAATAAATCAGACTTGTTGAAACCAAGTCATGGCTGATAATTGTTAACATTTGGGTTTTTGTACCTTGTTTTCTTCCAGAAAAACAAAAGAGAGAGGAATACTTTTTCTTCAGTCTATTATGATTTGCATTGCAATAGTTCCTTCACACGTTGTAATAGTTTACAATTACTGAAAATAGTTCTTATCATCATAATCATTTCACACAATTCTCAATGGAATCAAAAGGAAGGTTTAAATGTCAGATTGACCTGTGGCGAAAACTAGGTAGAGAAGTGGATCTCCAAATTATTGCAAAGGCATTTATGACATCATGGGAAAGTGTGTTAGTAATGGAAAAAAAAACTGTTCATGTAAAGACCTCAAGAAGTTATATTCTGTTAGGTATTGCACAGTGATACTGGTTTTGTTTAAATTGATCTCAATTTCATATTTTAATGAGTTTCTTGAAAACATGTGTGTTTCCTTAGCAGGTGCATAAAAAATGCTTAAATTTCAATCAATCAATCAATCAATCAAGTTTATTTTGTAGCAAGGCCTTAGGCCCAGGTACAATCCAAATAAATAAGTGTAATTATAAGATAGTGGCAAATTTAGATAGTGATAAATTTAGAGGTCAGTGATCTGAATGAACCCTGTGTTTAAACAATTTCTATTATATGAAAATGGATGATAAAATTACAAGTACCTGGACAACTCTAAATCAGCTGCTATATGTTATGACTGCAGTGGTTTAGTTTGTTTAGCACATTGTCATCCATCAAATGTGAATATATCAGGGAAAAAGGTGAGGTTTTGTATCTTTGGGCCCTGTTTTTTTTTATACAGACCCAGCTTGTCCTTGCTCAGTTCTAGTGTTTTCCCCTCATGAGGAGTCTGGGTAGAGAAAAAAATCCCCAGCAAACTATATTTGCCATAAGAGGCAGTTATCTTGGATTGAACAGTCAGCAATTGCTTCTGTCAGTCTACCTTGATGGCCTTGCGAAAATATATCAGATTTGAATGTGGCCGAACTGTTTCCATCCATGGTGTAGTCGTTGGAGTATCTGGCTAGATTGACAGTTCAAACCCTGGCTGAGTCATACCATTCTTAAGCAATATTTTGTTCTTTGTTAAAGACAAGGACTGGTTGACTTGAAGCCTTTATTTTGAGTGGGGTGCCCATGTTAAACTGCAGCATGGTATCTCAGGTGACTAGTTGACTCCTCATGTATGGCATCTCAATTGATTAGTGCCAGAAAAACCTATAGCTTGGTCCTTGAGTAAAAGCAGCCACACACAGATCATGAGATACATACATATATAAGGGCAATAACCTGGACCAAGATGTTAAACCCCGTGTGATAGAATCAGTACATGTTATAGTTGCGCTTACTGTTCCTGTCAAGATAGATAGATAGATAGATAGATAGATAGATAGATAGATAGATAGATAGATAGATAGATAGATAGATAGATAGATAGGATATTTATATAGTGCACATAACAATATGATAAAGATAGGTTGCATTTGTCGCAGTGAAAGACTATTAAGCTGATATTTTCTCATTTTCTTTCAGGAGCTAATTTTTCAACTGAAAGGGTTCAAACCTTTTGGCTGGTACTTGACCTTGGTGCAGTTTGCGTGCTATACACTGTTTGGACTCACAGAACTGCAGTTTAAACAGGACAAGAGTAGAAAGTAGGTTTTGTTTCCATGTTTACTTGAGTGTATATACCTGGTAGCTGATATAATATTTATAGCACCCGTAGCTCCTGTGTTACAATATAGGAGGTACAATGGCTACGAGAAAACTTACGAGTTCTTAGAATTACGAGAGTTTTGTGAAACGGGCCCCAGTCTATGACTAGTGCAAATCCTTGTCTACAGAAAATGATTGCTATAGCCAGACTGGGCATGTAGACTCGAAGTTTTTGCACAGTTCTGAGTAAATATAGAAAATGTATCCTTGGATCAGTAAGATCAGTCAACTGATGAAGACTGTAGGCATGGTAAGGTTGCTGCTTTTAGTGAGTTGTGACCTTTTAATCATAAACGGTGCAATAATTTATTCAAATGGAGCCACAACTGTAACTGCTTTGACAGTTTTGATTTTATGTATTTTCAGTTCTTTGTCTTTTACATAAGATTAGGAAAGAATACATGAAAGAACTGCTACTGTATTATATACCCTTGAGGATCAAGATAGTGGTTAGGTTATCTATGTTTATGTGAATGAGTGAGTTTAATTTTATACTGCACTCAGCAATATTCCAGCTATATGGCAGTAAATAAGCTATGTACCTGTAATAATCACGAAAGGTCCAGACAATCCAGTGATCAACAACGAGAGCATCGATTGGTGCAACTTGGATACAGTATAATGTGTCAACCAAGTCAGAGTGCCTGACCACCCAATCCTGTTAGTTGCCTTTTACTTTGTTTATATACAGTACTACAAGAGTGTAAAAGTTTTATCACTAAGACGAAGGTGTTTCATGTTTACAGGATACCCATGCAGGCCTACTGGTTATTGGCCTTTCTGACGGTAGCCTCCATGGGATTGTCCAACACATCAGTTGGCTACCTCAATTACCCAACTCAGGTGATATTCAAATGCTGCAAGCTGATCCCAGTACTCATTGGAGGAATTCTCATTCAAGGTAGTCTGACTGAACATATCACAATGATGTGTGATTTAGGATATTAAGTGGGTGCTCTTCTCCAATTCATGGTGTTTCCAGAAAAGAGATTAGATTCCCCACAATGGGTACAATATGTGAATCCCATTTCTGGTGTTGGTGGAATATTGCTAAAGTTGGTATAAAAGCAAACTCACGCACTCTCACTCACTCACTAACTCACTCATTCACTCACTCACACATCGTTGTGTCACAATTGCACAGATCGATGTTCATGCTGTTGATCACTGAATTGTCTGATTCAGACTCAATTATTTGTAGACCATCGGCACATAACAGGAATATTGCTGAGTGCTCTGTAGACTAAACTCACTCAATATTTCTTCAGGTGAGATGGCAGCACAGGTTAATTATCAGTATATTGGTCTAGTATCAGATGCCATCAGAGATAGGACTGGAACAATGTCACATTCGTTGTTTCAGGAAAGAAGTTCAACTCTATTGACATGACAGCATGTCTAATGATGAGTATTGGGCTCGTCCTGTTCATGCTTGCAGACTCTAGTGTATCACCAAACTTCAACCAGTATGGTAAGAATTGTCCCCCTTTTATCACTAACTCATGATATTTGTATTTCTTGTTCTTATTGACTAATCATACAATGTTCATCAAATCGTCATACATCAACCGAAGAATGAGGAGCTGCTTCAAGCTTATAGCAAGATTATCTTGAAATTACATTTTTCATACCAAGATTGAAACCGAGCAGCCTTGAAAATATTTTGCCCCAAAACATACTTCTCAAATTTTCAAGGCCTCTTGATGTTTTGCTTAATGCCATCATTAAAGTTAATCTGTCATGCCACTTCTTTCATTAGTAAACAGTTATCTTTTTTAATGTGTGTCACATTAAGTGTGAAATTCTTTGTAAATCTGTAAAGTATTTCAGCATTCTTGTAGTTGTTGTTCGATTGTTCCTAGTTGAGGGAGTGTTTCAGGCTCGATGACAGTGTGACAGAAAACAAATACACCATGCTTCTCATGCTCAGTAGGGAATATGCATTAGGTGTTCCAGATAATTTTGTTTTTGGGTTAATTGTGTACAATGTTGTTGCTGCTAGTAACTTGAAATGCTTACCTCCATCAGGTGTCATCCTGATATCTCTTGCCCTGTGTTCGGATGGAGCCATAGGCAATGTCCAGGAGAAAACACTGAAGAAGTACAGTGCCTCAAACTCAGAAATGGTATGTGTGGCCACAATAAGTTTTGATTTGATTGATATTTAAAACACAACAGAAAAGTGAAATAAAAGGACAAGATTTTATGAATAATGACCTCAAATTCTTTCAGTTGTTTACTGCATTGAAAGTTAGACTACAGTGTTAAAACATGCTTGAATGTATCACAGATATCCTTCAGAGGGCACTAAGCTGAGTATAGTGGCTATGTCATGTTTGTAACTGTAACGTTCATGGAATACATTTCTAATGTGATCATGATGCTGTTTCAGGTGTTGTATTCCTATGGAATTGGGTTTCTCTACATTTTGGTAGGACTCTGCGTCTCTGGCCAGATAGTTCCAGCTTTTGTTTTCTGTCAGGATGTAAGTTGGTGCTTGTGTGTTAGATAAACCTACTCTTTACCATGCATACCAGGTGTTTTGTAATAGTTCATTTTCATGGAAATGATATTCCATGTTGGTGGTATCTTTATTACTCATCTTGGGTGTTATTTCTGTGAATTATGTGTTTGTTTTATATTGTTGATGGGAATTGGGTGTTGTTTGTTGCTTAAAGATGCACTCTGCAGTATTCAAGCTATATGACTGCAGTAAATAATCAAGTCTTGACCTGAAAATCCAGTGATCAAGAGCATGAGCATTGATCAACGCTGTTGGGATCAGATGATGTTCAAGCCAAGTCAACGATCCCTTTAGTCACCTCTTACGTCAAGCACAGGTTACAGAACATCAATTTTAACCCAATCTTCATGCTTTGTGTTACAGCACATAGTGAAGACGTACGGTTATGCAGTCTTGTTCTCTGTGTCTGGGTACTTGGGTATCAGTGTTGTCCTCACCCTGGTCAAGACTTTTGGGGCACTTGTAGCTGTAACAGGTAATATTCAGTCAGCACCATGAACTTAAACCTGTATAAAACTAGTTTGAACAAGTTGCACTGTATACCTGCAAAGACTTCTTACGACTATCAGTCTGTCTGTCCAACCTGATGAAATGCCTGGCCAAATACGCAATGCTTGCAAGTATCAGATGAGCAAATTTGGTATTCTGTGATCAGAATGAGTGCATTATATAGAAGTTATTTAAAATTATGAATTTACATGGAAGACCACATGGAAAGAATATTTATGATGTATGACCTATCTGAATCAGGTCGCATTATTGAAGTTCGTACTGTATTAATAGTACACTATTGTTTCAGTGACCACATGTAGGAAAGCTGTCACCATCGTCCTGTCCTTTCTGTTCTTCACAAAACCATTTACATTCCAGTAAGTATAAACTGATTCCTACTGCAGTCCATGCTGTTAAGTGGATGGAAGTGATTAGTAAGTACAGGTGTATTGAAGTTGCCAATACATACAGGTGTATTGGAGTTGCCAATACATACAGGTGTATTGAAGGTGCCAGTACATACAGGTGTATTGAAGTTACCAGTACATACAGGTGTATTGAAGTTGCAAGTACATACAGGTGTATTGAAGTTGCCAATACATACATGTGGACTGAAGTTGCCACTACATATAGGTGTATTGAAGTTGCTAGTACACACATGTGTAGGCAAGTTGCCAGTACATACAGATGTATTGAAGTTGCCAGTACATACATGTGTATTGAAGTTGCCAATACATACATGTGTCTTGAAGTTGCCAGTACAGACAGATTTATTGAAGTTGCCAATACATACAGGCGTATTGGAGTTGCCAATTCATACAGGTGTATTGAAGTTGCAAGTACATACAGGTGTATTCAAGTTGCCAGTACATACAATTGTATTCAAGTGGGCCATAAGTACAGGTGTACTAAAGTGGTCAATAAGTATCGGGCCCGGTTGTTCAAAGCACCATTATTTTCATAAATGAGGTTCTGTCACCATGGAGCTAGGTCTTGAACTAATGCTAATGGTAATGTGAGCTGATGCACCTCGTCTCCTGATGGTAAGTTAACGTGTTCATAACTGACCATTAAAACTTAACAGAGCTTTGAGCAACAGGCTTTTGCTCTCTTAACATTAACGTTCTGTTAAGGACTAGTTAACGGTCAGTTAAAATTTAACAGGCTTTTGAACAACCTGTCCAGATGTTTTAAAGGGTCAATGTGGTCACAGAGACACACATGATGGGCACTCAATACCTGGTGTTGGTGTGTTGTTAAGTGCCGCATGCAGCAATATTCCAGTGATACAGTGGCAGTCTGTATCTAATCAGCTTGGGAGGCTTGTCACTTTTATTTGTGTGTGTAACAGTTTTTTATTTCCATTTAAAAAAAGTGATTTTGACTTGGCTGCATCCCGATCATCCATTTGCCCTCTATAAGAATGAGTGTCTGTTAGAATGAGTGTGACTGAATCTACACACTCATTAACACATGCTAAACTTGCCAAGCTGTATTTCTGAGGGAAAGAAAAATAGAAAATGTGTTCCTCCCTCACCACTTTTTTCTCTCTCAAAAATTTTTAAATATTCTACCGTCCTTGTCATTTTTTAAAAAATTGTTCTCAAGAAACATTTAATTTTTTATGCAGCCTTACGTCTCTAGATATGCTTGGTCATGTCTGGTGGTGATGTGGAGTGTTGTATATACATAATGCCACTTGTTTACGTCTACAGATATGTATAGTCGGATCTGGTGATGCTGAGTGTTGTATATATGTAATACCACCTTGTTACGTCTACAGATATCTATGGTCGGGTCTGGTGATGCAGAGTGTTGTATATATGTAATACCACCTTGTTACGTCTACAGATATCTATGGTCGGATCTGGTGATGCAGAGTGTTGTATATATGTAATACCACCTTGTTACGTCTACAGATATCTATGGTCGGGTCTGGTGATGCAGAGTGTTGTATATATGTAATACCACCTTCTTACGTCTACAGATATCTATGGTCGAGTCTGGTGATGCTGAGTGTTGTATATATGTAATACCACCTTGTTACGTCTACAGATATCTATGGTCGAGTCTGGTGATGCTGAGTGTTGTATATATGTAATACCACCTTGTTACGTCTACAGATATCTATGGTCGAGTCTGGTGATGCTGAGTGTTGTATATATGTAATACCACCTTGTTACGTCTACAGATATCTATGGTCGAGTCTGGTGATGCTGAGTGTTGTATATATGTAATACCACCTTGTTACGTCTACAGATATCTATGGTCGAGTCTGGTGATGCTGAGTGTTGTATATATGTAATACCACCTTGTTACGTCTACAGATATCTATGGTCGAGTCTGGTGATGCTGAGTGTTGTATATATGTAATACCACCTTGTTACGTCTACAGATATCTATGGTCGAGTCTGGTGATGCTGAGTGTTGTATATATGTAATACCACCTTGTTACGTCTACAGATATCTATGGTCGAGTCTGGTGATGCTGAGTGTTGTATATATGTAATACCACCTTGTTACGTCTACAGATATCTATGGTCGAGTCTGGTGGTGGTGCTGGGCATCTACCTCAACCTGTACAGCAAGAACAAAGAGTCCTGGGACCAAAAGTTTAACAAGTTCCTCCAGAGGTGGGGACTACGACCGAGAGAGCTAGAGGCGGAGAATATTGTCTGATGTGTGATACATTTATGGGGATGTACAGTTTCTGTGGTTTTTATTGTGAGTTGTCAATGGATATCAAACTCCAAGGTAAAGATGGTATCAGAGTGCTGCTTGAGTGTGTTGAAAAGATGTTGAAATCATGGACAGAGAAATCCTCCAATGTTCATGATGTTGTGTACCTATACTTGTGGGTTTCACCAAGGTATTAAACTCCACACACTTGCATCATTTCAAGCTTCTCTCTCACATCAGGCAAACACACTGTGATATTAGGGACAGTTCAATATTTATGAGGGTTGTTGAAGCACACAAAAGAACATGAATGACTTTAGCTCTGATTGATGATAAATCTAAATTTTGGAGATGATTTGCATGTATTTCTGACAGTTCTGTGGTATTGCTACCATCTCTATGTGGAATACCGATGTAGAAATGTAAGGTTTTGAACGATCTATTGCCATAGGCAGCAATATTTATGCTGTCACAGCACATGGTGATATCTAAGGCAAGTGACTTTGTTTAAAATATTCATTGGTTTCTTCCAGTAGTGAATGGGTACCCGGTGGGTTGAGATAGTATTAAGAATGTTAACCTTGCACTTCACAGGCAGCTTATGTTGTATACTCCCCAGGGAACTGGGAAGTAACATTGAGATACCTAAGGTAAATGACTTTGTTAAAAATATTCCTTGGTTTCACCCAGTAGTGAATGGGTACCCGGTGGGTTGAGATGGTATTAAGAATGTTAACCTTGCACTTCACAGGCAGCTTACATTGTATACCCCCCAGGGAGCTTGGAACTAACATTGAGAGCACACTTACCCTCTGACAGAGTATTAATACTGCAACAGAATGGCTATTCACAAAGTGAATGGAACTTTGCGCATTATAAATGTACGAAATTATTAGATGTGATGTTGGTAGCTGTATTTGATATGAAACCACATTCACTGGGGTTTATATTGCATAATGAATAGCATCAAGATATAATTAAATTGTCACTGTTGGGACACCATATACAAGGATGCATTCAGAACCACATGCATTTATAGTGTTTCCAGATATTTATTAGCATTATTTTAAGTACACTAAAGGCACGAATATTTTCAGAGTGCCTTGGAACTGTTTCTTTTATTATTTAAGGTACACTTTTAATGTTTCATTTATTCTTGACTAATTATTAGTCTTATGTGTTAGCAATAACGTGATATTGGCATGTGTTTTAGTGTGAATGTGGTTTTAACAGAATGTAATACTATATTAAATGTAATACAGTTTAAGACCAATTTTATTTCTTGTTTTACAGATTTTTGTCCTCAGAAAACCTAAAGGCAGGGGAGAAAAAAATAAAAATAAAATCACCAATCAAAGTAATATTCCTTCCAAATACTCAGAGTACATGTATTTTACTTTTAGCAATTTACGTATACGGGGCAAAACAAACAATCTAAATAAAACCTATTGCTTGACCAATAAAAACATTTGGATTATATTTTTGAGTGGGGAAACTTAAATATCTTTTTTTTTTCTTACTCTTGAAAAAAACAAACAAAAACAGGCGGATCCCTAAAACAAGAAATAAAATTGGTCTGGCTTTGTGGATAAAATGATACTCGGTGCCATGACATCATTTTTGTGTGATGGGAGTGAAAGAATACAGCAGAGTGTTTGGAGGGTTTTGTGATGCATTGGAAGACCTCCCAGGAGTTTAGTACATGTCTCAAAAACTTTTGTTACCTTCATATCTGTATTTATTTTTTATATATGTATATATTTTTTAAAGAGAAAAATTGACAAGATTTCAAATTGATGTGGAAAACCTGTGCAGTGATTGTTGATGTGAATGTAGGTAGATTGCATCATGTTGAGAGCACTTTTGAATATGTTCATACCTGGATACTCTAAAAAACTATAAATTAGAATAGGAATCTGCGTATGCTGGTCATGAGGTGACATGATCAGGTGGTCAGGCTTTGTTGATAAACGTTGTCATATCTTTGTTGTAGAGATGGATAATCATGATGTAAGTTGTCTGGTGCCGATTCCATAGTTAACAGTGAGTGAATTTGACTTTATGCCACAGTCAGCAATATTCCATGGCGACAGGCCATATTATTTGGAAGTGGTCTGCAAGGAATCGTGTCTGAACCAGACAATCCAGTGATCAAAAGCATAAGATAGATCCTAGCAATTGGGATACGATGACATGCAAACAAGTCGGCGAGTCTGATCACACTATCTCATTAGATGCCTCTTACAAGCATTGGTTACTGAAGAGAGAGTGAGTTTAGTTTTACGCCACACTCGGCAATATTCCAGCTATATGGCGACAATCTGTCAGTAATCGAGTCTGGACCAGACAATCCCGTGATCAACAGGATGAGCCTCTATCTGTGCACGTGGGAACCAATGACGTGTCAACCAAGTCAGTGAGTCTGACCACTCGATCCCGTTAGTCGCCTTTTATGACAAGCATAATCGCCTTTTATAGCAAGCATGGGTTGCTGAAGGCCTATTCTACCCCGGACCTTCACGGGTCAGTTACTAAAGATCAATTCTAACCTGGATCTTCACGAGTCTGAAACTTAACACACCATCATCATAAAACGGGAGTCTTCTGGACGTGGATTTTAAGAAGAAGCAAGGAAACACTTCATTTTGACTGAGTTCAATGTGTCTTTAAGGTATCTAGTTGATTTGTGGTTGTTTTCAAGGTCTTCGTAAAGGTTAAATATTTGTCTCCATAGTACACACTGCCATTTTAACATTGCACATATCAATACCTCGGTTGGTCTAATATATGGAGACATATACAGATAGAAAAAGTTTACAGTCATGAATGTTTGGGGGAATATTTTCATAAATTTGAGTTTTGCTCAGTACATAATTAAAATTGTTTAATTCTCCAAAATAAATTGGTGACTTTGTTCCAGGAACATGTTGATCATTATAATGATGATCATGAAGTGCAACAGTGTTGACAAAACTAAACCTCACTGCTGATTGGGAGAAGGGAATCCACGTCTCTCTTTTTGTTTAACCTCTACTTATTTTTTGCATGTTATGGTTAACACAGATAACGTGGTGAAAGCACAATGTATGGCCAAATTGTGTACAAAAATAGCCTTGCTTTTCTTGCATTTTGTAGAAAACTGAGAGAGAGAAAACATTTTTAATGCTATCATTTAATAAGGAGGTAACATATACAGCTGGCCTACATGGCTAGGTTACTTTCAAATCTGATATTCTGTAAAAGGCATGGCATGGCATAGGTTATGTTAAATTTTGTTTGGAAAAATTAAATATGAGTTGAAAACAGAACTTTCTTAATAATGCTTTAAAGAAAAACAAAAGTGTAAGAGGTTTCGAGGGGATGGCCTGGTCAGGAGAAATGAAAATTTTTAGCCAAGTCATCATGTAATTCTTTGAGTGGCATTTTAGAAGTTGAAAAGTAAAATATTGGCAAACTTTATGGATGGTGGTGTTATGTTGATCGGAATTAATCAAAAATCAACTCGGGGGGGAAAAAAGGATTAAAAACGATTATCGATTGTGAAAAAAATCTGTCATTTGTCAGAATTTTCTTGTGTAACACTCCTGAATGAGATAAACAAACCATTAAATTTGATGAATATTCATGAACAAACAGGCGCTCAACAGCGTAGAGCAAACTGCAATTGTGTGCATTTCATTGCATGACAGTATTAGCTACCTGGGGCAAAACCTTTAAAATCGGTGATTACATTGAAAAGTTTTATGTTTTTATTATAATCGATAATTGTTCCCCGATAACTGGTAGAGAATTTGGTTTCCAACAGTCCCAATATTATCTATGGATAACAGCTTCTTTTGTTTCACGAGTGATGTGTTCCAATACATATTTTTGTACCAGATGATTCCTACTTGACAGTGGTACAAGAATCTGGATAGAAATTTCACACTCATGACATAACAGTGATGACGTGAGTGATGTGTTCCAATACATATTTTTGTACCAGATGATTCCTACTTGACAGTGGTACAAGAATCTGTTTAGAAATTTCACACTCATGACATAACAGAAGTTGTTATCCCCAAAGTTTGTCAGTAAAGCCATCATACACTGCTGAAAAATACAGATTCTTTGATTTTGCTGTAGCTACTGTCATCCTATGAACTTGAAACTACAGAAATGTGAAAGAAAGAGATTGTCCTGATCTTTTTTGAGTAGTATATTTGACAGGGCCGTTATTGTATTGATTTAAGTAATAGTATGTGGACTGGGTCTGCATGCAAAATGTGATGTTTGTTGAGGAAGTGGATGATATCCAACTGTACCTTCCATTGCCAGCTGTATCTGTGGGTCTGATCCTTTCGGTCATTGTTATCATGATCTGATCTTGAGTTTTATATGAACAAATTGTATATATCAAACATGGATTGTTCACAGGTCATTATGTTTATTAAAATACTAACCCCAGTGTTTGCATTCCGTTTTTATGATATTCATGACACCACCAGCAGGACCTTACGTTAACGGCGGTTCTCAAATGTTCCGCTCATTATCTCACATTCAAGTCACATCATAACACATTTATCACCACAAGTTGTAAAATTTGATATAACTTTGTGTTGCAACACCTGAATATACGCATTTACCCTTTTTAAACCTGCCAGTATATTGTGCTGATACCTGGTTTTGAACATGCAAACCTTTGCTTACTAGCGTGGTAGTTCTATCCCCTAGTTGGAAAGACATTCATAGAATGATGTCGCCTGTGACAGATAGATCCTTTTTGTCACTGCCATAATCTCACTATGGCAACTCTTGAGCAGATGTGAACAATGAGTGAAGCTTTTTTTGTGTTCTCTGCTGATGTTGCTGAAAGATTGCTCAATGTAGCATAAAACCCAGTTGCTCTCCCATGAACATTAGCAAGATGAAATTATGATGTCATGATTTATGTACAGGCCAGGCCACAGGGTCTTTATCTGCTTCCATCATGCACCCTCCTTTCTATTTGTAAACATCAAGTGTCTTGCAGATGGGTCAGATATCCACAAAATAACAAAATCATGTTATGCTTTGATAGTCTGTTTTATTCATGACTGACAACTTTCACTCACTCTATATATATTCAACGTTGCATGGCAAAACCAACTATATACTTTGACTTTAAACAAATGCATGACACTGAAGGAATCAACCAACCATGACAATGCACTACTCAAAACAATTTAAACACCTGATATTTTTCATCCATGACTGGTTAATCTTTTGTAAGACTTATTGCAGTCAGCAACATAAGATTGTGTTCTTTAACCTCTTTTCAGTTGTACACTTAACATGACTAAACAGGAAGCATATACATGTATAAGAAACTAATAAATGTACTTTATTCATATTAGTTCACGTGTGCTTTAATCATGTACACCAACTCTGTGATAACCTGTGTAAAACTAACTAAAAAGTAAACTGGAAAGCTTGCATCCCACCCACCTCACTATATAACACCTTGTCTCATTATTTCACTGTCCCTACCAACAAAATCATAATGTGTGATGTCTTCTTAACTCAATGAACACACAATATTCCAAACCCTATCAAACACTAATGCATATGCATTATGTGAAACGCATTTGTCAAAAGTTAATCTGCACAGATGAAATTATTCATATATTTAAAAAAAATGGTTAACAAGTAAAGCTGTCTTGACCATACCTTCATTCCATCAATGCCCTCTTTCACAGAAGGAGCATGGTCATGTTTACTATCTGTAATTATTGATGTAAAGGAAGCTTTTGTTTCCAGTATCTGTATTCATAAAAGCAACAATATGACATTTAATGTTTCCTATCAGTAAATTGTGAGGCATTTGTTTGCATTATCCATACACATATAGAAACCATATCGCCATTTAATGTTTCTTATCAGTATTTTTGTGATGTAACGAATGCTTTTGTTCACAATTTTTATACACATACAACTAACAATATGGCTATGCAAATATTAAGATGAAACATATTGTAGATGAGAATATGAAACAAAACAGCCTGATAAATAAATATGGATAAATTGACGGTCTCCAAGATAGTGATTTTAATGAGATTGGTAAAACAGATAAAGAATGATTACAACAAATTTTAAACATACAAACTTAGTACCAGTAATTTAAAGAATAAATTAACATAATTAGCTTAAAACGAGAGTCATTGAATACTTTGTGGTAATGCCATGAGATCCAGTTACAGACACATTGAGCAGTTGAGCATCGATTCTGCTAAAACATGAAAAAAAATATTAGTATTAAATATTTAACAGCTGGATTTTTGTTTCAAACATCCACAACAAGCAGAAAACATATACAATAACACATGTGTTTAGACAATTTCAAGGTTTGCAAGCTTAGAAATCATTATATTTTTTAACAAAATGAAGAAGACTGTATAAATATGTGCAATATTTGGTAATGTACATGCTGAGCTTGTTGGGGTCTATGCAAATAAGCATCAGATCTTATAGGACCTTTCAAATGAATGAATAGCTATCTGAAGATCAGATAGTGCCGGGACAAACAATACATAGCTATGATTTCACAGCTTGCTTGAATATGGACTACTGAAACTAAATTCAAAGAATATAGTACATGACCAGTAATTGTTTCCAATAAATAAATGTGATATCAAATCAATCATTATCACTTCACAGCTTTTAAAGGATTACAAACTTAATCCAAGGAAGAAAAAACAGAAAAAGAAATATCAACTGTATACTTCACAAAAGTCAAATGCACTTCAAACGGTAAAGTCACAGCCATATATCCAACTTCATTTGGCAAAAAATGGGAAACACTGTTTTGATGGCTGACCACAGAATATCACAATTCAAATCACTCAACAACAGAAAAAAATCAACATATTCTTTCATTTTCAACATCAAAGACATCAAGCTTGCTGGCAGCACACATCCCAGTGGTAGCTTAAAACATGACTTGTGATACACCATATAGAGACACTGTGCTCAATCTTGCCCATGTTTACTTCAGCAGAGTAACATATGTATAAATGGCCTTACCAGGCAACAAAGACTTCAGATCCATGAACTCCAGTATCATTCAAAATGTCAACATCACATATGGGGTGATTCTCTCAAAATGTTGGGGATTTGGGAATCTCAGTAAAACAAAGGTTTAATGGTAATGCTCTAAAGGCCTGAAGGGCCTCACAGCTCATAAGTCTCTTCACATTTTTCTCCCTGTCCTCCATGTTGTTTGGGCTGCGCTCTGCTGAGACTACAATGCACTAATTCTCTGTTTTTAAGTTAAAGTTGTACAAAAGCAAGGTTGCTATATTCATTGATGGAGACTGGGACATTTGCATAGAAGTCTAGCAAATCTCACCCACTCATAAACAAAGTTGACTGGTATTACTAGATACATGAAAATTGAAATACATGACTAATTGGGTTTAGGAACACATTAGAATTGAGACAGAAAAGGAACTACACTTCCCTCATGATTGTCCAGGATATACAGATAGGAGATGGGATCTTGGATAGGATAACAACAACATGAACATAACATCACAAAAATAATTTGGCCATTAGAAGTCGAGACAAAAATAAAATATTACTAATTACCACATATGCATGATTCTTAACCACTTCCTGAAATTGAACAGTTTTTAGCTGGAGGATAACGTTTGTTTGTAGTTTAACATCACACTCCAGCTATATGAATGCAGCCCAGGCAAACCAGTGATTGATACTATAAGCATGATTCTACCCTGACTGGGTGTGATGACATTTGTCAGGATCCATGTTACCCATTTAATGAAAGTTTTCAGAGATCACACAGGTGCTGGAGCACAGGTGGGATTTAGTTGGAGCCAGTCCAAAGGCAAGGACATGATCAGGGGAGGTAACTTCTGTAATACACCTTTGCAGACATGGAAGAAAAACAAAAGCGTCTGTACGTAATTTCATGTTGATGCTGCCCACATAAATATGTTTTTTTTAAATTGTGTGCCAGTACACTGTTGACATTGGGTACCCCTGTCCTGGCCCCAATTTCTCAAAAAAGATTTAAGTCTGAGTTTTCACTTAAGTTACAGTTTTCAGTTAAGTTTGAGGAAAATACATTTCACTGGAATGCACTGAACTGGAATTGATACTGAATGTAAACTTTGTAAACAATCTGAGTTTGAGAGATAGGTTACTTGAGCCATTTGGACTTTGTGGTCTTTCAAAAACAACTGAGTTAGAAACTTCTGAGAAATCAGGGGCCAGGTTTCTAGGCACAGGCTGATGAGTCAGTTCTTTTAAAAAACACAAAGCCCTTATCCTCTTGGTTCTTATCAAAACAATACATGTTTCTTTCACACAGTACCCAGCTGAGGAAGTAAAATATACTGCTGTACAATCAAGTGTTCTGTAAAATCTAAGTTAAAGGTGAACATAGCTAATTTCAGTCACTAGTAGTATATTAAAGAAACCCCTTCCAATATGACTTACACACAACATCCATTCTATGCATATGTTTAAAAACATGTTCAAATATAACAGGAACATATTTTTGTGTAAAACATTTTCCATAACTACATGCTTATCTACAATTATCACAGAAGCAAATGTGCATTTGTTTGCACAAAATGGTTTGCAAATGTATGTACACCAATAAATAACTGAAAACATAAATAGTTGTTCATCTGTATAATGATCCCATATCCAGATTTCATCAAAGACACAGCTACACATAATTCCATACGTTCAGGCTCAATATTCAACAGGTAACTTTTATTGAGGCTAATGCCCTTAAGAAAGCTGATGCTTAAAAGCACTAGTCACTAGTATGTGCAAACATATTGGTCCCTCCTACACATACTCATCTCAACTGGAGTGTCTAATAACGAAAAGATTGTTGTTTTATTTACTGAAAAACAAACATTCAAAACTTGTGCCTTGTGAACTGCCACTTCTACTGTTTATTTCAACTGACATATTTTGCTTAAAAAAGACCAAATCTATTTCTTGCTCTACAGATCCATGGCCTGTATTTTTTTCAAGAATAAGACACAAAAGTTTTTGCCCATGCAAAAAATAAAATCCTGTTTTATTGGCCAAAAACGTAAACTTACAAGATTTCTTGAAAGAATGTTTTGTGCCCCATATACACTTCATAAACTGTCAAAAGTAAAATACAATTACCATTTAAAATGAATATTACTTTGACTGGTTATTTCTAATTTATTTTTTTCCCTCCTGCCTTTAGGATTTCTGAGGACAAAACTGTAAAACAAGCAATAAAATTGGCCTGGCCTTATGCAAACATTCTTGTTTCTGTACATAGAGTGGAACCCTGCTTATCTTGACTTCTTGGACAGTATTCAGATTCAACAAATGTATCTATGAAAGGATAAATAAATGAATACAAATAACTTTATAGCTGAACCTTTTAAATGTTATGTTTCAAACTTGACAGGCATATCAGGTTGCCTTATATTAACAAGATTAAATTTAATCAATGTATCTAATCAATCTTCTTATAAACTCAGGGTTGCATCCAGTTTTTTGTCAAAGTAGGGCATTTGGCCCACCCTCTTTGAGAAAGTGGGCCAACACACAAGTTAACATGGGTCAAAGTTAAATGACTGTTTGTCTTATTGTATCATCCGTTATGTATATATGTGTTACCATGGTAACAGTGATACTAACATGACTAAGCAGCTAAATTTAACAAATTGATGAAGTACTTACTTTAAAGAGTAAATTATGTGGGGTTTTTTCTCCAAATCATGTGCATTCATTGAGGAATGGTTAAGCAAAGTTGCTTAAATATCCATACTATGATATAACCCACTGAATGGTTAAACGAAATTGCCTTCATGTTTTGTTATTCACGCTCGATACGGTAGAATTTTTAGCAGTGAATTCATGTCAATACCAACTGATTATGGAATATTTTGTCACAACAGGCTACATATGGTGCCAGAAGGACCACCAAATGCGTAATTCCTGCACTACCGTGGCATGGATGCATCCCTGTAAACTGTGTTTTTATGCATTTTCATTAACAACATTTCCACAGAGTTTAATTTACAGTCAATATTTTTAAACAACCCAAGATAACAGAAACATATTTATAGTTCCAAATATTATTTTTCAAGAAAGACAATTCTTATCAAGACCAATATGTTTTTCACATTTAGGTAACATTACATTTTTAAATTGTTTTTTTTTACAAAACATCTTTATTTCTGTTTCTGTCATAATACTTATTTAATTTGAAAGTGAAGACATTTCACTGTTGATGATGACTACATTATATAATGATATGAACTGTAACAAGAGCAAATTAAGGTTTTTTGTTCATGATGTACATTTGTAAATTTAACATTTCAGTATATACACATGTATGTACACATAAGCCTTAATTAATCACCAAATGATGCAAAAACCAGTTCTAAAAAATCCTGACAAACAATTTGTATGTAGGTTGTATGCACCGACTGCCCCAATTTGAAAACTCTGGTGATTTGATCCAGGCACTCCATTGTAGCAGAGGATGCTTTTAATAAAAATCAGTGAGGAGAAGCCTCAGACATCTGATCAGCAGCATGAGAGGCCTTGGCCATCTGATCAGCACAATGAGGAGAAGCCTCAGACATCTGATCAGCTGCATGATGGAAGGCCTTGGCCATCTGATCAGCACAATGAGGAGAAGCCTCAGACATCTGATCAGCAGCATGAGAGGCCTTGGCCATCTGATCAGCACAATGAGGAGAAGCCTCAGACATCTGATCAGCAGCATGAGAGGCCTTGGCCATCTGATCAGCACAATGAGGAGAAGCCTCAGACATCTGATCAGCTGCATGACGGAAGGCCTTGGCCATCTGATCAGCACAATGAGGAGAAGCCTCAGACATCTGATCAGCAGCATGAGAGGCCTTGGCCATCTGATAAGCAGCACAAAATAGGGAAAAACTCAGAGATCTGTTGAGACATGTTTTCCAGGTTGACAGTAACAGTATTTCACTGCATAATGTGACCGTTGTAAAGTGACAATGTATATGATTGGCTGGGTGCAGACTGAAAATATGATGAGTGTCATAACATTATCCTCATCAAATAATGTGGGTAAATTGGTACCAAATGATAGCATCAGCTTCATTATGTGCATGATATAGTGCCAGGCATTCTGTTTATCACCTTACTACCCTTCTGCATGTCTAACAAAGAGTAACTCTCATCATCTATCTAAAAATAATGCTCATGTGTATTTAACAATGAAAGAACCCAAACCAAAGCTTATGTATCATTGATATGGTTAAACAAAGCTGACAATCGTAAAATGTGTGGTGATGCTAGTGATCTAAAGAGTTGTTAAATCATATAACACTAACTGTTACAACAAACCTGATAAATCTTGCATCTTAATCTTATAGGAAAATCACTACATACACACTACATGCATGTGAGTGGACCAGTCATGGAATATTATGACTGTAATCATACAATGAAAGGCTGTCTTGAAACATTTGCATCAGGAGGGAGTGAGACTGATCACAAGCAAAGTGTAATGGCATGTTTACTGGTGGCACAAATGATAGCTTCAGTTTTCCTTCAACCAATTCATCAATGACTACACGATGCCATTTAGAAAGTGGTCAAATGCAACCCTCACTGGGGGTGTGGGTTTGAATCCCAGATGGGACTCAACCAAAATAGTACTAGAATTTGCACCAAATCTGACATATGTTGAATTCATCAATGAATTCTAAATATCATTGTACAAAATTCAAAGCAATTAAATTACAAGTGTACAAACAGTTTCCCTCTGCTCTGATAGTCTGATTAAAACAAATGAACACCTAGTCTGAACTATAGATATTATTATACAGACTTATATGCAATAACTTACATATATGCAATAACAGCTGAATCTTGAATACATATTTATCCTCATGATATCACTGAAAGTTAAAGATACCATCCATGGGGTTCGTGAGAGTTTAGTTTTATGCTGCACTCAGCAATATTCAAATTATATGGCGGCTATCTGAAAATAATTGAGTCTGGACCAGACAATCCAAAGATCAACAGCATCAATCTACACAACTGGGTACCGGTACGATGACAAATGTCATCTTAGTCAGCAAGCCTGACCACCTAATCCCATTAGATGCCTCTTACGACAAGCGTATCATCAGTGGACTAGAGATGTGAGGCAATGGGTTTTAACTTAATACACTGTGTACTACAATCATGCAAGAAAATGATACAAATATACATAAAAGAGGAATGTATCTTTCATTTAAAAATCCTGACTAATGAGGATGAATGTACATCCTTGCCTTGGTTTGAAAGTACAGGTCATGTGACTGGTTGTCATGCTCTTGGACGACAGATGAAGGTGACGGTTCCTCCTTCTCGCAAAAAGTTGTGGTCATTAGATGAAGTCCATGGTTCAGTTGCTCATATGCTCAATGAGTCTATTGTTTGATAGGCTCTGTTCCACAAAGTTACCGCAAATGTGACAGATGTAAGTCAATAAGATAGTATCATCAAAGCTATGAGCACTTTATGAAATAGAGCCACAGAAGGATGTGGTACATCCTATGGTTCCTATTGGAGGTGCCTGATGACCATGCTAGTTGGGATGTTAAAGCAAAACATATGATGACATAACTGAGTGTCTCTTGACATACACAGAATGACTTTTGATAAAATGTTTTGGACAACATCTGTTTCTAACACACAAAACAGGACACTTGTCCAGTTTGCTGTTGGATGAAGTCCTTGTGGTCCCTATGATTAAAGCCTGTTGGAGAAACCCAAGTCTGTTGCCTGACACTCCCTTCTCAGACAGCAGAGCTTGCAGTACAAGATGTACTCTTTGTTTAACATGAACAGTTCTGATCACAAGTCGGTGGAGAACCTGTCAGGTTCATCTTCAGGACCATAGTCAAAGGAATTTGTCATTGATCCCATGGATGGTGACTGGGGTGTGGGTGACTGTGGCGCAGATGATGCCTCAGCATCACTGCTGTTTGCACTCTCAAGCTGCAGACGGATTGCATGGATGCGGAAGTGTAACCGTGACTCCAGGTAGTAACCTTTGTAGTTCTTCCTGGAGAAAAGAGAATGGTCTAGTTAGTGAAAGTGAAACAATCGGTAAAGTTGGATCAAGTCTCAAGAAAGTAAACCTATAGCACCAGTCCCACAACAGGCACAGAGAACACCAAACAAAAAGAATTATAGTCAGTCCCAAGTGAATAAATGGTGTAAGTCAGAGGATAATCCACAAATCATAACCCAAGAACAAGAATGGGTGCTATGGCTGTGTGTTCAAAATCACATGTTATGGCTGTGTGTACTTTGAATCACACCAACGTTTCAGCCTCAGATGGCATAAATGTACAGGCAGCCACACTACTAATCAGGTAAAAAAAAAGAAAGCTGAGTATCAATAAACGAAATGTCTTACTTTGCTTTTTCCAGCATTTTCTTGACTTCATCCAGTCGGTCCTCCTGTAGATATAAGATGGCCACCTCCACAAAAGCGTAGGGTATAAGGTAGGTGTCCATCTTGATGTTTGACTCACTGATAACGCAAGGAAACACATATCAGTTTGCTGATCAAACTGTATATTAGACCACATTTCCTTTGTCCAGCGTTAGCTTTTTATCTGTTGCCTTACCTGTGAATCTCAAAATCATCTATGGTATGTATGATAATATGCAACTTGCTCTGATAAGCTTCCCTCTAGACTAATCTGTATGTATATTTTTATAAGTACTCCTTAGTAAGACCAGAACATTACTCTACATTTTTCTGCATATGTTAGAGCGTCAATGGATATACAATTGCCTTGTCTCTCTCATGAATAAGTTTGAATTACACTGACATCTAAACTTTATTTTTGCCCAATCTCTGAAAATAATAACTTGCTTATAGCTAGAATAAGTGCCCCTGTGGAAAAGTCTAAGCATGTTTATAAAGATGACTGTGGTACTGTGATTATGGCTTAATAAGCATGGGTTGGTCATATTGACTACAGTAAATACTTTACAGTCTGTGGCTGCAGATTTAACAGGACAGTCTTGCAGGCTATGTGACGTACGTCTCAAAAGAAGCTAAAGACAATCTGATTCCTTCTTGCTGTAGTTGTCTGTCATAATCATTTTAGAAGTATACAGAGATCATTGACTGAGTGTGTTTCCGTATCATTAATATCATATTATTAAGGATAAAAATTGTATTATGCAAGCCTTTGGCTGCAGTAACAGACAGAATCGCCACCATTAAACTTGGGGGCAGCCATGTTTGTTTACAAACTTGCTAACGCAATAGAAAACCCCTCGAAAACTCCTGACGACATCATCATTCAATATTTACATTGTGGGATTCGCATGACGTTGTATGGAGTATTGTGAAAATAGTTCTCGTTTCATAAATAATTTGCATATTTATTAGATTTGGATAGCAAGTTTATTAGATGGGTTTATTGCCTTGATAACACTCTCTATTATATGATAAATTTGGTTTATGACTAGACAATGGAAGACTCACTATGAGAGGATTTCCTTGAAGCACTGTTCTGCCTGGAATGCCTGACCTCGATGTCGCAGGCACACACCCTTCAAGAGCAGTGCCAGGGAGTAGTCGTCATAGAAATTACTGTATGTATCTGTAACACAACATACAGGATATATAACTATATCATATGGTATCTGAATCACATTGAGAAAGATGGAGTTTATGATTTGTTTGTTGGCTGTTTAATGCCATCCCCACCTGTATATGACAGAAGTGAGGTCAGAAAAACTGATAAAATAAGTTGTGATGCACTCTAAAACGCCCTCGATGACATGTATTGGATCACATTCAGGGTTCCAAATGATTTTCAACATCAGGAGTATGTACTCCTTCCTTTTTCAGTATAGGAGAAGTGAAAAACTAATACTGAAAGGAATTTAATGGCGTATCAGTAATCTTTTGTTTCGTTTCATTGCTACATTGTGTAAACAGGTCAGTAAACAATAAAACAATACTTTTACAGATAATACACCCGAAAATGAGTCCATACACTATTGTTGTGGTGTGTATCTGTTATGTTTTTTTTCACCTGTACACACGCTGATTCAGCTGTTACCTGGAGCCCTGGTCACTGACCTTTTCAAACACTGAATCCCAAAATGCCTTTTTCAGAATCTGTCATCAATACCCATAGTGCTGAATCATTGCTATTGAATCTACGGGTGTGAGCATCAGAAATCAACAATCTAACCCTCTCACCTCTATTTTGAAGAATTTCGTTAATGACTTCCTCTATTTTCATCAGCATCGGTTCTAGCAGCTCCATCTTCTTGCCAATAATGTTGAATCCATTCCATACATAGATCAGTTCCTGGAAGGTTACACATGTGTCACAGAATCAGTTTAAACTGAATGATTGATCCACCTCCTTACCATCCTATACAATCATGATTGTCTCACATTTGAGAGACTTGACGTGTTGTCAAGCCATACCAGAAAGCTGACAACCTAATATAACTTCTGGCCTAAATACTTATTAAAATCTAAATATTTTAGATATTTAAATACTTACCTTACCATAGGTCTTATGCATATTACCTCAAGCTTCGCTAGTAGAGATCAGACAGACGTTGATTCGCCATTCCCTGAATGGCTACCTCGTATAATCTACGGATGTAGTCACGGAAGTGACGTGATCTCCCTACTCGCGGGAAAGCGAGCCATCCCAAAATTCACTTTTACTGGCAGCAGGAAAGAAAGGTCCGATGAGTCCAAAGTGGGGAGGAGCATCCAGCGTTGGGAGGGAGTCACCGCCCTATGGTAAGGTAAGTATTTAAATATCTAAAATATTTAGATTTTAATAAATTTTTAACTTACCTTACCATAGGTCTTATGCATATGGCTTCGACAGAGAGGACGGTGGTGTGGACTCCGGAGGACCTTCACATCTTCAGCAGACCAAGCACATGCACAGGAGACCCGGGAGACCAATGCCAACGTCACAGGGCAAACCTGGAAACAGGACAAAGGATAACCCAAGGGAACTCCAAAGAGAAACCGACGCACCCAGAGGGTGAGGTTAATCTTAAGACCAAAGGTAAGAACAACACAATTACCTAATGGGCGGAAGGCTGGGTGAGTTGCTGTGCAACCACCAACGGGCCAAAAGACTGAAGCCCCTCCATGTCCTCGACAGCCAAGTCCCTCAGGTAGTGTGAGGCAAAAACGGTGGACGACTTCCAAAAACAACCCTCCATAATCCGTGGCACCGTACAGTTCCTGTGGAGGGCCATAGTGGACGCCAGGGCTCTAATTTCATGGGGGTTGTTCGCCGTCGGATGGGGGAGTTTCTTGGCATCGTACGCCGCCAGGATAGTCGCACGAAGCCACAGAGCAATAGTGTTTCTATTAACTTCCCCCTTGCACGATGAAGAAAAAGGGATAAACAGTCTCTTTCGGGAATGTCTCTTCAAGGCAGACCTCTGGATGTAATATCTAAGGGCCCTGACTGGACACAGGAACTCCTCCTCCGTATCATGTCGTCCGAGGATGGTCGATAAAGGCGGGATGGAGAACCGTCTATCTGGTTGCCCGGGAAGCTGATTCTTGGCAATGAAGTCCCACAGCAATCCCAAGTGGACTCGACCATGCCTAGCTTGTTCAAAACGCACTTGTGTGACATCCAGGGCATGAATCTCACTAACTCTAGCTGCCGTAGCTAGGGCAAGTAAGAAGACCGTCTTCCTGGACAACAGCTCGAAGGAAGCATCCTCTAGGGGCTCATATGGGGAGCCTCTCAAGTGTTGCAAAACAACATTCAGATCCCAAGCTGGAGGGCGGAACTTGACCTTCTGGTCCTCCAACTTGAACGCCTTCAGCAGGGCAACCAGTTCTGGAACTTTAGAAATCTGACGATCCGTCTTGACCGCCAAGACGGAGTTCAATGCTGACAAGTAGGTACCCAACGTACTCCCTTTGAGATGCTTGGAATTACGTAGAAACATCAAAAAATTCGCCACGAACTGTGGGGAAGCTGTCATGGGATCCTGTGATCTCTGAGCACAAAAGCTTTCAAATGAGCGCCACTTGTCATCATAGAGGGATCTGGTGGATGTCCGATGAGCTCGGGTTATGGCATTCGCCACATGCAAGGAATAGCCTTTCGCCCTTAATGCCTTCTGTAAATGGTCCAGCCGTGCAGATGGAATCTCAGCGGATCTGGATGGAGTTGTTGGCTGTGCGGATGACGAAGGAGGTGTGGCCAATCTGGAAGCTGAACCGGATCTCCGCTGACGAGGCGTCGCAGATCGGGGAACCACGGTCTGGCTGGCCACCAGGGCGCGACCAAAAGCAGTCTCAGGTTCTGTGTCTGCTTGATCTTGCCAATCACTTCTGGGAGAAGAACGGGTGGTGGAAAAGCGTACGCGTCTAGACCCTCCCACGACAGAGATAGAGCGTCGACTGCCCAAGCCTGTGGATCCGGTACGGGAGACACGTAAGTTGGTAGCTGATGGTTGAAGCTGGTGGCGAAGAGGTCCACCAAGGGTCTCCCGTGGCGAAGGCAAATCTGACGAAACACGTCTGGATGAAGCATCCATTCCGTCGGTGAAGGTCTGCCTGGGCGCGACAACGCGTCTGCCAGAATGTTCTTGCAGCCGGGTATGTGTCGAACCCTGATTGTGATCCTGTTGCTGTCTAGCAGATCTGCTAACACGAACATCTGGTCTAGAAGTTGCTTGGACCTGGTCGTGCCCTGATTCCGGATAACCCAGACGACTGTGGAGTTGTCCGACGCCACCAGGAGCTTGGTGTTGGACAAAATCGGTAGCCAGCGGCGAACTGCTAGAATGACGGCTTGCAATTCCAGGTTGTTGATGTGCCACAACCTTTTGGCGTCGGACCACAGCCCTGAGGTCGTTCGGCCCGCCAGATGGGCGCCCCACCCTAGTAGAGACGCATCCACGAACAACTCGTGGTCGTGACTGGAGTCTTCCAAACAGACGCCGACGCAGACATTCGATTCTACCATCCACCACCGGAGATACTGATGTAGATGTGGAGGTAGAAGAACCCGTGACTTGAGGTCGTTCATCTGGATGAATGGTGACAGAAACCTCTGTAAGGGCCGTAGCATAAGGCGCCCTCTGAGAGTAAGATCCTGCGCCGATGTCAAAAGACCCAACAGAGACTGCCACTCTCTGAGGGTCATGGGTTGAGAGAGACCTCGATCCGCAAACGCCAGAATCTTTAGCCATCGATCTGGAGGGACCCTGACAAGATTGTCTTTTGTTAAAAATAATCCCCCGATGAAGGTCAGTTCTTGAGTTGGTTCCAGATGTGACTTGTTGGTGTTGACCATCCAACCCAGTTGATGCAGCAGGCGGGTGGAGAAGTCCAAGTGTTTGCGTAGCAGTAGAGGACTGCCGTGGTTGAGAAGGCAGTCGTCTATGTATGGATCGAAGTCCACTCCCCTTAGATGAAGAAACCTGGTAACCGGAAGCGTGATGCGTGTGAAAAGCCACGGGGCCGTAGAAATGCCAAACGGAAGCACCCTCCACTGGTAATGTATTCCGTTGAAGACGAACCTCAGGTACTTCCTGTGACGCGGATGTATGGGAACATGTAGGTAAGCGTCCTGTAGGTCCAGACTGGCTAGCCAAGCCCCGGGAGACAATTTGGCTCGAATCTGCTCTAGGGACGTCATTCGGAAATGAGGAGGGTCGGCCAGATACTGTCTGTTGAAGACCGCCATGTTGTGAATCATGCGCATCTTGTCGGAATCTTTCTTTGGCACCAGGAAGATGGGTGAGTAGAACCCCGGGGAGCGGTGGGGTTCCAGCACTGTCTCTATGGCTCTCTTGGATAACAGAATGTCGATATTGGACTCTAGGAGAGCTAGTTGGTGTTGAGGATATATCCGCGACTGGGGAGTAGATGTCAGCGGTGGAGTCTCGACCAATGGTAGTTTGTAGCCGGACTTCAGAATCTTGCTTACAAACGGATCCTCTAGGAATGACCAGTTGGGCCAGAAGATCCCTAGTCTCCCACCTACTGGAGTCGGATGGACAGGTACGACTGGGGGTGGGAGGTCCCAGTCGGAGACATCCACGGCTTCAGCGACCA
Organism: Haliotis asinina; assembly: GCF_037392515.1. Classification (NCBI taxonomy): domain Eukaryota; kingdom Metazoa; phylum Mollusca; class Gastropoda; order Lepetellida; family Haliotidae; genus Haliotis; species Haliotis asinina. The sequence goes on along the minus strand of NC_090286.1, from coordinate 27,988,288 downwards.
GAGTAGGGGCGCTTGCCTCTGCCTCGCCCTGGCATCGAGGGGGTGTCCCGGCTGCGCTCCTGGGGCTTCCGCTGAGTGTCATTATCCTTGGTGCGGCCCCGTCCCCTCCCAAAGGAGGAGCGGATGGATTCCCTCCTGGGAATATAGCGCTTCTTTCCACTTCCTCTGGCTCTGCCACGAAAGGCAGAACCAAGCGCCTCAAAGGTAGACAGCGCGACTTCAGTGTTCGTTAATTCCGCGTGCGACTTGTAAATATCTGGAATCTTGTCGGCGAACAGAAACTTGGAAGTGAAGGGAGCCCGAAGTAATTGGCGCTTAAATTCCTCCTGCCAATTACATGTATCCAGGAAGCCGGAGCGGCGAACCGAAGTTGTCATAGCCAACGCTGCACGTAAGTGACCGAGTAAGTCATGAAGAACTTTGCCCTGCCACTGGAAGATCGTCGTGAGATGATCCACCCTGGAGGCGTTGTCTTCTGATAGGTCTGCTGCAGCCGCTGAAGTAGCTGAGGCTAACGCCGAAATGGGTTTAAGCATACGCTTGAGTTCCGTGTCAATAGCTGCTAATTTGGAGTCCTGCACTTTATAAGCTGAGAGTGAAGAACTTGACAAGCGCTTGAGTGAGTCGTCCTGGGCTGCACCATTATCTGTGAAGTCTAGGCTGTGGATCTTGTAATCCGACTTCCTTGACTTAGACGCCTTGATCGTAGGATTCAGAGACAGCTTGGCAAAATCCTCGTCCAGGAGAGACACTGCCTCCGCCACCATAGGATGAGGTGGAATTAGTAGTTCCGGGGACAAACGGATGGACGCCGGATTATTAGGATCGACTGACGGAGAAGGACAGTCAGGTAGCCTGTCAGCAATCCACTCAAACACTGCCGATAGTGGTAGATAGGTGCCATCATCCTCGCCTACACCTGCCTCTTCTTCATAGTCAGGGCAGAAGTGTTGCTCCTCCAAATCTTCCCAAGAGACTGAAGTCGATTCCCGCCGCTGGGTGGAAGAGGTAGAAGGCGTCCGAGTAGAAGAATCCTTCAGTGAAACTCGCGAGGCCTCTGGTGAACGTGAACGCCGGGTTCTGGAAGAGCGCCGAGGAGATCTGGATCGCGAACGGAAGCGCCGTCGTCTAGGAGAGCGTGAGCATGAGCGCGAGCGCCGGCGCCGACTACGGTGAGGAGAACGGGAGCGCCGATTCCTCGGAGATCTGGACCATGATCTGCGTCTCGAGCGCTCAGCTTCTAAGCGCCGAGCGCGCTCCTCGTCTAGCTGACGTTGTAGCACCTCTTCTCTAGATAGCGTGTGAGAGATCCTGGGGATCCGGTAAGGCGCTGGCGGAGGCACAGGAGCCGGCGTCTGAACAAGCGCTGGCGTAGGTATAGGTGCTGGTATTGGAACCAGTGAAGGTGTCCCCATCAAGGCTGTAGACGCTGACGTGGGCATAGGCGCTGACGTAGGTGTCGGTGCTGGCATAGGCGTAGGCGTTGACGTTGAAATTAGTTCGGGAATCAAGGCAGGCGCTGACATGGGCGCTGGCACAGTAGCTGAGGTCGGCGCTGGCTCTCTAGTAGAAGTGCTGGGCGTCAGGAGAGACCGTAATAGCCTCTGAACTTCTGGGTGCGCTAAGGCGTCCGGACGGGATAAGTCAACAAAGGCGTCCGAGCGAAGTGGCTCCGGAGACGATCGAACCGGCGTCGTAGATGAGCGCTCCAAACCAGACGTCGGCGTTGGTGCTGTAAAGGTAGGCAGCTCCGGGTCGTCCTGTAAAGAACCTAAAGAAGAAGCTGGGGAAGACATTCTCCTCTTCCGCTGAGTAAACCTCTTTCTACGGACAGCTAAAAAGGTCTTGAAATCCGCCACAGAAAGACTAGTACAATGCTGACAGCGGCTGTCAAGGGAACAGGTCTGCGATGCACAATCCGGACACCAGGGGTGGGGATCCTTGGCTGACTTCTGCCCCTTGCAGACAGTACAAAACTGCCGAGTCATACACAGTTAACTGTTGAACGACAACTTTATTCAACACAATAGAAAACTCCGAGCGAAACAAACACGTCTGATCAGACGAACGCTAGAAGTAAAAGTGAATTTTGGGATGGCTCGCTTTCCCGCGAGTAGGGAGATCACGTCACTTCCGTGACTACATCCGTAGATTATACGAGGTAGCCATTCAGGGAATGGCGAATCAACGTCTGTCTGATCTCTACTAGCGAAGCTTGAGGTAATATGCATAAGACCTATGGTAAGGTAAGTTAAAAATTTTGAAAATTACTGGTAAGACAAGCGATCTAGCAGATTCTAATTTTGGTATTATTTCTTTATTACATTGGGTGGTGTCGAATACTGTGATATTGCTGGAACCATGCTAAAAGTGGCATAAAAACCCAACTCACTCACTCCTCAATAGGGAGAAAATAATTGCCAGGTCTGTGAAACAAGGACAAGGAACATACTTCTAAATTTTAGTGTGGATATAGGCCACTTTGGAAAACATTCCAACAACATCATAGCAGCAAGTACCAGAAGTTTGCTTCACACATTGTGCCAGTGTGGGGAATTGAACCCGTGTCTTTGGGGTGATGAGAAAACACTTAACCACTCATCTTACCCAGACACCTTGGGTGAGTCAGGAATGATGTCATTGTCAGTGCTCTTTATGATCAATAATCCGGTGATGAAAAATTGGGTCTTTGACAAGGCAGCACTACAACCATTAAGTCAACCACATGTATTGTGCTAGCAATTGTGAAGTAACTTCATCAACTAAATAACAAGGCAAGGTTACTGTTAGGTTGCATAAAATAAGGCGATATCTGGATCATTATTACATGAAAGAAAAGGGGTAAGCCTCTTTCCAATGAACATAAAAATAATGGCTAACCAATATTTTAATTGAAAGATCCTTGCCTTAATGTGATCTCTGTAATGCCAAGAGAAAAACACAAAACTCACCAGAGCAGGTAATGTGAGTCGTCCATCTTGTTCAGCAAATCGGTTCGCTTTAGCAACAGCAAACTTCTCAAAAGGAAGAGATTTACCAGCTATTCTCTGCTTTAGACGAGGGACTTCACTGAAATTCACACATGGAGATGTCAAGAGCATCAGACTAGTGTTAAAATTACCACAAAAGTATCACCCTGACTGACTTGAAAATGTGGAAATCCTATACTGATTTACTCTACAATCTGGGCCATTTCTCTAATGAACACTTCACAATACATGTATTAGGCAAAGACTCAGTTGACGAGTGTTAAGTTTTCCTCATGTCAGTTGTGAGTGTGTAGAAGGATCACACTTCACTTAGTTATACAGTGGGAGCTGTCAATTAGCTGAGGTAACTGTCATTCAGGCTTAATAGATCCAATTACTTAGTCTGTCTACAAAAAATAGAAAATAAATTAAACAGCTATTAACTTTGTATTAGGCTCCATTTGGATTCTATATCAGGATGCCTTTGTACTAAGCAATCTCAGAGTTATGGTCATCTCAAGTCTATGTTACAGCATGATCACTGTAGCGTTAAGATCACAAGGAGCATGAGGTCCCTGCTCTCCACTGGATAATACAGACGAACCACGTTTACTCAGACCCCGCATATCCGGAAACCCTGCCTTCCGGACGATTTTTATGAGAAACAAAACTTACATTCAGTCACTGTACTCGCTTAACTGAAGCCTGCGCTTCTGGACCCAGACGGCGAATTTTCAAACCATTCCCATAAATTTCCATTAAAAAATTATCCTGTTATCCAGCTGGAAAGATTTGTGCACGATTAAGTGTATTCATTCTTAATCTATCAGACGGCATTTGATGTGAATTGCTTAATTACCCATCAAAACACTAGGGACATGTGTCACACTATTGACAATTGATTTATTGATATATGTACATGAAACTTTTACCTTTCACTTAATTTTCATGTTTTGCTTGTTTGATCCAGTTAACCAGATGCCTTGCTATCCGGGCAATTTTCAAGCGAAACCAAAACATCTGGATAAACAGGGTTTGACTGTATGTGTGGCACTGAATGAGTGTTTGCATGTATATATGCACACATGAATACATAAATATATCTATTTCACCAGTAACTACTGTAACAAGAAAAACCTTTAACTTCTGATGAAGACACCTCATTGTACAAATTCACAATCTCAACCCAAAAGATCCTGAAACGATAGTTGAACAGTGTGCTAATCCAGTTGGACCTGTAAGAGGCCAGGGCCCCGTTTCATAAAGCTCTCACCTCGTTACAGCTACTATAAGTCAATGTTACAGTAGAGGAGGTCTGAATGCTATAAGGAAAGTTACAAGATCTTAGGCTTACGAGAACTTTGTGAAACAGAGATTACCAAGACCTGATTGTACACTGGTGCAATTCTGACCTGAAGAGGAATGAGATGTGTGCATGTGTCTCCTCTGTCTGGTCATCACACATCATGAGGAAGGATGCTTTCTGATATGTGTAGGTTGCCTTGCTCCATCGACTCTCACGACACAACCGCTCGGCGTACTTCATAGCAATCAGCCAGTCCCCCTTGAAGCTGGAGTTGGTAGAGACAAACGGCATGAGGACACGTCTACGATTACCAACGTTTTGTAGTGACAATCAGCTGATGTGCTAGGAACCATGTTGGTCCCAAACCCTACATATAATGTTCAAACTTATATATAAACAATTTACTGTATCTTAATACTTTCACTAACTGTGATATCAACAATGGGATTTAGAGAGAGAGAAAAAAGAAAACTTGTTCAAAAGTGGAATTGTTTTGCCATTTGCTTACATTCAGAGGTATTCCAAAATTGTAGTTAGAAAATGCATTTAATACAAAACTATAGATCTAAGAATATGGCCTCTTTCTATTTAGAGTTCCTGTCATCAGCAAATAGAGGGTAGCTGGAGGACAAAAACATTTTGGATTTATGACACAAACAATGTTTTAAGTTTCCACTTGCCATCCCTACCTTGGTTATCGAACAAACGTAACTTTCACCCATCAACTGAAAGGGTGACCTTCCTCCATCAAATCAACAAGAGTCATCAGAAGATAACATATCCCTCCCAGCCACCACATGTTTGAAAGGACAAATCATCTGACAGCTACTCATTGTTTTTTTCAGACTAAGTTTGAATTGTTTCCATGGAATTCATGAAAATTATAAATGCTATATATCTGTAATCAGCAAAGTCTGAAACGTTTCCATGGAAACCGAGAAAATAATATATCACAAAAACCTCTACATAGCAAAAGGCACCACTTCAGCTTCTGACTGATATATCTGCCAAGTTTTGCAGAAAATTATTGAACAGTTTTTGAGTTCTGCTCCGGAAACGAAGCCACTCCCTCCATTTTGAGACTATGTCCGAAACGTTTCCATGGAAGCCGAGAGAACAATAAATCACAAAAACCTGTAAATAGCAAAAGGCACCACTTCAGCTTCTGATTGATATATCTACCAAGTTTTGCAGAAAACTATTGAACAATTTTTGAGTTCTGCTCCAGAAACGAAACACACCTCTCACTTTTGAGACTATGTCTGAAATGTTTCCATGGAAACCGAGAAAATAAAAAATCACAAAAACCTGTATATAACAAAAGGCACAACTTTAGGTTCTGATTGATATATCTACCAAGTTTTGCAGAAAAATATTGAACAGTTTTTGAGTTCTGCTCCGGAAAAGAAGCCCACCCCACCATAAGATTAACACCAAAATGTTCCATGGAAAAACAAACAAATATAAATGCCAAAAATCTGTAAATAGCAAAAGGCACACCCATAGGCTGAGATTACTATATCTTTCAAGTTAAGTCTAAAAATACTGAACGGTTTCTGAGTTATGCTCCAGAAACAAAATGATTATGGACGGAAGGACAGGGGACGGACAGACGAGGTGTCGACTATATCCCCCCGCATTACATGACGGGGGGATAATAATATAAATGCCAAAAATCTGTAGATTACTCATAGGCTGAGATTACTATATCTATCAAGTTTGGTCTTAAAATATTGAAAGGTTTCTGACTTATGCTCCGGAAAAAAAATGATTACATGCTGGGGCGATAAAAAGGAATTATAAAGTAAGAAATGTATATACGAACCAGTGACACCACATGAGCTCCCAGAAACACAGGTGATGAAACTGCCTCCACTCAGACTGGGACTCGATGGACTCCTCAAACTTATATACAGCCTGCAACAGAGATATCACTTTACAAAACACTTGCATGTTGGTGCTATAATTATGGAAGCTACAGTCTTAGCAATAAGATCCTATTGGACTATATTGATGCTCATGAACAAGTATCTGTAAAACAACAGCCTGAAAAACGAGGCACTGACGCTCACCTACAGATCTGGGGATAATATTTGCGTTAGATCATAGACGTACAATGTACTTATAACAGGGTGAATAAAAGTATTTAAAACAAGGTTATATGCATTTAAAACATTAGAGAATGGCAGAAGTTTAGGAATAAGAGTTCACATGTGCATAACTAGTGACTGAAAGTCATTCTTTTCTTAAAATAATTTTTTCAACAATCATATTTGCCACACTACTGTACAGGGCACCCTGTCCAACACACACTCTATCATTCTCAGATTGCTGCATACCGGAATGAACTTACTGAATATATGGACTTTTTGGTCAGTCCCAAGCCAGTCCAAATTAGATAGAAAGCTCTGTATTAAAACAAATTGGGAAATAAGTCATTACTGTTTCAGACTTGCAACAGACATGGCTTGGAAAAAATCCATGAGGACATCTACTTACTTCATCTATATTTCCACGGACTTCTTCCACACGACCAGCAAAAAACAAAAATAGAGCGCCCTGGAACACAATACACACTGTTCAATTCACATATAGATGAATATCTTTTTTTCTTTCTTTTTCTATAAACATATTTTATTCATTAAACATAAACATAACTTGAATATGGACTGTCACAACAAGCCACTGTCTGTACCAGTGACAAGGGAGCATGGTTTTACACCTATTAGCAATATTTCACAGAGGGGACACCAGATATGGGCTTCACACATTGTACCCATGTGGGGAATCACACATTGTACCCATGTGGGGAATCACACATGGGGCTTTGGCGTGACAAGCAAATGCTTTTACCTCTAGGCTAACCCACAACCCCCTTCAGTCTGTAAATCTAGTGACTGACATCACTGGGATACTATGACATGTATCAAACAAGTCACCAAGTCTGACCACCAGAATCTTCACATATTGGACACAGTGATGGTCATGAAATGAGATTTAACATCACATTCAAAATCATTTCACTTTCAGCTACTTGAACTATCCCATTCTGCAGTTTAACATGGACACTCATTCAGAAACTCTAAACTTCACTCTGTACCATTAGTGGTTGTATGTTCCCCAGGGAGTTGTGATTACAAAATATGATGTGCAATTATGACTGAGGTCCAATGATCGACAACCAAAGCACCTTTCAGCTGCTGAGTTGGACACTGGCACCATACAAATATTAGCATGCATGAATGTATGAATGCATTAATGCCAAGCATTACTCAGTTACAAGAAGTACCACTAATAACATCTTTTAGTATGACAGTATGACAAACCACTACCCTTCAAACCTAATGACAAGTACTCTATCCACTAAAATATACAAATGTATGGCCCATCGCACAGTACATTTTATCATTATACAAGTGCTTTAAGGTGACTTATCCTAAAATCACTAACAGTCACACTCATGCAAGCCCTGAAAACATAATTATTATGTAAATCATGAAAATAAGAGACCAGATCTCACCTTAGGAAAGTTTCTTAAACACGGTTTGAGTAACTCAGACGCATAGTCTATATCACCATCAGCTAAACCTGTGAAAAATAAATACAATTTATTATAAATCCACCCACTCAGTATGAAAATTGCAGTTATTTGTTTGAGGGGGGCTACCATATTTTTCTGTAATTGATATTTTATTACTGAAACCCTGTTACAGGTAGGCACAAGGAACTGAGGACTTCCTTGTCCTCTTTGAGAATAAAGAAAAAAGACTGAAGGATTCAGAGGTTTAACAAGATAAAACTGTCACACACAGATGCATATCAGAAGAACACACTGTATAAACACACTGTACAAAGGAACCACTTGAATATTGATAAGCAGTGGGTGTGAATACACATGTGCAGATCAAGTAAAGCTAAGATAGAATGTTTTCACAGCTTTAATACACACCTGACCAAGAAATATGGCTACCAAATAAAATGAGTTCTGCACTTCAACTCATGGTATAAATATGGTAACAGCTATTAGTTATTCAAAGAAGTAACTTAGTCCAAAACGCTTTTAACTTCATGAGATTCACCTAAAATATGCATAATACCTTCTTGTTCAGAATTACAGAAACTGCACAGAACACTCTCGGCCAATTTTAAATAAATATGCATTTGTTCAATTATTCTGTACAGCAGTCTATATTGAAACCATAGTAGTTTTGTGTCTTGTGCTTTGAAAGGTTTAAGATAAATGCTTAGCCAATCAATAGTTTGGAATAAGACAAAGTTATTGTGCTATTTAAGCTGCCTTACCAATTTTACACAAATATACATTTCTTGCAATTATTCTGTTCAGCAGTCTACATTGAAACCATTGTAAAAGTTTGGAATAGGAATGTCATTATGCCATTTATAGCTGTGATTTAATAAAACTATTGGAAGAAAGGAATATAAACTAAAATCTTTTTGAACTAACATTTTCTTTACTTTTATATGTTTGATCATTCAATCTCTGATTCATTCGAAAGATAGAAGCTACAACTACAAAACTCTGAAAACATACTAAATCTAACAAGAAGACACAGTCATCAATATCCCCCATATTACCTCCAATTCCAGTCTAAGTCACACTTGTTGCCATGGAAACACGAAAAATATTTTATTAAGAATACCCAAACTACCAAAAGGGACTAATAAACCACCAGATCTATCTATGTGCCAAGTTTGGTGAAGAAATATCAATAGTTTTAAAGTTCTGCTCCGGAAAAGATAAATGTGCATGGATGGACAATCGGACGGGTGCATTTTAATACCCAGTTAAACGTGTTGCGGGGGATAATACCTATATTCGATAATCATATACAAGGCAATTACCAACATATACCCCTGTAAAATATCTCCCAAAAAATTATAATGGGAACTAATTTTACTATAGCAGACCAAATCAGGAACTATTTTCCTGAAGACTGGCATTAGCAACTTACCTAGAACAAATGTTACTACAGTATGGTATGCTATCAACATGATGGAGCATAGAGGTCCTCGTAAACTGGTTGTCACCTCACTGCCTTTGTGGAGCTCTGCTAAGCCTAGTTTCTGCAAATGGATTCAAACATGCCATATAGATTTTCTGACACATTATATACAATAGTAAACAAAAATATTTATCAAAATGCATATTCCATTACTGTTTTCCAATAAAGAATCAATTTGATGAATACAACTGGCATTTCATTTCTATACTATGCAGAATTTCACAATCAATAATTTGTCAACAACAAATTGTTTCCATACAAACCTTATTTCCTGAAAATCCAACAAACTCCAACAGCTTCATGATCTTGCTTGGCAGCAAAGATATCATCTGAAATGTGACAAAACATTTTTAACGAAAACAACATCAAACAATGTTCATGTGCACAAACATCACCCTTTGAAACAAGGATACTGTTTTTCTACATGGTCGACTACAAAACCATGAAACGTGTCGTCATGCAAATGGTACGTCTCATGTACACTTTGCTTGAAAACATGAGAATCTATGTTGAAACGCCACGTGTACAGAATAAAGAAAGCGGAGATCCATAAAACTGCCCTTATTCTTCACTCCCAATCAGATGAACGAGAACAACTACAGTATATACGGTTTTGGTTTTGGGGTGAGAAATATATGAACTCATCCATCATTTATGGTACTGGGTACATTTCAGTATTTTTACTTTGTTTAGGTACATTTCTATATTATGTACCTTAAGTCAACAGTACCTGTGCTGACAACTACCCCTTCAGATTTGCGACAGCTAATCGTTTTGGAAGTTGTAATTTCATTATTTTTTTCAAACACTTACTTTGACGTCTGGGCAAAAAGTTTGTAAACCAAATGACACAAACTTGAGTTATTCAGTAACATTTACAAAGTTACAACAGCTTTTAAAATGAAAAACAAACAAACATGGAGGCACTGAAATGAAATTTAAACATCAGCAAACTTCCGACGACTTTTTCCACAAACTTTTTTACATCCTAAGAGAAGATTGGACACTTCATATTATCGCTAATATTCCTATAGTGAACAAGCCACAATCTTGACCATTTGTATGGTCAGCTCACCAGATTGAACGCCCCCACACCCATCTTGACCCCACTCTCAAAGTGGATTCTGTGTTCTCCACCATCCCACTTCCTCTTGATCAACATCTTGTTACACTCCCTGCATCAGAAGTTGAAAGATGGTGTTAAGGTACTGAAGCTCACCTTGCATATCTTTGTAATAATTCAATCAGAGAGTCATTCTCAAGTGTAATATCATAAAGGAAAATTGTTTTTGAAGCCAGATCATGATAGACTTTGCATAGAATGCCAGGAAGTATAGGATTTCAAAACCACTATCCTCACTAGTGGGCACACACTATTCAACCTCTCCATTATCATCCAGTTTCACAGTATCACCAGACATTAAGAATGAGACAACCAAGGCAACTGAACATATTCACATTGACATATATCTGGTCATGTACTTTCCAACATGATCAGACCTGTGACGATGCAGGCTAGCACTGGTCTTCAGCAAGTGATGCTTGTCTTGTAAGAGAAGACTAATGGGATTGGGTGATCAGACTCGCTGACTTGGTTGACACATGTTATCATATCCCAATTGTGTAGACCAATGCTCATGCTGTTGATCACTTGATTTGCCAGTCTCGATTCAGTTATTTACAGACTGTGGCCACATAGCTGGGATATTGTTGAGTGTGGTGTTAACCAGCCAACCATCCAACCAAACAATCACTATGATCAGCAAATTGTAACAATAAATCCATTTCTTAAAGATAGACAGATTAGGACCTTTGGTCACAGAAGAGGCAAAATGAAGCAATGGCATTTCTAATTACATTTCAGCATTTTTTTTACTGTGAAAGCAAGTTAATAAACCTACTTGTATATTTTGTAGCACTCTCTTATTTTCAATCCTCCCTTGACAAAGCTGATAAGGTTCTCATCTTGTATGAACGTGAGTAGGGCTCGAATCAGTAGACATTCTGCATAGCACAACTCTGCATGCATCTCATCTGCAAATGCAAGTAAAGACGATATACTATTAATCAGAGCTGGGGTCTATCTTTTTTGAATGAGTTTGACAGAACACCACTTTGGACAGTAACTGAGTTACAACAGGTCGGAACAAAACAAGGTGAATGTGAAAGAGTGGAAACTGTACAACATAGGATGGTATGACTAAAAAAGATATAAAGCAGAGTAATTATACAAGAAGTCTGATAAAGCATATGTTTCTTAATCTTCATTATTCACCTCTGTACAAAAACTGATAATTTAGAAAACCTTCCTTGAAATAAATCATTGCTCCATTTTATCACTGGATGAGGATAGACTATGGGCAAAGTGTTTGCACATCGAATGAAAACCCAGTTTTGATTCCCCAAATGGGTACAATGAGTGAAGTCTATTTCTGGTGTCTCAGGCCATGGTATTGCTTGAATATTGCTAAACGCAGAACAGAACCGAATCAATCACTCCATTTCGTCAAGTAGAAAAGCAACATTTCCAAATCAATACCAAAGCAAGGGTGACATTTATCTCCACATCTCCTTGAGCAAGGCATAAAAAAGTTAAATGTCAAATAAAAATCAGATAACTCATTTGGATACAAATCAAATGAGATGTGTTATATTACAACAGTATAATGACAGTGCCTCTTCCTTCATCTGCACACACACATTACCCCCTGAGCCACAGATTCTGTTTATTGCAATCGAAGTACATAAAACTGCTTAATTCTTCCCTAAACAATATTTCTTGCTGTCTGGAAATTCCTTCCAGTCTCTCAAATTCAGAGTCCCACCTCCACAGCTCAGTACAATCAATATTACCAGGCATTTTAATTCCAAAGCAGACCATTCTGTCACTTCATCAATGAGGTATTGCTGCCTCAGCAGAGATCTGGGTGATGTTATACCCCAAACTCCCACACATAAAGAATCATGGTGATCATGTGTATCAATGTTAGCTCAGCAGCTGTCTGGCCCTTGTCACAGGGAGAAAACAAATGTTTGGTGAAGCTATGGACCTGGGGGTTCTAGAGACAGCAGACGTGTATATGGCGTCTAAGGTTTGGGTCCTTTAGTAGAACTGTCTCAACATGATGAACTGCCCTTGTAACTGTCCCTTTTGTTTTCATTTTTCCAATGACAGTGTAACAACATATGGTAAGACTGATAATTAAGAGCATGAATAATCATTTGGGTGCATAGACAATGATTACATCAGTAAAGATAGAGTGATAGGGAGATAGTTCCTACTGCAGAACGAAAAAGAGAGTCAGTGTGGTGGCCTAGTGAGTTTAGTTTTATGCTGCTTTCAGCAATATTCCAGCAATATCATTGGCAGAACTAGCTTGAGGTAATTGCTTCATTATGAAGAATGTTAGTAAACTAGAAAATGAATATGCTGTGCTTCCAGTCCTGTTTAAACATACTGTATTGAATTTGAAATTTTCAAAAGTTAAATTTAATGTTAATGTTTACAGGTACTTGGTGCAGTGATGACTGTTATACCATAACTAAAACCTATTTGATGTTAGCAAAGCCACTGAGAGAACTTGGTTTAAGTTCAATGACTTGAATGATTTACAATCTGAAATAAGGCATAACACAGATCGTTAGCACAAATTAACTGAAATGCCTGTCTAGATTCATAAATATTTTACAAATCCTGTTAAGCAAGAGTCACTAAGACGCATATATTATGAGTAATATATCTGTTTTGTGTTTTGCTGTTGTAACACTGTAGGTAGCCATTGATGGTTAAAAGCTTCTTTAACATTGTTTTCGCATCATTACACTTTCCCTACCAGAAATGAAGCAAGCTCAGACTGTTATTGTTGGCCTTTACATGACAATACTCAAAGAAGCTTCACTAATTCATTTCATGTCTAAATTCTGATTTGATTTGCAGTGGCTCTTGAGGCATTAAGTCCTGCTCTTTCAGTTGGAGTGATGTGCCTTATGAAAGAGCGTTCATGTAAGGGTTAAAGACATTAGATGTAAAGTTAATTCCCATGGCTTATTGTGATTTACTACCTACAAGGACAAACATATCAGGGTTCACATTTTTATACGATGCTCTAGGGGCAAATATCACTCTGTAATGAACAATGCTATGACATCACCTTTCTTCTGTGACGTTGCGTTCTACATGCAGAGACGGCGGGTAGCCAGCCTGGGTTTGAAAGAAGATCTGGGCTCATTTACCTCAATCTGATGACTTCAGTAATAAACAGAATATTATATTTGTGCCCATATCATACTATGTTTATGGCCCTCGTGCCTAATGCCAACATCTGGGAACTTGTGTCATAAACATTGTATGACATGGGGACTCATATAATATCCTCTATTTATCCAATGGCTATAGAGAGATACCACCTCTATGTACTATAGTGTATAAGGTCATCTTCAAACAAATCTGGGAACTTTATCAAGTTTCACGAGATTAGGCAGGGATTTCATTATGCACTCAATCACTAAATGCTTGTTGTTTTAACTGTAATATACGTTATATTATGGATTCACTCAGTGCAACTTTCTTTATGAAGTACAGGTCCTGATATGACTGTAGTCAACAATATTCCACCTAGATGACAGGTGTAAAGAATCAAGTCTGGTCCAGACAATCCAATGATTGACATCATAAGCATCAATATAAGAAACTTGGGTTCCAGCAAATATCATGGCAGGTGAGAAAAGTATTACAAACAGACATGCATACAGGTTTGGAGGCATATATAACAAAGAAAATCACATGAAGCCATAGAAGGTTTTAAGTTAAAACTATTTTGCAGAATGTCTTAAACAAAGCATTTATTTGGCTATGTTTTTCTTGCTTTCTTTGTACAAAGCTGTCTTGGCAATTTGACAATTTGAAGTTTATGCCCTGATAGTTATAGCCAGATCACATTTTGAATAATGATATGGAATATGTTTTCAGCATATTTGTTAATGTGACGATTATCTGTATTTAATGTCCTGCAAGTTATTACACTTATTGATTTTTCTGTCTCTGAATTACTGCAAAACCTAGTGAATCTTATACAGTTTTCTGATCCAACTTCAAATAATATTTCTTTTCAAAAGTGAAATTCCAGTAAATGTTTAGAAGCCAAATATCATCGGTAGGCACATTCTTCTTCAGCATATCATGGCTTTAAGAAAGTCATGTGATTCAATGACGAAAGATCAAAAGGGAAGTTATTAATCATAACTTGAAATGAATTTGGCCTTTGCATTGCTGTTGATGCTTTGATCATGGAGAATCAGAACAAAGGACAAATCTCATGTAGGATATCATTACACAAAGAATGATAAGAAAAGGATTGAAAAGGATATTTATATACACTATTTCTGGGAAAGATTAATATATCTGATGTACGAGACACTAAACCCTCATAAAAGGCTGTTTATGTTTGTCAGAATTCTCAGATTTTGTGGCGAAATACGTAAACCACATCAACTCATAATAAATAGATATCAACATGTCAACTTTTCAGATGGTTTGAGATTTTCCTTTATGCTTTCATAGTATGGTCTGCCTATGGAAATGCATGACACATTTATCTGGACTGTTTGACTGAATATTTCTCTTATAAAGAACACTTATTTTAAAGCAACTAAAACACTCTTCATGTAGACCAATCAATATTTTCAACTTCCGCCATACAGCTGGAATATTGTTGATCATGGCATAAAACTAACCTCACTCACTCTCTTCACAGTGGACAAAAGCATTACTTTACCATGAGTAATAACATCACCTTAACATGTGTCTGTAGCACTTCTATTCAATGATTCCATGTTTAATAACATTTCTTTACAGTGTATTAGTTATAATTACATTCCTAATGTAAAATGATTAAAGACATTCCTATTCAATGGCTCATAAGATCTCTTTACACTGGAAACTAACAATACTTCAGAATTCACAAACATTAAAAAGGCTAAAAACTAATCAGGTCATAATGGCATCAAACAAAACATAACTTATGCCACCAGCCTCACAAATAGTTCCCATTTTGTTAATGGAAACCAAATAATCTGCTAGGTAAGAGATAACTTAAACCAAGAATCTATCCAACTGCTCCCCTCTCATGGCAAGCTTCCCTTGCTACCTCTATAATTCAATATATTCCAGGATAATATCATTACTAACCTCTTCACTGTGACATCACAAGCAGGGTATAGGATTACATACACAGAAGTGGTAGACCGATATCTACATTGGAAAGGTCACTCATGACATCATAACGGACCACGCCAAGTTCCTTGGCGCTGCAGCATAATCTCAGGAGGAAGCTGGTGCCATCAACAAAGGAATGTTCAGTTCTTGTCTTATATCCAAACACACCAAATTGGATTATAAGGCCTAAACTCAGTGAAATATTTCTATCAGCCCTGATTGATATGAAATCACTGATGATCAATAAAGTTGATTTTAAAGTTGAAGCGTCTTTTTTCTTAAGGATAAAAGAACATCCAAAAAAGGGTAACAGGATGTTATTTAGGCTGAGTCTGTCTTCTGTTATATGTTCTTTTCCCCGAAGTAACAAATTTCACTTTCTTAATCAAAACTGAAATCAGATGCTGCCATGCAATGCTGTTTCACTGGTGCAGACTAAATTTGTTCATAATGTAATTTACAAAAAATAAATATCATTACACCAAATTTCATAGCTAATAGCACATGCTGTAGTTCCTAAAGTGTCTTGAAAGGCATTTACAAGTTGGATGAATATGAATACATGACACGTTTCATATTTTACATATGCTCTCTCTTAATATATTAAATCTATACACATATTCACTCTGTGCATTGACTCAGCATTCACCTGATGAAGGAGCAGGAATTGGCTCTGGCACATCGTATAAAAAGTAAAAAGAGGTCACCCATAAAGAGTGTTATGTACCATGTGTCATATTTTAAATGCTCTAATCAAAGAAATGTGTTTGCTGTTCATCACCACAAAAAAAATAATACTCCATTCACATGATGACAGAGCATACAGAATCTAGTAAGAATAAAACAACCCAGTGATTTGTAATATCATCAACGATCCACTCCATCAGGGTGTGTAGACATGCAATCAACAATGTAACTGAGTCTGACCAATTTTGTCACCATTACCATTGGTTGGCTGATTTGTTGTTTACCACAACATTCATCAATATTCAAGCTTTATGGTATCAATCTGTAAATAATCAAGTCTGGACCAGACAGTCCAGTGATCAACAACATAAGCACTGATCTACACAAGTGGGATGCAATGGCATAGATCAACCGAATCAGCGAGCCTGACCACCCAGTACCATCAGTCACTACTTATGAAAATCGTGGATTACTTAAGACCAATTCTAACCCAGATTTGTCTTTAATGGCTGGTATTAAATTCTACATCCAATTAGACAAAATGAGTCAAAGAATTTTTCTTCTCTATTTGTTAACAGAATGTTTTGGTGTTCTGTCAACTGAAGATGGAGGAAGAATTCACACCAAAACATGGTGTTGACTGATGTTCATCCCTTCAAAGAATGAAAAAATATAATGATCCTTACTGACTTGAGTACTGACTAGTAATTTCTGGTAAGAAATTCATAAGCTACAGAGAAGCTTACAATACATAAGAAAAATGAGAAGCAAACACAGCACTGAGAATTACATGGGTCTCTCTCTGTTACAAAGGAAGTCTCAGTAATCAGTCCTGGTTTAGTTCTCTTCACTTCTGATCACTTCTACATAAATTCTCTCCATCAGTACATTTTCAGTCCGTAAAACAACAGTAAACAATAAACCAACCATTTGCTTTTGGGACAATAACCTATGAACATCATCTTGCTGCTACCTCAAGCACAATGACGAGCTAGATATTTGAGACTGTAACGTTGCCTTGCTACCAGCACCCAATCTCTCTCTTACATGGTATTGTCAAACTGAAGGCATCCAGACCCATCGTTCTTACAGAACAGATAGTTTTCACCTAACTCAGCACACTGAGATCTTCTTTTCCCATGAAGGGTAATGATTTCCTGTACAAGATTACCGATTCCAGTGGTTACGATGGTTATTGCATTGATTACATTGATTTATTCATCAACCACTCAGACAAAAAATTATAGGATTCAAAGTGATGTAGTTTGGAACAAAGATGGACAGAGTAAAGAAGACAAAAACCAAAATCTGTCTTAACACATCAATGCCATTTCTCATCCTAATCATTTTAAAAATAATTAGGCTAAAAATCGGCCAAAATGTTTAGCTGTGGCGCTTCTGTCGTTTTGTTACAAATGTGAAATTGCTGGACAGGATTGTGAAATGTCTTTATCAGAATGATTAATTGGGACATTGACCAGAGTGAGCAGACATCAAACTGACTCTTTACAGCAACTGTTCTGCATCATAATCTGTTGATATGGATTTGCATAATTAATTGCCACAGTTAACAATGGACTGAGACAAACATATTTTCCAGATGGATAAAAAGTAACACCTGAAATCTAGATCTGTGAACACTCAATGAACTTGTTAGATATTCCTCTGAGTACTTCTAATAAAATTGGTCAGAGGTTTCAAATCTAAATAACCAGTTATGGCTGACACTATTTGTGGGTGGGAATTACTATAATACACAAGGTAAATGAGTCAATTAAAATTGAATGCTGCATCAGCATTACATTACATTACAGCCATTATATTATTTGAATCATTAGTAATAAAAAGTTATATTTAAAAGAAATGTCTCTACATACAGATTTCAACATCACAGTATCATTCATAATTTAGGTGACCAATATTATTTCTTGTTCTACAGATCTGCTGGTATATGTTTTCAAGGAGACAAATCTAAATACTTAATTTTCCCTGTTAAAACAATAACATCTAATGTTTTCATGGTCAAAATCTAAAGTTATGAGACATTTTTTTTGGTAGAATGTTTTTTTGTCCCACTGAAATGTCAAAATCAACATACTGTGACTGAGGTTTCTTTTTTTTTTTAAATTTCCATCCTGCCTTCAGGTGGACAAAAGTATATAAAACAAGAAACTTAATTGGTCAGTCCTTAGAACCAAATTTATAAAATATGAACCTTCGCCAAAAACAAACATGAAGACTTTGCACTTGAACTTCGTGTTCATCATACATAGTGACATGTTCTGACACATTTTGACACGTTCTGTTCTTTTTAAAAGCGTCATGGAAAAGATTCCCACCATCAAGAAGCCTAAGCTTCATGTCTGTTTCAATTCAGAAATCCTTACAACCTATTTCTACATTCCGACTCTTACCGGTCCACCTTACGGATTCAATTAATGATTTCTCTCTTTGCAAATAATTATCTGTTTTTTATTGTTGTATTTGTGGTTGTCTTACTTGCTACTAGATTTAATATTTACATCTGTCATTTTGCATTGTGCATTTCATGAAACAAATATACCTTTCATCATGAAAATTTGATAAAACTATCACTATAATTGGCTGCATATCAAAGTTCATGAAATACAATACCTGACAGCACCTTATCACTTAGTATTGAATATTCTTGCTGAAAATGTCACATAAAACCAAGAGATACTCAAGCGTTAATGAGTTGTCTTGATAGTAGATAGTTTGTTTAGACTGACAGAATTAATATTTAATGCCATTTCTGTGTCACCTTGACATCTATGAATATCAGAGAGAGAGTATTATTCTGTGTACACTGCTCAGAAAATCTGTATTCAGTCAAAATACACATTATGACTGATACAATTTGCAAATTTTAAATGACAAAATTTTAGTAACACATTCATGACCATGTATATCTTGGTAAAAGTCCATATAAGTGTTCTTTACTGTTCAGGAACCATTTACATTTTGGTCAATATGTCTCAATTACAGAGCCTGCAAGTTATGTAAACCCCCAGGGAATAATTTCTGAGTCATCTGCTTGAACTGTCAGCTAGCAGCATCCTGAAAGACCTTACATTCTCAAAGTGCCCAAATCTCTAAAGGTTCCTCCAGTTGTTATAAGGATGAGCTAGAGCCACTGGCAGATACACATGTCAGTGTCCATACAGGCCCTTATCGTGCTAACCTAGTGATGTCTGTCTCACAATTCCTGGACCACATTATTTCATATTCAGTCCAGTCACACAAATGCTCTAGATGAAGCAAGACTAGATCCATCCAGGTTAAGAAATTCCCTTCTTACCTCGGCTCCTTCCCAGTTTCATTGGACTTATTTGTTTCTTTAAGAATTACAGTGAAATTTGCCAACACTGGTACCTGTCTTCTCCAGCACACTGTCAAAACCAGCATAAAATTTTCAATCAGGAACAATAAGGAGAAAAAATATTTCCATCATACTGACTGGCTGATTTAGACTAGTTATAACTGTAATGAGATTGCCTACAAACAGCAACAATATCAAATGATAGTTGGTGTAACGGGGTAACATGTGAAATTGTTAAATCCATTTACCATGATCTCTCCAGTGTTAGATAATTTAATAAATCAGAATTTTGTGAGATATACTATTATAATGACTGGAGAAAATTTACTGAGCATCCTATGAACAATGGGTGAAGAATTACATCAGCCTCTGAGCAAGTACAGATAAATCCTCGAACATAATGTATGCAATTTCAAAACACAATTCAAGAATCATCAGTTTAACACAACTATATGCCTATCATAACAATTGCAAAAGGATGTTCCAGTTTCACAACTAGTGCTAACTCATAAAGAACATCTACTTGCCCAAATAGTGATAACCCATTTCATTTACTAGCCTAAATAGCAGCAACAAAGAACACCTACAGGCACTACTAGTCATAACCAGATTTTACTAGCCCAAATTGTAACAAACCACATACAGCATTATGTGAAAAAAATGCAAGTCCCAAGGTTACTGTACCATTAAAAAAATGGTCCAGACAGGCTGGGTGGAGCAAATTTCTATCCTTGTCCATAATGCTAGAAAACAGCATCGATAGTGAAGTAATAACTCACTTCAAATTCTTTTCATTCCAGTTTAACAGATTGGTTGCACATTGATTTATCCAATGACATTTTTAGGATTGCTTTAATGATGAATGGTAGAATAGAATTTCAAAAAATGATTTTAAAATCACCCCATATTCCACAGAAAAGAGAGGATATTAGAATCAGTCTGACCTTTGAATCAACAATGGGATCATTGTGAATATCAAACAGAGAAAGAAACTAACTTTAGCAAAGAACACATTAACCTTGCTAAGAAGCTGACGTGGTGGTGCAATAAATCCTTTAAGCTTTGTATTGCCTTGTCTCAGCTGCTGCTGGAGCCATAGCTGTGATAGTGGATGACAGATGTAACTTTACCATATTGACTGCACTTTACAATGAAACATGTGACGTATACATTTATAGTGTGGTACCTGAGATTTCCTCCCGTTTTAGCTGACGACAGGAATATTTATCAAAGCTGCATTAAACCCTAACTCACTCATTCATGGCATAGTACATTGACTCTACAGCTCTGAAGACATATCTATAACCCAAAAGCATCCAGTCTCTTTCGTGCAAAAATCAAGATCCTTTCATTATTGAAGACAATCATAGCCATGATTTGCATTTTAATCACAACCATTGCACATGTCTAGCTTATGCATGTATAGATATAAAAACAAGAATGTACATGTGTAATACAAGGCATGAATTTTCACAAAGTCTCCACACAAGTTCTTTTGTTTGAAATCTGTAAACACCAAAATCAAAATGGACTTTGCTCGGTTAGCCAATCAAATTCCACAGAATCACTTGCAACACATTTAAGAACACATGGACCCTAGCTGTTGCTGAGAATAAACACAGTATTTCTGATAGTGACCATAAACTGTAAAGGATCACAAGGTACATATCGTTTACAGTTGTGTATGCAGATGGAAACTGTTTAATCATGACTTTGAGACATGAGACCGATAAATGGAAAGTGAGATTCTGTAACCTAGGCAAACAATATTGACAAGTTGAGATCATGTGCAACACCCATACACAGACGAACGCATCTGCCACTACAACAAAACTGTTCACAAGGCATCAATGTCCTGGATTAATGTCTGGTAATTACAAGTTGATGTGAAGCTATCTGTTCATGTGGGATTATTATGACAATAGCGAGATTTATCTATCTGTCTAAAACAAATGTACATATTGGATCACATTTAAGGAAATGATATCTACTTGCTCCTGGTGCAACCATAGGTAATATCTTCACTGCCTCAGATAAAACCAGATTGCACCTGTTGCATAAATAAATATAATGATTGTGTCTTGGTATTGATGATTTAGAGGATCAATGTAATAAAATTATTTTGGGTTTGAAAAGATCACTTCGTTTTATTTCACCAAATTTAATGAACTGTACAGTAACAGGCGTTCCATGATGGTGGCCTTCAGAGTCACTGCCGTAGAACAGTTTCTCATTCATGCTATTTTTAAGCTGAAGTCAGTGTTCTTTTCACACCAAAATATTTACATGCGCTGAGGGCAAGTTGGTATAAGTTTCAGGTTCCATTTCACAGCTTCTGGCTGCCGCAGTGCAAGTTCTGACTGCTCAAAATCAGTCTCTGCCTGAGCCAGAAAATATAAATACCGTCAGTTTCTTTGCAATTGACATTTTGAAAAGCATTCTAACATTTCTCCTTTTTTAAAAAATTAACAGTTATCTTTTGAAGATGTAAAAGTGAAAGTAGCATTAAAAAAGTATATGCTTCTATAATGTCATACACTGAAACTAAATCCAATCCTGATTTTCAGATGTCATAGGGACTGTTTCAGAGTGTATGTTTTGGGCTAAACATCTGCATCTGACCAGATTTAAATACACCATGTGTGATAATTACTGACATTTCAGCATTGGATGTTGATATAATAATGCTATTACCATGAAAATATTCTTTTCAAAATAATTGCAAACGTATTCATGATTTAACCGATTTGTCGGAATAAAATCAATGGGGAACCGGTCAAATGGTTAAATGCTTCTTCCCATTGCTGCAATCTAAACATCGGCAACAAATATTTCAATAAAAAGCGCTGTTGGTGCATACTGTGCATAAAACAAATTTCACATGATAGTGAGTGAGTGAGTGAGTGAGTTTAATTTTACACCGCACTCAGCAATATTCTAGCCATATGGCAGCGGTCTGGACCAGACAATCCAGTGATCAACAACATGAGCATCGATCTGCGCAACTGGGAACCGATGACGTGTCAACCAAGTCAGCGAGCCTGACCACCCAATCCCGTTAGTTGCCTCTTTCGACAAGGATAGTCGCCTTTTAAGGCATCATATAATAGACTGAGCACTAGAGTTTAGTTCCGTACTATAGTAACACATAAAAGGTGACTAATGGAATTGGGTGGTCAGGATCGATGACTTGGTTAACACATGTCATAATATTCCAATGTGTCAATGATCATGCTGTATCTCATAATGGATTATGTATACTGCCATGTAGCTGGATTATTGACGAAGGCAGCATAAGACAACAAAAAAAACCAAACAACTAACAAATTCCTCATTTAATAGTCAGTGACTGGATGATTTTACTGCAACGCTAAACTGATTAGATTCACCATTTCAATTATTCCATGGCATGTTAGTCCACAGTGACACAGGTCTTTAATATCTATCTCTATGATAGAAAACATGACCATGGTAAGGTGGTGAAAAAGAGCAAAACCATGGACTTAACCCTTGACCAGAGATCTCTGACAAGCATATAGGCCTCCTCCTGTTCAGCAAGTACAAACACCATCTGTCAGGTCTTTTCTGCATAGCGGTAAAATAACTAAATTTGAAGCGAGAAAAACGGTTCATGTAGATAGACACTGGCTTGTGCAATGGACTTCTAGCTCCATCAGACTGAATCATAAAGAATTAGATCACGGTTCATCCCGTGTCCCCAATATAGTAGTACCAAATTTGACTGAATGAGTTATTAGTTCAGTATTTCAGCTGAAGTGGCCTTTCCACCAATAGAACATGGATCCTTATCAGGGTGACAAAATGAGAACAGAAAGTCTGTTGGTATCACCTTAAGTGTAGGGTAGTGTTGTGGTTAAAGTATTTGCTTGTTATGCTGAAGGCCTGAGTTTGATTCCTTGCATGGGTACAGTGTAAAGCCCATATATGAGGTGTCCCCCACCATGATGTTGCTGGAATATTCCTACATGTGCCACACACAGTATTCTCTCTCACACAGACAGACAGACAGACAGAGACAGACAGACAGAGACAGACAGACAGACAGACAGACGCAGACAGACAGGCAGGCACACGCACACACTTAACATTGGTCACAGGGTTTTGTTAGTTTATTTTTTAAAGCGTAAGCAATATTCCATCTATATGGCAGCAGTCTCTAAATAGTCTGATCCAGACAATCCAATGATCAACATCTTGATCATGCATCTACACAACTGGTATATGATGGTATTTGCAAGCAAAGTCAGCAAGCCTGACTTTGGTCACCTCTTACAACAATCGTTGGTTGGTGAAGACCAATTCTAACTCAGATCCTCACTGGGAACCATTGTCGTGAAAGGTAGTCTTCAGAGTTGTCATTCCCTCCTTGTACCTATTTGTCCATTGCCCTGGAGATGTGTGGTATCCACGGAAACCAATGATACTCATGTTGATGCAAGCCTGAATGATTCACTGTAATTTTGTACTGAAGGTATTTTTTCATACAAATGATTTCACAATAATTTGTAGTGGTTTAGGTTGTACTGCCATAAAGTACTGTATAACGATACAAGATGCTTGATACAATATATTGATTTACAGCACCTGTATTGCAATATATATGTTACATCTCTAATTATTTGACTACTTGGAAGATACATAACTCAGTTCGTATTAGATAAATGGTACACTGAACCCTGAATAAGTTACTCACTAATTCATCATATCATCATATCCTCTGAATTTTGTCAACAATGATGATCAACAGTCAAAACATACACTGATTTAAATGCTCAGTTGCTCAGTATAGTAGCGGGTGCATGAATGGAAGTGCCAATAATATAACTGGCTCATAATCCATAAAAAGCTTGGTAACTCAGAACCAGTGCAGAAGCTGAAAATCTCAAAACTCAAAAAACAAGTTCAGACCTGCACCAAAAGCAGGGAGATAACTCCCAGGTATCAAGTCTGTAAATCATCACCATCAATAAATGATGTTCAATCAGAATACATCAATCAAACCTATGTGAAGGAAATGATTATATCCTTGAGAGAGCCTGATGGCTCCTAGCAACCAACAGTCACTATCTTATGATACAGTTATTGATTTGGGCTGTATGTATTGAACCAGAGTGGAAGTGGCTGTGGTGAGACCTAAGCTTTGATGATACTTCTGCTAGTTAAACCGATGGGCTGTTGTCGGTTATTTGTTAGTGACAGTCTACTGGGACAGGCATTTCCTCATTACAGTATACAGATCCCTCCAGTACGGAGGGGTAGCCTAGTGGTTAAAGCCTTCGCTTGTCGTGCTGAAGACCAGGGTTTGATGACCCACCTGAGTATAATGTGTGAAGCCCATTTTCTGGTCTCCTTGCTGTGATATTGCTGGAGCATTGCTAAAAGCTGCGTAAAACTAAACTCCCTCACTAACTCATTGCAGTACGGCCCAGGGCCTAGATTTCTGAAGCTCTCTCAGAGCTAAGACAGTCGTAAGTGCCATGCAGTGAACATTAATTTGTGACTACCTTTGTGCGAAGAGAGGTTTGAAAATCTTGGCCCAGAAAAGTACCTATTATGTACATAATTAACAACTGCTTGGTGTATCAGATTTAAGTATCTGGGGACAGTGCAGTCTTTGTGATTATGTGATTGTAAGCTAAGATAGCATTGTGGAATATGGAACTGATTGGCATCTGTTAACTGTCTTCTGGATGATTTCCTGTGCATCTGATCATTATCTGTTGCTGTCTTTCTAGAACAATCAGGATGTAATATATCACAATACCAGTATTCAAATCTGGGCCATGCACACCAATGTTTGTCTGCATAATCAACAATTTCAAGAAATTTTGTGTACTCGGTAAGAGCAAAGTCATCCTGGTCGATCATTGTTGCCATTAAAACCTCCTTCACATCAGCTTTTCCTGCAAGAATCAAGTACTGCAGACCTTAAGCGTAAGTATCTGTGTGGACAGTTATAGTCTGCAACCAGTCCACTTTAGGCAATAAACTGCCATCTTATTGCCTGATCTTTCACAACTTTGTTCAGCCAAACCATAAAAATACTGTCTTTCACTACTACCACACAATGATGGTGCAATGAGGTTGACATTTAGAATTGATACACGTAAAGATGGGGAAGTATTATATATATCAAACTTCTATGTCATAAGGAACTCATTTCTGAGTATATTCTTACTCCTCGATCACGTGTAATACATGTAGACATCATGGTGGATGGAGCAGTAAACACTACACTCTGAAACATTTCCCCTTTTGGATTATCACTTAAAAATACTGCTCAGTGATCAGCAGCATGAGCATCAATCTGCACAGTTTATACATCGCCGAACCTTCACGGGTCGAAGGAATAAGAAAATACAGCAAAACAATACATACATCAGAAGCTGACAGTCATAATTCATCTCAACCTATGTCTCCAATATCACAAGCTGATATCCACAGGTTAACATCACCATCCCAGTTTGTTTGTTCATCACGCAAAACAATCATGTTCGATTCCTCAAATGGGTATTATGTGTGAAGCCCATTTTTGGTGTTCCTAAAAGTGATAATCCTTGAATATTGTTAAAAGCGTAAAACCAAACTCAGTCATTCCATGAGACACACCTGATGCATCTTAGGTGCTCAGGACAATTTTAGTAAAGGACAGTGCTTTGTTACCTTCTGTAAAACTGTTGTAGTCGGTTTTGTTAGCTGCCTTTGTGATGGACCCGATCATGGAAGTCCTCTTTCGATGTTTGCTACACACAATCACTGACCTCTTGATTGCCTGGATAGCTGCTTCAATGTCGCCCTGGTAGAAAACGTGTCACACTGTAGTGGATATAATACTTGTCACTGATCTCACACGAAATCCAAATTTCATAAAAAGTGGTATCTGGGGAATAGAATATATCAGTCTTGTTTGGCAATATATATGTCAAGGTAGAGACTGCAATTTGGTAGAATCAGAGATTCTACCAGTAGAGACTCTTATCGTAATCTCTACTAGTACAGACTCCGATCGCAATCTCTACTGGTAGAATCTCTGATTCTACCAGATCGCAGTCTCTACCCTGACATATATATAGCTGTATTTCCATTATACTTGCCAGTAGTGCCAGTAACAACCATCACAACATCTCCAATCCAATCCATCCTTGTCTACAGCAATGACTTTATAAATATTATGTCTCAAATTCTCCCAAAAAGTTTCACTGTTGATATCTGATTGTATTACTTACCATTCTTATTTCAAAACGCATGTCTCCCAAACATCCACACAGTAATTCATTTCTACAAACAAATTGTCTTCGATGATGAGTATTTTAGGAGTTGGGGTGATGAAGAATGATAATACTTTTTAAAGATATACACCTTCTTCATAGTGAAAGGCGACCTTTTGACAAAGATTCTAATTGTTTGACAACATTAGAATAATCTATGTCGAAATGTCATCTTCGAAACAAAAGAGTTGTATATCCATGAAAAGCATCAATATTCTTCAAACATAATGTTCCCTCAACTTATTCACCAACAGATTCACCCATCTCCTCCACTATTAGCAGCTCATCCACACTATCATACCATCCAACACACTGTTAGCAGCATTTTAGCGGCATGCTGTTTAAGATAGCACTTTAGAGTTGCTTCCCTTCTGGCAGCATCTTGTACAAGAATCTGTGTACAAGACTGGTGATAATCAAAGAACTTCTGAGTGAATATTGATGCAGCCACGCTTTGCTGGAACATTGAAGAATCTGTGTCAGTATATATAAAGGCTGGTTGTTGAGTTGACGGAATCGGACATGGACTTACACTGGACTTTTCATATTGCTGGCATTGTATACATCATTCTGCCTACCTTCAGTTGATACTTTCATATCTGTGACCCATACGTTAGTTTGTGACTTATCTTCATTGTACTAGAAATCTGTATTGTGATTCAATGTAATTTGCTCATTGTTTGCTCAATACATTACTGAAAATTTTAGGCTTGTTTGTGTTATATTTTGTTGGTTTTGCCACTGCAATTTACTAAACGTAACAAAATCATTCGCCCATCACACTGATCTGGTTAGCTCACCCACACAATCATACCATCCCTCAATCACACTGCTACCAGCTCATTCACACAAGCATATCATCCAGCTCACACACACAATCATACCAATCATCCATCACACTGTAATCAGCTCACCCGTGCAATCATACCATCTGTCACACTATTATCAGCTCACCTACTCAATCATACCCACATATCCTCTATGCTATTGCCAGTCCACTCTCCTGATCACAGAGATCACCACATACTTACCATATCAAATGTCATGACTGCCTGTATGTACATGATAGTGCCATAGCCCAGGGCATGGTACATGCTGGTCTCAGCACTGAAAAAACAACAGTAACATAACACAGATCTTTCTCGTTCCACAGGAACAACAGGATATTGTGGAAGCCCTCTAAACCAGCATTCATTGGGACTGGCCAAAAAATGTTGTACAGAAGGCATGCTGGTTTAGTGAACATTTCCCATCCATCCGCTTGACTGGTCTAGCCATCTTAACATGGTGAACAAGTGACAAACTGTGACTTGACAATTAATTTATGATACAAATAACATGTATCACTCACTAATTTACATCACCTTGCTACGCCTAATCCTTAAACTTTATGCCAATGGTAATCCACTGTGTTGATGTGGATCTCATATGTTTAACACCTTGGTCAAACCCGAGAACAGGTATGGCATTCTACAGAAGGCTAAGTCCATGGATGTTAATTATTACCTTATAAACTTTCACGAGTCTAGTATGGTGCTGACACATCGTGAACATACGTAAAGCAAGAAGTATATCGGATTCAAACCCTGATAACAGATGCTGGCACCCTTAAGGGACACACCTCTGCATAGAAAATTGTGACCCTGAAATAGGCTGTAAATAAGAGAACCTGTATGATCTAATGCACAAACATGCAGATGAACTCACTGTGGTTGCATCCTCTCTTTTGCCTCTGTGAACTTGTTGTTGAGGAAGAGCTTGAGGGCAATCCCGACATCTTCCAGGCAGGCATTCAGGTTCAGATCACTTGCTGGGCTGGAATGCAAGAAACAAACCTGAGAAAAACATTAACTACACAAACTAAATTTGCCTTACTGCGGGTTCCATTCAAAATCAGAAAAGACTCGTCCAAACTGGAGAGTTAAGCACTTAACAGAGGATGAGTGATTATACTTCACCGCAACATATTGGTATAGCTTAATGAACAGAAGGAAGCAGACTAGAACCGTTGCATTTTCAAAGCTTCCTTCTCATCACAATGCAAAACTACTATCAACTAAATGTCTTTAATGACAGGAGAATCCTATGATAAGCAAACAAGTATATAAACTAAACAGTGCATGAAAGTATTACTTTTCACTTTCCATACAGCACAGGTGAACCAACAGCATCTGGATGTACATGCAGTACAAGCAGAATAAAGGTTCATTGGTTGGAATACACTCACAAAATATGATTGAACTATATGAGACCCCAAAGACATTTAACTTCTGCTGGTGCAGGGTCCAATGTTGGTTTGTTTAGATTTGGCGTCACTGTTAACATAAGAAAGACTCTGAAAACAAATTGATGATATGTCTATCCTTGTGTTTGGTCAAGACAGCTTGACCTTGTGACTGAGAAAACTCAACTGTTGTACCTCTTGATATTTTCATATACATTATCGCAGTATAACTCAAGGAAGTTATGACTGATGAATGGTCATGATTGCACTCATAGGAATAACTGAATAAGTAATCTTGAGTCAAAACTGTTTCAAAATGATGGATACAAAGTTAGGTCTGGTGACAGCACCGTCTGTTTGTGTGGGAGACTCTTGGCAATGGCCTGATAAATGTGTCTGGCTGGGACAACAGTTGTATTTGTCAGGCTAAACCGTTGAAGAATGAACGAGGGAGAAAAACCATGAAGTCCAAGTTTACCAAGCTTCACTTTGAAATAGGCTCATATAAGGCTTATGACACAAAAATGTCAAATGTTTGATGGGGTCAAAGGCATTAATGATTTTAATCATAATAGTATGGAAATACTATGTACAGGACATGTTAGCTAATCAAGGATGCATTTGGAACTGTGGAGACCTCCTACAGAAGGCCTCCTTACCTTGTCAGCTTGATGACAGGGTTAACCTCTTTGGTCATATGGAGAAGAGTCCAACATCAGACCAGAAGGTTTGTGGTTCAAATCCGGGCATGGGGGGTGGAAATTTTATGGTTGCTACACTTGGTGGTTTGTTTCAACTTCAGATCAAATGTTACCTATACTTCAGATCAAATGTTACCTATACTTCAGATCAAATCAAATGTTACCTATACTTCAGATCAAATGTTACCTATACTTCAGATCAAATGTTACCTATACTTCTAAAAAGCAGTAGGACCGCATGGCCTTACCAGTTAGATTGCAATACTGTTTAAAAGACACTTCAGGCAACTATGTTCACAGCAAACATGCTCATAACAAATTGAATGATCCTCACAGAATTCCTCCACAAATTATGATATTCCTTTTAAAAATGACTGATATAACAGAAAATAGGGAACACTTTTTATGTCACATGTCAATACTCCCTGTATCCAAGACTACAATATGGTAGTGACTGACTATCCTAAGTAGCATTTAAGTAAGTAGAAAATAGGATCAGCACGTACAATCAGTGTCTGTCACTGCTGACCCCTAAAGCACCAGATAGATTGCCAGTACACTACATGTCCCAATACAGATACTTGCATTGCAGTATAGAGCAATGGAGTTTTTTTGACCAATCAAAAACAGTGATGAAATGTGGCCATTCCAAGACTGGTAACTTTCAGGTAGCACTCCAGAAACCCATGAGTCCCTAAACAGCTGTATCATATCAAACAGGGTTAATCTTTCAGAACCAATCCTCTAAATTACATGTTTTCATCCTTTTACATGTAACATGCTAAAAAAGGTAAAAAACTATCTCAACCTATTTTCGATACCTGTTCAAATGGCAGATCCACTCATACCTGCACACAACTAATCATAAAACACCATCATCCCTTGTCGATCCAACAGGAAGCAATTACTTATATAGATTAAACCCCACTACAGCTACTCAGGTATTGGTAGTCCAACGAAAGATGCTGGCCCCCAATTTCCTATTTCCAAGGCATTGCTTCTACCACCAACTGAAGACATTAGCTCCAGGCAGCGACAGGCTACCTCCATGATGAGACACAATCTCCTGGCTAATGCCTAGGCAATCACTGTGATTAAGTGCTATAAAGAAGGACTTGCTGACAGCAGTCTTATTTGCAGCCTCAATTACAGAGCAAGATTATCATTCCGTGTAATGATCAATTGTCTATTTCAAATTAGCTGATGGACTTATTCCCTCAGAAGGCATTATCCTGCAGATTACCACATTAAATGTAATAGGAGCTCTAACCACACATCAAACTGGATTACAGACAACATATAAATGTATTGCTGAAGCTAGTGAGTCAACCGGAAGTGAGGGCAAAATGAAGCAATGTGTTCTACACATCCTACCGATAAGTATCACTTAAGATTTAACAGAAAGATACAGATTATCATACAAAATGATGATACTGCTAGTAGTGAGAAAGTTTAGTTTTACTCTGCCTTTGGCAATATTCCACTAATGTCATGGCGGAAGACACCAGAAAAAGGGGTTCACACAATCTACACATGTGGGAATCAAACGTAGGCTGCCCCAGTGCTGATACAGCACAACATCATGAATTCTTCATGGTTCATGTGTTGGCAAGTAAGATATAATTATATGTTTGACACAATTTGTACAGAACCGTTAAAATTCTGTTGAGGACAGCAATATTCTTACCACTAAGACTTTCACAACTCCTACACTTTAACCTTAACATTAAACAGACCTTGAGTCACCACCATTACTAAGCCATGGTTTGATCCAGATTCTAATGACACAACAGTCAAACTTATCAAACTCCCACTTTGCCTCAGCTCAAGACTTGAATGCTGTGTGTTAGTCCACTGTTACATGTACATCTTCATGTTGCCCCTTTCCTGCAGGAGGCAGTATGCCACGTCAACCATTACGGTAACTCCTCCAGTCTCTATTCTATTTAAGACAATTATCATTATTTCATTTGAAAACTCACCAAGTGATAATTTAAATATTATCTATACCAAAGTAACAATGGCATGATGTAATTAAACGATGCTTCTAGACACCTTTAGTGCAGTGGGTTATATATGTCAGTAGCAGGTTCTAAGGTGACTGAGTGAGTTTAGTTTTATGCCACATTTAACAACATTCCAGCACTATCACAGCGGCATCATCCCGCTAGACCGCGATTGATTATGTGTGCCGGTAGTCCGCGATGTGGCTGTTCCAGTCTCATTACTCCCTCCCTACTCTAATCTCATTACTCTGCAATGCTTTGATAGACGGTAAGTAGAGTGTGTTTTCTTAGGTAAGATCAGTCTCAGCAATGTTATAATAGATACCCTATCATGGAATTTACGGCGGGTGGTATGTTATTTTTATGATTTCCGGTAAAGATGAGTATGTTTTGTTACGTACAGATCAGTCTCAGCAATGTTATAATGTGAGCGTAGCCTGGCTTCGTACTTGGGTGCTATTGGACACATGATGGACAGTGTGTACCGAAGATGAGATTGAAATGTCAATAAAAGCTTATGTAAAAGGAGTTAAGTGGTCATGTGAAAATGTGAAATAAATGGTGATATAATACAGAGTTTTAATAATATAGTTTTTTTGGTTTTTTTGTTCCTTTTAATTTAGTTTTCCTTATCCGAGGTGTTGTCTGCATTAATCAGTTGTAGCGGTAACAGAGGGAGTAAATTATTAGAACAGCACAGCAGCTTAGCCGGCTAGCGGTACTGAATTACGTCATTTACCTGTCGCGGACTAGCGGGTAGCGGCCTAGCGGGGTGGAGTCATCACAGCTAGGACACACCTGAAATGGGCTTCACACATTGTACCCATGTGAGGGATCAAACTGCAATCTTTGGGGTGATGAGCAAACACCTTTTCCATTAAACTATCCTACCTCCCTGCACATTGTAGATGATACTACCATGGCTTCAGGTACACAACACTGTTCCATCGTCTAATTGGTCTTCTTCACATAAAATATGTTGAGCACTTGCAACCATTGAGTGCTCTATTACTAGATGCCCAACACATACCAAAATAGGATCATTTTCATACACTGCCATCTCCAAAGGATGCATAAAAGTGCATAGTATAGCGGGGGTATAGCGTGACATTTTGGCGCACGAAAGAATATTTCGTTCATGTGACAATGTGCATGAGTGTGTTACAATGTGTGGCTGCTTGTACTACCCCAGGCTGGTTTTATAGTGCCAGCTGACTGAGACACAATGCCCCATTTGAACATGCATACCCCAAACAGACACATTATTTTGACTTCAAGCCTTCTTGTACCCAGGGACCAATATATACCATATTTTAACATCTTTTGCTATGACACAGCCGGGGATCAAACTGGCAACATTCTGCTCTCTAGACAGATGCTCTAACCACTACACCAAGGAGGCAGTCAAGTGCTTACAGGTACAACTAAGTAGGACATAGCCTAGCAACTGATAACCCAGTGCTGCACAATGCTATTCCTGCGGACAAAAGATCAAACAGCCAGTACTGAAATTCAACATTGACCCACCTGTGACATTATTCTGTTGTTTAAATACTTCATTCCATTTTAGCAAAAAGGACAGTTAATGTTATCCATTATTCATAATCTCCAATCAACATTTCAATTAACCAACAGATGGAAAACCAAATTATTTCTTATTTTGACACTCAGTTGAATGGTTTTAAACTTTGGCAGAACAATATGTGAGCACATCATCTGTACAATAGCATAAAACTGTCACCTTGGCAACAGCAGCACATGACAGTATGGCATGAAAATGCATATTAAATACTTCAAATTATCACAATCATCAATGGTACAGGAAATATTATGTACAATATATAACTGTAGATAAGCCGAATTTTTAATACAAAAAATAAAAAGAAAAAAAAGCAGCCTGTAGAAGTGGGGTTGGCTTATCTACCTGAAACACCTTCATCAAGCATTTGTTCAAGTGACCCGTAGGATTACAACATGGTATCGCTTCATGAGAACGAACACGTATAACAAGTATTTGCCACTAGCATGGCATTGTCCCCCGGCACTAAAGAAGAATGAAATATTTACAACATATTCACTACTCTTTACTCACACATAAGATGTGTGAATTGACGGGTGTCTGGATAATCACCCAGTGTAGGCTGTTGACAAACTGAGGACATTGGTTCCAATCTTTTATGGAATGTTGCATTAACATAAGGCCGAAAAGTGGACAAATTACATTGAAAATAAGATCAAGGTCACCCAAATCGACTGATGTCTGCCTAATTCCCGAACGTTGGCTGTCACCTCATTTGAACACACTGGGTACAACAGTCATCAGATATCACGTTAAAAAGAATTTGAAGTGGTAAAAAATCCACGGGTACCTTGAAAAAAAGGTCAAAGTCGTCCAAATGGACTGGTATCTGTGCAATTCCCAAATGTATGCTGTCACCAAATTTGAAGACATTGGGTAGAATAGTTCATGAGATACTGTGTTAACAAGAGTTTGAAAAGCAGTCGTAGAGTCGAAATATGGCCAAGGTCAACTAAATCAACAGGTGTCTGTGTAATCCCCCAATGTTGGCTGTCACCAAATTCGAAGACATCGGGTACAACAGTTCATCAGATATTGCGAGTTTGAAGAGTGGTCAAAGAGTAAGGGTGTCCTCGAAAATAAG
The DNA here is from genome assembly GCF_037392515.1 of Haliotis asinina. NCBI lineage: Eukaryota > Metazoa > Mollusca > Gastropoda > Lepetellida > Haliotidae > Haliotis > Haliotis asinina. The sequence goes on along the minus strand of NC_090286.1, from coordinate 27,953,865 downwards.
GACAAGGTCACCCAAATCTACTGGTGTCTGCGTAATCCCCAAATAGGCTGCCATCACATTTGTAGACATTGGGTACAACAGCTCATTAGATATCGCGTTAAAAAGAAATGGGACATATGTAAGTACAGTCGCAACTGAATACCTTGTCCCCCATTCTGCATTGCGGCCAGGGACAATGAGAAAACAACTTTTCAGTGAAGATGCCAAATTTGCAATAAAAAATCACTAGACAGTAGACACGATTATTTACCTTTTCAGTAATGTTGTTACAACAAAGCAAATTGACAAACCCTTGAATACAAAATAAAAGATAAAACATCAGAGCAACATCTATGCCAATGACCCCATAAGTCTTAAAGAAACAGTTCTACAGTCACCGAAACAAAATATCTGCTTAGCATCTACAGATCAGCATATCTGACCATTTCCTTGTAATTACCAGCAAGTAAGGCCTTCTGGGATCTATTCTGCCCAGAAACCCCACAGGGGAGTAAGGCAGGAAGACATAATGCTAATTTAACATTGAGCAGTGCTTCAGCCTGGAAACATGTAACACAGTATACCACTATGGCCTATATTTCCCTTCTTGTGAGTGGGTGAATGTTGTGCACAGCCAGCAGTGATCTAGCTATATCATATCATACTGTGAATGAACAAGTGTTTTTGTTTGTTTGCTGATCAATGACCTTTCAATAATATCAGGTCTACCAATTGTTTGCCTGTTATGCACCTGCTCCTATGCGTTTACACAATGCCATTAGAGAGAGGTCAAATGTAACATATGTTGCACTTGGGATTACATTTTCTTAGTAAAGTACAAATTCTAGTATTTTGAGTTTTGAGTTCCATTGGGGATTTGAACCAACACTGTCAGAGTCAGGCATCTAATTGCCAGCACACAAAGTGAGATGTGTAGCCCACTCAGTGTCCCCTGATCAACATCTTTATCAATCTACATCTGAAACTAATCTTGATAGACTATCCCATATAAAACTGAAGATAAAGTGACAGTCCCTACATAGTCCCTAATTTCTGCATGTCAAAGCTTGCATAATTTCTAATTGACAGTAATGTCTGAACATGCTAAAGTAAGTTCATTCACAACTGTTCAATTTCTGAAAACATAGTTCCAACAGCAGATTTCCCTTGTCAATATCCTGAGTGCTCTCTATCTGGTCATTCCATCCAATCAGATAGCAATAGATACTAATATTCTTTATATTGTTTATGTTTTAGTTCAACAGATATAAAACGAAGATGTTAGGCAGAAGGCTTTCAACACACAACATGATAACTACATCTCTCAACCAACAGAGTTGTACTGACTCTCTAGCCACTATGCTACATTGCTACTCTAGCCACTATGCTAACACTGTTATTCTGTTCCTGTAAATAAAATCGTGATTAGCTTCTTGTACCTTCAGACTCTTGGCTGAACTTATTCCAGACAACAACCCGCATACCATAAAGGAGTTTCATCGTTGAACCCACTTGTACTACACCACAGTACAAGTGCATTATGAGGGATAAAACAGGGACCGACTGTCTCCCAATACAAAACACTGTGTCAGAGCGGGGTATCCATGTTAAAACTGTTGCATGGCACCTCGGTGGAGTAGCAACTAGCATGTGCATGAACATGGCTGTATAGCAACAACAAACATTAAACCCCCTTGATCTCACCTAACATCCATCCTTCATGAAGGCCAGCTATACAATGCATCTATGATCCAAGCATCAAGCATGAGATCATCAAAATCAGCAATCAAGAGGATCAAAGACATTTTCTGTGCCTTTAGGAATACTTGACATATTCAGTTCCAATATTCATGTTTATGTATGTAACAAATATTTTTGATCATTAACCAGCTGTGACAAAATACATATTTATCACCCATTTATAAATGGCCATCACATAAAACTGTGAAACATAGACCATGACACGAAGAGTGAGTGAGTGTAGTTTTACACCAGTTTTAGCAAGATTCTAGCAATATCACAACAGGTAAACACCAGAAATGGGCTTCACACATTGTACCCATAACACAAATCAACATAACACAAAGGAGCTTCATGACTGGATACACAGTAGTCTTGTACAAAAGCCTATCACTGAACATTACCATATTCAGCATAGGAAGTTAAGTCTATGTATCATAATGCATTACATATTACAGAGCTATGAAAATACCATGTAAACGATATACACACTGAATACCGGAAATTCAGTTGAGACATTGGTCACAGATGTGCATAGTCTCACATGTGTCTAAATGATACTTGAAACATGAGCTACAACTGTCTATCTTGTTCTGAAGACATACATTCCACCAAATAACTGACCACCAAATTCCCAATTTTGTCAGTTCTGTGACACTTGACAGTCTGCAGTACTCAGGGGACCTATTCTCACCACAATCTCCATATGGCGACCCACAAAAATGGACAATTAAAATGCTCAGAATAAAAGCAATTTTTTTTCACAAAGGTGACAGGTGAAAACGAATAAATGCCAATACTTGTACAAGAACAGTGACAAGTATAAAACTGACACCTGGGCTTCCAGTGTAATATTACCCTATGCATCATATGCCTGTGATCCAAATGAGTTGGTAATTCTCTTCCAATGGTCGATCATGGTATCTGACAGTTAAGAACATGATGTTCAATCTGAATAATGTGTTACAAATACAAAATGCACACTATGTTCACTGACTTGAGTTGTATCAGTGTTCGCGGAACGTGGTAAATTTAGAAAATGTGCGTGCAGAAACAAGATTACAATATGTAGCCCAGATCATTTCCATGTGAAATGTTCATTGCAATCCTGAATCATTTCAAAATTTTTTGTTTTTGTTTTACATATGCTGCTGTTTTTCTGCTGTTTTATGATACTTTATAAAATTAAGTAGATCAGAATCAATGCATCCAAAACACACACACGAAATTTTATTTCGAATGTTTTTATCATATTTTAATGCAAACACTGTTATATCATCAACATAGCATCACAGCACAGTTGTCTTTTTAGTCTGTGGAACTGAGCCTCATAAACATCAGATAAAAAAATCACACTATCATCTAAACTTGTTGCACTCGAAAAGCCAAAGATAAAAACTACTTAAGTTCAACATCAAAGGCATCAGTTCAACACTTGTCTGACACATACAGAGTTTCATGAAGGTATGACAAGAGGTATATAAATTCTTGTTTTGTGCAGATATGACAAGAGGTACATGAGGTCTTTTCTTTCCCTACACTGTTTTAAGCTTTACAAAAACAAGGAGGGACTGTAACTCTGAAAACTGCCTTAGGAATTAATATCTACAAACTGAATAACATATTCAGCAATTAATGACATATTGCAAATGCTATCTATAATGGTTGCAGAAAAATTTGCATCATGTTCAAACAACTAAATAGTGACCAGACCTGTCAAAGATGAATTTTTATGATGATTTTCAACCCTTTGTACATCACTACATGGTTATGCGTAACTGATATATACAAATGTCATCTCTCTATCAATATCTGTTTCCCACAATATCTGTGTCACTTGGGGCTCAGAGGGCTTTGTCCAAAAACATAAAGCAAGAGCATTAACTCTGTAAACTATCAATTACTGATGATTGTTTTCCAAGCAAGGACAATAACTAATTGCTTGATCTACACTCCTGAAGTTGGTAAGTGCATAATGAACCATATAACTTTATATTTCCTCGTGACAGCATAGAACAACAATTTGATGCAGTTTCCTCTTCTACGATCAAACCATCTGTTTGAGTTTCCTGTTTGTCTAACAACCACAGCTGTCAAACACACATTGTCAATGATGATTTTGAAACTCAATCATATGCACATCTCTCATCTTCACTGATTTTGCACTGAGTCAAAACCTTAACATCCCCAATTTGACTTACATCAGGGCAGAGGAAACAATTCATTTCTGTTCTCTGACCAATGAACATTTGCATTAGAATTAGTCTTCTGGAGCCCTTGCCTGCTGTAAGAGGTGAGTAACAGGATTGAGTAGTTACGCTCGCTGACACATGTCATTGTTTCCCAAATTTGTAGATGAATGCTTAAGTTGTTGATCAAAGGATTTTCTGGCCCAGACTCGACTCTTCACAGACCGCCACCATATAGCCGGAATATAGCTAAGAGTAGTGTTAAACAACAATCAAACCAAATTTTCTGACTTAGGGTTAATATATATAAAGACAAAACAATACATTAGGTGGGACAATATATGCCCATAAGATACACAAGTTATGAATATCCAATTTTCGGCTAGGTGTCACAATCTTTGTTTTGACCAGTCTGCATACTTGAGGCAACCTTTCCAGGAAGTCACTTTTTGAAAAAAAAAAAAAAAGAAAGCTGTCATAGAACCACAAATCAGCAACCGTTCAAGATATACTGACTAGACACAATGTGTCTTCAACTGGAATTATTATTGGTATTTAAGACTGTTTGTTGCACATGTCTTAAATGTAATAGTAATGTCTTATTGTAAGAAAACTCTCCATTGAAAAAGACAAAAGCTTCCTTCCACAGCAGTAATGTACACAAAAGCATTTCACCAACTGCCTTGATAGTTTGTTTTAGCATATTTGAGTAGTCTGGATATTCAAGTAGGTTGGACATGCCTGAACAAACAAGCATCAGGGATTTACCATGTTTACAGTACGCAAATTCCTGCATCATATACACATAAAAATTGACAATGCTTGCAAGAAATTCTATTAGTGCATCTGCACCAGTACCAATAATATTTATATACTAGTATTCTTACTGTTACACTTCTTGGATTCAAGCTGTTATTCAAAGAAATTGTTGTTTCATGTTCAGTTGGATTTTTTTTGCTTTTTGAGTACTAGTAAGACAAGTAAATGTTGTTCAGCATGCAACGTCAAAATGTAAATGTTTATGTGGTTCTTTTCAGGCTATAATAAATCTGTCTATCATTAACTTACCTCTCAGTTTGCTGCTAGCTGGGTTATGATACACAATACAATACCAGTAACTGAATTACAAAAAATTAAAACACAATATTACTAATTACATATATAAGTGTCAGTGACCCCCATTTTGTAATCCAAGACTGCTGAAAACTGTCAGTATGAGTCACAGGGACCCTCAAATACAGGACTCAATGTAAATCCCTGAGCATACTTGATGTTCTTTTCACTTATTCAAGCATTTACCATGTTTGGCTGAATTAAGTAGCACTGTGAACATAAGAAATCAATAAAAACTGTATTGGAAGAGGAAGTTAAGATATAGGTGTTTTTGTCTACTCAAAGACATATATATCAGTGAGCAGTCAACTCAAAGATGTTCTCAATAAGTCACTAAAGGTTATGTTTCTGTCAAAAATACTGCCATGATATTTAGTGACTATCACACAAAAACAATTAAGTTTTACATTTTACAATAACATAACAGTTTTCTTCTGTTTTCTAAGATGCAATATTAAGCTTCTATTGGCTTTGGGAAGAAAATCAATAAACTGGCTGACACATTTTGAAATCTATATCACACATGTCCAGTTTTACACATTTAACATAACTGTATAATGACTTGCTAAGGCGTCTGTAATGTTATTGGTTTTTTCTAAGTAGTATATAATCATGCAAATGGGATATAAGAAACTTGTCTGTTTTTGACTCACACACTTTCAGTATATTTTACTTAAAATGCATAAAATAAACAGATAGTGGCCCCTTTCAGCTTCTAATAACTGTAACTTACTGTATCTATACCTTCATATTAGTATTTGGTATCTAACGAAGACAAATCTTATGGATTACAATTTCTTGATTATCTTTCACAACATGGATACCTGATGAAGGGGCTAGATTATTAAATCCAAAATGTTTTAGAAAAATTAATCGAGAAGTGGTTATCCAAATGATTTACCTTGTATTACTACACTCACTTCTAAATACCTTTGAAGAATTTCAAGTCACCTTTCAGAAATATACAGGTTTTATGATGTTCATCCCCAAACACAAGTCTTGACCAGATACACTGATTATTTACAGGTCACTGTCATATAGTTGGAATATTGATGAATAAGCTTTAAACAAAACAAAACAAAAGTGACCATTTTTTCATAGATCACATGACAATCACAGAGTGCTGAGAACCTATCCAACTGATAATGCCCACAGGGTTGAGTGTTTTAAAACCTCACACCTTGGGAGCACCATTCCTCATGTTGGCATACATATTTAACCAACATTTTGACTGAATACTGAATTTTAAAACCCCGAGTAAGGATCCTTGCATATGAAACATATTTACTGCGCTGAAAATGTTTGTGTTTATTGTACAAATAAACACATTCATACCAAGGATGGATGTAAACATTGAGTCATCCGTAAAGCTTCAAGACAACGTCATGTCATGAACTGTCGCTATATATTTTCATCTATGTAAGTCTCTAATTAGAAATAGAACATTAACAGTGATTATTTGCTGAAAGGCAGACATTCAGACCAAAGTTGACTATAAATGTCAATTAAAAATTCATATATTTTTTCATGTGTGTTAACATAGCAATAGCTATTAATTTCTAAGATAACAGTATCAATATAGAGGATGATAAGTAATGCATAATTTACTTTAATTTGCTTAGTCTTAGCAACATGTTAAAATACCTTTGAAGTTAAGAAAAAGTCATATTTAATTTCTTTTTAAATATAACATTTTAGCATTATTTTCCAAATATACTCAACATATGGCACGTTCCAATCTTATTTCAAATTATGACTTAATAAGCAGAAGGCGGTGGGGTAGCCTAGTGGGTAAAGTGTTGGCTCGTCACATCGAAGGCCCGGGTTCGATTCCCAACATGGGTACAATGTCTGAAGCCCATTTTCTGGTGTCCCCCGCCATGATATTGCTGGAATATTGCTAAAAAGCGGCGTAAAAGTAAACTCACTCACTCACTAATAAGTAGAATTTTTTTGTTTTGTTGAGAGACATAATACTTTTTATATTTTCAGTTTTGCAAGGGAAAATAATACAACCAGTTTAATGTGTTCAGATGTCTATGATCATGGACTCACTCATTTGCATCTCTAACTCAGCCAAACTACCTCCCACCCCAAACCAGCCCCTCTGTACCTGCGACCACTCACAAAGGTCCAGATAAGCTGCGTAGCCGAGTAAAATATGCACAGAAAATGTCCAATTATGTACTGAAAAATAACTGTTGCATACCAATGACACATTTAAAATGTTAGATACACAAAAGGTTTAAAACTTCAAAGCAGTGGGTAACAGAAAATGAAATACCAACTCAACATTCATAATACTCAAAAACAAAATACAGTTGGTACAGTACCCAATGAGCTAAATTATCTCGAGCTCTGCACCATGCTGAATAAAACACCCTTCCTGAACACTTTCAACTCATCCTAAGCCCTCTGTCCTACCTCCTAAACTTCAAAGTAGTGAAATATTGAAACACAAAACTGCCCAACTGTACATAGAATTTTTACTCTTAAGAAAAACATCACTATCAGTGTTACCATAAGCAAAATGAGACATAGGACGAGAAAGACTGTAGGCAATCTCAACAGATCTTAGTTCATGGTAACACAAAATAAACATCTGAAGACATTCCATTTCATGCCAAATCCAGTTAACCAATCAGATCTTGGCTTACCATTACCAGATCAGGGAAAGTAACAGTTGGTTGTGTTTTCAGTTCATGCCAACCTAAAAATGCCTAACATTACTGACAACAACTGCAGTACAAATGATTCAGTCATAGTGTGTCTCGTGCTTCTGTGGTATTTGCAATTGCTCTCTATTACCAACGGGACATACTGCAATACAATCTCAGCCATCTAATAGACTTTGTTAAGTTTGCTCAAGAAAACTGTTGTCTGATTGGCTAATTAATGTCAACATCAGGTTAGTCTTTTCCCTCTTCTAAAGATCACCAAAGCTTGTTCTGACCTATAATTTGATGTCCAGGGTTTAGTGTTTAGTGGCAGTGAGATCTAAGACCTAATCTTAATAACAGTCTGTTTTGGTGTCTTGGTGTTGCTAATCTTGTAATAACAGCTACTATTGTACTGATTTTGTTTGCAATGAGTTTTCAAAATTTTCACAATTAATTTCAAGAGGAACGTCTACAATTGTTCCCAATTTAAATGTTCATCTGACATCATAGGTTCTGCTCCATTGAAGGTCTAACCAGAGTCTAGAGTTAGTCTTCCTACAAGCATCTGCTATGAGATGAAGCAGACAGGTGATTATTCATCAAAAGGAATCTAAGAGATTATCACTGTAGCCAATAACTTACCACAAGAAGAATGATTTCTACTCAGACATCACTGACTTGATTATTGCCCGCATGGCTTTCACATGACTTTATTAACCATCTCTACACATACCTCATGGCCTTTACTCATTTGTTAGAGTGTTACTGAGGATTGGCCACATAACACGTGCTTGTTCAACTATAGTCTGGGCATCACAAATCAGAGACTTTCTTCCTTTCAGACTAAGGAAGGTCCTGAACTGACGATATAGGTTAAAATTGGTCTTAAGCAACCCAGGCTTGTAAGCTCACCGAGTTGGTTGAAACACGTCAGCGTATTCCAGTTGTGTAGACTGATACTCATTCTGTTGACCACTGGATTTTCTGGTCCAACCTCAATTATCTAAAGGCAGTGCCACTTAATTGGAATATTGCTGAATACAGTGTAAATCACCAAACAAAACTGCATGAATAAAATGATTCTCCATAACTTTCCTGTCAGGGATATTTCACCAGGATCAGAGGGAAAGACACACAAGTAGTATAAACATTTGAAAAGTCTCCATGTTTAAAACTGAACTGCCAAAATTATCCATGACATGAGGTAGGGACTTACTTCTGTTGGAAACCCTCTTTTCAAGTATGTAATTTGAAACCAACATGGCCTGAATCGTGTTTTACCAATTTACATATTTAATTTTGAATCACATTATTATGTAAATTCAAGAAGGTTTGTTTGCATCTGTCGCAACCTCACTGTTTTTGAAAATACCTACAATATTGAGACATGGAATCCCATGCTTCACTTAGTTTGACAACATCTCTTCAGTTGCTCTGACATCAAACACTACCCACTTGTTGCAGAGGCTGATATGGCCAGGCCAGGCTTTAGAACTATGTGTGCAGCTCCAATTCCCCACTACTATAGTATAAGGTGAATAATTAAACCTAACGGACACATGGCATCAAGGCAACTAGATCTAGACTATGGATTCATGCATAAAAATCGACACAAATAAGACACTGAATATCAATTTACAAATTTCCTAAATAAGACATGCATGTTTTCATATTTCAGGTATTCGTTGACATCATGCTTCATTTCAGAATATTGGGAAGAGTAAATCTCTCAGGTTTGAATATAAACAATTTGGCCATAACCATAAATGCTGATCATTCATGACAAGTATGTTTACTTGACCCGAAATAAACAAAGCAAAAAATCATCTGGAGAATGGTGCTCGGGCTCAAGGGCGAATGTAAGAGAAGAAAAGGATATTGTTAACTTTTCAAATAGTGATATTCAATTCAAATATTAGGTTTGCTATACATTATCGTGACACTCTGGAAAGATACTTAACCGGAAACTGTGACGTGGCACTCATTTTGCTTTGTAATGGTAAGGGAAGCAACTCTTGCTATTAAATTATTTGCAGCATATATATTCTTCAAAAAAAAGAAACTTTAGATACATAAATATGGTGAAAATGCAAAAACAAGGTATTTCTGTGGCATAGGTAACTGTCAGTTTTGAAAGTTGGCATGCTGTTTTACCACATCATCACCCAACCACCAAATGATGCCGAAGCATAACGTCCTCACGTCAAACTTTACGATTAGCCAAAACACAGCCATAGCGAATTGCACGTGCATCATACATCTTCATGAACAATCATGAAGATGTCGCTGCCAAAAAGGTTTAAAAGGGCAGAACAATGACTGCTGTCACACACTTCAAAAATCCACAGTGCAACCATCAATATGCCACGTCTAACAGAACAACAACAGAACAACGCCATTGGACGTCTACAAGCAGGCCATACTCAGCAGCAAATAGCAAGGGCTATGGGTGTGACAAGGTTAACCATCACTAACCTGTGGAGACGGTACAACAACACTGGTAATGTCCGTGACAGACCCAGGTCAGGACAACCTAGAGTAACGACACCTGCTCAGGATCGGTACATCCGGGTACAACACCTACAGGATCGCTTCACTACAGCAACGTCACAAGACTCACAGATTCCGGGTATGTGCAGAATCTCTGATCAGACTGTCCTTAATAGTCTGCGGGCAGCCGGTATTTTCGCCAGGTGGCCTGCTCGACGTAACGTCCTTACGCCATGTCATATCCAGCAACGTCTTCAGTGGTGTTGTCCAAGAGTCAGGTGGCCTCTGGCCAGATGGAGACGTGTCTTATTCACCGACGAGTCGGGGCTCCTGCTGAAGCATGCTGATGGACGTGCCCGAGTGTATCGACGTCGGAACGAACGTTACGCCAGAAACTGTATTCAGCATGTTGATCCTTTTGGCGGAGGAAGTGTCATGGTGTGGGGAGGAATTCAACATGGTGGTAGGACAGCACTTGTTCGCATGGCAGGAGCTTTAACTGGCGTACATTACTGGGACAAGATCCTGCAGCCACACGTTGTCCCATTCATCAACGTCAATGGCGGTGAGTTCCAGCATGACAACGCTCGGCTGCGGACTTTTTGCAGCAACACAATGTGCCTATTCTACCCTGCCCTGCACGTTCGCCGGATTTATCCCCAATCGAGCACCTCTGGGATGAGCTTGACCACTGTGTATGTCAGCTACAGCCACCACCTCAGACAATCCAGGCACTCTCCTTGGCGCTTCAACAAGAGTGGCAGAACATACCCCAGGTTGTGATTCGGACCCTCATTGCATCTATGGGCAGGCGATGTCATGCTGTCATCACCGCTTATGGTGGTCATACCTGCTATTGACTTTCACTGACCCCAGGCATCAATGTGACTGCATAATGTGTGTTTCTTTGACGTTAACGTTGGTTTTGTTTGCTGTGTCTTATGCTGACATGACCTTGCTGTCATATTTTCCTCATTTTGTTGACCTAACATTTGTTAACTTTCATTAAATCCATCTGAACTTCCAATGTATAGTTTCTTTTTTAGAAGAGTGTATTTAGCTGACATTGTCCTGAGTGTGAACAAAATATACGTATGTTCACTTATATGGTTTATATCTTACAGATGATCCCAGATGTCCAGGGAGGACTTTCATCAATTACATTCATCACTTGAATATAAATTGTCCAAACCTTTTCCACAACCAAATTCAGAAAGGGAAAATGGAAGTTTATATCATGTAGTTCCCCTTGGGCACAACTGGCCTTATTCCATGATGGCGATGGTTAGCACAAAAGCAGGTCTTTCACCATTTCACCAGCTACAACTGTCCAAATGTTGGGTTCTGCACAGGTACCATCACAGCATATTATGACAGTCACAGAACATAAAGGAAACACCAGTCTGAAAACTTAGACCATGAAAATGATGTCCATTGCCATCAGTGATATGACCTGTGCTCAGCCTAATAGGGAGATGAAAAACTCATTGCCTATCTTCAGTGATCATGATTTTTTTGGACTGACTGTGAGTTTGATGTAATCCTCAAAACTATCCTGTACCTGAGTCACTTGTTTCTGCATCTGATAACAGTATGCATGTATGTAATCACAACATGACAAATACATTCATGTTTCTCATGCCAAGACCAGTTATTAATAATTGTAATGTGACCATCAATTATAACATCAACTCTTGGCAGTAATAAAGTAGCTAGATGAACAATCATCCAAATATTCTCACTGATATCATCTCTGTAAAGATTTCTTACTTAAAAGTTGTCTTTGATGTTTAATGAATTACAGTCGAACACCATTGTGTCAAACTCTAATAAGTCGATATCTCGGTTGTCTCGATATGATGTCTTGGTTCCAGCAAAAGCCTTCATTATTTACCATTATTGGAACCCTTTTAACTCAATATGGATGCATTGATATTTCGTATATCTCATGGTCCCGACAAGCAAACATACCCTTTTAACTCCATATTTGCACATCAAGTCAACATGCACCTACCTTTCTCGGATGGTTTAGTCTCCAATGGTCTACATCTCTATTCGCCTATGTCTCCATTCACCAACAAAAACAAAACTGACTAATTAGGATGAAAAAATGCACCCCCACTCTTATAATGAAACCGCCTGACCAGGGCTATAGTGATCTTGACTGACTGTTGTTAAAGAATGTTTAGTGGAGTAGAAAGATAGTATATTCAATATGAAGTCATACCTGGGATCAAATAAAATGAAATGGATTAAATTATCATGGTATACTCACTTCTCTGCTACTATAGCTTTAGTTTCTTTCAGAACAAACTCAACCCAATAAAAATTGAGGTTTTGTCAAGCATCAATAGTCGCACATACAGGATCTATCAAAACCTGGATAGCTGTCTAGGCAGACTATGTGAACAACAGGTCAATATAAACTGTTATCTAGCCTCATGTAAGAATGTCGAGTTTTGATTGGTTTACGTGACTCTGGTAAAATACCATGTACACCCGTCATGATCCTCGATCAGGAAGTAGAAAAGTCATATCATCCCGCCATGTCTCAGTGACCACATGAAGTGAGAAAAGTGTGCTTCACCAAGTCTTTAGTAATGTGTGCTGCACTGAGGTCAATAGATCAGATGTGGCATCTCACATTACTAAAACCATGTCGATTCGAAGTGTATTGTTTTCTTTTGATTTAGTAAAAACATATGACTAGATAAATGTCTTATCACATCATGTCACGGGAAATTTGGCGTTTGATTAGTCCCTTGTAACCTTACTCGTGACTGATAAAACACTGTATTTCCCAAGACATGATGTGATAACTTATAATGTCAACCTCTACAAGAGTCTATAATTGTATATTTTTGCACACTTTCTTAGAAATAACGGTGCAAGATATTGGCTTATGAATCCCTGTTTAATGAAACCTTGAATATTTGAAATCACCCACCATCTTTAAAGCACCATATGGCAGGATGGCTAAGAAGCGGCAGAAATTCTGCAAACTAAATGTTAAGTTACACACTAGGAACAAATGTGGAACACAAATGAAAGGGTCATTAACGCTTTGCTGAAACAACCACCAGCAAGATAAGGAATATACAGTGTATTTTCCTTTTCAACACTTTGTCAATCTGCCAATTCTTAGGCCATTGTTTCATGTCCCGGTAACTTGAAAGCTTTTAAAACATAATCCTGAACCCGACATAGCATGCAGACCATTCTTGCATTATATCTCTATAAATGCAAGAAATATTGCATTCAATACGAAAATAGTCTTCACTTAACAGTATCCAATAATCATGGTAATCCCCAAAATTCCATTAATGCTGAAAACATTGAAGACAATTCTACATTTGTCTTCACTACAACAGTATCCAATAATTGCTGTAATGTCACTGTTAAGTGCATCCATGAGGGAGATCAATTGGTGTGAGCAGTGAGTGAGTGAGTGAGTGAGTGAGTGAGTGAGTGAGTGAGCGAGCAAGTTTGTTTTTTTGCTATATCTGTACATAATTGTCTTTTAAATCCAGTGAGTAAAATAATCTTGTTCAAATCATTCCAGGTGCTTATGTTGTTTGAATACTTACCCAAGCTGAAAATGCTGAACCACAAGGAGCCAAAGTCTAATTTTTGAATTGGTCAGCACCCCTCTGCCCCTCAGGGTTTAATTGAACATTTTAACAATTAAACACTGCACCACAAAGCTAACTGACATGAGTCACAGCACATCACATCATGTACTTAAATATGTATAAACTACCATGTAGGACACATGATAACTAAGCTGATTATGTGAGTTACAATTATCATTCCTACATAACTGAAAGCTGACCAGCGTAACTACAGCCTTTGAAACTGAAGCTTGTCCACTGGTGGGAAATAGCTAAACTGAACAGAACACATGTACAAAACAGTGACAGTAGCTCTCACAGACAAGTAACACAGGGGGCAATAACCCTTAGATGAGTTCTTGATACGGAAAGAGAGTCTAACAGTGAGAGAGAGGGAGAAATGGTGTGTGTTTTTTTCTGCTTTGTCTTCTTTTGTTTTGTTTGGTGGTGGTGTGGGGGGAGTGTGTATGTGTGTGTGAGAGACAGAGAGGTAGAGGTAGACATAGAGGGAGGTAGAGGCTGAGAGAGATGTAGAGAGGAAGAGGTATAGAGGTAGAGGTAGAGACAGAGAGGTACAGGTAGAGAGAGGTAAAGGCTTAGAGACAGGTACAGAAAGATAGGTGGAGGTAGAGAAAAAGAGAGAGGTAGAGACAGAGAGAGGTACAGGTAGAGAAAGAGAGAGAGAGAAGGCGAAGATAGTGACAGAAAGGGAAAGAATAAGAAAAAAGGCAGAGGGAGAGGCAGAAAGAAAGGCACAGGGAGAAAGAAAAAATACAAGAACACAAATATTCAGTGTTTGAAATTCAGCAATAAAAAACAGAGCCTGTGTCATAATGAAGGCAGAAACTTATATAGTCCCAGGAATGAACTATGACAGGAGCAAACACAAAGCCCCAAATATCCCCTTGATTTAAAAACCTCATTAATAATTAATTAAATCATGTAAGCAACTACCCAACACTGTCTCATGGATCAAAATATGCAAATATCATCCACAAGTTGTCCTGCAAGGTTTAGAGACCTAAGGCTGACTGATATATCTGACAATGCTCACATTTTATACTGAACAAATTGAAAGAATTTGGGCCATTAAAGCTGAATTCATGCACAAAAGACACAATAACAAATAAGCACATACAAATGTACCACAATATATATTTTGTACCTATTAATGTGATAATTTCTTTTGGGTATGTCAACTACAGTGCTGCAATAATGCCATCTACCAAGTCAAAAGTCTGAACCAACCAATCAAGTAAAATGCTTTGTGACCAAATGTATTCATACAGAAAGAAAACCAGAAGCCAAAACAGAAATTACTCAACAGCATGCCTTCAGTTACATTTTCAACTTACCAACCAGCAGTAGTTTTGGGTCGTACGTCTCCAGACAGAAAGCTCAGGTGCCGGAACGGTGACCTGCCATCCATGGTGCCAGAACGATTTTCAACTCATGTCAGTGCGACTACCAAAACAACAACCAGCTGAAAAATCCTCTGAAAACGTCATCAACATCTGCAATAACTTTGCAAAATCCAACTGTTTCGACTAGGTTTGTATTGAAACTGTTACCAGAAATACCTCTCCACTGCACACTGTGTTTGTCCTGCTACCAGCTGGTCAATATGTTTAGCCGACTAAGCAAGCCATCCCTGCACAAATCATTCCCACAACTCAAACTACAAATAAATCTTTGTACTTTTTTTCCCCAAACCAGCCTTTCAGTAGAACATCCTTTTAAAAACTGATTACAATGCAGGAGTCCTCGAGAGTCGTCATTATTGACAAACGATGGCGAATCATTGAATTATCACATTGTTATTTAACCTCTAGCAGAACCAGTGATAATAATGAAAGCTTTAAAGTTATTGATTGCTGCGTCCACATCTCGGTAAAGTTATGGATATGAGTGGCAGATGCTGATGAAATCACATGCTCCTAGCTGTCTTTTAACATGCTCAAGTTTAATAACTTGAAAATGCCCAACTATGCCAAGCCTTTAAATTATTAATTATGGCAGATAAGTCTAGGACACAAACTGGTGGTTTAGGTCTAAAAAAGTGTTAAGGATCTTATATAAAATCTGAGAAACACTATTTTAGAATTGCCAAAATTTGTCTCCAGTATAATCACTGGAAGCAGTTATTCAATACTTTAGCCCATACTAAGGACCTCATATTGTGTTAAAATATACAGATGTTTGAATCCCGGGATCTCCCAAATGTTTAACATCAAGATAAAGCAGGGCTCTGATAATTTTTTATTACTGCTAAGATTTTCAATGTAAGGGTAATAGAAAAACTTGAAGAGTCCATTTAGAGTACTGCATAGAATTTAATGGAGCATCAGTAATCTTGTGTTTCATTTCATATATGCACTCTCAACATTGCCACTCTTGTGTAAACAGGTCAATAAGCAATAAAATAATACTTTTGCAGATAAATATGTCTGTAAATGATTTTAACACTGTACACCATTGACGTGGTGCGTATCTGCTACGCTTTATAAATTATTTCTTAAATATAGTGCATATTCTTTATCCTTACATACACCGATACGGCCCTTATCCAGAGCCCTGTACAGGCAAACATTTTCCATTGTCCCAAGGTGCTTGAGTGTTTTGTCCTTCACTATGTTTCATCAGCAATCACTGAAACTCATCCACTCACTTCCATTGTGGACATTCAATACTCATTTTAGTAGCCACTTAGGTTAATGAGGCACTGGGAACCTAATCTGGCCTGGGAACTCCCCATGTTCATTTTGTAAGAAGCTGAAATCGACTGATAGGTCTAGTTACATGATTATCTGATTGTGCGCACCACTTCCGCAGAAATCCAATGTAGCCGAGAATTACATGTAACAGACAAGACTAAAATCTTCAATTTCTCTGAATTTGCTACCTCGTTGCCTCAGTGTACCACAAGTACACCCCCACAAACCTGTCTAGAATCAATGGATGTCAGGTTCTGGGAAGAAATATCAGAATTTAATTACAATTACCATATCCATCATTAATATCAAAAACTTGTGCACAGCTAGCTTGAAGTCCAAAATGCCATGGATGAAAAGCTGAATTGCTTACTCCATTATCCGCTCAAGTTCACAATCATGGCATCAACAATTACCTACAGCTGATGAGACAGTAATGTCTGTGACAATAAACAATAAATGAAACATATACAACATAACTGTAACATTCCGCAGCTAACCTGAATACAAGTTTTATGCTGCACTCAGCAATATTCCAGTTATATGGCAGCAGTCTGTAAATAATCAAGTCTGGACCAGACAATGCAGTGATCAACAGCATAAGCACTGATCTACAGAACTGGGATACGGTAATATGTGCCAAGCAATTCATTGAGAATGACCACCTGATCCTGTTAGTTGCCTCTTATGACAAGCATGAGTTGCTGAAGATCAATTCTAACCTGGATTTTCATGGGTTTGAATACATGGAAATCTCTTAACAGAACGAAGCATATGAAACAAATATATTTTGGAAACTTTATAGGTTTCTGGGTGTATAAAAGGTAAAGCATAACACTTTCTGTCATTCATTTCGTTATTTCCACAAAAATTGCATGACTACCGATCATGACACATGAAAGCACAGGTATGGAGCTGACATGCTAAAGAATATAATCAGAGTGAATCTGACAACTGATGCTATGGACTTAGGAACCTTGCACACTCAAGGGAGGCAAATGTGCATAAATAAATGCACGACCTGAACAACCTCTGAGATGAAGGTATATTATCTAGTCTTGACTTTACTGATTGTGAATAGGATGCAAGGGCTGATCATTCCTAATACTGTGTTTTTAACCTAGGCTACTCAAACAATCACTATTCCCAAACGTACAGTGCAAGGTACTTAAAACAGTGCTGAACAAGTGTCTTGACGCCACACAATAGATGCTTCATCTATGCTTGTTTATGGGGCAAACGAAGACATAAATGAAACTCATTCACCATGGGAACTGTTTTACTTAAAAGTTTCATGGTTGTTCAACCTTATAAAATATTCCCATCACACATTGATGAAACATTTGATACTTTAACACAATAAAATATACATGCTATGTGCCATTTTATAGCAAATCAGCACATCAATATAAACACATACAAAATTTACATCTTTCCCTAAAAAAAAAACCCTCCATTTTGTTTGACACAAAACATTCTGCAACACTTTTTTTTAAATCTAAGATTCATGGCTTCACAGCTTCAGGTCATATGTAGACCAATGTTTTTTATTGTCAGATGAACATCAACTCCAAGAAGCATGATAACATCGTTTGGGCTTTGAAACCTTTTGTCTGGTAAACACCCACAAATCAGTAAATGGTAAGATGTTTCTGACATTTAGACTGAAACCATAAATCACTGCATTATCCTTATAGTCTGGTACTGTTACACACAAACACGCTGTACAGATTAGTAAATCCTTTCTTTTGAAAGCAGACAGATGCTATTAATCGATACTGGAAATGTCATTTCTACTATACTGATTTTCATATAGTCCTAAAAAATTAGAGATAAAATTCTAGACTAGTGGAGGTTTGGTTTGAAACAACAATGCTCAATGACGTGAGGTGAGGTAGTGAGTGAGTGGGTGTGTGTGTGTAAGTGAGTGAGTGAGTGTGTGTGTGTGTGTGTGTGAGTGAGTGAGTGAGTGAGTGAGTGAGTGACTGAGTGAGTGAGTGACTGAGTGAGTGCGTGAGTGAGTGAGTGAGAATCAACAGCAGAACAAGCAACCGATTACTAAGAGCATGACCATCAATATCATCAATGTCTGTCTATATATAAACTAGAGTTTGATATTAAGAACAACTTCCTTGGTTATATTTAAAAAATCTTCAAAAACAAACATGTTGAACAGTTTCATTGCACTTATCCAAAACCAAAAGAGATTATGAACATCACTATGAGAAAGAGAACATGCTTGTTTAATGCTTAACACCAGTCAGCAATGTTTAATCTATATGATGATCACTCAGAAATATTTGAGTGTGGACCAGACAAGCCAATGACTGGCTTAGAGCTGAGCACTCATCTAAGCAGCAAGTGTGTGATAATATGCATGAACCAAGTATGGCCACCCAATCCCTCTCACAACAAACATGGTTGGTTTGTTGTCACACCAAGCAATATTCCAGCTGGTGGCAATCTGGGAGTTATTGAATCTGAACCAGACAATCCAGTAATGAGTACTGATCTATGCAACTGGGACACAATGTCATCTGTCAACCAAATCAGTCAGCCTGACCACCAGACCCTGTTGGTCGCCTTTTGCAACTAGTGTGGGTTACTAAAACATAAGTCTAAACCTTATCTTCACAGGTGCACGCACAATAAGCACTGGCTGCTTAGGAGCATTTTTATCCAACCATTTTTGTTGGGATCAGAAACAAGCCAGTCAGTTAGAAAAATGACAGGAACACCACAAGCAGCCACAAGTAACAACTCCAACCATTCGACAACAAACAGAACAGATTTTGAAAACAATCACCCCAAATGTGTGGGTAGGATACAACATATCACCCTCACACAGAAATGTGTGGGCAAGATACAACATGTCACCCTCACATACAAATGTGTGGACAAGATACAACCTATCACCCTCACACACAAATGTGTGGGCAAGATACAACATACCACCCTCACATACAAATGTGTGGGCAAGATACAACCTATCACCCTCACATACAAATGTGTGGGCAAGATACAACATACCACCCTCACATACAAATGTGTGGGCAAGATACAACCTATCACCCTCACACACAAATGTGTGGGCAAGATACAACCTATCACCCTCACACACAAATGTGTGGGCAAGATACAACTTATCACCCTCACACACAAATGTGTGGGCAAGATGCAACCTATCATCCTCACACACAAATGTGTGGGCAAGATACAACCTATCACCCTCACACACAAATGTGTGTAACATGAGCAGCATTTCCAAAAGGACCAGTAAGAGCTTCAGCACGAATGCCATCATGGGCGCGTTATTATCCGATCCAAATTATAGCATTACTACCACAGACCAATAGAATCACTTGTGTTATATGACACTGAGTCCTTTGGGCCATTTCAGACAACTCACTTGGCCAGGAATGATTTAGGACCAACCAATGATGGCATCTGTATTTTATTGTCACCAGAGCATCATCACACTGTTTGTTACACTGAGACACTTATATTTGTTTAATGGATCAATCTTCAGCACAAACCTCTATTGTTATATCCAACTTGGTTCAATAAAGTGCTGGGATTTTTGACCGACATTACAGGTGCAATGGTATTATTTTTTATCTGAAGCGAGCACACCCTGGCTTATAGGTCTTCGCTGCACCAATAAAATTGTGGTTGCACCATAAAACGATGTCACTGATTCTAAAATGGAACATAAATGTACTTGTTTTCAAACCAACAACCCACTATCAGAAACATTCAACAGAACCAGACCTCATGATGATAATAATGAATGATTCTGTTAACTTTGATTTTGCCTTACCTTTATTTAACAATCTCAGTGATATGATTACTGCTACATACCCGATCAATGAATACATAAATGTTTATGCTTGTAACAAGCCTTGTTACTTCCAGCCACTCAGGGGCAGATACAGCATTTGGAGAGAGAGGGGTGCACATGCACTCTTGCGAAAGCGGGGGTGCACACTTCATTTTCATGGTTTCAATGGACACCTGATAAAGTTTCATGACAAAAGGGGACTGCGAACCCCTGCATCCCTTCTGGATCCGCCTATGCCTCTTATTACAAGTTAAAACACACAAAATATCAGCTATAAGATGTTCTAGGATTCATTGTTGCTTGTCCAGGTGCAAGCTGTTACTGAAGCCACCCTGCACCAGCCATATTGAACATACACAGGTGTGGGTTGTAAAGATAACATCCTGCATTATCGTGCATATGCTATTGTTTTTTAAGTCTTCTACCGTCAGGTACATCAACATTCACATTTTGTTAAGTTTTGTTCGTCTGCAGAATTTGACAAGGACATTTAAGGTCTCTTCTCATTTAGCATTATTTCTAAACTGGGGAGAATGTAAGACTCTGATTAAAGTATCATCGGAAATAAGAAAAAATGTTTTGTTTCAAATTTATCTCTACAATTTATGCAATTGATATGTGAAAGTGTGACATATGTGTTAAACTAAGTTCAGCATAACTACAGATCCTGTGGTAGGGAGAAAAGAAATGTAATAAAAGGACTTTACTGATAACTAATACACAAATGAGCAATTCAGACTTTTTCAAAGTGGAGCAGACCATGTCGTTCTGCAAATTAGTGTGTGATGATGATGTATTACAATGGACACTTTTTAAATGACCATTTTGAAATTAGATTTACCTTCATAATAAACGATAGCTGACTTAAAAGATAATAACTTCCATGCTGAGTCTATTAAGCATGTAGCTACCATGGAGTCTCACTATCACTATAAAAATAATCAGGTAGGAGGGGGCATCTCAAAAGCAAAACCAGGACAGGTGTAGCAGATGTTGGTTGGCTCAGAATCAGACACATCAGGTAATATATGATAATCCCTTAGGGCATTCAACTGTTTGAGTACACGGCATGTCATAACAATTTACAAATAGTATCCAGTATCCAATCTATCCACTTATAGATTTTGAGACATTTAATACAACGTTTTCCTGTGGTTATCAGATATCATACTACACCTTACTTATATCAAGATAAACTTTATGAAAGAAAGACAAGTAAGATCAATCAATTAATCAATAGATGATACATATTCAATACACATGACAAAGCAAAAAAGACCTTTGAGATGGCTCCTTATGGCAGTACGCAGCATATGCATTCATGATAGGTGAGCCAACGGTCCATTGTCATACCTGGCTGAGCCAAAGTGAGTTATTTCGACATATCCTATTTGCAGTTGTGTACATTTAGGGATACCGAGTAACAGCCTAAAACCATTTTTTTCCTCCAATTTCTGACAATACTTTAACTATGTTACAATTAGTTTTAAAGAGAATAACAGAAATCTGACTTAGCTTCAAATGTCACACAGTAATGCAGAAATATGACTTCACTTCAAATGTCAAATAGTAATACAGAAATCTGACTTCATTTCCACAGTAATACAGCAATCGGACTTCATTTCCACAGTAATACAGAAATCTGGCTTCACTTCAAATGTCACACAGTAATACAGAAATCTGACTGCACTTTTAAATGTCATATAATATCAATAAGTTTCTGAAAGAACTTTAAATGTCACACCAGATGTAATTGTCAACAACATCGTCTATTGCTATAAGTAATCAATACTATGATAACACTGAGCTGTTCAACTAGCTGTCCACATGAAGTTCTCCACTGCCTCTTTGCCTCTTCAATCAACCACCAGGAAGACAAACATGTTGAGCAGGGCTGCTGACAAACTTGGAAGTCAATGGCAACTGTATAAATCAAAACTACGCAGCAGAGGCGCAGATAAGCTACATATCAGGGTAAAATATGCACTGAGAATAACTTTTGAGTACCAATTATGCATTTAAAATGTTAGAAACGCAAAAAAGTTTTAAAAAGTGTGAACAGATTATATTCATAAAAATCGCTTGCATAATGAAAAAGACACTGGTTGCTGTCAAGTTGTACTGTTAGTATAGGACTAGTGTTGTACTATCAGTTTAAGATCAGTGATTTTTTATGAAATCATTTCCGTTACATTTATGTTGATTTGATTAGGTATGACATGAGGCAGTACATACCTGCTTTGTAAACTTAATGACATAAACTCAGGTGTGTAAAATCACAGAAATGCCCACACAATTGAAAGCAGTGGGTAACAGAAAATAAAATACCCACTCAACAAACAAAATACCCACTCCAAAAACATACAGTGGGTACAGCACCCACATGAGCTAAGTCTCATCTGGAGCTCTAACACACAGAAAAGGGCTGACATCCCGGGACAGACATTACAATACAGAGCTGACATCATAGAAAAGAGCGACATCATAGAAAAGAGCTGACATCACAGGACAGACAGTACAGTACAGGGCAGATAACATAGGAAAGAGCTGACATCACAGAAAAGAGCTGACATCGCAGAAAAGAGCTGACATCACAGGCCAGACATTACAGTATACAGCAGACATCATAGAAAAGAGCTGAAATCACAGAAAAAAGGCAACATCACAAGAAAAGAGATGACACCACTGGGCAGACATTACAGTACAGAGCGGTCATCACAGAAAAAAGCAGACGTCACAGGACAGAGTCAACATCATAGTACAAATCAGTTATCACAGTATACATGTAAAGAATAGTCATCAGTGGAAAGCAGTAGAGTACGTACGTATTCATCAAAACGCTTGGACAACAACAGGATGACAAAAATACAACTCAGCATAAAAGAAGTTTGTATCCAAATCATCTGAAAGTCATTCACATAGTTTTGGAGAAGCAAGTAAAATGACCCATCTGTCACCTGACTTCCTGCTGTTGGCAGCCTCAGTTGCCGGGATGTTCATGACACCTGTTGCCTTTCAGGATGATGCAGGTTTCAATGTCACAAACAACTGTCAGGTCAAGCAGTGAGCAGTACAAATCAAATAAGGCCATTGCCGACATTATGACACTCCAACTCAACAGAAATAGTTGTCTACACAGCTCCTGTATTGTCACACATTGGAATCTATTTGACGACACCAAACAGGAACAACCTGCATATCAGAACTTCACCATGAACATTACCACAAGAATTTACAGGACACAAATTCCTGCTTCGTATACTCATAAATATTGACAACGGACGCAACAAAATTGATTAGAGTGTCCACAAGGATGCAGAAAGGATCAAAATACTTTTTGTAAAAACATTGATCAAGTAACAAAAAGTTATAATTGAGTCTGCCCAGAGATTGAAATAATTTTTCAGCCCAACCTGACAACCAGGCTGGTGGCCCATAAATGTTGCCTGACCATCTTGAAAGTTGCCTGCCCACCATTAATCAACCCTCTCTTTGGTTGGTTCTTACTGAACCATGTGACTGCAGATGACCAATCATTGCATAGCTTACTAAGCCAGCCAGTTTTAGTGTCCTATTGCTATCTTCACTGGCTGAAGATTTGTTCATGTATAATTATGGAATATGCTTGTAGTTTTCATTCACCTTTCTTAAAACAAAATATGACATGACAATTAAAATGGAATGATCGTCCTGAGAGCGAACTGAAAGTAGGTCAACCTTAAAAATTTAAGCCAGACAATAGGGCTGGTGGACAGAATTTCAATTTCAAAATTTACCAGCCACGGGCAGTCGGGCAGGCCGTTATTTCGATCACTAAGTCTGCCAGGTTATGGTATCTACTGCAACTTAATTATTGTAACAATGTGATGATCATAATACACAATACAATAACAGTAAATGAATTACAACAATATCCCAACTTGATAATATTTGAGTGTCCAGAACCCGCATTTTCCAGTCCAGAACCTCTTACAACTAAGAGTAGGAGTTCCAAGGACCCTCAAATACAGGACTCGAAGTAAATCCCTGATATCACCAGCAAGAGCCAGCTAAAATAATAGATATCAAACGCTATTATATGCAGGGATGAGAATGGAAATTTTCATTTACAGCTGAAAACTAGTCGGGGGTCTAGCCAGGTCCAGGGCGGAGCCTGGTTGGGGGCCCTGGGGGGCGAAGCCCCCCGGAAGCTCCTGGGATTTTGGCATTTTACACACTAAATATGGCTTCTAAAATCAATATTAACACTGTATATATATTTAGACGTTTCAGAAAAATGACCCTGGGGATGTAAAAAAACGCGGATTTCCGCGGATCCGCGGAAATTTCTCATCCCTGTATATGTGTCACTAAAAATGAGCATAATTAATGGAAAAAGATGCATAATTATTAATTTCATACCTTCATCCAAACAAAGAGAGTAAAGCAAATCGGCACTAGGAAAAGGGAATTGTCTGTAGGCTGCTACATTCACTCGCATATTTGGTGAATCGAACCGTAGCCCTTCATGAATTAAATTCATTATCTGTGGTCACAAGAACCAAGTATTAACAAATATCTACAATTTTTTTGAAGAAGTGTGTTATGCTTGAACACTTATGTCCTTTTACAAAGTGAGATGAGCAAGAATAGATCACATAACGGCCTTGCAGTAGCGCAAGTCATGTTAGTTTGAAAAGGCCACACATTCTACTGCCAACAATAGCGATTCCATACCAAATTTGAGAGGCATGAGATAAATGGTTATTGGCGCTCTATATTGTGCATCAATCACTTACCTATAATATTGGATTAGTAAATAATTATCGTATTCATTACTCATTATCCGTGACACATATTTTATTTGCCATATGGTGTATTTGTTGCAGACCCGGTAATCACTCTTCCAACATATTCAGGATCATCAATATACATATCCTACAATTGTTCAAATACACTTTAAGAAAACACACTTCTATCTCATACATTATAATGCTCACATGACACACATGTAGTATCTGGCACAAAAAAAATGGCCATATCTCCAAAACTAAATGACAACTGCTGACAACAAAATGGCACAAAGCTCCATCACCTAGCTTTCACAGTCAATTCTAACATTCTGCCATCAACAGTACTGTTCCTGAGATGGACAAGTGCTGCATGTTTTCATGTGCCTCAATATATAGGCCGGTCATATTGCTTCATTTGCTTTGGACTGAATAGTGTTAATCAACAAATTGATTCTACAAACCCTATCTTGATGAGCTGGCAACAACCAGATGAAGTCTCCTGAGAACATAAAGGATGTGGTACCAGCAGCTTCCTGAAATTCATTACATGCACATAGCATCTGAGAGGTCATTCGTGCATTCTAACATCTACTCTGGAAACTAAATTTTTGTTTATAAATTCTGTTCACAAGAATCAGCAAAAGGTTTTTTAGACCATGTATTTTCAAGATTCCTCAATGAATACAGATGCATTTATAGTAGGTGGAACTTCAAAATATAAGCGACTCATGAAGGTCTGGGGTAGAACAGGCCTTCAACAATCCATGCATGCCATAAAATGTGACTATGCTTGTCATAAGAGGCAACTAACGGGATTGGGTAGTCAGGCTCGCTGACTTGATTGATACATGTAATCAGTTCCCATTTGAGCAGACCAATGCTCATGTTGTTAATCACTGGATTGTCTGGTCTAGACAAGATTATTTTACAGATTACAGACTGCCGCCTTATAGCTGGAATATAATTGCTGAGCGTAGTGTAAAACTAAACTTACTCACCCACTCTTCAAAATATAAGCATGCTGAATGATGATGATGATGATGATGATGATGATGATGAAACTGTTTTCACCATAACATTAAAAGATAATAACTACTGAAAGTTGCATGGAAATACCTTTCTGACCGAATACTACTTTCATACAACAAATCACAATACTCAACCAGCAGGATCCACTCTTAAATCCAAGAAATAACAACCTCCTATACCATAAGAAGCACTATGCTTCAACCATCCAAAATTGCTTGGTACACACTGTAATCAACTCAGCCTTCATAAAGTTACCAAAACACATCCCAATGAAATAGTGGAACAACAATTTCCATGTTTCCACAAAAGCCAATCGTCCAATATCCCTGACAAAGTACTTCCAAAACAAGATCTTACATGTGGTCCCCGGAACACTCCATGGTAACCTTGCCGCCAAGTCAGCACTGAAGCAGATGGGCATACTGCACCTCGGTGGATGAACCGCCCCACTGGAATCAATACTTCATAAATACTATACACTTTGTAGTTGGCTACAGTGTGCCCCTGGAGGGACGAGAGGGTGCAGTTGTACATGTCTCAGGCTCGCAGAGATCTCTTGGCAGTTACAGGCAAATTACTGTGGGATAACGTCAATATAATCATGATTCAATAGCACTGATGGTTTCAAGATCTCCTTCAGTGAAGGTGCAAAGGCTTTCAGGTCAGACTGGTCTTGTTCAATCCAAATACTCACAGACATTGGAAGCTACATCAATTTCTTGATTCTTGAAGAATGGTTGGAAGCAGTTTGTCACATAACTTTGCATTGGTGGATAAATATTATTTATTTGATACAGTAATTGTAGTGCCCACCGCCAGTGGGCCTGAGATGAGTAAACCAAACATCAAAATTAAAAACTAATTCTCTTACCAAAAAGCACTACACTGTGCAGAGGAGTGAGTGAGAGGGAGCGCGTTTTACGCCATTTTTAGCAATATTCCAGTAATGTCATGGGCGGTGGGGACATCAGAAAGGGGCTTCACACATTCTACCCATGAGGAGCATCGAGCACAGATCATCAGTGTGATGAGCGAATGCCTTAACCACTTGGCTATGTTGCATCCCCCCTGCTCAGATTAAATACAAAATACAATGACAATAGCCCTATTTGACCGTAATGCTTCAGTCCGAAATAACTGGAACTAAAGACTGAATGAATATGTAAATATGTCAACAGTAAACATTTTATTCAAACAGGACATGCTGCTAACTTTGACGACTAGTTTTTGAAAAGATTAATTTCACAGACTGGTAGAGTCTGAAAAAGCACATGACTGTATAATGATCATGGGTCATTAGATCTCCAGGGCCCCATTCCTAAAAGTGATCACTGAGCTACGACACTCGTAAGTCTATGTTAAACTTAAAGTATGGGAGTTACGACTATCATAACGCTACGATTGCTTTCAGGAATGGGGCCCTAGTCTTTAAATCAATCTACAGCTAGTCAAAGAACAAAAAGATGGTCTTTCACAAACATATATAATCTTTGCAACCCTCATGAAAACGTACTTCAGTTTGTATTTAGCTTCCACTGTTCCATTTGCAACAAGCATGATGATATGCTAACTGACTGATACTTGACTGGAGTTTGAATTTCAAACTGTATATCTGTTATATCACAAAATGTCAGCGACAGGAACGCCACAAGTAACGCAGTTCAGTCATCTGCCACTTTGGAGAAACAGGTGAGATAAGGTATGATGATGACAACCTGGAAACAACATCGGGACAAACATGGATTTGAACTGACTGTTGTTGGTTTCCATCACACCCAAGTAACACAATTCTGCACTGAGCCACCTGTTGCACTAGACATCATTAAACTAGTCCCTGAAGTGAACATATTTTACAGAAAACGGTTCATGGCAAAGAAACTAAAAAAAATAATATAACGAAAAAGAGCCCTGAACATGCTGAAAATTTCTTCATTTTCCTGAAGGTGCAGAAATCTAGACTTGCCACATAATCTAAACTTGCCTGGGCTTTCTTGGATATATTTGCTTCAGGGTCTGTATGACAGACTACTGTGGCACCAACTTGAATATCCTTGTGCCACAAACATGATCACAAGTTCACTAAAGATAACTGGATTCGTGTAGAAGTATCTAAGCCCTCATAACATTTTGGACACCATTCCACTATGATAATTTGTATGATATGAATTTCCAGAAAGTCACAACAAGGTTTAACAGATACAACATGCCCGGTGGAGACATGGATGCAGGTGGTGTATGTGTATACAGTTGGCTACATCTTTAGGTAAACTGATGTCTTTCTGTGTCAGCTGGTGTTTCATGTGTTGGTGTTATTCAAAATGATTAGCCATGTTGACATCAAGTTTCTGTTTGACTGAATAAACAGAATATGTATTGGTGTTAGCAATTATTCAGCTGTAATATGACAATATTTCCATGTTGTAGCCTGAGTGAGTAGATTTAACATCCGTTGTTCTTAGTAATATTACAGCAATACAGCAATAATCCGAAAATCACGTTAATCCAACCAAATATTAGGAATTACCCTCGCTAATCCGACATTCTTGCATTCTGCCTCCGGCATACCAATCTGGCAAGTGATTATTGTAAATACATTGTAAAAACATTCGGTGATCTGACAATCAACACAGCTTGTCAGATAATCCAACCGTAAACAAACAATCACACATGGGTGGTAATTAACGTGTGTCTTACGGGCTGCTTGACAATGTTGTCAGTGAACATCACATTTGTTATTTACAAACACAACATAATAAAATGAGACGATTTAATCGTTCCCGTAAATGAACTGATTGAATATTTCAAAGATCTACAAGGAATGCTTGACAAGCTCTACCCAGATGCACATGCACCTGTCAGCGAATTCATGGAATATGATGCAAATCTGCCAAGTGAGGAAGCCTGAACGGAAGATGATATCATCAAGATTGTCTGACCTACTGCAGATGAAGAAATAAGCCATGCTATCTGAGGTCAAAACATCATTGAACACATTGCAAACACTTCTGACACAGCACTTGGATGTGATTGATGTTAGTGACCTCGACTTCCTTGAAACTTTGAAAACTAAATTGCTGAAGACCTCCGAAAAAAACAGAACAACAAAAAACCATCAAAGTCTTTTTCTAAAAGTTATAAATTATTGTTCACCAGATATCCACATGCTAGTGTAGAAGCAGTTGTAAGAAAATAGTAACACATTCAACATGCGGGTAAAAATGGCTGCTGATGTGTGGAAACAAACGTGAGTTCTGTGCCAATGCAGTTATGACATTCATGTGCATGTAGATATGAACCTGACTGATTATATGATTTTATATGTATGTTATGCCATCTATGAATGCTAATAAATGATAACAAGAATGTTTTGTTGTTATTTTTTTATTACTGTGAATATTTTTAGATATGATGAAGATAACTGAGATGTAGTGTTTCAGATACATATGCAACATGCATAAGTAAACATTGATATTTTTACACAAATACATTAATCCGGCACATCCTTCATCTGACATATTTTTCTGTAACCACAAGTGTCGGATAAACGAGAACTGGCTGTATTACTATTACTATGGCAAAGAACACAAGAACTAGTACAACACATTATACATATGCTTTTTTCACCTGGGCACCCCACCAACATGGCCTGGGTAACAAGACATGACACTGTGTACCTATCTACTAGGCCAACGAGTAACAAGCCATGACACTTTGCACCTATCTACCAGGACACAGGGTAACAAGTCATGACACTTTGCACCTATCTACCAGGACACAGGGTAACAAGTCATGACACTTTGCACCTATCTACCAGGACACAGGGTAACAAGTCATGACACTGTGTACCTATCTACCAGGACACTGGGTAACAACCCATGACACTGTGTACACTGTGTACCAATGTATTAGGACATGGGGCAATAAGCCATGACATTCTGTACCTGTATACCAGGAGACTGGGTAACAATCCATAACACTGTGTACCTATCTACTAGGACACTGGGTAACAGGCCATGATACTGTGTACCTATATACTAGGACATAGGGTAACAGGCCATGATACTGTGTACCTATCTACTAGGACATATGGTAACAGGCCATGATACTGTATACCAATATAATAGGACACTGGGTAACAAGCCAACTTAAGTAATGTTAAGCTGAAAGTGAGCTGGCATGGCAAGCGAGTGAATCAGATTTTAGGGAGTATCAAGCAGTATTTCTGGCCTAATGCAAAAGTTAATGGTCAACACAAAAGGCAACCATTTGAGTATCTATACTGCATTTACTCTTAGCTAATATTCTGGTACTTACAGGATGAAATTGTCTGTAGCATCTTCAAATGCCTGAAACAAACAGAAAAGAATTTAATATCTACACAAATAGTTGTCATACTAATCAATCAAATTCGTGAGACAGTCTCATATGCAAGATGGATGCACCACATGGTATTCACAGTCAATCATAAACCAAAACATAATAACATAATAAACAATGATGGTAATAATAAATATGATGATCAAATTAACTATTTGTTTTTATTTGATATTCTTGTGACTAAATGGGAACTGGTTAACAGGCCATGACACTGTGTCCCTATATACTAGGACAAAGGGCAATAAGCCATGAGAACTCTGTGACTAAATTAGTCTCTGATGATTATCACTGTACTGCGATGTGTGAAACAAAATGTGATGTGATGTGATGTATTATAATTATGATTTCAGCTAGAGTTGTATACTCCCCAGGGAGTTGAGATTGAAATACAGTGTGCTGTTGAGATTGACATCGAGTGTTCGAGGGAAAAATACCAGCACCTTGAGCATGCACTAGTGTGTGGATATGTGTGCTATATAAATATCCTATATCTATATCTATGACCTGCACATGGCGAGTGATCCATAGTATATACAAACTGCTATGAAATACAACATCACAGTAGCTGTAAAGTAAACTAGCTGTTTAGTAAGCTAAAATTTTCATAAATTATTGATTATATTGTTATCAAAAGTATATATCATGGGTTTAGCGTCAACAAACACTTGATGAATGTAAATATTATGCTACAAAATATAACAGTAACTGGATACAAATACAATATACTTTCACTTTTTGGTTGGACACTAGATATATAAAATAATATAAATAATATCATGGGTTTAGAATCAACATAATCAAGAAAAACTTGATGTATGTAAATTGTATGTCACCAAAAATGACACTACCTGGTCAAATATACTCTTATTTCAAATTTTCAGATCAAAAAGTAGACAGAAAACTTGACAAGTGATGTCCCAGAGTTTGCAACAGTTTTAATAATGATCGTGTTTCTTCATCAACATCAAAGATTCATTTCATAGATGGGCCTACGGTTGAATCTAACAATTTACATGGCTTTCTCTGCCTTCTATTTGTAAACATATTTTGACTTTTTACTTATCTGAGTGAGTGAATTTAGTTTTATGCCTCACTCAACACTATTCCAGCTCCATGGCAGCAGTCTATAAATAATGTGTCTGGACCAGAAAATCCAGTGAACAACAGCTTGAACATTGATCTGTGCAAGTGGGAACCGATGACATGTGTAAGCCAAGCCAGAGAGTCGTGTTAGTCACCTCTTACAAGAAGTATTGGTTACTGAAGATCAATTCTAGCTCGGATCTTCACGGGTTTTGATTTATCTGTTATGAAAAGTTAGACCAATATTCTGTAACATCAGCAAAAGTTAGTCTTTCAAACAATGTCAATGTTTCAAAATCTTCATCTTTACATCAACTGAAGCAATCACATATTATCATTTTCCACATTTGGCCAAAGTGTCCACGCTAACATAACATAAATACCAATATGCAATAGTTATGGAATAAAATAGTAATTACACAAATGGTATCATATTATTGAACTAAAGCATCTTATGTCTGCATTGTCAGTTAAGACATTTTTCATAGTATATGGTCTTAGGACAACCTTAGCTTCATTTCCCTTGCACACATCACTGTTGCGCTTTTATGTTCAGAGTGAGTCGGGGCGGTTGGGTAGCATAGAGGTTAAAGCGATGGCTCGTCACTCATAATACCCAGGTTTGAATCCCCACATGGGCACAATTTGTGGGTAGCCTAGTGGTTAAAGCAATGGCTCGTCACTCCTAATACCCGGGTTTGAATCCCCACATGGGTACAATGTGAGGGCAGCCTAGTGGTTAAAGCGTTGGCTCGTCACTCCTAATACCTGGGTTTGAATCCCCACTTGGGTACAATGTGTGAAGCCCATTTCTGGTGTTCCCCGTTGTGATGTTGCTGTAAAACCAAACACAGTCATTCACTCCTCAAGCACAACCATGATCATGTGGTTAAATCAGGAGATTTGGTTTTATCAACTGCTGTGTCATAAGCATTCCAGCAATACCCACGAATAACATTCTGAAACTAGAAGAAAGCCTGATCTGATGACGGTTCTTTACATTTATCACTTTGAATATTCCTCACGCATGGGAATGGTGATGCCAACCTCGGAAACATAAGGGCAACTGGGATCATAGATCATACATGATCATACTTGTAACCAGATCTTAAGTGTGTAACATCATTTGCTAATCATGCACATCTTTACGCTCCTCTGGACAATACACCACTTATCAATCAAACAAATCTGTGTGATCCTTAGGGTTAGACACTGTTTGCCGATCAAAGACACCTGCATAATCCAAAGAGTAAGACATCACATGCATGCCAAACAGACATGTATGATACTTGCGGAAAGACATCACTTGCCAGTGAAACACCTCCCTATCAGGCATACAAAGATAACTTTCCCACTGTGCAGAAAAACACTGAACAGTCCACATTAATCATGGAAATAGCAACATAAACATAATACCTTGCATTTTATATAACTGTGTTATAATTATTTTTTTTTTTTTTTTGTTGCATGTGACCTTTAGCTATTACAATGAACGGGGGAATTATTACTTGGTTGCCTAAATCAAATAGAGACAGGAAATTTCTAAGGAACTGGCGACCTGTTTCATTACTAAACTCTCCTTACAAAATAATAAGTACTTTTTACAGCCAACAGTATCAAATCAACATTAGATACAATTGTACATGAGAATCAAACAGGTTTTATACCTTGGAGATGTATGAGTGAAAGTATAAGTCATGTTGTCTTTGAAACAAGAAGGTCAAATAAGTAATTGAAACACTGAATAAATTTTATCATATGTCAGGACTTAAAATGAATATAAACAGGACAAAAGCTATCTGAATAGGCTCAATGACAGGTAGTAATATAACTTTAGTCAATGACTTTTACCTTGACTAGCACAGTGGTGATTTTGAAATCTTAGGAATAACACTGAATGCTTCTGAACGCCTACACGCTAGTTGGCAAAGGAGAAAGCTGACTTTAATTGGGAAAATTACCGTTATCAAAACTCTGGCAATCTCTACTCTAGTGCATATTTTCTCTGCACTTCCTAACCCACCAAAAACATGCATTGATGAACTCAACAAAATAAACATGCATTGATGCACTGACTCAATAAAATAATCTATATATATATATGGAATAATAAAAATGATAACATTAAAAGGTCAAATATCACTAGACCCTACAAGGATGGGGGTCTCAGAGTGGCTGACATTTAATGTTTCTTCAATGCTTTGAAATTGTCAACATTGAAATGACACTTATAGAAAACTTCAAACAACACCTTTACAACAAATCTCTTATACTCACATGGCTCTTATGCTGTTGGTTGCCTATCTGGCAATGACAGCCTTATTGGAGACATGTTTTATCAGCTTCGAGAATATTGTATGAAAAGCACACCTTTGACAGTGATGACTTAGACCAAATCTTGGTTCAGCCACTCTGGTTAAATCATTTCTATAAATCCTCAAACATGATAAAAAATTGGTTTGATTGCAGTAAAAATAATGTCAGAGATATTCGTAATGAAAATGGTCTTTTCAGCTTTGATGAGCTAAGACAGATTTACAAAATAAGAAGAACTTTCTTAGATTATCATCATTTGTTAAAAAACATTCCAGTAAACTGGAGACAACGTTTAAGAAACACAATTCTCTGTTTAGATCATTAATAATGTATACCAAGCTATGATCTCAGATGTTAAAGGTTCAAGGGAGTTTTATGATAAATTGATTGAGAACACAATACCCCTAAAGTACTTGAGTATGGGAATACTGTCTTCCAACACGATATAAGTTGGAGAGATGTATTCAAATACTACAGGGAAATGTACACGTGATTGTAAACTGTTAGATTTCCAATACAAATATATCTACAGAACAATTTATACAAAGAAGGAACTATTGAGGATGAAGTTAGTGGATACCAATGCACAGAATCTCTGTAAAAATATCTCAGAAGAAATATCACATGTATTCTTTTACTGAGACTTAGTTCAAAACTTTAAGCTCAGTGTAGAACAATTTTTAAAAACACAACTCCAGTGTAATGTCTCTTTTAAAAACTTTACTATCATGTTTGGAGTATACTCAAACAATAAAATGCTAAATCATATTATACTTCTAGCCAAAACATTAATTTATGTTTCAAATATTAAACAACATGAGCTCTCTTTTGAGAGATTTCTTTGACTACTAAAAGATACAGTGTTCCCAGAAATTATTGAGAAAATCTTTGTTTTTTTTTCTAATGATGCTAAGATTGGAAAAAGGGCTTTCACTATGCACTAAGCATACTAAATAAGGGAGACAACTCTTGAAGGATTAGAAGGCAGCTCATTACGTCAAGAGTTATCTCCCTTGTCTGAGCAGACGGCTTCCTGTGTTGACATGGCAGAATTTACAGCAAGAGAGAAAAGAAAGCTCATTCTAGATGATTTTGAAAGGGGTGAGGCTGATGCTACAGTGTTAGCTTGTAGACATGACATTCCTCTGTCTACAGTATACAGAACTTTGAAGAATATTCAAACAGGAACCGGGATAGAGCACAAAGCAGGGGCAGGTCGGCCTAGGAAATTCAGTGTTGTGGATCGCCGAAGACTTGGGCAAATTGAAAAGTGTTGAGAACATCAGAAATGAAATGATTAGCAGAGGAAGTCCTCAGGTATGCAATGAAACAGTTAGGCAGGAATTACAGAGACTTAATTGGGTGAAAATTATTGGAATTCCCTTGCCGTTGATGAAAGATGCACAAAAGGAAAAACGTTTAAACTGGTGTCGGGCTCATGAAAATCAAGATTGGGATAATGTTTTCTTTTCGGATGAAAGTTCTGTTTGGCTTTTCCCTAATTGTGTGAAACTTTGGACCAAAGATACTGTCAAACCTATCTACCAGCGACCAAAACATAGCCCGAAGTTTCACATGTGGGGTGGCATATCGGCTCGCGGAGTGACGCCATTGTGTGTTTTCACGGGAAACTTGACAAAAGAAAGATACGTTGACATTCTAAATGGTCACCTTCTTCCGACAGCACAAACATTGTATGAAGATGATTGGGTTTTCCAGCATGATAATGACCCAAAACACACTGCGCGCTACACAAAACAGTGGTTGTCGGGCGAAAATGTTCAAGTTTTAGACTGGCCCAGTTACAGCCCAGACCTAAACCCAATTGAGAATGTGTGGGGAGTCATGAAGGACAGAATAAACCAAAAGGGACTGAGAAATATTGAAGATATGAAGGCCGAGGTGGTCCAATATTGAGATACCCTGTCACACGATTACCTACAAACTTTGATGGGTAGTGTGCCTAGGCGTATTCAGGCATGCATTGCTGAGCGAGGAGGTCTAACAAAGCACTAAAACAAGACTGAGACTGTAAAAGGATGATGTTTTAACATGTTTATGTAAGTAAAACGCCAGAAGTTAATAAACGTAATGAGTTACATGACGCAACATGATTCTCAATAATTTCTGGGAATACTATATATGTACAACCAAAAAGTGTATAGCCAGGAAAAAGTAATAATTTAGATCCCTTTATAAGGAAGTGGACAAATTTTCCCAATGTTCTACGCTGAGCACTGAGGCGCTCTTACAATATCAGTGGATATTTCAAATCTCCTCACAATATATTCACTTTTGCTAACCTTATTTCTGTAATGATATATGCTCTACAGAAACTGACACGATGTCCTATGTATCTATATACCTGTATTTCTATATACCTCAAGGATGTGATATATATTGCCTTATATGCCATAAGTAATGTATCTGAGAACTGAAATGGAATTAAAAAAAAGTTCCCTGTTACAATGCTAGCAACCACTTTTATCATGAAATCTCAAAAGAAATGATGAACGATACTTTCAAGTGGTACCTTGTCATGAATATGAGTAAAGAGAAAATGCTGCCAAATAATAGGCAAACAGTTCCAACAAAACACTGATATTACACTTTGGCATTTGTACATCAAGACAGATTGGACAATGCACATTAATTCGCATCAAATAATTTTTCATGATCGAGAAAAAACATGTGACAATCACGCTGAAAAGTGCATATTTTGCACGATGTTTGTCAAATGTACAGGGGGAGGGGCGAGCAGGGCTGTGGTTGCTTCTCTGCTGGCTCAACTTCAAGCCTTCCTCTCGAATAAAAATTTAGGAAGAACTACCATGCAATACGAATATCTTTGTATAACTGTCACAAGCAACATTACTGACATAGGTTGCGAACCATCCAAGTTGTTGCTTTTTCTCTGTGATTTTGTTTTCGATTCTCCGTTGACAACAATTGTTTCGCTGGTGACAGCCTCAGTCGATAGCTGTCAGATCACACGACTGTTGTCAGTTACAAAACAGGGTGAAAGTTGACAGACCATAGCATCCCAGGACCATCTGTGGTTTATTACAATTAAATTCGGAACAGTCAAAGCA
This sequence comes from Haliotis asinina, assembly GCF_037392515.1. Taxonomy (NCBI): domain Eukaryota; kingdom Metazoa; phylum Mollusca; class Gastropoda; order Lepetellida; family Haliotidae; genus Haliotis; species Haliotis asinina. Next base: position 27,916,862 of record NC_090286.1, on the reverse strand, counting down.
CAAATCAATCTAGATGCGTTGTACAAACCTCTTCCTCATTTTCACTCATCCCGCCTGCGTCGACTTCTTGAGCGGCCATCGCTGTCACATAGATACAAACCAAAGTCTCAAGTTATAACTATATATATTCCTGGTGTTTGTGCGCTTATCTAATGATATACTAATATCTAAGCAATTTATACTTAAGCACCCATCTTCCACGCTTGTTTTTATTTAGGTTTCAACAAGTTACAACAGACATGATTAAATATTTACTCAATGTATGTATTTGGTTGGAGAATATACAATGATTTTATCTCTAAATCAAAAGAGCTTCGCCCTAAAAGCCGGAACACACGATGGGATAATGTAAAAGTAAACTGCACAATAGGCTCCCAGATCAAATTACAAACGAATGTGGACTTGGAAATATAATTAATAAATAACATATTACAACAAGTCTGAAGTAGCAAAAATGTAAAAAGGAAACATGGAAAGTGGTGCTAATTTAGAATTGATATTAGTTTACATCAAACATCTTTTTTTGACGTTACAGTGTAGGTTAGAGTAAGGAATTATGTGACAAATGTTTTCGCACTATCCACCTGCAAATAATGTTTAATATTTCATGTTCTATAAAGCCATTTCTTTGAATTAACATTATCGATAAATTATGGCAACAGTGCTTGTTCTGTTTAAATTACAGCATTTACATGTACATAAAGACTGTATATGAATCTTGTTCGCATGTAAATATTTTCTGCGCAAAAAATTTTCAGGTACAATGTCTTATTTCAATAAGACTGGGGAGTTCCTGTATTTATATCATATTACACTTAATCCTTAATCGATCTAACTTATTCAATAATGAAAAAAAACACCCAAAATATGTATGCATCTCTTGTAGGGAGTTCACCCACAGATCTCCATAAACAAATGAACAAGTGTGAAGTGAATAAACATAAATAAGAGAGAGTCTTTTTTAAAGGAAATTAAGGTACTTTTCAAAAGATTTCACATTACGCTTCTAATCTGTAAAAAGAACTTGAATCTAGTTCAAGTTAGTTTCAACTGTATTTCGTTATTTTAGTTTACAGCACATAAAACAAGCTTTCAGGTCATGCTGCATCAATGTTCGTTTCGGGATGATCGTCCAAGTTTTGACACATTACAAATAGAGTAAGGAATAGTCCGGTTGATTGGTCCGTCCGTAAGCCGGTTTTACGTCGTGACACGACCAGGGAAAATACAGAAGGGCTTCAATGAGTGTCCGTACACTTTTCATCTAGTTTAAAGGGCCACCTGTAGTTGTTTTTAACAAAATACCAACCATGTCGACCGTAGGAACTAATAATGTCAACGACCCCAGGAGACCTAATAAGATTGTGAGGTAAATGAAACCCAGGCTCCCCGGGAACAATTTCGGGCGATGTCCATCTCAACATCTGTACGTGCGTGTGGTTCTGAAGCTAGCTAGGGCGGTCATTGCATGTTTATTGATATTCTGGTCTTGTCATGCTAACAGCAGATCTTTTCTCTTATTATTGTCATGTCCTTGGTCTGCTTTAATTTCAGTTCATAAACATCTGTTAGCAAATGAATTCCACTTTGATATATTCATTCTCTCTTGTAATGATACTAAATATCTTCTCAGTATCCCCAGGACCAGTGAAGTTAAAAATTCAAATAACACTGATAATACATGTCTTTGTTCCAATCTTTTGAATCAGATTTCCAGTACTTCAGTGTAACAAAGGGAGGATTTCCGACTGTAACCCAAATGCTTTTTAGTCATTCTACCTGTATACCTAAGAATACAGGCATGTATTTTTTTTATAAGCTGAGGTTATGGGTAGATCTTACCTTAACCGATAAGACTTCTGCCCATATCCCCCCTTAAATTTCATTCTAGCAAATCATATCACCTGAATATATATTCCTCATCACATAACAGTGAGTTTTAAAATGTTTCTTTAAATGTATCTTAACATACTAAATCACATATCCAACACATAAAAACGACATTGTGAGAATGTTATTCTCAATGTTAAAATTTAGGGGAGATGCAGGTGAAAGTCTTTCCATTAAGTTATATGTTTCACATTTGTTAATAGCTTCACCTCGGAGTTCATGCAATGATTTCTTAAAGGCAATTCTTAGGACTGTTATTATACGTGTTTAAAGTGACAATGCATCAACTAATTTATGTGATTACAATTCACACATGATGTAATTTCCATTTATTCATGCTTGATTTTCAAAGCAAATTGATGCACAGAGCTCTGAATGGCAAAACAACTGAGGTGAATGGTACAGACTGGTTTTGGCCATCATCTTATTGGAAGCCAAGTGTTTATCATGTTTATCTTTTTCGCTTATGGGGGGGTTGCAAAATACTATCTAAATACTAAGATTAGAAGCCAGTCAGATTAGAAGTCAGAGCCTAGGTAGCCTTATGATTGTGCTGCTGTTGAATGAAGCCAATCTCTCTTCTGCTCAGAGCTCCTTGCTGCCCGACATTATCATGTCTAAGATCTGAGTAGAAAGAACATTCTAAACACAGTTGGTCTTCTATGGTAAAATACATAACTTGTTATTTCTTTTGGATCATCATGATCATGTTTTCTTCCACTCTCTGACATGAGAAAGTGGCTTGAGCAACAAACTTTTTCTCCAAATGCATCAGTGTGTTAAACATAAGCTGAAAGTTTCTTGCATTGATCTATATAATTCTAATTCAGAATTTCTTTTGAATCTGTGTTGTGATTTTAACACAGTTAATCATTCATTTTGATCATTGTTGTCATCTCTTCACTGGGCTACCATTTCTTCATGTTTATTGTTTTGTCGATGGTCAGATACAAGCCTCCTGCATCAGGCACTCCATCAGAAGACCCAACACCAGACTACATGAACCTGTTGGGCATGATCTTCAGTATGTGTGGGCTCATGATGAAGGTAATGGACTAGTGACAGGCTTAGCCACAGGCAAACTGTAGTGCAAATGGGTTGCACAGCATAGAGAAAATGACCTATTTTCTTACATGTGAGCGAAGCGAGCAAAGGTTGGCAACATACTTTCCTTGCTTCAGTTCGAAAAATATTTTTCATGTCAAAATAAAATATCGCCACCATCAAAGGTATACACCCAGTGACCCATGTCTTCACTAGGTTGTGCTCTCACATTTCCAACTCCATGCTGAACAATTACTCTTGTGAAGTATGCTTTATTCAACATTTTAAGTGCAACTTGTGGTATATCATGCTGTTCATTGCCTCCATTCCCCCTTCCAGCTTCCGGTTCAACGGAGTGAAGGAGCAGAAGGGTATTATTCCATATGGAATAGTTGTCATTACCTCCCCTGCTTCATTCGCCCATTACGCCAGAAGTGTTTTTATGTAGCGTAAATATTACGAAAATGCTAACAATAGCAACGACAGATAAGACAAATAAACTTCAACAGGTTTATGATAAAATTAGGCAGTAGCTTTTCTTTTTAGTTTCTGCTTATTCTCTGTTTAACCGGAAGCTGGCAGGGGTAATTGAGGCCAAGAACGATCTGAATACCATGAGTGGCGCTTAAAATGTTGAATAAAACATATTTCATGTGAGTTTTTACTAAGCATGGGGTCGGAAATCTGAGAGCACAACCAAGTGGGGAAATGGGAGTGAACCTTTGATTGTGGCAATATTTTATTTTGACATGGAAAATATCTTGTGATCCGAAGTGAAGAAAGTATGTTTCCAACCTTTGCTTGCTTCGCACACATATAAGAAGACTTGCCATATTCTCTATGCTGTGCAACCCCATTTGCACTACAGTGTGCCTGTGGTTTAGCCTTCAGCTCATTTGACATCATAGTCAAAAGCACCCCATTATCTGCTGACAAGCAAACTCTTGCGACAAGATTGTGTGTCAGTGTGCCCTGATTGTGTTGAACATTGCTCATCCTGTCAGTCACTGATCTATCTCCTCCATGGGAATTAGTGTTTTCAAGTTGTTTTGAAATCAGATGATACTTGCTTTTTACAATTTAAGATAATAATCATGTGTTCACATTCCTTTTGAATGGTGTGTAAAGTGTGTTAAAAAACTTAAATCCATTCAGACTTCTGTTACTTGAACTTGAGTATATTCAATATATATATCATTTTCTTTTTTCTTTACTGATTTTTTAAACATTTACAATTGCATCTAGTTTCAAGTGTCATTGGGCTCCAAGGAACCTTTGCTCATTACTGGTGTAGTGACATATATGCTACATATAGACTTGACTACTTGTTGCACTTCATCTTGCATCTCGACAAGGGCTGTAGGGGAACCCAGTGGTAAAGGTGTTCTCTTGTCACATCGAAAACTCTGGTTCGATTCCCCACATGGTTACAATGTGAAGTCAATATCTGGTGTCCTCGTTTTGATATGGTCTGAAGATATCTAAAACTGGCGGGTAACACCTCACTCACCCACCCTTATCTCAACAGTAAGAGATTGCTCATTGTATCAATCACTGGTTTGTCTGGCCCATGCTTGAGTATTTGCAGGTAGCTGCTGTGTAGATGGATTATTTGCAAGTTGTGGTATTTGTAATAATGTAAGTTTTGTCATCACTTTCAGTTGAAATGGTGTGCCTGGGTTGCAGTTTATTGTTCCTTCATCAGTTTTGCCAACTCTCGGACGTCAGAAGATACAAAACAAATGTTGAGCAGTTTTATGTAAGTATCATTGTGAATATGAAATAGACATTCAGAAGATATTTAAGGGTATATTTAATATGAAATAACCTCTGTCAATGCTTTATGTTAAAACTGAAAAGAATTTACATTTCATAAATTAGATAGGCACTCTTGTTATTGAGGTATGTTTCTCACGTCAGAACATCATATACTGAGTTAATGTTGTTTGGGGTAATTTTAATCAAATAAACCATAGATTTTTGCTGTTTCTGTGGTGTGAACATTGGGGTGAACAGATAAAGCAACCATTCAGAAATGTGGCTTCTCAGTTCAGCTATAATTTGTGTCATTGGTCAAAAGTCACAGAAGCAGGCATAAGTACCATATAGCTAGAATAGTGCTGAGAGTGGCATTGAACAACAAACCAGCAACCAGTTCACCGTAATTTTCTGTTCGGAGTTGCATCCCTTAAAGTGAAACACCAACGGACAGTTTCTTCACCAAAGTTTGATAGTTAAATTAACATGGTCAGTGATGTAATGAACCCATTCCAGGTTGTCAATATCGGCAGTTGTGATGTCCTACCTCCAGAATCCCCAGCCCATGCAGCCTCCATGGTGAAGTCAGCACAAGATATCACTCCATTATCCAATGTACATTCTCATCCCAGTGTCAACATACTCTGTCATCATTACTGACCCTGTTAGTGTACAACACAAGTCCAGGATGGATACGCAAGATAAAATATTATGATACCCAGATAGAAACCAACCCACATATTTTTAACCTAGAAATTTTGTATTGTTGTCAGTGTGTGAAATGTGATTTCTATTTAAAGTTCAGTGTTGGTCATTTTCTAGGGAATGCTGACAGCTGTGTGTTATTTTGTACCAGAGGGTCATCACAGTTTAATCAACCGAAGAAATGTCCTGGTGTGATGAAATGTGCATTTAGTTTAACTTATTTTAAGGGATTTGTATACATAAACAGAGACAATTAATACTTTCATGAATCAGGTTTTGTAATTTAATGTTTTTATAATTTTGACATCCTGACTAATGTGTTTGATTTTTACTTCCAAGCAGTATGTGTGAAAGTATTTTTTCACCATATTTTCTTGTCAGTCTTTATGAATCAAGAGGTAAAATTAGGTCTGTGAATGTTTACATCAAGTTAACATAGAAATAAGATACAACCTCGTATGGACACAATCGTTTTGTAAGAATTGAGATTGATTGTTTCAGTGAAAGAAAGTACTCTTACTGTGGACATGTGTGGATGTGTCTGCCTCAGAAATACCAGTACAAATGGTCTCCTTTGGAGTCATTATCTGTGTGAAAGTCGAACATTCTTTGGTGTATCAACCAAACAAATGGGAATGTATTTCTGACATTGCCGGCTATAAATCCTGAGACAAGACATCCTGTAAAGAACTCTTCTTTTGTTTGAACTGAATTAGTCTTTTTGATTGTATATAAATTAGAATTTTGTAAAGGAATATTTTGTCAACAGTTCATGAGAAGGAAATAAAGGTTTTATGTCAAGAATTTTGAGTGATGTTTATGATGAGAATTGTTTATGAAGTGGGGATATTACCATCAGTCACATCCTCAATATCTCCAAGGAAAACATTCTGATAAATCTCCACTATACCCTGGATGCATCTACGGCTAAGCCCGATGAATTTATTACCTGCCTTGGCTGGCTTCTTATCCAATCAGGTGTATACGCTGGGAAGTTGAGCAAACCAATCACAGCTCACTTTTGCTTTTTAAATGATCGAACTGATTAAACTTGGCAACACGAACCATGCACAGGTTCTCTGAAAGGGGCAGAAGGAGTTCTTGCATATGTTTTTTAAAATGTGTCTATGATTTCCCCTAAAATCTGAGATACCTTTGTAGTTGCAGCCACTATCTTTATTGACACTGACAAGTTCAGTTGTGACAGCGCCTTAGCTGATTGGCTACTGTGAGAATGTGGAACCACCGAAGAGAGGTAATAAGATGTTTGGACTGAGCCGTAGATGCACCCAGGGTATAGTGATTCATTGGACCGTATACTCTGGAGATATTAAGGATGCATCATTCAGTGCTTTTTAGGATTAAGGTTTCACTCAAATAAGGTACCATAATATTTGTGGTAGACAGTTACACAATCATAGTGGCATTTGTATGTACATAAAGCCTTGTTCACAAATGCGTTGAAAATGAGTCTTTTTGGCTGGGCAACATGACACCTGAAAGTTTCTTCCACTTCCTCATTGAAGCACATGCAACATATGTGGTCTCACTTTAGGCAAGTGTGTTTGTTCAAAATTGCCTCTGTCCACCCAGCAGTGAATGGGTACCTGGTGGGATAAGATGGTCATTTGACTGTTCACTTTCTACCACTACCACCACACAGGCAACTTGGGTGAATCAGGGTCAAAATATCTGTGCTTTGTGCAAGCAACACTGAGCATCTTTTAGGTGGATATTAGGTGCTCCACAAATGTATTATACAAATTTATTATTTGCCCAAATCCAATGATTGTGAGTTTCATCAAAACGGTGAAAAGACCTGTTTCAACATCATTGTCATTTATATTTCTAAGAACTATACCCAGAGGTGTTCCAACAACTGACAAAAAGGATTAATAACCAGTAACAAATTTTGTGGTGGTACAACACGCTTGAGTGAGGTAAACTATCCATGAAATTTGATAAATATTCACGATTTTACATGCACTCAACATCGTAAAGCTATGTGGGTTGTATTCATAGTTTCGTATTCATCACTATAGTAAATATTAACATAACCTGTCTATGAATATATTTTGCATGTATTGGGAACATAATGAGATATGGTGATAAATACTGTATAAATATACAGAATAATTACATTAAATTAACATCAGTTAGAAAAAACCTGGGGAAACCTTTAATACTGGTGATGACATAAAAATGTACATATTTTGATCATAATCGTTCCGATTCCGAACACTATTTACAACCATTGCTATAAGTCATGCATTATGACTATAAATGCATACTAAACATCTTTAGAATTTTCAACAGGTGTCCCATTCTGTTGGGCTGTACTTTCGTCAAACCTCGGTAATGATTAGAAAAAAAGGCATCAACAAACCCATGAGGATTAGAGAAATATCCAGACGCCAATTCCACGAAAGACGTATGAAGATCAGGTTGAGAATAGGTCTTCATATTTATCTGCAGGTGCAAAGATTGATGCTCATAATGGCAAACGAACACACATATCATGATTATTTACTAACAGACCAGCGTCGTTTAGCTGGAATACTTTTCGTGCTGGGTCAAGAAACAACCCAACAATATCAGAATTATTTCAAATTTTATTTGATATGTGCAAGTCGGACATGAACTCCGGCCATGCACGAAGACATGTATGTTTCACACAGTACACACACAGGTCAGATAAGCACACCAATATTTGGCCATCGCCAGACGTATACACACAGTGGTTAAGCTCTGTACACAGGGTCAAAACATAACTGCAGACATTGTGGTATATCTCAAACAATATGTGTAGACTATGGCTCTCAAATAACTTCACATATAATTCCTATCAAATAATACGGACAGGACAACACATTTAATACATGATTTACTTCACTATCTGTGACATTAACCGAATACAGTGTAATTCTGGCTTATGCTTACAATACCATGATGAACATAATTATCTGAACCAATCTGCAAAAAAAGTCATTTGATGGGAAAACACTCCATTCAACCTTTGTTAAAGACATCCCTTAGAATTTTATTGACATTAGCCAACCCTATATATTGACAATCATTTGATTCCATGACAACCGTGCCGTCAAACTTTGATACATACCATAGTCATATTGTCTTTCTAAGTATTCTCATGGAAACGAATAAGGGAACACATGAAAGTACAAGTGTCCCTTTATTCAAGAATTTCACACATAGTGCAATAGATTTCTTGTAAAGAAACCAGAAAAAGAATAAAGGAACACTTAAGCTTGTACTTTCACGAGGTTCCTTATTTGTTTCAATGAGTATATCATGAATATAACATCTTGAGTAAAATTTGAATGTGAGAAGTAATTATTTATCCGATTAGTCAGGAATGAATGAGTGAGTTTGGTTTAACGCTGCTTTGAACAGCATTCCAGGTGGACCCAAAGTGGATCCCAGGTGTGTCCCAGCAAGTCAGCAATTAGGTGTAAAACATTTACCACTTGGCCGAATCAATGATCACCGGTATGATGCAAACGCCCCTTAAGAACATCTGGGCAAACCCACAATCGGACCGACAATCACAGGTTTCTGGCTTGCACATGGGATGCAACTCTGGACAACAAATTATGGTGAATTGGTTGGTTGGTTGGTTTGTTGTTTAATGCCTCACTAAGCAATATTTCAGCTACATGGCAGCTGTCTGTAAATAATCAAATTTGAACCAGACAACCTAATGATCAACAGCATGACCATTGATTTACGAAATTTGGATACAGTGATGTATGTCAAACAAGTCAGTGAGCCTGACCACCCAATCATTTTAGATGCCTCGTACGACAAGCAAGGGTTGCTGAATTCTAACCAGGATCTTCATGGGTTACAGTGATTTATACCGCTGTTATAACAAGTCTAAACATACCTGTACCAACATTTATGTGAGAAAGATTTTCCACCAAATCTACTTAAGACACCAGGGAACCGGTAGTCTAAGGTTGCAGTTTGCTGAGTTATGTCCTTTCTTGGACCAGGATCTGCTAATCATGGATTCTTTCTCAATTTCAAAGTGACAATTCATGATCTAACTGAAACTCTGCTCAAAGCATCAGCAAACCCAGTTCACTGTGTAAACAAAGATACCAGTACTTCAGTGAAGTAGTTCTGATTGAAAGCATCTCTGAGACATTTTAAACTACTTTAAGAAACTTAATCTTCACTTAGATAATTAATCATTGGCTTCAGTGTGAGCTTATTCTTGTGGTATAGTATTATTTTCCTATGTCTTACACAGAGGAGCACTGACAGGGGCATCATGCAGAAGACATTGATCAAACACCACCACTGTAATAACCACACTTGTTCATAATGGACAGATTCTTCAGCATATTGTTTGTGTTAAACATCAGGAAGATTAAGACAAGATACCATCCCAAATCATATGGCGACCTCTGAATTTAAAAAATGGACTTTTTAGGTCGTTTCGTGTCTATGTATTCAAATATGTACCACAAAAAAGAAAAGGTATAAATGATAAATTTTCATTTTCATATTCACATGCTTGGATATATTGACAATTTTGACATACACATATTTGATTACTTTTATAATTTTGAGTTAGTGTGTAAAAAATATATATTTGGCATATAATCAATATATTATTTGCAAATTTTATAAACATACATCAGGAATTATCACAATTCTGTCATTCTTCAATCATATCTGGCACTGATTCTACTAGTTTGTCACATTTCCAACAATTGCATGACTGATGCATGTTGCCATACAACTAATCACAATAAGACACTATTAATTCTGCAACTACTCACAGAGACAAGTCCAAGATATCAACACAATTGACTAACCTCACTATATACAGCAACAGGGTGGGGCATCTATACAGCATTTAACTATATACAGTGGGAATGTAGAATCTAGAGTACAAACATCAGTGACAGTCTGATCCATTAACAACAAGAAACTACATGTATAAACAGTTTTGCAGCTAATATTATACACTGGCATTGAGAACAAACACATACTACTTGCATGAACAGTTTAGCAGTTGACATAATACATCAGGATTGATATACAAATTCATTCAATGTAAATCCTAAACATGAATAATGGATACATCTTGTCAACAGAACAGGCACAAACACGGTGCAATGCAGCCTTTACAAAGCTTCTACTTTACTTAAGTGATCCTTTTAACAAATCCCCTTATATAAGGACAACCCATCTCAAAACTAAGTCCCATTTTCGTATCTGGTAAAGTAAACTCCTGTAAAAGGATCTCTTTAGAAATCTAGTTGAACCTACCTGTCAAAAAATATCACATTTGGCATGCCTCATAAATTTGGATTGGCTCAGTTACATCTGTGCAATCGATTTCATTGGCTATGAAGAAGTGTCAAAATTTATCTAAGAAAAATTTATGCTCAGTCTAAGTAATCTTAGTCTCAGTATTTTTCATTACACTCCACCAATGAGTCTAACAAAACCTTATGTGAGGTCGCGTCAGGTAACCTTTGAGATTGACCAATCAGAACACAGCTTACCGAATTGCGAAAGTGGACATTAGCACATACCTTTTGAACTTTTTATCTCGAAAAGGTTCGTACCCGAACGATTCCGAATGGTATTTAGCTTACGCTCGCTTCCGGGTGATGCACACGGCTTATGTACAACCATGACAACGGTGAGTAAACAGTCGCTGAAAATGGTGTTTGGGGCAATATTCAAGGATGTCATCTTGCGGAAATATTAGCTAATGGTAACCATGTCAACAGAAACCCCAAAGCATATATACTGCAGATCAAATAATTGTGTTATATGCAGATTTTTGTTTGTGGAGAGTTCTGTGTCAGTTTTGAATATTTCTGATCCCTAAATAACAGCCGTTGTCTGATTGGTTAAATCTATTTAACCGTCTTGCATTTGATTGGATGGTCATTGGTCGCTCAAAGGTTACCTGACGCGACCTTCTACTAGGTTTTGTTAGACTCAGTGGTGGAGTGTAACGAAATACACTGAGACTAAGTTTACTTAGACTGAATTTATGCTTTTGGTAAGTGTGTTAAAAAAAGACACTTAATGAGGAAATTGTGATAAAAACATTCAGTATGCCCACTGTATTACTATGTTTTAAATAATCAATACAAGTTCTCTGGCATTATGATAGAACATGAGTTCCTGAACCAAGTTCTTCAAAGTGATCTTGGTGTTGCAAGCAACATGAGCTAATGCCAAGGCATGGATTTACGTTAAAATAAAAAATACGTTAAAACAAAAAATACACATTGGTAGTAGATCTAAGTAGATCAAAGGTCGCTTGTGGAACTGGCCCTGGAGACAAGAGGTAATCCATATTTATCCTACGCTACTAAAATTAAAAAAATAAAAAAATTAGTGGTTATCTGTCAGCACAGCCTACAAACAAAACAAACATTATTGCATGTTACTTGAAGCACAGCTGTGCAGGCAACACATAGTGATATTATCTTACACTAATATAATACATGGGTTCATGATATAACATATTGGTGGAGCTCGGCCCCAGCTGAGGTGCTGTGTATTTACAAGGCATCATAAGTTAACAAAAATATACACAAATACAAACATATGAGGCAAGTAGGGATTAACTTAACAAAAACACATAAAGATAGATTACAGAAACAAAATCAACAAATAAACTGACAGCTGAAAGAATAAGTTACTTCAATAATACTGAGAAAAAAATAAACAGGCTATAAGTACTCACAAAATAAATGAAATTGTTATCCGTAAAGATTGTTGTGAAGAGGACATGACACATCAAAAGATTAAGAATGGTCTTACAACAAAAATGACTTGGTTAAAGTTGACATTTTGCCCTTTTCATGCTAGGTCATGACCATATTTGGCACATACAAAATTATTTAAGTAATTTCTGTCAAGGTGCTGTTTGAATAAGATACAATGACGTCATGAAACTAATTACGTTTTGTTTCAGGCCACTTCTTACCTCTCCACTGCAACTAGTAATATTCCAGCAATATGATAGTGGGGACACCAGTAATGGCTTCATACACTGTACCCATGTGGAGATTTCAACCTGACAAGTGACTGCTTCAACCAATCAGCTATCCCACCCTTTCACCCCTATCATTAAGAAAACCCCTGATACTTTCATACAATCAGAAAGATGTTGCTATCCCCAAAGCAGCCTTCACACTGCAAACTAACGTTGTCAAACTCGAGTTTTCAGAGTGTGAACATACCAACAACTCGGAATCAATACCAGTTTCAGTGTTGTCACATTGTTGTTGGGAAAAAGGATCTCGCTCTATTCTCATGAACCTTTCCATCAAACTTTTGGTGCTGTCAACCTCAAGTTTGACGAGTGAAGTGATGTCAAACTCATTTTGTTCAGAAACAATCAATCTCAGTCAACAAAACTGTCATGTGACTGCACTGATAGAGGCATGGTGCTCAAATGACAACAAGTTTGACAACATGTGCTTGACATGTGAAAACACAAGTTTGATAAACTTTACCAACATGGGTTGTCAATTTGCCGTGTGAAGGCTGCTTAATAATCATCATGAGTTTAATTCTTCACACTTGTAAATTATAATCTAAAATTTGATATGTGAAATCAGAGCATGTAAGCAGATTTCTCAGTGCAATCTCTGCATATACACATACAACTACTGACATATTAACTAAACATTTAGCTGAACCCACTGGTCAATGGGGAGACAACCCTGATGTTAGCACAATTACAAAATGTCTTTGGGTCTTGGTGGCATCCTTGAGACTGTAGCATAAGGCAATCTCTGGGCTTAAGGTCTGTTTTTAATATCATATAATTGTTTGTGAAACTTCCAGAGTAAAAACTTAATTTATATTATCCTATTGTTTAGAATAAAACAACATTACGCAAGTGATGGTGGAAAGGTTTATAATCTGGATTTTGTACCTATGCACAAAAATATTCCCAAGTAAGATTCAGGTCACCATATACTTCACTGATTTGTGTAAACCATACTCCACCATCACACATGAATACACACAGCAGTGGTGGTGTCATTATTCTAAGTTAATGAAGGCATGGCTGGTGAGAGAATGGAGCCAACAAGTGCCTCCAGAAATGAGAGCTCAGAAACATTTTTTGTGTGACAACATCTGCCATACCCTTGCAAATATGCCCTATGTCATATGATGGTGAGCTCCACACAAGGTCCTTGTAAAAAGCACTACAACACACCATTGCTGTTGTCAGTATCACAGAACAATGGAGGAACAGTGTTGGCATGGAAACCTTGGGAAAGAAATCTGGTCTTTCCTGCCAGTTTTTGCCAGACAGAGTTGGGGAATCATTGCATTTATAGCCCCAAAAAACAATGGTTATAACAAACTCAAAAAGACAACCAATTTTTGTTCACAATAACCATTGTCTATTACACATATTTTTACTAAAACATAGAGGCAGTGGCTGGGACAACCAAAGAAAACCTAGTTCATTACATCTATGAGTTTGTCACAAGCATGTACGTTATACACATACCAATAGATCATTGTAACTCACCTTAAAATTCACAATTCATATTGCTATTAGACATTTTGGTACTATTTGTTTTTGATTAAAATAAATAACAGATTATTTTATGAACATATAATATTAACATCAAATATCTTGACCGTCTTCAGATGACTACTAAGTTATGTCATTGGAACAATCGGAAGTGTTACTAAACCAGGAAGTACTGCCTGAGTATCTATGTCAAGTTTAAATTATCATCTGTCCTTTCAAAAGTCAATGTAACTATGAGACTTGTCCATACGACAACCTCAAGCAATTTTCCCTTCCGGTACAAATGTCCAGTTCATTCTACCTAAAGACAATTTTGGTTATAATTTTAAAGTAAGCAGACTGTGCATAGAAAATCACCCCTTAAAATGTATTGACCAAAGAGATGCCATTTTGATAAGATATTCTGATATGTTTCACTGCACAAAAATATGATCGCATGAATGGGCACTTACCATATATGGCAACAAAATCATTTGTAAGCAGCAGTACATCACAATGGTAATTATATTTTTGTTCTCAAGTTGAAATATTTCATTTTGATAGTAGTTCAATATCTGCTAAGATGCACTGCTCGTAACAGTACGTATTCCAAATGTTTATCTCGGGAACATCATAGCATTAGAATAAATTGACAAAGCTGAAATGTTTTTCAGTGGAAGCACATAAGGTATAAAAGTTGCCATTTTTTAAATGAACAAGTGTTGATTTCACTTGGATCAAAATGATCAAGAGAAAATATAAAGTTAAAAAATAATTTGATGTGGCCTTCATTGAGACATTTACCATACAGCTTACTGAAGCAATAATGTACACTGATTCACAATATCATAGTGGGGACACCAGTAATGGGCTTCATACACTATACCCATGTGGAGATTTCAACCTGACAAGTGAATGCTTCGGAAAAAAAAGGCTATCCCATCCCTTTCACCCCTATCATTAAGAAAACCCCTGACACTTTCATACAATCAGAAAGATGTTGTTATCCCCAAAGCGATGCACTAGGGTCTGTTATAATTAGCAGAGCAGTGTAACACATACATGCATTACTGTGCCTAAGTTTACACAGACTGCACGTGCTGTGGAGTTATTGTTGGACCTTCACACAAACAGTACTTCAAACGACTTTTAAAATAAAAAAGTATATAATCTGATTCCAATAAGAATGCTGTAATCTGAAACAATGATACCTACAGAGATTTAACAGCAGTACCAGTGAAGCCAATATAGGGTGTGACCCTGCTTTCTCGACCCTTAGCTACGCTTCAATATATCTAATCAGACAGAAGTCCATTCTTCTTAAGTATAACCCCTACTGCTCTTTACAAGTTCACTAAATGATTATGAAGTATATATTAGCATAATGAAATTGTAAACCGATTTTACTGTCCTGCTCTACAACTAAATCCACTATTCAGCTTTGTCAACCCCTTACCACCCTTTGATTCAGATAAATAAACACAACCCCTACCAAAATAATATCTGACCATAAACAAAAAGAGATTGACAAAAAAGTTAGCAAGTTACGCTTTGTGCATAACAACAGAACTATAACACTGTCTTAACCATGCACATCAAAAAGATAATAATTTGAAATGTACAAATGTTTATATTCTGGAGAGCAACTGCTGTCGTGAATCAATACTGTAACCCTTTTCAAGTGATTTTTGCAGTCATTTATACAATCCAGCTGTATTCTAGATGGGCCATAAATACACATTTCCAGACAGTCTTTTTTATACATTGTATTTGGCACACAAAACATAGTACTGAATAAAACAATTGTTTCAAATACAAAAGTAATCACTTTATAGTGATATATACTACAAATGTACACATACCACTACTGAAGCAATGGTTTTCCTCCTTTAAGAGGCTTTTACAACTCCAATACATCATGTCCTGTGTTCTTTTCATCCTTAAAGTTGCATACAAGCTGGGAAAGTTCAAGAAAGATTACTTATATCCAACCATGCGTGCAGGGGACATAATCCAGTGTTAAAGAAATACAATGTATGTATGCATTATGTTCTGAAACTAAGATGAAAGATATAATATATCATCCAGAATACAGGGATGTTGTGATACATAAGTTTCATGAATCAATACGGATTATGATATTCATTTCACAGTTCGATACTTATTACGATACCTATTTTAAATTTAGTTACATTTTCAACATTAATAGTTCATATTTTATAACTGTCCTTGAAAAGATTACCATTTTCATAAGAATCACTGAATTACCTTTTCATGGCACCTCTCCTTAGAATCACAAATACCATTAAAAATTAAGTTTGAAGTAGTTTGAAAAACTGCCAATTTGAATGTGATAATTTGTCTATTTAAATGGCCAAATTAAACAAAAACTTCTAAAAGTTGTCAGCCCAGACCAAAGTTTACAGGTTACAGGATGTCAGACAGGCCTTGTTTCATACACCATTAAATCCATGCCATCAATATCACTGTGGGTACTGATTTTTTTTATTTCATTTAATTCGTACATAATGAAATATCAACAAAATATATGCCATACAGTTATTTCTAAGCAAGTGTATAACATGTAATGATGTGCATTACTTTTCAGCATTAAAGTATTCAATACCTTATATTACTAGCAATAGTTACTCTCTACCTGGTAAATAGAACAAAATATAGTGCAGGTGCAATAATATCAAAAATTACTGGCAGTTATGAAACACCAAATACCTAGAAACACCTTGCCAAACTGTGATGCTCATATTTTAAAACAACACAAACTACTAACTTCCTACTTTGTGTTCGTGTCAAGCATAGTCTATTTTATCTACCAGTAACAAACATTCATGCACCTACATATGCCATTGTTTACTTGAAAATGATATCAACAAACCAAGCAGTGAATGCTCTTATCTTTTGAACTGTGTCTTTCAAAATACATTACATTTTACAAGAGGCCCCCAATCTTCAGTATGATATACAGTTCATTATGCTCATAGCACAAATCTAGTATACTGTCATCTTGATAAGTATCAAAGTGTATGTATCTCTTGTATCCCCCTGCATACATTAAGTATTACAACTATCACTATGACAATAGTCCCAACACCAACCCACTAAAGGATTTTCAACCATGGGTATTCCAGAACTACTTATTACCTGTCAAACAGAACATCCACTTCCTAAACAAAAAATGCAACAGGTGCAATAATATCAGAAATAACTGGCAGTTATGAAACTTAAAAAGTAGTTTGTGACAAACAGAACCATTCTACGAATATTTTAACATTCACACTTTAAAACAATACAACCTGTGAACATCTTACTTGTATTCACAAGAAGTGTTGTTTGTTTTTGTACATGTAGCAAGCGTTTAAGTAGATATATTTATCTACTTTCTATTATCTAATTTTACACCACTTTTAGCAATATTCTTGCAATAATCCAGTGGGGGACACCAGAACTGTGTGACATTTTGCCAATGTTGGGAGTAGAACCTGGGGCTACAGCGTGACAAGCAAATGTTTTAACCATTAGGCTACATCATCGCCTCTCATCTCCTGAAATGCTGTGATGAGTATTCCTAAAAGTTCCATCCAATTTAGTGTATAGCTGAAAGCAGTAATATTATTTAGCTGGGTATGAGGCCTGTAACAAATAATATCCATAACACAAGGTTTAAAATAGCATATAGTATTACATTATTCATGGTCTCTTCATTAACATACAGTTTGAAAAATGTAATATATCATACAATACACCATTTCTACCTATCAGCCCATCATTTCAGGACCGGTTGTATCTGTGGTGCAGTCCAACATCATCATCATCATCCTCTCGCCCATCACTCGCGTACCGGTTGTCACAGTCATCTATTTCCCGTGACGCAAGTTCCACAATATCGTTATCATCATCATCATCCCCGAGATGAACATTGAATTCTTCAATCACAGGCCCATTATCCACATGCAGTATGTACTGCTCATCGTAGTCCTCAAAATTGTCATCATAAAAATTCTCACTATCTGTGTGTTCCTCATTGATGGATTCTCGATCCTCTCCATCGAAATATCCGTTCATCAACAGCTCATTATTATCATCCGAATCCACCTCAGCAAGAACATTCAATCCTGACTCTGCTGCGATATGAATGGCCTCGCCATTTGCAACATTGTCCACAAAACTGTCCAATGGAAGATCTTCACGGCTCACAACAAGCTCCACCTGCCCGACTGTGTCATCATAATTATGTTCTGTGTCTGGATTTTCTTCTTCCTCCTCCTCGATGTCCGCCATGCCATCCTGCTCAGGTTCCTCAGCATCCCATTCGCCAAGTTCCTGTGCTATACGTTTGTACCGAGATTCTCGTAGTACACCTTTGGCTCGTAATGTTTTTGGGTGATCAGGTCCAAGAATCTCCTCACTGACACGTGCCCATTTCTTGAAATATTCATAGGCTTTCTTGTAGTCGTTATTGTCCTCATACACAATGCCGATGTTGATGTAGAGGCGAGAGGTGAGGATGTGGAATTCTCCGTACATCTGCATACACAGGTCCATTGCCTGGTTGTAGAGCTGCAACACAGATTATCAGCACTCAATAACAGCCCTAAGGCCAGACCAATTTTATTTCTTGTTTTCCAGATTTTTGTCCTCTGAGAACCTAAAGGCAGGCAGGAAAAAAAATTAAAAATAAAGTTTCCAACCAAACTAATATTCCTTCTAAATACTCAAAGTATTTTACTTTTGGAAATTTATGAAGTGAATATGGGTAAAAAACAACCTAAAAAGTATTTTCTTGTGAGTTTACATTTTCAGCCAAAAAAAACATTAGGATTTTATTTTTTGAGCAGTGAAAATTAATTTTTGTTTTCCTATTCTTGAAAAAATATGGCAGGCGTATCCGTAAAACAAGAACTGAAATTGGTCTGGCCAACTTATGAATTATGTGCTAAGGTCCAGTAAAAACCCAAATCAAGTAGCTACCTCACAATATCAAGTGAGTGAATTTAGTTTTACACTGCACTCAGCAATATTCCAGCTATATCGCAGTAAACAACTGAGTCTGGACCAGACAATCCAGTGATCAACAGCATGACCACTGATCTGCACAAATGGGAACCAATGACATGTGTCAACCAAGTCAGCAAGCCTGGCTATCCAATCGCAATAGTCGCCTCTTACGACAAGCATAGCATAGTCACCTTTGGGTTGCTGAAGACCTATTCTACCCCACACCTTCATAGGTCCAAAGATATCAAGACATCAAAGTGTTTGTAGTAAGATCACTTTCTAATCATGTTACTTTGTTGTCATATCTCAAGTGACCCCAACCACAAGTTACAATTCTGGGCTCAGTTTCACAAAGCCTGGAGCTACCACTGTAGTAAGTCCACGTTGTAATACAGAGGGTTTTATTATCATAGCACAGTAATCACTATGTGCAGCAGGGTCTTTATAGTGGGCACAACATAAGACAGAGGTAATGACTAACAAGGTACAATATTTTAAAAACAGCTGGAAATATATCATGAATGTTGTCTACAAAGAGCCTTTACATTCAAAACATGGTCACAACATCTTGACTCTCACACCTCCAATCTTGACATTTCCATTCATCTGTTTGTCCAAGCCATCCACAACACCATCCATCCACCCTGACCCCACACCACTATCCACTGATCCAGTACCCACCCATTTTTGACCCAGAAACCTACCTATCCATCCATCATCCAACTGATATGCTACAGATAACTACATCTTTCATATGTGAGTGAGTGATGTTAATTTATGCTGTATCAGTAATTCTGCAGGTATTCCCAGCAATCATTCATATGTTGTCATCGTTTTCTATCTCCATGACTTCACTTCTGAGTGACGAACTTACGGTTTTGCAACACAGAAGAATGAACAAAGAAGTGCCAACTCAAGCTTCCTGTGAAGGAAGTTACATGTACAACGAACCTTGAGCTGTTCCATACTGCCTCTCGGTGCCAGCACACCCTTCGTCATCAAGGCTTCAGCATAATGCCCCATGTCATTGAGCTCCTGGAATATCTTCAGTGCCTTGTCAATGTACTTGTTGCCCTCAGCCAGTGCTTCACTCCCTGTCAGCTCAGGACCCCCACCACATGCTTCCCAGCTCTCCATGTTGAACGCAAGCTTCATGAGACTCATCGATAGCTTAAACTAGGAATTGAAAGAGAGAGGTTAAATTTCAGAATTTCCCAGTTCGGCTTCACTCTAGGATGGCAAATGGATCATATATTCTTGAAAACAGTGCAAACCCATGTACAATGTGTACCCTTTCAAGGGATTCAGTATATTATTTTGATGAATGCTTTGAAGATAGCATGCAGACAGAAAACTACATATCCCATCATAACTCATCCACACTGATGTGTTTTATTGAAAGATGTGTGCACTATAAACAAACATAGTAGCCTGAGATTATTTACTTTGTTCCATCTTCCGATCTTGCAGGGCCTTTTCGAAGCTCTCTTAGCACTAAGATAGTCGTAAAGTAATGTTAATTTGTGGCACTTATGAGTATCTTAGCACCAGGAGAGCGTAAAAAATCTAGGCCCTGGACCTTTAAGTTTTACATATAGCTCGGGAATTGCTTGGAGTAAATGCACTACCAAAATGAGACTAATGGTTTCCAGTGTGAGGACAGGTGCTTTACATAGTCCTCCTTTTAGACGTCTCACCTTATGATATGTTCCAGGTAGTGTTTTTCGTATTGTAATGGACTTGCGCCCATAGTATATGGTTTTCCTGAGGTCTGGTAGTTGACTTGGAGATACAAAGTCATTCAGCTTCAGTTTCTGTAAACACATGGAAAATGGAGAGCACTTGCCCCACATCAAACCAATCAAACATGTCAGTGAGTCAGTGACTTTGCCTTTGAAAAGCTTGGCATATCACTTAATACCTCATTTCTGCATGTCTAAATGCATGAAAACCTATGGACCCATGCTTGCAACAAGCTATATTCACAGATACCTCTAAAAGTGAGTGAGTAAGTATGGTTCTACGCTACATTTAGCAGTATTCCTGCAATATCACTCTGAGCAATACCACAAATAGGCTTCACACAGTGTGCCCATGTGGGGAATCAAATCTGCGTCTTCAGGGTGATGAGAGAGCACTGCCCCAACACCACTCAAAGCAAACCCACCCATCTACAGAAGACATCCATTGCCTAACTTGATTTGGTGAAACCCTTTTACACAGACATATTGAAAGTCTGACAACTTGAAAAAACTTGATTCCCTTACATTAAGGTATAATCAGCACACTAGCATCAGCTCATTCCATCAGCAGTTCTGGTGAGAATGACAAACATGTTTTTTCAAAAATATCTAAAATGATCCAAAATGATCACCTGTCACACAGCATGTCCAGTTATTTTTTCTTGTTATAAAGGAGAAGATTTACTGACAAATTCAAGTTGTTAATGATATCATATAGATTTTGACATGTTTCAAGAAACCTTATTTCTATCTCCCCTTCCACATCTTCCACTACAAACCTTACCTCATCATATATCTCAGCCATGAGGGCGTACAGCTCAACCATGCGATGCGGCCGAGCTCCCAGTTCTATTTCCTCTATCTTCATGGCTGTTTTTAATAGCTCTAATGCTTCATAGTGTTTCCCTGCCTGAATTCTGGAAGAGGAGTGAGTGAGTTTAGTTTTATGCTGCACTCAGCAATATTCCAGGTATATGGCAGTGGTCTGTAAATAATTGAGTCTGGACAAGACAATCCATCAACAGCATGAGCATCGATCTACACAATTAGGAACCGATGACAGGAGTCAACTAAGTCAACGAGCCTGACCACCCCATCCTGTTAGTCGCCTTTTACAGCAAGCATGGGTTGCTGAAGGCCTATTCTACCCCGGACCTTCATGGGTTCTTAAAGAGGAATTGAGTACACTGTATTTCTACTTTTTCGTCTACTTGTCACATACAGATGTGTTCACATCACAATGTATTCACATCAAGGGACCTCAGTTCTGATATTTCAAAGGAACTTTTCTCTGAAACATCATGTCATATTTTGCAGCAAAACCATCAAGAAACAGACAGCAGAACTTCACAGAAACCAATGACATCTTTATGGCAAAGAGTTTCAGAGTGGGTGTTACAAAGTACAAATACTTAGCCTCTACTTGCCCTAATTCCTCAAGTTATTATGCAAAGCAAATGTACAACATTTCCAAGATGTTACCTCCAAAGCAAAAATACAGAAAATGTGTGAGCAGATGAGTGGGTGGCATGGGCAATTAGGTGGATGAAGGTAAATGTAGGGAGGGAAGGTGGATGAGGAGGAACATATTGGAAGGATAGGTGGATGAGGAGGAAGATAGTGGGAGGGTGGGTGGATGAGGAGGAAGATATTGGGAGGGTGGGTGGATGAGGATGAAGATATTGGGAGGGTGGGTGGATGAGGAGGTGAGTGAGTGGATGAAGGAGGGTAGGTGGATGAGGAGGAAGATATTGGGAGGGTGGGTGGATGAGGATGAAGATACTGGGAGGGTGGGTGGGTGAGTAGGTGAAGAGGGTAGGTAGATGTGTAGGTAGATGGGTGGGAGGGTAGGTGGCTGAGTAGGTAGATGGGTGGGAGTGTAGGTGGCTGAGTAGGTAAAGAGGGTAAGTGGATGAGAATGTAGATGGGTGGGAGGGTACGTGGATGAGTTGGTAAAAAGGGTAGGTGGATGCGTAGGTAGATGGATGGGAGGGTAGCTGGATTAGTAGGTAAAGTAAAGAGGGCAGGTGGATGAGAATGTAGATGGGTGGGAGGGTAGGTGGATGAGTAGGTAAAGAGAGTAAAGAGGGTAGGTGGATGAGAATGTAGATGGGTGGGAGGGTAGGTGGATGAGTAGGTAAAGAGAGTAAAGAGGGTAGGTGGATGAGAATGTAGATGGTGGGAGGGTAGGTGGAAGAGGAGGTAGATGGATGGAAGGGTAGGTGGATGAGGAGGTTGAAGGATGGGTGGGTAGGTGGATGCCAAGGTAGGTGTGTGGGTGGGAGGACAGGTGGATGCCAAGGTAGGTGTGTGGGTGGGAGGGTAGGTGGATGAGGAGATAGATGGATGGGTGGGTAGGTGGATGCCAAGGTAGGTGTGTGGGTGAGAGGACAGGTGGATGCCAAGGTAGGTATATGGGTG
The DNA here is from genome assembly GCF_037392515.1 of Haliotis asinina. Taxonomy (NCBI): domain Eukaryota; kingdom Metazoa; phylum Mollusca; class Gastropoda; order Lepetellida; family Haliotidae; genus Haliotis; species Haliotis asinina. The sequence goes on along the minus strand of NC_090286.1, from coordinate 27,893,753 downwards.
GGAGGGTAGGTGGATGAGGAAGTAGATGGATGGGTGGGTAGGTGGATGCCAAGGTAGGTGTGTGAGTGGGAGGGTAGGTGGATGCCAAGGTAGGTGGGTGGGTGGGAGGGTAGGTGGATGAGGAGGTAGATGGATGGAAGGGTAGGTGGATGAGGACGTAGATGGATGGGAGGGTAGGTAGATGAGGAGGTAGATAGATGGGAGGGTAGATGGATAGGAGGGTAGGTGGGTGGGAGGGTAGGTGGATGAGAAGGTAGATGGATGGGAGGGTAGGTGGATGAGGAGATAGATGGACGGGAGGGTAGGTAGATGAGGAGGTAGATGGGTGGGATGGTAGATGGATGGGAGGGTAGGTGGATGAGAAGGTAGATGTGTGGTTAAATAGGTGTATGGACTGATGGTGAAATCACAATTGGCAAGGTAACACACTGCTGTCACTGCAATCATATCTTAGTTATCTCTTACATCCGATGGTCTTAATCCAATCGAACGGTCAAACATTCCTGCTGAAATAAGACACCAGACATTAGCTGTACGTAAGTACTACCAAGTACATCTGAGAAGCCATGATGTAGAAGGACTTTCTTGAGGCTATTATTTTATATGGTAGCCATGTAACAAGCACACAGTACTCACACGACTCTACAGACTTTCTCGTATTGTATAGACACAGACTCTTCATTGACTGATTCATCCTCCTCAAACTTGGACAGGGCAGTTTCATAATACGATATCATCTCTGCCGAAGGACCAACCTGAAAAGATAGCTCACTACTTAAAATTATAACCGAATATTTCATCTCTTGGTGATACATTTTGGAAAACATTTATCCTTCACTTTCTGGTCAGAAAATCAGTTACAAAGAAACCCACAGGTTCGAAACGTAAATCATATGCTTTCTTGATGTTTTTGAGCTAAGATTACCACAGCACAAAGAGGGCTTATTGACTAAGAAATAATTTTACAGGAATCTAGCTACACAGCATTACGACTTCCACTAGGGAATTGAAAGGAAGGAGACTGAAAGCAGCTATAACACTGGAATTGTTTGCCAGAAGAGATCCCCATCAACAACTTATCATTACTGCATATGTTTTGGGTCTCTTATTAAATTCTGAAATAAGATTCCTGTAGAAGTGAATTATATTGAAAAGGACTTGTGGCATTACAAATCTGACCTTTCTCCAATAGGCAAGCAGCTGAGAGCTGTATTCCTCGTTGTAGAGTTGGTCGAAAATGTCCCAATCACACAGACACTGAGCTAAACGGTACTTGTCATCCAAACACACCAGATGGTATGGATACTCCTACAAGAAGACAAGATATGTAACACTGTAACACTGTAACATTGCAACATTGTATCATTGTAACACCACCAAACATTTCTACGAGTGGCATTTTGGAAGTTGGGACATACAGTATCGAACAAACTTGATGGATCCATCAACTCCTTCTATGTTGAGAGTGAGACATTTCAGTACAGATTTTTTTCAGTCAATGGTACAAGAATCTGTATTTAAACATCACTCTAAAGAAATGGAAGAAGTGGCTATCCATAAAGTTAGCTCAATATTATACCACCAGCGAGTTAGGTGAAAGGTATGAAATGAGGCCAACCTCAACCTTCCTGTCTGTGTTAGTGACCGTCTCAAAGTAGTCTGCCAGCTTCTTGTGCCACCAGTAGAAGGCATCAGGTTTTTCCTCACGCTCCAAGCTCCCCTCATTGTTGTCCTCGTCCTCCTGCACCGGGACGTCCTCTCGCTCTTCTGCCTCTCCCTTGCGGAAGTACCTGCAACCAAAGTCCGCACATCCAATAAACACACTGAAGGTTGGGAAGATCTGGATGCAGCTTCTGGGCAACTGTCGCAAATTGTGCTCAGTACCGTGCATTATCAGGAACATAAAGTGCAACCTTGCTCTTCCACCTCCTGAACCCATCCGGAACAACTTTATAGAATTCAACTTTATACATTTGACTTATTTTCTGCGTTTTGTCACTCTGAATATGTGATATTTGACAATTAAAGGAATAAGGTATCCGTCAGATTACCAAGATTTAAAAAGAAAAGATTTAATTGCTTGGAGGTGTGGGTTAAGGGTAATGCAAATAGTAACGAGGAAGAGACCTTACTTTTTCCTCACCGCCTTGCTGAGAGCTCTGTGGTAGAAGTCCAGGCGTCCCTCCTTGCTGTCACCATAGGGACGCAGGAAGGGACGTAGTGTGGAGAAGATCCGCATCCACTTCCTGTCTGACAGTGATCCCCTCTGCTTCACCTTCTCCTTCTCTGAGCACTCCTTCTCCTCTGCAAGACCAAATATTACAACTATTACCATACAGAGACAATGGAAATCTTCCTTCCATACCTATTTTATGATACAATGGATAGTGTTCTTGGCAGGATAAAGCCAACTAATATTTTCGGTATCAGCTGGGGTCATATACAGATATCAATGCAAATTAGATAGGTCATATGCAAATATTTGGGACTACTTTCACAGTGTAAACAAAGACGGAGTCAAGGGTCGGTGATAATGACCGGATTGACAGCCGTGGTTACGATACTGTCAGCGCTTTGATCCCAGAAAATTTATTAAAGTGTATTTGTTGTTGAAAAGGTTAATTGAAAATTTCTGAAATACCACACAAGGTGTTTTGTTATTTTTCAAACATAAGCTAAGATTTGTTGACAACAATATGTGCTTTGACACAAAAGCTTTCTACATGATGTAACACAGTCAAATGAGTGATCGATAGAAAATTGCATCACCAAGCTTGTGATGTCACATATTACTATGCACACATTTGTGACATCATAGATACGTGAAAACATCCCACAAGGTCTAGTTTCATGATCTGTGGCAAATGAAATCCCATTATTTTAAATTATAAAGTAAGAATGACATTGTATGATAAATAGGTTATCGCACTTGTGTGTTTTGGGATGGTTAATATCCTGCATCAAACAAACACTATGTATTTAACTCGACAAGGCTTGCTAACTACAATGTTTACTACAATGTTTACTCCTAATGCAGGACACTATCCATCCAAAAAAACACTCACGTGATAACATATGTCATTTTCATTGTGACTGAGAACTGGAACCCAAGTTCCACATGCTTGTTTCAAATGTTGAACACATGGAGTGGTTGGGCTCAGTGACTTGTTTGCTAAAGCATTTAATGTGCTGTTCTTAAAATCATTCGCTAATCCGGTTGGCCTGGACTAAATAATGTACAACCTACCATGATACAGCAAGAATATTTCTGATAAGGACAAATAAATTTCCAGATCAGAGGGAAATGGAGGAATGACCAGATGAATGAGCTGTGTTATCTAAACATGCATGTCATTTATTTCATGGTGTCAATTTTCTCATGGCATATCAGTTATCTCATTCACATGTCAATACATCTCATGGCATGTCATTTATTGCTTGTCGCATGTCAGTTTTTTCATGGCAGGTCAGACATCGCATTGTATGATGATTATCTCATGGCATGCTAGTTATCTCATGGCATATCATGTATCTCATGACATGTCAGTTATCTCATGGTATGACTGTTATCTCATGCCATGTCAGCTTTGTTATAGCTTGACATTTATCTCAAGGTATGTTAACAATGTGGTGGCATACCTCATGGCATATTGTTATCTCATGGCATGGCAACATACCTCATGGCATATTGTTATCTCATGGCATGGCAACATACCTCATGGCATATTGTTATCTCATGGCATGGCAACATACCTCATGGCATATTGTTATCTCATGGCATGGCAACATACCTCATGGCATATTGTTATCTCATGGCATGGCAACATACCTCATGGCATATTGTTATCCTATGGTATGATAGTTATTATATGTTATGTCAGTCATCTAATGGCATGTCTGCAATCTCATGGTATGTCAGTTAGCTCATGGCATCACATAGCAATGTAAAGTTTCACAAAAATGCCTAATCTGAACTACTGCACCATTTCAGTTTTTAACCAGCAATCAATCATTTCTTGCATAGTGAGGGTATGAAGCCCATTTTGAACAACTGGCTAACAGGTGTCCCTTCTACTAATGTACAGACCATCACATCAATCTAATTGAAACAACCTTTCTCGTCATAAGGTGAAGGCGGCATGAGAGAGTCCTCATCTCCAAGTATATCCCTGAGTTCACACTCCAACAGTCCGGCAGCAGACGCCTCCAGCAGACACAAGGTGGCCACTAGCAAATTCCCGCCATTTTCATGTTCTAGCCTGGTCAGTAGATGCTCTAACAGGCTGAAAGAGACACCATATTTATACAAGAGACAGGTAACAATCAGCTGAAGCACAAATGTTGAAAACACGAAATGACAAGGCTGGATAATTCTTATCAGAACTCTTTGGTAGGACATGCAAATTTGAAATTGTATATTTTTTTAAGCAGTTGATAACTAAATTGCACACAACACTGGAATGAAATTTGGATTTCAACCTTATTACCTTCACAGGTTAAGAATTTTGAGACTGCTTGAGACTGCAATATTCCACCTACCATTACAAAGAGAAAGCACAAACCAAACTTATGTTTTGTCAAACAGAAAAGTCTAACACAAAGAATTTTTACTCATTTCAGTAAAATGAGACCTTATTAATTACTACCCCTAAGCATTGAACTGGTCCTCCTTTCACTAAGTACTGAGGTGGTCATAAGTCACTAAGGTAACCTTAGTACAATGTTAAAGAATGGGAGCAAAGATTAACCTCTGTAAAGGTTGCTTTGTGAAAAGAGGCCCTGATATCTTAATATCAATATGCACTAATACCATCTACAACTCACTTAAGAAGGCCATTAGGTAGTGCCACAATAGTTTGTGAGATGAAGTCAGCATCTTCCAACAGGCTCAGCTCCTCACAGGCCACAGAGAGCCACAGAGGGTTCTCTGAGGACTGCTTGTTGAGCAGCTCCTCCAGCTGACTCGCAGGAAGACGTTTGTCATAGCGCCTCAACATCTCACACACCATGCTCTGAAACAACCACAGACAGGTATCTAAGTACTAAGTATCTAAGTACTGTATCTATTTAATACACAAAAAACAATGAAAAGGTGTGTAGAGAGCAAATGTTTGGGTGTAAGCCTGACAGGTTGCTAAGCTTTAAAATTAGATAGTAGAAGGCTAAATTAGATAGTATAAAAAGGCTTGCCCAATCCTTTTAGCAATAATACTGTGAGAGCCTGGTCTTTTTCGGACAATGGTAGCAAGGTTCCTGGTCAAGGACAACCAAATTCTTTTAAATAACAACCAATCCAATCTTCAAAACAAAAAACATCAAATCTGTGACATTCTTCCCAACTTAGAAAGAGTCATCAGAAAATGACATATCCCCCAGCCCCCACATATTTGAAAGGACAAAGCATCTGACAGTTACTTGATGTTTTTATTAGACTAACTTCAAATCATTTCCATGGAAATCATTAAAAATACAAGAGTCAACAGAAAATGACATATCCCCCCAGCCCCCACATATTAGAAAGGACAAATCATCTGACAGTTACTTATTGTTTTTTAGACTAAGTTTGAATCGTTTCCATGGAAATCATTAAAAATATAAATGCCACATTTCTGTAAACAGCAAAAGGCATCACTTCAAGATCTGTCTCATACATCTGCCAAGACCTGTTCAAAAGATATGAAATGGTTTTCAAGTTTGGTCTAAAAATATTGAACAGTTTCTGAGTTATGCTCCAGAAACAAAATGATTATGGACGGGCAAGCAGACGAACAGACAGACGCGGCGTCGACTATATCCCCAACCATATATCTGCAAACAGCAAAAGGCACTTCAAGACCTGTCTCATATATCTGCCAAGACCTGCTGAATGATATCAAATGGTTTTTGAGTTCTGCACAGGAAATGAAGCCCATCCCTCCCTTTTGAGACCAAGTCTGAATTGTTTCCATCGAAACTAGGAAAAATAAAAATGCAAAAAATTTGTAAATAGCAAAAGGCACCACTTTGGGGTCTGACTCACATATGTGCAAAACTTTGCAGATAGATATTAAGAAGTTTCAAGTTCCGGAACTAAACACACCTCTCCCTTTTGAGACTACGTTTGAAACATTTCCTTGGAAAACGAGAAATTAATATATTAAAAATAACAAAAGGCACTACTTTAGGTTCTGATTGATATCTACCAAGTTTTGCAGAAAAATACTGAACGTTTTTTTGAGTTCTGCTCCGAAAATGAAGCACACTCCGTCCTTTAGACTAAGACCAAAACGTTCCCATGGAAAACAAAAAAATAAAAATGCCAAAAATCTGTAAATAGCAAAAGGCACAACCACAGGTTGAGTTTAATACATCTACTAATTTTGGTCTAAAAATATGGAACAGTTTTTTGAGTTAAGCTCAGGAAACAAAATGATTGCAGACAAATGGAGAGACAGACGAGGCATTGACTATATCCCCCCACATTACATGAAGTTGGGATAAAAATCAAATCTGTAAAACCATGACAAGAGCAGTGTGAGCAATATATATGTCTTAAGGATTGGGAAATACATTAGTCAGATAGATTCAAAGCAGAATCTGTAAAAGGATAACATCGAAGTAACACCAAGGGTACAATAATTTATGGCAGATAAAAATGGGTTCCCCATGACTATGATTTACGTAGATTTAATAGATTTAATAAATCAAACACCAACAAGTTTGTACAACAGATTCTTTTGTAAATGCTGTGAGATTCCAACAAAAATATCAAGAGAAAAATATCTACATATATCTACAAATATTCTACACTAGACATGGATGTTATTTGTGAGCAATACCTTAAAGAATATAGCTCTTATCAAGCACTGAACCCACCTGGCGAGAGGCATGGTCGAGGGGTTTGATGTGGAGCTCAATAGGTTTTGTTTCCCTACTCATCAAGGCCATATGATGATCTGTATTGTCTATCATTGAAAATATACATCGTACTTGGGGAGCCAGTTTCCTTGGTAACCAACTTAAAACTCTTGCTGCCTGCTCTTCAGCAAACTGAAATGAACATTTGAACCAAGTATAGGTTACAAATTGACAACATATTAACACAGCAGTATCAGTCAATATTCAGGAAGATACTAATACCTATAAAATAAATGATTCACCTTCATTCTGACCTTGAAATTCTGAGTGAGTGAGTTAATATTTAACGTCACATCGGCAATATTTCAGCCGTATCGTGACGGGAAGTGGCAAAGTTATCTCAGGCACTAGAATTGATTATGCAGGGTTGTGTCCCTTAGATAAACTAGATTGAGTGAGCAAGTTCAGTATTATTCCGCACTCAGCAATAATCGAGCTATATGGCGGTGGTCTGTAAATCATCAAGTAATCGACATGATCAACTGGGAACAGATGACATGTGTTAATCAAGTCGTTATGACAATGATGGGTTACTGAAGAGATCAGTTCTAACCCAAACTTTCAAGGGTTGCAACCCAGATTGAATTTGGGTTCAAACCCAAAGTGGGGTTGTCATCATCATACCAAAGCTTGTGGGTTCAGTGAGGCAGTAAATAAGTAACATGTGCATCACTTTGGGCTTCAGTATTACAGTAAACTGTAACACCATAAACTAACAGCAATACTGCATTAACTGCAGCGACTAACATAATCAGGTGGTCAGGCTTGCTGACTTGGCTGACACATTGGTGCTCATGCTGTTGATCACTGCATTGTCTGGTCCAGACTCGATTATTCACAGACTGCTGCCATATGACTGGAATATTGCTACAAGCAGCATAAAACTAAACTCATCCTCACTTATTAACTACAAATCACTAACTCAATCATATCTGGTAATCATCACTTTGACATTGATTACCTCAGCTGGAATATTCATGTCCTCAGTGGAGCAGAGACAAATATGATCAGCTAAATAGATACCAAACTTTCTGCTAGCACTAATATTGGTACATGAAGCACATCAACACTCCTTGATTGTCTCCTTGAGATGATACAATGGTGAATTAACCGTATACAAAGCGAGGAGCAGTTTCTTTCACTCACCTGGTTGACAGCGTCAATGAATATGATGAGAGGCCGTGTGTTGGGATTAGACAACACACTACAACACATCTGTGCTGTAGCATCCAAGTCCTTCGGCATGTTACTGGAGTCCTGAAACAACCAAATTGCGCTGACACACACCCTTAGATACAGTTCAACCTCATTCATATGCAGTCAGTTAATTTGGACTACTTCCTGACAATTGCTGTTAGAAATGTCTTTATGAAGTTGTGGGGACATTACTTCTAACCAATTACTGATTAGTAAATCCTGAACTTCATAAATCCAGATGACTGCATTGAGGTGAAGCCTTTCAGATTACACACTTCCATTCTGCTGCTACCTTAAAGTACTACCAATTTTACTCCATCCCAAATTATGCCCTGTTTAACTTTTTTCTCCAAGGACCCATTTGATGAAATTTTACTTAACTGATTTAATTAACTTAAACTGCGTAAAAAAGATATCTTCATCCAATGAATTCTATATGAATGACTAGACAATAAGTCGAATTTAGTATCGAGAAACCCAAAGGTATTATTGTTCCATGAACGCACCTTGGCAGCCTCCACTTCTCTCAGCAGTCTCTTTAACATGGGTTCCAGAGAGGTAGAGCCTGGCACCGCCCCCACAAAGTGATAAAATACATGCCATGCCTTGCCACCCTCCCTGCAACAGAGGTATCCTGCATTTAAGGATCCAGCTGATTATGCTTGCTGCTTCTTCAGTTAAAAATGATGGCTTGCAAAAACTAACACTAAATAAAGCAAACTAAATCTACCTGTACAAATCTTTACATATAATCTGGTCAGGATCTAAGTTCATGAAAACAGAGAACCTTCAAAGATTAGTTACAAACACACAAAAAAGTTTGGAAATCGCTGGCCTACCCGTGAATCTCTCCTTTTTCAACCTTGGTGAGGATGACATCGGCCGCCTTACACAAAATGGATGACTTGCCACATCCTGGGCTTCCCAGTAATAACAAAGGCACATCTTTGTCTTCATGTAAAATATAATCTTCAATCTGCAATAGACAAATGAATAGGGATGTAACGATGCATTATCGATAGATTACAATTGTTGTGTCTCTGATAACAAATGATAGCAGAAATGAAATAGTAAATATGACTATCGATGGTTCAGCAACTGACTTCTGTTGATAAATGCACATCATAAAATACAGGAAATACCAGATTCGTTCACTCTGATTTAAAATTATCTGCCCGTTACCTCTTACAAAACTTGATATTGTCAGCTATCAAAAGGGACTGGAACTACTTCAACTTGTTTTTTTTTCATATAACCTATACAAACATTATATGGATCAATTTTACAATCTTGGAAATAAGACTCCTTAATCAGCAGTGAATGTACGTAGCTTTTTATCAGCTGTTACAAATGCAAGTATACTCAGTATAAACATAAAAGAACACCTGATTTTACATAAAATCATAGTTAAAAGTTTAATCAAAATAATGAAATAATAAACGACAGAGTGTTTTAAAGAGTCCCTTCATTATGTAGTAACTTGAGTCAAATTTTTTCAAAATATTCAGGATGTTGTCAAGTGTGGTAATCAATACTATGGATCATATTCAATGATCAAGGATGTTAAGGTACAACAAGCGATCAATACATCGTCAGTCATAAGCTTGGGAGTCAGTATTTGTGATAGAAAATGGGACAGTGGGGTAGCACTGTGTTTAAAGCATTCATGCCAAAGACCTGGGTTTGATTACCCATATGGGTACATTGTGTGAATCCCATTTCTGGTGTCCAGCACTGTGATATTGCTGGAATATAAGTCCAAGTAAAAGTGAAGTGACTCACTCACTCAATACAAAAACTGCTTTCAACAGTGTTTTACTACACGAGAAACCATGCATGTCTTCAAAAAAATGTGAATGAGATTTTATAGACTTTATTCTGAAATGAACAAAGGTAACAGTCATTCAAATTTGAATCATGCTTTTTCAAACGTTATTTAATCATCAGTTGAACAATGCTTGGGTCAAATCAAAATCAATGAACAGATGTGGGTATCAAGTTGAAAATATTACCTTCACAACAACCTCATTTCTCCCTAGCACCATGTGGCTCTTCTGGTGGAGGAAGTCCCTGTGTGCGGCGTGCACAAAGCTGTCTGGGTGGTTGGAAACCATGGGCTCCTCTCCGCAATAGTCGTATGCTACCCGCTGCTTCAGGAAATCGATAATCTGTCAAGAAGACATGACCAGTCACATGCAACATATTGTTTCTGGAAGTCGATAATCAGACAAAACATTACAAGTCACATGCAACACACTGTTTCATAAAGCTGATAATCAGACAAGACCTTACCAGTCACATGCTACACATTGTTTCAGAAGTTGATAATCAGACAAAACATTACCAGTCACATGCTAGACTCAGTTTCAGGAAGTTGATATTCAGACAAAACATTACAAGTCACACTATTTCAGGAAGTCGATAATGTGACAAGATATTACTAGTCATGTGCTACACACTGTTCCAGAAAGTCGATAATCAGACAAAACATTACAAGTCACATGCTACGCACTGTTTCAGGACGTCGATAATCAGACAAGACAATACCAGTCACATATTATACATAGTTTCAGGAAGTTGATAATCTGACAGAACATTACCAGTCACATACTATACACTGTTTCAGAAAGTTGATAATCAGACAAGACAATACCAGTCACATATTATACATAGTTTCAGAAAGTTGATAGCCTGACAAACCATTTCCAGTCACATGCTACACATTGTTTCAGGAGTGAGTGAGTGAGTGAGTGAGTGAGTGAGTGAGTGAGTGAGTGAGTGAGTGAGTGAGTGAGTGAGTGAGTGAGTGAGTGAGTGAGTGAGTGAGTCAGTGGGAGGATATCACACCTGACCAAGCAACCAACACCCGAACAAGCAACCAATGACTGAAGGCATGATCAACAATATTATCCCGTCATTAACATCAATATCTATCCCTTACCTCTTGTTTGAGCTCATCAGCTAGTTTGATTTGAGGTCTCTTCTTGTGATCAGTTCCTTTGTACTCACACTTATAGTGCTTTATTCGATGACTCTGAAATATAGCATTATCAAACACTGGAATTAAAATACCATGGATACTATGATATAAATCATCTTAGTCAAACATTGTTGACAAAAATCTTCACTTTAGATGGACTTCAATAACATGCATGGGGAACTTTCTTCCCCAAATTACAACTGATGAGATAATAAAAGAAGCAGCTTACTGGAAATTTTTGTGATATTTTGTCATGCGGTCCACAAATTTTCTCTGATGCCGAGGTCCTCTGTACAAAATACTTCTTTTCATCCTCGCATACAGATTCAAGAAAAGAATCATTTCTGATGAGAAAAATAGCTGAAAAATATGGAACAAATGGTTAAATGTGTTAAAACATTCACATGAACCAACTAGCAATAAATGCATGCAAAAATCACAGCAAAACACAATATCAAACAGATATACATTGATGGGGAGGTAACTCACAGTTGAGATTATCCTCCCTGTAAGCTCCATACAGGACTTGAAGGTCTTCCACAAGAAGGCCATAGGCTTCAATGTAGTCCTCTATCACCTCATCAGCATACTCCCCCCACATAGGCACCCAACCAATGGACTCACTGAAATATATATGAATATATACTGATCCAAAATATTTTAATTTGTAGTGACATTCACTTGTGTTGTGAAAACGGTATCTCTAACTTTTTGCAGTTCTGGATCATAATACTTAAAATAAAGTCCACACTTGACAGACTGTGATTAAGATCCATACATAGCACAACAGTTCCAGCACTAAGGAGGGGTACACTTTGTTATTTTGCAATTTTTGCCCAGCAACCATTTAATCATATTATCTTACTGAAATTGCATTTCTCAATGTTGAATATCCAAAAACCTGAAAAGGGTTAAAAAATATCACTTCTTAGTATGTTTCCAAAAGGACTGTGGCCTCTCTGATCCATTCATGCAATTTTGCTCCTTGAACTGATCCATACTGTGCAAGACACAAAGTGCAAAAAGTTTCCATGAAATAATGATGGTACACCTTTACTTTCACAACATTATCAACATGTTTCCTCCAGACATCAGGAAAACGTTACCTGGTAATATTGATGAAGAGAGGCATGATATTGTTGTAGTAACAGTTTTCAATGCTGGTCTGTGCTCTCTCCAGCTCCGACACTTCCCTGCGGTCAGGGTGCCGACCCCCCTGAAATTAATGGCAACACATCACATTAGAAATAGAAAGCACAAGAAGTTTGAATACATTTCAAACTCCTACTGAATAGTAAAATACAAACACTTTCAGTACATTTCAAACTCCTATTGAATAGTAAAATACAAACACTTTCAGTAACAGCAAATTCTGGCATGTCTAATACTTAGGATTGTAAACTGAATGCCTTGAATATATTTACGGGCTACTTATATCGCTCTGAACTCCATGCCGCAGGGACACACTCTAAGCGGAAACAACTAGATAGTATTACTCCCAATAACCCAAGCTGCCTGTGCAGCACAAGAAGACTAATAGGTACTTAATAGGAGGACCTTTACAATACAGCACCACAACATCTCATGAGGGCGTTAGGGTTATGTTAACCTACCCTAACCTAACAATAATCCTAACCCACCCTAACCCTAACCTAACCCTAATCACCTACAATTATGTAAAAGGGCATTATGACATGTTTTTAAAGTTTGTGGTTCTGTATTCTAAAGGTAGGCCTAATAGTCACATGACTTATCCCACCAGGTACCCATTTTCTGCTGGGTGAACAGAGACTCAAACTCACTTGCCTACTGTGTGAACACATTGGATCCTCTATATAACATGCATGATATACTGACAAAGTAGAAGAACTGACGCAATATTCAGGAATTTATCTACAAAAACCCACCTATTATATTCTTACATATTTTGGCATTTGAACATTACATTAAACATGATTAAATGATAATAACATGATAAACTCATATCATAGTCAAGCACAATGTTGAAATTAACATTATATAGATATTAGAATAGCATCTATTTAGATAACAAGAATGATCATGTCTACTTACCCATTTGACTGCATGCTCAATTAGGTTTAGTTTCTTTTGCTCACACCATGCTCGAACTTCAGGAAGTATCTGGAAATATATGTTTAATTAGCTAATGATTTTGGACAGGTTTGAAACATAATACGGTCAATTTCTGTGTTCTTGATCAGTAATCCATATTCAAATAATGCTTTCCCTGTTCATTTTTAGCAGGGTGCAGTACCCTACCCATTTTATTTTGTGCCCTTCCCTTTTTCCTGCTCTTCTGACAAAGAACAGAAGAATATGAGACCAAGTTCTTTCAGAGTGTTCTCAAAACAATTTCAGTACAAAGAATACAATAATTGATACCAACACTTGGTTGTTTTTATTTTATTGTACACTGAAGTTAAGTGAAATTCCTGTGCTCTCTGTGCCTTTAAGAATCATATGCATGGATAACTTGATACTTGGAAATCAGTTACTCGATGCCCTTTTTGAAATTCTTTTGAGTGAGTGAGTTTAGTCTTACACCGCACTCAGCAATATTCCAGCTATGGCGGCAGTCCGTAAATAATAGAGTCTGGAACAGACGATCCAGTGATCAACAACATGAACATCGAACTGCGCAAATGGGAACCAACGACATGTGTCAACCAAGTCAGCGAGTCTGACCACCCGATCCCGTTAGTCGCTTTTTACGACAAGCACAGTCACCTTTTATGGCAAACACAGTTTGCCGAAGACCTATTCTAACCTGGACCTTTAATCGAAACTCTTTTGGATAATGGAGAAAATACTATAAAAGATGAAATACAGTATGTACATTTGTTGGCTAGTAATTATGAAGAAGATTGGTAGACATGGTTTTAACATATTTTACAATTTGCAGAGTTTAAGAAAATCACTGCAAATCCTACAACATGCATTAGCTGACTTCCTAAACAGATAAATATTGATAATATAGACACTGCATTCATACAGCCGGAATATTGCTGAGGATGGTGTTAAACAACAAACAAACAAATATAAATACATACCTCTTTCCTGATTATCTCCCTTTCAGTGAAGAACTCATCAGTGTAGGAGGTAATAAAGAGTTTCACGTTGATAACCTCACTGATGGCTGGTTTAGAAGGTGAGACAATAGGGGCAGCACATGCCATAGCGTCAAAGCATTCCTGTACAAAAAAAACACCACTAAAAGTCAACAAGAAATGCTTCACAATCACAGTGTGAATTATTTCTTTAGTATTATATGAAAAATTGATACTGTTAAATTATAAATGAAATTACATTTCTTTTAAATTAATCCACAGGCTCATAGTCATTGATGAAGATACCATATGACATAACCTACAGAGTTACAAAACTTGAAGCATTACTTAAATAATCAAAAACTGAAAAATAATTATTCATGAATGAGTATGAGTGAGTTCACTTTTATGCTACTTTAGCCATACTGTCCCAACATCAGGGTGCAGTAACCCATAACAGACTTCACCCATGTGAGGAATTAAACCTGTGTCTTTGGTGTGATGATCAAATGTTTTAACTACTAGGTTACCAAACTGTCCCTTATTCTTGCATTCATCAGGGTTACTGACAGTGACAGGCATAATTCAAGCTTATTTGTTACACATCACTCAAGACGTTCAAGGAATCAAGTACATTCAACAATGCATTCCAATTATTATGATTACCAAGATAGCGTATCTTGACTCTTCTTCAATAAATCATTCACCACCTAAGATCCATTTTGAACCCTATTTGTTATAAAGACAGCTATGGTTATCAAAACCTAAAAGTTACAATCAATTTTAGTATTGTAATTACTGTATTTAATTACATGCATTTCAACTGCATTTCAACTAAATCAGATAGCAAGAGGCCAAGACCCACAAATACATCCCAGTTCCCTCACATCTCTCAGTATATTATAAGACAGTTCATCATAAGTGTATATAACAGTACATTTCAAGTACCTATTCAGTGCAATCATACTAAAACATCAAACCAAAGTGAATCATGTTAGTTAAACAGACATCCAAATAATAAAACTCATTTAGTTGTTTGGCATTACACAAAATATAATCATCAAAACTGACAGATTTCCATTTTAAGACAAGGTTATTGCTTGAAGGCACAGTCTATAATTCATGCAGTGTACAATGACAAATTGCCGATCAGTTGTCATGGTTACTGGATTTGTTGGCAACCAAATTAAAACTTCTTTCAATATTTGTACCATGCTTACACAATTTAGAAAGCTTTTATAACGTCAGCTCATTTATGTAAAAAAACGCTAAATGACCTTCAAAATCAGTTTGTAAAGATCCACTCTACATTATTCTCATAAGGAACATTTTTTCAAAGCCTTGCTAACCATTTCTTTACCTACTCAAATTGGCAGATAGTTCAATTCAAAATCAGACAGTCAGATTATTTTATTCAAAATTTCAGCCATATGACCTATACTACATTTGTGTTTTTTTGACATTGTACATTCACATAGAAATACAAATATACAATCACATATTAAAATCTCTTTTAGGAACCTTGAAACAGACAATATAATTCTTATATGTCTTAAGCTTATCCACTTTTTTATTACTTGATCATCTTGTACACAGTTGAGATCACAGGAAGGCCTGTGTTTATAAGAAATTTATAGTTTTTAGAAATGAAAAATACATGAAACTCATTCTCAACAGCTGTCATTACAGTAATGACAAAAACAATCATGTTCATCATGTACATTCCTCTTTCTAAGATTACACGCTTAACATTGTGTGACGATACTTGTAATTTACAAAAAGCTCACCTTAAACTCCATTCCTGTAGCTCAGTTATATTATTAAGAAAAAAGTAATGAATTTATTTTTTCAGAATGACACACAAATCATGAGGGTATATTGACATTGTCAGTTTTGTGAAAATATGTCACTTAATCTTTTAAACTTTTATCAATTCAAACATCTTGAGACATCAAAGCAAGGGAAAAAACAGACATAAAAAGAATATTTCTTATATATCACACACCCAACATTCTTTCCCATTATCATCCATCATTTTAACATGTTATAACATTGAACGGCAAACCTATTTGGAATCTTATGAAGTAGCATTATCCAATGTTGAACAGTCCGTAACTGTGATGAAACAAAATCACATTAACAGCCTAATTGTATCTGCCATAATATATGCCTTACATGCATGTAACTGTGTAAATACACGTACATACTGATTGTTGTTTTACAATTGTTAGTGTTGAAACAAAAACATATTTGCATCCATTGATTCTTTTGCGCTTGACTTAATGGAAAGAGTTCCATCTGTATCCCCCTCTTTTTATGTAGAATATTCCCACCTTCCCCCATGTAATATTCCAACGCTGAAATAAGCTCATTAATAGTTTGTTTTTTCTATACCTGCACTAGTTTACTGAATGTATCTTTAAGGTGAAGCATGCATGTCAGTTTGTAATATTGGTTTTTGATTGGGGTGGGGGGTACGGGCAGAACTCTTACTGACTTGAAGTTACTAAAATGATAAACAGAAGTTCATAGAAGCATGGACAGTTATTTCTTTATCTTGTTTAAGATTTGTACTTCATTATTACTATCAACAACAAAACATGTTTGTCCTAAAAATGTGCAATATCTTTGCATACTTATGATACAAAACCAAATACTGACATATCAATGTACTAAAGCCAACCACTGCAACACGCACGACAATTCGATTCAGTCAATGTAAGACCTAATCAGTTATTTTAATATAAATTGACAATCATAATCAGCTGATAGTATTTCTTTGTTCTGTGCTGGTGACAAATATTGTTGTTGTTTTAAATGTGTGGTTTCTCCGATTTGGAATTTTTAGAACATGACATAAAAGATGACAAGAAATAAATGTTGCACAATGGACTTATGCTGCCCATGTAATCCTTCGCTCGATTGAAATGGACAGGTCCACTATTCGTGGTCATGTCAACAACAGAGCATTTCCTTTTGTACGAAAGTTTCGAGGATAAAAACGCAAAATTCACGCATCGTGGTTCGTTTTATCAGAACATGCGTTGGTTTCGTATGTGGAATACGATAAACATATTGTAGTTAACAAGCGTTTGGTAAGGATTAGTTACCTTGTTAGCATGAATGTTACACCATTTTGGGTTAGTCTGCTTGCGTTTCTCAACACTGAAGAACTCCTTGGTCAAACAGAGTTATCGTTCTTGGAACAGGTGTCCCGTTCATGAATGTTAATGTACCAAGTCAACCCTGTCCGTTAGCAGCACCTTTGTATGTCGTCTACAAAACAACGGATAAACACGCGCCTATCCAAATGTCATGATGTATTTAAAAGTGTAATAATTTGTTTGAGTACGCAATTATATTATTTTACACCGGAAACTAGACTTTAAAGAAAGCTTGAATCCATAACGTATATTTTATTCTTCTCGGTAATAGTAATACAGTATGGTTCAAAATTATTGAGAATAGCTAAAGCATTTCATATTATTAAACGAGAACAAATCAGATAAAACTGAATGTATTGTGAAAGTGAACTGACCTTTTCATGTTGTGTAGGTAACAATTTAATATTTTATCAAGTCTCCTTGAGCTTCACGACACAGTCTAAGACGGGTAGGCATACTTCCTATCAGAGAGGTTAGTGTCTCGTGAGTTATGCTGTCCCAGTATCGGACCACTTCTCTCTTCATGTCTTCAATTTTTGTGAACCCCTTTTGATTCACACATTCCTTCATCACCCCCCAAATGTTCTCAATGAGATTTAAGTCAGGACTATATGCAGGAAATGGTAATGCAGTCACATTTTTCTCCTGAAACCACTGCTTGGCATGTTTTGCGGTGTGTTTAGGATCATTATCTTGCTGCAAAATCCAGTCATTTCCATAAAACACATGTGCACTTGGAAGGAGAAAATTATCTAATATGTTAGTGTAGCGTTGACTTGTCAGATTTCCCTCAAACACACACAGCGGGGTCGTTCCTAATAAGGATATCCCTCCCCATACATGAAACTTTGGGCTGTATTTAGGTCGTCGATACAACGGTGCTGACGCAGACTTTGTCCATATTTTCACATTATTGGGATATACCCATATTGAGCTTTCATCAGTAAAAATCACATGTTCCCTGTCAAAGTTATCATGTGCCAAACACCACTCAACACGCCTGTCTTTATATTCTTGTTTCATGAGAGGAGAAGGAATTCCAGTCTTTTTCTCCCATCCAAGATCAATCAAATTTCTTCTAACTGTAGATTTTGATACAACTGTTGATCCCCTTTCTATCATTTCATACCTGATGTTGGAGATGCTTGCCCTTTGCTTTTTAGACGCTAAAATTCCCAGCGGACGCGATCTGAGAAGTCCAATTTTCTGGGTCTCCCTGCTCCTTTCTGGTGCCCCAAATCCTTTCCCTCTTTAAAATTCTTCCTAATCCTATACACAGTAGAAAGAGGAGTTCCTGTTCTCTCTGCCAATGTATTTACATCATCAATTCCTTGATTACACAACTCAAAAATCAACCTTCTCTTATCTTCAGCAGACATTGTTGACAGTGCTGAGGAAAATGACGTCTGCTACAAATTCAGGGGAGGTAACTCTAATTGTACTATACTCAGTAGGCAAAGATGAGTTACCTCCCTGATACCATTACTTAGTTTTAAGTATCAGTGAATCAGTTGAGGTGATAGGATAGCTCAAAGTAAGAAGAAAAATTCTCAATAATTATGAACCAGACTATATATGAAATTCCTGAAGGGACAACTGCGTTTCCCCCAAAATAAGGATCTCACTATAACGACTTATAATCTCGTAAAAACGACTTTCAAATCTTGTTATAACGTCTTTCCCAAAACTCGTAGTAACGACTTTTCATCTAAAGTACTTTTAATGTTTTTAATTTCTTCTGGTTTTCTCCAACACTCACTTCCCGTGGCGATATGACCGTAGCTGTAGATAGCATCACATTTTCATTCCCATATCCAACTGTATCTATATCATGTTCCCCAGGGTACGAGATGTGTATGTACTGAGACCCTATCAGGCATTGATACTGAATTATTTTCATTTGACCAAGAACTACCATTACTACTACTACTTTGACTTCATGTGTGCTGAGTCTTTCTTCTCATTGCAATGCAACATTGACATGTGTTATGTCTTTGTACAAATCTAAACATGACAGTCTTTTGACTTTGTATAAAACTACATATACCTGTGTTATGTCTTTGAACTACAGTTATCTCCCCAAAACAGGGTCCATCGGTGATATCGCTTTTCTGAGAATGAGCCGATATATCGTCAATAAAATACTATAATACTATATATCACAAAGACTTCATTGTGCCATTACAATAACGACATGATATAATAATGGGCTATACTGACAATCACTCGGGTGAGATTCTCCATACATGTACACCACTTTTACTTTCAGTACAATACTACATACATCATTACTATTTCTCTGTACAATAATAGATGCATCCGCATGATTTCCTGGAACAATATGACATACAATAGCACCACGTCAGTACCGTATTTTTTCGTAGTATGATCTGCATACACCATGACATATTCGAATTTGTATTTTTCCAATATTGGTCTAATTTCATCCTGAACCAGCATAATGTAAAACGTATCAGTAAATACTTATAAGCTGAAGACCTGCAGAGAGGACATTAGCACTACAATCCGTCACATTGTCTAAACTGGATTATTTCTACAGTCCAGATGAGTGCCGGTTTAGACAGCTTCCACTGTAGCCACCATCCTAATACTGTATGAAGTAACAGGCTATGTGCAATAACCCATGATGCACGAACTTCTTTGCAGTAAACTGTTTTCAAAGAACAAGACTGTGCAAATTTAGTTAACCGACTCTACAATGCACAATGAAATGAAAGTATTTCTCTCGTTTTAAAAAGCGGACACTGGCATATAAATATAGGAACAATTCATTTAAGGATGAACCTTACGCTAATGTATCACAGCTCAAATCACACCACCACACACTAACGAAAGTGTCCTTACATTTTATCAGGGAGCCTATATAGAGTAACCCTGATTTTTGTTTCACCCTAACTCGTAAAGGACGTTTAATTAAATGTAAGGACATTATCACGTGATATAGAAGTTGTTATTACGAGATTTTAATTAAAATGTCGTTCATCGATATTTTAAAGGGACGTTTAATTAAATGTAAGGACATTATCACGTGATATAGAAGTTGTTATTACGAGATTTCAATTAAAAAGTCGGTCATCGATATTTTAAAGGGACGTTTAATTAAATGTAAGGACATTATCACGTGATATAGAAGTTGTTATTACGAGATTTTAATTAAAAAGTCGTTCATCGATATTTTAAAGTCATTACGAGTTTTGAAAGTCGTTACATTGAGATCATAAGTCGTTATAACAGGATTATGAGTCAGTTCAGCTCAACCAACCTGATGAGGGGGCGAGGATAAGCCCCGGATTGTCGTAAAATAAACTCAAGAAGTTGCAATTCATAAAATTTGTCCTGTATCATGAGCATCGTTCTACGCAACTGGGACACCATGACATGGTCAGCGAGTCTGACCACCCGATCCCGTTAGGCGGGTGGGTTGCTGAAGACTACTTCTAACCCGAATCTTCCCCGCATCACCTTGATACCCTGGTACAGATTAACAACTAACGCGCCAACTTCAGGGATACCACAAGCAGCAGGGTGTGCACCGCCCCCCCCCCCCCCCCCCGCCCCCCCCCCCAAACACACACACACACACACACACACACACACACACACACACACACACACACACACACACACCACCACCCCTTTTTTGTCTCGAAATTTTGTTAAATAACGATTGAAACCCGGATGAAAATAAAGTGAGTGTGCACCCCCTTTTCTTACTAGTATTCACGGGGATCCAGAAGGGGTGGGGTTGATCATAGTTTTTGTCCTGAGGAGCACTAATTACCCATTAACCTTTGAACTTCGTGATTTGTGTGCACGCCCTTACACACGCACGCACACAGAGGTGCTGATACAACTCAGAAGTTGAATTGTTTCTTAATGGGAGGATGCGACAGGTTTGAACGATGAGTGGTTGGTGGTGATGAGTATAAATGTATACATGTCATCAGAGACCATATAATAGATTATATGGTCTCTGATGTCATAAATACCGGCATACAACTTTGAATAACAAAATAGTTAATCATCTGAACCTTTTCAATACGTCATAATGTTTATGAGCACAAAGTCAAAATACTTAGTGGTGGAATATACAAACGCCGAGATTGTTGTTTAACGCAGTACTCAGTAATATCCAGTCCCAAATCCATACTGTCCACATTTTTAATCATTTTTCTTGTCAATTGATATAAAAGAGCTGTTTTACGTGAAGGAATAAAACTGTCAGTTTTGTTTTATTTCGTGTCCGCTCTTCCCCACCAAGTCTGTATAAATTTTGGCGAAATCTTGTTTCGCTGAGTCATTTTCACTAATCTTACTGCCCTCCATCCCTGTCACCTGTCCAGTGAAAACGCCTTCTTTGAAACATTGAAAATGCAAGAATTCATCTCTCGTGAAAAAAAATCGTCTTCTTGGTTAGCATTCCTGGTTCTGAGTTAGAAAAAAACATCTCATATTGAAAAAAAAACGAAATGTACTGTTGGATTAACGTTGTTTCATAATAGGTCTAGTACTTGTCACTCTCGGGTCACTGATCGACTGATCTGAGAATTGTACTTTACACCGGAAGTAAACTTTGACCTTCACCTGGGGAAAACATGGCTGTGCACAGTAAACTCACGCCAAGGAATTCGGCAATAGTGACGGCTATAGGTGTGGGTATATACCTTATCTACAAAAATGCCAACCTGAAGAAGTCGAGAAGGTGAGAGTAAAGTAGAATCAGAGTTTGTCATTATTTCAGCTATGACATTTTGTGGACAATATTTGCATGGATGACCGATCACTGTCGTCCAGGAAAAGCCTCTTAGTCGTCTTGACAGTGTTGGTAGCCTCAGAAAGTCTGTCTATGCGTGTTCGGCGTCGGTTTTAAAACATTCGGCATTGTGGTATTGCTTGGGGGACTTTGAAATCGGTTCATGTGAAGGATTTGTCGCCGAAGCGACGTCAGTTTTGATAAGACAGGTCGAATGATCTACCTGCAACCGGCATGTTGACCCAGCTTAATGTTACGTAGTTTGTAAGGTCCATCACTAGAAAGCCTGTCATGTCTTGCTCGTAATACTGAGGTGTAACGACAGTGATTAGACACAACGGAGTTACGTTTGTCTATTTCTGTTCCAAAAGAATCAAATATTGTTAGTCAAGGTTTAAACTGAATAAAAAATGCTTTGGAGGAGAACACCCTGCCAGATTCATGACAAAGTAAACAGTAAAGAAAGATTCTTTATAACTAGGCATAGTAGCCGTGAAAACAAATGATCAGAGTCACTTTGCTTAACACATAAAGTTGGGGTTATGGTGAAAACTGTTCTTTCTGTTGCAATAAACTTCCCGTTTATGGAAGACATTGGGCTCATCTCACTTTTACACATTACAACTTCTGATCATTGCTAGGGTGGACTTTGACTCACTTTAGTGCATGTCAGATCACTGTGGAGTTCTAAAGCTACAATTTAATGTTTATCATTCCAGCAGTGGTGTCATCAGTCTATAAGTTACAGCCAGCATTATTGCAATCAACATCTAAACATGTTTGTCATGGTAACCATGGCCAACTGCCCAATAATTTGAATGAGCAGACTATTACAATCTGAATCTTATGTGACAGTTGGGGTTTGAAATCATTTTCCAACTGCTTATCAGTACAATAATGTTTGAATAATTTTTCAGCTGATCAAACTTTCAGTATAGGTGAGTTTGTTGTGCTTAACATGACTTCTATGGTTTTTAGGTGCTTTAGGCACTTCATATTGTCCTTTTGGTTTATTCTTTGAATAGTAACAACTATAGTTCATATGATTGAAAACAGGTTTAGGTTGTGTCAGAAATTAGCATATTGTTTTGTTATTATCAAATTGTTTCAAACATGTGAAATAGACAAACTGAAATATTTACTATGACTCATGTTTTTAATTTTTCCTCTTCTTTTCACTTTCAGAAATCAGCCAGATATCAAAGTTGTTATATCCGAGGTAAGTTGACATTATACTTGTGAAAAGTTACAGAAAACATCCATTACTCTTGCCCCCCGGTCGGGATATTGCTAGATTATTGCTGAAATATTCGACTTGACAGCGAATACTTCAACTACTAAACTACACTGCCAGACCACCACACCATTACATCACCACATGACTGCAATATTGCACCGCAAGGGTTCCTGAAAATAAAGAAAGTATCAGAACCCCTTTTTATTATAATTTTGAATTTTTTGTTATGGACTTTTTTTGTGGGTATATGTTCATTTCAGAGTCTAGGTGTTAGTCTGTGGAGTAGGCACTTAGTGTATAAGCATGATAAACCAAGAGTTAGTCTGATGATGTTGAATTTACATCTGGTAACAGGTGCCACAGGGGTTTATTGGCAATTGTAAATATGATATCGGTTATGAATAAATGCGTAATGGATGACATGTAAGATTATTTGTAGTCTGTACTGGAAATGACCATTTGTTTTGAAGAGCATGTATCAGTTTTGTTCATCTATGTATTTATTGGTTTAGTCTCCATTTGTCCACATCTCTACTCACCCACATCTCAATCAGCCCACAAACGCAATGGAAGTCAATTAAGGCAAGACAATGCACCCGTACTCTCACAATGAGATGGCCCTACAAGGTTGGGATTAGTCATTAATTCCCTACATCTCTGAGATAGTGGACAAAGTGATCTTGTTTTAGTGTTGTTATAGGGGTCTTCAATGGAGTAGGAAATTTAGTGAAGGCCTAAAGGAAATTACAACTTAGTTAAAATAAAATGGACAGTACCAGGCCCCCCTAAGTAATTGAAGGAATTACAGCAAATTTGAAGGAATTGCATCTCAAATGTAAACAAACGCAGCCCACTCGCGAAACAATTGCAGCGATATCGGTAGTTTAACGGTAATAACAGAAACACATCGGCCCTATCGGAAGCAATGCCGGTAATACTGGAAACACGATCGGCCATCTTCGGAGATTTTTCGGTCGCAAGCGGAAACTCACGCAGCAAAACATGGCGTCGTTGGAAGAAGCACCCGTCTCGGTGAGATTTGTTTTTAGTTCCTACTATTACATTTTCATACTTATCCATCTTGGACCACCCGTGTTGAATGCGTTTAGGTATGAGGTGTTGTCGGGGTAATAGCTTATGTTTTTAGGAAAAGATTGTCACTGCAGAAGAGTGTCACAAGTCATGCCCCTGGAGATTGTTTACATCTGAACATCGAAGTCGTGCCGATGATTACGAACATCATGAACGTGCGCCATGAAGAAGTTTATGAGCCATAATTTTTCTTGCTACGAAGTGCAATTGACAAATTTAAACACATTTTACAAAAAAAATGATGTTATATCTGGCGCACGTTCGTAATCATCGGCACGACTTCGATGTTCAGATGTAAACAAACTATGGGGCATGACTTGTGACGCTCTCCTAGAGTGACTATCCTTTCCTAAAAACATAAGCTATTGCCCCGACAACACCTCATACCTAAACGCATTCAACACGGGTGGTCAAAGATGGATAAGTATAAAAATGTAATAGTAGAAACTAAAAACAAATCTCACCGAGACGGGTGCTTTTTCCAACGACGCCATGTTTTGCTGCGTGAGTTTCCGCTCGCGACCGAAAAATCTCCGAAGATGGCCGATCGTGTTTCCAGTATTACCGACATTGCTTCCGATAGGGCCGATGTATTTCTGTTATTACCGCTAAATTACCGATATCGCTGCAATTGTTTCGCGAGTGGGCTGCGTTTGTTTACATTTGAGATGCAATTCCTTCAAATTTGCTGTAATTCCTTCAATTACTTAGGGGGGCCTGAGTACATATGATTCAATTATCTAATACTCACAACTCACTTCTCTTATTTCATTTCTATAACTCATTGTAACGTTATAAAATGGTAGTTTGGGAAGTATGGATAGTCACAATGGCTAAACTACAGAAAGCAGATTCCATTTTGTCTCAGAGAGGAGGAAGACAGGTACTGCATGATGGTCATAAGTACCTACTCCATGTTGTCAGACAGGTAGCCACTCACTGGAAGTGTATCATAGATAAGTGTAAGGGTAGATGTAGTGTAAGCCAAATTTTGTTTTGCTTAAACGCTGCTGTTTGATCTGGCAACAGGACCTTGATCTCCAGTACCACAGAGATGCTGGATATCCTTGCTGATGCCAAAACAGAGTACATGGATGGAACATTTTTTGTGTGTCCCAGTCTGTGGCAACAATTGTATGTTTTGCACTGTTTCGTGAATGGACAGATGTATCCGGTTGCCTTTTCCTGACTTCCAAGCACATCCCGTGACACCTGTATCAGATTCTTTGCTTTCTTGAAAGACATTTCACTTACCACCGTTGGCATTGATGCAGGAATAACAAATTTGTAGAAGCAAACTGACTTTTTTCTTGGAAGTGGGAGAGTCCACTTTCAAATCATGGGTATGACACATGCTGATAGTTATGTAATCACTGGCCAACAGACCATAACATGTTTTAAGACTGTGGGCAAAATGAGATGTGGAACATGAGAAATGCCATATTTATCTTCTTGATCAAGGTTACGTCAAACTAATCACAAATGCTACCAACCGTAATGAGTGTTCCTTTAACGAGCCTGCATTTGTTCAGTTGTACATTAGCCATTATATGCTTACTGTAACTTTGTCCAGTTACTGATACAGACCATAAAGGTTGCTTTTGGTTTCCTAAATACTTATTGATGTCAATATATGTTTGATTCAGTAACTGAATCTAAACCAAATAAACACAATAATCAAATTTCACATTGCTGGTGCACATTTATGCACTGATTTCAACCCAAAACTGCATGAACATATAGTCAAATCCTGATGAGTCGAATCGCTAGGGACCAAGTAATAAATTCAGCTTATTGAGAGAGAATGAGACATAGGGGACCATTCTTAATTTACGACTAGGGGACAGGTGATGATGATTTTATGGGGGTGTCACCCATTTTGTTCTGGGGAAGTATGGGGGTCATCAACTTTGTTCACATATTCCTGGGGGATGGGTCATTGATTTTGTATATGACAAGCATGGGGAGTCACTTTGTACATTAATTTCGGATGTAGGGTGTGAGATTACTCACATAGTACATGCAACTCCATAAAAATCATCATCACCCATCAACTGTAGTTTGGAAGCAGCCCAGGAATGAACATATATTTCTATATATTAGTATACTGAGTGTGTAAATTTATTCTTTGTTTCATTGCAGGTATTTGTATAAGATGTTATTGCAGACAATTTCACATTCTCAATCATAAGTTATTGTTATATGGATAATATTTCTGATTACCAACATTTTCGTCCTGTAAATTACATAATGATGTAAGTACTTGTTTATTTGCGAAATGGCACATGTATGCCATCAGCTCATGGTACATTGGTCACTGTCCAGTTTGGTTAACACGTTCCACAATGTAAATGTATTAGCATACAGTATTGCCCACACAATTTCAGTTTGCTCGCAGATAGTGCACTCAGTGCAATAGGTTTCATAATTTTAACATTAGTAGACATATATCATTGATCAACAGAGTTTAAGTATCTTCTCGCAGATAGTACAATGATTGTAGCACGTTTCATAATTCAAACATTAGTACAGGCCATGGTACATACATCATAGACCACAGTTCCAATATTTGCTCACATGTAGTACAAATATTGCCGCACATTTAATAATTTCAACATCAGTATTGGCCCATGGTACATGTATCACTGGTCCATGAAGTTACGATATTGGCTCCCACGTTGTACAAACATTGCAACATGTTTCATAATTTCAACATTAATATTAGACAATAGGAGGTTAAATTTATAAATTGAAGGGTTTATGAAATACTTATATATAAATATAATGATGTAACAAGCCACAATAGTTATAGTTTTGACCTCATCCCAATATATTATGTGAAATGAATGTAAGAGTGAGTGAGTATCATTTTGGGCTGCTTTTGCAATATTCCAGCAATATCATGGTAGGGGACACAAGAAATGGGCTTCACACATTATACCCATGTGGGAATCAATGCTGGATCTTTTGTATGAGAAGCCAGCACTTTAACCTTTACGTTACCCCACCAAACAAATACTTAATTTGATTTTGTTGATGCAGCAAAGGTGATAGCAATTATATGTTCATAATAATATTATGTGATTTCTTCACAAACTTAACTTCGGCATGTCACATTGACCACTTGCTGCAATGAGAAGAAATTAATATAGTACTTTACATAATTTATTAGGCTTGTTGTGTGAGCCATTGTTATCATCACACTTAGTGAACCTGATTTATAGTAAACTTTTAAGGTGATAAAAGTGTGTTAGTACCTTTATGTAAGTAACAGAAGATTTCCATGGTTTCAGTGTCCTTTCTAAATTTCATTGTAATTAATAAACTTACCATGCTAAAATCTGATTATTGCATGTCAGTGTGGAGCCAGAACATATTTTCTTTGCATAGATTGTATCAATATTGTACTGCATGCAGAATCTGATTTTTCAAAATTGTCGGCACTCTGAAAATCTGATTTATAATTGTAACCTATGATACTGCCAATATTGTATGTTCAGAAAGACTGAACATGTCTTTGCTTCAGTTTTTTAGTCTGTGTGTACTTTGAACTATGATTATGTTTCAGCATGGCCAGAAAAAGGAAAAAGCTGCAGTCGATGGAGTGTTTCTCAGGTAGGTAATCCACTGCACAATTCACATGTTGATTAATTTCATTCAATTCTCTGTTGAATATATTTGTACAAAGAAGTGAACATATGGTGGTGATGTTTCATGATAGTTTATGACTTCTTCATTGCTGCTGGTTAATGAAATGAGGGAAATATACTGAAGTCCATTCGAAACGCAACAGAAGTGTTTTATCTACCTGAGGCCAGACCAGTTTTATTTCATGTATTATGGATTTTTTGTCCTCGGAAAACCTAAAGGCAGGAGGGAAAAAATGTACCTAAAACTTCACCTATAACAGTATTATTCCTTTCATATTCTGAAAGTATTTTAGTTTTGGCAATTTATGAAGTGTATTTTATAAACCTTCTAAAATAAATTTTCCATGTAATTTTATATTCTGGATCAATAAAAAGATTGAAGTTTTTCTATTTTGGGGAGTGGAGTGGTTGGGGATTAATGAATTTGTTTTCTTTTTGAAAAGAAATATGACAGGCAGATCCATAAAACAAGAAATTGTTCTGGCCTGATAAATGAAGAAAACAACTTGTCCCTACTGACACAGAAAAAGTCACTCAAGATGAAAATACAAGAAAGGTTCAACCATAAATAAATGATACCACTGATAGAACATCAAACAAAACTTTCACACGGGCAATGTCAGGAACATCTTAGGACTGATTAAATCCCTTCTTCCACAAATGGTAGTGAGTTCTGGCTTGAACCTGTTCATCAAATGAATGAAGAGATGTAGTGATCATGGGCAGGGGTTGTGACATGTGGAAGTCCAGGGCATGGTCAAGATGGTTTATCATAGTTCCTGTCATAGTCTGACGATTTTTTAATTGTGACAGTCAAACATTCTGGCCACTTGACCAGTAGACCAAACATTTTTTTTTTGTCAATGGCTGATAAGCATGGCATTATGTGAAGTCAACAATGTGGTGCTGTTCAAAATTTAGAGGTGATTTTGGTACACAGTTGAAAGATGTTCTGTTGTGGAACCACCATTTTTTCTTCACTTTCACATGATTTGCTAGTGAAAAGGTCATTTTCGGCAATTGGTGGGTCACATGATCACACATGGATGCACTTGTCCGTGTGCATCATGTTTATCTGTCAAAGTGAGATTACTTGAAGCTCAGTTCTACATTCAGTTTGAAGACTCCTTGATTGATGATGATAAGGTGATGCATTCCTAATGGATTTAGTGTATGTCGAAACTCTTGTGTGTAGTGATTGTTAGAATTAGCCATATTTTACTTGACAAGATTGCATTCTATTCAACCATTAATTTTAAATAGGAACAAATAATTAGCATAGAAAGTCTTTGGGGATGTGAATCATATGTTGCCATGGTTACATACAGCTGGCATTGAAAATTATGAAATACTCCTCCATATTGAGTGGAGGGACCATATTCTGGACATTGAGGAAATTTATGTCTATTTGATACAGAACAAGCAGGGGTGGGGTGGGGGTAGGGTGTGTAAAGGTGTGTTGGTGTTTGAAAAATATAATGTTTTTGTGTCAACAGATACGAGCAAGTTTTATGTAATGCCACTTCTTAGAGCATTTATCACATATATACCACAACATGTGGGGAGAGGGCAGTGGGATAGCCTAGTGGTTAAAGCGTGTGCTCATCATGCTGAAGTCCCAGGTTTGATTCCTTACATGGGAATAATGTGTGGTCCATTCCAGGTGATTTGTTGTCATATTGCTAAAAGCGGCATAAAATCATCGTACTTACTCTTTCACTCATTGGTAGGAAAGGCTGGGATGATGTTGGCCATGGACACACAACTCTTCAGTTAAATACTTAATCGTTAATATGATGAATATGTATTGCTGAAAAGCATGGACATAATTAGGAAGAACCAGATTGCTGGTATGCCAAAGTTGTTCAGTTAACGTTGATATGAAATCTTCAGAGGCATCCCACCTTGCAAAGGTATAAGGTCCAGTGCAAGAACTGGTTTTGGCCAGTCCATTCTTATCAAATGAGGTGACAAATGGGATCAGGATCACTGACTTGGTTAACGTATGCCATTGTATCCCACTTGTGTAGATCAGTGCTGATGATGTCAGATTGTCTTGCCCTTCTGTCAAATGGTTTGGAATGTTGCTGACTGTGGTGTTAAATAAGAAACAAATGCTGCCATAGTAACCTATAGCTATGTAATATTAAGAACATCCCTGTGGGCCATAGTAGGACCTCCAGGTCAGTAAATAGGGAAAGATTCACGATCCACCAACACAGCAAGTATATTGTTTGCTCTGGGCACATCAGCACTGCCTTTTGTTTTTGATGTTTTTTGTGCCCTGCCGTTGTCACTTCAGTACCTGTCTGATTTCTTTTTGCAATGCTTGATTTTACAAATACCCATGTGTACTTTGTGGATTTTTTCAATGGTGGAATTCTCTCCCTTTCTGGAAGAGATATGAGATTGTATTGATAATGATTTCGAAATTGACATTTGAATCAGTAAATTTATGTGAGAGGAGAGTAATAAATATGCCCAGAAAATTTGATTTAAATTTTTTTGTTATAACATTTTATGTTGTTATTTTTCAAAACATGCCCTTTTGGATTATGAACTGGCCTTTTGAACTAAGTTACCCTGCCCTTTCTGAATCCAAGGGGGATAACTTGGATGTTATTGTGACTGAATACATGCTTGTGGTATGGTTCACTGATTCTCCTTGCTTAAGCTGGATTGTTCACAGACTGTTGTGATAAACCTGCAGCACAGATGACATTTTTCTGTTGTTGATTCACTCACTGTGGAAATGATGGCTATTGCTAGGTGTAACTTGTTATATTTGCAGTGATTGAAATTAGCCTTATTTTCAGACAGGATCTTTAGGCCAGTAGACATAAAATCTGACCCAACCTGTTTTCTACTTACCCAGTTTAAAAAAATGATGCAGTAAGAATTCATTTTGTATTAACCAACTTTAGTGAGGCAAACACATGTAAATGATTATGGTGAGGCTTTATATCAGTCATCAGAAGAAGGGATACGGGTGGAAACTATCTTTCTATGTTTTTAATCATCAATGACACACATCCTTGTCAGCAATGTCACCCAATGGGTGACCAAGAGCATGGTTCTAATTTTCCCACACAAACTTCTACTTGCCTCAATCCTTGGGGCGAGTGTTAATTTCTAATACTGTATCAGGGATTGCACTGCCTCTGTGAAGTACAGATTCTAGTACTTTTGTTGGGTTGAGTACCATCAGGGATTCAAACCCACACTCTCAGAGTCAGGCCCTTATTCACACAATGTCAGCTGCCTAACCCACTCTGCCACCACGTTTTTTAACCCATGTTGGTCATAACAGGTGACTAATGGGATCGGGTGGTCAGATTCACTGACGTGGTTAAAAAGTGTGTTAAAACAAACTTACACATCACTGACTTTTCATTTCACAGGAGGCTGATGCACATTTTGAAAATTCTCATCCCAGGATGGTTCACGCCAGAGGTAAGACAGCAGTGATTAATTTAGTAATTGTCTGTGATGTAAACAAGTTAACAAGAGAGAGCCCGTGAAGGTTCAGGTCAGATTTGGTTTTCATCAACCCATGCTTGTCATAAAAGGCGTTTAAGGGGTGGGATGGTCAGGTTTGTGACTTGTTCACTGCATGCCATCGTACCCCATTTAAATTTAAGATGGATACTAAACTAGATTATACAATGTATTTACAGCTTGCTGTCTCTGTGTTTACACTGAAAACAAAAAGTACCATAGCTAGAATAAATGGCAGAAGTTTCTGAGCAAGTAATTAATGGCTGCATGTTCATAAAAATTAAGAATTTTATCAATGTAGATTTTCTAGAAATAAGCCAGTTTCTGTTGTGGATTCTTGAATAGTGCTGGGACCTTGAAGTAATTCATTCTTTTAAGAAAGGTATTTAGTCTGTATTTACAAATCAGGGCCCCATTTCACAAAGCTCTCGTAAGTCTAAGATCTCGTAACTTTTCTCGTAGCATCCGTAGCTCCTGTGTTACAGTATAGGAGGTACAATGGCTACGAGCATAATTACGAGTTCTTAGGCTTACGAGTGTTTTGTGAAACGGGACCCAGATAGCTGGTTGTCAAGTCATGGAAGGCCTGTCATCAGCATCATGTTTCTCTTGGCTTCCATTCCCCTCATGGTACAAATGTGTGAAGCCCATTTGCAGTTCCCTGCTGCAACGCGGAACGGGGAACTATGTGTTCAGCAGCGTCTGTATGTCAGTACTTCCTGATTCTTGTTAACACGATATGTCATGAACTGTTGTACCTGATGTCTTCAAATTTGCTGTCAGCCTACAGTGGATGATTACGCAGACACCAGTTGATTTAGTTGACCTTGGCCATCATGACTGACCGCTTTTCAAACTCTTGTTAACGTGACATCTCAGGAACTATTATACCCAATGTCTTCACATTTGGTGACAGTCTACATTGGGGAATTATGCAGACACCGGTCAATTTGGTAGACCTTGACCTTATTTTCAATGTCACCATGATTCTTTGACCACTCTTCAAACTCTTGTTAGCTTGATATCTCAATGTCTTCAAATTTGGTGACAAGCCTACATTGGAGGATTGCACAAACACAACTGGTTTGGTGATATCCTACTGTGGGTGATTATTCAGGTACCTGTCATTTCATGCATCTTGTGTGTGACCATAAAGTGAAAAGTAGTGAATTGGTCAGTCATCTATCATCTGATAAAGCTACAACTGTCAATAACCAAGGGAGGTAACTTTAATTCTACTCAACATTTTACCAGCGCTCATCTGACAATCACTAGAAACAGTGACTACCGCCTGATAAAGCTTCATATATCTATTTGATATTTGCTAAATTTGAGGTAAATTTTCAGATCAGGGAAATACATACTGAAGGAAGTGATTGTGATGTTCTTGATATATTACAGGCTTGGTATATGCTGATGGTGGCTCTTTCCCTGATAGCTCGGACATATGCTGATGTGTGGATGATACAGAATGGTACAGCAATAGAAAGGTGTGTCATAAAGATTTCAAATACGCATCAATACACATGTTTTAATGATGATAGTTTAAGATATTTTCATACCTTTCAAGAATATGTTGAATTTTGATCTTGACTATCAATAGTTTAGTAACTGACTTCTGTTATGTGCAGTTCAAAATAGTGCCAGATTCGTTCACTTTGATATAGAGTTATCTGGCCCTGTTACCACTTGAACAAACTTTATCTGGGTTTTCAGTTTCTTGTCAGTTGTTGAAAGAGACTGAAACTTGACTGAAAGAGACCTCAGCTTGTTTTTATTTTATAAAAACTATACATACATTTGGGAAATGACTTCAAGTGAGACAATTCAAGGAGAAAAAACTATCGCAGTAGTCACAACAGTATGTTGCAACAGATTCTCGCTATTGCAGAACAGTGCACTCTATTCAGCTCTGACTCTTTTGGATTGCTGTATATATCCCACTGAACTTACAGACCCGACATCATCCTTCTTTGTCACAATGAAAAAGCTCTGTATCTTGGACTTTCATTATTTCGGATTTCAGACCGAAGTGTCGGCCCGAAAAGGTAGTAACACGTGAAAACATTGCTTTATGATCTGGACTGAGCAGGAAGTCTGCGTAGCCAGTAACCATTGAATAAACA
The DNA here is from genome assembly GCF_037392515.1 of Haliotis asinina. Classification (NCBI taxonomy): domain Eukaryota; kingdom Metazoa; phylum Mollusca; class Gastropoda; order Lepetellida; family Haliotidae; genus Haliotis; species Haliotis asinina. The sequence goes on along the minus strand of NC_090286.1, from coordinate 27,860,070 downwards.
ACCTGTTGATTGCATAGTATATTTTGTCTATCGGTGAACACTTATTTACCTTGCACTGGTGCACTGATCGAACAGATAATTGGTTTACTGATCATTTGACAATGAAATAGACAATTCCAATCAATAACACTATATACTATCTACAAGAAACATTGGTGTATGTGCTGTATTTGTAAGTATCTAGATAGCCTCGCGATCTCATTGATATTGGAAATTTCTGTGTAACTCGGACTGCTGTCTAATTCGGACTTTTTAGTCAATCCCAAGCTGGTCCAAATTAAACAGAGAGCACTGTACTTGTCTCCCCTCGATAGTCACCCCTTCTGTATAGTTTTGTCGGTTTGTTAGCAATGTGAGCAGCTACCCATTGTTGTGGGTCCCATCAAATTGGTCTGATCTTTACTCCCTCGTTAGAGAGCAGCATTACTTCAGTCCACTGACTAAGTTGGTGCGTCAAACACAAATATAGCAATCATCCTGTGCAGAGGTCCTTTGATTGTATTGATTTTTGTCTCATTTCAGTGCAATCATTGGAAGAAATATGGAACTGTTCAAGAAACATCTGCTGCAGTTTGTTTATGCTATGCCTGCTGTAAGTTATGATTGAGATACCAGAGATAACAAACACTCTGATTTTGGAGGAGTAAACGTGATTTTCAGTCACAAAATCCACTCTTTGATTTGTGTATAAAAAACTCTGATTTTTTAGAAAATACAAGAATGTTTATAAATGTAGAATGTTTGAAAGAATTTTGTTCAGTAGCCATGGAAATATGTTTATTTGAGTTAAGTATTATCTGGTTATGTATTCTCAGAAAATGCATATTTCAGGCAAAATTTAACAATGTTCATAAGGGAGGCCTGCCCAGACGACTACCGTCATAAAGAGGCCAAGCCGCCTCTCATGCTCACCCCCAACAGATACCTTCAGGGCTCAGGAATTCCTTTTAGCAAGACATGACTGCGCTTACTTTCAATTATATGCTATTGTATAATTATCCAAAATTCATACCTGTCATTATGACACTTTGTAGGTTTCTGGTTTTCTTCTGAATTTCTGAGATTTTCAGTTGACATGTTTTTTTATCAGAGAGCATAGCAATGTCAGTAGTGATGTTAACTTTCTGGATTGATTTTTAACATTATTTTGCATTACCAGTAGTAGACAAAGTAGACCGACTCACAAATAAAAGTATAAACCTTTGAAAAATGTTATATTCAGAGCAGTTCTGGAACACTTCAAGGACATAAGCCTTAAGGTGAGGTGGTGTAGACTTGCTAAGTCATACTACACATAGGTTGGATTCCTTTTTTGTTTCCTGTCTGGAATGAAACTAAGGATAAGCGAGGTCATGTTAGGATCATTGTACTTGTGGCTGGGGACCACTAATTTCCCCTTGATTCTCCACAAGACCAGTGTTCATATTTCATTGCATTACACAGTATCTCTTCCTAATGCTTATGAAGTATATAACTGAAGAAATGTTCCCATTTCATCTGTATAGTTAATTTTATCAATGGTTTCAATTTATGATGTAAATTTGTTTCAGATATCAACTGTGAATAATTGTCTGAAGGTTAGTATTGGTTTTATAATTTACAATATTTTTGTAAAATGTTAAACAATTTATCAAGTTGCTGTGTTCTTAATGTTTGTCCCATTCATTTGTTACCATGGTGATTTTCGAATTCCTGAATTGTTTCCCTGATGACCTGTGTTTGTTGTAAGAGGTGACTTAAAGGTCTCAATTGTCAGGCAATGGTCTCAATGTCTTGGACATTGTGCACTAATCTAATATAGTATATAAGGCCTAAGAACTTCTTAAAACCTTTCTTTGCAAATACTTACTTCTACTGTCCTATTGTTGAAACATTCTTAGCCTTACAAATACATAGATATAAGAAATCTGCAGATTAAAAATGGATGTGTTGATTGTGCTTGTGATGTCAGTGGGAAACCTACTAAATCTCCTTTTGAGACAAAAGAACCTCAAAAGAGTTTCTTTCATCATGCTGAGGTTTGTGAACACGATAAGATAGTTTTGAGAAAAGTTTGTCCTAAGAATTCTTTTCTTTTGGTGTCAGCAGTTGAGAATTAGCTCTATGAATATTCCAAGAATAGGCTCACTGGTTCTTTATGACAAGCCTCCATCTGTGAAATAACACTAATATCAATATGTATAAAATATAAAGATATTGATATAAAATATGTATGTATATAAGAAGACTATTTTGGATATGCTTGGATGATGGAAATCTAACACTATTGTTTTAGATATCATGCATTTTATTTGACAGTACTAAACATCAGTATCACAAATTCCTCATGATTATCTTCTGTGTGATTTCAGTACGGGCTTAATGAACTGAAGGTTCGGTTCCGCTCCAGACTGACCCATCATCTTTATGACAGTTACCTCAAGTGAGTTACCACTGGGGGTTATAATAGATGACAAATTTGGCCGTAGCAGTTGTATTTCAAAAGCAAGATTGTCATGATTGTGATCAGTTGTACAGATTTAAGTAGTTTTGCAAAGAGCCCAAAAACCGAAAAATCAAAAGAACTGCAAGAAAGTTGAAAGACTGCAAACCCCTTGTCAAATAATTTTTCAAAAAAAGAATGTTGTTATTATTTCATATGGGACCCTTTTGACTAGGAGTTTGCAGCCCCTTTTGACTTTCATATGGGACCCTTTTGAATAGGAGTTTGCAGCCCCTTTGACTTTCATATGGCCCTTTTGAATAGGAGTTTGCAGCCCCTTTGACTTTCATATGGCCCTTTTGACTAGGAGTTTGCAGCCCCTTTGACTTTCATATGGCTCTTTTGACTAGCAGTTTGCAGCCTCGTTGACTTTCATGTGGGACCCTTTTGAGTAGGAGTTTGCAGCCCCTTTGGATTTCATATGGGACCCTTTTGACTACGAGTTTGCAGCCCCTTTGACTTTCATATGGCCCTTTTGACGTTTCCATTTGGGATCACACAGCTGACACAACCTTAGATTGTTAGCCCGTGTTGTACCAAGATAATAACAACTGGATGTGTGGAGCCACATTGTCATAATCAAATTGATATCAAATTCTTCCACAGTATTAAGTCTTAAATTATACAGATTATTTGAAAAAATCTGACAGAATAAATTGAATGTCTTACTCTTAAAATGGGAAATGTTCGGCTTTTAAGTTATTAACATTTCCTAATTAATTTTTCTGTGTCCATTCAAGCAAGGAATAGTGTCAGACATTACTTCAGTTCTAATTAAAAATTTAGTTAGATAAGATATGCTAAAGTTTTTTGCCCTGAACCATTTCAACAACTCCTTCATTTCCAGAAGGGGTCGTGGAATGACCTGATGGTTAAAGTATTTGCTTGTCATGCCGAAGGTCCAGGTTCGATTCTCCACATGGGCATAATGTATGAAGCCCATTTCAGGTGTCGCCCACCATGATATTGCTGGAATATTGCTAAAAACGGCATAAAACTAAACTCACTCCTTCATTTCCAGAGGGTTTACCTTCTACAAGATGAGTAACCTTGACAACAGGATTTCCAATGCTGATCAACTTCTGACGCAGGATGTAGAGAAATTCTGTGACTCAGTGGCTGAGCTGTACTCCAACCTGAGCAAGGTAGACTATTCTGATATTATCAAACTGTTGTATTTATGCAAAACAAGTAGATAACCATGATAGTTTTAGTTTTATTAACTGCTAAACCCCTGGCTGATATGCAAGTTATGTATGAGGCCATGGAGACATCCCACAGTTGACATCCTTACTTTGTCAAATTATTAATGGGCTTAACCTCTTTGGTTGTGTGGACAAGGCATCAGACTTGGGATCAGAAGGTCTGTGGTTTGAATCCCATAATAGGTGTGAGACATTTTGTTACTGCTACTGGCTAGCAGTCAAATACGTCATAGAGTTATCTCCTCCTAACTGTTTGATTTTGACAGCATCTCTTGTGTTGAAAGAAATATTTGTTGTTGTTATTTATTTGTTGTCGTTACTGGTTAACATTTCTGTGACAAATGTCTTAGAATGTTATGTAACTTTACATCAGACCACTATCCACTTGCACTAAACTCTGTGTCCTTCCAAATAAGATTTTATGTTCAACAATTGGTAATGATTTAATTTGCAGGTTGAAATTTGATGTATGTCGACACTCTTTAGCATTGCAGAGAGAGCTAGTCAGTCTGGAAAATAATATGGTTCAACGACAGTGTGACAGATTAGAGCAGAGCTAACTTTTGCAATAAACTATGCTCACACATTTCCTCACTCATTCCCACTCTCTGTCATGCATGATGAATTTCATTCTAAATACATTGAAAAGTTTGATAAAATATGAAAGTCCCAGTAGAGTCAAACTCCATGTTTTTCATGTGAGGTATGTTTTGACTGAATACCACACCTGATGATCTGTTTCTGTGCAGCCTGTCCTAGATGTGGTTTTGTACACCTTCAAGCTGACTGGATCTATTGGACCTCAGGCAAGTGACAGCTTCATCATAAATACTGTGTATATAGGCATATGTGGTCTACATTACTTCATATTGTGTTGCTCCTAAATTTCAAAAGGCTTTAAGAAAAGAATATTGTGGCCACAAATGTTCATGTGTACTTGTCTGAAAATGGTTCTTAGGTTATTCAAGTTAATGGACATTTATCACCCAAGCTTAACTGAAAGAACTGTTAGACTCTTGCTTCGAACTAGTCAGTAATGTTACAGAACAGAAATACTTGCATGGAGTTAGCTTGATCATTTCACAAAGCAATAAGAATTCCTTTGAACTTGTATGATGTTAGTGTTATGTGTTGAATGTATGTTTCAGGGTCCTGCATACATGTTGGGCTATCTGGCAGTATCTGGCATGATTCTTACACGGTATGAGCTCTTTGGTTCTTGATGCATTACTTCTTATTTATTCTAGTTGAATAATATAAGGGTAACGCTATTTTTCAGGGCATTATCATTTGCAGAAGCCTGAAGTCTGTCATTAACCGACGAAGGAGGGCAGTTGAAAATACCGAGGGATTCAGCAAATGATAATGCCCTGAAAAATAGCGTTACCGTTATTATAGCTAAAATGAATAGAATTTTTAATAAAATAAGAATAAAAACAGCGGCATCGGTTTAGAAGCATTTACTGCCAACAACAAAACGACGGAGGTCACTGACACACATTTTACAAACATAGGCACGTCATAGAACAACACAGATGATGTCACTATTGAGAGTGACAACATTCGACCTTGACCTCTGCTCATACTACCAGTCGCCATTGTTTTCCGTGATCAACAACGTTAGACTTCAAGTCGATATTTTCATTACTGTATGTCGTCATTTATAGTACAATGGTTATGGTTGGCACAGGCAGGAAAGTGCATAATGGCACAAGCACATGTGACGAATGTGAGCCAGACATATGGTCAATAAAGAACCCAAATTCAAACAAGCCGTAGGTGATGAACTTCAAAAGCTGAGCTACTTATGACGTCACCTAACAACGGGCTTGATAATGGCCCGTCGTTAAGCATTTTGTGGGCATTATCAAGTTACAGTGGACCGCTCATTTCTGATAACGTGCGGTTGTTTTAATGATAATTCTATCCATTTTAGCGATAATGTGTGTTAACTTATGTCAAAGATGGAATTTGGGCACATCTTGATCATGTTGACATCTTGGAGCAGCATCCAGTATCCACTGGACGACAATCAAAGTCAGATTTGTGTGGTTGATCATATTCAAACTCAGGGCTTCATGGGGTAAAAGTTCACTAGAAGCCTCATGAAGAAAGTTTCTCACTACTTGAAGATTTTGAAATAGCTAACAAGAAATATTTTTTAGGCAAATGCACTTACATATGTTGAAGATTTGGTTATTTTCCAGAATATGTTTGTTGCACATGTCATTTAAGATTATTGATATTTAATGTTGAATTCTAGTCATTGTTTCATATTTGTTTTATTTCCCAGGCTGCGGAGACCTATTGGACGTCTCACAGTCCAAGAACAGAAGTTAGAAGGGGAATATAGATATGTCAATTCAAGACTCATCACAAACAGGTGAATATGTTAATATGTTACGACCTTGAGCCCATTCCCATTGCTTGCACCTGTCTCATACCTGTTCCCATTTCCTGGACAGATTTCCATACCTTTCACGCACATATATATATACATACATATACGTACCTTTTCCATATATAGACCTGCCATACACCCGGACCTGCCCTATACCCAGCTCTGCCTTAAACCAGCACTTGTCCTATACCCAGAACCTGTCCTATACCTGGACCTGAGTGTCCTATACCCAGACCTGTTGTATACCTGGACCTGTTCTATACATGGACTGTCGTATACCTGGATCTGTTCTATACAAGGACTGTCGTATACCTGCATCTCTTCTGTACAATGACTGTTGTTTACCTGGACCTGTTCTATACCAGGATTGTCATATACCTGGACCTGTTCTATACCAGGATTGTCGTACACCTTGTTCTGTTCCATACTGGGACTGTCATATACCTGGACCCATTTACTGGATTGATTCCTTTCACACATATACTCTTGAAATCAGCTTCTCTCTCACTCCCACACGTCCAGCCTACTAATTTCATGTGTATCGTGTTCCCCCAACATGGGAAAAACTGGATGGGGAGGGACTACAATGGGTTTACATTGTCTTCAAAAACCTTGGAGAAGTGTTTTCTCTAACATATATACTGTCAGTGATGGATAATTACAACGTTGATGATCATTTAACGAAGCTACAAAACAATAATTGAAGCGTGAGTAAAATCAATTTAATGACAGTAGCTATAAATAGATAAATCAACCCCACTTCTTTTGTCGGCCCGGTGGCTGTGTGGTAGAGTGTCTGCCTGCTATCTGAGAGTCACAGTTCCAGTCTTGCTTGGGAAAACATTTGCACTTTGAACTTGATCTTAAATGACATCTTTCAGTTCATTTCAAACACTCATATATCATTTGAATGTTGATGTTCATATAGAGTTAGGAAAATATACATACAAACAGTAAAACCCGAGAAGAGGTCTTACCAATGGAGCAAAAACCTCAGATGCGGTTATTCTGGGAAAACAAGAGATGACCTGATATATAGTGAGAACCACACTTCAGGTTTATGAAATGCTTTCTTGTTTAGGCTACTCTAGTAGCATTTTAGACATTTGAAAGTACAATATTGACAACTTTATGTTGTAAGTGAAATGTATCGCTACAGATTCGTGACCCAGTATGGAGCTGCTTCCCTTGTATTGTATTGTATGTCCTCTTTCAGTATGATCTCTCAAGTATATATTACACTGTAGCAGTGTCTGGTCGAATATTGGGGCGGTGGGGTAGCCTAGTGGTTAAAGCATTTGCTCGTCACGCCGAAAACCCGGGTTTGATTCCCCACTTGGGTACAATGTGTGAAGCCCATTTTCTGGTGTGCCCCGCCGTGATATTGCTGGAATATTGCTAAAAGCGGCGTAAAACCACACTCACTCACTCACTGGTCGACTATTGTTTACAGTTGAAGCATACCTTCCAAGAGGATTACATAATATTGTTTAAAATTTGTGTGGTTTTTTTTCCATTCCAGTGAAGAAATAGCATTCTATCAAGGAAACCATAGAGAAAGGTTCATCATTCTTGCAACGTTCCAGAAATTGGTGCGTATAATTGATGCATTTGATATGGTATGTTAACTGATGATAGAAGTGTGGTATATTTGAACAGTATTCCATCTCTGTGCTATTCCATCACTCTGTAGATAATCAAAGGTTGAACTTATATTCCAGTGATTGACATTATGAGCATCAAGTTTTGCAGTTGGGATATGATGACATGTATCAATCAAGTCAGCCAGCCTGACCACCCAGTCCCATGAGACATCTCTTGAGAAGAGCCATGCTTGCTGAATAGAGCACCTCATTCTTCTTTAGTTTTCAAAGAAATTTCTGAATTGAGTACTGCCATTAGACTTCAAGTGAAGTAATGTCATGGCATTGTGACGTCATCAAGTTCATGAAGTCATAGCATTGTTTGGACATTGATCAAAATCTAGTGTCAAAACGAAGCAATATTTCCTGTTCAACACAGTTTTGGATGATAAAGGCCTGTGACAATGCAAGACTGACGATAGCCTGCCAATGTGGTATTATATAGGCATTCTCTGTTCAAATTTCTTGGATTTGATCATGCTATGAAAACATACTAATGCATAGGACACTGCATCATATGCAATAAAACTTAACATATGTTTTGTAATTTCAGATATCCCATTTGCGCTACTTCATTTTCTTCAGACTACAAATGGGTTTTGTTGACAGTGTCGTTGCAAAATGTAAGTTTTTCCTTGTTTAACTTCCTTGAAATTGTCAGTTTGAAGTTGAACATGAGAAATTTAGTCAGTTCTGTAAAACACCTAGTTGCCTGATACTGGGTAATATTTTAGTTAACTTCATTTGTGAACGTAGGATGTTTGGCTGGTGTGGTTGTTGACAGTCTGTCATGGCTGCCACAGTTCCCACAACATGGGGTTAGGATTTATTTTTCAGCACTGGGATGGGCTTTCAAAGACGGGTGGTGGGGTAGCCTAGTGGTTGAAGTGTTTAATGGGTACACTGTGTGAAGCCCATTTCAGGTGTCCCCTATGTGATATTGGTGGAATATTGCTAAAAGTGGTGTAAAACAATACTCACTCCAAAGCTAAACGTGCTTACATGGCTTAAAGATATATTTCAGGACTTCTAGCTACTAACTATTTTTCACATTGTGGCCTAAACTGGGAATCTTTCATCCAAACAGTGGTTGTTATCTCCCGCAACAATGAAGTTGTAGGGGGATATAGAAACAAGTTCCTTTTGTCCGTCCGTGTGTCCGCAGTACTTTGTCTGAAGCATATCTCCTACAACTGTTTGTGATAGCTTAACCAAATGTGGTACATATGTCAAGCATGATCCCTAGATGTGCCCTTTGGGGGTTAGACCCATATGTGAATTTTATTTTTTGTGGTTTCCATGGAAGCATGACTTTGGCAGTGGCTTCGAGGATGCCATCTTGTCTGGACCAGATCTCCCAGACCTGATGCACATGTTTGCCATGTTTTAATATGATCCCTACAGGGCCTTTTGAGGGTTTCCTGTGAATTGTATTTTTATGGTTTCCTTGACAACAAGTTTGACTTTGAAATTGGTGGTTGTGCTGTAGAGAAGAAGGTTAAGACCAATCACTATTTCCTCTTCAAACAAATCGAAAATGATGATTCTGAATTTTGGATATTATTTACATTATTTTGGTCTTGTGGAGTTTATATTGTCTTGATTTGATGCCTGATGTTGTTTCTCTGTCTTACAGATATAGCCACTGTAGTTGGTTACTGGGTTGTGAGTCGTCCATTCTTGAATCTGGCGCATAAACGCCATCTCAACAGCACGCACAGTGAGAGACTAGAGGTAAGATTTGACCTCAGTTGGCTGTGAAAACTGATTGGCCTAATATCAATACTTTTCTTCCCTGTAACAATGATGGAATGATAATAGCATGCATGTAACATTGATTTAGTGATGACAAACCAATAACAATAGCCCAATATTGACAAGCCACAAGCAATAATGATGACAAACCAATAACAATAGCCCAATATTGACAAGCCACAAGCAATAATGATGACAAACCAATAACAATAGCCCAATATTGACAAGCCACAAGCAATAATGATGACAAACCAATAACAATAGCCCAATATTGACAAGCCACAAGCAATAATGATGACAAACTAGTAACATTGGAATAATAATGACAAGCCACAAGCAATAATGACGACAAACCAATAACAATAGCCCAATATTGACAAGCCACAAGTATCAGCAGTGATGACAACAAGTCAGTGACAATGGTACATTTGTGATGACAAGCCAGTAATTATGATACCTTTATGACAAACCACAAACAACACAACATTGAAGTTGGCAAAACAAATCATATATCCAAAATCAGAAATAAAGTTCTGGCTCCAGTTTCTTGAAACAAACTGAAGCCTGAGTTTTGACTTCAGTACTGCCTCCTCGTTGTTTCCCCCGATTTTCTCATGGACAATTGATTATTACCTTTGTCTCATCAGAATACATATGCGTTCACAATTATAGCCAGGATCCATCTATGCTGCTTGAGACTTGACCATTACTCTTTCTTTAGGTCAGTTGTGTTATGTGTTGACTGAATGGAGACTGGATGCTGATTGTGGATGGCCCTGCAGGGTTTTAACACATTGACTGCCTCTCACAAGTGTATTAATAGTATCAGTTCTGGTTAAATTTTGTCATAAAGAATTATCTGGTAGCTACATTAGTGGTGTTTCAAAACAAGTTTCACATTTTGGAAAACAGGCACAAGAAACAAACATCTGGCATTGTTTGATAACTTGTCAATGGCAAACTGGGCCTGACATGTACTTGTGGTGGCAGTCAGTGTGTCCATTTATATTAACGCTTGTTAACATTTGAAGGTACCTGATGTCAGAGAGGGCTGAATACTTCAGCAGACCAAGTTAGCTTGTATTGAAGGCACTCGATGTTTTTTTACAGGACTACTACAAGAGCGGCCGAATGTTGGTGAAGATGGCAGAGGCCATTGGAAGAATTGTGTTGGCCGGGAGAGAGATGACCAGACTAGCAGGGTCAGTACGACAGTTTAACGAGGAGGCAGATCTGGAATGGAGTGGCAGATGCCAAGTTAGAATCAGTCCCTAGGAACACATTCTTGTTGAAAGAGGGGAGAATTAGTGGTTTGGATTGTATTGCATAGGAGCTGGTAGATACAGTGTCCAGATACAGTGTCCTTTTTTCTCTTTTGTTTTGATAAGGGTATCAGTCATTATTATGTTGACCAGATTAGATTGTTAACAGACCGCTGCCAGATAGCTGTTTCACTGTTGAGTATAACATGAGCAATAAACATACCGCCCTCGATATCCCCACCTACTAATGAATCTCCACTATACCCTGGATGCATCTACAGGTAAGCCTGATAAATTTATTACCTCCCTTGGCTGGCTTTTTATCCAAGTTCTCTGAAAGAGGCAGGAGTTGCATATATATTTATTTAATTTTCAGACCTATCAATGTCTTTATATGATTTCCTCAAAATCTGTCTTGCCCTGCGAACAAACCTTCGCAGCTGCGACCGATATCTTCATTGACACTGGCAAGTTCACTTGTAACGTCGACTTAACTGATTGGCTACTGTGAGAATGCAGTGTCAGCAAAAGGAGGTAATACAATTTTCGGGCCGAGCAGTAGATGCATCCAGGGTATAGTGGAGACTTATCGTAATGTGTACCCTGGAGATTTCAAGGATGTAAACATACCAATGTGGACTTGTCTGAACAGCATACTAGAAGTTCACGAGTAACAGATGAAACATACAACTTTATGGATAACAACTTCTTGTTTATCATAGAGCAGTGTTTCAATAAGATTCTTACATTGTTTTCAGCCGACAGTGACAGCTTGATAAGGGTGTGAGAATCTCAATCTTTCACTTTCGGCTTGATTATGGTGTAAGAATCTACATTGAAACATTGCTGTATGCATTAAGCAAGAACTTGTCATCCATGAAGTTGTATTCTAATGGGGAAGTAGGAATAAGACAGCATGTCTGGATCTTGTCATTGATGGCCCACTTTGTACGTCTGCTCATATTTTGTGATGGTTAATATTAGTATTAAATAGATTATAATATTTCAATTTCACACTTAGCACTAAATATGTGTAGATTTCATCTGAAAATGTCCTCCATTTGTTTATGTGATGAGCAGTTGCTGCCTCTAAGACAGCCTTATTTCAGTTTCAGAAAACTGCTATGAATTTGCTGGAAACACATTTTACACCATTACCTGTTTTTATAATGAGATTGTGAATGATTTACAGTTTCACAGCGAGAGTGACACAGCTGATAAAAGTGTTGGATGATCTCAACCGAGGACACTATGAGAGAACAATGGTGACGACAGAACAAGCTCAAGGTATGTGAGCCAGCATCAGGCATGTTCTGCTCAGTCAGTAGATACTTTCAGTTAGTATAATGGTTGAAACTTCTGTCGAAGTCCCTGGGTTCTGTATCAGTATGTAAGATCCAATCATTTCCTTATAATTTTGTCAAAATTTGATTGCTGTGACCAACTAAGGCATGATATTTTTCTTTGTACAAATAATAACTTTTGGCTCTGTTGATTCAGTCGTCCTTTCAGTATGTACGGATATGTTTTGAATCTAAACTTTGTAGTGTTACTGGTTATTATCTATAATACTTCTCAATGGTCTGTTTTGATATTCATGCCCAATTAAAACATCTCAGTGCCAGTGTATGGATGTGACACTTCCTTCACTTTAGCTTAGCATATTTTTAGTGGTGAAACCAAAAATTCTAGACTGTTATCTAACATCAGTGACAAATGAAACTCGCTTCAGTAAATTACTTGTAAGTGCACTTGACTGGGACATAATGAATGGTTACATTTCAAAGAATTGGATTATCTCCCTTTACTTTTGTTGCTTGACGAGTCATATCTTTCTTATTCATTGAGTTTAACTTTTTATCCCATTGTAATGGGTTTGAATCCACAATTACAGGCATATGTGTATTTGATTTGTTTGCACCATGTCCAAGCTGGTTTGTGTGGCCAAAGTGACCAGCACCTATAGCCTGAGCAGTCCATGAACTGATCCCCATGGTGTGAATAAAATCCTGTTCAAATACGTATTCTTTCACTTGCTTGGACTTGTGTGCTGATAGTTAAATAAGTTTGAATCTGAAAATTTGTTATTTTTTCAGCTCTTGAGAATAACAAAGCATTGAAAGCTGGTAGCGGAAAGATCATCATTCAAGATCATATAATCAAGTAAGTTTGTTTTTGTTTGTTTGCTGTTTAAAGTTACACTCTGTACATTTCCAACTATATGGCAGTGGTCTTCTAATAATTATGTCTGGACCAGACTATCCGGTGATCGGCATAATCAGCATAGTAAAACTAAACTCACTCACTCAGTCTCTTGCTTCAGCTCTGCATGATTTGTGCCTGACAAGCTGAGACTCCCATGCATATGTCTGTTCTGTTTCAGATTTGAAAAAGTCCCCCTTGTGACACCAAATGGAGATGTGTTGGTTAAAGAGTTGACGTTTGAGGTAGGCCATGTTATTATTACTGGATATTGATATAGGACACATATTCATGCAACAAGTGCTTGCTCAAGGTGCTGGTATTTGTTTCCCTCAATCACTGGATGTCAACCTCAATGTCACATTGTATTATCAGTCTCATCTCCCCAGAGAATGTACAGCTCTTGCTGCCACTAGGCACACCGAGTTTATTGTGGCTCTCTCATCCTAACCAGGTACCCAATTCACAGCTGGGTGGACTGGGACACATAGTCACAGTACTTTGTCCAAGTTTACTACATGTTGCTGTACCTGCAACTAGGTGTTAGCTTGTGGTCTTGTGTCCACCATCTGGCCATATACCAACAGATTCATGGGTTCTTTAAAGTGACACAGGGTTGTGCACAGTACACTAGGGGTTGTGACACAATGGAAAGTGTCTGCACACAGGTTGGCTCAAGTGAGTGAGTGAGTGAGTGAGTTTAGTTTTACGTCGCACTTAGCAATATTCCAGCTATATGGTGACAGTCTGTAAATAATCGAGTCTGGACCAGACAATCCAGTGATCAACAACATGAGCATCGATCTGCGCAATGGGGAACCGATGACATGTGTCAACCAAGTCAGCTAGTCTGACCACCTGATCCCGTTAGTCGCCTCTTACGACAAGCATAGTCACCTTTTATGACAAGCATGGGTTGCTGAAGGCCTATTCTACCCCGGGACCTTCACGGGTCCTCAAGTAATGTGTTAGTGTCTCCTGATAAAGACATGCACAGTTTTCATTATTTTGAATGGTGAAGGGTGTACAAGGTATAGATGAAAACACCATGGTAGTCTTACAGCATCCCCTGTTTGGTGCAGTTAGAGTCACGGGCCTCACGTCTTTGTGAGCACTAAAGATTTAAGAAATCTAACAAATTTGAAATGACCGATTACTCAAAATGCTACTACAATACATCATGACAAGCTATACATTGCATTGAGTTTACTTGGGTGTTTGTGAGTGAGTGAGTGAGTTTACTTTTACGCCGCACTCAGCAATATTCCAGCTATATGGCGGCGGTCTGTAAATAATCGAGTCTGGACCAGACAATCCAGTGACCAACAACATGAACATCGATCTGCGCAACTGGGAACCAATGACATGTGTCAACCAAGTCAGTGAGCCTGACCATCCGATACTGTTCGTCGTCTCTTACGACAAGCATAGTTGCTGTTTATGGCAAGCATGGGTTGCTGAAGGCCTATTCTACCTCGGTACCTTCACGGGTCACTTGGGTGTTTGTAACTGAAAAAGGAGAGAAAGGACGTTAAGACAGAGTGCTTAGAATGCATTCTGTTCATGATCTGCTGCACAGTGTGTGTTCCACATTGCAGTAGGAAACAATGACAGTGTATGTCAAACTTAGAACAAACATGGTGTAGTCGTTTGTGATCTATTCTCTGCCTTATTGGGTTCATGTGTGTGATGAGAGCGTTCTGTCAGTCATGTTGATAAATATCTGGAAAGATATCATGCATGATTGATAATACATAGAAAAATATCACTTCTGGGTAATAGCCCATCCACAGTCTTGTAATGAATAAATCAGATATGTTATTATGCATTGCTGTAAGACGATCACTAACAACAGTAACATGTCATGTGTACATATCAGATATCATTGTACACCACTCGAGTAAACCTGAGATGCTTATGAAACACAGGATACTTTATAGTCTTCTTATGAAACGGGTCAACGTTAGTTACCAATAGAGTTGATACTGATTACAAACAAGTTATCAAGTGACTGTATAGTCAGCTGCTGTGTGAGGCTGTTACTTGCGAGGTAGATTTCCCACCTGCAGCAATTGTAGAGTTGTCAAACTATTGTCAAGAAATAGGATCAGTCTTTACTCTCCCTAACTTTTCCATCAAAGTTTTGTCAAACTTGACTTTAATGTGTGAACTGTTGTCAAACTTGTTTTATTCAGACACAAGCAATCACAGTCAAGGACGTTGTCATGTGATGTTTACAAAATGACATTGCTCAAATGACACAAAAGTGTTTGATGTCTGAAAACATGAGTTTGGGAAGTTTTAAAATATCAACAACATGTGTTGTCATATTTAGTTTGCCATGTGTGTCCCCAAGGCATAAATTTAGCAGTCAATTTGACACCCTGTTGTCATGAGTGGGAGTTATGGACATGTTTTGGGAGTCAACTTTAATCAGTGTTTGCCCTTAGCATAAAATGTTTGGAGTCATCATGACTCTTGGGTGTCATGAGAGGGAGTCATGGACGTTTTGGGAGTCAACTTTAATCAGTGTTTGCCCTTAGCATAAAATGTTCGGAGTCATCATGACTCTTGGGTGTCATGAGAGGGAGTCATGGACGTTTTGGGAGTCAACTTTAATCAGTGTTTGCCCTTAGCATAAAATGTTCGGAGTCATCATGACTCTTGGGTGTCATGAGAGGGAGTCATGGACGTTTTGGGAGTCAACTTTAGTCAGTGTTTGCCCTTAGCATAAAATGTTTGGAGTCATCATGACTCTTGGGTGTCATGAGAGGGAGTCATGGACGTTTTGGGAGTCAACTTTAATCAGTGTTTGCCCATAGCATAAAAAGTGTGGAGTCATCATGACTCCTGGGTGTCATGAGAGGGAGTCATGGACATGTTTTGGGAGTCAACTTTAGTCAGTGTTTGCCCTTAGCATAAAATGTTTGGAGTCATCATGACTCCTGGGTGTCATGAGAGGGAGTCATGGACATGTTTTTTGGAGTTAAATATGCAGGTTCTCTGCATCATGGGAAACACTTGACGTGAAAGTCACTTGAATATGTATAATTGTGATAGTAGCAAACAAACAAACCCAGAGAAGGAGCCCAAGGGAGACCAGAGATTCAGAACCTTACCCTGAGGAAATCTAGACTTATTTCATTTAAGACTTTAGCACTGCAGAAAGAGCTTGATAGGACAGTCAAATGATGATAATGTCATGCTAAAGGTAGGTATTATTGGTAGTCTCTAAACTCTTATTTGGACAGTCTCTAAAGGTAAATCATCTGTCTCTAATCAAGAGTTAACTTTCAAATTAGATATTACCTGAGTGACAAACCGGTTTTGTCAAACACTAAAGGTAAATAGCTTTTGGGATTTAGCTGAACAATGTATTGGTACAAATAGATGTTCTGTCATGAAGGAGCCATCCTGGGATTCTTCTGGGATGGTGGGGTAGCCTAGTGGTTTAGGCGTCTGCTTGTCAGGGTTGAAATCCTGGGTTCAATTCCCTTCATGGGTACAGTGTGTGAAGCCCATTTCTGCTGTCCACCGCCATGACATGGCTGGAATATTGCTAAAAGCGGCATAAAACTGAAACTCGCTCACTCACTTGGATTCTGCCACAATGTATTTTGTTGGTGATTATTTTAAGATTCTAACATGGACCCCATGATTTTCATGCCAGATATTTACTATTGTATGACATAGAGAATGATAATCAATAACAATTGATTATCAATAATGTTATGGTGAATAATTTGCTGTGACAAAAGGTATAAGAAATCCCCTCAGAACCAACCAAATACAACACTGAGAAGTCTGATATTTTCAATAATTTGTATTCTGCAAAAACAGCAAGATGCAAAGGTACACAATTGAGGTTTCATGCACAATACCACTGAGTCAATTCTAAAGTAATTCACAAATATAATGTCAGCTCACTGAAGCTTTGGTGTGAGAAACAGTTTTACTGAATGTAACTCAGCGAGCGGTCGGACAGCAGTTATGTAGGTGAAGCATTGACAGAAGCAGGCAGATTTATATACTCAAGTTCATCTGTGCGTGTCCTTGTTGTCAACACGACAGCCAGCCTTTATATATAAAGTTACTAATTCCTGAACTTTCAAGCACTTTGTGACCATCGCCATCAATGTAGGATCTTCTGGTAGGCTCCCTGAAGTATGCACAATTAATAAAACTCTTAGTCAAGAGTGCTACTATAAAACCTGCTGCCAAAGTACCAAAAGCACGGAACAGTTATGTGACCAATAATAACAATCACTCAAAACTTTAAACATTGTGACCCGAAGAGTCATTATTACTTAATCGAAAATACAATTTACAGAAAATACACTCTCGTGACAACAAGTATCGGGGAAGTATCTATGGGTGAAATACTGAGACTGAGAATGTGAAGAAATTATTAATTCTCTGTCAGAATGTTGTTGCCTTTTCATTTCACAATCATGACCAGCAATTACAGATATGCTTAGAATGTAGAGTCTGTTGTATTACAGTGTATTATGGACATTACATCTCATTGATGCACCTTTTTGGTTAGCTTTTGATAAATATCAGAGAAGTATCTTTGGGCAAAAGTACCAAAAAATCTGAAAGAAATCAGTGTATTTCACATCACAAGTGAGTGGTGATTATTAATACATGGAATATCAACAAAACAAACTCAGCACCCTGAACTGCTTGTACTGTGTGGTTGATGAAAAGTTTATTCATCACAATAGTTTATGTGTTATGAATGACATAATTTTCATACTGATGATCATTGATACTTCTTGTCATTGAATGTACAGTCGAACCCCGTTTACTCAGACCCCACATATCCGGAAACCCCACCTTCTGGACGATTTTTATGTGAAGCGAAACTTACGTTTATTAGCTGTATTCGGTTAACTTGAATTATTTGTTTCTGTATCTTTTTAACATTTTGTTTCTCTCAGAAATTAGTTTTCTGATTGACAAAGTTCTTACTTTTCATCCTACTCTTTCAATCATTTTGTAAAAAATATTTTAAGCTTTGTGTTTGTTGTTATTTATTACAAGTTGTGAAAAATATTACAATGCAACTTTGAAAGCGCAACATGGAAGTGATTTCTGCATAGCCCAGTCATGATGCTATAATTATCATTTTGTTAATACCAGGCAATATAAGTTATAATTCCATAGCCACCAGCAGCTGGGAGCCAATGTTTATTCAGTAGGGGAATGTGTATTAATGAGGTTTTTTAGTGCACTGGAATTGGCAAGGTTGTCTTAGTACAACTGAAAGAGGAACCACATTCCATTACAGTTATAATGGTAATGAGACTGTGTGCTGTGACTGTATGAATCCTTTGAAGTTGACATGCTTGACTTGTGTATCAGTGCTCTGATACAGAACCGATAACTGCCTCATCATCATCATCAGCAGCAGCATTGGTAGCAGCAATCGCAGTAGCAGCAGCACAAGTGCATCATGATGCAGAAGCCTAGTGTTTTCAGCTTTTGCTTTAAATGCCAAAGCCATTGGTTAGAATGATAGTCCACAGATATGGGTTAGGGTGATGGTTCACAGACATTGGTTAGGGTGATGGTCCACAGACATGGGTTAGGGTGATGGTCCACAGACATGGGTTAGGGTGATGGTTCACAGACATGGGTTATCATGGTTATGGTGATGGTCCACAGATATGGGTTAGGGTGATGGTTCACAGACATGGGTTATGGTGATGGTCCACAGACATGGGTTAGGGTGATGGTTCACAGACATTGGTTAGGGTGATCGTTCACAGACATGGGTTATGGTGATGGTTCACAGACATGGGTTAGGGTGATCGTTCACAGACATGGGTTATGGTGATGGTTCACAGACATGGGTTAGGGTGATGGTCCACAGACATGGGTTAGGGTGATGGTTCACAGGCATGGGCTAGGGTGATGGTTCACAGACATGGGTTATGGTGTTGGTTCACAGGCATGGGCTAGGGTGATGGTCCACAGACATTGGTTAGGGTGATGGTTCACAGACATGGGCTAGGGTGATGGTCCACAGACATGGGCTAGGGTGATGGTCCACAGACATGGGTTATGGTGATGGTTCACAGGCATGGGCTAGGGTGATGGTTCACAGACACGGGTTATGGTGATGGTTCACAGACATGGGTTAGGGTGGTGGTTCACAGACATTGGTTATGGTGATGGTCCACAGACATGGGTTAGGGTGATGGTTCACAGGCATGGGCTAGGGTGATGGTTCACAGACACGGGTTATGGTGATGGTTCACAGACATGGGTTAGGGTGGTGGTTCACAGACATTGGTTATGGTGATGGTTCACAGACATGGGCTAGGGTACTGGTTCACAGACATGGGTTATGGTGATGGTTCACAGACATGGGTTAGGGTGGTGGTTCACAGACATTGGTTAGGGTGATGGTCCACAGACATGGGTTAGGGTGATGGTCCACAGACATGGGTTAGGGTGATGGTTCACAGGCATGGGCTAGGGTGATGGTCCACAGACCAAGGTTAGGGTGATAGTCCACAGACATGGGTTATGGTGATGGTTCACAGACATTGGTTAGGGTGATGATCCACAGACATGGGTTAGGGTGATGGTTCACAGACATGGGTTAGGGTGATGGTCCACAGACATGGGTTAGGATGATGGTCCACAGACACCTAAATGCACATATGTGGGTCTAGTGATGAAGTGATCGCTTTTCGTTGCTTTTTATCGGTTAAACTCTGTAGTTTCCAATGACTTTGTTGTAGTGTAACTGTTGACACATTGTGGGTTATACTATTTTGGAATTGGCCCCAGCAAACCATGCTGGTCATGAGAGAACCTTTAGGCTCGTAACGTAGTGGACCCAACCATCATGCTTCTGTGTAAGCACTGGACATCACAAACTGTCAAGATGCTAGAGAATGAATGGTTGATCTACATGATGAGTGAGTAAGTATTGTTTTATGCCACTTTTAGCAATATTCCAGCTATGTCACAGCAGGGACACCAGAAATGGGCATCACATATTGTACCCACATAGGGAATTGAACCCGGGTCTTCATTGTGACATGAGGAAGCTTTACCCCACCACACATGGGACTGAACTATTTACAAATCTGCTGTGATTCATCTGGACTGTTGCATTTAACAGTAATCTGAAAGGTATGCATATTCAAGAATTGAAACAGTGCCTAATTTGCATGCCAGTAAATATTGAAATGGCACAGGTGAAATATGACTAAACTTATGATATGATATTCACCATGATTGGTTTCATGGAAAATGAGATAAATCTGACCAGCACAAATGATTCAAAGCCTGAGTTTTTTCACCCCATGAAACTGTTGATCTCTGGCATTCTCAAACTCACAACTTAGCATGGGTTTGGTCATTTTGACTGCCTGTGAGCATAGCAGGAAATCCTGTTTAAAATGATGATATGGTTTGTGGTTTATGAGTCAAGGAATATGAAGCGGAACTATTCTTGCAGTCAGGATAGTGATCAGGTAATCAAGTTCAAAAGTTGTAACATATATTGTGTATAGAGTTACGCTCTCTCTTGCCATTGTGGAACCGTGAAGGTCTGGGGTAGAATAGGTCTCAGCAACTCATGCTTGCCATGAAAGGCAACTATGCTTGTCATAAGAGGCAACTAATAGGATCGGGTGGTCAGGCTCGCTGACTAGGTTAACACGTGTCATCGGTTCTCAGTTGTGCAGATCGATGCTTATGCTGTTGATCACTGGATTGTCTGGTCCAGACTTGGATTATTTGCAGACCACTGCCATATAGCTGGAATATTGCCGAGTGTGACGTAAAACTAAACTCACCCACTCACTCATTCTTGTCATTATGTATTCATTACATGATGTTTACTGGTTATTTATAAACAAACTTGAATTTACCTGATTGTTCCGACGTTTTTATTTAATTTTGGATCATCAGACATAGTCTTGCTCCAAGGCTGTACTGAATGCTAAACCCATTTGTGTATAGTAATTTTATTCCTTGAAGGGGCATGTCTACATAAGTTGATAGTACAAGTGTACAATAGACAGTATGGGTGCACTTACCTTCACCAAGGTACACATTATCTATCATGTGCCCTATGGCACTGTGCAAAAAAATTCTTTCCCTGAAATTGTTTGACTTAATTAGTCACTGAATAGAAATAATTTTGATAGGAACAAGAAGTCCATATGATTTATACACACACTGAATCACATTATTTTCCCCACAGCCTATCCCTTTTCTGTAGTACTGAAGCCCTAAATAGAAGCAAGTCTAGATTTCCTCAGGATCTACCTGCTCACTGATGCACCTGTCTTATCCAGCACACTGTCAAAACCAGCAAAAATTTTTTTGCACCAGCACCTTGCCTAAACAGACATTTTATTTTGGTCCTGTGCCGTGCTGGTTTAGACAAGGTTCACAGTATATTTGCACAGTGAGCAATAATGGCCATATTATTATTATTATTATCATGCATGGTGTCACATGGATTCATATTTCTCATATTATTCAAGTATTTATGATGTGGGATTAACTTCATTTTAATTCACAGCCAGGCTGACTAGAACAGTTGGGTTGGTGGACACGTATTTGGAGCAGGAGGTTAAAGTGATATCTACATTATTCTGAATTAGAAATGGAATTGTGGACAGATATATATCACACTTCATTACACAGAGTCTGATTCATGCTGGTCTGTCACTCTTCTTGTCACGAGCAGAACTGAATTTATTTTTCATCAGCACTTTAGAACACTGCGTACATGTCAGAAACTGCCTCCAAAGTCTGCATGTAGAGTGAAAGGTTGTGGGTTTCGTCGCTATCCATGTCATACCAAAACACATTAAAATATGGTACTTGCTGGTGCCTGCCTGGTGCCCAGTATTAATGGGTAAAAAGACTGTTCAGCTTGGAGTCAGTATGATGTGTCATAGTGGAATATAAATTCGTACTGAACTGCAGCCTGGTGAACTATCAGCCTCAGTGAACTATCACTAGAAAACCAGCTTGGGTCTTGACTAGTACAAGCAGCCACATATACACACACATGCACGATGTCATATGAGAGAGATATTCCAATAAACGCACATTTTTTGTACTCTTTTAACGATTACATATGAAAGACTTGTGGTTAGTTTTAAGCAGAACACCAATATGTTTCTTATAAAATGCTCAGTTAATTAATAACTAGTGATAAAAAGTTGCCCAAAAGTTGCTTCTTTCACTCTTGCCCGCCAATGAAACCACAGACAGGTTACGTAACTCTGTCGCCAGAGCCCTGCAGTGACATCATATGAGTAAGGATTTTCAGTTAGTGGTATAAAATGTGTAACAAGCTCGTCAATTTGCTGATTTCTCGACCTCAACAAAGACATGCTGCATTGCTGTGTTGCCATCAGATGCTTCCAGGTGTCGGGTGATAGTGTCACCATGCACAAATTTCCACGGGACCCCTCAGTTCATGCTAAATATGTTGTTTGTAAGTGCGAGGCGAACGTTGTGGAAGCCTGAACATATTAACCCCATGCCACAGGGACATGTATGTCCTTCCTCTTCTACCCTCACTTTGAAGTCCAGCAAAATTCTAAATGTATCATGCACATATAAATACTTCACAGTTTTTAATTCTGTGGATAATTCCCTGTTTCTTGATACCATCCACTATTACCTCGGACCAAGTGCATAAAATTACCTTTCAAAATATGCTTCATCGTAAATGTCGCCACTTTTCACACTTTCACACTGTACAAAATTGTGTTTCACAGCATTATATGCTGTATTGCAGGGAAGAGTATTGTAGCAAGAAATAGCATATTAAAAATAGATACAACGCAATCATTTGATAAATCAAAAGACACAAAGTTTCCGTGCAGCGTGACACCATGACTGACGCAAAATCATGCAAAGCGAGAACAGTACTTATCAACATTTCTAGCTTCTTCTGTTATTTACAATGTGATTGGTAAAAAACATATAACATCAGAAGCATTCTGATTACTTACATCTCATATTTATGTGTAAACGATCTTTGAATCAAGGGACAAGTCCTTGAAAAATCCTGTATACCCTTGTCAGCAATGCTGCCGTTTTGAAAGAAATCGTCATCGGTAGTGACGTCACATGTTAATATTGTTGCACATATTAGGCAATTTTTTGAGGTGAAGGTCAGTTGAACAAGAATAAACACAATGGCCATATCATTATCATTCCGATTGCACTCTCAGTATTATGATGTATGTTTTGCGTATCGTTCAGATATTTTTCATAAAAATAAATTCAATATCTACATATATCCTTGTTCAACATTATATCACATGTGGATAAAGTGTATGCATTTTTATTCTGTAAATGTTTTTGATATTTTGAATAATATTTACATTGGAAATTGACACATTTAGTGTAGTATACCACATTTTAGGCCTTTACACAAGTGATATGATATCACATGCAGTCATTACTACAACATGTACTTTTGGTCTTGTGATGTACAATATTAAAAAATGTGCAGTTTCATATGAACAGGTTAATAAACAGCGATTTAATTCAACCTTATAAGTAAAACTGATAATATTAATGAAAATGATTTATGCATTTTGTAACAAAACAATTATGAAAATTCAATGACCAGGTGTGTGTGGTTGTCAAAAATGTTTTATGATCCATTATCTGTGTTTTTTGATAATACAATCAATTCAAATTTTATTAAAACATATTGTGATGGCAGGATATCTAACTCAAACAATATTTGTACGAAAATTGTTTACAAATATATAAACTAGGTCATGTCTTAATTTGGACAAACCTTGCGTCCGTATTCTAATAGTTCCGTATTGAAGAAGTGATCTCTCTATACCTTTCATTGCATACTAATGAAGAGAAAGAAATACACAATCATAAGAAGAAAAGTTTAATATTTATTAATATTTAATGAATATTCAGGGGTGCGGTTGGCGAGCTGGCTAAAGCGCCAGGCAAGGCTAGTGATCCATCGAGGTTGGGATCGAGCCCAGGTGTGACCAGGTGTAATTACCTTGGAGTCAACTTTGCAGACTCTTTCTGTGTTGTCACAACTCCAAGTGTTCAGTACACAACACTGTGCACTCAAAAGAACCCACGAATCCGTTGGTAGGTGACCAGATAGTGGCCACATGGACATGAGCATACACGTAGTTGCGGGTACAGCAACATGCAGTAAACATGCAGTAAATTACTGTGGCTATGTGTCCCAGTCCACCCAGCTATGAATTGGGTACCTCGTTAGGATGTGAGAGCCACAATAAAACTTGTGGCAGCAAGAGTTGTATACTCCCCTGGGAGTTGAGATATAAATATCCTATAATGAAAAAAAGATAAATTCAGGTGTTGTGAAATATTATTTTTCATTTACGCTCAATTGATGCCACAATAAAGTACGTAGTAAAACTGTCTAATTGTTGATATATTCAGGACACCATTTAAATGGTAAAACCATTTGTTTTATGTTTTATAAAGAGCATTGAATTCTTTTACACATTCAATGGCAATTTATTAATAGGTGAGATATATGTTTATCAGCAATCCAGTGTCGTCTTTTTCCTACGTGACAAAATGGACAAAACATGCCATGATATCAGCTACATTGTTGTAATATTTACAGTATTTTCATTATGTTTGAAGATATGGCCGTTACTCCCTTAAAAATGATGCAAAATTAGTCAAAACACAAAAACTGAAGAACATGAGAATCGAATAACTAACGTATGTATCAGAAAGGGGCATCAAGTTGCTATAACCTGCTTTCTCATGTAGTACATTGGCATCTTTTCTTATATACTGTGAAACTACCAAGGGTTATCTGCTCTCTTTGGGGAAGTTTGGATTGGAATAGTTTAATTCACTGTGAACAAAACAACCAAAACATATTCTCCGTATCCACAGCAAATTCTCCCATGTGATCTGAGTCACATTGACCTAATGTAAAGCATAGCAGAGTTATGCCTCCTTGTCTTTATATGTGCATGACCTCTTTGTCGATGTTTGATGTCCATTTTTGACATTTATTGCGGGGCGTTTTTAATGTTGAGCATGTGACAATATGCATTAGCGCATAAATTCATTTGGTATACACTTATGTTGTTCTCTTATCTCACACTTTTTGTAAAGATGACAAATCTTAAAAAACTGAGTGCTTTTATTGGTGCACAGTAAAAAACGGAGAAATTTACTGTTTTTTAACTCATACAGACGTTTTGGACAACAGTTATATTGATACCAACTGATAGGAAATTAAACATTCTACATGTCTGTGTCCTTTTATAGCCATACGCAGATCCAGGACCACACAAGAGCACGTCTGGCACAACGTTCACTTTTCAAACCTTATGAAAATGTGCGCCTGAAAAAATAGCATCAAGGTGGTTAAATCATGTGGTTGGACACCTGCCTTGCTTGCAAGATAGAAGATGCTATTTAGATTTGTTTTCATTGAGTTAAAAAATCAAAACTACTTACTATGATTGATAACCAAAAGGATTTTGCATGTCACAAATTGTAACAGGAGAAGGATTTCTGCCTGGGAAGAGATCGAGGTATTAGTCAAAGTGTCAATAATATTGCAAGTTGAAGCTTATATGGTAGGAGGTTCTCTCACAATTAAGGAGGAAATAATCGTATTATTCTGTTTTCGAGACAAGGTTTAGTGCATGTTTTTTTATGACTTTTGCGCTCACGTTGAAAAGTCCTAACACCCCAGTGTGTTGTCTGTAGGGTTGATTTGGGTCGGCCATCCAAAAAAATGGAGTCCAAGTTAGCTTCATCAATTGTTGCGAAGCGGCAGCGGCTTTCCCCAAAAGTTGTTTGTCTCTCATCTCTTGTGTCTGTGGGAATAATTTACTGGGTTTTTATTTTGAAAGAAAATAACAAAGAAAAAAACCCAATCCATTTGTCAACGGGTGGATGTAGTCATCGGCGTGATATGTGATTGACGTGATTATATACATGCAATACTTTGACGAAATGATGAATACCATGATGAACATGAAGTCATGGTTTAGTTGTTCAAACTTCTTTAGTTGGTTTCAAGAGACATGACAAACAAGTATACATGAATGAGGTGAGCGGACTTCCAGCTCAAACCCCAGGGCCTTTCCTGCGAGCGGCATAATCCTGCTCGCGGTCGTCCCCACAAAGACAGTCGGAATGCCGGTCTCCACACTCACATCTCACTTCTCATCTCTCACGTACAGTACAGATGTGAGCATACATATATATAGTTTTTAACAACAATAGACAGGCAAAGATTCAACAATGGACAGATAGAGAAGCTAATAGCACTTCCTTCTACAGCTGATGTGATGACAGACACAGCCAAGGGGGATGACCAATAAAGGCCATAAATGTCATATACCGTAATTAATGGAAGTGACAAAGAGGAACAAGGTAGCTGACAAAACAATGTACTCTGCGGTAGTGATAAAGATCAAGATTGCAGACTGAATAATAATAGCTAAATATCATATAGCCTGGCCACATAGTTTTTGGTCAGTAGAAATATTTGGACATGGCTGTCCTGAAGTAGACACTATAACACATTCACGAGATACAAGTGTAGATCTATTGTGTTGGCTATCTTAATCAGCTGGCCCATTGCACTAATTTGCAGGCCCCATTTTAACATTGTAAACAAAGCTCGTAAAATCTTATAATAAGTTGTTTTCGTTTTTTTAATAGTTCCGGACTGTTATGTTTTTCATTACTTCCATTACTTCCTACCCATGTTTATGTTCCCATCGCTAACAGTTGTTTCTTCATCCTTAGGTGCATATTTATTCTGTCCTGGTATGGCACTTTCTGTTATTTCTGAGAATAAACGAGGTTGAAAATGATTACGTACTTATGTTATG
This sequence comes from Haliotis asinina, assembly GCF_037392515.1. Classification (NCBI taxonomy): domain Eukaryota; kingdom Metazoa; phylum Mollusca; class Gastropoda; order Lepetellida; family Haliotidae; genus Haliotis; species Haliotis asinina. Next base: position 27,833,237 of record NC_090286.1, on the reverse strand, counting down.
TTGTAACGAAATATTTACAAATATTTAAAAAAGAGAGATGTTTTTCTCAGACTGATCTCTTAGCAGACGACTCTTTCAAACTGATTTATATCCAAAATGTTGTTATATTAAGGTTTCGGGGATCAATTCACCTGAATTGGTTAGGTTTGCCAGGATTGAGTCAAACTCATCATCATCATCATCATCAAATTCGTCCAGGTCTGGGGCATATACGTCTGCAAAACTGCCGACTGAAAATATACCGACATCAAGCGCGTCTACGATGTTTACATCCGCCATGTTGGTGGTCAAGCGGAAGTAGTCCGGCAGTGTTGTATACGTTCGCCATGAAAACAGGCGCATTTTCAATCGAAATTGATAGTGTCTACTTTTATGGATTGACCAATCAAATTCACGCATTTCACATAGCCATGGTAGAATGTACCTACAACCACCTAGCTTCCAAGAGGGAAACTGTTATGTTATAGGCAAAATCATATTGTCTAGCAATCAAATGCAGATTTTCACTACCAGCAGATTATTATTTTTCACTACCAATAGTGCTTAGTCTCAGACTGACAGATGTTCCTGATAGGGCACAGCTATTTTATTATAAAAAATCATGGTTTCACCCTGTAAAGTCAGTTTGAGAATCAATTAGATTATGGTTTGTTTTCAAGTTAAAAGATCAAAACTGCTTCCTACTCTTAGTTAAATATGTTTTGAATCATGACCAAAACTATTTTGCATGACACCTTTTGTAACAGAACGATTTATAACCATAATGACATCAAGTGATTTTGACAGAATCATCTATGAACTATGAAAACAAGTTGTATCTTGGCAGGTAAGCGAAGTAGATGACAAAATTAAGTGACAAAATTAAGTGACAAAATTAAATGACAGATTGTGGAAACATGAACTTTTCATTTTTCAAAATAATTGTCATGACTGCAGGTTTAGACAAACCTGTAACCAAGATTATGTACATGAATACTACAGCAACCAACTGCTTGGTTAAAAAACCTCATATTACATCACTGAGGCGCACCCCACTGATTGGTTGGAATTTCGTTCAAGGGAGAGAATTGTGCACTGTTGTCAGAAAGGTTGATTTTAGGTAATTAAATGTGGAAATGAGTAGTTCTAATGATGGGGTTTTATGTATGATGATGTCAGTGAATGATTTATAGATTTGTTCCCTCCTTGAGTATATGTGATCTTAAGTACCATGTTAAACTCCATTTCATGTCACCTCACATGTCCGCACTGTGTGCGTTAAAACAACTTTGCTTCATCACAATTGTTTATGTAAGACAATATCGATAATCCAAGTTTCATGTCAGTAATCATTAATAATTCTTCTCATATACTATATTTCCAATTATTGATCTTTTTAGTTCATCCTACTTTTAAAACTGAAAGTAATGAAATGTGTTGTGATTGTTCATTATTCGCATCAGTAAAATGACCCATATTTATTGTAGTACTTTGCCATGGAAATTTCATTACAGGAGTGGAAACAACAATTTTATTATCAAATGTGCCAATATTTTTTTAACTTCCTGCTTTTAATTTCACAGAAATGAGATTAAGCTGTAAAATTTGAATTTACAGAAAGAGCAAATAATATTATTTAAACAAACTGATGAAGTAAAAAATTATGTCATGTAATTTTAAGTCAGCAGATTTTGTGTTCTTGTGTTATTAGTTGTTATATTTCAAAGGCAGGAAAAAATTTATTATTTTCATCATGCATTTTCAGCTTGGGGTTGACGAATCTATCTATTCAGCGATGGTTTAATTTAATGGTTTACAGTAACTGAGGATGCTTTCTAACAGCTCTTCATGAGTTCCAAAAATCAGTCAAATCTGCAGATGCAAGTCACACAGCTGTAATTGCATCTGATGTTGTGCACAGACTTTGAATAACTTCCTTGTCACAAGATACATGATGCAAGATACGCATCACAGATTGTTGATCCATATACACCAGTGTCAGTTTTTGCTAACAAGTGGCTCTCCTATGTTTGGCTTGCCTTCACCAGCTGACAAGCTAATAGATTTCTAATAGACTAATCATCAGTTTGAATCATAATTCCGGACCATTTAAGGATGCCAGTCTGTCAGAGGTGTACTTATATGTTTTTGAAATTATCATTTAATCTGTTAATTATTACATTAGAGACTTAGGCAACTGGAGGTACCTCTCATCTGTTCCAAATTTAACAATGATTGGTTTCAGGGCACTTAGACTTAATTAAAAAAGTGTGGCATTTAACCATTCAGTATGTCATGCAGATCACATACCTGGCATTGGTTAAAGTGAGATGTGACCTTGAGTTGAGCTGCCTTTAAGTGGCCATTGTGTTCCTGGTGTTGGGGAACCTGATATACCAGCATAAACCCCCTGGCATCATATTGTAACACACAGCCCATCACTTACACAGACGGATCAGATTGGACATAGACTGATCAGTAGTATGATTAGACCAGACAAACTTATTAATACTTGTTTTACACGTTTGTATCCTTTGCCCCGATCTGCAAAGCATTCTTCAGCTATTGATAAACTAAAGCATTACTTTATGTCAGTGGGGTAGCCTAGTGGTTAATGCATTCGTTCATCAGGCTGAAGTCCCAGGTTCAATTCCCCAGGAGTACAATGTGTGAAACCCATTTCTGGAGTCCTGAACAGTGATATTGCTGGAATATTGCAAAAAGTGGCATAAAACTGAACTCACTCACTCACATAATGCTGCTAAGGTTGGGACAGAAAAGACAAATTCCATTTGACATACAAATTAAATGAACAAACTGACTGATTGTGTTAGGTAAATTTACCACATGACCCTCTGATTTATTTGCATGGTTATTGCATCATTTTGATGATGAAAGTGTGAAAAATGAACATGCAATAATCATGCATAAGATGAGGAGGTGGCTTGATGGAGGATCCCTGTCATTCCCTCACCATGACATTGACTGTTCATGGTACTCTGTCCATGATGGAACAGGGATCATAATATCTTACATTAATTGGTGAAATTGAGTCAAATCATAAAAATTCAAACCAATATAGATCTGGATTGTCATCATCAACTTCTATCCTGTTGTTATCACTACAATCTTCATCCCAAGCATAATTATGTATTATATACTGCCTTGCACTCTACATTTGACAAGTGGGCCATGCTATACGTCATCCGATGTGCTTATGAAATAGTTGTGATAAGATTTGCATGAATTTACATGTCTAGACAGTAATGAAAACTGTTTCAATGGGTTAGACAGTGGGAACAAAGTCGGCGTTATGGAAGCTCATGTTCCAGTCAGTGTCTATCAAAAGTTTTTTATTCTGATTAACAGTGTACCGTATTCAACATATAAGGATCCCCGTTCAGAACAGTGTCCAGCAGGACTCATTGATTCTACTTAATAGGTGACCAAAACGATCGGGTGGTCAGGCTTGTTGACTTGGTTGGCACATTTCATTGTATCCCAGTTGTTTTGAATGATGCTCATGATGTTGATCACTGAATAGTTTGGTCTAAACTGCCACTGTATAGATGGAATATTGCTGGATGTGACCTTAAGCCACAAACCTACCAACCAACATATTGACTCAACAGATTCCAGTAATTTCTCTAGAACTTGAATTGGTTCATCACTGGGGTAAGGATGTCCATATTGCCTACAGAAATGAAATTTGATGTGAAGAATTTAGTCTTGTCAGATGTTTGTATGACTTAAAGAAACAACTTGTAGCATGCAAAACAGTTGCAACATCCCTTTGCTAGTTGCATCATATTTGTTGCAGCCAACTGAAGAGCCATAGAGCAACTAACAGGATCGGGTGGTTGTGTTTGCTGACTTGGTTGGCACATGTTGTTGGTTCCCAGTTATGCAGATTGATGCTCATGCAGTTGATCACTGGATTGTCTGGTCCCGACACGATTATTTTCAGACTGCTGAGATATAGCTGGATTATTGCTAAGTGCAGCTCAAAACTAAACTCACTCACTCATAAGACACAGAACTTGTTTTAATTCTTGGTGAAAGCTTGTTTGTGTCTCCTTCATATCACAGCCACAACTGAATAAACTTGGGCTAAGTAGATAAGAAAAAGCATGCTTCATAAGCTTGTACTTGTCCCAAGAATGCCTTTGAAATATTACTGAGTCATTCATTTAAATCTCAGGAGATACAAGTTATATACTAATTAAAACATGTTTGTGAGCTATATTATTACTACAAGGGTTGGTACAAGCTGTTGCCTCAGGTCACACCATGAGCGAGTGAGTTTAGTTTTAGACCACTTCTAGCAATATTAATTCCAGCAATATCACACAGAGGGACACCAGAAGTGGGGCTCACACATTGTACCCATGCGGCAAATCGAACCCAGATCTTTGGCATGATAAGCAAATACTTACACCTCTTGGCTAACCCACTGCCCCAGCACATCATGAGAACACACTTTTACAGAAGACGTGGTCGCTGATTCACTTTGACAAATAAGTCTAGCTTTGTTAGCTCCATGACCGTTCTCGTAGGTTTCACTAAAATCATAAATGTTCCAGACCTGTCTCACGTCTGACTTTCATAGCATTTTATGATCTCACACCATGATGTAACACAAAAAAAGTTCAAAGTGTTGTTGAACAAAACCAAACCAGTGTTAAATCATGCTTTTGCCAATCCAAGCATCCAAGGCCTTTATTACTTCAGGCTTTCCTGATTGTGAGAGTAACTTAATGGATTAAATGATTGACCTTTTCATTCTATGGACTGCACATGCTTGCACAATGTTCAATGTAGCTCACAGCTTGATCACTGGTTTGTCTGGCCCATATTAGAATATTTAGAGTGTCTTCAACATGTCTTCAATAATATGTCTGCTAATGAAAAATTTGGGCCCTCTCTCTTGTCCAGTTTGACAAACAGTCTAGGACTTGGTCAAAGTAAAGTTAGTATTATATGTTACACTGCTATCTATGCCATACACTGCTATAGAGTGTAGCTGTATAATGAATAATATGGAGCCTGAGTTTGCTCAGACTGTCTAAGGACTGAGAGAGGTAAGAGAGGTAAGACTGCGAGATACCTTTGTGCAAGTCTGTCCTGAGCATTATAGTTGATTGTTGAATAAGCAATTTATGTCTGTGAAGGAGTTGACGCAGTCTGCACATGGTGTCACGCTTACACTGTCTGTTAGATTTCGTCATAAAACTCTGGCTTATTTACTTACACATTTAGTCAAGACAAAACTAAAACTGATATAAAAGTTTAGTGATTTGATAACCATTGACACCACTCAGGAGGAACAGAAATATATGTATATATACTGATGACAAGTTTTATCCCTTGGAGGGAGGTGAAACCATATGTCACCATAAACACTGATATCAACTCTGGCTGGTTAATTAGTGTCTCCTCTATCTTTCTCATTAAATAGATTTGATTTGTGTGTTTGGTACAAATGACAGAAAATTCCAGTGACATGTGAAATCTCTGATTTAAGTTGTATAGGGATGTCAGCATCAAGTATCAGCTTCCCTCCTGCTTTACAGGTTGAAATATGAGTGACAATCAATATGTCAAACTCTCCTCCCCTCACAAAACATGGACTGGTCTGGAAAGAGGTGTCAGTACACACCAACCCATTAGTGACAAGGGCAGATGTCAGAGAGCCCTAGACCCATATTGACCTGAAAGGGATGGCAGGTTGGCCTGGGACAATGTAGGCTGCAGAGCCTGGATGAAACGACCTTCAGTCTGCTCATGGACTCAGCTCCACCCAGAGGCCATACTGACATGTTCTTATGAAGGGTCAGGAGAGGTCAGGCGAGGTCAGGCAAGGGCAACACTGTTGACCTAGCTCCTTGCTTGAATGTGTTTATTTTGCTGAGCCAATGAATGAGAATGCCATGACAGAGATATATTTAGGTCTCATTATGGAATGAAATGCATGTGTCACCAGTCCAATCTGGAATGAGCTGGTTGTCAAGACCGAGCTTGTTTACACACTTATTTATATTTATGTTCACAGATGAATGAGTTTGGCAAGGATAAAAGAAACTGGGTTTACGGGCTTGCTGGCTAAATAGAGCGGAACTGTTGTTTGTTATGTGAGGATGGAGTTGCTGATATACTTTGTCGACTTCAACAAAATATTCAAGGGGGCTACACTGATGCAAAACCACATTTATTCAAGTCGTTATATGAACACCGTTGTTTGAAAATAGGAAAAGTCAAGCTGTATTTGTCATGAACATTATATAAACAGTTGACATTTTAGGGGATTCAGAGATTTAAACAACAATAGAACAAGAAGATAGGGTCCATCTTTATTTTAAACGTAACTTTTTGAAACTGTTGTCACACATGTACAAACAGACAATGGAAAATGTGATGAAGGTAAATATATTTTGTTATTGGTTTGGTATGTTATGTCTGCTTTAGCCTATTTGTTATATTCATTGTGTTTATCATCCATTCCAAAATATTATGAATCAGAATGAACTAAAGGCATATACGATAACGTGGTAACATTCATATACGTTAATGGTATTCAGAGCCTGCATATCTAGGTGAGAAGAAAGCAGAGGGGTAGCCTACTGGTTAGAGCATTTGCTCATCACGATGAAGATCTGGGTTCGATTTCCCACTTTGGGGCATTGTGTGAAGCCCATTCCTGTTGACCCCCCCACCCATGATACTGCTGGAATATTGCTAACACTCACTCACTCACTCACTCACTCACTCACTCACTCACTCACTCACTCACTCAAGGATTATTTACTGGATGACATTAGAAAACACTTCATTGAATCACTGCAGTCTTGTTGATCTGAATGATACAGCAGTCATTTCTCCCCCTTTAATGCTAAGTCGCAGTTATTGGAGTCCTGTGTAGCTGTAACTTGTAGAATGCTGTTATTCTGAAATGGATGATGATGTTAGGTAATACAATGCAGAAAGGAATAGACCAGCTGCTGCCTCGTGATTTATGAAAAGCATTATGGTAATGGAATTAGGTTGCATCAGTGGTGATATCATTTCTGATAGAATGGTGCTGTCAGCCATGACAAATGGTATAATACAACGTGACTCAGACACATGTGACAATTAATGGTAGATTTGTTTTAATGACTAACCCAGCTAAACAGAAACTGGAGGCTTTATTCATCTGCTTGTTGTGTGAGCTTCACAATCCAACATCTATTCTTCTGTTTGTGATGGCAGTGGGGTAGCCTAGTTGTTAATGTGTTCACTCATCACACCAAAGACCCAAGTTCGATTCCCCAAATGGGTACAATGTGTGAAGCCAATATCTGGTGTACCCTGCTGTGATATTTCTGGAATATTGCTTAAAGCAGCTTAAACCATACTCACTCACTCACTCATTTAGAGAAAGAGGGACGGTGGCGTAGCCTAATGGTTAAAGTGTTCGCTCGTCACGCCGAAGACCCGGGTTCAATTCCCCACATGGGCACAATGTGTGAAGCCTATTTTCTGGTGTCCCCCGCTGTGATATTGCTGGAATATTGCTAAAAAGCGGCGTAAAACTAAACTCACTCACTCACTCACATTTAGAGAAAGTGGATACTTTGAATAAACAGTATTCACTCTTGGGAGGGGATGGTGTAGAAGGTCAGGGCTTGGATTTTCAAAGTTTTCGTATTGCTAAGATAGTCATAAGAGACATACATTAACTTATGACTATCTTAGCGCTAAGAGAGCATCCAAAATCTAAGCCCAGGCTTTTCCCTCAAATGAAACTTTGTCTGGTTTCACAAAAAGGGCAGTGAATGGTAATAATTTGGCATACTAAGGTTTATATCTCCAGAGCTTCCAAAATCTAGGCCCAGGCTTTTCCTTCAGATGAAACTTTGTCTGGTTTCACAAAATTGGAGAGTATGCTAATCATTTAGTATACTAAGGTCTGTGTCAAATTTCTCTAAAGTACATCTGGCCCACATTAGGGGTACATAAGAAAAATCTTGTCAGTAGATTTCATTAGGGACATCAAATGTCTCCAATCCTCTTCTATCATGAAAGTCAAAGTGTCCTTGCCATGCCTGATGCTGAATGTAGTGTCACATGCAGCGGTAGGGAAACCCACAGATTTTTTAAGCCCTCTTAGTGCTAAGATAGTCATAAGTGCCATACATTAACATTAACGTACGACTCAAGACTCTGATTGAAAAAGGTTTCATAGAAGTACGACATTCACAAGTCTCTGAAAAACTATTGAGTTACAACATGTTGATAGGGAGCTTGAGGTGACGGAATAGAGCCCACCTGTGTGGGGTGTGAAAATCTTGGAGTCAGCTTTGTGTGCAGACTCTTTCAGTGTTGTCACAATCCCTAGTGTGCAGTAGACAACCCTGTCCACTTAAAAGAACCGACGAATCTGTTGTTATATGACCAGATGGTGGACACATGAATGCATGCAAACACCTTGTTGCAGGTACAGCAACATGTAGTAAACTTGGACAAAATGCTGTGACTATGTGTCCCAGTCCACCCAGCTGTGAATTGGGTACCTGGTTAGGATGAGAGAGCCACAATAAACTCGATGTGCCTAGTGGCAGCAAGAGTTTTATGAGATTGACAATTGTGCCATTTGAGAGTGACTGCCAATGATTGAGGGGAAAGCAAAGAAGCAAAGCGCTTTTGAGCAGGTGATCTGGATATTGGCGCCATATGAAAATCTATAAATATAAAATAAAATAAAATAAAACAAATTTTTCCACATGGGTACAGGGTGTGAAGCTCATTTGTGGTGTCATCCATTTTGATATTGCTGGAATATGACTAAAAGTAGTGTAAAACCATACTCGCTCACACTTATTCTTGTGTTGTGGTTTCAGGTGCGGTCAGGAATGAACATCCTGGTATGTGGACCGAATGGTTGTGGCAAGAGCTCTCTGTTCAGAATCCTTGGCGAGGTAATAGGCTTTCAATAACTAAACACCTACACTCGTATTATCACTTATTGAAAAACTTGCAGGTCCTCAGTATGAATAACATGGCAATATTAACCACTGCCAAAAGTGTATCCTCAGTTGGTGATATTGACGGTGTTTGTTGTATGTCGTTAATTAATTAGTATATCAATAATCTCTATTTTCAGTCTTTCTGACTTGGCACAGGATAATCCTCCATATATTTCTCACAAATCAAATTGGCATTTTTCATATATGTCAGCAAATGTTGGCATATCGATTCTGACTCAGTTTAATTAGATTCAGTAAGGTATTGATTTTACTGCCTTTAAAGGTAATTGATGCATCTGTGATCTGGGTCTTCAAAATCTTATGTCAAGTGAGTTTGATCATGATTTGGCCAGACTTACTTTGATAATGCTTCCAAGATCACTAACAGGTGCTTGTCATCAGAGGCTACCAATGGATCATGTGGCCAGGCTTGCTGACTTGGTTTATTTATCATATACATACAACGGTTGATGATTGCTCACAACATTCATGAAGATCCCAGTTAGAACTGGCCTTCAGCAACCCGGCCATGCTTGCTTCAAGAGGTGATAATGGGATCGGGTGGACAGGTCACTGACATGGCTTACACATTGTATTCCAGCTGCATACATCAGTGCTTATTCTATTGATTTTCTGCATTGTCTGGTCTAGACTCAATTATTTACAGACTAAAGCCATATAGCTGGAATATTGCAGTGCAGTGATAAACAACAGCAAACAAATCACTGTAACATTCCATTGTCATGTGTGCGGAAAGCAACGCAGACAACCTCATATAGTGTTAAACTATTTTTTACATTCTGTTTTCAATAACAGACTTTGCTATCTAAAATATTTGACATAGTAAGTAAAACAAAACAGTCACTTTTGACCCTTTGAGGGGCAGTGCCTCAGGTTTTATCAAGGTTACACAAGGTTTGTGGTTCTGTACTAAGGCTGATATGCAGAAACTCGATATTGTCTGTGGCCTTTACATGGCCTGTTATGTCATCATTTAATTAGGGTACCTAAGTCCCAAAAGTTTCAAAGTTGAATTTAAGCTTACCAGATTTTTTAGTGCAGTATTCAGATAAATTTGTCCTATAATCACCAGTGGCTGAAGGAATGGTGTAAATCCACCTAGAGTCCATGCAGGCAGCAAAGGCACTGTTAGTCCCTGTGGTACCTAGTATGGTGATCTACCTTCAGCTGTTGGTGACCTATAGCCCATTTTCATATTGTATTGTATTTTTACATTTAATAGCTAATTTTGGACACCATTTTTGTCCATACATATGTATGGATTGGAATATCTTAAGAGCTGTTGACTAGATTCTTTTCATATATGGTATCTAGGTTTATCACAGTACAAGAAGGGACTCAGTCAGGTTTGGTGACCTTGACCTTCATCTCAAGGTCACAAGGTGACTTTAGCGTTTTACCTTGTCAATGAGATATCTCAAGAACTGTTCACTGGATTTACTTCCTGTACAACATCAAGCTTTACCTAGGGAAGGTGCAGGGCCCAGTCTGTTTTGGTGACCTTCAGTTAATTTTCAAGGTCACAGCAACTGTGTTTTTTAGGCATTTCATACACTGGTCAAGGTCTAGGTGACTCCTCAAAATATTTTTGTGTTTGAACAACTACAGTGCAAGATGTCAAGAGAGTTTAAGAGTAATGTTTTTGTTGACATTTTACTTCATCTTAAACTATGACGTTCTCTTTCATTATTTTTTGAGTTTGATTTGATTATATACAACGGGGGATTATGTCACCTTAGTGACAATGCTTATGTTTATTATATATGTAGTACTTTTCTCATCACTTTATGGCGGAAATATGGCAGAGGTGACATTAAATTTTAACACACCCATCATTTAACGTACAAGTCAAAACTGACATTTCAAGGTTTAGAGTATTTTCAGTTGCTGAATATGTAAAGAGTTATAAAAATCGATAAAAATGTTCAGGCATGTCATGTTCCCATCATTTTTATATGTCTAGAAAAATGAATTATGAATCTGATTATAATTGTCAAATACTTTGGTTTTGCATGTAATTTAAATTGGTGCCACCACAGACATACCGATCGTATTGTATCAACACTGTTTGCTCGTGAATCATGACAACAATGTTTATTATATAGTCTGAATCTTAGCATTGGAGATAAGGAAATGGTTTTGTCACTTTTAAAAGGAAAAGATGCAGGGGGGTAGCCTAGTGGATAAGGCATAAGCTCGTCACTCTGAGGACCCAGGTTCGATTCCCCACATTGCTTTAGTATTGCTGAAATATTGCTACAAGCACCGTAAAATTAAACTCACTTTTATTAGGAAACACTAGTTTTTGTTTTTCAGCCTATGATAAACAGCTGTCTTGTTATGACATGGATGTCCATGTAAACATGTTTTTATGAGGCATTCTCAGTCACTCACTAACCCAGTTTCATTGTGATGTGTTGACTAATGTTGATTGTTGTCCTTGCAGCTATGGCCATTGTTTGGTGGAACCCTCACCAAGCCAGAAAAGGGCAAACTGTTCTACGTCCCTCAGGTGAGATCATATTTGTCGTGTGCATTAAGTAACTTTCATATTTCCAATATATAAACCTGGTGTATATAAATATGTTTCACCTACAGGTAATCATTTCCAATATATAAACCTGGTGTATATAAATATGTTTCACCTACAGGTAATCATTTCCAATATATAAACCTGGTGTATATGAATATGTTTCACCTACAGGTAATCATTTCCAATATATAAACCTGGTGTATATAAATATGTTTCACCTACAGGTAATCATTTCCAATATATAAACCTGGTGTATATAAATATGTTTCACCTACAGGTAATCATTTCCAATATATAAACCTGGTGTATATAAATATGTTTCACCTACAGGTAATCATTTCCAATATATAAACCTGGTGTATATAAATATGTTTCACCTACGGGTAATCATGCTAGCAGATGTATTGTCATGTTTTGTTGAGATTTTCATGTGCTTTAAATAACTGCATAATTCTGACTCATAAACCTGTTTTCATACAAGCTGGAAAGTTTATGGTCAGTGGTTGTTTGTCACACTTGTCACCAGCAACCTCTATGTAGTGTTCTTGAATAGTGTTTCAAAGTCAGATAGATTTCTAACCCAATGAAAATTCACAGGACCCATACAGTAAATTTGTCCAATGTGTTCTTGAACACATTAAATGTAGTTGCTGGTAAGGGACTGTTCATTATTTATTACCAGTAGAGGTGTGTGTGTGTGTGTTTTTGTGGGTGTGTGCTTGTGTATAGGTGTGTCTGTAAGTGTAGGTGTGTGTGTAGATAGTGTGTGTGAAAGGGGTGTGTGTGTAGGTGTAGGTAGGTAGATGTGTGTTTAGGTGGGGGTGGGGGTTGGGGAGCTGTAGGTGTAGGTATGTGTTTGTTTGGGTAGGTGTGTCACGGTGGGGGTATGTTTGTGTGTGTGTTTATGTGTATGTGTGTGGTTGTGTTAGTTTATGTAGGCGTTTCACCTTCACTTTCTTTATACAGCCATACATTATGAACGGTCCTTAGCTAGAACAAAGAGGAATGACACTAAGGTTTGAATCACTTGTTGCATGTCCTTGGTAAGGTTTGTTTTGGTTCTAGAGAATCAGTTTTATTGCCATTGCTCTGAATGGTTGACTGCCCATTTCTTTCAAGGCTTGTGATGTTTATGTCACTATTAAACATGGCCTCTGCTTGACATTGTGAGGACAGAGCTCCTGTGTCCTTGAAGTGACAGTAGCTCATGAACTCTTGTGAATCTGCTTTTGTTTTGAGGGATCCAGCAGACATTTAGAACTTGCATATCTTGTGAGGGTTTCAGAAATCTGTGCTAGTAATAAGAGAAGGTGAATTTATGGGTTGATGAGTAGAGTCAATGACAGGTTCATAGCATGTCAGTGTTTGTCATCAGTGTGGATAGTTCATCATGATACCAATCACTGTTTTCCTTGTAATTCCTGTCATTGAACCATGACTGTGCTGTCTTTCAGGATTATCATTAACTGGTACAATAATTTCTATTCTCAGTTAGTTAGCAGACAAGTAAATATGTTTTTTAAGACTTGAAGCAACTACCAAGTTTTAAGAGTACAATTTCCATGTTGGTTTGGAAAATGGAGAGAGTATATACTAAAGCTGTTATGATTCACTCGCATATTCAGTGAATTGAATCATAGCTTTACATGAATTCAGTTTGTTTTTCAAGGTCATCAGAACCAAATATTAACAAATATTTACGATTTTTAAGGTAGCATGTTTTACTCAAACCTTACGTCCTTTTTCAAACTGAGGTATGCAAGAATGGAATTGCTTTGCAGAAGTGCATGTTATGTGAGTTTGCCAAGGCCGCACATGGTAGTGTCAGCTATAACTATTTCAAACCAAATTTGAGTGTCGTGATATCTATGGTCACTGCTATGACGAATTAACACTGTCAATAGGGGCGTTCCATATTGTTCATCAATCACTGAACTATAACATTGTATTTGTCAATAATTATTTGCATACTAAATATTTGCTATGCATATCACATTCACCACATAGTATATTCGTTGTATTCCTATGAATATATACCATTGATGATATTGTTTGTAGCGGCCATACATGACAGTGGGAACACTGCGAGACCAGGTCATCTACCCTGACACACACACTGACCAGCTGAGGAAAGGGGTCAAGGACAGTGACCTTGCTGAGATCCTGAGCAAGGTGAAGGCTATATCTGGGGCTGCTTGTTGACAGAGCTCACCATATTTTTGTCAATATCAGTGTACTGATGCATTGATTGCAACCATGAAGAAGACCATTTTGTTTGATCTTATGCCTAAATGATTAGTGTATGGTGTTTTATCATTATCTTTTCGTAGTTCAGTGGTTAGTGTATTCTGTAATAACAGATGCAAGGTAACATGTACAGCCAAAACAATCCATAGGCCAGGTCCATCTTATTTGATTGAGATTACTATAGTTACTCTGTTGTGACATGTAAACCACAGGTGCTCATGTCATTGTAAGGATTAAAGATTTTTAAAAAAAAATTGTAAATTTTTAGATGACCCTGACTTGAAACGCTTCACAGTACAATATATCTAGACAAGGCTGGACACTTCAGTGTATCCCACCCGCCTGCTTTGCTTATTGCTACGCTACCATCACATGCAATTAAAACTTCATCTAAACATTATCATAGGTGATTGGCCTATCGACTGCCACTCATGACACCTACCAGTTCTTTAATGTTTTTTCTACAAGTCGACTGAAAGTTGATTTTGACGTTCAACTTAACGATCTTGGCATAATCCTCTCCACGACACGAGCATCTGTTGTGCAAACCACATAGCATTGCCTTATTCATTGGGAATCTTCTGGACCAGTTTTTAGAGACACCACAATTCATTGTCAAGTCCCTCCAGGAATCTGTGTGTGCTGATACTAGATTGTAGTTCCTGGTTTGTGTACACCATTCTTGTGCTTATAGTCTTGTATCACTGCTGGCGTTCTTACTATATCATAGTGAAATTCTGCAATATTACTGAAACACCCAACTCACTCCATCCTAGTGAAGATCTGGGACACATCTGTGAAGATCTTCACCAACACACACTTGTCATAAGAGGCAAATAACAGGATAGGGTGGCCAGACTTGCTGTCTTGGTTGACTCGTCATCATATGAAAATTGCATAGATCGATGCTTATATTGCTGGAATGTTGCTGAGTGTAGGATTAATGAAGGATACCTAACTCACTTCCATGTAATTCCATTCTTATTAAATGAGTTAATGATTTGGTATCAACTGAGCGAAAGCAAGACTGATACTACATATTTCACAAGTTTACTAAAAATTTCATGGAAGTGAGTCAGTATTCTCTATATTATTCTCAAACATAAATTGACAGAAACTGCCAACAGTGTGATGTCTCTCAGCTTTCCACGAGTCAAGCACATTGTGACAGAGGTTTTAGCATAGTGACATCATAACTGTGAAGCATTATGACATCATCCGTCTAGAGGTACTGCACTAGTGTAATATTGCTTTAGAAACATGACGCTGCAGTATTTTTCACTGGAGAGTAATATATGAATAACCCAAAGTAAGGAAAACAAATCCATCAACCCTCTTAGTCTCTTCTCCACCAGTGTGTCTGTGTTTCAGGTCCAGCTCGGCTACATCCAGGACAGAGAAGGAGGCTGGAACTCCATACAGGTCAGTGAAAATGCAGCATGGGCAGACATTATGTTTTGTAAAGGTGTAATTATTAGATTTATGTGATACTATATGGAAATTTAGTGACTGAGTGAATTAATATTTAACGTCACATCGTCAATATCTCAGCCATATCGTGATGAAAACAGTTCATGTGATCAAAAATGAAAACATTTTGAAGAGTAAAACTTGTCGGTGATGGACAGTAAAAATACTTGAGTGTCACAGACATGGAAATCTAGAACTGCATGTGTTCTGTAAAGACATTGAGTACTTGATATAGAATGCATCGTAGAAAAAGAGAGCATTCAGCTTTCATTTGAACACATCAGATTTTACCATTTCACATGTCATGCTTGGAGATGTTGATGTATGTCTGACAGTTCAGTTTTATGGCAAATTCAAGAAAGAATTTTTACTTTTTTTTCAAAATTGGTTACTTTTACTTCACAAATTCTGATCTACATTCTTGTTAAAATAAAAAAATCTCCCAATGTGGAAAGGTAAGAAACCTAAATTGTTTTATGAGGCTGATATCTGATTAGCAAAGCATTGCATACTTCACTTAGAGTTTGTGCTCCAAATTTGCTCACAGATCACCTGATGTGGCCTTCTGTGAGGGAATCATCAGAAATGGTGTTATTTCATTGTGAAAAGTTTGCACACTTCATTCATTCAGGACTGATAATTCTTAATTTTTTGCTTATTCTTTGTTTTCTTGTTGATGACAGGACTGGATGGATGTGCTGAGTGGTGGGGAGAAGCAGAGAATAGCAGTAAGTGCAGCCATGTTGTATGTGTTGAATTTTGTTACATCAGTCAAGGTTGTTGAGCAGAGTTGTAGTGAAGTGTTTGGTCATTGTGGCAAACCTCGGGTTCTTATTTCACCACTGGAATATTGCTGAAAGGGGCATGAAACTGAACTTGCTCAATTCCTTTAAAAGTAGATTTTACTTTTCTTTAGCAAAATCTTAACAAACTTTTAACAAGTCATGAACTCAGAATAGAGAATGTGTTTAAACAATTGCTTGACATTTCTGAAGGGTTTAAGACTTTCCAATTAGAATCAACATTTGAACCACTCAAGTTCACATGTACAGCTCAAGGTAGGGTGTATGTAAAATTAGACCAGTTTTATTGATTATTAATGTAGGTAGATGATGTTTGTATTGGCCATGTGTATATCTTGGTTAGCCTAGTGGCAGCAAGAGTTGTATACTGCCCAGGGAGTTGAGATTGATAGTAGGATGTGATGTTGAGATTGACATCCAATGATTGAGGGAAACAAATACCAGCACCTTGAGCAAGCACTAGTTGCAGGGATATGTGCACTGTATAAATATCCTACAATAGTAATACAGTGATAAATGTTAATATTGCTTCCAGATGGCCCGACTGTTCTACCACAAGCCACAGTTTGCAATCCTGGATGAGTGTACAAGTGCCGTCAGTGTGGACGTGGAGGGCTACATGTACAACCACTCAAGAGAGGTAGTTTCTTTTCTCTGTCACTTATATTGGTGCAGTCATTCCCATGTGTCCGAAACCAAGGCTAAATCTCACTTACATTTGGTCTTTAGCAGCCCATGCTCTTCATACGAGGTAACTAACAGTAACAACATCAGGCTCACTGACTTGGTTCACATGTCATCGTATCCAATTGCATTGATCGATGCTCATGATGTTGATCACTGGAGTGCCTGGTCCAGACTCAATTATTTACACATCGTCGTCATATAGCTGGAATATTGCTGAGTTCTGCATAAAACTAAACTGTCTCCCCCGCTTATAAGAGTCAACTAACAGGATCAGGTTGTCAGGCTCGCTGACTTGGTTGACATGTCTTTTTCAAAGACTGCTACCATACAGCAGGAATATCACTGAGTTCGGTGCTTAACACCAGACTAACAAATTCGACCAACACTTACAGGCAGCTGTGATATAACTGGATTATCGCTCACTGTCCAGTTAAATAATGTTCTCTCACCTAATATAAAGGGTGATTGGGCAGCCTAGTGGTTAAACTAGTTCCTTCTCATGCCAAAGATCAGGGTTCGATTCTCCAAAGGGGTGCAATATGTGAAGCTCATTTCTGGTATCCCTCGCTGTGATATTACTAAACACGGCGTAAAGCTAAACTCACTCACTCACTCAAACGATATAATTTTGTACACTGTATGCACAGAAGGCATAACGGTTAAAAGCATAGAGATAAGCCAGCAGTGGAATGTTTAGTGGGTCATTGATTAAGCACTGAAATTCTAATCGCTCTGTTGGATCAGGTGTCATTGGATACAATTGATAATGAAAATCCTCATTATGATGTTTTGGATCAGTCACCTGCAATTCAATTTCAAGCATGACTGCAGGATACTGCAGCAATACATGCAATTGTTTCAGTTATGGAAATGTTTTTTCATATGTGAACTTTTAAATTAACTACGTAAACTGATCATTCAATAATAGACTTTACCTTCCTACCTTTCGGATAGTGTTAGTTCCTGATTATCTGCCTGTTTGCTTACCCTATGAAGAGATGCCAACCTGTACGATTTTATTGTAGTCGCTATGAATTTTAGCCTCAAACTATGCCATTATGATTGCACTAGAAATTCATTAGAATTCGTATATATTGACAAAAACATACATATTTTTGTTGATAAAATACATTTTCAGACTTACCTTCCACTGATCAGACTTAATGACATATTTGAACTGAGGTCATTACAATTAGCAAATGTGGTTTTAGCAAAACTGTCTATCAGAAATCTGAAGTTGAGTTTATTCCTTTTACGATTTGACCCATTTGTTGTGTACCGGTGGAAAATGATGATCGGAATGATTTAACCACTGACTGTTCCCTTTGTTTGTTCACACAAAACTGGTCTGTGAAATTAAAGCTTAACTCTTGATTTGAGTTGGCACCTCTGCTTTTTCTCGATTAGTTTGTCTGTATGTCCAAGCTGACTGCTTAATGGCTCGTCATACCAAACACCTGTAGTCAATTCTTCACATGGGTACATGGGTAAAGGTAAATTTGCGCCCCTCTTCACTCCACTGCCCCACTTCCCACCCAGAATATTTCTGAAAGAAAACAATAGTCACTCCTAGTTGATATTGTGTCTTGGACCCAATCCTTGTGAGCCAGTGACCTAGATCCCCTGGCTAAGAACATCTCACCTTACTTGCTTATGGTGTGGCCTGCTTCTCCATCTTGCAAAGTGAACACCTCAGAAACCACTGACCCAATAAAACTCAATTTTCAAATGCCAGTGCTGACATTGTTCAAGTGCATGTGTTTTTCTGAAGTTTTCAATATGGCCGCCAAGGGAGCCATACTGAAAAATGTGACACGGTATTATTTAAGTAATCTGGCTTGGATGGTCAGATTCGATGACTTGATGACATGTCATCGTATGCAAGTTGTTTAGATCGATGCTCATGCTGACTGGTCCGTATTCAATATTTACATACCTCTGCCATGTAGCTGGATTATTACTGAGTGCAGCGAAAAACTAAACTCACTCACTCACTATCCCTTTGTTCCAGGTGGGCATCACACTCTTCACTGTGTCACACAGAAAGTCCCTGTGGAAACACCATGAGGTGAGATCATCTTCTAGACAATATGTACCCTTACTGGGTGTAAATATTGACACTAACTAGTAAAGGAGAACACTTTTGCATAACTAACGTTGTAAACCAAAAGTCATGTTCTGTAATCAGATTGGATGAAAAGCATGATCGAATTGTATTTAATTGCAAGACTGTTTGCTGTGTATTGACAGAAATATGGCTCACAAGTGTATTGTTGTGTCATCAGCAGTGGTGACGTCATTCAAATCATATTGTGACATAAAATCAGAATGACGTCACAAATGAGCAGTTCTACTATAAAGGGAACCACCTGAAACGACCAGCTGATGACACTTCACTGCTGTACCCGTACTGGATGTAAATGAGTGGAGATAGTAAAACCCATGTGGGTCTTTTGGCTTACTTTTGTGTTTATAATGTCGACATGTGTTGGCCAAATTCAGGGTGTTATTGAGTATTTGAAGAACAGGAACATTTCATCTGAAACCTTCAGGTAATGCCATTGGTTCCAAATTAGTTCATGTACTTCAAATACTCACAAACACCTGCAAAATGGCCAACATATGATGTTTATCTCCTGAGTGTAAAACCCTCCAGGGTCTCTCTGGCACCCAGAAGAGGAGTGTTGGAATTGGCCTACATGTTGTTCTTAAGTCTGAGGGGTGGTGGGGTAGCCTAGTGTTTAAAGCATTTGCTCGTCATACCAAAGGTCCAGGTTCGATTCCCTACATGGGCACAATGTGTGAAGTCCTTTTCTGGTGTCCCTCGCCTTGAAATATCTGTAAAATTACTAAATACAGGGTAAAACTAGACTCACTCACTCTTCAGTATAAAGTATATGTTTAATAAACATATACCACTTGAGTGTAAAGTCAAATTCACCCTCACCTGATACTATCTTATGTTTTCTTGTTCCAGTACTACTTGAAAATGGATGGCCGAGGAGAGTACGAGTTCAAGCCCATCACTGCCGACACCACCGAGTTTGGGTCTTGACCTTCAAGCTGCCTAGTTCATGATGAAATTAATCCTGAAATCTGAAAATGTTCAAACCATTGTTGACTGTGACATAATATGGATATGTTCTATGATTGTGCCTTTTAGATCTGTAGATCATATTTGTTATTCTTGTTAGGATGATTGGCAAATTATCTTTTTACTGTTGTTACTCACAGTAGTCTTAGTAGACCAGGTTGGTATCTGGAAGTGATGTAGAGCCAGGATCGGTTGCATTTGTCAATACACTTCCAAAATTAATATGCTTAAATTATTTTATGGTCTCCAAAAGTAATGCTGAAGGGGTTGTTGTGTAGGATCCTACAGAAAGGAAGCATCACCAGAAGTATCGTACAGAAATCTCTGAGAGCTGAACAGAGCCAAAGAAACTGGAAGAATCCGTTTAGAAGCAACTGAATCGGTTTCACTGACCATTTAAATGGTTTGCTGGATAGGTGTCATCCTGTGATGACTGATGAAAGTCTTGGGGTTCCTTTCTTATATTTTATTAACCATTTTTGTACTTTAGGAACCTTTTTACTGTAAAATATGAGACTAGATGTTAGTCACAGATGCGATAATTTCTTTAAGATTCTGCTGGGTATATTTTAGACTAACAACCTATGAAAGTATGTGATATCAATATGTGGCACCATTTTAACTGAAATGTAGCCCCGGTGAGATGGTGGATTCTATGGATAACCTATGCATGCTTCTGTCTCGCTAAGTACCTGACTAAAAGGTGCTAAGTTGGGCTAGATCTAGGGGGCGGAAAACATAGTTTGGTTAGACAGGCTGTCTTTCTGTATTATGATTTCACTTTGAGCATACCAGAGACCATGCATCGGTACCTGGTCTCTGGGCATACCAAAAAGAGCTGCAATACCATATGTGAGAACATCCACTTCAGCAGAAATAGTATAGCAGCAAAAACATTCACTTAGTGTTAGTACTTGACAAGTATTAGATGAGCCAGGGTAGTAAACGCATTTTTGACAAGCAGGCGGGGCATGTAATCTGGACGAATACACTTGGTTGCTTCAGGTAGATTGGCGATTAAGCACATGCAATACACGCTGACCGTGGCGTGAAATCAATACCGCTACTGTTGAACACGTCTCGTAGAGAGATTAGTTTAGCAAAACGCCATCATGACTTAAGGAAATTGAACTGTTCCGTATTTAGACGACAACTTATTTCCCTCTTGTTTCAAAATGGAATGTTCTGGAGAGTGTTCCCTTGTATGCAAATTGGGGTCATTTTTCAGGTCGTCACTCATCTAATACTTGTCACGCAGTAGTTACAAGAACTGAATGTCTGCTGTGGGGCATGATTTTCAAACAGAAATATAAACGGTACTTTTCTCTATTACTAATTGATGCCACAGCATCTCTTTCATCTGACAATTCAGCATTCATGATCATGTTATTAATTACACAGTAATCTGGAACATAACTTATATCAGTGCATTTCTTCCATCTGACAATTCAGCATTCATAATCATGCTATTAATTACACAGTAATTTGGAAAGTCCTATCCAGTCCGCAAATATTATGTGAAGTTTTCTGTTGTCTGCTGGTATTGGTATATGTATGCTTGTAGAATATGTTTTATGAAGTGTGGACTTCCTGTTGAGTATGTTTCATAACGAGTGTTTGAAACAGCATAACTGCACTTGTATAGGGCTCCATGTTTTATTGGGATCCACAAAGTGGTTCCTATAACATTCTATTTTGGTACTGTGCATGTAGAAGAAAGGTATTTATCCTGCACTCTAATTATCCTGTTTGTATAATGAGAAAATGGATTAGCAGTTCTTGAACAGAACACCCAAGCTGTGGAATAAATCCCTGTACAAGTCAGATATTAGCTGCTGCTGCTAAACAATGACTTGTGGACATAGAATTGTGGGTAAAGTCAGAGTGACCTTTATGGCATTCATTCTGCTTCTTTTCCTGTTACAGATTCCAATTATGCAATGAATACTTTGTCAGATTAGAAGTAGCCTGTTTGAAACAAGTGCTGGAAAGCCTAGGAAAGCTGCGATCTGATTGGCTTGTGTCTTATTTCTTATTAAGCATTTCATTGGCTAGTCAAAGTTTGTGATAGGTCGTTCTGAGTTGATTTGCACTGGGATGTGCTCAGATCATTGTTTTGGCAGTAGCAAGAACTAAGATCTTACTTAAATGATATCGACAGAGGAGTGGCAGTTGTAAATAATTGTATAGATGTTGTTTTCATTTTTTTACACTGATTAGATGTTACCATGCAGGTGCCAGTGTTTTAGGTATGTAAAACGATTGTCCCCGCATCTGTACTGCACATCCTAACAGTGGAAATAAAGATATTGCCAACAATACAAGATGGTTGTCATTCCCTTGCCAAACTTCTGCTATTCTCATCTTAATCAAACATGGTATGCTCTAAATAGCCAGGAAGTGTATAGGAAATATTTATTGAAGAAGTACATGATTATGGATGAGGCGGGTGCTGTTGGACTTCTTGACTCTCATTGTTTTATCCTGGTGATTTGTTGGTTGCAGGTACTTTAACTGACAGTCATGAGAGGTGAACATACATTAACTGATATGGTTCACAAATTGGTCATAAACACGCAAAAAAATTATTTCTAAATATTTTTGCTGTCCAGTGTTAAACTGGGCAGACGTTTTTAGATTCTGGTCATACCTGTTGTTCATTGAGGTGCTTAGTCTTGGACTAGATGTTTTTGACGGTCTTACCTTGCAACAGTGTCAGTTTGAGACCCTGTAGCCAACTGAAAACATGATGCTCATAATCTCTGTCTGTTTTGTTGTTTATTTTCACATAACGTCTTTGAGATGCATTTAGAAGTTTGAGCAGTAACGAAGGAGAGCAAGTGATTGCTTGATAATGGTATTAGAACTTAGACCTAAGCATCACTCACACTGTAATCAAAGTGTTGTTCATCCATACTGTTATTCTTTCTCACTTTCCTATTATTACGAGGTTGATTTATTTTTCCTGATGCTTGTTGGGTCATACAAGGCTCTGCAATTCGCCGTGCAGCATCGTGTCCTACTCGGACATCAAAACCCTGTGATTCTGAGTTCTAAAGCTGGTTCGCCTTGAAGGTTTGTCAGCACCATCGTGGTAAATATCTGTGACATGCATCGCATCAGGCTTTTCTCTCTTGAAGCTGACAAGCCTGGAATAC
Organism: Haliotis asinina; assembly: GCF_037392515.1. Classification (NCBI taxonomy): domain Eukaryota; kingdom Metazoa; phylum Mollusca; class Gastropoda; order Lepetellida; family Haliotidae; genus Haliotis; species Haliotis asinina. The sequence goes on along the minus strand of NC_090286.1, from coordinate 27,810,240 downwards.
TGTCTGAAGGGGCATTAAACTTATCTCACTCACTCGTTCACTCATGTATATCCAATATGGTCCAGGTAACTGTCAGCCCAAACAAATGTCCTCCCTATCTATGCTATGCATGTACAGCAATACTAAGTTCACAGTTGGCTCTTTTTCTGGTAAGGTCAGTTGGTTGTATTATTGGGACATATTTCAAGATAAATCTTGAAAGTGAACAGTGTAATTAAAGTCAAGTATGATTAAGTTTGTAGCACACAATTCAAAAGTCTGTGTGGAGCAGAGCGGGTAGCCTAGTGGTTAAAGTGTTTACTCATCACACTGAAGACAGGTTCAATTCCCCACATAGCGCAATATGTGAAGTTCATTTCAGGTGTTCCAATGGTGAAATATATTGCTAAAAAAGGCGTAAAACATATTCTTTCACTCGCTCTACCAAAAGTGTGTGCTGGTTAAAGATCATAATTCTGTTATTAGTGTAGGGCATTAGTATCCAGTTTGCTAAATTGACGTAAAAATTCTCAGTGAATAAAATACAGCTTTTTTTTGATGTAACATTGTGTTGAAAATGGGCTACACAGCTGTGAGATGTGAAAACAGTGACCGTTGAAAACTGCACAGCTCTCTAAGGCAAAAAATCTATGTTATCCACCTTTAATGAATATTAGGTCCAATTTTTTCAACCAGCTATTTAGATCCAACAGGCTGATGGAATTATGTCCTTAATCCATAGTGAAACTGCTTGGCAATAGGGTAGCCTAGTGGTTAAACCCTGTCACGCTGAAGACCAGGGTTCGATTCCTCACATGGGTACAATGTGTGAAGCCGATTTCTGGTGTCTCCCAACAGGATATTGCTGGATTATTGCTAAAAGTGGTGTAAAACCACTCATACTCACTCACTCAAACTGCTTGAACAGCTTTATAGCCCATAGTCATTCAACATTCCTTCTATGCATTTGACATCTACGTATGTTTAGTAGTCTAGTGTTCACAGGATGAATATCATTATTTGCTCAGCTGTTCCACATGTTTACAAAGCAACCTTGCTTATTTGCAAACATATTTGTTTATATTCAGTACACAATCACTGATGTGCAACTCTTAAAAAGCAAGGAAATATTTTGAATGATTCTGAACCAATAACCTGGAAGGCAATCTATGCCTATGATTATATACAAACAGTTTTAATTATTCAACACCTGTCCATACTATTGTTGACTCTGAAACAAATATTTCCACAAGTATCAAATTTTTTTATCCCCTGAGTAGCTTTTGTATGATTTGTAATGTCTTTTTACTGAAGTAATGAAGTCATTGTTAATTTAATTTATGCATAATGGGTTGTATAGAAGATTGTGTTTTGTGTACAAACCTTGTTTTGTGTACATATTTCATGAGTTATGAGTGTACAATGTATGGGCCTTTAACCTGTGATCAACACAAAACTGGTTTGATGAACAAAACATTATTAAATAAATATATATTTTTATCCAGCAATAGCCATGTTGTTGTCTTTCAACAATATTGATGTACTGGCAAACAGGGATAAGTTGGGCAGGCCCAGAGAAGGCGTAGATGGTGCTCGGCAATGAGCAAACCCCTTTGGTTTGTGAAAGGTAGAGCAGATGTAGGCTATTGCTCGTGCAGTGCATGACGATGAAATTGATACTGCGCGTAACTGGACACTCCTTGCTCATAAGACTTTCGCATGTTTGGTGTGGCAACTACACTTCATCGCAAACAACCTTTTGCCTCCATGCTCACAATGGCAAGCGCCAGTAGGCAGCACTCATACATGCTAATAAAGGTCAGTTGTCAGTTCTGTGTTCAACTTATCCTTGTTTGCTAGTATTTGTTTGCATGGATACTTTTCAGAAATGTTTGTATATTATCCTTCATTTCATGAGCAGGAATTGGCAGACATTTTTTGTAATATTTGGATTAATAAAAGGTAATAAATTCACTGCTCAAATTACCCTTATGTTATTGCTGCTTGGACTTGATGTTTAAACAGTAACGCAACTTAAGGTTCCGGTCCAGAAGGGCGGTGATGAGCCTAGTGGATAAAGCATTGGCAATTCATGGGCAAGATCGGGGTTCCATTCTCCACATGAGCACATTTTTGCTGTTCCCCACCATGATATTGCTGGAATATTGTTAAAGCTGCATAGTACCATACTCACTGACTGGCCCAAAAGGGAAGGGGCAAGTTAGAGACCTTGCAGAACCTCTGTACCCACTGAATTTCAGAAACGTGGAAACCCTTTAGAAACCAGACTTTTATCATATTAGCACCTTTATGTTATGAATTATACATTTGACTACTGGTGTAGCCCAGTGTAAAACTGTAATGAGTGTCCAGTATGAAAGGGCAGGCATACTGACTTGCTTGCTTAACCAGGATCAAGTTGTTGTTGCATGCTATCACTGTCTGGTCATGGCACACATTGATGCTCATGATGTCAACCACTGCATTGTCAGACCCCGACTTGATATTAACAGACCACTGTCATCCTACTACCGTATGCTAACAAATGAAACGTCTCATTTTTGTTACCCCTTAGCATTACAGGGCAGTGAGGTAGCCTAGTGGTTATAGTGTTAGCTCTGACACTGGTTGATTCCCCACATGGGTACAATGTGTGAAGCCCAGTTCTGGTGTCCCCACCATGAAAATAACTCCAATATTGGTAAAAGCGACATAAAACTTAACTGACTTACTCCCTAGGGATACCATGGAAAAGTCATGCAACTTGCTTCTGTTTCTCATTAATATATGATCTGGTGTACAAGTGGTTGCCATGCAACTAATTTCAAACAAATAAGTTAAAGGGACATGCACTTCATATTGAAGATTCGTTTCCTGCGGTCAGGCTTCAAAAGTTTCAAAAGCCATTTTTTTCACTTTCTTCAAACTATGTGCAGTCTGTAAGATCAACATGAAGAGGATCAATGGCTTCCTGGAGATATCATGAATTAACAATGCTGAACCTGGTCCATTCATTGTGTAACTGTGCCATGGTCTCCCAGAGAGCCCTGTTGACTGAATCCTCAGAACATACACTAGTGCTACATTAAGTAACACGGGTCCATCAGTGCAGCACAGAATCAATTCTACAGATAAGTTTATCTTTTTTTGCGTTTTTCACTTCTTTTTGCCTGAACAAATTGTAGATTCTGCAGAGTTTGCTTTGAGGCAAGGGTTCTTGTCTATGATTTAGAATACAAATTGCCAGATCAGAAATAAAATTTCTTTAAACGACGTTATATTCAAAATGGGGGAAAATACGGCATAGGCGGATCCAGAAGTGGGTGCAGGGGTGCGCACCCCTCTTTTGTTTTGAACGCGTATTACATGACCCGTGAAAACAGTTGAAAAAAGTGTGCACACGCCCAACCCTTCTCCGGAGTGTGAGCACTTCTTACAGCACAAACACATCCCACAGACCCCACACCACGATTTTAAGTGACTAATCCATTTCTTTCTTAATTCCAGCATTAACGATTTGACTGTTAGTGAAGTCCAGTATAACCTACATCAGAAGACTGGTTCCCTTTGATGTTTCGCACATGAACGTGGGCACATGTGGACCGTGAGTCTAAAGCTTCACAACACAGTACCATGGGGGCGGACAAAAGCCTCTGGTGGTAGATCTCGCTCCCAGATTTATCTGAATATTAAACAAGGCCTGCTGTACGGGTGTTATGGGTTTCACCAAAGACCAATCTCACGTCTTCTCTCTCTGAACAGGACAGCACTAACATTGCATTAATGGTTAAGCGCTCTCCTATATCAGGAACGTCGACAGAGGTGAAGATGTTAGCCATGCTCCAAGATTGTGCTGGGGTCGGTGGGGTAGCCTAGTGGATATAGCGTTCGCTCGTCACGCCGAAGAACCGGGTTCGATTCCCCACATAGGTACAATGTGTGAAGCCCATTTTCTGGTGTCCACGGCTGTGGTATTGCTGGAATATTGCTAAAAAGAGGCGTAAACCTAAACTCACTCACTCACCAAGGTTGTACTTAAGTTTAGAATAAGGCACATGGACCCGAGTTTGTTATTTATTATTTATTTAGAAATTATCATTTGAACTATTACTTCTTACCGCAGAGACTTGTTCAAGGCTATGACGATGCGTGTATTGACTATTTAGATCTGAGAAGTTCATTGTTATTCAGTTGAGACTTAAATTTTTACATTTGAGCATGACCATTCTAAAAGCCACACGCGGAACTTTTTCCTATTTAATTATAAAGGATACGTTCGCTAAGAATAACGTTTGAAAGCAGATATTCTTTCGGTTGAAATAAGACACTCGTTTATTTATGGCATGTTCGTAAAGCATGAATGCTGACATGCTGTTCGAAGACACATTGTTAGAGGCGTCTAACGGGATCGGATTGTGAGGCTCGCTGACTTAGTTGACACATGTCATCGTATCTCAGTTGTGCAGATCAATGCTCGTGCTGTCGATCATGGGATTGTCTGCTACAGACTCGAGTGAGTGATTGAGTGAGTGACGCTAATTTAACGTCGCTCTCAGCAATATTCCAGCTATATGGCGGCGGTCTGTAAATAATCGAATCTGGACCAGACAATCCAGCGACCAACAACATGAGCATCGATCTGCGCAATTGGGAACCGATGGCGTGTCAAACAAGTCAGCGAGTCTGACCACCCGATCCCGTTAGAATTCTTATGACAAGCACAGTCGCCTTTCATAGATTCGATAGTTTACAGACCACAACCACATAGCTGGAAGATTGCTGAGCATGGCACTAAGTCACTCGCTCACTCACTCGAAAAACCATTCAGTGTCACTCCAAGACTGACTTCAGAGGTAATGCTCTTTTCACACGTTACTTCAGTGACTAATTGATACGCCAGGGCCAGAATGGCTATGTCTGTCCTCAGTTCTACGACTCCACAAATATTTCAATCAAAACTCTGCCTCCTTGTTTCGTCACTCATGCTTACAGTCACCAGTTTGCCTGTTCTCAAATTCCATATTCACAAGCCGCCGGAGTGTAAGTCGGGAACATCGCTGACGGGGGTGTTAACCCCCTATATGCCGAGTTATTTTTCAGGCACACATTTTCGTTAGGTTTGAAAAGTGAACGTTGTGCGAGGAACTGGGTTGTCAGGCTCGCTGACTTGGTTGACATATGTCATGTTATCTCATTTGTGTAAATCGATCCATGTTTATGATGTCAATCACTGGATTGGCAGGTCCATACTAGATTATTTACAGACCGCCGTCATAGAACTGGAAGTTTGCTGAATGCGAACAAACAAAACGTTTTGACTTTTAAGAACTAGGGTAAGTGTTCCACTCTTCTCGTGTAAGTGGTTCAAGCATGGCCCTGCTGCGTTGCTTGTAGACACCTCATTATGATATACCCATAAAGTAGAACTGTCTACACTACTTAAGATACGATCCCTAGTCAAGCCTTGAAGCAAACAAAACCTCTCACACCAACTTACCGCTCAAAAGAAGTTAAAGACCACCCAATTCTTTCATGCTAATTTAATTCTTTTATGCTAATTTAATTAATCTGTATTTCATGAAATCGATTATGGTTATGTGAAAGAATCTGGAAACATGGAATTAAAGATTAAATGTAGTAATATGAAAGAAATGGGTAAGATTAACTGTACTCACACGAAAGCATGTTAAATTGTTTTTTAACCTCTTTAGAGTAGAATATCATAACGACTTTCCTAAGTTATTTAGCCTTGAAATATTTTTTCCAGGACTCCTGCTGGGGAAAGCCATAATTACAGTGCACGGTCCCTGCTGTCGGCCATATGGTTTTATCGGGTATTCCCCTTGAAGAATGAACAACAAAGGAGTTGCGCAGTGCTTCGTATGCATGACGCAATCCCTGACAGGTTCTGCTGGTTGGCAGCGCTTGCGCCGCATGACGCTCCGTCGTACGAATTTCGGTCAATACATGCATCGGCGAATATTGCCATTGCACAGCCTCTCCTCTGTGTCAACACACTGTATACGCAGCTGTTTCATCGACAGGGCAAATTAATTGATGGCGATGGCCTGTCACTCTGGTCTCTGGTTTTATGTCGCGGTGGAATAAGAGGCGCAATAAACACACCCAGTAATACAGGGCGTGGCGGGCCATATTAATGTACGCTATAAATAGTTTGGCGATTGGGTTAATTTTAAGCCATTCAGTTATGCGTAACATGGGCGAAATTTTGTTATTTAACCAAAGAAACTCGGATGAAAAGTGAAGTGTGTCACACACACGCACGCACGCACGCACGTACACACACAGACACACACACACACCCCACCCCACCCCACCCTGACCCCTTTTTCTGGAAGAGCTGTATCCAATCCTGCGTACCGACAGGTCTATGGAAATATTATCCTGTATTACCGCACGTCACACATGCTATAAAATTTCCTCGAGTTGTGGAAATTTTGTGGTACATCCGACGTAGGGCATGACTAATGGCTCCGTCATCCAGGCATGAACTGGGAAATTCGTGATTAGATTTCCACGCAGATGACGGAAGAACATTACTATTAATAGACAGCCGTCATGTTTATATTAGGGCTACAGTAAATATACCTTAAGCTTTATATTTCCAACTCAGCCATGCCTACGATCGCCCTACTCAAGGGACAAGATATTCTAAAAACCATCTCAAGCTCTAACATATCTGCTCCTCTGGTGTTCGTTCTACCAAGCACCTTGCTAGACACTTAATATTAAGGTACCTAGGCTATCTATAAGTTTAATTTAAATACATATGTAGATCTTCATGGAAGTTATTATATAACCGGGGACGGCAGGTAGACCTTGTGTTTAAAGCTTTCGCTCGTCACGTCGATGACCCGGGTTCGACTCCCGACATAGGTACAATATGTGAAGCCCATTTCTGGTGTTCCTCGCCTTAATATTGCTGGAATATTGCTGAAAGCGGCGTGAAGCTAAAATCTATTATTCTTCTCTATTATCTAACTCTGAAGTATATGACGCTGGATGAATGCCGGGGAAGTTGTTTGTCGTGTAACAATGCTCTAAACACCACTCCAGTTATGTGACAGTTGTGTAAATTATCCTATCTGAACAATGCAGCGGTTAACACCATGAGCACTGATCTTAAATTCGCAGTCAGGATTCAATGCCTGCACGAAAGAAATCACCGCGCTTCCTTCCCTGATCCCGTTAACTGCCTCTTACGACAAACTAAACACTAGTTCAGGGCCTAGGTTTCTCTTGGCGGTAAGAGTTTCGAAAATCTAGGCCCTGAGCCATAACTGTAACAACGCCACACGGCCATTCGTGTCAGCACGTAATTGTGCGTCCTTTTTCGACCTTGCCCTTCACATAAACGTCTGAAAAGATCTTTTCTGAATTCGTCATTGTCGTCAACATATCTTGTGCAAGTTGAAATGCAGATTGCTTGTACATTTGGGCTTGAATAACCACTTTTGATATATAATGGATGACAGGAATGCAGTGCACTGAAGCACACGAAGCAACTGTAGTCTCAGGTGAATTTTCTTGATGTTCCTTTGTTTAGTGGATATCTGATAGAATGAGATCACAATGTGGCGCTGCAGTCTCCCCAGTTAGTCGAGAATACATACACATTGAGTCCTATCACAGACAAAACGCCAAACAAAAAGACGATTATTAAGAAAAATACCGGGTTGCGCAATACATTTTCTATGTGTATATAATGTAATACACTTCATACAGTATCTATTTAACAAAAGTCTGAATAAAAGGACACAACAATGTACAAGAACAAAGCAAAAAAAGTGTGTTTAGTTTTACGCCGCATTCAGCAATATTATAGCTACGTGGCGGCAGTCTGTCTGGACCAGACAATCCAGTGATTAACAGTATGAGCATCAATCTACGTAGTTTGGATACGAAGACAATGTCAACCAGGCCAGGGAGCCTGACCACCCGATCCCGTTAGTCGCCTTTTAGGATAAGCATGGACTACTGAAGATCAAGTCTAACCGGGATCTTCGCGGGTCCTGCTTCACCACGGTTACATGTTAGAGGTGGTTAAACACTGCGTCGTATCTTTCCTCTAAACATGTCTTTAACGATTAACATCGACTGTTTGTGGAAACAGCATATAGCATGTTGGGCCTAGATAATATGAGATAAAGGTGACGGAACATCATCGCGTCTACCTTCACTGGTATTGTGAGAATTTTTTTTCACCCTTTCAGCAAAATGCCAGTTACACGGCGGGGACACCAGAAACGGGCTTTACAGATTGTACAAGTAGGGGAATCGAACCTGGGCATTTGACGTGACGAGCGAACGCATTAACCATTGCGGAAACAGAGCTGTACTTCTAAGTGAGTGAATGAGTTTAGTTTTACATTGCTTTTAGCAATATCACGGCGGGGAATACCGGAAATGGGTTTTGAACATCGTGCCACTTGTGGAATTGAACCCGGGTCTTCGGCGTGACGATTGGACGAGTTTTACATGTGTTTAGAAATGCTCAACCGAAATAATTAACGTTCCTGGAATGAATTCTCTTCTAACAGAAAGCCTTCATTCAGCCGATGAAAAATATATTTGTTTCAGCGCCATAGACTAACAGCTAGTCTCTGAAATGAACATATTTTTACTGAAAAAACGTTCATAGTGAAAAAAATAATATAATGAAATGGAGCCCTGGGACTTTCTTCATTTTCAGAAGCTGTGGAAATCTAGACTTGCCACATTTTCTAGACTTGCGTGAGCTTTCTTGGATATTTATACTTCAGCGTCTGTACGACAGACTATCAGCGTCACTGCAGCACAGCTTTAGATGGGACACTGACACACTGTTGAGACGTTGTGGCAACTCAATTTTATTTTGAAAGAATGACGTTTATACTTCAAAGATAAAGGTGAATCGGAATTCAGCTGACTTGTCCTTTGACCCGTGAAAATTAAGGTTAGAATTAGGAGATAAAAGTCACGTGTTTACCAGTTTCCGGCTTTATTTGGGTATTAGAGGGAGGGAATTAATTGGATCCGACGCTGTTAGCAACTGGTCTCCATTCAGAGTTACCCGTGCTTGTCGTAAGATGCGAGTAACGGGTTCGGATGGTCTGGCTTGCTGACATGGTGGAAGCAATCATGTCATCGTATCCAAGTTGCATAGATTGATGCCCATGCTATTTATCACCGGATTGTCTGGTTCAGACCCAATTATTTGCAGGCCGCTGCCATATTCACGTCCACCGTTAAACAACCAACTAACAAACCAACCAACACCAGTCATGTGATTGGTGTTTCCTAGCAACCCAAACACGTTTCCAAACAATGGTCTTGTATCATGAATTGATTATAAAGTGTACCGACATTTCCACACTTTTTATGAGTTTTTTCTCACTATTCGCTCTCGATAACTGCTGCACAGAAATACACTTGTGTAGTGATCGGAACAAAGTAAGCGAAAACTCGACTCAAGCATTAAGCTGTCAGTATTTGTCATCTTAAACATTTACCCACTGGTTTCGACGTCAACCCATCTCCGAGGAGCATCTATCCGATGATACCAGGGCGGTGGATTATTCCTTAACATTGTCCACATTAAGTCATTAACAATGGGACTTGTTATTACTATGCTGTCTTGTCCACTACATAACGGGAATAAAGAAATACTTTGTGTTGGAGTATAATGTGTCTGGAGTAGGGTGTGTTTAACAGCGTGATGTCACTGTGTGCTAACTCTATAAAACGGCCTTAGTCATGACTAGTTCTATCAGTCATTAACGTATTGTGTCGTTATATAAGTGCAAAAATGTTCGTAGTCACTTTTAACGTCGACTCATTTCGGCCTATCATATCTATCTCGAAACAGCTTTTACTAAGGTTAACCGACACTCGGATTCTTTAACATTGAACAAAGGTTATCTTAGTGACTTGGTTCTTTGTGACAGGAGGCGCTGAGGTTGAAGTTCATTCAGAACAGGGGTTCTTGTTGCGAAACAACCTTTACTAAGGTTAACCTTAACTCCCATTCTTTAACATTGCACTAAGATTACCCTGGTGACTTACGATCACCTTAGTGCTTTGTGACAGGAGGACCAGGGTACGAAACTTAACACGTGATCTAAACTATAGTCACAATATATGTTTTGGACACCATGCTAGCATTGTATATATTGGCGATTAACACATCAAGGACCTCACATGAAATGAAAATCCTGCGTCGCTTAAAATAGGTACCAATGCAAGCCTCATTCGCTTGAAGCAAGCGCTCGACAGACACTTTTATGTAGTGGGGTAAGATGCCAGTTATATCCTGAGGTCCGATATATTCAGAGTCACAGACTCGAACAGACACTGACCACAATACAGTGTAGATATATCCGCCCTCTGAGGCAGGTTTCTGTTTACGTAATACGTGTCTCAAGGTACGACTACTATCAATGAAACAAAGTTGGTAAAAAGTCGGAACTTGGTCATAAATATCACTCCGGGGATGCAAAATTGGGACTGACCTCTAGCAATTTGATACCGTGTCTTGGTACCTCGAAGACATGCGACGTTCTCCATACTACCAATGCCTTATTTGTTTGACCCAGCTGTTTTCTTATTTAGAGACTGCGACCACGCAGTTTTGATATAATTTAAGTTTCAAAAAAAGCAGAATGAAAGGAAATACGTCCTACCACGGAAGAATGCATGGCGCTGTTTGACCGCTGGTGATTTGGTTCGCTTATATGAAGCCGTAGATCCGGATCAATTTCCCACATGCGTAGAATATGCAAAGCCCACTTCTGATATGGATGGCATGGTGGGGTAGCCTAGTGGTTAAAGCGTTCACCGGGGTTCGATTCCCCCATGGCTAGAATGTGAGAAGCCAGTTTCTGGTGTCCTCAGTTGTGATATTGGTGTAATATAGCTGAAAGCGGCGTAAAACCATAGTCACTCACTCATACATTGTTCTTTCAGTATAAAGGGTTGGATTCTGCATGGGTACAATGTATGAAGCTCATTTCTGGTGTGCCCCGTTGTGTTACTGCTTAAATATTTCTAAAAGCGGCGTAAAACCATACTCACTCAGCTTTTCAGGGTGATAGAATTCCGTTCACGGAGAATATTCTTCTGACCGATTGTCGTGTTTTGTATGTCACTATTTATCGCCTTTGAGTATATACGCAAGGAATCAAAGAAACAAGAGACGTGCACTGAGTACGTTCTCGTTTTGCGGCACTGTAATCTTACAGCACGGTTCTTATGCACGTGACTCAAGATGCGGAATGCGTACGTGCCCTATGTGCAAAAGGAAAACTTTCAGGAATATTACAATCGTCAACGTGGCGCCCTACTTTTCACCAGCACGTTCTGTACACCCATCCAAGCATGAAATGCACGTGCAACATGCACTCATGCATATGAATAACGTTTGACGGGATGCTTGTCTCTATTTTGAGCTTGAGCACCCAGCAGTGTTATAACATCAGTTGTGATTACTTGGACAAAGGGCATATCTAAACTGTAGGCAGGATATATCTTTTGGGTAATAGCGAATAATGTCTTTGTGTCTTGTTTGTTTGTAGTTTTTCTTGCGATGATTTCCTTTACTTTGTGTATAACTGAAAAGACTCCACATCCGTACATTGCTTATTTGACCAGTCATTGGTCAACATAGAGACATGTCGAGCTGCAAATGTCCCTCCAACAACATCGTTATATGCACCTCCCTTGCATTTTACAAAATACATTTAAACTCCAAATATACGACGCAAGTAAAACACACATACGCAAAACACACCGACGCTCAGATATATTTTTGCTCTTAAGTGAAATCACAGCTTGTATATCCTTGCTGATGATGGCTGGAGGTATTTCGTGCACACAACAACCAGTTTGTGAAAATACCTGCGGACATAATACGTGTTAGTTCAGTGCAAAATTGTAATCCGAGATCGTGAAAAAAAAATACCTGCGCACGTGCACCTTATATCGTAAGACGTATGATTCACCGGTATGAACACCTGTGACAAACAGGAGAGGCAGTGTGCACTCATCTGACGCAATCGTGTCAACTGAAGGGTTGAAAGCTTGCCTCATTTCTTTCCCTATAAATATCATTGGCGTCTTTTGGCAACAGATATTATCACTGCACCATCACATTGCTTGCTGGATTACGAAATTAATGAGCGGAAATTATTTTCATATAAATCTAAATCTATTAGAAAGTCCATCTTCAGCCTGAATGAACACCAATTACATTTGTAACTTTATAGGGATGTTGTGTAATATAGCATATAGAGTCACAGTTTGATGAATAACAACTTTTTAAAGTTTCCCCTGTATCCATGGGTGAAGTCTTATAACTATTTACCCTCTAGGCTATCCAGGGTTATAATATCCCTTATTTGTATGCGTATAGAGGTCAGCGCTAAATGGTGGACGATGGGGTGATCTAAGCGTTTGCTCGTCACGCCGAAGACCCGACTTCGATTTCCCGCATGGGTACAATGTGTGAAGCCTGTTTCTGGTGTCCACCGCCATGATATTGCTGGAATATTGCTAAAAATGGCGAAAAAAACGGTTTGTAAATGTAAATGGTTTTATTTTATCATTTTTGTCACATGCCCTAATTTCCATGGATGACGAAAAATATGACCTATACTAGCGACAGACCAGTTACAACTAAGAACGCTATTTGGTATGTGTCTTCCACGTGCAAGAGATGGTTCGATAGCAAAAATATCACGATAGATAAAGAGGAATCTTTTTAGGGCGTGTTGATGGGAGTATCGTGTTGGGAAGTAGGACAAATGTCGGCGTGACACAACCGCAATGTGGCTTAAATAATATAAACGTTAACACTCACAGGTTATGGGTCATGGGAAATAACAACCCAGTGTACAACATGCTCAGGTATGTTTATAATGCTATACTCCTAAAAACAGAACGGTCAAAGAACACTATGCCCCAGGCCTCGTCACATTAATGGTATGCTTCCAGTCTTAGCGAAAGGAGCAACAGACATGTATTAGGAGAATTTATTTGTGTAACTATATAAAACATATTTGTTTGGGAATATGTGACTGTTTAATGAAAACAGCATGTTTTAAACAAATTAGCTCGGGTTGGTGCACGGATACAGAGCATTGGTGATAACCTGAAGTTCAATCTCACTCGCCCACCAACTCATTCTCTCACTCGCCCACCAACTCATTCTCTCACTCGCCCACCAACTCATTCATTCAATGCCGAATCTTTGGATCCTTGTGGATTCCGTGTTTGAATAGGTCTCCAGCAACCCATGCTTGTCCTTCGATGCTTCTTCGAAATGGATAGAACAGGGAGAAACTTTATGGTGAAAGTGAAAGTCCTATTAAATCTTGACTCATAATATTACCACAGATCCAGACTCAATGATTTAGCGCTGAATACGATGTTAAAGTACACACGAATAAACAGCAAAGTCCTCACTTTGGCCCCAGGCCAACTCTATCTTACCCGTGAAGATCCTTGTGAGAACTGGTCTTCACACACCCATGCTTGTCGCAGGAGGCGACTACAGGGGTCATGTGGTCGACCGCTGACCTTGTCGACATATGTCATAGCTTCCCTACTCCTTAGATCGATGCTCATGCTATTGATTACTTGGTCGTCTGGTCTGGTCCAGACCCGATTATTTACACCCCGCCGCCATATAGGTGGGATATTACTGATTGCGGCGTAAAACACCATTCAAGCAACCTACTCTATCCCTTTGTTTTCAACGGTCCAAGCCCCATCAGTTACCTGATCACGACGAAACCTCATCAGTTTCATTATGTGCAGCATCTGTATGTATTCTGAGCTCTATGACCGTGAATCAGAACGCATCAACAACACATGTCATCGTGACCTGCTTCTCGCCAAACCAACTGCGCAAATGTTCTAAGTACAAGGAGATCATGGTTTCAGCGACTCGAATCGTCCTTGCAATTTTCACAACAGCTGGTGACCATTTCCGCTGAAGATCCCCCCGACAATGTACCAGCGTTAACTCATCGGGGGAACTTCGTTCGGTGCGGAAACACCGTCAGTGACAGTCCGAGGAATTCGGAGTGTGTGACCTTGAATCGTTTTTATATTTTTTTCTGTTGTCATCATTCCGGTGGTTGCAAAAAGGGTGGCACACTGATTGTTTAGTATTCGCTGCACGTCACATCCTGCCATGTTACCATGGTAGCGAGGTACCACTTTGCACGGCAATACGCCGTGCCATTACACAAAAAGACGCTGACCAAATTCCACACAGGATAGAGGGTTACAAGTGTGTAGCCAGCTTGCTGAGCGTAGCATAGGCAGAGTACCAGTCTAGGTAGAGGGTGGGTAATATTTTCGGGACTTTCATAGTTTTCCATGTAACGACAACTGTATCGGGTGTCTTTGTTAACGCTCACATCTTGGTACAGAGTTTCGTTCAGCTCAACTATATTCCGGATGTGAAAATGAAATCTGGAACAGACAATCTAGTGATTACTATTATGAGCAAAGGTCCATGTTGTTGGATTGGGATCGGGTCTGACCACCCGATCTCCCTGACTTGGCTGACACAAGTATCCCAATTGCGTAGATCGAGGCTCATCACTGGTTTGTCTGGTCCAGACCCGATTATTCGCAAAACAACCCCATTTAGCTGGAATATTGTTGAGTACGGCGTTAAAGAACAAGCCAACCAACCAAACTGTCATGCTGAGTGTAGATTTAAACAACTAACTGACCATTTGTTGATGGGCATGTTTGGCGACCCTGAAGATACATTTGGAGGAGTATTGGGCGGATCTTGAAACGAATGTACCAAGGACTAACCTTCATCTTTCTATTATGCCCAATGCTGTTTACGGGGTGTGTTTGTTATGGAAGCTGCATGGCTGTGAGCTAGCTATGTTATGCCGGACGCGTTTCTGTTGGAATCAAATGAATCACGTGATCAAGTGCAATGTGCACGCAATCCCAAATGCATCAGTATCGCATGGCTGTGGTTCTACAGCATTCGTACCTACTCGTCACTTTCCGTGGCCTAGAAGAAATTGCCATCCGGCTTGCCGGAATGACGCGAGTAGTTACGAATGGGTTCTACAGTTATCTGCAGTGAGTCATCGAAACTATCTTGGTAGCACATGTATTTCTGCACTTAAACATGTAAGCAATAGGACCACAGATAATAAGGACAATGGCTGGCAACATGATGACATATAAATGAAAACTGAAGTTGCATAATTAAGAAAAGATATCAGAGAAGTCGTCTGTCAATGTTTGTCGAGTACCTATACAGTGTCACATAGGAAAACATATTAGGCTCTAGTAAATAAATACCTGTTAACTTATAATGTCTGTAATACAATTCAGGGCCCACTTGCACAAAGCGACCTTAGCGCTACGGCTCTCTTAAGCCAATATTGGAGAATGGGAGCTACAATCATTGTAGCGCTAAGATCGCTTTGTGCAAGTGGGCCCAGACCAGTGGCCCTTTGTGTGCCGAAATATAAATTAAAGAGGAGTCAAAACGTCGGAGTCAGTCTCATAAGAGTTAAATAGTAAGTGAGTTAAGTTTTAAACCGCTTTTAGCAATTTTCCAGCAACATCACGGCGTGGAACGTCAGGAGTGGGTTTGAAACATTGTACCCATGTGGGGAATCGAAACCGGGTCTTTGGCAGGACGAGCGAACGATTCAACCATTAGGCTAACCAGCCTAATGGAATGGGTTGTACACAAGTAATAGTGCTACAGTCTCGATGTCATAATTTTTGGGGCCTCTTTCTCGCAGGGTCGACACAGATGTTGCAGCATTCCTAAAAATTGTATTCCTGATACGTGCATATGATACTGACCACACAGAAAAGTATTCGGCTAATATATACTTTACAGTCACTTTAAATCATGCAACATCCATTACTTGAATGCATTATGTCATGAGGCACTAATCGGGTGAGGAAACAAACCTGGGCCACGTTCCACCTGACAAACGCGAGGATTATCGTAACTGTCATTCTTTTAAACAGATTTGCGACAGCTGTCACACTACAATCGTGTACAGGAACGGTGACCTGGCTCTTTGACGTGACGAACGAACCCTTTAACCACTAGGCTACCCCACCGTCGGGAAGGGGGTGTGTCCCTTGGTTGTCCCAGATACCGCGTTCAGTTTTTGTCTTGTTATCATCAACCCCTTTTCACTCAATGAAAATGGTGGGCATCAGTTTGGGTGGCGTGTCTTAAGTGGGATTAAGCACGTTCTCTCTCACTCAAGACAGCGCGTGCAGTTTTAGTTGTTTCGAACTCGGATATATTCATTTTTGCATGAATGGGGCCTACAATGATGACTATTATTTCTGAGAAGCAACTGAGAAGTAAATGTGCACGTACGATTCAATATATTGTGAACATTTCATACTCAGTACAGGTGCGTTGTAAAACTGCAGAATGGTTTAGTATGCTTTTATTGTAACTCTAATGTTTCCATATCCGCAAGAATGACTCTGTTTTGGAATATATACTGTCTAGAATTATGGTGCCGAAATGATTAGAATATATATCATCGAGGAAATGGTATGTTGGTCACGGAATCGTTTCTTGTCATTATTCACCGAATTCCGGCATAGCGACCATGTTGAAAACAGCATTTTGTCAGACGAAAAAATGAGTGAGTGAGTTTAGTTTTATGTTCCAGCTATATGGCGGCGGTCTGTAAATAATCGAGTATGGACCAGACAATCCAGTGATCAACAACATGAGCACGGATCTGCGCAGTTGGGAACTGATGACGCGTGTCAACCAAGTCAGCGAGCCTGACCACCCGATTCAGTTAGTCGCCTTCTCCGATAAGCATAGACGCCTAATAGACGCCTTAATAGCAAGCATGGGTTGATGAAGGCCTATTCTACCCAGGTCCTTCACGGGTCTCCGACGAGAAAGACAATCATTACTTTAGTAACATACAAAGGAATCACTACCAAGTTGAATGTATTTTGTATCTATTGTAAATGAATTGAAATACCATTGTATGATGTTCATTACAAATGATATGATTTTTTCTCTCAGCTCGTAAACACACTGAACCATGTTTTATTGAAAGCGGGTAGTGGTAGAGGGGCACAAGGGCCTGGAACACCGGGGATGATCGCTAGCATTTTGTACTGTTTCGTTTTGACGACGCTCGTTTTATTCTCGATCGGTCTGTGTATTTTGAATCTGGACCAGTGATCAACAGCATGAGTACAAATCTAAGCAATTGGGAATCGATGACATACGTCAACCCTGCAGATCAGTTCTAGTCCAGATTTTCACGGGTATTCCGTACAAGTAAAGAATACTTTTCCCCACTGATTACGAGCTGTTGTCAGGAGCGTAATTGTCTTGATTTAGGCCAGCTGTACGATTTATTTTGTCCAGTTAAATCCACTTATCCTTTGGCAACTATCACGATCAGGTGATCATGCAGATTAGCTGACTTGTATGGTACACGGCATCGTACCCCAATTGTGCAGATCTATGCTCATGATTTCAAACACTGGATTGTCTTTTACAGATTCGATTCCTTAAAGAATTCAGTTGTATAGCTGGAACGTTGTTGCAGGAGTGCGGCGTTACACAAATACAAACATTATGCATGCCAAGTACTAGCCTGAAAAACAAGCCGTGAAATAGGTCTCTTGCCGTAAGTTTTAACTGTAGCGTATGAGAAAGACCTTCGTTAGTACATATACATGCAGCTCTAGCTCCACATTCCGTAATACCAATATTGCTCTACGTGTAATTCCGTCACGTACCCTTAAAGATGCACTGTGAGGAGGAGCATGCATTCACAAACACTGCACCTGTGCATAAACAGCAGAATCTACGCACCAGTTTGGGTTGGCTGACATTCAGTGCTCTCTCATATCAGGTCGTGTTACATATTTGCAATCCCATGTTACCTATTGTGTACTCCAATGTCACGTTGGTTACGTATTGTGTACTCCCATGTCTTTCAGTGCTACGTATTGTGGTCATCCATATCACGCCGTGCTTGTGTATTATGCAGCCACAGGCCACTCGTGTTACGCATTGTGCAGTCTAACGTCACGTCGTGTTACGCATTGTGCAGTTTAACGTCACGTCATGTTACGCATTGTGCAGTCTAACGTCACGTCATGTTACGCATTGTGCAGTTTAACGTCACGTCGTGTTACGCATTGTGCAGTCTAATGTTACGTCGTGTTACGCATTGTGCAGTCTAACGTCACGTCATGTTACGCATTGTGCAGTCTAACGTCACGTCATGTTACGCATTGTGCAGTTTAACGTCACGTCATGTTACGCATTGTGCAGCCTAACGTCTCGTAATGTGCAGTCTAACGTCACGTCGTGTCTCGCATTGTGCAGTTTAACATTACGTCATGTTACGCATTGTACAGTCTAACGTCTCGTAATGTGCATTCTTACGTCACGTCATGTCACGCATTGTGCAGTTTAACGTCACGTCATGTTACGCATTGTGCAGTCTAACGTCACGTCATGTTACGCATTGTACAGTCTAACGTCTCGTAATGTGCATTCTTACGTCACGTCATGTCACGCATTGTGCAGTTTAACGTCACGTCATGTTATGCATCGTGTAGTCTAATGATACGTCGTGTTACGCATCGTGTAGTCTAACGTTACGTCATGTTATGCATTGTGTAGTCTAATGTTACGTCGTGTTACGCATTGTGTAGTCTAACGTCGCGTCATGTTACGCATTGTGTAGTCTAATGTTACGTCGTGTTACGCATTGTGCAGTCTAACGTCACGTCATGTTACGCATTGTGCAGCCTAATGTTACGTCATGTTACGCATTGTGCAGCCTAATGTTACGTCGACGTCATGTTACGCATTGTGTAGTCTAATGTTACGTCGTGTTACACATTGTGCAGTCTAATTCGCGTCATGTTACGCATTGTGCAGTCTAATGTTACGTCATGTTGCGCATTGAGCAGTCTAACGTCACGTCATGTTACGTACTAGGCACTCCCATCTGACGTCGCTTTTCTATTGTGCATTCCCAGACAGACTGTAAGCAAAACACTTCCGTTTGATCGATATACAATTAGAGCCATATGGTACTCGTCAATACATTCAGTTGCTCACAGTGATTGACACGATGGCATGCAGTTGGTCGCCACGAAGGAATGGAGGCTGCACTTAACCTTAACCCGAATTTCATTTAACATAATTTCAAGACAAAGGTTGGGGTGCGCACCCTTTTTCTGGATCCGCATATGTTTTCAGCCAGCATTATATAATACTATGCCCACGTGAATGGCCTCTCTTCAGCTCCATGCGATTTGACATATATCGGTGAAGCCACAGACGGCGGTGACACGATAATATGCGTTGTCACCTGACTGATGTCAAGATCATCTTCTCAAGGCCACGCTTAACACCACGTGATCCGTCCTCCACACATACACCCAGGGATAATCTACAACATCTAATCTATATATAGTCTCCCACAGCTGGTTCCCGGGTATGCTGTGCTTGCTACCTGGGAACCACGCTGTGCTTGCTACCTGGGAACCACGCTGTGCATTCCGTGGCAAACAATAAGTACACAGGTTCTCCTTTACGTGGTTCAACGACCGACTACGCTCGATCAGCTCCTTGTAGACGGGCACTAGTCAAACGAATCCACGTGTACACTATGCAAGCCCAGATGCAGAACTCTTTCGCGGCCAAGGCCGCGTTGGTTTCAAGAGAGCACAACAGGAACGCCACGCGTTGGACTGATGCAATTGCTACCCCGTATTAATATAATATTATTTGTCCAAACAGAGGACCATATTGTTTCTCCCATACTGACAGACCTACATATTTTTAACATAGGCTGTACTGGGGCCGTCGTTCATAATTTATGGATAGTGTGTGTAAGAGCGGCTCATCCTTTTTGAACGCATATTCAGGGAGGGGGAGGGGGAGGGGGTGGGGGGGATTGAATGTGTACATAACAAGCAGTGATGGACATTTACTTTGAACGTTAATTTTAGGTGGAATCATTCACATTGTATATGCAACTCCTTAAAATTCACCATCACCCTCTCACCCCAGCCAACGTGTACAATGTGAATGACCCGCCCACCCTCGTGACTAAATGTACAAAGTGACACCTCCGTCCGCTTAAAAATGGCTGGATCCGCCCATCATGACCCACCCGAAAATAAAAATGACAAAAGTGCATCAAAAGGCTGGATCAGCCCATGCCCATATAGACCAAGTGTACAAATACTGATACTTTGCTATTCTGCATTATTTCCATGGTTTAAATTATTTCAAATATATTTTGTTCGATGAAAAAGACACCACCAAACAATACGTGTATAACAGCCATCAGCGGGCGTATGGGTGTAAAGTATTAATATGTGATACCATGCCTATTACATCATCACTGTCAAGGATGAAACCAGTTTGTTGGGGGATGTCACTCTGGTTTATTGATTCCACAACGCCCGGGAACTGACTGTGTCTATTTATGGTGGCTGACGTCAAATCTCTGCATACGACTACACTACAACCAGCTTGCTGTGATATGGCTCCATCTACACCCACTGGCGCTGTAATCATCAGCTAAGCACAAACAATTAATTCTTTCAGTCAGATAATGCCTGGTGGTAAATACAAGACAACACATTTCCCCTTATTAGTCCATGCTTTGCCACATTCTGGACACAACGTTCAGTAAACCAAAGTCAAGCTATTACTTCAAGTATACTGTCAGTCTTGACTCAATATTCATTTACTTTCATCAGCTATGATTAAGGGCAGTGGGGTAGCCTAGTGGTTGAAGCATTCACTCCTATGCCAAAGGTCCGGGTTTAATTCTGCACATGGCTGCAATGTGTGATTCCCATTTCTGGTGTTCCCTCCATGATCTTGCTGGAATGTTGTTAAATGTTGCCTAACACCCAACTCACTCACTGCTGATTATCAGTGTTACACAAACATAAGGAGGAAATTATTTCTCAATTTGACTGATGTGAGACAACAGAGCCTTGTATTAATTAAAACATAACAATATTTGTTACACTTTTCTGGCTTTTAATTATCAGTGTATCAGTCATTGTGAAAGAATCAACACAGTAAACCCCAGCAGTGGATGAGGCCCCCTGCAAGAGGACCTCACTGCCAAGGGTTACACTGTATCCAAACTCACCAATCACACCCCTGATTCTGAAGCACCATCTAACTCCCAAACATCTTGTACACCTTTGAATCCAAAATACTAGTAAACCCAAGAAATGAGAAAAAGGTTTCATAACTACTGGCTGAAAATATAACAGGTAATTTATGACAAACACCTTATTGTATTTCAAATGTTAGATTTCCTACCAAATAGTGTATTATTTGAATCTCCTGTTCAATCCTAAAATTAACTCTTGATTCCTGAATCTGTCTGCCACAATGATAAATTTTAACATACATAATCTATTCATTTAGCTTGTCATCCAGGTGCCATCCAGCTGAAAATCTGTCTGCCACAATAATAAATTTTAACATGCATAATCTATTCATTTAGATTATCATCTGATAAAAAATAAAATCAGAGAAACAATGTTGTGTTATATTACCAGTAATATCTCTTGCTATCAAAAACAAAAACTTCTAAGAGTGTCTTTGAGATTATTCTGTTGGGAACAGAACCTTATTTACCTGATGTGCCATTCACTCTTACCTCTGAGCTATACCATCAGCTCAATGACTGGTGTAAGACAGGCTAACATTATTGCTCTGTGCTACCAACTGAGGTTCCCTTGTATGAAGCTGTTTAAGGTGATTGTGTTGATACATTAACAGAGACTGACCACAGTCTTAGCATTTTGGACCCCCTTCAACAAAGCGATTGTAACTCACATACTTTAACACTGACTATCATTGTGCTAAGGGAGCTTTGAACATCTATACCTTGGTCATATGTACAACAGCACCGAGACAAATAACATTGATAATTACCATAAATATTTCACTTTCACTCACAACATTTAATAATTTGACAACAGCATGAATCATATGATCACATTTTATTAAAAATAGAAAGAATATATATAAAGATTTAAATAATGTTTTGTACAATGGCAATATATATCTCTCACAGCACTAAATTTACACACAAACTCAGTACTTTGATTACTCGAAATGATGATTTAAATCACTTAGTGATCAATGCACTACCGACATGCATTTCAGACCCAGTCTTACTAACCAACATGGTTACCATTGCCAGAGTAAGTAGTCTAACATCCAGTCAGTCTCATAAAATGGATTTGTACAATGATCAATACCAATAATTAACACTTGGTCTTTTCAAAGAAACATATGAAAATATTACATTATGAACTAACATATAAATTCAAAACTACACTGAAAAGGTGCAGTATAGTATTCAAATGGCTGATAGCACCTGGTATTCGCTATGGTATACAAAATGTATAACATCACATCTCAGGCTGTATATGATAAAACCTCTTTCTAAATTTAGATATGGGTATATGGCATTCACCATTATCACTTAACAGCAGCTGTCTGTTCTCAGTGATATAAGCCCATGTACAGAGGTGAAATAAATATTCATGAGTGATAGGATGAGCATGATATTCATGACAGACTTTTTGATGAACATATGAACTTTAGTCTTGACTGCAGACTGGGGTTGCTGATGAGATGCTGGGTTGTTTGATGATCAGGTCAATTTCAAGACCATGGGAATACCAGTTTGAACCCATAACAGTTCAAGGTTCACACTGGAAATGGGCAAATGGGCAAATAACTCCAAGAAGACAGTAATTTGTACAATGATATTCAGGTATAATATTGAGATTATGAAAGTAACCAAAGTGCACATGTGATCTGACAGCATTGCAGTGTAGTGAGATCAAGCTGAAAGCTCTAACCACCGCCATGCTAGGGTTGCATAGATCTAATGATTGTATGTTCCATGGAGGATGCTTCCCTAACAACATACTCTGGCTGAAAAGAGATTCTTCTGTTACCATTGATGTGACTGACTGTACTTTTGTGTGCCAACAATACTGAAGTATTTCTTTAATTTCTGACACTAATCTGTAACCTAGATTTCTGCTGGATTATCTTGCAGAAATTATGAAAGAGACAAACAAAATGGCTGCCACTTGAGACATCTTTGAAAATCAGGTGTTAGGAAACACCCTTTTTCTTAATAGGTCTATCATAATGGTAGGGGGATGTGATGAACAAGTAGAATCTTGGCTGGTGAACATTTACTCATCCTCTCTACAGTACTTGATTTAACAATTTGTTCTTCTATTGCTCACATCATCAGTGCTCTTCTAACTACCAATCATAATCTATCACTATATCTACTATGCCTTACCAACAATATGTCGCAAAGTCTTTGCTGATCATGTTGCAAGGTACTAATTTACCCTTACCGTTGAGTATCACAGTTGACATTGTATCCAGCAACTTTGCGAAAATGCTTCTGTGTCACAATTATTATCATGCAAAGGACGTGACGACATATTCCTTCAGAATTTTTAGCACTGCTGCCAGCAGATGCTTCATACATGGCAACTAGATCAGATTAATTACTTGTAATATCAAATATTTTGCAGTGCTTTAGATAAAAAACGAATCTTCTAGCTATATTAACGGTCTTGAAATGAGTGTTATATTCATATGTTTTCTTACAGGGCCATCCCACTAAGCAATCGTACTGCAATGTCTCACAATTCTGTGTTAAAGAATCAGTGTCACGATCAACTTTGTACTGAGATGACTTTGTGGTACTGCACCCTGGAAAATAATACTCATCTGAGACATGTGTTTCCTGTCTGTACATACTGTAATGAAGTCATGATACAGACCACATGTCGTCATGGGAACTGTTCTTGTTAAATACTTGCACATCAAACATAATACTGATATTTTGAAAAGGTGTCAGACAGGTCACTGATGAAAGTACTAGGAATATTTTAAAAATCTGAAATCTCACCCAAAAAAATGTCTTGAAGGACAACCCAGGAAACCTTATGAAAATAATTTAAGCATAATACTAATGGCAAGAGTAGCTTAAATAATTTATATTTTCGTTAAAAAAATGTATAGTTGATAGCTATTGATGTATAATGGCTTATCACAGAAAAAACAATGACAAATTTATTTATTAAAAGTTAAAATATATGAGATGTTCTTACAGGAGTTCTAGGCAGCAAAAGAAGATTAATTTACTGGCTCAGCTTTCTAATACAAAAATTATCAACAGATAAACACACTCAAGTTTCATAATAATCATTAACTTACAAAAAAAGAGAGACTAATTCAGCTTTAATTGTAAGAAACCAAATTTTTTTTTTTTGCCTGTGAGAATAAAAGTGATTGGATTTCAATATTTCTCACAAACCTTTCCAAACAGCATTATGAAATGCTTCCAAAGTCAGAGTGTTTAATAATCTGAGGGTAATTTGTTCAAAGTTGTCAGAAAAACGATACAACTAAACATCTCTGGGAAATGACAACTTTGAACAAAACATACCATAATATCACTAACGAGAACCTGCAAAGGACTTAAGGATCCAACAGCAGACATTACAATGCACATCGGTAAACACCTGCCTCTGGAAGGACACATTTCAGCTGTAGGATGCACGTACACAGGCTTAACATAACATCTTCATCCTTTGTTGGTCTAAGTGACAGTGCAGCCTAAAAAATGTCTCCTTAGATTTGTGTTCAGTGTAAATGAATCATAAGCTTACTGAGAGTGAACTTGTGTGCTATGAACACACAGAAAAGGGCTGAGTGCGAGTTCAGCCAAGCCATTTTGAAGCAAAGTCATGCACTCTGACAAATGTTATTGTTCCACTTCCACAAAAGCAGAGAGTTCATCAGTCATCACCATCTTTGACATCATCATCACACATTGTGCGATGGGTGGATATTGTACATCGGATCCTTTGTGCGCTCATAGGGTTCGATCTGCCATTCTGTGTTCTGAGTGAGGAACTTGATGAAGAGTTTGTACACCGTATGCTTCGCTTTGATCTCAACGGTCATGGCGATGAAGAACGACACAAAGAAGAACACACCGCATGCTAGGGTTATCACTTCCTCCGATGTCAGTTCCACTTTGTTCTTGGGCAAGTTTGTGATCTGTCCCTTGTCGGAGAGAAAACAAAGAACAGTGGCCACTGCACATCCAATCATGACTATCAGGTTGAACAGGAACGCTGTGTGTAGACATTTGTCCCTCTTGCTCACCTTTGGTAGACGCCAGTGGTGGAACTGGAAGAAACAAAATCATGACCAGTAAGCTCAGGAACATGTTGACATGGTAATGGGGACATAACTAAATAACAAGGCATGAAAGAAAAGTAGAAAACTACCTGCAATATACCATATACCATGATCTGGATCACTGTTGTGTGTCCTCTTTCGCTTAAGCACTGCTTTCATTCAATCTTTCTCATTCGATATTGTCTTAATCAGCAGTGGACCCGATTTTCATCCTCCAACACCCAGCTGAAAAAATATAAAATATTATAAGAATTGAGCCGGGCACATGCACATGAGTGGACCATGTGACGAATCCACAAATGTGTTGACAGCCAACAATGGCAAGCACGCTGCCTGATTCGGCCAATCGCTCACATGCACAAGTTGAAAAAAAGGCTGCAAAGGAAGCATGAATTAGCAAATTACTACCCAAAATTAACACCTGAAATCGGATAGCAACAAAATATAATCCATTAAACAATTCCTAATTAATCAGATTTCCTAATATTCAAGTTTGTAACATAAACTAGAAAACATAATTTCTCATGATGTACCAAAATTTCAACTTTTGTTCCTATATTCCGATAACCACATATGGTATAAATTTTCATAAATATTTATATTTCCAACTCTGGAAAAAGATCTAGGAAACACTATTTGATTCTGCATGACTATTCTAAATATCTCATCAAATGCATGTACAAATCATACTATGAACATGCTTATTTGGATGCAGTTAGCTGCCAGCTGCATGTATATGCCGTATCCTTCAATTTATTTTTAAATCTTTAACATGACAGCAGCAATTTCTTGGCTAACACCATGAATATTTATCACATACATTTGTGACAATGAGTTATGAAACTGTTTTCCAACTGACTATAGAATACAAGATGGAACAAAGACTATGTCAATCAAGTTCTCTTCATATTAAACAGCTGTATGTAACAGCTTATGAATAAATTATGTGAGCGATGTAGCTCATTTTGCTTACACAGCCAAAATCACCACCAACTCATACACAGAAATTAATTAAGATGCAGTAATAAGCAAATTGAATCGTACAGTTGTTTCTTATTCCAGAAATAGTTTTAATAAATCTCAAGGACAAGTGATGAGTTTTCTCTCTTCAGAATGTCCCAGTACAATTATCAGTCTTTTCACATCAATGCCTTTTCATGCTGTCTTCAGTATCAAAACCGGTTTGACAGGCATGTTTGACGACAATCTTCGACACAATGCTTTAATTTTCTTTTGAAGCAATGTTTTATAATAAGTCATTATAAGGTTCTATACCATACAACCATACAGTGACAATAAGAAGAGACATTGACTGAAGAACACTAGCCAGCACAATCACTACGTATTGCCATGAGAACACCAATGTTCATGTTTTGACTTGATCTTAATACATCTTTTTTTCAACAAAGTCATAACTAAACTGATTTCTCTCCTGTTTGGAAAAAACTCTTACATGTTTCAATGGCAATATGAACTGATAATGACAGCAGTGTTGTTAAGGTAGGAATTCAATGACTAATGTTAAGACAAAATCAAAGACAACATACTAATGCAGGCAACACAACCCTCGAACCAGGATCTCTACAAAAACACTCCCTTGACATGAAGTTCAGTAACATGTAGAACAAATGCATTTCAGTAGGTCCACTACAGAACTTCTTGTTTCATCAGTGTAGTACAAATTCAAAAGTAGATCAAGTGTGTATGTCTCATATTCATGTAAGTTCAATTCCCCACCTAGATCTGATATGTGATGCCTATTTCTGAAGTACCTCACAGGAATAATGCTAAAATATTGCTAAAAAGTGGTGTAAAACTCATCTCGCTCACTTAATCTCTCCCACACACAAAGATCTAAGAATAAGTACTCCCCCCTTCATACACACAGTAATTAACAAGCATGACTGAATAATGTAAACTGAATTTCCAATCCATTTTATTGACATGTCCATTAAAACACAGACTATATAACAGGATAAAGTTGCTGATTAACTAAAGGTTTCCCTATAGCATGGACTTTTAGGTCTCTATGTAATCAAACATTGTCAGAGTTGAGACAGAGGTCAGTCTGCTGGCAATAAAGGGCAAAGGTCAGGCCTGAAATAGCTAACTGCCTGCCCTTGCCAACTACAGTGATAGTTAAACAAAGACTGACTTGCAAAGATTAGAAATTCCTATCCCATCTGGTGAGATATACATTTCAAACTTATTATAAACTAAAGGTCAAAGGAATCTACCTCTCAGCTGATTTGATAATCAGTTTGTTTCTCAGACAGAATTATCCACTTAGAAGAGGTACTGTTCCACCAACCCTCAGTCAATCACTTGCTGTCCCTCTCCATCCCCCTCGCTCAATGACTAGTCGTTTCCGCCACCCTCAGGTAATGACTAGCTTTCCCAACCATCCCTTATTCAATGACTAGCGCTTCCACCTACCCTCATTGAATGACTAGCTGTTTCTCTCAGTCCCCAAGTAACTGCACCACCCACCCTAATTCAACTACCAGCACCAATGCTCCTCCCTCATTCAATGACTACCTGTTCCACACACAATCATTCAATGTCTAGCACCACCCTTCTACCTAGTGGGATAATGAATATTTTCATCAGGAATATTGTATTAGGACACTTCTTTCTGTTCTGAATAGACAATGCATATTATTTGGGACAAGTTGGTGTAGTCTCCTCTTCATAGGAATTTTCACATTAATATTCTAGACCTTGCTTCAGATTGCCCCCTCTTCAAGATGACCTAGTTAGTGCCGATGACATTTAATAATCAAATATGAGATGATATAATCAATGAATAAAACTGACAAGCTGTCCCTCAACATTTACGGCAATCACTGACAGACACATACTAACACAGATGCTATTGTAGCAGACAAAATGGTATCTCTGGAATCAAATTTGCTTGTATTTCTACACAGCTAGGGCAAAGTACTTTCATAATAGGTGGACAGGTGCTTGTTTTTGTATTGGATCCTTTGATGTAGGGTTATGTGTACAGTGAAGTAATCAGGTAAATACAAACATGCACAGACAATGAAAAAGGACAAATATAGATACTAACCTTAAATCTCTTGTGTCGGATGTAAGGAAAGAAGCAGAGTTCACACTTTGGGGGTTTCTTTGTCTTCCTTGAGCACACTTCTATCCATTTCTGCAAAGGGAAGAGAGAAAAATATGTAAAGACCTGGCTGACCCAAACCTAGCCGGAAAGCGGATCAAACATTAACACAGGTTTTTGATTAACAGAAGATGTTAAAATACATAAATCATTATTCCAGTTTTAAATAAGGAATTCTTCTAGCCTGATGTACTTCTGTATCTGAACTGAAAGACTCCATAATTCCATGGGGTTTAGTACTATGACATTAGAATTAGTGGTATGCTACTGTTAACAAAGGGGCAGTATGACATTCTACTCACCAACAAACAATGGTAATGCACATATCTGAGAGAGCCTGCACACCGACATGGTGAGAAGAGTATTTCATCATCATCTCCTGGAAGTTGGCAGATGCGACACACAGGTAACAGATCAGTTCCTGCATCAGATTCTGGAGGCTTGAACTTTCTGTACGGTAGTGGAGTCACATTGCTGCTGGACAGGCAACTGGGACAGTCAGCATCTCCACACCCAAGTTCCGTGGAAAGATACTTCTTCAGGGGCAATGGCTCCATCACAGGATTAGTGACACAGCTCTCTGGGCCACCCATACCCATTTGCTCTGCCAAGAACTTCTTGGAGGGGAGAGGGGAGCCTTGTGAGCTGGAGGCACAGCTATGGGTGCAGTCTGTGTCTGTGTCGTAGAGCGGCTCTGTCTCACCCTCAGTCTCCTCCCCTCCTCGGTGGTCAGGTTCATTCCCCTGCTCAACTTCCACTGGAGGCAGGTTTACGGTTTCATTTTCAACTGAGAATTGGTCTTGATTAGACTTGGACAACAGAGATTCCTCTGCCTGTGTGATGTCTTCACTGCACATGTACTTGCCTTCTAGGTCAGCCATTGTGCCAAGACTACTGATGTCTGAACTGTAAAACAAAAGGAGATGATTTAGACATGGAAATCAGAATCAGAAGTCTGTGAGTACGGTCTCACACTTGTGTTAAAAGTGGGTTAGTGAGGTAGCCCAGTGGTTACACTATTCGCTGGTCAAACTGAAGACCTGGGTTCAATTCCCCACATGGGTACACTGTGTGAAGTCCATTTCCCAGTCATGATATTTCTTGAATATTTCTAAAAGCAGTGTAAAACTAAAGTCACTTGCTGCTCATTCTTTCAAATGTGTTCTAGTTATGTTGTGGAAAATGTGGGCTAAAAGCTACAAGTGATGCACATTCTGGAAGTGTACCACCTTGGTCAAACTCCAAGCACAGGTACAGACTTGACACACCTAGAAACATTATCAAGCCTATCAACCAGCTGAACGTGATCACTATCATATGCATCTTGCCTGCTCCTGGTATGCAACAAATAGCAGTGCCACAGATGATATTGACTCCAACACTCCTTCCCCACATCAAAGATAGTCGCTAGTGTTTTCAACCACTTATAACAAGTAAACAAAAACTCAATTTTCACTGAATTTCCCAAATGTTTCCAAATCAAATTCTGTTGAATAAGAGAAATGTATCTGCTTTCAGCATGTTCTGACAAAAGGAAAATAATCCACTATTCTTTATGAATGTAAGATTGTAACTGTCCTCTCCTATTCTAGATGGGGAAATATCACACTGATAGGATAGAAATCTTTCTAAAGTAGAGTTTAACATAGCAGAACGGCCATTCCTAACAGTAGTAACAAGGTTCGCTGCTCTGTGTAAAGTAGTCAGTGCTATGCATGGCCATTGACCAGGGCCCGATAGCTCGAAACAAACATAAGTTTTAACTAAAATCTCAAACTGAGTTTGACAATTTGAAACAGCTGAATTTTTTTTATCTCAACTGCATTTTTTAGACTAAAAAAGTCCAAACAACTAAAGAAATCTGTCCATCAAATTCAGGTTGTCTACTATGTTTGATCTGGATACCAATTTCCTTTCATTCTGGAAAATGCATGTTCCTGCATTTTCTCAAATTTGAGCAAAAACATGAACTTAAATCAAAACTCAGACTTTAGTTTGTTTCAAGAAATCATGGCCAGGGTGTAACCTCTCTAGCTCACCTCAGTAACTGTGCTATGAACAGCACTACAGTGGGTCAACCAGCCTGCATAGTTCAACCAAACACAACATCACATACAAATAACTGGAGTCCTTATGATCACAATGTCACAAGTAATATCAACAAACAGTGCTATGCACATCTCAATTAAGTCTTAACAGGAGAGACAAGTTTCCCAAAAATGCAAGGACAAATTGCACAAGTTGCACAGTGACACAATGACACTACTATTTCACATTTTGAGGTAACATAAAACAGCATATTGGTAATTATAGTCGAAAACACAAAATAAAACCATCATAGAACAAAAGTCACCTTCTAATCAGCTGTGGGGTGAATATAAACCGTTACTTCCCCTGTGCAGTAATGGAGGTTATCCCTATCATCAGACCACAAGTTGGTGAGAGCTGGCTGACAGGTTACACAAATGCTGCCAAGATAGGCAGCCTATAGCAATCAGCTGATCCAGGTAACTGCCAAGGTGAAGGTAGAATCCAGGCCACAAACCAGGGTTGCTATATTTAAGTCTGACTAGAGCTCTCGCAGTGATACAGCTCATGCAGGGTTAGTATGTGTGAACCAGTGATTGTGCCAACAAACTCATGCATGCTTAAAATACTTCTCTGTCAGGAGACAACAAATATATAATTTCTTTGTTTCTTTACTTGTTGTGTTTTCCCCTTATTTTGCTTTTTTAATAACACTGGTATTTCTCCTTTTCAAAAGACAAGTAGAGATTATGAATTTCTAACACGTTTCAAATCCAAACCATTATCTCACTAAGTGATAGAATTTTTCGAACTGAGTTAGTGAGTATGGTTTTACACAGCTTCCAGCAGTATTCTTTACTTGTAGTGTTTTCCCCTTATTTTGCTTTTTTAATAACACTGGTATTTCTCCTTTTCAAAAGACAAGTAGAGATTATGAATTTCTAACACGTTTCAAATCCAAACCATTATCTCATTAAGTGATAAAATTTTTCGAACTGAGTTAGTGAGTATGGTTTTACACAGCTTTCAGCAGTATTCTGGTAACATTACTTTAAGGGACACCATAAATGAACGTTGTTCTTCACACATTGCACTCATGTCGTCAATTAAACCTGGATGTTTGGTGTGACAAGCCAACACTTTGACCACAAGGTTACACCATCACCCCAGAATTTAAAAGACTGTGCTTGTGTTTAAATATTTCTTGTTTCTTGTCTCACTTTTAACAAATAGATTACAAGAGCAAAACTAACATGCTTGGTGCTTAAAATTGACAAATAAATGGATTACTGTTGAAAGCAACAACATTTCATAAATTCTCAGTAAGTCAAACATGTACTACATTTCATTATGTACACTGAAACATTGCAGCAACAATAGATCTATGTTCATTATCTATGATTTGAAACAAAATCTGCTTAATTTCTGGAAAGCTTTAATTAGAAAAACAATATTCACAATGCAATGATCTATGTGAATGGTTTTTGTGTGTAATAATACTAACATCAACAAATGAACTGGGAATAACTTTAATTTCTTCCCCTCACTTGAAACAAAACAGAAACATATTTCAAACAGAGTGTAACATTTGTCACTAAAGTAATATAATTCAATATGGTTATACTTTTGTCATAAACAAAATTATCCTTCACTATTGCAAGTCTACTCTGTCTATCTATCACCTTTGTGGTCGCTATGGTTCCGGCACGACTTAGCTAGTACAATGTGACTCAAAGGTTTGGTCGTTCCCTTTGTGAGAGTACTAGTTCAAACCAGCTGGAATCAGCTGACGAAACGCCGGCCGGGCCCATAACTAATGCAGGCGCAGCGTTGTCCGTTTCCAATTACAAAGATAGCGTCAGAGTAAAACATCTGTATTTCATTTGTTAACAACACAAAGACCTAAAACACTACTTTAACTAAATTTCATATAAATATGAAAATTGTGTATAGCTTTGTCTCTGCAGTGCTAGGAGATCGTGCGTGGGGATCGGCAGGAAAGAATCCTTGAGAGTTACATCAGAAAATGTTCCTTATGTGGCCCACCCTTTCATCACATAGTACTCTGAATTGATTCACAAATACGACAGAAGTTTTGTTTTAATTGGAATTCACGGAAAAGGTCATCTGATGTTGATGTTTGGCTCTAACTTCTGCACTGATACACCTACAAAGACGCACACACAAAGTGAAATTTGAAGCGAATAACAACGAGTCTTCTCGTTTGATCATAGTTTGTGACTATTTACAACGTTGAGAGTATCACTTACACCAGCATTTTCCTAGTTTGTTCACAAATAAATATTTACTGAAACAAAGTCACAGAGTAGCGTCTGTCACCAATAGTAAGCGTCGGTTGAATTCGAAAAAAATGCCATACTGCACCAACAATTTACGTCCAAAACGGGCAAATTTGGCAACCTTTGTTGCTAGAAAGGAAACAACTAGCCACAATTAGTGATGTGCGTTAAAAGAGATATTTTGTGCAAGAAAAAACAAGTTAAAGCAATGCTGGCGAGAAAATAGCAGTAAAATGTCGGTTAGCGTTCAGCGAGTGTTTGCAGTAATCAGCTGTTGGTAGAATGACCCACTTTTCTCGCCGTGCGGCCAGTCGCCGGACTTGTGAAACATGCAAGAAAGGTTTCAGCGAGATAAGTGATTCCAAATGTTTATCTTACCGTGGTTCAGTCTCTTGTCACAACGTCTTGCTCACTACTGTTACCTCTGTCTCATCCAGAATATTCCGGCTACAGCAACTCGTTCCAACCAGTTTCCATGCATTGGTCACATGACCACAGTGTTTACACATTTCGCAGTGCGACAGGCCCCTACACTTGCATATGTCTATTTTGAAAAAATTCAATTTTGTTGAAAACCAAGCAAGTTACATCTTTATCGTCACCTGTCTCTAATGAAACACATCTATAACAAGTTTTCTCCTGAAAGGTATGATAGACAAAGGCAGAAAATACCAACGCCCTAATACGTCATTAATATGTGAATGAACAGTAAGTTTATTTCATAACATTTTGCAATATTAACAGCCACAGACTAACAAACAACAATCACGTTGCAATTATTATTTCAAAATACCAATTTAGGTGTTATGATATAAATGTTGAAATTATCATCCACAGATATTAACGTTCTTTGGTGATGTTTATTGATGAACAGAAGGAGCCTCGTCAAGTCTAGCGAGATCAACGTTTGGTGTTGGGGTTTTCCAGCAACACGTGAAGCCTAATACTTCTCAGGGATGCGAGTGAGTGAAGGCAAATCTAGGTGTTTCACACTTTGATTAGTTGTTTTCATCGTTTTAAAACCATGTCGTTTGAGCAGTCTTATATAACTGGATATCTGTTGTAGCAGCGGTGTAAATATCTAAATATATACCACGTATATGTATAACAAGCTGATTTATTTGCCGATATGAGTGACCTTAGGGGTGGTATCCACTTGTTTACAAGACGCTGAGGTCTGTTTTATGTTTTTATGATGGGCAGCTGTGCGATAAATCACAGGTATGCGGACTTACATATGTTAACACATCTTTTTTACTAACCTGTATATCGTCTTCGACTTTGTAGGACATGGGACAGTACACAGTGTGATTGTAAGAGTACAGCTCACTATTCCGGTATAGTGAGTGACTCTAATTTAAGTCGCTTCTAGCAATATTCCAGCACGCCCTGTACGAGCTTTAACCACTCGGCTCCCCAACGCCCATAATTCCAGTATGTAAAACGAAGGTTTTGTTTAATTTACGTGAAGGCTGCCAAAACTTACAGCACACTATTTCTTCGCTAAGCCTTTAGAAATTTAATACCTTCTCAATATAAGAATATTTTAGGGTTATTTTGTACCAAATGATAGATCGAAGATAAAACCATTTTTATACTTTTAATAATTATAAAGGGTGTTCTGCTTGTTTTTTTTCACTTTTATTGTCACTTTATTTGAAATTATCTATTCTAATCCATTAACGTCACCAAGTCTTAAATCATACATTTGAAGGCTCGGAACCTGTAGTACGTATTTACTCGATATACATAATCCGCAATGCGTTGTCGGTGGCTGACTAATATTTCATATTATCCATGTATGGTCTTTATGCAATATATGCTGAAACACCTGGTCACGTTAATAAAGCGGCCAAGCGCTTTACCATTAGCTCACGATTGTAAGATTGGTCAGCTAAGTAGGCCTGCTATCAGAATGACGTTACGTCGCTTGTGACGTTTTATGCAATGGATCACTTGGCCTTCAATGTCTAGCACTAATGCTTTCATGTGGCACAAAGAACGAAAACAGTGGACAGTGTAAATGAAGAAGAGTCGTCGTGAGACATATACTATCCCGATTTATTACTAAATAATTGTTTAATATCAGCTTTTCGTACCATCGTTTTTATCCTCATGTGACGTAATTTATCCCTCTCGCTCTCTGTCTCTCTCTCTCTGTGCGCGCGCGCGCGCGTGTGTGTGTGTGTGTGTGTGTGTGTGTGTGCGAGCGTGTGTGTGCCCCACACCACTGGAGTTGACAAACACATACCCTGTCCATACTTATACAAGAAAAGAACATTCAAACTATAAACTGTATGCCATCATCCAGTAAATACTATCCCTTAACGCTTACCTAACGTTTAGCGGTTTCCCTTTGACCTATCCCTGACCACATCTAGCAAAACTATACAATGTATGTATACATATTTCTATTGGAAGTTAATAAGGCGTTCTCGGTGACTGACCTGTCGGCAACAGGGTGTTCTGGCACATGGTTTGACACACACAAACCTTTGTTTTGAATCGTACACACTCTCAAGATCTTCTTGTCATACAGCAGTGTTATTTCTAACTAATTTAATCGCTGGACCCATGAAGAGCGTGAACATTAGCAGGGTCTTAAAGTATTGTCGTTGAACGACCGAGTCAGCTTCAATATTGCTGATTCGGCAATATACAATCAATAATGTCTCCTTGAAAAAGAAAACACAATTCAAAGTGAAAATGGACTACACATATGTCACCCGTGCTACACGGTCTAAATGTATAATTGATTTTACGGTTCATATTCACATATTTGTTTATATATTTACACTCTGAGGATCAATATAAATGTATATATGCATATTAAGTATTATTTATATCTTTAACAGCTGTCCTGACCCTCGACATTCTTCGTTTGATTCAGT
Organism: Haliotis asinina; assembly: GCF_037392515.1. NCBI lineage: Eukaryota > Metazoa > Mollusca > Gastropoda > Lepetellida > Haliotidae > Haliotis > Haliotis asinina. The sequence goes on along the minus strand of NC_090286.1, from coordinate 27,774,606 downwards.
TTGCCGTCTTACTGAAGGGGTGTTGTTCTACATCTCCAGTTGGCTTCTTTATGCAGCACACCTATAGTTGTCAGTAATCACATTATCAGGTGATGTTGCTACCATATATATTAACAGTCAGATTGTGAAATCAGTCATTTGGTGAAATGACTAAGACGGTCTGCCATTTCGCGTCATTTTGCGTAACAACAATCAATATTCTTCAGTCATTTCATGAAATTTCACTTAACAACTTAATGTACAAATGTGGATTTTATTTCAACATCACTTATTGTCACTAACAGTTACAGCTGTTGTGGCAGCGACTATTGCACCTCAGCTTGGCTTTGAAGCATTTACACCTGTTCGGCTTTTGCTGAGTCCAGAGCAGGCGCATCTCACAAACCCCTGTCCACCACATATGAAATGAAATTTGACGAGATGATTGAATATGTTGATTGTTATTGGCCGATAATTTAAGTCATTTCGCAAAATGACTGAAATGTTTAGTCATATCACGTAATAACTGATTTCACAACCTGACTGTAACATATACATATAATCTTGAGGTCCCTTTTTGTTTTCCCCTTGCCGCTTCAGGAAATCTTGTCATCTATTATTGCAACTGAACATCCATATTCGATTAATCACGAACTGCTCGATCATCTAAACTTTCCCTTATCACCTAAACACAATGTTATCTCTACGATCTATATCTGTTGCTATCGGAGATCCCTGTATGACATACACCAGTTGTTGCCGGAGATCCCTGTATGACGTGGACCTATTACTACCGGAGATCCCTGTATGATACACAGTTATTGCTACCGGAGATCCCTGTATGACATACACCAATTGTTGCCGCAGATCCCTGTATGACGTGGACCTATTACTACCGGACATCCCTGTATGAAATACATGTACTACTACTTGCGTTCCCTGTATGACATACACCCAGTACTACTGGAGATCACTGTATAACATACACCTATTACTACCGGAGATCCCTGAATAACATACACCTATTACTACCGAGGGCCCCTGCATGACATACACCTATTACTAACGGAGATCCTTGCATGACATACACCCATCACTACCAAAGGTCCCTGCATGACATACACCTATAACTACCGAAGGTCCCTGTATGACATACACCTATTACTACCGGAGATCCCTGAATAACATACACCTATTACTACCGAGGGCCCCTGCATGACATACACCTATTACTAACGGAGATCCTTGCATGACATACACCCATCACTACCAAAGGTCCCTGTATGACATACACCTATAACTAACGAAGGTCTCTGTATGACATACACCTATTACTACCGGAGATCCCTGAATAACATACACCTGTTGCTACTGGAAATCTTTGCATGACCTGGACATATTGCTATGATATCTCTATGATCATCACTTCTTGCGCTAAAAGTCGGTCGTGGATGAAGGGACCCTGGCATGAATCCAGCTAGGTTCACGTTGCTGGATGAAAAATGACTGGTATTTTACGCTTGTTGCGACGTGCGCCATTTAGGGGTGACACATATGTGACCTGTCTGCGCATCTTCCAGCATATCTTTTGAAAATCCCACATGGCTTATTTATATATGCGTTTCAAAATCTATATCAGCTTTTATCATCAGCCTTTTCCGATAGACTAAGGTAGTTATGAAGCAACGTGAGTACAGTGTGTATCAAGCAACCATATACCACTACTATTTGAATACTCAATGAATTCAAAAGCTGAAATTAGATTACTTCACATTTGCTGATCCAACGCTGGAAATTTCCGCCTTGAAGACATGAACAAACTTTCCATACTTATTTCACTACAAATACTCCGAAACCTAGATTCAACCTAAGGAGCTGTCATTGTATGCAAATCTTCTGATAAGACTTTCTCTGACCTGTCATCGATCCATCGCAAATAAGTAGACTAGCCTGAATTTTCACATACCCGTGACCTATATACTCCTTATGTAATTTGATGTGCAATGGATATGTAGGTCACATATATTCTCCTAACTCGGACAGGCTTCGCGATAGAGATGAGAGGTCATGTTCTTGCATATAAGAACTCACGTGACGTGCTTCGTACTAGTATCTCGGAACTAGGGATCAGTTCAAACATTGCGCATGTTCAGTAGGTTAAGGGGCTGAAAGGCCACTGACCTATGGTTATCATAAAAATAGAACACCTTTAAGAAATCGGCGTGTGAGCTACGATGATCGCATCCGAAGAGAATTTACTCCGTGTGTATTAAGAACCCATCTTCCACGGCATTGCATAGATGTTAAATAAGACTTGCTTTTCGTGTTCTTGTAAGTGACCAACTTTCAGTATTAACTCACTCACTCACTTTCAGTATTATTAATTTTAATTGCCTCGAGTAGGTTACTCAATATCCATCTTCTCTCCACTGAATTCCAAACGGGGTCAGGTGGTGACGTTTGCTGACTTGATTGACTCATGTCATCGCATCCCAGTTGCGCAGATCCATGTTCATACTGTTCATCTCTGAACTGTCCGGTCCGGGTGCCAATATTCACCGACCGCCGCCAAGGGTGTACCTACAATTGTAGAAACAAGCCCGGGCCTACACATAATATTTGCTAAAATACTTCTTTCGCTAATTCTTGCCAAAGATACCCACAAACACTTTACCAGAACGATTTGAAAATGGTAATCCCTCTGTGAACCATATTCACTACAATATTCTTTGATTACAAAGCACGTCCATTCAGTCACCATCTTCAGTAAACATGATATGTTCTTCATACACAAATCTTAAAGGTGTCTTTCTGTCATGCGAATGTTTTGTTACAGTCATGAAATTCGAGAATCATAACTGAAATGAAGGTGTTTACAATCGCCCTTCAACGAAAACCTGTGCGTTGCTCCATTCTGTTGTTATTCTACGGGGTTTTCGGGGCAACCTATCGGGTTTACACAACAAAAATGGTTTGTTACGTCCATGATAGCAAGGATATTGCTGAGTGTGTCGTTTAAACAGCTAAGCAACCAAACTTTAATGCCATGTTATGGCGATACTGTTGAAAGGTACGGTAAGCCTCACTTCCGAATTCATACGCAGTAATAGTTTCTAGACTTTACATTTGTAAAGTCCTGACTGGACTGATTCAAGCGCCTTAAAATCCCATTGTCACCCTGCTGTCTTAAATATATAACGCTAATGACATGCTGAAAATGACGGGTCTAAGTATTTGAGCATTTATTGTACTTGCTTGTGTAGGTTTGGTTTAGACAACATGGCATGGAAAATGGTCCCTATTTAACTCAAACACGTATGTTATGGATTTATAACTTCTGTATGTTTTTCACCCAATAAAGGGGCAAGAAGTAGCCTAGAAATGTCGTGTAGAATATTCTGTCATTGGCCTGCTGAGGGGACAAGAAGTAGCCTAGAAATGCCGTGTAGAATATTCTGTCATTGACCTGCTGAAGGGAAAAAGGTAGCCCAGAAAAGTCATATAAAATGTTCTGTCATTCGCCTGCTGAAGGGAAAAAGGTAGCCCAGAAAAGTCATATAAAATGTTCTGTCATTCGCCTGCTGAAGGGAAAAAGGTAGCCCAGAAATGTCATATAAAATGCTCTATCATTCGCCTGCTGAAGGGAAAAAGGTAGCACAGAAAAGTCATATAAAATGTTCTGTCATTCGCCTGCTGAAGGGAAACGTCGTGTTGTAAAAAATTAAAATGTTGTAAATCCATATCAAACGTTGTTATGACGTTGTTATGTTACCTTCCAGGTTCAAAATGTCTATCAAACACCCGGCCCATTTAATTGTTCAACATCTTCGATTTGCCGTTTGTTGAAACAGTATAATGGTGAATACCAGGCCCCGATTTCTCGAAACAAACTTAAGTTTTCACTGAAATCTGAAAATGAGTTTGACAATTTGTCAGTTTGAAACAGCTGTTTTAACTCAGCTGCACTTTTTTAGATAAAAAGTCCAAACAACTGAAGAAATCTGTCCACCAAACTCAGATTGTCTACTCAGTTTGAGTTTGATACGACCCGTGAAGGTCCTGGGTTAGAATAGGCCTTCAACAACCCATGCTTGCCATAAAAGGCGACTATGCTTGTCGTAAGAGGCGATTAATGGGATCAGGTTGTCACGCTTGCTGACTTGGTTGACACATGTCATTGGTTCCCAATTGGGCAGATCGATGCTCATGTTGTTGATCACTGGATTGCCTGGTCCAGACTCCATTATGTACAGACCGCCGCCATATAGCTGGAATATTGCTGAGCGTAAAACTAAACTCACTCACTCACTTTGATTCCGATTTCCGTTCATTCTGGAAAATGCATGTTCCTGCGTTTTCTCAAATTTGAGCAAAAACTCAAAACTCTGACTTAAGTTTGTTTCAAGATATTGGGGCCTGAATACCGTTGTAGAAAGCGACCTTATGTGACCGTAACTCCCTTACCTTAACATAAACCTAGACGCATTTGACACAGTATATTCGTCTGTGCTTGCTTTGAAACTCGCAACGCTGTAAACAGCCGACCAATCAAAGTACGCCGTTGAGTGAGAGAAACGCTAACGGAACACAGTGAGTGATAATTTTTATCATAACTAAATGGAACTATATTCCACTGGATCACTGAGGATGGTAATTAACTAATCTGCCATACAGACCCTGAAACAAATATTCACCCAAACGCACACACAAGTCTAGAATATGTCGCAAGTCCAGATTACCACAATTTCTGAGAACGAAAATCGGTAACTGTTCTCCTTTTCATTACATTTCATGATTATAATTCAGGAACCGTTTTTTCTGTAAATTAAGTTGTTTTCAGATAATAGATGCTAGTTTAGTAATTTCCCCCGACGGATTGCTTGTTTTGAATTTGGTGCTGTGTGCTGTTTGTGAATAATAATTTAATGAATCCATATGTTTAAAAAATTATTTTAAAAAACTCTTTTGGTCACTATATGGCTGAATTATGGCTTGTGTGGCGTAAAACTCAACCAAGCTCAACTCAACTCAACGTCACCGGTACGTCACAAGTTGACAGCTGCCGTACATTTTACATACAAATCTTACGCCTCACGTCTGGAGTCTCACGCCATATAGACCTGTCGACAGGAACAGTCTGGAGTCTCACGCCATATAGACCTGTCGACAGGAACAGTCTGGTGTCTCACGCCATATAGACCTGTCGACAGGAACAGTCTGGTGTCTCACGCCATATAGACCTGTCGACAGGAACAGTCTGGAGTCTCACGCCATATAGACCTGTCGACAGGAACAGTCTGGAGTCTCACGCCATATAGACCTGTCGACAGGAACAGTCTGGTGTCTCACGCCATATAGACCTGTCGACAGGAACAGTCTGGTGTCTCACGCCATATAGACCTGTCGACAGGAACAGTCTGGTGTCTCACGCCATATAGACCTGTCGACAGGAACAGTCTGGAGTCTCACGCCATATAGACCTGTCGACAGGAACAGTCTGGTGTCTCACGCCATATAGACCTGTCGACAGGAACAGTCTGGTGTTAAATTGTTCCCTTTACACTGGCGGGACGTGCGTGTATCACGATCTTACTGGCATTAACTTATCACATTTGACAGGTGTATGAAGATTCATGTGTTTATGACCTCATAGACGTATGGACAGGTTGGCATGTCCAACTATTGACTTAAAGTACAAGCGGAAGCACCTGTCATCTGGCACCTGTATCACGCCACGTTGGTGGCGCCATGTGGATATGTAGTAATGTACTGTGTGATGGAGTTCGGTGGTGTTCGGTGGTGTGGTGTAGATGTGCTGTGATGTATTGTGTGAATGTGTGATGGTGTGGTGTGGTGTGGTGTGGTGTAGATGTCCAGTGATGTAACGTGTGACTGTGTGGTGGTGTGGTGTGGTGTGGTGTGGTGTGGTGTGGTGTGGTGTGGTGTGGTGTGGTGTGGTGTGGTGTGGTGTGGTGTGGTGTGGTGTGGTGTGGTGTGGTGTGGTGTGGGTGTTCGGTGGTGTGGTGTAGTTGTGCAGCGATGTATTGTGTTCAGTGATGGTTTGGTGTGGTTGTTCGGTGGTGTGGTGTAGATGTGCAGTGATGTAATGTTTGACTGTGTGGTGGTGTGGTGTGGTTGTTCGGTGGTGTGGTGTAGTTGTGCAGCGATGTATTGTGTGACTGTGATGGAGCCGTGAAGTTGTTCGGTGGTGTGGTGTAGATGTGCAGTGATGGTTTGGTGTGGTTGTTCGGTGGTGTGGTGTAGATGTGCAGTGATGGGTTGGTGTGGTAGTTCGGTATTGTGGTGTAGATGTGCAGTGATGGTTTGGTGTGGTTGGTCGGTGGTGTGGTGTAGATGTGCAGTGATGGTTTGGTGTGGTTGTTCGGTGGTGTGGTGTAGATGTGCAGTGATAGGTTGGTGTGGTTGTTTGGTGGTGTGGTGTAGATGTGCAGTGATGGTTTGGTGTGGTTGGTCGGTGGTGTGGTGTAGATGTGCAGTGATGGTTTGGTGTGGTTGGTCGGTGGTGTGGTGTAGATGTGCAGTGATAGGTTGGTGTGGTTGTTTGGTGGTGTGGTGTAGGTGTGCAGTGATGGTTTGGTGTGGTAGTTCGGTGGTGTGGTGTATATGTGCAGTGATGGTTTGGTGTGGTTGGTCGGTGGTGTGATGTAGATGTGCAGTGATGGTTTGGTGTGGTAGTTCGGTGGTGTGGTGTATATGTGCAGTGATGGTTTGGTGTGGTTGTTCGGTGGTGTGGTGTAGATGTGCAGTGATGGGTTTGGTGTGGTAGTTCGGTGGTGTGGTGTAGATGTGCAGTGATGGTTTGGTGTGGTTGGTCGGTGGTGTGGTGTAGATGTGCAGTGATGGTTTGGTGTGGTTGTTCGGTGGTGTGGTGTAGATGTGCAGTGATGGGTTATTGTGGTTGTTTGGTGGTGTGGTGTAGATGTGCAGTGATGGTTTGGTGTGGTAGTTCGGTGGTGTGGTGTATATGTGCAGTGATGGTTTGGTGTGGTTGGTCGGTGGTGTGATGTAGATGTGCAGTGATGGTTTGGTGTGGTAGTTCGGTGGTGTGGTGTAGATGTGCAGTGATGGTTTGGTGTGGTTGGTCGGTGGTGTGGTGTAGATGTGCAGTGATGGTTTGGTGTGGTAGTTCGGTGGTGTGGTGTAGATGTGCAGTGATGGGTTGGTGTGGTTGGTCGGTGGTGTGGTGTAGATGTGCAGTTATGGTTTGGTGTGGTAGTTCGGTGGTGTGGTGTAGATGTGCAGTGATGGGTTGGTGTGGTAGTTCGGTGGTGTGGTGTAGATGTGCAGTGATGGGTTGGTGTGGTTGTTCGGTGGTGTGGTGTAGATGTGCAGTGATGGTTTGGTGTGGTAGTTCGGTGGTGTGGTGTAGATGTGCAGTGATGGTTTGGTGTGGTAGTTCGGTGGTGTGGTGTAGATGTGCAGTGATGGTTTGGTGTGGTTGGTCGGTGGTGTGATGTAGATGTGCAGTGATGGTTTGGTGTGGTTGGTCGGTGGTGTGGTGTAGATGTGCAGTGATGGTTTGGTGTGGTAGTTCGGTGGTGTGGTGTATATGTGCAGTGATGGTTTGGTGTGGTTGTTCGGTGGTGTGGTGTAGATGTGCAGTGATGGTTTGGTGTGGTTGGTCGGTGGTGTGGTGTAGATGTGCAGTGATGGTTTGGTGTGGTAGTTCGGTGGTGTGGTGTAGATGTGCAGTGATGGGTTGGTGTGGTTGGTCGGTGGTGTGGTGTAGATGTGCAGTGATGGGTTGGTGTGGTAGTTCGGTGGTGTGATGTAGATGTGCAGTGATGGTTTGGCGTGGTAGTTCGGTGGTGTGGTGTAGATGTGCAGTGATGGTTTGGTGTGGTTGGTCGGTGGTGTGGTGTAGATGTGCAGTGATGGTTTGGTGTGGTAGTTCGGTGGTGTGGTGTAGATGTGCAGTGATGGGTTGGTGTGGTTGGTCGGTGGTGTGGTGTAGATGTGCAGTGATGGGTTGGTGTGGTAGTTCGGTGGTGTGGTGTAGATGTGCAGTGATGGTTTGGTCAGGTGGAAGGCGTGGTGTGTTCGCAATGTGTGGTGTCCATGTTGTACATGGGGTAGTTTGGAGGGATGGTGGTGCTGTGTGATGAAAGGGATGTCGTATGCAGGGGCGGGTACAACTCTATTTCTTGCCGAATGTTAATACATACACGGGCGTAGCCGTTACTACCAGTCACCTTTCATTAATACCTGTCGTTGAAGTTTACAAGTTTGATTCTTACCTTTTAATGGTTTAGTTATAAGAAACAAACTGTGTGTGCCTAATCGTCCACCGTCGTCAGATTTTATGAATTATTGTCATTACTATAATAATCACGGTATGTTTGAAATGGCATCCATGTTTCCTTCAATGCAAATTCACGCGAACAACAAGTGTAAAGGTGCTTGTAATAGAATGGAGGTAATCCACAATGCATTACACTGCTTGATAACTCTTTGCGTGATCATAATGAACACTTTGTCGGACCACTAAAGTAAATCACAATTTTCAGGTACTCAGTCCTAGGTGGCATTTCGACGAAAGGAATATACATTAAATTGTCAATACAGATGTCATTTCATGGAGTTACAGATGCGCGACCAGAAAGACAATATGTCATTGTAGGAAGTAGCGTAACCTCATCCATCCTCACCCAATAGAGCTTGGTTAGGGGTTCAGCGTAACATCACCCTTCCTCACCCAAGAGAACATGGGTAGGGGTTGAGCGTAACGTCATCCTTCCTCACCCAATAGAACATGGGTAGGGGTTGAGCGTAACGTCATCCTTCCTCACCCAATAGAACATGGGTAGGGGTTGAGCGTAACATCATCCTTCCTCGCCCAATAGAACATGGGTAGGGGTTGATCGTAACATCATCCTTCCTCGCCTAATAGAACATGGGTAGGGGTTGAGCGTAACATCATCCTTCCTCACCCAATAGAACATGGGTAGGGGTTGAGCGTAACATCATCCTTCCTCACCCAATAGAACATGGGTAGGGGTTGAGCGTAACATCGCCCTTCCTCACCCAATAGAACATGGGTAGGGGTTAAGCGTAACATCATCCTTCCTCACCCAATAGAACATGGGTAGGAGTTGAGCGTAACATCATCCTTCCTCGCCCAATAGAACATGGGTAGGGGTTGAGCGTAACATCATCCTTCCTCACCCAATAGAACATGGGTAGGGGTTGAGCGTAACATCACCCTTCCTCACCCAATAGAACATGGGTAGGGGCTGAGCGTAACATCATCCTTCCTCACCCAATAGAACATGGGTAGGGGTTGAGCGTAACATCGCCCTTCCTCACCCAATAGAACATGGGTAGGAGTTGAGCGTAACATCATCCTTCCTCCCCCAAAAGAACATGGGTAGGGGTTGAGCATCAACCCCATGTAAACCATGGAACCGTTCCTACTTAGTATATTGCCAATGTAGAAGGAGTCTGGATCAGAAAGTCTTATGAGTGTGGTCAACGTTCCACATTGTCAAGCGTTCATTATACCACATCCATTCAAGTGACCACACTTGACCCGATCTATTGGTTGGCCTCTTACGAATGAGTGAGTGGGTTTAGTTTTATGCCGCACTCAGGTGTATTTCAGCTATTTGGTGGCGGTCTGTAAGTAATGTCTGGACCATACAATCCGGCGATCATCAGCATGAGCATCAATATGCACAAGTGGGAACCGATGGCATGTATCAAGCAAGTCAGCGAGCCTGGCCACCCGATCCCGTTAGTCGGCTTTTACGACAAGCAAAGGCTGGTGAAGATCACTTCTTTCCTAGGTCTTCATACAAACAACGTGTCAAACAGCATGACTGATTGATGCAAAATTTAAACTCGAAAGTACCACTTTGACGAATGAAAGGGTGGGCCTTCATATTTTCTAAATATACCATTAAAAATTGCAGAGGATATAAGGCAAGTTGGAAACAGACGATGAAGAGGAATTAAAGGAAAATGTGTCACTTTATTCCATTCCTTTGGGAATGTTTCATCTGTATGGATATATATATTTTTTTCATATGCATTGTAATTAGCTAGTAGTACGTCCGCAATATGGTATATCCCTTACGTTAATCGTGTACATAATTACTTAATTCATATTTGTTACGTTCGTAAGACGATAAGGTTTCCACGTGTGTAGAATCTACTACAAAATGTATTTAGAAATGCATATTTTAGGTGCTCTTTACTACCAGCTTATAAACGTAAACGTATGTCTTGTATTATGTTTGCTTGTACGCTTGCGTGTTTGCTTGCATGTATGCTTGCTTGCGTGCAAGCGAGCTGTAGATGCACCTGACCGACTTCGAATTATACAGAAAGTTAGTTCTGTGAATCACGTTATCCTTTTTAAAAATATAGATGTACAATTTCAAAATAATCCCAGTTGGGCCATAACGTCATTCTAGACGTGATTCTTTCTATTAATTCATCGACGTTATTAATTTTTTGGGAGACTGATGTCGTACTTGTACATGCGAGACGAATTGTCAGTAACATCATCCGCCCTTACCATGAATGCCAAGTCACGACTTCATGTGACAGAGGTGAACATAAGCGACAGGTCAAGAAATCATCCCATGCAGACAGCTGAGTCACAGTGCAGTTGCTACTGCATCTGTCGTATGGTCATTGTGGGTCAATACTGACATATTGCTGTGAGTGACCTAGAAACCGATGCTATATGTTGTATATTTAAGCAACAGAATGTAGTTTGTAAAAAACAATGGACCAAGAGCTATAGGACTCTTTGGACTTTTGGATTAGGGCAAATAAGCTATTCTGGACCATACAATTCAGTGATCGACCGCATGAGCATCGATCCGAGCAACTGGGACCCAATAGCATGCAACAATCTCTTGAAGATCGGGGTTAAATTCGGTCTCTAGCTGCCCATGCTTGTCCCAAGCGGCGACGAGCGGAACAAGGTGGTCAGGCTCCGTGACTTCGTTGATATGTGTCACCGTATCCCCATTGCGTAGATCAACGCCCGGGGCGTCCTAACCTGGAATCCTACGCTACGTTGCAAAACTACTGTTAGAGACACGTTGGAATCATTTATCAGTTCCGAAAGTGCAGATGTACGACTCATTTCAAACATATATGGTACAGGCGACTTTGTGACTACACATACATTAATAACTGATTAGAAGAGGTCTCGATTGTGGACGCAGTGTGTGGTAAATGCACATGTGGGGTGAGCATTCCTCACCGATTATGAACCATCTTTGTGCATTAATTAGTTGATGAAACCTCCTTCTCAAGAGGTACTTTTTATGCACAAAATAACCAAAGCCCTTTACTATGACAAATAATGCCTACGTGCAGAATCCGATAGTAAGAATGAAAGACTTACGTCATTGGGTCACTCTGACATACCACGCCTAAACGTATATAGTCTAAGCATTTCCCCCTGAACACCAAGGATGGGTCAGTTAACTGTTGGTTTACTTCCATGGCACTAGAAACCAGCTTCCAGTAAGAAACCAGTCCCTATCTTTAATCCTCTGGGGAATCGAACCCTGGTTTTTCGAGGTGACAAGCGAACGCTTGAACAATTCGGCCACGCTATTGGAGGTGAGACACCGTCAGTTCAGTTTCGTCCCAATACTTGCTAAGGTCAAAATCGCCTCTTATTACATTTTAAGAACACATATAATAAGCACAGTCACGGGCGTTAATCCGGCTATTTATTACCTGTAAACAAATCTCCCTTTAGAGAAAGAATTATAGGCGGATCCAGAGTGGGGATGCAGGGGTGCGCAACTCTCCTTTTTGTCCTGATATTGTGTTAAATGACCACTGAAACTCGGGGGAAAATGAAATATGCACCCTCTTTTTTTCCACAGTGTGCAACCCCACCCACTTTCTGAAAAAGCTGTGTACACCCCTGATATGTCGCCTGAGGCGACGCTGTGTTGGGCACTAGAGTTACGCCCCTTTGGCCATAGTTTTCGTTTCGACTACAGCAGCGCCCACACGGATAATAACTTGCCCACGTTGGCATGATGTATGAAGCTCATCCCTGGTGTCCTCCCAAGCTATAGTGCTGGAATGTTGCTCAAAACGGTGTAATACCAAACTCACTCATCTGGTCGTGTTATACTGAAAGAGGTTAAACAGAGGTACTTGTTTTACAATAATCACATCTGAAATGAATATAGCTTACAGATAAACAGTTCTTAAGTAAACTCAATAAAATATAATATGAAAGGAGCCTAGGGTCTTTCTTAATTTTCAGAGTGTGAAACTGCCGTAGTCATGAACTGCATGGGATTTCCTGGATATTCTTTTTTCAGAGTCTGTATGACTGATTCGAATTAACATATATCACTCAAACCTGTCAAGAAATTCAGGTGTCTGAGAATAAAAGGTGATAACGGTGTAAATAGTTGCGTTATCAAAGGGAGACAACTCTGAAATCATCTCCTTTGTCCTGTCAAAAAATTCAGGTTCATGAGAATAAACGGCGATAACCGTGTAGATAGTTTCGTTGTCAAAGGGAGACAATTCTGAAATGAACTCCTTTGTCTCCTTTGTCCAAACAGTGTTTCCCAGAATATATCCTGCTCTGAGGAAGAATGTGTATGTTTTTGTTACGAAAATATATAATTAGTTTCATTTAGTCCCTTGCTGAAACGCATTTTTTGTACTCCCCAAGTAAGTAATGATCCATTTATAAGATATACAACGCACTTCCTAAAGTTACCATTTGTCATCCCATATTTTCAAGAAAATTCGTTTTCCCATAGTTAACATTTTGTTCTGACTGTAGTTACTGACAACCTCTGTTGTCAGTCCATCGTGGCGAATGTGCGGTATTATTGCCAACTATGGCTTTTGCCGACTTTGGTTCTCTCTATGTATCTGTATAAATCTTTATACCCATACAAACAAGGTTTGAAACTTTTTCTCAAAAAATATTTCTCAACTGGTGACTGAGCATCACCTTGTTAGGCTTGCAGATGACACTCTGTTCTCCGTGTCCGGAGATACAATGACGAAATAATTAAAAGCTTACTAATAAGCATTGAGACGATACATGTTTCGCCATACTATTAAGTTTCTATATCAATCTTAAAATATCACAAGCTTATTAATACAATTTTAGTAACAGAAACTAACTATAAACATACGAGTGCACTAATATTATAACAGCTGTATTAACGATGCAATTGTTGGAAATAATCCCCGTCATCACTTTACCTGTAGGGGCGGTTGAGTAGCCCAGTAACTAGAACGTTCGCCTATCACGCCGAACACCTGGGTTCGATTCCCCACAGGGGTACAACGTGTAAAACCCATTTATGGTGTCTCCAGAATATATTGATGTGTGATATTGATGGAACATTGCTAAAAGTGGCGTAATCCTAACCTCATTCACTTTACCTGTCCCTATGTTTTTGAGAAATAATAGTCACTCTTTGCTTTGTAAAATTCCAAAGCCTTAATTTTTCCAGTAAAATTATAATTTATATCAAAGGACTGATCCTAAACTGAAGTAACCAACTCCAGTTTAACTTCTCTGAAGTTTTTGAACATGTGAACTTTTTAACATGGTAACATGTCATTAACATATTGAATCAAAATGACTGCACACGGCTTGTCTCTTCACTTCTTCATCCTTGGAGTGAACATCAAGGGTGTTATTTCTCCGTTCTATAATCATAAATATCCTGAATCAGACATTTTATTGTCTCGTTTCTGACTGAACCCATTCATTTTGTGTATGTATTTGTTTATAGCCATGTATATAATTATAGTATATTTATGCTTGTAGTTTTTACTTACCGAATCTATGCATGTATGGCCTGTAGTACCTGATACCCGTGAAGATCCGAGTTAGAACTGATGTTCAATAACCGTTGCCATGCTTGTCGTAAAGGGCGACCGACTAACGAAGCGAGTGGTCAGACTCGCTGACTTGGCTGACACATACCATCGCATCCCATTGTGCGTAGAACGATGCTCATAATGTTGGTCAGTGGATTGTTTGGTCCAGGCTCGATTATTTACAGACCGCCGTCATATAGCTGGAATATTGCCGACTGCAGCGTAAAACTAAACTCTCTGTCTCGGGGTACGTTGAAGGATTTTACTGCCACTTCTAACATTAACTCTTGAAGCAAAGGTATTAGAGTAACCTCCCATATAAATGACAACATAATGGCGGCAAATGTAAGTTTTCATGATTTTTTTCAAATGAAGTAAAGAATCCTGTGAAAATGTCGATGGCTTTCACTCTGTGTCGGCTTCCTTTTTCAAAATACTACATCTGAAGTGTTTGTACTTAGCTGCAGGCGTATGTATGCCAACTGTCATGGAGTTATTTTGAAGTTTACTAATAATGTCTTGACTTCAGCCAAATATTGGCTCTCGCCAGAGAGAACAGTATTATGCATGCGTACCTCCAGCGTGATGAAACACGGCCTTCTAAGCATCACAAAATTAAAATCAACGTCGTATGGCGAGTACTGCACTTTACTGGGCGCGGTTTTTCAGATTAATTAGCGCGGTTAGAGTTCAGCCCCTACCCCAAACCCCAATCAAATACCAAAGTTACAAGTTGACATGCATACCTCACCCTAAATATAGACATTCAATAAAACTGGAACTGGTATAACAAAGAAAAAATCCATTGACATGTCCATTTCATTTTTTAAAATTACTAAATTTATGTTTCTTTCTCCATTATATTATTCTTATTTGCCCCAGAAAAGGAAAACATGTTACTTGTTGGAAATAAGTTCAGTGAGACAGAAGAAACCCAGCCATTTCTTGACGTCAACAGGCCACACACACTTTTTTCATTCTGATCCAATTATGTCTTTTGAATTTAGGTGAAAAATGATTAAACATAAAGAGCACAAATGTACATGTTCATTCTCTTTATTTCAGCTTTCAAACTGAGAACAGGTCAAAATAACCACATGACAAAATTGCCACACAAAAAAGTCAAAATGGCGACACACAAAAGTCAAAATGGCCATGCATCATTTTATTTATTTATGTTTTTAATAATCATAACATTTATATGATTTGACATTAAAGTGTTGAAACAAAGTTATATCACACAAAACTTGGTGTTTGTCTTTTTAATTACTTTCCCCATTGATACTGAGATTGTTACTTATTTGATATTTTAAGATTTGAAAAAAATTTATCCTATGTACATTTTGACGTCATTTCTTATGTAATACTTTGAGCTTACGTTGCTTAATTACTCTAGCAATGGTCTCTTAATTAATACTTGCAGATGTTTAATTAACCTTGCAATGCTTTCTTAATACATAGACTAGAGGGGTTATTTCTAGACCCTTTGATTATTTGGTAGTGTTTTGATAGCATAACAATAAGTAATTCACTTACCTACCGGGTATGTCAATTGACTTAACTCAGTGTCATGATACTTTACAATATAATGCTGGACAGTTATGAACTGGATATCTGCTCTCTGCCTCCAAAAACACATCATAGAATACAAATACATTAACAATTGTGGTTGAGGCTTTAGAATTACTTTCGCAGACAAACATGCACTCAGCCATGCGCTCAACAACTCACTCATTGATGGGAAACAAATCAGTAGACAGGTCCCACGATGGAAATGCCTCTTTAACTAATTAAGCCATAATTGATCGATGAAAGAATAAAGAACATACAGATATATTTGTTGAAAATAATTTAATATACATGTATAGTAGATTATGACTAGAAGTAAATTGTCTACATGAATAATATGTAAAAATAAACTGTAAAAAAGTGCTTGTATATGAATAAAGAACATACATATATGTTTTGTTATTTGTTGAAAATGATTTGATGATACATGCATAATAAACATCAAGTTTTGCCTGATATAACTTCTCTTGTCATTTTCACACCTTGATATCAAATAATACAAATGTTACAAGTATTAAAATATAATGAAATAATGTATGGCCATTTGACTGTTTTTTGTGGCCATTATGACTTTTTGGTATGGCCATTTTGACTAGGGGTTTATGGCAATTTTGATGTTTTTTGTGGCCATTTTGACTAGGAGTAGGATCCTGAAATGAAACAGAATGACTAGCTGTGCATGATTAACAATTAAGACTGTGTTAGATATCTATGTTACAAAAGATTTTACAAGAACACATTGGCATGTATAACGTATACAGAACATCAACAAGGTATCAAGAGAAAAAAACCAAACTTTTTTCAAAAGTGATGCAGAGCTCCAGATATTCTTTTGGCCGCAAGAGTATTTGAAACTAAGTGGGTATTTCTATTTTCAAGTTGGTATCTAAAATATAGATACCCACCATGTTCCTAAAATCTGGGTACTCATTACAACAGTACAAGTGCAACATTCTTTTTTGAGTTATAAAAAAAGACAAAATCCCCTCAGAATGCTGAATTATAGCTAATAGCTAATACAGTGTTGTCATTTGTGCTGTAAGAAATAATATATGCCATAATCTACATCCAATTTTGTGTGAAACAAGATACCAAGGTGGATATTAGATGTGTAACAGCCATATCTTCCCTTGAACAGTTATTTATTTATTATTTTTTCCCATCGCGTTGTGAACAGCTAATGTTAAGTTCATTTAAAATATCTTCGGCAATAGACTCTGATTGTGAAACACAGTGCTTGCCTATTAATTCATGTAGCAGTCCTCCAATGAAGTAGTTTTCGGTTTGTAAAATTTAATAAAACAAGACAGTTTACTATGAGTGTGTGGAAACTTTCTGCCACACTTGCTCACTATTATTGATTTGTTTACAAAAAGAAAACAGCTATTCGATTGGTCGCTATTTATGGATGGGCCGTGTCTGTTGTACTTTTTATTTGCATTTAGAAGCTTTTTAATTGCAAATAATTAGAGGTGGAGAAACTTTACATTCGCTAGGCTTGAATTGATACGATATGTAACATGATTTGATGTATTGGGTAAATATGCATTGTTATTTTGATGTAGCATATATGTGAAGATTTAGTGTTTTTTCATACGCTGGCATGTATTTTTCTTGCATTTATTAACTTTTCTACAACATATTTTACTCACAGCTTATCTGGAGTTCTGTGATGACGATATCTACATTTGCCCTTAAGTCATCTCAAAAGTGTTCAAGCAAGTAAACTGATCATAACACATTTCATATTAAAGCTTCTGGAGTAACCTCTGTATTTCCTGTAACTTCATGAGTTAATCCTTGAAAAGAAGGAAAAAGAAAAACATGAATAATTGCTTCTTTTTTCATACCTTACAGGAAACCATGTATTTATTTATTCTTTTATTGCAGACAGAATTTAAATTTATCTTCATTTGATTTGCATAAATGATCCTTACAATTTCAGAAGAATCATTTTATGAGTCTGTATGCATATGAAATGACCCGTGAAGGTCCCGGGGTAGAATAGGCCTTCAGCAACCCATGCTTGCCATAAAAGGTGACTATGCTTGTCGTAAGAGGCGACTAACGGGATCGGGTGGTCAGGTTCGCTGACTTGGTTGACACATGTCATCGGTTCCCCATTGCGCAGATCGATGCTCATGTTGTTGGTCACTGGATTGTCTGGTCCAGACTCGATTATTTACAGACCGTCGCCATATAGCTGGAATATTGCTAAGTGCGACGTAAAACTAAACTAACTCACTCACTCATATGAAATATTACATTAAATTATCTTTGACATGAATCAAAATGTCAGTAAGAAATGTAAAGGAATTAATATTTTCAAGGGGAAAAATGTTCAGTTAATGGTCAGTAGAAGACAAAATATGTAAAGTAAAGACCGTTGGTTCATTAGGGTAACAGTCAGTGAACAACATAACACAACTTGAAAAACATTTCTTACAATAATTCTTTACCCAATTATTGTAGCTCAGGATGACTGTATTTTAGTATGATGAATCTAATACTTGTAGCAGTTATCCATTATCAGTGGATGATTTACATGTTCAACAATTCTTAATACAAAGTATAGAAGGAAAATAGTTGGTCCTTGAAAGACTATAGCATTTGATATTATGATCCATCAAGCGGGACAATTCTTGTCCTCGGTGAAGATTCAGTTATTGTAGCTCAGGATGACTGTATTTTAGTATGATGAATCTAATACTTGTAACAGGTATCCATTATCAGTGGATGATTTACATGTTCAACAATTCTTAATACATAGTATAGAAGGAAAATAGTTGGTCCTTGAAAGACTATAGCATTTGCAGAAGCACTCAAATCAATAATGAATATATGATGTTATTTGTATATTACTTGTAACATTAATGTATGATCAATCTTTGAATAGCTGTGGTACAAAAAGTATCACAACAGTAAACTATATTCAGAACGCAACCTGACAGTATATAATCCATAAAATAGAAATAGAAAAGAAAAATTATATGATCAGTCGGCCTGGATATGCTACCCAAAGATCAGAAAGGGTACCAGACTCTAACCCCAAGCCCTAACCCTAAAGATCGTAAAGGGTGCCTAACCCTAACCCTAAGCTGTGGCTGGCTGGTGCTGTGCCCGGTAGACTGCATTCAAGCCGTCGTGTCAAAAGTTCAAACATCACCTGTCTGTAGACATCTGTGAAACAATTAAAGAACAATCTACACATTTAGAGGGCAACGATGCTACATTGAAGATAGTCTCTCTAGAATGTCTTCCATCTTTTTATCAGGAGTACTGATGAGACAAAAGATGTAGGATGTCGGGTACATTGAGGACTCGTCTGCAGACAAGTCGCGTCTTTCTGATGTCTGGCTTGGCTAGAGAGGAGAGGAAAAAATATGGAAAAATTATACAGCAGTTGGGAGGAATCTATTTTGACACTGATGTAAGTTGAAATTTCATATTTAGTCACAGTCAAAGTATTGAACCAAGAACAGGCAAGGTACATGGAACTATGGGTGAGTAACTTTACTGAGCCTTGCCTGAATATTTTATAGAGTACTTTACCTCTGATAACCTGCTAAATTGCTGCTTTTAAGTTGTGCTTTCCTTATTCTGTCAGCTACAATATGGTTTGTAGTCATCGTAATCAGTGTTTGCCCTGACACAGAAAACTTGATGCACAAATCCACTCACATATGCATTGAAGTTACATGCCTGCGTCACTGTTGAGGCAATGCTGCTGGGCCTAAGTTCAAGTAATCTAAACTTGTAACTTGCTGTTGATTAAAACTACTTAGTTTTTCTTGTTTCTATTTAACTGCTCAGTGCTGATGAAATACCTGACTTGCTTTACCTTGTGTTTATCGTAATTAAACAATCACAGTTAATGTTTTGATGAAAGTTCCATACTGAAGTTGACTCCCAAAAACATGTCCATGACTCCTTCTCATGACACCAAGGAGTCATGATGACGCATAATTTTCATGTCTAGGGCAAACACTGATCGTAATAAGCTGCAGATATAGCAGGCATGAAATCTATCATGAATACAAAATCCATTGATACCAGGATTTAAACTGTGCTTATGGTACCTGGGCTCAATTTGAGAGATATTAAGCTACTTGCACCCATTGCAACAAAAGATAAAGACCTAATTGCACCCACCAAATTTCTGTTGCAATGTAGCATGAAAACTAGTCAGAGGCTTTTGTGCACATAAACAGTGTTCTTGTTCTCCGGTAAATATTTCCATGATGTAGTACCCATGAAACCATAGCAACACAGTAACACATCTGATCCCTGTTTACAAGAGCTGTTATAGCTGAGATGTGTCTATGAATAGCAGTGTTTCGGTGCCATAGTTATTCAAGATTTAGAAGAAAATGAGCTGACACATTTATTGTTATAACGTTAGATTTATTATTGATATATTTCTCAAAAATTTAGAAGCACATTTTTCAAGTAACCTTTGTAACAGTGTTACACTTTGTAATATTGAGCTCCACCAGTGCAAGTAACAAAGCACTAATCAAGCTTTGGGTATGAAGGTCCTGTTGTACAAAACAACCTTCTGTGTAAAGTAAGGGAGATAATCTTAGTGCTAAGATTCCTTTGTACAACCACACACTCTAAAATATATTTCATCCATACCATTGTGATTTGCACTATAATAAAGACATTTGAAGCCTGATCTTATTGTCAATCACATACATGTATATTTATTTCAAATTGTTATTATTATGTTTCAGTCTTATAAGGCTAGTTGCACCCACGTGATCTGTGGCAAACTGTCTCGCAGTGAGAAGTATCTGGGTGCTTGTGCAACAGGTATGGCTAGTTTGTTTTCATTATCATGTCTGAGATGTAACATGTATGCAAGATGGCATATTGTGTCTTGTATGTGAGACGGTACTGACTGAATTACCTAATAACACCCTGATTAATTCAGTCATCGTTGAACCAACTCGTTTGGGTGTGAACTCGGCGAGTAATTAAAGTTCCCCGGAAAATCCCCGAGAGTGGTGGTTACTTCACAGTTGTGAATAAACAGGTTTCTCGGTCTCAGATTACATGCTTTTGTCATTTGCTCTGAATGGATTACCGTGGTTGAACCTTGTATTCCGCAAGTTCTAAAGTTGATTGTTTCTGCCTACCATTAGTTTAATCACTCGATCGATCTTTTGTCTGAGAAAATATTCAAAATCATCCAGGGTTGATATATACTGGGACTCTCTATTTTTGCGTCATATGAAAACATTGGAAAAGCTGAAACACCACGCCCAGGGTGGTCTGCTTACACATGCAAATTACGCAAAACAGTTCATCGCACATGATAAATTGATTTATTCCATTTGAATGTAATACTGCTACTGATCATGTCACTTTGTTTATAAAAGGATGTTTATGAGGTTGTCCCAGGTGTTCATGCTTTAATATTGCACCTTATTCCTTCTAGCTGATCTAGGTTAAGAGGTCTGGTAGGTATGTCATTGCGTGTTGACTGTTGTCCATTTCTCAAAAAAGGCTTGACTAATTCAGCCTAGCTATTTTGTGTCAATATTTGCTACTGAAAACTATCTTGTGTCAACATTTGCTACTGAAAACGGGTTTGAGATTTTTCAAAATTCTTATTTCAACATGGCTACCAGATACAAAAATTGGATAGCCATTCCTTAGACCTCACCATGTCCACAGTACTGTACCCGATGCTTTATCAAATATCTGCATACATTTCTGATTTGAATCCAAGTACGTCCTTGGAAAAAGTAGATCTGGCAGCTGTACGATATGTAAATGGGATTGCAATACAGTATTTGCCTAAGCTGTATTTGCTTAGCTGCACAGCTGTATTTCTGTTAAAAGAATAACAGGTTATGCATTGTAGACACTGTATTATAGCCACTTGTTTCAACCCTGAGAGAAAGAGTAATTTGAATGGATGGCTAGTTTTAGTATGGTGATATTTAAACATGACGCAAAACCATAATGGGGTGGTGAGGTAGCCAAGTTGGTAAAGCGTTACCTCATCACTCTGGAGACCCTGGTTCCAACCCCACATGGCTACAATGTGTGAAGCCCATGTCTGGTGTCTCCCATTATGATATTGCTGAAATATTGCTAAAAGCAGTGTAAAACTATACTCATTCAAAACAATGTCATGATTGTGCAGGGCTCCAGATAATTTTTCAACATGAAGAGTATGTACGCCTTATTTTTGTCAATATAAGAGTACTTGGAAATGTTAGGGTACTGACTGTAATCTCATGTTTCATTTCATATATGCACCACAACATTGCTACTCTTGTGTAAACAGGTCAATAAACAATAAAGCAATGCTTTTTTCTGATAAATATGTCCAGAAATGTTTCTAAGATCGTACTCCATTGCTATGGTGTGTATCTGCTTTGTTTTCTGATTTTTTTCCTACCGTATCATGTATATTTTGTATCCATAAATACGCCTATGCGCCCCTTATCTGGAGCCTTGATTGTGAATGGATCATGGGTATTTGTGTACGACGTGAGATGTAGTCAGATAATACAATGAATCAGAAAGGAGGAAGGATTCTGAGATGTAGAAAAACTTTTCCAGGAAGATGGATCCTTAGACCTGAATACATAACAGCCAGTGACCTTATGAAGGAGTGGCTTCCTGAGGAAGACTTTGAGTGGCAGCCAAAACATGGACAGAAGGGCCAATCGGATCCCTTGATGCTTGCACCAATCAGATGGCGGCTACATATTTCCCTCACAGGTGCCCCTGCCTTCAAGGGATGGAATGTGTCTGTTCTTGTTTCTGACAAGAAGAGAGGACATGTCTATAAAAGGTGAAAAATGAGGCTTAGAAAATTGGTGGAATATCTTCCTGTTTTCATAAGTAGCATCAACATTAGTCAAACACTTAACTGACAGCAAACAAAATCGAAGCTCTGGTAGCATAGTTGGTTAGACTTTGGCGATTAATTGCTCATACTGTGGGTTTGGGTTCAAATCCCGGATGAAACAAAGCATAAAAAGTACTAGAATCTGTACTTTGCTGAGAAAGTGTAATCCCAGTGTATGTTACATTGTAAGCCAAATGTCACTGTGTTCATTAATCTGATTGGTTGAAAAGCATGACTGAATGGTATTCTATTCCCGAAAGTTGCAATAATTTACGCCATGTATTGACCCGTACAGATATTGCACACATTGGTATTGTTGTGTTGTCAGCAGTGGTGACGGCATTCAAATCATGTTGTGATGTAAAGTGTTAGTACATCACAAATGAGCAGCTCCTGATGCTGCCAAGAAAACCAGCTGAAACAGCTAGCTGATGACACTTTATTGTTATACCCATACTCAATCTAAATACTGAGTCAGTAAAAACCATGTGGGCCTATTGGTTTACTTTTGTGTTTATAGTGTCTATAAACATCATGTGTTGGCCAATTTCCGGGTGTTACTCAGTATTTGAAGCACACTAATATATAATTTGAAACCATCAGCAGACACTGTTGATTCCAAATGAATTTCTGTACTTCGAAGAACACCCAGACATTGGTCAACATGTGGACCCGTGAAGGTCCCGGGGTAGAACAGGCCTTCAGCAACCCATGCTTGCCATAAAAGGTGACTATGCTTGTCGTAAGAGGCGACTAACGGGATTGGGTGGTCAGCCTCGCTGACTTGGTTGACACATGTCATCGGTTCCCAAGTGCGCAGATCTATGCTCATGTTGTTGGTCACTGGATTGTCTGGTCCAGACTCGATTATTTACAGACCGCCGCCATATAGCTGGAATATTGCTGAGTGCGGCGTAAAACTAAACTCACTCACTCACTGGTCAACATGTGATGTTTATCTCCTTATCTGATCAATTCTAATATGTGCTGTATATAACTATCCCACCAGGCTCCTGAAGAGTGGGGGTGCAGAAGTGTACAGTGTCAAACTGCCTGTGGAAAGTCCATCAAAGATCGCCAACACTATAACATACATGTTCACGGATGGCAAGATGGCAGTTCAACTCTATAATCAGTCTCTCATGGAGTATGGAGTTCTGCTGGTCAAGCCAGACTTCATCGGAGATTATCTACTACAGGTATGGCTTCATGCTTCCACTCTGTTTAAATACCCCTGTACCTATTGTCATGATTAGATGTTGTTCCTCTAGTAGATTTTGGTGTTGTCAGTGGGACTACTACAAATTTAGCTTACTAGTCCAAATTGAATGTTACTGTCTTCAGATATGGCAAATGGTAATTTTGGCAAGACTGATCTAAAGTAAATATTTATTGTTCCTTATCTCATGCTTATTATGTTTCTTTCCTTCTATGCGAATGATAGTAAAACACTTGAATCCCTTGTAATTCCCTTGAAGAGGACGTAACAATTCACTCACCCACGAGTTCCTCTGTTGAATCCTTTTCCCGCCAATACAGTCATGTGACTTGCCATGCTTGTCAGTATGTCACTCCTTCCTTCATTGCCTAAGCAGATGGTTGGGCGAGCAATGGAGTCCCGTATTCTGGCACCATAGCCTTTTTATGTTAGATCCTTTATCTAAATTAAGCTGTTTCTGGCATTTAGCTATAGTTAACGTTCATTGAGTGTCAGAATTTTGTGAAAGGTATCCATATTTTGTGACATTTATTTGTGTTACATCAAGTCACTGGAGATAAATCTGGAGATAATAACCAGTAGCCGTATGTTGTTAACGACTGCTGAAACTGGTAACTCAGGTGATTTGCAAAGTATGTAAAATGGGCAGTTATCTGGTGCTGGTCAGGAGTTAGGTGTGTCTAAGACGAGGTCTACTACTGCTGAGTCAGCACCATCGGAAAGTGAAAGGAAGATGTCCTCATTGTCTGCAGCTTTGAAGAAATCATCGTTAGCTTGGACCTCGTCAACTCATTCCAGTAAAACAACGCATCACAGGTCATTCAACATTGACAAGACATTGTGGTTCCTGACAAAGCAAATATATGTGCTGACCCTCCGATACTGCTGCGAGAGGTACACGCAGTCTACCTTTATGGTGAGATGATTGTCCACTGCAACGTCAACAGCTGTTCAGGGACTTTATTGCAAGGCATCAGTTACCTGGCCAACCGGATAGATAGTTCCACGTCCAAGCGCTATGTAGGTCCCATGGACCAGAGGACACCCACGAATCATCCCTTTGTCCTGTCAGAGACCTGAAGATACATCTTCAAAAGACTACATCAAGGAGAAGAAAATTCAAGCGCCTATTTATCCCCTTGTCAGCAGAAATGTGTGTAGAAATGTCAATAATGACAATGATGCTGGAGGAGAGCTCTTGGACTGAGGGCCAACAAAGCAGCAGGACTAGAACCTCCAAGAACTTCCAACCCACACTAAGTCAGAGAACTGGTATCCACCCAGGCTCTACCAGGAAACTGTACGATATCATCTATAATGGAGGGCTAATTTTGGAAGTGTTTGCCAAACACTGCCTCAGAGACGTCGCCACTGAAGACACCTACAGCATTCACCAGTTTAGGCCACTTGTTGTAGTACAACTAACGGTTCCACAGAGTCACTAAGTTGGAAATCACAATCTTTATCAATTAAACCTTCACTAAGGGGAGTTTTGGTTGAGAGTTCTTGCGCACTGTCTAGGCCAGACTAGCATGAATGATTAAGACTCTGTATGGGTAATGATGGCGGCATAGATTTTTTAATCTCCCCTAGCGCTAAGATAGTAGTAAGTTAAGCTTAATGTATGGCTCTTAGTCTTACAACTACCTTTGCACTGAGATAGTTTTGAAAATCTAGACCCTTACTGTATGGAAGGGTGTTGCAACTCATTTATGGTAATGATACTATCATAAAGTATGGGTTGTTTATAGATAAATAGTAAGAAGATAGTAGTAATCTAAAATCCACATGAATCTATGAGATTTCCTTGTCTTAGAGAAGATATTACAAGATGTAGTCTCCCCGAGTTGACAGCGAAAGCTGGAAGAACGGTATCCAAGAAGTGCCATGAAACATGGGGGAAATAGAGGATGTCTCTAAGGACTGCTGATGAATCCATGAAGTGATCTGACTCACCACTGTTTCCGTCAGATTCTTGAATGTGAGTCCGGATAAGGAAAAATATGTTTTTTTAAAGTAAAATCGATATTTTATACTTATTCTCACTCATGATGTTAAGCCCTCCCAACCTCCCTGCAGGAGGCACTTTGGGGTCTCAGCAAAACTGGTTTGCTAGGGCTGGCAAAACTGCATTATCAGTGGTTCAAGGGAGATTACTCTCTCCCTCTACCTCGTTCAGGGGCCCACATTCGAAACTAATGTACTTTGAAAACATCAAATAAATTATGGACCCATAAATCTGTCCACTTTAAGAACTTCAGTTTAGAAGGTGAGCTCGATCACATAATGCAGATTTATTTATCTTCTTAAAATGTGGGCCCACCCACAAGTTGCTGTATAGGGATAAAAAATAAGTGGGCCCACATGTGTTGTCATGTCAATGCAGCATCGTAATTTTGTGGTTGTCTCAACTGTTAAGGAAGGACAATAGAATAGGCTACCTTTCCTGGCTCTGACATTGGTTACATCATGGGGTACTCTGTAATTTTATAACTCGAGTAGGATTACTAAGAAAATACCTCTATCTATACAATGTGGGCCCACATCCGAGTCCCTCCAGTAACCAGCAAGTGGGTGATCTAGAATTCGGTAATATTTGACAAACACGCAGAGAAGTCTTGAAGCTCAATAATGTTATTCATAGTGATGGAAATGGCTCTCTAAACAGAATAACCTGAGCATTTTAATGATAAACCTGACGGACGATATCATACATCGCTTTCGCAGCGCCATGTTTTTCTCAGATACGAAACTAAACATCATAGCTCCAAGCTGTATTTAGGGTTGTCTCACCCTGCAACTCGAACCACTGATAATGTGGTTTCGCCCTAGGGCTTATTCTGGACAGACTGACAAGCATGGCAAGTCACATGACTGTTTTGGTGGGAAAAGAGTTCAACTTGTGAATGGGTGAACTTTTACGTCCCCATCAAGGGAATTTTGAGGGATTCATGGTTCCACTATCATTTGCATAGAAGGAGATATGCACAATAAGCATGAGTCAGGATAAGTGTAAAATAACAGTTTTACTTAAAAATTACATTCTTCTGCTCACAGTTCTTAAGGACGCATATTCTGTTGTGCTTTTTGGGTGGTTGGGTAGCATAGTGCTTAAAGCATTTGCTCAATACGTTGAATACCCCCCATTTCTGGAACGTTGCTAAAAGTGGAGTAAAACTAAATTCGCTCTGCTGCGTAGACGTATCTGTTGAAGTTGAAAGTTTTGCATTTTTGTTGGATTTGCTTTGATTACAGTTACTATCTTTTATTAATGGGTTAAAATCCATCTGTTTTCTTGGTAGTAGTCCATTGTGAAGCATCACCACAGGTGATGATGATGATGATGATGATGATGATGATGATGATGATGATGATGATGATGATGATGATTGATTGATGATGATGATTGATTGATGATGATGATGATGATTGATGATGGTGGTGGTGGTAATGATGACAGCTATGATGTTTATTTTAACAGGACCCCCAGCCTGACCCAATGGATTATCTTGCATCCAGGACACCGTCCTCAAAATCCCCTACCTTTTTCACTTCCTCTCAGAAGTCTTTATCACAGTCTTCTGAAGTATCACAAACTCTCCAGTCACAGCAGTCTTTAGTCACACAGTTTTCTAAGTCTATGAATGGAACTTCTAATCCTCAAAACTCCTCTCAGACTGATGCAGAAACACTTTCATCTACTCACCGGCCAAGGTCATCTTCATTACGGTCTTCAAGGTTTTCTGAAGTCTTTCCCAATAAGGATCCTGACAGCTCTTTTGAGACATTATCTAGATCAAATAAACCAAGAAGATCCCTTTTAAGTTCAGAACGGTTGAAATCTTCTTCATCTGAGATGAAAAATAAAAAGATGAAAGTCATGGAAAATGTCCAGACAAGGAGATCTAGCAGGAATAAACAAGAAAATGTCACCGAGTTCCAAGAAGGACAGTTTCTATGTCTCCAAGGGATATCTGCAGATTCCAGCACAAGAAGAGAACCTTGTAGTGGATCTCAGATAGTTCCCAATAGGTCTGGAGCTAAACTGCAAGAAAGTGTAACTGGTAAGAAAAACAAAAGGCTGTCTAGGTCTGTCTCAAACATCATCAAGCAAAGGCAAAATTTGGATCATTTGTCTCCTTCAGAAGGTTCAAGAGCTGAAAATACATCTGTGGTTCCAGATGCAGATAATGTGGATTTTGTGATGGAAGAAGGACATGTCTCTTTTGAACTGGCATCAGCTAGTTCTACAGTCTTATCACGTCACCGTCAGCGGATGTCGAGGAGACTGGTTGGATTAGAGCAGAGATTCAGGCAGGGAAAGGAACTCTCACAAAGGGCAAAGAATACTAAAAGAGCAATAACTGATCCAGATCATCTGTCCTCTCTGAAGACAAGGTCACAGTTACAACTGTCGCTTTCTACTTTTGGTGTATCTGTTGAGACAGATTTTGGCCTAAGTTCATCTCAGGAAGGAAGGAACTTCTCAAGGCAAGCACAATATAAAGGAGTTCCAGGCTCAAGACCATCATCTACAGCACTTGTAAGCAGATGTGCCAATAACCAAACATCCAGCATGGACTCTAGATCCATGTTAGGGGATATAATGGATGAAGACATTGTGAGATCCATGCAGGAGCCTAGAAGGTCCCTGAGAAGAGCAATGAGTCTTACTGCATCTAATTCTGATTTAGGCATTAAAGAGAACAAATGTCAACTTAATAAATGTAATTCAAAGAAACCACAAACTGAACCTTCAACCTCTATGACATCCAGTGGACATGTGGTGGGACAACAGAAGTGCTATTTGCAGAAATTAGAAACTGAATTCTTACATTCTGTGAAGTCAAGAACACCTGTGGTGGTTTTAGATGCTGAAGTGATTATTGGACAGCAAAATAAGTGCAATTCACAGAAACCAGAAACTGTACCCCCTACAATGTCTAGTTCACCTGTGCTTGTTTCGGACAGCTCTCCATGCCCCAGGGTAAGACGCGGGTCACTGAAAGCAGTCAGGAGTAAAGGTGCTTCTGGGCATGGAAGTCTTACGGGGAAAAGTGTGTCTAATGTTTTAGATTTCAGAACATGTTCTGCTTCAGCTGCCTCATCCTCTGGCTCACTTTCATCATGCATTTCTGCCAGACCTACATCTGATTTGAAAAAGGCCATTGAAGATAAGAATGATTCTCAAAGGAAGCTTTCACAGAGTTCCATGTCATCATTTGCATCTAGTCCCATGTCTCAGGGCAGTGCCAGAAAGGTGTTGCAGAGTTCCCTGGGAGATTTCGGCTTCAGTTCTACCTGTAAACAGCATGCCAGAACTACGGTGTCCGGTAGTCTGCGCAGGAGTTTGTCTTCTTCACAAGGTGAGAATAATGTCATCCCTTAGCATTTCCAACCAGAGATTGATGTTTATGTTTATTTCAATTCGGTCAATTATGCACTGACTATTCTTTCATCATGATTTTGTGTATATCAGTGAAAAGAAAGTTTTCATAAAGATGTGACTTCTTTTATGATAATAGGCACATGACACATCTCTAAGTGTAAATAATTCATTTCTCTCAATAATACTAGCTATAAGCCCTCAGGGAAGCTGCCATTTAACTTATTCCTGCCAAAATCATGTATTTAGATTACGATGTCAAATTTAAAAGTTCAAAAGAATTAATGCAACTTTGTATTAAATAGATTCCTGTGCCTTCTATCATTCAAACATTTTAAGTGAACCCCATAGAGTTATGTCACTTGGAAGGCTCGCTATGAATATCGTACTCATGGTTTGTGATTGGAACCAGTTTGGCAAACTCCGACAACACACATTCACATATGGCAAATGTTCTCTGTTTTGAAACTGTTTGCCTCAAAGTTTCAATTATCGATTTCAGGCATTACATCAGTGGGAAGCTAAAGTCAGTTCATATGTCCCACTGTATATCATATAGGCCAAAATGTTGTGGAAATGTGTGATATTGTACCTTTAAGGACTAAGGTGGTCCATTCTGAGGTGCAGATTTTGGTTGCCAGTTGGGTCCTTTATGTGTACCAGAGAGCTTTGATCCTGGTTTAAATCTGAGTTTGCCCTTATAAGCCTGTAGGTTTGTCAACACAATGACTATAGTCGAGGGTGTCACTGATGTGATATACATCTGTGTTCTGCATCACTTTATTCTTTCCCACCAAGTCTAGCTGACATGGGTTAACATGGTTGAAAGCCCCACTGACCCACACACTCACACATAACATACTGCTTAGTATCAACGTAAAGTCATTAATGAACTGTATTCCAGAAAAATGTTCACAACCAGAGCTTGTCGGTGAGATGAAGTTGTCAACATATTTCTCTCCTCAAAAAAAGACTGGTGAGGCCATCCCTGACAACAGAAAACAAGTCCAGTCAGACATTGATGAGAAATCACACAAAAGTAAGTCCATTTTTAGAGAGCTTTTTTTACTTTTCAAAAGTAACTTTTTTGGGTACCCCAAAATGAGCACTGTTGTGTCATACATAAGAGTAACTTAATGCTGTACAAAAACTTTGGGTTAAGGAATATTTATATCACTTGTCTGGTTGGGTCTTTAGTTATTTTTGTTCTGTATATAGTTGAAGCCTCATCTGGTAATCCGTCCATGTATCCATAATCATTTCCATAGCATAACTAAAAAAATGTTCAATATTTTTCAAGAAAACTTAGCAGAAATATCAAACAGATCTTGAATTTTTTAATTTGACTATTTGCAGATATTTGTTTCCATTAATGATTTTGATTTAGTCTTTAAAAAAAAGGTTGACAGGTGGACTATCAGATGATTTGTCCTTCAAATTTGTGAGTGGTGGGTGGGGGTGGGGGTGGGGGTAGGGGGGGTTGTCATCAGCTGAAGACTCTTGTTATGTTATTTAGAAAAGTTAGAAAACTAGTTTTGTCAAAGTGATTAGATGGATATTGATCTCCATGATCATGATCATATCCTTTAATAACCAGCACCAGACAGGAAACATGTAGTTCCTTCTTTTCAGATCCTGTATTATATGGCCAGTGGATGAGACTGAGACCACTGCCCTTCCTCTCTTTGATTTCGTTAGGTTTGAGTCTCTCTTTTTCTCTTCAAAGTGCTTGTGAAGGAGAAGACGTCTGTGACACCAACCAACCCTCAGATGCAATCATGTCCTGTGAAGAGGAAGATCTTTGAGGATGATGTTGACGATGCTGGTGATGGCGTGCAGCCTTTGACAAAGAAGATGAAGGTGCAGTGATATGTGTAGCCAGAATTATTGCTGAATTTCCCCCATGGTCTTAAAACCATAAATTCTGTCTGCATCTGCAAAGTATCTGTGTCTTTTACCGTGGAGTATAGGCCACACTTGTACAGAATCCACATGAGAATGATTCCCCAGCAACCCATGCTGACAGCTGAAGGTGTTGTGACAATGTAATGTTAAAAACAGCTGGCTTAAGGGTGCTGTGGGTGAGTTAGGTATTGTGTTGGGCAGGTGTAGCATATTTTGGGTGGGTTAGGTGTGGTGTTAAATGGGTGTGGGGTCTTATGGTTGGGCTGGGTGTAGTGTAGCAGAGCTCCAGATCACCTTTTGGTCATAAGGGAATGATACCCACACTTTTGATGCAAAGTGTGTATTTCCAACTTCATGTGGGTATCTATAGTTTTAGATGCCCACCATCATTTTATAATGTGGGTATTCATTTCAGATAAGTATAAAGTTGCAGCAACATTGTTTTATGCAATATTAGAATAACACAAAATCCCCCAATAATGCCAAATAATAGCTAATAGCGCGTTATCCTCAAGATATAATATGTTCCTTACTCTACATCCATATTGATGTTAAACAAAATACCCGGAATGCTATTAGATGATATAACAGCTTTTCACTCTAACAGTTATTTTTTCCAAAATGCTTGTGGAAGCTTTCAATCACACTTGTTCACCGTCATCAATTTGTTTACTGAAAAAAAACAGCTATTTGATTGGTCGCTATTTACAGATGGGCCAAACAGTCAAGCATTGATAAAAATCAAATGGTATTTTATTTTTGTTGCACATTTTACTTGCAGTTAGAATTATTCAAGATTTTTTTTTAATTGCGAAAATTTAGAAGTGGAAAAACTTTAAGTTAGATTAGCTTGAATTGATGCAATATACAACATGATTTTGATGTATTGAGTAAATATGCATTGTTATTTTGGCATAGTGTAAACATATATTTAGTGTTTTTTCACACGCTGGCATTTATTTTTCTTGAGCATTTCAACTTTTCTATAGCATATTTTATGCAAACATGCATCTTATCTGGAGCTCTAATCTAGGGTTGGTGCTTGCAGGTATTGTCTTGTATGGAAACATGCATAAAAGGGTCATACTATTACATCATGTCATAATATGTCATTAACATGTGTGAAAATTATGTGTGTTTTCCAGTTAACACATCCAGTTCAGCCATGGTGTCCTCTCTGGTCTGGAGTGAAGATGGACTCGCAGATGGTAGGATGATAGAAATGATGTTTGTAAGGAACATCAGGATATTCTTTTGGTTCCTATGCCTTAAAGACTGCTTCATCTTGCATGTTCACCTCAGGTGATTTATAGCCACGGATGGAGCATTAACTTTGTGTACAGAGGGTTGATTGTTTGGTACCTTCAATTTCAGGACATTAAAAGATGTTTGTTCTTTCCCAGCCTGTGGTTAGGCTAGTGGTGAAAGCATTTGCTCATCATGCCAAATTCCTGGGTTTGATTCCCCACATGGGAACAATGTGTGAACCCCATTTTCTGGTTTCCCTTGCTTTGATACTGCTGAAATATTGCTAAAAGCCGTGTAAACTCACTAATTAAGGGGATGAATCAAGAATGCTCAACCGCCATATAATAGGTCAGAGTGGGTTATTTTGTGGCAAGTTAGGACACAGTACCTCTTATGCATATGGTTGTGACCTTAACACCAGCATCAGCCCAATACACATACATGCTCAATGATTGATTGAGTTTTAATTTTACGCCGCTTTTAGCAATATTCCAGAAATATCGCGGCAGGGAAAGCAGAAAAAGGGTTTCACACAACTTAGGGAATTGAACCCAGGTCTATTGCATGACTGGCAAACACTTTAACCACATGGCTACCCCACTGCCCCCATGCACATGTTCATCCATGTACATGTGTAAGTGTTGTAGTCTTAAATGTCACTCATTTCATTTCTGTATTTCATCTAATATGACTTTCAAAACATGCTTAAACATGTTACATATTATTCTTGTTAGGTTAAACATCATTACTGTTATATTCAGTCCAGGAGTTGTGAGTACACCTTACCAAGACAGATGCCAACCTCCATCAGCAACATCATCAACATCTGTGTTGAGGAAAACTTTCAGCTAGAGGCCCTGACAATGACCCAGGCGTCAATATGGACGTATCCATCATCTCAGCTGCTGCACACACTAATGATGCAGGTCCTTCTGGTGAGATAGTTACTGTCATCAGATCGATAAGTAGTGACCATTGTGGTCCACACATTGTCCTCATGAAAAACTGTTTTAATATTGATGAGACAAAAAGTTCACAGGTGAATGACTTTAAAACTGGGTCCTGATCCACAAAGCATTCATAACGTTACGACCTTTCATAACTTTGTATTTTGTCATAGGCTTATGAATGTCATAGTGCTATGATTGTATGTGGATTTTGCCCTTGGTTTATGGATGATACCTGCAAGATATATTGATCCATTTTATATTTCTAAAATTTTTGACAAACTGCATGTAAAGGCTGGTAAGTGAAATGGTTAATGGTGATTGCTGCCTAGTGGTTAGAGCTTTAAAGCAAAGAAATAGGTTCAATTTCCCACATGAGTGCAATGTATTAAGCCCATTTGTGGTTTCCCCACGTTGATATTGTTCGAATGTTCTTAGAAGCAGCAGAAAACTAACCCCGCATTATATTCTGCATTATATTCAAGAAAGTAAGTCATGAAAACTTGGTGAAAACAGGTAATGGAGTCTCTTGAAGGAAGAAGTAAATGCTTAAGTAAACCTCTATTCCAGAAAGCCAAGTCTAGGCACATCTCTCAGATGGCATACAGGATCTTGATGAATATCCTGACTGCCCATCCACCCAACAGTAAACTGATGAGGAACATCTACCTCAACTCCTTCCATCTGCTGGACGATGGCCATGGGGAGGGTGTATGGGAGTTCATCAGCTTTGTTGTAGGGTAGGTGGAGATCATGCATCCTCAGGCCCTGTATGGGAATTTGGCAGCTTTGTTGCAGGATAGGTGGAGAACATGTATCCTTGTATCCATCTTTAAAAGGCATTATAAGCTTGACTGATGAAGGACACAAGATCAGCCACTCTTTTATTGCAAGTTAACAGTGATTCATAGCACTTGTTCTTCTAATACCCGAAGCTACGTGTGTCTTATCAGAATTAGTGAGTTGGCAATCAGCCAATCACTGTACATTTGTTGACATTGTGTAGTTTAATGTTTTGTTGATCCCTCTTTCACCAGGGGGGCCCTGGAGAAAGATATCAACAGTGACAATTACCACCTTCTGCTGCAGTTCCTCGTCGCCGTCTTCAGACACAGCTTCTGCAACTTTCTGTCAGAGTAAGTTGACTAAAGATTTATCACAACACATTCATCACGCTTTGTAGGGAGCTGAGAATATTATTTGAATGCATTCTGATCTATGGTCAATGAAGTAATGTGATTTTGTAGCTGCTCTTTAGAAATCCAGATCTGGGTGTTAGCAAAACCAATTACAGTGGAAGCTCTCGAAATCAGCAGCTCCCCAAACCGGCATGCTCTCAATATCAGCACTAGAATTTGGTACTGGCAGCAGGTAGTGAATTTATGATCATTTTGTATTGTATTGTATTATGTTTTGTATTTCGGCACAACTAAAACCGCCCAATTGACTGTACAGTAATTTGATTGGCTGATGACTAAATGTGTATTAACAACACAGAGGATTACCTGTGGTATTAAACTCATTGATGTAGCAAATTGGTGAGTGACACATGTCATTTGTATTATAAATAAATTGTAATGTCACATTTTGTCAATTGCTCACTGTGCCAAGATGGCTAGACAAGTAAAGCTGATAAAAAGTGTGAAGACTATCAACAGGTCATTCTCAGGTTGAAGAGGGAAAAGTTCTCTGAACCGACTTTTTTGCCGTTCCCAACAAATGACAGTGTAGAGGGCTTCCACTGTAACTACAAAATCCAAATGTACTGTACAGGGGCTTCTTTCACAAAGCAACCTTGCTAAGGTTAACCATAACTCCCATTCTTTAACACTGCACTAAGGTTACCTAAGTATAAGGTAACTTTAGTGCAATGTTAAGAGAATGGGAGTTAAGGTTAACCTTAGTTAAGGTTGCTTTGTGAAAGGAACCCCAGATCTGTTTCAGTAATATATCTCTGTTCAGACTGCAGTCATCAGAGGTTAAGGACAGGATGAAGCTGTTGAGATGTTGCATGCTGGTTCAGTGTCTGTGGTACCCTTCCTACCTGCTGTTCCCGAACACTCGAACACAGCAGCTAGTGGACTTTGTGGAGCTGTGCTTACAGATGCCGAGTGACTGCACACACAAGGTGAGATACTCCTAAAGTCTGTTGGACTTTGTAGAACAGTACTTACACTGCTGAGTGACTGCACACACAAGGTGAGGTACTCCTAAGGTCAGTTGGACTTTTTAGAACAGTACTTACACTGCTGAGTGACTGCACACAAGGTGAGGTACTCCTAAGGTCTGTTGGACTTTGTAGAACAGTACTTACACTGCTGAGTGACTGCACACACAAGGTGAGGTACTCCTAAGGTCTGTTGGACTTTGTAGAACAGTACTTACACTGCTGAGTGACTGCACACACAAGGTGAGATACTCCTAAGGTCAGTTGGACTTTTTAGAACAGTACTTACACTGCCGAGTGACTGCACACAAGGTCAGATACTCTTAAAGTCTGTTGGACTTTGTAGAACAGTACTTACTGCTGTCAATTCTCCTTCTTCTCTTCAAATTCTTTGGTTTTGTTGCAGAGTCAGCTGTTGGAGAGCATCCTTAGCCTTGTTTCTATGGCAACCCAATGTTGTCAGATAGCTGACAAGGGTAAGATGACAGATGGCTACCCAGACATTGGAGAGCGGACATCATTGTTCGTGAATGAACTTGCTCGAAAAATTACAGGTGAACAAACTGATAATCATCTAAATATTGTTGATGTGTCACAAGTGACAATAGTAACATTAAAGTTAGTTGTGTTAATTATTTCTATGACCCACTCTCCATCCTTACTCTCTCTTTGTCCCATTCAGGGTGTAGTATCAAGGAGGAGACAACTCTGCTAGTTACACTTCGTAACCTGCAGCCAGGCTGGTTGTGCCTGCGTGTTATTCAGGTGAGTGTCTATTTCTGTTTTCACTTAGTTTGGACTGATTACATAAATCCCTGATATTGAGTCATTTTACCCATTTAGTGTTGAGAGGTCAGGGATTGATAGACGAAGGAATATTGTTCTGTTAACCAATCTTAATTATACAGAATTTCCAGACCACGGGGAACTTGGTGTTCACCAGTCACCAAGAACCCATTTTCAGTCCCCACATAGGTACAGTGTGCAAAGCCCATCTCTGGTGCACTTTTCTATGAGAGGGGGTGGTGGGGTAGCCTAGTGGTTAAAGCGTTTGCTTGACATGTGTGAAGCCCATTTCTGTTGTTCCCTGGCCATGATATTTCTGGAATATTGCTAAAAGTGGTGTAAAACCAAAATCACTCACTACCTCTAGTGTGAGGTTTCTGTAATTAGTCTGAAATGTTGCTACCTCCAAGCTTAATGTTTCATTTTGATCTTATTTGACCTGTCAGCAAGGCAAGTGCGCTGCCTTATGGACACAGGACAGCACTTAGCATGGTGCTCATTTTTATGAACTGTTCTCTACAGCTGCTGCTGGCCAAGATGGATGACTACTTGCTAGTCAAAGGACTCGATTTAGATCGTCTCAACCTCACCAAAATTGTAAGTTCTTAAGGTTTTAGTTCTTTATCATTAAAGGATTCATGATGTAAACATGCTTGTATATCTAAAATGATTACTTCCAAGTGGTTATCATGTTCTTCTTAGCGTTTGACTGGTTATCTTAGCAATATTGTTGTCTTGGTATTGGTACTTCTGACTTTGTTTCATGAAAATTTCTCTTTTCTGTTTCCTTGGATGCTTACAGTGTCCAAGTATTGCTTGCAATCCTTACTTAGGTGTCCCAGTATATCAACATACAAGTGCTCCAGTATATCGTCTGTATTACATACAGGTGTCTCAGTATATCTTTGTTAGTTACATACAGTTGTTTCAGTATATCATCCTTCATTACATACAGGTTCCTTCATTAGCCTGCGACCTCGTTGTATCGCGGTACTTAGCATATCCGTAATCGTCAATAGAATTTGGAACTTATATGGCCTATTTCATCATGAAATCCGATTACCATGACATTTAATCAGCACATTTGTGTAGGAAATATTATTTTAACTTTGATAGTGTTTCAGCGAGAGCCATTAGACAAACGAAGCCGGTTAATATTTACCAAAGGAGATGACTCCATCATATCGCGGTAAACACTAAAACTCGGATTGCAAAAGGAAATTGGGAAAGAAAATGAAATTTCTTTACTCCCCTCAATGTGAAAAAGGTTGAGATATTTTTTGGCTATCCAAATTGCACAAAACTGTGTCCATAATGAAACATTATCCCGGGAAATCACCAGGCTTCCAAAAATAGAATGCACAAATGTTCAATCAAATTAATTTCACAGTCATTTAGAGAATTTATTCACAATGTGGACAGAGAAATTCACTGTGGCACCTAAGACACAAGTGAAATCAGTGCAAAATGACAAATGGGTCCAATGCTGATACAAGCTAACAGGATCATACTGTCGTCTTGCCTTAGCAGAAAAATTGAGTTTTCTCTTAGCTTTGCGACAATCCTGAATAAATATGATTGTTTAAATTGAAATTATATTTTCAAAAATGATTTCTTTTTAAGAATATTTTAATAAAAAAGAGAAAAGAATATTTTTCAGAAAATGTAATATCTTAAAATATTTCATTTTCATTGTAATGTTCTATATTATTTCATATATTGTTTGATTATATACTTTAGGCATGATTTCAACCATATTTCAATGCAAAATATGATGTTAAATCTTGAGAGAATATGAATAAATAATTATGTTTACAGGAGTACAATAAAATTCTTTCTCAGTTTCTATTTTGTTTGAGTGTGCAAATTCGCATTCATTGATCAGGGATCATATTACATTTTCTTTCCTTATTTGTATTACAATTTTGCGATCCGCCGGTAGATTAATATAGCTCCTAATGTCACTTCCATTACCTTATATGGCATCAATAAGATGCAGGCGACCTAGTTCAGATCAAGTGGGAGTTGTAGTAAACGACACGTAAATATTATTGCAATTATTTCATGGATGGGGTTGAAACAGATTCCAAAAGATTCCAGAATTTAATGTTAACATTTCTCCTGGATAATACTTATAAAGATTTGATACATCGTGCTTGTTTTCCAAAATGTAAACAAGCGACTGACGTCTGACTGCCGATTTACATATGCAAATGATCTCTAGGAGGCATGTCTCGATCAGAAAACCGGAAATACTGTTTGCTGCGATACCATGAATGCCGCGATACGAGGTCCGAGTACATACAGATGTCTCCATATGTCTTCCTCTGTTACACAAACTTGTCTCAGTATATTTTCCTTTGTTACATACAGGTGTCTCAGAATATCTTCACTTAAATACAGGTGCCTCAGTATACCTTTCTTCGTTACATACAGGTGTCTAAGCATATCTTCCTCCATAACATAAAGGTGTCTCAGCATGACTTCCTCCGTTACATGCAGATGTCTCAGCATATTTTCCTCCATTACGTACAGGTGTTCCAGCATATTCCTTTGTTACATACAGGTTTCTCAGTATATCTTCCTTCATTTACATACAAGTGTCTCAGTATGTGTTCCTTCATTGCATATAGGTATCTCCCCCATATCTTCCTTCGTTACTTTCAGAGGTCTCAGTATATCTTCCTCTGTTTCATACAGGTGTCTCAGTCAGTATATCTTCTTCCATTACATACAGGTGTCTCAATATATTTTCTTCCATTACATACAGGTGTCTCAATATATCTTCCTCTGTTACATACAGGTGTCTCAGTCAGTATATCTTCTTCCATTACATACAGGTGTCTCAATATATTTTCTTCCATTACATACAGGTGTCTCAATATATCTTCCTCTGTTTCATACAGGTGTCTCAGTCAGTATATCTTCTTCCATTACATACAGGTATCTCAATATATTTTCTTCCATTACATACAGGTGTCTCAATATATCTTCCTC
Source organism: Haliotis asinina (assembly GCF_037392515.1). Classification (NCBI taxonomy): domain Eukaryota; kingdom Metazoa; phylum Mollusca; class Gastropoda; order Lepetellida; family Haliotidae; genus Haliotis; species Haliotis asinina. The sequence goes on along the minus strand of NC_090286.1, from coordinate 27,735,672 downwards.
TGTTACATACAGGTGTCTCGATATATTTTCTTCCATTACATACAGGTGTCTCAATATATCTTCCTCTGTTACATACAGGTGTCTCAATATATCTTCCTCTGTTACATACAGGTGTCTCAGTATATCTTCCTCTGTTACATACAGGTGTCTCAGTACATCTTCCTCTTACCAAGGTTGTCAGGTACAAAGAAAGCTATGAGGGACATTCATGATCTGCAACAAAGGTGAGGTAGTTAAACTATATTATGAAATCAGTATTTTGGCCATGGTGCAAGTTTGTGCAAAATAACTGTTGCTGAAATGTCAGCAGTATGCATTATTTGGAAATGATCATCTCGATAGGTGCAATTATCTGTACTGAGTTGTGTCCCTTATATCTGCCAGGAGCCAGTAATTATCTGTTGGAATACAAGATTTGCCCTGATTGTGATTTTTGCTTAGGGGTTTCAGCTAAGTACTAAATGTATAAATCTAGCCTCACTTTTGGGGTGAACTCCCCTATTAAATTGTCATTGAGTGATATAACTAATGTGATTCAAAGAGGCATAGCAGACAACTCTTGATCTTGTGATGTTTGTCAAGAGCATGATACTAAGAAGTTAAGAACATTAACTATACATTTATATGTATTCATTCTACCCAATAAGTTAAACTGTTTTCTTGACATGAAAATGTTTTTTTGTGACAGCTGGTGGTGTCATCATATACCAATTGTGTATGTCGAGGCTCATGATGTTGGTCACTGGATTGTCTGATCCAGTCTGATTTTTTTACAGTCATTGCCATATAGCAGGATTATTGCTTATTGCAGCGTTAACAACAAACCAACAAACTTAACTGATCGGTATGGCAACACAGTCCTCTCTTTAGTAGCATGCATGTATGAACAGTGGTACAGAATAGCTTATCATGGAGTGTTAACTTTTACTGCAGAAAATATGGCAGACGCCATGAGAGTGAGAAAGATGGAGAAAGAGATGGTAATGGGGAAGGATTCACACAGTACATGGCTGCAAAGATCAACAAAACAAACACCAAGGGTAACCAGCTGTCTTCTTTAGGGCACAAGTCTGTGTGCTTGAGCTAAATGCATGTCTTGTAAAATGTCTGTCGTCCAGTGAGGTTTGCTGTCAAAAGTCCTTGTATACCCACCAAAACCCATGCGGTTCAGACTTGAATACCTGTTTTCAGCACATTCTGATGAACAGCTGAGGAATTGCAATTCAGGATTTCCTTGGTTTTGAAGAATAGTGACCTTGTAATTACCTTTATTTGTAATCAGAATGTGCTTGTCATGGATCGGTTGTACCAAATGTGCTCTGAATATAAAACAGGTTTGTCAGCACCTGTCCATGGATTTCAGGAAATGGTGATATTGCACTTTTTTCGCTGTGCTCCAAGACATTGTTCATTACATTGTTAAGCACCAAGCGCGTCAGGTATTAATTGCTACATAATCATGGTTTTGCACAATGTTGTAGAAACCAGTGAAAATCCATGTTAGAATCAGTATTCAGCAATGACATGGGTACAATATGTGAAGCCCATTTCTGGTGTCCCATGCTGTGATATTGCTGAAATGTTGCTAAAAGTGGCTTAAAACCGCACTCACTCACTCAAGTAACAAGATAGTAGATGTATGACAAGTCATTGTTTTGGTTAATTTGTTTCAACGATTGAAATTTTTGTTGGGTTTGTAGGTGAGACAGCACTCCATCTAGCCTGTATGAAGAACCAAATTGTGAAGCTGAAACAGTTGTTAGCAGTGCCAGGTATGTTGAGGTCACGTAATGTTGCTGGTATTATTCTTGTATGGATTCTCAGTTCAGTCCCCAGTAACCTGTGATGGTTGGTAGCCTCTTCTTGTTCCCCAGAGCATGGGATTGAAAGACTGTTTTACCTGCTGAGATAATTATTATATAACCTGATTATTAATGAGTGTGTGCAAAGAACATTGCTTATGTGGCATTAAACAATATTCACTCACTTGTGTAGGGTTAATCATCACACCAAAGACGCGGGATTGATTCCCCACATGGATACAATGTGTGAAGCCTGTTTTTGGTGTAGCCATCGTGATATTGCTGGAATATTGCTAAAAACTCACTCATTCACTCACCCACCCTGTGTAATTCACTGTAGTACTTTCCTCCACCTCGTGAAGCCACTGTTCCAGGTCCTGCTCATCACCTGTCTATGTTTCAGGTGTGGATGTGAATGCACGTGACCATGCTGGATGGACCCCTCTCCATGAAGCATGTAACAAAGGCAATGTGGAATGCGTTGACTTGCTGCTCAAATATGTACCTGCCAGAACCATGGATTCATATCTCAACAAAAGTATAACTGCCTGTGAACTTGAAACTTGAAAAGCATGTGATGTTCATTAGCTATTTTACTCTTCCTGTTTCTGACATATGAAAAAGTTCAGCTTCAAAAAACAGATATATGGTGGCAAATGAACTGAATATTTAGAGTAGCCTTTATCAGAATACACAGATAAATTATCTTTTGTTTAAGAAATTTGGCTTGATATTTACATTTAGTATAATCTTCATATTTATTGTAAAGTTTTAGCTTGGCTCCTTACAGGTGCTTTGTTTTTCCCTTGGTCACTGGATGTCAGTCCCCAATGCACTTTGTATTATCAATCTCAACTCCCTTGGGAACATACAACTCTTGCAGCCAGTAGACACAGAGAGTTCATGTTACGAAATACCCAATCACAGCTGGGTGGACTGGGACACATAGTCACAGTACTTTGTCAATGTTTACTGCATGTTCCTGTACCTGCAGCTTGGTGTAGGCATATATTTATGTGGTTACCATCTGGTCATAGGATTGTAACAAGTTTCCATGAAGGTCACCAGTAACAAGCAACCACTCACCCACCTCACTCTCACTGTTATGAAAGGGTCACACATCCTCTGATGCAGTGTTACGTCTATGATGGGTGGATGAATTTGGTTTACTTCCAGACCAGCCCTGCAAGAAGGTTGACCTGCTTGCCTGCACCCCGGATGGCATCACACCTCTCCACGATGCTGTAGCCAGCAACCATCTGGATGTGTGTCGCCTCCTGCTTACACATGGAGGTAACTTCTGTAGAAATCCTTAAATACCACTCTCCAGAAATACCATGTAAATACCATGAGGTTGTGACACCATGATCAAAGGCTAAATATAGTTCTCAAACATGAAGCCCTGGGCTGTAGACAGAACCATGTTTGATCGTGTCTAAAAATGAGACGAAGAATTAGTTTTTTTATGCTAGTTGTCTTGATGAACATCATGTCTGTGATCATTTTACATAAGATGACATCACTTTGGCATCTCAAGGTTGTCATAATTTCACAACAGAATATTGAGGGAAACAGGCATTTGTGGGTGTTTTTTCTTTTGCATACACCTGGAGGTTCAAAACACAATTTAGGTCAAGTCAGTTGAGGCCCTGTTGGTAGATTTAAGTCATTATGTCTGCCCATTCTCATTTCAACTCAGTATGCATGTCCTATTTATCAATCCAACTTTGTATGAATGACATTTTTTCAATGCATGGCATATTTTCAATTCATCTCAGCATGCATGGCCTATTATTCCGTTTTGGTCAGTTTGCATGCCCTCGAGCTCTTTGCCAGTAAGAATGCCCAATTTATCAATTCAATTCAGAATACATGGCTTATTATCAGTTCATTTTGGTATGCATGGCCTATTTATCTGTTCAGTACAATATGCATACTCTGTTTATCTGTTTAAGAATGCATGTCCTATTATCATTTCAACTCAATATGCATGGCCTGTTTTCTATTCAACTCAGCATGCATGGCCTATACAGCCATTGAATTCTGTATGCATGCTCTGTTACCAGTTTAAATCAGTTTGCATGCCCTGTTTATCAGTATGCATGCTCTGTTTTAGGGTCTGGCTTACTGACAGCTAAGACTTCAAGAGGTCAGTGTCCCTCTGACCTGGCCAGGACTCCCACTATGCAGACCCTGCTGACCACGCCGCCCACTTCTACGAAACACAGGGGCATGGACTTCAACTCCTCTCAGGGTATCTTCATACAACATGTTTCATTAAAATTAATTTTTTGACACTAGTACCATTATTCAAATTGAGCACAACACTCTCACTCAGATTAGCTTACTATAGTTGTGAGGTCAGATGGCTTTCACCATAGTAGTTAGGTCAGAGGTTTTTCACCATAGTAGAGAGGTCAGAGGGCTTTCACTATAGTAGTGAGGTCAGAGGGTTTCACTATGGTAGTAAGGTCAGAGGGCTTTCACTATGGTAGTGAGGTCAGAGGGCTTTCAGTATAGTAGTGAGGTCAGGGGCTTTCACTATAGTAGTGAGGTCAGAGGGCTTTCACTATAGTAGTGAGGTCAGGGGCTTTCACTATAGTAGTGATGTTGGTAGTGAGGTCAGATGGCTTTCACTATGGTAGTGAGGTCAGAGAGATTCACTATAGTAGTGAGGTCAGAGGGCTTTCACTATAGTAGTGAGGTCAGAGGGCTTTCACACAGAGTTTAGGAAGGTTATTCACTCCTAAACTCTGAAAATGATCTGCATTGTATTGATTCCATTCATGGGTCTAAGGAGGCAGGGATGTGTGTGTAAGAGGATTTGAACCCTACTCCACCATCCTGATGAAAATTCCTGGATTTGCCTATGGATTCTGAGAGAAAATGACACTGAATCTGACAGATTGCACAATTCTCCTTTCAGAGTCAGAGGACTCTCCCAGACTTAACAAGACAGACTTTATGCCAGCTGCCTTCCTATACCAGCAAGTGTTGGGTGAGGAAGACAATAAGGTGACAGCTGATGTAACAGATTGTCGCTTGTATATCACCCTCGTGACACACCTCATGTTGTCCTACATTCATGCCAGCAAACTCTTGTCTAAACATCAAACACACAGGCAACAGACACAAACCCAACAGACTCAAGTGCAGCAGATACGACCAGTATCTTCACATACAGTAAAGGTCGTATCCGAAACGGCAGTGAAAGAGAACCAGCATCCTGGTCGAGTGTCAACCAGGTTGAGGAAACAACCGACAAAATTTGGCTCTTATGATTTGGGAAAGCGGAAAGTTCTTCAAGAAGATTTAAGCAACACCGAAACAGCTGTCCATGGAGACGAGAGTAGATGGATTTTACCTCAAAACCATGATGCTAAAACTAACTCCTCATTGGAATGCACTGATGAAGACGATGATCTGTACATTTTCCAGAGAATCAAGAGTCACCTAAGGAACTTCACTCATCATATCAGCAAAATTACTTGTCCTGATGACTTTAAACTCCTTGAATCCAAACTGTCTGTGATGATGTTCTACATTGTTGCAGCATCAAGCCAGAAATGAGGACTGTGAAGATAATTTTAGTTCATATTTCATCAGTTTCATCACCCAACTTTGTTTTTCTGAAGCATTTTATCCTTCTAGTCACGTTTTTGTTGAGTTTATTGGAGAAATGTTTTATCATATTTGTAGTTAAAGGTTTTAGATATTCTGTGTAGTTTTATGAGTATATGGTCTTCTCTTTGTTTAGACTTCTCATATCATTTCAGAGTACAAGTATGAAAGAGTTAGGTAAAGTTTTTCTTGATTGAAAAAGAGTAAAACTGTAAAGTAATCTTAGATTTGTGGTTATTCATGCAGAGGTGAATATACATATCTCCTCATGGACTTTCAACCCACTATGAAATTGTCAGAAAGAGGTGGGGGATCACAGATTTTTTGCATAAAATTCCAAATTCCAGTTCTAAATTCCAAATAATAATATATTTACTTAAAAATGAAGTAGGAGGGAAGATAGTAGGGTAGGGAGAGATAGGGGAAATAAACATGTTATGGAAATTGGTCTGTCAGTGTGTGTTGTAGTTTTTGAAGTGTTGAAAATATATATTGAAACTACGAAGGTGTACTCCGAAGGTTTTAGCCTAATTGATATGTTCTGCAGTCTGCTGTGTGATAAGTCTCCAATACATCCTGACAGTCCTCTTATCTGGGATAGAATGGGCCTTCACCATGCTTGCCATAAAAGGTGACTGTTTGTCATAAGAAGTGAATAATGGGACTGGGTGGTCAGGCTTGGTGACTTGGTTTACACATATCATCGGTTCCCATTTGCACAGATTGATGCTGATGCTGTTGATCACTGGATTATGTGGTCCAGACTGGATTATATACAGACTGCCACCATATAGCTGGAATATTGCTATGTGTGGTGTAAAACACTCACTCTTATCTGGATTTAAATTGCTAAGGTTGTAAAGTTTCTTTTTCCAGTGATGGTTACCTGCTGAAATACATACCTATATCTTCACCTTGTCCACTTTGCAGTCGCAGTATATCCTCTGACTGTTGACACAGGTATCTAAGATGTAACATCTATCTTTGCTGATGTCGGTACCTGGTAAAAACAATGCATCCCCTGTTTCTAGTAGCTTGTCTGTATGATACCTTGCTCTTTCTGTCTCTGGGGTTGTGGGGTAGCCTAAATGGTTATAGCATTGGCTCATCACGCCGAAGACCCGGGTTTGGTTCCACACATGGGTACATTGTCTGAAGCCCATTTCTGGTGTCCCCAAATGATGATACTGCTGGAATATTGCTAAAAGCAGCATAAAACCATACTCACTCACTCACTCACTCATAGTGGTGCAAAGGAAAAAAATAAACTAAAAACATAACTAAATATACACATCAAAGTATTGATTCACTCACTTGTTAACTATTTGTATTGTTCTGTATGAATTAATTTTTATGGATATGAAACCATAACAATGCTTACAATACAGCTTAAATTTGTTAGATTTACAAACAATCTAATGTTTAGTTCTTTTTGTCCCAGAACGATGATAGTTTGCACCTTTTTGTAGAAATGTTTTGTCCAATCTATCTACAGTTTGGTATGACATGAGGAAATGGATGTTATAAATTAATTTAAGAAGTGTGCTTGTCATTGTAAGCGTCAGACCTTACTTGAATACACTGTAAACCATGGGGTCATGCTTTGCTCCAAAAAACACTTGTTATTGACATTTTGGTATTTTATAGAATCTGGCATTGTTCTAGCCAGTGGACTGCCAAATAGTTCTCACAAAATTTATTCCGTCTGAAACTGAAAAAAATACATACCTTTACATGTGTCTAAGAATGAAAGAAAGGTATAAAGTGAACGTGGCTTCATGGCTGGAGACCTATTGGAATTTTTCGATTTAGGATTATTTTTTTAACTATCATTCGGCATTCTTTTATCCAATCTAATCAATCAGTAGTCACAATCGTTTAAAAACAAGCATCTAGATGTGGTTACCACAAATGCTTAAGTCTCTAGACGCAGACAAAGGGGAGATAATTCCAAGTTGATAAAAGAACTTTCAATTTCCAGACCAGTAAATCTCCAAATATACAGATCCAGAATCTGAATCCCTATCATTTCATGTGAAGGGCAATTAGCTCGCACGGTTAGGTAGCCATATTGGACTGAAGGACTTTTTTTTCTCCATTTTTCTGAGTACTTGTCTCTCAAAATGGACTGAGCTCCACAGCTTCCAAAATTTTCATACTTCATGTCCTGGAAACGTAGCAGGGTAATACTGAAAACTCTACCAGAACACTAATTGTTGTAAGTATAGACCTTAGAACAACGGAATGTAGCAAGCTAACTTTTGTGTGTAAGCCTGAAAGGTTGCAAAGATTTTTATTATCCCCCCAGCTTGTAATGCGGGGGGATATAGTCGATGCCTTGTCTGTCTGTCTGTCCGTAAGCCCATCCGTCCGTAATCATTTTGTTTCTGGAGCATAACTCAGAAACCATTCGATATTTTTAGACTTTTGCTATTTACAGAGTTTTGGCATTTTTATTTTTATTATGTTCTCAGTTTCCATGGAAACGTTTCGGAAATAGTCTCAAAATTGAGAGGTGCCTTTTGTTTCAGAGTAGAGCTAAAAACTGTTCTATATTTTGCAGCAAAACTTGGTAGATATATCAGTCAGAACCTGAAGTGGTGCCTTTTGCAGGCTATTTGCGGGGGATACTTGTCGATGGCTCATCTGTCTGTCTGTCCATCCGTCCTCCGTTCATCTGTCCATTATCATTTTGATTCCAGAGCATAAGTCAGAAACCATTCAATATTTTCGGACCAAACTTGATAGATATAATAATCTCAACCTATAGTTGTGCCTTTTGCTATTTACAGAGTTTTGGCGTTTTGGTTTTTTTTTGTTTTTCCATGGACCATTTTAGTGTTAGTCTAATGGTGGGGTGGGCTTCGTTTCAGGAGCAGAAATCAAAAGCCGTTCTATATTTTTCTGCAAAACTTGGTAGATATATCAGTCAGGACCTGAAGTGATGCTCTTTGGTATTTACAGGTTTTTGTGATTTATTATTTTCTTGGTTTCCATGGAAACGTTTCAGACTTTGTCTCAAAAGTGAGAGGTGTGTTTCATTTCCGGAGCACGTCTCGAAAAGGCCCTAATATCTGTCAGCAAAACTTGGTAGATATATCAATCGGAACCTAAAGTGGTGCCTTTTGCTATTTACTGGTTTTTGTGATTTTCTAGTTTCTCGGTTTCCATGGAAACGATTCACACTTTGTCTCTAAAGTGAGAGGTGTGTTTCGTTTGCGGAGCAGAACTCAAAAACTTCTTAATATCTGTCAGTGTAACTTGGTAGATATATGTTGCAGACCCAAAAGTGGTGCCTTTTGGTATTTACAGGTTTTTGTGATGTATTACTTTCCCAGTTTCAAGGGAAACGTTTCGAACTTAGTCTCAAAATGGGGTGATGGGCTTCGTTTCTGGAGCAGAATTCAAAAACCGTTCAATACTTTTCTGCAAAACCTTTTACATACATCAGTCAGGACCTAGAGTGGTGCCTTTTGGTACTTACAGGTTTTTGTGATGTATTATTTTCTTGGTTTCCATGGAAATGATTAGGACTTTGTCTCAAAAGTGAGAGGTGTGTTTCCTTTCCGGAGCACATCTCAAAAAGTTCTTAATATCTATCAGCAAAACTTGGTAGATATATGTGGCAGACCCCAACGTGATGCCTTTTGCTATTTACCGGTTTTTGTGATTTATAATTTTCTTGGTTTCCATGGAAACGTTTCAGATATAAGGCATTTATATTTTTCATGACTTCCATGGAAACGATTCAAACGTAATCTAAGAAAACATCAAGTAACTGTCAGATGAAGTGTCCTTTCAAATATGTTGGGCTGGGGGATATGTCATTTCTGATGACTCTTGTTTATACAGTATTGAGGATTTGTCCAATTTTGTCAGCAACAATAAGCTCGGACTTTTTTTTATGGTAGCTGCGGCCCTGGGTTCAGCAAACGTAAGAGGAAGCTATTTCTTCTCACAGACAGGCATTCAAATACACTTGAAACACGTTTTACCTCACAAATCACATACGTTTCGACTAAATTTTGAATGTCCATATAGACTATGATTGTGCAATACCTGTAGTTGTTAAGACGAACAGAAAGGAAAACATAGGGGTAAACGCTGTCTATGTTCAACCGGAACCGGCTACCATTTTCCCAGAGTCCCAAACTTTATAATATTTTGATATTTCCTCAGTAGTAAATGTTTATTAAATCGCCTCGTCTATTAAGCTGAATGGTTGAGGATTATAACCCCTATGTCATTGAGTCATTGAGTCATGACACATTATATCTTATTAACCGATGAAACATTTCTTGACACGTTTATCGGCGCGATTCGGGAAAGCTGAGGCATCGACCGCTTTAGACGTATTTACACCATTATCAACAGAAATCATTTCACGTATTATGCTTTTTTCAGGCTGAATGGGATTATGTAGCCACTGTGTCAAGATTTTATCTTCTGTCAATATAAACAAGTGAGATATTCGCAAAAAATGTAACTCTACTCGTTGATGGTAGTTTCTTCATCACTGTACGGGTTGTTGGTTTCTTCTTTCACAAACGTGTCTTGGTAGTTGCAGCTATCGAATTTTGATTCGTTCCCGTTTCCTCTATTGTATTCCTATTATTACATGTATTACAACAAAAGTATATACTCCAATGATTTGTTCAGCTGCTGCAAGTCATGGATGCGCATTTCCATGGTTGCAGGAAAATGAGACGTAGATGTAACACTTTTGAACAATTGTGTAAGCACCATCGACAGAAAGTCAGCAAGACTCTCCATGGGATATATGATACTGACGTTGGCAAAATAAACTAAAACATTTGAAAATATAACTCCCTTGGGAATCCATTAATATGGCATTCACTTGAAACAACTCAAAGAGTGAGTTTAGTTTTACACCGCACAGCTACAGCTGTGTATGGCGGCGGTCTGTAAGTAATCCAGTTTGGATCAGACAATCCAGTGATCAACAGCATGAGCAACGGGAACCGATGACGTGTCAACCGCGCCAGCGAGTCTGGCCACACGATCCCGTTAGTCGCCTCTTACGACAAGCATTGGTTACTGAAGGCCAGTATTCTTACCCGGACCTTCACTTATTGCACCGACAAATCCTCCGTTTTATCAGTGGGACAAAAGTGCAGGTCACCTCGAAGAATCAGACAAAATGATTTAAAGCCAGAGATTCCACGATTAACTTTGCTCTGCCATAAAGACACATTTTGAATAAGGTTGAAAACACATTTAAGCGCACAGATGGCCCAAGTATCTTCAATGAGGTTCTTGCTATGATATCAAAACCTGTCGGTGGCATTGCTTTAAAACTGCGTAGATGGGACAAAATCAACGATGAAAAGGTAAAACAAAGGCATGGCGATATAGATACATCTGGGTACGAAAATGGCCATCGTTGGAGGAAAGGAAAAGCAGACTTTCGGCAAACAGCTGATGTTGAAAACCATGAACTTAATGACACGATCCAGACAAGACAATGTACTTTGTTCTACGCAGAATGTAATGTACGTTATTCTGTAACGTTAGAATGTACCGCAATGCAGTGTACGTGTGTGCATGAGGCTTTGATGAATTTATTGATTTATAAAATTCTATACACAGCTGCATGCTTCAAACCAAGGCCCAACCTCCAGTTGATAAATCAGACTACACCACTGACCCGTACAGTTGATAAATCAGACTATACCACCGACCCGTACAGTTGATAAATCAGACTACACCACCCACCCGTACAGTTGATAAATAAGACACCAACTACCCGTACAGTTGATCAATCAGACGACACCAACTACCTGAACAGTACCTTTGCAGCCGCTACAATTGATTTGTTTATATGAGCAACTACCATCGGCGTGCACAGTTAATGCCTTTGTGAACATCTCACTTAGCTTCCTATTGAGCATAGACAGCTTTTACCCCTGTCATGATACATAGAAAACAAGGTATAACATTGCTTATTTTAAGTGTTGTTAATGTTTTCAGTTCCCGCTGTACAGAACTATGGTGTTTTTTTTTGTAAAATCGGTCGAGTTCATAACCTGAATAAAATTACTTTTGTGTTAAATGTGTGGTTTTGTCTTTCACTATTTATCAGATACCTAATAGTTTAAGCCGTTGAGTCTTTGATCAGCGAGGTCTTATTCTGTAAGTGGTCGGGAAAAAAGTCAGGAGAATAGGTCAAGGGGAAAAAATATGTCAGGAAAAAAGTCATTGGTAAAATGGCTATCTTAAAACATCCTGTTTTCGAGTTAATTACTTTGTTTATATTGTATTTTATATGTTTCACTTTCATCATCAATACTAAAAATATCTGTTTTCCAGTTATTTGCAAAAAACTAATTCAACAGCAACAACTGTCCTGTTCTTCATTTACTTTGTTTATACTATTTCACTTTTAAGTGATTTATTTCTTCCATTGTGGATATTAGCAAAACAGGAGAAGCGGAAGTCGTTATTAGAGGATCAGGAGTCACAAGTGATATCATTGTTAAAATTTGCTAAAACAACTGAGATTGATAGTTTTGTGATCTGTTCATTGTATGATGTCATCTATTTCACTGGAATAAATACATTAAATATATTAGGTTCAGATGTGGTTCACAGACATGTATGTAGTGCTATTGATAATTTTGTTATGACATGTTAAATAAATACATTGTCAGATATTGACCTTTTTGAGTTTATTACTGTCTTTCTTATGGCGGTTTATCCTAGCCAAATCTATGACATATTTTCCTACGACTTTGCTTGCCCTGGTCAGAGTGTGTAGGCCCTTTAGTTAGAAACTAGAAATTACAGAATTGCAGCAATGGTCAACTCTAACCATACAGAAAAATTATATACATGTGTATATAGAATATATGAGTGAGTTAGTGAGTTTAGTTTTACGCCGCTTTCAGCAATATTCCAGACAATCCAGTGATCAACGGCATGAGCATCGATCTGCGCAATTGGGAACCGATGACATGTGTCAACCAAGTCAACGAGCCTGACCACCCGATCCCGTTTGTCGCCTCTTGCGACAAGCACAGTCGCCTTTCATGGCAAGCATGGATTGCTGAAGGCCTATTCTACCCCGGGACCTTCACGGGTCTCAGAATATATACACACGTAATTATGGGGCAAGATGAAAACACGAGGTACGGAAAACTTTGGCTATTGTTCGTTGCTATTTTTGGGGTGGGGTTGTGGGGGTTGTATCTTAAGGTTGTGTTAGATTTATGTTTAGATTTAGAAGTGGGAATATATACAGCCCTTAAGGGTAGTTTCGATAAGACTCATACAGAAGGCTTTTGTAGGTTGTGGCGTTATGAAGTGGGGTTAGGAGAGTCGTAACGATGGCAGTGTAGGAGTGTCCGTGAACTCTGAAGCACATGCATTCTGTGTTTGTCACTTACGCAGTGTCCAAGAGGATGTTCAGGTGTCTCTGGTCGAAGTCTGTGTGTATGTTTCCATCTTTTGGTGTCAATTACATCTGGTGGGAATTGAATTCTGTGTGACCTGCTGTTAAAACTACTTATCCTCCTGTCTCTTTTTTCCAGATATATGGGGTATCTTTTAGCTTTTCGGGTGCCTTGGGAGTAGTTTTTCGGCTTAGAATTTGGACTGTTGACGAGATGGGTGCTTCCCCTGGTCTCTCCAAAGACCTCATTCCATGTATATATATGTCCAGTGAACGAGAACAGATTTTAGTGCGTCCGGACGTATCCATGTTTAATTGAAGGATAGTATTTCATTTGGCTCACACAAGAACACAAGCATACATCTGAGCATATACAAGAGAAAAATACTCGTGAAGATCCCGGTTAAAACTGATCTTCTGACTGGCTAATTGGCAATGTTTATGCACGCACTAACTCAAAATATTATGTATGGTTTAGAGGAACGTATATGCTGTTGCTGTATACTGGGAAAGAACAAAGTTTGCTTAACTTACTCCCAGGTTTGTAGATCGATGTTTGTGATGTTATCCACTAGAATGTCCATACTATTAATTACAACTGACCCATATGGCGAAGGGAGGCAACTGCTGTAATCTCAGCTGTGATTCAACCCGTAATGGACCTTCCTTCAGCAACCCAGGGAAATACAGTTTATTGTTGTATTTAGATTTATTTCAGTCTGTGACTTTATAATACAATGCCAAATGAACAGCAGACATTGGATGATTCGTTGCGAAATTGTCGCTTATCAAAGCATGGTACAGAGATCTACCCTTGTGGATTATACAAGCTGTCGAATCTCTTTTCGGCCTCTTAGGACCAGAGTTGGTGACGGCAACCATATTGTCCCAATCGGTAACTGTTCACCTGCAAATACAACTATTTTATTCTACATACCACTGCATAATCTATGACAACCTACGAGGTGACTCAAGGAAAGCCTTCAAACACACCTAACTTAATGTTAGAATTATCTTTCATTTTATTACTTGGTCCTAGGCCTTAAAACCTGTAAAATTGTATTACAAGTGTTTCACTGTAGATCGCTGTTGAAAAAACACTTAACCGACCGGTCTGCATGTGTGAACGTGGAGCAACTTCAGGCCACACATTTTGCATGCTAGGTGGTTGTGTTCGGGTGATCAATGCTATCAGATAAATCAATTTTGACTGTCACTGAAGGTTATATATTCTTTGAATATTTACCTTCAAGTAACAACCTCCAGAATCACTGTTGCGATTGCACTGAAAATACTTGTTGCTTTGTTTTTGATAAATAAGGATTATGGTTAATCTATAAAAGATTTTGAAGTATCCTTGTTGCACCCAGCAAAGTACATGCATACTCTTCAAAAAGGGATGCAGGTGCACAACGCAGTAGCCCCATACAAGTGCATGGAGTGTCATTCTTGATTTTGATGGTTTTCAAGCAGTTACATGATTCTCTGTTGACCGTCAGTCTTGATAATCATGATGCATCCACAGTTGTTAGCATTGTTTTTAGATGTTTGTTTTTGTTTGGAAAATGATATTCGTTCGCATACAAATTTCACGTCATACACCAATCATCTTTCAAGAGCGATTACTATACAAATATAGAAAGCCATCGTAGCGCTACGATTGTCGTACTTTCAATACTTCGTCTCATTTCAGAAAGCTATCGTAGCGCTACGATTGTCGTACTTTCAATACTTCGTCTCATTTCAGAAAGCTACCGTAGCGCTGCGATTGTCGTACTTTCAATACTTCGTCTCATTTCAGAAAGCCATCGTAGCGCTACGATTGTCGTACTTTCAATACTTCGTCTCATTTCAGAAAGTTACTGTAGCGCTACGATTGTCGTACTTTCAATACTTCGTCTCATTTCAGAAAGCCATCGTAGCGCTACGATTGTCGTACTTACAATACTTCGTCTCATTTCAGAAAGCTACCGTAGCGCTGCGATTGTCGTACTTTCAATACTTCGTCTCATTTCAGAAAGCCATCGTAGCGCTACGATTGTCGTACTTACAATACTTCGTCTCATTTCAGAAAGCTACCGTAGCGCTGCGATTGTCGTACTTTCAATACTTCGTCTCATTTCAGAAAGCCATCGTAGCGCTACGATTGTCGTACTTACAATACTTCGTCTCATTTCAGAAAGCTACCGTAGCGCTGCGATTGTCGTACTTTCAATACTTCGTCACATTTCAGACAGCCACCGTAGCGCTACGATTGTCGTACTTTCAATACTTCGTCTCATTTCAGAAAGCTATCGTAGCGCTGCGATTCTCGTACTTTCAATACTTCGTCACATTTCAGAAAGCTATCGTAGCGCTACGATTGTGTTACCTCCTACACTGTATCACGATAGCTTTCTGCAACGTATCACTGATACTTTGATTTGATCTTGTGTTGGTAAACTGGTACTTCTTGTGGAACCCATTCCTGTTTGGGACGACAAGGGACCCTATCGACTAACGCTTATTTTCTTAACATACATGCACATAATTTTGATGGTTTGAAATGAACCCATATGAACTGAGATTCAGAAAACTAAGGAAATCTAGATCTGCTCTATTTAGGGCTTTAGCACTACTGAGAATATTTTGAATATATGGAATGTATGTGATTCAGGAACTGTGAGACAGACTCGGGACGACACTTATCCAAACAGAGACTCTGATCTAGACCTGCAAAAGTCTTTAAGGAAATAATTATAAATTTAAATGAAATTCTACACAAATATTAATAGCAGACGTTAGAGACTTGCCTCTTTAACGGATAGAATTACATCCATCGGCGTAGCATTCGGTACAACCTTTGAGCACGGCTAACTCTTTTCTACCACATCCCGAGGCTTCAGGATGAGTCAAGATATTATCTTGTCCTTCCCCTGGGCGCGAGGTTGCGCTAAGACAAGGCGTGAGGGGTCGGATGCCCGCTGCCCCGAACCAGAAACGTATTCATGGGGTGACTGACATTTATTTAAGGATTAACCCAAAATCTGTTCTGTTCACGTATATCTTTCCAGTGTCTCAATCGATGTCTTCAATGTGACGTCACGGACTGGACAGACTCCTTTAGAGAGGGACCAAGAACGGCCGCTCCTTTAATGGTATAGTGTTTATGGTGTCCGAGTTTTATTTGATTTGTCAGAAACAGTGTGACCTCATATGGACCTAAAGATTTACTGACGTCATTGCGAAATAACCACAATTCTAAATGTATTTATGATGATTTCTAATGTTTAAGAGGTAGATTTTTACTTTTATTTCTCTCCATGTAATGACCCGTGAAGGTATTCAGCAACCCATGCTTGCCACAAAAGGAGACTGTGCTTGCCCCATAATTACGTGTGTATATATTCTGAGACCCGTGAAGGTCCCGGGGTAGAATAGGCCTTCAGCAATCCATGCTTGCCATGACAGGCGACTGTGCTTGTCGTAAGAGGTGACTAACGGGATCGGGTGGTCAGGCTTGCTGACTTGGTTGACACGGGTCATCGGTTCCCTATTGCGCAGTTCGATGCTCATGCTGTTGATCACTGGATTGCCTGGTCCAGACTCCATTATGTACAGACCGCCGCCATATAGCTGGAATATTGCTGAGCGTAAACCTAAACTCACTCACTCACTTTGATTCCGATTTCCGTTCATTCTGGAAAATGCATGTTCCTGCGTTTTCTCAAATTTGAGCAAAAACTCAAAACTCAGACTTAAGTTTGTTTCAAGATATTGGGGCCTGAATACCGCTGTAGAAAGCGACCTTAGGTGACCGTAACTCCCTTACCTTAACATAAACCTAGACGCATTTGACACAGTATATTCGTCTGTGCTTGCTTTGAAACTCGCAACGCTGTAAACAGCCGACCAATCAAAGTACGGAATGTCTGGGTCCAGACTCGATTATTTACAGACCGCCCCCATATAGCTGGAATATTGCTGAGTGCGGCGTAAAACTCGACTCACTCACCCAATGTAATGCTAATCATGCTACAATAAATCTCCATGCCGATTGAGAAATTACATCCTAAGGTACATTCTCTTCCCACAGAGGGTACTTGTCATATTTTCATACGAACCTCTGTTCTAATACGGCCGTATTTGGTGGTTCTCATAAAATCCCTTTGCGGCAAAAAATGGCAGCAGATTTATCTCTCTTTTTTCTGTCCAATCAGAACACGTGTTACATCGACTTAGATTCAACGTGACAAATGCAAGCAATGTGGAGAAACAAAAATGACATGACTGAGTTCTGTTTAGAAGAAACATTTGGGTATCGCGCTGGGGAAGAGGTTCTAGATAATTTCCTCTTTGACAGAATCTTTCATGGATTCCTTAAAAAGAAGCAGTTGTATTTACGTAACAGTGTAAAGCATTACGAAAACCTTGCTTTACGCTTGCTTTATACCAGTCACAGCATATTAATGAATGTGCGCATTTGTTTACAAACAAGAGAAAAGTCCGGTCACGTGATAAGCAAATCAGCCTTTGGCGGTGAAATTATACTAGGCGTGTGTGTGTGTTATATACTATACGGAGTATAACATTTATGTCTGAGCAACTGTTCCCCATCCTTTGGTGGTGGTATGGACTAAAAACGGTGAAGATCCGGAATAGAACTGATCCTTTAGCGCAAACCGTGCTTGTCGTAAGATGGGATCGGGTGGTCAAACTCACTGACTTGGTTGATGCACGTAATCGTTTTCCAATTACGTAGATCGATGCTCATGCCGTTGATCACTGGATTGTTTGGAATATTGCTGAATGCGACGTAAAACTAAACTCACTAACTCACTCATATATTCTATATACACCTTTTGAAAAGCGAGGATCCTCCGTTCTGCATCCCTTGTGATGAAAGAATCACAGTCGAGCATATCCAGCTTGACTGTGTTGAATATTCCATTACAAGGGATCAGTATTTTAATTCACGAACTATGAAGGATCTTTTCAGCAATGTTAGTCCTCGTTTAATTATTGCATTTTAAAGGAATTAGATTTGTTGAATGAATTGTTAATACATAAAATGTTTTATGATTGGAAGATTAAATTAGTACCTCAAATCGTTAGTGGCTGTACCCTCAAAGGGGGTTGAAGTACTGTAAAAACATTGTCCTCCTGAGAGGGTACTTAAGTCCCAAATATTTGATGTAAATGTACGTTTTCCAGGTTTTTAATCGTAGAATAAGTGTTCTTTTATTGTATGGCTAGATTTGTCTAAATTGCTGATGATGTAAATCCAACTAGAGTCCATGCAGGAAGCAAATGTACTGTAAGTCTCCATGGTCCTTAGTATAGTGATCTATCTTCAGTTCTTGGCTACCTATAGTTCATATTTATATTGTATTGTCCTCTATAGATAAATTGTTTTAGGGTTAATCACTAGTTTTACGCTTTACTCTGTGGTATTCTAGTTAGTTTTAATGTCTTTCGTTGACAGCTTTTTAGAATGTATGTGCTATCAATTTATTTGTATTTTTTATAATTAATCGTTCTCGTCACTCACTCATGGATGGTTTTCAAAGTCTTTGAAAAAGACTCTTTTTAAAGAAAATTACAGATAATATACAGAGGGCTACAAGGGCGTGAACATATTCTAAACTGTATGTATGTATGTATGTATGTATGTATGTATGTATGTATGTATGTATGTATGTATCACAGGTTGCATTTTTTATATTGCACAACACCCATCACAAATTGATAATTTTGTCCCTAACAGCTTGCCGTACAGTTGGGCTGGCGGCCAGCGGGTGCATCCGGGGCGCTGGCACATGCTGCTCCTGCAGTCTGTGCAATGAGGTGCTATAAAAACTGCATGTGCCATGTGCCTGGCACACACCGTGCTGGCGGTGAGAGCTCAATTTCGTCGGGTAATTTCACTAATTACAGGTATGCAAGTTTGTTTGAATTGTTTATTTTAAAACAGTTTCTTGTTGGCGTGTATTTAAATAATTGTATTTAATGATAGGTTAGAAACCATTAGTATTCATAATTACTCATATCTAATAATGGTTCAGTAATAGGTAATTTTTACAATTGTGTTTATATTTCATGTAAATGTCGCAATAGTTTATAAATTGTCACTAATGGTGGACACACCGTGCTGGCAGTGACAGCTCAATTACGTCAAGTAATTTCACTAATTACAGATATGTTTATGGCGCATGTTTTGTCAAGTGACAGTAAATAAAGGCATCAAACACCAGCCCAGTGGTCCAGTTATAGAAACCCTGCGACATACGTACGTACGTATGTCTGTATCAGCCTCAACTTTGACTTCAGATTCGAATCCCGAATCTGAAAAAAATATAAAAAAAACCCTCGATTTGAAGAAAAGTTTAACTTGAGGCTGAAACATGGAAAAATGTAGGGTTGGGTGTTCATGCGTTTGCGATACCCAGGTTTACTAGCGGCCCCTAGTACCTTAGAAGGGGTGAGATAAAGTATATTGACATTGTTGTTCATAACTCCGAATCTGAACAAAATGTTCAGATTCGGGATTCAAATGCCGAAACCCACCAGGAATAGTGTTAACCTCAACTTTCGGCCTTCAAACTTTAAACTTGACTAAGGAATACTGACTGTGGTATTGACTAGAAAAACATCACCAGTTGTTTAAAACGTACAGTATGATTGAACAGACGAAAGTAGGTGAGTATGGGTTTACAGGGGTTTAAGCAATTTCAGCAATATCACCAGAAATGGGCTTTACACACTATACAAACCACTAGGCTATCTCCCAAAATATAGAAACAGAGTTTGGAGGGTTAGTCAGCAGTCACGTGACATAAACTGCGTTACTCTCCGATGTGTAAACATGGTATAAAACATTTAGGGCGATTTCCTTTTATATTCAGTTTCCTGGAAACGATCCCATACCTGTGGCTGATTCTTTATTACTTTTTACTGAACGGTAAAGAATCACTTCAGTTCTGATATCTAGGTATGCATTATAAGGTGTTTATTTGTAGAATGGGCCACACAGCCCACAAGACAAATGATTCGTAAAGTTTATAGAGTCACCTGTCCGGTTCTTTTGTTTTGTTATCACAAACATAAACATCAATCAACGATTTGGCAACATAAACAAGTAAAACATCTTCAGTTCTTGCGTGGGATGCAGCGCCAAAACACAAAGTTTATTTTTAGATGAAGGTTTGAGGAAAAGGATGCCTTTGGTTTGATCCGCTCAACAAGACAGTCCTTGTGACTCAATCTCCTCTTCCTTCTCCAGGGACATGCACATGACGGAATCCTAGTGGCGTCATTTCAGCTATATATTGCTTCATCCCCTGCCTCTTGAAGCTAAGTTTCAGTTAAGAATAAAACATAATGTCATATTCCATAAGCAAGTCAGCTATATCTGTGGATGTATTTTGGGAAAACTGAACATTCCAGACGACAGCATTGAGTAAACAGTTGGAACTATTACTGGTTTTGTTTTGTAAACGTTCGTGGTTAGTCGCATGGACGGTACATAGACTGTTCACTTTCCATCCAAATCTAAAACATCCTTTCCTTATTTTCCCCTTCACATATAGTGTGTTTATACTGACTGGCGGACAATTAAGTTGGTGCACTGATTGTGTGATTGATAATCAGGAGTAAACGGGTGGCTGATTGGTCACCATTGTTCCACTCCTCTCACGCTCTGGTCTTACTATCAGAGCATGGATACTGATTAGCAAGACATTAGAGATCACAGGGAAACACAAACGGCATAAAACTACCCACAGCTTTCCAAATCATGCACTTACTTTCTCAACCAGGTTTAAAGGGCTACGTGACAAATTCCGAGGGAAACGGACGACCAAGACATCATGTTACAGGTTTACTTTTACAATCCAGCATATGCTTTTCGCATTCATGTAGCAGTATGTTGTTAGTATATTGTTAGATTTTAAATCATCATCATATTAATCTTATATGAAGTAAATTGATAACCTAAACCTAAATATTTCATGACTTAAACCTAAGCATGTAACACTTAATTTCACTTTAATACCTGTGTTAACTCCAGCACTTGGATAGTTTAGCCTCTTTATTGTATATAGGTTCCTGGGTATTGTCACTTGGGCAGTCACGGGCTTGGCCTGTGATTGGGGTTTTATTGTTCTCTGGGGTCACGTGATCGTTTCAGTCATGTGAGGTCAAACTTCGAACGTTTGGCTCATCAGCAGACTATTTCTCCCTTCTGCCAGTGAGCACATGTTCTGCGCCAGGGAACATAGGGTAATTTCATGTATTACTTTATCTGGAATCTAAGGTTGACCATTATGTATTTTGTGCGGAAAGAGTTCCCGCCAATCCCCCCCCCCCCCTGTTTTTAGTAAGAAATGCGGTCCCGGGGATTTATTCCCCCATCTAATATGCTAAAAAGGGGCGATGATATAAATGTTTGGGGGGGGGGGGGGGGGGGGTTAAAGCGTTTAATGGGGATTGGGGGTAATATTCAATATTTTAAGGTTAGTGTATGCAGTAGAGTATATGCGCGCGAATAATTTGCAAATGATCCACAATTTCCAGTAATAATCGTTTGTATTTCGTACCAAATCCCACCACCGGTGCCTGTACAAACCTGATCGAAAACCGGCGGTGGTGCATCAAAAGGCAACTACCGACAACACACACTCGGCGACACTACTTTGCTCTACATCTAGCCGAATATATGTATCACTGTAGTGCTGAGAGAGACATTTTTATTCAAATCCTAGAGGGCACTGGCTCCATTTACTCTGGAGGACAGTAGAGGTCTATACTTTACATGTTTTATGTTTTGGTTGGGTTGGGGGGGGGGGGGGGGGGGGGGGTGTGTACTAGCTGAACTCTTACCTGTATTTTAAGCCTTGCTATATGTGCAGTATTTTAGTATGTAATGTATTATGTTGTATGGTAGTGTTTATTCAACTTACCTGTGTACTTCATAGAGGTATAGACAAAATGTATTACACAGGATATAAATGTACATTTTGTATGTGTAAACGGGGGTTAGAAGTTTCTTATATATCATGTATGTATATTATTTCTGGAAGTGTATAACATAATCTGTACATGCTAGTGTTCCATAAACTTTATCATAAATTTATAGAGTATGTTAATCCAGCCTGCGTCCCTTTGAGGAGGTAATGTATCTATGTGCACGATCTTTGTATAAAGTGTAATATGATTTATCTAAAGGGATTTGTAAAGTATATACAAATGAATTGTAAATCCTGAAAGTGTTATAAATAACATGGTTACATTGTGTCTGTGCAGTGGCATGATATTTATGATTGAATTATGTAATACTATGTCTTAGAACAGGTCTGGACTACCATTTACACAAATATATCCCTCGAACCCCGCAAGTACTCGCTTGTGATTGAGAGTACATGAGTACTGCAGTTACATTCCTAAACCGTGTCAATGACGACCCGTTGGAAAATTGCTAAAAACGACAGAAACCACACTTACACACTGTTATTAAACAAATCTACATACCTTAAAATGTGATTCCATGACCCGTTTCTTTCAGACGCAGGAACATTGGCACATTTTGGATTTGGTTTTGATCCCTCCACACCCGCTTCTACTCGAACTTCAGTACACTGCTTCTCCGAGAGACTGATGGGATGAGTTCAGGTCTGATGGTGACTCTACAGTGTCTCCACTTTTCGCGTTGCTCTCAGCCGATGAAACTTCAAACGTTTGGCTCATCAGCAGACTATTTCTCCCTTCTGCCAGTGAGCACATGTTCTGCGCCAGGGAACATAGGGTAAGTTCATGTATTACTTTATCTGGAATCTAAGGTTGACCATTATGTATTTTGTGTGGAAAGAGTTCCACCCGTACCCCCTCTGTTTTCAGTAAGAAATGCGGTCCCTGCTCTCAGCCGATGAAACTGTGGAGTAGGTTCGGTGCTAGGGCCTGACTGTCCAGTCAGGATGGTTGTTGTAGCAAGTTAGGGTTGGTACACTCTGTGCACCCAGTGTTTCTCGGCATTCCCCAGTGGGCCCAGTTTAGGGGGTTAGGTAGATAGAGCCTCCTCATGCATGCCCTGCATGATGTTGTCATAGAGATCTCATAATTCAGTGCTTACCCACTATTAATTTCTTCAGGAGGTCCTTCCCATTCTGAACACGTCCTATATGGTCTCTTTGAGGGCAGTGTACTGGCCACCTGTGGCCACCATCTGCTAAAATATTGCAATATTTCAGTTTGATATTCAGGTTAAATCTCGTTTTACACGATCCGACATATATCTTTTGCATTAAATTCTTTGTTAACATCATTTTATACTTGTTGTTCCAAATTGTGACGTTGTAATATTGCTAAAAGCGGCGCTCATACTACACTCATGCAGTCAGAACATCTGTGGTAAGTATGAAAGAGATAAACTATGTTTACCTTTATTAGTAGGATCGTGGTAGAGACATAAACACATACCTTTGGCATTCATTATAAATGCAGTGAGCGACAATGAGGCTACACATTCAAGTTCACGTGATCTTTTCTATTAGGACCGTGGAGGGAGGGACGATGGGAAACTGCCACCAAGCAGACAGAGGCCGATAAAGGCAAGTAAATCGAATTGTTTCAAACACTAAACTCTTCATTATCTTTACTCTCAGGAACGTGAAAATCATCATCATGGGGGCAGAAATGGACCGTGAAGTCCCCCACACACAGTGACGACTGCCACGAAGACACTGCATGGACAGAAGTGTACCACGGAGGGAGGGACAATGGACAACTGCCACCAAGTCGACAGATACCCATAAAGGCAAGTTTATATCTATTAACATCATCTACTAATCTCTTCATTACACAAACACTAATCTCTTCATTATCTTTACTCTCAGGAACGTGGACACCATCATCCTGGGGGCAGAAATGGACCGTGAAGTCCCCCAGATACAGAGTATCATGGACAGAAGTGGACCACGTTGGGACGGACAATGGACAACTGCCATGAAGTCGACAGATACCCATAAAGGCAAGTATATATCTATTAACATCATCTACTAATCTCTTCATTACACAAACATTAATCTCTTCAATATCTTTACTCTCAGGACCGTGGAGCACATTGGGAGGGATGATGGACGACTGCCACCAAGTCGACAGATACCCATAAAGGCAAGTATATCTATAAACATCATCTACTAATCTCTTCATTACACAAACACTAATCTCTTCAATATCTTTACTCTCAGGACCCTGGACACCATCATCCTGGGGGCAGAAATGGACCGTGAAGTCCCCCAGATACACAGGATCATGGACAGAAGTGGACCACGTTCGGAGGGACGATGGACGACTGCCACCAAGTCGAGAGATACCCATAAAAGCAAGTATATATCTATTAACATCATCTACTAATCTCTTCATTACACAAACACAAATCTCTTCATTATCTTTACTCTCAGGACCGTGGACCACATTGGGAGGGATGATGGACAACTGCCACCAAGTCGACAGATACCCATAAAGGCAAGTATATATCTATTAACATCATCTACTAATCTCTTCATTACACAAACACTAATCTCTTCATTACACAAACACTAATCTCTTCAATATCTTTACTCTCAGGACCGTGGACCACATTGGGAGGGATGATGGACAACTGCCACCAAGTCGACAGACACCCATAAAGGCAAGTATATATCTATTAACATCATCTACTAATCTCTTCATTACACAAACACTAATCTCTTCATTACACAAACACTAATCTCTTCAATATCTTTACTCTCAGGACCCTGGACCACATTGGGAGGGATGATGGACGACTGCCACCAAGTCGACAGATACCCATAAAGGCAAGTATATATCTATTAACATCATCTACTAATCTCTTCATTACACAAACACTAATCTCTTCATTATCTTTACTCTCAGGACCGTGGACCACATTGGGAGGGATGATGGACGACTGCCACCAAGTCGACAGATACCCATAAAGGCAAGTATATATCTATTAACATCATCTACTAATCTCTTCATTACACAAACACTAATCTCTTCATTACACAAACACTAATCTCTTCAATATCTTTACTCTCAGGACCCTGGACCACATTGGGAGGGATGATGGACGACTGCCACCAAGTCGACAGATACCCATAAAGGCAAGTATATATCTATTAACATCATCTACTAATCTCTTCATTACACAAACACTAATCTCTTCATTATCTTTACTCTCAGGACCCTGGACCACATTGGGAGGGATGATGGACGACTGCCACCAAGTCGACAGATACCCATAAAGGCAAGTATATATCTATTAACATCATCTTCTAATCTCTTCATTACACAAACACTAATCTCTTCATTACACAAACACTAATCTCTTCAATATCTTTACTCTCAGGACCCTGGACCACATTGGGAGGGATGATGGACGACTGCCACCAAGTCGACAGATACCCATAAAGGCAAGTATATATCTATTAACATCATCTACTAATCTCTTCATTACACAAACACTAATCTCTTCATTATCTTTACTCTCAGGACCGTGGACCACATTGGGAGGGATGATGGACGACTGCCACCAAGTCGACAGATACCCATAAAGGCAAGTATATATCTATTAACATCATCTACTAATCTCTTCATTACACAAACACTAATCTCTTCATTACACAAACACTAATCTCTTCAATATCTTTACTCTCAGGACCCTGGACCACATTGGGAGGGATGATGGACGACTGCCACCAAGTCGACAGATACCCATAAAGGCAAGTATATATCTATTAACATCATCTACTAATCTCTTCATTACACAAACACTAATCTCTTCATTATCTTTACTCTCAGGACCCTGGACCACATTGGGAGGGATGATGGACGACTGCCACCAAGTCGACAGATACCCATAAAGGCAAGTATATATCTATTAACATCATCTTCTAATCTCTTCATTACACAAACACTAATCTCTTCATTACACAAACACTAATCTCTTCAATATCTTTACTCTCAGGACCCTGGACCACATTGGGAGGGATGATGGACGACTGCCACCAAGTCGACAGATACCTATAAAGGCAAGTATATATCTATTAACATCATCTACTAATCTCTTCATTACACAAACACTAATCTCTTCATTATCTTTACTCTCAGGACCGTGGACCACATTGGGAGGGATGATGGACGACTGCCACCAAGTCGACAGATACCCATAAAGGCAAGCATATAGCTATTAACATCATCTACTAATCTCTTCATTACACAAACACTAATCTCTTCAATATCTTTACTCTCAGGATCCTGGACCACATTGGGAGGGATGATGGACGACTGCCACCAAGTCGACAGATACCCATAAAGGCAAGTATATATCTATTAACATCATCTACTAATCTCTTCATTACACAAACACTAATCTCTTCATTACACAAACACTAATCTCTTCAATATCTTTACTCTCAGGATCCTGGACCACATTGGGAGGGACGATGGACGACTGCCACCAAGTCGACAGATACCCATAAAGGCAAGTATATATCTATTAACATCATCTACTAATCTCTTCATTACACAAACACTAATCTCTTCAATATCTTTACTCTCAGGATCCTGGACCACATTGGGAGGGACGATGGACGACTGCCACCAAGTCGACAGATACCCATAAAGGCAAGTATATATCTATTAACATCATCTACTAATCTCTTCATTACACAAACACTAATCTCTTCATTACACAAACACTAATCTCTTCAATATCTTTACTCTCAGGATCCTGGACCACATTGGGAGGGACGATGGACGACTGCCACCAAGTCGACAGATACCCATAAGGGAAAGTATATATCTATTAAGATCATCTACTAATCTCTTCATAACACAAACACTAATGTCTTCAATATCTTTACTCTCATGACCCTGGACACCATCATCCTGGGGGCAGAAATGCACCGTGAAGTCCCCCAGATACAGAGGATCAATGACAGAAGTGGACCACGTTGGTGGCAGTCGTCCATCGTCCCTCCCAAGTCGACAGATACCCATAAAGGCAAGTATATATCTATTAACATCATCTACTAATCTCTTCATTACACAAACACTAATCTCTTCATTACACAAACACTAATCTCTTCAATATGTTTACTCTCAGGACCCTGGACCACATTGGGAGGGATGATGGACGACTGCCACCAAGTCGACAGATACCCATAAAGGCAAGTATATATCTATTAACATCATCTACTAATCTCTTCATTACACAAACACAAATCTCTTCAATATCTTTACTCTCAGGACCGTGGACCACATTGGGAGGGATGATGGACGACTGCCACCAAGTCGACAGATACCCATAAAGGCAAGTATATATCTATTAACATCATCTACTAATCTCTTCATTACACAAACACTAATCTCTTCAATATCTTTACTCTCAGGACCCTGGACCACATTGGGAGGGATGATGGACGACTGCCACCAAGTCGACAGATACCCATAAAGGCAAGTATATATCTATTAACATCATCTACTAATCTCTTCATTACACAAACACTAATATCTTCAATATCTTTAATCTCAGGACCCTGGACCCCATCATCCTGGGGGCAGAAATGGACCGTGAAGTCCCCCAGATACAGAGGATCCTGGACAGAAGTGGACCACGTTGGGAGGGACGAGGACGACTGCCACCAAGTCGACAGATACCTATAAAGGCAAGTATATATCTATTAACATCATCTACTAATCTCTTCATTACACAAACACTAATCTCTTCATTACACAAACACTAATCTCTTCAATATCTTTACTCTCAGGACCCTGGACACCATCATCCTGGGGGCAGAAATGGACCGTGAAGTCCCCCAGATACACAGGATCATGGACAGAAGTGGACCACGTTGGGAGGGACGATGGAAGACTGCCACCAAGTCGACAGACACCCATAAAGGCAAGTATATATCTATTAACATCATCTACTAATCTCTTCATTACACAAACACTAATGTCTTCAATATCTTTACTCTCAGGACCCTGGACCCCATCATCCTGGGGGCAGAAATGGACCGTGAAGTCCCCCAGATACAGAGGATCATGGACAGAAGTGGACCACGTTGGGAGGGACGATGGACGACTGCCACCAAGTCGACAGATACCCATAAAGGCAAGTATATATCTATTAACATCATCTACTAATCTCTTCATTACACAAACACTAATCTCTTCAATATCTTTGCTCTCAGGACCCTGGACCACATTGGGAGGGATGATGGACGACTGCCACCAAGTCGACAGATACCCATAAAGGCAAGTATATATCTATTAACATCATCTACTAATCTCTTCATTACACAAACACTAATCTCTTCATTACACAAACACTAATCTCTTCAATATCTTTACTCTCAGGACCGTGGACCACATTGGGAGGGATGATGGACGACTGCCACCAAGTCGACAGATACCCATAAAGGCAAGTATATATCTATTAACATCATCTACTAATCTCTTCATTACACAAACACTAATCTCTTCAATATCTTTACTCTCAGGACCCTGGACCACATTGGGAGGGATGATGGACGACTGCCACCAAGTCGACAGATACCCATAAAGGCAAGTATATATCTATTAACATCATCTACTAATCTCTTCATTACACAAACACTAATCTCTTCAATATCTTTACTCTCAGGACCCTGGACCCCATCATCCTGGGGGCAGAAATGGACCGTGAAGTCCCCCAGATACAGAGGATCATGGACAGAAGTGGACCACGTTGGGAGGGACGATGGACGACTGCCACCAAGTCGACAGATACCCATAAAGGCAAGTATATATCTATTAACATCATCTACTAATCTCTTCATTACACAAACAATAATCTCTTCATTATCTTTACTCTCAGGACCCTGGACCACATTGGGAGGGATGATGGACGACTGCCACCAAGTCGACAGATACCCATAAAGGCAAGTATATATCTATTAACATCATCTACTAATCTCTTCATTACACAAACACTAATCTCTTCATTATCTTTACTCTCAGGACCCTGGACCACATTGGGAGGGATGATGGACAACTGCCACCAAGTCGACAGATACCCATAAAGGCAAGTATATATCTATTAACATCATCTACTAATCTCTTCATTACACAAACACTAATCTCTTCAATATCTTCACTCTCAGGACCCTGAACCACATTGGGAGGGATGATGGACAACTGCCACCAAGTCGACAGATACCCATAAAGGCAAGTATATATCTATTAACATCATCTACTAATCTCATCATTACACAAACACTAATCTCTTCAATATCTTTACTCTCAGGACCGTGGAGCACATTGGGAGGGATGATGGACGACTGCCACCAAGTCGACAGATACCCATAAAGGCAAGTATATATCTATTAACATCATCTACTAATCTCTTCAATACACAAACACTAATGTCTTCAATATCTTTACTCTCAGGACCCTGGACACCATCATCCTGGGGGCAGAAATGGACTGTGAAGTCCCCCAGATACAGAGGATCATGGACAGAAGTGGACCACGTTGGGAGGGACGAGGACGACTGCCACCAAGTCGACAGATACCCATAAAGGCAAGTATATATCTATTAACATCATCTACTAATCTCTTCATTACACAAACACTAATCTCTTCATTACACAAACACTAATCTCTTCAATATCTTTACTCTCAGGACCCTGGACACCATCATCCTGGGGGCAGAAATGGACCGTGAAGTCCCCCAGATACAGAGGATCATGGACAGAAGTGGACCACGTTGGGAGGGACGATGGACGACTGCCACCAAGTCGACAGATACCCATAAAGGCAAGTATATATCTATTAACATCATCTACTAATCTCTTCAATACACAAACACTAATGTCTTCAATATCTTTACTCTCAGGACCCTGGACCACATTGGGAGGGATGATGGACGACTGCCACCAAGTCGACAGATACCCATAAAGGCAAGTATATATCTATTAACATCACCTACTAATCTTTTCATTACACAAACACTAATCTCTTCATTATCTTTACTCTCAGGACCGTGGACCACATTGGGAGGGATGATGGACGACTGCCACCAAGTCGACAGATACCCATAAAGGCAAGTATATATCTATTAACATCATCTACTAATCTCTTCATTACACAAACACTAATGTCTTCAATATCT
Organism: Haliotis asinina; assembly: GCF_037392515.1. NCBI lineage: Eukaryota > Metazoa > Mollusca > Gastropoda > Lepetellida > Haliotidae > Haliotis > Haliotis asinina. The sequence goes on along the minus strand of NC_090286.1, from coordinate 27,705,644 downwards.
TTACTCTCAGGACCCTGGACACCATCATCCTGGGGGCAGAAATGGACCGTGAAGTCCCCCAGATACAGAGGATCATGGACAGAAGTGGACCACGTTGGGAGGGACGATGGACGACTGCCACCAAGTCGACAGATACCCATAAAGGCAAGTATATATCTATTAACATCATCTACTAATCTCTTCATTACACAAACACTAATCTCTTCATTATCTTTACTCTCAGGACCCTGGACCACATTGGGAGGGATGATGGACGACTGCCACCAAGTCGACAGATACCCATAAAGCAAGTATATATCTATTAACATCATCTACTAATCTCTTCATTACACAAACACTAATCTCTTCATTATCTTTACTCTCAGGACCCTGGACCACATTGGGAGGGATGATGGACGACTGCCACCAAGTCGACAGATACCCATAAAGGCAAGTATATATCTATTAAGATCATCTACTAATCTCTTCATAACACAAACACTAATGTCTTCAATATCTTTACTCTCATGACCCTGGACACCATCATCCTGGGGGCAGAAATGCACCGTGAAGTCCCCCAGATACAGAGGATCATGGACAGAAGTGGACCACGTTGGTGGCAGTCGTCCATCGTCCCTCCCAAGTCGACAGATACCCATAAAGGCAAGTATATATCTATTAACATCATCTACTAATCTCTTCATTACACAAACACTAATCTCTTCATTACACAAACACTAATCTCTTCAATATGTTTACTCTCAGGACCCTGGACCACATTGGGAGGGATGATGGACGACTGCCACCAAGTCGACAGATACCCATAAAGGCAAGTATATATCTATTAACATCATCTACTAATCTCTTCATTACACAAACACAAATCTCTTCAATATCTTTACTCTCAGGACCGTGGACCACATTGGGAGGGATGATGGACGACTGCCACCAAGTCGACAGATACCCATAAAGGCAAGTATATATCTATTAACATCATCTACTAATCTCTTCATTACACAAACACTAATCTCTTCAATATCTTTACTCTCAGGACCCTGGACCACATTGGGAGGGATGATGGACGACTGCCACCAAGTCGACAGATACCCATAAAGGCAAGTATATATCTATTAACATCATCTACTAATCTCTTCATTACACAAACACTAATATCTTCAATATCTTTACTCTCAGGACCCTGGACCCCATCATCCTGGGGGCAGAAATGGACCGTGAAGTCCCCCAGATACAGAGGATCCTGGACAGAAGTGGACCACGTTGGGAGGGACGAGGACGACTGCCACCAAGTCGACAGATACCTATAAAGGCAAGTATATATCTATTAACATCATCTACTAATCTCTTCATTACACAAACACTAATCTCTTCATTACACAAACACTAATGTCTTCAATATCTTTACTCTCAGGACCCTGGACACCATCATCCTGGGGGCAGAAATGGACCGTGAAGTCCCCCAGATACACAGGATCATGGACAGAAGTGGACCACGTTGGGAGGGACGATGGACGACTGCCACCAAGTCGACAGACACCCATAAAGGCAAGTATATATCTATTAACATCATCTACTAATCTCTTCATTACACAAACACTAATGTCTTCAATATCTTTACTCTCAGGACCCTGGACCCCATCATCCTGGGGGCAGAAATGGACCGTGAAGTCCCCCAGATACAGAGGATCATGGACAGAAGTGGACCACGTTGGGAGGGACGATGGACGACTGCCACCAAGTCGACAGATACCCATAAAGGCAAGTATATATCTATTAACATCATCTACTAATCTCTTCATTACACAAACACTAATCTCTTCAATATCTTTGCTCTCAGGACCCTGGACCACATTGGGAGGGATGATGGACGACTGCCACCAAGTCGACAGATACCCATAAAGGCAAGTATATATCTATTAACATCATCTACTAATCTCTTCATTACACAAACACTAATCTCTTCATTACACAAACACTAATCTCTTCAATATCTTTACTCTCAGGACCGTGGACCACATTGGGAGGGATGATGGACGACTGCCACCAAGTCGACAGATACCCATAAAGGCAAGTATATATCTATTAACATCATCTACTAATCTCTTCATTACACAAACACTAATCTCTTCAATATCTTTACTCTCAGGACCCTGGACCACATTGGGAGGGATGATGGACGACTGCCACCAAGTCGACAGATACCCATAAAGGCAAGTATATATCTATTAACATCATCTACTAATCTCTTCATTACACAAACACTAATCTCTTCAATATCTTTACTCTCAGGACCCTGGACCCCATCATCCTGGGGGCAGAAATGGACCGTGAAGTCCCCCAGATACAGAGGATCATGGACAGAAGTGGACCACGTTGGGAGGGACGATGGACGACTGCCACCAAGTCGACAGATACCCATAAAGGCAAGTATATATCTATTAACATCATCTACTAATCTCTTCATTACACAAACAATAATCTCTTCATTATCTTTACTCTCAGGACCCTGGACCACATTGGGAGGGATGATGGACGACTGCCACCAAGTCGACAGATACCCATAAAGGCAAGTATATATCTATTAACATCATCTACTAATCTCTTCATTACACAAACACTAATCTCTTCATTATCTTTACTCTCAGGACCCTGGACCACATTGGGAGGGATGATGGACAACTGCCACCAAGTCGACAGATACCCATAAAGGCAAGTATATATCTATTAACATCATCTACTAATCTCTTCATTACACAAACACTAATCTCTTCAATATCTTCACTCTCAGGACCCTGAACCACATTGGGAGGGATGATGGACAACTGCCACCAAGTCGACAGATACCCATAAAGGCAAGTATATATCTATTAACATCATCTACTAATCTCTTCATTACACAAACACTAATCTCTTCAATATCTTTACTCTCAGGACCTTGGACCACATTGGGAGGGATGATGGACGACTGCCACCAAGTCGACAGATACCCATAAAGGCAAGTATATATCTATTAACATCATCTACTAATCTCTTCAATACACAAACACTAATGTCTTCAATATCTTTACTCTCAGGACCCTGGACACCATCATCCTGGGGGCAGAAATGGACTGTGAAGTCCCCCAGATACAGAGGATCATGGACAGAAGTGGACCACGTTGGGAGGGACGAGGACGACTGCCACCAAGTCGACAGATACCCATAAAGGCAAGTATATATCTATTAACATCATCTACTAATCTCTTCATTACACAAACACTAATCTCTTCATTACACAAACACTAATCTCTTCAATATCTTTACTCTCAGGACCCTGGACACCATCATCCTGGGGGCAGAAATGGACCGTGAAGTCCCCCAGATACAGAGGATCATGGACAGAAGTGGACCACGTTGGGAGGGACGATGGACGACTGCCACCAAGTCGACAGATACCCATAAAGGCAAGTATATATCTATTAACATCATCTACTAATCTCTTCAATACACAAACACTAATGTCTTCAATATCTTTACTCTCAGGACCCTGGACCACATTGGGAGGGATGATGGACGACTGCCACCAAGTCGACAGATACCCATAAAGGCAAGTATATATCTATTAACATCACCTACTAATCTTTTCATTACACAAACACTAATCTCTTCATTATCTTTACTCTCAGGACCGTGGACCACATTGGGAGGGATGATGGACGACTGCCACCAAGTCGACAGATACCCATAAAGGCAAGTATATATCTATTAACATCATCTACTAATCTCTTCATTACACAAACACTAATGTCTTCAATATCTTTACTCTCAGGACCCTGGACACCATCATCCTGGGGGCAGAAATGGACCGTGAAGTCCCCCAGATACAGAGGATCATGGACAGAAGTGGACCACGTTGGGAGGGACGATGGACGACTGCCACCAAGTCGACAGATACCCATAAAGGCAAGTATATATCTATTAACATCATCTACTAATCTCTTCATTACACAAACAATAATCTCTTCATTATCTTTACTCTCAGGACCCTGGACCACATTGGGAGGGATGATGGACGACTGCCACCAAGTCGACAGATACCCATAAAGCAAGTATATATCTATTAACATCATCTACTAATCTCTTCATTACACAAACACTAATCTCTTCATTATCTTTACTCTCAAGACCCTGGACCACATTGGGAGGGATGATGGACAACTGCCACCAAGTCGACAGATACCCATAAAGGCAAGTATATATCTATTAACATCATCTACTAATCTCTTCATTACACAAACACTAATCTCTTCAATATGTTTACTCTCAGGACCGTGGACCACATTGGGAGGGATGATGGACGACTGCCACCAAGTCGACAGATACTCATAAAGGCAAGTATATATCTATTAACATCATCTACTAATCTCTTCATTACACAAACACTAATGTCTTCAATATCTTTACTCTCAGGACCCTGGACCCCATCATCCTGGGGGCAGAAATGGACCGTGAAGTCCCCCAGATACAGAGGATCATGGACAGAAGTGGACCACATTGGGAGGGATGATGGACGACTGCCACCAAGTCGACAGATACCCATAAAGGCAAGTATATATCTATTAACATCATCTACTAATCTCTTCATTACACAAACACTAATCTCTTCATTACACAAACACTAATCTCTTCAATATCTTTACTCTCAGGACCCTGGACCACATTGGGAGGGATGATGGACGACTGCCACCAAGTCGACAGATACCCATAAAGGCAAGTATATATCTATTAACATCACCTACTAATCTTTTCATTACACAAACACTAATCTCTTCATTATCTTTACTCTCAGGACCCTGGACCACATTGGGAGGGATGATGGACGACTGCCACCAAGTCGACAGATACCCATAAAGGCAAGTATATATCTATTAACATCATCTACTAATCTCTTCATTACACAAACACTAATCTCTTCAATATCTTTACTCTCAGGACCCTGGACACCATCATCCTGGGGGCAGAAATGGACCGTGAAGTCCCCCAGATACAGAGGATCATGGACAGAAGTGGACCACGTTGGGAGGGACGATGGACGACTGCCACCAAGTCGACAGATACCCATAAAGGCAAGTATATATCTATTAACATTATCTACTAATCTCTTCATTACACAAACACTAATCTCTTCATTACAGAAACACTAATCTCTTCATTATCTCCACTCTCAGGACCGTGGACCACATTGGGAGGGATGATGGACGACTGCCACCAAGTCGACAGATACCCATAAAGGCAAGTATATATCTATTAACATCATCTACTAATCTCTTCATTACACAAACACTAATCTCTTCATTACACAAACACTAATCTCTTCAATATCTTTACTCTCAGGACCCTGGACCACATTGGGAGGGATGATGGACGACTGCCACCAAGTCGACAGATACCCATAAAGGCAAGTATATATCTATTAACATCACCTACTAATCTTTTCATTACACAAACACTAATCTCTTCATTATCTTTACTCTCAGGACCGTGGACCACATTGGGAGGGATGATGGACGACTGCCACCAAGTCGACAGATACCCATAAAGGCAAGTATATATCTATTAACATCATCTACTAATCTCTTCATTACACAAACACTAATGTCTTCAATATCTTTACTCTCAGGACCCTGGACACCATCATCCTGGGGGCAGAAATGGACCGTGAAGTCCCCCAGATACAGAGGATCATGGACAGAAGTGGACCACGTTGGGAGGGACGATGGACGACTGCCACCAAGTCGACAGATACCCATAAAGCAAGTATATATCTATTAACATCATCTACTAATCTCTTCATTACACAAACAATAATCTCTTCATTATCTTTACTCTCAGGACCCTGGACCACATTGGGAGGGATGATGGACGACTGCCACCAAGTCGACAGATACCCATAAAGCAAGTATATATCTATTAACATCATCTACTAATCTCTTCATTACACAAACACTAATCTCTTCATTATCTTTACTCTCAGGACCCTGGACCACATTGGGAGGGATGATGGACGACTGCCACCAAGTCGACAGATACCCATAAAGGCAAGTATATATCTATTAACATCATCTACTAATCTCTTCATTACACAAACACTAATCTCTTCAATATGTTTACTCTCAGGACCGTGGACCACATTGGGAGGGATGATGGACGACTGCCACCAAGTCGACAGATACTCATAAAGGCAAGTATATATCTATTAACATCATCTACTAATCTCTTCATTACACAAACACTAATGTCTTCAATATCTTTACTCTCAGGACCCTGGACCCCATCATCCTGGGGGCAGAAATGGACCGTGAAGTCCCCCAGATACAGAGGATCATGGACAGAAGTGGACCACATTGGGAGGGATGATGGACGACTGCCACCAAGTCGACAGATACCCATAAAGGCAAGTATATATCTATTAACATCATCTACTAATCTCTTCATTACACAAACACTAATCTCTTCATTACACAAACACTAATCTCTTCAATATCTTTACTCTCAGGACCCTGGACCACATTGGGAGGGATGATGGACGACTGCCACCAAGTCGACAGATACCCATAAAGGCAAGTATATATCTATTAACATCACCTACTAATCTTTTCATTACACAAACACTAATCTCTTCATTATCTTTACTCTCAGGACCGTGGACCACATTGGGAGGGATGATGGACGACTGCCACCAAGTCGACAGATACCCATAAAGGCAAGTATATATCTATTAACATCATCTACTAATCTCTTCATTACACAAACACTAATCTCTTCAATATCTTTACTCTCAGGACCCTGGACACCATCATCCTGGGGGCAGAAATGGACCGTGAAGTCCCCCAGATACAGAGGATCATGGACAGAAGTGGACCACGTTGGGAGGGACGATGGACGACTGCCACCAAGTCGACAGATACCCATAAAGGCAAGTATATATCTATTAACATTATCTACTAATCTCTTCATTACACAAACACTAATCTCTTCATTACAGAAACACTAATCTCTTCATTATCTCCACTCTCAGGACCGTGGACCACATTGGGAGGGATGATGGACGACTGCCACCAAGTCGACAGATACCCATAAAGGCAAGTATATATCTATTAACATCATCTACTAATCTCTTCATTACACAAACACTAATCTCTTCATTATCTTTACTCTCAGGACCCTGGACCACATTGGGAGGGATGATGGACGACTGCCACCAAGTCGGCAGAGACCCATAAAGGCAAGTATATATCTATTAACATCATCTACTAATCTCTTCATTACACAAACACTAATCTCTTCATTATCTTTACTCTCAGGACCCTGGACCACATTGGGAGGGACGATGGACGACTGCCACCAAGTCGACAGATACCCATAAAGGCAAGTATATATCTATTAACATCATCTACTAATCTCTTCATTACACAAACACTAATCTCTTCATTATCTTTACTCTCAGGACCTTGGACCACATTGTGAGAGACGATGGACGACTGCCACCAAGTCGACAGATACCCATAAAGGCAAGTATATATCTATTAACATCATCTACTAATCTCTTCATTACACAAACACTAATCTCTTCATTATCTTTACTCTCAGGACCGTGGACCACATTGGGAGGGACGATGGACGACTGCCACCAAGTCGACAGATACCCATAAAGGCAAGTATATATCTATTAACATCATCTGCTAATCTCTTCATTACACAAACACTAATCTCTTCATTACACAAACACTAATCTCTTCAATATCTTTACTCTCAGGACCCTGGACCACATTGGGAGGGATGATGGACGACTGCCACCAAGTCGACAGATACCCATAAAGGCAAGTATATATCTATTAACATCATCTACTAATCTCTTCATTACACAAACACTAATCTCTTCAATATCTTTACTCTCAGGACCCTGGACCACATTGGGAGGGATGATGGACGACTGCCACCAAGTCGACAGATACCCATAAAGGCAAGTATATATCTATTAACATCATCTACTAATCTCTTCATTACACAAACACTAATCTCTTCATTATCTTTACTCTCAGGACCGTGGACCACATTGTGAGAGACGATGGACGACTGCCACCAAGTCGACAGAGACCCATAAAGGCAAGTATATATCTATTAACATCATCTACTAATCTCTTCATTACACAAACACTAATCTCTTCATTACACAAACACAAATCTCTTCAATATCTTTACTCTCAGGACCCTGGACCACATTGGGAGGGATGATGGACGACTGCCACCAAGTCGACAGATACCCATAAAGGCAAGTATATATCTATTAACATCATCTACTAATCTCTTCATTACACAAACACTAATGTCTTCAATATCTTTACTCTCAGGACCCTGGACACCATCATCCTGGGGGCAGAAATGGACCGTGAAGTCCCCCAGATACAGAGGATCATGGACAGAAGTGGACCATGTTGGGAGGGACGATGGACGACTGCCACCAAGTCGACAGACACCCATAAAGGCAAGTATATATCTATTAACATTATCTACTAATCTCTTCATTACACAAACACTAATCTCTTCATTACACAAACACTAATCTCTTCAATATCTTTACTCTCAGGACCCTGGACCACATTGGGAGGGATGATGGACGACTGCCACCAAGTCGACAGATACCCATAAAGGCAAGCATATATCTATTAACATCATCTACTAATCTCTTCATTACACAAACACTAATCTCTTCATTACACAAACACTAATCTCTTCATTATCTTTACTCTCAGGACCCTGGACCACATTGGGAGAGACGATGGACGACTGTCACCAAGTCGACAGATACCCATAAAGGCAAGTATATATCTATTAACATCATCTACTAATCTCTTCATTACACAAACACTAATCTCTTCATTATCTTTACTCTCAGGACCGTGGACAACATTGGGAGGGACGATGGACGACTGCCACCAAGTCGACAGATACCCATAAAGGCAAGTATATATCTATTAACATTATCTACTAATCTCTTCATTACACAAACACTAATCTCTTCATTACACAAACACTAATCTCTTCATTATCTTCACTCTCAGGACCGTGGACCACATTGGGAGTGATGATGGACGACTGCCACCAAGTCGACAGATACCCATAAAGGCAAGTATATATCTATTAACATCATCTACTAATCTCTTCATTACACAAACACTAATCTCTTCATTACACAAACACTAATCTCTTCAATATCTTTACTCTCAGGACCCTGGACACCATCATCCTGGGGGCAGAAATGGACCGTGAAGTCCCCCAGATACAGAGGATCATGGACAGAAGTGGACCACATTGGGAGGGACGATGGACGACTGCAACCAAGTCGACAGATACCCATAAAGGCAAGTATATATCTATTAACATCATCTACTAATCTCTTCATTACACAAACACTAATCTCTTCATTATCTTTACTCTCAGGACCGTGGACCACATTGGGAGGGATGATGGACGACTGCCACCAAGTCGACAGATACCCATAAAGGCAAGTATATATCTATTAACATCATCTACTAATCTCTTCATTACACAAACACTAATCTCTTCATTACACAAACACTAATCTCTTCAATATCTTTACTCTCAGGACCGTGGACTACATTGGGAGGGATGATGGACAACTGCCACCAAGTCGACAGATACCCATAAAAGCAAGTATATATCTATTAACATCACCTACTAATCTTTTCATTACACAAACACTAATCTCTTCAATATCTTTACTCTCAGGACCCTGGACCACATTGGGAGGGATGATGGACGACTGCCACCAAGTCGACAGATACCCATAAAGGCAAGTATATATCTATTAACATCACCTACTAATCTTTTCATTACAGAAACACTAATCTCTTCATTATCTTTACTCTCAGGACCGTGGACCACATTGGGAGGGATGATGGACGACTGCCACCAAGTCGACAGATACCCATAAAGGCAAGTATATATCTATTAACATCATCTACTAATCTCTTCATTACACAAACACTAATGTCTTCAATATCTTTACTCTCAGGACCCTGGACACCATCATCCTGGGGGCAGAAATGGACCGTGAAGTCCCCCAGATACAGAGGATCATGGACAGAAGTGGACCACGTTGGGAGGGACGATGGACGACTGCCACCAAGTCGACAGATACCCATAAAGGCAAGTATATATCTATTAACATCATCTACTAATCTCTTCATTACACAAACAATAATCTCTTCATTATCTTTACTCTCAGGACCCTGGACCACATTGGGAGGGATGATGGACAACTGCCACCAAGTCGACAGATACCCATAAAGGCAAGTATATATCTATTAACATCATCTACTAATCTCTTCATTACACAAACACTAATCTCTTCAATATGTTTACTCTCAGGACCCTGGACCACATTGGGAGGGATGATGGACGACTGCCACCAAGTCGACAGATACTCATAAAGGCAAGTATATATCTATTAACATCATCTACTAATCTCTTCATTACACAAACACTAATGTCTTCAATATCTTTACTCTCAGGACCCTGGACACCATCATCCTGGGGGCAGAAATGGACCGTGAAGTCCCCCAGATACACAGGATCATGGACAGAAGTGGACCACGTTGGGAGGGACGATGGACGACTGCCACCAAGTCGACAGATACCCATAAAGGCAAGTATATATCTATTAACATCATCTACTAATCTCTTCATTACACAAACACTAATCTCTTCAATATCTTTACTCTCAGGACCCTGGACCACATTGGGAGGGATGATGGACAACTGCCACCAAGTCGACAGATACCCATAAAGGCAAGTATATATCTATTAACATCATCTACTAATCTCTTCATTACACAAACACTAATCTCTTCAATATGTTTACTCTCAGGACCGTGGACCACATTGGGAGGGATGATGGACGACTGCCACCAAGTCGACAGATACTCATAAAGGCAAGTATATATCTATTAACATCATCTACTAATCTCTTCATTACACAAACACTAATGTCTTCAATATCTTTACTCTCAGGACCCTGGACCCCATCATCCTGGGGGCAGAAATGGACCGTGAAGTCCCCCAGATACAGAGGATCATGGACAGAAGTGGACCACATTGGGAGGGATGATGGACGACTGCCACCAAGTCGACAGATACCCATAAAGGCAAGTATATATCTATTAACATCATCTACTAATCTCTTCATTACACAAACACTAATCTCTTCATTACACAAACACTAATCTCTTCAATATCTTTACTCTCAGGACCCTGGACCACATTGGGAGGGATGATGGACGACTGCCACCAAGTCGACAGATACCCATAAAGGCAAGTATATATCTATTAACATCACCTACTAATCTTTTCATTACACAAACACTAATCTCTTCATTATCTTTACTCTCAGGACCCTGGACCACATTGGGAGGGATGATGGACGACTGCCACCAAGTCGACAGATACCCATAAAGGCAAGTATATATCTATTAACATCATCTACTAATCTCTTCATTACACAAACACTAATCTCTTCAATATCTTTACTCTCAGGACCCTGGACACCATCATCCTGGGGGCAGAAATGGACCGTGAAGTCCCCCAGATACAGAGGATCATGGACAGAAGTGGACCACGTTGGGAGGGACGATGGACGACTGCCACCAAGTCGACAGATACCCATAAAGGCAAGTATATATCTATTAACATTATCTACTAATCTCTTCATTACACAAACACTAATCTCTTCATTACAGAAACACTAATCTCTTCATTATCTCCACTCTCAGGACCGTGGACCACATTGGGAGGGATGATGGACGACTGCCACCAAGTCGACAGATACCCATAAAGGCAAGTATATATCTATTAACATCATCTACTAATCTCTTCATTACACAAACACTAATCTCTTCATTACACAAACACTAATCTCTTCATTATCTTTACTCTCAGGACCCTGGACCACATTGGGAGGGATGATGGACGACTGCCACCAAGTCGGCAGAGACCCATAAAGGCAAGTATATATCTATTAACATCATCTACTAATCTCTTCATTACACAAACACTAATCTCTTCATTATCTTTACTCTCAGGACCCTGGACCACATTGGGAGGGACGATGGACGACTGCCACCAAGTCGACAGATACCCATAAAGGCAAGTATATATCTATTAACATCATCTACTAATCTCTTCATTACACAAACACTAATCTCTTCATTATCTTTACTCTCAGGACCTTGGACCACATTGTGAGAGACGATGGACGACTGCCACCAAGTCGACAGATACCCATAAAGGCAAGTATATATCTATTAACATCATCTACTAATCTCTTCATTACACAAACACTAATCTCTTCATTATCTTTACTCTCAGGACCGTGGACCACATTGGGAGGGACGATGGACGACTGCCACCAAGTCGACAGATACCCATAAAGGCAAGTATATATCTATTAACATCATCTGCTAATCTCTTCATTACACAAACACTAATCTCTTCATTACACAAACACTAATCTCTTCAATATCTTTACTCTCAGGACCCTGGACCACATTGGGAGGGATAATGGACGACTGCCACCAAGTCGACAGATACCCATAAAGGCAAGTATATATCTATTAACATCATCTACTAATCTCTTCATTACACAAACACTAATCTCTTCAATATCTTTACTCTCAGGACCCTGGACCACATTGGGAGGGATGATGGACGACTGCCACCAAGTCGACAGATACCCATAAAGGCAAGTATATATCTATTAACATCATCTACTAATCTCTTCATTACACAAACACTAATCTCTTCATTATCTTTACTCTCAGGACCGTGGACCACATTGTGAGAGACGATGGACGACTGCCACCAAGTCGACAGAGACCCATAAAGGCAAGTATATATCTATTAACATCATCTACTAATCTCTTCATTACACAAACACTAATCTCTTCATTACACAAACACAAATCTCTTCAATATCTTTACTCTCAGGACCCTGGACCACATTGGGAGGGATGATGGACGACTGCCACCAAGTCGACAGATACCCATAAAGGCAAGTATATATCTATTAACATCATCTACTAATCTCTTCATTACACAAACACTAATCTCTTCATTATCTTTACTCTCAGGACCGTGGACCACATTGGGAGGGACGATGGACGACTGCCACCAAGTCGACAGATACCCATAAAGGCAAGTATATATCTATTAACATCATCTGCTAATCTCTTCATTACACAAACACTAATCTCTTCATTATCTTTACTCTCAGGACCGTGGACCACATTGGGAGGGATGATGGACGACTGCCACCAAGTCGACAGATACCCATAAAGGCAAGTATATATCTATTAACATCATCTACTAATCTCTTCATTACACAAACACTAATGTCTTCAATATCTTTACTCTCAGGACCCTGGACACCATCATCCTGGGGGCAGAAATGGACCGTGAAGTCCCCCAGATACAGAGGATCATGGACAGAAGTGGACCATGTTGGGAGGGACGATGGACGACTGCCACCAAGTCGACAGATACCCATAAAGGCAAGTATATATCTATTAACATTATCTACTAATCTCTTCATTACACAAACACTAATCTCTTCATTACACAAACACTAATCTCTTCAATATCTTTACTCTCAGGACCCTGGACCACATTGGGAGGGATGATGGACGACTGCCACCAAGTCGACAGATACCCATAAAGGCAAGCATATATCTATTAACATCATCTACTAATCTCTTCATTACACAAACACTAATCTCTTCATTACACAAACACTAATCTCTTCATTATCTTTACTCTCAGGACCCTGGACCACATTGGGAGAGACGATGGACGACTGTCACCAAGTCGACAGATACCCATAAAGGCAAGTATATATCTATTAACATCATCTACTAATCTCTTCATTACACAAACACTAATCTCTTCATTATCTTTACTCTCAGGACCGTGGACCACATTGGGAGGGATGATGGACGACTGCCACCAAGTCGACAGATACCCATAAAGGCAAGTATATATCTATTAACATCATCTACTAATCTCTTCATTACACAAACACTAATCTCTTCATTACACAAACACTAATCTCTTCAATATCTTTACTCTCAGGACCGTGGACTACATTGGGAGGGATGATGGACAACTGCCACCAAGTCGACAGATACCCATAAAAGCAAGTATATATCTATTAACATCATCTACTAATCTCTTCATTACACAAACACTAATCTCTTCATTACACAAACACTAATCTCTTCAATATCTTTACTCTCAGGACCCTGGACCACATTGGGAGGGATGATGGATGACTGCCACCAAGTCGACAGATACCCATAAAGGCAAGTATATATCTATTAACATCATCTACTAATCTCTTCATTACACAAACACTAATCTCTTCATTACACAAACACTAATCTCTTCAATATCTTTACTCTCAGGACCCTGGACCACATTGGGAGGGATGATGGACGACTGCCACCAAGTCGACAGATACCCATAAAGGCAAGTATATATCTATTAACATCATCTACTAATCTCTTCATTACACAAACACTAATCTCTTCATTACACAAACACTAATCTCTTCAATATCTTTACTCTCAGGACCCTGGACCACATTGGGAGGGATGATGGACGACTGCCACCAAGTCGACAGATACCCATAAAGGCAAGTATATATCTATTAACATCATCTACTAATCTCTTCATTACACAAACACTAATCTCTTCATTATCTTTACTCTCAGGACCGTGGACCACATTGGGAGGGATGATGGACGACTGCCACCAAGTCGACAGATACCCATAAAGGCAAGTATATATCTATTAACATCATCTACTAATCTCTTCATTACACAAACACTAATCTCTTCATTATCTTTACTCTCAGGACCGTGGACCACATTGGGAGGGACGATGGACGACTGCCACCAAGTCGACAGATACCCATAAAGGCAAGTATATATCTATTAACATCATCTGCTAATCTCTTCATTACACAAACACTAATCTCTTCATTATCTTTACTCTCAGGACCGTGGACCACATTGGGAGGGATGATGGACGACTGCCACCAAGTCGACAGATACCCATAAAGGCAAGTATATATCTATTAACATCATCTACTAATCTCTTCATTACACAAACACTAATGTCTTCAATATCTTTACTCTCAGGACCCTGGACACCATCATCCTGGGGGCAGAAATGGACCGTGAAGTCCCCCAGATACAGAGGATCATGGACAGAAGTGGACCATGTTGGGAGGGACGATGGACGACTGCCACCAAGTCGACAGATACCCATAAAGGCAAGTATATATCTATTAACATTATCTACTAATCTCTTCATTACACAAAAACTAATCTCTTCATTACACAAACACTAATCTCTTCAATATCTTTACTCTCAGGACCCTGGACCACATTGGGAGGGATGATGGACGACTGCCACCAAGTCGACAGATACCCATAAAGGCAAGCATATATCTATTAACATCATCTACTAATCTCTTCATTACACAAACACTAATCTCTTCATTACACAAACACTAATCTCTTCATTATCTTTACTCTCAGGACCCTGGACCACATTGGGAGGGATGATGGACGACTGCCACCAAGTCGACAGATACCCATAAAGGCAAGTATATATCTATTAACATCATCTACTAATCTCTTCATTACACAAACACTAATCTCTTCATTATCTTTACTCTCAGGACCGTGGACCACATTGGGAGGGACGATGGACGACTGCCACCAAGTCGACAGATACCCATAAAGGCAAGTATATATCTATTAACATCATCTGCTAATCTCTTCATTACACAAACACTAATCTCTTCATTATCTTTACTCTCAGGACCGTGGACCACATTGGGAGGGATGATGGACGACTGCCACCAAGTCGACAGATACCCATAAAGGCAAGTATATATCTATTAACATCATCTACTAATCTCTTCATTACACAAACACTAATGTCTTCAATATCTTTACTCTCAGGACCCTGGACACCATCATCCTGGGGGCAGAAATGGACCGTGAAGTCCCCCAGATACAGAGGATCATGGACAGAAGTGGACCATGTTGGGAGGGACGATGGACGACTGCCACCAAGTCGACAGATACCCATAAAGGCAAGTATATATCTATTAACATTATCTACTAATCTCTTCATTACACAAACACTAATCTCTTCATTACACAAACACTAATCTCTTCAATATCTTTACTCTCAGGACCCTGGACCACATTGGGAGGGATGATGGACGACTGCCACCAAGTCGACAGATACCCATAAAGGCAAGCATATATCTATTAACATCATCTACTAATCTCTTCATTACACAAACACTAATCTCTTCATTACACAAACACTAATCTCTTCATTATCTTTACTCTCAGGACCCTGGACCACATTGGGAGAGACGATGGACGACTGTCACCAAGTCGACAGATACCCATAAAGGCAAGTATATATCTATTAACATCATCTACTAATCTCTTCATTACACAAACACTAATCTCTTCATTATCTTTACTCTCAGGACCGTGGACAACATTGGGAGGGACGATGGACGACTGCCACCAAGTCGACAGATACCCATAAAGGCAAGTATATATCTATTAACATCATCTACTAATCTCTTCATTACACAAACACTAATCTCTTCATTACACAAACACTAATCTCTTCAATATCTTTACTCTCAGGACCCTGGACACCATCATCCTGGGGGCAGAAATGGACCGTGAAGTCCCCCAGATACAGAGGATCATGGACAGAAGTGGACCACATTGGGAGGGACGATGGACGACTGCAACCAAGTCGACAGATACCCATAAAGGCAAGTATATATCTATTAACATCATCTACTAATCTCTTCATTACACAAACACTAATCTCTTCATTATCTTTACTCTCAGGACCGTGGACCACATTGGGAGGGATGATGGACGACTGCCACCAAGTCGACAGATACCCATAAAGGCAAGTATATATCTATTAACATCATCTACTAATCTCTTCATTACACCAACACTAATCTCTTCATTACACAAACACTAATCTCTTCAATATCTTTACTCTCAGGACCGTGGACTACATTGGGAGGGATGATGGACAACTGCCACCAAGTCGACAGATACCCATAAAAGCAAGTATATATCTATTAACATCATCTACTAATCTCTTCATTACACAAACACTAATCTCTTCATTACACAAACACTAATCTCTTCAATATCTTTACTCTCAGGACCCTGGACCACATTGGGAGGGATGATGGATGACTGCCACCAAGTCGACAGATACCCATAAAGGCAAGTATATATCTATTAACATCATCTACTAATCTCTTCATTACACAAACACTAATCTCTTCATTACACAAACACTAATCTCTTCAATATCTTTACTCTCAGGACCCTGGACCACATTGGGAGGGATGATGGACGACTGCCACCAAGTCGACAGATACCCATAAAGGCAAGTATATATCTATTAACATCATCTACTAATCTCTTCATTACACAAACACTAATCTCTTCATTACACAAACACTAATCTCTTCAATATCTTTACTCTCAGGACCCTGGACCACATTGGGAGGGATGATGGACGACTGCCACCAAGTCGACAGATACCCATAAAGGCAAGTATATATCTATTAACATCATCTACTAATCTCTTCATTACACAAACACTAATCTCTTCATTATCTTTACTCTCAGGACCGTGGACCACATTGGGAGGGATGATGGACGACTGCCACCAAGTCGACAGATACCCATAAAGGCAAGTATATATCTATTAACATCATCTACTAATCTCTTCATTACACAAACACTAATCTCTTCATTATCTTTACTCTCAGGACCGTGGACCACATTGGGAGGGACGATGGACGACTGCCACCAAGTCGACAGATACCCATAAAGGCAAGTATATATCTATTAACATCATCTGCTAATCTCTTCATTACACAAACACTAATCTCTTCATTATCTTTACTCTCAGGACCGTGGACCACATTGGGAGGGATGATGGACGACTGCCACCAAGTCGACAGATACCCATAAAGGCAAGTATATATCTATTAACATCATCTACTAATCTCTTCATTACACAAACACTAATGTCTTCAATATCTTTACTCTCAGGACCCTGGACACCATCATCCTGGGGGCAGAAATGGACCGTGAAGTCCCCCAGATACAGAGGATCATGGACAGAAGTGGACCATGTTGGGAGGGACGATGGACGACTGCCACCAAGTCGACAGATACCCATAAAGGCAAGTATATATCTATTAACATTATCTACTAATCTCTTCATTACACAAAAACTAATCTCTTCATTACACAAACACTAATCTCTTCAATATCTTTACTCTCAGGACCCTGGACCACATTGGGAGGGATGATGGACGACTGCCACCAAGTCGACAGATACCCATAAAGGCAAGCATATATCTATTAACATCATCTACTAATCTCTTCATTACACAAACACTAATCTCTTCATTACACAAACACTAATCTCTTCATTATCTTTACTCTCAGGACCCTGGACCACATTGGGAGGGATGATGGACGACTGCCACCAAGTCGACAGATACCCATAAAGGCAAGTATATATCTATTAACATCATCTACTAATCTCTTCATTACACAAACACTAATCTCTTCATTATCTTTACTCTCAGGACCGTGGACCACATTGGGAGAGACGATGGACGACTGTCACCAAGTCGACAGATACCCATAAAGGCAAGTATATATCTATTAACATCATCTACTAATCTCTTCATTACACAAACACTAATCTCTTCATTATCTTTACTCTCAGGACCGTGGACAACATTGGGAGGGACGATGGACGACTGCCACCAAGTCGACAGATACCCATAAAGGCAAGTATATATCTATTAACATTATCTACTAATCTCTTCATTACACAAACACTAATCTCTTCATTACACAAACACTAATCTCTTCATTATCTTCACTCTCAGGACCGTGGACCACATTGGGAGTGATGATGGACGACTGCCACCAAGTCGACAGATACCCATAAAGGCAAGTATATATCTATTAACATCATCTACTAATCTCTTCATTACACAAACACTAATCTCTTCATTACACAAACACTAATCTCTTCAATATCTTTACTCTCAGGACCCTGGACACCATCATCCTGGGGGCAGAAATGGACCGTGAAGTCCCCCAGATACAGAGGATCATGGACAGAAGTGGACCACATTGGGAGGGACGATGGACGACTGCAACCAAGTCGACAGATACCCATAAAGGCAAGTATATATCTATTAACATCATCTACTAATCTCTTCATTACACAAACACTAATCTCTTCATTATCTTTACTCTCAGGACCGTGGACCACATTGGGAGGGATGATGGACGACTGCCACCAAGTCGACAGATACCCATAAAGGCAAGTATATATCTATTAACATCATCTACTAATCTCTTCATTACACAAACACTAATCTCTTCATTACACAAACACTAATGTCTTCAATATCTTTACTCTCAGGACCCTGGACACCATCATCCTGGGGGCAGAAATGGACCGTGAAGTCCCCCAGATACAGAGGATCATGGACAGAAGTGGACCATGTTGGGAGGGACGATGGACGACTGCCACCAAGTCGACAGATACCCATAAAGGCAAGTATATATCTATTAACATTATCTACTAATCTCTTCATTACACAAAAACTAATCTCTTCATTACACAAACACTAATCTCTTCAATATCTTTACTCTCAGGACCCTGGACCACATTGGGAGGGATGATGGACGACTGCCACCAAGTCGACAGATACCCATAAAGGCAAGCATATATCTATTAACATCATCTACTAATCTCTTCATTACACAAACACTAATCTCTTCATTACACAAACACTAATCTCTTCATTATCTTTACTCTCAGGACCCTGGACCACATTGGGAGGGATGATGGACGACTGCCACCAAGTCGACAGATACCCATAAAGGCAAGTATATATCTATTAACATCATCTACTAATCTCTTCATTACACAAACACTAATCTCTTCATTATCTTTACTCTCAGGACCGTGGACCACATTGGGAGAGACGATGGACGACTGTCACCAAGTCGACAGATACCCATAAAGGCAAGTATATATCTATTAACATCATCTACTAATCTCTTCATTACACAAACACTAATCTCTTCATTATCTTTACTCTCAGGACCGTGGACAACATTGGGAGGGACGATGGACGACTGCCACCAAGTCGACAGATACCCATAAAGGCAAGTATATATCTATTAACATTATCTACTAATCTCTTCATTACACAAACACTAATCTCTTCATTACACAAACACTAATCTCTTCATTATCTTCACTCTCAGGACCGTGGACCACATTGGGAGTGATGATGGACGACTGCCACCAAGTCGACAGATACCCATAAAGGCAAGTATATATCTATTAACATCATCTACTAATCTCTTCATTACACAAACACTAATCTCTTCATTACACAAACACTAATCTCTTCAATATCTTTACTCTCAGGACCCTGGACACCATCATCCTGGGGGCAGAAATGGACCGTGAAGTCCCCCAGATACAGAGGATCATGGACAGAAGTGGACCACATTGGGAGGGACGATGGACGACTGCAACCAAGTCGACAGATACCCATAAAGGCAAGTATATATCTATTAACATCATCTACTAATCTCTTCATTACACAAACACTAATCTCTTCATTATCTTTACTCTCAGGACCGTGGACCACATTGGGAGGGATGATGGACGACTGCCACCAAGTCGACAGATACCCATAAAGGCAAGTATATATCTATTAACATCATCTACTAATCTCTTCATTACACAAACACTAATCTCTTCATTACACAAACACTAATCTCTTCAATATCTTTACTCTCAGGACCGTGGACCACATTGGGAGGGATGATGGACAACTGCCACCAAGTCGACAGATACCCATAAAGGCAAGTATATATCTATTAACATCATCTACTAATCTCTTCATTACACAAACACTAATCTCTTCATTACACAAACACTAATCTCTTCAATATCTTTACTCTCAGGACCCTGGACCACATTGGGAGGGATGATGGATGACTGCCACCAAGTCGACAGATACCCATAAAGGCAAGTATATATCTATTAACATCATCTACTAATCTCTTCATTACACAAACACTAATCTCTTCATTACACAAACACTAATCTCTTCAATATCTTTACTCTCAGGACCCTGGACCACATTGGGAGGGATGATGGACGACTGCCACCAAGTCGACAGATACCCATAAAGGCAAGTATATATCTATTAACATCATCTACTAATCTCTTCATTACACAAACACTAATCTCTTCATTATCTTTACTCTCAGGACCGTGGACCACATTGGGAGGGATGATGGACGACTGCCACCAAGTCGACAGATACCCATAAAGGCAAGTATATATCTATTAACATCATCTGCTAATCTCTTCATTACACAAACACTAATCTCTTCATTATCTTTACTCTCAGGACCGTGGACCACATTGGGAGGGATGATGGACGACTGCCACCAAGTCGACAGATACCCATAAAGGCAAGTATATATCTATTAACATTATCTACTAATCTCTTCATTACACAAACACTAATCTCTTCATTACACAAACACTAATCTCTTCATTATCTTCACTCTCAGGACCGTGGACCACATTGGGAGGGATGATGGACGACTGCCACCAAGTCGACAGATACCCATAAAGGCAAGTATATATCTATTAACATCATCTACTAATCTCTTCATTACGCAAACACTAATCTCTTCATTACACAAACACTAATCTCTTCAATATCTTTACTCTCAGGACCCTGGACCACATTGGGAGGGATGATGGACGACTGCCACCAAGTCGACAGATACCCATAAAGGCAAGCATATATCTATTAACATCATCTACTAATCTCTTCATTACACAAACACTAATCTCTTCATTACACAAACACTAATCTCTTCATTATCTTTACTCTCAGGACCCTGGACCACATTGGGAGGGATGATGGACGACTGCCACCAAGTCGACAGATACCCATAAAGGCAAGTATATATCTATTAACATCATCTACTAATCTCTTCATTACACAAACACTAATCTCTTCATTATCTTTACTCTCAGGACCGTGGACCACATTGGGAGAGACGATGGACGACTGCCACCAAGTCGACAGATACCCATAAAGGCAAGTATATATCTATTAACATCATCTACTAATCTCTTCATTACACAAACACTAATCTCTTCATTATCTTTACTCTCAGGACCGTGGACCACATTGGGAGGGACGATGGACGACTGCCACCAAGTCGACAGATACCCATAAAGGCAAGTATATATCTATTAACATTATCTACTAATCTCTTCATTACACAAACACTAATCTCTTCATTATCTTCACTCTCAGGACCGTGGACCACATTGGGAGTGATGATGGACGACTGCCACCAAGTCGACAGATACCCATAAAGGCAAGTATATATCTATTAACATCATCTACTAATCTCTTCATTACACAAACACTAATCTCTTCATTACACAAACACTAATCTCTTCAATATCTTTACTCTCAGGACCCTGGACACCATCATCCTGGGGGCAGAAATGGACCGTGAAGTCCCCCAGATACAGAGGATCATGGACAGAAGTGGACCACATTGGGAGGGACGATGGACGACTGCAACCAAGTCGACAGATACCCATAAAGGCAAGTATATATCTATTAACATCATCTACTAATCTCTTCATTACACAAACACTAATCTCTTCATTATCTTTACTCTCAGGACCCTGGACCACATTGGGAGGGATGATGGACGACTGCCACCAAGTCGACAGATACCCATAAAGGCAAGTATATATCTATTAACATCATCTACTAATCTCTTCATTACACAAACACTAATCTCTTCATTACACAAACACTAATCTCTTCATTATCTTTACTCTCAGGACCCTGGACCACATTGGGAGGGATGATGGACGACTGCCACCAAGTCGACAGATACCCATAAAGGCAAGTATATATCTATTAACATCATCTACTAATCTCTTCATTACACAAACACTAATCTCTTCATTATCTTTACTCTCAGGACCGTGGACCACATTGGGAGAGACGATGGACGACTGCCACCAAGTCGACAGATACCCATAAAGGCAAGTATATATCTATTAACATCATCTACTAATCTCTTCATTACACAAACACTAATCTCTTCATTATCTTTACTCTCAGGACCGTGGACCACATTGGGAGGGACGATGGACGACTGCCACCAAGTCGACAGATACCCATAAAGGCAAGTATATATCTATTAACATTATCTACTAATCTCTTCATTACACAAACACTAATCTCTTCATTATCTTCACTCTCAGGACCGTGGACCACATTGGGAGTGATGATGGACGACTGCCACCAAGTCGACAGATACCCATAAAGGCAAGTATATATCTATTAACATCATCTACTAATCTCTTCATTACACAAACACTAATCTCTTCATTACACAAACACTAATCTCTTCAATATCTTTACTCTCAGGACCCTGGACACCATCATCCTGGGGGCAGAAATGGACCGTGAAGTCCCCCAGATACAGAGGATCATGGACAGAAGTGGACCACATTGGGAGGGACGATGGACGACTGCAACCAAGTCGACAGATACCCATAAAGGCAAGTATATATCTATTAACATCATCTACTAATCTCTTCATTACACAAACACTAATCTCTTCATTATCTTTACTCTCAGGACCCTGGACCACATTGGGAGGGATGATGGACGACTGCCACCAAGTCGACAGATACCCATAAAGGCAAGTATATATCTATTAACATCATCTGCTAATCTCTTCATTACACAAACACTAATCTCTTCATTATCTTTACTCTCAGGACCGTGGACCACATTGGGAGGGATGATGGACGACTGCCACCAAGTCGACAGATACCCATAAAGGCAAGTATATATCTATTAACATCATCTACTAATCTCTTCATTACACAAACACTAATCTCTTCATTACACAAACACTAATCTCTTCAATATCTTTACTCTCAGGACCGTGGACCACATTGGGAGGGATGATGGACAACTGCCACCAAGTCGACAGATACCCATAAAGGCAAGTATATATCTATTAACATCATCTACTAATCTCTTCATTACACAAACACTAATCTCTTCATTACACAAACACTAATCTCTTCAATATCTTTACTCTCAGGACCGTGGACCACATTGGGAGGGATGATGGATGACTGCCACCAAGTCGACAGATACCCATAAAGGCAAGTATATATCTATTAACATCATCTACTAATCTCTTCATTACACAAACACTAATCTCTTCATTATCTTTACTCTCAGGACCATGGACCACATTGGGAGGGATGATGGACGACTGCCACCAAGTCGACAGATACCCATAAAGGCAAGTATATATCTATTAACATCATCTACTAATCTCTTCATTACACAAACACTAATCTCTTCATTATCTTTACTCTCAGGACCGTGGACCACATTGTGAGAGACGATGGACGACTGCCACCAAGTCGACAGAGACCCATAAAGGCAAGCATATATCTATTAACATCATCTACTAATCTCTTCATTACACAAACACTAATCTCTTCATTATCTTTACTCTCAGGACCGTGGACCACATTGGGAGAGACGATGGACGACTGCCACCAAGTCGACAGATACCCATAAAGGCAAGTATATATCTATTAACATCATCTACTAATCTCTTCATTACACAAACACTAATCTCTTCATTATCTTTACTCTCAGGACCGTGGACCACATTGGGAGGGACGATGGACGACTGCCACCAAGTCGACAGATACCCATAAAGGCAAGTATATATCTATTAACATCATCTACTAATCTCTTCATTACACAAACACTAATCTCTTCATTATCTTTACTCTCAGGACCGTGGACCACATTGGGAGGGACGATGGACGACTGCCACCAAGTCGACAGATACCCATAAAGGCAAGTATATATCTATTAACATTATCTACTAATCTCTTCATTACACAAACACTAATCTCTTCATTACACAAACACTAATCTCTTCATTATCTTCACTCTCAGGACCGTGGACCACATTGGGAGGGATGATGGACGACTGCCACCAAGTCGACAGATACCCATAAAGGCAAGTATATATCTATTAACATCATCTACTAATCTCTTCATTACACAAACACTAATCTCTTCATTACACAAACACTAATCTCTTCAATATCTTTACTCTCAGGACCCTGGACACCATCATCCTGGGGGCAGAAATGGACCGTAAAGTCCCCCAGATACAGAGGATCATGGACAGAAGTGGACCACATTGGGAGGGACGATGGACGACTGCCACCAAGTCGACAGATACCCATAAAGGCAAGTATATATCTATTAACATCATCTACTAATCTCTTCATTACACAAACACTAATCTCTTCATTATCTTTACTCTCAGGACCATGGACCACATTGGGAGGGATGATGGACGACTGCCACCAAGTCGACAGATACCCATAAAGGCAAGTATATATCTATTAACATCATCTACTAATCTCTTCATTACACAAACACTAATCTCTTCATTACACAAACACTAATCTCTTCAATATCTTTACTCTCAGGACCCTGGACACCATCATCCTGGGGGCAGAAATGGACCGTGAAGTCCCCCAGATACAGAGGATCATGGACAGAAGTGGACCACATTGGGAGGGACGATGGACGACTGCAACCAAGTCGACAGATACCCATAAAGGCAAGTATATATCTATTAACATCATCTACTAATCTCTTCATTACACAAACACTAATCTCTTCATTATCTTTACTCTCAGGACCCTGGACCACATTGGGAGGGATGATGGACGACTGCCACCAAGTCGACAGATACCCATAAAGGCAAGTATATATCTATTAACATCATCTACTAATCTCTTCATTACACAAACACTAATCTCTTCATTACACAAACACTAATCTCTTCAATATCTTTACTCTCAGGACCCTGGACCACATTGGGAGGGATGATGGACGACTGCCACCAAGTCGACAGATACCCATAAAGGCAAGTATATATCTATTAACATCATCTACTAATCTCTTCATTACACAAACACTAATCTCTTCATTATCTTTACTCTCAGGACCGTGGACCACATTGGGAGAGACGATGGACGACTGCCACCAAGTCGACAGAGACCCATAAAGGCAAGTATATATCTATTAACATCATCTACTAATCACTTCATTACACAAACACTAATCTCTTCATTATCTTTACTCTCAGGACCGTGGACCACATTGGGAGGGATGATGGACAACTGCCACCAAGTCGACAGATACCCATAAAGGCAAGTATATATCTATTAACATCATCTACTAATCTCTTCATTACACAAACACTAATCTCTTCATTATCTTTACTCTCAGGACCCTGGACCACATTGGGAGGGACGATGGACGACTGCCACCAAGTCGACAGATACCCATAAAGGCAAGTATATATCTATTAACATCATCTACTAATCTCTTCATTACACAAACACTAATCTCTTCATTATCTTTACTCTCAGGACCGTGGACCACATTGTGAGAGACGATGGACGACTGCCACCAAGTCGACAGATACCCATAAAGGGAAGTATATATCTATTAACATCATCTACTAGTCTCTTCATTACACAAACACTAATCTCTTCATTATCTTTACTCTCAGGACCGTGGACCACATTGGGAGAGACGATGGACGACTGCCAACAAGTCGACAGATACCCATAAAGGCAAGTATATATCTATTAACATCATCTACTAATCTCTTCATTACACAAACACTAATCTCTTCATTATCTTTACTCTCAGGACCGTGGACCACATTGGGAGGGATGATGGACGACTGCCACCAAGTCGACAGATACCCATAAAGGCAAGTATATATCTATTAACATCATCTACTAATCTCTTCATTACACAAACACTAATCTCTTCATTATCTTTACTCTCAGGACCGTGGACCACATTGTGAGAGACGATGGACGACTGCCACCAAGTCGACAGATACCCATAAAGGCAAGTATATATCTATTAACATCATCTACTAATCTCTTCATTACACAAACACTAATCTCTTCATTATCTTTACTCTCAGGACCGTGGACCACATTGTGAGAGACGATGGACGACTGCCACCAAGTCGACAGATACCCATAAAGGCAAGTATATATCTATTAACATCATCTACTAGTCTCTTCATTACACAAACACTAATCTCTTCATTATGTTTACTCTCAGGACCGTGGACCACATTGGGAGAGACGATGGACGACTGCCACCAAGTCGACAGATACCCATAAAGGCAAGTATATATCTATTAACATTATCTACTAATCTCTTCACTACACAAACACTAATCTCTTCATTACACAAACACTAATCTCTTCATTATCTTCACTCTCAGGACCGTGGACCACATTGGGAGGGATGATGGACGACTGCCACCAAGTCGACAGATACCCATAAAGGCAAGTATATATCTATTAACATCATCTACTAATCTCTTCATTACACAAACACTAATCTCTTCATTACACAAACACTAATCTCTTCAATATCTTTACTCTCAAGACCCTGGACACCATCATCCTGGGGGCAGAAATGGACCGTGAAGTCCCCCAGATACAGAGGATCATGGACAGAAGTGGACCACGTTGGGAGGGACGATGGACGACTGCCACCAAGTCGACAGATACCCATAAAGGCAAGTATATATCTATTAACATCATCTGCTAATCTCTTCATTACACAAACACTAATCTCTTCATTATCTTTACTCTCAGGACCGTGGACCACATTGGGAGGGATGATGGACGACTGCCACCAAGTCGACAGATACCCATAAAGGCAAGTATATATCTATTAACATCATCTACTAATCTCTTCATTACACAAACACTAATGTCTTCAATATCTTTACTCTCAGGACCCTGGACACCATCATCCTGGGGGCAGAAATGGACCGTGAAGTCCCCCAGATACAGAGGATCATGGACAGAAGTGGACCACGTTGGGAGGGACGATGGACGACTGCCACCAAGTCGACAGATACCCATAAAGGCAAGTATATATCTATTAACATCATCTACTAATCTCTTCATTACACAAACACTAATCTCTTCATTATCTTTACTCTCAGGACCCTGGACCACATTGGGAGGGATGATGGACGACTGCCACCAAGTCGACAGATACCCATAAAGGCAAGTATATATCTATTAACATCATCTACTAATCTCTTCATTACATAAACACTAATCTCTTCATTACACAAACACTAATCTCTTCAATATCTTAACTCTCAGGACCGTGGACCACATTGGGAGGGATGATGGACAACTGCCACCAAGTCGACAGAGACCCATAAAGGCAAGTATATATCTATTAACATCATCTACTAATCTCTTCATTACACAAACACTAATCTCTTCAATATCTTTACTCTCAGGACCCTGGACCACATTGGGAGGGATGATGGACGACTGCCACCAAGTCGACAGATACCCATAAAGGCAAGTATATATCTATTAACATCATCTACTAATCTCTTCATTACACAAACACTAATCTCTTCATTACACAAACACTAATCTCTTCAATATCTTTACTCTCAGGACCCTGGACCACATTGGGAGGGATGATGGACGACTGCCACCAAGTCGACAGATACCCATAAAGGCAAGTATATATCTATTAACATCATCTACTAATCTCTTCATTACACAAACACTAATCTCTTCAATATCTTTACTCTCAGGACCCTGGACCACATTGGGAGGGATGATGGACGACTGCCACCAAGTCGACAGATACCCATAAAGGCAAGTATATATCTATTAACATCATCTACTAATCTCTTCATTACACAAACACTAATCTCTTCATTACACAAACACTAATCTCTTCAATATCTTTACTCTCAGGACCATGGACCACATTGGGAGGGATGATGGACGACTGCCACCAAGTCGACAGATACCCATAAAGGCAAGTATATATCTATTAACATCATCTACTAATCTCTTCATTACACAAACACTAATCTCTTCAATATCTTTACTCTCAGGACCCTGGACCACATTGGGAGGGATGATGGACGACTGCCACCAAGTCGACAGATACCCATAAAGGCAAGTATATATCTATTAACATCATCTACTAATCTCTTCAATACACAAACACTAATCTCTTCATTATCTTTACTCTCAGGACCGTGGACCACATTGTGAGAGACGATGGACGACTGCCACCAAGTCGACAGATACCCATAAAGGCAAGTATATATCTATTAACATCATCTACTAATCTCTTCATTACACAAACACTAATCTCTTCATTATCTTTACTCTCAGGACCGTGGACCACATTGGGAGGGACGATGGACGACTGCCACCAAGTCGACAGATACCCATAAAGGCAAGTATATATCTATTAACATTATCTACTAATCTCTTCATTACACAAACACTAATCTCTTCATTACACAAACACTAATCTCTTCATTATCTTCACTCTCAGGACCGTGGACCACATTGGGAGGGATGATGGACGACTGCCACCAAGTCGACAGATACCCATAAAGGCAAGTATATATCTATTAACATTATCTACTAATCTCTTCATTACACAAACACTAATCTCTTCATTACACAAACACTAATCTCTTCAATATCTTTACTCTCAGGACCCTGGACACCATCATCCTGGGGGCAGAAATGGACCGTGAAGTCCCCCAGACACAGAGGATCATGGACAGAAGTGGACCACATTGGGAGGGACGATGGACGACTGCAACCAAGTCGACAGATACCCATAAAGGCAAGTATATATCTATTAACATCATCTACTAATCTCTTCATTACACAAACACTAATCTCTTCATTATCTTTACTCTCAGGACCCTGGACCACATTGGGAGGGATGATGGACGACTGCCACCAAGTCGACAGAGACCCATAAAGGCAAGTATATATCTATTAACATCATCTACTAATCTCTTCATTACACAAACACTAATCTCTTCATTATCTTTACTCTCAGGACCGTGGACCACATTGGGAGAGACGATGGACGACTGCCACCAAGTCGACAGAGACCCATAAAGGCAAGTATATATCTATTAACATCATCTACTAATCTCTTCATTACACAAACACTAATCTCTTCATTATCTTTACTCTCAGGACCCTGGACCACATTGGGAGGGACGATGGACGACTGCCACCAAGTCGACAGATACCCATAAAGGCAAGTATATATCTATTAACATCATCTACTAATCTCTTCATTACACAAACACTAATCTCTTCATTATCTTTACTCTCAGGACTGTGGACCACATTGGGAGGGATGATGGACAACTGCCACCAAGTCGACAGATACCCATAAAGGCAAGTATATATCTATTAACATCATCTACTAATCTCTTCATTACACAAACACTAATCTCTTCAATATCTTTACTCTCAGGACCCTGGACCACATTGGGAGGGATGATGGACGACTGCCACCAAGTCGACAGATACCCATAAAGGCAAGTATATATCTATTAACATCATCTACTAATCTCTTCATTACACAAACACTAATCTCTTCATTACACAAACACTAATCTCTTCAATATCTTTACTCTCAGGACCCTGGACCACATTGGGAGGGATGATGGACGACTGCCACCAAGTCGACAGATACCCATAAAGGCAAGTATATATCTATTAACATCATCTACTAATCTCTTCATTACACAAACACTAATCTCTTCATTATCTTTACTCTCAGGACCATGGACCACATTGGGAGGGATGATGGACGACTGCCACCAAGTCGACAGAGACCCATAAAGGCAAGTATATATCTATTAACATCATCTACTAATCTCTTCATTACACAAACACTAATCTCTTCATTATCTTTACTCTCAGGACCGTGGACCACATTGGGAGAGACGATGGACGACTGCCACCAAGTCGACAGAGACCCATAAAGGCAAATATATATCTATTAACATCATCTACTAATCTCTTCATTACACAAACACTAATCTCTTCATTATCTTTACTCTCAGGACCGTGGACCACATTGGGAGAGACGATGGACGACTGCCACCAAGTCGATAGATACCCATAAAGGCAAGTATATATCTATTAACATCATCTACTAATCTCTTCATTACACAAACACTAATCTCTTCATTACACAAACACTAATCTCTTCAATATCTTTACTCTCAGGACCCTGGACACCATCATCCTGGGGGCAGAAATGGACCGTGAAGTCCCCCAGATACAGAGGATCATGGACAGAAGTGGACCACGTTGGGAGGGACGATGGACGACTGCCACCAAGTCGACAGATACCCATAAAGGCAAGTATATATCTATTAACATCATCTGCTAATCTCTTCATTACACAAACACTAATCTCTTCATTATCTTTACTCTCAGGACCGTGGACCACATTGGGAGGGATGATGGACGACTGCCACCAAGTCGACAGATACCCATAAAGGCAAGTATATATCTATTAACATCATCTACTAATCTCTTCATTACACAAACACTAATCTCTTCATTACACAAACACTAATGTCTTCAATATCTTTACTCTCAGGACCCTGGACACCATCATCCTGGGGGCAGAAATGGACCGTGAAGTCCCCCAGATACAGAGGATCATGGACAGAAGTGGACCACGTTGGGAGGGACGATGGACGACTGCCACCAAGTCGACAGATACCCATAAAGGCAAGTATACATCTATTAACATCATCTACTAATCTCTTCATTACACAAACACTAATCTCTTCATTATCTTTACTCTCAGGACCGTGGACCACATTGGGAGGGATGATGGACGACTGCCACCAAGTCGACAGATACCCATAAAGGCAAGTATATATCTATTAACATCATCTACTAATCTCTTCATTACATAAACACTAATCTCTTCATTACACAAACACTAATCTCTTCAATATCTTTACTCTCAGGACCGTGGACCACATTGGGAGGGATGATGGACGACTGCCACCAAGTCGACAGATACCCATAAAGGCAAGTATATATCTATTAACATCATCTACTAATCTCTTCATTACACAAACACTAATCTCTTCATTACACAAACACTAATCTCTTCAATATCTTTACTCTCAGGACCCTGGACCACATTGGGAGGGATGATGGACGACTGCCACCAAGTCGACAGATACCCATAAAGGCAAGTATATATCTATTAACATCATCTACTAATCTCTTCATTACACAAACACTAATCTCTTCATTACACAAACACTAATCTCTTCAATATCTTTACTCTCAGGACCCTGGACCACATTGGGAGGGATGATGGACGACTGCCACCAAGTCAACAGATACCCATAAAGGCAAGTATATATCTATTAACATCATCTACTAATCTCTTCATTACACAAACACTAATCTCTTCAATATCTTTACTCTCAGGACCCTGGACCACATTGGGAGGGATGATGGACGACTGCCACCAAGTCGACAGATACCCATAAAGGCAAGTATATATCTATTAACATCATCTACTAATCTCTTCATTACATAAACACTAATCTCTTCATTACACAAACACTAATCTCTTCAATATCTTTACTCTCAGGACCCTGGACCACATTGGGAGGGATGATGGACGACTGCCACCAAGTCGACAGATACCCATAAAGGCAAGTATATATCTATTAACATCATCTACTAATCTCTTCATTACACAAACACTAATCTCTTCAATATCTTTACTCTCAGGACCCTGGACCACATTGGGAGGGATGATGGACGACTGCCACCAAGTCGACAGATACCCATAAAGGCAAGTATATATCTATTAACATCATCTACTAATCTCTTCAATACACAAACACTAATCTCTTCATTATCTTTACTCTCAGGACCGTGGACCACATTGTGAGAGACGATGGACGACTGCCACCAAGTCGACAGATACCCATAAAGGCAAGTATATATCTATTAACATCATCTACTAATCTCTTCATTACACAAACACTAATCTCTTCATTATCTTTACTCTCAGGACCGTGGACCACATTGGGAGGGACGATGGACGACTGCCACCAAGTCGACAGATACCCATAAAGGCAAGTATATATCTATTAACATTATCTACTAATCTCTTCATTACACAAACACTAATCTCTTCATTACACAAACACTAATCTCTTCATTATCTTCACTCTCAGGACCGTGGACCACATTGGGAGGGATGATGGACGACTGCCACCAAGTCGACAGATACCCATAAAGGCAAGTATATATCTATTAACATCATCTACTAATCTCTTCATTACACAAACACTAATCTCTTCATTATCTTTACTCTCAGGACCCTGGACCACATTGGGAGGGATGATGGACGACTGCCACCAAGTCGACAGATACCCATAAAGGCAAGTATATATCTATTAACATCATCTACTAATCTCTTCATTACACAAACACTAATCTCTTCAATATCTTTACTCTCAGGACCCTGGACACCATCATCCTGGGGGCAGAAATGGACCGTGAAGTCCCCCAGACACAGAGGATCATGGACAGAAGTGGACCACATTGGGAGGGACGATGGACGACTGCAACCAAGTCGACAGATACCCATAAAGGCAAGTATATATCTATTAACATCATCTACTAATCTCTTCATTACACAAACACTAATCTCTTCATTATCTTTACTCTCAGGACCCTGGACCACATTGGGAGGGATGATGGACGACTGCCACCAAGTCGACAGAGACCCATAAAGGCAAGTATATATCTATTAACATCATCTACTAATCTCTTCATTACACAAACACTAATCTCTTCATTATCTTTACTCTCAGGACCGTGGACCACATTGGGAGAGACGATGGACGACTGCCACCAAGTCGACAGAGACCCATAAAGGCAAGTATATATCTATTAACATCATCTACTAATCTCTTCATTACACAAACACTAATCTCTTCATTATCTTTACTCTCAGGACCCTGGACCACATTGGGAGGGACGATGGACGACTGCAACCAAGTCGACAGATACCCATAAAGGCAAGTATATATCTATTAACATCATCTACTAATCTCTTCATTACACAAACACTAATCTCTTCAATATCTTTACTCTCAGGACCCTGGACCACATTGGGAGGGATGATGGACGACTGCCACCAAGTCGACAGATACCCATAAAGGCAAGTATATATCTATTAACATCATCTACTAATCTCTTCATTACACAAACACTAATCTCTTCATTATCTTTACTCTCAGGACCGTGGACCACATTGGGAGGGACGATGGACGACTGCCACCAAGTCGACAGATACCCATAAAGGCAAGTATATATCTATTAACATTATCTACTAATCTCTTCATTACACAAACACTAATCTCTTCATTACACAAACACTAATCTCTTCATTATCTTCACTCTCAGGACCGTGGACCACATTGGGAGGGATGATGGACGACTGCCACCAAGTCGACAGATACCCATAAAGGCAAGTATATATCTATTAACATCATCTACTAATCTCTTCATTACACAAACACTAATCTCTTCATTATCTTTACTCTCAGGACCCTGGACCACATTGGGAGGGATGATGGACGACTGCCACCAAGTCGACAGATACCCATAAAGGCAAGTATATATCTATTAACATCATCTACTAATCTCTTCATTACACAAACACTAATCTCTTCATTACACAAACACTAATCTCTTCAATATCTTTACTCTCAGGACCCTGGACACCATCATCCTGGGGGCAGAAATGGACCGTGAAGTCCCCCAGACACAGAGGATCATGGACAGAAGTGGACCACATTGGGAGGGACGATGGACGACTGCAACCAAGTCGACAGATACCCATAAAGGCAAGTATATATCTATTAACATCATCTACTAATCTCTTCATTACACAAACACTAATCTCTTCATTATCTTTACTCTCAGGACCCTGGACCACATTGGGAGGGATGATGGACGACTGCCACCAAGTCGACAGAGACCCATAAAGGCAAGTATATATCTATTAACATCATCTACTAATCTCTTCATTACACAAACACTAATCTCTTCATTATCTTTACTCTCAGGACCGTGGACCACATTGGGAGAGACGATGGACGACTGCCACCAAGTCGACAGAGACCCATAAAGGCAAGTATATATCTATTAACATCATCTACTAATCTCTTCATTACACAAACACTAATCTCTTCATTATCTTTACTCTCAGGACCCTGGACCACATTGGGAGGGACGATGGACGACTGCAACCAAGTCGACAGATACCCATAAAGGCAAGTATATATCTATTAACATCATCTACTAATCTCTTCATTACACAAACACTAATCTCTTCAATATCTTTACTCTCAGGACCCTGGACCACATTGGGAGGGATGATGGACGACTGCCACCAAGTCGACAGATACCCATAAAGGCAAGTATATATCTATTAACATCATCTACTAATCTCTTCATTACACAAACACTAATCTCTTCATTACACAAACACTAATCTCTTCAATATCTTTACTCTCAGGACCCTGGACCACATTGGGAGGGATGATGGACGACTGCCACCAAGTCGACAGATACCCATAAAGGCAAGTATATATCTATTAACATCATCTACTAATCTCTTCATTACACAAACACTAATCTCTTCATTATCTTTACTCTCAGGACCATGGACCACATTGGGAGGGATGATGGACGACTGCCACCAAGTCGACAGAGACCCATAAAGGCAAGTATATATCTATTAACATCATCTACTAATCTCTTCATTACACAAACACTAATCTCTTCATTATCTTTACTCTCAGGACCGTGGACCACATTGGGAGAGACGATGGACGACTGCCACCAAGTCGACAGAGACCCATAAAGGCAAGTATATATCTATTAACATCATCTACTAATCTCTTCATTACACAAACACTAATCTCTTCATTATCTTTACTCTCAGGACCGTGGACCACATTGGGAGAGACGATGGACGACTGCCACCAAATCGACAGATACCCATAAAGGCAAGTATATATCTATTAACATCATCTACTAATCTCTTCATTACACAAACACTAATCTCTTCATTACACAAACACTAATCTCTTCAATATCTTTACTCTCAGGACCCTGGACACCATCATCCTGGGGGCAGAAATGGACCGTGAAGTCCCCCAGATACAGAGGATCATGGACAGAAGTGGACCACGTTGGGAGGGACGATGGACGACTGCCACCAAGTCGACAGATACCCATAAAAGCAAGTATATATCTATTAACATCATCTACTAATCTCTTCATTACACAAACACTAATCTCTTCATTATCTTTACTCTCAGGACCGTGGACCACATTGGGAGGGACGATGGACGACTGCCACCAAGTCGACAGATACCCATAAAGGCAAGTATATATCTATTAACATCATCTACTAATCTCTTCATTACACAAACACTAATCTCTTCATTATCTTTACTCTCAGGACCGTGGACCACATTGGGAGGGACGATGGACGACTGCCACCAAGTCGACAGATACCCATAAAGGCAAGTATATATCTATTAACATTATCTACTAATCTCTTCATTACACAAACACTAATCTCTTCATTACACAAACACTAATCTCTTCATTATCTTCACTCTCAGGACCGTGGACCACATTGGGAGGGATGATGGACGACTGCCACCAAGTCGACAGATACCCATAAAGGCAAGTATATATCTATTAACATCATCTACTAATCTCTTCATTACACAAACACTAATCTCTTCATTACACAAACACTAATCTCTTCAATATCTTTACTCTCAGGACCCTGGACACCATCATCCTGGGGGCAGAAATGGACCGTGAAGTCCCCCAGATACAGAGGATCATGGACAGAAGTGGACCACGTTGGGAGGGACGATGGACGACTGCCACCAAGTCGACAGATACCCA
The DNA here is from genome assembly GCF_037392515.1 of Haliotis asinina. Lineage (NCBI taxonomy): Eukaryota > Metazoa > Mollusca > Gastropoda > Lepetellida > Haliotidae > Haliotis > Haliotis asinina. The sequence goes on along the minus strand of NC_090286.1, from coordinate 27,668,387 downwards.
TAAAGGCAAGTATATATCTATTAACATCATCTACTAATCTCTTCATTACACAAACACTAATCTCTTCATTATCTTTACTCTCAGGACCGTGGACCACATTGGGAGGGATGATGGACGACTGCCACCAAGTCGACAGATACCCATAAAGGCAAGTATATATCTATTAACATCATCTACTAATCTCTTCATTACACAAACACTAATGTCTTCAATATCTTTACTCTCAGGACCCTGGACACCATCATCCTGGGGGCAGAAATGGACCGTGAAGTCCCCCAGATACAGAGGATCATGGACAGAAGTGGACCACGTTGGGAGGGACGATGGACGACTGCCACCAAGTCGACAGATACCCATAAAGGCAAGTATATATCTATTAACATCATCTGCTAATCTCTTCATTACACAAACACTAATCTCTTCACTATCTTTACTCTCAGGACCGTGGACCACATTGGGAGGGATGATGGACGACTGCCACCAAGTTGACAGATACCCATAAAGGCAAGTATATATCTATTAACATCATCTACTAATCTCTTCATTACATAAACACTAATCTCTTCATTACACAAACACTAATCTCTTCAATATCTTTACTCTCAGGACCGTGGACCACTTTGGGAGGGATGATGGACAACTGCCACCAAGTCGACAGATACCCATAAAGGCAAGTATATATCTATTAACATCATCTACTAATCTCTTCATTACACAAACACTAATCTCTTCATTATCTTTACTCTCAGGACCGTGGACCACATTGGGAGGGATGATGGATGACTGCCACCAAGTCGACAGATACCCATAAAGGCAAGTATATATCTATTAACATCATCTACTAATCTCTTCATTACACAAACACTAATCCCTTCAATATCTTTACTCTCAGGACCCTGGACCACATTGGGAGGGATGATGGACGACTGCCACCAAGTCGACAGATACCCATAAAGGCAAGTATATATCTATTAACATCATCTACTAATCTCTTCATTACACAAACACTAATCTCTTCATTACACAAACACTAATCTCTTCAATATCTTTACTCTCAGGACCCTGGACCACATTGGGAGGGATGATGGACGACTGCCACCAAGTCGACAGATACCCATAAAGGCAAGTATATATCTATTAACATCATCTACTAATCTCTTCATTACACAAACACTAATCTCTTCATTATCTTTACTCTCAGGACCGTGGACCACATTGGGAGGGACGATGGACGACTGCCACCAAGTCGACAGATACCCATAAAGGCAAGTATATATCTATTAACATCATCTACTAATCTCTTCATTACACAAACACTAATCTCTTCATTATCTTTACTCTCAGGACCGTGGACCACATTGGGAGGGACGATGGACGACTGCCACCAAGTCGACAGATACCCATAAAGGCAAGTATATATCTATTAACATTATCTACTAATCTCTTCATTACACAAACACTAATCTCTTCATTACACAAACACTAATCTCTTCATTATCTTCACTCTCAGGACCGTGGACCACATTGGGAGGGATGATGGACGACTGGCACCAAGTCGACAGATACCCATAAAGGCAAGTATATATCTATTAACATCATCTACTAATCTCTTCATTACACAAACACTAATCTCTTCATTATCTTTACTCTCAGGACCGTGGACCACATTGGGAGGGATGATGGATGACTGCCACCAAGTCGACAGATACCCATAAAGGCAAGTATATATCTATTAACATCATCTACTAATCTCTTCATTACACAAACACTAATCTCTTCAATATCTTTACTCTCAGGACCGTGGACCACATTGGGAGGGATGATGGACGACTGCCACCAAGTCGACAGATACCCATAAAGGCAAGTATATATCTATTAACATCATCTACTAATCTCTTCATTACACAAACACTAATCTCTTCATTACACAAACACTAATCTCTTCAATATCTTTACTCTCAGGACCCTGGACCACATTGGGAGGGATGATGGACGACTGCCACCAAGTCGACAGATACCCATAAAGGCAAGTACATATCTATTAACATCATCTACTAATCTCTTCATTACACAAACACTAATCTCTTCATTATCTTTACTCTCAGGACCGTGGACCACATTGGGAGGGACGATGGACGACTGCCACCAAGTAGACAGATACCCATAAAGGCAAGTATATATCTATTAACATCATCTACTAATCTCTTCATTACACAAACACTAATCTCTTCATTATCTTTACTCTCAGGACCGTGGACCACATTGGGAGGGACGATGGACGACTGCCACCAAGTCGACAGATACCCATAAAGGCAAGTATATATCTATTAACATTATCTACTAATCTCTTCATTACACAAACACTAATCTCTTCATTACACAAACACTAATCTCTTCATTATCTTCACTCTCAGGACCGTGGACCACATTGGGAGGGATGATGGACGACTGCCACCAAGTCGACAGATACCCATAAAGGCAAGTATATATCTATTAACATCATCTACTAATCTCTTCATTACACAAACACTAATCTCTTCATTACACAAACACTAATCTCTTCAATATCTTTACTCTCAGGACCCTGGACACCATCATCCTGGGGGCAGAAATGGACCGTGAAGTCCCCCAGATACAGAGGATCATGGACAGAAGTGGACCACGTTGGGAGGGACGATGGACGACTGCCACCAAGTCGACAGATACCCATAAAGGCAAGTATATATCTATTAACATCATCTGCTAATCTCTTCATTACACAAACACTAATCTCTTCATTATCTTTACTCTCAGGACCGTGGACCACATTGGGAGGGATGATGGACGACTGCCACCAAGTCGACAGATACCCATAAAGGCAAGTATATATCTATTAACATCATCTACTAATCTCTTCATTACACAAACACTAATGTCTTCAATATCTTTACTCTCAGGACCCTGGACACCATCATCCTGGGGGCAGAAATGGACCGTGAAGTCCCCCAGATACAGAGGATCATGGACAGAAGTGGACCACGTTGGGAGGGACGATGGACGACTGCCACCAAGTCGACAGATACCCATAAAGGCAAGTATATATCTATTAACATCATCTGCTAATCTCTTCATTACACAAACACTAATCTCTTCATTATCTTTACTCTCAGGACCGTGGACCACATTGGGAGGGATGATGGACGACTGCCACCAAGTCGACAGATACCCATAAAGGCAAGTATATATCTATTAACATCATCTACTAATCTCTTCATTACACAAACACTAATGTCTTCAATATCTTTACTCTCAGGACCCTGGACACCATCATCCTGGGGGCAGAAATGGACCGTGAAGTCCCCCAGATACAGAGGATCATGGACAGAAGTGGACCACGTTGGGAGGGACGATGGACGACTGCCACCAAGTCGACAGATACCCATAAAGGCAAGTATATATCTATTAACATCATCTACTAATCTCTTCATTACACAAACACTAATCTCTTCATTATCTTTACTCTCAGGACCGTGGACCACATTGGGAGGGATGATGGACGACTGCCACCAAGTTGACAGATACCCATAAAGGCAAGTATATATCTATTAACATCATCTACTAATCTCTTCATTACATAAACACTAATCTCTTCATTACACAAACACTAATTTCTTCAATATCTTTACTCTCAGGACCGTGGAAAACTTTGGGAGGGATGATGGACAACTGCCACCAAGTCGACAGATACCCATAAAGGCAAGTATATATCTATTAACATCATCTACTAATCTCTTCATTACACAAACACTAATCTCTTCATTATCTTTACTCTCAGGACCGTGGACCACATTGGGAGGGATGATGGATGACTGCCACCAAGTCGACAGATACCCATAAAGGCAAGTATATATCTATTAACATCATCTACTAATCTCTTCATTACACAAACACTAATCTCTTCATTACACAAACACTAATCTCTTCAATATCTTTACTCTCAGGACCCTGGACACCATCATCCTGGGGGCAGAAATGGACCGTGAAGTCCCCCAGATACAGAGGATCATGGACAGAAGTGGACCACATTGGGAGGGATGATGGACGACTGCCACCAAGTCGACAGATACCCATAAAGGCAAGTATATATCTATTAACATCATCTACTAATCTCTTCATTACACAAACACTAATCTCTTCATTACACAAACACTAATCTCTTCATTACACAAACACTAATCTCTTCAATATCTTTACTCTCAGGACCCTGGACCACATTGGGAGGGACGATGGACGACTGCCACCAAGTCGACAGATACCCATAAAGGCAAGTATATATCTATTAACATCATCTACAAATCTCTTCATTACACAAACACTAATCTCTTCATTATCTTTACTCTCAGGACCGTGGACCACATTGGGAGGGACGATGGACGACTGCCACCAAGTCGACAGATACCCATAAAGGGAAGTATATATCTATTAACATCATCTGCTAATCTCTTCATTACACAAACACTAATCTCTTCATTATCTTTACTCTCAGGACCGTGGACCACATTGGGAGGGACGATGGACGACTGCCACCAAGTCGACAGATACCCATAAAGGCAAGTATATATCTATTAACATCATCTACTAATCTCTTCATTACATAAACACTAATCTCTTCATTACACAAACACTAATCTCTTCAATATCTTTACTCTCAGGACCGTGGACCACATTGGGAGGGATGATGGACAACTGCCACCAAGTCGAGAGATACCCATAAAGGCAAGTATATATCTATTAACATCATCTACTAATCTCTTCATTACACAAACACTAATCTCTTCAATATCTTTACTCTCAGGACCCTGGACCACATTGGGAGGGATGATGGACGACTGCCACCAAGTCGACAGATACCCATAAAGGCAAGTATATATCTATTAACATTATCTACAAATCTCTTCATTACACAAACACTAATCTCTTCATTACACAAACACTAATCTCTTCATTATCTTCACTCTCAGGACCGTGGACCACATTGGGAGGGATGATGGACGACTGCCACCAAGTCGACAGATACCCATAAAGGCAAGTATATATCTATTAACATCATCTACTAATCTCTTCATTACACAAACACTAATCTCTTCATTACACAAACACTAATCTCTTCAATATCTTTACTCTCAGGACCCTGGACACCATCATCCTGGGGGCAGAAATGGACCGTGAAGTCCCCCAGATACAGAGGATCATGGACAGAAGTGGACCACGTTGGGAGGGACGATGGACGACTGCCACCAAGTCGACAGATACCCATAAAGGCAAGTATATATCTATTAACATCATCTGCTAATCTCTTCATTACACAAACACTAATCTCTTCATTATCTTTACTCTCAGGACCGTGGACCACATTGGGAGGGATGATGGACGACTGCCACCAAGTCGACAGATACCCATAAAGGCAAGTATATATCTATTAACATCATCTACTAATCTCTTCATTACACAAACACTAATGTCTTCAATATCTTTACTCTCAGGACCCTGGACACCATCATCCTGGGGGCAGAAATGGACCGTGAAGTCCCCCAGATACAGAGGATCATGGACAGAAGTGGACCACGTTGGGAGGGACGATGGACGACTGCCACCAAGTCGACAGATACCCATAAAGGCAAGTATATATCTATTAACATCATCTACTAATCTCTTCATTACACAAACACTAATCTCTTCATTATCTTTACTCTCAGGACCGTGGACCACATTGGGAGGGATGATGGACGACTGCCACCAAGTTGACAGATACCCATAAAGGCAAGTATATATCTATTAACATCATCTACTAATCTCTTCATTACATAAACACTAATCTCTTCATTACACAAACACTAATCTCTTCAATATCTTTACTCTCAGGACCGTGGACCACTTTGGGAGGGATGATGGACAACTGCCACCAAGTCGACAGATACCCATAAAGGCAAGTATATATCTATTAACATCATCTACTAATTTCTTCATTACACAAACACTAATCTCTTCATTATCTTTACTCTCAGGACCGTGGACCACATTGGGAGGGATGATGGATGACTGCCACCAAGTCGACAGATACCCATAAAGGCAAGTACATATCTATTAACATCATCTACTAATCTCTTCATTACACAAACACTAATCTCTTCATTACACAAACACTAATCTCTTCAATATCTTTACTCTCAGGACCCTGGACACCATCATCCTGGGGGCAGAAATGGACCGTGAAGTCCCCCAGATACAGAGGATCATGGACAGAAGTGGACCACGTTGGGAGGGACGATGGACGACTGCCACCAAGTCGACAGATACCCATAAAGGCAGTATATATCTATTAACATCATCTACTAATCTCTTCATTACACAAACACTAATCTCTTCATTATCTTCACTCTCAGGACCGTGGACCACATTGGGAGGGATGATGGACGACTGCCACCAAGTCGACAGATACCCATAAAGGCAAGTACATATCTATTAACATCATCTACTAATCTCTTCATTACACAAACACTAATCTCTTCATTATCTTTACTCTCAGGACCGTGGACCACATTGGGAGGGACGATGGACGACTGCCACCAAGTAGACAGATACCCATAAAGGCAAGTATATATCTATTAACATCATCTACTAATCTCTTCATTACACAAACACTAATCTCTTCATTATCTTTACTCTCAGGACCGTGGACCACATTGGGAGGGACGATGGACGACTGCCACCAAGTCGACAGATACCCATAAAGGCAAGTATATATCTATTAACATTATCTACTAATCTCTTCATTACACAAACACTAATCTCTTCATTACACAAACACTAATCTCTTCATTATCTTCACTCTCAGGACCGTGGACCACATTGGGAGGGATGATGGACGACTGCCACCAAGTCGACAGATACCCATAAAGGCAAGTATATATCTATTAACATCATCTACTAATCTCTTCATTACACAAACACTAATCTCTTCATTACACAAACACTAATCTCTTCAATATCTTTACTCTCAGGACCCTGGACACCATCATCCTGGGGGCAGAAATGGACCGTGAAGTCCCCCAGATACAGAGGATCATGGACAGAAGTGGACCACGTTGGGAGGGACGATGGACGACTGCCACCAAGTCGACAGATACCCATAAAGGCAAGTATATATCTATTAACATCATCTGCTAATCTCTTCATTACACAAACACTAATCTCTTCATTATCTTTACTCTCAGGACCGTGGACCACATTGGGAGGGATGATGGACGACTGCCACCAAGTCGACAGATACCCATAAAGGCAAGTATATATCTATTAACATCATCTACTAATCTCTTCATTACACAAACACTAATGTCTTCAATATCTTTACTCTCAGGACCCTGGACACCATCATCCTGGGGGCAGAAATGGACCGTGAAGTCCCCCAGATACAGAGGATCATGGACAGAAGTGGACCACGTTGGGAGGGACGATGGACGACTGCCACCAAGTCGACAGATACCCATAAAGGCAAGTATATATCTATTAACATCATCTACTAATCTCTTCATTACACAAACACTAATCTCTTCATTATCTTTACTCTCAGGACCGTGGACCACATTGGGAGGGATGATGGACGACTGCCACCAAGTTGACAGATACCCATAAAGGCAAGTATATATCTATTAACATCATCTACTAATCTCTTCATTACATAAACACTAATCTCTTCATTACACAAACACTAATCTCTTCAATATCTTTACTCTCAGGACCGTGGAAAACTTTGGGAGGGATGATGGACAACTGCCACCAAGTCGACAGATACCCATAAAGGCAAGTATATATCTATTAACATCATCTACTAATCTCTTCATTACACAAACACTAATCTCTTCATTATCTTTACTCTCAGGACCGTGGACCACATTGGGAGGGATGATGGATGACTGCCACCAAGTCGACAGATACCCATAAAGGCAAGTATATATCTATTAACATCATCTACTAATCTCTTCATTACACAAACACTAATCTCTTCATTACACAAACACTAATCTCTTCAATATCTTTACTCTCAGGACCCTGGACACCATCATCCTGGGGGCAGAAATGGACCGTGAAGTCCCCCAGATACAGAGGATCATGGACAGAAGTGGACCACATTGGGAGGGATGATGGACGACTGCCACCAAGTCGACAGATACCCATAAAGGCAAGTATATATCTATTAACATCATCTACTAATCTCTTCATTACACAAACACTAATCTCTTCATTACACAAACACTAATCTCTTCATTACACAAACACTAATCTCTTCAATATCTTTACTCTCAGGACCCTGGACCACATTGGGAGGGACGATGGACGACTGCCACCAAGTCGACAGATACCCATAAAGGCAAGTATATATCTATTAACATCATCTACAAATCTCTTCATTACACAAACACTAATCTCTTCATTATCTTTACTCTCAGGACCGTGGACCACATTGGGAGGGACGATGGACGACTGCCACCAAGTCGACAGATACCCATAAAGGGAAGTATATATCTATTAACATCATCTGCTAATCTCTTCATTACACAAACACTAATCTCTTCATTATCTTTACTCTCAGGACCGTGGACCACATTGGGAGGGACGATGGACGACTGCCACCAAGTCGACAGATACCCATAAAGGCAAGTATATATCTATTAACATCATCTACTAATCTCTTCATTACATAAACACTAATCTCTTCATTACACAAACACTAATCTCTTCAATATCTTTACTCTCAGGACCGTGGACCACATTGGGAGGGATGATGGACAACTGCCACCAAGTCGAGAGATACCCATAAAGGCAAGTATATATCTATTAACATCATCTACTAATCTCTTCATTACACAAACACTAATCTCTTCATTACACAAACACTAATCTCTTCATTATCTTCACTCTCAGGACCGTGGACCACATTGGGAGGGATGATGGACGACTGCCACCAAGTCGACAGATACCCATAAAGGCAAGTATATATCTATTAACATCATCTACTAATCTCTTCATTACACAAACACTAATCTCTTCATTACACAAACACTAATCTCTTCAATATCTTTACTCTCAGGACCCTGGACACCATCATCCTGGGGGCAGAAATGGACCGTGAAGTCCCCCAGATACAGAGGATCATGGACAGAAGTGGACCACGTTGGGAGGGACGATGGACGACTGCCACCAAGTCGACAGATACCCATAAAGGCAAGTATATATCTATTAACATCATCTACAAATCTCTTCATTACACAAACACTAATCTCTTCATTATCTTTACTCTCAGGACCGTGGACCACATTGGGAGGGACGATGGACGACTGCCACCAAGTCGACAGATACCCATAAAGGGAAGTATATATCTATTAACATCATCTGCTAATCTCTTCATTACACAAACACTAATCTCTTCATTATCTTTACTCTCAGGACCGTGGACCACATTGGGAGGGACGATGGACGACTGCCACCAAGTCGACAGATACCCATAAAGGCAAGTATATATCTATTAACATCATCTACTAATCTCTTCATTACATAAACACTAATCTCTTCATTACACAAACACTAATCTCTTCAATATCTTTACTCTCAGGACCGTGGACCACATTGGGAGGGATGATGGACAACTGCCACCAAGTCGAGAGATACCCATAAAGGCAAGTATACATCTATTAACATCATCTACTAATCTCTTCATTACACAAACACTAATCTCTTCATTACACAAACACTAATCTCTTCATTATCTTCACTCTCAGGACCGTGGACCACATTGGGAGGGATGATGGACGACTGCCACCAAGTCGACAGATACCCATAAAGGCAAGTATATATCTATTAACATCATCTACTAATCTCTTCATTACACAAACACTAATCTCTTCATTACACAAACACTAATCTCTTCAATATCTTTACTCTCAGGACCCTGGACACCATCATCCTGGGGGCAGAAATGGACCGTGAAGTCCCCCAGATACAGAGGATCATGGACAGAAGTGGACCACGTTGGGAGGGACGATGGACGACTGCCACCAAGTCGACAGATACCCATAAAGGCAAGTATATATCTATTAACATCATCTGCTAATCTCTTCATTACACAAACACTAATCTCTTCATTATCTTTACTCTCAGGACCGTGGACCACATTGGGAGGGATGATGGACGACTGCCACCAAGTCGACAGATACCCATAAAGGCAAGTATATATCTATTAACATCATCTACTAATCTCTTCATTACACAAACACTAATGTCTTCAATATCTTTACTCTCAGGACCCTGGACACCATCATCCTGGGGGCAGAAATGGACCGTGAAGTCCCCCAGATACAGAGGATCATGGACAGAAGTGGACCACGTTGGGAGGGACGATGGACGACTGCCACCAAGTCGACAGATACCCATAAAGGCAAGTATATATCTATTAACATCATCTACTAATCTCTTCATTACACAAACACTAATCTCTTCATTATCTTTACTCTCAGGACCGTGGACCACATTGGGAGGGATGATGGACGACTGCCACCAAGTTGACAGATACCCATAAAGGCAAGTATATATCTATTAACATCATCTACTAATCTCTTCATTACATAAACACTAATCTCTTCATTACACAAACACTAATCTCTTCAATATCTTTACTCTCAGGACCCTGGACCACATTGGGAGGGACGATGGACGACTGCCACCAAGTCGACAGATACCCATAAAGGCAAGTATATATCTATTAACATCATCTACAAATCTCTTCATTACACAAACACTAATCTCTTCATTATCTTTACTCTCAGGACCGTGGACCACATTGGGAGGGATAATGGACAACTGCCACCAAGTCGAGAGATACCCATAAAGGCAAGTATATATCTATTAACATCATCTACTAATCTCTTCATTACACAAACACTAATCTCTTCAATATCTTTACTCTCAGGACCCTGGACCACATTGGGAGGGATGATGGACGACTGCCACCAAGTCGACAGATACCCATAAAGGCAAGTATATATCTATTAACATTATCTACAAATCTCTTCATTACACAAACACTAATCTCTTCATTACACAAACACTAATCTCTTCATTATCTTCACTCTCAGGACCGTGGACCACATTGGGAGGGATGATGGACGACTGCCACCAAGTCGACAGATACCCATAAAGGCAAGTATATATCTATTAACATCATCTACTAATCTCTTCATTACACAAACACTAATCTCTTCATTACACAAACACTAATCTCTTCAATATCTTTACTCTCAGGACCCTGGACACCATCATCCTGGGGGCAGAAATGGACCGTGAAGTCCCCCAGATACAGAGGATCATGGACAGAAGTGGACCACATTGGGAGGGACGATGGACGACTGCAACCAAGTCGACAGATACCCATAAAGGCAAGTATATATCTATTAACATCATCTGCTAATCTCTTCATTACACAAACACTAATCTCTTCATTATCTTTACTCTCAGGACCGTGGACCACATTGGAAGGGATGATGGACGACTGCCACCAAGTCGACAGATACCCATAAAGGCAAGTATATATCTATTAACATCATCTACTAATCTCTTCATTACACAAACACTAATGTCTTCAATATCTTTACTCTCAGGACCCTGGACACCATCATCCTGGGGGCAGAAATGGACCGTGAAGTCCCCCAGATACAGAGGATCATGGACAGAAGTGGACCACGTTGGGAGGGACGATGGACGACTGCCACCAAGTCGACAGATACCCATAAAGGCAAGTATATATCTATTAACATCATCTACTAATCTCTTCATTACACAAACACTAATCTCTTCATTATCTTTACTCTCAGGACCGTGGACCACATTGGGAGGGATGATGGACGACTGCCACCAAGTTGACAGATACCCATAAAGGCAAGTATATATCTATTAACATCATCTACTAATCTCTTCATTACATAAACACTAATCTCTTCATTACACAAACACTAATCTCTTCAATATCTTTACTCTCAGGACCGTGGACACCATCATCCTGGGGGCAGAAATGGACCGTGAAGTCCCCCAGATACAGAGGATCATGGACAGAAGTGGACCACGTTGGGAGGGACGATGGACGACTGCCACCAAGTCGACAGATACCCATAAAGGCAAGTATATATCTATTAACATCATCTACAAATCTCTTCATTACACAAACACTAATCTCTTCATTATCTTTACTCTCAGGACCGTGGACCACATTGGGAGGGATGATGGACAACTGCCACCAAGTCGAGAGATACCCATAAAGGCAAGTATATATCTATTAACATCATCTACTAATCTCTTCATTACACAAACACTAATCTCTTCATTATCTTTACTCTCAGGACCGTGGACCACATTGGGAGGGATGATGGACGACTGCCACCAAGTTGACAGATACCCATAAAGGCAAGTATATATCTATTAACATCATCTACTAATCTCTTCATTACATAAACACTAATCTCTTCATTACACAAACACTAATCTCTTCAATATCTTTACTCTCAGGACCGTGGAAAACTTTGGGAGGGATGATGGACAACTGCCACCAAGTCGACAGATACCCATAAAGGCAAGTATATATCTATTAACATCATCTACTAATCTCTTCATTACACAAACACTAATCTCTTCATTATCTTTACTCTCAGGACCGTGGACCACATTGGGAGGGATGATGGATGACTGCCACCAAGTCGACAGATACCCATAAAGGCAAGTATATATCTATTAACATCATCTACTAATCTCTTCATTACACAAACACTAATCTCTTCATTACACAAACACTAATCTCTTCAATATCTTTACTCTCAGGACCCTGGACACCATCATCCTGGGGGCAGAAATGGACCGTGAAGTCCCCCAGATACAGAGGATCATGGACAGAAGTGGACCACATTGGGAGGGATGATGGACGACTGCCACCAAGTCGACAGATACCCATAAAGGCAAGTATATATCTATTAACATCATCTACTAATCTCTTCATTACACAAACACTAATCTCTTCATTACACAAACACTAATCTCTTCATTACACAAACACTAATCTCTTCAATATCTTTACTCTCAGGACCCTGGACCACATTGGGAGGGACGATGGACGACTGCCACCAAGTCGACAGATACCCATAAAGGCAAGTATATATCTATTAACATCATCTACAAATCTCTTCATTACACAAACACTAATCTCTTCATTATCTTTACTCTCAGGACCGTGGACCACATTGGGAGGGATGATGGACAACTGCCACCAAGTCGAGAGATACCCATAAAGGCAAGTATATATCTATTAACATCATCTACTAATCTCTTCATTACACAAACACTAATCTCTTCAATATCTTTACTCTCAGGACCCTGGACCACATTGGGAGGGATGATGGACGACTGCCACCAAGTCGACAGATACCCATAAAGGCAAGTATATATCTATTAACATTATCTACAAATCTCTTCATTACACAAACACTAATCTCTTCATTACACAAACACTAATCTCTTCATTATCTTCACTCTCAGGACCGTGGACCACATTGGGAGGGATGATGGACGACTGCCACCAAGTCGACAGATACCCATAAAGGCAAGTATATATCTATTAACATCATCTACTAATCTCTTCATTACACAAACACTAATCTCTTCATTACACAAACACTAATCTCTTCAATATCTTTACTCTCAGGACCCTGGACACCATCATCCTGGGGGCAGAAATGGACCGTGAAGTCCCCCAGATACAGAGGATCATGGACAGAAGTGGACCACATTGGGAGGGACGATGGACGACTGCAACCAAGTCGACAGATACCCATAAAGGCAAGTATATATCTATTAACATCATCTGCTAATCTCTTCATTACACAAACACTAATCTCTTCATTATCTTTACTCTCAGGACCGTGGACCACATTGGAAGGGATGATGGACGACTGCCACCAAGTCGACAGATACCCATAAAGGCAAGTATATATCTATTAACATCATCTACTAATCTCTTCATTACACAAACACTAATGTCTTCAATATCTTTACTCTCAGGACCCTGGACACCATCATCCTGGGGGCAGAAATGGACCGTGAAGTCCCCCAGATACAGAGGATCATGGACAGAAGTGGACCACGTTGGGAGGGACGATGGACGACTGCCACCAAGTCGACAGATACCCATAAAGGCAAGTATATATCTATTAACATCATCTACTAATCTCTTCATTACACAAACACTAATCTCTTCATTATCTTTACTCTCAGGACCGTGGACCACATTGGGAGGGATGATGGACGACTGCCACCAAGTTGACAGATACCCATAAAGGCAAGTATATATCTATTAACATCATCTACTAATCTCTTCATTACATAAACACTAATCTCTTCATTACACAAACACTAATCTCTTCAATATCTTTACTCTCAGGACCGTGGACCACTTTGGGAGGGATGATGGACAACTGCCACCAAGTCGACAGATACCCATAAAGGCAAGTATATATCTATTAACATCATCTACTAATCTCTTCATTACACAAACACTAATCTCTTCATTATCTTTACTCTCAGGACCGTGGACCACATTGGGAGGGATGATGGATGACTGCCACCAAGTCGACAGATACCCATAAAGGCAAGTACATATCTATTAACATCATCTACTAATCTCTTCATTACACAAACACTAATCTCTTCATTACACAAACACTAATCTCTTCAATATCTTTACTCTCAGGACCCTGGACACCATCATCCTGGGGGCAGAAATGGACCGTGAAGTCCCCCAGATACAGAGGATCATGGACAGAAGTGGACCACGTTGGGAGGGACGATGGACGACTGCCACCAAGTCGACAGATACCCATAAAGGCAAGTATATATCTATTAACATCATCTACTAATCTCTTCATTACACAAACACTAATCTCTTCATTATCTTTACTCTCAGGACCCTGGACCACATTGGGAGGGATGATGGACGACTGCCACCAAGTCGACAGATACCCATAAAGGGAAGTATATATCTATGAACATCATCTACTAATCTCTTCATTACACAAACACTAATCTCTTCATTACACAAACACTAATCTCTTCATTACACAAACACTAATCTCTTCAATATCTTTACTCTCAGGACCCTGGACCACATTGGGAGGGACGATGGACGACTGCCACCAAGTCGACAGATACCCATAAAGGCAAGTATATATCTATTAACATCATCTACTAATCTCTTCATTACACAAACACTAATCTCTTCATTATCTTTACTCTCAGGACCGTGGACCACATTGGGAGGGACGATGGACGACTGCCACCAAGTCGACAGATACCCATAAAGGGAAGTATATATCTATGAACATCATCTACTAATCTCTTCATTACACAAACACTAATCTCTTCATTACACAAACACTAATCTCTTCATTACACAAACACTAATCTCTTCAACATCTTTACTCTCAGGACCCTGGACCACATTGGGAGGGATGATGGACGACTGCCACCAAGTCGACAGATACCCATAAAGGCAAGTATATATCTATTAACATCATCTGCTAATCTCTTCATTACACAAACACTAATCTCTTCATTATCTTTACTCTCAGGACCGTGGACCACATTGGGAGGGACGATGGACGACTGCCACCAAGTCGACAGATACCCATAAAGGGAAGTATATATGTATGAACATCATCTACTAATCTCTTCATTACACAAACACTAATCTCTTCATTACACAAACACTAATCTCTTCAATATCTTTACTCTCAGGACCGTGGACCACATTGGGAGGGACGATGGACGACTGCCACCAAGTCGACAGATACCCATAAAGGGAAGTATATATCTTTTAACATCATCTGCTAATCTCTTCATTACACAAACACTAATCTCTTCATTATCTTTACTCTCAGGACCGTGGACCACATTGGGAGGGACGATGGACGACTGCCACCAAGTCGACAGATACCCATAAAGGCAAGTATATATCTATTAACATCATCTACTAATCTCTTCATTACACAAACACTAATGTCTTCAATATCTTTACTCTCAGGACCCTGGACACCATCATCCTGGGGGCAGAAATGGACCGTGAAGTCCCCCAGATACGGAGGATCATGGACAGAAGTGGACCACGTTGGGAGGGACGATGGACGACTGCCACCAAGTCGACAGATACCCATAAAGGCAAGTATATATCTATTAACATTATCTACTAATCTCTTCATTACACAAACACTAATCTCTTCATTACACAAACACTAATCTCTTCATTATCTTCACTCTCAGGACCGTGGACCACATTGGGAGGGATGATGGACGACTGCCACCAAGTCGACAGATACCCATAAAGGCAAGTATATATCTATTAACATCATCTACTAATCTCTTCATTACACAAACACTAATCTCTTCATTACACAAACACTAATCTCTTCAATATCTTTACTCTCAGGACCGTGGACCACATTGGGAGGGATGATGGACAACTGCCACGAAGTCGACACATACCCATAAAGGCAAGTATATATCTATTAACATTATCTACTAATCTCTTCATTACACAAACACTAATCTCTTCATTACACAAACACTAATCTCTTCATTATGTTCACTCTCAGGACCGTGGACCACATTGGGAGGGATGATGGACGACTGCCACCAAGTCGACAGATACCCATAAAGGCAAGTATATATCTATTAACATCATCTACTAATCTCTTCATTACACAAACACTAATCTCTTCATTACACAAACACTAATCTCTTCAATATCTTTACTCTCAGGACCCTGGACACCATCATCCTGGGGGCAGAAATGGACAGTAAAGTCCCCCAGATACAGAGGATCATGGACAGAAGTGGACCACGTTTGGAGGGACGATGGACGACTGCCACCAAGTCGACAGATACCCATAAAGGCAAGTATATATCTATTAACATCATCTGCTAATCTCTTCATTACACAAACACTAATCTCTTCATTATCATTACTCTCAGGACCCTGGACCACATTGGGAGGGATGATGGACGACTGCCACCAAGTCGACAGATACCCATAAAGGCAAGTATATATCTATTAACATCATCTACTAATCTCTTCATTACACAAACACTAATGTCTTCAATATCTTTACTCTCAGGACCCTGGACACCATCATCCTGGGGGCAGAAATGGACCGTGAAGTCCCCCAGATACAGAGGATCATGGACAGAAGTGGACCACGTTGGGAGGGACGATGGACGACTGGCACCAAGTCGACAGAAAACCATAAAGGCAAGTATATATCTATTAACATCATCTACTAATCTCTTCATTACACAAACACTAATCTCTTCATTATCTTTACTTTCAGGAAAATGGACACCATCATCCCGGGGGCAGAAATGGACCGTGAAGTCCCCCAGATACAGAGGATCATGGACAGAAGTGGACCACATTGGGAGGGATGATGGACGACTGCCACCAAGTCGACAGATACCCATAAAGGCAAGTATATATCTATTAACATCATCTACTAATCTCTTCATTACACAAACACTAATCTCTTCAATATCTTTACTTTCAGGACCGTGGACCACATTGGGAGGGACGATGGATGACTGGCACCAAGTCGACAGATACCCATAAAGGCAAGTATATATCTATTAACATCATCTACTAATCTCTTCATTACACAAACACTAATCTCTTCATTATCTTTACTCTCAGGACCGTGGACCACATTGGGAGGGACGATGGACGACTGCCACCAAGTCGACAGATACCCATAAAGGCAAGTATATATCTATTAACATCATCTACTAATCTCTTCATTACACAAACACTAATCTCTTCATTACACAAACACTAATCTCTTCAATATCTTTACTCTCAGGACCGTGGACCACATTGGGAGGGATGATGGACGACTGCCACCAAGTCGACAGATACCCATAAAGGCAAGTATATATCTATTAACATCATCTACTAATCTCTTCATTACACAAACACTAATCTCTTCATTATCTTTACTCTCAGGACCGTGGACCACATTGTGAGAGACGATGGACGACTGCCACCAAGTCGACAGATACCCATGAAGGCAAGTATATATCTATTAACATCATCTACTAATCTCTTCATTACACAAACACTAATCTCTTCATTATCTTTACTCTCAGGACCGTGGACCACATTGGGAGGGACGATGGACGACTGCCACCAAGTCGACAGATACCCATAAAGGCAAGTATATATCTATTAACATTATGTACTAATCTCTTCATTACACAAACACTAATCTCTTCATTACACAAACACTAATCTCTTCATTATCTTCACTCTCAGGACCGTGGACCACATTGGGAGGGACGATGGACGACTGCCACCAAGTCGACAGATACCCATAAAGGCAAGTATATATCTATTAACATCATCTACTAATCTCTTCATTACACAAACTTTAATGTCTTCAATATCTTTACTCTCAGGACCCTGGACACCATCATCCTGGGGGCAGAAATGGACCGTGAAGTCCCCCAGATACAGAGGATCATGGACAGAAGTGGACCACGTTGGGAGGGACGATGGACGACTGCCACCAAGTCGACAGATACCCATAAAGGCAAGTATATATCTATTAAACATCATCTACTAATCTCTTCATTACACAAACACTAATCTCTTCATTATCTTTACTCTCAGGACCGTGGACACCATCATCCTGGGGGCAGAAATGGACCGTGAAGTCCCCCAGATACAGAGGATCATGGACAGAAGTGGACCACGTTGGGAGGGACGATGGACGACTGCAACCAAGTCGACAGATACCCATA
The DNA here is from genome assembly GCF_037392515.1 of Haliotis asinina. NCBI lineage: Eukaryota > Metazoa > Mollusca > Gastropoda > Lepetellida > Haliotidae > Haliotis > Haliotis asinina. The sequence goes on along the minus strand of NC_090286.1, from coordinate 27,649,472 downwards.
AAGGCAAGTATATATCTATTAACATCATCTACTAATCTCTTCATTACACAAACACTAATCTCTTCATTATCTTTACTCTCAGGACCGTGGACCACATTGGGAGGGATGATGGACGACTGCCACCAAGTTGACAGATACCCATAAAGGCAAGTATATATCTATTAACATCATCTACTAATCTCTTCATTACATAAACACTAATCTCTTCATTACACAAACACTAATCTCTTCAATATCTTTACTCTCAGGACTGTGGACCACTTTGGGAGGGATGATGGACAACTGCCACCAAGTCGACAGATACCCATAAAGGCAAGTATATATCTATTAACATCATCTACTAATCTCTTCATTACACAAACACTAATCTCTTCATTATCTTTACTCTCAGGACCGTGGACTACATTGGGAGGGATGATGGACGACTGCCACCAAGTCGACAGATACCCATAAAGGCAAGTATATATCTATTAACATCATCTACTAATCTCTTCATTACACAAACACTAATCTCTTCATTACACAAACACTAATCTCTTCAATATCTTTACTCTCAGGACCGTGGACCACATTGGGAGGGATGATGGATGACTGCCACCAAGTCGACAGATACCCATAAAGGCAAGTATATATCTATTAACATCATCTACTAATCTCTTCATTACACAAACACTAATCTCTTCATTACACAAACACTAATCTCTTCATTACACAAACACTAATCTCTTCAATATCTTTACTCTCAGGACCCTGGACCACATTTAGAGGGACGATGGACGACTGCCACCAAGTCGACAGATACCCATAAAGGCAAGTATATATCTATTAACATCATCTACTAATCTCTTCATTACACAAACACTAATCTCTTCATTACACAAACACTAATCTCTTCAATATCTTTACTCTCAGGACCCTGGACCACATTGGGAGGGATGATGGACGACTGCCACCAAGTCGACAGATACCCATAAAGGCAAGTATATATCTATTAACATCATCTACTAATCTCTTCATTACACAAACACTAATCTCTTCATTATCTTTACTCTCAGGACCGTGGACCACATTGGGAGGGACGATGGACGACTGCCACCAAGTCGACAGATACCCATAAAGGCAAGTATATATCTATTAACATTATGTACTAATCTCTTCATTACACAAACACTAATCTCTTCATTACACAAACACTAATCTCTTCATTATCTTCACTCTCAGGACCGTGGACCACATTGGGAGGGATGATGGACGACTGCCACCAAGTCGACAGATACCCATAAAGGCAAGTATATATCTATTAACATCATCTACTAATCTCTTCATTACACAAACACTAATGTCTTCAATATCTTTACTCTCAGGACCCTGGACACCATCATCCTGGGGGCAGAAATGGACCGTGAAGTCCCCCAGATACGGAGGATCATGGACAGAAGTGGACCACGTTGGGAGGGACGATGGACGACTGCCACCAAGTCGACAGATACCCATAAAGGCAAGTATATATCTATTAACATCATCTACTAATCTCTTCATTACACAAACACTAATCTCTTCATTATCTTTACTCTCAGGACCGTGGACACCATCATCCTGGGGGCAGAAATGGACCGTGAAGTCCCCCAGATACAGAGGATCATGGACAGAAGTGGACCACGTTGGGAGGGACGATGGACGACTGCCACCAAGTCGACAGATACCCATAAAGGCAAGTATATATCTATTAACATCATCTACTAATCTCTTCATTACACAAACACTAATCTCTTCATTATCTTTACTCTCAGGACCGTGGACCACATTGGGAGGGATGATGGACGACTGCCACCAAGTTTACAGATACCCATAAAGGCAAGTATATATCTATTAACATCATCTACTAATCTCTTCATTACATAAACACTAATCTCTTCATTACACAAACACTAATCTCTTCAATATCTTTACTCTCAGGACCGTGGACCACTTTGGGAGGGATGATGGACAACTGCCACCAAGTCGACAGATACCCATAAAGGCAAGTATATATCTATTAACATCATCTACTAATCTCTTCATTACACAAACACTAATCTCTTCATTATCTTTACTCTCAGGACCGTGGACTACATTGGGAGGGATGATGGATGACTGCCACCAAGTCGACAGATACCCATAAAGGCAAGTATATATCTATTAACATCATCTACTAATCTCTTCATTACACAAACACTAATCTCTTCATTACATAAACACTAATCTCTTCAATATCTTTACTCTCAGGACCGTGGACCACATTGGGAGGGATGATGGATGACTGCCACCAAGTCGACAGATACCCATAAAGGCAAGTATATATCTATTAACATCATCTACTAATCTCTTCATTACACAAACACTAATGTCTTCAATATCTTTACTCTCAGGACCCTGGACACCATTATCCTGGGGGCAGAAATGGACCGTGAAGTCCCCCAGATACAGAGGATCATGGACAGAAGTGGACCACGTTGGGAGGGACGATGGACGACTGCCACCAAGTCGACAGATACCCATAAAGGCAAGTATATATCTATTAACATCATCTACTAATCTCTTCATTACACAAACACTAATCTCTTCATTACACAAACACTAATCTCTTCAATATCTTTACTCTCAGGACCCTGGACCACATTGGGAGGGATGATGGACGACTGCCACCAAGTCGACAGATACCCATAAAGGCAAGTATATATCTATTAACATCATCTACTAATCTCTTCATTACACAAACACTAATCTCTTCATTATCTTTACTCTCAGGACCGTGGACCACATTGGGAGGGACGATGGACGACTGCCACCAAGTCGACAGATACCCATAAAGGCAAGTATATATCTATTAACATTATGTACTAATCTCTTCATTACACAAACACTAATCTCTTCATTACACAAACACTAATCTCTTCATTATCTTCACTCTCAGGACCGTGGACCACATTGGGAGGGATGATGGACGACTGCCACCAAGTCGACAGATACCCATAAAGGCAAGTATATATCTATTAACATCATCTACTAATCTCTTCATTACACAAACACTAATGTCTTCAATATCTTTACTCTCAGGACCCTGGACACCATCATCCTGGGGGCAGAAATGGACCGTGAAGTCCCCCAGATACAGAGGATCATGGACAGAAGTGGACCACGTTGGGAGGGACGATGGACGACTGCCACCAAGTCGACAGATACCCATAAAGGCAAGTATATATCTATTAACATCATCTACTAATCTCTTCATTACACAAACACTAATCTCTTCATTATCTTTACTCTCAGGACCGTGGACACCATCATCCTGGGGGCAGAAATGGACCGTGAAGTCCCCCAGATACAGAGGATCATGGACAGAAGTGGACCACGTTGGGAGGGACGTTGGACGACTGCCACCAAGTCGACAGATACCCATAAAGGCAAGTATATATCTATTAACATCATCTACTAATCTCTTCATTACACAAACACTAATCTCTTCATTATCTTTACTCTCAGGACCGTGGACCACATTGGGAGGGATGATGGACGACTGCCACCAAGTTGACAGATACCCATAAAGGCAAGTATATATCTATTAACATCATCTACTAATCTCTTCATTACATAAACACTAATCTCTTCATTACACAAACACTAATCTCTTCAATATCTTTACTCTCAGGACCGTGGACCACTTTGGGAGGGATGATGGACAACTGCCACCAAGTCGACAGATACCCATAAAGGCAAGTATATATCTATTAACATCATCTACTAATCTCTTCATTACACAAACACTAATCTCTTCATTATCTTTACTCTCAGGACCGTGGACTACATTGGGAGGGATGATGGATGACTGCCACCAAGTCGACAGATACCCATAAAGGCAAGTATATATCTATTAACATCATCTACTAATCTCTTCATTACACAAACACTAATCTCTTCATTACACAAACACTAATCTCTTCAATATCTTTACTCTCAGGACCGTGGACCACATTGGGAGGGATGATGGATGACTGCCACCAAGTCGACAGATACCCATAAAGGCAAGTATATATCTATTAACATCATCTACTAATCTCTTCATTACACAAACACTAATCTCTTCATTACACAAACACTAATCTCTTCATTACACAAACACTAATCTCTTCAATATCTTTACTCTCAGGACCCTGGACCACATTTAGAGGGACGATGGACGACTGCCACCAAGTCGACAGATACCCATAAAGGCAAGTATATATCTATTAACATCATCTACTAATCTCTTCATTACACAAACACTAATGTCTTCAATATCTTTACTCTCAGGACCCTGGACACCATCATCCTGGGGGCAGAAATGGACCGTGAAGTCCCCCAGATACAGAGGATCATGGACAGAAGTGGACCACGTTGGGAGGGACGATGGACGACTGCCACCAAGTCGACAGATACCCATAAAGGCAAGTATATATCTATTAACATCATCTACTAATCTCTTCATTACACAAACACTAATCTCTTCATTACACAAACACTAATCTCTTCAATATCTTTACTCTCAGGACCGTGGACCACATTGGGAGGGATGATGGACAACTGCCACCAAGTCGACAGATACCCATAAAGGGAAGTATATATCTATTAACATTATCTACTAATCTCTTCATTACACAAACACTAATCTCTTCATTACACAAACACTAATCTCTTCATTATCTTCACTCTCAGGACCGTGGACCACATTGGGAGGGATGATGGACGACTGCCACCAAGTCGACAGATACCCATAAAGGCAAGTATATATCTATTAACATCATCTACTAATCTCTTCATTACACAAACACTAATGTCTTCAATATCTTTACTCTCAGGACCCTGGACACCATCATCCTGGGGGCAGAAATGGACCGTGAAGTCCCCCAGATACAGAGGATCATGGACAGAAGTGGACCACGTTGGGAGGGACGATGGACGACTGGCACCAAGTCGACAGATAACCATAAAGGCAAGTATATATCTATTAACATCATCTACTAATCTCTTCATTACACAAACACTAATCTCTTCATTATCTTTACTTTCAGGAACCTGGACACCATCATCCTGGGGGCAGAAATGGACCGTGAAGTCCCCCAGATACAGAGGATCATGGACAGAAGTGGACCACATTGGGAGGGATGATGGACGACTGCCACCAAGTCGACAGATACCCATAAAGGCAAGTATAAATCTATTAACATCATCTACTAATCTCTTCATTACACAAACACTAATCTCTTCAATATCTTTACTTTCAGGACCGTGGACCACATTGGGAGGGACGATGGACGACTGCCACCAAGTCGACAGATACCCATAAAGGCAAGTATATATCTATTAACATCATCTACTAATCTCTTCATTACACAAACACTAATGTCTTCAATATCTTTACTCTCAGGACCCTGGACACCATCATCCTGGGGGCAGAAATGGACCGTGAAGTCCCCCAGATACAGAGGATCATGGACAGAAGTGGACCACGTTGGGAGGGACGATGGACGACTGCCACCAAGTCGACAGATACCCATAAAGGCAAGTATATATCTATTAACATCATCTACTAATCTCTTCATTACACAAACACTAATCTCTTCAATATCTTTACTTTCAGGACCGTGGACCACATTGGGAGGGACGATGGACGACTGCCACCAAGTCGACAGATACCCATAAAGGCAAGTATAAATCTATTAACATCATCTACTAATCTCTTCATTACACAAACACTAATCTCTTCAATATCTTTACTCTCAGGACCGTGGACCACATTGGGAGGGACGATGGACGACTGCCACCAAGTCGACAGATACCCATAAAGGCAAGTATATATCTTTTAACATCATCTGCTAATCTCTTCATTACACAAACACTAATCTCTTCATTATCTTTACTCTCAGGACCGTGGACCACATTGGGAGGGACGATGGACGACTGCCACCAAGTCGACAGATACCCATAAAGGCAAGTATATATCTATTAACATCATCTGCTAATCTCTTCATTACACAAACACTAATCTCTTCATTATCTTCACTCTCAGGACCGTGGACCACATTGGGAGGGATGATGGACGACTGCCACCAAGTCGACAGATACCCATAAAGGCAAGTATATATCTATTAACATCATCTACTAATCTCTTCATTACACAAACACTAATGTCTTCAATATCTTTACTCTCAGGACCCTGGACACCATCATCCTGGGGGCAGAAATGGACCGTGAAGTCCCCCAGATACAGAGGATCATGGACAGAAGTGGACCACGTTGGGAGGGACGATGGACGACTGCCACCAAGTCGACAGATACCCATAAAGGCAAGTATATATCTATTAACATCATCTACTAATCTCTTCATTACACAAACACTAATCTCTTCATTATCTTTACTCTCAGGACCGTGGACACCATCATCCTGGGGGTAGAAATGGACCGTGAAGTCCCCCAGATACAGAGGATCATGGACAGAAGTGGACCACGTTGGGAGGGACGATGGACGACTGCCACCAAGTCGACAGATACCCATAAAGGCAAGTATATATCTATTAACATCATCTACTAATCTCTTCATTACACAAACACTAATCTCTTCATTATCTTTACTCTCAGGACCGTGGACCACATTGGGAGGGATGATGGACGACTGCCACCAAGTTGACAGATACCCATAAAGGCAAGTATATATCTATTAACATCATCTACTAATCTCTTCATTACATAAACACTAATCTCTTCATTACACAAACACTAATCTCTTCAATATCTTTACTCTCAGGACCGTGGACCACTTTGGGAGGGATGATGGACAACTGCCACCAAGTCGACAGATACCCATAAAGGCAAGTATATATCTATTAACATCATCTACTAATCTCTTCATTACACAAACACTAATCTCTTCATTATCTTTACTCTCAGGACCGTGGACTACATTGGGAGGGATGATGGATGACTGCCACCAAGTCGACAGATACCCATAAAGGCAAGTATATATCTATTAACATCATCTACTAATCTCTTCATTACACAAACACTAATCTCTTCATTACACAAACACTAATCTCTTCAATATCTTTACTCTCAGGACCGTGGACCACATTGGGAGGGATGATGGATGACTGCCACCAAGTCGACAGATACCCATAAAGGCAAGTATATATCTATTAACATCATCTACTAATCTCTTCATTACACAAACACTAATCTCTTCATTACACAAACACTAATCTCTTCATTACACAAACACTAATCTCTTCAATATCTTTACTCTCAGGACCCTGGACCACATTTAGAGGGACGATGGATGACTGCCACCAAGTCGACAGATACCCATAAAGGCAAGTATATATCTATTAACATCATCTACTAATCTCTTCATTACACAAACACTAATGTCTTCAATATCTTTACTCTCAGGACCCTGGACACCATCATCCTGGGGGCAGAAATGGACCGTGAAGTCCCCCAGATACAGAGGATCATGGACAGAAGTGGACCACGTTGGGAGGGACGATGGACGACTGCCACCAAGTCGACAGATACCCATAAAGGCAAGTATATATCTATTAACATCATCTACTAATCTCTTCATTACACAAACACTAATCTCTTCATTACACAAACACTAATCTCTTCAATATCTTTACTCTCAGGACCGTGGACCACATTGGGAGGGATGATGGACAACTGCCACCAAGTCGACAGATACCCATAAAGGGAAGTATATATCTATTAACATTATCTACTAATCTCTTCATTACACAAACACTAATCTCTTCATTACACAAACACTAATCTCTTCATTATCTTCACTCTCAGGACCGTGGACCACATTGGGAGGGATGATGGACGACTGCCACCAAGTCGACAGATACCCATAAAGGCAAGTATATATCTATTAACATCATCTACTAATCTCTTCATTACACAAACACTAATGTCTTCAATATCTTTACTCTCAGGACCCTGGACACCATCATCCTGGGGGCAGAAATGGACCGTGAAGTCCCCCAGATACAGAGGATCATGGACAGAAGTGGACCACGTTGGGAGGGACGATGGACGACTGGCACCAAGTCGACAGATAACCATAAAGGCAAGTATATATCTATTAACATCATCTACTAATCTCTTCATTACACAAACACTAATCTCTTCATTATCTTTACTTTCAGGAACCTGGACACCATCATCCTGGGGGCAGAAATGGACCGTGAAGTCCCCCAGATACAGAGGATCATGGACAGAAGTGGACCACATTGGGAGGGATGATGGACGACTGCCACCAAGTCGACAGATACCCATAAAGGCAAGTATAAATCTATTAACATCATCTACTAATCTCTTCATTACACAAACACTAATCTCTTCAATATCTTTACTTTCAGGACCGTGGACCACATTGGGAGGGACGATGGACGACTGCCACCAAGTCGACAGATACCCATAAAGGCAAGTATATATCTATTAACATCATCTACTAATCTCTTCATTACACAAACACTAATGTCTTCAATATCTTTACTCTCAGGACCCTGGACACCATCATCCTGGGGGCAGAAATGGACCGTGAAGTCCCCCAGATACAGAGGATCATGGACAGAAGTGGACCACGTTGGGAGGGACGATGGACGACTGCCACCAAGTCGACAGATACCCATAAAGGCAAGTATATATCTATTAACATCATCTACTAATCTCTTCATTACACAAACACTAATCTCTTCAATATCTTTACTTTCAGGACCGTGGACCACATTGGGAGGGACGATGGACGACTGCCACCAAGTCGACAGATACCCATAAAGGCAAGTATAAATCTATTAACATCATCTACTAATCTCTTCATTACACAAACACTAATCTCTTCAATATCTTTACTCTCAGGACCGTGGACCACATTGGGAGGGACGATGGACGACTGCCACCAAGTCGACAGATACCCATAAAGGCAAGTATATATCTTTTAACATCATCTGCTAATCTCTTCATTACACAAACACTAATCTCTTCATTATCTTTACTCTCAGGACCGTGGACCACATTGGGAGGGACGATGGACGACTGCCACCAAGTCGACAGATACCCATAAAGGCAAGTATATATCTATTAACATCATCTGCTAATCTCTTCATTACACAAACACTAATGTCTTCAATATCTTTACTCTCAGGACCCTGGACACCATCATCCTGGGGGCAGAAATGGACCGTGAAGTCCCCCAGATACAGAGGATCATGGACAGAAGTGGACCACGTTGGGAGGGACGATGGACGACTGCCACCAAGTCGACAGATACCCATAAAGGCAAGTATATATCTATTAACATCATCTACTAATCTCTTCATTACACAAACACTAATCTCTTCATTACACAAACACTAATCTCTTCATTATCTTCACTCTCAGGACCGTGGACCACATTGGGAGGGATGATGGACGACTGCCACCAAGTCGACAGATACCCATAAAGGCAAGTATATATCTATTAACATCATCTACTAATCTCTTCATTACACAAACACTAATCTCTTCATTATCTTTACTTTCAGGAAAATGGACACCATCATCCCGGGGGCAGAAATGGACCGTGAAGTCCCCCAGATACAGAGGATCATGGACAGAAGTGGACCACATTGGGAGGGATGATGGACGACTGCCACCAAGTCGACAGATACCCATAAAGGCAAGTATATATCTATTAACATCATCTACTAATCTCTTCATTACACAAACACTAATCTCTTCAATATCTTTACTTTCAGGACCGTGGACCACATTGGGAGGGACGATGGATGACTGGCACCAAGTCGACAGATACCCATAAAGGCAAGTATATATCTATTAACATCATCTACTAATCTCTTCATTACACAAACACTAATCTCTTCATTATCTTTACTCTCAGGACCGTGGACCACATTGGGAGGGACGATGGACGACTGCCACCAAGTCGACAGATACCCATAAAGGCAAGTATATATCTATTAACATCATCTACTAATCTCTTCATTACACAAACACTAATCTCTTCATTACACAAACACTAATCTCTTCAATATCTTTACTCTCAGGACCCTGGACCACATTGGGAGGGATGATGGACGACTGCCACCAAGTCGACAGATACCCATAAAGGCAAGTATATATCTATTAACATCATCTACTAATCTCTTCATTACACAAACACTAATCTCTTCATTATCTTTACTCTCAGGACCGTGGACCACATTGTGAGAGACGATGGACGACTGCCACCAAGTCGACAGATACCCATGAAGGCAAGTATATATCTATTAACATCATCTACTAATCTCTTCATTACACAAACACTAATGTCTTCAATATCTTTACTCTCAGGACCCTGGACACCATCATCCTGGGGGCAGAAATGGACCGTGAAGTCCCCCAGATACAGAGGATCATGGACAGAAGTGGACCACGTTGGGAGGGACGATGGACGACTGCCACCAAGTCGACAGATACCCATAAAGGCAAGTATATATCTATTAACATCATCTACTAATCTCTTCATTACACAAACACTAATCTCTTCATTACACAAACACTAATCTCTTCATTATCTTCACTCTCAGGACCGTGGACCACATTGGGAGGGATGATGGACGACTGCCACCAAGTCGACAGATACCCATAAAGGCAAGTATATATATATTAACATCATCTACTAATCTCTTCATTACACAAACACTAATCTCTTCATTACACAAACACTAATCTCTTCAATATCTTTACTCTCAGGACCGTGGACCACATTGGGAGGGATGATGGACAACTGCCACCAAGTCGACACATACCCATAAAGGCAAGTATATATCTATTAACATTATCTACTAATCTCTTCATTACACAAACACTAATCTCTTCATTACACAAACACTAATCTCTTCATTATGTTCACTCTCAGGACCGTGGACCACATTGGGAGGGATGATGGACGACTGCCACCAAGTCGACAGATACCCATAAAGGCAAGTATATATCTATTAACATCATCTACTAATCTCTTCATTACACAAACACTAATCTCTTCATTACACAAACACTAATCTCTTCAATATCTTTACTCTCAGGACCCTGGACACCATCATCCTGGGGGCAGAAATGGACAGTAAAGTCCCCCAGATACAGAGGATCATGGACAGAAGTGGACCACGTTTGGAGGGACGATGGACGACTGCCACCAAGTCGACAGATACCCATAAAGGCAAGTATATATCTATTAACATCATCTGCTAATCTCTTCATTACACAAACACTAATCTCTTCATTATCTTTACTCTCAGGACCCTGGACCACATTGGGAGGGATGATGGACGACTGCCACCAAGTCGACAGATACCCATAAAGGCAAGTATATATCTATTAACATCATCTACTAATCTCTTCATTACACAAACACTAATGTCTTCAATATCTTTACTCTCAGGACCCTGGACACCATCATCCTGGGGGCAGAAATGGACCGTGAAGTCCCCCAGATACAGAGGATCATGGACAGAAGTGGACCACGTTGGGAGGGACGATGGACGACTGGCACCAAGTCGACAGAAAACCATAAAGGCAAGTATATATCTATTAACATCATCTACTAATCTCTTCATTACACAAACACTAATCTCTTCATTATCTTTACTTTCAGGAAAATGGACACCATCATCCCGGGGGCAGAAATGGACCGTGAAGTCCCCCAGATACAGAGGATCATGGACAGAAGTGGACCACATTGGGAGGGATGATGGACGACTGCCACCAAGTCGACAGATACCCATAAAGGCAAGTATATATCTATTAACATCATCTACTAATCTCTTCATTACACAAACACTAATCTCTTCAATATCTTTACTTTCAGGACCGTGGACCACATTGGGAGGGACGATGGATGACTGGCACCAAGTCGACAGATACCCATAAAGGCAAGTATATATCTATTAACATCATCTACTAATCTCTTCATTACACAAACACTAATCTCTTCATTATCTTTACTCTCAGGACCGTGGACCACATTGGGAGGGACGATGGACGACTGCCACCAAGTCGACAGATACCCATAAAGGCAAGTATATATCTATTAACATCATCTACTAATCTCTTCATTACACAAACACTAATCTCTTCATTACACAAACACTAATCTCTTCAATATCTTTACTCTCAGGACCCTGGACCACATTGGGAGGGATGATGGACGACTGCCACCAAGTCGACAGATACCCATAAAGGCAAGTATATATCTATTAACATCATCTACTAATCTCTTCATTACACAAACACTAATCTCTTCATTATCTTTACTCTCAGGACCCTGGACCACATTGTGAGAGACGATGGACGACTGCCACCAAGTCGACAGATACCCATGAAGGCATGTATATATCTATTAACATCATCTACTAATCTCTTCATTACACAAACACTAATCTCTTCATTATCTTCACTCTCAGGACCGTGGACCACATTGGGAGGGACGATGGACGACTGCCACCAAGTCGACAGATACCCATAAAGGCAAGTATATATCTATTAACATTATGTACTAATCTCTTCATTACACAAACACTAATCTCTTCATTACACAAACACTAATCTCTTCATTATCTTCACTCTCAGGACCGTGGACCACATTGGGAGGGATGATGGACGACTGCCACCAAGTCGACAGATACCCATAAAGGCAAGTATATATCTATTAACATCATCTACTAATCTCTTCATTACACAAACTTTAATGTCTTCAATATCTTTACTCTCAGGACCCTGGACACCATCATCCTGGGGGCAGAAATGGACCGTGAAGTCCCCCAGATACAGAGGATCATGGACAGAAGTGGACCACGTTGGGAGGGACGATGGACGACTGCCACCAAGTCGACAGATACCCATAAAGGCAAGTATATATCTATTAACATCATCTACTAATCTCTTCATTACACAAACACTAATCTCTTCATTATCTTTACTCTCAGGACCGTGGACACCATCATCCTGGGGGCAGAAATGGACCGTGAAGTCCCCCAGATACAGAGGATCATGGACAGAAGTGGACCACGTTGGGAGGGACGATGGACGACTGCAACCAAGTCGACAGATACCCATAAAGGCAAGTATATATCTATTAACATCATCTACTAATCTCTTCATTACACAAACACTAATCTCTTCATTATCTTTACTCTCAGGACCGTGGACCACATTGGGAGGGATGATGGACGACTGCCACCAAGTTGACAGATACCCATAAAGGCAAGTATATATCTATTAACATCATCTACTAATCTCTTCATTACATAAACACTAATCTCTTCATTACACAAACACTAATCTCTTCAATATCTTTACTCTCAGGACTGTGGACCACTTTGGGAGGGATGATGGACAACTGCCACCAAGTCGACAGATACCCATAAAGGCAAGTATATATCTATTAACATCATCTACTAATCTCTTCATTACACAAACACTAATCTCTTCATTATCTTTACTCTCAGGACCGTGGACTACATTGGGAGGGATGATGGATGACTGCCACCAAGTCGACAGATACCCATAAAGGCAAGTATATATCTATTAACATCATCTACTAATCTCTTCATTACACAAACTTTAATGTCTTCAATATCTTTACTCTCAGGACCCTGGACACCATCATCCTGGGGGCAGAAATGGACCGTGAAGTCCCCCAGATACAGAGGATCATGGACAGAAGTGGACCACGTTGGGAGGGACGATGGACGACTGCCACCAAGTCGACAGATACCCATAAAGGCAAGTATATATCTATTAACATCATCTACTAATCTCTTCATTACACAAACACTAATCTCTTCATTATCTTTACTCTCAGGACCGTGGACACCATCATCCTGGGGGCAGAAATGGACTGTGAAGTCCCCCAGATACAGAGGATCATGGACAGAAGTGGACCACGTTGGGAGGGACGATGGACGACTGCAACCAAGTCGACAGATACCCATAAAGGCAAGTATATATCTATTAACATCATCTACTAATCTCTTCATTACACAAACACTAATCTCTTCATTATCTTTACTCTCAGGACCGTGGACCACATTGGGAGGGATGATGGACGACTGCCACCAAGTTGACAGATACCCATAAAGGCAAGTATATATCTATTAACATCATCTACTAATCTCTTCATTACATAAACACTAATCTCTTCATTACACAAACACTAATCTCTTCAATATCTTTACTCTCAGGACTGTGGACCACTTTGGGAGGGATGATGGACAACTGCCACCAAGTCGACAGATACCCATAAAGGCAAGTATATATCTATTAACATCATCTACTAATCTCTTCATTACACAAACACTAATCTCTTCATTATCTTTACTCTCAGGACCGTGGACTACATTGGGAGGGATGATGGATGACTGCCACCAAGTCGACAGATACCCATAAAGGCAAGTATATATCTATTAACATCATCTACTAATCTCTTCATTACACAAACACTAATCTCTTCATTACACAAACACTAATCTCTTCAATATCTTTACTCTCAGGACCGTGGACCACATTGGGAGGGATGATGGATGACTGCCACCAAGTCGACAGATACCCATAAAGGCAAGTATATATCTATTAACATCATCTACTAATCTCTTCATTACACAAACACTAATCTCTTCATTACACAAACACTAATCTCTTCAATATCTTTACTCTCAGGACCCTGGACCACATTTAGAGGGACGATGGACGACTGCCACCAAGTCGACAGATACCCATAAAGGCAAGTATATATCTATTAACATCATCTACTAATCTCTTCATTACACAAACACTAATCTCTTCATTACACAAACACTAATCTCTTCAATATCTTTACTCTCAGGACCCTGGACCACATTGGGAGGGATGATGGACGACTGCCACCAAGTCGACAGATACCCATAAAGGCAAGTATATATCTATTAACATCATCTACTAATCTCTTCATTACACAAACACTAATCTCTTCATTATCTTTACTCTCAGGACCGTGGACCACATTGGGAGGGACGATGGACGACTGCCACCAAGTCGACAGATACCCATAAAGGCAAGTATATATCTATTAACATTATGTACTAATCTCTTCATTACACAAACACTAATCTCTTCATTACACAAACACTAATCTCTTCATTATCTTCACTCTCAGGACCGTGGACCACATTGGGAGGGATGATGGACGACTGCCACCAAGTCGACAGATACCCATAAAGGCAAGTATATATCTATTAACATCATCTACTAATCTCTTCATTACACAAACACTAATGTCTTCAATATCTTTACTCTCAGGACCCTGGACACCATCATCCTGGGGGCAGAAATGGACCGTGAAGTCCCCCAGATACAGAGGATCATGGACAGAAGTGGACCACGTTGGGAGGGACGATGGACGACTGGCACCAAGTCGACAGAAAACCATAAAGGCAAGTATATATCTATTAACATCATCTACTAATCTCTTCATTACACAAACACTAATCTCTTCATTATCTTTACTTTCAGGAAAATGGACACCATCATCCCGGGGGCAGAAATGGACCGTGAAGTCCCCCAGATACAGAGGATCATGGACAGAAGTGGACCACATTGGGAGGGATGATGGACGACTGCCACCAAGTCGACAGATACCCATAAAGGCAAGTATATATCTATTAACATCATCTACTAATCTCTTCATTACACAAACACTAATCTCTTCAATATCTTTACTTTCAGGACCGTGGACCACATTGGGAGGGACGATGGATGACTGGCACCAAGTCGACAGATACCCATAAAGGCAAGTATATATCTATTAACATCATCTACTAATCTCTTCATTACACAAACACTAATCTCTTCATTATCTTTACTCTCAGGACCGTGGACCACATTGGGAGGGACGATGGACGACTGCCACCAAGTCGACAGATACCCATAAAGGCAAGTATATATCTATTAACATCATCTACTAATCTCTTCATTACACAAACACTAATCTCTTCATTACACAAACACTAATCTCTTCAATATCTTTACTCTCAGGACCCTGGACCACATTGGGAGGGATGATGGACGACTGCCACCAAGTCGACAGATACCCATAAAGGCAAGTATATATCTATTAACATCATCTACTAATCTCTTCATTACACAAACACTAATCTCTTCATTATCTTTACTCTCAGGACCGTGGACCACATTGTGAGAGACGATGGACGACTGCCACCAAGTCGACAGATACCCATGAAGGCAAGTATATATCTATTAACATCATCTACTAATCTCTTCATTACACAAACACTAATGTCTTCAATATCTTTACTCTCAGGACCCTGGACACCATCATCCTGGGGGCAGAAATGGACCGTGAAGTCCCCCAGATACAGAGGATCATGGACAGAAGTGGACCACGTTGGGAGGGACGATGGACGACTGCCACCAAGTCGACAGATACCCATAAAGGCAAGTATATATCTATTAACATCATCTACTAATCTCTTCATTACACAAACACTAATCTCTTCATTACACAAACACTAATCTCTTCATTATCTTCACTCTCAGGACCGTGGACCACATTGGGAGGGATGATGGACGACTGCCACCAAGTCGACAGATACCCATAAAGGCAAGTATATATCTATTAACATCATCTACTAATCTCTTCATTACACAAACACTAATCTCTTCATTACACAAACACTAATCTCTTCAATATCTTTACTCTCAGGACCGTGGACCACATTGGGAGGGATAATGGACAACTGCCACCAAGTCGACACATACCCATAAAGGCAAGTATATATCTATTAACATTATCTACTAATCTCTTCATTACACAAACACTAATCTCTTCATTACACAAACACTAATCTCTTCATTATGTTCACTCTCAGGACCGTGGACCACATTGGGAGGGATGATGGACGACTGCCACCAAGTCGACAGATACCCATAAAGGCAAGTATATATCTATTAACATCATCTACTAATCTCTTCATTACACAAACACTAATCTCTTCATTACACAAACACTAATCTCTTCAATATCTTTACTCTCAGGACCCTGGACACCATCATCCTGGGGGCAGAAATGGACAGTAAAGTCCCCCAGATACAGAGGATCATGGACAGAAGTGGACCACGTTTGGAGGGACGATGGACGACTGCCACCAAGTCGACAGATACCCATAAAGGCAAGTATATATCTATTAACATCATCTGCTAATCTCTTCATTACACAAACACTAATCTCTTCAATATCTTTACTTTCAGGACCGTGGACCACATTGGGAGGGACGATGGATGACTGGCACCAAGTCGACAGATACCCATAAAGGCAAGTATATATCTATTAACATCATCTACTAATCTCTTCATTACACAAACACTAATCTCTTCATTATCTTTACTCTCAGGACCGTGGACCACATTGGGAGGGACGATGGACGACTGCCACCAAGTCGACAGATACCCATAAAGGCAAGTATATATCTATTAACATCATCTACTAATCTCTTCATTACACAAACACTAATCTCTTCATTACACAAACACTAATCTCTTCAATATCTTTACTCTCAGGACCCTGGACCACATTGGGAGGGATGATGGACGACTGCCACCAAGTCGACAGATACCCATAAAGGCAAGTATATATCTATTAACATCATCTACTAATCTCTTCATTACACAAACACTAATCTCTTCATTATCTTTACTCTCAGGACCGTGGACCACATTGTGAGAGACGATGGACGACTGCCACCAAGTCGACAGATACCCATGAAGGCAAGTATATATCTATTAACATCATCTACTAATCTCTTCATTACACAAACACTAATGTCTTCAATATCTTTACTCTCAGGACCCTGGACACCATCATCCTGGGGGCAGAAATGGACCGTGAAGTCCCCCAGATACAGAGGATCATGGACAGAAGTGGACCACGTTGGGAGGGACGATGGACGACTGCCACCAAGTCGACAGATACCCATAAAGGCAAGTATATATCTATTAACATCATCTACTAATCTCTTCATTACACAAACACTAATCTCTTCATTACACAAACACTAATCTCTTCATTATCTTCACTCTCAGGACCGTGGACCACATTGGGAGGGATGATGGACGACTGCCACCAAGTCGACAGATACCCATAAAGGCAAGTATATATCTATTAACATCATCTACTAATCTCTTCATTACACAAACACTAATCTCTTCATTACACAAACACTAATCTCTTCAATATCTTTACTCTCAGGACCGTGGACCACATTGGGAGGGATAATGGACAACTGCCACCAAGTCGACACATACCCATAAAGGCAAGTATATATCTATTAACATTATCTACTAATCTCTTCATTACACAAACACTAATCTCTTCATTACACAAACACTAATCTCTTCATTATGTTCACTCTCAGGACCGTGGACCACATTGGGAGGGATGATGGACGACTGCCACCAAGTCGACAGATACCCATAAAGGCAAGTATATATCTATTAACATCATCTACTAATCTCTTCATTACACAAACACTAATCTCTTCATTACACAAACACTAATCTCTTCAATATCTTTACTCTCAGGACCCTGGACACCATCATCCTGGGGGCAGAAATGGACAGTAAAGTCCCCCAGATACAGAGGATCATGGACAGAAGTGGACCACGTTTGGAGGGACGATGGACGACTGCCACCAAGTCGACAGATACCCATAAAGGCAAGTATATATCTATTAACATCATCTGCTAATCTCTTCATTACACAAACACTAATCTCTTCATTATCTTTACTCTCAGGACCCTGGACCACATTGGGAGGGATGATGGACGACTGCCACCAAGTTGACAGATACCCATAAAGGCAAGTATATATCTATTAACATCATCTACTAATCTCTTCATTACACAAACACTAATCTCTTCAATATCTTTACTCTCAGGACCCTGGACACCATCATCCTGGGGGCAGAAATGGACCGTGAAGTCCCCCAGATACAGAGGATCATGGACAGAAGTGGACCACGTTTGGAGGGACGATGGACGACTGGCACCAAGTCGACAGAAAACCATAAAGGCAAGTATATATCTATTAACATCATCTACTAATCTCTTCATTACACAAACACTAATCTCTTCATTATCTTTACTTTCAGGAAAATGGACACCATCATCCCGGGGGCAGAAATGGACCGTGAAGTCCCCCAGATACAGAGGATCATGGACAGAAGTGGACCACATTGGGAGGGATGATGGACGACTGCCACCAAGTCGACAGATACCCATAAAGGCAAGTATATATCTATTAACATCATCTACTAATCTCTTCATTACACAAACACTAATCTCTTCAATATCTTTACTTTCAGGACCGTGGACCACATTGGGAGGGACGATGGATGACTGGCACCAAGTCGACAGATACCCATAAAGGCAAGTATATATCTATTAACATCATCTACTAATCTCTTCATTACACAAACACTAATCTCTTCATTATCTTTACTCTCAGGACCGTGGACCACATTGGGAGGGACGATGGACGACTGCCACCAAGTCGACAGATACCCATAAAGGCAAGTATATATCTATTAACATCATCTACTAATCTCTTCATTACACAAACACTAATCTCTTCATTACACAAACACTAATCTCTTCAATATCTTTACTCTCAGGACCCTGGACCACATTGGGAGGGATGATGGACGACTGCCACCAAGTCGACAGATACCCATAAAGGCAAGTATATATCTATTAACATCATCTACTAATCTCTTCATTACACAAACACTAATCTCTTCATTATCTTTACTCTCAGGACCGTGGACCACATTGTGAGAGACGATGGACGACTGCCACCAAGTCGACAGATACCCATGAAGGCAAGTATATATCTATTAACATCATCTACTAATCTCTTCATTACACAAACACTAATCTCTTCATTATCTTTACTCTCAGGACCGTGGACCACATTGGGAGGGACGATGGACGACTGCCACCAAGTCGACAGATACCCATAAAGGCAAGTATATATCTATTAACATTATGTACTAATCTCTTCATTACACAAACACTAATCTCTTCATTACACAAACACTAATCTCTTCATTATCTTCACTCTCAGGACCGTGGACCACATTGGGAGGGATGATGGACGACTGCCACCAAGTCGACAGATACCCATAAAGGCAAGTATATATCTATTAACATCATCTACTAATCTCTTCATTACACAAACTTTAATGTCTTCAATATCTTTACTCTCAGGACCCTGGACACCATCATCCTGGGGGCAGAAATGGACCGTGAAGTCCCCCAGATACAGAGGATCATGGACAGAAGTGGACCACGTTGGGAGGGACGATGGACGACTGCCACCAAGTCGACAGATACCCATAAAGGCAAGTATATATCTATTAACATCATCTACTAATCTCTTCATTACACAAACACTAATCTCTTCATTATCTTTACTCTCAGGACCGTGGACACCATCATCCTGGGGGCAGAAATGGACCGTGAAGTCCCCCAGATACAGAGGATCATGGACAGAAGTGGACCACGTTGGGAGGGACGATGGACGACTGCAACCAAGTCGACAGATACCCATAAAGGCAAGTATATATCTATTAACATCATCTACTAATCTCTTCATTACACAAACACTAATCTCTTCATTATCTTTACTCTCAGGACCGTGGACCACATTGGGAGGGATGATGGACGACTGCCACCAAGTTGACAGATACCCATAAAGGCAAGTATATATCTATTAACATCATCTACTAATCTCTTCATTACATAAACACTAATCTCTTCATTACACAAACACTAATCTCTTCAATATCTTTACTCTCAGGACTGTGGACCACTTTGGGAGGGATGATGGACAACTGCCACCAAGTCGACAGATACCCATAAAGGCAAGTATATATCTATTAACATCATCTACTAATCTCTTCATTACACAAACACTAATCTCTTCATTATCTTTACTCTCAGGACCGTGGACTACATTGGGAGGGATGATGGATGACTGCCACCAAGTCGACAGATACCCATAAAGGCAAGTATATATCTATTAACATCATCTACTAATCTCTTCATTACACAAACTTTAATGTCTTCAATATCTTTACTCTCAGGACCCTGGACACCATCATCCTGGGGGCAGAAATGGACCGTGAAGTCCCCCAGATACAGAGGATCATGGACAGAAGTGGACCACGTTGGGAGGGACGATGGACGACTGCCACCAAGTCGACAGATACCCATAAAGGCAAGTATATATCTATTAACATCATCTACTAATCTCTTCATTACACAAACACTAATCTCTTCATTATCTTTACTCTCAGGACCGTGGACACCATCATCCTGGGGGCAGAAATGGACTGTGAAGTCCCCCAGATACAGAGGATCATGGACAGAAGTGGACCACGTTGGGAGGGACGATGGACGACTGCAACCAAGTCGACAGATACCCATAAAGGCAAGTATATATCTATTAACATCATCTACTAATCTCTTCATTACACAAACACTAATCTCTTCATTATCTTTACTCTCAGGACCGTGGACCACATTGGGAGGGATGATGGACGACTGCCACCAAGTTGACAGATACCCATAAAGGCAAGTATATATCTATTAACATCATCTACTAATCTCTTCATTACATAAACACTAATCTCTTCATTACACAAACACTAATCTCTTCAATATCTTTACTCTCAGGACTGTGGACCACTTTGGGAGGGATGATGGACAACTGCCACCAAGTCGACAGATACCCATAAAGGCAAGTATATATCTATTAACATCATCTACTAATCTCTTCATTACACAAACACTAATCTCTTCATTATCTTTACTCTCAGGACCGTGGACTACATTGGGAGGGATGATGGATGACTGCCACCAAGTCGACAGATACCCATAAAGGCAAGTATATATCTATTAACATCATCTACTAATCTCTTCATTACACAAACACTAATCTCTTCATTACACAAACACTAATCTCTTCAATATCTTTACTCTCAGGACCGTGGACCACATTGGGAGGGATGATGGATGACTGCCACCAAGTCGACAGATACCCATAAAGGCAAGTATATATCTATTAACATCATCTACTAATCTCTTCATTACACAAACACTAATCTCTTCATTACACAAACACTAATCTCTTCAATATCTTTACTCTCAGGACCCTGGACCACATTTAGAGGGACGATGGACGACTGCCACCAAGTCGACAGATACCCATAAAGGCAAGTATATATCTATTAACATCATCTACTAATCTCTTCATTACACAAACACTAATCTCTTCATTACACAAACACTAATCTCTTCAATATCTTTACTCTCAGGACCCTGGACCACATTGGGAGGGATGATGGACGACTGCCACCAAGTCGACAGATACCCATAAAGGCAAGTATATATCTATTAACATCATCTACTAATCTCTTCATTACACAAACACTAATCTCTTCATTATCTTTACTCTCAGGACCGTGGACCACATTGGGAGGGACGATGGACGACTGCCACCAAGTCGACAGATACCCATAAAGGCAAGTATATATCTATTAACATTATGTACTAATCTCTTCATTACACAAACACTAATCTCTTCATTACACAAACACTAATCTCTTCATTATCTTCACTCTCAGGACCGTGGACCACATTGGGAGGGATGATGGACGACTGCCACCAAGTCGACAGATACCCATAAAGGCAAGTATATATCTATTAACATCATCTACTAATCTCTTCATTACACAAACACTAATGTCTTCAATATCTTTACTCTCAGGACCCTGGACACCATCATCCTGGGGGCAGAAATGGACCGTGAAGTCCCCCAGATACAGAGGATCATGGACAGAAGTGGACCACGTTGGGAGGGACGATGGACGACTGGCACCAAGTCGACAGATACCCATAAAGGCAAGTATATATCTATTAACATCATCTACTAATCTCTTCATTACACAAACACTAATCTCTTCATTATCTTTACTCTCAGGACCGTGGACACCATCATCCTGGGGGCAGAAATGGACCGTGAAGTCCCCCAGATACAGAGGATCATGGACAGAAGTGGACCACGTTGGGAGGGACGATGGACGACTGCCACCAAGTCGACAGATACCCATAAAGGCAAGTATATATCTATTAACATCATCTACTAATCTCTTCATTACACAAACACTAATCTCTTCATTATCTTTACTCTCAGGACCGTGGACCACATTGGGAGGGATGATGGACGACTGCCACCAAGTTGACAGATACCCATAAAGGCAAGTATATATCTATTAACATCATCTACTAGTCTCTTCATTACATAAACACTAATCTCTTCATTACACAAACACTAATCTCTTCAATATCTTTACTCTCAGGACCGTGGACCACTTTTGGAGGGATGATGGACAACTGCCACCAAGTCGACAGATACCCATAAAGGCAAGTATATATCTATTAACATCATCTACTAATCTCTTCATTACACAAACACTAATCTCTTCATTATCTTTACTCTCAGGACCGTGGACTACATTGGGAGGGATGATGGATGACTGCCACCAAGTCGACAGATACCCATAAAGGCAAGTATATATCTATTAACATCATCTACTAATCTCTTCATT
Organism: Haliotis asinina; assembly: GCF_037392515.1. Classification (NCBI taxonomy): domain Eukaryota; kingdom Metazoa; phylum Mollusca; class Gastropoda; order Lepetellida; family Haliotidae; genus Haliotis; species Haliotis asinina. Next base: position 27,625,698 of record NC_090286.1, on the reverse strand, counting down.
ACACAAACACTAATCTCTTCATTACACAAACACTAATCTCTTCAATATCTTTACTCTCAGGACCGTGGACCACATTGGGAGGGATGATGGATGACTGCCACCAAGTCGACAGATACCCATAAAGGCAAGTATATATCTATTAACATCATCTACTAATCTCTTCATTACACAAACACTAATCTCTTCATTACACAAACACTAATCTCTTCATTACACAAACACTAATCTCTTCAATATCTTTACTCTCAGGACCCTGGACCACATTTAGAGGGACGATGGACGACTGCCACCAAGTCGACAGATACCCATAAAGGCAAGTATATATCTATTAACATCATCTACTAATCTCTTCATTACACAAACACTAATCTCTTCATTACACAAACACTAATCTCTTCAATATCTTTACTCTCAGGACCCTGGACCACATTTAGAGGGACGATGGACGACTGCCACCAAGTCGACAGATACCCATAAAGGCAAGTATATATCTATTAACATCATCTACTAATCTCTTCATTACACAAACACTAATCTCTTCATTACACAAACACTAATCTCTTCAATATCTTTACTCTCAGGACCCTGGACCACATTGGGAGGGATGATGGACGACTGCCACCAAGTCGACAGATACCCATAAAGGCAAGTATATATCTATTAACATTATGTACTAATCTCTTCATTACACAAACACTAATCTCTTCATTATCTTTACTCTCAGGACCGTGGACCACATTGGGAGGGACGATGGACGACTGCCACCAAGTCGACAGATACCCATAAAGGCAAGTATATATCTATTAACATTATGTACTAATCTCTTCATTACACAAACACTAATCTCTTCATTACACAAACACTAATCTCTTCATTATCTTCACTCTCAGGACCGTGGACCACATTGGGAGGGATGATGGACGACTGCCACCAAGTCGACAGATACCCATAAAGGCAAGTATATATCTATTAACATCATCTACTAATCTCTTCATTACACAAACACTAATGTCTTCAATATCTTTACTCTCAGGACCCTGGACACCATCATCCTGGGGGCAGAAATGGACCGTGAAGTCCCCCAGATACAGAGGATCATGGACAGAAGTGGACCACGTTGGGAGGGACGATGGACGACTGCCACCAAGTCGACAGATACCCATAAAGGCAAGTATATATCTATTAACATCATCTACTAATCTCTTCATTACACAAACACTAATCTCTTCATTATCTTTACTCTCAGGACCGTGGACACCATCATCCTGGGGGCAGAAATGGACCGTGAAGTCCCCCAGATACAGAGGATCATGGACAGAAGTGGACCACGTTGGGAGGGACGATGGACGACTGCCACCAAGTCGACAGATACCCATAAAGGCAAGTATATATCTATTAACATCATCTACTAATCTCTTCATTACACAAACACTAATCTCTTCATTATCTTTACTCTCAGGACCGTGGACCACATTGGGAGGGATGATGGACGACTGCCACCAAGTTGACAGATACCCACAAAGGCAAGTATATATCTATTAACATCATCTACTAGTCTCTTCATTACATAAACACTAATCTCTTCATTACACAAACACTAATCTCTTCAATATCTTTACTCTCAGGACCGTGGACCACTTTTGGAGGGATGATGGACAACTGCCACCAAGTCGACAGATACCCATAAAGGCAAGTATATATCTATTAACATCATCTACTAATCTCTTCATTACACAAACACTAATCTCTTCATTATCTTTACTCTCAGGACCGTGGACTACATTGGGAGGGATGATGGATGACTGCCACCAAGTCGACAGATACCCATAAAGGCAAGTATATATCTATTAACATCATCTACTAATCTCTTCATTACACAAACACTAATCTCTTCATTACACAAACACTAATCTCTTCAATATCTTTACTCTCAGGACCGTGGACCACATTGGGAGGGATGATGGATGACTGCCACCAAGTCGACAGATACCCATAAAGGCAAGTATATATCTATTAACATCATCTACTAATCTCTTCATTACACAAACACTAATCTCTTCATTACACAAACACTAATCTCTTCATTACACAAACACTAATCTCTTCAATATCTTTACTCTCAGGACCCTGGACCACATTTAGAGGGACGATGGACGACTGCCACCAAGTCGACAGATACCCATAAAGGCAAGTATATATCTATTAACATCATCTACTAATCTCTTCATTACACAAACACTAATCTCTTCATTATCTTTACTCTCAGGACCGTGGACCACATTGGGAGGGACGATGGACGACTGCCACCAAGTCGACAGATACCCATAAAGGCAAGTATATATCTATTAACATCATCTGCTAATCTCTTCATTACACAAACACTAATCTCTTCATTATCTTTACTCTCAGGACCGTGGACCACATTGGGAGGGACGATGGACGACTGCCACCAAGTCGACAGATACCCATAAAGGCAAGTATATATCTATTAACATCATCTACTAATCTCTTCATTACACAAACACTAATGTCTTCAATATCTTTACTCTCAGGACCCTGGACACCATCATCCTGGGGGCAGAAATGGACCGTGAAGTCCCCCAGATACAGAGGATCATGGACAGAAGTGGACCACGTTGGGAGGGACGATGGACGACTGCCACCAAGTCGACAGATACCCATAAAGGCAAGTATATATCTATTAACATCATCTACTAATCTCTTCATTACACAAACACTAATCTCTTCATTACACAAACACTAATCTCTTCAATATCTTTACTCTCAGGACCGTGGACCACATTGGGAGGGATGATGGACAACTGCCACCAAGTCGACAGATACCCATAAAGGGAAGTATATATCTATTAACATTATCTACTAATCTCTTCATTACACAAACACTAATCTCTTCATTACACAAACACTAATCTCTTCATTATCTTCACTCTCAGGACCGTGGACCACATTGGGAGGGATGATGGACGACTGCCACCAAGTCGACAGATACCCATAAAGGCAAGTATATATCTATTAACATCATCTACTAATCTCTTCATTACACAAACACTAATGTCTTCAATATCTTTACTCTCAGGACCCTGGACACCATCATCCTGGGGGCAGAAATGGACCGTGAAGTCCCCCAGATACAGAGGATCATGGACAGAAGTGGACCACGTTGGGAGGGACGATGGACGACTGGCACCAAGTCGACAGATAACCATAAAGGCAAGTATATATCTATTAACATCATCTACTAATCTCTTCATTACACAAACACTAATCTCTTCATTATCTTTACTTTCAGGAACCTGGACACCATCATCCCGGGGGCAGAAATGGACCGTGAAGTCCCCCAGATACAGAGGATCATGGACAGAAGTGGACCACATTGGGAGGGATGATGGACGACTGCCACCAAGTCGACAGATACCCATAAAGGCAAGTATATATCTATTAACATCATCTACTAATCTCTTCATTACACAAACACTAATCTCTTCAATATCTTTACTTTCAGGACCGTGGACCACATTGGGAGGGACGATGGACGACTGCCACCAAGTCGACAGATACCCATAAAGGCAAGTATATATCTATTAACATCATCTACTAATCTCTTCATTACACAAACACTAATGTCTTCAATATCTTTACTCTCAGGACCCTGGACACCATCATCCTGGGGGCAGAAATGGACCGTGAAGTCCCCCAGATACAGAGGATCATGGACAGAAGTGGACCACGTTGGGAGGGACGATGGACGACTGCCACCAAGTCGACAGATACCCATAAAGGCAAGTATATATCTATTAACATCATCTACTAATCTCTTCATTACACAAACACTAATCTCTTCAATATCTTTACTTTCAGGACCGTGGACCACATTGGGAGGGACGATGGACGACTGCCACCAAGTCGACAGATACCCATAAAGGCAAGTATATATCTATTAACATCATCTACTAATCTCTTCATTACACAAACACTAATCTCTTCATTATCTTTACTTTCAGGAACCTGGACACCATCATCCCGGGGGCAGAAATGGACCGTGAAGTCCCCCAGATACAGAGGATCATGGACAGAAGTGGACCACATTGGGAGGGATGATGGACGACTGCCACCAAGTCGACAGATACCCATAAAGGCAAGTATATATCTATTAACATCATCTACTAATCTCTTCATTACACAAACACTAATCTCTTCAATATCTTTACTTTCAGGACCGTGGACCACATTGGGAGGGACGATGGACGACTGCCACCAAGTCGACAGATACCCATAAAGGCAAGTATATATCTATTAACATCATCTACTAATCTCTTCATTACACAAACACTAATCTCTTCATTATCTTTACTTTCAGGAACCTGGACACCATCATCCCGGGGGCAGAAATGGACCGTGAAGTCCCCCAGATACAGAGGATCATGGACAGAAGTGGACCACATTGGGAGGGATGATGGACGACTGCCACCAAGTCGACAGATACCCATAAAGGCAAGTATATATCTATTAACATCATCTACTAATCTCTTCATTACACAAACACTAATCTCTTCAATATCTTTACTTTCAGGACCGTGGACCACATTGGGAGGGACGATGGACGACTGCCACCAAGTCGACAGATACCCATAAAGGCAAGTATAAATCTATTAACATCATCTACTAATCTCTTCATTACACAAACACTAACCTCTTCAACATCTTTACTCTCAGGACCGTGGACCACATTGGGAGGGACGATGGACGACTGCCACCAAGTCGACAGATACCCATAAAGGCAAGTATATATCTATTAACATCATCTACTAATCTCTTCATTACACAAACACTAATCTCTTCATTACACAAACACTAATCTCTTCAATATCTTTACTCTCAGGACCCTGGACACCATCATCCTGGGGGCAGAAATGGACCGTGAAGTCCCCCAGATACAGAGGATCATGGACAGAAGTGGACCACGTTGGGAGGGACGATGGACGACTGCCACCAAGTCGACAGACACCCATAAAGGCAAGTATATATCTATTAACATCATCTACTAATCTCTTCATTACACAAACACTAATCTCTTCATTACACAAACACTAATCTCTTCAATATCTTTACTCTCAGGACCCTGGACACCATCATCCTGGGGGCAGAAATGGACCGTGAAGTCCCCCAGATACAGAGGATCATGGACAGAAGTGGACCACGTTGGGAGGGACGATGGACGACTGCCACCAAGTCGACAGACACCCATAAAGGCAAGTATATATCTATTAACATCATCTACTAATCTCTTCATTACACAAACACTAATCTCTTCAATATCTTTACTCTCAGGACCCTGGACACCATCACCCTGGGGGCAGAAATGGACCGTGAAGTCCCCCAGATACAGAGGATCATGGACAGAAGTGGACCACGTTGGGAGGGACGATGGACGACTGCCACCAAGTCGACAGACACCCATAAAGGCAAGTATATATCTATTAACATCATCTACTAATCTCTTCATTACACAAACACTAATCTCTTCATTACACAAACACTAATCTCTTCATTATCTTTACTCTCAGGACCATGGACCACATTGGGAGGGATGATGGACGACTGCCACCAAGTCGACAGATACCCATAAAGGCAAGTATATATCTATTAACATCATCTACTAATCTCTTCATTACACAAACACTAATCTCTTCATTACACAAACACTAATCTCTTCATTATCTTTACTCTCAGGACCCTGGACCACATTGGGAGGGATGATGGACGACTGCCACCAAGTCGACAGATACCCATAAAGGCAAGTATATATCTATTAACATCATCTACTAATCTCTTCATTACACAAACACTAATCTCTTCATTACACAAACACTAATCTCTTCATTATCTTTACTCTCAGGACCATGGACCACATTGGGAGGGATGATGGACGACTGCCACCAAGTCGACAGATACCCATAAAGGCAAGTATATATCTATTAACATCATCTACTAATCTCTTCATTACACAAACACTAATCTCTTCATTACACAAACACTAATCTCTTCATTATCTTTACTCTCAGGACCATGGACCACATTGGGAGGGATGATGGACGACTGCCACCAAGTCGACAGATACCCATAAAGGCAAGTATATATCTATTAACATCATCTACTAATCTCTTCATTACACAAACACTAATCTCTTCATTACACAAACACTAATCTCTTCATTATCTTTACTCTCAGGACCCTGGACCACATTGGGAGGGATGATGGACGACTGCCACCAAGTCGACAGATACCCATAAAGGCAAGTATATATCTATTAACATCATCTACTAATCTCTTCATTACACAAACACTAATCTCTTCAATATCTTTACTCTCAGGACCCTGGACCACATTGGGAGGGATGATGGACGACTGCCACCAAGTCGACAGATACCCATAAAGGCAAGTATATATCTATTAACATCATCTACTAATCTCTTCATTACACAAACACTAATCTCTTCATTATCTTTACCCTCAGGACCGTGGACCACATTGGGAGGGACGATGGACGACTGCCACCAAGTCGACAGATACCCATAAAGGCAAGTATATATCTATTAACATCATCTACTAATCTCTTCATTACACAAACACTAATCTCTTCAATATCTTTACTCTCAGGACCCTGGACACCATCACCCTGGGGGCAGAAATGGACCGTGAAGTCCCCCAGATACAGAGGATCATGGACAGAAGTGGACCACATTGGGAGGGATGATGGACGACTGCCACCAAGTCGACAGATACCCATAAAGGCAAGTATATATCTATTAACATCATCTACTAATCTCTTCATTACACAAACACTAATCTCTTCATTATCTTTACTTTCAGGACCGTGGACCACATTGGGAGGGACGATGGACGAGTGGCACCAAGTCGACAGATACCCATAAAGGCAAGTATAAATCTATTAACATCATCTACTAATCTCTTCATTACACAAACACTAATCTCTTCAATATCTTTACTCTCAGGACCGTGGACCACATTGGGAGGGACGATGGACGACTGCCACCAAGTCGACAGATACCCATAAAGGCAAGTATATATCTATTAACATCATCTACTAATCTCTTCATTACACAAACACTAATCTCTTCATTACACAAACACTAATCTCTTCAATATCTTTACTCTCAGGACCCTGGACCACATTGGGAGGGATGATGGACGACTGCCACCAAGTCGACAGATACCCATAAAGGCAAGTATATATCTATTAACATCATCTACTAATCTCTTCATTACACAAACACTAATCTCTTCAATATCTTTACTCTCAGGACCGTGGACCACATTGGGAGGGATGATGGACGACTGCCACCAAGTCGACAGATACCCATAAAGGCAAGTATATATCTATTAACATCATCTACTAATCTCTTCATTACACAAACACTAATCTCTTCATTACACAAACACTAATCTCTTCAAAATCTTTACTCTCAGGACCCTGGACACCATCATCCTGGGGGCAGAAATGGACCGTGAAGTCCCCCAGATACAGAGGATCATGGACAGAAGTGGACCACGTTGGGAGGGATGATGGACGACTGCCACCAAGTCAACAGACACCCATAAAGGCAAGTATATATCTATTAACATCATCTACTAATCTCTTCATTACACAAACACTAATCTCTTCATTACACAAACACTAATCTCTTCATTATCTTTACTCTCAGGACCCTGGACCACATTGGGAGGGATGATGGACGACTGCCACCAAGTCGACAGATACCCATAAAGGCAAGTATATATCTATTAACATCATCTACTAATCTCTTCATTACACAAACACTAATCTCTTCAATATCTTTACTCTCAGGACCCTGGACACCATCATCCCGGGGGCAGAAATGGACCGTGAAGTCCCCCAGATACAGAGGATCATGGACAGAAGTGGACCACGTTGGGAGGGACGATGGACGACTGCCACCAAGTCGACAGATACCCATAAAGGCAAGTATATATCTATTAACATCATCTACTAATCTCTTCATTACACAAACACTAATCTCTTCAATATCTTTACTCTCAGGACCCTGGACACCATCACCCTGGGGGCAGAAATGGACCGTGAAGTCCCCCAGATACAGAGGATCATGGACAGAAGTGGACCACATTGGGAGGGATGATGGACGACTGCCACCAAGTCGACAGATACCCATAAAGGCAAGTATATATCTATTAACATCATCTACTAATCTCTTCATTACACAAACACTAATCTCTTCATTATCTTTACTTTCAGGACCGTGGACCACATTGGGAGGGACGATGGACGAGTGGCACCAAGTCGACAGATACCCATAAAGGCAAGTATAAATCTATTAACATCATCTACTAATCTCTTCATTACACAAACACTAATCTCTTCAATATCTTTACTCTCAGGTCCGTGGACCACATTGGGAGGGACGATGGACGACTGCCACCAAGTCGACAGATACCCATAAAGGCAAGTATATATCTATTAACTTCATCTACTAATCTCTTCATTACACAAACACTAATCTCTTCATTACACAAACACTAATCTCTTCAATATCTTTACTCTCAGGACCCTGGACACCATCATCCTGGGGGCAGAAATGGACCGTGAAGTCCCCCAGATAAAGAGGATCATGGACAGAAGTGGACCACGTTGGGAGGGACGATGGACGACTGGCACCAAGTCGACAGATACCCATAAAGGCAAGTATATATCTATTAACATCATCTACTAATCTCTTCATTACACAAACACTAATCTCTTCAGTATCTTTACTCTCAGGACCGTGGACCACATTGGGAGGGATGATGGACGACTGCCACCAAGTCGACAGATACCCATAAAGGCAAGTATATATCTATTAACATCATCTACTAATCTCTTCATTACACAAACACTAATCTCTTCATTATCTTTACTCTCAGGACCATGGACCACATTGGGAGGGATGATGGACGACTGCCACCAAGTCGACAGATACCCATAAAGGCAAGTATATATCTATTAACATCATCTACTAATCTCTTCATTACACAAACACTAATCTCTTCATTACACAAACACTAATCTCTTCAATATCTTTACTCTCAGGACCCTGGACCACATTGGGAGGGATGATGGACGACTGCCACCAAGTCGACAGACACCCATAAAGGCAAGTATATATCTATTAACATCATCTACTAATCTCTTCATTACACAAACACTAATCTCTTCAATATCTTTACTCTCAGGACCCTGGACACCATCATCCCGGGGGCAGAAATGGACCGTGAAGTCCCCCAGATACAGAGGATCATGGACAGAAGTGGACCACGTTGGGAGGGACGATGGACGACTGCCACCAAGTCGACAGATACCCATAAAGGCAAGTATATATCTATTAACATCATCTACTAATCTCTTCATTACACAAACACTAATCTCTTCAATATCTTTACTCTCAGGACCCTGGACCACATTGGGAGGGATGATGGACGACTGCCACCAAGTCGATAGATACCCATAAAGGCAAGTATATATGTATTAACATCATCTACTAATCTCTTCATTACACAAACACTAATCTCTTCATTACACAAACACTAATCTCTTCATTACACAAACACTAATCTCTTCAATATCTTTACTCTCAGGACCCTGGACACCATCATCCTGGGGGCAGAAATGGACCGTGAAGTCCCCCAGATACAGAGGATCATGGACAGAAGTGGACCACGTTGGGAGGGACGATGGACGACTGCCACCAAGTCGACAGATACCCATAAAGGCAAGTATATATCTATTAACATCATCTACTAATCTCTTCATTACACAAACACTAATCTCTTCATTACACAAACACTAATCTCTTCAATATCTTTACTCTCAGGACCCTGGACCACATTGGGAGGGATGATCGACGACTGCCACCAAGTCGACAGATACCCATAAAGGCAAGTATATATCTATTAACATCATCTACTAATCTCTTCATTACACAAACACTAATCTCTTCATTATCTTTACTCTCAGGACCATGGACCACATTGGGAGGGATGATGGACGACTGCCACCAAGTCGACAGATACCCATAAAGGCAAGTATATATCTATTAACATCATCTACTAATCTCTTCATTACACAAACACTAATCTCTTCACTATCTTTACTCTCAGGACCATGGACCACATTGGGAGGGATGATGGACGACTGCCACCAAGTCGACAGATACCCATAAAGGCAAGTATATATCTATTAACATCATCTACTAATCTCTTCATTACACAAACACTAATCTCTTCATTACACAAACACTAATCTCTTCAATATCTTTACTCTCAGGACCCTGGACACCATCATCTTGGGGGCAGAAATGGACCGTGAAGTCCCCCAGATACAGAGGATCATGGACAGAAGTGGACCACGTTGGGAGGGACGATGGACGACTGCCACCAAGTCGACAGATACCCATAAAGGCAAGTATATATCTATTAACATCATCTACTAATCTCTTCATTACACAAACACTAATCTCTTCATTACACAAACACTAATCTCTTCAATATCTTTACTCTCAGGACCCTGGACCACATTGGGAGGGATGATGGACGACTGCCACCAAGTCGACAGATACCCATAAAGGCAAGTATATATCTATTAACATCATCTACTAATCTCTTCATTACACAAACACTAATCTCTTCATTATCTTTACTCTCAGGACCATGGACCACATTGGGAGGGATGATGGACGACTGCCACCAAGTCGACAGATACCCATAAAGGCAAGTATATATCTATTAACATCATCTACTAATCTCTTCATTACACAAACACTAATCTCTTCATTACACAAACACTAATCTCTTCAATATCTTTACTCTCAGGACCCTGGACTACATTGGGAGGGATGATGGACGACTGCCACCAAGTCGACAGATACCCATAAAGGCAAGTATATATCTATTAACATCATCTACTAATCTCTTCATTACACAAACACTAATCTCTTCAATATCTTTACTTTCAGGACCCTGGACCACATTGGGAGGGATGATGGACGACTGCCACCAAGTCGACAGATACCCATAAAGGCAAGTATATATCTATTAACATCATCTACTAATCTCTTCATTACACAAACACTAATCTCTTCATTACACAAACACTAATCTCTTCAATATCTTTACTCTCAGGACCCTGGACCACATTGGGAGGGATGATGGACGACTGCCACCAAGTCGACAGATACCCATAAAGGCAAGTATATATCTATTAACATCATCTACTAATCTCTTCATTACACAAACACTAATCTCTTCAATATCTTTACTTTCAGGACCATGGACCACATTGGGAGGGATGATGGACGACTGCCACCAAGTCGACAGATACCCATAAAGGCAAGTATATATCTATTAACATCATCTACTAATCTCTTCATTACACAAACACTAATCTCTTCATGATCTTTACTCTCAGGACCGTGGACCACATTGGGAGAGACGATGGACGACTGGCACCAAGTCGACAGATACCCATAAAGGCAAGTATATATCTATTAACATCATCTACTAATCTCTTCATTACACAAACACTAATCTCTTCAATATCTTTACTCTCAGGACCCTGGACACCATCATCCCGGGGGCAGAAATGGACCGTGAAGTCCCCCAGATACAGAGGATCATGGACAGAAGTGGACCACGTTGGGAGGGACGATGGACGACTGCCACCAAGTCGACAGATACCCATAAAGGCAAGTATATATCTATTAACATCATCTACTAATCTCTTCATTACACAAACACTAATCTCTTCAATATCTTTACTCTCAGGACCCTGGACCACATTGGGAGGGATGATGGACGACTGCCACCAAGTCGACAGATACCCATAAAGGCAAGTATATATCTATTAACATCATCTACTAATCTCTTCATTACACAAACACTAATCTCTTCATTATCTTTACTCTCAGGATCCTGGACCACATTGGGAGGGACGATGGACGACTGCCACCAAGTCGACAGATACCCATAAAGGCAAGTATATATCTATTAACATCATCTACTAATCTCTTCATTACACAAACACTAATCTCTTCAATATCTTTACTCTCAGGACCCTGGACCACATTGGGAGGGATGATGGACGACTGCCACCAAGTCGATAGATACCCATAAAGGCAAGTATATATCTATTAACATCATCTACTAATCTCTTCAGTACACAAACACTAATCTCTTCATTACACAAACACTAATCTCTTCAATATCTTTACTCTCAGGACCCTGGACACCATCATCCTGGGGGCAGAAATGGACCGTGAAGTCCCCCAGATACAGAGGATCATGGACAGAAGTGGACCACGTTGGGAGGGACGATGGACGACTGCCACCAAGTCGACAGATACCCATAAAGGCAAGTATATATCTATTAACATCATCTACTAATCTCTTCATTACACAAACACTAATCTCTTCAATATCTTTACTCTCAGGACCCTGGACCACATTGGGAGGGATGATGGACGACTGCCACCAAGTCGACAGATACCCATAAAGGCAAGTATATATCTATTAACATCATCTACTAATCTCTTCATTACACAAACACTAATCTCTTCATTATCTTTACTCTCAGGATCCTGGACCACATTGGGAGGGACGATGGACGACTGCCACCAAGTCGACAGATACCCATAAAGGCAAGTATATATCTATTAACATCATCTACTAATCTCTTCATTACACAAACACTAATCTCTTCAATATCTTTACTCTCAGGACCCTGGACCACATTGGGAGGGATGATGGACGACTGCCACCAAGTCGATAGATACCCATAAAGGCAAGTATATATCTATTAACATCATCTACTAATCTCTTCAGTACACAAACACTAATCTCTTCATTACACAAACACTAATCTCTTCAATATCTTTACTCTCAGGACCCTGGACACCATCATCCTGGGGGCAGAAATGGACCGTGAAGTCCCCCAGATACAGAGGATCATGGACAGAAGTGGACCACGTTGGGAGGGACGATGGACGACTGCCACCAAGTCGACAGATACCCATAAAGGCAAGTATATATCTATTAACATCATCTACTAATCTCTTCATTACACAAACACTAATCTCTTCATTACACAAACACTAATCTCTTCAATATCTTTACTCTCAGGACCCTGGACCACATTGGGAGGGATGATCGACGACTGCCACCAAGTCGACAGATACCCATAAAGGCAAGTATATATCTATTAACATCATCTACTAATCTCTTCATTACACAAACACTAATCTCTTCATTATCTTTACTCTCAGGACCATGGACCACATTGGGAGGGATGATGGACGACTGCCACCAAGTCGACAGATACCCATAAAGGCAAGTATATATCTATTAACATCATCTACTAATCTCTTCATTACACAAACACTAATCTCTTCACTATCTTTACTCTCAGGACCATGGACCACATTGGGAGGGATGATGGACGACTGCCACCAAGTCGACAGATACCCATAAAGGCAAGTATATATCTATTAACATCATCTACTAATCTCTTCATTACACAAACACTAATCTCTTCATTACACAAACACTAATCTCTTCAATATCTTTACTCTCAGGACCCTGGACACCATCATCCTGGGGGCAGAAATGGACCGTGAAGTCCCCCAGATACAGAGGATCATGGACAGAAGTGGACCACGTTGGGAGGGACGATGGACGACTGCCACCAAGTCGACAGATACCCATAAAGGCAAGTATATATCTATTAATATCATCTACTAATCTCTTCATTACACAAACACTAATCTCTTCATTACACAAACACTAATCTCTTCAATATCTTTACTCTCAGGACCCTGGACCACATTGGGAGGGATGATGGACGACTGCCACCAAGTCGACAGATACCCATAAAGGCAAGTATATATCTATTAACATCATCTACTAATCTCTTCATTACACAAACACTAATCTCTTCATTATCTTTACTCTCAGGACCGTGGAACACATTGGGAGGGACGATGGACGACTGCCACCAAGTCGACAGATACCCATAAAGGCAAGTATATATCTATTAACATCATCTACTAATCTCTTCATTACACAAACACTAATCTCTTCATTACACAAACACTAATCTCTTCAATATCTTTACTCTCAGGACCCTGGACCACATTGGGAGGGATGATGGACGACTGCCACCAAGTCGACAGATACCCATAAAGGCAAGTATATATCTATTAACATCATCTACTAATCTCTTCATTACACAAACACTAATCTCTTCAATATCTTTACTTTCAGGACCCTGGACCACATTGGGAGGGATGATGGACGACTGCCACCAAGTCGACAGATACCCATAAAGGCAAGTATATATCTATTAACATCATCTACTAATCTCTTCATTACACAAACACTAATCTCTTCATTATCTTTACTCTCAGGACCGTGGACCACATTGGGAGAGACGATGGACGACTGGCACCAAGTCGACAGATACCCATAAAGGCAAGTATATATCTATTAACATCATCTACTAATCTCTTCATTACACAAACACTAATCTCTTCATTATCTTTACTCTCAGGAAACTTGGACACCATCATCCCGGGGGCAGAAATGGACCGTGAAGTCCCCCAGATACAGACGATCATGGACAGAAGTGGACCACGTTGGGAGGGATGATGGACGACTGCCACCAAGTCGACAGAGACCCATAAAGGCAAGTATATATCTATTAACATCATCTACTAATCTCTTCATTACACAAACACTAATCTCTTCACTATCTTTACTCTCAGGACCCTGGACCACATTGGGAGGGATGATGGACGACTGCCACCAAGTCGACAGATACCCATAAAGGCAAGTATATATCTATTAACATCATCTACTAATCTCTTCACTACACAAACACTAATCTCTTCAATATCTTTACTCTCAGGACCCTGGACCACATTGGGAGGGATGATGGACGACTGCCACCAAGTCGACAGATACCCATAAAGGCAAGTATATATCTATTAACATCATCTACTAATCTCTTCATTACACAAACACTAATCTCTTCATTATCTTTACTCTCAGGAAACTTGGACACCATCATCCCGGGGGCAGAAATGGACCGTGAAGTCCCCCAGATACAGAGGATCATGGACAGAAGTGGACCACGTTGATGGACGACTGCCACCAAGTCGACAGATACCCATAAAGGCAAGTATATATCTATTAACATCATCTAGTAATCTCTTCATTACACAAACACTAATCTCTTCATTACACAAACACTAATCTCTTCAATATCTTTACTGTCAGGACCGTGGACCACATTGGGAGGGATGATGGACGACTGCCACCAAGTCGACAGATACCCATAAAGGCAAGTATATATCTATTAACATCATCTACTAATCTCTTCATTACACAAACACTAATCTCTTCATTATCTTTACTCTCAGGACCCTGGACCACATTGGGAGGGACGATCGACGACTGCCACCAAGTCGACAGATACCCATAAAGGCAAGTATATATCTATTAACATCATCTACTAATCTCTTCATTACACAAACACTAATCTCTTCATTATCTTTACTCTCAGGAAACTTGGACACCATCATCCCGGGGGCAGAAATGGACCGTGAAGTCCCCCAGATACAGAGGATCATGGACAGAAGTGGACCACGTTGGGAGGGACGATGGACGACTGCCACCAAGTCGACAGATACCCATAAAGGCAAGTATATATCTATTAACATCATCTACTAATCTCTTCATTACACAAACACTAATCTCTTCAATATCTTTACTCTCAGGACCGTGGACCACATTGGGAGGGATGATGGACGACTGCCACCAAGTCGACAGATACCCATAAAGGCAAGTATATATCTATTAACATCATCTACTAATCTCTTCATTACACAAACACTAATCTCTTCATTATCTTTACTCTCAGGACCGTGGACCACATTGGGAGGGATGATGGACGACTGCCACCAAGTCGACAGATACCCATAAAGGCAAGTATATATCTATTAACATCATCTACTAATCTCTTTATTACACAAACACTAATCTCTTCATTACACAAACACTAATCTCTTCAATATCTTTACTCTCAGGACCGTGGACCACACTGGGAGGGATGATGGACGACTGCCACCAAGTCGACAGATACCCATAAAGGGAAGTATATATCTATTAACATCATCTACTAATCTCTTCATTACACAAACACTAATCTCTTCATTATCTTTACTCAGGACCCTGGACCACATTGGGAGGGACGATGGACGACTGCCACCAAGTGTACAGATACCGATAAAGGCAAGTATATATCTATTAACATCATCTACTAATCTCTTCATTACACAAACACTAATCTCTTCATTATCTTTACTCTCAGGACCCTGGACACCATCATCCTGGGGGTAGAAATGGACCGGGAAGTCCCCCAGATACAGAGGATCATGGACAGAAGTGGACCACGTTGGGAGGGACGATGGACAACTGCCACCAAGTCGACAGATACCCATAAAGGCAAGTATATATCTATTAACATCATCTACTAATCTCTTCAGTACACAAACACTAATCTCTTCATTACACAAACACTAATCTCTTCAATATCTTTACTCTCAGGACCCTGGACACCATCATCCTGGGGGCAGAAATGGACCGTGAAGTCCCCCAGATACAGAGGATCATGGACAGAAGTGGACCACGTTGGGAGGGACGATGGACGACTGCCACCAAGTCGACAGATACCCATAAAGGCAAGTATATATCTATTAACATCATCTACTAATCTCTTCATTACACAAACACTAATCTCTTCATTATCTTTACTCTCAGGACCATGGACCACATTGGGAGGGATGATGGACAACTGCCACCAAGTCAACAGATACCCATAAAGGCAAGTACATATCTATTAACATCATCTACTAATCTCTTCATTACACAAACACTAATCTCTTCAATATCTTTACTCTCAGGACCCTGGACCACATTGGGAGGGATGATGGACGACTGCCACCAAGTCGACAGATACCCATAAAGGCAAGTATATATCTATTAACATCATCTACTAATCTCTTCATTACACAAACACTAATCTCTTCATTATCTTTACTCTCAGGACCATGGACCACATTGGGAGGGATGATGGACAACTACCACCAAGTCAACAGATACCCATAAAGGCAAGTACATATCTATTAACATCATCTACTAATCTCTTCATTACACAAACACTAATCTCTTCATTACACAAACACGAATCTCTTCAATATCTTTACTCTCAGGACCCTGGACACCATCATCCTGGAAGTAGAAATGGACCGTGAAGTCCCCCAGATACAGAGGATCATGGACAGAAGTGGACCACGTTGGGAGGGACGATGGACGACTGCCACCAAGTCGACAGATACCCATAAAGGCAAGTATATATCTATTAACATCATCTACTAATCTCTTCATTACACAAACACTAATGTCTTCAATATCCTTACTATCAGGACCCTGGACACCATCATCCCGGGGGCAGAAATGGACCGTGAAGTCCCCCAGATACAGAGGATCATGGACAGAAGTGGACCACGTTGGGAGGGACGATGGACGACTGCCACCAAGTCGACAGATACCCATAAAGGCAAGCACATATCTATTAACATCATCTACTAATCTCTTCATTACACAAACACTAATCTCTTCATTACACAAAAACTAATCTCTTCACTACATAAACACTAATCACTTCAATATCTTTACTCTCAGGAACCTGGACCACATTGGGAGGGATGATGGACAACTGCCACCAAGTCGACAGATACCCATAAAGGCAAGTATATATCTATTAACATCATCTACTAATCTCTTCATTACACAAACACTAATCTCTTCATTACACAAAAACTAATCTCTTCATTACATAAACACTAATCTCTTCAATATCTTTACTCTCAGGAACCTGGACCACATTGGGAGGGATGATGGACGACTGCCACCAAGTCGACAGACACCCATAAAGGCAAGTATATATCTATTAACATCATCTACTAATATCTTCATTACACAAACACTAATCTCTTCATTACACAAACACTAATCTCTTCAATATCTTTACTCTCAAGACCCTGGACCACATTGGGAGGGATGATGGACGACTGCCACCAAGTCGACAGATACCCATAAAGGCAAGTATATATCTATTAACATCATCTACTAATCTCTTCATTACACAAACACTAATCTCTTCAATATCTTTACTCTCAGGACCCTGGACCACATTGGGAGGGATGATGGACGACTGCCACCAAGTCGACAGATACCCATAAAGGCAAGTATATATCTATTAACATCATCTACTAATCTCTTCATTACACAAACACTAATCTCTTCATTATCTTTACTCTCAGGACCCTGGACCACATTGGGAGGGACGATGGACGACTGCCACCAAGTCGACAGGTACCCATAAAGGCAAGTATATATCTATTAACATCATCTACTAATCTCTTCATTACACAAACACTAATCTCTTCAATATCTTTACTCTCAGGACCCTGGACCACGTTGGGAGGGACGATGGACGACTGCCACCAAGTCGACAGATACCCATAAAGGCAAGTATATATCTATTAACATCATCTACTAATCTCTTCATTACACAAACACTAATCTCTTCATTATCTTTACTCTCAGGACCGTGGACCACATTGGGAGGGACGATGGACGACTGCCACCAAGTCGACAGATACCCATAAAGGCAAGTATATATCTATTAACATCATCTACTAATCTCTTCATTACACAAACACTAATCTCTTCATTACACAAACACTAATCTCTTCAATATCTTTACTCTCAGGACCCTGGACCACATTGGGAGGGATGATGGACGACTGCCACCAAGTCGACAGATACCCATAAAGGCAAGTATATATCTATAAACATTATCTACTAATCTCTTCATTACACAAACACTAATCTCTTCATTATCTTTACTCTCAGGACCCTGGACCACATTGGGAGGGATGATGGACGACTGCCACCAAGTCGACAGATACCCATAAAGGCAAGCATATATCTATTAACATCATCTACTAATCTCTTCATTACACAAACACTAATCTCTTCATTATCTTTACTCTCAGGACCGTGGACCACATTGGGAGGGACGATGGACGACTGCCACCAAGTCGACAGATACCCATAAAGGCAAGTATATATCTATTAACATCATCTACTAATCTCTTCATTACACAAACACTAATCTCTTCATTATCTTTACTCTCAGGACCGTGGACCACATTGGGAGGGACGATGGACGACTGCCACCAAGTCGACAGATACCCATAAAGGCAAGTATATATCTATTAACATCATCTACTAATCTCTTCATTACACAAACACTAATCTCTTCATTACACAAACACTAATCTCTTCAATATCTTTACTCTCAGGACCCTGGACCACATTGGGAGGGATGATGGACGACTGCCACCAAGTCGACAGATACCCATAAAGGCAAGTATATATCTATTAACATCATCTACTAATCTCTTCATTACACAAACACTAATCTCTTCATTATCTTTACTCTCAGGACCCTGGACCACATTGGGAGGGATGATGGACGACTGCCACCAAGTCGACAGATACCCATAAAGGCAAGCATATATCTATTAACATCATCTACTAATCTCTTCATTACACAAACACTAATCTCTTCATTATCTTTACTCTCAGGACCGTGGACCACATTGGGAGGGACGATGGACGACTGCCACCAAGTCGACAGATACCCATAAAGGCAAGTATATATCTATTAACATCATCTACTAAACTCTTCATTACACAAACACTAATCTCTTCATTATCTTTACTCTCAGGACCCTGGACACCATCATCCTGGGGGCAGAAATGGACCGTGAAGTCCCCCAGATACAGAGGATCATGGACAGAAGTGGACCACGTTGGGAGGGACGATGGACGACTGCCACCAAGTCGACAGATACCCATAAAGGCAAGTATATATCTATTAACATCATCTACTAATCTCTTCATTACACAAACACTAATCTCTTCATTACACAAACACTAATCTCTTCAATATCTTTACTCTCAGGACCGTGGACCACATTGGGAGGGATGATGGACGACTGCCACCAAGTCGACAGATACCCATAAAGGCAAGCATATATCTATTAACATCATCTACTAAGCTCTTCATTACACAAACACTAATCTCTTCATTACACAAACACTAATCTCTTCAATATCTTTACTCTCAGGACCGTGGACCACATTGGGAGGGATGATGGACGACTGCCACCAAGTCGACAGATACCCATAAAGGCAAGCATATATCTATTAACATCATCTACTAAGCTCTTCATTACACAAACACTAATCTCTTCAATATCTTTACTCTCAGGACCCTGGACCACATTGGGAGGGATGATGGACGACTGCCACCAAGTCGACAGATACCCATAAAGGCAAGTATATATCTATTAACATCATCTACTAATTTCTTCATTACACAAACACTAATCTCTTCATTACACAAACACTAATCTCTTCATTACACAAACACTAATCTCTTCAATATCTTTACTCTCAGGACCCTGGACACCATCTTCCTGGGGGCAGAAATGGACCGTGAAGTCCCCCAGATACAGAGGATCATGGACAGAAGTGGAGCACGTTGGGAGGGACGATGGACGACTGCCACCAAGTCGACAGATACCCATAAAGGCAAGTATATATCTATTAACATCATCTACTAATCTCTTCATTACACAAACACTAATCTCTTCATTATCTTTACTCTCAGGACCGTGGACCACATTGGGAGGGACGATGGACGACTGCCACCAAGTCGACAGACACCCATAAAGGCAAGTATATATCTATTAACATCATCTACTAATCTCTTCATTACACAAACACTAATCTCTTCATTACACAAACACTAATCTCTTCAATATCTTTACTCTCAGGACCGTGGACCACATTGGGAGGGATGATGGACGACTGCCACCAAGTCGACAGATACCCATAAAGGCAAGTATATATCTATTAACATCATCTACTAATCTCTTCATTACACAAACACTAATCTCTTCATTATCTTTACTCTCAGGACCATGGACCACATTGGGAGGGATGATGGACGACTGCCACCAAGTCGACAGATACCCATAAAGGCAAGCATATATCTATTAACATCATCTACTAATCTCTTCATTACACAAACACTAATCTCCTCAATATCTTTACTCTCAGGACCCTGGACCACATTGGGAGGGATGATGGACGACTGCCACCAAGTCGACAGATACCCATAAAGGCAAGTATATATCTATTAACATCATCTACTAATCTCTTCATTACACAAACACTAATCTCTTCATTACACAAACACTAATCTCTTCAATATCTTTACTCTCAGGACCGTGGACCACATTGGGAGGGATGATGGACGACTGCCACCAAGTCGACAGATACCCATAAAGGCAAGTATATATCTATTAACATCATCTACTAATCTCTTTATTACACAAACACTAATCTCTTCATTACACAAACACTAATCTCTTCAATATCTTTACTCTCAGGACCCTGGACACCATCATCCTGGGGGCAGAAATGGACCATGAAGTCCCCCAGATACAGAGGATCATGGATAGAAGTGGACCACGTTGGGAGGGACGATGGACGACTGCAACCAAGTCGACAGATACCCATAAAGGCAAGTATACATCTATTAACATCATCTACTAATCTCTTCATTACATAAACACTAATCTCTTCAATATCTTTACTCTCAGGAACCTGGACCACATTGGGAGGGATGATGGACGACTGCCACCAAGTCGACAGACACCCATAAAGGCAAGTATATATCTATTAACATCATCTACTAATATCTTCATTACACAAACACTAATCTCTTCATTACACAAACACTAATCTCTTCAATATCTTTACTCTCAAGACCCTGGACCACATTGGGAGGGATGATGGACGACTGCCACCAAGTCGACAGATACCCATAAAGGCAAGTATATATCTATTAACATCATCTACTAATCTCTTCATTACACAAACACTAATCTCTTCAATATCTTTACTCTCAGGACCCTGGACCACATTGGGAGGGATGATGGACGACTGCCACCAAGTCGACAGATACCCATAAAGGCAAGTATATATCTATTAACATCATCTACTAATCTCTTCATTACACAAACACTAATCTCTTCATTATCTTTACTCTCAGGACCCTGGACCACATTGGGAGGGACGATGGACAACTGCCACCAAGTCGACAGATACCCATAAAGGCAAGTATATATCTATTAACATCATCTACTAATCTCTTCATTACACAAACACTAATCTCTTCAATATCTTTACTCTCAGGACCCTGGACCACGTTGGGAGGGACGATGGACGACTGCCACCAAGTCGACAGATACCCATAAAGGCAAGTATATATCTATTAACATCATCTACTAATCTCTTCATTACACAAACACTAATCTCTTCATTATCTTTACTCTCAGGACCGTGGACCACATTGGGAGGGACGATGGACGACTGCCACCAAGTCGACAGATACCCATAAAGGCAAGTATATATCTATTAACATCATCTACTAATCTCTTCATTACACAAACACTAATCTCTTCATTACACAAACACTAATCTCTTCAATATCTTTACTCTCAGGACCCTGGACCACATTGGGAGGGATGATGGACGACTGCCACCAAGTCGACAGATACCCATAAAGGCAAGTATATATCTATAAACATTATCTACTAATCTCTTCATTACACAAACACTAATCTCTTCATTATCTTTACTCTCAGGACCCTGGACCACATTGGGAGGGATGATGGACGACTGCCACCAAGTCGACAGATACCCATAAAGGCAAGCATATATCTATTAACATCATCTACTAATCTCTTCATTACACAAACACTAATCTCTTCATTATCTTTACTCTCAGGACCGTGGACCACATTGGGAGGGACGATGGACGACTGCCACCAAGTCGACAGATACCCATAAAGGCAAGTATATATCTATTAACATCATCTACTAATCTCTTCATTACACAAACACTAATCTCTTCATTATCTTTACTCTCAGGACCGTGGACCACATTGGGAGGGACGATGGACGACTGCCACCAAGTCGACAGATACCCATAAAGGCAAGTATATATCTATTAACATCATCTACTAATCTCTTCATTACACAAACACTAATCTCTTCATTACACAAACACTAATCTCTTCAATATCTTTACTCTCAGGACCCTGGACCACATTGGGAGGGATGATGGACGACTGCCACCAAGTCGACAGATACCCATAAAGGCAAGTATATATCTATTAACATCATCTACTAATCTCTTCATTACACAAACACTAATCTCTTCATTATCTTTACTCTCAGGACCCTGGACCACATTGGGAGGGATGATGGACGACTGCCACCAAGTCGACAGATACCCATAAAGGCAAGCATATATCTATTAACATCATCTACTAATCTCTTCATTACACAAACACTAATCTCTTCATTATCTTTACTCTCAGGACCGTGGACCACATTGGGAGGGACGATGGACGACTGCCACCAAGTCGACAGATACCCATAAAGGCAAGTATATATCTATTAACATCATCTACTAAGCTCTTCATTACACAAACACTAATCTCTTCATTATCTTTACTCTCAGGACCCTGGACACCATCATCCTGGGGGCAGAAATGGACCGTGAAGTCCCCCAGATACAGAGGATCATGGACAGAAGTGGACCACGTTGGGAGGGACGATGGACGACTGCCACCAAGTCGACAGATACCCATAAAGGCAAGTATATATCTATTAACATCATCTACTAATCTCTTCATTACACAAACACTAATCTCTTCATTACACAAACACTAATCTCTTCAATATCTTTACTCTCAGGACCGTGGACCACATTGGGAGGGATGATGGACGACTGCCACCAAGTCGACAGATACCCATAAAGGCAAGCATATATCTATTAACATCATCTACTAAGCTCTTCATTACACAAACACTAATCTCTTCATTACACAAACACTAATCTCTTCAATATCTTTACTCTCAGGACCGTGGACCACATTGGGAGGGATGATGGACGACTGCCACCAAGTCGACAGATACCCATAAAGGCAAGCATATATCTATTAACATCATCTACTAAGCTCTTCATTACACAAACACTAATCTCTTCATCATCTTTACTCTCAGGACCCTGGACCACATTGGGAGGGATGATGGACGACTGCCACCAAGTCGACAGATACCCATAAAGGCAAGTATACATCTATTAACATCATCTACTAATCTCTTCATTACACAAACACTAATCTCCTCATTACACAAACACTAATCTCTTCAATATCTTTACTCTCAGGACCCTGGACCACATTGGGAGGGATGATGGACGACTGCCACCAAGTCGACAGATACCCATAAAGGCAAGTATATATCTATTAACATCATCTACTAATTTCTTCATTACACAAACACTAATCTCTTCATTACACAAACACTAATCTCTTCATTACACAAACACTAATCTCTTCAATATCTTTACTCTCAGGACCCTGGACACCATCTTCCTGGGGGCAGAAATGGACCGTGAAGTCCCCCAGATACAGAGGATCATGGACAGAAGTGGAGCACGTTGGGAGGGACGATGGACGACTGCCACCAAGTCGACAGATACCCATAAAGGCAAGTATATATCTATTAACATCATCTACTAATCTCTTCATTACACAAACACTAATCTCTTCATTATCTTTACTCTCAGGACCGTGGACCACATTGGGAGGGACGATGGACGACTGCCACCAAGTCGACAGACACCCATAAAGGCAAGTATATATCTATTAACATCATCTACTAATCTCTTCATTACACAAACACTAATCTCTTCATTACACAAACACTAATCTCTTCAATATCTTTACTCTCAGGACCGTGGACCACATTGGGAGGGATGATGGACGACTGCCACCAAGTCGACAGATACCCATAAAGGCAAGTATATATCTATTAACATCATCTACTAATCTCTTCATTACACAAACACTAATCTCTTCATTATCTTTACTCTCAGGACCCTGGACCACATTGGGAGGGATGATGGACGACTGCCACCAAGTCGACAGATACCCATAAAGGCAAGCATATATCTATTAACATCATCTACTAATCTCTTCATTACACAAACACTAATCTCCTCAATATCTTTACTCTCAGGACCCTGGACCACATTGGGAGGGATGATGGACGACTGCCACCAAGTCGACAGATACCCATAAAGGCAAGTATATATCTATTAACATCATCTACTAATCTCTTCATTACACAAACACTAATCTCTTCATTACACAAACACTAATCTCTTCAATATCTTTACTCTCAGGACCGTGGACCACATTGGGAGGGATGATGGACGACTGCCACCAAGTCGACAGATACCCATAAAGGCAAGTATATATCTATTAACATCATCTACTAATCTCTTCATTACACAAACACTAATCTCTTCATTACACAAACACTAATCTCTTCAATATCTTTACTCTCAGGACCCTGGACACCATCATCCTGGGGGCAGAAATGGACCGTGAAGTCCCCCAGATACAGAGGATCATGGACAGAAGTGGACCACGTTGGGAGGGATGATGGACGACTGCCACCAAGTCGACAGATACCCATAAAGGCAAGTATATATCTATTAACATCATCTACTAATCTCTTCATTACACAAACACTAATCTCTTCATTACACAAACACTAATCTCTTCAATATCTTTACTCTCAGGACCCTGGACCACATTGGGAGGGATGATGGACGACTGCCACCAAGTCGACAGATACCCATAAAGGCAAGCATATATCTATTAACATCATCTACTAAGCTCTTCATTACACAAACACTAATCTCTTCATCATCTTTACTCTCAGGACCCTGGACCACATTGGGAGGGATGATGGACGACTGCCACCAAGTCGACAGATACCCATAAAGGCAAGTATACATCTATTAACATCATCTACTAATCTCTTCATTACACAAACACTAATCTCTGCATTACACAAACACTAATCTCTTCAATATCTTTACTCTCAGGACCCTGGACCACATTGGGAGGGATGATGGACGACTGCCACCAAGTCGACAGATACCCATAAAGGCAAGTATATATCTATTAACATCATCTACTAATCTCTTCATTACACAAACACTAATCTCTTCATTACACAAACACTAATCTCTTCATTACACAAACACTAATCTCTTCATCATCTTTACTCTCAGGACCCTGGACCACATTGGGAGGGATGATGGACGACTGCCACCAAGTCGACAGATACCCATAAAGGCAAGTATACATCTATTAAAATCATCTGCTAATCTCTTCATTACACAAACACTAATCTCTTCATTACACAAACACTAATCTCTTCAATATCTTTACTCTCAGGACCCTGGACCACATTGGGAGGGATGATGGACGACTGCCACCAAGTCGACAGATACCCATAAAGGCAAGTATATATCTATTAACATCATCTACTAATTTCTTCATTACACAAACACTAATCTCTTCATTACACAAACACTAATCTCTTCATTACACAAACACTAATCTCTTCAATATCTTTACTCTCAGGACCCTGGACACCATCATCCTGGGGGCAGAAATGGACCGTGAAGTCCCCCAGATACAGAGGATCATGGACAGAAGTGGACCACGTTGGGAGGGACGATGGACGACTGCCACCAAGTCGACAGATACCCATAAAGGCAAGTATATATCTATTAACATCATCTACTAATCTCTTCATTACACAAACACTAATCTCTTCATGATCTTTACTCTCAGGACCGTGGACCACATTGGGAGGGACGATGGACGACTGCCACCAAGTCGACAGATACCCATAAAGGCAAGTATATATCTATTAACATCATCTACTAATCTCTTCATTACACAAACACTAATCTCTTCAATATCTTTACTCTCAGGACCCTGGACCACATTGGGAGGGATGATGGACGACTGCCACCAAGTCGACAGATACCCATAAAGGCAAGTATATATCTATAAACATTATCTACTAATCTCTTCATTACACAAACACTAATCTCTTCATTATCTTTACTCTCAGGACCCTGGACCACATTGGGAGGGATGATGGACGACTGCCACCAAGTCGACAGATACCCATAAAGGCAAGCATATATCTATTAACATCATCTACTAATCTCTTCATTACACAAACACTAATCTCTTCATTATCTTTACTCTCAGGACCGTGGACCACATTGGGAGGGACGATGGACGACTGCCACCAAGTCGACAGATACCCATAAAGGCAAGTATATATCTATTAACATCATCTACTAATCTCTTCATTACACAAACACTAATCTCTTCATTATCTTTACTCTCAGGACCGTGGACCACATTGGGAGGGACGATGGACGACTGCCACCAAGTCGACAGATACCCATAAAGGCAAGTATATATCTATTAACATCATCTACTAATCTCTTCATTACACAAACACTAATCTCTTCATTACACAAACACTAATCTCTTCAATATCTTTACTCTCAGGACCCTGGACCACATTGGGAGGGATGATGGACGACTGCCACCAAGTCGACAGATACCCATAAAGGCAAGTATATATCTATTAACATCATCTACTAATCTCTTCATTACACAAACACTAATCTCTTCATTATCTTTACTCTCAGGACCCTGGACCACATTGGGAGGGATGATGGACGACTGCCACCAAGTCGACAGATACCCATAAAGGCAAGCATATATCTATTAACATCATCTACTAATCTCTTCATTACACAAACACTAATCTCTTCATTATCTTTACTCTCAGGACCGTGGACCACATTGGGAGGGACGATGGACGACTGCCACCAAGTCGACAGATACCCATAAAGGCAAGTATATATCTATTAACATCATCTACTAAGCTCTTCATTACACAAACACTAATCTCTTCATTATCTTTACTCTCAGGACCCTGGACACCATCATCCTGGGGGCAGAAATGGACCGTGAAGTCCCCCAGATACAGAGGATCATGGACAGAAGTGGACCACGTTGGGAGGGACGATGGACGACTGCCACCAAGTCGACAGATACCCATAAAGGCAAGTATATATCTATTAACATCATCTACTAATCTCTTCATTACACAAACACTAATCTCTTCATTACACAAACACTAATCTCTTCAATATCTTTACTCTCAGGACCGTGGACCACATTGGGAGGGATGATGGACGACTGCCACCAAGTCGACAGATACCCATAAAGGCAAGCATATATCTATTAACATCATCTACTAAGCTCTTCATTACACAAACACTAATCTCTTCATTACACAAACACTAATCTCTTCAATATCTTTACTCTCAGGACCGTGGACCACATTGGGAGGGATGATGGACGACTGCCACCAAGTCGACAGATACCCATAAAGGCAAGCATATATCTATTAACATCATCTACTAAGCTCTTCATTACACAAACACTAATCTCTTCATCATCTTTACTCTCAGGACCCTGGACCACATTGGGAGGGATGATGGACGACTGCCACCAAGTCGACAGATACCCATAAAGGCAAGTATACATCTATTAACATCATCTACTAATCTCTTCATTACACAAACACTAATCTCCTCATTACACAAACACTAATCTCTTCAATATCTTTACTCTCAGGACCCTGGACCACATTGGGAGGGATGATGGACGACTGCCACCAAGTCGACAGATACCCATAAAGGCAAGTATATATCTATTAACATCATCTACTAATTTCTTCATTACACAAACACTAATCTCTTCATTACACAAACACTAATCTCTTCATTACACAAACACTAATCTCTTCAATATCTTTACTCTCAGGACCCTGGACACCATCTTCCTGGGGGCAGAAATGGACCGTGAAGTCCCCCAGATACAGAGGATCATGGACAGAAGTGGAGCACGTTGGGAGGGACGATGGACGACTGCCACCAAGTCGACAGATACCCATAAAGGCAAGTATATATCTATTAACATCATCTACTAATCTCTTCATTACACAAACACTAATCTCTTCATTATCTTTACTCTCAGGACCGTGGACCACATTGGGAGGGACGATGGACGACTGCCACCAAGTCGACAGACACCCATAAAGGCAAGTATATATCTATTAACATCATCTACTAATCTCTTCATTACACAAACACTAATCTCTTCATTACACAAACACTAATCTCTTCAATATCTTTACTCTCAGGACCGTGGACCACATTGGGAGGGATGATGGACGACTGCCACCAAGTCGACAGATACCCATAAAGGCAAGTATATATCTATTAACATCATCTACTAATCTCTTCATTACACAAACACTAATCTCTTCATTATCTTTACTCTCAGGACCCTGGACCACATTGGGAGGGATGATGGACGACTGCCACCAAGTCGACAGATACCCATAAAGGCAAGCATATATCTATTAACATCATCTACTAATCTCTTCATTACACAAACACTAATCTCCTCAATATCTTTACTCTCAGGACCCTGGACCACATTGGGAGGGATGATGGACGACTGCCACCAAGTCGACAGATACCCATAAAGGCAAGTATATATCTATTAACATCATCTACTAATCTCTTCATTACACAAACACTAATCTCTTCATTACACAAACACTAATCTCTTCAATATCTTTACTCTCAGGACCGTGGACCACATTGGGAGGGATGATGGACGACTGCCACCAAGTCGACAGATACCCATAAAGGCAAGTATATATCTATTAACATCATCTACTAATCTCTTCATTACACAAACACTAATCTCTTCATTACACAAACACTAATCTCTTCAATATCTTTACTCTCAGGACCCTGGACACCATCATCCTGGGGGCAGAAATGGACCATGAAGTCCCCCAGATACAGAGGATCATGGATAGAAGTGGACCACGTTGGGAGGGACGATGGACGACTGCAACCAAGTCGACAGATACCCATAAAGGCAAGTATACATCTATTAACATCATCTACTAATCTCTTCATTACACAAACACTAATCTCTTCATTACACAAACACTAATCTCTTCAATATCTTTACTCTCAGGACCCTGGACACCATCATCCTGGGGGCAGAAATGGACCGTGAAGTCCCCCAGATACAGAGGATCATGGACAGAAGTGGACCACGTTGGGAGGGATGATGGACGACTGCCACCAAGTCGACAGATACCCATAAAGGCAAGTATATATCTATTAACATCATCTACTAATCTCTTCATTACACAAACACTAATCTCTTCATTACACAAACACTAATCTCTTCAATATCTTTACTCTCAGGACCCTGGACCACATTGGGAGGGATGATGGACGACTGCCACCAAGTCGACAGATACCCATAAAGGCAAGCATATATCTATTAACATCATCTACTAAGCTCTTCATTACACAAACACTAATCTCTTCATCATCTTTACTCTCAGGACCCTGGACCACATTGGGAGGGATGATGGACGACTGCCACCAAGTCGACAGATACCCATAAAGGCAAGTATACATCTATTAACATCATCTACTAATCTCTTCATTACACAAACACTAATCTCTGCATTACACAAACACTAATCTCTTCAATATCTTTACTCTCAGGACCCTGGACCACATTGGGAGGGATGATGGACGACTGCCACCAAGTCGACAGATACCCATAAAGGCAAGTATATATCTATTAACATCATCTACTAATCTCTTCATTACACAAACACTAATCTCTTCATTACACAAACACTAATCTCTTCATTACACAAACACTAATCTCTTCATCATCTTTACTCTCAGGACCCTGGACCACATTGGGAGGGATGATGGACGACTGCCACCAAGTCGACAGATACCCATAAAGGCAAGTATACATCTATTAAAATCATCTGCTAATCTCTTCATTACACAAACACTAATCTCTTCATTACACAAACACTAATCTCTTCAATATCTTTACTCTCAGGACCCTGGACCACATTGGGAGGGATGATGGACGACTGCCACCAAGTCGACAGATACCCATAAAGGCAAGTATATATCTATTAACATCATCTACTAATTTCTTCATTACACAAACACTAATCTCTTCATTACACAAACACTAATCTCTTCATTACACAAACACTAATCTCTTCAATATCTTTACTCTCAGGACCCTGGACACCATCATCCTGGGGGCAGAAATGGACCGTGAAGTCCCCCAGATACAGAGGATCATGGACAGAAGTGGACCACGTTGGGAGGGACGATGGACGACTGCCACCAAGTCGACAGATACCCATAAAGGCAAGTATATATCTATTAACATCATCTACTAATCTCTTCATTACACAAACACTAATCTCTTCATGATCTTTACTCTCAGGACCGTGGACCACATTGGGAGGGACGATGGACGACTGCCACCAAGTCGACAGATACCCATAAAGGCAAGTATATATCTATTAACATCATCTACTAATCTCTTCATTACACAAACACAAATCTCTTCATTACACAAACACTAATCTCTTCAATATCTTTACTCTCAGGACCCTGGACCACATTGGGAGGGATGATGGACGACTGCCACCAAGTCGACAGATACCCATAAAGGCAAGTATATATCTATTAACATCATCTACTAATCTCTTCATTACACAAACACTAATCTCTTCATTATCTTTACTCTCAGGACCGTGGACCACATTGGGAGGGACGATGGACGACTGCCACCAAGTCGACAGATACCCATAAAGGCAAGTATATATCTATTAACATCATCTACTAATCTCTTCATTACACAAACACTAATCTCTTCATTACACAAACACTAATCTCTTCAATATCTTTACTCTCAGGACCCTGGACCACATTGGGAGGGATGATGGACGACTGCCACCAAGTCGACAGATACCCATAAAGGCAAGCATATATCTATTAACATCATCTACTAATCTCTTCATTACACAAACACTAATCTCTTCATTATCTTTACTCTCAGGACCGTGGACCACATTGGGAGGGACGATGGACGACTGCCACCAAGTCGACAGATACCCATAAAGGCAAGTATATATCTATTAACATCATCTACTAAGCTCTTCATTACACAAACACTAATCTCTTCATTACACAAACACTAATCTCTTCATTACACAAACACTAATCTCTTCAATATCTTTAGTCTCAGGAACCTGGACACCATCATCCTGGGGGCAGAAATGGACCGTGAAGTCCCCCAGATACAGAGGATCATGGACAGAAGTGGACCACGTTGGGAGGGACGATGGACGACTGGCACCAAGTCGACAGATACCCATAAAGGCAAGTATATATCTATTAACATCATCTACTAATCTCTTCATTACACAAACACTAATCTCTTCATTACACAAACACTAATCTCTTCAATATCTTTACTCTCAGGACCGTGGACCACATTGGGAGGGATGATGGACGACTGCCACCAAGTCGACAGATACCCATAAAGGCAAGTATATATCTATTAACATCATCTACTAATCTCTTCATTACACAAACACTAATCTCTTCATTACACAAACACTAATCTCTTCAATATCTTTACTCTCAGGACCCTGGACACCATCATCCCGGGGGCAGAAATGGACCGTGAAGTCCCCCAGATACAGAGGATCATGGACAGAAGTGGAGCACGTTGGGAGGGACGATGGACGACTGGCACCAAGTCGACAGATACCCATAAAGGCAAGCATACATCTATTAACATCATCTACTAATCTCTTCATTACACAAACACTAATCTCTTCATTATCTTTACTCTCAGGACCCTGGACCACATTGGGAGGGATGATGGACAGCTGCCACCAAGTCGACAGATACCCATAAAGGCAAGCATATATCTATTAACATCATCTACTAAGCTCTTCATTACACAAACACTAATCTCTTCATCATCTTTACTCTCAGGACCCTGGACCACATTGGGAGGGATGATGGACGACTGCCACCAAGTCGACAGATACCCATAAAGGCAAGTATACATCTATTAACATCATCTACTAATCTCTTCATTACACAAACACTAATCTCCTCATTACACAAACACTAATCTCTTCAATATCTTTACTCTCAGGACCCTGGACCACATTGGGAGGGATGATGGACGACTGCCACCAAGTCGACAGATACCCATAAAGGCAAGTATATATCTATTAACATCATCTACTAATTTCTTCATTACACAAACACTAATCTCTTCATTACACAAACACTAATCTCTTCATTACACAAACACTAATCTCTTCAATATCTTTACTCTCAGGACCCTGGACACCATCTTCCTGGGGGCAGAAATGGACCGTGAAGTCCCCCAGATACAGAGGATCATGGACAGAAGTGGACCACGTTGGGAGGGACGATGGACGACTGCAACCAAGTCGACAGATACCCATAAAGGCAAGTATATATCTATTAACATCATCTACTAATCTCTTCATTACACAAACACTAATGTCTTCAATATCTTTACTCTCAGGACCCTGGACACCATCATCACGGGGGCAGAAATGGACCGTGAAGTCCCCCAGATACAGAGGATCATGGACAGAAGTGGAGCACGTTGGGAGGGACGATGGACGACTGCCACCAAGTCGACAGATACCCATAAAGGCAAGTATATATCTATTAACATCATCTACTAATCTCTTCATTACACAAACACTAATCTCTTCATTATCTTTACTCTCAGGACCCTGGACCACATTGGGAGGGATGATGGACGACTGCCACCAAGTCGACAGATACCCATAAAGGCAAGCATATATCTATTAACATCATCTACTAATCTCTTCATTACACAAACACTAATCTCCTCAATATCTTTACTCTCAGGACCCTGGACCACATTGGGAGGGATGATGGACGACTGCCACCAAGTCGACAGATACCCATAAAGGCAAGTATATATCTATTAACATCATCTACTAATCTCTTCATTACACAAACACTAATCTCTTCATTACACAAACACTAATCTCTTCAATATCTTTACTCTCAGGACCCTGGACACCATGATCCTGGGGGCAGAAATGGACCGTGAAGTCCCCCAGATACAGAGGATCATGGACAGAAGTGGACCACGTTGGGAGGGACGATGGACGACTGCCAACAAGTCGACAGATACCCATAAAGGCAAGTATATATCTATTAACATCATCTACTAATCTCTTCATTACACAAACACTAATCTCTTCATTACACAAACACTAATCTCTTCAATATCTCTACTCTCAGGACCGTGGACCACATTGGGAGGGATGATGGACGACTGCCACCAAGTCGACAGATACCCATAAAGGCAAGCATATATCTATTAACATCATCTACTAATCTCTTCATTACACAAACACTAATCTCTTCATTACACAAACACTAATCTCTTCAATATCTTTACTCTCAGGACCCTGGACACCATCATCCTGGGGGCAGAAATGGACCATGAAGTCCCCCAGATACAGAGGATCATGGACAGAAGTGGACCACGTTGGGAGGGACGATGGACGACTGCAACCAAGTCGACAGATACCCATAAAGGCAAGTATACATCTATTAACATCATCTACTAATCTCTTCATTACACAAACACTAATCTCTTCATTACACAAACACTAATCTCTTCAATATCTTTACTCTCAGGACCCTGGACACCATCATCCTGGGGGCAGAAATGGACCGTGAAGTCCCCCAGATACAGAGGATCATGGACAGAAGTGGACCACGTTGGGAGGGATGATGGACGACTGCCACCAAGTCGACAGATACCCATAAAGGCAAGTATATATCTATTAACATCATCTACTAATCTCTTCATTACACAAACACTAATCTCTTCATTACACAAACACTAATCTCTTCAATATCTTTACTCTCAGGACCCTGGACCACATTGGGAGGGATGATGGACGACTGCCACCAAGTCGACAGATACCCATAAAGGCAAGCATATATCTATTAACATCATCTACTAAGCTCTTCATTACACAAACACTAATCTCTTCATCATCTTTACTCTCAGGACCCTGGACCACATTGGGAGGGATGATGGACGACTGCCACCAAGTCGACAGATACCCATAAAGGCAAGTATACATCTATTAACATCATCTACTAATCTCTTCATTACACAAACACTAATCTCTGCATTACACAAACACTAATCTCTTCAATATCTTTACTCTCAGGACCCTGGACCACATTGGGAGGGATGATGGACGACTGCCACCAAGTCGACAGATACCCATAAAGGCAAGTATATATCTATTAACATCATCTACTAATCTCTTCATCACAGAAACACTAATCTCTTCATTACACAAACACTAATCTCTTCATTACACAAACACTAATCTCTTCATCATCTTTACTCTCAGGACCCTGGACCACATTGGGAGGGATGATGGACGACTGCCACCAAGTCGACAGATACCCATAAAGGCAAGTATACATCTATTAAAATCATCTGCTAATCTCTTCATTACACAAACACTAATCTCTTCATTACACAAACACTAATCTCTTCAATATCTTTGCTCTCAGGACCCTGGACCACATTGGGAGGGATGATGGACGACTGCCACCAAGTCGACAGATACCCATAAAGGCAAGTATACATCTATTAAAATCATCTGCTAATCTCTTCATTACACAAACACTAATCTCTTCATTACACAAACACTAATCTCTTCATTACACAAACACTAATCTCTTCAATATCTTTACTCTCAGGACCCTGGACACGATCATCCTGGGGGCAGAAATGGACCGTGAAGTCCCCCAGATACAGAGGATCATGGACAGAAGTGGACCACGTTGGGAGGGACGATGGACGACTGCCACCAAGTCGACAGATACCCATAAAGGCAAGTATATATCTATTAACATCATCTACTAATCTCTTCATTACACAAACACTAATCTCTTCATGATCTTTACTCTCAGGACCGTGGACCACATTGGGAGGGACGATGGACGACTGCCACCAAGTCGACAGATACCCATAAAGGCAAGTATATATCTATTAACATCATCTACTAATCTCTTCATTACACAAACACAAATCTCTTCATTACACAAACACTAATCTCTTCAATATCTTTACTCTCAGGACCCTGGACCACATTGGGAGGGATGATCGACGACTGCCACCAAGTCGACAGATACCCATAAAGGCAAGTATACATCTATTAACATCATCTACTAATCTCTTCATTACACAAACACTAATGTCTTCAATATCTTTACTCTCAGGACCCTGGACCACATTGGGAGGGATGATGGACGACTGCCACCAAGTCGACAGATACCCATAAAGGCAAGTATACATCTATTAACATCATCTACTAATCTCTTCATTACACAAACACTAATCTCTTCATTACACAAACACTAATCTCTTCAATATCTTTACTCTCAGGACCCTGGACCACATTGGGAGGGATGATGGACGACTGCCACCAAGTCGACAGATACCCATAAAGGCAAGTATATATCTATTAACATCATCTACTAATCTCTTCATTACACAAACACTAATCTCTTCATTACACAAACACTAATCTCTTCAATATCTTTACTCTCAGGACCCTGCACACCATCATCCCGGGGGCAGAAATGGACCGTGAAGTCCCCCAGATACAGAGGATCATGGACAGAAGTGGACCATGTTGGGAGGGACGATGGACGACTGCCACCAAGTCGACAGATACCCATAAAGGCAAGTATATATCTATTAACATCATCTACTAATCTCTTCATTACACAAACACTAATCTCTTCATTACACAAACACTAATCTCTTCAATATCTTTACTCTCAGGACCCTGGACCACATTGGGAGGGATGATGGACGACTGCCACCAAGTCGACAGATACCCATAAAGGCAAGTATATATCTATTAACATCATCTACTAATCTCTTCATTACACAAACACTAATCTCTTCATTACACAAACACTAATCTCTTCATCATCTTTACTCTCAGGACCCTGGACCACATTGGGAGGGATGATGGACGACTGCCACCAAGTCGACAGATACCCATAAAGGCAAGTATATATCTATTAACATCATCTACTAATCTCTTCATTACACAAACACTAATCTCTTCATTACACAAACACTAATCTCTTCATCATCTTTACTCTCAGGACCCTGGACCACATTGGGAGGGATGATGGACGACTGCCACCAAGTCGACAGATACCCATAAAGGCAAGTATACATCTATTAAAATCATCTGCTAATCTCTTCATTACACAAACACTAATCTCTTCATTACACAAACACTAATCTCTTCAATATCTTTACTCTCAGGACCCTGGACCACATTGGGAGGGATGATGGACGACTGCCACCAAGTCGACAGATACCCATAAAGGCAAGTATATATCTATTAACATCATCTACTAATTTCTTCATTACACAAACACTAATCTCTTCATTACACAAACACTAATCTCTTCATTACACAAACACTAATCTCTTCAATATCTTTACTCTCAGGACCCTGGACACCATCATCCTGGGGGCAGAAATGGACCGTGAAGTCCCCCAGATACAGAGGATCATGGACAGAAGTGGACCACGTTGGGAGGGACGATGGACGACTGCAACCAAGTCGACAGATACCCATAAAGGCAAGTATATATCTATTAACATCATCTACTAATCTCTTCATTACACAAACACTAATGTCTTCAATATCTTTACTCTCAGGACCCTGGACACCATCATCCCGGGGGCAGAAATGGACCGTGAAGTCCCCCAGATACAGAGGATCATGGACAGAAGTGGAGCACGTTGGGAGGGACGATGGACGACTGCCACCAAGTCGACAGATACCCATAAAGGCAAGTATATATCTATTAACATCATCTACTAATCTCTTCATTACACAAACACTAATCTCTTCATGATCTTTACTCTCATGACCGTGGACCACATTAGGAGGGATGATGGACGACTGCCACCAAGTCGACAGATACCCATAAAGGCAAGCATATATCTATTAACATCATCTACTAATCTCTTCATTACACAAACACTAATCTCTTCATGATCTTTACTCTCATGATCGTGGACCACATTAGGAGGGATGATGGACGACTGCCACCAAGTCGACAGATACCCATAAAGGCAAGCATATATCTATTAACATCATCTACTAACCTCTTCATTACACAAACACTAATCTCTTCATCATCTTTACTCTCAGGACCCTGGACCACATTGGGAGGGATGATGGACGACTGCCACCAAGTCGACAGATACCCATAAAGGCAAGTATACATCTATTAACATCA
The DNA here is from genome assembly GCF_037392515.1 of Haliotis asinina. Taxonomy (NCBI): domain Eukaryota; kingdom Metazoa; phylum Mollusca; class Gastropoda; order Lepetellida; family Haliotidae; genus Haliotis; species Haliotis asinina. Next base: position 27,587,102 of record NC_090286.1, on the reverse strand, counting down.
TCTACTAATCTCTTCATTACACAAACACTAATCTCTTCATTACACAAACACTAATCTCTTCATTACACAAACACTAATCTCTTCATCATCTTTACTCTCAGGACCCTGGACCACATTGGGAGGGATGATGGACGACTGCCACCAAGTCGACAGATACCCATAAAGGCAAGTATATATCTATTAACATCATCTACTAATCTCTTCATTACACAAACACTAATCTCTTCATTACACAAACACTAATCTCTTCAATATCTTTACTCTCAGGACCCTGGACCACATTGGGAGGGATGATGGACGACTGCCACCAAGTCGACAGATACCCATAAAGGCAAGTATATATCTATTAACATCATCTACTAATCTCTTCATTACACAAACACTAATCTCTTCATTACACAAACACTAATCTCTTCAATATCTTTACTCTCAGGACCCTGGACCACATTGGGAGGGATGATGGACGACTGCCACCAAGTCGACAGATACCCATAAAGGCAAGTATATATCTATTAAAATCATCTACTAATTTCTTCATTACACAAACACTAATCTCTTCATTACACAAACACTAATCTCTTCATTACACAAACACTAATCTCTTCAATATCTTTACTCTCAGGACCCTGGACACCATCATCCTGGGGGCAGAAATGGACCGTGAAGTCCCCCAGATACAGAGGATCATGGACAGAAGTGGACCACGTTGGGAGGGACGATGGACGACTGCCACCAAGTCGACAGATACCCATAAAGGCAAGTATATATCTATTAACATCATCTACTAATCTCTTCATTACACAAACACTAATCTCTTCATTACACAAACACTAACCTCTTCAATATCTTTACTCTCAGGACCCTGGACCACATTGGGAGGGATGATGGACGACTGCCACCAAGTCGACAGATACCCATAAGGGAAAGTATATATCTATTAACATCATCTACTAATCTCTTCATTACACAAACACTAATGTCTTCATTACACAAACACTAATCTCTTCAATATCTTTACTCTCAGAACCCTGGACACCATCATCCTGGGGGCAGAAATGGACCGTGAAGTCCCCCAGATACAGAGGATCATGGACAGAAGTGGACCACATTGGGAGGGATGATGGACGACTGCCACCAAGTCGACAGATACCCATAAAGGCAAGTATATATCTATTAACATCATCTACTAATCTCTTCATTACACAAACACTAATCTCTTCAATATCTTTACTCTCAGGACCCTGGACACCATCATCCTGGGGGCAGAAATGGACCGTGAAGTCCCCCAGATACAGAGGATCATGGACAGAAGTGGACCACGTTGGGAGGGACGATGGACGACTGCCACCAAGTCGACAGATACCCATAAAGGCAAGTATATATCTATTAACATCATCTACTAATCTCTTCATTACACAAACACTAATGTCTTCAATATCTTTACTCTCAGGACCCTGGACACCATCATCCTGGGGGCAGAAATGGACCGTGAAGTCCCCCAGATACAGAGGATCATGGACAGAAGTGGACCACGTTGGGAGGGACGATGGACGACTGCAACCAAGTCGACAGATACCCATAAAGGCAAGTATATATCTATTAACATCATCTACTAATCTCTTCATTACACAAACACTAATCTCTTCATTACACAAACACTAATCTCTTCAATATCTTTACTCTCAGGACCCTGGACACCATCATCCTGGGGGCAGAAATGGACCTTGAAGTCCCCCAGATACAGAGGATCATGGACAGAAGTGGACCACATTGGGAGGGATGATGGACGACTGCAACCAAGTCGACAGACACCCATAAAGGCAAGTATATATCTATTAACATCATCTACTAATCTCTTCATTACACAAACACTAATCTCTTCATTATACAAACACTAATCTCTTCATTATCTTTACTCTCAGGACCGTGGACCACATTGGGAGGGATGATGGACGACTGCCACCAAGTCGACAGATACCCATAAAGGCAAGTATATATCTATTAACATCATCTACTAATCTCTTCATTACACAAACACTAATCTCTTCATTATCTTTACTCTCAGGACCGTGGACCACATTGGGAGGGACGATGGACGACTGCCACCAAGTCGACAGATACCCATAAAGGCAAGTATATATCTATTAACATCATCTACTAATCTCTTCATTACACAAACACTAATCTCTTCATTATCTTTACTCTCAGGACCGTGGACCACATTGGGAGGGACGATGGACGACTGCCACCAAGTCGACAGATACCCATAAAGGCAAGTATATATCTATTAACATCATCTACTAATCTCTTCATTACACAAACACTAATGTCTTCAATATCTTTACTCTCAGGACCCTGGACACCATCATCCTGGGGGCAGAAATGGACCGTGAAGTCCCCCAGATACAGAGGATCATGGACAGAAGTGGACCACATTGGGAGGGATGATGGACGACTGCCACCAAGTCGACAGATACCCATAAAGGCAAGTATATATCTATTAACATCATCTACTAATCTCTTCATTACACAAACACTAATCTCTTCATTATCTTTACTCTCAGGACCGTGGACCACATTGGGAGGGACGATGGACGACTGCCACCAAGTCGACAGATACCCATAAAGGCAAGTATATATCTATTAACATCATCTACTAATCTCTTCATTACACAAACACTAATGTCTTCAATATCTTTAGTCTCAGGACCCTGGACACCATCATCCCGGGGGCAGAAATGGACCGTGAAGTCCCCCAGATACAGAGGATCATGGATAGAAGTGGAGCACGTTGGGAGGGACGATGGACGACTGCCACCAAGTCGACAGATACCCATAAAGGCAAGTATATATCTATTAACATCATCTACTAATCTCTTCATTACACAAACACTAATGTCTTCAATATCTTTACTCTCAGGACCCTGGACACCATCATCCTGGGGGCAGAAATGGACCGTGAAGTCCCCCAGATACAGAGGATCATGGACAGAAGTGGAGCACGTTGGGAGGGACGATGGACGACTGCCACCAAGTCGACAGATACCCATAAAGGCAAGTATATATCTATTAACATCATCTACTAATCTCTTCATTACACAAACACTAATGTCTTCAATATCTTTACTCTCAGGACCCTGGACACCATCATCCTGGGGGCAGAAATGGACCGTGAAGTCCCCCAGATACAGAGGATCATGGACAGAAGTGGAGCACGTTGGGAGGGACGATGGACGACTGCCACCAAGTCGACAGATACCCATAAAGGCAAGTATATATCTATTAACATCATCTAGTAATCTCTTCATTACACAAACACTAATGTCTTCAATATCTTTACTCTCAGGACCGTGGACCACATTCGGAGGGATGATGGACGACTGCCACCAAGTCGACAGATACCCATAAAGGCAAGTATATATCTATTAACATCATCTAGTAATCTCTTCATTACACAAACACTAATGTCTTCAATATCTTTACTCTCAGGACCGTGGACCACGTTGGGAGGGACGATGGACGACTGCAACCAAGTCGACAGATACCCATAAAGGCAAGTATATATCTATTAACATCATCTACTAATCTCTTCATTACACAAACACTAATGTCTTCAATATCTTTACTCTCAGGACCCTGGACACCATCATCCCGGGGGCAGAAATGGACCGTGAAGTCCCCCAGATACAGAGGATCATGGACAGAAGTGGACCACGTTGGGAGGGACGATGGACGACTGCCACCAAGTCGACAGATACCCATAAAGGCAAGTATATATCTATTAACATCATCTACTAATCTCTTCATTACACAAACACTAATCTCTTCATTACACAAACACTAACCTCTTCAATATCTTTACTCTCAGGACCCTGGACCACATTGGGAGGGATGATGGACGACTGCCACCAAGTCGACAGATACCCATAAGGGAAAGTATATATCTATTAACATCATCTACTAATCTCTTCATTACACAAACACTAATCTCTTCATTACACAAACACTAATCTCTTCAATATCTTTACTCTCAGAACCCTGGACACCATCATCCTGGGGGCAGAAATGGACCGTGAAGTCCCCCAGATACAGAGGATCATGGACAGAAGTGGACCACATTGGGAGGGATGATGGACGACTGCCACCAAGTCGACAGATACCCATAAAGGCAAGTATATATCTATTAACATCATCTACTAATCTCTTCATTACACAAACACTAATCTCTTCATTACACAAACACTAATCTCTTCAATATCTTTACTCTCAGAACCCTGGACACCATCATCCTGGGGGCAGAAATGGACCGTGAAGTCCCCCAGATACAGAGGATCATGGACAGAAGTGGACCACGTTGGGAGGGACGATGGACGACTGCCACCAAGTCGACAGATACCCATAAAGGCAAGTATATATCTATTAACATCATCTACTAATCTCTTCATTACACAAACACTAATGTCTTCAATATCTTTACTCTCAGGACCCTGGACACCATCATCCTGGGGGCAGAAATGGACCGTGAAGTCCCCCAGATACAGAGGATCATGGACAGAAGTGGACCACATTGGGAGGGATGATGGACGACTGCAACCAAGTCGACAGACACCCATAAAGGCAAGTATATATCTATTAACATCATCTACTAATCTCTTCATTACACAAACACTAATCTCTTCATTACACAAACACTAATCTCTTCATTATCTTTACTCTCAGGACCGTGGACCACATTGGGAGGGATGATGGACGACTGCCACCAAGTCGACAGATACCCATAAAGGCAAGTATATATCTATTAACATCATCTACTAATCTCTTCATTACACAAACACTAATCTCTTCATTATCTTTACTCTCAGGACCGTGGACCACATTGGGAGGGACGATGGACGACTGCCACCAAGTCGACAGATACCCATAAAGGCAAGTATATATCTATTAACATCATCTACTAATCTCTTCATTACACAAACACTAATCTCTTCATTACACAAACACTAATCTCTTCAATATCTTTACTCTCAGGACCCTGGACACCATCATCCTGGGGGCAGAAATGGACCTTGAAGTCCCCCAGATACAGAGGATCATGGACAGAAGTGGACCACATTGGGAGGGATGATGGACGACTGCAACCAAGTCGACAGACACCCATAAAGGCAAGTATATATCTATTAACATCATCTACTAATCTCTTCATTACACAAACACTAATCTCTTCATTACACAAACACTAATCTCTTCATTATCTTTACTCTCAGGACCGTGGACCACATTGGGAGGGATGATGGACGACTGCCACCAAGTCGACAGATACCCATAAAGGCAAGTATATATCTATTAACATCATCTACTAATCTCTTCATTACACAAACACTAATCTCTTCATTATCTTTACTCTCAGGACCGTGGACCACATTGGGAGGGACGATGGACGACTGCCACCAAGTCGACAGATACCCATAAAGGCAAGTATATATATCTATTAACATCATCTACTAATCTCTTCATTACACAAACACTAATCTCTTCATTATCTTTACTCTCAGGACCGTGGACCACATTGGGAGGGACGATGGACGACTGCCACCAAGTCGACAGATACCCATAAAGGCAAGTATATATCTATTAACATCATCTACTAATCTCTTCATTACACAAACACTAATGTCTTCAATATCTTTACTCTCAGGACCCTGGACACCATCATCCTGGGGGCAGAAATGGACCGTGAAGTCCCCCAGATACAGAGGATCATGGACAGAAGTGGACCACATTGGGAGGGATGATGGACGACTGCCACCAAGTCGACAGATACCCATAAAGGCAAGTATATATCTATTAACATCATCTACTAATCTCTTCATTACACAAACACTAATCTCTTCATTATCTTTACTCTCAGGACCGTGGACCACATTGGGAGGGACGATGGACGACTGCCACCAAGTCGACAGATACCCATAAAGGCAAGTATATATCTATTAACATCATCTACTAATCTCTTCATTACACAAACACTAATGTCTTCAATATCTTTACTCTCAGGACCCTGGACACCATCATCCCGGGGGCAGAAATGGACCGTGAAGTCCCCCAGATACAGAGGATCATGGATAGAAGTGGAGCACGTTGGGAGGGACGATGGACGACTGCCACCAAGTCGACAGATACCCATAAAGGCAAGTATATATCTATTAACATCATCTACTAATCTCTTCATTACACAAACACTAATGTCTTCAATATCTTTACTCTCAGGACCCTGGACACCATCATCCTGGGGGCAGAAATGGACCGTGAAGTCCCCCAGATACAGAGGATCATGGACAGAAGTGGAGCACGTTGGGAGGGACGATGGACGACTGCCACCAAGTCGACAGATACCCATAAAGGCAAGTATATATCTATTAACATCATCTACTAATCTCTTCATTACACAAACACTAATGTCTTCAATATCTTTACTCTCAGGACCCTGGACACCATCATCCTGGGGGCAGAAATGGACCGTGAAGTCCCCCAGATACAGAGGATCATGGACAGAAGTGGAGCACGTTGGGAGGGACGATGGACGACTGCCACCAAGTCGACAGATACCCATAAAGGCAAGTATATATCTATTAACATCATCTAGTAATCTCTTCATTACACAAACACTAATGTCTTCAATATCTTTACTCTCAGGACCGTGGACCACATTGGGAGGGACGATGGACGACTGCCACCAAGTCGACAGATACCCATAAAGGCAAGTATATATCTATTAACATCATCTAGTAATCTCTTCATTACACAAACACTAATGTCTTCAATATCTTTACTCTCAGGACCGTGGACCACGTTGGGAGGGACGATGGACGACTGCAACCAAGTCGACAGATACCCATAAAGGCAAGTATATATCTATTAACATCATCTACTAATCTCTTCATTACACAAACACTAATGTCTTCAATATCTTTACTCTCAGGACCCTGGACACCATCATCCCGGGGGCAGAAATGGACCGTGAAGTCCCCCAGATACAGAGGATTATGGACAGAAGTGGACCACGTTGGGAGGGACGATGGACGACTGCCACCAAGTCGACAGATACCCATAAAGGCAAGTATATATCTATTAACATCATCTACTAATCTCTTCATTACACAAACACTAATCTCTTCATTACACAAACACTAACCTCTTCAATATCTTTACTCTCAGGACCCTGGACCACATTGGGAGGGATGATGGACGACTGCCACCAAGTCGACAGATACCCATAAGGGAAAGTATATATCTATTAACATCATCTACTAATCTCTTCATTACACAAACACTAATCTCTTCATTACACAAACACTAATCTCTTCAATATCTTTACTCTCAGAACCCTGGACACCATCATCCTGGGGGCAGAAATGGACCGTGAAGTCCCCCAGATACAGAGGATCATGGACAGAAGTGGACCACATTGGGAGGGATGATGGACGACTGCCACCAAGTCGACAGATACCCATAAAGGCAAGTATATATCTATTAACATCATCTACTAATCTCTTCATTACACAAACACTAATCTCTTCATTACACAAACACTAATCTCTTCAATATCTTTACTCTCAGGACCCTGGACACCATCATCCTGGGGGCAGAAATGGACCGTGAAGTCCCCCAGATACAGAGGATCATGGACAGAAGTGGACCACGTTGGGAGGGACGATGGACGACTCCCACCAAGTCGACAGATACCCATAAAGGCAAGTATATATCTATTAACATCATCTACTAATCTCTTCATTACACAAACACTAATGTCTTCAATATCTTTACTCTCAGGACCCTGGACACCATCATCCTGGGGGCAGAAATGGACCGTGAAGTCCCCCAGATACAGAGGATCATGGACAGAAGTGGACCACGTTGGGAGGGACGATGGACGACTGCAACCAAGTCGACAGATACCCATAAAGGCAAGTATATATCTATTAACATCATCTACTAATCTCTTCATTACACAAACACTAATCTCTTCATTACACAAACACTAATCTCTTCAATATCTTTACTCTCAGGACCCTGGACACCATCATCCTGGGGGCAGAAATGGACCTTGAAGTCCCCCAGATACAGAGGATCATGGACAGAAGTGGACCACATTGGGAGGGATGATGGACGACTGCAACCAAGTCGACAGACACCCATAAAGGCAAGTATATATCTATTAACATCATCTACTAATCTCTTCATTACACAAACACTAATCTCTTCATTACACAAACACTAATCTCTTCAATATCTTTACTCTCAGGACCGTGGACCACATTGGGAGGGATGATGGACGACTGCCACCAAGTCGACAGATACCCATAAAGGCAAGTATATATCTATTAACATCATCTACTAATCTCTTCATTACACAAACACTAATCTCTTCATTATCTTTACTCTCAGGACCGTGGACCACATTGGGAGGGACGATGGACGACTGCCACCAAGTCGACAGATACCCATAAAGGCAAGTATATATCTATTAACATCATCTACTAATCTCTTCATTACACAAACACTAATCTCTTCATTATCTTTACTCTCAGGACCGTGGACCACATTGGGAGGGACGATGGACGACTGCCACCAAGTCGACAGATACCCATGAAGGCAAGTATATATCTATTAACATCATCTGCTAATCTCTTCATTACACAAACACTAATGTCTTCAATATCTTTACTCTCAGGACCCTGGACACCATCATCCTGGGGGCAGAAATGGACCGTGAAGTCCCCCAGATACAGAGGATCATGGACAGAAGTGGACCACATTGGGAGGGATGATGGACGACTGCCACCAAGTCGACAGATACCCATAAAGGCAAGTATATATCTATTAACATCATCTACTAATCTCTTCATTACACAAACACTAATCTCTTCATTATCTTTACTCTCAGGACCGTGGACCACATTGGGAGGGACGATGGACGACTGCCACCAAGTCGACAGATACCCATAAAGGCAAGTATATATCTATTAACATCATCTACTAATCTCTTCATTACACAAACACTAATGTCTTCAATATCTTTACTCTCAGGACCCTGGACACCATCATCCCGGGGGCAGAAATGGACCGTGAAGTCCCCCAGATACAGAGGATCATGGATAGAAGTGGAGCACGTTGGGAGGGACGATGGACGACTGCCACCAAGTCGACAGATACCCATAAAGGCAAGTATATATCTATTAACATCATCTACTAATCTCTTCATTACACAAACACTAATGTCTTCAATATCTTTACTCTCAGGACCCTGGACACCATCATCCTGGGGGCAGAAATGGACCGTGAAGTCCCCCAGATACAGAGGATCATGGACAGAAGTGGACCACATTGGGAGGGATGATGGACGACTGCAACCAAGTCGACAGACACCCATAAAGGCAAGTATATATCTATTAACATCATCTACTAATCTCTTCATTACACAAACACTAATCTCTTCATTACACAAACACTAATCTCTTCAATATCTTTACTCTCAGGACCGTGGACCACATTGGGAGGGATGATGGACGACTGCCACCAAGTCGACAGATACCCATAAAGGCAAGTATATATCTATTAACATCATCTACTAATCTCTTCATTACACAAACACTAATCTCTTCATTATCTTTACTCTCAGGACCGTGGACCACATTGGGAGGGACGATGGACGACTGCCACCAAGTCGACAGATACCCATAAAGGCAAGTATATATCTATTAACATCATCTACTAATCTCTTCATTACACAAACACTAATCTCTTCATTATCTTTACTCTCAGGACCGTGGACCACATTGGGAGGGACGATGGACGACTGCCACCAAGTCGACAGATACCCATGAAGGCAAGTATATATCTATTAACATCATCTGCTAATCTCTTCATTACACAAACACTAATGTCTTCAATATCTTTACTCTCAGGACCCTGGACACCATCATCCTGGGGGCAGAAATGGACCGTGAAGTCCCCCAGATACAGAGGATCATGGACAGAAGTGGACCACATTGGGAGGGATGATGGACGACTGCCACCAAGTCGACAGATACCCATAAAGGCAAGTATATATCTATTAACATCATCTACTAATCTCTTCATTACACAAACACTAATCTCTTCATTATCTTTACTCTCAGGACCGTGGACCACATTGGGAGGGACGATGGACGACTGCCACCAAGTCGACAGATACCCATAAAGGCAAGTATATATCTATTAACATCATCTACTAATCTCTTCATTACACAAACACTAATGTCTTCAATATCTTTACTCTCAGGACCCTGGACACCATCATCCCGGGGGCAGAAATGGACCGTGAAGTCCCCCAGATACAGAGGATCATGGATAGAAGTGGAGCACGTTGGGAGGGACGATGGACGACTGCCACCAAGTCGACAGATACCCATAAAGGCAAGTATATATCTATTAACATCATCTACTAATCTCTTCATTACACAAACACTAATGTCTTCAATATCTTTACTCTCAGGACCCTGGACACCATCATCCTGGGGGCAGAAATGGACCGTGAAGTCCCCCAGATACAGAGGATCATGGACAGAAGTGGAGCACGTTGGGAGGGACGATGGACGACTGCCACCAAGTCGACAGATACCCATAAAGGCAAGTATATATCTATTAACATCATCTACTAATCTCTTCATTACACAAACACTAATGTCTTCAATATCTTTACTCTCAGGACCCTGGACACCATCATCCTGGGGGCAGAAATGGACCGTGAAGTCCCCCAGATACAGAGGATCATGGACAGAAGTGGAGCACGTTGGGAGGGACGATGGACGACTGCCACCAAGTCGACAGATACCCATAAAGGCAAGTATATATCTATTAACATCATCTAGTAATCTCTTCATTACACAAACACTAATGTCTTCAATATCTTTACTCTCAGGACCGTGGACCACATTGGGAGGGACGATGGACGACTGCCACCAAGTCGACAGATACCCATAAAGGCAAGTATATATCTATTAACATCATCTACTAATCTCTTCATTACACAAACACTAATCTCTTCATTACACAAACACTAATCTCTTCAATATCTTTACTCTCAGGACCCTGGACACCATCATCCTGGGGGCAGAAATGGACTGTGAAGTCCCCCAGATACAGAGGATCATGGATAGAAGTGGACCACGTTGGGAGGGACGATGGACGACTGCCACCAAGTCGACAGATACCCATAAAGGCAAGTATATATCTATTAACATCATCTACTAATCTCTTCATTACACAAACACTAATCTCTTCATTACACAAACACTAATCTCTTCAATATCTTTACTCTCAGGACCCTGGACACCATCATCCTGGGGGCAGAAATGGACCTTGAAGTCCCCCAGATACAGAGGATCATGGACAGAAGTGGACCACATTGGGAGGGATGATGGACGACTGCAACCAAGTCGACAGACACCCATAAAGGCAAGTATATATCTATTAACATCATCTACTAATCTCTTCATTACACAAACACTAATCTCTTCATTACACAAACACTAATCTCTTCATTATCTTTACTCTCAGGACCGTGGACCACATTGGGAGGGATGATGGACGACTGCCACCAAGTCGACAGATACCCATAAAGGCAAGTATATATCTATTAACATCATCTACTAATCTCTTCATTACACAAACACTAATCTCTTCATTATCTTTACTCTCAGGACCGTGGACCACATTGGGAGGGACGATGGACGACTGCCACCAAGTCGACAGATACCCATAAAGGCAAGTATATATCTATTAACATCATCTACTAATCTCTTCATTACACAAACACTAATCTCTTCATTATCTTTACTCTCAGGACCGTGGACCACATTGGGAGGGACGATGGACGACTGCCACCAAGTCGACAGATACCCATAAAGGCAAGTATATATCTATTAACATCATCTGCTAATCTCTTCATTACACAAACACTAATGTCTTCAATATCTTTACTCTCAGGACCCTGGACACCATCATCCTGGGGGCAGAAATGGACCGTGAAGTCCCCCAGATACAGAGGATCATGGACAGAAGTGGACCACATTGGGAGGGATGATGGACGACTGCCACCAAGTCGACAGATACCCATAAAGGCAAGTATATATCTATTAACATCATCTACTAATCTCTTCATTACACAAACACTAATCTCTTCATTATCTTTACTCTCAGGACCGTGGACCACATTGGGAGGGACGATGGACGACTGCCACCAAGTCGACAGATACCCATAAAGGCAAGTATACATCTATTAACATCATCTACTAATCTCTTCATTACACAAACACTAATGTCTTCAATATCTTTACTCTGAGGACCCTGGACACCATCATCCCGGGGGCAGAAATGGACCGTGAAGTCCCCCAGATACAGAGGATCATGGATAGAAGTGGAGCACGTTGGGAGGGACGATGGACGACTGCCACCAAGTCGACAGATACCCATAAAGGCAAGTATATATCTATTAACATCATCTACTAATCTCTTCATTACACAAACACTAATGTCTTCAATATCTTTACTCTCAGGACCCTGGACACCATCATCCTGGGGGCAGAAATGGACCGTGAAGTCCCCCAGATACAGAGGATCATGGACAGAAGTGGAGCACGTTGGGAGGGACGATGGACGACTGCCACCAAGTCGACAGATACCCATAAAGGCAAGTATATATCTATTAACATCATCTACTAATCTCTTCATTACACAAACACTAATGTCTTCAATATCTTTACTCTCAGGACCCTGGACACCATCATCCTGGGGGCAGAAATGGACCGTGAAGTCCCCCAGATACAGAGGATCATGGACAGAAGTGGAGCACGTTGGGAGGGACGATGGACGACTGCCACCAAGTCGACAGATACCCATAAAGGCAAGTATATATCTATTAACATCATCTAGTAATCTCTTCATTACACAAACACTAATGTCTTCAATATCTTTACTCTCAGGACCGTGGACCACATTGGGAGGGACGATGGACGACTGCCACCAAGTCGACAGATACCCATAAAGGCAAGTATATATCTATTAACATCATCTACTAATCTCTTCATTACACAAACACTAATCTCTTCATTACACAAACACTAATCTCTTCAATATCTTTACTCTCAGGACCCTGGACACCATCATCCTGGGGGCAGAAATGGACTGTGAAGTCCCCCAGATACAGAGGATCATGGATAGAAGTGGACCACGTTGGGAGGGACGATGGACGACTGCCACCAAGTCGACAGATACCCATAAAGGCAAGTATATATCTATTAACATCATCTACTAATCTCTTCATTACACAAACACTAATCTCTTCATTACACAAACACTAATCTCTTCATTATCTTTACTCTCAGGACCCTGGACCACATTGGGAGGGACGATGGACGACTGCCACCAAGTCGACAGATACCCATAAAGGCAAGTATATATCTATTAACATCATCTACTAATCTCTTCATTACACAAACACTAATCTCTTCATTACACAAACACTAATCTCTTCATTATCTTTACTCTCAGGACCCTGGACACCATCATCCTGGGGGCAGAAATGGACCGTGAAGTCCCCCAGATACAGAGGATCATGGACAGAAGTGGACCACGTTGGGAGGGACGATGGACGACTGCCACCAAGTCGACAGATACCCATAAAGGCAAGTATATATCTATTAACATCATCTACTAATCTCTTCATTACACAAACACTAATCTCTTCATTACACAAACACTAATCTCTTCATTATCTTTACTCTCAGGACCGTGGACCACATTGGGAGGGACGATGGACGACTGCCACCAAGTCGACAGATACCCATAAAGGCAAGTATATATCTATTAACATCATCTACTAATCTCTTCATTACACAAACACTAATGTCTTCAATATCTTTACTCTCAGGACCCTGGACACCATCATCCTGGGGGCAGAAATGGACCGTGAAGTCCCCCAGGAACAGAGGATCATGGACAGAAGTGGACCACGTTGGGAGGGACGATGGACGACTGCCACCAAGTCGACAGATACCCATAAAGGCAAGTATATATCTATTAACATCATCTACTAATCTCTTCATTACACAAACACTAATGTCTTCAATATCTTTACTCTCAGGACCCTGGACACCATCATCCTGGGGGCAGAAATGGACCGTGAAGTCCCCCAGATACAGAGGATCATGGACAGAAGTGGAGCACGTTGGGAGGGACGATGGACGACTGCCACCAAGTCGACAGATACCCATAAAGGCAAGTATATATCTATTAACATCATCTAGTAATCTCTTCATTACACAAACACTAATGTCTTCAATATCTTTACTCTCAGGACCGTGGACCACATTGGGAGGGACGATGGACGACTGCCACCAAGTCGACAGATACCCATAAAGGCAAGTATATATCTATTAACATCATCTACTAATCTCTTCATTACACAAACACTAATCTCCTCATTACACAAACACTAATCTCTTCAATATCTTTACTCTCAGGACCCTGGACACCATCATCCTGGGGGCAGAAATGGACTGTGAAGTCCCCCAGATACAGAGGATCATGGATAGAAGTGGACCACGTTGGGAGGGACGATGGACGACTGCCACCAAGTCGACAGATACCCATAAAGGCAAGTATATATCTATTAACATCATCTACTAATCTCTTCATTACACAAACACTAATCTCTTCATTACACAAACACTAATCTCTTCATTATCTTTACTCTCAGGACCCTGGACCACATTGGGAGGGACGATGGACGACTGCCACCAAGTCGACAGATACCCATAAAGGCAAGTATATATCTATTAACATCATCTACTAATCTCTTCATTACACAAACACTAATCTCTTCATTACACAAACACTAATCTCTTCAATATCTTTACTCTCAGGACCCTGGACACCATCATCCTGGGGGCAGAAATGGACCGTGAAGTCCCCCAGATACAGAGGATCATGGACAGAAGTGGACCACGTTGGGAGGGACGATGGACGACTGCCACCAAGTCGACAGATACCCATAAAGGCAAGTATATATCTATTAACATCATCTACTAATCTCTTCATTACACAAACACTAATGTCTTCAATATCTTTACTCTCAGGACCCTGGACACCATCATCCTGGGGGCAGAAATGGACCGTGAAGTCCCCCAAATACAGAGGATCATGGACAGAAGTGGAGCACGTTGGGAGGAACGATGGACGACTGCCACCAAGTCAACAGATACCCATAAAGGCAAGTATATATCTATTAACATCATCTACTAATCTCTTCATTACACAAACACTAATCTCTTCATTACACAAACACTAATCTCTTCAATATCTTTAGTCTCAGGACCCTGGACACCATCATCCTGGGGGCAGAAATGGACTGTGAAGTCCCCCAGATACAGAGGATCATGGACAGAAGTGGACCACGTTGGGAGGGATGATGGACGACTGCCACCAAGTCGACAGATACCCATAAAGGCAAGTATATATCTATTAACATCATCTACTAATCTCTTCATTACACAAACACTAATCTCTTCATTATCTTTACTCTCAGGACCGTGGACCACATTGGGAGGGACGATGGACGACTGCCACCAAGTCGACAGATACCCATAAAGGCAAGTATATATCTATTAACATCATCTACTAATCTCTTCATTACACAAACACTAATCTCTTCATTATCTTTACTCTCAGGACCCTGGACCACATTGGGAGGGATGATGGACGACTGCCACCAAGTCGACAGATACCCATAAAGGCAAGTATATATCTATTAACATCATCTACTAATCTCTTCATTACACAAACACTAATCTCTTCATTATCTTTACTCTCAGGACCGTGGACCACATTGGGAGGGATGATGGACGACTGCCACCAAGTCGACAGATACCCATAAAGGCAAGTATATATCTATTAACATCATCTACTAATCTCTTCATTACACAAACACTAATCTCTTCAATATCTTTACTCTCAGGACCCTGGACACCATCATCCTGGGGGCAGAAATGGACCGTGAAGTCCCCCACATACAGAGGATCATGGACAGAAGTGGACCACGTTGGGAGGGACGATGGACGACTGGCACCAAGTCGACAGATACCCATAAAGGCAAGTATATATCTATTAACATCATCTACTAATCTCTTCATTACACAAACACTAATCTCTTCATTACACAAACACTAATCTCTTCAATATCTTTACTCTCAGGACCCTGGACCACATTGGGAGGGATGATGGACGACTGCCACCAAATCGACAGATACCCATAAAGGCAAGTATATATCTATTAACATCATCTACTAATCTCTTCATTACACACACACTAATCTCTTCAATATCTCTACTCTCAGGACCGTGGACCACATTGGGAGGGATGATGGACAACTGCCACCAAGTCGACAGATACCCATAAAGGCAAGTATATATCTATTAACATCATCTACTAATCTCTTCATTACACAAACACTAATCTCTTCATTACACAAACACTAAACTCTTCAATATCTCTACTCTCAGGACCGTGGACCAAATTGAGAGGGATGATGGACAACTGCCACCAAGTCGACAGATACCCATAAAGGCAAGTATATATCTATTAACATCATCTACTAATCTCTTCATTACACAAACACTAATCTCTTCATTATCTTTACTCTCAGGACCGTGGACCACATTGGGAGGGATGATGGACGACTGCCACCAAGTCGACAGATACCCAGAAAGGCAAGTATATATCTATTAACATCATCTACTAATCTCTTCATTACACAAACACTATTCTCTTCATTATCTTTACTCTCAGGACCCTGGACACCATCATCCTGGGGGCAGAAATGGACCGTGAAGTCCCCCAGATACAGAGGATCATGGACAGAAGTGGACCACGTTGGGAGGGACGATGGACGACTGCCACCAAGTTGACAGATACCCATAAAGGCAAGTATATATCTACTAACATCATCTACTAATCTCTTCATTACACAAACACTAATCTCTTCAATATCTTTACTCTCAGGACCGTGGACCACGTTGGGAGGGACGATGGACGACTGCCACCAAGTCGACAGATACCCATAAAGGCAAGTATATGTCTATTAACATCATCTACTAATCTCTTCATTACACAAACACTAATCTCTTCAATATCTTTACTCTCAGGAACGTGGACACCATCATCCTGGGGACAGAAATGGACCGTGAAGTCCCCCAGATACAGAGGATCATGGACAGAAGTGGGCCACGTTGGGAGGGACGATGGACGACTGCCACCAAGTTGACAGATACCCATAAAGGCAAGTATATATCTATTAACATCATCTACTAATCTCTTCATTACACAAACACTAATCTCTTCATTACACAAACACTAATCTCTTCATTATCTTTACTCTCAGGAACGTGGACACCATCATCTTGGGGGCAGAAATGGACCGTGAAGTCCTCCAGATACAGAGGATCATGGACAGAAGTGGGCCACGTTGGGAGGGACGATGGACGACTGCCACCAAGTTGACAGATACCCATAAAGGCAAGTATATATCTATTAACATCATCTACTAATCTCTTCATTTCACAAACACTATTCTCTTCATTATCTTTACTCTCAGGACCCTGGACACCATCATCCTGGGGGCAGAAATGGACCGTGAAGTCCCCCAGATACAGAGGATCATGGACAGAAGTGGACCACGTTGGGAGGGACGATGGACGACTGCCACCAAGTCGACAGATACCCATAAAGGCAAGCATATATCTATTAACATCATCTACTAATCTCTTCATTACACAAACACTAATCTCTTCATTATCTTTACTCTCAGGACCGTGGACCACATTGGGAGGGATGATGGACGACTGCCACCAAGTCGACAGATACCCATAAAGGCAAGTATATATCTATTAACATCATCTTCTAATCTCTTCATTACACAAACACTAATCTCTTCATTATCTTTACTCTCAGGACCGTAGACCACATTGGGAGGGACGATGGACGACTGCCACCAAGTCGACAGATACCCATAAAGGCAAGTATATATCTATTAACATCATCTACTAATCTCTTCATTTCACAAACACTATTCTCTTCATTATCTTTACTCTCAGGACCCCGGACACTATCATCCTGGGGGCAGAAATGGACCGTGAAGTCCCCCAGATACAGAGGATCATGGACAGAAGTGGACCACGTTGGGAGGGACGATGGACGACTGCCACCAAGTCGACAGATACCCATAAAGGCAAGTATATATCTATTAACATCATCTACTAATCTCTTCATTACACAAACACTAATCTCTTCAATATCTTTACTCTCAGGACCCCGGACACTATCATCCTGGGGGTAGAAATGGACCGTGAAGTCCCCCAGATACAGAGGATCATGGACAGAAGTGGACCACGTTGGGAGGGACGATGGACGACTGCCACCAAGTCGACAGATGCCCATAAAGGCAAGTATATATCTATTAACATGAAGGACTTCAAACACTAAACTCTTCATTACCTTTACTTTTAGGAACCTGGACACATAAACTGTATTATAAAATTAGATCTTTCGCTACACATAGAAGAATGGGATACATGTAATTTTATTTCACTTTTTAACTGCAGAATAGTAGTAGAAGTTACGCCACACATGACAAAATGGTATACATATCTTAGTGTTTTATGGAATAGATGTGGTAGAGTGGTAGAAATCAAGCTACAGATGGCGGAATGGTATCTATGTATTTTATTTTCATGTATTAACTGCAGAATAGTAGTAGAAGTCACGCCACACTTAGCAGAACGGTATACATATCTTAGTGTTTCATGGAATAATTGTGGTATACTGAATGTAGTCACGCCACACATTGTAGAATTGTATCCATTTGTTCTATTTCTATGTAATAATTGTAGAAATGTGTCAGATGTCTGGCTACACATAGAATAATCGTATACATGTATTTTATGTTCACGTTTTAACTGCAGAATAGCAGTAGAAGTCACGCCACCTTTCGCAGAACGGTATACATATCTTAGTGTTTCATGGAATAACTGTGGTATAGTGAAAGAAGTAATGCCAAACATAGAAGAATGGTATACGTAGATAACGGTTTAATGAAATAACTGTGGTATAGTGGTAGAAATCAGGCCACAGATGGCAAAATGGTATACATGGATTAGAGTTTTATGTAAAAACTGTGGTATAGTGGTAGAAGTCATACCACACATTGCAGAATGGTACACATATTTTAGTGTTTCATGGAATAAATTTGGTATAATGAAAGTACTCATGTCAAATATGGTAGAACTGTATCCATGTGTTGTATTTCTATGTAACACCTGTAGAAAAGTGGCAGATGTCTCGCCACACATGTCAGAATGGTATACATAATTCAGGGTTTTATGTAATAACTGTGGCACTGTGGTAGAAATCAAGCTACACATGGTAGAATGGTATCCATGTTTTGTTTTCCTATGTAATAACTGTAGAAAAGTGACAGCTGTCTCGCTACACATGGAAGAATCGTATACATGTATTTTATTGTCACGTTTTAACTGCAGAATAGTAGTAGAAGTCACATCACACATGACAGAATGGTATACATATCTTAGTGTTTTATGGAATAACTGTGGTATACTGAAAGTAGTGAAACCAAATATGGTAGAACGGTATCCATGTATTGTATTACTATGTAATAACTGTAGAAAAGTGGCAGCTGCCTCGCTACACATGGAATTTATGTATACATGTATTTTATTTTCACATTTTTACTGCAGAATAGTAGTAGAAGTCACACCACACATTGTAAAAGTAAACATGTCTTAGAGTTTCATAAAATAACTGTCATATTAGTGGTAGAAGTTAGGCCACATAAGGCAGAGTGGTGTACATGGATTAGAGTCTTATGTAAAAAGTATCGTATGATGGTACACGTGACGCCACACTTGGCAGATTGGTATACATTCATAACGGTTTTATGTAATAACTGTGGTATAATGGTAGAAATCAAGCTACACATGGCAGAATAGTATCTATGTGTTTTATTTCCATGTATTAACTGCAGAATAGTGGTAGAAGTCACGTCAAACTGGACAGAATGGTATACATAGATTAGGGGTTTCTGTAATAACTCTGGTATAGTGGTGGAAATCAAGCTACACATGGTAAAATGGCATCCATGTATTGCTTTTCTATGTAATAACTGTAGAAAAGTGGTAGATGTCTCGCTATACATGGAAGAATCGTATACATGTATTTTTTTCACGTTTTAACTGCAGATTAGTAGGAAAAGTCACGCCACACATGGTAGCCGTACACATGTCTTAAAGTTTCGTGAAATAACTGTGGTATAGTGGTAGAAATCATGCCAAAAACGCCACAATCGTATACATTGATAACGGTTTTATATAACAACTGTTATATAACGGTAGAAATCAAGCTACACTTGGCATAATGGTATTTAATATTGTATTTTCATATATTAACTGCAGTATAGTGGTAGAAGTCACGCCAAAAATGGCAGAATGGTATACATATCTTAGGGTTTCACGAAATAACTGTGGTATAGTGATAGAAGTCAGGCCACACAAGGCAGAATAGTGTACATCGATTAGAGTTTTATGTAAAAACTGTGGTATAGTTTGAGACGTGACGCCACACTTGGCAGAATGGTATACATATAGTAGAGTTTCATGGAATAACTGTGGTATTGTGAAAGAAGTTGCGCCACACATGGAAGAATGGTATACATAGATAACGGTTTTATGCAATAACTGTAGTATAGTAAAAGAATTCATTCCACAAATGGCAGAATGGTATACATGTCTTAGTGTTATACAATAACTGTGGTATAGTTGTAGAAATCAAGCTACAGATGGTAGAATGGTATCTATATATTTTATTTTCATGCACTAACTGCAGAATAGTGTTTGAAGTCATGCCACACTTGGCAGAATGGTATGCATGAATTAGAGTTTGATGGCAAACGTCACGCCACACATGACAAAATGGTATAGATATCTTAGCATTTCATGGAATAACTGTGGTATAGTGAAAGATGTCACTCCACACATGGCAGAATGGTATACATATCTTAGTGTTTCATGGAATAAATGTGGTATAGTGAAAGATGTCACTCCACACATGGCAGAATGGTATACATATCTTAGTGTTTCATGGAATAAATGTGGTATAGTGAAAGATGTCACTCCACGCATGGCAGAATGGTATACATATCTTAGTGTTTCATGGAATAAATGTGGTATAGTGAATGAAGTTGCATATACATAGATATACATGAATGGTATACATAGATAACGGTTTTATGCAATAACTGTGGTACAGTGGTAGAGGTCATGCCAAACATAGCAGAATGATATACATTGATAACAGTTTTATGTAATAAGTGTGGTATAGTGGTAGAAATCAAGCTACACATGGCAGAATGGTATCTATGTATTTTATTTTCATGTATTAACTGCAGAAAAGTGGTAGAAGTCACGCCACACATGGCAGAATGGTATACATATGTTAGTGTTTCATGGAATAACTGTGGTAAAGTGGTAGAAGTCATGCCAAACATGGCAGAATGGTATACATAGATTGGGGTTTTATGTAATAACTGTGGTATAGTATTAGAAATCAAGTAAACATGTCTTAGAGTTTCATGAAATAACTGTGGTATAGTGGTGTAAGTCAGGCCACACATGGCAGAATGGTATACATGGATTAGAGTTTTATGTAAAAACTTTGGTATAGTGGTAGACGTGACGCCACACTTGGCAGAATGGTATACATAGAGTTGAGGTTGTTGGAGTAACTGTGGTATAGTTGTAGAAGTCACGCATTATTATCATTGATAACGTTAGCTTTGATGTTTTCATTATTTCTTATGATGCAACCATAATATCTAGTAGAATTGACGTAGCACACCAAGGCTTTGTGTAGTGCATAATTTCTACTTCATCATGTTGATCATGTTAATATTAATAGAAATCTTATGTTACCCTTTTAGTAATGCATATACCACAGTTACTTATTACTTTGTTTGATACAATGTACATGGTGAATATGATAATAATCACAATAAGGGTTGTGGGATTGTAATAATATATTATTGGAAAAATCAAAATGAAAGCGTATGATTTTCTTAACAGAAGCCTTCAGGGAAATATAGAGGAGCAAGCGGGACCATCGACATGACAGAAGGCAGGAAAGAATGGAAATCAAACGGGAGATGCTAAAACAAAAGAAAGAATCTGTAAGTTCCTGAAACTGGATTACTTAATACCACTTGTACCTGTTTATATACACTACCTGACACCAGGGTTTGAAACACCCAGAGTCATTTTTCTGACATGCTGTGATGTGACAATACGCAGCACATATAACTGTAATAAAATAACTTTTCTTATCTCAAGTCTTTACCCATCATCGTAATGTGTCATTATCTAATTAGACCAAGCACCGCTCCCTAGAATATATGATGGACACAACTTATGCACTAGCTGTATTTCTTTCCAGAAACTCAAACAGCGCATGAAGAATCCAGCTACTAGCTAACTGGACTGAGAAAGGAAACAGAGGGTGACTGTAGTCATAACCCCAGAATTGAGACTGGACTGAGAAAGGAAACAGAAGGTGACTGTAGTCAAAACCCCGGAATTGACATCGCCTGTGGAGTTTGACACAGAGGATTGTAACCTTGTCTGCTCTGTTGGAGTTTCATGGGAAAGCGAGGAGCTGCTACACTGTAAGACTACACCAGACAATGAACGAATGGCTCCAGCGTGTTCCAGAGCCAGGCCAAAAAGGAAGACCTTGCAACGCCACCCAACAAGATGCATTCAGTCCTTGCCACCTAAAGATCATCCAGCCTGGTCATTGAGAATATGATTCAGGATAGCTAAGGATAGGACAGAATGTCTAAATGTACATTTGATAATTTAATGCGTTCACTATGATTAGGAAAGCGACACCTAAAGATTCTGTTTCTGAGTCATCATTCCGTCACACGTTCCGAACATGTAGGATTTGAAAACACTTAACCCTGTTCCTAGAAAAATGATCAATAATAACTATAAATATGCATGTATGTAGGTGGTTTATGTGCTTGTGAGTCGGCAAGTCATTCCTCTCTGAATGAAGAGAAATCTACTGACAGGAATTTGTGATTTGTGACAAGGCAACATTTCCACATTGTTCTCATAGTGTGTGTGTGTTTCAATGTGATGTAAATATAGGTGGTATTGTTTTTGTTATGAGTGTGTATTCCTACATGTTAATGCTATTGAGCAAATTTTGATGATAGTTTCTAAATCAATGTTTATGATGAATAAAGAGAAATCAACTGACTGACTGATTTTTGTTTTATGTCCAGGTGGTGTTGAGATAACTGAAGTGAACAAGTATTGTCATATAATTTACACAATCATCGATCATGTGGACATATTGTAATCGCTGCATGCTAATACCCAGTGGCTATATTTGGTTTATAATTGGTTAACGGAAACTCACTGGATCCCAGCCTGGTTCCCTGGGTCTGATGCGCCTGCGCTAACGCTCCGACACTGACCCAGGCAACCACTGCCACATGGCGGCGTTCACTGCAGGGAGACGCGCCATACATTTACTATAGAAAAATCCGAGGACGGGTGGCTAGAAGTTTTTCATAGCATTTTCATCGATACTATGGCAAAGTGTACGTCACCAGAACAACGGCCATCTGTACTTTCAGTGTTGGAAAACGTTATTTGAGCAGTTTCGAGAGATGAAAATTGTCGTTACATAGGCTATATGTAAACAATGACACACCTCCTACTTTCATCACCGACATGTGCTTTGATATTTCGTGACAGCTCGCTATTACCAATCGTACAAATAAAACATAGATCTGAACGACCACACTGATTGGAAATAGTTAGCATGTTCATCTTTGGGCAATTTGATGACATGTAATTCGTTGATTTGGTCCTATTCTCTCCTGTTATGTGTGTTGGAAACAAACTGAAAGCCAAGTCATTGTAACTAAAAAATGGTTTTTACGTTACATTACTATAAGTAATAATAATTAGATCTCACACTTTTGAAACACATAAATGATTCACTCAATAATGTTTTTGCATTTATTATTTGTATTCATTTGGTATATTATTGGTATTCATTTGGTATATATGATTTCAATATAACACTGGGCCACATCATAGTTGCATTGATCTTCAAACGTTTAACAGTACTCATGGTATGGCAATATCTGGGTGATGCTACTGGGAGGTTGATTACATATTGGAGCATTATATATAACATTGAATACACCCAATTTCCCAACCCATATATAGCTACAGTTTTGTATACAATAGGAAAACTGTGTGTGTATTAGCTTGTTTGGAAAGAGCCCATTCATAAAAGGAAAGTGTGCTTGTCTAAAAGACACTGATACACAACACTCCAAGATGGGGCTCATGTTTGTTGAAGACATGTTAAGTAAACAAACAGTCATTGATATTTCATAATGTGTCCATTTCCTATTACATAAAAACACTGTAGCTATATCTGGGGTTGGGGAGGGGTGGGGAGAGGGATACATTCAATTTTGTTACCTCTTGTTATTAAAATCACAATAAACAGTTTAATACAGACAATGCTGGATTGCATGACACAAGCATGTCAGTGAAGCAATCTATTCCAATTCTCTTGGCTTTTTAACATAAATATAAATATGAGTTATCTACAGCATCAGAGGTCTGTCTGTCAATGTTTTCAGATAAAAGATGTTGGTTGGTTTGTTGTTTAAGGCTGCACTCAGCTCTAAAAATGTTATAATGCAGGACTGTACATATAATTGTTTAAGATACATACAAAATTCTTATGGTTGAGTAGTGGTCACATACAAGCAATACATGCATATTCAACAAAATATCTTCCCCTTAATATACAAAAATATACAAAATTTACAGTCATTCAGTGTTTGGGACATTTGTGTATCTTGAAAAATCAACTGGAAGTTTAAACCTACTACACCTGAAAAGAACCGTGGGTGGTCTAAAGTGTATAGGGATAGGCAATGTAAGATTCTTTTCCACATTTAACAGTGATTTAAAATGCTGTTAATAGAAGGAATCAGACAAACTATTGATAGAACTACATCATTGTTGCTGTAGGTTTTTACATGATCTTTGTTTCGAAAAGTGAATAATTATCTTCACACCTTGTGCTAATCACATATGTTCAAATTCAAATCTAAACAGAATATTTTAATGAGCAGCCCATCCTGGCGAGACAGTTTGGGTTCATCCAGTTACAGTAGTCTGCACCAATACCTTATAGCCCTTGTGGTGTGCACAAGCTTTTTATCTTGAAGAGGGGTTCTGCCACATTCTCCTCAAACAATAGCACTGTTTGCAGTTTTGAGAAACCCTTCACACATTGTTGCTGTACATCTTCAATAATTTTACGGCATGAGGTCTCCTATACTTCTGCACACTTACACACCATAGGAACAATCATAGCATTAAATATCATATTAATCTTGAGGTTATTTTATTTTCAACTTTCTTTTGACATGTGTGCAATGCCATAACATCCTTCTTACTGTGTGCACCAAGAGTAGTTAGTGCTTTAGTACAAATAAGTTTAGGTTTTAACATACTACCCAGTATCTACATCAAGATATAATTTGTAGATACACACCATAAAATTAAGATGTTAACCAGTTCATTATTGTGATTATATCTTTTTTACAAGTACTGAGCAAATTACTCAAAATTCAAAAGCAAAATCACTGATGTGAGTTAATTTATGTATGCATGCACTGATGTAAAGTATAATAAAGTAAAGCAAAAAGTCCAGAGCAGCCTTTAACTTTTTTATTTTATTTATTAAATGATATCTATCTGAATAATTGCTCATGTCAGATGATCTGATACAGATCATCTAAGAACACCAGGGTTATCAAGCTCAAAATAATCAAAGCACACTATTTTTTGTGGCTTGAAGCCAGTATCACAGTTCTCATGACAGGTTTCATAGGAAAAAATCACCCTTAATTCAACAGTTCAGTAACATTGGAATGTTTATCTATCTTATAAGTTCTTCCCATATATGTATGCCAATGTATTAACATACTAATGATACCATTATTTTTGTGTATTCAGTTTAGGAATATAAAGTACCAAATTCATTTTTTGAGCTGTATATGTGTGTGTGCTTTTGTAGATTGATAATTTGATTCACTATGTTTATTATAATAATAAACACTTCTGAATGATACTGGCGTATATGTTAACTGTTTCATTTTCTTTTGTAGAGGCTAAATATCAGAATACCAAACAATAGCTGTCATTATCCTCATTCATATCGGTCTAAGCGCTTTACATTGTAATTTCACAAGGCCGTCAAAAAATATGTCCGCTAAACCTACCCTGACGCGATGGATGTAATGGGCGATATTTTCGTCATCAAACGTGCTAAAATGAAGATGTTAACTATTTCCAATCAGTGTGGTCGTTCAGATCTATGTTTTATTTGTACGATTTCATGGTAATAGCGAGCTGACACGAAATATCAAAGCACATGTCGGTGATGAAAGTAGGAGGTGTGTCATTGTGTCATTGTCAGCCTGGTTCCCTACTGGAATCTGGGTAACGGAAACGCACTGGAGCCCATACTGGAATCTGGGTAACGGAAACCCACTGGAGTCCTACCGGATTGTGGGTAATTTGTGAGTTTCCATTCTCCGGAAACTTGATGGAAACGTAAAGAAACGATCCAGAAACCTACCTGAAACTTAAGTTTCCATTTTGTTTCAGTTAGGTTTCCGGTGTCCGGAAACTCAGTTATTTTTGCTGTGCAGAATATATGGTTCCATACCAGCACAACAAAGTCCAAACAGAATATATGATTATGTAGGAGCTTTAGGGTGACCAGACAAAATATATGGTTGTATACCAGCTTTTTGGAGATAAGACATAATGTATCATTGTATACCAGCTTTAGGGAGACCAGACAGAATGTATATTTGTATACCAACTTTAGGAAGTGCAGACATAATATAAGGTTGTATACCAGCAATAAGAAGTCCTGAGAGAATACATGTTTGTATACCAGCCTTAGGGAGTCCAGACAGAATATATAGTTGTATACCAGCTTTAGGGAGTCCAGACAGTCTGTATGGTTGTATACCAGCTTTAGGGAGACCAGACAGAATATATAGTTGTATACCAGCTTTAGGGAAACCAGACAGAATATATAGTTGTATACGTAATTTAGGGACTCCAGACAGAATAAATAGGTGAATACCATTTTTATGAGATCAGGCAGAATATATAGTTGTATACCAGCTTTATGGATGACCAGATCAAATATATGGTTGTATACCAGCTTAGGTAGTCAAGACAGTGTAAATAGTTGTATACCAGCATTAGGAAGTCCTGACAGAATAAGTGTTTGTATACCAGCTTTGGAGTCCAGACAGAATATTATAAGTTATCACATCATGTTGAGGGAAATACAGGGTTTTATCAGTTCCGAGTAAGCTTGTATTCAACCTTACGAGGGACTGATAAAGCCCCGTATTTCCCTCGACACCATGTGATAACGCATTCATCTATCTGAATGTTTTCACTAAATCAAAACAAAACAACATGTATCGATTCAACTTGTTGCCATGTTGACAGCAGCTGATCGGACGTTACTAAAGGCTTGTCGATGCACGCTTTTCTCACTTTGCGTCGTCACCGAGGCGTAGCGGGAGGATACGACTTTTATACTCCCGCTGGCAGATCGTGATGGATGTACATGGTATTTTATCAGAGTCACGTGGACCAATCAAAACTCGACATTCTTACATGAGGCTAGATAAATGGTTGTATACCAGCTTTAGGGAGACAAAATATATAGGTGTATACTAGCTGTAGGGAGTCCAGGCAGAGTATATGGTTGTTTACCAGCTTAAGGGAGTCCAGACAGAATGTACAGTTGCATACCAGCTTCAGGTAGACCAGAGAGAAAGTATAGTTGTATGCCAGGTTTAGCGAGATTAAACAGAACATATGGTTATATACCAGTGTAAACGGAGTCAAGACAGAATACATAGTTGTATACCAGCTTCAGGGAGACCAGACAAAGTACATGGGTGTATACTAGCTTTAGGGAGTCCAGAAAGAGCATATGGTTGTATATTGGCGTCAGGAAGTCCAGACAGAATATACAGTTGTATACTGGCAGTAGGAAATCCTGACAGAATGTATATTTCTATACCAGCTTTATGGAGACCAGACAGAATATCTTGTTGCATAGTAGCTTTAGGGAGAAAAGACTTAAGATATCGTTGTACACCAGCTTTAGGAAGTCCAGGCAGAATATATAATTCTATACCAGCATGAGGGAGTCCATAGTGTCGGTATACAACCATATAATCTGTGTGAAGTCCACACAGAATATACGATTATATACCAGCTCTGGGGAATCCAGACATAATGTATACTTGTATACCAGCTTTAAGGAGTCAAGACAGTGTATATATTTGTATACAAGCAATAGGAATTCCTGGCTGAAAACATGGTTGCACACCAGCTTTAGGGAGTCCAGACAGGATATACAGTCGGATACCAGCTATAGGGAGACCAGACTGAATGTATGTTTGTATACCATCGTTAAGGAGAACAGACAGAATATATGTTTATATACCGACTTTAGGGACACCAGAGAGAATGTATAGTTGCATACCAGCATGAGAAAGTCCAGAGGAAATATATGGTTGTATACAAGCTTTATTGACTCCAGCCAGAATGTATAGCTGTATACCACCTTTATAGAAGATCGGACATAATATGTGGTTGCATACCAACACTACAAAGTCCAAACAGAATACAGAATATGTTATTATATAGCAGCTTTAGGGAGACCAGACAGAACATATGGTTGTATACCAGCGTTTGGGAGACAAGACAGAATGTATATTTGTATACCAACTTTAGGGAGTCCAGACATAATATATGGTTGTATACCAGCATTACGAAGTCCTGACAGAATATGTGTTTCTATACCAGCCTTAGGGAGACCAGAAAGAATATATTGTTGTATACCAGCTTTAGGGAAACCAGACAGAATATATAGTTGTATACTGGCAGTAGGAAATCCTGACAGAATGAATGTTTCTATACCAGCTTTATGGAGACCAGACAGAATATCTTGTTACATAGTAGATTTAGGGAGAAAAGACTTAAGATATCGTTGTACACCAGCTTTGGGAAGTCCAGGCAGAATATATAGTTCTATACCAGCATGAGGGAGTCCAGACAGATTACATGGTTGTATACCGACACTATGAAGCCCACACAGAATATACGATTATATACCAGCTCTGGGGAATCCAGACATAATGTATAGTTGTATACCAGCTTTCAGGAGTCAAGACAGTGTATATATCTGTATACCAGCATTAGGAATTCATGACAGAAAATATGGTTGCATACCAGCTTTAGGGAGTCCAGACAGGATATATAGTTGGATACCAGCTTTAGGGGGTCCAGACAGCATATATAGTTGGATATCATCTTTAGGGAGACCAGACTGATTATATGGTTGTATACCAGCGTTTGGGAGACAAGACATAATGAATCATTGTATCCCAGCATTAGGGAGATCAGACAGAATGTATATTTGTACACCAACTTTAGGGAGTGCAGACATAATATATGGTTGTATACCAGCATTACGAAGTCCTGAGAGAATATGTGTTTCTATACCAGCCTTAGGGA
The DNA here is from genome assembly GCF_037392515.1 of Haliotis asinina. Taxonomy (NCBI): domain Eukaryota; kingdom Metazoa; phylum Mollusca; class Gastropoda; order Lepetellida; family Haliotidae; genus Haliotis; species Haliotis asinina. Next base: position 27,557,276 of record NC_090286.1, on the reverse strand, counting down.
GACCAGAAACAATATATAGTTGTACACCAGCTATAGGGGGTAAATACAGTGTGTGTGGTTGTACAACACCTCTAGGGAGACCAGAAAGAATATATAGCTGTATACCATCGTTAAGGAGAACAGACAGAATATATATTTATATACCAGCTTTATTAACTCCAGAAAGAATGTATAGTTGTATACCAGCATGAGGGAGTCCAGACAGAATATATGGTTGTATACTGGCGTCAGGAAGTCCAGACAGAATACATAGTTGTATACTGGCAGTAGGAAATCCTGACTCAATCATTGTATACCAGCTTTATGGAGACCAGACAGAATGTATGTTTATACACCGGCTTTAGGGACTCCAGAGAGAATGTATAGTTGCATACCAGAATAAGAGAGTCCAGACAGAATATATGATTGTATATCAGCTTTAGGGAGACCAGACAGAATATATGGTTGTATACCAGCATTACGAAGTCCTGACAGAATATGTGTTTCTATACCAGCCTTAGGGAGACCAGAAAGAATATATTGTTGTATACCAGCTTTAGGGAAACCAGACAGAATATATAGTTGTATACTGGCAGTAGGAAATCCTGACAGAATGAATGTTTCTATACCAGCTTTATGGAGACCAGACAGAATATCTTGTTGCATAGTAGATTTAGGGAGAAAAGACTTAAGATATCGTTGTACACCAGCTTTGGGAAGTCCAGGCAGAATATATAGTTCTATACCAGCATGAGGGAGTCCACACAGATTATATGGTTGTATACCGACACTATGAAGTCCACACAGAATATACGATTATATACCAGCTCTGGGGAATCCAGACATAATGTATAGTTGTATACCAGCTTTAAGGAGTAAAGACAGTGTATATATCTGTATAGCAGGATTAGGAATTCATGACAGAAAATATGGTTGCATGCCAGCTTTAGGGAGTCCAGACAGGATATATAGTTGGAGACCAGCTTTAGGGGGTCCAGACAGCATATATAGTTGGATATCATCTTTAGGGAGACCAGACTGATTATAAAGCTGTATACCATCGTTAAGGAAGCTTTGGGAAGTCCAGGCAGAATATATAGTTCTATACCAGCAGGAGGGAATCCACACAGATTATATGGTTGTATACCGACACTATGAAGTCCACACAGAATATACGATTATATACCAGCTCTGGGGAATCCAGACATAATGTATAGTTGTATACCAGCTTTAAGGAGTCAAGACAGTGTATATATTTGTATACCAGCATTAGGAATTCATGACAGAAAATATGGTTGCATACCAGCTTTAGGGAGTCCAGACAGGATATATAGTTGGATACCAGCTTTAGGGGGTCCAGACAGCATATATAGTTGGATATCATCTTTAGGGAGACCAGACTGAATATAAAGCTGTATACCATCGTTAAGGAAGCTTTGGGAAGTCCAGGCAGAATATATAGTTCTATACCATCATTAAGGAGAAGAAATAGGATATATGGTTGTATACCAGCTTCAGGGAGACAAGAGATAATGAATCATTGTATGCCAATGTTACGGAGAGCACACAGAATGTACATTTCTATACCAACTTTAAGGAGTGCAGAAATAAGATATGGTTGTATACCAGCATTACGAAGTCCTGAGAGAATATGTGTTTCTATACCAGCCTTAGGGAGACCACAAAGAATAAATAGTTGTATACCAGCTTTAGGGGGTAAATACAGTGTGTGTGGTTGTATAACACCTCTAGGGAGAATATATAGCTGTATACCATTGTCAAGGAGAACAGACAGAATATATATTTATATACCAGCTTTATTAACTCCAGAAAGAATGTATAGTTGTATACCAGCATGAGGGAGTCCAGACAGAATATATGGTTGTATACTGGCGTCAGGAAGTCCAGACAGAATATATAGTTGTATACTGGCAGTAGGAAATCCTGACTCAATCATTGTATACCAGCTTTATGGAGACCAGACAGAATGTATGTTTATATACCGGCTTTAGGGACTCCAGAGAGAATGTATAGTTGCATACCAGCATGAGAGAGTCCAGACAGAATATATGATTGTAGATCAGCTTAAGGGAGACCAGACAGAATATATGGTTGTATACCAGCATTACCAAGTCCTGAGAGAATATGTGTTTCTATACCAGCCTTAGGGAGACCAGAAAGAATATATTGTTGTACACCAGCTTTAGGGAAACCAGACAGAATATATAGTTGTATACTGGCAGTAGGAAATCCTGAGAGAATGAATGTTTCTATACCAGCTTTATGGAGACCAGACAGAATATCTTGTTGCATAGTAGCTTTAGGGAGAAAAGACTTAAGATATCGTTGTACACCAGCTTTATTAACTCCAGAAAGAATGTATAGTTCTATACCAGCATAAGGGAGTCCAGACAGATTACATGGTTGTATACCGACACTATGAAGTCCACACAGAATATACAATTATATACCAGCTCTGGGGAATCCAGACATCATGTATAGTTGGATACCAGCTTTAAGGAGTCAAGACAGTGTATATAGTTGGATATCATCTTTAGGGAGACCAGACTGAATATAAAGCTGTATACCATCGTTAAGGAAGCTTTGGGAAGTCCAGGCAGAATATATAGTTCTATACCATCATTAAGGAGAACAAATAGGATACATGGTTGTATACCAGCTTCAGGGAGACAAGAGATAATGAATCATTGTATGCCAACTTTAGGGAGAGCACACAGAATGTATATTTCTATACCAACTTTAAGGAGTGCAGAAGTAAGATATGGTTGTATACCAGCATTACGAAGTCCTGAGAGAATATGTGTTTCTATACCAGCCTTAGGGAGACCACAAAGAATATATAGTTGTATACCAGCTTTAGGGGGTAAATACAGTGTGTGTGGTTGTATAACACCTTTAGGGAGAATATATAGCTGTATACCATTGTCAAGGAGAACAGACAGAATATATATTTATATACCAGCTTTATTAACTCCAGAAAGAATGTATAGTTGTATACCAGCATGAGGGAGTCCAGACAGAATACATGGTTGTATCCTGGCGTCAGGAAGTCCAGACAGAATATATAGTTGTATACTGGCAGTAGGAAATCCTGACAGAATGAATGTTTCTATACCAGCTTTATGGAGACCAGACAGAATATCTTGTTGCATAGTAGCTTTAGGGAGAAAAGACTTAAGATATCGTTGTACACCAGCTTTGTGAAGTCCAGGCAGAATATATAGTTCTATACCAGCATGATTGAGTCCACACAGATTATATGGTTGTACACCGACACTATGAAGTCCACACAGAATATACGATTACATACCAGCTCTGGGGAATCCAGACATAATGTATAGTTGTATACCAGCTTTAAGGAGTCAAGACAGTGTATATATTTGTACACCAGCATTAGGAATTCATGACAGAAAATATGGTTGCATACCAGCTTTAGGGAGTCCAGACAGGATATATAGTTGGATACCAGCTTTAGGGGGTCCAGACAGCATATATAGTTGGATATCATCTTTAGGGAGACCAGACTGAATATAAAGCTGTATACCATCGTTAAGGAAGCTTTGGGAAGTCCAGGCAGAATATATAGTTCTATACCATCATTAAGGAGAACAAATAGGATACATGGTTGTATACCAGCTTCAGGGAGACAAGAGATAATGAATCATTGTATGCCAACTTTAGGGAGAGCACACAGAATGTATATTTCTATACCAACTTTAGTGAGTGCAGACATAATATATAGTTGTATACTAGCATTACGAAGTCCTTAGAGAATACATGTTTCTGTACCAGCCTTAGGGAGACCAGAAAGAATATATAGTTGTATACCAGCTTTACAGAAACCAGACAGAAAATATGGTTGTACACCAGCTTTAGGGTTGGACAACACCTTTCGGGAGACCAGAAAGAATATATAGCTGTATACCATCGTTAAGGAGAACAGACAGAATATATATTTATATACCAGCTTTATTAACTCCAGAAAGAATGTATAGTTGCATACCAGCATGAGAGAGTCCAGACAGAATATATGATTGTATACTGGCGTCAGGAAGTCCAGACAGAATATATAGTTGTATACTGGTAGTAGGAAATCCTGACAGAATGAATGTTTCTATACCAGCTTTATGGAGACCAGACAGAATATCTTGTTGCATAGTAGCTTTAGGGAGAAAAGACTTAAGATATCGTTGTACACCAGCTTTGTGAAGTCCAGGCAGAATATATAGTTCTATACCAGCATGATTGAGTCCACACAGATTATATGGTTGTATACCGACACTATGAAGTCCACACAGAATATACGATTATATACCAGCTCTGGGGAATCCAGACATAATGTATAGTTGTATACCAGCTTTAAGGAGTCAAGACAGTGTATATATTTGTATACCAGCATTAGGAATTCAAGACAGAAAATATGGTTGCATACCAGCTTTAGGGAGTCCAGACAGGATATATAGTTGGATACCAGCTTTAGGGGGTCCAGACAGCATATATAGTTGGATATCATCTTTAGGGAGACCAGACTGAATATAAAGCTGTATACCATCGTTAAGGAAGCTTTGGGAAGTCCAGGCAGAATATATAGTTCTATACCATCATTAAAGGGGCACTGATGCGGAGCGAATAATGTTTCTCGCCAACGGTCCAATTACGAAACCAAACCGCAATTTGGTCAGCGCCCGCTCCTTCGACCGTGGCGAACAAAGGAACTGGGCTCCTGTCCATATTAGCAGAATTTTTTCACCTAAACAGTCAGGAGGCCGGATGCCCATTATATGCCATTTGTTTAAAAATATCCATGGTATTCCTTGTCCGATCGTAACCAAATATCCCAGCAGTGTAGTACTTTTAGGATGCTTGGATGGTATAGTTACTGATCCAATTTGATCCTATTTCTGCGTTTTTAACCTCGATATTTAATCATGTTACATCAAAATATGATGTCTACGGGCACGTAGCAAGCCATTTGTTTCAGTACGGAAGATTGCAAAGCTTTATATTTAGGTAGTTTTGAGTGTTGGTTGAGCTGTGATAGCAAATATCATACGTAAATTTTGGTAGCTGTGGTAGCTACAATGGTTTCTTATTTATGATAATAAAAACACACAGTTGATTTATTTGAATTCGTAAACAAAAAACGATGGCTTTGTCTTTGGTAGAGAAATCTGAAAATTTTCTTACGTAAAAAAACCCCTTATTTCACCTATTTACCAAAGTACACAGCAAATGCCAGTGTGTATTCCTTATGTAACGAAATTCCGTTGGTATCCTCAAAACAGTTCCGGTCCATAAGTGTTTTCAGGCTGCATGCGACACAGAGATTGCACCTTCCTTGCTGTAACTCGTGCTTGATGGTGTAATACACGTGTTATTTGTCATCATTCCCTGGATGGTCAATTAATGATTTTTTATCAGATATAATTAGTAGTAACACCACTTCGGTTACTCAACAAAGGTTCCCATTTGGCATTTCTCCTGTCTGGAGTAAATACTCAACATTATAAATTAAGGTCTGTAATGGCAAATGTATTGTATGTTATGTAATATGGGCATGTAAGTGATGCAAGAGGGTTTATCAGCTGAGTTACAAAAGCAAACATCGATCAAAGAATTAACCGATAACACACTGATTGATTAATTGCTTTTATCTTCTAGCGGATTTGTCAAAAGGCAGAGTGTGTAGATGACAACACCCTGTCGTAAAGTGTGAGTGCAAAAACAACACCCTCCCTTCAAAGAATTAACCACCCTTGCGTTGATTGATTGATTGCTCATTATTGGTTGACTAAATTATTTAGAATAGTGGACATCATACAATTAGTTGCCAGGTGTGCTATCTTGGGAGACCAATGAGAGGTTTATCTGGTTTTCACCAACGAAAGACGTGAAACGATGTGTTACTTTTTCGCAAATGAGACAGTTGTAAGACACGCGACACAGAGCAGGATGACTTACCAGCTGCAGATGAATGGAATACGATTTCTTTTACGTGGATATTGATGGATACACCCCTGAATAAGGTAGTAGCCTGACATTGTTGCTATAAAATTAGTCTGTTTTACATTCATTATTTGCATTTTGTTTTAATTTATTTATTGTAGCATTCAGCAGAATCTGTATGACAGAAAACACACACTAGATCGCGTATGTGTGTGAAATAGGATCCACATTGGCAATCTATACAATGTATAAATGTTGCTGTTATGTTAGATATTTACTATGAGTATAAGCAGATCGTGTGTTCTTTTGTTAATTTTCAGAATCATACAAAATATGACAATAAACTAATTAGGGTTATGAGGCAAAATATAGAGACGTACATTGGCTTCGTTATTTTCCCGTCCTAATAGTTTTTTACCATTTCTACCACTGGCAGATGATTAACCTTCAAAGTGTTTCATTTGTTCTCATAATACATTTGTAATGAAGTACAAAATGACTTCACCTCAGTTGATCTGTCTATAATTAAACTATCAGTTGCGCCTACGGACTGCGCAGCAGAGGTCACGAACCAGTCACGAATTCTGGGATATCATCCGGGTACTCTCGGGAGAAAAACAATAACAAAAGTTTACACCAGTCCACGGAAACTGCTCCGCATTAGTGCCCCTTTAAGGAGAACAAATAGGATACATGGTTGTATACCAGCTTCAGGGAGACAAGAGATAATGAATCATTGTATGCCAAATTTAGGGAGAGCACACAGAATGTATATTTCTATACCAACTTTAGGGAGACCAGAAGGAATATATAGTTGTATACCAGCTTTACAGAAACCAGACAGAATATATGGTTGTACACCAGCTTTAGGGTTGGAAAACACCTTTCGGGAGACCAGAAAGAATATATAGCTGTATACCATCGTTAAGGAGAACAGACAGAATATATCTTTATATACCAGCTTTATTAACTCCAGAAAGAATGTATAGTTGCATACCAGCATGAGAGAGTCCAGACAGAATATATGATTGTATATCAGCTTTAGGGAGACCAGACAGAATATATGGTTGTATACCAGCATTACGAAGTCCTGACAGAATATGTGTTTCTATACCAGCCTTAGGGAAACCAGAAAGAATATATTGTTGTATACCAGCTTTAGGGAAAGCAGACAGAATATATAGTTGTATACTGGCAGTAGGAAATCCTGACAGAATGAATGTTTCTATACCAGCTTTATGGAGACCAGACAGAATATCTTGTTGCATAGTAGCTTTAGGGAGAAAAGACTAAAGATATCGTTGTACACCAGCTTTATTAACTCCAGAAAGAATGTATAGTTCTATACCAGCATCAGGGAGTCCAGACAGATTACATGGTTGTATACCGACACTATGAAGTCCACACAGAATATACGATTATATACCAGCTCTGGGGAATCCAGACATAATGTATAGTTGTATACCAGCTTTAAGGAGTCAAGACAGTGTATATATTTGTACACCAGCATTAGGAATTCATGACAGAAAATATGGTTGCATGCCAGCTTTAAGGAGTCCAGACAGGATATATAGTTGGATACCAGCTTTAGGGGATCCAGATAGCATATATAGTTGGATATCATCTTTAGGGAGACCAGACTGATTATAAAGCTGTATACCATCGTTAAGGAAGCTTTGGGAAGTCCAGGCAGAATATATAGTTCTATACCAGCATGAGGGAATCCACACAGACTATATGGTTGTACACCGACACTATGAAGTCCACACAGAATATACGATTATATACCAGCTCTGGGGAATCCAGACATAATGTATAGTTGTATACCAGCTTTAAGGAGTCAAGACAGTGTATATATCTGTATACCAGCATTAGGAATTCATGACAGAAAATATGGTTGCATACCAGCTTTAGGGAGTCCAGACAGGATATATAGTTGGATACCAGCTTTAGGGGGTCCAGACAGCATATATAGTTGGATATCATCTTTAGGGAGACCAGACTGAATATATGGTTGTATACCAGCGTTTGGGAGACAAGACATAATGAATCATTGTATCCCAGCATTAGGGAGATCAGACAGAATGTATATTTGTATACCAACTTTAGGGAGTGCAGACATAATATATGGTTGTATACCAGCATTACGAAGTCCTGAGAGAATATGTGTTTCTATACCAGCCTTAGGGAGACCAGAAACAATATATAGTTGTATACCAGCTTTAGGGGGTAAATACAGTGTGTGTGGTTGTATAACACCTCTAGGGAGACCAGAAAGAATATATAGCTGTATACCATCGTTAAGGAGAACAGACAGAATATATATTTATATACCAGCTTTATTAACTCCAGAAAGAATGTATAGTTGTATACCAGCATGAGGGAGTCCAGACAGAATATATGGTTGTATACTGGCGTCAGGAAGTCCAGACAGAATATATAGTTGTATACTGGCAGTAGGAAATCCTGACTCAATCATTGTATACCAGCTTTATGGAGACCAGACAGAATGTATGTTTATATACCGGCTTTAGGGACTCAAGAGAGAATGTATAGTTGCATACCAGCATAAGAGAGTCCAGACAGAATATATGATTGTAGATCAGCTTAAGGGAGACCAGACAGAATATATGGTTGTATACCAGCATTACGAAGTCCTGACAGAATATGTTTCTATACCAGCCTTAGGGAGACCAGAAAGAATATATTGTTGTATACCAGCTTTAGGGAAACCAGACAGAATATATAGTTGTATATTGGTAGTAGGAAATCCTGAGAGAATGAATGTTTCTATACCAGCTTTATGGAGACCAGACAGAATATCTTGTTGCATAGTAGCTTTAGGGAGAAAAGACTTAAGATATCGTTGTACACCAGCTTTGGGAAGTCCAGGCAGAATATATTGTTCTATACCAGCATGAGGGAGTCCACATAGATTATATGGTTGTATACCGACACTATGAAGTCCACACAGAATATACAATTATATACCAGCTCTGGGGAATCCAGACATAATGTATAGTTGTAAACCAGCTTTAAGGAGTCAAGACAGTGTATATATTTGTACACCAGCATTAGGAATTCATGACAGAAAATATGGTTGCATGCCAGCTTTAAGGAGTCCAGACAGGACATATAGTTGGATATCAGCTTTAGGGGGTCCAGACAGCATATATAGTTGGATATCATCTTTAGGGAGACCAGACTGAATATAAAGCTGTATACCATCGTTAAGGAAGCTTTGGGAAGTCCAGGCAGAATATATAGTTCTATACCATCATTAAGGAGAACAAATAGGATACATGGTTGTATACCAGCTTCAGGGAGACAAGAGATAATGAATCATTGTATGCCAAATTTAGGGAGAGCACACAGAATGTATATTTCTATACCAACTTTAGGGAGACCAGAAAGAATATATAGTTGTATACCAGCTTTACAGAAACCAGACTGAATAAATGGTTGTATACCAGCGTTTGGGAGACAAGACATAATGAATCATTGTATCCCAGCATTAGGGAGATCAGACAGAATGTATATTTGTATACCAACTTTAGGGAGTGCAGACATAATATATGGTTGTATACCAGCATTACGAAGTCCTGAGAGAATATGTGTTTCTATACCAGCCTTAGGGAGACCAGAAACAATATATAGTTGTATACCAGCTTTATTAACTCCAGAAAGAATGTATAGTTCTATACCAGCATAAGGGAGTCCAGACAGATTACATGGTTGTATACCGACACTATGAAGTCCACACAGAATATACGATTATATACCAGCTCTGGGGAATCCAGACATAATGTATAGTTGTATACCAGCTTTAAGGAGTCAAGACAGTGTATATATCTGTATACCAGCATTAGGAATTCATGACAGAAAAAATGGTTGCAAACCAGCTTTAGGGAGTCCAGACAGGATATATAGTTGGATATCATCTTTAGGGAGACCAGACTGATTATAAAGCTGTATACCATCGTTAAGGAAGCTTTGGGAAGTCCAGGCAGAATATATAGTTCTATACCAGCATGAGGGAATCCACACAGACTATATGGTTGTACACCGACACTATGAAGTCCACACAGAATATACGATTATATACCAGCTCTGGGGAATCCAGACATAATGTATAGTTGTATACCAGCTTTAAGGAGTCAAGACAGTGTATATATCTGTATACCAGCATTAGGAATTCATGACAGAAAATATGGTTGCATGCCAGCTTTAGGGAGTCCAGACAGGATATATAGTTGGATACCAGCTTTAGGGGGTCCAGACAGCATATATAGTTGGATATCATCTTTAGGGAGACCAGACTGAATAAATGGTTGCATACCAGCGTTTGGGAGACAAGACATAATGAATCATTGTATCCCAGCATTAAGGAGATCAGACAGAATGTATATTTGTATACCAACTTTAGGGAGTGCAGACATAATAGATGGTTGTATACCAGCATTACGAAGTCCTGAGAGAATATGTGTTTCTATACCAGCCTTAGGGAGACCAGAAACAATATATAGTTGTATACCAGCTTTAGGGGGTAAATACAGTGTGTGTGGTTGTATAACACCTCTAGGGAGACCAGAAAGAATATATAGCTGTATACCATCGTTAAGGAGAACAGACAGAATATATATTTATATACCAGCTTTATTAACTCCAGAAAGAATGTATAGTTGTATACCAGCATGAGGGAGTCCAGACAGAATATATGGTTGTATACTGGCGTCAGGAAGTCCAGACAGAATATATAGTTGTATACTGGCAGTAGGAAATCCTGGCTCAATCATTGTATACCAGCTTTATGGAGACCAGACAGAATGTATGTTTATATACCGGCTTTAGAGACTCCAGAGAAAATGTATAGTTGTATACCAGCATGAGAGAGTCCAGACAGAATATATGATTGTATATCAGCTTTAGGGAGACCAGACAGAATATATGGTTGTATACCAGCATTACGAAGTCCTGACAGAATATGTGTTTCTATACCAGCCTTAGGGAGACCAGAAAGAATATATTGTTGTATACCAGCTTTAGGGAAACCAGACAGAATATATAGTTGTATATTGGTAGTAGGAAATCCTGAGAGAATGAATGTTTCTATACCAGCTTTATGGAGACCAGACAGAATATCTTGTTGCATAGTAGCTTTAGGGAGAAAAGACTTAAGATATCGTTGTACACCAGCTTTGGGAAGTCCAGGCAGAATATATAGTTCTATACCAGCATGAGGGAGTCCACACAGATTATATGGTTGTATACCGACACTATGAAGTCCACACAGAATATACAATTATATACCAGCTCTGGGGAATCCAGACATAATGTATAGTTGTATACCAGCTTTAAGGAGTCAAGACAGTGTATATATTTGTACACCAGCATTAGGAATTCATGACAGAAAATATGGTTGCATGCCAGCTTTAAGGAGTCCAGACAGGATATATAGTTGGATACCAGCTTTAGGGGATCCAGATAGCATATATAGTTGGATATCATCTTTAGGGAGACCAGACTGATTATAAAGCTGTATACCATCGTTAAGGAAGCTTTGGGAAGTCCAGGCAGAATATATAGTTCTATACCAGCATGAGGGAATCCACACAGATTATATGGTTGTATACCGACACTATGAAGTCCACACAGAATATACGATTATATACCAGCTCTGGGGAATCCAGACATAATGTATAGTTGTATACCAGCTTTAAGGAGTCAAGACAGTGTATATATCTGTATACCAGCATTAGGAATTCATGACAGAAAATATGGTTGCATACCAGCTTTAGGGAGTCCAGACAGGATATATAGTTGGATACCAGCTTTAGGGGGTCCAGACAGCATATATAGTTGGATATCATCTTTAGGGAGACCAGACTGAATATATGGTTGTATACCAGCGTTTGGGAGACAAGACATAATGAATCATTGTATCCCAGCATTAGGGAGATCAGACAGAATGTATATTTGTATACCAACTTTAGGGAGTGCAGACATAATAGATGGTTGTATACCAGCATTACGAAGTCCTGAGAGAATATGTGTTTCTATACCAGCCTTAGGGAGACCAGAAACAATATATAGTTGTATACCAGCTTTAGGGGGTAAATACAGTGTGTGTGGTTGTATAACACCTCTAGGGAGACCAGAAAGAATATATAGCTGTATACCATCGTTAAGGAGAACAGACAGAATATATATTTATATACCAGCTTTATTAACTCCAGAAAGAATGTATAGTTGTATACCAGCATGAGGGAGTCCAGACAGAATATATGGTTGTATACTGGCGTCAGGAAGTCCAGACAGAATATATAGTTGTATACTGGCAGTAGGAAATCCTGACTCAATCATTGTATACCAGCTTTATGGAGACCAGACAGAATGTATGTTTATATACCGGCTTTAGGGACTCAAGAGAGAATGTATAGTTGCATACCAGCATAAGAGAGTCCAGACAGAATATATGATTGTAGATCAGCTTAAGGGAGACCAGACAGAATATATGGTTGTATACCAGCATTACGAAGTCCTGACAGAATATGTTTCTATACCAGCCTTAGGGAGACCAGAAAGAATATATTGTTGTATACCAGCTTTAGGGAAACCAGACAGAATATATAGTTGTATATTGGTAGTAGGAAATCCTGAGAGAATGAATGTTTCTATACCAGCTTTATGGAGACCAGACAGAATATCTTGTTGCATAGTAGCTTTAGGGAGAAAAGACTTAAGATATCGTTGTACACCAGCTTTGGGAAGTCCAGGCAGAATATATTGTTCTATACCAGCATGAGGGAGTCCACATAGATTATATGGTTGTATACCGACACTATGAAGTCCACACAGAATATACAATTATATACCAGCTCTGGGGAATCCAGACATAATGTATAGTTGTAAACCAGCTTTAAGGAGTCAAGACAGTGTATATATTTGTACACCAGCATTAGGAATTCATGACAGAAAATATGGTTGCATGCCAGCTTTAAGGAGTCCAGACAGGACATATAGTTGGATATCAGCTTTAGGGGGTCCAGACAGCATATATAGTTGGATATCATCTTTAGGGAGACCAGACTGAATATAAAGCTGTATACCATCGTTAAGGAAGCTTTGGGAAGTCCAGGCAGAATATATAGTTCTATACCATCATTAAGGAGAACAAATAGGATACATGGTTGTATACCAGCTTCAGGGAGACAAGAGATAATGAATCATTGTATGCCAAATTTAGGGAGAGCACACAGAATGTATATTTCTATACCAACTTTAGGGAGACCAGAAAGAATATATAGTTGTATACCAGCTTTACAGAAACCAGACTGAATAAATGGTTGTATACCAGCGTTTGGGAGACAAGACATAATGAATCATTGTATCCCAGCATTAGGGAGATCAGACAGAATGTATATTTGTATACCAACTTTAGGGAGTGCAGACATAATATATGGTTGTATACCAGCATTACGAAGTCCTGAGAGAATATGTGTTTCTATACCAGCCTTAGGGAGACCAGAAACAATATATAGTTGTATACCAGCTTTATTAACTCCAGAAAGAATGTATAGTTCTATACCAGCATAAGGGAGTCCAGACAGATTACATGGTTGTATACCGACACTATGAAGTCCACACAGAATATACGATTATATACCAGCTCTGGGGAATCCAGACATAATGTATAGTTGTATACCAGCTTTAAGGAGTCAAGACAGTGTATATATCTGTATACCAGCATTAGGAATTCATGACAGAAAAAATGGTTGCAAACCAGCTTTAGGGAGTCCAGACAGGATATATAGTTGGATATCATCTTTAGGGAGACCAGACTGATTATAAAGCTGTATACCATCGTTAAGGAAGCTTTGGGAAGTCCAGGCAGAATATATAGTTCTATACCAGCATGAGGGAATCCACACAGACTATATGGTTGTACACCGACACTATGAAGTCCACACAGAATATACGATTATATACCAGCTCTGGGGAATCCAGACATAATGTATAGTTGTATACCAGCTTTAAGGAGTCAAGACAGTGTATATATCTGTATACCAGCATTAGGAATTCATGACAGAAAATATGGTTGCATGCCAGCTTTAGGGAGTCCAGACAGGATATATAGTTGGATACCAGCTTTAGGGGGTCCAGACAGCATATATAGTTGGATATCATCTTTAGGGAGACCAGACTGAATAAATGGTTGCATACCAGCGTTTGGGAGACAAGACATAATGAATCATTGTATCCCAGCATTAAGGAGATCAGACAGAATGTATATTTGTATACCAACTTTAGGGAGTGCAGACATAATAGATGGTTGTATACCAGCATTACGAAGTCCTGAGAGAATATGTGTTTCTATACCAGCCTTAGGGAGACCAGAAACAATATATAGTTGTATACCAGCTTTAGGGGGTAAATACAGTGTGTGTGGTTGTATAACACCTCTAGGGAGACCAGAAAGAATATATAGCTGTATACCATCGTTAAGGAGAACAGACAGAATATATATTTATATACCAGCTTTATTAACTCCAGAAAGAATGTATAGTTGTATACCAGCATGAGGGAGTCCAGACAGAATATATGGTTGTATACTGGCGTCAGGAAGTCCAGACAGAATATATAGTTGTATACTGGCAGTAGGAAATCCTGGCTCAATCATTGTATACCAGCTTTATGGAGACCAGACAGAATGTATGTTTATATACCGGCTTTAGAGACTCCAGAGAAAATGTATAGTTGTATACCAGCATGAGAGAGTCCAGACAGAATATATGATTGTATATCAGCTTTAGGGAGACCAGACAGAATATATGGTTGTATACCAGCATTACGAAGTCCTGACAGAATATGTGTTTCTATACCAGCCTTAGGGAGACCAGAAAGAATATATTGTTGTATACCAGCTTTAGGGAAACCAGACAGAATATATAGTTGTATATTGGTAGTAGGAAATCCTGAGAGAATGAATGTTTCTATACCAGCTTTATGGAGACCAGACAGAATATCTTGTTGCATAGTAGCTTTAGGGAGAAAAGACTTAAGATATCGTTGTACACCAGCTTTGGGAAGTCCAGGCAGAATATATAGTTCTATACCAGCATGAGGGAGTCCACACAGATTATATGGTTGTATACCGACACTATGAAGTCCACACAGAATATACAATTATATACCAGCTCTGGGGAATCCAGACATAATGTATAGTTGTATACCAGCTTTAAGGAGTCAAGACAGTGTATATATTTGTACACCAGCATTAGGAATTCATGACAGAAAATATGGTTGCATGCCAGCTTTAAGGAGTCCAGACAGGATATATAGTTGGATACCAGCTTTAGGGGATCCAGATAGCATATATAGTTGGATATCATCTTTAGGGAGACCAGACTGATTATAAAGCTGTATACCATCGTTAAGGAAGCTTTGGGAAGTCCAGGCAGAATATATAGTTCTATACCAGCATGAGGGAATCCACACAGATTATATGGTTGTATACCGACACTATGAAGTCCACACAGAATATACGATTATATACCAGCTCTGGGGAATCCAGACATAATGTATAGTTGTATACCAGCTTTAAGGAGTCAAGACAGTGTATATATCTGTATACCAGCATTAGGAATTCATGACAGAAAATATGGTTGCATACCAGCTTTAGGGAGTCCAGACAGGATATATAGTTGGATACCAGCTTTAGGGGGTCCAGACAGCATATATAGTTGGATATCATCTTTAGGGAGACCAGACTGAATATATGGTTGTATACCAGCGTTTGGGAGACAAGACATAATGAATCATTGTATCCCAGCATTAGGGAGATCAGACAGAATGTATATTTGTATACCAACTTTAGGGAGTGCAGACATAATAGATGGTTGTATACCAGCATTACGAAGTCCTGAGAGAATATGTGTTTCTATACCAGCCTTAGGGAGACCAGAAACAATATATAGTTGTATACCAGCTTTAGGGGGTAAATACAGTGTGTGTGGTTGTATAACACCTCTAGGGAGACCAGAAAGAATATATAGCTGTATACCATCGTTAAGGAGAACAGACAGAATATATGTTTATATACCAGCTTTATTAACTCCAGAAAGAATGTATAGTTGTATACCAGCATGAGGGAGTCCAGACAGAATATATGGTTGTATACTGGCGTCAGGAAGTCCAGACAGAATATATAGTTGTATACTGGCAGTAGGAAATCCTGGCTCAATCATTGTATACCAGCTTTATGGAGACCAGACAGAATGTATGTTTATATACCGGCTTTAGAGACTCCAGAGAAAATGTATAGTTGTATACCAGCATGAGAGAGTCCAGACAGAATATATGATTGTATATCAGCTTTAGGGAGACCAGACAGAATATATGGTTGTATACCAGCATTACGAAGTCCTGACAGAATATGTGTTTCTATACCAGCCTTAGGGAGACCAGAAAGAATATATTGTTGTATACCAGCTTTAGGGAAACCAGACAGAATATATAGTTGTATATTGGTAGTAGGAAATCCTGAGAGAATGAATGTTTCTATACCAGCTTTATGGAGACCAGACAGAATATCTTGTTGCATAGTAGCTTTAGGGAGAAAAGACTTAAGATATCGTTGTACACCAGCTTTGGGAAGTCCAGGCAGAATATATAGTTCTATACCAGCATGAGGGAGTCCACACAGATTATATGGTTGTATACCGACACTATGAAGTCCACACAGAATATACAATTATATACCAGCTCTGGGGAATCCAGACATAATGTATAGTTGTATACCAGCTTTAAGGAGTCAAGACAGTGTATATATTTGTACACCAGCATTAGGAATTCATGACAGAAAATATGGTTGCATGCCAGCTTTAAGGAGTCCAGACAGGATATATAGTTGGATACCAGCTTTAGGGGATCCAGATAGCATATATAGTTGGATATCATCTTTAGGGAGACCAGACTGATTATAAAGCTGTATACCATCGTTAAGGAAGCTTTGGGAAGTCCAGGCAGAATATATAGTTCTATACCAGCATGAGGGAATCCACACAGATTATATGGTTGTATACCGACACTATGAAGTCCACACAGAATATACGATTATATACCAGCTCTGGGGAATCCAGACATAATGTATAGTTGTATACCAGCTTTAAGGAGTCAAGACAGTGTATATATCTGTATACCAGCATTAGGAATTCATGACAGAAAATATGGTTGCATACCAGCTTTAGGGAGTCCAGACAGGATATATAGTTGGATACCAGCTTTAGGGGGTCCAGACAGCATATATAGTTGGATATCATCTTTAGGGAGACCAGACTGAATATATGGTTGTATACCAGCGTTTGGGAGACAAGACATAATGAATCATTGTATCCCAGCATTAGGGAGATCAGACAGAATGTATATTTGTATACCAACTTTAGGGAGTGCAGACATAATATATGGTTGTATACCAGCATTACGAAGTCCTGAGAGAATATGTGTTTCTATACCAGCCTTAGGGAGACCAGAAACAATATATAGTTGTATACCAGCTTTAGGGGGTAAATACAGTGTGTGTGGTTGTATAACACCTCTAGGGAGACCAGAAAGAATATATAGCTGTATACCATCGTTAAGGAGAACAGACAGAATATATATTTATATACCAGCTTTATTAACTCCAGAAAGAATGTATAGTTGTATACCAGCATGAGGGAGTCCAGACAGAATATATGGTTGTATACTGGCGTCAGGAAGTCCAGACAGAATATATAGTTGTATACTGGCAGTAGGAAATCCTGACTCAATCATTGTATACCAGCTTTATGGAGACCAGACAGAATGTATGTTTATATACCGGCTTTAGGGACTCAAGAGAGAATGTATAGTTGCATACCAGCATAAGAGAGTCCAGACAGAATATATGATTGTAGATCAGCTTAAGGGAGACCAGACAGAATATATGGTTGTATACCAGCATTACGAAGTCCTGACAGAATATGTTTCTATACCAGCCTTAGGGAGACCAGAAAGAATATATTGTTGTATACCAGCTTTAGGGAAACCAGACAGAATATATAGTTGTATATTGGTAGTAGGAAATCCTGAGAGAATGAATGTTTCTATACCAGCTTTATGGAGACCAGACAGAATATCTTGTTGCATAGTAGCTTTAGGGAGAAAAGACTTAAGATATCGTTGTACACCAGCTTTGGGAAGTCCAGGCAGAATATATTGTTCTATACCAGCATGAGGGAGTCCACATAGATTATATGGTTGTATACCGACACTATGAAGTCCACACAGAATATACAATTATATACCAGCTCTGGGGAATCCAGACATAATGTATAGTTGTAAACCAGCTTTAAGGAGTCAAGACAGTGTATATATTTGTACACCAGCATTAGGAATTCATGACAGAAAATATGGTTGCATGCCAGCTTTAAGGAGTCCAGACAGGACATATAGTTGGATATCAGCTTTAGGGGGTCCAGACAGCATATATAGTTGGATATCATCTTTAGGGAGACCAGACTGAATATAAAGCTGTATACCATCGTTAAGGAAGCTTTGGGAAGTCCAGGCAGAATATATAGTTCTATACCATCATTAAGGAGAACAAATAGGATACATGGTTGTATACCAGCTTCAGGGAGACAAGAGATAATGAATCATTGTATGCCAAATTTAGGGAGAGCACACAGAATGTATATTTCTATACCAACTTTAGGGAGACCAGAAAGAATATATAGTTGTATACCAGCTTTACAGAAACCAGACTGAATAAATGGTTGTATACCAGCGTTTGGGAGACAAGACATAATGAATCATTGTATCCCAGCATTAGGGAGATCAGACAGAATGTATATTTGTATACCAACTTTAGGGAGTGCAGACATAATATATGGTTGTATACCAGCATTACGAAGTCCTGAGAGAATATGTGTTTCTATACCAGCCTTAGGGAGACCAGAAACAATATATAGTTGTATACCAGCTTTATTAACTCCAGAAAGAATGTATAGTTCTATACCAGCATAAGGGAGTCCAGACAGATTACATGGTTGTATACCGACACTATGAAGTCCACACAGAAAATACGATTATATACCAGCTCTGGGGAATCCAGACATAATGTATAGTTGTATACCAGCTTTAAGGAGTCAAGACAGTGTATATATCTGTATACCAGCATTAGGAATTCATGACAGAAAATATGGTTGCATACCAGCTTTAGGGAGTCCAGACAGGATATATAGTTGGATACCAGCTTTAGGGGGTCCAGACAGCATATATAGTTGGATATCATCTTTAGGGAGACCAGACTGAATATATGGTTGTATACCAGCGTTTGGGAGACAAGACATAATGAATCATTGTATCCCAGCATTAGGGAGATCAGACAGAATGTATATTTGTATACCAACTTCAGGGAGTGCAGACATAATATATGGTTGTATACCAGCATTACGAAGTCCTGAGAGAATATGTGTTTCTATACCAGCCTTAGGGAGACCAGAAACAATATATAGTTGTATACCAGCTTTAGGGGGTAAATACAGTGTGTGTGGTTGTATAACACCTCTAGGGAGACCAGAAAGAATATATAGCTGTATACCATCGTTAAGGAGAACAGACAGAATATATATTTATATACCAGCTTTATTAACTCCAGAAAGAATGTATAGTTGTATACCAGCATGAGGGAGTCCAGACAGAATATATGGTTGTATACTGGCGTCAGGAAGTCCAGACAGAATATATAGTTGTATACTGGCAGTAGGAAATCCTGACTCAATCATTGTATACCAGCTTTATGGAGACCAGACAGAATGTATGTTTATATACCGGCTTTAGGGACTCAAGAGAGAATGTATAGTTGTATACCAGCATAAGAGAGTCCAGACAGAATATATGATTGTAGATCAGCTTAAGGGAGACCAGACAGAATATATGGTTGTATACCAGCATTACGAAGTCCTGACAGAATATGTTTCTATACCAGCCTTAGGGAGACCAGAAAGAATATATTGTTGTATACCAGCTTTAGGGAAACCAGACAGAATATATAGTTGTATATTGGTAGTAGGAAATCCTGAGAGAATGAATGTTTCTATACCAGCTTTATGGAGACCAGACAGAATATCTTGTTGCATAGTAGCTTTAGGGAGAAAAGACTTAAGATATCGTTGTACACCAGCTTTGGGAAGTCCAGGCAGAATATATAGTTCTATACCAGCATGAGGGAGTCCACACAGATTATATGGTTGTATACCGACACTATGAAGTCCACACAGAATATACAATTATATACCAGCTCTGGGGAATCCAGACATAATGTATAGTTGTATACCAGCTTTAAGGAGTCAAGACAGTGTATATATTTGTACACCAGCATTAGGAATTCATGACAGAAAATATGGTTGCATGCCAGCTTTAGGGAGTCCAGACAGGATATATAGTTGGATACCAGCTTTAGGGGGTCCAGACAGCATATATAGTTGGATATCATCTTTAGGGAGACCAGACTGAATAAATGGTTGCATACCAGCGTTTGGGAGACAAGACATAATGAATCATTGTATCCCAGCATTAAGGAGATCAGACAGAATGTATATTTGTATACCAACTTTAGGGAGTGCAGACATAATAGATGGTTGTATACCAGCATTACGAAGTCCTGAGAGAATATGTGTTTCTATACCAGCCTTAGGGAGACCAGAAACAATATATAGTTGTATACCAGCTTTAGGGGGTAAATACAGTGTGTGTGGTTGTATAACACCTCTAGGGAGACCAGAAAGAATATATAGCTGTATACCATCGTTAAGGAGAACAGACAGAATATATATTTATATACCAGCTTTATTAACTCCAGAAAGAATGTATAGTTGTATACCAGCATGAGGGAGTCCAGACAGAATATATGGTTGTATACTGGCGTCAGGAAGTCCAGACAGAATATATAGTTGTATACTGGCAGTAGGAAATCCTGGCTCAATCATTGTATACCAGCTTTATGGAGACCAGACAGAATGTATGTTTATATACCGGCTTTAGAGACTCCAGAGAAAATGTATAGTTGTATACCAGCATGAGAGAGTCCAGACAGAATATATGATTGTATATCAGCTTTAGGGAGACCAGACAGAATATATGGTTGTATACCAGCATTACGAAGTCCTGACAGAATATGTGTTTCTATACCAGCCTTAGGGAGACCAGAAAGAATATATTGTTGTATACCAGCTTTAGGGAAACCAGACAGAATATATAGTTGTATATTGGTAGTAGGAAATCCTGAGAGAATGAATGTTTCTATACCAGCTTTATGGAGACCAGACAGAATATCTTGTTGCATAGTAGCTTTAGGGAGAAAAGACTTAAGATATCGTTGTACACCAGCTTTGGGAAGTCCAGGCAGAATATATAGTTCTATACCAGCATGAGGGAGTCCACACAGATTATATGGTTGTATACCGACACTATGAAGTCCACACAGAATATACAATTATATACCAGCTCTGGGGAATCCAGACATAATGTATAGTTGTATACCAGCTTTAAGGAGTCAAGACAGTGTATATATTTGTACACCAGCATTAGGAATTCATGACAGAAAATATGGTTGCATGCCAGCTTTAAGGAGTCCAGACAGGATATATAGTTGGATACCAGCTTTAGGGGATCCAGATAGCATATATAGTTGGATATCATCTTTAGGGAGACCAGACTGATTATAAAGCTGTATACCATCGTTAAGGAAGCTTTGGGAAGTCCAGGCAGAATATATAGTTCTATACCAGCATGAGGGAATCCACACAGATTATATGGTTGTATACCGACACTATGAAGTCCACACAGAATATACGATTATATACCAGCTCTGGGGAATCCAGACATAATGTATAGTTGTATACCAGCTTTAAGGAGTCAAGACAGTGTATATATCTGTATACCAGCATTAGGAATTCATGACAGAAAATATGGTTGCATACCAGCTTTAGGGAGTCCAGACAGGATATATAGTTGGATACCAGCTTTAGGGGGTCCAGACAGCATATATAGTTGGATATCATCTTTAGGGAGACCAGACTGAATATATGGTTGTATACCAGCGTTTGGGAGACAAGACATAATGAATCATTGTATCCCAGCATTAGGGAGATCAGACAGAATGTATATTTGTATACCAACTTTAGGGAGTGCAGACATAATAGATGGTTGTATACCAGCATTACGAAGTCCTGAGAGAATATGTGTTTCTATACCAGCCTTAGGGAGACCAGAAACAATATATAGTTGTATACCAGCTTTAGGGGGTAAATACAGTGTGTGTGGTTGTATAACACCTCTAGGGAGACCAGAAAGAATATATAGCTGTATACCATCGTTAAGGAGAACAGACAGAATATATATTTATATACCAGCTTTATTAACTCCAGAAAGAATGTATAGTTGTATACCAGCATGAGGGAGTCCAGACAGAATATATGGTTGTATACTGGCGTCAGGAAGTCCAGACAGAATATATAGTTGTATACTGGCAGTAGGAAATCCTGGCTCAATCATTGTATACCAGCTTTATGGAGACCAGACAGAATGTATGTTTATATACCGGCTTTAGAGACTCCAGAGAAAATGTATAGTTGTATACCAGCATGAGAGAGTCCAGACAGAATATATGATTGTATATCAGCTTTAGGGAGACCAGACAGAATATATGGTTGTATACCAGCATTACGAAGTCCTGACAGAATATGTGTTTCTATACCAGCCTTAGGGAGACCAGAAAGAATATATTGTTGTATACCAGCTTTAGGGAAACCAGACAGAATATATAGTTGTATATTGGTAGTAGGAAATCCTGAGAGAATGAATGTTTCTATACCAGCTTTATGGAGACCAGACAGAATATCTTGTTGCATAGTAGCTTTAGGGAGAAAAGACTTAAGATATCGTTGTACACCAGCTTTGGGAAGTCCAGGCAGAATATATAGTTCTATACCAGCATGAGGGAGTCCACACAGATTATATGGTTGTATACCGACACTATGAAGTCCACACAGAATATACAATTATATACCAGCTCTGGGGAATCCAGACATAATGTATAGTTGTATACCAGCTTTAAGGAGTCAAGACAGTGTATATATTTGTATACCAGCATTAGGAATTCATGACAGAAAATATGGTTGCATGCCAGCTTTAAGGAGTCCAAACAGGATATATAGTTGGATACCAGCTTTAGGGGATCCAGACAGCATATATAGTTGGATATCATCTTTAGGGAGACCAGACTGATTATAAAGCTGTATACCATCGTTAAGGAAGCTTTGGGAAGTCCAGGCAGAATATATAGTTCTATACCAGCATGAGGGAATCCACACAGATTATATGGTTGTATACCGACACTATGAAGTCCACACAGAATATACGATTACATACCAGCTCTGGGGAAT
This sequence comes from Haliotis asinina, assembly GCF_037392515.1. Classification (NCBI taxonomy): domain Eukaryota; kingdom Metazoa; phylum Mollusca; class Gastropoda; order Lepetellida; family Haliotidae; genus Haliotis; species Haliotis asinina. Next base: position 27,533,862 of record NC_090286.1, on the reverse strand, counting down.
CCAGACATAATGTATAGTTGTATACCAGCTTTAAGGAGTCAAGACAGTGTATATATTTGTATACCAGCATTAGGAATTCATGACAGAAAATATGGTTGCATACCAGCTTTAGGGAGTCCAGACAGGATATATAGTTGGATACCAGCTTTAGGGGGTCCAGACAGCATATATAGTTGGATATCATCTTTAGGGAGACCAGACTGAATATAAAGCTGTATACCATCGTTAAGGAAGCTTTGGGAAGTCCAGGCAGAATATATAGTTCTATACCATCATTAAGGAGAACAAATAGGATACATGGTTGTATACCAGCTTCAGGGAGACAAGAGATAATGAATCATTGTATGCCAAATTTAGGGAGAGTACACAGAATGTATATTTCTATACCAACTTTAGGGAGACCAGAAAGAATATATTGTTGTATACCAGCTTTACAGAAACCAGACAGAATATATGGTTGTACACCAGCTTTAGGGAGTCCAGACAGGATATATAGTTGGATACCAGCTTTAGGGGGTCCAGACAGCATATATAGTTGGATATCATCTATAGGGAGACCAGACTGAATATATGGTTGTATACCAGCGTTTGGGAGACAAGACATAATGAATCATTGTATCCCAGCATTAGGGAGATCAGACAGAATGTATATTTGTATACCAACTTTAGGGAGTGCAGACATAATAGATGGTTGTATACCAGCATTACGAAGTCCTGAGAGAATATGTGTTTCTATACCAGCCTTAGGGAGACCAGAAACAATATATAGTTGTATACCAGCTTTAGGGGGTAAATACAGTGTGTGTGGTTGTATAACACCTCTAGGGAGACCAGAAAGAATATATAGCTGTATACCATCGTTAAGGAGAACAGACAGAATATATATTTATATACCAGCTTTATTAACTCCAGAAAGAATGTATAGTTGTATACCAGCATGAGGGAGTCCAGACAGAATATATGGTTGTATACTGGCGTCAGGAAGTCCAGACAGAATATATAGTTGTATACTGGCAGTAGGAAATCCTGACTCAATCATTGTATACCAGCTTTATGGAGACCAGACAGAATGTATGTTTATATACCGGCTTTAGGGACTCCAGAGAAAATGTATAGTTGCATACCAGCATAAGAGAGTCCAGACAGAATATATGATTGTAGATCAGCTTTAGGGAGACCAGACAGAATATATGGTTGTATACCAGCATTACGAAGTCCTGACAGAATATGTGTTTCTATACCAGCCTTAGGGAGACCAGAAAGAATATATTGTTGTATACCAGCTTTAGGGAAACCAGACAGAATATATAGTTGTATATTGGTAGTAGGAAATCCTGAGAGAATGAATGTTTCTATACCAGCTTTATGGAGACCAGACAGAATATCTTGTTGCATAGTAGCTTTAGGGAGAAAAGACTTAAGATATCGTTGTACACCAGCTTTGGGAAGTCCAGGCAGAATATATAGTTCTATACCAGCATGAGGGAGTCCACATAGATTATATGGTTGTATACCGACACTATGAAGTCCACACAGAATATAAGATTATATACCAGCTCTGGGGAATCCAGACATAATGTATAGTTGTATACCAGCTTTAAGGAGTCAAGACAGTGTATATATTTGTACACCAGCATTAGGAATTCATGACAGAAAATATGGTTGCATGCCAGATTTAAGGAGTCCAGACAGGATATATAGTTGGATATCAGCTTTAGGGGGTCCAGACAGCATATATAGTTGGATATCATCTTTAGGGAGACCAGACTGTTTATAAAGCTGTATACCATCGTTAAGGAAGCTTTGGGAAGTCCAGGCAGAATATATAGTTCTATACCAGCAGGAGGGAATCCACACAGATTATATGGTTGTATACCGACACTATGAAGTCCACACAGAATATACGATTATATACCAGCTCTGGGGAATCCAGACATAATGTATAGTTGTATACCAGCTTTAAGGAGTCAAGACAGTGTATATATTTGTATACCAGCATTAGGAATTCATGACAGAAAATATGGTTGCATACCAGCTTTAGGGAGTCCAGACAGGATATATAGTTGGATACCAGCTTTAGGGGGTCCAGACAGCATATATAGTTGGATATCATCTTTAGGGAGACCAGACTGAATATAAAGCTGTATACCATCGTTAAGGAAGCTTTGGGAAGTCCAGGCAGAATATATAGTTCTATACCATCATTAAGGAGAACAAATAGGATACATGGTTGTATACCAGCTTCAGGGAGACAAGAGATAATGAATCATTGTATGCCAAATTTAGGGAGAGTACACAGAATGTATATTTCTATACCAACTTTAGGGAGACCAGAAAGAATATATAGTTGTATACCAGCTTTACAGAAACCAGACAGAATATATGGTTGTACACCAGCTTTAGGGTTGGATAACACCTTTCGGGAGACCAGAAAGAATATATAGCTGTATACCATCGTTCATAGAGAGTCCAGACAGAATATATGATTGTAGACCAGCTTAAGGGAGACCAGACATAATATATGGTTGTATACCAGCATTACGAAGTCCTGAGAGAATATGTGTTTCTATACCAGCCTTAGGGAGACCAGAAACAATATATAGTTGTATACCAGCTTTAGGGGGTAAATACAGTGTGTGTGGTTGTATAACACCTCTAGGGAGACCAGAAAGAATATATAGCTGTATACCATCGTTAAGGAGAACAGACAGAATATATATTTATATACCAGCTTTATTAACTCCAGAAAGAATGTATAGTTGTATACCAGCATGAGGGAGTCCAGACAGAATATATGGTTGTATACTGGCGTCAGGAAGTCCAGACAGAATATATAGTTGTATACTGGCAGTAGGAAATCCTGACTCAATCATTGTATACCAGCTTTATGGAGACCAGACAGAATGTATGTTTATATACCGGCTTTAGAGACTCCAGAGAAAATGTATAGTTGTATACCAGCATGAGAGAGTCCAGACAGAATATATGATTGTATATCAGCTTTAGGGAGACCAGACAGAATATATGGTTGTATACCAGCATTACGAAGTCCTGACAGAATATGTGTTTCTATACCAGCCTTAGGGAGACCAGAAAGAATATATTGTTGTATACCAGCTTTAGGGAAACCAGACAGAATATATAGTTGTATATTGGTAGTAGGAAATCCTGAGAGAATGAATGTTTCTATACCAGCTTTATGGAGACCAGACAGAATATCTTGTTGCATAGTAGCTTTAGGGAGAAAAGACTTAAGATATCGTTGTACACCAGCTTTGGGAAGTCCAGGCAGAATATATAGTTCTATACCAGCATGAGGGAGTCCACACAGATTATATGGTTGTATACCGACACTATGAAGTCCACACAGAATATACAATTATATACCAGCTCTGGGGAATCCAGACATAATGTATAGTTGTATACCAGCTTTAAGGAGTCAAGACAGTGTATATATTTGTACACCAGCATTAGGAATTCATGACAGAAAATATGGTTGCATGCCAGCTTTAAGGAGTCCAGACAGGATATATAGTTGGATACCAGCTTTAGGGGATCCAGATAGCATATATAGTTGGATATCATCTTTAGGGAGACCAGACTGATTATAAAGCTGTATACCATCGTTAAGGAAGCTTTGGGAAGTCCAGGCAGAATATATAGTTCTATACCAGCATGAGGGAATCCACACAGATTATATGGTTGTATACCGACACTATGAAGTCCACACAGAATATACGATTATATACCAGCTCTGGGGAATCCAGACATAATGTATAGTTGTATACCAGCTTTAAGGAGTCAAGACAGTGTATATATCTGTATACCAGCATTAGGAATTCATGACAGAAAATATGGTTGCATACCAGCTTTAGGGAGTCCAGACAGGATATATAGTTGGATACCAGCTTTAGGGGGTCCAGACAGCATATATAGTTGGATATCATCTTTAGGGAGACCAGACTGAATATATGGTTGTATACCAGCGTTTGGGAGACAAGACATAATGAATCATTGTATCCCAGCATTAGGGAGATCAGACAGAATGTATATTTGTATACCAACTTTAGGGAGTGCAGACATAATAGATGGTTGTATACCAGCATTACGAAGTCCTGAGAGAATATGTGTTTCTATACCAGCCTTAGGGAGACCAGAAACAATATATAGTTGTATACCAGCTTTAGGGGGTAAATACAGTGTGTGTGGTTGTATAACACCTCTAGGGAGACCAGAAAGAATATATAGCTGTATACCATCGTTAAGGAGAACAGACAGAATATATATTTATATACCAGCTTTATTAACTCCAGAAAGAATGTATAGTTGTATACCAGCATGAGGGAGTCCAGACAGAATATATGGTTGTATACTGGCGTCAGGAAGTCCAGACAGAATATATAGTTGTATACTGGCAGTAGGAAATCCTGGCTCAATCATTGTATACCAGCTTTATGGAGACCAGACAGAATGTATGTTTATATACCGGCTTTAGAGACTCCAGAGAAAATGTATAGTTGTATACCAGCATGAGAGAGTCCAGACAGAATATATGATTGTATATCAGCTTTAGGGAGACCAGACAGAATATATGGTTGTATACCAGCATTACGAAGTCCTGACAGAATATGTGTTTCTATACCAGCCTTAGGGAGACCAGAAAGAATATATTGTTGTATACCAGCTTTAGGGAAACCAGACAGAATATATAGTTGTATATTGGTAGTAGGAAATCCTGAGAGAATGAATGTTTCTATACCAGCTTTATGGAGACCAGACAGAATATCTTGTTGCATAGTAGCTTTAGGGAGAAAAGACTTAAGATATCGTTGTACACCAGCTTTGGGAAGTCCAGGCAGAATATATAGTTCTATACCAGCATGAGGGAGTCCACACAGATTATATGGTTGTATACCGACACTATGAAGTCCACACAGAATATACAATTATATACCAGCTCTGGGGAATCCAGACATAATGTATAGTTGTATACCAGCTTTAAGGAGTCAAGACAGTGTATATATTTGTATACCAGCATTAGGAATTCATGACAGAAAATATGGTTGCATGCCAGCTTTAAGGAGTCCAAACAGGATATATAGTTGGATACCAGCTTTAGGGGATCCAGACAGCATATATAGTTGGATATCATCTTTAGGGAGACCAGACTGATTATAAAGCTGTATACCATCGTTAAGGAAGCTTTGGGAAGTCCAGGCAGAATATATAGTTCTATACCAGCATGAGGGAATCCACACAGATTATATGGTTGTATACCGACACTATGAAGTCCACACAGAATATACGATTACATACCAGCTCTGGGGAATCCAGACATAATGTATAGTTGTATACCAGCTTTAAGGAGTCAAGACAGTGTATATATTTGTATACCAGCATTAGGAATTCATGACAGAAAATATGGTTGCATACCAGCTTTAGGGAGTCCAGACAGGATATATAGTTGGATACCAGCTTTAGGGGGTCCAGACAGCATATATAGTTGGATATCATCTTTAGGGAGACCAGACTGAATATAAAGCTGTATACCATCGTTAAGGAAGCTTTGGGAAGTCCAGGCAGAATATATAGTTCTATACCATCATTAAGGAGAACAAATAGGATACATGGTTGTATACCAGCTTCAGGGAGACAAGAGATAATGAATCATTGTATGCCAAATTTAGGGAGAGTACACAGAATGTATATTTCTATACCAACTTTAGGGAGACCAGAAAGAATATATAGTTGTATACCAGCTTTACAGAAACCAGACAGAATATATGGTTGTACACCAGCTTTAGGGAGTCCAGACAGGATATATAGTTGGATACCAGCTTTAGGGGGTCCAGACAGCATATATAGTTGGATATCATCTATAGGGAGACCAGACTGAATATATGGTTGTATACCAGCGTTTGGGAGACAAGACATAATGAATCATTGTATCCCAGCATTAGGGAGATCAGACAGAATGTATATTTGTATACCAACTTTAGGGAGTGCAGACATAATAGATGGTTGTATACCAGCATTACGAAGTCCTGAGAGAATATGTGTTTCTATACCAGCCTTAGGGAGACCAGAAACAATATATAGTTGTATACCAGCTTTAGGGGGTAAATACAGTGTGTGTGGTTGTATAACACCTCTAGGGAGACCAGAAAGAATATATAGCTGTATACCATCGTTAAGGAGAACAGACAGAATATATATTTATATACCAGCTTTATTAACTCCAGAAAGAATGTATAGTTGTATACCAGCATGAGGGAGTCCAGACAGAATATATGGTTGTATACTGGCGTCAGGAAGTCCAGACAGAATATATAGTTGTATACTGGCAGTAGGAAATCCTGACTCAATCATTGTATACCAGCTTTATGGAGACCAGACAGAATGTATGTTTATATACCGGCTTTAGGGACTCCAGAGAAAATGTATAGTTGCATACCAGCATAAGAGAGTCCAGACAGAATATATGATTGTAGATCAGCTTTAGGGAGACCAGACAGAATATATGGTTGTATACCAGCATTACGAAGTCCTGACAGAATATGTGTTTCTATACCAGCCTTAGGGAGACCAGAAAGAATATATTGTTGTATACCAGCTTTAGGGAAACCAGACAGAATATATAGTTGTATATTGGTAGTAGGAAATCCTGAGAGAATGAATGTTTCTATACCAGCTTTATGGAGACCAGACAGAATATCTTGTTGCATAGTAGCTTTAGGGAGAAAAGACTTAAGATATCGTTGTACACCAGCTTTGGGAAGTCCAGGCAGAATATATAGTTCTATACCAGCATGAGGGAGTCCACATAGATTATATGGTTGTATACCGACACTATGAAGTCCACACAGAATATAAGATTATATACCAGCTCTGGGGAATCCAGACATAATGTATAGTTGTATACCAGCTTTAAGGAGTCAAGACAGTGTATATATTTGTACACCAGCATTAGGAATTCATGACAGAAAATATGGTTGCATGCCAGATTTAAGGAGTCCAGACAGGATATATAGTTGGATATCAGCTTTAGGGGGTCCAGACAGCATATATAGTTGGATATCATCTTTAGGGAGACCAGACTGTTTATAAAGCTGTATACCATCGTTAAGGAAGCTTTGGGAAGTCCAGGCAGAATATATAGTTCTATACCAGCAGGAGGGAATCCACACAGATTATATGGTTGTATACCGACACTATGAAGTCCACACAGAATATACGATTATATACCAGCTCTGGGGAATCCAGACATAATGTATAGTTGTATACCAGCTTTAAGGAGTCAAGACAGTGTATATATTTGTATACCAGCATTAGGAATTCATGACAGAAAATATGGTTGCATACCAGCTTTAGGGAGTCCAGACAGGATATATAGTTGGATACCAGCTTTAGGGGGTCCAGACAGCATATATAGTTGGATATCATCTTTAGGGAGACCAGACTGAATATAAAGCTGTATACCATCGTTAAGGAAGCTTTGGGAAGTCCAGGCAGAATATATAGTTCTATACCATCATTAAGGAGAACAAATAGGATACATGGTTGTATACCAGCTTCAGGGAGACAAGAGATAATGAATCATTGTATGCCAAATTTAGGGAGAGTACACAGAATGTATATTTCTATACCAACTTTAGGGAGACCAGAAAGAATATATAGTTGTATACCAGCTTTACAGAAACCAGACAGAATATATGGTTGTACACCAGCTTTAGGGTTGGATAACACCTTTCGGGAGACCAGAAAGAATATATAGCTGTATACCATCGTTCATAGAGAGTCCAGACAGAATATATGATTGTAGACCAGCTTAAGGGAGACCAGACATAATATATGGTTGTATACCAGCATTACGAAGTCCTGAGAGAATATGTGTTTCTATACCAGCCTTAGGGAGACCAGAAACAATATATAGTTGTATACCAGCTTTAGGGGGTAAATACAGTGTGTGTGGTTGTATAACACCTCTAGGGAGACCAGAAAGAATATATAGCTGTATACCATCGTTAAGGAGAACAGACAGAATATATATTTATATACCAGCTTTATTAACTCCAGAAAGAATGTATAGTTGTATACCAGCATGAGGGAGTCCAGACAGAATATATGGTTGTATACTGGCGTCAGGAAGTCCAGACAGAATATATAGTTGTATACTGGCAGTAGGAAATCCTGACTCAATCATTGTATACCAGCTTTATGGAGACCAGACAGAATGTATGTTTATATACCGGCTTTAGGGACTCCAGAGAAAATGTATAGTTGTATACCAGCATGAGAGAGTCCAGACAGAATATATGATTGTATATCAGCTTTAGGGAGACCAGACAGAATATATGGTTGTATACCAGCATTACGAAGTCCTGACAGAATATGTGTTTCTATACCAGCCTTAGGGAGACCAGAAAGAATATATTGTTGTATACCAGCTTTAGGGAAACCAGACAGAATATATAGTTGTATATTGGTAGTAGGAAATCCTGAGAGAATGAATGTTTCTATACCAGCTTTATGGAGACCAGACAGAATATCTTGTTGCATAGTAGCTTTAGGGAGAAAAGACTTAAGATATCGTTGTACACCAGCTTTGGGAAGTCCAGGCAGAATATATAGCTGTATACCATCGTTAAGGAGAACAGACAGAATATATATTTATATACCAGCTTTATTAACTCCAGAAAGAATGTATAGTTGTATACCAGCATGAGGGAGTCCAGACAGAATATATGGTTGTATACTGGCGTCAGGAAGTCCAGACAGAATATATAGTTGTATACTGGCAGTAGGAAATCCTGACTCAATCATTGTATACCAGCTTTATGGAGACCAGACAGAATGTATGTTTATATACCGGCTTTAGGGACTCCAGAGAAAATGTATAGTTGTATACCAGCATGAGAGAGTCCAGACAGAATATATGATTGTATATCAGCTTTAGGGAGACCAGACAGAATATATGGTTGTATACCAGCATTACGAAGTCCTGACAGAATATGTGTTTCTATACCAGCCTTAGGGAGACCAGAAAGAATATATTGTTGTATACCAGCTTTAGGGAAACCAGACAGAATATATAGTTGTATATTGGTAGTAGGAAATCCTGAGAGAATGAATGTTTCTATACCAGCTTTATGGAGACCAGACAGAATATCTTGTTGGATAGTAGCTTTAGGGAGAAAAGACTTAAGAAATCGTTGTACACCAGCTTTGGGAAGTCCAGGCAGAATATATAGTTCTATACCAGCATGAGGGAGTCCACACAGATTATATGGTTGTATACCGACACTATGAAGTCCACACAGAATATACAATTATATACCAGCTCTGGGGAATCCAGACATAATGTATAGCTGTATACCAGCTTTAAGGAGTCAAGACAGTGTATATATTTGTATACCAGCATTAGGAATTTATGACAGAAAATATGGTTGCATGCCAGCTTTAAGGAGTCCAAACAGGATATATAGTTGGATACCAGCTTTAGGGGATCCAGATAGCATATATAGTTGGATATCATCTTTAGGGAGACCAGACTGATTATAAAGCTGTATACCATCGTTAAGGAAGCTTTGGGAAGTCCAGGCAGAATATATAGTTCTATACCAGCATGAGGGAATCCACACAGATTATATGGTTGTATACCGACACTATGAAGTCCACACAGAATATACGATTACATACCAGCTCTGGGGAATCCAGACATAATGTATAGTTGTATACCAGCTTTAAGGAGTCAAGACAGTGTATATATTTGTATACCAGCATTAGGAATTCATGACAGAAAATATGGTTGCATACCAGCTTTAGGGAGTCCAGACAGGATATATAGTTGGATACCAGCTTTAGGGGGTCCAGACAGCATATATAGTTGGACATCATCTTTAGGGAGACCAGACTGAATATAAAGCTGTATACCATCGTTAAGGAAGCTTTGGGAAGTCCAGGCAGAATACATAGTTCTATACCATCATTAAGGAGAACAAATAGGATACATGGTTGTATACCAGCTTCAGGGAGACAAGAGATAATGAATCATTGTATGCCAAATTTAGGGAGAGTACACAGAATGTATATTTCTACACCAACTTTAGGGAGACCAGAAAGAATATATAGTTGTATACCTGCTTTACAGAAACCAGACAGAATATATGGTTGTACACCAGCTTTAGGGAGTCCAGACAGGATATATAGTTGGATACCAGCTTTAGGGGGTCCAGACAGCATATATAGTTGGATATCATCTTTAGGGAGACCAGACTGAATATATGGTTGTATACCAGCGTTTGGGAGACAAGACATAATGAATCATTGTATCCCAGCATTAGGGAGATCAGACAGAATGTATATTTGTATACCAACTTTAGGGAGTGCAGACATAATAGATGGTTGTATACCAGCATTACGAAGTCCTGAGAGAATATGTGTTTCTATACCAGCCTTAGGGAGACCAGAAACAATATATAGTTGTATACCAGCTTTAGGGGGTAAATACAGTGTGTGTGGTTGTATAACACCTCTAGGGAGACCAGAAAGAATATATAGCTGTATACCATCGTTAAGGAGAACAGACAGAATATATATTTATATACCAGCTTTATTAACTCCAGAAAGAATGTATAGTTGTATACCAGCATGAGGGAGTCCAGACAGAATATATGGTTGTATACTGGCGTCAGGAAGTCCAGACAGAATATATAGTTGTATACTGGCAGTAGGAAATCCTGACTCAATCATTGTATACCAGCTTTATGGAGACCAGACAGAATGTATGTTTATATACCGGCTTTAGGGACTCCAGAGAGAATGTATAGTTGCATACCAGCATAAGAGAGTCCAGACAGAATATATGATTGTAGATCAGCTTAAGGGAGACCAGACAGAATATATGGTTGTATACCAGCATTACGAAGTCCTGACAGAATATGTGTTTCTATACCAGCCTTAGGGAGACCAGAAAGAATATATTGTTGTATACCAGCTTTAGGGAAACCAGACAGAATATATAGTTGTATATTGGTAGTAGGAAATCCTGAGAGAATCAATGTTTCTATACCAGCTTTATGGAGACCAGACAGAATATCTTGTTGCATAGTAGCTTTAGGGAGAAAAGACTTAAGATATCGTTGTACACCAGCTTTGGGAAGTCCAGGCAGAATATATAGTTCTATACCAGCATGAGGGAGTCCACATAGATTATATGGTTGTATACCGACACTATGAAGTCCACACAGAATATACAATTATATACCAGCTCTGGGGAATCCAGACATAATGTATAGTTGTATACCAGCTTTAAGGAGTCAAGACAGTGTATATATTTGTACACCAGCATTAGGAATTCATGACAGAAAATATGGTTGCATGCCAGCTTTAAGGAGTCCAGACAGGATATATAGTTGGATATCAGCTTTAGGGGGTCCAGACAGCATATATAGTTGGATATCATCTTTAGGGAGACCAGACTGTTTATAAAGCTGTATACCATCGTTAAGGAAGCTTTGGGAAGTCCAGGCAGAATATATAGTTCTATACCAGCAGGAGGGAATCCACACAGATTATATGGTTGTATACCGACACTATGAAGTCCACACAGAATATACGATTATATACCAGCTCTGGGGAATCCAGACATAATGTATAGTTGTATACCAGCTTTAAGGAGTCAAGACAGTGTATATATTTGTATACCAGCATTAGGAATTCATGACAGAAAATATGGTTGCATACCAGCTTTAGGGAGTCCAGACAGGATATATAGTTGGATACCAGCTTTAGGGGGTCCAGACAGCATATATAGTTGGATATCATCTTTAGGGAGACCAGACTGAATATAAAGCTGTATACCATCGTTAAGGAAGCTTTGGGAAGTCCAGGCAGAATATATAGTTCTATACCATCATTAAGGAGAACAAATAGGATACATGGTTGTATACCAGCTTCAGGGAGACAAGAGATAATGAATCATTGTATGCCAAATTTAGGGAGAGTACACAGAATGTATATTTCTATACCAACTTTAGGGAGACCAGAAAGAATATATAGTTGTATACCAGCTTTACAGAAACCAGACAGAATATATGGTTGTACACCAGCTTTAGGGTTGGATAACACCTTTCGGGAGACCAGAAAGAATATATAGCTGTATACCATCGTTCATAGAGAGTCCAGACAGAATATATGATTGTAGACCAGCTTAAGGGAGACCAGACAGAATACATGGTTGTATACCAGCATTACGAAGTCCTGAGAGAACATGTGTTTCTATACCAGCCTTAGGGAGACCAGAAAGAATATATTGTTGTATACCAGCTTTAGGGAAACCAGACAGAATATATAGTTGTATATTGGTAGTAGGAAATCCTGAGAGAATCAATGTTTCTATACCAGCTTTATGGAGACCAGACAGAATATCTTGTTGCATAGTAGCTTTAGGGAGAAAAGACTTAAGATATCGTTGTACACCAGCTTTGGGAAGTCCAGGCAGAATATATAGTTCTATACCAGCATGAGGGAGTCCACACAGATTATATGGTTGTATACCGACACTATGAAGTCCACACAGAATATACAATTATATACCAGCTCTGGGGAATCCAGACATAATGTATAGTTGTATACCAGCTTTAAGGAGTCAAGACAGTGTAGATATTTGTATACCAGCATTAGGAATTCATGACAGAAAATATGGTTGCATACCAGCTTTAGGGAGTCCAGACAGGATATATAGTTGGATACCAGCCTTAGGGGGTCCAGACAGCATATATAGTTGGATATCATCTTTAGGGAGACCAGACTGAATATAAAGCTGTATACCATCATTAAGGAAGCTTTGGGAAGTCCAGGCAGAATATATAGTTCTATACCATCATTAAGGAGAAGAAATAGGATATATGGTTGTATACCAGCTTCAGGGAGACAAGAGATAATGAATCATTGTATGCCAACTTTAGGGAGAGCACACAGAATGTATATTTCTATACCAACTTTAAGGAGTGCAGAAGGAAGATATGGTTGTATACCAGCATTACGAAGTCCTGAGAGAATATGTGTTCCTATACCAGCCTTAGGGAGACCACAAAGAATATATAGTTGTATACCAGCTTTAGGGGGTAAATACAGTGTGTGTGGTTGTATAACACCTTTAGGGAGAATATATAGCTGTATACCATCGTTAAGGAGAACAGACAGAATATATATTTATATACCAGCTTTATTAACTCCAGAAAGAATGTATAGTTGTATACCAGCATGAGGGAGTCCAGACAGAATATATGGTTGTATCCTGGCGTCAGGAAGTCCAGACAGAATATATAGTTGTATACTGGCAGTAGGAAATCCTGACAGAATGAATGTTTCTATACCAGCTTTATGGAGACCAGACAGAATATCTTGTTGCATAGTAGCTTTAGGGAGGAAAGACCATCGTTATACCATCGTTAAGGAGAACAGACAGAATATATATTTATATACCAGCTTTATTAACTCCAGAAAGAATGTATAGTTGTATAAGAGCATGAGGGAGTCCAGACAGAATATATGGTTGTATACTGGCGTCAGGAAGTCCAGACAGAATATATAGTTGTATACTGGCAGTAGGAAATCCTGGCTCAATCATTGTATACCAGCTTTATGGAGACCAGACAGAATGTATGTTTATATACCGGCTTTAGAGACTCCAGAGAAAATGTATAGTTGTATACCAGCATGAGAGAGTCCAGACAGAATATATGATTGTATATCACCTTTAGGGAGACCAGACAGAATATATGGTTGTATACCAGCATTACGAAGTCCTGACAGAATATGTGTTTCTATACCAGCCTTAGGGAGACCAGAAAGAATATATTGTTGTATACCAGCTTTAGGGAAACCAGACAGAATATATAGTTGTATATTGGTAGTAGGAAATCCTGAGAGAATGAATGTTTCTATACCAGCTTTATGGAGACCAGACAGAATATCTTGTTGCATAGTAGCTTTAGGGAGAAAAGACTTAAGATATCGTTGTACACCAGCTTTGGGAAGTCCAGGCAGAATATATAGTTCTATACCAGCATGAGGGAGTCCACATAGATTATATGGTTGTATACCGACACTATGAAGTCCACACAGAATATAAGATTATATACCAGCTCTGGGGAATCCAGACATAATGTATAGTTGTATACCAGCTTTAAGGAGTCAAGACAGTGTATATATTTGTACACCAGCATTAGGAATTCATGACAGAAAATATGGTTGCATGCCAGATTTAAGGAGTCCAGACAGGATATATAGTTGGATATCAGCTTTAGGGGGTCCAGACAGCATATATAGTTGGATATCATCTTTAGGGAGACCAGACTGTTTATAAAGCTGTATACCATCGTTAAGGAAGCTTTGGGAAGTCCAGGCAGAATATATAGTTCTATACCAGCAGGAGGGAATCCACACAGATTATATGGTTGTATACCGACACTATGAAGTCCACACAGAATATACGATTATATACCAGCTCTGGGGAATCCAGACATAATGTATAGTTGTATACCAGCTTTAAGGAGTCAAGACAGTGTATATATTTGTATACCAGCATTAGGAATTCATGACAGAAAATATGGTTGCATACCAGCTTTAGGGAGTCCAGACAGGATATATAGTTGGATACCAGCTTTAGGGGGTCCAGACAGCATATATAGTTGGATATCATCTTTAGGGAGACCAGACTGAATATAAAGCTGTATACCATCGTTAAGGAAGCTTTGGGAAGTCCAGGCAGAATATATAGTTCTATACCATCATTAAGGAGAACAAATAGGATACATGGTTGTATACCAGCTTCAGGGAGACAAGAGATAATGAATCATTGTATGCCAAATTTAGGGAGAGTACACAGAATGTATATTTCTATACCAACTTTAGGGAGACCAGAAAGAATATATAGTTGTATACCAGCTTTACAGAAACCAGACAGAATATATGGTTGTACACCAGCTTTAGGGTTGGATAACACCTTTCGGGAGACCAGAAAGAATATATAGCTGTATACCATCGTTCATAGAGAGTCCAGACAGAATATATGATTGTAGACCAGCTTAAGGGAGACCAGACATAATATATGGTTGTATACCAGCATTACGAAGTCCTGAGAGAATATGTGTTTCTATACCAGCCTTAGGGAGACCAGAAACAATATATAGTTGTATACCAGCTTTAGGGGGTAAATACAGTGTGTGTGGTTGTATAACACCTCTAGGGAGACCAGAAAGAATATATAGCTGTATACCATCGTTAAGGAGAACAGACAGAATATATATTTATATACCAGCTTTATTAACTCCAGAAAGAATGTATAGTTGTATACCAGCATGAGGGAGTCCAGACAGAATATATGGTTGTATACTGGCGTCAGGAAGTCCAGACAGAATATATAGTTGTATACTGGCAGTAGGAAATCCTGACTCAATCATTGTATACCAGCTTTATGGAGACCAGACAGAATGTATGTTTATATACCGGCTTTAGGGACTCCAGAGAAAATGTATAGTTGTATACCAGCATGAGAGAGTCCAGACAGAATATATGATTGTATATCAGCTTTAGGGAGACCAGACAGAATATATGGTTGTATACCAGCATTACGAAGTCCTGACAGAATATGTGTTTCTATACCAGCCTTAGGGAGACCAGAAAGAATATATTGTTGTATACCAGCTTTAGGGAAACCAGACAGAATATATAGTTGTATATTGGTAGTAGGAAATCCTGAGAGAATGAATGTTTCTATACCAGCTTTATGGAGACCAGACAGAATATCTTGTTGCATAGTAGCTTTAGGGAGAAAAGACTTAAGATATCGTTGTACACCAGCTTTGGGAAGTCCAGGCAGAATATATAGCTGTATACCATCGTTAAGGAGAACAGACAGAATATATATTTATATACCAGCTTTATTAACTCCAGAAAGAATGTATAGTTGTATACCAGCATGAGGGAGTCCAGACAGAATATATGGTTGTATACTGGCGTCAGGAAGTCCAGACAGAATATATAGTTGTATACTGGCAGTAGGAAATCCTGACTCAATCATTGTATACCAGCTTTATGGAGACCAGACAGAATGTATGTTTATATACCGGCTTTAGGGACTCCAGAGAAAATGTATAGTTGTATACCAGCATGAGAGAGTCCAGACAGAATATATGATTGTATATCAGCTTTAGGGAGACCAGACAGAATATATGGTTGTATACCAGCATTACGAAGTCCTGACAGAATATGTGTTTCTATACCAGCCTTAGGGAGACCAGAAAGAATATATTGTTGTATACCAGCTTTAGGGAAACCAGACAGAATATATAGTTGTATATTGGTAGTAGGAAATCCTGAGAGAATGAATGTTTCTATACCAGCTTTATGGAGACCAGACAGAATATCTTGTTGCATAGTAGCTTTAGGGAGAAAAGACTTAAGAAATCGTTGTACACCAGCTTTGGGAAGTCCAGGCAGAATATATAGTTCTATACCAGCATGAGGGAGTCCACACAGATTATATGGTTGTATACCGACACTATGAAGTCCACACAGAATATACAATTATATACCAGCTCTGGGGAATCCAGACATAATGTATAGCTGTATACCAGCTTTAAGGAGTCAAGACAGTGTATATATTTGTATACCAGCATTAGGAATTTATGACAGAAAATATGGTTGCATGCCAGCTTTAAGGAGTCCAAACAGGATATATAGTTGGATACCAGCTTTAGGGGATCCAGATAGCATATATAGTTGGATATCATCTTTAGGGAGACCAGACTGATTATAAAGCTGTATACCATCGTTAAGGAAGCTTTGGGAAGTCCAGGCAGAATATATAGTTCTATACCAGCATGAGGGAATCCACACAGATTATATGGTTGTATACCGACACTATGAAGTCCACACAGAATATACGATTACATACCAGCTCTGGGGAATCCAGACATAATGTATAGTTGTATACCAGCTTTAAGGAGTCAAGACAGTGTATATATTTGTATACCAGCATTAGGAATTCATGACAGAAAATATGGTTGCATACCAGCTTTAGGGAGTCCAGACAGGATATATAGTTGGATACCAGCTTTAGGGGGTCCAGACAGCATATATAGTTGGACATCATCTTTAGGGAGACCAGACTGAATATAAAGCTGTATACCATCGTTAAGGAAGCTTTGGGAAGTCCAGGCAGAATACATAGTTCTATACCATCATTAAGGAGAACAAATAGGATACATGGTTGTATACCAGCTTCAGGGAGACAAGAGATAATGAATCATTGTATGCCAAATTTAGGGAGAGTACACAGAATGTATATTTCTACACCAACTTTAGGGAGACCAGAAAGAATATATAGTTGTATACCTGCTTTACAGAAACCAGACAGAATATATGGTTGTACACCAGCTTTAGGGAGTCCAGACAGGATATATAGTTGGATACCAGCTTTAGGGGGTCCAGACAGCATATATAGTTGGATATCATCTTTAGGGAGACCAGACTGAATATATGGTTGTATACCAGCGTTTGGGAGACAAGACATAATGAATCATTGTATCCCAGCATTAGGGAGATCAGACAGAATGTATATTTGTATACCAACTTTAGGGAGTGCAGACATAATAGATGGTTGTATACCAGCATTACGAAGTCCTGAGAGAATATGTGTTTCTATACCAGCCTTAGGGAGACCAGAAACAATATATAGTTGTATACCAGCTTTAGGGGGTAAATACAGTGTGTGTGGTTGTATAACACCTCTAGGGAGACCAGAAAGAATATATAGCTGTATACCATCGTTAAGGAGAACAGACAGAATATATATTTATATACCAGCTTTATTAACTCCAGAAAGAATGTATAGTTGTATACCAGCATGAGGGAGTCCAGACAGAATATATGGTTGTATACTGGCGTCAGGAAGTCCAGACAGAATATATAGTTGTATACTGGCAGTAGGAAATCCTGACTCAATCATTGTATACCAGCTTTATGGAGACCAGACAGAATGTATGTTTATATACCGGCTTTAGGGACTCCAGAGAGAATGTATAGTTGCATACCAGCATAAGAGAGTCCAGACAGAATATATGATTGTAGATCAGCTTAAGGGAGACCAGACAGAATATATGGTTGTATACCAGCATTACGAAGTCCTGACAGAATATGTGTTTCTATACCAGCCTTAGGGAGACCAGAAAGAATATATTGTTGTATACCAGCTTTAGGGAAACCAGACAGAATATATAGTTGTATATTGGTAGTAGGAAATCCTGAGAGAATGAATGTTTCTATACCAGCTTTATGGAGACCAGACAGAATATCTTGTTGCATAGTAGCTTTAGGGAGAAAAGACTTAAGATATCGTTGTACACCAGCTTTGGGAAGTCCAGGCAGAATATATAGTTCTATACCAGCATGAGGGAGTCCACATAGATTATATGGTTGTATACCGACACTATGAAGTCCACACAGAATATACAATTATATACCAGCTCTGGGGAATCCAGACATAATGTATAGTTGTATACCAGCTTTAAGGAGTCAAGACAGTGTATATATTTGTACACCAGCATTAGGAATTCATGACAGAAAATATGGTTGCATGCCAGCTTTAAGGAGTCCAGACAGGATATATAGTTGGATATCAGCTTTAGGGGGTCCAGACAGCATATATAGTTGGATATCATCTTTAGGGAGACCAGACTGTTTATAAAGCTGTATACCATCGTTAAGGAAGCTTTGGGAAGTCCAGGCAGAATATATAGTTCTATACCAGCATGAGGGAATCCACACAGATTATATGGTTGTATACCGACACTATGAAGTCCACACAGAATATACGATTATATACCAGCTCTGGGGAATCCAGACATAATGTATAGTTGTATACCAGCTTTAAGGAGTCAAGACAGTGTATATATTTGTATACCAGCATTAGGAATTCATGACAGAAAATATGGTTGCATACCAGCTTTAGGGAGTCCAGACAGGATATATAGTTGGATACCAGCTTTAGGGGGTCCAGACAGCATATATAGTTGGATATCATCTTTAGGGAGACCAGACTGAATATAAAGCTGTATACCATCGTTAAGGAAGCTTTGGGAAGTCCAGGCAGAATATATAGTTCTATACCATCATTAAGGAGAACAAATAGGATACATGGTTGTATACCAGCTTCAGGGAGACAAGAGATAATGAATCATTGTATGCCAAATTTAGGGAGAGTACACAGAATGTATATTTCTATACCAACTTTAGGGAGACCAGAAAGAATATATAGTTGTATACCAGCTTTACAGAAACCAGACAGAATATATGGTTGTACACCAGCTTTAGGGTTGGATAACACCTTTCGGGAGACCAGAAAGAATATATAGCTGTATACCATCGTTCATAGAGAGTCCAGACAGAATATATGATTGTAGACCAGCTTAAGGGAGACCAGACAGAATACATGGTTGTATACCAGCATTACGAAGTCCTGAGAGAACATGTGTTTCTATACCAGCCTTAGGGAGACCAGAAAGAATATATTGTTGTATACCAGCTTTAGGGAAACCAGACAGAATATATAGTTGTATATTGGTAGTAGGAAATCCTGAGAGAATCAATGTTTCTATACCAGCTTTATGGAGACCAGACAGAATATCTTGTTGCATAGTAGCTTTAGGGAGAAAAGACTTAAGATATCGTTGTACACCAGCTTTGGGAAGTCCAGGCAGAATATATAGTTCTATACCAGCATGAGGGAGTCCACACAGATTATATGGTTGTATACCGACACTATGAAGTCCACACAGAATATACAATTATATACCAGCTCTGGGGAATCCAGACATAATGTATAGTTGTATACCAGCTTTAAGGAGTCAAGACAGTGTAGATATTTGTATACCAGCATTAGGAATTCATGACAGAAAATATGGTTGCATACCAGCTTTAGGGAGTCCAGACAGGATATATAGTTGGATACCAGCCTTAGGGGGTCCAGACAGCATATATAGTTGGATATCATCTTTAGGGAGACCAGACTGAATATAAAGCTGTATACCATCATTAAGGAAGCTTTGGGAAGTCCAGGCAGAATATATAGTTCTATACCATCATTAAGGAGAAGAAATAGGATATATGGTTGTATACCAGCTTCAGGGAGACAAGAGATAATGAATCATTGTATGCCAACTTTAGGGAGAGCACACAGAATGTATATTTCTATACCAACTTTAAGGAGTGCAGAAGGAAGATATGGTTGTATACCAGCATTACGAAGTCCTGAGAGAATATGTGTTCCTATACCAGCCTTAGGGAGACCACAAAGAATATATAGTTGTATACCAGCTTTAGGGGGTAAATACAGTGTGTGTGGTTGTATAACACCTTTAGGGAGAATATATAGCTGTATACCATCGTTAAGGAGAACAGACAGAATATATATTTATATACCAGCTTTATTAACTCCAGAAAGAATGTATAGTTGTATACCAGCATGAGGGAGTCCAGACAGAATATATGGTTGTATCCTGGCGTCAGGAAGTCCAGACAGAATATATAGTTGTATACTGGCAGTAGGAAATCCTGACAGAATGAATGTTTCTATACCAGCTTTATGGAGACCAGACAGAATATCTTGTTGCATAGTAGCTTTAGGGAGGAAAGACCATCGTTATACCATCGTTAAGGAGAACAGACAGAATATATATTTATATACCAGCTTTATTAACTCCAGAAAGAATGTATAGTTGTATAACAGCATGAGGGAGTCCAGACAGAATATATGGTTGTATACTGGCGTCAGGAAGTCCAGACAGAATATATAGTTGTATACTGGCAGTAGGAAATCCTGGCTCAATCATTGTATACCAGCTTTATGGAGACCAGACAGAATGTATGTTTATATACCGGCTTTAGAGACTCCAGAGAAAATGTATAGTTGTATACCAGCATGAGAGAGTCCAGACAGAATATATGATTGTATATCAGCTTTAGGGAGACCAGACAGAATATATGGTTGTATACCAGCATTACGAAGTCCTGACAGAATATGTGTTTCTATACCAGCCTTAGGGAGACCAGAAAGAATATATTGTTGTATACCAGCTTTAGGGAAACCAGACAGAATATATAGTTGTATATTGGTAGTAGGAAATCCTGAGAGAATGAATGTTTCTATACCAGCTTTATGGAGACCAGACAGAATATCTTGTTGCATAGTAGCTTTAGGGAGAAAAGACTTAAGATATCGTTGTACACCAGCTTTGGGAAGTCCAGGCAGAATATATAGTTCTACACCAGCATAAGGGAGTCCAGACAGATTACATGGTTGTATACCGACACTATGAAGTCCACACAGAATATACGATTATATACCAGCTCTGGGGAATCCAGACATAATGTATAGTTGTATACCAGCTTTAAGGAGTCAAGACAGTGTATATATTTGTATACCAGCATTAGGAATTCATGACAGAAAATATGGTTGCATGCCAGCTTTAAGGAGTCCAGACAGGATATATAGTTGGATACCAGCTTTAGGGGGTCCAGACAGCATATATAGTTGGATATCATCTTTAGGGAGACCAGACTGATTATAAAGCTGTATACCATCGTTAAGGAAGCTTTGGGAAGTCCAGGCAGAATATATAGTTCTATACCAGCATGAGGGAATCCACACAGATTATATGGTTCTATACCGACACTATGAAGTCCACACAGAATATACGATTATATACCAGCTCTGGGGAATCCAGACATAATGTATAGTTGTATACCAGCTTTAAGGAGTCAAGACAGTGTATATATTTGTATACCAGCATTAGGAATTCATGACAGAAAATATGGTTGCATACCAGCTTTAGGGAGTCCAGACAGGATATATAGTTGGATACCAGCCTTAGGGGGTCCAGACAGCATATACAGTTGGATATCATCTTTAGGGAGACCAGACTGAATATAAAGCTGTATACCATCGTTAAGGAAGCTTTGGGAAGTCCAGGCAGAATATATAGTTCTATACCATCATTAAGGAGAAGAAATAGGATATATGGTTGTATACCAGCTTCAGGGAGACAAGAGATAATGAATCATTGTATGCCAACTTTAGGGAGAGCACACAGAATGTATATTTCTATACCAACTTTAAGGAGTGCAGAAGTAAGATATGGTTGTATACCAGCATTACGAAGTCCTGAGAGAAGATGTGTTTCTATACCAGCCTTAGGGAGACCACAAAGAATATATAGTTGTATACCAGCTTTAGGGGGTAAATACAGTGTGTGTGGTTGTATAACACCTTTAGGGAGAATATATAGCTGTATACCATCGTTAAGGAGAACAGACAGAATATATATTTATATACCATCTTTATTAACTCCAGAAAGAATGTATAGTTGTATACCAGCATGAGGGAGTCCAGACAGAATATATGGTTGTATCCTGGCGTCAGGAAGTCCAGACAGAATATATAGTTGTATACTGGCAGTAGGAAATCCTGACAGAATGAATGTTTCTATACCAGCTTTATGGAGACCAGACAGAATATCTTGTTGCATAGTAGCTTTAGGGAGAAAAGACTTAAGATATCGTTGTACACCAGCTTTGGGAAGTCCAGGCAGAATATATAGTTCTATACCAGCATGATTGAGTCCACACAGATTATATGGTTGTATACCGACACTATGAAGTCCACACAGAATATACGATTATATACCAGCTCTGGGGAATCCAGACTTAATGTATAGTTGTATACCAGCTTTAAGGAGTCAAGACAGTGTATATATTTGTATACCAGCATTAGGAATTCATGACAGAAAAAATGGTTGCATACCAGCTTTAGGGAGTCCAGACAGGATATATAGTTGGATACCAGCTTTAGGGGGTCCAGACAGCATATATAGTTGGATATCATCTTTAGGGAGACCAGACTGAATATATGGTTGTATACCAGCGTTTGGGAGACAAGACATAATGAATCATTGTATCCCAGCATTAGGGAGATCAGACAGAATGTATATTTGTATACCAACTTTAGGGAGTGCAGACATAATAGATGGTTGTATACCAACATTACGAAGTCCTGAGAGAATTTTTGTTTCTATACCAGCCTTAGGGAGACCAGAAACAATATATAGTTGTATACCAGCTTTAGGGGGTAAATACAGTGTGTGTGGTTGTATAACACCTCTAGGGAGACCAGAAAGAATATATAGTTGTATACTGGCAGTAGGAAATCCTGACAGAATGAATGTTTCTATACCAGCTTTATGGAGACCAGACAGAATATCTTGTTGCATAGTAGCTTTAGGGAGGAAAGACCATCGTTATACCATCGTTAAGGAGAACAGACAGAATATATATTTATATACCAGCTTTATTAACTCCAGAAAGAATGTATAGTTGTATAACAGCATGAGGGAGTCCAGACAGAATATATGGTTGTATACTGACGTCAGGAAGTCCAGACAGAATATATAGTTGTATACTGGCAGTAGGAAATCCTGGCTCAATCATTGTATACCAGCTTTATGGAGACCAGACAGAATGTATGTTTATATACCGGCTTTAGAGACTCCAGAGAAAATGTATAGTTGTATACCAGCATGAGAGAGTCCAGACAGAATATATGATTGTATATCAGCTTTAGGGAGACCAGACAGAATATATGGTTGTATACCAGCATTACGAAGTCCTGACAGAATATGTGTTTCTATACCAGCCTTAGGGAGACCAGAAAGAATATATTGTTGTATACCAGCTTTAGGGAAACCAGACAGAATATATAGTTGTATATTGGTAGTAGGAAATCCTGAGAGAATGAATGTTTCTATACCAGCTTTATGGAGACCAGACAGAATATCTTGTTGCATAGTAGCTTTAGGGAGAAAAGACTTAAGATATCGTTGTACACCAGCTTTGGGAAGTCCAGGCTGAGTATATAGTTCTACACCAGCATAAGGGAGTCCAGACAGATTACATGGTTGTATACCGACACTATGAAGTCCACACAGAATATACGATTATATACCAGCTCTGGGGAATCCAGACATAATGTATAGTTGTATACCAGCTTTAAGGAGTCAAGACAGTGTATATATTTGTATACCAGCATTAGGAATTCATGACAGAAAATATGGTTGCATGCCAGCTTTAAGGAGTCCAGACAGGATATATAGTTGGATACCAGCTTTAGGGGGTCCAGACAGCATATATAGTTGGATATCATCTTTAGGGAGACCAGACTGATTATAAAGCTGTATACCATCGTTAAGGAAGCTTTGGGAAGTCCAGGCAGAATATATAGTTCTATACCAGCATGAGGGAATCCACACAGATTATATGGTTCTATACCGACACTATGAAGTCCACACAGAATATACGATTATATACCAGCTCTGGGGAATCCAGACATAATGTATAGTTGTATACCAGCTTTAAGGAGTCAAGACAGTGTATATATTTGTATACCAGCATTAGGAATTCATGACAGAAAATATGGTTGCATACCAGCTTTAGGGAGTCCAGACAGGATATATAGTTGGATACCAGCCTTAGGGGGTCCAGACAGCATATACAGTTGGATATCATCTTTAGGGAGACCAGACTGAATATAAAGCTGTATACCATCGTTAAGGAAGCTTTGGGAAGTCCAGGCAGAATATATAGTTCTATACCATCATTAAGGAGAAGAAATAGGATATATGGTTGTATACCAGCTTCAGGGAGACAAGAGATAATGAATCATTGTATGCCAACTTTAGGGAGAGCACACAGAATGTATATTTCTATACCAACTTTAAGGAGTGCAGAAGTAAGATATGGTTGTATACCAGCATTACGAAGTCCTGAGAGAAGATGTGTTTCTATACCAGCCTTAGGGAGACCACAAAGAATATATAGTTGTATACCAGCTTTAGGGGGTAAATACAGTGTGTGTGGTTGTATAACACCTTTAGGGAGAATATATAGCTGTATACCATCGTTAAGGAGAACAGACAGAATATATATTTATATACCATCTTTATTAACTCCAGAAAGAATGTATAGTTGTATACCAGCATGAGGGAGTCCAGACAGAATATATGGTTGTATCCTGGCGTCAGGAAGTCCAGACAGAATATATAGTTGTATACTGGCAGTAGGAAATCCTGGCTCAATCATTGTATACCAGCTTTATGGAGACCAGACAGAATGTATGTTTATATACCGGCTTTAGGGGCTCCAGAGAGAATGTATAGTTGCATACCAGCATGAGAGAGTCCAGACAGAATGTATGATTGTAGATCAGCTTAAGGGAGACCAGACAGAATATATGGTTGTATACCAGCATTACGAAGTCCTGAGAGAATATGTGTTTCTATACCAGCCTTAGGGAGACCAGAAAGAATATATTGTTGTATACCAGCTTTAGGGAAACCAGACAGAATATATAGTTGTATATTGGTAGTAGGAAATCCTGAGAGAATGAATGTTTCTATACCAGCTTTATGGAGACCAGACAGAATATCTTGTTGCATAGTAGCTTTAGGGAGAAAAGACTTAAGATATCGTTGTACACCAGCTTTGGGAAGTCCAGGCAGAATATATAGTTCTATACCAGCATGAGGGAGTCCACACAGATTATATGGTTGTATACCGACACTATGAAGTCCACACAGAATATAAAATTATATACCAGCTCTGGGGAATCCAGACATAATGTATAGTTGTATACCAGCTTTAAGGAGTCAAGACAGTGTATATATTTGTATACCAGCATTAGGAATTCATGACAGAAAATATGGTTGCATGCCAGCTTTAGGGAGTCCAGACAGGATATATAGTTGGATACCAGCTTTAGGGGGTCCAGACAGCATATATAGTTGGATATCATCTTTAGGGAGACCAGACTGAATATAAAGCTGTATACCATCGTTAAGGAAGCTTTGGGAAGTCCAGGCAGAATATATAGTTCTATACCATCATTAAGGAGAACAAATAGGATACATGGTTGTATACCAGCTTCAGGGAGACAAGAGATAATGAATCATTGTATGCCAAATTTAGGGAGAGTACACAGAATGTATATTTCTATACCAACTTTAGGGAGACCAGAAAGAATATATAGTTGTATACCAGCTTTACAGAAACCAGACAGAATATATGGTTGTACACCAGCTTTAGGGTTGGATAACACCTTTCGGGAGACCAGAAAGAATATATAGCTGTATACCATCGTTCATAGAGAGTCCAGACAGAATATATGATTGTAGACAAGCTTAAGGGAGACCAGACAGAATACATGGTTGTATACCAGCATTACGAAGTCCTGAGAGAACATGTGTTTCTATACCAGCCTTAGGGAGACCAGAAAGAATATATTGTTGTATACCAGCTTTAGGGAAACCAGACAGAATATATAGTTGTATATTGGTAGTAGGAAATCCTGAGAGAATCAATGTTTCTATACCAGCTTTATGGAGACCAGACAGAATATCTTGTTGCATAGTAGCTTTAGGGAGAAAAGACTTAAGATATCGTTGTACACCAGCTTTGGGAAGTCCAGGCAGAATATATAGTTCTATACCAGCATGAGGGAGTCCACACAGATTATATGGTTGTATACCGACACTATGAAGTCCACACAGAATATACAATTATATACCAGCTCTGGGGAATCCAGACATAATGTATAGTTGTATACCAGCTTTAAGGAGTCAAGACAGTGTAGATATTTGTATACCAGCATTAGGAATTCATGACAGAAAATATGGTTGCATACCAGCTTTAAGGAGTCCAAACAGGATATATAGTTGGATACCAGCTTTAGGGGATCCAGATAGCATATATAGTTGGATATCATCTTTAGGGAGACCAGACTGATTATAAAGCTGTATACCATCGTTAAGGAAGCTTTGGGAAGTCCAGGCAGAATATATAGTTCTATACCATCATTAAGGAGAAGAAATAGGATATATGGTTGTATACCAGCTTCAGGGAGACAAGAGATAATGAATCATTGTATGCCAACTTTAGGGAGAGCACACAGAATGTATATTTCTATACCAACTTTAAGGAGTGCAGAAGGAAGATATGGTTGTATACCAGCATTACGAAGTCCTGAGAGAATATGTGTTTCTATACCAGCCTTAGGGAGACCACAAAGAATATATAGTTGTATACCAGCTTTAGGGGGTAAATACAGTGTGTGTGGTTGTATAACACCTTTAGGGAGAATATATAGCTGTATACCATCGTTAAGGAGAACAGACAGAATATATATTTATATACCATCTTTATTAACTCCAGAAAGAATGTATAGTTGTATACCAGCATGAGGGAGTCCAGACAGAATATATGGTTGTATCCTGGCGTCAGGAAGTCCAGACAGAATATATAGTTGTATACTGGCAGTAGGAAATCCTGACAGAATGAATGTTTCTATACCAGCTTTATGGAGACCAGACAGAATATCTTGTTGCATAGTAGCTTTAGGGAGAAAAGACTTAAGATATCGTTGTACACCAGCTTTGGGAAGTCCAGGCAGAATATATAGTTCTATACCAGCATGATTGAGTCCACACAGATTATATGGTTGTATACCGACACTATGAAGTCCACACAGAATATACGATTATATACCAGCTCTGGGGAATCCAGACTTAATGTATAGTTGTATACCAGCTTTAAGGAGTCAAGACAGTGTATATATTTGTATACCAGCATTAGGAATTCATGACAGAAAAAATGGTTGCATACCAGCTTTAGGGAGTCCAGACAGGATATATAGTTGGATACCAGCTTTAGGGGGTCCAGACAGCATATATAGTT
This sequence comes from Haliotis asinina, assembly GCF_037392515.1. Lineage (NCBI taxonomy): Eukaryota > Metazoa > Mollusca > Gastropoda > Lepetellida > Haliotidae > Haliotis > Haliotis asinina. The sequence continues at coordinate 27,506,016 of NC_090286.1, read as the reverse complement.
GGATATCATCTTTAGGGAGACCAGACTGAATATATGGTTGTATACCAGCGTTTGGGAGACAAGACATAATGAATCATTGTATCCCAGCATTAGGGAGATCAGACAGAATGTATATTTGTATACCAACTTTAGGGAGTGCAGACATAATAGATGGTTGTATACCAACATTACGAAGTCCTGAGAGAATTTTTGTTTCTATACCAGCCTTAGGGAGACCAGAAACAATATATAGTTGTATACCAGCTTTAGGGGGTAAATACAGTGTGTGTGGTGTATAACACCTCTAGGGAGACCAGAAAGAATATATAGCTGTATACCATCGTTAAGGAGAACAGACAGAATATATGTTTATATACCAGCTTTATTAACTCCAGAAAGAATGTATACTTGTATACCAGCATGAGGGAGTCCAGACAGAATATATGGTTGTATACTTGCGTGAGGAAGTCCAGACAGAATATATAGTTGTATACTGGCAGTAGGAAATCCTGGCTCAATCATTGTATACCAGCTTTATGGAGACCAGACAGAATGTATGTTTATATACCGGCTTTAGGGGCTCCAGAGAGAATGTATAGTTGCATACCAGCATGAGAGAGTCCAGACAGAATGTATGATTGTAGATCAGCTTAAGGGAGACCAGACAGAATATATGGTTGTATACCAGCATTACGAAGTCCTGAGAGAATATGTGTTTCTATACCAGCCTTAGGGAGACCAGAAAGAATATATTGTTGTATACCAGCTTTAGGGAAACCAGACAGAATATATAGTTGTATATTGGTAGTAGGAAATCCTGAGAGAATCAATGTTTCTATACCAGCTTTATGGAGACCAGACAGAATATCTTGTTGCATAGTAGCTTTAGGGAGAAAAGACTTAAGATATCGTTGTACACCAGCTTTGGGAAGTCCAGGCAGAATATATAGTTCTATACCAGCATGAGGGAGTCCACACAGATTATATGGTTGTATACCGACACTATGAAGTCCACACAGAATATAAAATTATATACCAGCTCTGGGGAATCCAGACATAATGTATAGTTGTATACCAGCTTTAAGGAGTCAAGACAGTGTATATATTTGTATACCAGCATTAGGAATTCATGACAGAAAATATGGTTGCATACCAGCTTTAGGGAGTCCAGACAGGATATATAGTTGGATACCAGCTTTAGGGGGTCCAGACAGCATATATAGTTGGATATCATCTTTAGGGAGACCAGACTGAATATAAAGCTGTATACCATCGTTAAGGAAGCTTTGGGAAGTCCAGGCAGAATATATAGTTCTATACCATCATTAAGGAGAACAAATAGGATACATGGTTGTATACCAGCTTCAGGGAGACAAGAGATAATGAATCATTGTATGCCAAATTTAGGGAGAGTACACAGAATGTATATTTCTATACCAACTTTAGGGAGACCAGAAAGAATATATAGTTGTATACCAGCTTTACAGAAACCAGACAGAATATATGGTTGTACACCAGCTTTAGGGTTGGATAACACCTTTCGGGAGACCAGAAAGAATATATAGCTGTATACCATCGTTCATAGAGAGTCCAGACAGAATATATGATTGTAGACCAGCTTAAGGGAGACCAGACAGAATACATGGTTGTATACCAGCATTACGAAGTCCTGAGAGAACATGTGTTTCTATACCAGCCTTAGGGAGACCAGAAAGAATATATTGTTGTATACCAGCTTTAGGGAAACCAGACAGAATATATAGTTGTATATTGGTAGTAGGAAATCCTGAGAGAATCAATGTTTCTATACCAGCTTTATGGAGACCAGACAGAATATCTTGTTGCATAGTAGCTTTAGGGAGAAAAGACTTAAGATATCGTTGTACACCAGCTTTGGGAAGTCCAGGCAGAATATATAGTTCTATACCAGCATGAGGGAGTCCACACAGATTATATGGTTGTATACCGACACTATGAAGTCCACACAGAATATACAATTATATACCAGCTCTGGGGAATCCAGACATAATGTATAGTTGTATACCAGCTTTAAGGAGTCAAGACAGTGTATATATTTGTATACCAGCATTAGGAATTCATGACAGAAAAAATGGTTGCATACCAGCTTTAGGGAGTCCAGACAGGATATATAGTTGGATACCAGCTTTAGGGGGTCCAGACAGCATATATAGTTGGATATCATCTTTAGGGAGACCAGACTGAATATATGGTTGTATACCAGCGTTTGGGAGACAAGACATAATGAATCATTGTATCCCAGCATTAGGGAGATCAGACAGAATGTATATTTGTATACCAACTTTAGGGAGTGCAGACATAATATATGGTTGTATACCAGCATTACGAAGTCCTGAGAGAATATGTGTTTCTATACCAGCCTTAGGGAGACCAGAAACAATATATAGTTGTATACCAGCTTTAGGGGGTAAATACAGTGTGTGTGGTTGTATAACACCTCTAGGGAGACCAGACAGAATATATAGCTGTATACCATCGTTAAGGAGAACAGACAGAATATATATTTATATCCCAGCTTTATTAACTCCAGAAAGAATGTATAGTTGTATACCAGCATGAGGGAGTCCAGACAGAATATATGGTTGTATACTGGCGTCAGGAAGTCCAGACAGAATATATAGTTGTATACTGGCAGTAGGAAATCCTGGCTCAATCATTGTATACCAGCTTTATGGAGACCAGACAGAATGTATGTTTATATACCGGCTCTAGAGACTCCAGAGAAAATGTATAGTTGTATACCAGCATGAGAGAGTCCAGACAGAATATATGATTGTATATCAGCTTTAGGGAGACCAGACAGAATATATGGTTGTATACCAGCATTACGAAGTCCTGACAGAATATGTGTTTCTATACCAGCCTTAGGGAGACCAGAAAGAATATATTGTTGTATACCAGCTTTAGGGAAACCAGACAGAATATATAGTTGTATATTGGTAGTAGGAAATCCTGAGAGAATGAATGTTTCTATACCAGCTTTATGGAGACCAGACAGAATATCTTGTTGCATAGTAGCTTTAGGGAGAAAAGACTTAAGATATCGTTGTACACCAGCTTTGGGAAGTCCAGGCAGAATATATAGTTCTATACCAGCATGAGGGAGTCCACACAGATTATATGGTTGTATACCGACACTATGAAGTCCACACAGAATATACAATTATATACCAGCTCTGGGGAATCCAGACATAATGTATAGTTGTATACCAGCTTTAAGGAGTCAAGACAGTGTATATATTTGTATACCAGCATTAGGAATTCATGACAGAAAATATGGTTGCATGCCAGCTTTAAGGAGTCCAAACAGGATATATAGTTGGATACCAGCTTTAGGGGATCCAGATAGCATATATAGTTGGATATCATCTTTAGGGAGACCAGACTGATTATAAAGCTGTATACCATCGTTAAGGAAGCTTTGGGAAGTCCAGGCAGAATATATAGTTCTATACCATCATTAAGGAGAAGAAATAGGATATATGGTTGTATACCAGCTTCAGGGAGACAAGAGATAATGAATCATTGTATGCCAACTTTAGGGAGAGCACACAGAATGTATATTTCTATACCAACTTTAAGGAGTGCAGAAGGAAGATATGGTTGTATACCAGCATTACGAAGTCCTGAGAGAATATGTGTTTCTATACCAGCCTTAGGGAGACCACAAAGAATATATAGTTGTATACCAGCTTTAGGGGGTAAATACAGTGTGTGTGGTTGTATAACACCTTTAGGGAGAATATATAGCTGTATACCATCGTTAAGGAGAACAGACAGAATATATATTTATATACCAGCTTTATTAACTCCAGAAAGAATGTATAGTTGTATACCAGCATGAGGGAGTCCAGACAGAATATATGGTTGTATCCTGGCGTCAGGAAGTCCAGACAGAATATATAGTTGTATACTGGCAGTAGGAAATCCTGACAGAATGAATGTTTCTATACCAGCTTTATGGAGACCAGACAGAATATCTTGTTGCATAGTAGCTTTAGGGAGAAAAGACCATCGTTATACCATCGTTAAGGAGAACAGACAGAATATATATTTATATACCAGCTTTATTAACTCCAGAAAGAATGTATAGTTGTATAACAGCATGAGGGAGTCCAGACAGAATATATGGTTGTATACTGGCGTCAGGAAGTCCAGACAGAATATATAGTTGTATACTGGCAGTAGGAAATCCTGGCTCAATCATTGTATACCAGCTTTATGGAGACCAGACAGAATGTATGTTTATATACCGGCTTTAGAGACTCCAGAGAAAATGTATAGTTGTATACCAGCATGAGAGAGTCCAGACAGAATATATGATTGTATATCAGCTTTAGGGAGACCAGACAGAATATATGGTTGTATACCAGCATTACGAAGTCCTGACAGAATATGTGTTTCTATACCAGCCTTAGGGAGACCAGAAAGAATATATTGTTGTATACCAGCTTTAGGGAAACCAGACAGAATATATAGTTGTATATTGGTAGTAGGAAATCCTGAGAGAATGAATGTTTCTATACCAGCTTTATGGAGACCAGACAGAATATCTTGTTGCATAGTAGCTTTAGGGAGAAAAGACTTAAGATATCGTTGTACACCAGCTTTGGGAAGTCCAGGCAGAATATATAGTTCTACACCAGCATAAGGGAGTCCAGACAGATTACATGGTTGTATACCGACACTATGAAGTCCACACAGAATATACGATTATATACCAGCTCTGGGGAATCCAGACATAATGTATAGTTGTATACCAGCTTTAAGGAGTCAAGACAGTGTATATATTTGTATACCAGCATTAGGAATTCATGACAGAAAATATGGTTGCATGCCAGCTTTAAGGAGTCCAGACAGGATATATAGTTGGATACCAGCTTTAGGGGGTCCAGACAGCATATATAGTTGGATATCATCTTTAGGGAGACCAGACTGATTATAAAGCTGTATACCATCGTTAAGGAAGCTTTGGGAAGTCCAGGCAGAATATATAGTTCTATACCAGCATGAGGGAATCCACACAGATTATATGGTTGTATACCGACACTATGAAGTCCACACAGAATATACGATTATATACCAGCTCTGGGGAATCCAGACATAATGTATAGTTGTATACCAGCTTTAAGGAGTCAAGACAGTGTATATATTTGTATACCAGCATTAGGAATTCATGACAGAAAATATGGTTGCATACCAGCTTTAGGGAGTCCAGACAGGATATATAGTTGGATACCAGCCTTAGGGGGTCCAGACAGCATATACAGTTGGATATCATCTTTAGGGAGACCAGACTGAATATAAAGCTGTATACCATCGTTAAGGAAGCTTTGGGAAGTCCAGGCAGAATATATAGTTCTATACCATCATTAAGGAGAAGAAATAGGATATATGGTTGTATACCAGCTTCAGGGAGACAAGAGATAATGAATCATTGTATGCCAACTTTAGGGAGAGCACACAGAATGTATATTTCTATACCAACTTTAAGGAGTGCAGAAGTAAGATATGGTTGTATACCAGCATTACGAAGTCCTGAGAGAATATGTGTTTCTATACCAGCCTTAGGGAGACCACAAAGAATATATAGTTGTATACCAGCTTTAGGGGGTAAACACAGTGTGTGTGGTTGTATAACACCTTTAGGGAGAATATATAGCTGTATACCATCGTTAAGGAGAACAGACAGAATATATATTTATATACCATCTTTATTAACTCCAGAAAGAATGTATAGTTGTATACCAGCATGAGGGAGTCCAGACAGAATATATGGTTGTATCCTGGCGTCAGGAAGTCCAGACAGAATATATAGTTGTATACTGGCAGTAGGAAATCCTGACAGAATGAATGTTTCTATACCAGCTTTATGGAGACCAGACAGAATATCTTGTTGCATAGTAGCTTTAGGGAGAAAAGACTTAAGATATCGTTGTACACCAGCTTTGGGAAGTCCAGGCAGAATATATAGTTCTATACCAGCATGATTGAGTCCACACAGATTATATGGTTGTATACCGACACTATGAAGTCCACACAGAATATACGATTATATACCAGCTCTGGGGAATCCAGACATAATGTATAGTTGTATACCAGCTTTAAGGAGTCAAGACAGTGTATATATTTGTATACCAGCATTAGGAATTCATGACAGAAAAAATGGTTGCATACCAGCTTTAGGGAGTCCAGACAGGATATATAGTTGGATACCAGCTTTAGGGGGTCCAGACAGCATATATAGTTGGATATCATCTTTAGGGAGACCAGACTGAATATATGGTTGTATACCAGCGTTTGGGAGACAAGACATAATGAATCATTGTATCCCAGCATTAGGGAGATCAGACAGAATGTATATTTGTATACCAACTTTAGGGAGTGCAGACATAATAGATGGTTGTATACCAACACTACGAAGTCCTGAGAGAATATGTGTTTCTATACCAGCCTTAGGGAGACCAGAAACAATATATAGTTGTATACCAGCTTTAGGGGGTAAATACAGTGTGTGTGGTTGTATAACACCTCTAGGGAGACCAGAAAGAATATATAGCTGTATACCATCGTTAAGGAGAACAGACAGAATATATGTTTATATACCAGCTTTATTAACTCCAGAAAGAATGTATAGTTGTATACCAGCATGAGGGAGTCCAGACAGAATATATGGTTGTATACTTGCGTGAGGAAGTCCAGACAGAATATATAGTTGTATACTGGCAGTAGGAAATCCTGACTCAATCATTGTATACCAGCTTTATGGAGACCAGACAGAATGTATGTTTATATACCGGCTTTAGGGGCTCCAGAGAGAATGTATAGTTGCATACCAGCATGAGAGAGTCCAGACAGAATGTATGATTGTAGATCAGCTTAAGGGAGACCAGACAGAATATATGGTTGTATACCAGCATTACGAAGTCCTGAGAGAATATGTGTTTCTATACCAGCCTTAGGGAGACCAGAAAGAATATATTGTTGTATACCAGCTTTAGGGAAACCAGACAGAATATATAGTTGTATATTGGTAGTAGGAAATCCTGAGAGAATGAATGTTTCTATACCAGCTTTATGGAGACCAGACAGAATATCTTGTTGCATAGTAGCTTTAGGGAGAAAAGACTTAAGATATCGTTGTACACCAGCTTTGGGAAGTCCAGGCAGAATATATAGTTCTATACCAGCATGAGGGAGTCCACACAGATTATATGGTTGTATACCGACACTATGAAGTCCACACAGAATATAAAATTATATACCAGCTCTGGGGAATCCAGACATAATGTATAGTTGTATACCAGCTTTAAGGAGTCAAGACAGTGTATATATTTGTATACCAGCATTAGGAATTCATGACAGAAAATATGGTTGCATACCAGCTTTAGGGAGTCCAGACAGGATATATAGTTGGATACCAGCCTTAGGGGGTCCAGACAGCATATACAGTTGGATATCATCTTTAGGGAGACCAGACTGAATATAAAGCTGTATACCATCGTTAAGGAAGCTTTGGGAAGTCCAGGCAGAATATATAGTTCTATACCATCATTAAGGAGAAGAAATAGGATATATGGTTGTATACCAGCTTCAGGGAGACAAGAGATAATGAATCATTGTATGCCAACTTTAGGGAGAGCACACAGAATGTATATTTCTATACCAACTTTAAGGAGTGCAGAAGTAAGATATGGTTGTATACCAGCATTACGAAGTCCTGAGAGAATATGTGTTTCTATACCAGCCTTAGGGAGACCACAAAGAATATATAGTTGTATACCAGCTTTAGGGGGTAAATACAGTGTGTGTGGTTGTATAACACCTGTAGGGAGAATATATAGCTGTATACCATCGTTAAGGAGAACAGACAGAATATATATTTATATACCATCTTTATTAACTCCAGAAAGAATGTATAGTTGTATACCAGCATGAGGGAGTCCAGACAGAATATATGGTTGTATCCTGGCGTCAGGAAGTCCAGACAGAATATATAGTTGTATACTGGCAGTAGGAAATCCTGACAGAATGAATGTTTCTATACCAGCTTTATGGAGACCAGACAGAATATCTTGTTGCATAGTAGCTTTAGGGAGAAAAGACTTAAGATATCGTTGTACACCAGCTTTGGGAAGTCCAGGCAGAATATATAGTTCTATACCAGCATGATTGAGTCCACACAGATTATATGGTTGTATACCGACACTATGAAGTCCACACAGAATATACGATTATATACCAGCTCTGGGGAATCCAGACATAATGTATAGTTGTATACCAGCTTTAAGGAGTCAAGACAGTGTATATATTTGTATACCAGCATTAGGAATTCATGACAGAAAAAATGGTTGCATACCAGCTTTAGGGAGTCCAGACAGGATATATAGTTGGATACCAGCTTTAGGGGGTCCAGACAGCATATATAGTTGGATATCATCTTTAGGGAGACCAGACTGAATATATGGTTGTATACCAGCGTTTGGGAGACAAGACATAATGAATCATTGTATCCCAGCATTAGGGAGATCAGACAGAATGTATATTTGTATACCAACTTTAGGGAGTGCAGACATAATATATGGTTGTATACCAGCATTACGAAGTCCTGAGAGAATATGTGTTTCTATACCAGCCTTAGGGAGACCAGAAACAATATATAGTTGTATACCAGCTTTAGGGGGTAAATACAGTGTGTGTGGTTGTATAACACCTCTAGGGAGACCAGAAAGAATATATAGCTGTATACCATCGTTAAGGAGAACAGACAGAATATATATTTATATCCCAGCTTTATTAACTCCAGAAAGAATGTATAGTTGTATACCAGCATGAGGGAGTCCAGACAGAATATATGGTTGTATACTGGCGTCAGGAAGTCCAGACAGAATATATAGTTGTATACTGGCAGTAGGAAATCCTGGCTCAATCATTGTATACCAGCTTTATGGAGACCAGACAGAATGTATGTTTATATACCGGCTGTAGAGACTGCAGAGAAAATGTATAGTTGTATACCAGCATGAGAGAGTCCAGACAGAATATATGATTGTATATCAGCTTTAGGGAGACCAGACAGAATATATGGTTGTATACCAGGATTACGAAGTCCTGACAGAATATGTGTTTCTATACCAGCCTTAGGGAGACCAGAAAGAATATATTGTTGCATACCAGCTTTAGGGAAACCAGACAGAATATATAGTTGTATTTTGGTAGTAGGAAATCCTGAGAGAATGAATGTTTCTATACCAGCTTTATGGAGACCAGACAGAATATCTTGTTGCATAGTAGCTTTAGGGAGAAAAGACTTAAGATATCGTTGTACACCAGCTTTGGGAAGTCCAGGCAGAATATATAGTTCTATACCAGCATGATTGAGTCCACACAGATTATATGGTTGTATACCGACACTATGAAGTCCACACAGAATATAAAATTATATACCAGCTCTGGGGAATCCAGACATAATGTATAGTTGTATACCAGCTTTAAGGAGTCAAGACAGTGTATATATTTGTATACCAGCATTAGGAATTCATGACAGAAAATATGGTTGCATGCCAGCTTTAAGGAGTCCAAACAGGATATATAGTTGGATACCAGCTTTAGGGGATCCAGATAGCATATATAGTTGGATATCATCTTTAGGGAGACCAGACTGATTATAAAGCTGTATACCATCGTTAAGGAAGCTTTGGGAAGTCCAGGCAGAATATATAGTTCTATACCATCATTAAGGAGAAGAAATAGGATATATGGTTGTATACCAGCTTCAGGGAGACAAGAGATAATGAATCATTGTATGCCAACTTTAGGGAGAGCACACAGAATGTATATTTCTATACCAACTTTAAGGAGTGCAGAAGGAAGATATGGTTGTATACCAGCATTACGAAGTCCTGAGAGAATATGTGTTTCTATACCAGCCTTAGGGAGACCACAAAGAATATATAGTTGTATACCAGCTTTAGGGGGTAAATACAGTGTGTGTGGTTGTATAACACCTTTAGGGAGAATATATAGCTGTATACCATCGTTAAGGAGAACAGACAGAATATATATTTATATACCAGCTTTATTAACTCCAGAAAGAATGTATAGTTGTATACCAGCATGAGGGAGTCCAGACAGAATATATGGTTGTATCCTGGCGTCAGGAAGTCCAGACAGAATATATAGTTGTATACTGGCAGTAGGAAATCCTGACAGAATGAATGTTTCTATACCAGCTTTATGGAGACCAGACAGAATATCTTGTTGCATAGTAGCTTTAGGGAGAAAAGACCATCGTTATACCATCGTTAAGGAGAACAGACAGAATATATATTTATATACCAGCTTTATTAACTCCAGAAAGAATGTATAGTTGTATAACAGCATGAGGGAGTCCAGACAGAATATATGGTTGTATACTGGCGTCAGGAAGTCCAGACAGAATATATAGTTGTATACTGGCAGTAGGAAATCCTGGCTCAATCATTGTATACCAGCTTTATGGAGACCAGACAGAATGTATGTTTATATACCGGCTTTAGAGACTCCAGAGAAAATGTATAGTTGTATACCAGCATGAGAGAGTCCAGACAGAATATATGATTGTATATCAGCTTTAGGGAGACCAGACAGAATATATGGTTGTATACCAGCATTACGAAGTCCTGACAGAATATGTGTTTCTATACCAGCCTTAGGGAGACCAGAAACAATATATTGTTGTATACCAGCTTTAGGGAAACCAGACAGAATATATAGTTGTATATTGGTAGTAGGAAATCCTGAGAGAATGAATGTTTCTATACCAGCTTTATGGAGACCAGACAGAATATCTTGTTGCATAGTAGCTTTAGGGAGAAAAGACTTAAGATATCGTTGTACACCAGCTTTGGGAAGTCCAGGCAGAATATATAGTTCTATACCAGCATGAGGGAGTCCACACAGATTATATGGTTGTATACCGACACTATGAAGTCCACACAGAATATAAAATTATATACCAGCTCTGGGGAATCCAGACATAATGTATAGTTGTATACCAGCTTTAAGGAGTCAAGACAGTGTATATATTTGTATACCAGCATTAGGAATTCATGACAGAAAATATGGTTGCATGCCAGCTTTAAGGAGTCCAGACAGGATATATAGTTGGATACCAGCTTTAGGGGGTCCAGACAGCATATATAGTTGGATATCATCTTTAGGGAGACCAGACTGATTACAAAGCTGTATACCATCGTTAAGGAAGCTTTGGGAAGTCCAGGCAGAATATATAGTTCTATACCAGCATGAGGGAATCCACACAGATTATATGGTTGTATACCGACACTATGAAGTCCACACAGAATATACGATTATATACCAGCTCTGGGGAATCCAGACATAATGTATAGTTGTATACCAGCTTTAAGGAGTCAAGACAGTGTATATATTTGTATACCAGCATTAGGAATTCATGACAGAAAATATGGTTGCATACCAGCTTTAGGGAGTCCAGACAGGATATATAGTTGGATACCAGCCTTAGGGGGTACAGACAGCATATACAGTTGGATATCATCTTTAGGGAGACCAGACTGAATATAAAGCTGTATACCATCGTTAAGGAAGCTTTGGGAAGTCCAGGCAGAATATATAGTTCTATACCATCATTAAGGAGAAGAAATAGGATATATGGTTGTATACCAGCTTCAGGGAGACAAGAGATAATGAATCATTGTATGCCAACTTTAGGGAGAGCACACAGAATGTATATTTCTATACCAACTTTAAGGAGTGCAGAAGGAAGATATGGTTGTATACCAGCATTACGAAGTCCTGAGAGAATATGTGTTTCTATACCAGCCTTAGGGAGACCACAAAGAATATATAGTTGTATACCAGCTTTAGGGGGTAAATACAGTGTGTGTGGTTGTATAACACCTTTAGGGAGAATATATAGCTGTATACCATCGTTAAGGAGAACAGACAGAATATATATTTATATACCAGCTTTATTAACTCCAGAAAGAATGTATAGTTGTATACCAGCATGAGGGAGTCCAGACAGAATATATGGTTGTATCCTGGCGTCAGGAAGTCCAGACAGAATATATAGTTGTATACTGGCAGTAGGAAATCCTGACAGAATGAATGTTTCTATACCAGCTTTATGGAGACCAGACAGAATATCTTGTTGCATAGTAGCTTTAGGGAGAAAAGACCATCGTTATACCATCGTTAAGGAGAACAGACAGAATATATATTTATATACCAGCTTTATTAACTCCAGAAAGAATGTATAGTTGTATAACAGCATGAGGGAGTCCAGACAGAATATATGGTTGTATACTGGCGTCAGGAAGTCCAGACAGAATATATAGTTGTATACTGGCAGTAGGAAATCCTGGCTCAATCATTGTATACCAGCTTTATGGAGACCAGACAGAATGTATATTTATATACCGGCTTTAGAGACTCCAGAGAAAATGTATAGTTGTATACCAGCATGAGAGAGTCCAGACAGAATATATGATTGTATATCAGCTTTAGGGAGACCAGACAGAATATATGGTTGTATACCAGCATTACGAAGTCCTGACAGAATATGTGTTTCTATACCAGCCTTAGGGAGACCAGAAAGAATATATTGTTGTATACCAGCTTTAGGGAAACCAGACAGAATATATAGTTGTATATTGGTAGTAGGAAATCCTGAGAGAATGAATGTTTCTATACCAGCTTTATGGAGACCAGACAGAATATCTTGTTGCATAGTAGCTTTAGGGAGAAAAGACTTAAGATATCGTTGTACACCAGCTTTGGGAAGTCCAGGCAGAATATATAGTTCTACACCAGCATAAGGGAGTCCAGACAGATTACATGGTTGTATACCGACACTATGAAGTCCACACAGAATATACGATTATATACCAGCTCTGGGGAATCCAGACATAATGTATAGTTGTATACCAGCTTTAAGGAGTCAAGACAGTGTATATATTTGTATACCAGCATTAGGAATTCATGACAGAAAATATGGTTGCATGCCAGCTTTAAGGAGTCCAGACAGGATATATAGTTGGATACCAGTTTTAGGGGGTCCAGACAGCATATATAGTTGGATATCATCTTTAGGGAGACCAGACTGATTATAAAGCTGTATACCATCGTTAAGGAAGCTTTGGGAAGTCCAGGCAGAATATATAGTTCTATACCAGCATGAGGGAATCCACACAGATTATATGGTTGTATACCGACACTATGAAGTCCACACAGAATATACGATTATATACCAGCTCTGGGGAATCCAGACATAATGTATAGTTGTATACCAGCTTTAAGGAGTCAAGACAGTGTATATATTTGTATACCAGCATTAGGAATTCATGACAGAAAATATGGTTCCATACCAGCTTTAGGGAGTCCAGACAGGATATATAGTTGGATACCAGCCTTAGGGGGTCCAGACAGCATATACAGTTGGATATCATCTTTAGGGAGACCAGACTGAATATAAAGCTGTATACCATCGTTAAGGAAGCTTTGGGAAGTCCAGGCAGAATATATAGTTCTATACCATCATTAAGGAGAAGAAATAGGATATATGGTTGTATACCAGCTTCAGGGAGACAAGAGATAATGAATCATTGTATGCCAACTTTAGGGAGAGCACACAGAATGTATATTTCTATACCAACTTTAAGGAGTGCAGAAGTAAGATATGGTTGTATACCAGCATTACGAAGTCCTGAGAGAATATGTGTTTCTATACCAGCCTTAGGGAGACCACAAAGAATATATAGTTGTATACCAGCTTTAGGGGGTAAATACAGTGTGTGTGGTTGTATAACACCTTTAGGGAGAATATATAGCTGTATACCATCGTTAAGGAGAACAGACAGAATATATATTTATATACCATCTTTATTAACTCCAGAAAGAATGTATAGTTGTATACCAGCATGAGGGAGTCCAGACAGAATATATGGTTGTATCCTGGCGTCAGGAAGTCCAGACAGAATATATAGTTGTATACTGGCAGTAGGAAATCCTGACAGAATGAATGTTTCTATACCAGCTTTATGGAGACCAGACAGAATATCTTGTTGCATAGTAGCTTTAGGGAGAAAAGACTTAAGATATCGTTGTACACCAGCTTTGGGAAGTCCAGGCAGAATATATAGTTCTATACCAGCATGATTGAGTCCACACAGATTATATGGTTGTATACCGACACTATGAAGTCCACACAGAATATACGATTATATACCAGCTCTGGGGAATCCATACATAATGTATAGTTGTATACCAGCTTTAAGGAGTCAAGACAGTGTATATATTTGTATACCAGCATTAGGAATTCATGACAGAAAAAATGGTTGCATACCAGCTTTAGGGGGTCCAGACAGCATATATAGTTGGATATCATCTTTAGGGAGACCAGACTGAATATATGGTTGTATACCAGCGTTTGGGAGACAAGACATAATGAATCATTGTATCCCAGCATTAGGGAGATCAGACAGAATGTATATTTGTATACCAACTTTAGGGAGTGCAGACATAATAGATGGTTGTATACCAACACTACGAAGTCCTGAGAGAATATGTGTTTCTATACCAGCCTTAGGGAGACCAGAAACAATATATAGTTGTATACCAGCTTTAGGGGGTAAATACAGTGTGTGTGGTTGTATAACACCTCTAGGGAGACCAGAAAGAATATATAGCTGTATACCATCGTTAAGGAGAACAGACAGAATATATGTTTATATACCAGCTTTATTAACTCCAGAAAGAATGTATAGTTGTATACCAGCATGAGGGAGTCCAGACAGAATATATGGTTGTATACTTGCGTGAGGAAGTCCAGACAGAATATATAGTTGTATACTGGCAGTAGGAAATCCTGACTCAATCATTGTATACCAGCTTTATGGAGACCAGACAGAATGTATGTTTATATACCGGCTTTAGGGGCTCCAGAGAGAATGTATAGTTGCATACCAGCATGAGAGAGTCCAGACAGAATGTATGATTGTAGATCAGCTTAAGGGAGACCAGACAGAATATATGGTTGTATACCAGCATTACGAAGTCCTGAGAGAATATGTGTTTCTATACCAGCCTTAGGGAGACCAGAAAGAATATATTGTTGTATACCAGCTTTAGGGAAACCAGACAGAATATATAGTTGTATATTGGTAGTAGGAAATCCTGAGAGAATGAATGTTTCTATACCAGCTTTATGGAGACCAGACAGAATATCTTGTTGCATAGTAGCTTTAGGGAGAAAAGACTTAAGATATCGTTGTACACCAGCTTTGGGAAGTCCAGGCAGAATATATAGTTCTATACCAGCATGAGGGAGTCCACACAGATTATATGGTTGTATACCGACACTATGAAGTCCACACAGAATATAAAATTATATACCAGCTCTGGGGAATCCAGACATAATGTATAGTTGTATACCAGCTTTAAGGAGTCAAGACAGTGTATATATTTGTATACCAGCATTAGGAATTCATGACAGAAAATATGGTTGCATACCAGCTTTAGGGAGTCCAGACAGGATATATAGTTGGATACCAGCCTTAGGGGGTCCAGACAGCATATACAGTTGGATATCATCTTTAGGGAGACCAGACTGAATATAAAGCTGTATACCATCGTTAAGGAAGCTTTGGGAAGTCCAGGCAGAATATATAGTTCTATACCATCATTAAGGAGAAGAAATAGGATATATGGTTGTATACCAGCTTCAGGGAGACAAGAGATAATGAATCATTGTATGCCAACTTTAGGGAGAGCACACAGAATGTATATTTCTATACCAACTTTAAGGAGTGCAGAAGTAAGATATGGTTGTATACCAGCATTACGAAGTCCTGAGAGAATATGTGTTTCTATACCAGCCTTAGGGAGACCACAAAGAATATATAGTTGTATACCAGCTTTAGGGGGTAAATACAGTGTGTGTGGTTGTATAACACCTTTAGGGAGAATATATAGCTGTATACCATCGTTAAGGAGAACAGACAGAATATATATTTATATACCATCTTTATTAACTCCAGAAAGAATGTATAGTTGTATACCAGCATGAGGGAGTCCAGACAGAATATATGGTTGTATCCTGGCGTCAGGAAGTCCAGACAGAATATATAGTTGTATACTGGCAGTAGGAAATCCTGACAGAATGAATGTTTCTATACCAGCTTTATGGAGACCAGACAGAATATCTTGTTGCATAGTAGCTTTAGGGAGAAAAGACTTAAGATATCGTTGTACACCAGCTTTGGGAAGTCCAGGCAGAATATATAGTTCTATACCAGCATGAGGGAATCCACACAGATTATATGGTTGTATACCGACACTATGAAGTCCACACAGAATATACAATTACATACCAGCTCTGGGGAATCCAGACATAATGTATAGTTGTATACCAGCTTTAAGGAGTCAAGACAGTGTATATATTTGTATACCAGCATAGGAATTCATGACAGAAAAAATGGTTGCATACCAGCTTTAGGGAGTCCAGACAGGATATATAGTTGGATACCAGCTTTAGGGGGTCCAGACAGCATATATAGTTTGATATCATCTTTAGGGAGACCAGACTGAATATATGGTTGTATACCAGCGTTTGGGAGACAAGACATAATGAATCATTGTATCCCAGCATTAGGGAGATCAGACAGAATGTATATTTGTATACCAACTTTAGGGAGTGCAGACATAATATATGGTTGTATACCAGCATTACGAAGTCCTGAGAGAATATGTGTTTCTATACCAGCCTTAGGGAGACCACAAAGAATATATAGTTGTATACCAGCTTTAGGGGGTAAATACAGTGTGTGTGGTTGTATAACACCTTTAGGGAGAATATATAGCTGTATACCATCGTTAAGGAGAACAGACAGAATATATGTTTATATACCAGCTTTATTAACTCCAGAAAGAATGTATAGTTGTATACCAGCATGAGGGAGTCCAGACAGAATATATGGTTGTATACTGGCGTCAGGAAGTCCAGACAGAATATATAGTTGTATACTGGCAGTAGGAAATCCTGACTCAATCATTGTATACCAGCTTTATGGAGACCAGACAGAATGTATGTTTATATACCGGCTTTAGGGGCTCCAGAGAGAATGTATAGTTGCATACCAGCATGAGAGAGTCCAGACAGAATGTATGATTGTAGATCAGCTTAAGGGAGACCAGACAGAATATATGGTTGTATACCAGCATTACGAAGTCCTGAGAGAATATGTGTTTCTATACCAGCCTTAGGGAGACCAGAAAGAATATATTGTTGTATACCAGCTTTAGGGAAACCAGACAGAATATATAGTTGTATATTGGTAGTAGGAAATCCTGAGAGAATGAATGTTTCTATACCAGCTTTATGGAGACCAGACAGAATATCTTGTTGCATAGTAGCTTTAGGGAGAAAAGACTTAAGATATCGTTGTACACCAGCTTTGGGAAGTCCAGGCAGAATATATAGTTCTATACCAGCATGAGGGAGTCCACACAGATTATATGGTTGTATACCGACACTATGAAGTCCACACAGAATATAAAATTATATACCAGCTCTGGGGAATCCAGACATAATGTATAGTTGTATACCAGCTTTAAGGAGTCAAGACAGTGTATATATTTGTATACCAGCATTAGGAATTCATGACAGAAAATATGGTTGCATACCAGCTTTAGGGAGTCCAGACAGGATATATAGTTGGATACCAGCCTTAGGGGGTCCAGACAGCATATACAGTTGGATATCATCTTTAGGGAGACCAGACTGAATATAAAGCTGTATACCATCGTTAAGGAAGCTTTGGGAAGTCCAGGCAGAATATATAGTTCTATACCATCATTAAGGAGAAGAAATAGGATATATGGTTGTATACCAGCTTCAGGGAGACAAGAGATAATGAATCATTGTATGCCAACTTTAGGGAGAGCACACAGAATGTATATTTCTATACCAACTTTAAGGAGTGCAGAAGTAAGATATGGTTGTATACCAGCATTACGAAGTCCTGAGAGAATATGTGTTTCTATACCAGCCTTAGGGAGACCACAAAGAATATATAGTTGTATACCAGCTTTAGGGGGTAAATACAGTGTGTGTGGTTGTATAACACCTTTAGGGAGAATATATAGCTGTATACCATCGTTAAGGAGAACAGACAGAATATATATTTATATACCATCTTTATTAACTCCAGAAAGAATGTATAGTTGTATACCAGCATGAGGGAGTCCAGACAGAATATATGGTTGTATCCTGGCGTCAGGAAGTCCAGACAGAATATATAGTTGTATACTGGCAGTAGGAAATCCTGACAGAATGAATGTTTCTATACCAGCTTTATGGAGACCAGACAGAATATCTTGTTGCATAGTAGCTTTAGGGAGAAAAGACTTAAGATATCGTTGTACACCAGCTTTGGGAAGTCCAGGCAGAATATATAGTTCTATACCAGCATGAGGGAATCCACACAGATTATATGGTTGTATACCGACACTATGAAGTCCACACAGAATATACAATTATATACCAGCTCTGGGGAATCCAGACATAATGTATAGTTGTATACCAGCTTTAAGGAGTCAAGACAGTGTATATATTTGTATACCAGCATTAGGAATTCATGACAGAAAAAATGGTTGCATACCAGCTTTAGGGAGTCCAGACAGGATATATAGTTGGATACCAGCTTTAGGGGGTCCAGACAGCATATATAGTTTGATATCATCTTTAGGGAGACCAGACTGAATATATGGTTGTATACCAGCGTTTGGGAGACAAGACATAATGAATCATTGTATCCCAGCATTAGGGAGATCAGACAGAATGTATATTTGTATACCAACTTTAGGGAGTGCAGACATAATATATGGTTGTATACCAGCATTACGAAGTCCTGAGAGAATATGTGTTTCTATACCAGCCTTAGGGAGACCAGAAACAATATATAGTTGTATACCAGCTTTAGGGGGTAGATACAGTGTGTGTGGTTGTATAACACCTCTAGGGAGACCAGAAAGAATATATAGCTGTATACCATCGTTAAGGAGAACAGACAGAATATATATTTATATCCCAGCTTTATTAACTCCAGAAAGAATGTATAGTTGTATACCAGCATGAGGGAGTCCAGACAGAATATATGGTTGTATCCTGGCGTCAGGAAGTCCAGACAGAATATATAGTTGTATACTGGCAGTAGGAAATCCTGGCTCAATCATTGTATACCAGCTTTATGGAGACCAGACAGAATGTATGTTTATATACCGGCTCTAGAGACTCCAGAGAAAATGTATAGTTGTATACCAGCATGAGAGAGTCCAGACAGAATATATGATTGTATATCAGCTTTAGGGAGACCAGACAGAATATATGGTTGTATACCAGCATTACGAAGTCCTGACAGAATATGTGTTTCTATACCAGCCTTAGGGAGACCAGAAAGAATATATTGTTGTATACCAGCTTTAGGGAAACCAGACAGAATATATAGTTGTATATTGGTAGTAGGAAATCCTGAGAGAATGAATGTTTCTATACCAGCTTTATGGAGACCAGACAGAATATCTTGTTGCATAGTAGCTTTAGGGAGAAAAGACTTAAGATATCGTTGTACACCAGCTTTGGGAAGTCCAGGCAGAATATATAGTTCTATACCAGCATGAGGGAATCCACACAGATTATATGGTTGTATACCGACACTATGAAGTCCACACAGAATATACAATTATATACCAGCTCTGGGGAATCCAGACATAATGTATAGTTGTATACCAGCTTTAAGGAGTCAAGACAGTGTATATATTTGTATACCAGCATTAGGAATTCATGACAGAAAATATGGTTGCATGCCAGCTTTAAGGAGTCCAAACAGGATATATAGTTGGATACCAGCTTTAGGGGATCCAGATAGCATATATAGTTGGATATCATCTTTAGGGAGACCAGACTGATTATAAAGCTGTATACCATCGTTAAGGAAGCTTTGGGAAGTCCAGGCAGAATATATAGTTCTATACCAGCATGAGGGAATCCACACACATTATATGGTTGTATACCGACACTATGAAGTCCATACAGAATATACGATTATATACCAGCTCTGGGGAATCCAGACATAATGTATAGTTGTATACCAGCTTTAAGGAGTCAAGACAGTGTATATATCTGTATACCAGCAATAGGAATTCATGACAGAAAATATGGTTGCATACCAGCTTTAGGGAGTCCAGACAGGATATATAGTTGGATACCAGCTTTAGGGGGTCCAGACAGCATATATAGTTGGATATCATCTTTAGGGAGACCAGACTGAATATATGGTTGTATACCAGCGTTTGGGAGACAAGACATAATGAATCATTGTATCCCAGCATTAGGGAGATCAGACAGAATGTATATTTGTATACCAACTTTAGGGAGTGCAGACATAATAGATGGTTGTATACCAGCATTACGAAGTCCTGAGAGAATATGTGTTTCTATACCAGCCTTAGGGAGACCAGAAACAATATATAGTTGTATACCAGCTTTAGGGGGTAAATACAGTGTGTGTGGTTGCATAACACCTCTAGGGAGACCAGAAAGAATATATAGCTGTATACCATCGTTAAGGAGAACAGACAGAATATATATTTATATACCAGCTTTATTAACTCCAGAAAGAATGTATAGTTGTATACCAGCATGAGGGAGTCCAGACAGAATATATGGTTGTATACTGGCGTCAGGAAGTCCAGACAGAATATATAGTTGTATACTGGCAGTAGGAAATCCTGACTCAATCATTGTATACCAGCTTTATGGAGACCAGACAGAATGTATGTTTATATACCGGCTTTAGGGACTCCAGAGAGAATGTATAGTTGCATACCAGCATGAGAGAGTCCAGACAGAATATATGATTGTAGACCAGCTTAAGGGAGACCAGACAGAATACATGGTTGTATACCAGCATTACGAAGTCCTGAGAGAACATGTGTTTCTATACCAGCCTTAGGGAGACCAGAAAGAATATATTGTTGTATACCAGCTTTAGGGAAACCAGACAGAATATATAGTTGTATATTGGTAGTAGGAAATCCTGAGAGAATCAATGTTTCTATACCAGCTTTATGGAGACCAGACAGAATATCTTGTTGCATAGTAGCTTTAGGGAGAAAAGACTTAAGATATCGTTGTACACCAGCTTTGGGAAGTCCAGGCAGAATATATAGTTCTATACCAGCATGAGGGAGTCCACACAGATTATATGGTTGTATACCGACACTATGAAGTCCACACAGAATATACAATTATATACCAGCTCTGGGGAATCCAGACATAATGTATAGTTGTATACCAGCTTTAAGGAGTCAAGACAGTGTAGATATTTGTATACCAGCATTAGGAATTCATGACAGAAAATATGGTTGCATACCAGCTTTAGGGAGTCCAGACAGGATATATAGTTGGATACCAGCCTTAGGGGGTCCAGACAGCATATATAGTTGGATATCATCTTTAGGGAGACCAGACTGAATATAAAGCTGTATACCATCATTAAGGAAGCTTTGGGAAGTCCAGGCAGAATATATAGTTCTATACCATCATTAAGGAGAAGAAATAGGATATATGGTTGTATACCAGCTTCAGGGAGACAAGAGATAATGAATCATTGTATGCCAACTTTAGGGAGAGCACACAGAATGTATATTTCTATACCAACTTTAAGGAGTGCAGAAGGAAGATATGGTTGTATACCAGCATTACGAAGTCCTGAGAGAATATGTGTTTCTATACCAGCCTTAGGGAGACCACAAAGAATATATAGTTGTATACCAGCTTTAGGGGGTAAATACAGTGTGTGTGGTTGTATAACACCTTTAGGGAGAATATATAGCTGTATACCATCGTTAAGGAGAACAGACAGAATATATATTTATATACCATCTTTATTAACTCCAGAAAGAATGTATAGTTGTATACCAGCATGAGGGAGTCCAGACAGAATATATGGTTGTATCCTGGCGTCAGGAAGTCCAGACAGAATATATAGTTGTATACTGGCAGTAGGAAATCCTGACAGAATGAATGTTTCTATACCAGCTTTATGGAGACCAGACAGAATATCTTGTTGCATAGTAGCTTTAGGGAGAAAAGACCATCGTTATACCATCGTTAAGGAGAACAGACAGAATATATATTTATATACCAGCTTTATTAACTCCAGAAAGAATGTATAGTTGTATAACAGCATGAGGGAGTCCAGACAGAATATATGGTTGTATACTGGCGTCAGGAAGTCCAGACAGAATATATAGTTGTATACTGGCAGTAGGAAATCCTGGCTCAATCATTGTATACCAGCTTTATGGAGACCAGACAGAATGTATGTTTATATACCGGCTTTAGAGACTCCAGAGAAAATGTATAGTTGTATACCAGCATGAGAGAGTCCAGACAGAATATATGATTGTATATCAGCTTTAGGGAGACCAGACAGAATATATGGTTGTATACCAGCATTACGAAGTCCTGACAGAATATGTGTTTCTATACCAGCCTTAGGGAGACCAGAAAGAATATATTGTTGTATACCAGCTTTAGGGAAACCAGACAGAATATATAGTTGTATATTGGTAGTAGGAAATCCTGAGAGAATGAATGTTTCTATACCAGCTTTATGGAGACCAGACAGAATATCTTGTTGCATAGTAGCTTTAGGGAGAAAAGACTTAAGATATCGTTGTACACCAGCTTTGGGAAGTCCAGGCAGAATATATAGTTCTATACCAGCATGAGGGAGTCCACACAGATTATATGGTTGTATACCGACACTATGAAGTCCACACAGAATATACAATTATATACCAGCTCTGGGGAATCCAGACATAATGTATAGTTGTATACCAGCTTTAAGGAGTCAAGACAGTGTATATATTTGTATACCAGCATTAGGAATTCATGACAGAAAATATGGTTGCATACCAGCTTTAGGGAGTCCAGACAGGATATATAGTTGGATACCAGCGTTTGGGAGACAAGACATAATGAATCATTGTATCCCAGCATTAGGGAGATCAGACAGAATGTATATTTGTATACCAACTTTAGGGAGTGCAGACATAATATATGGTTGTATACCAGCATTACGAAGTCCTGAGAGAATATGTGTTTCTATACCAGCCTTAGGGAGACCAGAAACAATATATAGTTGTATACCAGCTTTAGGGGGTAGATACAGTGTGTGTGGTTGTATAACACCTCTAGGGAGACCAGAAAGAATATATAGCTGTATACCATCGTTAAGGAGAACAGACAGAATATATATTTATATCCCAGCTTTATTAACTCCAGAAAGAATGTATAGTTGTATAACAGCATGAGGGAGTCCAGACAGAATATATGGTTGTATACTGGCGTCAGGAAGTCCAGACAGAATATATAGTTGTATACTGGCAGTAGGAAATCCTGGCTCAATCATTGTATACCAGCTTTATGGAGACCAGACAGAATGTATGTTTATATACCGGCTTTAGGGACTCCAGAGAGAATGTATAGTTGCATACCAGCATGAGAGAGTCCAGACAGAATATATGATTGTAGACCAGCTTAAGGGAGACCAGACAGAATACATGGTTGTATACCAGCATTACGAAGTCCTGAGAGAACATGTGTTTCTATACCAGCCTTAGGGAGACCAGAAAGAATATATTGTTGTATACCAGCTTTAGGGAAACCAGACAGAATATATAGTTGTATATTGGTAGTAGGAAATCCTGAGAGAATCAATGTTTCTATACCAGCTTTATGGAGACCAGACAGAATATCTTGTTGCATAGTAGCTTTAGGGAGAAAAGACTTAAGATATCGTTGTACACCAGCTTTGGGAAGTCCAGGCAGAATATATAGTTCTATACCAGCATGAGGGAGTCCACACAGATTATATGGTTGTATACCGACACTATGAAGTCCACACAGAATATACAATTATATACCAGCTCTGGGGAATCCAGACATAATGTATAGTTGCATACCAGCTTTAAGGAGTCAAGACAGTGTAGATATTTGTATACCAGCATTAGGAATTCATGACAGAAAATATGGTTGCATACCAGCTTTAGGGAGTCCAGACAGGATATATAGTTGGATACCAGCCTTAGGGGGTCCAGACAGCATATATAGTTGGATATCATCTTTAGGGAGACCAGACTGAATATAAAGCTGTATACCATCATTAAGGAAGCTTTGGGAAGTCCAGGCAGAATATATAGTTCTATACCATCATTAAGGAGAAGAAATAGGATATATGGTTGTATACCAGCTTCAGGGAGACAAGAGATAATGAATCATTGTATGCCAACTTTAGGGAGAGCACACAGAATGTATATTTCTATACCAACTTTAAGGAGTGCAGAAGGAAGATATGGTTGTATACCAGCATTACGAAGTCCTGAGAGAATATGTGTTTCTATACCAGCCTTAGGGAGACCACAAAGAATATATAGTTGTATACCAGCTTTAGGGGGTAAATACAGTGTGTGTGGTTGTATAACACCTTTAGGGAGAATATATAGCTGTATACCATCGTTAAGGAGAACAGACAGAATATATATTTATATACCAGCTTTATTAACTCCAGAAAGAATGTATAGTTGTATACCAGCATGAGGGAGTCCAGACAGAATATATGGTTGTATCCTGGCGTCAGGAAGTCCAGACAGAATATATAGTTGTATACTGGCAGTAGGAAATCCTGACAGAATGAATGTTTCTATACCAGCTTTATGGAGACCAGACAGAATATCTTGTTGCATAGTAGCTTTAGGGAGAAAAGACCATCGTTATACCATCGTTAAGGAGAACAGACAGAATATATATTTATATACCAGCTTTATTAACTCCAGAAAGAATGTATAGTTGTATAACAGCATGAGGGAGTCCAGACAGAATATATGGTTGTATACTGGCGTCAGGAAGTCCAGACAGAATATATAGTTGTATACTGGCAGTAGGAAATCCTGGCTCAATCATTGTATACCAGCTTTATGGAGACCAGACAGAATGTATGTTTATATACCGGCTTTAGAGACTCCAGAGAAAATGTATAGTTGTATACCAGCATGAGAGAGTCCAGACAGAATATATGATTGTATATCAGCTTTAGGGAGACCAGACAGAATATATGGTTGTATACCAGCATTACGAAGTCCTGACAGAATATGTGTTTCTATACCAGCCTTAGGGAGACCAGAAAGAATATATTGTTGTATACCAGCTTTAGGGAAACCAGACAGAATATATAGTTGTATATTGGTAGTAGGAAATCCTGAGAGAATGAATGTTTCTATACCAGCTTTATGGAGACCAGACAGAATATCTTGTTGCATAGTAGCTTTAGGGAGAAAAGACTTAAGATATCGTTGTACACCAGCTTTGGGAAGTCCAGGCAGAATATATAGTTCTACACCAGCATAAGGGAGTCCAGACAGATTACATGGTTGTATACCGACACTATGAAGTCCACACAGAATATACGATTATATACCAGCTCTGGGGAATCCAGACATAATGTATAGTTGTATACCAGCTTTAAGGAGTCAAGACAGTGTATATATTTGTATACCAGCATTAGGAATTCATGACAGAAAATATGGTTGCATGCCAGCTTTAAGGAGTCCAGACAGGATATATAGTTGGATACCAGCTTTAGGGGGTCCAGACAGCATATATAGTTGGATATCATCTTTAGGGAGACCAGACTGATTATAAAGCTGTATACCATCGTTAAGGAAGCTTTGGGAAGTCCAGGCAGAATATATAGTTCTATACCAGCATGAGGGAATCCACACAGATTATGTGGTTGTATACCGACACTATGAAGTCCACACAGAATATACGATTATATACCAGCTCTGGGGAATCCAGACATAATGTATAGTTGTATACCAGCTTTAAGGAGTCAAGACAGTGTATATATTTGTATACCAGCATTAGGAATTCATGACAGAAAATATGGTTGCATACCAGCTTTAGGGAGTCCAGACAGGATATATAGTTGGATACCAGCCTTAGGGGGTCCAGACAGCATATACAGTTGGATATCATCTTTAGGGAGACCAGACTGAATATAAAGCTGTATACCATCGTTAAGGAAGCTTTGGGAAGTCCAGGCAGAATATATAGTTCTATACCATCATTAAGGAGAAGAAATAGGATATATGGTTGTATACCAGCTTCAGGGAGACAAGAGATAATGAATCATTGTATGCCAACTTTAGGGAGAGCACACAGAATGTATATTTCTATACCAACTTTAAGGAGTGCAGAAGTAAGATATGGTTGTATACCAGCATTACGAAGTCCTGAGAGAATATGTGTTTCTATACCAGCCTTAGGGAGACCACAAAGAATATATAGTTGTATACCAGCTTTAGGGGGTAAATACAGTGTGTGTGGTTGTATAACACCTTTAGGGAGAATATATAGCTGTATACCATCGTTAAGGAGAACAGACAGAATATATATTTATATACCATCTTTATTAACTCCAGAAAGAATGTATAGTTGTATACCAGCATGAGGGAGTCCAGACAGAATATATGGTTGCATCCTGGCGTCAGGAAGTCCAGACAGAATATATAGTTGTATACTGGCAGTAGGAAATCCTGACAGAATGAATGTTTCTATACCAGCTTTATGGAGACCAGACAGAATATCTTGTTGCATAGTAGCTTTAGGGAGAAAAGACTTAAGATATCGTTGTACACCAGCTTTGGGAAGTCCAGGCAGAATATATAGTTCTATACCAGCATGATTGAGTCCACACAGATTATATGGTTGTATACGGACACTATGAAGTCCACACAGAATATACGATTATATACCAGCTCTGGGGAATCCAGACATAATGTATAGTTGTATACCAGCTTTAAGGAGTCAAGACAGTGTATATATTTGTATACCAGCATTAGGAATTCATGACAGAAAAAATGGTTGCATACCAGCTTTAGGGAGTCCAGACAGGATATATAGTTGGATACCAGCTTTAGGGGGTCCAGACAGCATATATAGTTGGATATCATCTTTAGGGAGACCAGACTGAATATATGGTTGTATACCAGCGTTTGGGAGACAAGACATAATGAATCATTGTATCCCAGCATTAGGGAGATCAGACAGAATGTATATTTGTATACCAACTTTAGGGAGTGCAGACATAATAGATGGTTGTATACCAACATTACGAAGTCCTGAGAGAATATGTGTTTCTATACCAGCCTTAGGGAGACCAGAAACAATATATAGTTGTATACCAGCTTTAGGGGGTAAATACAGTGTGTGTGGTTGTATAACACCTCTAGGGAGATCAGAAAGAATATATAGCTGTATACCATCGTTAAGGAGAACAGACAGAATATATCTTTATATACCAGCTTTATTAACTCCAGAAAGAATGTATAGTTGTATACCAGCATGAGGGAGTCCAGACAGAATATATGGTTGTATACTTGCGTGAGGAAGTCCAGACAGAATATATAGTTGTATACTGGCAGTAGGAAATCCTGACTCAATCATTGTATACCAGCTTTATGGAGACCAGACAGAATGTATGTTTATATACCGGCTTTAGGGGCTCCAGAGAGAATGTATAGTTGCATACCAGCATGAGAGAGTCCAGACAGAATGTATGATTGTAGATCAGCTTAAGGGAGACCAGACAGAATATATGGTTGTATACCAGCATTACGAAGTCCTGAGAGAATATGTGTTTCTATACCAGCCTTAGGGAGACCAGAAAGAATATATTGTTGTATACCAGCTTTAGGGAAACCAGACAGAATATATAGTTGTATATTGGTAGTAGGAAATCCTGAGAGAATGAATGTTTCTATACCAGCTTTATGGAGACCAGACAGAATATCTTGTTGCATAGTAGCTTTAGGGAGAAAAGACTTAAGATATCGTTGTACACCAGCTTTGGGAAGTCCAGGCAGAATATATAGTTCTATACCAGCATGAGGGAGTCCACACAGATTATATGGTTGTATACCGACACTATGAAGTCCACACAGAATATAAAATTATATACCAGCTCTGGGGAATCCAGACATAATGTATAGTTGTATACCAGCTTTAAGGAGTCAAGACAGTGTATATATTTGTATACCAGCATTAGGAATTCATGACAGAAAATATGGTTGCATGCCACCTTTAAGGAGTCCAGAGAGGATATATAGTTGGATATCAGCTTTAGGGGGTCCAGACAGCATATATAGTTGGATATCATCTTTAGGGAGACCAGACTGAATATAAAGCTGTATACCATTGTTAAGGAAGCTTTGGGAAGTCCAGGCAGAATATATAGTTCTATACCATCATTAAGGAGAAGAAATAGGATATATGGTTGTATACCAGCTTCAGGGAGACAAGAGATAATGAATCATTGTATGCCAGCTTTAGGGAGAGCACACAGAATGTATATTTCTATACCAACTTTAAGGAGTGCAGAAGTAAGATATGGTTGTATACCAGCATTACGAAGTCCTGAGAGAATATGTGTTTCCATACCAGCCTTAGGGAGACCACAAAGAATATATAGTTGTATACCAGCTTTAGGGGGTAAATACAGTGTGTGTGGTTGTATAACACCTTTAGGGAGAATATATAGCTGTATACCATCGTTAAGGAGAACAGACAGAATATATATTTATATACCAGCTTTATTAACTCCAGAAAGAATGTATAGTTGTATACCAGCATGAGGGAGTCCAGACAGAATATATGGTTGTATCCTGGCGTCAGGAAGTCCAGACAGAATATATAGTTGTATACTGGCAGTAGGAAATCCTGACAGAATGAATGTTTCTATACCAGCTTTATGGAGACCAGACAGAATATCTTGTTGCATAGTAGCTTTAGGGAGAAAAGACTTAAGACATCGTTGTACACCAGCTTTGGGAAGTCCAGGCAGAATATATAGTTCTATACCAGCATGATTGAGTCCACACAGATTATGTGGTTGTATACCGACACTATGAAGTCCACACAGAATATACGATTATATACCAGCTCTGGGGAATCCAGACATAATGTATAGTTGTATACCAGCTTTAAGGAGTCAAGACAGTGTATATATTTGTATACCAGCATTAGGAATTCATGACAGAAAATATGGTTGCATACCAGCTTTAGGGAGTCCAGACAGGATATATACTTGGATACCAGCCTTAGGGGGTCCAGACAGCATATATAGTTGGATATCATCTTTAGGGAGACCAGACTGAATATAAAGCTGTATACCATCGTTAAGGAAGCTTTGGGAAGTCCAGGCAGAATATATAGTTCTATACCATCATTAAGGAGAACAAATAGGATACATGGTTGTATACCAGCTTCAGGGAGACAAGAGATAATGAATCATTGTATGCCAACTTTAGGGAGAGCACACAAAATGTATATTTCTATACCAACTTTAGGGAGTGCAGACATAATATATAGTTGTATACTAGCATTACGAAGTCCTTAGAGATTATATGTTTCTAGACCAGCCTTAGGGAGACCAGAAAGAATATATAGTTGTATACCAGCTTTACAGAAACCAGACAGAACATATGGTTGTACACCAGCTTTAGGGTTCGATAACACCTTTCGGGAGACCAGAAAGAATATATAGCTGTATACCATCGTTAAGGAGAACAGACAGAATATATATTTATATACCAGCTTTATTAACTCCAGAAAGAATGTATAGTTGCACACCAGCATGAGAGAGTCCAGACAGAATATATGATTCTATATCAGCTTTAGGGAGACCAGACAGAATATATGGTTGTATACCAGCATTACAAAGTCCTGACAGAATATGTGTTTCTATACCATCCTTAGGGAAACCAGAAAGAATATATTGTTGTTTCCAGCTTTAGGGAAACCAGACAGAATATATAGTTGTATACTGGCAGTAGGAAATCCTGACAGAATGAATGTTTCTATACCAGCTTTATGGAGACCAGACAGAATATCTTGTTGCATAGTAGCTTTAGGGAGAAAAGACTTAAGATATCGTTGTACACCAGCTTTATTAACTCCAGAAAGAATGTATAATTCTATACCAGCATAAGGGAGTCCAGACAGATTATGTGGTTGTATACCGACACTATGAAGTCCACACAGAATATACGATTATATACCAGCTCTGGGGAATCCAGACATAATGTATAGTTGTATACCAGCTTTAAGGAGTCAAGACAGTGTATATATCTATATACCAGCATTAGGAATTCATGACAGAAAATATGGTTGCATGCCAGCTTTAGGGAGTCCAGACAGGATATATAGTTGGATACCAGCTTTAGGGGGTCCAGACAGCATATATAGTTGGATATCATCTTTAGGGAGACCAGACTGAATATATGGTTGTATACCAGCGTTTGGGAGACAAGACATAATGAATCATTGTATCCCAGCATTAGGGAGATCAGACAGAATGTATATTTGTATACCAACTTTAGGGAATGCAGACATAATATATGGTTGTATACCAGCATTACGAAGTCCTGAGAGAATATGTGTTTCTATACCAGCCTTAGGGAGACCAGAAACAATATATAGTTGTATACCAGCTTTAGGGGGTAAATACAGTGTGTGTGGTTGTATAACACCTTTAGGGAGACCAGAAAGAATATATAGCTATATACCATCGTTAAGGAGAACAGACAGAATATATATTTATATACAAGCTTTATTAACTCCAGAAAGAATGTATAGTTGTATACCAGCATGAGGGAGTCCAGACAGAATATATAGTTGTATACTGGCAGTAGGAAATCCTGACTCAATCATTGTATACCAGCTTTATGGAGACCAGACAGAATGTATGTTTATATACCGGCTTTAGGGACTCCAGAGAGAATGTATAGTTGCACACCAGCATGAGAGAGTCCAGACAGAATATATGATTGTAGATCAGCTTAAGGGAGACCAGACAGAATATATGGTTGTATACCAGCATTACCAAGTCCTGAGAGAATATGTGTTTCTATACCAGCCTTAGGGAGACCAGAAAGAATATATTGTTGTATACCAGCTTTAGGGAAACCAGACAGAATATATAGTTGTATATTGGTAGTAGGAAATCCTGAGAGAATGAATGTTTCTATACCAGCTTTATGGAGACCAGACAGAATATCTTGTTGCATAGTAGATTTAGGGAGAAAAGACTTAAAATATCGTTGTACACCAGCTTTGGGAAGTCCAGGCAGAATATATAGTTCTATACCAGCATGAGGGAGTCCACACAGATTATATGGTTGTATACCGACACTATGAAGTCCACACAGAATATACAATTATATACCAGCTCTGGGGAATCCAGACATAATGTATAGTTGTATACCAGCTTTAAGGAGTCAAGACAGTGTATATATTTGTATACCAGCACTAGGAATTCATGACAGAAAATATGGTTGCATGCCAGCTTTAAGGAGTCCAGACAGGATATATAGTTGGATGCCAGCTTTAGGGGGTCCAGACAGCATATATAGTTGGATATCATCTTTAGGGAGACCAGACTGATTATAAAGCTGTATACCATCGTTAAGGAAGCTTTGGGAAGTCCAGGCAGAATATATAGTTGTATACCAGCATGAGGGAATACACACAGATTATATGGTTGTATACCGACACTATGAAGTCCACACAGAATATACGATTATATACCAGCTCTGGGGAATCCAGACATAATGTATAGTTGTATACCAGCTTTAAGGAGTCAAGACAGTGTATATATTTGTATACCAGCATTAGGAATTCATGACAGAAAATATGGTTGCATACCAGCTTTAGGGAGTCCAGACAGGATATATAGTTGGATACCAGCCTTAGGGGGTCCAGACAGCATATACAGTTGGATATCATCTTTAGGGAGACCAGACTGAATATAAAGCTGTATACCATCGTTAAGGAAGCTTTGGGAAGTCCAGGCAGAATATATAGTTCTATACCATCATTAAGGAGAAGAAATAGGATATATGGTTGTATACCAGCTTCAGGGAGACAAGAGATAATGAATCATTGTATGCCAACTTTAGGGAGAGCACACAGAATGTATATTTCTATACCAACTTTAAGGAGTGCAGAAGTAAGATATGGTTGTATACCAGCATTACGAAGTCCTGAGAGAATATGTGTTTCTATACCAGCCTTAGGGAGACCACAAAGAATATATAGTTGTATACCAGCTTTAGGGGGTAAATACAGTGTGTGTGGTTGTATAACACCTTTAGGGAGAATATATAGCTGTATACCATCGTTAAGGAGAACAGACAGAATATATATTTATATACCATCTTTATTAACTCCAGAAAGAATGTATAGTTGTATACCAGCATGAGGGAGTCCAGACAGAATATATGGTTGCATCCTGGCGTCAGGAAGTCCAGACAGAATATATAGTTGTATACTGGCAGTAGGAAATCCTGACAGAATGAATGTTTCTATACCAGCTTTATGGAGACCAGACAGAATATCTTGTTGCATAGTAGCTTTAGGGAGAAAAGACTTAAGATATCGTTGTACACCAGCTTTGGGAAGTCCAGGCAGAATATATAGTTCTATACCAGCATGATTGAGTCCACACAGATTATATGGTTGTATACGGACACTATGAAGTCCACACAGAATATACGATTATATACCAGCTCTGGGGAATCCAGACATAATGTATAGTTGTATACCAGCTTTAAGGAGTCAAGACAGTGTATATATTTGTATACCAGCATTAGGAATTCATGACAGAAAAAATGGTTGCATACCAGCTTTAGGGAGTCCAGACAGGATATATAGTTGGATACCAGCTTTAGGGGGTCCAGACAGCATATATAGTTGGATATCATCTTTAGGGAGACCAGACTGAATATATGGTTGTATACCAGCGTTTGGGAGACAAGACATAATGAATCATTGTATCCCAGCATTAGGGAGATCAGACAGAATGTATATTTGTATACCAACTTTAGGGAGTGCAGACATAATAGATGGTTGTATACCAACATTACGAAGTCCTGAGAGAATATGTGTTTCTATACCAGCCTTAGGGAGACCAGAAACAATATATAGTTGTATACCAGCTTTAGGGGGTAAATACAGTGTGTGTGGTTGTATAACACCTCTAGGGAGATCAGAAAGAATATATAGCTGTATACCATCGTTAAGGAGAACAGACAGAATATATCTTTATATACCAGCTTTATTAACTCCAGAAAGAATGTATAGTTGTATACCA
The DNA here is from genome assembly GCF_037392515.1 of Haliotis asinina. Lineage (NCBI taxonomy): Eukaryota > Metazoa > Mollusca > Gastropoda > Lepetellida > Haliotidae > Haliotis > Haliotis asinina. The sequence goes on along the minus strand of NC_090286.1, from coordinate 27,472,702 downwards.
GCATGAGGGAGTCCAGACAGAATATATGGTTGTATACTTGCGTGAGGAAGTCCAGACAGAATATATAGTTGTATACTGGCAGTAGGAAATCCTGACTCAATCATTGTATACCAGCTTTATGGAGACCAGACAGAATGTATGTTTATATACCGGCTTTAGGGGCTCCAGAGAGAATGTATAGTTGCATACCAGCATGAGAGAGTCCAGACAGAATGTATGATTGTAGATCAGCTTAAGGGAGACCAGACAGAATATATGGTTGTATACCAGCATTACGAAGTCCTGAGAGAATATGTGTTTCTATACCAGCCTTAGGGAGACCAGAAAGAATATATTGTTGTATACCAGCTTTAGGGAAACCAGACAGAATATATAGTTGTATATTGGTAGTAGGAAATCCTGAGAGAATGAATGTTTCTATACCAGCTTTATGGAGACCAGACAGAATATCTTGTTGCATAGTAGCTTTAGGGAGAAAAGACTTAAGATATCGTTGTACACCAGCTTTGGGAAGTCCAGGCAGAATATATAGTTCTATACCAGCATGAGGGAGTCCACACAGATTATATGGTTGTATACCGACACTATGAAGTCCACACAGAATATAAAATTATATACCAGCTCTGGGGAATCCAGACATAATGTATAGTTGTATACCAGCTTTAAGGAGTCAAGACAGTGTATATATTTGTATACCAGCATTAGGAATTCATGACAGAAAATATGGTTGCATGCCACCTTTAAGGAGTCCAGAGAGGATATATAGTTGGATATCAGCTTTAGGGGGTCCAGACAGCATATATAGTTGGATATCATCTTTAGGGAGACCAGACTGAATATAAAGCTGTATACCATTGTTAAGGAAGCTTTGGGAAGTCCAGGCAGAATATATAGTTCTATACCATCATTAAGGAGAAGAAATAGGATATATGGTTGTATACCAGCTTCAGGGAGACAAGAGATAATGAATCATTGTATGCCAGCTTTAGGGAGAGCACACAGAATGTATATTTCTATACCAACTTTAAGGAGTGCAGAAGTAAGATATGGTTGTATACCAGCATTACGAAGTCCTGAGAGAATATGTGTTTCCATACCAGCCTTAGGGAGACCACAAAGAATATATAGTTGTATACCAGCTTTAGGGGGTAAATACAGTGTGTGTGGTTGTATAACACCTTTAGGGAGAATATATAGCTGTATACCATCGTTAAGGAGAACAGACAGAATATATATTTATATACCAGCTTTATTAACTCCAGAAAGAATGTATAGTTGTATACCAGCATGAGGGAGTCCAGACAGAATATATGGTTGTATCCTGGCGTCAGGAAGTCCAGACAGAATATATAGTTGTATACTGGCAGTAGGAAATCCTGACAGAATGAATGTTTCTATACCAGCTTTATGGAGACCAGACAGAATATCTTGTTGCATAGTAGCTTTAGGGAGAAAAGACTTAAGACATCGTTGTACACCAGCTTTGGGAAGTCCAGGCAGAATATATAGTTCTATACCAGCATGATTGAGTCCACACAGATTATGTGGTTGTATACCGACACTATGAAGTCCACACAGAATATACGATTATATACCAGCTCTGGGGAATCCAGACATAATGTATAGTTGTATACCAGCTTTAAGGAGTCAAGACAGTGTATATATTTGTATACCAGCATTAGGAATTCATGACAGAAAATATGGTTGCATACCAGCTTTAGGGAGTCCAGACAGGATATATACTTGGATACCAGCCTTAGGGGGTCCAGACAGCATATATAGTTGGATATCATCTTTAGGGAGACCAGACTGAATATAAAGCTGTATACCATCGTTAAGGAAGCTTTGGGAAGTCCAGGCAGAATATATAGTTCTATACCATCATTAAGGAGAACAAATAGGATACATGGTTGTATACCAGCTTCAGGGAGACAAGAGATAATGAATCATTGTATGCCAACTTTAGGGAGAGCACACAAAATGTATATTTCTATACCAACTTTAGGGAGTGCAGACATAATATATAGTTGTATACTAGCATTACGAAGTCCTTAGAGATTATATGTTTCTAGACCAGCCTTAGGGAGACCAGAAAGAATATATAGTTGTATACCAGCTTTACAGAAACCAGACAGAACATATGGTTGTACACCAGCTTTAGGGTTCGATAACACCTTTCGGGAGACCAGAAAGAATATATAGCTGTATACCATCGTTAAGGAGAACAGACAGAATATATATTTATATACCAGCTTTATTAACTCCAGAAAGAATGTATAGTTGCACACCAGCATGAGAGAGTCCAGACAGAATATATGATTCTATATCAGCTTTAGGGAGACCAGACAGAATATATGGTTGTATACCAGCATTACAAAGTCCTGACAGAATATGTGTTTCTATACCATCCTTAGGGAAACCAGAAAGAATATATTGTTGTTTCCAGCTTTAGGGAAACCAGACAGAATATATAGTTGTATACTGGCAGTAGGAAATCCTGACAGAATGAATGTTTCTATACCAGCTTTATGGAGACCAGACAGAATATCTTGTTGCATAGTAGCTTTAGGGAGAAAAGACTTAAGATATCGTTGTACACCAGCTTTATTAACTCCAGAAAGAATGTATAATTCTATACCAGCATAAGGGAGTCCAGACAGATTATGTGGTTGTATACCGACACTATGAAGTCCACACAGAATATACGATTATATACCAGCTCTGGGGAATCCAGACATAATGTATAGTTGTATACCAGCTTTAAGGAGTCAAGACAGTGTATATATCTATATACCAGCATTAGGAATTCATGACAGAAAATATGGTTGCATGCCAGCTTTAGGGAGTCCAGACAGGATATATAGTTGGATACCAGCTTTAGGGGGTCCAGACAGCATATATAGTTGGATATCATCTTTAGGGAGACCAGACTGAATATATGGTTGTATACCAGCGTTTGGGAGACAAGACATAATGAATCATTGTATCCCAGCATTAGGGAGATCAGACAGAATGTATATTTGTATACCAACTTTAGGGAATGCAGACATAATATATGGTTGTATACCAGCATTACGAAGTCCTGAGAGAATATGTGTTTCTATACCAGCCTTAGGGAGACCAGAAACAATATATAGTTGTATACCAGCTTTAGGGGGTAAATACAGTGTGTGTGGTTGTATAACACCTTTAGGGAGACCAGAAAGAATATATAGCTATATACCATCGTTAAGGAGAACAGACAGAATATATATTTATATACAAGCTTTATTAACTCCAGAAAGAATGTATAGTTGTATACCAGCATGAGGGAGTCCAGACAGAATATATAGTTGTATACTGGCAGTAGGAAATCCTGACTCAATCATTGTATACCAGCTTTATGGAGACCAGACAGAATGTATGTTTATATACCGGCTTTAGGGACTCCAGAGAGAATGTATAGTTGCACACCAGCATGAGAGAGTCCAGACAGAATATATGATTGTAGATCAGCTTAAGGGAGACCAGACAGAATATATGGTTGTATACCAGCATTACCAAGTCCTGAGAGAATATGTGTTTCTATACCAGCCTTAGGGAGACCAGAAAGAATATATTGTTGTATACCAGCTTTAGGGAAACCAGACAGAATATATAGTTGTATATTGGTAGTAGGAAATCCTGAGAGAATGAATGTTTCTATACCAGCTTTATGGAGACCAGACAGAATATCTTGTTGCATAGTAGATTTAGGGAGAAAAGACTTAAAATATCGTTGTACACCAGCTTTGGGAAGTCCAGGCAGAATATATAGTTCTATACCAGCATGAGGGAGTCCACACAGATTATATGGTTGTATACCGACACTATGAAGTCCACACAGAATATACAATTATATACCAGCTCTGGGGAATCCAGACATAATGTATAGTTGTATACCAGCTTTAAGGAGTCAAGACAGTGTATATATTTGTATACCAGCACTAGGAATTCATGACAGAAAATATGGTTGCATGCCAGCTTTAAGGAGTCCAGACAGGATATATAGTTGGATGCCAGCTTTAGGGGGTCCAGACAGCATATATAGTTGGATATCATCTTTAGGGAGACCAGACTGATTATAAAGCTGTATACCATCGTTAAGGAAGCTTTGGGAAGTCCAGGCAGAATATATAGTTGTATACCAGCATGAGGGAATACACACAGATTATATGGTTGTATACCGACACTATGAAGTCCACACAGAATATACGATTATATACCAGCTCTGGGGAATCCAGACATAATGTATAGTTGTATACCAGCTTTAAGGAGTCAAGACAGTGTATATATTTGTATACCAGCATTAGGAATTCATGACAGAAAATATGGTTGCATACCAGCTTTAGGGAGTCCAGACAGGATATATAGTTGGATACCAGCCTTAGGGGGTCCAGACAGCATATATAGTTGGATATCATCTTTAGGGAGACCAGACTGAATATAAAGCTGTATACCATCGTTAAGGAAGCTTTGGGAAGTCCAGGCAGAATATATAGTTCTATACTATCATTAAGGAGAAGAAATAGGATATATGGTTGTATACCAGCTTCAGGGAGACAAGAGATAATGAATCATTGTATGCCAACTTTAGGGAGAGCACACAGAATGTATATTTCTATACCAACTTTAAGGAGTGCAGAAGTAAGATATGGTTGTATACCAGCATTACGAAGTCCTGAGAGAATATGTGTTTCTATACCAGCCTTAGGGAGACCACAAAGAATATATAGTTGTATACCAGCTTTAGGGGGTAAATACAGTGTGTGTGGTTGTATAACACCTTTAGGGAGAATATATAGCTGTATACCATCGTTAAGGAGAACAGACAGAATATATATTTATACACCAGCTTTATTAACTCCAGAAAGAATGTATAGTTGTATACTAGCATGAGGGAGTCCAGACAGAATATATGGTTGTATCCTGGCGTCAGGAAGTCCAGACAGAATATATAGTTGTATACTGGCAGTAGGAAATCCTGAGAGAATGAATGTTTCTATACCAGCTTTATGGAGACCAGACAGAATATCTTGTTGCATAGTAGCTTTAGGGAGAAAAGACTTAAGATATCGTTGTACACCAGCTTTGGGAAGTCCAGGCAGAATATATAGTTCTATACCAGCATGAGGGAGTCCACACAGATTATATGGTTGTATACCGACACTATGAAGTCCACACAGAATATACAATTATATACCAGCTCTGGGGAATCCAGACATAATGTATAGTTGTATACCAGCTTTAAGGAGTCAAGACAGTGTATATATTTGTATACCAGCATTAGGAATTCACGACAGAAAATATGGTTGCATGCCAGCTTTAAGGAGTCCAGACAGGATATATAGTTGGATACCAGCTTTAGGGGGTCCAGACAGCATATATAGTTGGATATCATCTTTAGGGAGACCAGACTGAATATAAAGCTGTATACCATCGTTAAGGAAGCTTTGGGAAGTCCAGGCAGAATATATAGTTCTATACCATCATTAAGGAGAACAAATAGGATATATGGTTGTATACCAGCTTCAGGGAGACAAGAGATAATGAATCATTGTATGCCAACTTTAGGGAGAGCACACAGAATGTATATTTCTATACCAACTTTAGGGAGTGCAGACATAATATATAGTTGTATATTAGCATTAAAAAGTCCTGAGAGAATATATGTTTCTAGACCAGCCTTAGGGAGACCAGAAAGAATATATAGTTGTATACCAGCTTTAGTTAAACCAGACAGAATATATGGTTGTATACCAGCTTTAGGGATGGATAACACCTTTCGGGAGACCAGAAAGAATATATAGCTGTATACCATCGTTAAGGAGAACAGACAGAATATATATTTATATACCAGCTTTATTAACTCAAGAAAGAATGTATAGTTGTATAACAGCATGAGGGAGTCCAGACAGAATATATGGTTGTATCCTGGCGTCAGGAAGTCCAGACAGAATATATAGTTGTATACTGGCAGTAGGAAATCCTGACTCAATCACTGTATACCAGCTTTATGGATACCAGAGAGAATGTATGTTTATATACCGGCTTTAGGGACTCCAGAGAAAATGTATAGTTGTATACCAGCATGAGAGAGTACAGACAGAATACATGATTGTATATCAGCTTTAGGGAGACCAGAAAAAAAACAGGGTTGTACACCAGCATTACGAAGTCCTGAGAGAATATGTGTTTCTATACCAGCTTTAGGGAGACCAGACAGAATATATTATTGTATACCAGCTTTAGGGAAACCAGACAGAATATATAGTTGTATACTGGCAGTAGGAAATCCTGAGAGAATGAATATTTCTATACCAGCTTTATGGAGACCAGACAGAATATCTTGTTGCATAGTAGCTTTAGGGAGATAAGACTTAAGATATCATTGTACACCAGCTTTAGGGAGTCCAGACAGGATATATAGTTGGATACAAGCTTTAGGGGGTCCAGACAGCATATATAGTTGGATATCATCTTTAGGGAGACCAGACTGAATATATGGTTGAATACCAGCGTTTGGGAGACAAGACATAATGAATCATTGTATCCCAGCATTAGGGAGATCAGACAGAATGTATATTTGTATACCAACTTTAGGGAGTGCAGACAGAATATATGGTTGTATACCAGCATTACGAAGTCCTGAGAGAATATGTGTTTCTATACCAGCCTTAGGGAGACCAGAAAGAATATATTGTTGTATACCAGCTTTAGGGAAACCAGACAGAATATATAGTTGTATATTGGTAGTAGGAAATCCTGAGAGAATGAATGTTTCTATACCAGCTTTATGGAGACCAGACAGAATATCTTGTTGCATAGTAGCTTTAGGGAGAAAAGACTTAAGATATCGTTGTACACCAGCTTTGGGAAGTCCAGGCAGAATATATAGTTCTACACCAGCATGAGGGAGTCTACACAGATTATATGGTTGTATACCGACACTATGAAGTCCACACAGAATATACAATTATATACCAGCTCTGGGGAATCCAGACATAATGTATAGTTGTATACCAGCTTTAAGGAGTCAAGACAGTGTATATATTTGTATACCAGCATTAGGAATTCATGACAGAAAATATGGTTGCATGCCACCTTTAAGGAGTCCAGAGAGGATATATAGTTGGATATCAGCTTTAGGGGGTCCAGACAGCATATATAGTTGGATATCATCTTTAGGGAGACCAGACTGAACATAAAGCTGTATACCATTGTTAAGGAAGCTTTGGGAAGTCCAGGCAGAATATATAGTTCTATACCATCATTAAGGAGAAGAAATAGGATATATGGTTGTATACCAGCTTCAGGGAGACAAGAGATAATGAATCATTGTATGCCAGCTTTAGGGAGAGCACACAGAATGTATATTTCTATACCAACTTTAAGGAGTGCAGAAGTAAGATATGGTTGTATACCAGCATTACGAAGTCCTGAGAGAATATGTGTTTCTATACCAGCCTTAGGGAGACCACAAAGAATATATAGTTGTATACCAGCTTTAGGGGGTAAATACAGTGTGTGTGGTTGTATAACACCTTTAGGGAGAATATATAGCTGTATACCATCGTTAAGGAGAACAGACAGAATATATATTTATATACCAGCTTTATTAACTCCAGAAAGAATGTATAGTTGTATACCAGCATGAGGGAGTCCAGACAGAATATATGGTTGTATCCTGGCGTCAGGAAGTCCAGACAGAATATATAGTTGTATACTGGCAGTAGGAAATCCTGACAGAATGAATGTTTCTATACCAGCTTTATGGAGACCAGACAGAATATCTTGTTGCATAGTAGCTTTAGGGAGAAAAGACTTAAGATATCGTTGTACACCAGCTTTGGGAAGTCCAGGCAGAATATATAGTTCTATACCAGCATGATTGAGTCCACACAGATTATGTGGTTGTATACCGACACTATGAAGTCCACACAGAATATACGATTATATACCAGCTCTGGGGAATCCAGACATAATGTATAGTTGTATACCAGCTTTAAGGAGTCAAGACAGTGTATATATTTGTATACCAGCATTAGGAATTCATGACAGAAAATATGGTTGTATACCAGCTTTAGGGAGTCCAGACAGGATATATACTTGGATACCAGCTTTAGGGGGTCCAGACAGCATATATAGTTGGATATCATCTTTAGGGAGACCAGACTGAATATAAAGCTGTATACCATCGTTAAGGAAGCTTTGGGAAGTCCAGGCAGAATATATAGTTCTATACCATCATTAAGGAGAACAAATAGGATACATGGTTGTATACCAGCTTCAGGGAGACAAGAGATAATGAATCATTGTATGCCAACTTTAGGGAGAGCACACAAAATGTATATTTCTATACCAACTTTAGGGAGTGCAGACATAATATATAGTTGTATACTAGCATTACGAAGTCCTTAGAGATTATATGTTTCTAGACCAGCCTTAGGGAGACCAGAAAGGATATATAGTTGTATACCAGCTTTACAGAAACCAGACAGAATATATGGTTGTACACCAGCTTTAGGGTTCGATAACACCTTTCGGGAGACCAGAAAGAATATATAGCTGTATACCATCGTTAAGGAGAACAGACAGAATATATATTTATATACCAGCTTTATTAACTCCAGAAAGAATGTATAGTTGCACACCAGCATGAGAGAGTCCAGACAGAATATATGATTCTATATCAGCTTTAGGGAGACCAGACAGAATATATGGTTGTATACCAGCATTACAAATTCCTGACAGAATATGTGTTTCTATACCACCCTTAGGGAAACCAGAAAGAATATATTGTTGTTTCCAGCTTTAGGGAAACCAGACAGAATATATAGTTGTATACTGGCAGTAGGAAATCCTGACAGAATGAATGTTTCTATACCAGCTTTATGGAGACCAGACAGAATATCTTGTTGCATAGTAGCTTTAGGGAGAAAAGACTTAAGATATCGTTGTACACCAGCTTTATTAACTCCAGAAAGAATGTATAATTCTATACCAGCATAAGGGAGTCCAGACAGATTATGTGGTTGTATACCGACACTATGAAGTCCACACAGAATATACGATTATATACCAGCTCTGGGGAATCCAGACATAATGTATAGTTGTATACCAGCTTTAAGGAGTCAAGACAGTGTATATATTTGTATACCAGCACTAGGAATTCATGACAGAAAATATGGTTGCATGCCAGCTTTAAGGAGTCCAGACAGGATATATAGTTGGATGCCAGCTTTAGGGGGTCCAGACAGCATATATAGTTGGATATCATCTTTAGGGAGACCAGACTGATTATAAAGCTGTATACCATCGTTAAGGAAGCTTTGGGAAGTCCAGGCAGAATATATAGTTGTATACCAGCATGAGGGAATACACACAGATTATATGGTTGTATACCGACACTATGAAGTCCACACAGAATATACAATTATATACCAGCTCTGGGGAATCCAGACATAATGTATAGTTGTATACCAGCTTTAAGGAGTCAAGACAGTGTATATATTTGTATACCAGCATTAGGAATTCACGACAGAAAATATGGTTGCATGCCAGCTTTAAGGAGTCCAGACAGGATATATAGTTGGATACCAGCTTTAGGGGGTCCAGACAGCATATATAGTTGGATATCATCTTTAGGGAGACCAGACTGAATATAAAGCTGTATACCATCGTTAAGGAAGCTTTGGGAAGTCCAGGCAGAATATATAGTTCTATACCATCATTAAGGAGAAGAAATAGGATATATGGTTGTATACCAGCTTCAGGGAGACAAGAGATAATGAATCATTGTATGCCAACTTTAGGGAGAGCACACAGAATGTATATTTCTATACCAACTTTAAGGAGTGCAGAAGTAAGATATGGTTGTATACCAGCATTACGAAGTCCTGAGAGAATATGTGTTTCTATACCAGCCTTAGGGAGACCACAAAGAATATATAGTTGTATACCAGCTTTAGGGGGTAAATACAGTGTGTGTGGTTGTATAACACCTTTAGGGAGAATATATAGCTGTATACCATCGTTAAGGAGAACAGACAGAATATATATTTATATACCAGCTTTATTAACTCCAGAAAGAATGTATAGTTGTATACCAGCATGAGGGAGTCCAGACAGAATATATGGTTGTATACTGCCGTCAGAAAGTCCAGACAGAATATATAGTGGCAGTAGGAAATCCTGACTCAATCACTGTATACCAGCTTTATGGATACCAGACAGAATGTATGTTTATATACCGGCTTTAGGGACTCCAGAGAAAATGTATAGTTGTATACCAGCATGAGAGAGTCCAGACAGAATATATGATTGTATATCAGCTTTAGGGAGACCAGAAAAAAGACATGGTTGTACACCAGCATTACGAAGTCCTGACAGAATATGTGTTTCTATACCACCTTTAGGGAGACCTGACAGAATATATTGTTGGATACCAGCTTTAGGGAAACCAGACAGAATATATAGTTGTATACTGGCAGTAGGAAATCCTGACAGAATGAATATTTCTATACCAGCTTTATGGAGACCAGACAGAATATCTTGTTGCATAGTAGCTTTAGGGAGATAAGACTTAAGATATCATTGTACACCAGCTTTAGGGAGTCCAGACAGGATATATAGTTGGATACCAGCTTTAGGGGGTCCAGACAGGATACATAGTTGGATATCATCTTTAGGGAGACCAGACTGAATATAAAGCTGTATACCATCGTTAAGGAAGCTTTGGGAAGTCCAGGCAGAATATATAGTTCTATACCATCATTAAGGAGAAGAAATAGGATATATGGTTGTATACCAGCTTCAGGGAGACAAGAGATAATGAATCATTGTATGCCAACTTTAGGGAGAGCACACAGAATGTATATTTCTATACCAACTTTAAGGAGTGCAGAAGTAAGATATGGTTGTATACCAGCATTACGAAGTCTTGAGAGAATATGTGTTTCTATACCAGTCTTAGGGAGACCACAAAGAATATATAGTTGTATACCAGCTTTAGGGGGTAAATACAGTGTGTGTGGTAGTATAACACCTTTAGGGAGAATATATAGCTGTATACCATCGTTAAGGAGAACAGACAGAATATATATTTATATACCAGCTTTATTAACTCCAGAAAGAATGTATAGTTGTATACCAGCATGAGGGAGTCCAGACAGAATATATGGTTGCATCCTGGCGTCAGGAAGTCCAGACAGAATATATAGTTGTATACTGGCAGTAGGAAATCCTGACAGAATGAATGTTTCTATACCAGCTTCATGGAGACCAGACAGAATATCTTGTTGCATAGTAGCTTTAGGGAGAAAAGACCATCGTTATACCATCGTTAAGGAGAACAGACAGAATATATATTTATATACCAGCTTTATTAACTCCAGAAAGAATGTATAGTTGTATACCAGCATGAGGGAGTCCAGACAGAATATATGGTTGTATACTGGCGTCAGGAAGTCCAGACAGAATATATAGTTGTATACTGGCAGTAGGAAATCCTGGCTCAATCATTGTATACCAGCTTTATGGAGACCAGACAGAATGTATGTTTATATACCGGCTTTAGAGACTCCAGAGAAAATGTATAGTTGTATACCAGCATGAGAGAGTCCAGACAGAATATATGATTGTATATCAGCTTTAGGGAGACCAGACAGAATATATGGTTTTATACCAGCATTACGAAGTCCTGAGAGAATATGTGTTTCTATACCAGCCTTAGGGAGACCAGAAAGAATATATTGTTGTATACCAGCTTTAGGGAAACCAGACAGAATATATAGTTGTATATTGGTAGTAGGAAATCCTGAGAGAATGAATGTTTCTATACCAGCTTTATGGAGACCAGACAGAATATCTTGTTGCATAGTAGCTTTAGGGAGAAAAGACTTAAGATATCGTTGTACACCAGCTTTGGGAAGTCCAGGCAGAATATATAGTTCTATACCAGCATGAGGGAGTCCACACAGATTATATGGTTGTATACCGACACTATGAAGTCCACACAGAATATACAATTATATACCAGCTCTGGGGAATCCAGACATAATGTATAGTTGTATACCAGCTTTAAGGAGTCAAGACAGTGTATATATTTGTACACCAGCATTAGGAATTCATGACAGAAAATATGGTTGCATGCCAGCTTTAAGGAGTCCAGACAGGATATATAGTTGGATACCAGCTTTAGGGGATCCAGATAGCATATATAGTTGGATATCATCTTTAGGGAGACCAGACTGATTATAAAGCTGTATACCATCGTTAAGAAAGCTTTGGGAAGTCCAGGCAGAATATATAGTTCTATACCAGCATGAGGGAATCCACACAGATTATATGGTTGTATACCGACACTATGAAGTCCACACAGAATATACGATTATATACCAGCTCTGGGGAATCCAGACATAATGTATAGTTGTATACCAGCTTTAAGGAGTCAAGACAGTGTATATATCTGTATACCAGCATTAGGAATTCATGACAGAAAATATGGTTGCATACCAGCTTTAGGGAGTCCAGACAGGATATATAGTTGGATAGCAGCTTTAGGGGGTCCAGACAGCATATATAGTTGGATATCATCTTTAGGGAGACCAGACTGATTATAAAGCTGTATACCAGCGTTTGGGAGACAAGACATAATGAATCATTGTATCCCAGCATTAGGGAGATCAGACAGAATGTATATTTGTATACCAACTTTAGGGAGTGCAGACATAATAGATGGTTGTATACCAGCATTACGAAGTCCTGAGAGAATATGTGTTTCTATACCAGCCTTAGGGAGACCAGAAACAATATATAGTTGTATACCAGCTTTAGGGGGTAAATACAGTGTGTGTGGTTGTATAACACCTTTAGGGAGAGCAGAAATAATATATAGCTGTATACCATCGTTAAGGAGAACAGACAGAATATATATTTATATACCAGCTTTATTAACTCCAGAAAGAATGTATAGTTGTATACCAGCATGAGGGAGTCCAGACAGAATATATGGTTGTATACTGCCGTCAGAAAGTCCAGACAGAATATATAGTGGCAGTAGGAAATCCTGACTCAATCACTGTATACCAGCTTTATGGATACCAGACAGAATGTATGTTTATATACCGGCTTTAGGGACTCCAGAGAAAATGTATAGTTGTATACCAGCATGAGAGAGTCCAGACAGAATATATGATTGTATATCAGCTTTAGGGAGACCAGAAAAAAGACATGGTTGTACACCAGCATTACGAAGTCCTGACAGAATATGTGTTTCTATACCACCTTTAGGGAGACCTGACAGAATATATTGTTGGATACCAGCTTTAGGGAAACCAGACAGAATATATAGTTGTATACTGGCAGTAGGAAATCCTGACAGAATGAATATTTCTATACCAGCTTTATGGAGACCAGACAGAATATCTTGTTGCATAGTAGCTTTAGGGAGGTAAGACTTAAGATATCATTGTACACCAGCTTTAGGGAGTCCAGACAGGATATATAGTTGGATACCAGCTTTAGGGGGTCCAGACAGGATACATAGTTGGATATCATCTTTAGGGAGACCAGACTGAATATAAAGCTGTATACCATCGTTAAGGAAGCTTTGGGAAGTCCAGGCAGAATATATAGTTCTATACCATCATTAAGGAGAAGAAATAGGATATATGGTTGTATACCAGCTTCAGGGAGACAAGAGATAATGAATCATTGTATGCCAACTTTAGGGAGAGCACACAGAATGTATATTTCTATACCAACTTTAAGGAGTGCAGAAGTAAGATATGGTTGTATACCAGCATTACGAAGTCTTGAGAGAATATGTGTTTCTATACCAGTCTTAGGGAGACCACAAAGAATATATAGTTGTATACCAGCTTTAGGGGGTAAATACAGTGTGTGTGGTAGTATAACACCTTTAGGGAGAATATATAGCTGTATACCATCGTTAAGGAGAACAGACAGAATATATATTTATATACCAGCTTTATTAACTCCAGAAAGAATGTATAGTTGTATACCAGCATGAGGGAGTCCAGACAGAATATATGGTTGCATCCTGGCGTCAGGAAGTCCAGACAGAATATATAGTTGTATACTGGCAGTAGGAAATCCTGACAGAATGAATGTTTCTATACCAGCTTCATGGAGACCAGACAGAATATCTTGTTGCATAGTAGCTTTAGGGAGAAAAGACCATCGTTATACCATCGTTAAGGAGAACAGACAGAATATATATTTATATACCAGCTTTATTAACTCCAGAAAGAATGTATAGTTGTATACCAGCATGAGGGAGTCCAGACAGAATATATGGTTGTATACTGGCGTCAGGAAGTCCAGACAGAATATATAGTTGTATACTGGCAGTAGGAAATCCTGGCTCAATCATTGTATACCAGCTTTATGGAGACCAGACAGAATGTATGTTTATATACCGGCTTTAGAGACTCCAGAGAAAATGTATAGTTGTATACCAGCATGAGAGAGTCCAGACAGAATATATGATTGTATATCAGCTTTAGGGAGACCAGACAGAATATATGGTTTTATACCAGCATTACGAAGTCCTGAGAGAATATGTGTTTCTATACCAGCCTTAGGGAGACCAGAAAGAATATATTGTTGTATACCAGCTTTAGGGAAACCAGACAGAATATATAGTTGTATATTGGTAGTAGGAAATCCTGAGAGAATGAATGTTTCTATACCAGCTTTATGGAGACCAGACAGAATATCTTGTTGCATAGTAGCTTTAGGGAGAAAAGACTTAAGATATCGTTGTACACCAGCTTTGGGAAGTCCAGGCAGAATATATAGTTCTATACCAGCATGAGGGAGTCCACACAGATTATATGGTTGTATACCGACACTATGAAGTCCACACAGAATATACAATTATATACCAGCTCTGGGGAATCCAGACATAATGTATAGTTGTATACCAGCTTTAAGGAGTCAAGACAGTGTATATATTTGTACACCAGCATTAGGAATTCATGACAGAAAATATGGTTGCATGCCAGCTTTAAGGAGTCCAGACAGGATATATAGTTGGATACCAGCTTTAGGGGATCCAGATAGCATATATAGTTGGATATCATCTTTAGGGAGACCAGACTGATTATAAAGCTGTATACCATCGTTAAGAAAGCTTTGGGAAGTCCAGGCAGAATATATAGTTCTATACCAGCATGAGGGAATCCACACAGATTATATGGTTGTATACCGACACTATGAAGTCCACACAGAATATACGATTATATACCAGCTCTGGGGAATCCAGACATAATGTATAGTTGTATACCAGCTTTAAGGAGTCAAGACAGTGTATATATCTGTATACCAGCATTAGGAATTCATGACAGAAAATATGGTTGCATACCAGCTTTAGGGAGTCCAGACAGGATATATAGTTGGATAGCAGCTTTAGGGGGTCCAGACAGCATATATAGTTGGATATCATCTTTAGGGAGACCAGACTGATTATAAAGCTGTATACCAGCGTTTGGGAGACAAGACATAATGAATCATTGTATCCCAGCATTAGGGAGATCAGACAGAATGTATATTTGTATACCAACTTTAGGGAGTGCAGACATAATAGATGGTTGTATACCAGCATTACGAAGTCCTGAGAGAATATGTGTTTCTATACCAGCCTTAGGGAGACCAGAAACAATATATAGTTGTATACCAGCTTTAGGGGGTAAATACAGTGTGTGTGGTTGTATAACACCTTTAGGGAGAGCAGAAATAATATATAGCTGTATACCATCGTTAAGGAGAACAGACAGAATATATATTTATATACCAGCTTTATTAACTCCAGAAAGAATGTATAGTTGTATACCAGCATGAGGGAGTCCAGACAGAATATATGGTTGTATACTGGCGTCAGAAAGTCCAGACAGAATATATAGTGGCAGTAGGAAATCCTGACTCAATCACTGTATACCAGCTTTATGGATACCAGACAGAATGTATGTTTATATACCGGCTTTAGGGACTCCAGAGAAAATGTATAGTTGTATACCAGCATGAGAGAGTCCAGACAGAATATATGATTGTATATCAGCTTTAGGGAGACCAGAAAAAAGACATGGTTGTACACCAGCATTACGAAGTCCTGACAGAATATGTGTTTCTATACCACCTTTAGGGAGACCTGACAGAATATATTGTTGGATACCAGCTTTAGGGAAACCAGACAGAATATATAGTTGTATACTGGCAGTAGGAAATCCTGACAGAATGAATATTTCTATACCAGCTTTATGGAGACCAGACAGAATATCTTGTTGCATAGTAGCTTTAGGGAGATAAGACTTAAGATATCATTGTACACCAGCTTTAGGGAGTCCAGACAGGATATATAGTTGGATACCAGCTTTAGGGGGTCCAGACAGGATACATAGTTGGATATCATCTTTAGGGAGACCAGACTGAATATAAAGCTGTATACCATCGTTAAGGAAGCTTTGGGAAGTCCAGGCAGAATATATAGTTCTATACCATCATTAAGGAGAAGAAATAGGATATATGGTTGTATACCAGCTTCAGGGAGACAAGAGATAATGAATCATTGTATGCCAACTTTAGGGAGAGCACACAGAATGTATATTTCTATACCAACTTTAAGGAGTGCAGAAGTAAGATATGGTTGTATACCAGCATTACGAAGTCTTGAGAGAATATGTGTTTCTATACCAGTCTTAGGGAGACCACAAAGAATATATAGTTGTATACCAGCTTTAGGGGGTAAATACAGTGTGTGTGGTAGTATAACACCTTTAGGGAGAATATATAGCTGTATACCATCGTTAAGGAGAACAGACAGAATATATATTTATATACCAGCTTTATTAACTCCAGAAAGAATGTATAGTTGTATACCAGCATGAGGGAGTCCAGACAGAATATATGGTTGCATCCTGGCGTCAGGAAGTCCAGACAGAATATATAGTTGTATACTGGCAGTAGGAAATCCTGACAGAATGAATGTTTCTATACCAGCTTCATGGAGACCAGACAGAATATCTTGTTGCATAGTAGCTTTAGGGAGAAAAGACCATCGTTATACCATCGTTAAGGAGAACAGACAGAATATATATTTATATACCAGCTTTATTAACTCCAGAAAGAATGTATAGTTGTATACCAGCATGAGGGAGTCCAGACAGAATATATGGTTGTATACTGGCGTCAGGAAGTCCAGACAGAATATATAGTTGTATACTGGCAGTAGGAAATCCTGGCTCAATCATTGTATACCAGCTTTATGGAGACCAGACAGAATGTATGTTTATATACCGGCTTTAGAGACTCCAGAGAAAATGTATAGTTGTATACCAGCATGAGAGAGTCCAGACAGAATATATGATTGTATATCAGCTTTAGGGAGACCAGACAGAATATATGGTTTTATACCAGCATTACGAAGTCCTGAGAGAATATGTGTTTCTATACCAGCCTTAGGGAGACCAGAAAGAATATATTGTTGTATACCAGCTTTAGGGAAACCAGACAGAATATATAGTTGTATATTGGTAGTAGGAAATCCTGAGAGAATGAATGTTTCTATACCAGCTTTATGGAGACCAGACAGAATATCTTGTTGCATAGTAGATTTAGGGAGAAAAGACTTAAGATATCGTTGTACACCAGCTTTGGGAAGTCCAGGCAGAATATATAGTTCTATACCAGCATGAGGGAGTCCACACAGATTATATGGTTGTATACCGACACTATGAAGTCCACACAGAATATACAATTATATACCAGCTCTGGGGAATCCAGACATAATGTATAGTTGTATACCAGCTTTAAGGAGTCAAGACAGTGTATATATTTGTACACCAGCATTAGGAATTCATGACAGAAAATATGGTTGCATGCCAGCTTTAAGGAGTCCAGACAGGATATATAGTTGGATACCAGCTTTAGGGGATCCAGATAGCATATATAGTTGGATATCATCTTTAGGGAGACCAGACTGATTATAAAGCTGTATACCATCGTTAAGAAAGCTTTGGGAAGTCCAGGCAGAATATATAGTTCTATACCAGCATGAGGGAATCCACACAGATTATATGGTTGTATACCGACACTATGAAGTCCACACAGAATATACGATTATATACCAGCTCTGGGGAATCCAGACATAATGTATAGTTGTATACCAGCTTTAAGGAGTCAAGACAGTGTATATATCTGTATACCAGCATTAGGAATTCATGACAGAAAATATGGTTGCATACCAGCTTTAGGGAGTCCAGACAGGATATATAGTTGGATAGCAGCTTTAGGGGGTCCAGACAGCATATATAGTTGGATATCATCTTTAGGGAGACCAGACTGATTATAAAGCTGTATACCAGCGTTTGGGAGACAAGACATAATGAATCATTGTATCCCAGCATTAGGGAGATCAGACAGAATGTATATTTGTATACCAACTTTAGGGAGTGCAGACATAATAGATGGTTGTATACCAGCATTACGAAGTCCTGAGAGAATATGTGTTTCTATACCAGCCTTAGGGAGACCAGAAACAATATATAGTTGTATACCAGCTTTAGGGGGTAAATACAGTGTGTGTGGTTGTATAACACCTTTAGGGAGAGCAGAAATAATATATAGCTGTATACCATCGTTAAGGAGAACAGACAGAATATATATTTATATACCAGCTTTATTAACTCCAGAAAGAATGTATAGTTGTATACCAGCATGAGGGAGTCCAGACAGAATATATGGTTGTATACTGGCGTCAGGAAGTCCAGACAGAATATATAGTTGTATACTGGCAGTAGGAAATCCTGACTCAATCATTGTATACCAGCTTTATGGAGACCAGACAGAATGTATGTTTATATACCGGCTTTAGGGACTCCAGAGAGAATGTATAGTTGCATACCAGCATGAGAGAGTCCAGACAGAATATATGATTGTAGATCAGCTTAAGGGAGACCAGACAGAATATATGGTTGTATACCAGCATTACCAAGTCCTGACAGAATATGTGTTTCTATACCAGCCTTAGGGAGACCAGAAAGAATATATTGTTGTATACCAGCTTTAGGGAAACCAGACAGAATATATAGTTGTATACTGGCAGTAGGAAATCCTGACAGAATGAATGTTTCTATACCAGCTTTATGGAGACCAGACAGAATATCTTGTTGCATAGTAGCTTTAGGGAGAAAAGACTTAAGATATCGTTGTACACCAGCTTTATTAACTCAAGAATGAATGTATAGTTCTACACCAGCATAAGGGAGTCCAGACAGATTACATGGTTGTATACCGACACTATGAAGTCCACACAGAATATAAAATTATATACCAGCTCTGGGGAATCCAGACATAATGTATAGTTGTATACCAGCTTTAAGGAGTCAAGACAGTGTATATATTTGTATACCAGCATTAGGAATTCATGACAGAAAATATGGTTGCATGCCACTTTTAAGGAGTCCAGAGAGGATATATAGTTGGATATCAGCTTTAGGGGGTCCAGACAGCATATATAGTTGGATATCACCTTTAGGGAGACCAGACTGATTATAAAGCTGTATACCATCGTTAAGGAAGCTTTGGGAAGTCCAGGCAGAATATATAGTTCTATACCAGCATGAGGGAATCCACACAGATTATATGGTTGTATACCGACACTATGAAGTCCACACAGAATATACGATTATATACCAGCTCTGGGGAATCCAGACATAATGTATAGTTGTATACCAGCTTTAAGGAGTCAAGACAGTGTATATATTTGTATACCAGCATTAGGAATTCATGACAGAAAATATGGTTGCATACCAGCTTTAGGGAGTCCAGACAGGATATATAGTTGGATACCAGCTTTAGGGGGTCCAGACAGCATATATAGTTGGATATCATCTTTAGGGAGACCAGACTGAATATAAAGCTGTATACCATTGTTAAGGAAGCTTTGGGAAGTCCAGGCAGAATATATAGTTCTATACCATCATTAAGGAGAAGAAATAGGATATATGGTTGTATACCAGCTTCAGGGAGACAAGAGATAATGAATCATTGTATGCCAGCTTTAGGGAGAGCACACAGAATGTATATTTCTATACCAACTTTAAGGAGTGCAGAAGTAAGATATGGTTGTATACCAGCATTACGAAGTCCTGAGAGAATATGTGTTTCTATACCAGCCTTAGGGAGACCACAAAGAATATATAGTTGTATACCAGCTTTAGGGGGTAAATACAGTGTGTGTGGTTGTATAACACCTTTAGGGAGAATATATAGCTGTATACCATCGTTAAGGAGAACAGACAGAATATATATTTATATACCAGCTTTATTAACTCCAGAAAGAATGTATAGTTGTATACCAGCATGAGGGAGTCCAGACAGAATATATGGTTGTATCCTGGCGTCAGGAAGTCCAGACAGAATATATAGTTGTATACTGGCAGTAGGAAATCCTGAGAGAATGAATGTTTCTATACCAGCTTTATGGAGACCAGACAGAATATCTTGTTGCATAGTAGCTTTAGGGAGATAAGACTTAAGATATCGTTGTACACCAGCTTTGGGAAGTCCAGGCAGAATATATAGTTCTATACCAGCATGATTGAGTCCACACAGATTATGTGGTTGTATACCGACACTATGAAGTCCACACAGAATATACGATTATATACCAGCTCTGGGGAATCCAGACATAATGTATAGTTGTATACCAGCTTTAAGGAGTCAAGACAGTGTATATATTTGTATACCAGCATTAGGAATTCATGACAGAAAATATGGTTGCATGCCAGCTTTAAGGAGTCCAGACAGTATATATAGTTGGATACCAGGTTTACGGGGTCCAGACAGCATATATAGTTGGATATCATCTTTAGGGAGACCAGACTGATTATAAAGCTGTATACCATCGTTAAGGAGGCATTATTGCAGCCATATCGTGACGAGAGCATTCTTAAAAAAGGAATCTATGTATATCATAAAAACCTGTAGACAGCGAACAGTTAAACAACTAGAATATCACAATAAGAAATAAAACTAGCGTGAAAAGTTAAAATTATTGTCCCTATTCAGACAATACAATATAAAAACAGGCTATATATATCACCAACAACTGAAGGTAGATCACCATACTAGGGGCCATGGGGACTTACAGTACTTCTGCTACCTGCATGGTCCCTGCTGGTGATTGTATGCAAGATTAGCCACAAATTAAAATGACAGAAATACTACGGCTGAGAAAAATGGAAGATCAAATTTGACTTCGAATGTTTTGGGACTTACGTACCCTCTCAGGAGGACAATAATTTTACAGTGCTTTAACCCCCCTCGAGGATACAGCCACTAACACTCTAAGTTACTAGTTCAAACTTGATAGCATAAAATATATATCTATTTACAATTCATTTAGCAAATCTAATTCTTTTAAAAATACAATAATTAAATGAGAGCTAACATAACTAAAAAGATCCTTGAAAGTTCGTGAATTAAAATATCTATCCCTTGTGATGGAATATTCAACACAGTCAAGCAGGACATGCTTGACTGTGATTCTTTCATCACAAGGGATACAAAACGGGGGATCTTCATCTTTTAATAGATAATCGTGAGTATACCTCGTATGGCCAATGCGACATCGTTGCATAATGACCTCCTCAAATCTGGACTGACAACCCAAGTAAGTATAACCGATATTAGGTTTTATTTCATGTAATTTATTTATACCTACCTGGGTGTCCCACTTCTTCTGCATCAGATCAGAGATATAAGATCTTATTGTAGCTTTATAATCTGAGTATGGAATAAGAAGTGGTGTCACAGATTTGTTGAGTGCTGCCTTAGCAGCAAGATCAGCCATTGTGTTACCAGAAATGCCAACGTGACTAGGTAACCAAGAAAGGACGATGTCGCACTGGCCAGTGGCAAGATTATTGTACAATTCAATAATTTCTGTTAAAAGTGGATGTCTACAAAAAGTATTTTTAATAGCCTGAAGGCAAGAAAGAGAGTCTGAATAGATTATATACTCTTTATGTTTAGGGTGTCTTTGTATGTATTTAAGAGCCGTTAGTATGGCGTTAGCTTCTGCTGTAAAGATAGAGCTATTATCTGGTAATCTAGAAGATATTGTTCTGGATCCAATGACAGTAGCACAAGCAACTGCGCCACCATCCTTGGACCCATCTGTAAATAAGGATTTATAATTGCTATATTTATGTTTTAGTTGATTATATTCTTGTTTATATTGTAATTCATTAGTTTCTGATTTTTTAAATGTAGTTAATGTTAAGTCCACTTGGGGCCTAACCAACTGCCAAGGAGGAGAAGAAAGAAGACGGGAGGGAGCTATGTTTTCCAGCTCAATGCCGGCCGAAGAAAGAAATGGTTTAATTCTATGTCCTAGAGGCAGGACAAGAGAAGATGTTTTATTGTATAAATCCTCATAAAGGGGATTGATCATGAACACACAGTTATAGGCAGGGTTAGATTCATTGGAGTATAATTTAGTAATATATTGTAAAGACAATTTTATACGGCGTCGTGTAAGAGATGGTTCATCAGCTTCAACGTAGAGACTGTCAATAGGTGAAGTTCTGAAGGACCCAAGACAAAGTCTTAGACCTTGGTGATGGACAGAATCTAATAGTTTCAAGTTGCTTTTGCAGGCTCCACCATATACAATGGAACCATAATCAAGTTTGGATCGTACCAATGATCTGTATAAATGAAGGAGGGTAGTTTGATCCCCTCCCCACTTAGAATTGGAAACAACCTTCAGCAAATCTAGTGCCTTCAGGCATTTAACTTTAAGAGATTTAATGTGTGGTAAGAAGGTTAAATGAGAATCGAAAATTACACCCAAGAATGTAGCCTCCTTTACAACTTTGATTGGAGTGCCATTTAAAGATAGTTCTGGGTCCTTATGCGGTTTATATTTTCTACAAAAGTGTATACAATTAGTTTTTGTTTGAGAAAAGTTAAAGCTGTTTTCAAAGCACCATTTATTTATTTTATTTAAACACAACTGTAATTGCCGTTCAATGGTGCGCATATTTTTACCACAACACAAAATATTAAAATCATCCACAAAAAGTGATCCATCGATTGAATCAGTTAAAACCTTTGATAGACTGTTGATCTTAATACTAAACAGAGTGACAGGCAAAATACTGCCTTGCGGGACACCCTGATCCCGAGTATAATGGTCAGACAGGGTTGAACCCACTCAGACTTGAAATTGCCTGTCATTTAAAAAGTTGGATATAAATTGAGGCATTCGGCCTCGTAATCCAAAGTCATGTAAATCTTTTAAAATCCCATGTTTCCACGTCGTGTCGTATGCTTTTTCTAGATCGAAAAAGATTGACACAGCATGTTGTTTATTAATTATGGCATTCTTAACAAAAGATTCTAAACACACTAAATGATCGATGGTACTTCTATTTTTACGGAAACCACATTGTATATCTGTTAATAGGTTATTAGTCTCCAAGTACCAAACAAGTCGATTATTTATCATGCGTTCCATGGTTTTGCAAACGCAGCTCGTTAGTGAAATTGGTCTATAACTTGATGGATCAGTATGATCACGTCCAGGTTTGGGTATTGGTACTACTATGGCATCTCGCCACGAGGGAGGAAATTTTGCAGTTGTCCAAATGTCATCAAATATATGTAAAAGTGTCTCTAAACAGGATTCTGGCAAGTGCTTCAGAAGTTGATAATGAATACCATCAGCTCCGGAAGCAGTATCATGAGCTTGGTCAAGAGCAGTATGAAGTTCATGTATTGAAAAGGTTTCATTGTAGTCTTCCCCATTCTCTGAAGTAAAATTAATATATTTCTTTTCCTGCTGTTTTTGATATTTTTGGAATTCAGGTACATAATTTGATGAGGAAGAATGTTTCGCCAAGGTCTCACCAAGTTTATTCGCAATATCTGATTTATTAGTCAATAACTGATTCCCATCTTTAAGATGGTGAATACTAGATTTAGAGCCCTTACCTTTTATTTTCTGGATCATGTTCCATACCTTTGAAATTTGCGTACGTGAATTTATTTTTGAAATGTAATTTTGCCATGACTGGCGTTTATTTTGTTTAAAAGTACGCCTTGCTTTGGCATTTAAAATTTTAAATTTGTTTAAATTATGGACCATAGGATGGCGAAGGAAATACTGTTCAGCTTTCTTCCGGGCCTTCCTAGCTTGTTTGCAGTCAGCAGTAAACCATGGTTTACATATGTGTGGATTTGAAGAGGACTTCGGGATACATTCATCAGTTATTTGAAGAAGTTCTTTAGAGAAGATTTTTATCGGATCAGAAACATCAACAAAAGCATCAGGTGTTAGTTTTGCAGAGCAGTGAATTTCATACAAATCCCAGTCAGCTTTAGCAAAATTCCATCATGATGATGGGGGGGACATCAGAAGGTGTCACAGATTTTAGAATGGTAGGAAAATGATCACTTCCACAGAGGTCATCGTGGACTGACCATTCGAATTCTGTAAGCAAATTAGAATCAACTAGTGATAAATCAAGGCACGAATACAAGGATGTAAATACGTGTGAGAACCATCATTAAAAATGCACAAATCATTATTCAAGGAAAACTCTTCAAGTACTTTGCCCTTGGTATTTGTATCATGAGAACCCCAAATTGGGTTATGACCATTTAAATCACCCATGATAACACATGGCTTAGGGAGCTGGACATATAGAGCATGGAGTTCCGACTGTTGAAGTGAATAGGAGGGTGGTATATACAAAGAACAAAGAGTAAACACTATGTTTAATGTAACTCGGACTGCAACAGCTTGAAGGGGAGTAGCTAGAGGAACAGGACTGTGAATCACACCCTGTTGCACTAGTACTGACGATCCATCAGTAGCTTTATCTCCCGCGGGAGAATAGTGATGATATGAATTGTAAAGCCGTAAATCAAATTTATCTGTTGTCTTAAGGAAAGTTTCTTGTAAACAAATTACCAATGGTTTGTAATCTTGAATTAATAAATGCAGATCATTGAAATTATTCTGAAGTCCCCTACAATTCCACTGTATAATGTGACTTGCACTCATGGTGGGTTAATGGGTGAACGAGAACGTGAAGGAAGAACATTCCTTTTGGTCTGAAACGGAGTAGTAACCTCCATTTCCAGCGGTTCAAAAGAATTTTCAACCTCTACAGGTGGTTGCGAAGAAGGTGGCGTCTCCAAGTGTTGAAGCACCTTCGTCTTTTTTTTCTTGTGCTTTTTTTTCTTTCCTTGTTTGACGAAGAACATTGTTCTCAGTGTCAGAAAGTTCTGGAGATTCTGGCTCTGTGATCTTCAATGGTGGGCTTTCGGTTTGAGAGGCCGAAGCATTTGTCATTTGACTTGATAGGATACTTTCACTAACAGATATTTGTTTATCATGAATCCATGAAATTTCAGTCTGGCACGATGTAGCCACTGTAGTAACTTTTTTCATAGGGGCAGGAGAAGATGCTACAGCTGAAAAGGATAATGTACTTGGAACTGAAAACGGATCTGGCACCAACTTTTTGGCTTCAAAATAAGAAAGATTGTTTGTGCATTTCACTTTCATAATTTTTGACTGATAAACGAAGACGGGACAGGACCTGGATGAGGCCAAATGATCACCATCACAGTTTGCACACTTTATTGCATTGTTGCAATCAGAATTGGCATGAGTACCACCGCATCGAGAACATATCTGAGTGCGAGTACAAGTTCTGGCACCATGACCAAATTTTTGGCAATGGTAACACCGGAGAGGATTTGGAATATAAACATCAACTCCGATGTTGAAGTATCCGGCTTTTATTGATTTTGGGATAGTTGGCAGAGCAAATGTGAAAAGATAAGTGTTAGTTTTTATAACAGAGTCATTTTGTTTCCTTGTAAATCGCTTAACAGCAATTACTCCTTGGTTTTTTAATTCAACCAGAAGCTCCTCCTCGCTCATGTCAGAAGGACAACAAGCACGATCTCGAATTATTCCATGGCAGGAGTTAAGTGTATTGTGTACTGAGACAACAACCGGGACATTTACAAACTGTTTTAATCCAAGCAGATTGACGGACTGTTGTCTTCGTATACATTGACGGACTGTTGTCTTCGTATACATTCCACAAGAAGTGAGCCAGAGCGGAGTCGAGTGGCGTTTTTAACTTCTCCACAGGCACCTTTGATGCCAAAGGATATGGCAAACGGATTCAACTTGATCGCATTACCATCGGAAGATGAAATGACAATAAATCTCGGCCAGTAATCATTAACTTCAGGTGTAACTTCCTCATCAGATGATACAGAATCAACATGACGGCGTTTGCTCTTTGACGAACCAGAGTGTTGGTTGAGAGACATGGTGAGAGAATTATATTCGGCAAACTTGCTCCCCACCTGCCATCGAGTGTCAACAAAGGACGATGTTGCAGAGGAATCCAGTCTGCATCATCAGGGCTACAAGTCTGCTATACTCCAGCAAATGTAATACGAATAGCTATATTTGTCTACCAAAGTGACTGTCCAGCTGATTCTGCACATGACAGAAATTTGGAGACCTACAGAATTCGGAGGTTGACATTAACCAGATTGGCCCATGAGCCACCACCTTCTGACGGAGGACTCTAGGCAAAAACTGTAGATGTGAAAAAATGTGAAGCCCAAACACAAAAGAATAGGACATTAGACTCAAAACATGGTATGTCCAGCACAGGGCTTGACATGACCAGCCGATTGATAGAATCGGGCCCATTCTACCTCCTGTCTAGGTGAAGTCATGGCCAAAGTGGTGTGTTGAGCAGTAGGAACACGGTTCCAAGAACCCACTGCCCTCAACCACCAGGATCCCCTCCTCCACCGACACAGGGCCGCAACCCACGGCAAACGGGTTGGTGGACCAAATATCCCCCCGGGTCCACCACAGGGGTGTTGGCGAGCTCTTGGCGTTACCCAGCACCCACCACGAGGAGGTGGCTCGCCATAGGTGCCAGGGAAATAAGACAGAATATATGGTTGTATACAAGCTTTGGGAAGTCCAGGCAGAATAAATAGTTCCATACCAGCATGAGGGAGTCCAGACAGAATATCTGGTTGTATACCGACACTATGAAGTCCACACAGAATATATGATTATATACCAGCTCGGGGAATCCAGACATAATGTATAGTTGTATACCAGCTTTAAGGAATCAAGACAGTGTATTATGTTTGTATACCAGCATTAGTTATTCCTGACCAGCTTTAGGGAGTGCAGACAGGATATATAGTTGGATACCAGCTTTAGGGAGACCAGACTGAATGTATGTTTGTATACCATCGTTAAGGAGAACAGACAGAATATATGTTTATATACCGGCTTTAGGGACTCCAGAGAGAATGTATAGTTGCATACCAGCATGAGAGAGTCCAGACAGAATATATGATTGTATATCAGCTTTAGGGAGACCAGAGAGAATATATGGTTGTATACCAGCATTACGAAGTCCTGAGAGAATATGTGTTTCTATACCAGCCTTAGGGAGACCAGAAAGAATATATTGTTGTATACTGGCAGTAGGAAATCCTGACAGAATGTATGTTTCTATACCAGCTTTATGGAGACCAGACAGAATATCTTGTTGCATAGTAGCTTTAGGGAGATAAGACTTAAGATATCGTTGTACACCAGCTTTACTAACTCCAGAAAGAATGTATAGTTCTATACCAGCATGAGGGAATCCACACAGATTATATGGTTGTAAACCGACACTATGAAGTCCACACAGAATATACGATTATATACCAGCTCTGGGGAATCCAGACATAATGTATAGTTGTATACCAGCTTTAAGGAGTCAAGACAGTGTATATATTTGTATACCAGCATTAGGAATTCATGACAGAAAATATGGTTGCATACCAGCTTTAGGGAGTCCAGACAGGATATATAGTTGGATACCAGCTTTAGGGGGTCCAGACAGCATGTATAGTTGGATATCATCTTTAGGGAGACCAGAAAGAATATATAGTCGTATACCAGCTTTAGGGGGTAAATACAGTGTGTGTGGTTGTATAACACCTTTCGGGAGACTAGACTGAATGTATGTTTGTATACCATCGTTAAGGAGAACAGACAGACTATATATTTATATACCAGCTTTAGGGACTCAGAATATATAGTTGTATACCAGCTTTAGGGAGTAAATACAGTGTGTGTGGTTGTATAACACCTTTCGGGAGACTAGACTGAATGTATGTTTGTACACCATCATTAAGGAGAACAGATAGACTATATATTTATATACCAGCTTTAGGGACTCCAGAAAGAATGTATAGTTGTATACCAGCATGAGGGAGTCCTGACAGAATATATGGTTGTATATTGGCGTCAGGAAGTCCAGACAGAATATATAGTTGTATACTGGCAGTAGGAAATCCTGACAGAATGTATTTTGCTATACCAGCTTTATGGAGACCAGACAGAATATCTTGTTGCATAGTAGCTTTAGGGAGATAAGACTTAAGACATCGTTGTACACCAGCTTTGTTAAGTCCAGGCAGAATATATAGTTCTATACCAGCATGAGGGAGTCCACACAGATTATATGGTTGTATACCGACACTATGAAGTCCACACAGAATATATGATTATATACCAGCTCTGGGGAATCCAGACATAATGTATAGTTGTATACCAGCGTTAAGGAGTCAACACAGCGGATATATTTGTATACCAGCTTTAGGAATTCATGACAGAAAATATGGTTGCATACCAGCTTTAGGGAGTCCAGACAGCATATATAGTTGGATATCATCTTTAGGGAGACCAGACTGAATATATAGCTGCATACGATTGTTAAGGAGAACAGATAGAATATATGGTTGTATACCAGCTTTAGGGAGACAAGAGATAATGAATCATTGTATGCCAGCTTTAGGGAGAGCACACAGAATGTATATTTCTATATCAACTTTAGGGAGTGCAGGCATAATATATAGTTGTATACTAGCATTACGAAGGCCTGAGAGAATGTATGTTTCTATACCAGCCTTAGGGAGACCAGAAAGAATATATAGTTGTATACCAGCTTTAGGGAAACCAGACAGAATATATGGTTGTATAACAGCTTTAGGGTTGGATAACAGCTTTAGGGAGACCAGAAAGAATATATAGCTGTATACCATCATTAAGGAGAACAGACAGAATATATATTTATATACCAGCTTTAGGGACTCCCGAAACCAGCTTTAGGGACTCCTGAAAGAATGTATAGTTGTATGACAGGGTTGGATAACAGCTTTAGGGAGACCAGGAAGTCCAAAGAAAATATATAGTTGTATACTGGCAGTAGGAAATCCTGACAGAATGTATTTTTTCTATACCAGCTTTAGGGAGACCAGACAGAATATCTTGTTGCATAGTAGCTTTAGGGAGATAAGACAGACTATATGGTTGTATACCAGCTTTAGGAAGTCCACTCAGAATATATAGTTCTAAACCAGCATGATTGAGTCCACACAGAATATGTGGTAGTATACCGACACTATGAAGTCCACACAGAATATATGATTATATACCAGCTCTGGGGAATCCAGACATAATGTATAGTTGTATACCAGCTTTAAGGAATCAAGACAGTGTATATATTTGTATACCAGCATTAGGAATTCCTGACAGAAAATATGGTTGCATACCAGCTTTAGGGAGTCCAGACAGGATATATAGTAGGATACCGGCATTAGGGAGACCAGACTGAATATATGTTTGTATACCAGCGTTAAGGAGAACACACATAATATATATTTATATACCAGCTTTAGGGACTCCAGAGAGAATGTATAGTTGCATACCAGCATGAGAGAGTCAAGATAGAATATATGGTTGTATAGCAGCTTTAG
Organism: Haliotis asinina; assembly: GCF_037392515.1. Taxonomy (NCBI): domain Eukaryota; kingdom Metazoa; phylum Mollusca; class Gastropoda; order Lepetellida; family Haliotidae; genus Haliotis; species Haliotis asinina. The sequence goes on along the minus strand of NC_090286.1, from coordinate 27,442,780 downwards.
GGAGAACAGACAGAATATATGGTTGTATACAAGCTTTATTGAGTCCAGACAGAATGTATAGCTGTATACCACCTTTATAGAAGATCGGACATAATATATGGTTGCATACCAACACTACAAAGTCCAAACAGAATATGTGGTTATATAGCAGCTTTAGGGAGACCAGACAAAATATATGGTTGTATACTAGCTTTTGGGGGTAAATACAGTGTGTATGGTTGTATACCAGGTTTAGGGAGACAAGACATAATGAATCATTGTATACCAGCTTTAGGGAGACCAGAGAGAATGTATATTTGTATACAAACTTGAGACAGTGCAGATATAATATATGGTTTTATACCAGCATTACGAAGTCCTGAGAGAATATATGTTTCTATACCAGCCTTAATGAGAAAGAATATATAGTTGTATACCAGCTTTAGGGGGTAAATACAGTGTGTTAGGTTGTATAACAGCTTTAGGGCGACCAGAAAAAAATATATAGCTGTATGCCACTGTTAAGGAGAACAGACAGAATATATATTTATATACCAGCTTTAGTTACTACAGAAAGAATGTATAGTTGTATACCAGCATGAGGGAGTCCAGACAGAAAATATGGTTGTATACTGGCAGTAGAAATTCCTGACAGAATGTATTTTTCTATACCAACTTTAGGGAGACCAGACAGAATATCTTGTTGCATAGCAGCTTTAGGGAGATAAGATGGAATATATGGTAGTATACCAGCTTTAGTGAGTCCAGACAGGATATATAGTAGGATACCAGCATTAGGGAGACCAGACTGAATATATGTTTGTGTACCATCGTTAAGGAGAACAGATAGAATATATGTTTATATACAAGCTTTAGGGAGACCAGAAAGAATGTATAGTTGTATAACAGCATGAGGGAGTCAAGACAGAATATATGGTTGTATATTGGGGTCAGGAAGTCCAAAGAAAATATATAGTTGTATACTGGCAGTAGGAAATCCTGACAGAAAATATTTTTGTATGCCAGCTTTAGGGCGGTCAGACAGGATATATAATAGAATACCAGCATTAGGGAGACCAGGGTCCGAGGTTATAAACAAAATTTCGTGCTCAACTCAAGTTTATGCTCAAATTCGTGCTCATGCTCAAAATCGCGCTCAGCTGAGTTTCGTACTCTAGCAAAGGTTATAAAACATTTTGAGCACGTACTCAGCTGAGTACAACTCAAGCTCGGCTTGAGTATGCTCGATGTACTCTTTGTTTATGATACAAGCGGCAATTTGGAACTCTTCCGTCAGGAAAGGTAAGAAAAACGACCCGGATGTTGTCGTCTGCTCTATTTACAATTGCAACCGAGGGTGTGCCTGAGTTGAAAAAACGTGGGAAAGGATGGTCGGAGGCTGAGGAGGTTTGCCTCATACAAGAGGTACTCCAGAGAGAGAGAACTCTCTTTGGAGACATCAAAGGGTATGGAGCAAAGTCCATCCATCGACAGCGTAGCGATGGGTGGCAAGAAGTCACGAACACCTTAAACGCGTAAGTTGTTCATCATCTTTCCATATTTTAGCTCTGCACATTAACTATTCCTCCCAGAAATATCACCACATCACTGATTCACTAGCTACCATGTTTTCACAACAGCCAGTCTCTTGAAGCAAATAACAAATAATCTGTTCGGGAAAAGTCAAAACATATTTGGCAAACAAGGAATAATTTCTGTGCGTCGTTCATAATCAATGGCTGCGGGTTGGAGGTGGGTGGTTATGCTGAAAGTTATAAATAAGCATTTACCATTTGAATGACTTCCCAACCTCCAGCCCCCGACACAAATCTTCTGCATGTCATGTACAAAACAGTCAACCTCCCACACACACGCTCCGTGCAATGCTCATCACACACCACCTCAGCCCTGAAATTATGAACGGTCCCTTATTTTTCAAGCTCTTGGTATTATTTAACTGCATCAGCTGTTCAAGGCAGTACCTGTATTTACTGTAAATATCAATAGGTAATTAACCCTCCTCCCCAAGAAAATGCATAATTACACCGTATATATACATGGGGCTTCCCCAAGTCTAAACTTACATAAATCATTTCATTGGTGCGTTTAGCGTCAGTGCCATTTTGATTGGCCAGTGTACTGGGTCAGGGGTCGTGGACATGTCACAAATAAAAACAATTAGGCGGAAATCAGCTACAAGTTTTAGCTGTGCAGGGGCTCTGGTCTTCAATGAAAAGAAAACATCTCGAATGAAAAAAAACATACCACACCACCACCACTTTAACAAAAATAAGTACATATCTACATAAAGAACTAATTGAAATGAAATAAGTATTAATAAAAATGACTGAATATATAAAGAGGACAAGAGGTATTGATATGATACCACTTTAACAAAAATAAGTACATATCTACATAAAGAACTAATTGAAATGAAATAAGTATTAATAAAAATGACTGAATATATAAAGAGGACAACAGGTATTGATATGATCGTTTGTTAATTTGTGACATATTTTATGAATGTTTTCTTATATTTTGAGCCTTTATTTGTATGCTTTCAGTAGACACATCAATGCCAAAAGAGAGACAGTGGAGGTCAAGAAGAAGTACTTCAATTTGAAGCAAAGAGGTACTGTTTCATATCCGATTGAAATTGCTGTAGGTGTGGTTTTCATCCATGACTTTTCTTTAGGCAGTTATTAAATAACTACTGAAAGTAGCTGTTACTATCTTCATAACACATGAACACATGCCATTTTCAATGGTCATTATTTATTATTCAGATATATTCCAAATACTAATATGTGTAACAATAACTGAATTTAAACTGCAATTTGTTTATTACAGCTAAGGCAAGGATAGATGGCCTCAAAAGGTCAATGTCCGTAACTGGTGGAGGGCCTCCACCACCACCACCACTAACAAGTGCAGATGAGGCCCTCTCTCAGTCACTGGAAGGGAGGCCAGGCATTCATGGCCTGGATCATGGCATTGACACTGATGGTATGTTGTTAGGTAGTAGTTTTTTTTCTTCAGATTTTGAAAGATTGATATGAATTTTGGGCAAATATTCTGATAATACTGCTGCATGTAGTGGGACTTAAAACTTTGACATTATGAAATAAGATAAAAGTTGCGGACACTATCTTCATGGACATATCAAGTACTTACTATCAGACACAGCCTGCGGTGTATGTGATCATAGTAAAGAAAACATTGTTTGTGCATTAAATCAGTGTCAAAGTATTTAGGAAACGATTAATGTTTGTCAAAGAATAAACTTGAAGAAAATTACTCATTCATAGCATTCAAATGTGCTGACTTGAAGCAATTTAAAATATGTTAAAAATAATTTTTGCTTTTCTTTTCTCAGATGCCCATGCCACTAGTGAGGAAACTGGCACTGCAGTAGAAGGTAAACAAACATTTTATGTATTTGTGTACTATTTACATGTAAAAGTATATACATCTCATGCACAACATCAAACATCTGTAGTAGTTGGGGAACTGTCTCCCTTAACACAGAATTTTCATTACCATGATACATAAAGTCTTCATTGTGTTCAACTGATAACATTATCAATTACCTGTGTTGTTAAATTATTAATTCCTTTAGTTTAAAAAAAACCCCATATATCAGTGTTCGGATCAAATATAAATTTCTTGTAAATTATTGAAATAAAAAAATATTATTCCATCTTTTACAGGCCTAGTAGGTGAAGAAACACAAGATGAAATGGCAGTGCAGCAGCAGGAAAGCAATGCAGATGGTACATTTGAAATAGTTTACTTTTGTATGTAAACCAACAAACAAATAAGTAATCTGCATATTTCATTATTGTCACAGTTGTAATGTGGTTACCATTATACTAGTACAATACTACCAAAATGTAAAATATTTGCACAGAATATCATCCAAAGTTGTCACCCAAACAGAACATAAGTTGGACCATTGTTAGAACAACAACTGTACACTACCAGATCAAATGCATGTGTCCTTATGATTACAGAGATAAAGAAAAAACGGAAGCAAAGACGCAATCAAGCCGAGGCTACCTATGAAAATACCATTGAGGACACCAAGAGGATCAAACTTGAACAAAAAAAGCTCGAACTTGAAATTCAAATGTTAGAAAAAAATCAAAAGAAATTAGATTCAGAAATTCAGTTGCTCCATGTCAAATCAGTTTATTATCAACTAAAGATGAATGCAGAATTTGGAGTTTCGTTGGAACATTGTGATACTGAAGAATAAATAACATCCAAATGCACTCAAGATTTTTTAAGTAGATGGTTCTGAAATAGGAAAGTAGGAACTACTTTGTCTAAAAGATGTAAGTTGTAGTATGTCGTTAGCAGAAAAATGACTTGAAACCATATTTGCACCTGTCACCAGGTTAAGATGGCATTGCTTCAGAATTCACAAGGTCTGTTTCTTCTCATTATCATATCTATGTATTCCAAACTTAGTGAATATTATAAGACAAATACACTTTCTTCAGGTTATTTCTCTTGCCAGATTGGCACTTATCATTGCTGAATTTTAAGTGTGCAGATATTCTTCAACTTCATTTATCAATTAATTAAGACTATGGAAGTGATCAGAGTGTACTGTTTTAGGCATGTGTTATGATATGGGTCTTGGTCCAAGTGAGGGTACCAGTGAAATCACTTATCTAACTGGCATGCTGGTTTGCTTGGAGGAATTAACTCAGCAAAGAGTCCGAAGTCTCAAGAAGCTAATTACAATTTTATTTACTAGAGATAGAGTAACAAGGGTGGTCACAGAGAGTCGGTACAACCCTCTGGGCTGGGGCTAGAGCTGACCTGTGTTGGGAGTCTAAACCCTACTGATGGACAAATGAAGGTGGAGACTCTTTAAGTATAATTGAAACTATACAAAGATTAAGACTGGCTGAATGATACAAAAATGGGTGTAACCTACAATAGCCAATACAGAATAAACAAAATGGGGTGCGTCCTACCATAACAACTTCAATGACCAGACAGAATGAGTACTTAATCTTTTAATCCTATTGTAAGTGGCATTAATCTTGTTGGCACATTTACTGGATGCTTGATTGCTTACTCTGGGCTGGATCTTTAACGACCCTTAACTGGTGTTTGCATAATGACCTTAACTGGTGTTAGCATAATGTTATTTTATTGTAGGTGATGGCATGTTTACCTCATCAAAGCAATTTATTAACCTGTCTAGACATAACCCTTGACTTAGTGAATGTTTTGTCTTACAGTTGAGTTCTGATTCCTTCAGGCTAGGATTTTAACATCAACATCTGTGAAATTGTGTGGTCATAACTTACACCTTTTTCAATAGAATGCCTGTGAAATAAGTTTTACTGCTATTGACAGGAGTCTTGTCTAAGCTATTACTGATACATGATGAAACTAATACTCTATATTTTGCTAATATTTGAATACTAATGTATGGCTTGTACTGGTTACAACTAAATATGGATTTTGGTATGAATTATCATTTCATGATAAATGTATTTGCTCCTATAGTTGTGTAACGTTTCCACTCTTGCTTAATCTACAGCACAGATTAAACAAACATTAGGTGCTTTGGAAAAGATTTGTTCTGTAACTGGTATGAATGTCAATACCCATAAGACTGAAACTATGGGATTTTTTTCTCAAAATGGTGGGTCACTGCAAAAATTTCAGTAATGGTAAACACTGGCTGAACTGTGTAAGTCACAGCTTTGTATGAGTAGACTGACAAATAAAGCACTTGGGTCCATGTATGACAATGAAAACGGATTTGATGGTATCTCTTCTTGTGATTTATCTAGTATTCTTAATTCTATTGTTCCTATGTTAACTAACAAGTCTGAGTTATGCACATGTACTTACTGGTTGTATGGGGATAGGGGATTGTGTCAGAATCTCACTTATGCCTGTATATATCACTACAATTGTTCAGTATTGTTGCTGACTTTTTCATACATATCACTAAAGACTACCTTTCCTGTGTTAGGAGATATTGTCCATTTTGTGCATTTAATAAGATTTTGTAAAATGAATTAGGAATTTCACATGGTTGCCACTTACACTGATGCATCAACACTGTTTCTAATAAGATACAATTGTTGACACATTGAAAACTGTATCGATATTTAGTGTTCAAATTACTGATTTAAATATATTTATATATCATTCACATTTTGCAGTTGTAAAATGTTTTTTAATGTTTCAACTGATCATTATGATGCACAAAGATGGATGATTACAACTGTTCAGTCTTTGATAATCAAACATGTTGATATGTTCATGGACAATTATAAATATGAAATAGTAACATTAAAATTTTAACAACATTATGCAGCGAAAAATGGTATCGTGATACACATCAAACCTTCACATGGGTATTGTGACACATCTTGATTCATGAAACTTCTGTATAATGACATCAGCAGAATTTGATATTGAGGATGAATATCCTAAAATGCTTATATTTCATAGGTACAGTTCAGTGGAAAAACTTAACATCAGAAATTCTACACAGAAGGATTGTCAATCTGGAAAATACTTTGTGCATTTGAAATCATCAACAAGTGATAATGTTATGTACATTGCCTCTAAGCATCTGAAGAAATCTCAATGATTAAGAAAAAATACTATCTTAGTCTGAGCCAATGGTCTGAAATAAATCTCTGTCAAAGGAATATTGTTATACAATGTCAGCTTTATCCATCTTTTTCAGGGTGACAATAATTTCTGCAGAGTATTACTGCTATGAGTGTAATTGGTATAAACTAAAGGTACTTATGATTAATGACTGAAAAATGTCCAAATAATGTGATGTCTCACATCACAACCATCAGTTTGACCTGTGTTCAATGGTACATAATTATCATTAACATTTGGTGTTGGAGGTACAAGATTGTCTTCATTATTAATTATATCTCCCCTTTCAATCCCAAGATTGTGTAACATGCACACAACACATGCTATAACATATTGCACAGCATTCCTAGGTTTGGCTCTAAGCTCATTATGCAGGCACTGAAATCGCCGTTTCAGAATGCCAAATGTCTGCGCAATAAGCACCCTTGTCCTGCACAAAGAGCCACTGTATCTTTCCTCAGCTCGAGTGGTTGGGTTCAGCAAAGGTGTCAGGAGGAACCAACGACATGGGTAGCCTGAGTCCCCCAGTAGAAAACCAGTGTACTGTCCTTAAACAAACAAATGAAAACTTATATAAGATGACAGCATAATGTATTATTTAAATTTGTAGGTGTATGATTTGTGATATTTATTTCAGTAAAAAATAATTGCAATATCAATATTATGCTTGGTGCATTGAAGACAATGTTTATGATAGAATACCCATTACAAGCAATAAATTAACACAATACTGCAATTATTCTACAATTTAACAACAAAATAACAGTACCATTAATCTAGATATTTTGGCATCATTTGTAAACAGCTTAAAATATTTATGGGTTATACGCTTGAAAACGTTTCAGGAAAATATGATACCATTTTCAAACATACGGCACAGTGCTGATGTCCGGAAGATGCGGCTATCGTGTACGTGTACTGACCCGGGCCAGCTGGCTTTACAACTGGTGACTAGAAAACAACCGTTAATACAATGACAAAACAAAAACACATCCGACACCTACACCACCTTTGAACTAAACATTAACGGATTGTATTTGTTCATATCGATAGTTACCTGAACATTTAGAGAATGATAACCTCTCCGGTTCACGAAGTCTCCCTCGTTAGCAGTAGGCCGCTGCATTCTCACGAAAGTCCCGTCGATGCACCCGACAACATTTGGAAAACCTGCAAGTACAAAACAATGGCATGGTCTCACACAGATAACATATTTCATTTTCACGTGATAAAATAGTTTTCATTGACAACCAAAGCCCCCTGCAAAGGTAAAACATAAATTTCACGTACGTTAATGATTTGATGTGTGACACGTCCTCGACCACTGAACCAATACACGGGCCAATAGAAATGGCACTGACGCATACTGCACCAATGAAATCATCTATGTATTTTTATACTGGGGAAAACCCAATGTACGTACCTGCAATGTTGCGGAATGCCTCCTTTGCACGAACGGCGTCCCTTCCATCTGGAAACTTGATGAAATCTCTGGAAAGCTGTGCTATTTTTTATGAGACTGCCCGTATGCATCTGCCGGCAGTTGATCTGGAAATGTTGAGGCTATCCCCAACCAACAGATGCATAGCTCCATTCGCCAAAAAGCGGAGACAGATGAGTAGCTGCAAAAGTGGTGGCAGTGAACAGTTCCGTGCTGTGTGCCTGGGTAAATTCAGTAGACCGAGCAAATAAATGATCGTTCTCGGCCTAAAACGATATCTGTCGAAGACCTCGTTCTCTCCCATATCTTCGAGATGATTCGAACGATCTCGATATACTCTCGGTACGCGCGATCTCCGACGAGCCTGCAGAATCTGACGCAGGTGAGTTGCCATTGTTGACATCGAACTCAGCGTTGAGCACGGTCCTTAGCATACTTGAGATCATAAGGGTTTCATGCTCAAGTTGAGCACGAAAACGTACTCAGATTTATTTATAACCTCCATTTACTGAGTCTGAGTTTTGAGTTGAGCACGAAACCGGATTTGAGCACGAGATCGTACTCAGGAGAGTTTTATAACCTCGGGGCCAGACTGAATAGATGTTTGTGTACCATCGTTAAGGAGAACAGACAGAATATATATTTATATACCAGCTTTAGGGACTCCAGAAAGAATGTATAGTTGTATACCAGCATGAGGGAGTGAAGACAGAATATATGGTTGTATATTGGAGTCAGGAAGTCCAGACAGAGTATATAGTTCTATACCAGCATGAGGGAATCCAGACATAATGTATAGTTGTGTACCAGCTTTAAGGAGTGAAGACAGTGTATATATTTGTATACCAGCATTAGAAATTCCTGACAGAAAATACGCTTGTATACCAGCATGAGGGAGTGAAGACAAAATATATGGTTGTATATTGGCGTCATGAAGTCCAGATAGAATATATAGTTGTATACTGGCAGTAGGAAATCCTGACAGAATGTATTTTTCTATACCAGCATTAGGAATTCCTGACAGTAAAATGGTTGTATACCAGCTTTAGGGAGTCCAGACAGGATATATAGTTGGATACCAGCATTAGGGAGACCAGATTGAATATATGTTTATATACCAGCTTTAGGGACTCCAGAGAGAATGTATAGTTGGATACCAGCATGAGGGAGTCCAGATGGAATACATGGTTGTATATCAGCTTTCGGGAGACGAGACAGAATATATGGTTGTATACAAGCTTTACCGAGTCCAGACAGAATGTATACCTGTACGCCACAGTTATGGAAGATCGGACATAATCAGTTCGAGACGTAACGTGTACGCGAGACGGACTATCGTCTCTTGTCCGCGAGACGGTGCGCTCCGCGGTACTAACTGAAGCGCTTCCCCCTAATTAATTCTGACATCTCGTACTGATCAAAATTAGTGTTATACTAGAATACCTGCTTCGATATTTCATTACAGCTCATGGTGTTGACATGTGGACATCGTATCTTCCAGAGTACATATCAGTTTATGCCCGCGTTAGCCGTGCATGCTGTTTTACAGAACATACAGTCCCTGTAAACGTGCGCGACTGTTTCAGCCAATCAAATGAAGCGTGAACCCCTCGTATGTGAGGTGTTATCCGAAGGAAGTGAGCATGCAGTTTCATCGGTATACACACTATTTTGTAAACACATCTGAAAAAATGTTATTGATGTATGAAAATTAGGCTATGATGCATATCTCTCTGAATATCTCCACGGGTATGAATCTGCAATACTTCATTGCCAAGACGATTATAGTAGTCCTAGCTAGTGTTCACCATTGGAACCGAACCAAATGCAAACGTTTCTGAACCTCTTGAAAGAGAAATGATGTTTCTTTTAAGACCACCGTAAATAGATGTGCATTGTGTAAAATGACAGAAGTTGGGAAGAAAACAAACTAATTAGACGTTAACTGTTATAAGGTTTCTGGTGAAGCGGCTCACTGATCTCGCGTTTGCTTATTGCAAGTTGAGGATGGTGTTCCTCTGTACGGTCCAGCTTGCGAATGATGACTTGTTGATCATGAAAATGCATATAAGTAACTTGAACCTAATTTATGCCTTTGGAAATTGACATGATTTGATAAAGGCATTTAAAAAAAGAAATCACACTTTGTGACATAATTTCGAAATGAAAAAAGTACGAAAATACAAATTTAAATAAGCAAACTTAACGCCCCCTGCAGGTTGTAATATCTTTCGCCCCCCCTCTTTCGATCAAACTCCATATGACCTGGCGGATACATTACACATTCGGTAAGCTCATGTTAACTTTACAAATCATCATTTTCTGAAGAATTGTGCATCATGTCAGCCATTTGCTTAACATCCCTCATCCTGGAAGACATCATTCCTTCATCCCCATCAGTGTGCACAGTATATTCAGGTAAGAATGTGTTGTTTCACTTGCCCTGTACACATACAGGTAACTTCAATTAGATCGAATACAAACGTATTTGCATACATACCTTTTCTACAACAAAACTAACAACACACATTACCAGATCCACTTCAGGTAAAAACTGGGACTTTCTTGTTTACACATATTCTATGTATATGCTTGAAACAGAAAAGGTTTTCGTTCCTGGAAGACAGCATGGCCAGTGGAAGACAACCAGCCCCGTGTATAATCCTGCATGCTGCGTTGGACAGGGAACGGCCAAATGCCCGTTTCCGCCTGGGGTCAGCAGAATGAGGGAACACACACATTCCAGGGAACATTGCATTATTTGTTATAAAAACGAAAATGTATGAAGCTTTCACTGAATGTTTTAGATGTATGTAGTACAACTATGGTTATGAAACACAGGTACATATTTCAAATACATCAGTGCGGCGAATTGTGCTTGTCTTGGTTCATCTTTTTGGCCGAATGCAACACAATTAACTTTCATTTGGATTACGCAATTTATTGTATCACACACGTGACAATGGAGTGAAGACTGGGCCGAACGCGGCCAGGCATAGTTAATGACTGTAGTTTGGTATCACTGAATATACAGGTGGAGACAGGCAACAGGTGTGATGCAGTACAGCACGTTACTTCAGGGTGTGTACATCTAATGAGTTTGCAGACAGTTTACACGGCTATCTAGTTGACACGGGGGGCGATTGTGTAATTTCCTGTTTACGGTGCCTTTGTCGTCCAAGGTATATTTTATGATAGCTTGAAAACACATAATTAAATGCTAATTACATGTATTCCGTTTCCTGTTTGAGTTTGATAATCTGTGAAAGGCCATAGAAATGTTTATTTTGTGGTGACAAATATTCAAATTGCATGGAGGTGGGCAAAATAGCGTTTTCTTACTTCATTCCGACTGAACTGATCACGTGATAACGATCTCTCACGTGATAATGAGATGACATATTCATGAGGAAGAAAGGAGTAAAATTGTTCCAGATGATTACAAACTCAAAATATTGTCCATAGCATTACTGAGCGACGACTTATAAACAGATTTTTATTGCCTAATGTTATAGTGTTTTTCAAAGTGTTCTGTTTTGGTATGAAATAGTTATTCTTGTATACCCGTGTAAAATACGCGCAAAATACTTGCTTGGTTGTCTGTAAATATTTGGGGTTCTTTAATATAATTATTAACAAACCTTAGTGGAATCGAAATACTCTTAACGTTTTGATATCTACATACAAACCTAGCAGTAGATGTTATGCGTCAGATTGAACACCGACAGCTATAGTGACGTATGATGGACACATCCTTCAAAGCCATCGTGCGCACTGACCGTCTATTGTCTGGCAACCGTAGTTGCATCGCCGGACAAGATATAGTTATGTAACAATACAGCAGAGACGCTAGATTTAAATTCAAGACAATGTATCGTTGATTCATTAAGGTATCAATCAAAGTCAAACATAGGAGGACGATTACTATAAAAGTCAAGCATCTTCACTGGTCAGTACACAACACCACTGACAGTAAACTGCTTGACTGTAATCGTTCCTCTTCTTCTTATTAAGGTAAGAACCATTTACACCTTGTTACTTGATACTGTTGTCTTATGTATGTATAGAATAACCTAGATAGTTTATGACTTTATTGGTTGCTCACTTTCCAATATATAACCATTGGGACACATACGCTTTGCATGCGTAATTATCCATTGTTTGCACACATATTATAAGTGTTTGTTATTTCACACATGATGGATCATGCACGATAAGTTGTATGTTTTAAGATATGTCTATTCCTCAATGTGTATGTATATGATTGTGTATATCTATCTATTATCATTTGATGAACTATGCATCTTAGAGGTATTAAGTCAAGCTTATATATGTATGTATTCATGTTCACTTAGATGTCGCAATATCCCTCCTCTCTAGACATGAAAGTGTGCTTAGCTCTACCTACAGCTATATCCCCTCTCTAGCTAGCTCCCCTTTAGTAATACAAATACTGACGTGATATAGTTATGTTGTTTGTATACATTTCATGTATTCATAAGACTGTTAATTCATATGCCTTGCCTTGCCATGTATTTCTGTGTTATATATGTCATGCACTTATATTATTGTCAATATATATGCCATGTATTTCTGTTTATCAATTGTATCCAATTCTGTAATACACAACACCACTGACAGTAAACTGCTTGACTGTAATCGTTCCTCTTCTTCTTATTAAGGTATAATCAAGTTCCCAAACACGGTCCAAAAGCTTGATTATAGTTGGTGGAAACAGATTTGATCCTGACCTCGAAAAAGCACCACATGTCTAGAGGAGCGACGCCTACGAACTTTTATCAACTTCGGAAACTCGGACCTGTCCAAGAAGAACAAGAACGATCACAAATCAAGCCAACACAACCTGCACAAGCACATCTACAAGCACAGCAAGAAGAACAAGCACCACTAGAAACACAAGAACAAGAGCATCTACAAATACAACAAGAACAGCAACAACACATCCAACACAACAAGCGCAACCAGCAAAGAAAACATATGGCCACTATTCTTGCCCTGCAGACACTGCCACAATTTCATGGCAATGAGCAGGAATGTGCTACAACCTGGCTCAATAGATTTGACCAATGGGCTCTTCTCAATGATATGGATGATGACCAGAAAAAGATAGCTGCTTTTATGCTTGTGTTTGAAGGACGGCGCACAAATGTGGGTAACAAAACTAGAAGCTGGACAAAAAGACACATTTCAACATTTATCAGCTGCCTTCAAACTAAAGTATGTCACAAGGAGAAAGTTCAATGCTTCTAATTTGCGCCCAGTACAAAAGGAGGAAGAAAGCATAGAGGACTATCTCCTGAGACCCAACTCTTACTTTCAACACATTAACATGGATGAAACGTACGTAGTCACCCTCATCATAGATGGACTCCAGCCACAAATCAAGGAGATAGTGCTGATGCATGACATTCATACACTGGATGATCTTGAGGCAAAAGGCAAAATGGCGGAATTAGTCATGGCTAACCGGAAGAAATCAGCAGCTGTCAATGCAATGTCTGCCAAGGATGAGCAAATAAGTAACCTTGTGGACGTCCTGAAAGTGATGCTCGTTTCAGCCCCAAAGCAACCACAGGACCCACTGACCACAGCCAGACATGAGCAATACAGGCGACCCTTTAGTCCTAACCCACATGCAATGACAGGATACCACAGTCAAAGCTTTCAACAAAGCCAGGAACCAGTGCAATACCAGCAGAATGATTATCAAGTACCTCCATCAAGGAACAACTACCGACAACAGTATAAGCACATAAGGCGGGATTCTTATCAGGAGTCTCCCAGACAGTACCAGCCAAGACGTCAGACACCTCAACAGTATAGGAGCCACAGAGCTGCTGCCAGAGCCGTATACTCCAATTCGCCATGCTACCACTGTGGTGAGTACTGTAATGAGTTTAATTGTGCAGGTTTTCATTCGATATGTCAGAATTGCAATATGGTGAACAACCATACAACTAGAATGTGTCGGAAGGCTCAAAAAGCTCAGTTCATTACACCAAATGTCATGACAAACAGGAATCCCCATAACCCTCCCCAAAGCAGCCCCTCTCATACGGCCTAGGGATTTTCGCCTGACACTTTGTCAAGTGCAAATGTCAGGCATACACAAAAGGGCATATCCCTGATTGCACCACTACACAAGGACACCATACTAGTACACTTTGCAGACAAAAGAACAAATGCACTCATAGACACAGGAGCATCAATCAGTTGCATTAGTCAAAAACTTCTTAACAAAATAGGATTAGGTGACGAAAAACCAAACAAATCCCCTATTCATGAAGTGGTTGGATTTGGAGGTGAGAAACAACACATTTCAGGCACCATACAACTAACATTTTTAATAGGTCATCTCAAGTTCTCACACTGCTTTTATGTCTTTGCAAAGTTACACCATTCACTTATCTTAGGAATGGACTTTCTTGAACACAACAAAGTTTCAGTAGACCTTGGCTCTCGAACAGTTTCTATTCATGATGGTTTAACCTTCGTTTCACTGGTACAAGCTAATACAGGTTTAGCTCGGGCATACAAACCATTCACCATTCCGCCCAATGCCAAATGGATGTTCCAGTTCAAATTTCACGGAACACAGATGGTTCAGTGCTCTTACTGGAACCCACACCAAATCTCATGACTCACAATCTGCAAGGTGCAAAGTGTCTGGTACAATGACGACGAGGTAAAACTACATTTCGTTTATTAAACCCAACTAAAAGCGACATCAACATACCAGCTTGTACAGTTCTTGCAACAGCCAGTGAAGTGGACAGCAATTCCATTCAAACATTGGCAGATGATGAGGCAGATGACCAAATAGGCATTATGTCTATATCCAAAACTCTCACCAATCAAGGTAAATCTGCCAAACGTATTGACTTTGATCTTTCCTCTTCTGATCTTTCACTTCAGCAAAGGAACCATCTGAACACTTTTCTTCAGAACAACAAGGATGTTTTTGTTGAAAACTGGCAGGAACATGGCAAAACCAGCTTGTATCACCACAAGATAGACACTGGTGAGGCCAGACCAATACGACTTCCCTTTTATAGACAGTCTCCAGGAATTCGAAAAGAATGTGCCAGACAGGTACGGGACATGCTTGATGCAGGTATCATTGAGCCCAGTCGCTCAGATTGGAGAAGTCCTGTTGTCATGGTCAAGAAGAAATCAGGTGAATATCGATTTGCTGTAGATTTCAGAAAACTGAACAGTGTCACACAGCCGGAATTCTTCCCTCTGCCTCGTTTTGAAGATGTAGTGGACACTATTGGAGAATCTCAAGCTCACATATTCTCTGTTTTGGACTGTGCCAGTGGATTTTGGCAAATACCCATGGATCCTGCCACAAAACACAAGTCAGCATTTATTACACCAGAGGGAGTCTTCCAGTGGAATCGAATGCCGTTTGGGTTGACCAATGCACCCATGTCCTTTCAAATGCTGATGACAGAAGTCCTAAGGGAGATGAACTGGAGACATGCACTAGTATATGTCGATGACATAATCATCTTTTCTAGGAACTTTGAGGAACATCTGAAACACCTTCAACAGGTTTTTCAGAAGCTCCGACAGGCAGGTCTCACACTAAAACCTAGTAAATGCAAGTTCGCTGAAAAGAAAGTGACCTACCTTGGCCATGTCTTCAGTAAGGATGGCATTGAGGTGGACAAAAGCAAAATAGAAGCAGTGGAAAGCATGCCAACTCCAAGAAATCAACAAGAGGTACGTCAGTTCATTGGCCTTGCCAACTACTACAGGAAATTTGTTCAAGGGTTTTCACAAATTGCAGCGCCTCTTAACCAGTTGCTGAGGAAAGACATCGAATTCAACTGGAATGAAGAATGTCAACATGCTTTTGAAAAACTCAAAATTGCCCTTACATCTGCACCTGTTTTAGTGTATCCAGATGTATCAAAACCCTTCATATTAACCACAGATGCAAGCGGAACCAGTTTAGGCTATATCTTAGGACAGCCTGATGACAAAGGAAATGAACATGTGATCTCCTATGGTGGTAGATCATTAAATGAAAGTGAAAGGAAATGGACAGTGACAGAACTGGAATGTCTGGCTGTTTTAGATGGCATAAAAGCATTCCGAGTTTACCTAGGATCCCAAAAGTTTACTGTGGTGACAGACCACAAAGCACTCACATGGCTTCACAACTTCAAGCAAACTGGCTCTGGTCGTTTGACAAGATGGGCTCTGCAGCTTCAGGAGTACACTTTTGAAATTATTCACAGAGAAGGAAAGAAAAATCAAAACGCTGATGCATTATCAAGACGACCCTACCCTTCACAAGAACCAGCCCCTCACAATGAGAATGGTGATACGTCTATTTTGAGTATGTCCACAGAAATGGATGAAGCCAGTGATCAAGAGCCTTCATGTTCAATTCAAAATGCAGAATTCTTAAAGACGACATTTGCATATGCAAGTGACAAGCCTGAGGCATCTGTTGATACATCAACTCCAGACCTGCATGACATAGCACAAAAGCAAAGAGAATGCCCAGACTTTAAACACATCATCAACTACTTGGAAACTTCAGAGATACCAACACAAATCACAGACAAGCAAAGCAAAGGATTAGTGCACAAGTCAGTTGAGTGTGATTTGAAAAATGGTGTGTTATACCATTTCTATCAAATCAAAGGCAAGAATATTCCCTTATCAGAGAGACATATCACTCAGATTGCCTTACCAAAAATCTTTAGAGCAGATGCTTTAAAGTCATACCATAACTCCATGGCAGGTGGATGCCACAAAGGCCGCCATGCCACAAGAGCCACTTTGAATCAGAAGTATTTTTGGCCTCGCCTTTATCAAGATGTCGAAGACTACATTAGGTCTTGTGATGCTTGCCAAAGATCAAAACGTGCATACCACGACAGACCAGCACCTTTAACACCATTACCAGTTGAAGAACCCTTCTCTCGTCTACATATGGATTTTATAGGTCCAATCACAGTCAACTGATGGATGGATATAAACACATCCTCTTGATTGTTGATGCTTTCAGTGGATGGTGTGAGGCCTTCCCAACAAGGACACAAGATGCCAAAGAAGTTGCCTCAAAACTATACAAAGAGATCTTTACATGTTATGGAGCACCTCGTACCATTGTGTCTGACCGTGGAGCAGCCTTCATGTCCAAATTAGTTTCAGCTATTTGTGAACTGTTTCAGGTCACACATCATAGCACTAGTTCATATCATCCTATGTCAAACGCTTCTTGTGAGCGCTGCAACACCATCATAGAACAAGCCTTAAGAACATACTGCAATGAGAAACATTCAAACTGGCCTGAGCTGCTTCCAAGTATTATGATGACCTTTCGAACAACACAGTCAGAATCATCTGGATTCACACCTTTTCATCTATTGTTTGGAAGAGAGATGATCTTGCCTTTTGACACATCACTGATACCTAAAGAAACACTCAGCCAAGATGCGGAGGTTTATCTCAAATCAACCATTGAGCATCTGAAGATGGTGCGCAAAATTGCATCTACGAATATCAGACATAGCCAGGAGAGAAACAAACATTACTATGACAGAAAGGCCAAAGAACCCAGGTTCAAGCTCCAAGATAAAGTTCTGCTAAAGAATGACAAGAAACAACCTGGATTATCTGCTAAACTACAGCCCAAATACATAGGACCTTACTATATTGTTGGTTTAGGAGCCAACTATACATACAAACTACGGTGTTGCCGAACAAACAAACCCATGAAGAGCATGATCAATGCAAACAGATTGATCCCATATGATGATCCACGAGACAGACCAAAATACCTTGACCATCACGACCAAGGACAAACACATAATGATCAACAAGACACACAAAACAGCAACAAGAATCAGAAAAAGCAGAAAAGAAAGGAAGACACCATGGAAGCAGATCAAGGACTTCAACAGTCAGGTGAAAAAGATCAATTTCAATCATCTCACTATTTTGAAGTCGATAAGATTCTGGCATCTAAATGGGTAAACGGTACAAGAATGTACCATGTGAAGTGGAAAGACGATGGTACCACCTCATGGGAACCAGATTCACACGTTGGTGAGTTTGCCAAACGGCAATTCCACAGTTCAAAGACCATGTCAGGAAGAAGGCGGAAACGACCAAACAGATCATACTTTTCAAAGAAATAGAGATTAAGTATTCCACATTTTACATTGTTATTATTATTTTTTTTTTTACACGTATGTGCACATACATTATGCACAGATCTCCCTCCTCCCCTCCCCTCCCCTCCTCTCCCGCCAACTCCCTCTTCTCCCCTCGTTTTCCTCCCAGAAAATTATTGTAGTCTGTCTTAATTATTAGTGCTGGAAGGTATTGTAGGCCGCTTTACCTCAACCCAACCAAAAAGACAGCTACAACATTTTTTTTCTCTTTGATACTTCCAGGACCCCTGTGGATCTACTTCTTGCTACTGTTGAGTATGTTTTTCCCGTTTGCGGTTGCCTCAACTCCCGACATCGTCCAGAGATTGAACTACGGTATTGTCTTCAAACCTGTCTTTGCCCATCCATATGTAACCATGGGTACAGAACAGTGGGTTCCTACTTTTGAACTTCCCCTTCCTAACCATGTTCACATGCAAGTGTATCCCAATTGTCATGCTGAAACACACAAATGTACCAGCTTGAACAGTGTTAACACACTTCTACACTCAATTCAAACGGATGTCATGTCAACACTTAATGAAACAATCAAGCTCGTGCATACATTAATTCCACACATGAACTTTCCGTCACAAAGTAAAACAAAACGTGCTTTATTTTCTTTTGTAGGTGACATGTCTCGATCACTTTTTAACACAGCCACACTAGATGATGTGAAAATTGTTGCGGAACACATTAATGCCCTAACACAGGATCGTTCGCGTATTACCAATGCTCTACGTCAACATTCAGAACATCTGTCATCCTTTATGACATCAGTTGATAACAGGTTTGAAAACATTATTCGGGGAATGAAACAAAACCACGACGACATATTTAATATTACACATTCAGTGACTGCAGCCATTTCGATCCTCCAAGCTAAAAACCTATTCATGTCTTCTCTACTTACCAAACAAGTACAGCAATCATCATTCTTAAAACACCAACTCTACCAGCTTAGTTCAGGTGTACAGGAACTAGCCAAGGGAAAACTATCTCCACTCCTTGTCACACCACAGGATATGAGACACAGTATTCAGCAAATAACCGCCATTATACATGACAAGTACAAAACGTTTACACTGATGCACCACAACACAAACTATTATTATTCACATGCGGACTTCATCTTTGCGAGACACCACAAGCACTTATATATTTCTGTTAAGTTCCCCATCACCTCTATGAAATTGCCGATGTCTCTTTATGAAATTATTTCACTCCCTGTTCCTATTAACTCAACTTCAGCTCACGCTACTCAACTTCTAGATTTACCTGAATATTTGGCTATTTCAGCAAATGGCCAGTATCACGCTTCCGTAACGTATAAACATCTGTCCCGGTGTCAAGGATTCAAACAGTTACAATGTCCATTCAAACTCGCCCTGACACCGAGCACCCAGCCGTCCTGTGTTATGTCATTATTTCATAACAAGGTAAAAGAAGTTAAACAGGTCTGTAACTTTCGTTTTCTCATCACTACCAAACAGTCTAAAATCATTCAAATATCTAATTCTAAAGTATTAGTATATCATGTCCCTCTCATTTCACTGGATTGTGATTCAGGGTTGAAAATGGTAAAAGGCTGTAATTTCTGCGTATTGACCATTCCCTGTAGATGTGCACTATCTACCCAATCACTTTTTATTCCTGCAAGTCAAATACATGTAATAACACTACAAACAAGGTTACTCCTTCTCACCCTGTCAACTTGGCCTTACTGCAACATTCCTTTGAGGACAGCGCCTTAGAATCACTATCAGGAACTACCACCTACTTATCCCCTGTCAAAGTTGAAATTCCAGATTTTCACATCTATACTCACAATTTTTCGAACATCATCGCCAATGACCATAATAATCACCTCAATCTCAAACATATGGCTGAGAGCGCTAAGAAGGACCAACTCATTTTTCAACGCTTACTGAACCGTTATTGGATGGTCAGATTAATTTACAAACATCATGGTTCGACGTTAAATCTATCATATCCTATGTTTCCCTATTTATGGTGTGTGTGTTATCTGTCATCTTGTTTTTCATGTTTCTTAGACTCCGTGCTCTGACAGCAATTATAAAACTGTTGACATAAACTCCATCCGTCAAAGCGTTCCATCCTTTAGGTATTCCGTTGAGACCACACCCTTACCTACCTCACCAGTCCATATAGATGTAAATTATGCCTTCCCCTTAGCATCATTATTAGTTGGAATTTGTATATTGTTTGTACTTCTCGTACTTATTTCCAAATTGCTCAAGAAACGTACCCATACCACCGAGCTTTACTTAGAAATCACTACGGGATCTGCATGTGCTATTGTTCCTATAATCAAATTGTCTCTCTGTCCTTCAAACTGGCATATCACACACCCAGTTACTATCGATAACTTATCCCTTACTGGTACGATTTGGCCGACCCTATCTCTTAATTGGCCCAGATTCAAAATTGAAAACACATTTTCGGGTAGAAGCATATTAGTCAATTCTACTCTAAATGTACCTTTCCTTTCCGCTAAAACTTTGAAGACTGTGTTAAAACAACCCTTCCAAGCTCACATTCTAGTTGTCCACCAAAATTTCTTTACCGTATTAAAGCCATGTAACACTGCCAATTCAGATGAGATTACTAATAGCAAAATGTATCCAGACATGTAAAACCTGTCACCCTGAACCCATTACAACATTACTCACTAGATGCCTTTATTTAAGTTAAATTGAAGATTTTCTGTATGTCATTCATTTTACATTCCATGTCGTTTGTCTAGCATGGTCCTTAATTCAGCTTTTGGGGCCAAAAACTAAAACACACGAGGGAAATTATACCCGTGTAAAATACGCGCAAAATACTTGCTTGGTTGTCTGTAAATATTTGGGGTTCTTTAATATAATTATTAACAAACCTTAGTGGAATCGAAATACTCTTAACGTTTTGATATCTACATACAAACCTAGCAGTAGATGTTATGCGTCAGATTGAACACTGACAGCTACATAGCAAGCTAAAGTGACGTATGATGGACACATCCTTCAAAGCCATCGTGCGCACTGACCGTCTATTGTCTGGTGACCGTAGTTGCATCGCCGGACAAGATATAGCTATGTAACAATACAGCAGAGACGCATCGCCAGTCACGATTTAAATTCAAGACAATGCATCATTGATTCATTAAGGTATCAATCAAAGTCAAATATAGGAGGACAATTACTATAAAAGTCAAGCATCTTCACTGGTCAGTACACAACACCACTGACAGTAAACTGCTTGACTGTAATCGTTCCTCTTCTTCTTATTAAGGTATAATCAAGTTCCCAAACACGGGCCAATAGCTTGATTATACTTGTACTGATTATCTTCGAAGAGTACTTGAAAGTGCTGTGCATCGGCTTTCCTCTCTTTTACTTTGGTAGATGTTTTAAATAGTATTCATAGATAAAAACAATACATTCAAAGGACAACACAGAAATATATATTCTATGTATATGCATGAAATAGGAAGGGTTTTCCTTCCTGGACGACAGCATGGACAGGGGAAGACAACCAGACCCAGGTACAGTCCAGCATGTTGGTTTGGACAGCCTTTTCAGCCATCATCTGCAGAATGAAGAAATATGTGTATACCAGGGAGTTTTGCATTATTTGTCATAATTACGTAACCTTTCACTGAATGTTTCATATGTATTTAGTATAACTATGGAAATGGTTATATATTCTCGGACACAGGTGCATGTTCAAAATTCTTCAGTACGGCGAATTGTATTTGTCCCCTGACAGAATGAAACACAAATAAATTTCACACAGATTATGCAATATCACTCACGACACTGTTTTCCAGCAATGATTAAGTGAGTGAGTGAGTTGAGTTTTAAAACGCACAATTAAATGCTAACTATTTTGTTTGGTGTTGTTAAGCTGGTAAAAGACAGAATCATGTTTATTCAGTTATGACAAAAATTCAGTAGGTGAGCAAAATCTGCTCAGGGAAGTGGCATCTTCCGTGTGTAACAGGGATGGCTCGACTGATTTATTGCTGTAGCTGACTAATAATACAGCTTTGAAACAATGTCAGTCTAAGTAAACTCAGTCTCAATGTTATTCCTTACACTCCACTGAGTTTAACAAACCCTAGAAGAAGGTCACATTAGGCAACCTTTGAGCGACCTATGACCGTCCAATCAATAGCGAGACGGTTATATAGATTTAACCAATCAGACAACGGCTACTACTTAGGGGCACAGATCTCTCCACAAACAACAATCTGCAGAAAATACAGATATTTGACCTGAGGTATATACGCTTTGGGGTTTCTGTTGACATGGATACCATTGGCTAATATTTCCGGAAGATGAGATCCCTTGAATATTGCCAAAACACTGTTTATCTCTGTTGTCATGGTTGTAATGTGCGCCGTGTGAATCACCCAGAAGCGACCATATGCTAAATAACATTCGGAATCATTCGGGTACGAACCTTTAAGAGATAAAAAGTTCAAAAGGTGTGTGCGAATGTCCACTTGCGCGATTTGGAAAGCTGTGTTCTGATTGGTCAGTCCCAAAGGTTACCTGACGCGACCTCCCATAAGGTTTTGTTAGACTCAGTAGTGGAGCGTAAGGAAAAGTACTGAGGCTAAGTTTACTTAGACTGGAAACAATATATATGAATACATAAATCTCCGTCTATATAACTGTTGTTTTTTTTATCACATTCACGTCATCTGTTTAAAAGTCGAGAAATCGTATTTCTATCATATTACGTGTTGATGACAATCACATAAAACTTCAGGAAATGAGTGGTAATTCCTGCATGCAGGGTGTTCTATTAAAGATATGCAGTCCTCCGAAGTTACTTACCACTTGATGCGAGTGAACATATTGAGCACCCGGTCTGCTCCCGTGGCAAAAGGCGTCTCTCGTAGTCGTAACGAAATTGTGACTAAGGTTTGAGTGTCTGACGAGCAGTGGGAGGAAAGTAGATGTGTTTCAATGCGATGCCACACCTATGTACGTTCGTGTACTTGAACAAGTACTTGTATGGTGTAAATTTGCACTGAATATGCTTTCAGAACATGTTAAGTTAATGTTTCTATGAAACTGGCACATATGTGAAAATCATCGTCAAAACCAACTACTTTTGCCTCTCGAACGTCTGTTCATGTTGTGAGGGCAGTGTGTGTGTCTGTGGCCAGTAGCAGGAAAGTAGATGTGTTTCATCGCGATTGTACACCTAAGTGCATTCGTGTACACGAACACGTACTTATACGAGGTAAATCTGCATGGAACAAGCTTTCAGAAAATATAAAGATCATGTTTGTGTGAAATGTGCACACAGGTGAAAATTGCCGTCAAAAGTTTAAAATCTACTGCTATAGCAGCAAACATAAAACGTAAAACTGTTTTTACATCGGTAGAAGTGGTCGTGTTTTCCAATGATTATACTTCCAACAAAAAGCGTATTCCGCATGAAAAAATGTTATTCGTGATTTTGTTATAATTTATTATATCCTCATTGTTGTAACGCAAGAAAAATATTGTCATGTAAATTACGTACGCTTCGGACAGTCCAAGACGCAAGACGGATGTTTTTGACTGAGCAATTTAGTCAGGCATCAGTTACCTCCCATTAATGACATGGTAACCCAGTCACTTCTACGCGAGACGGTTCGCGCAGTTTCGAAGAAAGTAAACATGTTTCAACACAATAACAAACAGGTGTGCGTTGGTGTGCATCGAAAACTGCATATATCTTATGAATCTGCGATGAATGAGCTTTCAGAAAATACTAACTTTAAGTTTCTGAAAAATATGTACATAGGTGAAATTCTCTGTTAAATATCGTCAATTTTTGCTCAAATATTGCACTTTTTTGACATTTTTTGACAATGTAATTTCATCTTTTTATGCTTTCATTCACGTCATCCAATAACTTGACCATCATTCAACAACTGTAGCAAATTTTGTTTAATTATTTTCATAAATAACACTTTTAGACGCGTTTTTGTGTGACATGCAGAATTTCCCTGTCTATGATCAGGCAGTCACGTGTATGAGTGACCCCCTCTCAGGTAGTCGGGAGACCTCTATTGATAATATGTGGTTACATACCAACACTACAAAGTCCAAACAGAATATATGATTGTATACCAGCTTTAGCGAGACCAGACAGAATATATGGTTGTATACCAGCTTTAGGGGGTAAATAAAGTGTGTATGGTTGTATACCAGCTTTAGGGAGACAAGACATAATGAATCATTGTATACCACCTTTACGGAGACCAGACAGAATGTATATTTGTATTCCAAGTTTAGGGAGTGCAGACATAATATATGGTTGTATACCAGCATTGCTAAGTCCTGAGAGAATATATGTTTCTATACCAACCTTAGGGAGACCAGACAGAATCTATGTTTGCATACCAGCTTTAGGGAGACCAGACAGGATATATGGTTGTATAGCAGCGTTAGGTAGTCAAATCAGAGTATATGGTTGTATACCAGCTTTAGGGGGTAAATACAGTGTGTATGGTTGCATACCAGCTTTAGGGAGACAAGACATAATGAATCATTGTATACCACCTTTACGGAGACCAGACAGAATGTATATTTGTATTCCAAGTTTAGGGAGTGCAGACATAATATATGGTTGTATACCAGCATTGCTAAATCCTGAGAGAATATATGTTTCTATACCAACCTTAGGGAGACCAGACAGAATCTATGTTTGCATACCAGCTTTAGGGAGACCAGACAGGATATATGGTTGTATAGCAGCGTTAGGTAGTCAAATCAGAGTATATGGTTGTGTACCAGCTTTAGGGAGACAAGACATAATGCATCATTGTACACCAGCTTTAGGAAGAGCAGAAAGAATGTATACTTGTATACCAGCTTTAGGGAGTGCAAACATAATATATGGTTGTATACCAGCTTTACGAAGTCCAGACAGAATATATGGTTGTATACCAGTTTTAGGGAGAGAAACAGAAAATACTGTTGTATTTTAGCTTTAGGAAGTGAAGACGGTTGTATACCACCTTTAGGGAGTCCAGAGAGAACGTATACTTGCAAACTGGCATCAGGAAGTCTCGACAGAACATATGGTTCTATACGACCAGTAGGAAATCCTGACAGAATGTATGTTCCTATACCAGCTGTGAGAACAGACAGAATATGTTGTTGTATACCAGCTTTAGGGAGTCCAGGGAGAATATATACTTCTATACGAGCATGAGATAGTCCAGACAGAATATATAGTTGGATACTAGAAGTCCACACAGAATATATGATTACATACCAGCTTTGGGGAATCCAGACATAATGTATAGCTGTATACCACCATTAGGAATTCCTGACAGAAAATATGGTTGTATACCAGCTTTAGGGGGACCAGACAGCATATATGTTTATATACGAGCTTTAGGGACTCCAGAGAGAATGTACAGTTGTATACCAGCATGAGAGAGTCCAGATGGAATATATGGTTGTATATCACCTTTAGGGAGACCAGACAAAATATATGGTTGTATACAAGCTTTATTGAGTGAAGAGAGAATGTATAGCTGTATACCACCTTTATAGAAGATCGGATATAATATATGGCTGCATACCAACACTACAAAGTCCAAACAGAATATGTGATTATATAGCAGCTTTACTGAGACCAGGCATAGTATACGGTTGTATAGCAGCTTTAGGGAGTCCAGACAGAATATATAGTTGTATACCAGTTTTAGGGATACAAACAGTGTATATTGTTGTATTCTAGCTTTAGAAAGTGAAGACAGTGTGTATGGTTCTAAAACACCTTTAGGGAGTACAGACAGAATGTATGGTTGTATACCGGCAGTAGGAAATCCTGACAGAATGTATTTTTCTATACTAGCTTTAGGGAGACCACACAGACTATATGGTTGCATACCACCTTTAGGGCAGAAAGAATATATGGTTGTATACCAGCTTTGGGGTCTCAAGAGAGAATGTATAGTTGTATAACAGGATGAGGGAAACCAGACAGAATATATGCTTGTATAGCAGCTTTAGGGAGTCAAGACATTGTATGTAGTTCTATTCAAGGTATAGGAAGTAAAGACAGTGTGTATGGTTGTATTCCAGTTTTAGGGAGACCAGAAAGAATATATAGTTGTATACCAGCTTTAGGGAGACCAGATTGAGTGTATGGTTGTATAGCAGCTTTAGAGCAGACAGAGTATATGGTTGTATAGCAGCTTTAGGGAGTCCAGACAGAATAAGTATACGTATACCAGCTTAAGGTAGATCAGAAAGAATGTATAATTGTATACCTTATTTAGGAAGACCAGACAGAATATACAGTTGCATACTAGCTTTAGTGAGTCGAGTCAGTCTGTATCATTCTGTACCAGCTTTAGGGAGACCAGAAACAATATATATAGTTGTATACCAGCTTTTGGGAAACGAGACAGAATGTATGTTTGTATACCAGCTTCAGGTAGACCAGACAGAAAGAATAGTTGTATACCAGGTTTAGGGAGATTAAACAGAATATATTGTTGTATACCAGCTTTACGGAGTCAAGAGAGAATATACAGTTGTATACGAGCTTTAGTTTATCCAGACAGAATACATAGTTGTATATCAGCTTTAGAGAGACCAAGCAAAGTATATGGCTGTTTACCAGGTTAAGTGATTCAGGACAGAATGTACAGTTGTATACCATTTTTCTGCAGACCAAACAGAATATATGGGTGTATACTAACTTTAGGCAGTCAAGAGAGAATACACAGTTGTATACCAGCTTTAGGGAGACCTGACAGAATATATAGTTGTATACTGGCATCAGGAAGTCAAGACAGAATATATAGCTGTATGCCAGTTTTAGGGATACAAACAGAATATACTGTTGTATTCTAGCTTTAGAAAGTGAAGACAGTGTGTATGGTTCTATATGGTTGTATACCATGTTTAGGGAGTCCAGAGAAAATGTATAGTTGTATAACAGGACGAGGAAGACCTGACAGAATATATGGTGGTATAGCAGCTTTAGGGAGTCAGGACAGTGTATGTGGTTGTATACCAGTTTTAGGGAGACGAGAAAGAGTATATAGTTGTATACCAGCTTTAGGGAAACCAGGCAGAATGTATGTTTGGATACCAGCTTTAGGGAGTCCAGACAGAATATATAGTTGCATACTAGCTTTAGGGAGTCCAGACAGTCTGTATGGTTGTATACCAGCTTTAGGGAGACCAGACAGAATGTATAGTTGTATACCAGCTTTAGACCAGATAGAGTATATGGTTGTATAGCAGCTTTAGGGAGTCCAGACAGAACAGATATTTGTATACCAGCTTGCGGGAGACCAGACAGAATGGATTGTTGTATAGCAGCTTTAGGGAGAGCAGACAGAGTATATGGTTGTATGCCGGCTTTAGAGAGTCGAGACAGAAGATATAGTTGTATACCAGCTTAAGGCAGACCAGAGAGAATGTTTAATTTTATACGTAGTTTAGGGAGACGAGAGAGAATATATGGTTGTATATCAGTTTTATGGAGTAAAGACAGTGTGGCTGGTTGTATACCAGCATCAGGGAGACCAGAAAGAATATATACTTGTATACCAGCTTTTGGGAAACCAGACAGAATATTTAGTTGTATACCAGGTTTATGGATGACCAGACAGAATATATTGTTGTATACCAGCTTTGGAGAGTCCAGACATAATGTATAGTTGTATACCAGCTTTAGGTAGTCAAGACGGTGTATATAGTTGTATACCATCATTAGGAAGTCCTGACAGAATAAATGTTTGTATACCAGCTTTAGAGAGTCCAGACATAATGTATAGTTGTATACCAGCTTTAGGTAGTCAAGACGGTGTATATAGTTGTATACCAGCATTAGGAAGTCCTGACAGAATAAGTGTTTGTATACCAGCTTTGGAGTCCAGACAGAATATTATAAGTTATCACATCGTGTCGAGGGAAATACAGGTTTTTATCAGTTCCGAGTAAGCTTGTATTCAACCTTATTCTCCCTCGACACCATGTGATAACGCATTCATCTATCTGAATGTTTTCACTAAATCAAAACAAGACAACATGCATCGAATCAGCTTTTTGCCATGTTGACATCCAGCTGATCGTTTGACCTCAATGCACTGCACGTTACTAAAGGCTTGTCGATGCAAGCTTTTCTCACTTCGAGTCGTCACCCAGGCGTAGTGGGAGGATACGACTTTTATACTCCCGGTGGGGGATCGTGATGGATGTACATGGTATTTTATCAGAGTCACGTGGACCAATCAAAACTCGACATTCTTACATGAGGCTAGATAAGTGGTTCTATACCTGCACTTCGAAGTCCAGACAGAATATATGGTTGTATACCTGCAGTAGGGAGACCAGACAGAATATATGGTTGTATACCTGCTTTGGGGAGTCCAGACGGAATATATCATTGTATACCGGCACTACAAAGTCCAGACAGAATATATGGTTGTATACCAACAGTAGGGAGACCAGACAGAATATATGGTTGTATACCAGCTGTAGGGAGTCTAGACAGTGTATATAGTTCTATACCAGTATATATACTTGCATACCAGCATTAGACGGACTAGACTGTATATATGTAGTTTTATACCAGCATTATGGAGATCAAACAGTATACAGTCGTTCTTAGCCTTGGATGACCCTTCATGTTCTTAGACATATATGTTATAAATATTAACTGTCACCTGTCTGCATACATTTTAATGTGGGAGACAGTTTGATAAGTCACTGCTGACTGGTATAAGAGAGACCAGACTTAATATATGCATGTCTACATATTATGTCCAAATGCAGTTGTATGACAACATGAGAGAGACCAGACAGTATATGTAGTTGTAGACCAGCTTGGGAGAGACCAGACTGTATATATAGGTGTATACCACCATTATAAGAAAGACCAGACTGCATGTATAGTTGTATACCAGCATAAGATTGACCAGACTGTATACATGTATTCAGTTGTATGCCAGCACAGGAATCGATTTAGTGCTTTGTTACTTGCACTGGTGCAACCCAGTATTACAAGTTGCACCTCATTGTTAGTCTACCTTCCACCAGGGGCAAGTCCATTTTTTGCACATTGCAATGGAAGCAGTGAATGTGGAATTTGTCTGGTGCCACTAGGTTTTTATCGTAAGTTGAAACTGGTGCTGGAAGAATAACATCTCTAACATCTAACCCTGCAGCATGAGAGAGATTAGACAGTATATGTAGTGTACATTTGCTGTAGAAATAAATCTTCAGTCTATTAAAATAATATGCATGTTCTTTTGTATATCCGTTTGTTTTCTTTTCGAGTTGGGTAAATACTCAAACTTTCTTTTGTGAACTAGTTTAGTAAGACAGGAATGAGCAATCAACGTATTGTCAACTAAGGAAGGATGTTGTGTTTATGACAACGATGACATATCCTAACATCACTGCCACAGGCTAATTTGCATATCATGTGACCAGACTTTTCTCAAGTTGGTAAACAAATGCGCATATTCGTAAATAACCTGAGACTGGCATAACACCAGCGTTCGGAGAGGTTTTCACATTATTTTACACTGTTATGTAAACATTCTTCTACGACTCTGCCAATTAGGTTTATAACAAGACATATTTATATCTCAAACCGGCTGCATCGTTTTTTCTCCATAAAGCCTCCATGACAGCACGTGGAGCCAACCCATTTAACCCATGTAAACAAAGGACGTTGCGCAAATCGAAATAGTGTTACAGGCTTTAGGATATTTTCTTTTAATGACATTATGACTTTAAAATTTAGAATGTAAGAACTCTCTATGTTTAAATACTCATTTGATTTTCATTGCAGCACTTATTATCATATTGTTAATTGCATCTTTGCTTTATTTCCTCACATGCTCACTCATTCACATGTTAAGAAAACTGCTGAACTGGCAAACATGGGTAAGTTGAGCACCGACCTGATGATTGACTCCTATACTCATTGTGAACGAAGGGGACACAGGTTGTGCACAGTCAAGTGTAGCGGGATGAGAGTCTTATAAATGAGTAAGGCGTGTGCAACTATGCGCAGAATCAATTTCATTCATCTGCTCTGCCAGATGAGTTTGCCATGCACCCCGCACTTCCCATAAAACATGTGTCCTGCGC
Source organism: Haliotis asinina (assembly GCF_037392515.1). Classification (NCBI taxonomy): domain Eukaryota; kingdom Metazoa; phylum Mollusca; class Gastropoda; order Lepetellida; family Haliotidae; genus Haliotis; species Haliotis asinina. The sequence continues at coordinate 27,412,364 of NC_090286.1, read as the reverse complement.
AGGTCCAACTTATCCTTGTTTGCCAGTAATTTAGTATATTTCAACTTCTGTTAATCTCTTTGTGATCATGTTCCAAGACCTCTTCTTGACTGATTATATATCACATTATCAACTCCATCTTATAATAATAGTCTGCTTATACGGTGCTCCAGGCACATTAGCTGCTCACTGGGCTATGTATATTACCATTTCCAGTCATTGGACTCATCGTACAATCCGATACTTTTTAAACTCCGTGGGGATCAGTTGGGTGAATTGGGACAATGTGGATTGTAGTACCTTGTCCAAGGATACTACACAAATTTGCCCACCTTGGGACATGAATCTTGGTGCCTCCACTGTGGATCAAACCCAGGTTTTCAGGGTGATAGTGTAATATTCATTATACTCGGACCTCGTTGTATCGCGGCATTCATGGTATCGCGGCAAACGGTATTTCCGATCGAGACACTCCTCCTAGAGATCATTTGCATATGTAAATCGGCAATCGGACGTCAGTCGCTTGTTTACATTTTGGAAAACAAGCACGATGTATCAAATCTTTATAAGTATTATCCAGGAGAAATGTTAACATTAAATTCTGGAATCTTTTGGAATCTGTTTCAACACCATCCATGAAATAATTGCAATAATATTTACGTGTCGTTTATGACACTTCCCACTTGATCTGAACTAGGTCGCCTGCATCTTATTGATGCCATATAAGGTAACAGAAGTGACATTAGGAACTATATTAATCTACCGGTGGATCGCAAAATTTCTAATACAAAAAGGGAAAGAAAATGTAATATGATCCGTAATCAATGAAAGCGAATTTGCACACTCAAAAAAAACAGAAATTGAGAAAGAATTTTATTGTACTCCTGTACACATAATTATTTATTCATATTCTCTCAAGATTTAACATCATATTTTGCATTGAAATATGATTGAAATCATGCCTAAAGTAGAAAATCAAACAATATATGAAATAATATAGAACATTACAATGAAAATGAAATATTTTAAGATATTACATTTTCTGAAATATTCTTTTCTCTTTTTTATTCAAATATTCTTAAAAAGAAATCATTTTTGAAATAATAATTTCAATTTAAAAAATCATATTCATTCAGGATTGTCGCAAAGCTAAGAGAAAAGTCAATTTTTTTGCTAAGGCAAGACGACAGTATGATCCTGTTAGCTTGCGACAAGCATTTGGTGCCACCCCTATCTTGTCATAGTGTAGTGGGCTCAGTGTGACAAGTGTCAGCACTGGACCTATTTGTCATTTTGCACTGACATCACTTGTGTGAGGCGCCACAGTGAATTTCTCTGTCCACATTGTGAATAAATTCTCTAAATGACTGTGAAAATAATTTGATTGAACATTTGTGCATTCTATTTTTGGAAGCCTGGTGATTTCCCTGGATAATGTTTCATTATGGACACAATTTTGTGCAATTTGGATAGCCAAAAAATATCTCAACCTTTTTCAAATTGAGGGGAGTAAAGAAATTTCATTTTCTTTCCCTATTTCACTTTGCAATCCGAGTTTTAGTGTTTACCGCGATACGATGGAGTCATATCCTTTGGTAAATATTAACCGGCTTCGTTCGTCTAATGGCTCTCGCTGAAACACTATCAAAGTTAAAATAATATATTCTACACAAATGTGCTGATTAAATGTCATGGTAATCGGATTTCATGATGAAAAAGGCCATATAAGTTCCAAATTCTATTGACGATTACGGATATGCGAAGTACCGCGATACAACGAGGTCGCAGGCTACTGGTTTACCTAGTCCAGCATATAACTAGACGACTTCGCACTATACCAAGGTGTGTTCGATGTAGGCCTTGGCTGGAATACGAGTTTATTCAAATGAACTACTGATTTACCAAGAATCTGCCATGCTGAACGCTACATCTTGGAAATTATAGAAGTTAGATGTAATTATTTTGCTCTTGAACACTAAACTAGTATTCATAATCACTTAGAAGCATCACTGTACCATTGCCATAATTTTTCATAACTATTATCGGGATGATTCCCAACAAATTGTGTGCTCGGTCATAATGTGGTTATATCGTCACCTATTTTCGTGACATGTAATTTCAATTTTTGCTTCAGCACGTTAGATTTCAAACTGACATGTTTTCCCTGAGGTTGTATAATGTTGTTGAAGTTAAAAGGATCATTACTATGGATGTGTTTTACCTTTTAAGTCCAGTGTTCTTCGGGAATTGTCCCAAACTGTCCATTGCAAATTCAAGAGTTCGCGGTGTTGTCGCTCCATCGTGATACGTTACCGCATCACGCACTTGATCACTACTCATATATTCTATATTTAACCACTATTTTGGGGAAAAAGTGTTCAGAAACATGTCTTTTCGACATGACAAGCATAACTGTGTTATTCATACGCATGAATAATTGTTATTTAGCTTTACGGCTATGCTACCACGATGGAACTAGTTTCTTGCTCCTTGTCCATAGCAATTCTATTGTAATTACGGTAAGTTTGTTAAAATCAAACCGAACTTAATATTTGGTCATAATTTGGTATAAATTATCGTTGCAAACATTTTATTGCAACAGGACCCAGTAAGAGTGTTTTCCTGATATTTTTTAATGCATTGTATTGTACGATCAGATCACTCGATTGCGTCGAGTGACGTTTTGACATATTACCATGACCTGTCACTAGCGTAATGGTGTAGGTCGCTTTGACGTTAGTGTCTTGTCCGTTTCTTTTGTATTTACGATTAGATCCTAGTTATGATGAATTCAGTCCTTAAAACCATTTCGGACACCAAATCCATTTCATGGAAACTCTGTGATTGAGTTTTCTACAAAATAACAGCTACAGTTCTAAGTGTAACATCGAAGAAAGCCGCCATAACGGTAATATCATAACTTAGACACCAAAACTTCTTGTCCGTTTTCTTAATGTTTGTCTTGTGAAATACTTAACTCCATAATTATTTTCTGCAATAAAAACGGACTTATATAAATTAATGCGGACAACTTAAGATCATCTGGTTAAATATATTTTCATGTATTTACCTCACTTATGAGAGTTCATCATTACCGTCATGTCACGGCATCGGCTCAGTAAACATTTTGCTTGTCCGTTTTGTAATGTTACTGTCTATCATAAAACAAATCATACCATAATTTTCCTTGTAAAATTCGGACAAAACGGACATTGAAAGGACAACCTCATGTGCATTTGTATCGTTGTAAATTTGGTTTGTTTATTTCCAGTGTAAACAAGCCAGTCATCTACGTGGATTCTGATTGGCTAATATCTAGTCACATGACATGTCAGGAATCTATATATGCTCGGCGCGAATTTCGAACGGGGACTTGATCAGACCTCCTCAGAGGCACTACTTGTGTCATAGCTGATCTTGTCGATACCTTTAGGCCCAAACACAAATTCATAGAATATTAAAAGGACTAAACAGGAATATTTATATAGGTGAATACACTATTGTATATATATCATTCTCCTTGGGAAATTCAATTGCTAATATGGGAGATTATTTTATTTGCATTATTGGTCCATTGAAGTAAGTCGTTATGCTGATCACTGAGTCTTATTAGGAATCCTGACATGTCATACTTCTGATATCAAGTGCAAACATACTGTAAGAAAGGACCACTTCTGAATATTTATTAAAAGTTTACGTTTGTTGTTAAATCCTGACTTGGTCTCTCATTCACTGACGCCCCAGGCTCGGGGGTGTTACAATAGGCAGCCACCTTTCCACTGCACTATGTGCTCCACCGATGGCAGCCCAGAATCTGAGCACTTGCTTAAAACATCCGAAGGTTGTTTCATGGTGTGGAGAAAACACTGGTGTCAAATTGCCCAAATGAACACATAACTAACTTTGTATCCACCAACCTCATGTTGAGTATAGGGATCGGCATGTGACTTACACAGTCACATCCAGAAAGGTTGATTAATATTTAACGCTTGTGAAGATCAAGGGTATAGAAAATATGTCTTCAGCAACTAATTTTGGTCATTAAGGTGACATTGTTTATGCATATCATTGTATCCTATTTATGTACATAAATGAACAGGATATATTTCACTGGATTCTCTGGTCCAGACTCAACTATTTTCACAGACTGCGATATGGCCAGCCACTTGTACACTTATTAAATTGTTTTTAAACATATGTGGGTATTAATAAAGTTAATAAAGTTTTAAAGAGGAGAGTCAATTTTTGATGCTAATAACAGAGTTACCCTTATAATAAAATTTTACTGAGATATCAAGAAAGCATTGTTAAATCTCTAAATGTGTATAAAATATGAAAGCAATCATCACTGAGTCATATCAGAACTAAGTTCAAGATATGTTTAAAAGATTCATACCTGTCCAAAAACACATGCCAGATGTTGACATTCAGGTAGAGATGTATTTGAATTAATTTTTAAAAATCATCAAGTCTGACCGTTTCTGAGATCTAATATCAAGATATCCTATGTGCATTCTTAAAATACTTTCAGTAAAATTACTAAAAATATATGTAAATCCTTCGGAACTGCGAAAGGGAGAATTATGCCTGTAGTGGCCGTTCCCACAGTGGCCGAGTTTTCACGCCTCGTTTGTTATTTTGTCTCTCTTGGCGTTGACAGTGAGCGTCAGGAGTATCTTGAGTGTTGCGAGAGACAAACCAAGACTCGCACCGGTGCTAATCCGAACGACACAATTAAGTCATTGTTACGACTGATAAGTAAAAATTTGGTAAGCAAGAATTCAAGAGAGGTCATGTTGCCTTCGGCAAGTGGGTGTTCAGTGATGTTGAGAGAGAAGCCTGACAGTAGACACCAGTAGCCAGTAGAGATGAACCCACCAATGAAACATTGGATTTTACTTGGTTCAGTCATCCTTTCCCTGTTGCCTACAACCGTCTGGACAACGGTCCGTATTATACCAGGGATACTCTATAACACTCTCTATATAGGCTCCCTGATTATACACACCTCACTGACACACTGAAAACTTCATAGAGCCAATCAGAGGTGCGCACATAAATGCTACTGAAGTGAGTTTTTTAAATAGTAATAATTAAAAATAATTAAAGTCACAGTATTCCTCAAAACTAAAACTGAAAGCATAAAAATGACCTGTTCATGTATTTCTGTAATGTTGTGCACAACACTGCACACAGGCCTCACAAAACCATAACGATATGAGGCAAGTGCGACCTATGTAATGCAGCTGTGCAACAGTTTTGCAACGCCACGGTTAAGCATATGGAGAGGTCGTGGATTGCAACTGTATTTTGAAACAGAAAGTTACAAAATATGTCTGAAAACTCCCCGTGACGTCACCGTGGCTGGGCGTGCTTTCCTCCAGTCCGGCCAGTATCCATGGGCAAACAGGGCAGTGGTGTTGCTTCTAAAGGTTGCTTACAACATACATGAAACAAATGGAAAACGATTCATAGTTGTGACAATATTCTATTAGTGTTTCTTTTTAAATACGTAAAATTGTTCACAAATAATTAGACACATTTGAACATATTTTAATTCTAGGGAAAGAAAACTGATTGGCAAACAAGGTCTGTGGGCTTACGTAAATGCTACTCCCTAATTTCTGACTCCCTTTTTTTATATAACTTACACAAAATGCAGTAGGAAACGGTAATATTTCTTTATACAGCTTGTGTTAGTAATCTGAAACGCACCTCCATGAAAACCATTTAGCGATTTCATAAGAGTATACGATAGGCGGTCGCGTGTGACCTCATGCTGCCGTACACACGCCAACGAAACCACACTAAGATTACGTAATTCTGTTGCTAGAGGACTGGCAGCGAGCCGCGGTGACGTCATTTTAGGTAAGATTTTCAGGTTGTTCTACATAAAATGTGTAACAAGTTCGTAAAATTGCAGATTTCTCGACATGCATTGCCGTCAATGTGCTCCCAAGCGTCGGGTGATATGGTGTCACCATGCACAGATTTCCACGGGACTCCTCAGTTCGTGCTAAATTTATGTTGTTAGTGAGTACGAAGCGAGCGTTGTGGAAGCCTGCAGCATTTAATCGGGTGGCTCGACTCCTAGACGATGATATTTGCATTTGTTTTCATGGAGTTCAAAACCCCAAAACGTATTACTAGTTGTAGTAAATGACTGATAACCAAAAGAATTTAGCCTGTCACAACTTGTGACATAACGACTTCTTTGTCGGAAGCGAGATTGTGATTGAAGTGACCAAAATATTTAAGTGTAGTTTTATACTGACACCCACATCGCTTCCAAGGTTGAATTGTTATGTTATAAGCAATGTCATGCAAAACCCTATTGTTCACCAACAAATACATATTTTACTACCAGTAGAAAGTAGTCTCGATTTTGTAACTCAGTGTAAACAATCATCAACAACTAATATTCTCAGACTGGGGGATGTTCGCGATAGGGCTGCAACGTTTTGTTTTTTTGTTTTTTAAAAAATCATGGCGTCACTGTGGAAAGTCAGTTTGAGAATCAACAATTTGATTATGGTTTGATTTCTTCAGGTTTGCAAATCAAAACTACTTCATAGTCAATTTTAAATATATTTTTGAATCATGACCAAAAGAACTTTGCTTAACACAGCTTGTAATTAAACGATATATAACCATTATGAGAGCAAGCGATGTTAGACGGAATCGTCTATGAAAACAAGTTGTATATCGGAAAATAAGCAACGTATAATTGTAAGATTAAATGACCGCAGGTTGTGAAAAATAAAGCTCTCATATTTCAAAACAGTTGTCACGACTGCAGACTTAGACAAACATATAAACCTATAAACAAGATCATCTACCCCCGGAAATGTAAATGAATACTACAACAACCCACAAAGGTATATATACCTCACATTACGTCACGGATGCGCGTCCCTCTGATGAAAACTTCGTTCGCGGGAGAAAATTGTGCACTGTTGTGAAAAAGGTCGATTTAAGGTAACTACATGTCGAGATGAATAGCTTTTCTGACGGGGTTTCATTTATGATGATATCAAGACATTATTTATGTGTTTGTAAATAGAACATGTTTGAGTAGCAGTGGCACTTATAATGAAATGAGCAGGAAAATGCAATGGGAGACTGTAAAGTCATACATAACTTAAACCAATATTGTCAAAAGTTTCAACTTCACCTGCGAAAACCTTCATAATGGATAATATATGCAATAGAACAGATTAAAGATATCTGAGATGAATTGTTTGTAAATGGTTTAGGCAAAACGATTAACATCACTAGAGTTTTAACATCACCAGAAAGTTGACACAAGTTATTCACCAAAAGACATATACAATGGGGTACCTTTATTTACAGATAGTAATTTTCTCATAAAACATTTTTGTACATTTTCAATTTCCCCAAATCCCCAATTCATATCCCCAAATTTCACAACCGTACAACCAGATTGGTTTCACCATTGAATCAAATATATTTAGTTCACGATTCTGGGAATTGGGATCTCTTATTTATAAATGAGATGTCAAACTAATGGTAGTAAACCCCCGAGAGTAAAGATTACAAGTACGTGCAGTCTGCTAGTGTTACATATAGTCATGCCTTTCAGTTTACACAGCGCGTGATCCAAACAAACATGGTCTGAAATTTGCTAAATGTATTTATGCGTTATTATAACTTGAACTTGACGCTTATGGTGAAATTTGAAACAGACGTAAAACAGTATTTCTGCACTGGCCGCAATTCATTAATGCATCATGTTAAAATAACACAGGCTTAGATAAAGTAAGTTGGTGAGTGAGTGAGTGAGTGAGTAAGTGAGTAAGTGAGTGAGTGATTTCATAATTTTTCTCTGTTTTCCTACCCCTCTTGTGTGGAGATATTTATCCTTATCCAGGACCTAAATACCATTAAGGCTTGAACATTACAAATTTAAATGTTCATCATGTTATGGATAAATTAAGCATTATAAGTGCAGAAATTACATCATCTGATGTATTCTGTTTGACTAAAACGTGGCTATGAGAAGACATTCGAAGTGAGAAAATTCAGATCCCTAGTTTCCAGTTACCATTTCGAAAAGACAGAAGAACACGTGCTGAAAGCGTTGTGGTTTATGTTAAAAACATAGTTATGCGCTAAACTGATGATGCATTTACAACTTGCCGAGCTTTGGGAGATATGGATGCCCAATGAACCCGCAAAAATTTAATTGGTATTTTTTTTTTTTGTCATGACAAACGTGTCTACTATTGTAACTTGATTGATGAGTAATAGGTAATGCACTTGACCTTGACATGTTTACAGTTGTTACTGGCGATTTTACTATGTAAAACCGGTCAAAAGATAGAACATGGACAAAATATGTACGGCTTGAACTAAATTACAGAGCCCACAAGAACTACCCCCTGTTCTGTACCTTTGCTTGATCTGGTGTTCATATTGCATACAGACAATGCAAGCCTTTCAGGTGTACGTTCTATAGAACCATGGCATCGTGATCATTACACAATATTTGTTAATGCCATTGAAATGGGTCCCTAAAACCACACCTTTAAGGTACTAATACAACATTACTCTCTGACGGATGTACATGGTATAAATCACGACACTAATGGCATAGACGCTGACAATTTGTTTTCATCTGAAGATATTAGTACAATCACTGACGATTTTACCAGAAAAATCAAAGATATTCTCGATAATAAAATACCGAATAGGACTGTCACCCCCAGGAGAAAAATATTCTCTGTGGTTAAATAATGTTATTTGTTCTGTTGTTGAAAACAGGTCGAAATATCATTCCTTAATTTAATAAAAAATCGAAATATGCAGGAACAAAGTAATATCATCAGTCAGAAAAGCCAGAAGACATTGTGGATTGAAAGTAATTAAAATAATATATATTCCAAACGGTACTACAATGTGGTGGCGTCTAGTTAAAGGTCACATGCAACCAAAAAATCAAACATAATTAAAACACATTTACCACGTATTCAGTCATGACATATAATATACATTGCTGCTTTTAAAACAAACAAATAAACACAGTTATAAGCGTACAATCGCGATTCAAAAGTGCAATATTTTGTACTTGGGCTTACTTCCCCCGAAACGAAACCCTCGGGAGACCGAACCCAGTCATAGCGGGTGGATATGAACTCAAGTGTAACGACGGCTTCCGATTGGCTGTTTCATTTGCTGATATGCTGGGGGTTCATTGTGTGTACAGAAAGATGATCTGTTTGATGGGCATTTTAGAAGGATAGCCAGTCACAAGAAAGTAAGATTCTTCATGGATAACAACTTCTTTTTGTGTATTTGATGCGTCGTTTCAGTATGGATTCATATACTGTGGGGTAGATTAGTGGTTAAAGCGTTCGCTTGTCACGCCGAAGACCCGCGTTCGATTCCCGACATGGGTACAATGTGTGAAGACCATTTTCTGGTGTCCCCCGCCGTGATATTGCTGGAATATTGCTAAAAGCGTCGTAAAACCAAACTCACTCACTCAAACAAAATCATATATACACGAAAAGAAGTCGTTATCCATGAAGAATGTATATAGAGATGTTGGGTTTAGAAAATACATGTTCTCTTAATTTGAGCTCGATTAAATAAAAAATCATGTCAGTAGAGATGGTAAACTACTGCGTGGCTGGAATCTGTCATTCGTCCAAGTACAAAGCAGGACTTGAAACTGACAAGAGTTTGCACAAGTTTCCGTCAGATTCAGTCATCCGAAAAAAATGAATGTAGTTTGTTTGCAACCCACAGACATAAAAACATGTCATGTGTATCACACGTGCCTAATTACATAATGTGGCAGACACGGGACTCGGGTGCACGAGTCATAAATCAACTTGTTTTCTTTATGTCGTATAGTCTGATAGGTGTTAAGTTCAAATTGCACGTGGTCAATGATCGAAGCTGTTGCATGTTGTCTTTAGCAGACAGGCAGACAGACATATAGGTGTGAATAAACCAGACACTGAGCTTGCTCTGTAACAGAGACTGCTTACCACAATCAACAAGTTATTTTACGTAACGAGTACATTATTTACTCGTTTGTGTACACAGCCTAGATTAGACTACTGCTTACGACCTCAGACGCTGGGCATGCATACTGTTTCAAGCTCCGCGAACCTATTCACTGCGCATGCGTTATGGAAGCAGAGCAGTACAGCTGTTGAAACCAGTTCCCCCCCCCAGCGCTGGGGGGGCTTTAGTGAAACGTTTGAACTCCGATTTCGCGGGCTTTTTTTCATCGCATTTTTTTCCACTTTATAGGTTGAATTGGCAATTTTTATGATTTGTTTCGGTACGTGCATACCGAAAGGTACCAGAATCTGCAAAGTGGTGTTTTACGTTGCATGTGACCTTTAAGACGCGCGCAGTGGACGAACTGGGGGCGCATTGGGCGAGCTGGCTAAAGCGCAAGGCTAGTGATCCAGCGAGGTTGAGTTGTCAGGATCGAACCCATCTGTGACCGGCTGTAAAAACCTTGGCGTCAACATTGTGTGCAGACTCTTTCAGTGTTGTCACAACCCCTAATGTACAGTACACAACCCTGTGCACTTAAAAGAACTCACGAATTCATTGGTATATGACCAGATGGTGGCCACATGCATACGTGCAAACACCTAGTTGGAAGTACAGCAACGTGCAGTGAACATGGACTATGTGTCCCAGTCCACCCAGCTGTGAATGGGTACCTCGTTAGGATGAGAGAGCCTCAATAAACTCGGTGGCAACAAGAGTTATATACTCCCCAGGGAGTTGAGATTGAAATACGATGTGCTGTTGGGATTGACATCCAGTGATCGAGAGAAAAATACCAGCGCCTTGAGCACGCACCAGTGCGTGGGTATGTGCGTCATATAAATATCCTATATCATAGTTCATATCATTATCAAATATATGAAAAAGCATACCAAAATGTGTTGTTTCTGCTAATTGTATCAAATAACATTTTTTATGATGAAGATATTACCAATGCCCTGAATGGAATTATCGTTGATCAGACGAAGGTGAAAATCCTGATGCTGAACTACGATTAATGCTACAGGACATGGTCGTATTGGAAGCGAACTACTAACATTAACAGCGACTACCCTAGCTCATATTCTTAACAAGTTTTTCAAACTTATCTCTGCGAAATTAATGTTTCCCGACATTCTAGAAACAAACATCAATGCGCCAATTCATAAAAAGGTGATGTACATGAATGCTGAAACTATAGACCTGTAGCACTTACAACTTGAGCAGCCAATGAGAGTAGTTGATATTTTAACCTCAAATCTGAGTTTTGGTAACTTTCGGGTTTCAGAATTTCAATTGAATCGATTTTGATTCGAATCCCGATCCTTATTTCTTTTTTCAAGTTCGGGATTTTTCCTTTACAGATCCGGCACGTGCATGGGGTATTCGGTATTTTAACCCTTAGTATGCATTTCTTTTACACATTTGGAAATCGGGACTTCACCCTTCAAACGTATCTATCCTCGGCGTTGCCGTCCTCCGTCATTCTCTTCCCACAGAGGTTACTTGTCATATCTTCCTTCGAACCTCTTTTCTAATACGGCCGTATTTCGCTGTGCTCATAAAATACCCTTGCGGCAAAAAGTGGCAACAGATTTATCTCCCTTTTTTCTGTCCAATCAGAACACGTGTTACATCAACCTAGATTCAACTTGACAAATGGAAGCAACGTGGAGAAACAAATATGACATGACTGAGTTCTGTCTAGAAGAAACATTTGAGTATCGCGCTCGGGAAGAGGTTCTAGTTTTCACGATGCATCCTTAAATTACCGAGATCTTGCGAACGATCACTTTTGAAACAAGGTTGCTGATTGCACTACTAAATCCGATTGCCTCCAATCACGAGTCTTGAACACTCGCACCATGAAAGGGTCGTATTATAACAGAGGTTACATAGGAATATATGACAAGTAACCACTGTGGGAAGAGAATGTCCTCCGTCTGAGATAGTCAAAAAGACCTCAAGCGCCCCACCTTCGCTTGTATGCATGGGCTGTCGTTGAAGAACGAAGAAAGACCAACACAGTCAATAATTTGAAACACACTTTAAAACGAATTCTGCAAGGAGGAAACCTGTTTGTTTGTTTTTTTCTAATTCTGGTAATTCCTTCTTACTGCTCATGGGAGAATTATAAATTGACAAATGTGAGGGCAAAAATGCTTCAAAAACACGATGAGGTCAGTTAAGCAAAGCTTGTTTGTTTTGTAATTCTAGTAATTGTATTAAACAGTCCTCCTTACTGATTATCGGGTGTGATTGTAGGACGTTTATCCATTCTACGAAGTCAACTATGGGCTTTGTTCATTCTGAAACAGTATATAACACCCGCACCTCACAAAGGGGAGTTGCGTCAAAGACACCGCCTATGTGACACCAAGAAGCGTGTATTGATTCCAAAAACCATAAATATCGAAAGACCATAGATGAATTACTGGAATCTGAATCATGAACAAAGAAGTCCTACCATGGGTATTATCTGCTCAAGAAGTATGCAGTCTTTCAATGCGGTGGTGTGAAGAAGTTGCTTAGGAAGAAAGAAGAACATGAAGATCTGTGTATTTCGTCTCCATTGAAGACGCCTTTGGCATCATCCAGAGGGACTGTATTGCAACAGGACAGAGTGATAGAGACATAGACACAATATGATGAAAGAACTTAATAAAGAAGTATGACAACATCACTCCTGAATCCCGTGGTTTATTCAAGTCTCCCTGCATCCAATGCCAGCAGAAAACGAAAAAGGACAACTACGAGGGAGTTGTTATTCGCCCCATCATCTCCAAGGACTTTGGTTCACATGCTCAAGTCAATTTGATTGTCATGCAATCCATGTGTCAAGGTCAATTCAAATGGATTGTGCATTGTCAAGATCATCTCAAGTTCTGTGTGCTGAGACCGTTGACCACGAAGTAGTGTGTCAGTTGGTCGACATCTTCTTGTTCATTGGTGCACCACCTATCTTGCAGAGTGACAATAGTTCAGAGTTTACTACTGTTGTCACTGAGGAGGTGTCACTGATGTGGTTTCGCACCATGATCACGGTAACCCCAATCCCAAGGTTCCATCTGGCAACAATACCAGTTATTGGACCATGGGACTCAAGGTTGAAGATATGTCTACTGAAAAAACACCCAGCAAAACCTTACCTCCTTACTCTCAGGACTTCAGTTTGGGTGGACACGGCTTTGTTGAGTTCAGATTGAGCTGGATTTAAGAGGTGCCAGACAAGCAGATGCAAGTGCTACATGGCTGGTGCAAAATGTAACTCAAGGTGTCATATTCTTGTCAGAAAGAAAACTGAAATGATCTCCAAACATGTCCATGATTCTTTTCCTTGTGTACATTGAACATATATTATGTTGAATGTAGATATCACTGTAGCAAAACGTCACTATCCTGCTAAATACAAAAGTCTTTGTTTTCACATCTTCTTGGAAGATCGAAAAAATAGAAACTCTATTAATCATTTGGTTCGACTAGAATCCTTCGTTAAAAATTCCATTGTAAATAACCAGCATGTTGTATCAATATTTTTAGACCTTGAAAAAGCTTATGATACAACATGGAAATATAGTATCTTAAAGGTCACATGCAACGTAAAACACAACTTTGCAAATTCAGATACCTTTCCGTATGCATTTACGGAAACAAATCATCAAAAATGCCAATTCAACCTATAAAGTTGAAAAAAAACGCGATGGAGTTCAAACGATTCACTAGATTTCCTCCAGCGCTGGGGTAAACGTGGTTTCAACAGCTGTGCTTGAAACAGTACGCATGCCCGGAGTAATGAGGTCGTGAAAGGTGGTCTACATCTTGGTTGTGTACACAAGCAAGTAAATAATCTTCTCGTTACATAAAAAAACTTGTTGATTGTGGTAAGCAGCCTCTGTCACAAAGAAAGCTCAATGTCTGGTTTATTGACACCTATATGCCTGCCTGTATGTCTACTAAAGACAATATGCAATACGCAGCTTCAACCATTGACCACATGCAATTTGAACTTGACACCCAAATATATTGATTTATGAATCGTGCACTCGAGTCCTGTCTCTGCCACATTATGTACTTTGGCAGGTGTGATACTTGTACACATGACATGTTTTTATGTTTGTGAGTTGGAAACAAACTACATCCATTTTTCTCGGATGACTAAATCTGTGGAAAACTGGTACAAACTCTTGTCAGTTTCAAGTCCAGCCACACAGTAGTTCACCATCTCTACTGAGATGATTTTTGATTGGAACGTACACAAATTCAGAGAACATGAATTTACAAAACCAAACATCTCTATATACATTCTTTATGGATAACAACCTTTTCTATAGTGTATATGATTTTGTTTGACAACGGTATATGAATCCATACTGAAACGACGCACCAAGTACAATAAAAGAAGTTATTATCCATAAAGAATCTTACTTTCTAGTGACTTGCCATACTTCTAAAATGCCCATCAAACGGATCATCTTTCTGTACACATAATGAACCCTCAGCGTATCAGCAAATGAACCAGCCATGTCGTGAATAAGTGGTAACTGTGTTTTAATTATGTTTGATGTTGTGGTTGCATGTGACCTTTAAGAGATTTATATGATTTTGGTTTGAGAGGCCGTTTTCCTCATTTTATAACCCAGTTTTCAGCAGACAGGCAATTTCAAGTTCGTGTTGGATCAACCCTGTCTGACTTTTATAATCAAGATCATGGGGTTCTTCAAGGGAGCATTTTGTCTGTTACTTTGTTTAGCGTAAATATCAATAGTCTCTCAAAAGTCTTAACTGACTAATAGATGGGGCATTATTTTTGGATTATTTCAACGTTTCATGTCGTGGTATAAATATGCATACCATCCTGAGACAATTACAGATGTGTTTAAATAAAATTCATAAATGGTCGCTTGAGAATGGCTTAGAGTTAAGTTTAGATTTTCATAGATAATGACCAAATGTATACATTTTTGTCGGAAATATCGACCTCATAAAGATCCCGAACTGTTTTTGGATGGCTCTCCAATTAACGTTGTAAAGGAAACCAAGTTTCTAGGACTTATTTTCGACAAACATTTGACCTTTATTCCACATATTAAGTATTTGAAAACCAAATGTCTGAAGGCATTAGATGTATCAAAAGTCGTATCCAATTCAAAGTGAGGAGGGGATCAAACTACCCGCCTTCATTTGCACCGGTCACTCATCCGGTCAAAACTTGTTTATAGCTCCATCGTATGTGGCACAGCCTGCAAAAGCAACCTAAAACTATTAGATTAGATTCTTCACCAAGGTCTTTGATCTTTCAGAACACCTCCCATTGACAGTCTCTATGTTGAGGCCGATGAACCATCTTTAAAACATCGCCGTATCAAATTATCACAAAGTTACATTCTAATGCATCCAATCCTGCTCATAGCTGCGTTTTTAATCCTCTTTATCCTCACTTGTTCCACCTCTGAGGATAAGAACCGAACTATTCATTTCTGCTGCTGGCATTGAGCTGGAGAATATTTCTCCTTCCCGGCCTTTTTCTTCTCCTCCTTGGCAATTGGTGAGGCCACAAATTGACCTAACACTGACAAAGTTTAAAAAATCATATACTAATGAATTACAATATAAACAAGAATTTGTTCAATTAAGACATAAATACAATATAAACATACATATTTACAGATGGGTCCAAGGGTGGTGGCACAATAGCTTGTGTCACTGTCATTGGATCCAGAACAGTATCTTCTAGAATACCTGATAACACCAGAAACAAACGCAATACTAACGGCTCTTAAAAATATTCCAAGGCATCATAAATATAAGCAATATATATTAATCTTTTCTGACTCTCTTTCTTGCGTCCAGGCAATTAAAAACTTATCTTGTAAACGTCCACTTTTAATAGAAATTATGGAGTCCATACTCAGTCCATATGAAAACGCACCACTCACGAAATCTGGAATAGCTCCACGGATTGATATGTGAAGTATATACTTATGATGCATTTGAGATAATGAATGATTGAAGAAGACATGTAAACATCATTAAATTTCATTCACGATAATGTTAATGCGCGAGAGAGACTTAACTGGTGTAGGGGTGAAACAGGAAAGTCAATAACGGGTGTGACCGCCATTTGCATCGACACATGCGGTGCATCGTCGTCGCATGGAGTTGATCAGTCTCTGGATAGTATTCAGAGGGATAGCATTCCACTCCTGAACAAGGGCAACCTCACGTTCTCGGATGTTATCCATCTGGCGTCGACGTGAAAGACGTCGTCCAATTTCATCCCATAAGTGCTCGATAGGGCAGAGGTCGGGTGACATAGCTGGCCACTGAAGCACGGGGATGTTCTGCTGTACAAGGTACTGCATGGGCACCCTTGCAGTGTGTGCCCTAGCGTTGTCCTGTTGGAACGTGTGGACATCGTGGTGTTGGTTGAAGAACGGCACGACATGGTTCTGCAGCACCTGGTCCCGGTAGCAGACGGCGTTCACCCTTCCTCTGCAGATAGTAGAGAGGGGTTCTGTGACGGTAGCTTATTTCACCCCACACTATAACGCTGTCACCACCCCAACGGTCCGTCTGAATGACTCAGTCAGCGTTACACGTTCACCACGTCTCCGCCAAACACGTATACGGCCACTTACGTTCCTTAAGTGAATTCGTGACTCGTCAGAAAAGATGACATCGTGCCATTGTCGAAATCGCCAGTTCTGGTGCCTGTTTGCGCATTGTAGACGCTGGTTTCGGTGACAATCCGTCAATATGGGGCCGAGATAAGGACGTCGTGCACGCAGGCCTGCAGCTCGTAGACGGTTCCGTACGGTGTTGGACTGAATGAATCCACGTCGTCCTTGGACTTGAGCAACCGTTCTTGTCGCTGGTAGTGTTCGGTCTCGGACATGATCCCGTACGATCTAACGGCCGTTGTCACACGGACGGTCCCGAGTGCTCCCCGTTTGCAGAAACCTTTGATGGAGGCTTGCGATTGTTGTGTGTGCACAGTGTAGTCGTCTGGCAATTTCCCTGGTGCTGACGCCATTTTGAAGCATGACTATGGCACGTTCCCGTTCAGGGGCTGTAAATCGCGGCATCGTGTCGGCGTTCCACAAGTGTCAGTGAAGAAGTGAAATTTTATTCGGATTCACATGCTTTTAAAGACAATGTGTGCGCAAATTGAGAGTGAAATTCATTTTTCCCATGTTGTGCATGCAAAATGTTGCGGTTTTGCCTAGCGTTACAGTTAACATGAAATTCTCGCAGTTCATGCACCTGGCATGTCGGGTGACGTCACTGTAGTGTTGTTGTTGTGTAAAATTATACTGAAGTTCATTTGTACTTAAATATTGACTTTTTGCAAGTGGTGCGTTTTCATGTGTACTCAGTATATAATGAACTTGCTACTGACCAATGCGACATCGTATTTTGTTGCTTACCATGTCAAATCATTGATTACAGAACAGTCTCGTTTCCTGTTTATTTGGTTCCGTCTTTTTGTGCAACTTAGTGTGATAACCAATCCAGAATTTTTAGACTGTCATTTAACTGGATGCATAAATATTAATCAGTATGATCTGATAAGTCTACGCACTTGTATATTGCAACACTAAGTTCCTTCTAATCCTTCCGATCATACAGCGTGCTCTGTTGTTCAGCCAGCTCTGACAAACGGAAACCTGGAAATCGTGGAAATCTCAAAACGAGGCTCTGCCGCTAGATAATTTTGGCGGTCTGTGACGGAACTGATATTACACTAACCTTATTGTGCGTCTACACTAAATAAGCGCAAAGACCACATAACAGTTTTAACCAGTGAGCCAGGTGCAGTGTGAATCATTTTACGATCTTATCAAACCGGGGCAGTTTCTGATTCCATAGTTAAGGTATGCTGCCTACACCTCGACATAAGGTATAGAAAGACGGTATTATTGAAGTTTAAAATTAAAACTCACTTATAAATACCATTTCCTTATGAAACAATGAATTTGAATTCGGTTTAACCAGAGCTGTTTCTGGTGTCAATTTTCATTTTCACACGAGACAATTCGGATCGGCTGAAAAGTAGGCCAGTGTCTGAGTAGGTTAATGAGACTTATGTTTCGCTGTGCAGCCACATGGGCATGTCTGGGAACACAAAGGCCGATCTTGCTGCCAGGGCAGCACTCGACGAATCTGTGACACCACTTCTGATTCCATACCCAGATTATAAAGCTACAATTAAGAAGAAGAAGTGGGACTCCAAAGTAGGTATCCATAAATTACATGCATGAAAACCCTATACTGGTTACACCTACTTGGGTTGTCAGTCCAGATTTGAGGAGGTCGTTCTGCGACGATATTGCAGTGGCCATACTAGATACACTCATGAATATATACTTAAAGGTGAGGATCCGCCGTTTTGTATCCCTTGTGATGAAGGAATCACGGTCAAGCATGTCTTGCTTGACTGTATTGATTCTGCCACCACAAGGGATAAACATTTTAATGTCAGAACAATGAAGGATCTTTTTAATCTTAATTATCACTTAATCATTACATTTTTAAAGGATATGGAATTATTAGATAAATTTTGAAAATATGTTTTGTAAATGGAAAGTTGATATTTAACCATGGTGGTATGAACTGTAAACTGCGATTGTTAGTGGCTGTACCCTCAAAGGGGGTTAAAGTAACGTAAAGTCCTAAAACTTTCAAAGTGAAATTTATAATCCAAATGATGCTGTTGGTTTTAACTTCATATGCTAGTTTTAAATTCGAATTGTGACACTCGAGGTATTTTATTCTCTATAATCATGTTTGTTCTCGTCACGATATGGCTGAAATATTACCGATGTGACGTTATATTATAACTCACTC
The DNA here is from genome assembly GCF_037392515.1 of Haliotis asinina. Lineage (NCBI taxonomy): Eukaryota > Metazoa > Mollusca > Gastropoda > Lepetellida > Haliotidae > Haliotis > Haliotis asinina. The sequence goes on along the minus strand of NC_090286.1, from coordinate 27,393,503 downwards.
ACTCGTCTTGGAAGAAATATACCTCAAACAACACATTAGTGATTTCAGAAAAAGGTCTAAAATGATATTCTACTTTTGGAAAATTTTGTATAATCAGTGAAAATTTCAGCAATTGTGTATAACCGGTGAATGAATCAGACATAATACATAATCACTGAAAATTTTACTTATTCACTTAAACATACATATGTTACAGGAACTATGCATAAACAGTTAAATATGTATTATCACCGAAAAATTCATTGAGTATAATGCTAACGGTTTGTTGGGAGTGATTTTCGTGTGGAAACCGGATATATAATGCAAAATTACTACCGTTAAGCAAGGTTTTTCAAAGCTACATCAATCTTTATTAACCCACAAACCCGTATTCAGAAATATTATGGTTAGTCGGAAAAATCTCAAAACTTGATTCCTCTGTTCATTCAATCATGCATTCATTCCCTGGTTCCTGTCACTGGTTCTATAATATAGGATGGGTGACTTAGTTGGACGTTTAGCTGAATGAAAACATGAAGTTTTTGAGGTCTTGTTTTGTTTATATTTGGAATTGCTCCGCACAGAGACATTATTTGAGGATATACAGTACCTTCGAATTCTACGAAAGCCTATTAGGGTCAAATCCGTATCTGAAATTTGCGTTTTGAAAAGTCGTAATTTCGAGATTTTCATAAAAGGTCATTTCATGATTTTTTAAAACTCGCAATTACGAGATTTTTAAAAAATCTCGTAATTACGACTTTTTAAAAAAGATCTTGTAATTACGACTTTTTAAAAAAAGTCTCGTAATTACGACTTTTCAAAAAATCTCGTATTTACGACTTTTAATGTCGTCATTACGACTTTTCAAAACACGAATTTCAGATACGGATTTGACCCTAACAGGCTTTCGTACATGGAAGGTTACAGGTTCTCATAGGTAAGTTGGCGTACGGAACGTGCTGAAGAGAAAACCTGCGGTTTAAACTTTGTTTTCTTTTTCTTAAATATATATGTAAAACGAAAGAGCGATTGCTGACGACGAGCATTTGTGCGGAGCAAGTTTTTTCTTTGTGTAATATTTACATTCTGGTAGATTTTTCCAAGGAAGTTGCAGTTACTTGATGAAATTCATGGCAAGTTTGCTGAGAAAATGTCAGAAAAATTAGACAAAACAGCCAAAGCAGTAGATTAACCCCATTTATGACACACAACTGTACATTCGTCCTCGTGTTTAGCTGAGAATGTGGCAAACCTGATGCTGCACTTACTGATCTCAAACAGCTATACGCGTACACAACAATTTGCCTGTCAACGGTAGTGTCTTTGGTATAATAAAACCAGGTGCAAATACCGTATGCAAAATTTGAGACTGGGGGATGAAATGTGTTATCAGGCATTCGTTATTGAACTTCTGCAAACTGTGTTTTGTCTGCTGTTTACGTTTGTTTAAGAAAACACTATTTTTTTCAATACCTTTTGGACAATATTTTTTTCTATTTTCTATCCTATTCTATTTTTCTATCTGTTTCAACCTGCGTTTTGAAGTGAGATGTCAGGTGGATGGAGTAATGTAAATGGATTATGAAGCTTTAGTTACTTTCCATAGGAGGATCAAGGAATTTTCAAGGGGGTGGAGTGGGTGTGTGGATGTGTGGGTCGAACCCAAGCAAAAGGAAAATATCACCTTCCAGTTCACCTGTCTTCATCAAGACCTTCTTCAAGATCAGTGGAGGCGACCTTCTGCCAGTCACGTCTCTGCCACCCACGGGCAGTCCGTGCATATCTCAGTATCTGACGACGATGTTGCGCTGACGATAACCGTCCTCTGTTGGATCAGTAAGCAGCTATTCCTAGAAGCCGAGCCGCTGGTAAACGGTCTGTTGACTAAACACGCTCTCTTAGGAGGCGGGGTAGCCATGCTGTCCGTTTGGCTCAAAGGCGGACCGATGAATTGCAATCTAACTCGAAAACAAATAGAATATACTCAATCAAATGTTGATTATAATCAAAACACCATGCCAACTCCGTGAGGTTTTTGCAGAATTTGTGTAGTAAAAATAAAAAAGGTTGTTTAACAGCTATCATTATAATATGGACATAGTTTAATGTTTGTTACGGGGAAGGAATCCAAAGAATGGGAGCTGATTTAATTGATTCATTCAAGGTTTGTTGGCCAATCAGACTTCCTGCTCAGTCCAGATTATAAAGCAATGTTTTCACGTCTAACTACCTTTTCGGGTCGACACTTTGGTCCGAAATCCTAATAATGAGAGTTCGAGATACAGAGCTTTGCCATTATCACAACTAAGAAGGATTACTTCGGGACCGTATGTTCAGTCCGGTTTATACGCAAGAGCAAACCGTTTTTCACCACTAATATTTCTCCCAAATGTTTCGCTTATATTTATCCTATTTGGGTCGATGTGGGAAGCCTAGAGGTTAAAGCGTTCGCCGAAAACCAGGGTTCGATTATCCTCTTGGGAGCACATGGGAAGCCCATTTTTGGTGTTCCCCGGCATGATATTGCTGGAATATGACTCACTCACTCACTTACTCTTTCACTCATTCACTCATTTTCTATATATCCTTCCCATGTTTGACTTCATTTACCAAATGCCGTATCATTTAAACTGTTATATTTGATGAGCAGCATAAGAGGAAATGACTGCGGTATTTATGTGTACCAACCCCATAAATATGGAAAGTGACAACCAGAATTGTTTCTTAAATATGAAGGATTAGGTTCAAGGCGTGTTAGCGTATTTTTTTAACGAGTTTTAAAGACTTTTTATGAACTTCATATTGAAAGTATATACATTAACCAACAGGACACTCTTGGTGAACCACATGAAGATGTCGAAGCAAAATAGATCAAAATAAACAAACAAACAAATAAAATAAATAAATAAATAGTGTCACCAACGGGTTTCTACAACCTTCCTAGGATTCGACTGAAGGGGAATAGGCCAATCAGTGGTGTGTCATCATCGATCATTGGCGACCAGTGCTGTGTCATCATTCCTTGATAGTTGCTCTTGACCACTGGTTTCCTTGCCCAGACACTACGGATTACAGTGGTCTGTAACACGAATATCACTGACTACCTAGTTACAAAACGGTCACTTTCATCTGTAAGTTTCATCTACTGTATTTGGACATATGTGTTAACATACATGTATTTGTTTTGTCTTAATGCACAGTTTACAATATATTTCATTCTTTCCAGCCAAACATGTTGAAATATCACCATCGCCCGAGGGTGCTGCTGATGCTGGTTGTTCCAGTACGTGTACGTACACTGTGGTTTCTACGGTATCCTGGCTACCAGATGATACCCCTACAGGAAGGCTTCATACCAACTGAACGTCCAGGCGTTCTCAAATATATGACCAGGGGTCACTGGAACACAAGACCATTGTCCAGCCAGGAGAAGAAAAAGATGTTCGACTTTCGTGAGAGCACTCACGCTTGGTATGCCTTTCCCCAAAACTTCCTGCGCAAAGATGGCCGCTGTGGAAACTTGACGTATGAAAAGGTAACTATTCTTTTTCCGCGCATTATGTAACCCGCGAGGACAAACCTCTTAGTGCTTTCACAATTCCTGTCAAATGAAGACGGAAGAGGGGTGTGTTTGTGAAGATTGTTTTGATCTACGGAAGGAGAGGTATGCTGAATAGTCCACGTGGGTTCCGCGAGATTTTAGATGTTCCTATCGTGAATTCTCGCGAGAAGATGCATGTGAACTTCTGAAAGGAAGTACTCTGCATTTTGTTGGAGATTCCTTGGTTCGGCATATCTACACTTCGATGTTATTGGTTCTCACAGGGGATTATAACTATGGGGCACTTGTGTCAAGCGCATCTAGTGGTAAGTATAAGGTTTAGGAGCAGGAGGTACAGTTAATACGGCATCTACCGTATTTCCTCTAATAGACGACCACATCACAAGAGTTGCCACGTGACTATTACACCGAATAGTGCTAAGGTGATCTGAGTCGTGAGATCCGGGATAGAATTGATCTTCAGCAAACTAGGCTTGTCGTAAGAGGCGACTAACTGACTCGGGTGGTCCCACGCATCGACTTGACACATGCCGTCGTATCCCAGTAAGCAAAACCTTCAGAACATGTTCATCTGTATCACCGACCTTTGTCGAAATTTAAAAATGAAACAAGCTGAAAACGATTTTGTAACAGAAAAATATATGGATGTCAAACAAGCACATTTACCGTACCACCACAGTAAACAAGGCGAGTTAGTGTTTTTGCGCTGAATTTGGCAATATTTTAGCAATATTTAGGCTGTGGGCACTACAAAAAGGCTGTATCCAGAAGTGGAATCGAACCCTGAAGTTTCATCATGACGAGCGGACACTTTAACAACCTGGCTACTCGTCCTCAGGGTTGAGCAGCAGGGTAGCTTAGTGGTTAAGTCTTTCCGACAACCCGGGCACGAATATTCAGATGGAAGCAATGTGCGGTGTAAAACAATATTCCCTCACTCATCACAGCTAACGTTCGATTTCACAGAAACAAGGCGTTTTTCTTCAATTTGCCATTTTAAAAAAAACAGCGACCATATACTTGCGAATGATGTAGACCCGTATAGGTTTTACGATGGATTGCTACAGTCAATTTACCAAATTTAATAATTTCATGATAATTTAATTTAACAATTTTCAGCAACAAGAAAAGCTTGCAAAGGAATCTACATGTTCACAGAAAAATTCTGCCGCCTCAAACTCAGTTACGACGCAAAAATCTGCGGAGGAAAAGCGGAAGCCGTGATGAAGTGTCTCGATTATGCTCACAAGGGTGGTGAATTTTTAACTCACGTTAAAACAATCAAGTCTAAATCGTTATTATTGGTCGACATAGGCATTCATAACAATTTTGATGTTAATCTTATTGACAAGCAATGCAATATTTGGGGCCTGTACTGCGTGAGATCACTCAATGAAATTCAACATGGCTCATGTTAGTGTGGGCGAACATACACGCCCCAGGGATATTCAAATCTCCGATCATGAAGGGCCAGGGTCGTGACGACTTTGTACGCTTTAACACTAACATGGAGAAGTTTATGGGCGCGAGAAATATCACCGTATTTAACACGTTTAATCTTACAGATGGTATGTCCAGTTTTGATGGAACATATTACGGCATGAGTGTCAATGTCGTTAAGTCAAATATACTGTTGCATTACATTAAGGAACTGAGACATATAAACCTGTGGTGAATAATATGTTACTGGATGTGATGTCCCCCGAGAGACAATGTGATCCGTGTGCTTCTTTTATCTGTCGTTAACCAATTTCAGAAAGGGCAAATGTTCAGAAAGGGTGAACAGAATAGATGTCATAATTTTATGAGAATTTCAGTTTGTATATAGCCATGAAGTATTACTTGTACAATTTAAGAGAGAAGTCAAATAGAAAATTTGTGATATATTCATTTTGTGATCTATTCATTTTGTCTAATCCCTGTTGCTGTTTAGTTGTGTGACGTGTCTGGTGTATGGTAGTATGATGTGTCCGTTGTTTTGTAGTGTGACGTGTTTGGTGTGTAGTAGTGTGACATCTCTGGTGTATGGTAGTGTGACGTGTGTGGTGTATGATAGTATGACTTGTCTGGTGTATGGTAGTGTGACATGTCTGGTGTATGGTAGTGTGACGTGTGTGGTGTATGATAGTATGACTTGTCTGGTGTATGGTAGTGTGACATGTCTGGTGTATGGTAGTGTGACATGTCTGGTGTATGGTAGTGTGACATGTCTGGTGTATGGTAGTGTGACATGTCTGGTGTATGGTAGTGTGACATGTCTGGTGTATGGTAGTGTGACATGTCTGGTGTATGTTGGCATGACGTGTCTGGTAGCATGAAGTGTGTGGTGTATGGTAGTATGGGGTGTTTGGTGTGACGTGTCTGGTGTATGGTAGTGTGACGTGTCTGGTGTATGGTAGTGTGACGTGCCTGGTGTATGGTAGTGTGACGTGCCCCGTGTGTGGTAGTATGACGTGTCCGTTGTTTGGTAGTGCGACGTGTCTTGTGTATGGTAGCATGACGTGTCTGGTGTATGGTAGCATGAAGTGTGTGGTATATGGTAGTGTGACATGTCTGCTGTATGACAGTGTGACATATCTGGTGTATGATAGTGTGACATGTTTGGTGTATGACAGTGTGACATGTCTAGTGTATGACAGTGTGGCATGCCTAGTATATGACAGTGTATTACATGTTTTGGAGAATCTCAGGAGCCTGCACATACTCCCAATATACTGTGTATTTTCGCCGTTAATGATGTTACTCTATTTAGACCTGTGGCCTCCACGACTTAACGAGTAAAGATTGTTATTTGTACCTCTGTTGTACTTTATTACAATCAGTATTCTATGGTATCAACGATTGTTACTCTTTTATTTTGCTCTGAATTAATACTTTTTCAGACATGCCACATGACCACTGCATGTGAAAAAAACCTACAACAACATAACGAATGAATGAAGATTGATGCCACAGGGGCTTGTATTGCTGAAAATAAAACATCCTGGGTCCAACAAGCCTACACTGATATCCGTATACATGTACATGTAAAGAAGGAAAGGGATGAAACGCGCACAAAGTTGTCAAACACCCCACTCTCGATTATGGGCGAAGTCTGGCTGGGAAATTGTGGAGTACACAGCCGCAATTCTTCCTGAAATAAAGCCAGATAAATTTCCTTTCGAATAAATCCACAATTATCAAAATCGGTCCACTATGTACCGAGTAACTTCGCTTGGAACTCGGGAAAAGACAACCTTTTCATTTGTACGCCAATAAACTGCCTACGAAAAGCAGCGGGAGAGGAAATACTACGTATTTCACTTTAAAAAACCCGATCGGCGAAAAAACATAACCTTACCGTAATCGCTAGATATTCCGCTTTCGTTCTACAACTTCTTGAATGAAATAGGGTATTCCTTTACCTGCCATACACGAATTTATTGTGAAATTAGCGGTATGGAGTGATCGTGTCCACCATGTTTGTCTTTCACCCTCAATAGGCTTGCACCAACGACGAGCTGCTCTCTGGTCACAAATAAAACACCGGTCTTATTTTCATTTCGTGGGGTGATATATCGTGTTGGTGCGAAATAACGTTGCTCTCCATTCACAGTAATAGGCCCAACCATTTGTGACAGGGTCGCGCAATGCGTTAGTATTCACCTGACCAGGTCAGGCTGAACACGCTGTAAATAAAAAACAGTTGCTGCTTGGGTAAAAATAGATATTATATGGTCTCTGGTAAAAGTATGTAAAACAGTTCTGATGGAGGCATGTCTCAACTAAGCTTGGATGTTATAGTGTAAGATATTTATGTATTGTTGGTACTTATGTACATCCATCACGTAATTAATAATAGTGCTGACTGTGGCTTATGCTGAATGTGTGCACAAGCATTTTCAAGTAGGTGACATTTGGTGCGCAACTGGGGTTGATGTAACCAACTTCCTGTAACGAAGAGAAATTGGCTAACATTGTCAAAAAAGTGTGATTTTATTAAGGCTCTAAGACCACAATGTGGTCCTATTGTAATGGGTACATGTAATGGGTTGAAAAGCCATTGTTATTTCTTAAGAATATGTAACGTTGTAAATCTGTGAGGAAACATTTGGTTGTGGTTAACGCGAAGATCCGCTGTCCACGACTTTTAGGTAGATAAAGGGAGGTAACTACACAACCCTTGTTCAACTAATTTTAACTGGTAGTAAGACCTGTCTGTGCACAATGTGCCAAACCACAGAGGTAAAGGGACAAGAAGGCTACACATGATGTGACTTTGATCGGGAAAAAATATCACTTTTCGAAATTACTGAATTTATTGCGTTGGGTTCAGGCTAGGTATAAACTTAATTCCATATTCTTAGGAACCTGCTAGCCCAGGATATCCTGCACATACAACATCTCTCTAAACAAGCGGCTCCAAAGAGACTTCTCAGCAAATATTAGCCCCCAGTCAACAATTTAACTGAACTAAAGGATGGGCTGTTATTCATTTTCTAATAACAGGCAATCACAACAATAACAAAAGGATCGTGCACCGGGACCTGTGTTTATGGCTATATATAGGTTTATCCTACGGGCTACCCGGATGTAGGAATAACCCTGTTTTATTGGGCCTGGTGAAACTGTACGCCCGAATGGAACATATTCGTATTTGTCACAAGCTGTGACGGGACCCATTAAGGTGAAAAGGACACAGTTCGTTCAAATATAATGTGGCATACGGAAAGCCTAATCAATGTGGGTTGGAGATAAGCTGGCTATAATAAATTCCCAGAATGTATTTATTGCATTTAGTCAGTAGTAAAGAACCCATGAAATATACTATGAAATATAGTTTAAGTAGATCAATGATGGATAAATAAATAAATAAATAAATAAATAAATAAATAGGAACGGACGGACGGACGGACGATGAATGAATTGATGAATGAAGGGATCCATCAACCAGCCAGCCAGCCAACCAATTAACCAGACAAACCAGCAATCAACAATCAACGATCAGTTGATATGCATGCGCTCACTTTCTGACCATGAGAAAATGAAAACACGGACGCGACGTTGAGCAGCATTTCATCTCACTTGTTTCATATACGGCTGTCGTTTTGTGTGACAAGAGCAAGAGTCGGGTCTACTCATGGCCACAACGTTAAACACCTCCAGCGTATATCTGCTAGAGTACGTTGTTTACATGTCGGATGCTTAGTTCACTAATACCTACACTTGTCAGCTGACCATTCTGTCGACGCTTCTTATGGTTTAACCTTCATCCGCAGCAGAAGAATATATGTAGATTAGTGTATCAGCGCTTATACGGACCGTTAGGGAGTAGCTTAGAGGTTAAAGCGTTCGCTCGTCAGATCGAAGGCCCAGGTTCGATTCCCCACATGGGTTCAATGTGTGAAACCCATTTCTGATCTCCCTCTGTGATAACACTGTAATATTTCTAAACGCGGCGTAAAATCATACACACTCGCACTTTTAGCAACTAGAAGTAAGCACACGGCCTGCCCCAACAGATAGAGCAGGGTGTACAGGTGTTATAGATCCTACAGTTGATACGGAGTTATCCTGCCCTGAAGTGGAATATCGACCTTAACACCAGTGAATAGCCAAGTAGCTAAGGGCGATCTGAGGTCATACAGATTGCGTGCTGTTTGGGATTTTGTCGGGGCCACCTACCAATGCATGCAAACGAATCATCATCATCATCAACAACAACAACAATAACAATAATTGCTACAACAACCTAAACACAGACAATTGTTGGAGGACGCATCAATATTGCATCGCCTGTATCCGTTACCACGGTGATGATACGACGAAACACCCAGTCACCAGGTCAAAGTGAAAGTACACGGAAACGTTGTGACTGGCATCAGTTTCCTGTTTCCTAGTACTTGGCCTGCTCATAATTAATGCAGGCAACGATGTAGAGTGTAAACACGGTGACGTAAATTGCAGCTGTCTGTCCATTTAGTGGACCAATGTGATACATCACAAGCAAGAACAGGCTTAGGATGTTCTGGTCCATCAATCACCGGATTGTTTTGTTTGTTCAAGCACGCGAGAAGACTTAAACTGGGTTGTCTGGTCCAGACTCGATTATATACAGATATAGTAGTTTAGTGCGGCGTAAAACTGAACTCACTGGCTCATCGGTCGTAAGAGGCGACGAACGGGATGCTGACTTGGTTGACACATGTAATCGTATTTCAGTTGCGTAGAACGATGCTCGTGATGTTGATCACTGGATTGCCTAGTTTAGACTCGATTATTTAAAGCTGGGCACCATGCAGCTGGAACAAAGCTGAGTGCGGCGTTAAGCAGCATACCAAGCGATCAATCCATGGACCCGTCTCACAAAACTCTCGTAAGCCTCAGATCTCGTGACTTTTCTCGTAGCATTTGTACCTGGCATACTGTAACATAGGAGGTGCAAATGCTACGAGAAAAGTTACGAGATCTTAGGCTTACGAGAGTTTTGTGATACGGGGCCCAGGGCGCGGCCGCATGGATCAGTGCTGTTTAGATATGTTTAGTGTCTGGGTGTAAACAAAAACATTTACAGCAACGTATTGAATGCCGGATGCTACCGAGAGGGTATGTTTACCCTTTCGGCGAACACCCGGTGTCATAATGGAGTTTAATGGTAAACCAGTTTGATCTGCAGAGGTATTATTTTGCCTTTACATCAAATGGAATCTGTTCCTGAGAATTGTCCAGAGAATTAGTTTACACTGGCGTTTTACACCACTACTATGGATTAAGTTATTAAGTGAAATTTAATGAAATGACTGAAGTATACTGTTGTTACACAAAGTGACGAGAAATGGCTGATCTACCCTCTTAGGCGCTTCACGAAATGACTGATTTCACAATCTGACGGTAACATATACTCTGCAAAAATAAAATTGAACTAAAGGTAGATACATTGGAAATATCTCACGGCGTTTTACTGATATGCATACAGGCTGAATACCAACTTTGTATGTCTCATGTTTCATGGATTTTGAGTGATTTGTGAAGGTAGGTTCAATACGACTATAAACCTTCTGTTGACTCGTCACTTGTGTGAAAGACTCTTCCGTTTCTGTACAGCCCCAGCAATAACAGGATATGGCCACTGTCTGCATTACCGGTGGAACAGACCTGGTTCACATCCAAGATCCGGGTTAGAACTTATCTTCAGTAAACCATCCTAATCGTCAGAGGCGACTAACTGGATCGAATGGCGCGCTGAGTTGCTTGACACAATTCTACTGAATCACAGTTACGTAGATCAATGCTCATGATGTTGATCACTGGATTGTCTGGCCCAGACTCGATTATTAACAGACCAGCGCCATACAGGAGTAGCTAGAATATAGTTGAGTGCGGCGTAAAGCTAGACTCACTTACTCACGGCCACACGTCCTTCCCATTGTGCAACGCTATTTTTTTTAATTACGATAACGTCCCACATCACCTGGAAAGACTGAGAACGTCCTTTTTTAGAAATACAACATCCAAGTACTAAAATGTAAGATTCGAGTTATTGGGTATTTGATGCAGGGAAATTTCATTTGGGACGGAGAGGGTTGTCAATGTGTTTATCGAAAATACATTGTAAGTGTATGTACCCATTCTAGAATTGGACTTGTGAGACTCGCTGCGTGCATGTCAAATACTACTTTAATTGCATCATTTCATTGTAATGCTACCACCACCACCACCACTACTACTGCTGCTGCTGCTGATGATGATGATGATGATAATGATGATGATACTTCTGAGCAAGGAAGCTGTCGCGAACTGGACCAGTTGACATTAACATCACGGATATCAGAGAGTATTTCATTATAACTATATGAACAAATGTTATGCCAGGATGACTCAAAACCCTGAATTTGGAGGTGTATTCCTTTCTTTTCTTGTGTACGTGGGCGGTGGACTAGCCTGGTGGTAAAAGCATTCGCTCGTTACGGTGAAGAACCATGTTCGATTCCCATCATGGGTACAATATGCCCATTTCTGGTGTCCCCCGTCGTCATATTGCTGGAAAATTGCGAAAGCGGAGTAATACTTAATTCACTCACTCACTTGCCCAAAATCCCATCATTGAAAAATTTGCCAGTGGGCACAGTTCCGAGTGAGTACAATCGTAAACTAAATCTGACTGTTTTATTTTCACGGTACTTTAAGTCAGTTAACCTTGTTAAGGTTATGCCGTGATATGTTAAGCAGAAGTAGGGGGGAAAAAAGAAATATTTGACTTACCATGTTATAACATTTTCACTGATATAAGCAATATATTCAATTTCCTTTCGGTTATCAAACAAACCACACAGTGTATGACTGAAGGACACACCGGTTTACCACTATACCTATTAATTTAGAACCGTTTCTGGGTCATAGCCATGTGGGAATTGAGCGAAATAGAACGTCGCTGACACGATCGCTGTGTACCGAGTTACTGAAGCGAGGAAACCCTTGAGATAGATCCGGGTTCGTTCGGATGAATACACACTCAGCAGCCAATAGGCTGGTGAGATAGAAACCCAACTACCGTGTACTGCACATGTGTGTAATAGGTATACCCGTCGCCATAGCTCAGCCGAACAGAGCTCTCACACGTCATCACAAGTGTCAGACGTCATCGTCTGCGTGACCAGAGTCGGTTTGAGAGTCCGTTGTGTTGCTGAAGATAGTACGGTCAGCATACACTGGTCCAGTTCAAGATGTCCGCTGGGATGATCTGGCTGTGTGTGTTAGGCTCTGTCATTGCTTATGGGTCAGCCGGTGGTAGGGAGAAAAGGCAGCTTACACCGGTGAACCCATCCTGTGATTCAATGAGCCCATGTATGTTTGGATCGTTTTGTCGCAATGGTGGTACATGCAAGAGAAACATGACAACATGTGGCGTGTATTGTGTCTGTAGGCAAGGCTTCACTGGAACAGCATGTGACAAATGTGAGACCGACCCATGTGCTGTCAACTCAACCTGTCAGAATGGAGGAACCTGTCTTTCTAACAAAGCCTGTGAGCCCATATGTAACTGTCCTTCAGGCTTTACGGGGGATATTTGTGAAACGCCGGTGTCGTCAACGACCGTGAGTGTTACATCACCTACAACAAATGAAACATCGTCACCGTCAACAAATCAAACACTGGTGCTTTCAAACACTACAGCGAACCAAACACCGTCAAGCAGAGCAACGGATCCAACATCGTCACCGTCAAACACAACAGGTGCTGCATGTGATGTGGACATGTGTCTGTATGACAATCCGTGCAATAATGCGGGAACGTGTTCAGACTGCGGTGAATCCTGCATTTGCACGTCTGCGTACACGGGGAGATTTTGTGAAACTCTGTTGCCGTCTGCTCCGATTGCTGAAACTACAGTCAGTTCACAAAGAAAAACACCAACAATTTGTAAGTCCGGTTATATCTGTTTCCATGGTGACTGTTTGACAACAAGTAACGGTACAATATGCGATTGTGACAAAGGTTTCACTGGCCAGTTTTGCGATTTGACTTGTAACCTTGACTGCGGGGACAATGGGCAGTGTGCTCGCCTTGACATCAGCTCACCCGAGTTTTGCAACTGTATCTACACTCACACAGGCGATTACTGCACTGAAGTAATCCAAAGAAAAAACATTGTGACAGGTAAGACAAAACGTTGACAATATAAATAGACAATCTGACACATACCTAAACAGGGGAGATGTGGTAGCCTAGTGGTACAAGCGTTCACACCGGCCCGGGTTCGATTGCCCAAATGGGTATAATACATGAAGCACATTCCTGGGGTCTTCTGTTGTGACATTGATGGAATACTACTAAAATGGCGTAAAACCAAACTCAGTTCATGATTCATGGCCGGGGTGTGTGAGAGAAAGAGAGAGCTGATTTCTATCGAGGTGCATGTTAAAGTAAATGAACCCCTTCTACATTGTATTTACAAAGTAACCTAAGACCTATTCTTTTTAACCACAATAATTTGATTTTAATGTACATACATGTATTTACAAAATTGCTGACCCCTCCAGTACTCGTATACAAAATTGATGACCATTCCTCTGTACGTCCTCCATATCCTGAATCGCTAGCTGGTCGTACTACCAAGGGGCGTGTCTAATGGTTGACGCAAAGGGCACGCGAGAAACTTGAGCAGGTCCGGATGAGCATTCAGTTGTGTGACTAGGACAGCAGTATTGGCAATATGTGGGTTAGCGAAAGGATGAACTCTGCAGTGAACAATCCTGTGACTGACATGCTGAACATCGATCTACGCAACTGGGATACGATGACGTGTGGTCAACCCAGTCATTAGCCGTCAATACCATAAACCAACTCTTACGTTAAGCATAGGTTGCTGTAGATCAATTCTAACCCGGATCTTCACGAGTGCCCTGGGAATGAACCTGCATAAGGAATATAAACAACTCTTGACCTCAGGCACCACCTCCACTAATAGTGGAAGGGATCACCAAATTATAATAGATGCAATTAGTAATTTATAATCTATTTTCAATGTTCAATAATTGACCCCCTAATCCTACCAAGGAGACATCAGTGTATAACCACGGTATCAATTTTTAAAAGACCAAAATAAACAAACAAACAAAACATTTATAACATAACAAGTACATGTACAACCCTAGACTTCAAGCCTATAAAAGGGAACTTTTATTTGGAGTGTGCCTGACCTGAACCTAACAATACGAGTGAGTTTAGTTTTATGCCGCTTTTCTCCCGCAATATCATGATGCACGACGGGGAACACCACAAATGGACATAACACGTTGTACCCATTTGGGGAATCGAACCGGGTCCTCGGCGTGACGAGCGAATGCTTTAGCCAGTAGTCTACCCCACAAAATAAATTACAAAATTCTCTACCGTTCTCCGTTGATTTCTTAATAAAATACTGACTGCAATACTTTAATTTGCCAGTTGGCCATCAAGGCCTGCTGCCACCTACAGACTTTACAATCTACGGGCCCTGAAAGAAATCTGCAGGTGTGTTTTGTTGAAGTCCAACAAAAAATACCAACATAGACTACACTGTACACAGTTTCACACTATTTCTACAACATCAGTTAGCGAAGCCCATAGCCCAGAGAGAAAATTTTATTTGTGGTTGACATTCCTTTGAAAATCCGCTGAAATACCAAGAAGTGAAATGGTAAGTTATTGTAATATCCGAATGTATTTATACAGTAAAAATGTGCGAAATATTCCAGCTGAAAAAAAGACAGATAATATAGTGAAGGCCTCAGGGGCCTGTTAATATTTGGAACTATACACTAGCCCGATACAGTAACAACCGGCTTGCAGCCTGTGGGCAGGCGATTATTTCGAACGCTGTATCTAACTAGTATGTCCTCTTTCGACATGGTTAGTTCGGAGGTAATTGGTGACTCACAAGGGCAACGCCATGTTTGCTTGTAAATACCGGAAGTAGCCCCAACGTGACCTTTCACCTCACTTGACCTTTTTATGGCTTCGGTCGAAAATGATCCCAGCAGATACCGTGTTTACCCACTGGCTAATCGTCACGAAAGACATACCTATTGTATGAAAGATTCTCTTTCCTGGCTATCCCGTGTGGCAAACTGACGTAAATCTATTGGATTTCTCCACTCACTTCATAATTTCTCTCACTCACTGAACAGCAGTCATGTAAAGTAAAGTGTTTGAAAGACATTCAGAAGTAACGTCCAGGATATTTTATGGATGTCAACATCTGTAATATGAGATAGAACGTCAGTGCAAAACAATACTCGGTCTTGACTATCCTCCGAACCAAATCACCTGTGGAGTAAAGGAAGAAAATATATGTGGGACTTGCTTGAAACTTGGACAATTTGTGTTGACCCCAGCTTTTTTGCGAAAACAGTATGCACCGCCTGCTTTGACCGCTTTCAAAATGGCATTGTGTATTTAAGTGTTTGTGGGATTTTCTTCCGAGACCTTGTCGACTTTGCTCTACGTTTAGCTAAAATGCCATCTTTATATGTGTCAGTAATCAAATAAATATACACGAAATGTTTTATATGCATTCTTGAACTTTGTCATCAATAATGAAGATGTTTAGCTTGAAAACGGTGAAAAAATCTACATGCAAACGACGCTATGTGCCATGGACAAGAAGTTATGTTTCACTTCATCAGCGAAATGATGTTTCTATGATAAGATATCTCAATTATCCGATTCGCCTATGTGATGAACATCTATGAACCACCATCCAATAGCATCTTGCCCCACCTGTGGCATCAACGAAAAACCCGTCTATATGGCTGCAGGAGTTGTATACTCCCCAGGGAGTTGAGATTGAAATACGATGTGCCTTTGAGATTGACATCCTATGATCGAGGGAAAACCTGAGCGCCTTTGAGTAGCTTAACTGAGCTGCGTATTGACGCTATACAAATATGATACATTAATATGATGAGGCTAAACCCGACTTTGTCACTTTCCCTTAGGCTGTTTAAAGGACGCACCCGACAACATCCGGGTTAGGGTTAGACTTCAGTAACCCATGCTTGTTGCGAGAGGCTCAGTGGCTGGTTTGGTGCATATCAACGTATTCCATTACCATAGGTCGATGCGCATGATGCCAGTTATTCGATTGTCTGGTCCAGACAAGCACGCTCGTCACCCTATATCTCGAATACTGTTGTTCGTTATACAACAAAAAGAAACTAAAGCACACTCATTACTGGTGATCCCAACACATATTTAGCCGTCAGTGCCTCCGACTATTAGAAGGCTGGTGTTCACCAACGACTGTCGACAGGACCAACCCATAATGCATTCAGATCTCCTGATTCACGTATGTAAGGCTCTGTTTACAGTTTGGTTATATTTTTGTTCTGCAGTATCCGGAAACTGGAAATCCTGGTTGATTGGTAGTATGGTTGTCCTGTTGGCCGTCCTCGGGCTGCTCGTCCTCGTGGCCTATGTTCTCATGAGGAAGAGGAACATCTTCATCATGCGAGTACTCTACTACTTCCAGCCTCACGAGGATGAAGGTGAGTGTCGGCGCTAAGCGAGACACAGCAAGTCGGTATTTGTAAGGCAAATAAATACATTAAAGTCACCATCAGCAGCAGCAGCAGCAGCAGCAGCAACAACAACAACAACAGCATCGGAGCAGCAGCAGCATGATGATTCTCGTTTCATTATTAGGTCATCACCTGGATAAATGAATTCAGAAATAATATAATATTATGAGACTGTATCACCATTCAATTAATAGTACGGATCTTACAAGCTGATATATTCACTGCTGAAAATCTATTTCAAACAGCCTTAATCAACTGTTCAACAGCGTTTTCTTGAAATTCAGACCTTCACCATTCATAGACTGGCATGTGATAAACAAGGAGAGCCGAAACATTGAAATTAATGTATCAGTTATGAATGGAATGAGAACTAACAAGCTGTTGTTTAGTCTAGTTTTTTTGTCTTCCCTTTTTTCTAATGTTGTAGTGAATGCAGTAACTATTACACTCCAACCGTTTTGTGGAATGTCACACTGAATGCAGTAACTATTACACTCCAACCGTTTTGTGGAATGTCACACTGAATGCAGTAACTATTACACTCCAACCGTTTTGTGGAATGTCACACTGAATGCAGTAACTATTACACTCCAACCGTTTTGTGGAATGTCACACTGAATGCAGTAACATTTTTCCTGTAGAACACAATAAGTCGGAGAGTGTCAAAATAGCGTGTATGTCATTATCATTTGTAGATGGAAAGGAATTTGACGCCTTCGTATCCTACAAGTCCTCGCCGGAAGATGAGACGTTCGTTTATAAGACTTTGTATCACGAGCTAGAGAAACAACGGGGCTTCAAGCTGTGCCTGCACCAGAGAGATTTTGT
The DNA here is from genome assembly GCF_037392515.1 of Haliotis asinina. Lineage (NCBI taxonomy): Eukaryota > Metazoa > Mollusca > Gastropoda > Lepetellida > Haliotidae > Haliotis > Haliotis asinina. Next base: position 27,376,091 of record NC_090286.1, on the reverse strand, counting down.
CCCGGGAGAAAGTAAGTACATTGCGGCTACCATGTACATGTGCAGGTATAAGAGTATTTAGAAATTGCGAGGTTCCTCTTGTATAAAACAGGTCGCCCCTAAACATTTTAGATGGTGAATAAGAAGCCCCCAGAACATGGCTGAACTTCAGAACATGACCTTAAACGTGGAGAATATAGTAATTCACATACTTTTAAGATGTCCTTTACATACCGCCTTATTGCTACGGGCGTGAATGCATCCTCAAACATGTAAAGAATTCTGCTCTTTCCTATTTTTGTGTTTTGTTTAAGGCGCGAAATAACCATAGCCTCTTCCTCGTGAGGTGTTTGGGGTAGCCTATTGGTTAATGCGTCCCAAAGTCACACTGAAGACCTGGGTTCGATTCCCCAAATGGGTACAATGTCAGGAGTCCGTTACCGGTGTCCTTCGCCGTGACATTGCAGGAATATTGCTGAAAGCGGCATACAACCACAACAACTCGCTCACTCTTCTTCACGAACCTATTTCATGTCATTCTGTTTGTGTTTCAGCGATAGCAAATAACATCCTCTGGGCCATCGAGAAAAGTCGGAGGACAATTCTGGTTCTGTCCCCTGATTACATGGAGAGTGACTTCACCAGGTTTGAATACCAGGTGGCCCACAACGAGATGCTGAAGCAAAAACACAAAGTCATCCCTCTCCTCCTCCAGGACATCAGTCAGCAGAAGCACCTCACCGACAGGACTCTCGCCAGCATCCTCAAGTCTATCACCTACATAGAGTGGCCTCGGAATGGAGAGGAGAGTAAGCTCAAGGCATTCTGGCGCAGGCTTGAACTCTCTCTGCCCAAAATCAAGTGCAGGTTCATTGAAGATGGCGTTACAGACACAACATCAAGACAGATATCTTATGCAAATTCTGATTTTGATTCATCCGCGGAACCGGTTCATTTGATGGGAGCTGAAGAAAAGTCAGAAAAAATTGCTTTGAAGATAGAGGACAACTTGCAATCACAGCAGGTTCCAGTCAAGGACGATTATGAGGATATTGACCTTGTCGTCGAACCTGAAGACAGGAAAAATCCTTCGACTGTAAAGAACTTGAAGGCCTTTTTTGCAGAACCATGCAATGATGACTTGTTTAATGCAATGCGAGAAAGTTCGGAGAAATTGGAAAAAAGCTTGGAAGTGTAATGTTGAACTAAAAACTTCAGGAAACAAGTCTCGCGATCGTGTAAATAAGGGTTTAAATCCAAATAACGGTTTGATGCTAAGTAAATACTGTCATACCTTCAATTATATATAACACAATGGTACCATGGAAATAGTGTTCCATTCTGACTGGAATATTAGAGTACCAAGGCATGGTATAGTACCTTAAACGGTTAGAATATGTTCTAGTGGCACCTGTTTGAAGAGGTGAAACTGTTTGAAAGTCATATAGGTATATGACTCACGGTCATTGTTGTTTGATAGTTTGTTGTTGGTTTTGAGTCTGGACCAGCCAACCTAGTGCCTGACATGATGAACATCCATCTACTCAACGGGGAATATGATGATATGACATGTCAGCGAGTCTCATCACCCGTTTCTCGCCTCTTCCGACGAGCATGGTTTGCTGAAAACCAATTCTCACCCGGATCTTCACGGATCAGATCACAGCACTGCTATGACTAAGTGTAACCCGGATTTTCACGGGTGTCCGGGTGTATGAGGAAATAAGATGTATCCATTATCTTGCGGCGTGTGTTTTCTATACTTTTTGTACATATCCATTGTAACTCACATTTGTGTTCAGGGCCTTGCCAAGATCTTCATAATATATATACGTGTTTTATATTATGATCAGGGGACATTTTCTAGGAGACTTGAGTTCATGTTTGACTAATTTACAAATGATCTTCATATTTAACAATAAATATACCACTGCAATGTCGGTAAACCGACATTATATCTTTGTTATCCTTATGTGCAAGTATAATCTAATAAAGACATTTCGATAGTCTAACACGCACAAGCACTTGGTCTCCAGCATGCAGACATGCGAATTGTTTTACCTGGGCTTATGGCTTTAAACGTACCAGCACATACCCCGTATCCAGCCACGGTTGAAATAGGTCTAAGTAAATACAACTCCAGGGGCGGCGGGGTGGCCAAGTGGTTAAATTTCTTACGTCACGACGAGGATCCAGGTTCGATTCTCCTCATGGGCACAACGTGTGATGCACGTTTCCAGTGGCCCTCGCCGTCATATTACTGGAAGCAGCGTACAACTAAACTCACTCGCTTGGATACAACTCCAGGGAGTTTATGTACAGAGGGAGAGGAAACCTCTCGAAAAGCCCCTTAATGTATGCCACGGGTCGTTACGAACCAGTGTATCCAATATGGCGGCAAATTGGTATTTAAGATTGAGCCAAGTTTATTTATCAGCTGATTAAATTCGCTGAGTGTTGGCACAACTGAAATCCTACATGTAGAAGATGAGTTAACTAAATTTCAAGTCGGTATGTTATACCTCACTGGTTTCCAATCTCGATTCATCGAAGAAGACTAAATTGTGCCGATAACAACGTCTTTCACGCATTCGTTTAATTTTTTTATGGGAAACATGCCTTTAATACCTGAAAGGTATTTGCAAGTAATAATGATAGTTTTATGACTTAAACGCAGCTGAAGTTACGCTGGGGACGAGCCAAGTGGGTTGTTCTCATTTCGCCGACACTTGCATTTCGCCTACACTTAAATTTGGTGAGAAGTAATTAGTGGCAGTAACCTACACCCCCATACGATAATGAGCCAACAAGTAGTGTTAATCTGCTAATTTAAAACAACTGACATGTAGGGAGGTAATTTTATAAAGAAACATTGACATTTTGGCTTAATGATCTGTGAGTACAGGGCTGTTATTATAACAGTCTTAGACAACTAACTTTGTAAAGAGATTAATTTGAACTACGGCAGATGGGGGCTAAGTGATATGTGAGTAGAGTGGTGTTATTATAAAGAATTAGAGCAGTCTTAAACACCTGACTTTGTAAAGAGATTATAGATGTGGAGTCATGACTATGTGATCTTTGTAACAAGGCAACGACTATGCAACGTTAATTAGTACAAATGGCAAAGAAAGCAAGCGAGTGACCTTTCCCTGTTGTAGATTATCCCTTGTACAAATGGCAAAGAAAGCAAGCGAGTGACCTCTCCCTGTTGTAGATTATCCCTTGTACAACTGGTAAAGAAAGCAAGCGAGTGATCATTCCCTGTTGTAGATTATCCCTTGTACAACTGGTAAAGAAAGCAAGCGAACGACCTCTCCCTGTTGTAGATTATCCCTTGTACAACTGGTAAAGAAAGCAAGCGAACGACCTCTCCCTGTTGTAGTTTATCCCTTGTACAACTGGTAAAGAAAGCAAGCGAGTGATCTTTCCCTGTTGTAGATTATCCCTTGTACAACTGGTAAAGAAAGCAAGCGAGTGACCTCTCCCTGTTGTAGATTATCCCTTGTACAACTGGTAAAGAAAGCAAGCGAGTGATCTTTCCCTGTTGTAGATTATCCCTTGTACAAATGGTAAAGAAAGCAAGCGAACGACCTCTCCCTGTTGTAGATTATCCCTTGTACAACTGGTAAAGAAAGCAAGCGAGTGATCTTTCCCTGTTGTAGATTATCCCTTGTACAACTGGTAAAGAAAGCAAGCGAGCGACCTCTCCCTGTTGTAGATTATCCCTTGTACAACTGGTAAAGAAAGCAAGCGAGTGACCTCTCCCTGTTGTAGATTATCCCTTGTACAACTGGTAAAGAAAGCAAGCGAGCAACCTCTCCCTGTTGTAGATTATCCCTTGTACAACTGGTAAAGAAAGCAAGCGAGTGACCTTTCCCTGTTGTAGATTATCCCTTGTACAACTGGTAAAGAAAGCAAGCGAGCGACCTCTCCCTGTTGTAGATTATCCCTTGTACAACTGGTAAAGAAAGCAAGCGAGTGATCATTGCCTGTTGTAGATTATCCCTTGTACAACTGGTAAAGAAAGCAAGCGAGTGATCATTCCCTGTTGTAGATTATCCCTTGTACAACTGGTAAAGAAAGCAAGCGAGTGACCTTTCCCTGTTGTAGATTATCCCTTGTACAACTGGTAAAGAAAGCAAGCGAGTGACCTTTCCCTGTTGTAGATTATCCCTTGTACAACTGGTAAAGAAAGCAAGCGAGCGACCTCTCCCTGTTGTAGATTATCCCTGGTACAAGCAAACACAAGGTTCTGTACACAGTGGTTCTTCTTATCTATCAGTAGAGCCATAAGTGATCACCAAGTTTGTAGTAATGTTTTGCATGCTGTCTGTGAAGAGTGCAAGTAATAAATTGATTGTTGTAAGAGAAATACAAACCAAATTAATTGAAAAAAACGTTATCTTAATATATTCATCTTAATATATTAAGTATATCTTAACGTTATACTTATATATTAGTAAAAAATCACAAGAAATAATAGACCACTTTCAAGTGGGGGAACTCTCCTATTATGTAGCCCAAAAGCTATTGCAAACTAAACTAATACTCTAACATAACGTACATTTGAAGCACTATTTCCCGGAGACCCTGTCCAGACGGCTGAATGGGACCTTTCGGTATGAACCTTTCGGTTTTGTTGTTTTTTGTTTCACACCGCAAGCAAAGTGTCTTACACCAGACGAACTTGAGAAAGTCCGGATGAGTATATAGTGGTATGACAGGAACACAGCAATACTGGCAGTGTGTGGGTTAAGCAAATAATGCACTCCGGGTCTAAAAAGCTATGGAAGAAGGTTTGCTGGCCGTAAGAAGAGACTTAATGTGGGTCAATCAACGAAATGGGGATACAATTACGTGTCAACCAAGGTGCGGTTGTACAATGCGATCTTACGGATAAGGATATCGCAACTCCCATCACTTAACATAGACTTACGACTGACGTAGCCCTACGCTTGTTTTGTACATCGGCACCCAAGTCAGCGTGCCTGACCACCCGATCCCGGTAGTGGGCTGCTGACGACACCCGGATATTCAGGGTATCGGCGGATAATTGATACCGTATGTACCCTTGAGATTGAATACATAGGCGTTACCCGAAAGACATGAAGCTGTAATATAACCGTGCAGGGCAGGGCGAACCACGACTTGTGTGAGCATAATACAATGGGCGTGACGATCCCGTGTCGTGTCAGTGTAAAGAACATGAACATATGTCATGATATGTGCTTAATGAAAAGTATGAGGAAGTTAAACACTTTTTCATTAGGAGTGAAAACACTTCCGAACATAATACCTCACATTATGACAAACGAGGTGTTCTGATGAAGTCGACTGTCATAATAAATACAGTAGCAATGTCTTAACAGTACAGTATGCAGGCGACCTGAAGGGACAGAATTGCATGCTGATTTCGTTTATTACAATTTAATCCCCGAGTTACTCCAGAAACATGAACTATCAGTGACCTACATTTCACTATATTTCAGAAAGATTTACAAGGTTTCAATTTACTGACAAGTATTAAGTCATACACTGCTCTTAAACTAAAAATTGTACTTGATGTCAAGCATCAATGTACTTCAATTACACTGTACTTTTCTGTCTGAAACAATCTCCCTTCATACGCTTGCTCGTGTGTTTTGTAGTGTGTTGTAAAAACATGGAATAGATATGTCATGCGACATCTTACAAATATACTTCTCTGAAACGTTGCAGTTTTGTCTCTAGCAAAGCTTACAGAAGTCCGAGCTGAGCTGAACTGAAACTTTATACTCCAAGGAGTGAGCGAACATGATTTTACGTTGCTTCAAGCACTTTCCCAGTCTTATCACGGCGAGAACGCCTGAAATGATCCGCTACTCTTTAGAAGGGTACACACTGGTACGATTATCACGTCCGAGAAGGAATGTATACGACCAAATCGTTCAAAGAGAAATATTTTTACACCGATCGTACGTGCGAGAGGAGCATTTTGTTGGAGTCAAATGATCATTATCAGTGTGTCTCTGGTTGCTGTTTACGAACTGTATGTCCGAAGGTGTCAGCATACCTCTAGTTTATGTTTGCGATCACCAAATACCAGGGTTTTTTTAACAGTGCGCGTGAAGGTGTCAGTGTGCCAGTAGTATAAATTTACGATCAGTATGCACAAGGGGAATGTTTACGACCAATGCGTCTGACTTTGTCAGTGTCCCTTATGTTTCATGTTTACTGTGCGCCTGAAAGTCTATGCTTACGATGTGTGTTCACAAGAATGTTAACGACCCACAGGGAATCATGTGATAAAAATAAGTGATAAATAATAAGTAATTGCAATCCCAATGTACCATATTCTTGATTTTGGGTAGAATTGTTATTCATATTATACATGACAACAAAAACACTTTTCATAGTACCATGTATTTATAGATGCCACTCTGTGTACATATCCAATTACACAGACAATCAGACATACCAATGATACGCTTTGATTACAATGTTTTGGACACATCAATGTACATTCATACAAGCATCCTTTTGTCCAGTTCTCACTCTCACAGCTTTGTCCAGTTCTCACTCTCATAGCTTTGTCCAGTTCTCACTCACACAGCTTTGTCCAGTTCTCTCTCTTGCAGCTTCATCCAGTTCTCATTCTCACAGCTTCGTCCAGTTCCCACTCACACAGCTTTGTCCAGTTCTCAATCTTGCAGCTTTGTCCAGTTCTCACTCTTGAAGCTTTCTGAAGGTCTCACTGCTGCTTCCATAATAACTCTTGTAAAGATTCATCAAGAAACAAGTCATTTCAACCTGAGACATAGACGCAGCATTCTCAGACCTCATCCTCATCCTGTCGTTGTTGTAAGAGTCAGGTGGAGATGGATGATGAAGACTAAGATAGAGATGTGTAAGTCCAGAAAATGGAGCAGTATGTCAGGAACCAGATGAAGCATGCGTTAGTTGAACCCCTGAGGTTGAAGCAACAGGGCTGTCTGTGTTACCAGCAGGATCTGTGTTATCAGCAGGATCTGTGTTATCAGCAGGATCTGTGTCTGGTTGCATGCCATCTCCCTCTTCCACTCCCACATCTGTATCAACATCATCTTCATCCTGAATGTTCTGCTCTTGAGCTGCAGTTGCAAAGAATAAGTTTCAGAAAATTCACTTACATCCATGCTTCATCTTTTCAACTTAAACCAGACCTCTGAAACTACAAAACTACACTTTTTGTAATATTTGGCAAACTATCCACAAAAAACAAAATACACTGTATAATCAGGACGTAACACTACATTACATGTGTTGATGGACTACTGCACAAAAGCTGATCTTGTCTGATGTTTGAAACTTTGACCAAGTCGTCATGGTGGGTTATAATATAATTATGAAGAACTGTTTCTTCAACCATATCTAGAAGCAAAGTATATCATAATTGCTCACAGACTCCCGTTAAATATTCATGAAGATCCAGGTTAGAACTAATCCTCAACAACCCATGTGGGTCTAAAGGGGCAACAAACAGGATCTTGTTTGACTTGTCATCGTATTCCAAATTGTGTAGATCCATGCTCATGCTGCTGATCACTGGATTGTCTGGTTGTACTCGATTATTTCTAGACCGCCATATATATTGCTGAGGTCAATAAACAACAAACAAACCAAACCCTCTGCTCAACCTCAATTCAGAGGAGGCATGGTGGGGTAGCCCAGTGGTTAAAGTGTGTACTTGTCATGCCGATGACCAGGGTTTGATTCCCAATATGGGTACAATATGTGAAGCCCATTTCTGGTGTACCTCGCTGTACAAAGTGAGGTACAAAGTCAAAATCATACTCAAGTCAGTGCGAGCTAAGATCTAAACATTCTGTTTTCTTAATAATGAGGTACCATACCTATCGATTTACTGATCCTAAATTGATTTTGGAATCAAGGGTGAAGTGAATCAGTTGTATACTGAGTGAGTGAGTGAGTGAATGAGTGGGTATAGTTTACGTCACACTCAGCAACATTCAAGCTATATGACGGTGGTGTGTAAATAATCAAGTCTGGACCATACAACCCATTGAGCAACAGCATGAGCATCGATCTGCTCAAATGGGAAAGAATGACACATATCAACCAAGTCAGTGAGCCTGACTTCCTGATCCTGTTAGTCGCCTCCTACAACAAGCATAGTCACCTTGTGTGAAAAGTATGGGTTGCTGAAGACCTATCCTACCCAAGATTTTCATGAGTTGGTTGCATATTGAACAGGATGCTGCATTAGCTGATTGTATCAAGCAAGGTGAACATCCTCCTCCTTGAATTTAACAAATCTATTGTACAAATATACTGGACATATACAAACTTACTCTCTGCAATATTCTTGCCCTGGAGAAATGCTCTCTTCATCACTAGCTTCTTGCGAGTGGAACAGACATACTCCAGGTCCTTAAAATCAGAGTCAGGTGCTGAGGGATCTGTAAAATACAGGTTGTGTTAACACTCACATCAGAATGGGCATATTTCAACTACATACATTGACATTTCCCTAAATGTTTCAATCCGTGAAGGCCCGAATTAAAATTGGTCTTAAGCAAACCATGCTTGACACTGAAGCGACCGATGGGATGGTCGACAGACTCGCTGATACATGTCATTTTAGCCCAGTTGTATAGATCAATGCAAATGCTGCTGCTCACTGGATCATTTGATCCAGACAGGAATAATCTCATATAGTTGGAACAGTGCCTACTTTAAACACAAAAAAAACCCAATTTAACACAAACAAATCCACTTTATACCCAATGTCGTATGACTTACCAGCAGGTATTCCTTTAAATATCAGGGATGTTCCAATTGCATCTTCATATTCCCCTGCAAAGACATAGTTTTCAATCTGAAGAACTGGCTGATCAGTGTCTATACCCTGAAGCAAATAAAAAGCATTGAAATATTATATTTTTTAAAGATAATATAATTAATGCGTCACTCATATGAAAATGTAGTATCATAACTTCTTTTTGTCTCTCAATGAGTGAGTGAGTTTACTTTTACGCCACACTCAGCAATATTCAAGCCATATGGCAGTGGTCTGTAAATAATTGCGTCTGGACCAGACAATTCAGTGATCAACAACATGAACCGATGACAAGTGTCAACCAAGTCAGTGTGTCTAACCACCCAATTGTCTCTCAAAGTGTTCCTTAAGTTTCCAGAGTAGTTAAGATATCCTAATCAAATGAGTGAGTGAGTTTCGTTTTACGCCACACATATTCCAGCTACTGTTTGAGTCAGAAATTGAAATGAAATTGAAATGCAAATTTTATCACTATACAAAATTGTCACATAAATATAAATAGTAGACATGTTTATCATTTACTAATACCCAACAGGTTTCTTACATTTCAAAATATAGCAATGTTACCCCGGACAACCAAAGCTGCCTGTTAGGTGCTAGAAGATTATAGTCACATGACTTATCCCACCAGGTACCCATTTTCTGCTGGGTGAACAGCGACTGTTTTGAACCAACTCACTTGCCTAAGGTGAGACCACATGTACCATATGTGCTTCGTTAAGGGGCTGGACTGAAGTCCTAGAAATTCTCAGGAGTCAAGCTACCAAACATGGTCAACCATTCCCGGACTGTCCAAGAATAGCATTGCATTACTTCAGCTGATTTGTGACCTGAGCTCTACACACTTGACCACACACCACCATATTACACTACTGCTTTGTTTCAGTATAAGCTGATAAGGCAGAATGTATATACCTACCAACACTTCACATTTCAGATTGTCTTTCTTCAGGGTTTCACTGTCTATCAGTCCAGACAATTCAGCCACAACCAGTGTCTGTTGATGAACAAAAAGATGGACAATACATTTAGCATTTCTAAAGATAGTCTGAAAATAGAATTATAATATTAGTGCATGTTACCTTACTTAAAATGCTGTATTGTCTTGTATTCATCATGCTTAAGAGCATTGAACATAGACAGCCTCTATAGGATTGGAGTGGTGGGGTAGCCTGGAGGTTAAACCATTCATGCCGTTTTCGAGACCCAAGATGGTTTCCCCACATGTTTCATTTCCTGTAGGATTGGGTCTTTATCATGTTTATTCAGGAAAAATTATGGTAATCAATTAGCAACTTTATTTGCTTTTGAGGAAGTGACTACTGATGCAAGAAGGAATTTTTTAAAATGAGTATTAATCACTTTGGCAAATCATGATACACATGGAAAGTTTCCTTTTGAAACATCATATTTTTTTCACAATTGGCAAGTGTTATCTTACACAAATAACAAATGCCAAGCATCACTGATGGCTTGTATGTAACTGTTCTTTTCTTTATATGTTGCTTAAAGCCATTATGACCATCAGTCTGTCTGAACCTGTCAACACAGTTGCTTAAGAGTTACGTCAGCATCCAACCAAGCAGGTTTAGGTCAGAGAGCGAGACGATTGACCAGTATTAAACCTACATAACCTGTCATCAACTTTCTCAATGTTAGTCTGCATGTTCAGAGATATTTCATTATACTTAATATCATCCACCAATAACTTAAAGACACTAGTGGAAATAAGTTGATTAAAAGTTTCAGAACAGGCTTCTTTCAGATAGACACCCCATCAAGCAACAAACTTGTTGTGATTTAGTTGGTAAGAGAGAGTGGTTTAAAACGATATTCCACCAATATCATGAAGTGGGAAAACACTTGAAATGACTGTCACACATTGAACTTATGTGGGGAAACGAACCTGGGTCTTGTTCTTCACGAATTGCCGCTTTCACCATGAAAGGAAGATTCATCCAAACTCTAAAAACATTTGTTCTATCACAACCCCAAGAAATCTGCCTTTCAGAAATTAATAGACTCAGAACCTTTAAAATGAACGCTTATCAAACCTGTTGATTTATTTAGGCCTGTAGGACAACATACAATGATACTGTTCAGCCCAGAGCTAACATGGGTATCCTGACTGTATCATGACATTGCGATCTTGCGTTATGGCGCAAAATATTCAAATCATAATTTCAAGATCTGACAACATCTCGACGGTTCAACATTATCTGCAGACTTTGACAGTATAAATGAAAACTTATTAATATCACAGCATTATTTTGCTTATAATGAATTTAATACAATCACAAAAAGACAACCGGACCTCTTCCCACTCGCCATATTCTTCCTCCATTTTGAATGAGGTTTTACAAAAAGTGAACCTTCCACATGGAAACGGATTACTCAATACAACACATGAATTGATAATTAAACCGGGATCACTAGAACTGAATATCGATCGAAGAAAATATTCTGTTAAATATGCTACAAGCTCATTAGTTTCCGATATGATTATAGGCATACATAATTGTTATGTTACACATTAATATCTTGTTGAACGACCCAAAAGGCAAACATACTGAGAGAAGCGTACGTAAAATGTACTACATCCAACTACTGTCCGTTAGACTGGATACCGATGGATTGCACGCAACACAAAATATAATAACTGCAAGAAAACGGACTTTTGAAGTCACAGGAAATAGATATATCAAATCTCATAATTTGTGGGCACTCGAATATAAAAGTTGGTCAATAAACGATCATTATTTTGTTTCACGTGGATATGGGACACAATCCCATGTAGTGAGTGAGTTTATTTTACGCCGCTTTTAGCAATATTTCAGCAATATCACGGAGGATGGCCCCAGAAAAAGGCATCACACATTGCACCCATGTGGGCAAGCGAACCCAGATCTTCAGTGTGACGAGAAAACGCTTTAACAACTAAGCCCCGCGTCCAGGACTACCTTGAAACAGAACCCATTGCGAACAGCTGGTGTCATTGCAGATTTTCTGTAATCATTTCCTGTCATTTTTATGGAAGTCTTTCTATCCTCTTCGCCAAGTCAAATCGAAGTAAAAAATTATGATGACTAGTTCGTTATTCTTTTGCGTTGAAATTTTACGTTCAAACGACGAAAAATATCCTTTTTTATCTTAAATGATGCAAAGTTGCCAGATAAATGTGATATTATTTTTATATTAAAGCCTTAGGTCTAAACAGATGCAAATCTGCATATATTTATAAGACAAAGTATTAACGAGTGTACCTATGTTGTGCCAGCTATACACAAGGTGTACTCTCAAAGCGTTATCATCGTTACCCCGGTCAGTGGATGGTAACATCCAATTCTGCCTACAGTCCCAATTTGCCTACATCCCAGTCCCCCTACATTAATTACTGTGGGCAGAATGGGAAATGATATTTGACCTGTAAAATAATCGATCAACCGAGACACTGAAAGGTATTAGAAAGTAAGGTTCTTTATGGATAACAACTTCTATATTATATACAATATAACGCGACGTTTCGGTATACACTCAATCTCTGCTGTCGCCGCCGTACTTCTGTTATGCTTAATTAGCAGATGCTATCACCAGTATGGTTGGTTAATAGCACCGCTCTGCCAAGTATCTATCATGCAAAAACATGGTATATTATGGCTAAGGCAGGCTAATGCTTAGTCTCTGAATATACATAATTTTGATAGCGACAAATAAACTCGCATTAATTGATAAAGAGCCCCAGGGAGATCAGAGATTCCTGAACCTGGATGAATCTAGACTTGCTTCATTTAAGGCTTTAGTAGGAGGCAATACAATGTGGTTCAGGGACTGTCAGACAGACGACAACTAAGGTCATCGGTCAGTTTGTAATGTTACAGCTACACAGAAAACCTTTAGCGTCACTGAGTAATGTACTCGCTTGTGTTCATCTCAGCCTAATTGTCCTTGTAGTAACTAAATAAACTCTACCCACATCACTCAAACCGGGTAATGTGCCATTTTCCATCAACTGTAAAAGTATAATAAGTTTAAATCTTGGTTTATGTGTTTGTTATTTACATTTGATCTGTAATATTAAAAACAGCCTTGAAGACTGCAAGTTGCCAAGAATAGAATCTCTCAATATAGATCAGTTATCTGACCTGTCCTCGGTAATCTCACATTTTCATGTGTATGCATGTATGATCAAATTTAGAATTTTAAAAAGTTCAGTGGCACCTGCACTCAAAAGACTTAATAGGAACATAGTTTTCACATAAATATTCGCGTAATTTACACATATAGGGAGTCTATCTGTATCTGTTCGTTACTGTCGCCGGTAACAAAATATCTCTCTGCAATTAAACTTTATGCAGTTTGGTATCGAAATACCTGGATGTTAATTAGTACAATACGACATTGATATTGGTCAAAAGTTGTATTTTCTGCAATATTGTTAAACCGATGCATTGTTTTTAGATATATGAATTTGGTCGAATGCCATGTCGCCAGTTTTGAGGAAATGCTAATTTTTGTAAAGGTAGAATAAGTCAGCAGAATAACCTTGCTTCCTGACCGTACGCTGTTGTTTAACGTGGAGGCAGAATGGGACTGTAGGCAGAATAGGAAGACACCCAGTAGCGGATCAGTGTGCACTACCACCAAAGCGGGGCTGTGGGGTAACCTCGTAGTTAAGGCGTCTGCTGGTCACACTGAAGACCTGGATTCGATTACCCACATGTTTACATTGTATTATGCCCATTTCTGGTGTCCCACGCGGTGATATTGCTGGAATATTGTTAAACGCGGCCTAAAACCATACTCACTCACTCACTACAACCCAAACTGCCCTTGAAGCGTTAGATGGTTAACAGCCAAACGACCATCCCATTACCCCTGGTACCTATTCACCTATTCACATTGTTATATGAATGGAGGCAATTCTGAATTGTTACTTTCCTATGGTCAGACCGCATGTGTTACAATTGCTTCGTTGTAGGGAAGACTGAAAGCTCCCACTATCCATAAACCTTTTCGCGAACAGCTACTGTCATGACTGACATTCACTAATCCATTCAAACATTTTTTCGCCTCTAGTTTGCATTTTCTGCCCAATGGACTCTGTTTGATGTTAACCCTAGTCGTTGCCGTTTTATATACGCAGGTGCATATAGCACTACATATGATATTAATGATATGAAGTGTGATATTATAACAAGTCAGCGTTTAGTAATCCGGTCAGGAAATGTGAAGACAGGGCGTGGTGCATATGGCTGATCGGCGCTGATTGAATGCATGAGAAGAAGCATTGACAGCCGTGTTTGTACATGCTTCTATTTACACCCAATACCTTTTCATAGTCCCAGAACCGGCCCCGGTAGGATATTTTATGTACCACACAACAGGTTGTTGTTTGTAATTCAATACATTTGCTGAGCTGAGAAGGCCAACTGTGACTCGTTAAGAAGTTTGACACAGCTTTGTATTTAATAACAGACATAGAGGTTGACATATCATGTGTTTGGTGGGTGTAGTATGTAAACTTACAGCTCAAACACACGAGTGCACTGAGTCTAAACACCCGTATGCTACACGTCTTGTCTCTTCTTTCGGAATAAACCATCATGGTAGAGTACCCAAGATCGAATTCAAGTTCAGCTGGATGATGCGACATCAGGAGCATGTACCCAAGAAACTGTGAGTACTAAGTCACGTGAACACCCGTCGTCGTGTTGTAAAAAATATGAGAAGACGAGAACGAAGAAACTGGATGTTTGGTATTTTTTTGTTTCTGGTCGTGCTTCTGAATATCACGGGGCCAGTATTTCTATACTTACATTCTAGAGGACGGCTCAGTATAGACTATGACTCCATCCAGGGAACTATCCTGTCTGAAAAACTGAACTCAGCCTCGTTCCCGTTTCCTGACATCGTGAACAGGGCACAAGACGTGATATCAGAAATGAAGAAAAATCCCAAGACGTCGAATGAATATGATTCTAGAAAACATCTGGCGGGAGCACTTGAGAAGAAAGTCAACCCTAAACCATTTGTTGAGAAGAAAGCAGACGTCAAATCAGAAGTCAAAGGACCTAGAATTACTGCCAGCGAAAATAACAAAGGCACACTAAATGAGAAAGGTCGGGTGCTTGATATGAACCGTAAACCTGTAGTTGGGAAGAAAGCAGTCGTAAAATCAGAAGTCGATGGACCTAGAAATACTGCCAGGGAATATAATAAAGGCACACGAAATAAGAGAGGTCGGCTGTTGGATATAAACCTTAAGCCAGAAGTTGGGAAGCCAGCAGACGTCAAATCCTTCCGACAGAAACTTCGGGCACCGCAGGTGGAAGCAATCGAGGAGGCATTGGAAGGTCTATACGAAGACGACGCTCCTGAAATAGCGGCCCAGAAGAACAAGGTAGGAGGGAACATCTTTGAAAGTGATTTGAAGAATGCTCATGTTGAAGAGGAAAAGCGGGAAGATAGAAAAGTTAATCCCCGGAACGACACACACAGTTATGATAACGTTTTGCCAGGAACATTTGATTACGACAGCGATTGGTTCCAAACCGACGTTAACCTGGACGACGACGACAACAACAACGACGTGTATGCATTCTCAGCCCATTACGATGTAAGCGACACAGTTGTGAAAGTCGTGGCTCTAACACCAACATTCCAGGCGGTGTCTGTGTTTTGTAGACTGGAGACCAATGGTGAGGTCCTGGCGTCTGTGGACGAAGGAGTGGAAGTCAAAATGAAGGATCATCATGCCAAAAGGTATTTCTATTCAGTCAGTCAGTTTCTCGCTCGCTCGCTCACTCACTCATTCACTAAAACTACTATCGATTTACGATGGCATCTGGGTGGCCTAGCGGTTAAAGCGCTCTCTCGTCACGCCGAAATCCCATATGATTCCCCATATAGGTACAATATGTAAAGACCCTCTCACGCCGTTATGTTGCCTAAATAATACTAAAGGTGGTGTAAGACTCTCTCATTCACAATAAACTAGTTAATGCATTTCAGCTCGTCATCAATATGGTTCTGCGATAACGCTAAACTCCTATAGATACGTCCTATTGATTGTTTCCTGTTAAAGGCTACACTCAGCGTTATTCAAGCTGTGTGATGGCGGTCTGTAAATGACGGAGTAGGGACCATACAATTCAGTGATTGACATTATGAGTATCGACCCTACTGGGATGCAATGACGTGTCAGCCAAGTCAGGGAGTCTGACCACCCGATTACGTTAGCGGTCTCTTACAACAAGCATGAGTTTGCCGAAGACCAGTTCTAATCCAGATATTCTCAAGTCCTCTTCGTTCGGACTCCGTAGTTGACACGCCTTCCTTTTCTCAATTATTGTTAAGGTAGGGGATTTTAAAATATTTTATAGTATGCGAGATTTCCGAATGTCTGTGGCCCGGATAAGTGGGTCTCGAACAGTAAAAACTGACACACGCCCACACGCCCACACGCACACTCACATTTATACAGAGAGATAGAGCGCATCTAACTCCAGTATAATCAAGACTGTCAGGTGGTCTTAAGGTTTAACATTTACCACTTTGGTTAAACTTCTGATCACAGGGAGAGCAGACGAACCTAGAAAACTAATCGATTGTCCGTCCTGGATACACCACACCAAATGTTTTCCCATGGACTTCTATAGTAAAAAATCACCCAGGCTGTCACCAGCCATTCCATGTACATACACATTTGTACAGTTTGGCCTTTATACTACAATAAAAACACAAATTCCGGCTTACTTAAGCTTGCTAATTTTCCGAGGACAGGAAGTGGAACACATCAACCCCAGTTCCGCACGAAATGACACCTGCTGGAAAATATCTGTACACATAATAAGCGTACATATTTAAACCAGGGTCATAATATTGACGGCACTAAATATTTAAAATTGCGACCAGCCTTAATTACTGGATGGATGTGAGTTTTTTAAAAAATATATATATAATGTTTATACTATTTCATCCAATCACAGCTGTCACATGTCTGTATCTCTTCAGACGTTTACATACTGTACTTGCTCAGAGAGCATGTGATTTTGTTTTAGTGTAGTGGAACCCCGTTTGTATATAAAGTATCTATGCTCATGTGATGCATTACAAGTTTCATTTACGTTTCAGTTACACAGCTGCCATCATTCTGTGCAAAGTCCACAATGGAGCTCAACCAGCGAGATTAGCAGTCATACAAGATAAAAACCAAACCCCAACAAAATACATGAAAGTCAATTACCCAAAGAAAGACCACTACGCCTTCAGTGTTTGCGTGACCCCTTTCAGTCCTGTTTATGGGGATGCGTACGAGCTTGTTCAAAACACCGAGCTTGGGATTATACTGGGAGCAGAACACTTTACATTTTACGTCCAGTCGGCATCAGGGCCCGTCCCGAACTACCTGGAAAAATATCAGGAGAGGGGTGTGGCAGAGGTGTTACCTTGGTCCCCTCTTATCGATGAGGTTCACGCATATGGCCAAATCGCTGCAATACAGGACTGTCTTTACCGGAACAAAGCCACATCCGATTACATACTTTTTCAAGACATCAACGAAATATTTATGCCTCTTAAGCACAAATCCTGGAAAGACCTTATCGAAGCTAAATTAAAACACGAACCAAAAGTAGCTGCCATTGTCTTTCGAAAGAGCTTCTTTCCTTTGGCTGATGCCAGAGATTTTGCAGGAATTGAGGAATATTATATTCCTTTAATTAAAAAGTACAAACTATATGTTTTGTCCAATCCTTGGCGAGAATCCAAAGTGTGGGACGTAAAGATGCGATCTAAATTTATTGTTATCCCGAACAGAGTTGTTTCCCTTGGAATAGTTAACAACGTCAATAAGTTCAAGGACGGCTATACTTCAATGACCATGGACACACAGGATGGTTTGTTATATCAGTATCATGGTCAGAAAGACGAAAGCAAACCCCTTGTTACTGACACCTCTGCCAGACGTTTCATGTCAGATTTAATCGAAAGAGTTGCTGAAGCGTGGAACGATGAAGCAACGAAATAGCAATACTTGAAAACCATAGAGAGAACATATATAATAAACCTTGACGTCGTTTCACGATGTGGACATTTATTATTAGGACGAGCTGTTTCAGAACGCCCTCTTTCGAATTAATGGAGTTTTATTTTCAAAATACATTGCTATATGCTCAAATTGTGTTCGTGGTGATGTGAAAAACAGGCATCTCGCTAATGCTTCATCTCTATATATTGGAATATCAGATACTGATATTGTGCAATGAATACACAGTGACATTTAGAAAATGGTCAAATGTAACACATGTTGTATTTGGGATTACTCTTTCTCAGTAAAGTACAGATTCTAAAGTAAAGTCAACCGTCTAACCCATTCAGGAACTGCGGCTCCCACAAAATTGGAAGAAGAACAACTGATAGTCTAGACCTCGGACTTTGTGGTAGCTGTCTGATAAGTATAAATTGACACAGCTCCCACCACCGAACTCAACCCAACAAAAGTACTAGAATCTGTACTTTACTGAGAAAGTGTAATCCAAATTGACAACACGTGTTACATCGTACACAGCTGGTCATTATCGGTGCTCAAGTAGTAGCGTTTAGCTCGAAAACGTATACTCTCATTTCATCAAAACAGTAGGTAAAGTCTGACTGTGTATTATCAGAAAATACGCCTTTTGCGAACAAGCTACCGGTCATGACATCGATGTTTATATCATGTTACCATAGCGACGCCACAGCGTCAGTTTCCATGGCGATGAACCCTCATTAGTCCATTTGATAAAGCACACATAATCAATACCCGCTGGGAATCCACACAAGGGACGTGCGATACCACTGATCATATTTCTTTGTCTTCCAATTCCAGCTAAATGGACAATACTGACGGCGAACCCCGACGATCTTCATGGTCGTGTGTAACAGCTTACTATGGTTGTGGTTCTTATACCTGTAACTGACTCTTGAAGATCCTGAATGCAACTGATCTTCAGTAACCCATGCTTGTCGTAAAAGGCGACTAACATGATCAGGTGGTCAGACGCGCTGACTTGGTTGACACGTGTCATCGGTCCCCAATTGAGTTGATCGATGCTCATGCTGTTGATCACGGGGTTGTCTGGTCCAGACTTGATTATTTACAGCTGGGCACCACACAGCTGCGGCGTAAAGCTAAACGCACTCAGTCTACCTGTTATTACGTCAGATTTTGTCTTATTTTACTCTCTCAGGTCTGAGTATGTTCACAGTTCATCCTGCCTGTTATAAACTATTGTGGATCAGTTGGACTGGCTGTATGGGGATTGTCTGGTGAGAGTATGTTGACATTTCATCCTGCTTGTTGTTAACTATTGTGAATTACTTAGACTTGATGTGCAGGGATTGTCTAGTTGAAGTATGTCTACAGTTCACCATGCTTGTTGTTAACTTTTGTGGATCAGTTGGTTTGGGTGTGTGGGAGATTGCGTGGTCGGAGAATGTCTACAGTACACCATGCTTGTTGTTGACTACCGTGAATCAGCTGGACTGGATGGATGGGGATTGCATATCATCGTGCAGAATGGGTCACTGCTCAACGAATCCAGCATTGGTTTGTCTGACCCAGATTAGAATGCTTATAGATCATCATGATAATGCTGCAATATAAATGACTCGTGCTACAAAACATTCACTCACATTTAATTATTTTGATCAGATATCTTTAAAAAAGTGAGTGACACTAGTTTCACGCCGCTTTTAGAATTATTTAGTATACAACACTAAGTTTTCTACTTGATGAACCTGTGAAGATCCGGGTTAGAATTGATTTCCAGTACCCCGTGCTTGTCGTAAGAGGCGACTAACTGGATCGGATGGTCAGGTTCGCTGACTTGGTTGATACATATCGTAGTATGCCAGTTGCGCACATAGATGCTCATGCTGTTGATCACTGGATTGTCTGGTTTTATTTACAGACCCACTCTCGCTTATTTACAGACCGTCTCCATATAGCTGGAATATTGCTTATTCTACTTGATGAATCATTAGACTGCTTACATGTTAACAAACAGCGTTTCTATCTTAAGTGAGTGAGTGAGTCAGTTTAGCTTTACGCCGCACTCATCAATATTACAGCTATATGGCGGCGGTCTGTAAATAATCAAGTCTGGACCAGACAATCCAGTGATCAACAGCATGAGCATCGATCTGCCCAATTGGGAACCGATGACATGTGTCAACCAAGTCAGCGAGCCTGACCACCCGATCCCTTTAGTCGCCTCTTACGAGAAGCAGAGGATTGGCACGCATAGATTGCTGAAGGCCTATTCTGTCCCGGGACCTTCACGGGTCTTCTATAAGAATTCTACTTATGAAACAATATTTGTTTGGTTCCTTTAGAATGTATTCTCTGACAAAGTACTTGTGACATTAAGCCAATGATGAGGGTACGTTTTATTATGTGACACGACCTCTCACGTAATAATAATAATAACAGGCTGTTTATATAGCGCCTTTCCACGTCACAAGCATATGCTCAAAGCGCTTCCACGTATCGACAATAGTCTGTCATACAGTGAACGAGTTACGTTTTAGCAATATTTCAGCAATATCACGGCGGAGGACACCAGAAGTCGGCTTTACAGTCCAGGAGGAGAATTTCAAAAGGGGCCTAGAAATAGGATTTCGTAGCCACCCAAGTACTGATTTGGCTTGACACTATTTTGAGTTAGTATGATGCCTTGGGCTCATGAAAAGGCCTGTAATACTCTTAAATTGTGGTATCAGTTTTTTTTCATAGGCCATTTTATGTGATGGGGGTCTGTGAGCCTTTTCATGACATTTGGTTTGCTGCCCAACAGCATCTCAAAGTTAATCATGGATAGATTTACTACTATCAATCTGATCACTTTCATTTTGACTTTTGTGTATTGGTAAAGGATGTATAATTTTCTTTACATATTTTTGCTTTTGAAAATGATCAAAATGGCCGCCATTTTGACCGCCACCTTGAGGCCCGCCACCTTGAATTGTCGTGTGTTGCCTTCTCGGCAGTTAAATTTACATAAAAACTAACACCGAATGTGTCCATTTACATCCAATGTTGATACTCTTGTCTCTTCTACAGTGGTGGCTTGGGCACAAAACAAATAATTTTGTATGGTCGTGTCGTGGTAATATAATGTTTTACAGCTTGTTCTTTGAGACAGGGGATTTTATATATAATTAGCGATTCGTCGACTTTTCATGGAAATGTGTGGTGGTGAGTTATTTATTGAAAGTTTACATTATTCTTGTAACTAGAATCAGTTGTTTTTGTTTCCTGTCTACTTCTAGAGTAACAGCACGTGATATGGAATTGTTTCATATTACCCAGAATTCAAAATGGCTGTCAAAATGGCGTCAAAGCTCTGTCTCCTCTAATGTTTTCACAGGTTACTTTCTATGCATAAACGTATTGATATAACACTCTTTTAATGTTGATAGGACTCCCTTGATTGAGAAATGATAACTTCGGCCTTGTTGTACTATTCAAAGTGGTCTGTCAGATAACTCTTAATCACTTTTGATACATTTCAGAAGCTTACAATTAACTCTTCTCTTCACTTTCTTTCATATCATATGTTACATCATGTCAGAATTGGAGTCATCTCCTTTTCTTGCCCTACGAACCCATTGTATTCTTGTTCTGCTTCCAATAAAAATTCCAGCAAATAAGCATTCAGCATGTTGACAGCTGCAAATTTGTTCATGTTTCACAGGCAGATTTTTTAATCCCAAATGGAGAACATATCAAAACGCATGTCTGTATACCCTACCGTGTCATATCGTAATGCACACAGTGTTGGCATAGTAAGACCTGTGTGAGACCTACATAAACGCAGAACGAGTAGACCTTGATGGGAATCTATTGCGCTCTTTCAGAATCGAGTAGAAATGTACTACAAACTTCTTAAGAACAATTCATTTGGATTTGAGAATATTTGCACGGAATACCAAAGTAACTAAGAACATAATGCGGTCGAGTTTCGTCTGTCTGCGAACGGAGTTGACCTGGTGGAAACTGTGGTACAAACGTGTTGCAGCTGATGTCCAACAATATTATGTCTGCACACATCCCCATTAAGTTTGAAGTATGGCGATTCCGTTCGTCACTGTCCCAAATCATATCTTCATTACACCTGACAGCGTCTTATTAACACACTTCGGAAACAGGTCAAAACACTTCAGTATAATATCAGACAATGTCAGAGAATGTTCCAGATTGTATACGCATACAACGCGGCCATCAGATCCTAACGTCCAGAATAGCTGAGTGAGTGAGTGAGTGAGTGAAGCGTTTTGACAATTGTGAGTGAGTGAGTGAAGCGTGCCGGAAGTATACAAAACTAGGTCGACAAAACTAGGTCCGGGGATCTGATTGGCTAACACTATTGTGCACAAATTACACCCACCCACATGAAGTTGCAGTTTGCATTATTAACCAATCAGATTCCCGGAGGTAAAGCATGTCACTGACGATCTAGTTTTGTATACATCCGGCACAGCAACTCGGTCTTTGGCGACTTAATAAAAAGCAACAAGTGAATCCTCTCGAAAGGTCTGTGTACATGCCTCCCACACACATCATAAATGTGAACAGAAGCTTCTGATACTCGTGAGACTTTAAAAATACGATAGATTCTATTAAGAGTGCGATATTGTCCTGTTTTCGATCACGTCGCCGTGATTTGGTGATGCACCTTCAAAGTTTATACAGTAAGGGGGGTGGATAGTAAACCGGGACTTAGTTTATCGATCTTTCGGACCCGCGGTGGGCGCCTGTGCCTACTATGTCTTTCTAGGATGCATGTCGCATCAAAACACATCTTTAGAACTAGTTTGCACAAGGAAAGGATGAACAAACCCACCACTAAACATGATGGGCTAAAACAATTCAGTGTCCACCATAGCACCACATCTTGATGATGACATGCATACAGTAATAGATGTGGTTTGCGTGTTCCAGTGGTACAGTGGTGGATGTAGTTGTGTCGTAATTAGTGGTGGCTGTGTTACGTCCCATGTTGTGTCTGTGACTGTGGTGTCTATATGTAGTGGTGCATGTGGCGGTGGTGCCCCATGCATTGGTGGATGTTGTGGTGTACCCATGTTATGCCGGTGGTGGCGCGCCATGTATTGGTGAATGCGCTGGTGGTGTCTCATGTACATGTATGGTGGTGTCCGATGTTGAGATGACTTCTCACTTCACACAAAAAGTAAACAGACATGGTGAAATTAATATTTCGAATCCACGTAATTTTATCTTGCCAATTGAAAATTTAAGTCTTAGAATTTTATTCAAGTTAGGATAAAAGTTATTTAACAAACGATCATGTAGATTCAAATCGTTATTCCTGGCATGTATTGCAAGGGGGTAAGCGCAGCAGTTAGATCAGTGAAACAAGAGCACGTGCGGTACGTGATGAGAATTAACTTAGACCAGCCCAACTTCTTCTCGGCGTTTTATTTAATGTGCATACCCCCTTGTAATACAAACAAGGAAAGTGATTTGAAATTACGATCGTTTGTTAAACTATTTTCATACTAGGTTGAATAAAATTCTGAGAATTAAATGTTCAATTGGCAAGGTAAAATTATAAGAATTTGCAATCTTGCAATTTCACTTTATTCGATTTACTTTTTGTTTAAAGAGGCATTCATCGGTACGTTTTCACGGTAAACAGACTGTAACCACATAATAACACGAGTGAGTCACTAATGCGATGAGCAGTGACAAGCACATCACGTTTTACAACATTCCCACCCACGGACGACAGTTTGTTTTAATTCATTTGTATTGAATGATCCATGCACCTATGTCACTTTGGGTTTAACTTGTAATTTTAAATTTACACTGCGTCATACCTGTATTGTATTAGCCGCTGATTGTGTTTTAATCATATTGCATTACATAAATAAGTCTGTAATTAATGAAAGAATATTTTGTTTCGTTTTGTTTCTAAAAAAGAATATTACCAGGTCTTTCTTGGATCACACTAAATCAGAAAACATATCTCTGTGCAAACACTTGTGATTGAGGTGTTTTCTATAGCTTTAACCCTTTGTTTCGGGTTCGGCGACTGTGATTAGGTTGTGTAAGGTGGATGGTTTGCCCATTGGCTTTTCCAGCTCTACAATTTAAGCCCGCTTGGAGTCTGAGCACCGACTCACAATGGTGTGAAATATTCGTCGTGGGGACAGAAAATGTTGAGATCCTGTAGAGGTAGAACTACTTCAAGTATTCTTCTGAGGGGCGACAGAGGACCAGACAGGCAGGTGTTTCCAAATATATTATATAGAAAATATGCGTCTTCATGAATGTTTAGTTTAATATACAGTGCGCACTCATTTTCTCATAGTATACAGCCATTTGGGTATGGATGGGAAAGGTTGATACTGGTGTCTGCATGTAAACGAAGTGGTAGTGTAGCCTAGTTGTTCAAGTGTTGGCACGCTACGTTCAGTGCCAGTGTTCGAGTTCCCACTTAAATACTATGGCTCACGCCCACTTCTGAGGCCCGTCGTTGGAATATTGCCAAAGCGGTACACAACCACACTTACTCGCTGTTGTTCAACCAATCTACATACGCGAGAAATGTGATTCCTGATGCTTATGCATGAATCATTTCTTTCAGACGCAGGAACCCTGGCACATTCTGGATTTGGTGTTGTGTCCCTCTAAACCCTTCCACCTGGACTTTAGTACACTGGCTTTCCGAGTTACCGATGGGATGAGCTTTTGTCTCATGGTGGCTCCATAGTACGTCCGCTCTCTGCGTAGCCCCTCGCCGACTGTACACGGAGTAGGTTCGGTGCTAGGGTCTGATTGTACAGTCAGGATGGTTGTTACAGCAACCCAGCTAGTTTAGAGGTGGCACACTCCGTGGCCCCAGTCTTTTCAGCATCCCCAGTAGGCCAAATGCTGACTGCACTTGACTGGTAGATTTAGGTAGTAGTATAGATAGGCCCCCCTTCGTGCATGCCCTGTACGATGTTATCTATAGATGGCATAACTTAGTGTTAACCCACCATTCCGTCCTTCAGTAGGTAGCTCGAGACAAAGCAAGTCCCGGATGGTCAGTTTGAGAGTCAGTGTACTGGCCGACTGCGCGGCCACCTGCTGGTAAAGTATTTCAATATTTCAATTTAATATTTAGATTAATGTTTTTCACGCCCCGACATATTTGAGTTGCATTTAAATCTATGGGGATCGTCGAATAACCGAATGGTTAAAGCGTTCGCTCATGGCGCTCCAAACTACCCCAATTCGATTTCCCATATGGGAATGGTGTGTGAAGCATATATTTGTTGTTGCTCACCGTGATATAGCTGGTATGTTGGTAAAAGCGGTGTAAAAAGTACACTCACGCAGTCATAATCTGTGTGGGAAGTGTTCTTTGCCCTTTTGAGTAGAACCGTAGCTTACGCAAGCAACTGTTTCTTTCAAACACTGTATTGAAGGAAACATAAAATGCAGTGCAACCTTGTTTACCATGACGTCTACTGCAAAGTTACAACTTGAGTTTCATGTTTGAGATTTTTTCACGTGGAGTCATATAACTTTTATTTATAGACACAGTAAGTACCAATGATGTAAAATATATTCACTCTACTATTAGGAGCAAGGATACCATCGTCCTGGGGGCGGAAATGGACCCCCCACATTCGGAATGACTGCCAAGAAGACATTCCATGGACAGAAGTGGATCAAGGATTCTTGTGGAGCAGGATGTGGATGCGGATGTGGATGTTTTACTGTTCGTACATTTTGTGGCAATGTACTATGCGTGTCTACTACTGTAAACCCTCCAGTAGAATAGGTGCCGTTGCATACGCTGTGGGAACACGGTTCCAGAGTGTTTTTTTCGCAAAAATGTTTTTTTCAATCTCTGGTTTTACGTGTCGGGCTTCAGTTACCTTTGACCTTGTTCAAATCTCAAATTTGAACAAGGTCAATTTAGACTCACATTCTGCGGCAACAATTTTGGTGTTTGTGTTCAAGGATTTGGTACTGTTACATGTTGAGAATGATGACATTAAAAAACTTAATCCGCACAGCTGGTCCACTTGTTTGTTTTGTTGTTTTGTTTTTGAAAGTTGTGAACTCCAGAAGAAATGTTTTTGTCCATGGAAATCGGATGTGCCTGACTTTATCGGAGTGTAGGAGTGCTTTTTTTTGCAATAAACTGCCCTGCACTGCTAAACACTGCCAACACAGAAACACATCAAGAAAGAAGTCCAACATCAGTATAATATCTACAAACCAGAACAATACAAAAGCCTATCAACATTACCAGATCACATCGCACAGACGTTTAGTTCAATGTAGGTACCAAACAATCCAGTGATGTCTATAGACGAGACAAGACATTAAATGAAAAGTTCTCACTAACTGTCTCGAATATCATATTGAGAAAGTAAACCACCAAGTGCATGTTTAGAAACAGTATCTGCGGCCAATCATATTCCTTCACCACTTGGCCATGGTTGGGGCATTTGTGGTGGTCAGCTTATCCTTTTTCTGGTGTTCTGATGTCGAGAGATTCTGCTCCCCGTGGATTAGTTGAATTGACATAGAGTAAGTGCAATAAAGTCAGCATGCCAGGAGAGAGATCTATGTCAATGCAGATGGACTGATTTATTGTGCACAGAGACCTGTCTTTTTTGTATGGCAGGTGATTGTTGCCCGAACAGCTTTGGCTTGTAGATGACTCCAATTCTGACACGGTGTAACATATGATATGAAAGAAAGTGAAGAGAAGACTTTAAGAAGATTTTAAGCTTCTGAATGTATCAAAAGTGATTAAGAGTTATCTGACAGACCATTTGAATAGCTACAACAAGAGCTTAGACACAGTTATCGACCGTGAAGCATAGTTTTCTAATACTTTGGATAATGTTATTTCATCAAATATTTTAGGAATGTGAAGCTTTTATTAACCATAACATTGAAATTTTTTTCTATACTGTGTTAAACATGTGACACCAAATGAATTGTTTGTTTTATAGATCAGTACAAATTTCGTCCTCTGCTATGTATAAGTTGTAAAACTACAATGGCGGCCATCTTGGCAGCCATTTTGATTTCTGGATAATATGAAATAATTCCATACAACGTCCTGTCACTCTAGAAGTAAACAGGAAACAAAAACAAATGATTCTAGTTACAAGAATAATGTAAAGTTTCAATAAATAAATCACCACCACACATTAACATGAAAGGTCGGAGAATCGCAAAAACGCCCTGTCTCAAAGAATAAGCTGTATATTATATAAGTTGAATAAGCATTATATTACCACGAAATAACCATACAAAATTACTTGTTTTGTGTCATAACCGCCACTCCAGAAGAGACAAGTGTCGAAAACATCAAAAGTATCAACATTGGATGTAAACTGGACACATTCGGTGTTAATTTTTATGTAAATTTAACTGCCGAGAAGGCAACACACGACAATTTAAGATGGCGGGTAAAATGGCGGCCATTTTGATCATTTTCAAAAGCAAAAATATGTTTTTAAAAAGTTATACATCCTTTACCAATACACAAAAGTCAAAATGAAAGTGATCAGACTGATAGTAGTAACCTATCCATGATTAACTTTGAGATGTTGTCGGGCCCCTGATCACATAAACTGGCCAATGAAAAAAAACTGATACCGTAATCTGAGAGTATTACAGGCCTTTTCATGAGCCCAAGACATCATACTAACTGAAAACTGTGATCAGATTTTTGACCTGCCTCCTCCTGGACTATTACACTTTGTACCCATATGTGGAATCGAACCCGGGTCTTCGGCGTGACGAGCGACGCTTGAGCCACTCGGCTATCCTAAAATAAACACATCAAGTCCATCCTAAGAAAGCATATGATATTGGCCAAGGCTAGATAACATGAGAATTAAGAAGGTGTCTTGACTCCTTTGTATGATATTGTATAAGATAATTTCACATCCTCTTTTCTCTATAATATATTTCGATGACTAGGCGTCACAGTCTTCACAAAAAATGGTCGGTACGATCTCTTTGCGCCTGTATGACGGACTTTATTATTCATGAGCTGCTTTGAAATTCAACAAGTTGCGTCATGAACTCGGTGAACCGGTTTGAATAATTTCCTCAGCAGTATCGGAACACGGAGCAAGACGTTTGACTCTCACACAGGATGTCTCACTGTGCAGGACCACGAAGAACCAATCAGCTATTTACTGAACCTCGTCCACTCAAGGGGGCGGTTGGTTAGTCTTGTTGTTAAAGCGTTCGCTCGTCACGCCGAAGACCCGGGTTCGATTCCCCACTTGAGTACAATGTGTGAAGCCCATTTCTGTTGTTCCCCGCTGGAATATTGCTGAAAACGGAGTTAAACCATACTCACTCACTCACTCACTCACTCACTCGTCCACTCAGGCTTTTCCACAATCGTCCACACAGTCATACCTTTAAGATTTTTGTCTGAATAAAGCAAAGTCTTAGGTAGCCAAGGTGGACAACTGCCACCTTATATTTGTTGTACGGTTTACTTTTTGTAGATCAAAGCATTGATATAACACTTTTTCGGTTGTCATATAACCACACTGAAGGCCTGAAATACTCACCTCAGCTAATGACACAAAGATTGCGAGGTCATCTGACAGATCATTGGTACCAGAATGATACACCTAATTACATATTATTACAACAATCATAAATAAATAAAACAAGTAATCCAGGGCACAAAGAACACACAAGGAATACGTGCCATCGCGCTACGTGTCATGTAAATGATTTCATGTTACATTCAACGTCCAACAATGGAGGAGAATGAACAATAGCATGTATGCAAAGGATACCAAACAAGGAGTATATGTCTTTGGTATTTACGCCCTAAGGGCTATCAGTTAGATCTGATGACTAGCATTCATGTTTTAATACCGTTATTGCAACACAGGTCAAAGCACTGACCCATGAATAATGCCCGTGCCCAAGGTTCTAGAATTTCAGAACACATTGTGAAGACGTATGTTTTTTCGCGTAGACGCGGTGACTTCATTGAGCAGAACACGCATATGTCACTGAGTGACGGTACCTAATACAGCTGATGTTGGTTAGTGTTGGGGTGAATTACACAAAGATATGATGATCATCGTGACTTGAGACTGTATACCAACTCTATTAAGCAAAATATGGTGCTGTAAATATATAGCAAATACAATCTTGCTTCTTCCACACCAACTAGTACTTGTTTTAAAAGGCTGTTGAGTGATAGATACAAGATCGTGAAAACAAGATATGTTTCTAAAAGTGAAAACATTAAACTTTGTCAGATGTGGATGTCGTATCATGCTCTTGTAGACTAGAAGTACACTCTCAGCCATCGTTATAACACCATATTAAAACTTCTCGAGCAAATCTGTATGACAGTACATATCATCATAGTGCCATTTCACCCATCATGTGCTTGTAATTTTTCCTTATTTACTATATGCTTCATGCTATTTGCTGCCTGTTCTGTCAGTGTGAGTGTATGAGTGAATGGCAATGCGCTTGTCCACTGTTTTTTTAAAAAACACCCTGTGCTTCAATCTTGACTTTCTTCAATGGGGTTTCGGCATAAATGAATGAATGAATGAATGAATGAATGAATGAATAAAAGAAAAACCCATCAGCCATCATGTCGTACAACATCACCAGTTCACCAGTTGTGAACTGACATTTGATCCGGAATATTATGAACGGTTTTAGTGCCCTGTCGTCATTTGACATGATTACAGAGCGAGGTTGTGAACTGCAAAATGGCAACGTTAGACGAATCGTCCCCACATTGCTGCCGATTGTCTCTGGTATAGGGACATGGACAGGCTTACTAAGCCCCCTAACACGTCCTCAAGAAATCATGCGAGACTAGAGTGTTGGCCAGAGACATACTTCAGGCGTTTGTTTGTTGTTTAACACCGCAATATCCTCACCATATGGCACCGGCTTTTAAATAAAAGAATCTGGACCAGACAATCCCATGATCAGCATGATCATCGATCTGCATATTTGGGATACGAGGACATATGTGAACCAAGTCATCGAGCCTGACCACCCGATCCCGTTAGTCGCCACTTGCGACATTTTAAACTTGTAGGTTGGTGATACCATTGGTAACTTTAACCATACGTAGAGTCGCCAACTTTATGAATTGATGAGTAATGCATATATAATGGCGGGTAACCAGATACATCTACAGTTTTATCGCCCTAACACCTTCGCTATCAGTTCATCAGTTCCTTTATGTTCTGAAGTTCGTATACATGTAATTGCCTCAGCTTTAGTAACATTCCATGCTCAAATGGGCCACTTATGTTTTGTGTTGAGTAATCAAGCAGACATAATGCTCATTTTCTCTACCTGTTGACTACCTGTACACGTTTACCGTGACTGACGCGTCAAACGTTAAATGATAAAATCTCGTTGAAAGAAATTCTAAAACGGACATATGTGCTGGAACTGTTTTGAAAGATTCGTTTGTACTTTGATTTTTCAGTCCAAATTTTCATTGTCGAAACCTTAACGGACTCTTTGAAAGTCGTGGATGAAAATGGGTCAAATAATGTGTAGAAGCACGTTATCATAAAGTATTAGAGTAATTAATAACACCAAGGTCAAGAACGGGATTTTCAGAAATCCGACTCAAAACAATGCTAGAGTAGGATGAAATAAGGATCTAGATCACGCAAACATGCACGCAAGCACGCATTTAAACAAAAAACGCACATGACATTTACATCGACAACAAATTTGACATAAATAATAGCGAAACATGAAATTAAAACAATGGGATCTACCATTCTTGCATTTATACGTGTGAACTGATGTATAAATGACCTTCCCACATTCTCTTGAGTGTCCTGCTAATCTAAACAGAAACAGGTAGTACCACGCCATGATTGATTTTTTCTCCTGATAACAATTATCGATGCCCGTGACTTCGCGTGCCGTTGCCACTTCGACAGATATATTTCACAACAGCCTCTCCGGGAGAACCATCAGACCAAAAATAATATGAGCAGATCGCACAGATCGTCGACTGAACTAAATCGTTAAGATATCAATGAAATGTGCAAGTTGGATTGTGCATTGCGTTCTATTTGCTTTACAAAGAGATCATTAATAATGTATGCGCATGTAACCTTTCTTGACTATTTCAGTGTTGTGTTGGGGATGTATTACTTTAGTATGTGTCTATTCGTGCCTGTTATCTCTGAAATACGCAGAGGAACAGGTTACAAAACCAAGGAGTTCGAATGCCAGACAGTGTTTGTCCATTTTGTACCTGGGCTCCAGATATTTATCAGATAAATAAAAATTAAAGGCCTATATCACATTTGCTTGTCATTTTGTTAAAGGAGACTATGAGCGCGACATTAAACCATTAAACCAAACTCACCCATTGTAAATAGTGTTAAGACGGCATGAAACCAAACTCACCCATTGTAAATATTGCTAAAATGGCATGAAACCAAACTCACCCATTGTAAATACTATTAAAGCGGTATTAAACCAAACTCACCCATTGTAAATACTATTAAAGCAGTATTAAACCAAACTCACTGACTATAGCTGATACTCAAATGGTTTGCGATGACAGTTGCTGCTATTTAGTCAAAACCAACCAAAAATATATTAATAGTTAAAGTAAACGAGTGCTTATATATATCGATAAAAGAAAACATTATGAGATTGTCTTAGATTACTTTCTGTGGGCGTGCGACAGTACACACAACTCACTAACAATGAAGTATGTCTGCAATGGCAGTGAGCTGGTGCCCTTAGCCATCAACAAATACTATAGTGTATTCACTAACAATGAAACCTGTCTGCAATGACAGTGAGCTGGTGCCCTTAGCCATCAACAAATACTACTATATAGTATTTGTTGATGGCTAAGGGCACCAGCTCACTGTCATTGCAGACAGGTTTCATTGTTAGTGAGTAGTGAGTATATATGCGTGAAGTTCATATGGTATTCTTAACTTTCCATAACTGTCTTTGTCTAGAGGAACGCGGGTGCTTTTTCACCCCCTTTCGACCGATTGACCTATTGATCGTCCTTATCAACGTCACATATTGATCAATAGGTGTCTCACCACAAGCTCTTAGTGATCTAACCCAGGAAGAAAATTATATTGGAAATGAAGACACTAGTTTCTCAAGATCGCGTGTCTATCACATTACACAATTACAACAAAACCACGTCTCATTCGTGAGGTTTTCACAAAAGTTGCTCGATGATGAGTTGTGCAAATGTATATCCAGGTTCTGTGAATAATAAAGCATCTATCATATTGTAAACATACACATTACTCGCGCTATATCACGATGGAAAAGATCGTAACATCACCACATCACACCTGGGTCGCTACCTAAAGCATTATCAAATGAATGAAATTTGTGGAATGTACCCGAACCGTTATTGATATAAAAGTAAGGGCAGTGTTCGTTGATTAGAAAAGAGCCAGGAACGATATAATTCAAACCAACATCAAATACAGGCGATAGCATAGGCATAGCATAAATTGGCTGAGTGGGTTAGATGGCTGTCCCTGACTCCTATAGTTTGAGTTCGACTCCCGGTTCGGACTGAATCTAACAACAGTACTAGAATATGTACTTTACTGAGAAAGTGTAATCCCACGTATACCATATCTTATACTATGAGCATATCGCATGTTGCTGTCTTTCTCCCACGCGATGACGTCATATTGGATTCGTTGTGTCACGATAGGCCCAGAGTAGCCCGTGTTCGTCATACAGTGCAACATTTTTTCTGTCTTTCTCATCGCCCGACCGACCCTCCTAATTTCATTACCCCGACCGACTATCCATATTCAGATATTGGTGGCTCCGTGAAACATATTTAAAAAATGGATGCCCTTTCAGGATCCACCTAAATTTGCTTTAGGTTGTCAGACTTCGTATGCCATGTTTAGTCATTAGTGTGCCCGATTACTTACATCTAACCTTGATGTATTTACTATTTGGAAAAGTGTAGAATGCGGCATCACGCATCATTCACCCACTGAATGTGTAATGCAATGTCAGTGCTGTGTGAATTGACCGCACTAGTCACTGAATCATGATGGAATATATATTCTTTTAATATAAACGTGCTGCATATTATATAGATCAGTTATATCAATTATGAAATCATTTTCTCACAGCCTTAATTAAGGACTGTAACATCATAACTAATCCTCTATTATCTTAAACCCCAACAAAATCTTACTCTTGGCAACATGCACGAAAGAACAGCTGGAAAATACATCTGAACATTAAGACAAAGCAATTACATATACTAAAGACAGGAAGAGACATCAACATCTCCTTTTACAATCATGAATAAATGATCACAACGAAGTTCATCGGGTGAATACATATCTCTCTACCTGGCCTCGTTCATTATCGACCTCCATTTTGTTGTGACGTCACGGCCAGGTGAAACACACAGGGTCGAGGCAGTCCCCGTTGTAGCTCGCATGTACCTCAATGTACACT
Organism: Haliotis asinina; assembly: GCF_037392515.1. NCBI lineage: Eukaryota > Metazoa > Mollusca > Gastropoda > Lepetellida > Haliotidae > Haliotis > Haliotis asinina. The sequence goes on along the minus strand of NC_090286.1, from coordinate 27,342,753 downwards.
GCAAGCGGATAATAAGGATTTACTTAGAGGACTGAAACAGCTCACTATCACAGGTAGGTTTTAAACTGTGTGACATTCGCTGCAAACAGCAACTGCGTTCATGATGCCATCGATAGCACCAGCTTTGTCTGGACATGACGTTGTTTTTCGCTAACTCAACGTTGATGATATCTTTTTGTCTTTAAGGGCTAATGATAATCGGTTAGAAATTTCAACTACATTTCAAATTCCAGTTGGCGGATTACAAATACTTATTTGGACTATTTATTGGAAATTGTAAAATTACGAGATCAACAAAACAACCTTTATTGTTTTGAATTTTGTAAATACAGTTCAGCTTTATGCTAAGAAATATCATTGAAATCAATATACATAGTAAGTGCTAGTATACTATAAAGATGATAAAGTTTATAATCATAAAAACAAAATATTCAGAAAGATTTTTCTTTTCTGGTAGGTGGCTCGTATCTATGTTTTAAACTGAATTAAATGGTGTTCAAATAAAATACAAGGAGTTTTGGGGTGAATGTAAGACAATACGCCATGGAAATTCAGCATTTAATAATTCAGGTACATATTCCAAAGGAAATATCACACGTGTTTGGACTGTAGTGATATCATTGATATTCATGCCACGGATACTCTTTTGAAACTCTGACATGTGTAGTCGTTTCTGGTGTGTTGCGACCCTGTAGCTATGGCAACCGAAAATGTACAGCTAAATATACTCCTACATCAAAAAGATGTGATCATACCACTGTCCTTTACCATAAGAGTCCTTACCACGTGTTCCCTGCTATAATCATTTCTGTGACTCTTCCTATAACCATTTCTGCGTCTCCTTCTATAATGAGGTCCGTAACGCCTGCTAATGATTACTGTGTCTCCTGCAATAATCATGTCTGTGTCTCATACTATAATCATTTCTGTGTCCCCTTTTATATTATTCTGTATCCTCTGCTACAAGCATTCAGTGTCTAATGTTACAAGCATTTCTGTATCCCCTGCTATAATATTTTCTGTGTCTCCTGCTATAAACATTTCTATATATCTCCAGCTATAATCATTTCTGTACCCGCTTCTATAATCATTTCTGTGTCCCCTTCTATAATTAGGGCTATGGATAGCCTAGTGGTTAAAGCGTTCGCTCGTCACGCAGAAGACCTGAGTTCGATTCCCCACGTGGGCACAATGTGTTAAGCCCATTTTAGTGTCCCCCACCGTGATATTGTTGGGATTTGCTAAGAGGGGCGCAAATCCACACTCACTCACTCACTCACTCCCTGCCATAATCATTTCTGTGTCTCCTCTTATAATGACTTCTGTGTCTCTTGATATAATCATTTCTGTGTCTCCTGCTATAATCATTTCTGTGTCTCCTGCCACAATCATTTCTGCGTCTCCTGATATAATCATTTCTGTGTATCCTGCTATATGCATTTCTGTGTCACCCGATATAATCATTTCTGAGTCTCCTGCTATAATAAGAATAAGTTAATGTGGTTAGCTAACAATAAGAGAAGAGCGCACCTGGGTATTCTTTAAACAACCATCTATTTGTCATTTCAATCTGATGTGTTTGGGGTTTGTTTTGGGGTTTGGTATTACAACCATACCATGACGAGTACTCAGAACGCCTGTAATGAATTTTAATGTTCCATTGAGGAGAATCGAACCCTGATCTGCTGCTTGATATCTCAACAAATCACTGGGCCAGCATATGGCGCTTTTAGCATATTCAGATATTAGGATAAACAGTGACTAACGAAAGAAACGCAAATCTGGCTTTTTGTCAAGATTCATAATAGAAGACAAACATGAACGCTAACGTTTGTGAGCTTTTTCCCCCCAAAAATTGCGTTTCTTTTGCTGTCAGTATAATTTAGCTTTTTTTAGATTTTTTTTTCTATAAAGAAAATAACAATTTCCATTCTATTGTTGGTCGGTTTAAAGGATAATTAATACTTATTACTTTCTTCCGGTGTATTCCTTCACCTTCACTATATGGGTGAAAAAGATGGTGTCAACGTTCCATCTAAACTCACAATTCTTTCAACTTCACCTGTATGTCTTCTGGGGACGCCTAGTCCCAGAAATCTATGCTGCTCATCACAGGCTCCAGAGGTGGCGGTACCCAGTTTGGTTGATTGCAGTGATTGGGGTTGCTCATGATATCAATCACTAGTTTATCTAGTCCTAGATTTGATTGTTTGGATCTTAACAGGATGCATACGCAATGACATGTTTGTCTGATATGCTCTAACTTGATAAGCTAATGCATCACCTAGTTCGGCGTTAAACAACAATCGGTCTGTATTTTTTCTTTCTAAATTCCCCTGAATTCAATGTGAGACAAAACGCTAACATGGATGAACCGAGACTAGACTTGCATACAGTCCCCTGGATGAAGATTCGTATAAAATCCATATCTTTCCACAAAGAAACCCGGGCCGTGGGGTATCCTAGTGGTTAAAGCGTCGCTCGTCACGCCGAAGACCTGGTTCGATTCCTCACATGGAGCACAATATGTGAAACCCATTTACGGTGACCCCGCCGTGATGTGCTGGAATATTGCTAAAAGCGGTGGAAAACCAACTCACTCACGGACACACCACAGTGATCATGATGTCAGTAACAAGTTTTTTTCTGACTGCAGAATGGAACTCCAATTATGATTGTCTCATCACGTCTGCTGAGTGATCAACATCATGAGCATCGATCAACGTAATTGAGGTTACGGTGACATGTCAGCGAGCCTGACCTCCCGATCCCGTTAGTCGCCTCAAGCAGCAAACATGGGCTATTGCAGACTAATTCGTACCCCGTCTTTACGATTACTTTTTGGAGATACCAGTGAGATACAATCAGCAAAACATGCATGAGCTAAGTCGTGACTTAAACATGTTCTGATATGCCTGTTTTGTGTCACCTGCACCAAAGACTAGTTTGTTGGTCTCTTAAGCACGTGTCTTAGTGTCTAAATATTTCGTCAGAGGCACGTTCTTTCACACTGTCAGAAATATCCTCATAAATTACTTAACGTCGAGATAAAGGGTCGAATGAGAGTCCGCTATCTCCTTGCAAACAGCGCCTTGCAGGGGTTATAGTAATCAATCAAAGTGCCTTAGTGAGACATGTTTGAGGGTTCGTGTATCAATTTATTTTGTGGTGGACCAAGCTCAACATTATTTGCATGGTCAAACATAAAAAGTAACGTGTCTTTCTCGTCCGATTGTGAGTGTCCAGCACTGTTAATACAAAATTTGAAATCCGAATCCCGTTCGCTTTTACTACGGCATTGTTCTCCATTCGGAAGTTGCACATTTTGATGTAACCCGTGATAACATAAAATGGCGTTCGTAGTTTATGATAAATAAATAAAGAACATAACATTCTGCCTACCTAAACATGCTCCAATAAAAGTTCCCAGGAAACATTTTTAGTTTGATAGTTTCTTGAAATTTCATTTTATCCATGCATCTTGAACCCTAATACATGTAATAAATAACGCAGCATTCAGTAATGATTTAAACCAGCTATATGACGAATTATCAAGTCGATCGTCTTGATCACCTTTAGACCAAACAGACAATCAGATATCGCAAGCAGCAATGAACGACTCTGGGGTGCAATGACACCCAGTCAACCATGTACCCGAACCTAAATAATTGTTCAATTCACTCTCCTCTTACGACACACTTTGGTTGTTGATGACGCATTGTAATCTGGGACCCCCAGGGGTCTGAAAGCAAAGAGGGACAACTTGACCTGGAACGTATTAGTGTCCAGACCGATGTTTACAGACCTCGTTCTCAGCCCCACCTCTTGATGTATGACTGTTGGGTAACTGGATCTGTAGTTACATACAAAGGATTGACTACACTGTGGATACAAAGGTTTCCATTAAGATACATCACAAATCAATACATCGCCGCCAGGCAGTCCAGATCCGTCGGTGTGACGGAAGAGACACATGACTGTTTGGAGATTTTCACACCTCAGTAGGTTTTAGTAGCTGGTGTGGATCATTAGTCCACACGTATGCGTATGCGTGTGCGTGTGCGTGTATGTGTACTTATGTATGGGTTTAGTTTTACACACAGCTGAAGAGACACATGACTGTTTTGAGATATTCTCACCTCAGTAGGTCCCCGTTGCAGGTGTGGATCATTAGTCCTCATGCATATATGTATGTGTGTGTGTGCGCGTGTGTGTGTGTACGTATGAATGAGTTTAGTTTTACACCGTTTTCAGCAGTATTCCAGCAAATGACGGCGGAGACACTATAAATGGGTTTCACACATTGTACTCATGTGAGGAATCGAACCAGGTTTTCGACGTGACGAGCGACGCTTTAACCATTAGGCTACCGCACCGCCCGTGTTTCTCTGTGGAAATGTATAGATTTTATGCGAATCATCATCCAGGGGACTGTATGTAAGTCTAGTTGCAGCCTAAAATGTTATATGTAAGGAACTTAACTCTAGAAGAATGCAATGTTGTATTAAGGCAATTTTACTAGGGAAGGATAAAATATTCATATACATAAGATACTCGTACTGTACTTTGGGTTAGGGTTTGGGGGATAAAATCAGCCCTGCAGTCGTGTTCAACGGTGAAGAATCTAAACCGTAATCAACTTAAGAATGAAGATTTTTATGGATATCAACTTCTTTATATAAGAACACAACGTTTCGGAGTTAATGCTTACTCCTTCATCGGGTGATGAGTTAATGCTTACTCCTTCATCACCAGGTGAAGGAGTAAGCATTAACTCCGAAACGTTGTGTTCTCATATAGAGAACTTGATATCCATAAAAATCTTCATTCTTATGTATTTCACTTCTAAATGTACTTCAAAGACTCGTAATCAACTTATATATTTTACATCTCAAGTTATGACAACGTCATTTGGGTAACAAAGACCCCAGGCACAGTGACTACAATGAATAGCGTTAATTAAACCCCCGGTATCGTACAGGTGTTGATTACAGGTAAGGTCACATCTCACAGTGGGTTGTAGCCACTGGGGTGTCGCTCGTCGTTATTATTGGCGAACACCGGTATCACTCACCTTGGAGTGTGACATGACTCTACATATTTGACATTGTGTGCTGGGAACATATCCACCTTAAAACCATAAGCCATGCAGAGTCGCCCTGAGGAGGGCCTGTTCTGTTCAAACTTGTACAGTGAGATACCGACTAGCCCCAAGAAATACCGGTAACGAACTGTAAGTTGATTCCTCGTTTAATTATATTATACTCATGCGCGCATTTCGCTTTTAGTATTTATGTTTGATTGTTGAGGTGACATATACCGTCACATATATATGTTTAATTTTCAGTTTACTGTCGATCACAAGCAGTTTCGATTCATCCATTGCTCATTTTCAATTCTCACATTTTTGTTATGTGTATAACATGGGTTGTAAATGTATTGTGTTGACGATCTTAAACGCAAACATTATTTCGTATTTGTCCAGTAGGAATCCTTTTTATCGGGTCATGATATGATTTGTTATCTCTTATTGAATACGATTCCATACCTATTGTCTTCTGATTTGACTTACCTACCATGTCACGAGAATCATGGTGGATCTTCGAAGGGTGTAGTAGATATGTTTGTAATGCCACTGTGTCATGTTGTACATGAGGTGTTAGAGAATAACGCAACTGATTGTATCAAAAACGTGTAAAATAATGCCCGACGTTTTTCTTCTGACGAAATGCTATAAATGATAACAACCAAGATAGATTGACATACACATGGTGTATTACATATATATCAATATTGATAGACATACACTGAGAGCGTTACATAAGAAACAATGTTGATAGACATACACGAAGTGTATTACATAATAGTCAATGCAGATCGACAGGCAAACACATAGTTATTGTTTAAAGATCAATATAGATTGAGTGCATTGCCGAAGAATTAATACAAACCGCTTTATAACCAATGACTAGTTATTTTTAAAGTCAAAATTCTCAACATTCCAATTAATCACGGTGGTTTGTAAATATTCGAGTCTGGACTTGGCAAATCAGTGACTGTAACCATGAGCAGTGCCATGATACCTCTCAAGTTGCTCGGCCATCGAAACTGAACAACGCTCCCTCGATCTCTTCTTCTTATCTGGGTAAATGTGACTATGGTTCGACACAAAAGGAGTGCATCATATACCCGTCAACATGTCGGGTAGTGTCTTAATATTCATTGGCATGATGCCAATGTTGCTCTTCCAGAAGACAAATGGAACGAGTCTCTAGGGATGTATCGCTCTGTATGGCATGCATGTATCCGCGTGTTAAGTGCGGTTCCGCTGTTATGCACGTGTAATTTTTACCATCTCACAGTCGTGCATGTTGTATCAAAACATTCCCCGGGGATCACTGAAACCGATAATTTACATGTTCAGCACATTTTCACCAATCTCACTGAATCCTAGACATTATGGCCGCACACACTGGTATTTTTTTACCTACTAGTATGTTTCACAGTTAAAGTCGAGTGTCTTCATTTAGGGTAAAACGGTACGGTCTTACCACGGTACGTAGAGCGGTACAAAGCCTTCGGTTCGACCCGTTTCAATTCGGTACATGAGATATTATCACAATGCAGAAAATTGACAAGAGCCAAACCTTCCATTGTTTAATAACATGAATAAAAAATAACCATAATCTTTGTTATTTGAATGAACAGATTTGTTGTTTTATGGGTAGATAGAAATGATGGTACTGAAACCGAACGTACCGAACTTTTGGATTGCTTTACGGTATTGGAACCGGAGGCAAAGTTCAAGATATATCGTTGTAAACCGCTTCACTCCTACTTTCATTACAAAATAACATGTGTTGAGATATCTCTAGCAACATATAGCTTTCTTTGTTTGTTTCTTTGTTTGTGTGCAATGACCCATCTTTAAATAATCGCCGTGGACGAGATAATCCAGTAATCGACAAATGATGGGCATCAATCTACGTTAATGGGATACACTGTTGGGATCAACCAGTCTGTATCTGACCACTCGATAGTCGCTTTTCACGACAAGCAAGGGTTGCTGGACCGAATTCTAACCCGGATCTTCACGGGTTCAAACTATAATCGTCGGTGTATTAGCTGCCTGCGTGTCATCGTGCCCTGTGTTGGACGTTGTGCATACTATCAACCGCACGTTGGCCTCGTCCAGATTCGATTGCATCTCTGCACAGACTGATGTTATATTGTTTATGTGATGCGTTCAATCAATAAATCTAATTGCATGTAAGTTTGGATTTAAGAGAATGGTTTGATGTAATAGTTTCGTGTTAAGAATGGATCATAATGAATAATCACTATTCTATTGTGACTAACGGGATCGGGTGGTCAGGCTTGCTGATTAGGTCGAAACATGACATCGGTTCCCAATTGCGTAGATCGATGCTCATGCTGTTGACCACTGGATTGTCTGGCCAAGACTCGATTATTTACAGACCGCCACTGTATAAGTGGAATATTGATCAGTGCGGCGTAAAACTAAACTCACTCACTCACTACTAGATTTAGGAAAAAAATGGACACGGCAACGTTTTCCTGATGAAACCAGGTGGATGAGCACCATTCTTCCAAACATATTAACCTTGCCAGTAACAACACAGTCACACCACATTGATCCCATTTTATAGTTCCCCCTGTCATTGAACTACAATAAAATATCCTTGTCTAAACCAGGTAGCAATGCATGTCAGATCGTCCTTGGACGGCTAAGCTTTGAATCGGGTCCTGTTCAAACACATTACAGGACCAGTCGATATATCAGAGAATTTTATGATGCCATAAAGCTAACATAATGGTAATTGACCACGCGTGACCACGTTGATTAAGAATATCGATTTGTTCATGTCAACCAATAATTAAGGTAGATCAGGCAGAGGTCGAAGTGCCCATGTTTATTTGTAATGAAGATTAACCTTGCTTTAGCAACAACAATGTGTTTCCAACTGTGTGACATGGTATCCTTTGAAATTTGATATAGTTAGAATTTTAAAAAGGCAATATGTTCAAGTCGATTGAGGTTGTTACAAGTTCGTATAACTGAAGTAATTACGGGGAATTGGATTCATATGTAATTACCTTCATCGATTTTACTTTAGTCTAAGTATATTTTATTTATGCACTTATTTGCAACAAAGGAAGACTTGACGTAAGCTTTCTTCAAAGTCACTTCGGTAATCAATGCCTCTCTGAAATACAATTAAAAACGGTTACTTCTGCTACTGACTGCACCATGTGCAGCGTACAATGTTCACAACCAAGCTTCACCGGTGTGAGTGTGTGAGTTTGATTTAAGACCGTTTTAACAGAATTCCAGCAACATCCGGGCTGGTGACACCAGAAATGACCTTCACACATTCTAGTCATGAGGGGAAACTGAATATGGGCGCTTCGTGTGACGAACGAACTCTTTAACCTCGAAGTTGCCTAACTGCTTCTTCAGTTGTGTGATTCTTATTGTCCATACATCGCAATATACTTTGGGTTGTTGCTTTTGAAAGTTTGTCCGGTAACAACGAACACATAGTGTAGGACCATTTACGTCGAACGTATTGAATTGGGATATGCTTCAGCTGTTGGTAAATAGAGTCATCAGAGCTTTTAAACAAATCATGCGTGGACATGTTGGATATTGTGCTGTCATGCAAAAGAAAAGTTGCTTTCATACACACCCATGGAAACGAACAATGGAACACATGAAAGTACAAGCGTTCCTTTATTAATTTCCAGAATTTCACCCACAATGCAATACATACCTTGTGTAGAAACATGGGAAGAAATAAAGGAACACATATGCTTTCCTGTGTTCCCTTTTTTTTGTCTGAAAATAATATTCCCCGCCCTCTGCAGAAAACAAGACACCGACTGAGTGAATATTGGTTTACACCGTTTTAGCTAAGCCCCATCAACATTACAACAGATACGAGCTCATATGAGACATTCGAACCCATGTTTTTGGCGTGATAGGCGAACGTTTTAACTACTAGACTACCCAACCGTCATACACCTTACAAGTCTATCGAATGAACTCTAACTGTCTGGTATGCGAATTTCCACGCATGAATAATTCATGTTCTCCAGAGGAACAGCCGTTTAACGGTGCACTGAACAGTCTTTATGACAGCGACCTGTATAAAATCGCTGTGGAACAAGTGACTGACATCATGACCACCGATCTACACAGTTGGGATACGATGCATCAACCATATCATTGAGCATGTCAACCCATTCTGAACGGATCTTTCCGGGTACTAACACTTGAGTGACGACGGATGAATGCATAGATTGACGGTAACAGTTAAGGCATGCACGCGAATTTTTATTTTTAAGTATTTTAGTTTAGTCATGTATCATTTAATTGTTCATAATTTCAAAATTGCTTGAACATATATAGGCGTACCTGTGCCAATATCGATGTTGCCATGTTTCTCCACAAGGTATAATTGCATTGTGGGTGAAATTATTAGCCTGAATAACAGAACACTTGGACATCCATGTGTTCCTTTATTTGTTTCCATGAGTATATTTCCAAAAGAATTCTCGAATTCTGGATTTATGCAGATATATAAGCATCTTTTAGCTCCTTCTTCAGTCTGACAGACAGACATTTTTCGAGTAACAAACCACGGACCCATAATACATTAATGATCATCAGATTCATCACGCATGTGAACAGGTGAATAATTTTGCACAATAACTGCGTCACCTGGTCAACTGTCGTGACTGCAGGTTGTGAGACCCGTGGATACTCCACGTGTGGGCGAAACGTGAAACGTGAGAATGAATAATCAGATAATATTGGTCACAGCCATTGGCCACATACAATCAATCGAAGAAGATTTGTCGCGTCCTATCACACACACATGACGTAAAACTTCCTTGTTGTGGAAGCAAGGTGTTCCAGTATAGATAACACAAACTTCTGTGATATAGATTAGGTTAATGCTTCGCAACTGTAATATTGAGATGCACAGTATTTGCTTGAGTGCGTCTGAACGTGAAGGTTTCCATTGGCGCTTTCTGTAGAAGAGGGCCAATATAAAAGTAGAATTAGGATCACTGTATTTTTTAGTTATTTTGTTAGTCTTCACTTGTAGTGAAAACTGACCACTCTGATTCAGAAAGAATAACGTCCACTCCCCCCACCCCCGCCCCCACCCATCCTCACGAAAAAATGTTTTGCCCATCTTACACAGCATATATTAAATGGCATCTGTTATTTTTTAGGCCTTTGTAATCCGATATTAAAAAGTGTATTTCTTCTCCGAAATATTGGAAGGTCGCCTTAGTATCTTTAGCTATTCGTGCCGCAGTGTCCTTGACTAAACATGCTATTCAAGATATTGCCGTGTTGCGAAAGACAATCCTCCAGCAAAACTTTCTAGGAGACCAACGATTATTACGACCATTCTTCCAAGTGTATAACATGTGTGCTGTCAGAACGTATTACGTTTGGGAAAATTGAAACCATTGTCGACCTTGTTCTTCGTCAAGTCAAAGGAGAGTTCCGTGAACATGCGTCAATGAGTGTAGAACATTTGAACAGAGTCTAGTAGCGTTACTGACGGGGCTGCCATAAAATGTAAATCCCCTTTAAATAATCAATATGTACTCATGGAAACGAATAATGGAACACGAGAAAGTACAAGTGTTCCTTTAGTCTTTTCCATTTTTTACAAGGTATGTATTACACTGTGAGTGAACTTCTGAAAATAAGTAAAGGAACAACTTGTACTTGTATTCGTTTCTATGAGCATATTTATCCAAATGTTATGAGAGAGTACAACGTGTAATCTTAACGTCACATCGGCATTATCTCATGAAGTAACACTGTTCAAGAGAAAACAGGGTATTGTTATAAGGCCTGATAAGGATATACAAAACAGTGTATCGTGTTTCTTGGAAACGTGATCTCATCCGGGTGAACGAGTGTAGTTTCGTCTCGCGGCAATGGTGAAGTGGTCCATGTTCGTGGAAATCTGAAAAAATCTTAACAAGATCTTGAATGGACACTGAAGGGCGATTTCGCGTTTGTGTCTGAGACCTATTTAACAAGACAAACATTGTATCGATGAACATAATCGAACTCCTCCTTTGTAAGAAACTGTTCTTTAAAATCTGACATGTGGGATAAGACTGTTACACAAACTCAGCTGTGACAAGACAGTTGTATATCATACAAATGTATAACTTAATTGTGTTTACACTTTGTATACACGAACAAACAAACAAACAAATAAATAAATAACGTTTCACATTGACAGTTCATAGCAGACTTCAGCGCTGATTATGTACACGATACAGTCATACAAAATTAATAACAGAGGAGCGGGGCTACATTTTCAGGTGAAACAATCTCTCGGACAATCGGACACTTGAGTCCCTGTCGTCATGACGACGTTTATATAATTCATGTCCAAAAGCAGCCTCGTTTCCGTTTAAACGAAAGTGATCGATTCAGAATGAAATATGCATTGGATAGAATATGTATGGAGAACTGTTTCAAGATAGAGATGGAGAATAAAGTCGCCCTGTGGGATAGCAGGGGTGATCTGATAATACTAGTTATAGCGTCATGGAAAATAATGCCTATAAACATCTTCGGAATAGGCTCATCTACAAAAAAAATGAAACATTCCAAATTTGGGAATGGTTTGATTTTTTTAAAAGAAACTCGAGAAAATACTTATGTCACTGAATTTTTTTCTACCCCTTTTGACAGCATTGATATTAACAAGATGCAGGAATACCATGACAAGTATGCCTTTGGTATTGTCAAGCTTCCCATATGGTCGGGATGCTCTTAGTTTAGTACCTCCTGATTTCTGGACGCAGACCATGCACATAGCTCGTCTGACATCCTAGGACATGCAGAACAGCGTCTCCGTATTCTATGGACACTTCTCCGTGGTTCGACTAGGCTCGGGTTCCATTCTCTGACTTGTTTACGCGTAGTAGGCGCTGACGAGCTGGTGATGCTGCATTCGTTTATTCAAACCTGAAAAAAACACAATCATAACATTTGCTTTTGCTTCTGCAAGGCTGATTTCTGAAAATTCGTATTTGACAATTTGAAACGCTTTGTCTGTGGTGTGTAAATATTTCACTCTTGAAACACTAAATAAAAGTTAGAATCAAGAAGCAAAATAGTGTGGGTTACATGGATTATATACTGGACAAAAATAGTTAGGGATAATGTAACTTTTGAAATCATCAATATTGATATTATGATATTATTTATTGACAGACTGATACATATCAAGCATAAAAATACCGATATCTCTAACTTGTCCAGTATTTAAGACGCCACCTGTCCCATTCAGAGTCTGTGCTTGCGGTTAATATACTGTTACATTTGCTCCTTTTTATTTTTTGTGTCTGTCTGAGTATTATTCATCCTGTTTATTTGATCAATATCTCCAACATCACTGAATCACGCATACAGTCACCAACAGTGTGCAAAATAACCACTGCCCCGCTAGCCGTGGCTGTTAAAAATCGAGTCAAGCCAGTAAATCTCCTCAGTCACTGGCCCCACTGGCTAGTGAATTTCATGGGGTCACTCTGTAAATATATCACTCTCCGACCAGTTTAGTAATATTACACTTTTAAATCATGCAAAATGATGGCCTGAAAAAAATATTTGCAGCTTAACGATGACTGATTTAAGTTTTATGAATAAACCCAAAGTATTTCACAAATTCAGACATGTGTTTTCTTAATCTTCGGCATCTTAATCTTATGGTATTTTACCTTTTCGAAATCTTTGGCTTAGTTTCCATATTCAAATTTCGGGCTTGTATATCATTTTGTTGGCTAGTAACTTTCAGGCACAGCCAGCTCGAACTGGTTTGCACGAGTTGGAAACTATTTCGCACATTGATCACCAATGATCGTTAACTGTGTACCTATAAGACATACTGGTGCAAGGCGCAAAACGTACTTAGAATCCATAACACAAGGCGATGTTTATCTGTGTATTGACATTAGCAGCAAACAATATTGAACGTCAACTACAGCAAGGCTTGTTTGTTTCAGATGAGTGACTCCATGACAGTCAGAGATCAGACAGACAGGTAGTACCTCATCATGGGGTGCTGTGGTGCTTATGACACGGTGGTGCAACCTCAGAAGGGGGTACGTATATACAGAGATAGACACTGTCGGACCCTCCCTCTTCATTTATTGTTCTAACATTTGTATCATCCTTACGAACCGAACCTCCAAGGTCCTTACAAACCGAAGCTTGTCGACTAACGGATTCGGATGGTCAGGCTAGCTGATTTGGTTGACACAAGTCATTGTATGCTAATCAAGTAGATAGATTCTCATGCTGTTGATAGCTGGATTGTCTGGTCCAGACTCGATTATTTAAGACCACTGCCATAGAGTTCAGTTTGTTAAACAACGAACTAACCAACCAGCATAACTAACCTCTTTTCGACACTCGACAATTCGAATTTCTAAACAATGCCCATGACTTCAAATGTCACTGTAATTGTATCTGTACAAACAATGAGCTGCATATTAAAGACCAATAACCTTCCAGTATACACAGACAGGTAACATATGAATGTGAGTTCTAATGTTTTCAAATTCAGTACGGCCTACAACCCCAGTTTCAGCCATATAGTGAGGGAACAATATCCATGTGATTAAACAGCGTGTTGGCTAAAAATAGTAGGAGACCCAAAGTGATGCATATCTTAGACGCTGGCCACTTTGGTCAAACCCACGTGCATTTATATAGTGCCTAACCACAGAAACACAAGCCCCAGGGATTAAACTCTGCACAGCATATTGCGGTGCCTAGACAGAAACAACGACGCCTTTGTTGCAGAACGCGAGCAGGAGCGTAGATATTGCAGCATACTGTTACAACAGCGATATCCAAGTCTCATTGAAGTGTCTCGTGTGAAGTCATTTCTCAAATGAATGCTTAGTTAATAAGAAATAAAAACAATGATTACACGATGCCATTTAGGAAGTGGTCAAATGCAACATATGTCATATTTGGGATTTCACGTGTAATCATGGCTTTCGGCCGTGGGAGCCGTGCCAATTCACACTTATCAGAGGGGTATACAAGGTACGCAGTCTAGACTACCAGTTGTCCGACTTCCATTTTTTGTGGAAGTCGGGGTGGCTGAGCGGGTTAGGCGGCTGACTTTGTGTGCTGGCGATTGAGGTGCCTGACTCTGAGGGTGCGGGTTTGAATCCCGGATGGGACTCAACCAAAAAAAAGTACTAGAATTTGTACTTTACTGAGGAACTGAAATCCCAGATATGACATATGTTGCAAATAAAAACAAGCCGAAGTAGTCTCTGTCTCGTTTGATAGCTATCAAGACACGTGAAACCCAGATCAAGTTTGCTTAATTGGTAATAGGTACGGATGACTGTAAGTCATCGTGAACGAATCTGGTACCTGTATTTATCATCTAACACGTTCATCGACGGAAGTCAAGTATTAAAGTATCGATAGTCACACATAGTACCGATGCTTTGGTTGTTTTTCTTTTCTACCATTGATTAATTGCTATCGTAAACTCAACAGGTTCAATCAATCGGTAACCCTAGTAGCTACCATTATTTAAAAATGCCCGGTGTTACACATAATTTTTGCCTTTGAAAGTTTGTCAAGCCCTCAATGCTATCTAAATAAAAAGTTTTGGAACCTATCTGAGTTTCACGAAAAGACTGGCTTGCTACGCACCTGGCGAGGAGACATTCACTATTCTTTAGGTTATTTGTTCTTCAAGGCATCTAGGATGGACAAGAAATCCAGTTCAGCAATACCACTTTTGACCCTTTAACCACGACACGACCGTGACATCTGCATGTAGGCAATGGACTTATTTTTGTGGTTTCATAAAATCGGATCATTACAGTAATGGATAGTGTCCATTACTGGATATATACTCTTCACAAAAGTAGGACATAATGAAATATAAATGTTAATAGCAGGTATTTCATCCAAGATAAATACTGGTGACCTTGTGTGCGTAAAACGTAACAACAAGTGTGCGTAAAACGTAACAACAAATGACATACTTTAGCATTTCGTGTCAGTGGCATGGAGGTCCTGCTGAACACTTTATAGGACGTCGATTATCTCTGTGGGCCAATATTTCTCTCAGTGTTATTGATTCTGCCTGTCATTAAGTTGTGATTTACTTGATTTACACTCATTCTATGTATATGAACAAGCGATGCGGCGTCAACAGGCTGTTGGCAGGATGGATACTGCCAGAAGTCAGCTAGGCGGCCAATAGGTCAATGTTTGACTGTCTGTAGCAGAATTTATAGCAGGTATTAACAAACCTTACCGCGAAGATCCGGTAGGAATTATTGGTCTTAAGCAACCCATGCGTGTCGTAAGACCGAGTCGTCAGGATCGCTGACTTGGATCACATATGTCATCGTATCCCAGCTGCGTACCATGATGTCAATCACAGAATTGTCTGGTCCAGACTCAGTATCTGAGATATGCCGGGTCATGCTGAATAGTGTTGTAAGGACAACATCCTCAGGTCATTTTTGTGAGAGATTGTCCCCGGTGGTGTCCTTCTCTATCTTTACAGTTATACAATTGCAAATATGACTGTTAATCCTGGCAACATAGACGTGAAAAATGGTGCGAAACCTTTCTCCGAAATTCTGCCAAAGAAACGAGACTGGACGCCTGGTTATCCAGGGCATGGTTTTGACACCTTGTTGTCTGACAGTCCACCTCTGTGAGGAAACGTCTTCTCCGATGACTTCCGGGAGGGACAAAATGGATGACTGCTAAGAGTAAAATTTGGTTAACATTGCATCACGACGATCAGGGCACTTACTCTCGAACGTTCGGAAGCCTAAGTATCTTAAGAATGGACTTTAGAAGTTCGTTTGGAGAACAGCTGGCCAGATCTGTCTGTTGTAAGAGTTCGGATCATCTTCAGTTCACCACCGAACACTACTCCACTCCATGCCGTCCCCAAAGACTCCTGAGAAGGGGGCTGTGGGGTAGCCTAAAGCGCTTAAAACGTTCACAATGTCCGAAGGCCATTTCTGGTGTTCCCCGCCGTGATCACGCTGGCATATTGCTAAAGGCGACGTGAAATCAGTGCACTCACTCCTGTCAAGCATAAACTGAACCTGTCACCCTGATCCTAACCCCATGCGTTCACAGCGGTATTCTGTGACTAGCCATGTTCCACCGTGCTTATTGCTGGCATATTTCATCTCCTGTCATGTATCCTTCGTCATGCATTATCCTTCTTTCGTCGGATCAGTGAGTCATGTTGCAGTGACGTTTATTTGCAGACGCAAGTACCCCAGATGTGTCATCATTTACAGTATGTTTTACATGTCAACTGTCCAAAGTTTGAGCCACTTTTTGCCTAATTCCTTGTCACCACTGTGCCATTGCTTGAATATTGCCAAAGGCGGCGTAAAATTCAACTCACTCATTTGAATATTATTGCTTATGTATGCTCCTGGTTTAATTGGATTAAGAGCAGGTTGCAGACCAAACAATTTTCAGGAAGCGAAGACGCAACTCTTTAGCAAATACACATAAGTCAATGACGCTAATAGCATTAGAAATGGTGTATCGTGTGTGTCTCAACATACCTGTCGGAAGCGTGTTGGGAATTAGTGGTTCACGCAGCGGGACATGTGCAACACTGCACAACATGGGAGGAACGTGTCGTATGTTAAAGTTGGGTACACATGCTGACGATGTCTCCAAAAGATGAGGTTGCTGATGTTGATACGGGGGTGCAAGTGGAGGAACAGGTAGGATTTGGTATATTTTAAAAAGTATTATGATAGTGCGATGATGAGGGTGATAGGGGTCAGTATTTCTGTCTGAAATTCCACTGTCTCTGGAGAGATGGGTGTAGTTTGTGTCGGTCGAAATAGATAATTAGTCAGATATCCTAATGGCTGATAATGCGACAGCGCCATTGGAAATGAACTTGTCGTTAGAATGAATGAGTGTGGTTTTACGCCGATGTTAACAATATTCCACCAATATCACGGCGGGGGACACCAGAAATGGGCTTCACACATTGTACCCATGTGGGGAATCGAACTCGGGTGTTTGGCGCGACGAGCGAACGCGTAACCAACCTCCTCTCCCCCTGGTTCTTCTACAGAGGATTTTCATATACATCCCCAAGATGTCAACTCTGATGTAACATATTCACGAAATCTGAGAAACAGCGAAAGGTGTTAACCTTCAACTTGACTATACATTAAAATATAAAATGCCGTGCAGTATTCATTGCTCACGCAAAGAAAACATTGCTTGGTAAAATATAAGAAACATCACAATTAAAGAATAAACAGAGTGGAATCCATAAGTCAACTCCTTCATTACTAATACAGCTTCGGTCATGCTGCTTCAGTATGAATCGAAAATAAAGCAAGCAATTATATTGATGACGATTTCTTGTTTATTGCGTAGTGTGAAACTTCTATCTATATTCTCAAACATCGATAACGGTCTATGCAATAAACTAGAAGTATTCATGTCACATGTATTTTCATGTAATATACATATATTATACTTTGTATATATTTTGGTACATTTGTCTCATACAGGTCCTTAACTTTTTACTGTGATATATACTTATGTACTTACGTACTTATGTACTTACGTACTTATGTACTTACGTACTTATGTACTCATGTACTTCTTATGAACCAAGTCTACTGACTGGCAATAACAATTTTATAGGACAAAATTTAATCTAAAGCATCCCGTTTCATATAATGAGAGTTATATTTAATTTCTTCAGTTTTTTTTATTATAGATTACTCAAAGTAAATGTGATAATATATAGGTGATATACATGAGCAAGGCCGTGTACATCTTTGTTCCTCTGCATCCACTGACTGAATCTATCGCAAACAATAATAGTACAGGTAGTCGTGACAACGTTAGCTCTTAGTTTGAAGCGCAATAATTAGACTTAGACTCAACCAAAAATAATACTAGAATTTGTACTTTACTAAGAAAGTGAAATCCCAAATATGACATATGTTGCATTTGACCACTTTCTAAATGGCATCGTGTAATCATGGCTTTCGGCCGCGGGAGTAGTGCCAATATACACTTATCAGAGGGGTACACAAAGTACGCAGCCTAGACTACCAGTTGTTCGATTTCATTTTGGAAGTCGGGGTGGCTGAGCGGACTAGGCGGCTGACTTTGTGTGCTGACGATTAGGTGCCTGACTCTGAGGGTGCGAGTTCGAATCCCGGATGGGACTCAACCAAAAAAAGTACTAGAATTTGTACTTTACTAAGAAAGTGGAATCCCAAATATGACATATGTTGCATTAGACTTTGGTTGGGTGGTTGTTTAATGCCACTCTCAGCAATATTCCAGCTATATGGCGGCGGTCTGTAAATATTCAAAACCGGCATCTGTCTAATCCGGCAAGTTGTCAACACCGGCACACAATATCCGTTCCACCTGTGGCTTGCACATTTATCATCAATTCTATAATCCGGCACATTCTCTAAGCCAGGTTATTTATCAAGTCCCAGTGAGTGCCTGTTTTGACAGCTTACACTGTACATAATAAATGTTTCGAGAGTTCATCGCCTCTTGCGTCCTTGCGATCATAGCTGTTTCTACAGTAATTGCTCTTGTAGGATGAATGGTGTAAAACGTGAAGGTTGCATGTGTGTATTTTGCATTTTCAAACAAACAAAATAAAAAAAATAGAAACAAACGCTAACAACTGTCTGATGCAAGATCATTGTCAAAACAGATGGTCTGCATGGAATTATCTAGCTTCTTGAAAACCGTCAAAGTCAAGAGTGACACCCCATGCACGTGTATGGGGCTACTGGGTCGTGCAGGTGTATAACACACGTTGTGTTTATCGGTGGTGATAACGAACAATGGCGGTGCGTTCATAAGATGTCTGTCTTTGAAAAGTTTGTTTAAGCTAATATTTTGAATTCTTGAAATCATGTATAGGATGAAAACCACTCTTGTAATGGACCAAATGAGATAAAGAAAACAAACTTCAATCTTGTTCTCATATTCAATTTTCTGACATGACTCGTGTTTTTTAGTCAATGGTTATTACTCAGAGTGTTTTGAATGGGAACGTGACGTTGTTTCTTCAGGAGCCCCGAGAGGTTGAAGATCACTTCACCGGTCCTACTAAAACCCGCTCATGTCGAGATGTGCTCTTCCTCATCATCTTCATCGCTTTCCTCGGGGGTCTCGTGAGTAAATGTTTTATTTAGATTGGTTTCACACTTTAACCTGCATTACCTATTTTGTTATATCATTGTTGTCTTGTATCCAAATAAATAGACGTTCCAAATCTTTTAGTTACAAACATGATGATATTACTAATCTTAATGAAACTGTATTTTAAATTGTTTAATATGAAACAATTAAAATGCGTTATTTCCTTAAGTAAACGTTTGACAGTGTCATTGGCTTGTGCCGTAAGAAAACAGTAACACTGCGATAAGACGGAGTTCTCTCCCTTGGTATAGATTTCCAGTCCATGTTCGCCATTTGGCTATCACTGAAACATTATCGAAATTAAAATAATCATTTTTGTTCACAAATACGTTAATTATGTCATATCAAACAGATTTAATAATGAAATAGACCTTAGAAGTTCACAACTGTATTTCCGATTACGGATATTTCAAGCACCGCGATACGACGACATAGGCTATACAATTGTCATTACGAGTTCTCTCGACAGGGTAGTTAATCATGGCCAGTGTGTTATTTCTAATGCGATTCAGATGAGATTTAAGTGACGTGTGTGTGTGCTGAAGATTTCATTGTTTGACCAGGGTTACGTCATCTACCGTGCTGTGGATCTGGGCAACCCCAACCGCCTCATCTACGGCGTGGACAGCTGGGGTAATACGTGTCACAGTGTCAACGACCCCATCGATGGAGCCCCCCTTTCTGGCCAGGATACCACCGGTCTGACGTAAGTATGTCGCTGATCTTTAATGGCATAATTTGTTTCATAGCAGTAATTGATCCCGAGTTTTATGATACACATCTGAAGGACGTTTCCAAAGTGGAGGAGTAAGTGAGTGAGTTTTGCTTTACACCGTACTTAGCAATATTCCAGCTATATTCGGTTGGTCTGTAAATAATCGAGTCCAAACAATCCAGTGATCAACATCATGAGCATCGATCTACGCATTCGGGAAGGATGACATGTGTCAACCATGTCGGCGAGCCTGATAACCCGATCCTAATACTCACCTCTTACGGCAAGCATGGGTTATGGAGATCAGTTGTAACCAGGACCTCCATGGGTCTTAAATTGGAAGATTAAAAAAAGATGATGAAGCATTGCTTCATGCAGCTGTCTTATTAAAAACATCTGGCTGTTGGTTGCTATCACTAAGTGTTTTTACGACATTAGTTCAAATAATTCTGGAGTGCAAAAAAACCACGTTGACGCATTCTAAATACATCTTGCAACGTTTGCAAAATATATAGCAAAAGCAAACAAACAAAAAAAACAGAACAAAAGAAGCGCATGCTCTCCTGTTGCAAGACAAACAGTAACGTGAAACTTGCAAAAGAAAAGAACCTCCCCCCCCAAAAAAAAAATAAAACCCAACCCCCCAAAACAAAACAAAACAAAAAACAAACAAACGAAAAAAAACCCACCCAGAAGTCATATATTCTAATGTGCTGTCACATGATTAACATCTCAAAGCTGGGCACTACGTCATATCAGTACAGCAGCAAAATTTCAATACATATCAACAGATACCTCTGTATCACAAAAGGTGATATAACAAACAGCTGCTGATGACAACAATCAACGGAGTCAGCATCAGTCGTGAATGGAGATGGTCCTGTTACCACACGGCTGACCCATACATTCATAACATTCTCACATTCATTACGGTTACACGAAACAAATGTGTTTTCCAATAGACGTTTATAGTAACCTTATATTTTTCTCAAAAATCATCCAGGCTTTCAACAGACATTTCATGTACACATGGGTACAGCCTGGCCTTTAAACTATAGTGTTTGCTCTTAACCCACAATTTCTGACCAATTCGTCGTATTTTCCAAGCACAGGGAGAGGAACACAACAACCCTAGTTTCGTACCAAATGTCACCAACTTGAAAATATCCTAACACATATAAGTATAAGTCATGGTGATAACAATGCACTAAATACTTAAAATTTTGGTCAGTAGTAATTATTGGATGCAAGCTCTTTTCAAAAACATAAACATCTTACACTCTTTTCATCCAATCACAGCTGTGACAAGTCTCTGTCCTTTCAGTTACATTGTATTTCCAATGAGCACTTGATTCTAATAGCATGTGATTCTGATATGTGGTGAAGTGGAACCTTAACTGTCGCTCCAACGAATCCAAACTAGCACTGTCTTGGTTCGAATCACTTCCAGAATAGCAAATCATTAGACTCACCTCCCGTACATCAGTCGCACAACACAACGATGGTTTCACAATACCAAATAATTTCTCACTGACTTCTACAGAAACGTTATACTCTTCAAAACTTAACCAAGCTATCGACAGCGTTCATATGTGCGTGTTCTTAGTCTGGACTTAAAGAAGCAATAAACAATATTTTTAATCTGACAGACCCAGCAAGTTCCTTTTCCAAGTACAGGAAGCTAGACAGACCCCATTTCCGATGAAAATGTCAACCGCTCGAAAATATCTGTGGTAACATTTAGCATAACTCACAATGAGAAAAAAAGCCGCATAAAATATTTTTAAAAATAAGGTCAGTTGTAAACATTTGATTGAGGTATATTTAAAAAGCACAACACTCTCACACACAATCGCAGAAAGCACAGTTGTCAGATGATTCTGTCTGGATTGACAGCCCTAAGAAGAGCGGATCTTGATTTGATATAGCATAACGCAACGTTCGAAATTAACGTCGGTTCTTAGGCCCGAAGCCGACTGAAAACACCTCGGACCTACAGCATTTGCTTTACTGCAGGTCCTAATGGTCGACTGCTTTTTCATCCCCAGTGACTAAGAGTATTATTTCCATATCAAAATATAATGCCTAATCCTTCTGACCAGGACTCACAACATTTTTATGGTTTTGCGTGCTTAGGTGCAGCTTTTCTGGGCTAAGGGCAAACACTGGTATAACCTGTAATTTCTATCACAGGCAGGTGTTCTACTACAACCCAAATTACGTCGAAGCAGTCTCTAAACACGATCTGACCGTGTCAACCATGATGATCTGCGTGAGCCAGTGTCCGCCATCAGCCATCAACACTGTACAGGAAATGAAGGATCTGGCTCAATCTGGGCCGAGGCTATGTGCTTACAATATCGAAGTGACCGACTACCAGGCTGGACCTGCAAACGGATCCGGAACTTGTCCACCACTTCCGGTTAAACAGCAGTAAGCTAACCCCTGCAATTTGATTGGTCAGTACTAAAGTACATGGTCTCGTAAAATTTAAATACATAATATGTAAAACTGAACGATGTAAATAATGTTTCATTGTTTTGATATGATATATTCAGTTTGTGTTCTTATTTCTCTTTCAGTTCGTCCGTATTCAATCGCTGTGTTCCTTCAGATCTCACTAACGTCCTGAACCGTTTTGGAGACGTTTTAAACAAGCTGATGGATCTCATTGACGAAAATTTTGCCGAAGTAAATTTTGATTGATTTTAATAGTTGTTCATACAGAATTCTTGTTTTGTCATTGACTATTTCCCCACGGCGGTAAACCGCCAATAGTTATGTTGGTGCCAGTGTTGGAGTATTTCCAAGGAGAGGAAAGATTCGAGTTAGAAATGGTATTGGCCATGCTGCCTTTCATTATCTGACATGATGAAAAACCTACACATACAAATTCCAAAATTTTGCAATAAATCCGTGTACCTTTACACACACACACAAAATCTAAAGTTTATGTAAGAACGTTGTGATCTCGTTCCACGCGTCTGTCAGCGTCAGACGAGAGTAGGATCAGGTAGATCTCCACATTTCGTACATTCGTAAATCGTTCACACAGATGAGGTTAACTAGGATTTAACCTCTTGCACTTCACTCACTCACTCCGTGATTGTTGTCAGGTAAAACAGATGTAAACTGCCCTGCACCGACAATATATTCAGTCATTTCAGACACTTCAGTCATTGCACCCTTGTTCCACCTACAGAAGTGCGTGGAAGACCTGGAAAGGACATGGCGACAAATGGCTTATCTCTGTGGCTTCGCCCTTGGTACGTTAAGTCAAAATATTTCTTTCTTAAACACTCTGAGAACCAGACCAAAGTATTAATTCAATGAAGATAATCGGTGACTGGGTGAGTCCCATACGGGTTTGTTAGTCTGTTTGTCTATCTATATAATATTACCTACATGATTACTGTTGCAGACTGCGCCAGTTCACGGGCAACAATAGTAACCATGATCAGATGTCTGATCTCACACTGGAACTAACTTAACTTTTCCGAAAATGGATACATATATCATAATAGAAACACTTTGAATCGTCACGTATTTCCGGCAGGTTTGAAAACTTTGTCAGCAGCATGTTTTTGGGATGGATATACTGCTCCATACGCCAAAAATATCTGGTAAATCTGTTTGGGTACTGTTCGTGACTGTCATGTTACTAAATGCGGTGTGAAGTGACGAAAGACGGATCTCTATTTGTAGGATCAATGGCTGTGAATGTTTCTGTCGTTCATTGCCACCTGACGTCATTCACCCGCTATCTACAGCAACCCATGCTGTCGTAAGTGACGACGAATGGGATCGGGTGGTCAGGCTCGGTGACTTGGTTGACTCACGTCATCACATCCCGATTGCGTGGATCTATGCTCTTGTTTTTAACAAATGGATTGTCCGGTACAGACGCTATTATTTACAGACCAGACTCTTACAGTTGGAATATTGCTGACCGTTGCGTTACAAAAGCCTCCAACATTATGAAGCGGTGTCAAGACATGCAAAGTGTACTTCCTGCAGGTTAAATAATATTATATTTACAGCTACCTTCACCGTCCATCACTAAACGTATACACATCAAACAAACTCACAGTCGTATTCAATCGAGACGAAAACAACATCACGAAACGAAGCAAAACGTGTATATATATATATATTAGCAATTTTAACCAGACTGGCACAAGAAGGGTTAGTTAGACTGCCATTACTACTAAATGACATACATCCTTCTTTAATATCCTTCTTAAACCACGTATATCGCAAACAGAATACCCACGCAGTTCGACACTTATTAGGACACATAATGAGAAAGGAAGGATTAGATAGACTGTCGTTAAAACTAAATGACATTATCATGAAGTACATCCTTCTGTTTCCCTCTGCAGCTGTCGCTATCGTAATGCTGATCTTCCTCCGCTTCTTTGCGGGCCCCATTGTCTGGATGACCGTAATCCTTATTGCTGCTGGATGTATTGGCGGTGTCGCATTCTGCTGGTCAGTATTATCACTGGACGTCATCATGTAGTGACCAGTCAGTCGAAGGTGATGGATAATAATGTGTAAAATGATGTATTTAACACGAATTTCTTGATGCAGTGACCAACTAGTAGAAGATGATAGGTAATAGCGTCCAACGGACGTGTTAAATGATGTATTTAACATGTATTTCCTGATGTAGTGACCAACTAGTAGAAGATGATAGGTAATAGCGTCCAACGGACGTGTTAAATGATGTATTTAACATGTATTTCCTGATGTAGTGACCAACTAGTAGAAGATGATAGGTAATAACGTCCAACGGACGTGTTAAATGATGTATGTTAGATGTGCTACTTGATGAAGTGACCAAAGACTTGATGGCGATGAATAACAAACCGGTGACCATGGTTTCTTTGAGGCTCAAATGTTTTGCTTGATGTACTGACCAATCAGTTGCAGACGACGAGTGATAAAAACCAATGTGCCAAGGGACCATGTTTCCTTTGTGTCTTGTTCAAGGCAGTTTCGAGTCCAGGGGGAAGTTCATGGTGCAAGAGTCAATGTTGTTTAACGTCCATGTGTCAATAAAGGTAATGTTGTCCGTGCAGGTACAGTTACACCAAGGAAAGGACCAAGGAATGGCTGTGGGGATCAATAGGGACAACCGTTGCTGCTGTAAGTATCTTGGTACCAGTATATTTATTCTAATGAAATCGTTTGAGGGCGGAAATGCGAAAATGTATCTGAAACATTCGCTATGCTTATACTCGTGCCTTTTGCCATCATGCATAATTTTCTTTCAAATCCTTTTGCCATCATGCATAATTTTCTTTCAAATCCATTTCAGGTCATAATTCTGTTGATCCTACTGGTACTCCGAAAAAGAATCAAGCTAGTGAGTTACTTCTGTCAGTTTTGTTGTGTAACTACGCATTCAGCAATATTTCAGCTATATGGCGGTGCTCTGTAAATAATCGAGTCTGGACCAGAAAATCCAGTGACCAACAGCATGAATATCGATCTATATAACTGGAATGCAATGGGTACAACGAGCCGCCGAATCTGACCACCTAATCTCTTTAGTCGTCTTTTTTGACAAGTATGTGTTGCTGACGACCAATTCTAACCCGGATCTTCACGGGTCTCATATTGGAAGATTAAAAAAAAAAGATGACGAAATGTTGCTTCATGCAGCTGTTATTGACAATATCTGACTGTCGATGGCTATCACTAAGTGTTTTATGACGTCTGGACAAATATTTTTCACAAAAGTATAAAAGGGAGAGTTGACACATTATTAATATATCTTGCAATGTTTGCAAAAAAAGTAAAGATAAAAACAACACCCAGAAAAATCTATGCCATTTATTCTATTGTGCCGTCACCATGACAACCCTATGAAAAATATACTTAACATCTTAAAACTGGTCATTGAGCCATATGACTCTTGTAATGTCACTTCTATACACAAGCAAATAAATCAATATATTTCAATTGTCGACGACCTGTTATCTGATAAATATTCTATCATTACATTTGGCAGTATAAACCCACGTTTGCCATAAAAAGCGACTCATCTTGTCGTAAGAGGCGACTACTGACGGGATCGGGTGGTCAGGCTCGCTGACACAGGTTATTGGTTCTCAATTGCGCAGATCGATGTTCATGTTGTTGATCACTGGATTGTCTGGTCCAGACTCGATTATTTACCGACCGCCGCCATATAGCTGGAAGATTGCTGAGTGTGGCGTAAAACTAAACTCACTCACTTTGGCAGTATATCTGATAATACTGAGCCTTTAATCGGGGTTAGATGGCTATGCAGGCTTGGTGGGCGAAGTAACCTAAAGCACTAGGCCAGTGATCCAGCGAGCTGGAGGTGGCAGGATCGAGCTCACCTGTGACCGGGTGTGGAAACCTTCGAGTCCACCCAGGTGTGAACTGGTACCTCGTAAGGATGAGACAACCGGAATAACTCGGTGCCCCCGGGGAGGTGACATTGACAATACGATGTGCTGCTGAGTCTGATGTTCGAGGCAGACCATGTGCTGGTTGCACGGATACGTGTGCTATATAATTTCCTTTAACAATGATAATAATACGATCGTTGCAGGAATGTACAATCCTTGTTTCGTATTACGCAATGCTCAGACTGACGTAATATACACGCAATGCCAATCATCGCATTTGTACTAGGTACCTGAAATTGTTGGTCCGCAATCTAATCGTGGTTCACACTGCTTATTACTGTTTTACGGCCGGTAAGCTCTGTATCCGTGATGGGCTCCGTTCCTCAAAGTGATCGTAGCGCTACAACAGTCGTAAGTCAATGTTAAAGTATGGGAGTGTCGATCAACTTAGCACTACGATAGTCGTAAGTCAATGTTAAAGTATGGGAGTTACGAATGTCTAGGAATAGCTTGGAGGAACGGGGTCCTGGTTGGTTCAGCCGAAGTGATGAAAGTCTCTGGCCTGCATCGGTTGGGGTGATGGACAGTACCGGACCGTTCATAATGTCTGTCTAGTAGTGGAGATTGGGAGTAGGTGGTCGGGGTGTGATTATGATTTGTATGGAGAAGCATGTACAATATGAATGAACCCCACCAACATTTCTGTGCAAGCTAAGTGACCCCTCATCATGTCATGTACATCAATGGCACCTCCCTTCCCCTAGTACATGTGTACAAAATCGATCACCACCCCCACCCTTCTCTCTCCCCCACCTCCTTCTAAACATAGATTGTGAGCGGCTCCTAAGGTTATACACTAGTATATTGAACCGGTAGTTTTTACTGGTATATCTGCTTTTCTATTTTTACTAAGGTTGTCCAACTGTTCCGAGAAGCTGGTAAAGCCATAGCTAAAGTCCCTTTCGCCCTGCTGATGCCGTTTATGGTGAGCGCATCTCAACCAGATTGTTTGCATGTTTTATTGATAGGAAAGTGTAGGACCAGCGTAACAGAATGTGAATACATTCATTCAGGATAGTGAAGCTCCAAGTGACGCTTTCAAAGCAGCAGGGAACGTTGATAAAATGCTGATAGCGCCTCAGATACGTTTTTTCTTATTTTTGAGGGAAGCGATATGTAAAGTCAGCACTGGACAAAACTATCTGAGGGTTGGGGATATTTTCCTCACAACTTATTTACCGTATGTACTCTATATTGTATAACTACTAGTGGTGGCGATGATAAAGAAAGCAAAGATCGATGATCGATGAATATTGGAGGCGTAACTTTAAGCAACAATGTCTGTAAGAAATGAATATATTTCACATCACTTGTGAATGGTGACGTGTTTTTGCATGGGTCAGTAGCGTCCTGAATAAAATTTAGAAGAATTTAGACCATGAACAAGTCCTAAATTTGTATGTTGTGTGAGAAAATGAAACAAATATCAACAAAATATTGTACGCTTTTATCGATAACACATTTTTCATATCGATAAACTATTGATGTGTTTTTACAGACTCTGATAATCGCTGGTGGCGTGGCGGCTGGTATGGTGTACGCATTTCTCTACATTGTCACAGCGAGTGAGTGGGTCATGCTGACATTTGCAAATACTTTTATGTCATATCTTAAATACATTACATTGTCACAGCGAGTGAGTGGGTCATGCTGACATTTACAAATATCTTTAGATCATATCTCAAATACATTACACTGTCAGAGCAAGTGAGAGGGTCATGCTGACATTTACAAATATCTTTTGGTCATATCTCAAATACAGCAACTCGCTGCCATGAAATCGTGTCAGTTACCAAACCTGGAATCAATAATTTTACTTCTTCTACGCTAGGCTTCACATGACATATTTTGCTTCCGAAATGGAAACTACATTACAGGTGTAGCCATAACGATCATTTTATGAATCATAACCTACATTGTTTTCAGTTGAGTAATGCTTCAACTATTTTCGTTTGTCTTTTGGTTGCTATGACGACGAAAGGATGGTGATAATGTACTAATATCATTGGAGGTGTTACTTTCTCACATACCGATATGTCTTGTTACCTCCCCAGAGCATCCTGTACCCAACTCTGCTGGGGTTGTTAGTTACACAGAAGATCAAACGTTAAAGGTATATCTATATTAAACTTTCATTTGATTATGATGATTACTGCAATAGCGTTCATGATAAAGTTCATCAGGTTTTACAGTGAGTTTGTTTTTACACCTGAAACGTCCACACACCTTACCGATGTGGGAAATCGAAAACGCGAAGGCATTGACCACTAGGCTACCCCACCGCCCCTGAGTTGTTACAGACCTGGATCCCGATCCACAAAGTGTTCGTAACGTTACGACCTGTCTTAACTCTTTACTGTCATAGGCCCATGTCATAGGCTTACAAACGTTTTCTGGATGAGGTTGAAGGTCCAGATTTCCCTTGAACATGTCTATTTGTCTGTTAACACCATACCGTGCTTATGGATTAAACCATATAAGCAGACACTTGTCTCAATGTGAAAACACAAGTCTCAAAGTGAAACCATCTGTCTCAAAGTGAAGCCATCTGTCTCAAAGTGAAAATATGTCTCAAAGTGACAAGCGTCTGCCTCAAAGTGAAAACATCTGTCTGAAAGTGAAAAGATCAGGTCTCAAGGGGAAAACATCCGTCTGAAAGTGAAAACATCTGCCTCAAAGTGACAAGCATCTGCTTCAAAGTGCCAAGCATCTGACTCAAAGTGAAAATATCTGACTCAAAGTGATAAGCATCTTCCTCAAAATGAAAATATTTGCCTTCAAATGGGAGGCATTGGTCCTCATCATGGCGGGCAACTGCTTCACATCCGAATTTCGTCCTTGGCTTGTTAGAACCGCATTATATATCTGGAAAACTTTCAAAACGGCGTCAAAACCAATTCCTTACTGTTAAACTATTGAAATTTGAGAAAACAAGATTTCTCAGAGCTGTTGTTTTGCTGACATGTCCTTTAAATAAGCCAATCACGTAAATATATATTTTTTCAAATATCAACATCCTATATCTTGCCAGCCGACATGTTTGTGTTCCTTCCATTTGATCAATGAATCTTGTCCATGTTTTTGATGACTGGGTTAAAATCCTGTTATCAAGCGATTGCAATGTGTGGGGTCGTAGCTGGTCACTGAGCTCTTCTTACTTCCGTCCTGTTTTATTAAAAACAACTTAAAGCACAAGTCTGTAGACCGTGGTGTGCAGTCACTGATGCACGTTTCTCCTCTCCGCAGTATCTAATAGCCTACTATATTCTGGGCTTCTTGTGGATCACGCAGTTCATCTTCGCGTGTCAGAGGCTGGCGGTGTCTGGAGCTGTCGCTGTCTGGTACTTCACTAGGTAAGTCTTGAGTGACCAAGCTCCCGTAATTAAGTGATGCATATAATTTCAAATACATATTTGATTGCATAGATCAATGCGAATGGTACAAACACGACTCTTAACAGACTTAACGGACATGGGCACGTAGCTGAGCCTCCCCTCCCCCCCCAACAAACAAACAAATAAATAAATTAAGCAAACAAATATATATATATATTGACAGACCAACAAACAAAACAAAAAACTAAAACACATAACGAGAAAAACAAATCAAAAACAAAACTGCAAACGAAATAATAAATTATGTATAAACCTCAAAACAAACAATGCCATGAAACAGTTCAGTTTTACATATACTAACACATTCAATTTAAATCTTCAGAGACAAATCCGATCTTGGATGGCCGATAGCACTGTCCATCTCCCGACTGATCAGGTACGGTGTACTTACCTGTGTTTAAGAGAAACTCAAACCATTTCGGATTTTAATGTATCCCCGTAATCTTAAGTCAAGAGGCTGCTCCGTGCTTCGGGTATTGTGATCTCGTTGATTGGGTGTCAGTTTGCAGTTTGTTGTTTACGATATCAATCACTGGTTTGCGTACATTCTAAACATCGACCTTTATGACACTAGTTATTTGTTATCATTATCAGTTATTTTTCTCCTTCAGATACCATTTAGGCTCAGTTGCAATCGGATCGCTCATCATCGCCATTGTGAAGTTCATCCGACTTGGCTTGTCCTTTATTGAAGGACGGTGGGTGCAAAAATGATGTTCCTCTCCTGCTTTCAACGTTTGACGTGTGTATTAAATAGTTATAACCTAAGGTCGAAAATATCGGGGTTCTTCATACCTTTTAATACAATGCTCTAGGACAAAATATCACTTTGTCACGGTGAACCTATTTCGTGATTTTCTTGATGTTAAACATTGCTTCGGAGGAAAGGAACACACACACACACACACACACACACACACACACACACACACACACACACACACACACACACACACACACACACACACACAGAGTGAGTTAGTACTTTTATAAACAACATTCCAGAATAATCAACTTGATTATAGGGAAAAACCAGATGTGATGCTTGTCTCAGATCTTGTGCATGAGCAGGGCAACTGTGCAGGCAAACGTAGAAACACAATCGGGGCACAGGGGCGGAACAAGCGATTATTTTCGGACAAGCCCGATAGGTTGCAAAGCTATAAATTTACATACTAACAGCAAAAACATGTGTAAGCCCGGGGATAATAGTAGCTACGTCCCTGGGGCAAATCAGCAAACGAGACTATGGTCATTTGTTTCGGTCCTGCCCCAGGAACGCAAGTTTGCACAGCCTCACGCAAAAATCATGTGTACGCCCGGGCGTTTTTATATAATAGTAGCTACGTCCCTGGAGCAAATCAGGAAACGGAACAATGGTGATTTGTTTCTGTCTTCCCGAAGGGCCGCAGCGTTGCACAGCCTCAAACAACTGGGACTTAGTCAAATAAAGCGGAGAATTTTAACCTTACTTTGTTTTCACAGGTTGAAAGGAGCTGAGAATTTTTTGGCCAAGTTTTTCCTGAAGTGCCTTGGATGCTGCTTATGGTGTTTTGAGAAGTTTCTCAAGTTTTTGAACGACAACGCGTATATACAAATAGGTAATGTATTTTAGGTGCAAACGAAAAACCATCATTACGGTCGGGGCACCGGAATTGTTTCTAACCAGACATTTAGAATACCACACCAGATATTTACATGTATGCATATTGTATATTTCAGCAATCAACGGCTACGGCTTCTGCAAGGCTGCAAAACAAGCGTTCCTGCTAATCGTCAACAACGCCCTCCGTGTAGCAGCTATAAACTGTGTTGGAGATTTCCTCCTCTTTTTGGGCAAAGTTGGCACTGTCGCTGTCGTTGCCGTCGTGGGCATTGAGCTGTTCAGGGTGGGTGGAGCAAGCACATGCGACTCTTGAAAGCGTAGGATAATATTTCGGATATTTATATACGATATATAGTCCAAGGCCGATCCAGATGTGTGGGGTGGTGTGGAATTCACCTTCTTTCCTCAAACGCCCCGCCCCCTCCTCCCCCGGTGAATTTTTGTAATATGACCATTACAGTGACAGTGAAAATGAAGTGTGCAACCTACCTTTCTCAAAAACACGTATCCGCCTCCCTCTGTAGTCTGTTTGGCTCAAAGGCGGACCGAAAATAAAATACTCAATGACATGCTGATAATCAAAACACCGTATCAACTCTGTGTTTTGCTTATTTTTTGTTCTTAAAATAAAACAAAGTTGTTTAAGAAACTATCATTAAAATATTGACACAGGTCACTGTTTGTTACGAGGTAGGAGTTCAAAGAAAAGGACAGCCAGATGTAGTATACTTACTAGATGTTACAGCCAGATGTAGTATACTTACTAGATGTTACAGCCAGATGTAGTATACTTACTAGATGTTACAGCCAGATGTAGTATACTTACTAGATGTTACAGCCAGATGTAGTATACTTACTAGATGTTACAGCCAGATGTAGTATACTTTTTCTACGTTTGAGCATTTCTTAAATGACATTGTGTGCTATATCATCTCAATAAACCTGGGACCATCTACTTGAAAAATAGTCTTTACTAGACTGTGATATCATTGTCACGTTTCAGGACAGAACCGACGTCCACTACACCTGGGTTCCCATCACTGTGGCTTGCATCTTTGCCTACTTCATCTCCAGTTGTTTCCTGGCGGTGTATGAGGTAAGGGAGGTAACTGCAGTATTACAAGACTAAGATGCAGTGCCTCCAGGCACCACGCAGCCTGATGAATCGGGTGGCCACGAGATATTTACATGTATGTAAAATGTGTATATTTGAGCACTACTACGGCGGTATGGGTCACCGGAAGTGTTTACAATGCATGTGGAAACCGGCAGAGTAACACAGTGATTTGTTTCATAAGATGCCATCGAAACACAATCGGATACATGGTTGCTCTTAATATCTATCTCTGGAATGGTTTGAACGACAGAAAATAGATTCAAAACATGCTATAGAGCATTAAACAAGAGGGTTACTTCAAGTTTTTCTTTCCCCTTCAAGTTTTTTGTTTGTTGTTTAACGAGGAACTCGGCAATAATCCAATTATATTGTACCAGTCCGTAAATAATCGAGTCTGGACTAGACAATCCAGTGACCACCAGCATGAGCATCCATCAACAAAACTAGGAGACGGTAACACGTGTCAACCAAGTCAGCGAGTCTGACCACCCGATCCCGTTAGTCGCCTCTTATGACGCGCATGGGTTACTGAAGATCAACTTTAACCTGGATCTTCACGGCTCTTTCATAATGAACATTTTAGCAACTATGTTGACAGCGTGTGACTGCTGTATTTGATGCATGTTCGGGTATTGACTCTAACCACTGGAACTATATAGTATGATGACTAAAAATGAGTAGCTCACTTATAACCTTCGGCCATTTCATGTTACACTTTCGTTGTGACTAGTAACCATGACCGATTTAAAACGACAGGATTTATCTTCTGCGTGTAAAATGTTGAAAACAAACTGAATATCTCAGTTATAACAATAATAACATAGGCTGTCAGTAAAACGTTTCTGAAGTGTACTGTCTCGAATACATTTATTTTGTCTATTTACGCAGATGACCATTGATGCCATATTTGTGTGTTTTGTGGAAGACTGTGATAGGAACGATGGTGTTCAGCGCCCATACTACATGAGCAAGGGTCTAATGGTAAGTAATCTCAGGCCCTTCCACATGTACCAACCGAACAGCTCTGCTAATCGTTCCATGAAGCATGGTAGCCATTTGCCGTTCATGGAATGTTCGTCAGGGTCTCATATATCACGCAGGGCGTTACTTTGTTGCTTAAAGCCGCACTCAGCAATAGTGCGGCGGTCTGTAAATAATGGAATCTGGACCAGACAATCCAATGATCAGTAGCATGAGCATCAATCTACAAAAAAACTATGTCAGCAAGTCTGATCACTCGATCTCGTTAATCCCGATTTTCACTTGTCCAGGACATTACGAAAAACATTTGTATAGTGGATATATTACATTCTTTGTAAAAATCATTATCCTTTGAAGTGTGAACACATTTGAAAATGTATGTTTTAGAAAGAATAAATGGTAAGTAAATCAGGTAAGTAATCTGGATAAAACAAATCATGAATTCATAACACAGTGGACAATATATCGTTGGGGAATACACACTTTGACATCAAGGATAAGGTTTTTCAGCTGAGCATTTTATTAGATAGATCAAGTTATATAAGTTTAAATAACGAAAACTGAGAACACTCGAGGGGTACTGGACAAAACTTAACACATTCGCCTTTCGTACGAGGAGACAAAAGGGAAGGCGCGGTGAGGTTCAGGAAAGCATGGTGCACGACCTGTGATAAACTAAGTCCATGTGTGTTTGGTCCCGAAACGACCTTAACCCAAAACGGACATTGGGAGTCAGTAATTAGCAAACAAACTAGGAGCTCATTAAATGTATACGGTTCCAATCCATTCTTCCCATAAAATCATGTTTTACTCTTTCAGGATTTCGTAAAGAACAGCGGAGAAGCAAAGGCTATAGCAAAGAAGAGAGAAGAGGTGTTCTGAGTGTCCAGTGTACATACGGTTTATATGGTCGCTGTATTACAGATTGGCGTGCAGTCAATCAAACCATACAAAGAATATTTTAACGTTTTCTAGAATGTTTATATCTGTCCAGTATTACACAGCGTTCTATCGCTTCTTTCATTTAAGATAAAAATATATGTACTGTTGATTGACATGTATGGACATTGTACCTACAAGATCTCATCTGGAAAACATGCATGTGAAACACACAGAAATTGGACCCATGACTTTTGAAGCTCAGGTGAATCTTTCCTCACTTTATACTTCCGTTTTCATGTTTATGAAAAGCGAAACAGACACGAGAGCTATATTTCTGAGTATTTTCAAAATGGAATGTTCCTTTGTATATCGTTAAAGTTCAGCGAAGTTTGGGCTATGGAGTCACAGATAACCGTTGAATGTATCAAATTATGTCTGTTGCACTGATGGTATTAGGGATGTGAAAATGCCGAACTTTCTTAACAAAAATGTGAACGGTCATCTAACCATCAGCAGTTAGAATCAGGTTATATGTTCATGCCATTTCCACAAGTTTCTAGTTGGAGCGGTATAGTGCAGATTATTTATATGCTTTCTAAAAAGCAAGGAATTTAAGCTGTAAGAAATGAAATATTTTGTCCCAAATTGTAATGTAACTCAATGCCAGAGTATTTTGAAATAATATTTTTCTCGCACGATGGTTGTACATAAGTATTGACGTATATAAGTATTGACGTACATAAGTATTGACGTATATAAGTATTGACGTACATAAGTATTGACGTATATAAGTATTGACGTATATAAGTATTGACGTACATAAGTATTGACGTATATAAGTATTGACGTACATAAGTATTGACGTATATAAGTATTGACGTATATAAGTATTGACGTATATAAGTATTGACGTATATAAGTAGTAACGTATGAATTTATTAGGCAACAAAATCTGAAAGTCAGCAATCACGGAAACTCTCAAGGAAAATCAAGTTCGAAATGCATTTCTCCTGAAGAAAGACAGCCATTCTGCCCTCCCAAGAAACTAGCTAATACTAGCTCAACCTCTAACCTCAATAAGGTGGCTTTTGCTTTTTGGGGATGTACGCGTAGTGTGTATCTGTATTATATTTTTGGATAGGGAATAATGCATCGGGGAAGTCGGATCCAAGTACAGTACCTGCGATACATTGACGTCAAAGTCTTGACGCATATGTTATCACAGAATCGTCAATTAATATTCGGGATAGGAAGTACTAGGAACATGGGGATATCTAGTGAAGCGATGTATCGAGTATCTGAACTTCGACATAACGAAGCTTTCGTTGTATTCTGATTGGTTGGTTTGAGTTGCCATTGGTAGTAGGTACTGATACTAACTGCTGTGACATCATCGATATATATATATGTGTGACTAACTTTATCTGAGTATTTGTTAGTATGTGGTGTGTTCGTAGATATAATGTTGACCGAATTAGTTGATCATTGGTGTTTATTTTTGTTGGTGACTTTACATATATTATATATTTCAAATGAGCTGAAAAGCAAACAATCTTTTAATTACCATTACTTTTTTCTGTGTGGAATCACTCGTACCATGTTGTATATATTGACCGTTTTCGTGTAGGTTGAAATGGCATCAAAGAAATCACTAGTAATACAAGAATATTCTCTTTGTAATGTTTCCTTGTCCACGTTATCGTCATGGAAACAATAGTAATATGCACTGGAAGCTGTCTAACACGGCACTCATTGGGGCTAAAGAAATAATCCGCTTAAAACAATGTGCCGGATTGTAGAGCTGATGACAAATGTACAAGCCACGAAAGGGACTGAGATTTTACGCCACTGATGACAGCTTGCAGGATTGGACAGATGCCGGTTTTCAAAGCTTTCACTGAACTCATCCCAAAATCGGATTTCTAGTTAGGCTGTGATTGTCGTGGGTTCCAACACAAGATGGCCATGCTTCTTCGTTTGCCACCACGTAAACCTTGTTCGAAGCTTATGATTCGTGTGACACCACCATGAGCTTTGGAATAGATAATCCAGTGATCAACATCATGATCATCGTTCTTCGCAACTGGAATATGATGACCTGTGTCAACCTGCTTTGGAGATGAGCTAGCTATTCTGCATCTGAATCCCACGAGGACGTGTCCAAATTTGCATTAATTTTTTGCCACAGAAAAATGCATGACATTATTCAGACGCAAGGTGTGGTTCGTACACTGCAAAACTCTGTTTTACGTTTTGGTGAAACATTTTCTTCTTGTGCATGAACAACATTACGCAAACGTGACATATATGAATTGTTAAATGTGCTAAGAAAAGTATATAGATATGAAAAGTATGAAAAGTATACAAATGTAATTTCTATGTAATTTTTATTGTTGCTTTATGCTAATGAACATTTTTGTGTGCCAAAGTAACAACATGTATATACTGTTACCAGTTCATGATTGTTCTGTTTGAAAAAGATACATGTTTTGGCATGTGATATTAAATACCGTGAACATATGCCCAGAGAAACAAATAAAGGAAGACAGGAAAATTATAGTGTTCCTTTAAGATTTTCCAGTTTTATCACCAGCTTTGAATAGCGCAGTGGGAGAAAGTCTAATAATTAAAGAAACACTGCCACGAAGTGGTGTTCTCTTATTTGTTTCCCCCTATATATTCTATCAAGGCGTGTTTCACATGGTGTATGTATTGGATGTTGATTTGGAAATAAACATGTTTTACATTGATCGTTTGAGAGTTATTTCCCCTTTCATAGCAATTGAAATTTGTTTCTTGGGATAGCAGTCAAGATTGCAATATTTTGTGATATACGTAATAATGTAGTGACATTAGGGAGCTGGGTATGAGCCAGGATTCACAAATAAATAAAACAGGTTAAAACAGGATGCCTCGACTTCGCTTCTTCAGGGTGAGTGAGTATAGTTTTACATCGCTTTTGGCAATATTGCAGAAATGTCACAGTGTCGGACACCAGAAATTGGCTTCACACATTATACCCATGCGGGAATCGAACCCGGAACCTCGGCCTGACGAGCGAACGCTATAACCACTAGGCTGTACCACCGTCCCCATTGTAATCAGAACAGTGTTTGTTCCTCAAGCTCGCAAGGTCCCTGAACTCATTTCTCAGCCATTGAACGAATTCTCCAACAACGATGCGGGACCTCTGCCAAACCCAACCTCGGATATGGAGCGATATTCCCCAAGGGCTCCTTTAATGGAGCAACCTTTAACACAAAGGATACCTTAGTGACTTACGATCACCTTAGTGCCTTGTGAACGAAGGTCCAAGACTTTTGTGGACGTAGTGACGTATTGGTGCCAAACCAGCGCTAACAGCACTCAGTACTGAACATTCTTGTCAGGCCTTCTTGTACTGTGGATAATTTGCAATATGCGCTGTCTTTCCTTGTAAATAACAAGAAGAAGTAAAAACAGATTTTGGTACTGATGCCGTTTGTCCACTTTTGCCTTTGTGTATTTTTGACTTAAGCTTTTAATACATGGGTTGATAGCAAGACGAATGACAGTAAAAGATGAAGCATTCCGCCCGCCTGAGTCAACATCAGTAGGCAATGGACATCTAATA
The DNA here is from genome assembly GCF_037392515.1 of Haliotis asinina. NCBI lineage: Eukaryota > Metazoa > Mollusca > Gastropoda > Lepetellida > Haliotidae > Haliotis > Haliotis asinina. The sequence goes on along the minus strand of NC_090286.1, from coordinate 27,304,695 downwards.
TGTCCAGACAATCTGGTGATCAATAGCATAAGCACCAATGGGCGCAAATGGGATACGATTAGTGTGACGACATGTGTCACTGCACTGTATATAAAATGTACTCTTCTGATGAAATCATCTGCTTGATTCCGTATACTGATTTTCACTATGAGTGAGTTTTGTTTGACGCCGCACTCAGCAATATTCCAGTCATGTTCTGTGAATAATCGAGCCTTGGTCACACAATAGAGTGATTAATAGCATGAGCACGATCTACGGAACTGGAACACGATGATGTGTGGCAACCATGTCAGCGAGCTTGAAAATAGCTTCATTCCGTTAGTCGCTCCTTACGATAAGCATGGGTTGCTGAAGATCAGTTCTAACCCGGATCTTCACGAGTCTTTCACAGTGAACACGTTAGCAACATGTGTTACAGTGCATGGCTACTGTTTTGTTTTTTTAAAGTAAATGTTGTACAGGGTTTGACCCTAACCAGTGGAACTGGTCTCGTGACTAAACTAAGACTGTCTCACTTATCACCTTTGTCCATACCATGTTTTAAGTGTTGTGACTAATAACCATGATTCACAAGACACCTTACGTTGTCACGGTTTCCAGACATAACCGTGACTCATATGAATAAGACCTTGGTACTGAACAACATTCTATACTTAAAGTACATGAGTTAACGTACTTATTTGTCTCACCAACATATAGTAGGAAAATGTGTTTAAAGGAAATACAAAGTAAAAATCTGAAATAATTTTTAAAACAAGTCCTACTTAGCAGATATTAAGGTCTACGGAGGAGATATTAAGGCCTACGGAGGAGATAATGAGACAAAAATCACTCTGGCACTTCTACGCTTCGGTACAAAATTCATTTAACAATTCTATCTCTCTCTTTTTTAAAATAAAAAATAAAATCAATGATTAAATGATAATTAACAGAATGGAGAATTCAACAGAGTAACATTATTCTTAAATATACCAATCACACTATATTGTATCTAAGGAATGTGCACCATTTTCCTATTGTCTATCTCTACAGCAAATTCCCCGCTTGTGAAACCATAGGTCTGCATCCGCCTGATCATTAATGATCGATAATAAACATATATCTTGTGAAACAATGTTTATCCAGTAAAATCAGACACACACCATTTTCACCTTATCATTTATGCGTACAAAATATTTCCCGAGGCAAACAGTTATATAACAATATGTTTCCTTATCAACCTTGTCCAACACATCTTTATTCACGTCTACATGAAGTTAGAAACGGATGCGGGATTCGGCGCTCTGGATTCGAATTGCGAATTTGAATGTTCAAAGGGGGGGAGGGTGGGGGGTGGGGTTTGGTGGGAGAGAGTTGAGATAATGTATATTGACATTGTTTATCAGAATCCCGAATGTGAAAAAGAAATCAGATTCAGTATTCAAATCCCGAATCTGATGAAAAAAAGTCGGGATTTGAATCCTGCATCTGAAAATTTATTGAAATTCGGGATCCGACTCCCGATCTGAAAAAAAATATTCAGATTCGAGCTTCGAATTTCCAGTCCGTCCCGTCACAACCAGAGCATTGCCACGCTGAAACTTCGATGTGCATACTCACATGTTGTGGAATTACAGTAGATGCTCTGTGCTTTTTCGTTAACGATAAAATCAGTAATGATTTTTCTTGAGTGAAAATAATCATACTTTGTCCATCTAAATTAGGTATATCTCCTTCAAATACAAGTAGGAGTTGGGAAGCGAATTAGAATTAGGCTGCTTTTTTATCAAGATTACAACGAAAAGCACCCTACTGTCTAATTTATCGCTATGCAAGTATTTAAAGTGTTCATCGCTTGCCTTTAACGGTGTTAGAACATACGCGTCGCTATCGCTGTAGTGGCGAAGTTTTTCATTGACATACTAGTATTGCAATCCTACATTATAAGTACAGTGACACCGAACATCTTCCACTTATCGTTCCAAGGTCACGATCAGCACTGCGTTCGTACGACATTCTTAAGCCTATAATAAACTATAGAGCTACGCCACGTCGTAACGTGGAGCTACGCCACGTCGTAACGTCACGAACGCTTTGTGGATCGGGACCTGTTCAGTAAGATTATTCTGCCTTACGTATTGATTGGAGTTCTGATTATCAGACTGTGGCGCCTTCGTTGTGCAGTAAAATGGCATATCTTGTGAATATTAAACTTCATGAACTACCACACATAACATGCTTCCCGACAAACACGCACGTACGCATCAGTTAAATCATATTTAACGTATTTTCCGAACATATCCATGAAGGACTTGACACTATTAACAGCTGTAAACACCTAATTAGAACCAGAGATGTACAAACAAAAAGATGAAGATGATGAAATTGCCCAATTTATCAGTCTTATGCTGGATGTATATTAGTAATACTATTATATCCGAAAAGGAAGACACGATCTTTTGGTGGTGGTGCGTGTGTGTGTGCATGTATGTCTGTGTGTGTATGTCTGTGAGTCCGTATGTGTCCAGACAACCCAGAACGCCATGGGAGAAGATGACGATCCCAACGCGTGGATTATATTTATAACGGTCTATATTACACAATTGGGTTTTCAGCATTAAATCTCTTGGAGTAAACAGGCAGCTAACAACTAGCTTGGAGCGCTTGCTTTTTCTGGTCTTCTATATATCACGTCAAAGGGCTGATATTCACCGGGGGTTGGAGGTTAGCCTAGTGGGTAAAGCGGTCGCTTGTCATGCCGAAAATCCAGGTTCGATTCCCCACATGGGTACAATATGTGAACCCATTTCTAGTGTTTCCAGTGATATTACTGGAACATGGCTAAAACGGCATACATCCATAATCACTCGCTCCTGTATATCATATCAGAGGGTTCAGATATTAACCTCCATGGAAATAATGAGATTTTGAGATGACAATATGAGATTATGAGATTTTTGTATTTTTATATGCTTGTATATATTATACACATGCTATTTAAAGATCTTTATTGATTCAACAAATTCCTGTCGTCAGTGTTTTTATATTGTAAATATGAAATGTGTAACTTCTGGGAGAGAGCGATCCAAAATTGGATAATTTGTGCCCAGTCCGTTTCATTTTCGAATAAAATATGTTAAAAGCAAATAATGACCGCTGTTCGAAGGACGAAAGGTGGCCTTGCACCAGAGAGGAGAATATTTGAAACAGACACCCTCAGTGCTTGATCGGGCTAAGGTACACACGTCTGCAGCCGTCTCTTGAACATGTAAGTGATGCATACAGCGGGAGGTTTACCAGACAGGTGTTTCCATGATGGCCAGGATGTGTGACAACAACAACAGGTCGTGATCATGAGCTAGAGTTGCTCCTTAGCAACAAAACAATTTTTGCACATGTAAATATATCCAAGGTGATAAGTTATTGTGTCGCTCAAACAACAAACAGAATCTAGACATTAAATGCCACGAATGAAATGTAATTTCAGAAAATGAAAATTGCTGTGGTAACGGTCTATATTTAATAACATTAGCCTACCTGGATCAGACGAAAGGGAGTCACTAGACATCAGAGCAATGTGGTGGAGTTCCAACAGCGTTTAGTGGAGGACCCGGATGACGTCATACACAGTGTTCCATTTTATCCCGCACACCATCAAAGATCTTGCTGGTTGGGTAATATTAAAAAATAAATTGTTCTGATTAAGACACTTAACAACTCATCAACGTGCTATCTGGTTTTCTCGGGATGAGACGTTACTACTGGGGTGTCCTGTTGCCACTCAAAAATGCAAAACGGTGAAGGGGCCATTTGCAGAAATTCTCGTCTCACTATCATTCAAGTTCTCAATCACACCCACGTGCTTCCTGTTATAGCTGTTATCCGTCTTCCAGAATGTAAAGTCCATCCGGGAAGATCAGTGAAGATGGGTTGTTGGTTGGTTGTTGTTTTACGCCGCACTCATCAATATTCCATCCACATGGCTGTCTGTCTGTCTGTAAATAATCCAGACCAGACTATCCAGTGATCACCAGAATGATCATCGATCCTCGCAAAGGGGAAACGATAACATTCATCAACCAAGTCACCGAATTAGTAGTTGATGTTTACGAAAACATGGATTGCTGAAGATCAGTGAAGATAATTCTTTTCCACTCATGTTCTCCCCATCGCAAATATTGTCTGCTTTACTTGGAACGTCGACTCGATGTTCTGTCGTCAGAATCTGCCATCTGATGACATATCAGGTGTGGTTCCTGGAGGGAACGTGTGTCAGAGGTACTGTGTTCGAACCCACTGGTCTTGACATGGGTTGTTAATGGGGAACGGCGATTAAGGGAGCGGTCTACAAAAGTCTACAAACGTCCCCACAGGCGCCAAATGACTTTCCAATTGACGTTGAAACGACGAGCAACATCAAACAAAAACATACCAAGAACTATGTTATTTCACCCCAGTCGTGACGTATCGAACCTGTTAAAGACCAATAGGTGTTTGATCTGCATGCCGTCTGAACTCCTTAGGACTACAATGAGTCAAAATTTAAAATCTCTTGCTGTCTGTCCTGTTAAAGTGATCGTTGCTCGTCATCTTTGCTGGAACATGCCATGTGTAAATGCCGTGCCATTTCAACAACTTGGGCGCAATTTGTCAACCATTTTCGACCTCTTTCACTTGTTCAAGATCACGTGCATGTGTTATTATATTAAATTTCATAACAAATCCAGTTGATAAACTACCTGACAAAATGTTTCACGATATCAAACGTTTGGCGCCTTCCATTTTCTCGGTCATCCACCAGCCTACCTTGCATAGTGAGTGAGTTAAATTTAATAGTTACATTGTCAACACTTCAATTATAAATTAACCAAAAAATAACTAGATTATCACAGGAATAAATTGAAGACTAGTGATTACATCTAAAATATTTTAATATTTTAATGACAATAAAATATATAAAGGGACTATAGACTGCCAAAAACGGAAGGTAAATCACCTGCATGAGCTCTCATACCTTGCTTAAATGAAGTTATGTGGTCAACATGTGTTTCCTAGTAGGATTCAAAAACTCCTCAGATTTTAAATCGTGTCTCCATTCAACGTACGTAATGAAAGGGATCATTAATACCCTAAGCTAATAGAACTGTATTTTCATCCAAGCACTATCGGTTCCAGATGGAAAATGTATATTTGCCCGTAAGTTCCAGGGAGCAATTCATAAGCTTTCAAAATTACAGCTTTAACGGTCTCATTGCCAGAACCCCTATCAATAGGTAAGGCAGAACAGACATCCTTACCTTTCCTCCTAAATAATAGATTCATAGTCAAGTAGTCTGTGCTATACTACATACAAGTGTGGCAGCCTCCAGCTAGCTAGCACAATAAAGGAGATAAGTGTACCGGAAGTGTAGCAAGTTGTATTTGGTACCGTTGGAAACTCATGAGCATTTTCATGGTCAACGACGACGCATAGACGACTCTAAGCGACTGAAGAAAGAGACGAGAGCTGATTTTCTTGTAACCCGTGCCTGTCGTAAGAGGCCAGTAATGGGATCGGGTGGTTAGGCCCGCACACTTGGTTGACACATGTAAGTCTAGCAGATCGATGCTCATGGTGTTCATCACTGGAATGTCTGATCCGGACTCGATTATTTAGATCGGCGCCATGTAGCTGGAATATTGCTGAGTGCGGCGTAAAACTAAATTCACCCACTATCTCCAATTAACCATGTAAATAAAGTCAAGGCCACAGCAATCTTATTTATTGCTAATCTTGCTTGAGATTCTATGTTTAAGCTCGGACCTTTCTTAACCCCCGTCTATAGTATAAGTACAGCACCATGTATCTAGTATCATAGGTCACCCCACCTTTTTGTCAAAATACAAGACCCGTGAAGGTCCCGGGGTAGAATAGGCCTTCAGCAACCCATGCTTGCCATAAAAGGTGACTATGCTTGTCGTAAGAGGCGACTAACGGGATCGGGTGGTCAGACTAGCTGACTTGGTTGACACATGTCATCGGTTCCCCATTGCGCAGATCGATGCTCATGTTGTTGATCACTGGATTGTCTGGTCCAGACTCGATTATTTACAGACCGTCGCCATACAGCTGGAATATTGCTAAGTGCGACGTAAAACTAAACTCACTCACTCACTCACTCAAAATACAAAGGTGGATGTTTACAAGAAAGATCCTAATATCCTGAGATACGAACTAGAGTCAGAAAATAGTATGCATTGTTTGTATCTGGGGCGTCTATTACTGTATTTAAGAGCTGTTAGTATTGCGTTTGCTTCTGTTGAGAAAATAGAGCTATCATCGGGTAAACGAGAATATATTTTCTGGGTCCAATGACAGTGGTCACTGCGCCACCATCCTGCAGCCATTTGTAAATAAGGATTATTTTTTTACCAGTTTATATTTATTTTATTAATGATTTGTATTATATTTCTTCTGTCTGCACGTGCCCTAGGCTGTAGTGTTTGGATGTTTGAATCAAATATGGTGCTGGTATGTTTCAGCAAAGTTTCATTCCACGCAGATTCAACGAATATTGAATCATCTCAACGAATATTGAATCATCTGATTCACTGCATGTTGCAACATGTCGTTTAAAGTGTCCGTTGAGCACACAGAAAGTTGCATTTACCTTAAAGCATACATGACCTCAACACATTTTTAGGTTTATATATGACTATCAAATTTGAGGGTGTTCCCTTACTTTTTGTTTGTAGTATAATTGAAAGAAGAAGAAGAAAGATTTTTAATAGCATGAAGGCAAGAAAGAGCTTGACCAGATTGACTTGTGTAATAGTCTCAGGCTCCTAGCTGGAATGAAAGTGTAGTTAGCCACATACGTGAAATATATAATGTCATGTATGTGGTGGTCAGGTGGAGCAAGTTCAACCCTGATTTTTTTAGAAGTGTTTAGACTAGATACGTATACAGTGTAGTTCCTAGCGAGAAAAAGCAGTAAAAGAAAGCTATGATAAGATAATTTTATACGATGACGTGTTAAAGATGGCTCATCGGCCTCCACGTAAGGACAGACTGTCAACTTCTGAAAGACCCAAGACACAAGTCGTATACCTTATTCAGGTGGACGGAATCTGATAGCTGCAGGATGCTTTGGTGGTTGCTTTCAAAATCAATCTTCGAGAGGACCAGTGATATATATATGTTACAGTCAATGTCTACAATCAGGCAATGTGTACAACGACTGAATTAATCAGTCAATGTGTACATTGCCTAACGAGCTCAGTCATTGTGTACATTGCCTAAAATTTTCAGGCATTGTGTACATTAGCCAAATTATTGTACACATTGATTGATTGTTTAACAACACAAGACAAGTTGCCCGAAGCTCAACATCTTGAGGTACAACATGCCAACATCATGTCATGTCGGAAGAGAGATCCATCCACTGAATCGTTTAAAACCTTGGATAAACAATCTAAATAAAGTGACAGAAAAAATACTGCCTTGTCTGAACGCTGATCTTAATTGTAATGGTCACACTGGTTTGAAGGCACTCGAACTTGAAATCAAAATCATGTGAATCCTTTAAAATGGCATGCATCCAGGGGAATCGTATACTTTCTTGAGATCAAAGCAGATCGATACCGCATGTTGTTTATCTATTATAGCATTTCAGCAAAGGATTCTATACGTACTAAATGAGCAATTGTACCACGATTTTCCTGAAACCACATTGAATATTTGTTATAAGGTTATAGGATTCATGATGTAATGTTAACCTATTATTTACCATTCGTTCCATTCGGTTTTACCATCGCAGAAATTGGCCTGTAATTCGACGGATCTGCATAATCCCGGCCAGACGTCAGTAAATGGGTCGACAATGACATCATGCCTTGAAGTTAAGAAAATCCCTGAAGTCATATGTGGTCAAAAATTCTAAAAGGATTTCCACAGATGAATCAGGCAAATGCGCCAAGAACTGATACTGGAGGTTATAAGCTCCTGTTGCTGCATCATAAGCAGCATGGAGCTCATGTAAGTTTTATCTTCTAGGATACCCCCAGAAACACACCCGTCGTAAGGGATAATTTGAATAACAAAAACAAAACAAAAAACCAATGATTCTGATAAGAAACACTTTATACAATATGGAATGTAGTAATACATAATCAGCCACAGAGCCAGTGAAATGTTCCATTTCATATAGCTTATGATATGCGTGGAGGTACGACAATTTGAAAACGATTGCAAAAGATGACATCGAACAGGTATCCCATTGAGTCATCAATAACGCAATTCAAAAAATATATTCAAACTCTTAAAAGTGATGTCCACACTACCAGACTTCATCACAATTTGAAATCATGAATGTTAGCACTAAAAGATAACATTTCTGTATAGGTCTATATTTGTCCTGCTAGAAAGAAATGCAAGGAAACCCCACTGTCTCACAAAAGATGAAAAGTCATTTGGTACAAATTAGCACTGCATGCATTTCTAATTTACACACCTATTAAATAGCGAGATCGGGGCATTGGCTCGCTTGGCAAGAGGTATGACTATACCAACTCACACCAAAAACAACACCTGAGTAAAACAAACGAGGAGTTTAATGCACTGCAGTCACAGGATGATTTTTACATGATTATTCAATAGTAATATGTTACAATTATAGTTTATACATACTACATTAATCCCGATACACATTCCAAACTAAACGACGTAATATAATTATTAAATTCACTACACATCAAGCCACTGGGCGTTTCTACAATCTACATTGTACACAGTTACAAAACAGCATAGTATTCACAACGTAATACAACAGATACAATGTACTAGACAGCCACCCCCTGATTTGTGATTGTCATCCGTATTATATACCTTTTCGCGTTTATAGATAAAACTTACGAAAACGTTGTTATTGTGAACTTGAGATTATGTCATTTAGATAGACCAAGACATCGATGACCAGTCTTGAGTATGCCACGAAGGTATAAATGGCACGCACGTGATTTGACCAGTGTGAACTACAAACAGCCGTAAAGACAGATACGTGCATTGCACCTTGGCTCTGTTAGCTTTAGAGATACTGAACATGAATCAAGTCCGATACTCAGCATCACTGTGACCCGTGACAGGTTTAACTTTGAGAAACTTGTCCAATCGGTCTGTAACTTTCCAGTTTTCAATAACACATACCGTTATAAAATATTGGTAACACTTTGTCCAATTTTCCCGTGTTAATATATCCATAATACACAAAGTCTGAAACATTGCTCACGAATCCAGCTAGTTAAAAGCGACAGAAGAGTCATATCTATATTAGCACTCAAAGGATAAATATATGCTTCATTCTGTCTCACATGATGCTGTAATAAATGTCCAAATAATCAATTTCATCAAAATAATGATAGTCTTCGGAGTATTTGTAAACCAGTCTAAAGCAACTCCGTCAATGCCAACAGATGCTGTAATAAATGTCCAAATAATCATTTTTATCAAAATAATGATAGTCTTCGGAATAGTTGTCGAAGTCTCTGACGTTTGCTTGGTCTGGAGTAACTTCTTGCCTTCTTTGGAGGAACAATAGAGCCTGCCTCAGTTTCTACAATACTGCAAAGGTTCTCAAAGGCATCTACAAGGAGGAAAGAACCCATACCTGGATCCGATTTAAAATCTTCCGAAAGCGTGGACGTTTCAGTATTTTCCAGCTTGACAGTTTTCAGAACGACAGGTATGAATCTGACGCGATCTTCATTTTCTATTTCCTCCCGTAGCTGTTTTGCAGCATCAAGCACTTCTAAATCAGAAAGTATGATGTAAGCGTGGCCCTCCCCGGTGATCGTCTCTCGATGTGTTCCATCTTTGTCGTAAGGACTAAGCGTGACCATCTTGTAGTTCACTTCGACTCCAATAGTGCCTGTGCTGTAGATGCCCCGATGCTTCAGTGTTCCCTCGATTCGTGGTTTGTACAAGACCTCGAACTGAGTTCCCATGTCGTCAATTGTTCTTGGGGAGAGTTGTCCAGGGAGCAGATTAATGACCATTACTGTGAACGTATCATTCATCTGTGCCATTTTGGTCGAGTCGGACTTTTTCGCTGGCTGCAATTTTGGAATTGAAGGATAAACAGCTGTGACAAGCTGTTGTGTTGTATGTTGAACCAGGGAAATGTTCACGGTTGTGGACACTCCATCGACAAATGGTAATATTATTGAAAATCAAGTGTGAAAGGTTTATGTACCCGTCGTTCCTCCTGTTTGTCTCACAATGCTATATAAGGACACGTGTTAATGATTCACTTGATGGGCGGGGCGTTGGCATGGAAACAATCTAACTATCCTGTAACAACTTTCAAAGCATTGGGGTTTTTTTCATTTGCATGCAAGTCTGCGAGCCTGACCAACCGATCCCCTTAGCCGCCTCTTAGTTCCAGACCTTTCAGAATATGATGTTCAGTGTTTCTCTATAGGAATTTTGGAATGTTAGCAAAGGCAAATCAGCATACCTGGGGTTAATCATGCACAAACATGTTAGCATGGTAGAAACCTTCAGATGACGCATATTCCTTGATATCTTGTTATTTCCTCAATACCATATCACCTTGCATGTAAATCAACGTGTCCATATACCTAGATTTATTGTAGCAAAAAAAAGCATGCAGGTTGTAGTGCAGTGAACGTGTCTGAGGCATGCGTGTAGAGTGTCCTGGGCCCCTGGGTATGGGTAGTTTGTACCACACTCAATCCAAATCTGCTCAAGCCGTGCCCAATAAGCAAATGTCATGTTATCTGTGTTGTGAGGTCTGTTGGTGATCATACTGTCAGATGTAACGTCATTTGAATCATCGTTTGGTACGTCTTGTCCGTCACGAGACCCCCTGGCTTCCTAAAGGATGTGGTCAGAATCCATCGATCTCTTCTCAATACTTCATTTCAGGCAACAGATGACGCAAATACATTAACGCGATTGTTTCTTTATCTGTTTAAATGCTTTAAGATGGCATTCTCGAGTACAGAACACTCCAATGTTAGAAGTGTAAGGATATCCAGGAGCACCGTTCGTCGAGGTTTAAGGACAGCTAGATTCCGCTGTAGACGACTAGCACTGGCGTTCACCACTAACACCACGCGACAGGCATGCGCTTTATGTGCCATGGAGTAGACATCATGGCCGCTGGAATCAACCTGAATGGTCTTGTGTGCTATTCTCAGATGAAGGCACATTGAATTTGTCCTTCCAAGATGCATATCAGATAAGTAGTCACTCGTGGTGTAAGCCGTTTTATCACCCTCAGCGTTTCAAACTTCCGTCTGTCCGGGACGGTCTGTTTTGCGACAGGACGGGCAGTTTATAAAGGACGCCCGATGGTCTTGGGCGAATCCGAATTTGAGTATAAGCACTAAAGCCTTGATTTGAAAACATTAACCAGTTTTCCTCCTCTTATTTACCTTCTTATTATACTTCTTAATCCAGTAAATTCTGGACTGGCAACACTCCAACCTTTGTCTGGCGGACACTTTGGGGAGTTTACAAGACTGCCTCACTAGTGCAGTTATTTCATAGTAGATTTACCTTGTTTGTGGCGTATGTCACCATTCTAGTCAGCACATATAGTGTGTCACCTATAAACCTTGTGAAAAACAACGCGATGATTAAGTTGATAATTTCCAATTAGCAAAGTAACGATATATATCAAACGTATGTCATCGGAAGATGACAGTTCTCACCGCGTTTCAAACCGTTTCCATGGAAATCATGAAAATTGAAAAAGGCCAAATATAACTACGATCAGCAATGTATGGCTCCGTTTTCCTAATTGGCTGTAACCCTAATAGGACTCAATGTATAGCCATTTAGAACGCCCTTTTCGTCCAATATCTGGTTAGGGAAATACAGGAATACTGTGAAAAGAAGCGAAAAAGTCAGGAAAGTGGAAGGGAGCGAACATTTCAGTATGTCCATAATCCCCCTAGCATCAAAACATTGTCAAACACATATACCTACCACAGATTACATACGGCACGCCATAGTGACAGTGATGTGAGCAACAGTGGTGAGCAGTAGCCAAGTTAGCACACATTCAGCAAGGCAACGAATTCTTTCAAACACACGTGGACTCTTTCGAAATAACTTTGTATCAGTGTTGGTTTAAAGTTGTGAATCTGGGTTAAGCTAAACGAAAGCACAAACTTGTAGAGTATATCTTACTTTTGGAACTTTCACGTTTTTCAAGCGTTCGACAACTGACCAAATGCACTTGGTTATACTTTGTCGTGAAAGGAAAGAATTTGGTACAGATAGAATTTTTGGTGAATTGGTGAAGGACTGAAACGCTTTGAAAAAGTTGACCTTGAAGTGGGAAATGATTTGTACATTTTCGGACCTTTGTTTGGCATTCTAAGGGATAATAAGGTACTTTTGAAGCCGTCGAGAAGACGTGAAGAAGTTTTGGAAAGTTCTTGGAAGAGAACATTAGCCCGGAAGCATCACTCAATGTGGTGACAATCCAAGGCACATCCTGGCACTTTTTGTGTTCAATTTTAACAATGTCGACTGCAAATTATGCAAAGTTTGGAAGGTCTAGAGCTGATGGTTCGAGCTCAGCACATTTTGGTATAAATTGCTCAGAAAGCTGTTTACAAATGTCAAAAAACTTAAAAGGGGCGCAGCTTAAAAACGGCGCAAGTTAAGGACTTGATCCGACCAGGACAAACTGTTGGGAATTTGACTGCGCACCTGTTCAAGAAATTTGGAAGCCGGAGTTGTTGGCCTTGGTTGGAGGAGATTCAGCCTTCTTTGCCGCGGTCAGCATGTATTGCACGTGCTTAATCGCCAATCTGCCTATAGCAACCAAGTGTATTCGTCCAAATTACCTGCCCCGCCTGCTCATCACGAACGCGTTCATTGCGCTGGCTCATCTAATACTTGTCAAGCAGTACGATCACATTTCTGTTTAATTTTCCGTTGCGTCTTTATCGCGTTGCAACAACTTAATTAAGGTATGTAAAATGCCGTCAGCTCCTTTAAATAACCTTTGGGATTGTGCAGTGTGAGACGACGTAAGCTGATGAATGTGATGTCATTAGTTGAATAATGGGCGGAGAATTGAATTTACATAATGTGCACCGAGCAGAGGTGATTTCAAATTTCCCTGTCAAATTTGATAAAGATCCGGTCTAAATTCACTTCTTAAATAAATATTTATGCTTCATGTAAACTGCATGTACGCCCACTAAATGATGCCAAGTGTCCGAATACCATTTGCACGACTCTACCTCTGTCTAGAAAATTAAATAAATACATATTAATATTTACCAATTACGGGTCCCTGTAGCTGTGTTCCACAAGTGGTTGAGAAACTTGTGTGTCTGTGATCTTTATAAGGAAGAAGCATCTTTTTGGGTTTAAGCTGGACACACACAAATTTCTTAATGAAGAAAGAAAAAGACCATGTGCTACTTTTCAATAATGAAGATTCACATGCTGTTTTGTTGTTTCAGGTTTTGTTATTTTTAAAACCACACGATGTGATAACCGCACATCTTTTGAGTGTAAGTGGGACATATTTAATCTAACTACCAAAACAACGGACCAGTTACATTTGCTAGTTTTCAATATTGAAGATTCACTCAATACATTTGTTGTTTTGGATTTTGTTTTTTCTCCCCTCACAATGTGATAAACTTACACACGTCAAGCTGGATATAGAAATACCAATGCAGAAGTCGAAATTAACCTTTTTAGTAAACAACAAGAACTTGCTTCCTGGTTTAAAATAACGTAGCAAAATCCCTTAGCAGGTAGCATCATTCTTTTGAATTGCTGTTAATTCTTCCCTCCCAGTTCAATTACCGCTGTTAGCCATATGGAACTGTATTGGGTCTCCATGTACTAGCAGACGATGTTTTATTGTCCTTACACGGGAAATGACAAATGTCTATTTCAAACATTGGAAGCAGTTATGTTATACTTAAACGCATGCAACCAGAGTTGACTGGTTCTCTGCCGCAATTTTAGTGGCGAAAAAAAGCTGTGATGAGCATTTGGGGGAAAGTAAAATACCAGTATGGATAAGTTTACGAGTGATTGTGCACTAGTGGAGATCAATCCTTTGAAAATACTGACTAATTTATGAACGTAAGCAGTTTCACTGAAAGCATACCAAGTAGCAAGTTGTTGCTAGAGTGTTTCTTTACGTGGCAAAATAAGATTTTGAATTGCAAACTTGCTACCTCAAAGTATTAATTTCGAAACCAGAACCAGTATTTAATTTATTCGGCCGACAGAAAGCTCAATGAATGTACTTGGCGATTCATTCTTCCATGAGCACCCCATAGAAAGACATTGTGCAACTAGTGAAATAATGGTTGCCCTAACCGAGAACTGATACAGGATTTAATCATATAATCATAAGTGACTGAGTACGCAGCTTTTGGCAATATTCCAACAACATCACCACAGGGGACACCAGAAAATGGGCTTCACACATTGTACCTGTGGGGAATCGAACCCTGGTCCATGCCGTGAAGAGTGAACAATTTAACCACTAGGCTACACCACCGCCCAATATAATCATAAGAATTCACTCGTGTTTTTAATTTGGTTATTATACGTAAAATCCAGATGGGTTTCATTATTCAAGCGAAAACACAAATCCCTGGAAGACAAAACAGGTTCACATTTCGTTCAGTCTGTTTATTTACATGTAAAATGGTAAGACTAAGGTGATATAAAATGACAGCAATGTGAATGAAGGGTGGCCAGGTGAGTTTAGATGGGCTTAATCTTGAAGTGAAGGCCAATAAGAGAGAAGACAAGACACTTCAGATCTTGGACCAAGTAGTAGAAGGTTCTCAATCCCTCGGGATCTCTGGAATAAGAAACATTAACATTAACAAGAAATGTCAGTGAGCCTGATTTTAGGAAAATAGAATCAACAGTGGGTAAAATATAGCCTGTAAACCTGTTTTTGTATTCTACTGACTTAGGCTGTCAGGCACATAGCATTTCATAAACCATCTTCTGATTTTCACTAAGTTAATCATATGCGGGAATCATGTTATGGAAAGCATCAGCCTGTAATCTGTATCTCTACTTACTGATATCTACACTTTGGAAAACATACAGCATACATCCTGTGTTCTGAATCACTCAAAAAATCTTTCAAGCATTTCCTGTCTTATAACTGGGTAAAATATGTCCTCATGTATTTTATGCTAGTGATATGTATGCCATGAGTACTTAAAGCTTCGGTTTGACATCTGTTTCTATACTAGTACACATTGATGATTATATTAAGTACATTATACATATTGTCAGGAATAGTTTCAGTCTGTCCTCTGTATCGGTGCTTTATTTTTCACTGATGTTTAGATGTGGAAAATTATGCAACACAACCTATGAGCTGTATTGCATGAAGTGGAAACAAATATATATGTCAGAAACAAAAAAAATTTTTCATTAATTCTGTGCACATGCAATATATGCTGGCAACCTCTTGAATCAAAATCATTCTCGAATGCCCTTTTACATGTTCTCTGTATGAAGATTTTGGAGTGAGTGAGTTTAGTTTTATGAAGCTGTAAGCAATATTCCAGCAATATCAAGGCAGGAGGCACCACAAATGGGCTTCACAGATTGTACTCATGTAGGGAAACATACCCAAGTCTTTAGTGTAACAAGCAAAGGCTTTAACCAATAACCAACCCTACCACTCCTCAAGATTTTGGAAACTGGCTAGTAATTTCATCTTATCAAAGCTTGACAGCCTACTTGGGGAGAATGCTTTAACTGACATGGAGAAACATACTGTTTGCAATGCAAAACTCAGATTTCCAGAAACTTTGGTCTTTTATACAAGCTTGTGGATAATTGGTATGCAGTAAAACTCAAAACTTGACACCCCCATTATTGGTAAACATTGAGGGAAGTGATTCTTTTTGATTTCTTGTTGTTCCAAGCAAACTGCAATGAGTGAGTGTGTTTAGTTTTATGCCGCACTCAGCAATATTCCAGCAATATGGCGACAGTCTGTAAAAGATCAACTAACGTGAACAATTTTGTCATAACTTCATACACAAGCCATTCAGGAAATGTATTTCACTGCTATTCTTCAAATTACAACTTTACATGTGACACATTCCTTTTTTTCCACCATATTCATTTCACTAGTGTCATTTGATAGAAACAAATACTGAATGTATGTCAGTTCTCATTTACAATTTCAACTTTGGTTGAAAAGCCACTTAGTGACTTACATGCCATAGTAAGAACTTCCCGACACCATATTATTTTCTGTAACTATGATACATAGTTTGGGATTTTTCAATATTGCATTCATTCATGCTGTTGGCATAGTTCCTTATGATGGTGTTATTAGGTGACTCACTTGCTCTGGTTGACATCAACAAGGGAACCAATCTTTGATGTTGTGAAAGAAATATGTTCATCTCCAATCACGATCTCCAATTCCTGCAACCAAAACAAATTATCAGAGCCGAAATCAGCTGGAAAGCAATACCCTAGAAGAACCAGTTCTTGCAATAACAGGGATCATTTGAAACAAAGCACATGACAAACATCATATGCATAACAAAAAAATTTAAACATTCACTGGGTTAATCTGGTTTGGCAAAATTACTATGGTCTTTAATCTGCATGTTTTGAAAATAACTGACTACCCAGTAAATATGCCCTTCAACAATCGCTATGACTAAATTGTGGTTTGCAATTTGCATATGCATTTGTCAGGCTATATCTAATGTTGGTTAATTTATGATCAGATAAGGTGTCCTATAAAGTGGTCAGTTGTAAAATAGATACAGGAGGGGAATATACAATGTAAAAGTACAAAAGATCCGACTTATTTTCCAACAATTGCTGCAAAATGTTTTGCATCGTCACTGAAATAGATGTTTGAATAATGTGACAGTTTTAGCATGAATGTCAGACTAACTGTGAGTTATGCGAAATGAGGTTTTATATTGTGTGAACTCAGAAGAAATTCAACTATACTCACTTGTCTGCCAACTCTGTCTGGGGCAGGCCACAAGTTGTCATCTTCCTGCATAATCTCAGAGTCCTCAATGATTCGCTTCAGCTCCTCCATGACAGACTTGTGGACATAAGCCTGCATCATAACGTCACACTAAGTATTATTCCTGTTCTATAAAGGCAGTCCATCCAGTTATTTATCAATCCATGTCAATGTTATAATCGACCAAATCACCCAATCCTGTTTGTTATCTCTCAGTACAAACATAATTTGCTGTAGATCAATTGTAACTCAACATTTCAACAGTCATTCATTACTACATTATAATGAACTGAAGGATATAACAAACTAATTTTGGGGTCCTGGACCTAACTCAGTCAAAATGCATGTAAAAACAAAACAAAAAAAACTTTAAATTAGCTGTCCCTCTTAGTTAATCATAAACATAATTTTCAGTATGTTCTGATAACATAACAAAAATCTGTAATCAGTCTATCAGAAACACAGGT
This sequence comes from Haliotis asinina, assembly GCF_037392515.1. Classification (NCBI taxonomy): domain Eukaryota; kingdom Metazoa; phylum Mollusca; class Gastropoda; order Lepetellida; family Haliotidae; genus Haliotis; species Haliotis asinina. The sequence goes on along the minus strand of NC_090286.1, from coordinate 27,287,225 downwards.
GGAAAGAGTTCCGCCTGTAACCTGGTAACCCCACCTTTTTATATAGTACATTTGCTCCAGGGGAGTCTTTCCTTGGTGTAATATTCCAAAACAGAATAAGTTCACTGATTGATTTTTTTTTTATACCAGTTCTAGTTAACTGAATGTAAATTTAGGGTGGTTTTCTTATCACCTTATTATATACTTCCACTGTAACCTCACCAACTATCCTAAATTAACACTCCCTCACGAGACCCTGGCTTCCCTTTGTCCATCATATTCGCCATCCACTCAGTCAGTGCTAATAATACCCTACCCGACTGGCTTCCATTTGTTTTTTTTTCAACCAGTCATGCTGGATTAACAATTCCTGGCTTCCACTTTTGTCCATCCACCTATTAACTACAGGTTTCCTTTGCTATACTGTTGTTGTTTCATGTACATATATAGCTGTCTGTTCATAATCGTTTCATTCACCTGATGAAGATGTAACATTTGTAAGAGCATACTTTGAAACATTGTGACCCATCACAACAAAGAAGTCGTCATCAATAAAATTCTGTCTTTGGGAGTAGTGCACTTTACCGGGCGCGCTTTTCCAGATTTTTTTCGCTGAGCTGGCGGGGCTCGAACGCTCTCAGCAGGGGTCGTGGGATTTCAACTGGCTAATTAGACTAATTAGCGGACACGCTACCTCGGGACCACCGGTGCGATCACAGTTAGTTAGTGCTCGTTTAACGGGTCATTACCCCACTAGCTCTGCGCATGCGCAGTGAATGAAAACAAACTATTATGGTTTGTTTTCATTTACTGCGCATGCGCAGTTAGGCCACGCCTACCCATTCATCAAAGCGAGAAGCCACACCTAGGCATTGTTTTCAAGGTGTTGTGCAGCCAAAGATATGATATATTCATGGATGGATATATGGATATAATCGCATCTAAGGTAAGCCAACCCTAACCCTAAGGATCTAGAAGAGGGGGTCCCTAACCCTAAGGATCTAGAAGAGGGGGTCCCTAACCCTAAGGATCTAGAAGGGGGGGTCCCTAACCCTGAGGATCTAGAAGGGGGCTCCCTAACCATAAGGATCTGGGGGGGGGGGGGGGGGGGGGGGGGGTCCCTAACCCTAAGGATCTAGAAGGGGGTCCCTAACCCTAAGGATCTAGAGGGGGGTCCCTAACCCTAAGGATCTAGAAGGGGGGTCCCTAACCCTAAGGATACATCAGCGCAGTAAAGTGAGACAGTTCAGTAGCTCTACAGCGCGCTATCACTATAGCGCGCTCATTAGCGAGCGCTGAACAGTCCCGGGTCGCGCGCCCGGTAAACTGCACTCTAGCCCTGTCTTTATGTGTATCACTTCAAAGACTGAGGTGTGCATGTCAGTTTGTAATTTTGGTTTTTTATGTACTAACACGTAAACATAAGTATTTAAAAAAAAGCTGAAAATGTCAACAATTAACTTACCTCTTTTCTGATCATTGTGTCATTTTTGTAGTTCGAGTTGTTCGCATATCGCAGTTTACCTGAAAAACAGCCATTTATTATTGACTTTGCATTGGTTCATGACTCTGAAAGTGCGTGTGGTATTAACGTTCGAGCTTGCTTGTGAAAGTGACACAGTGCTACATTATCAGCATCTTATTCGTTTATCGTGTTCAGATAGCCATTAAATTTTCAAAATAGAATCTTTTCTTTTCTTATGAGTGCACTTTCTACATATACTGTAAATGCGAGCATAAGGTCCACCATACTCAAGTGTATTGCAAATCGAAGATAGTTACACCGGTCGCACGTGTGGTTTCTTGTATCATGCGATTGTCTTGCAATAAAGCGGCACAAGTATAAAAAATTATTCGAAACAAAGCAAAATGACCCATATATCACATACCGTCTGGTCTAAACTCAAATTCAAGGAATTCGTGTCCAAATTTTCCTTTGTGACCAACATAATATCGGAGGTAAAAGTCAGTGCTTCCCGTCGCCATTTTTGAAAATAGTAGAACACAGTGGAACCGCCAATACGTATCCACACTTTTATTAGGTTCGGAGAGATTGAATAAAATCACCACTATCAAGCATTTTAAAATCGCAATATAAATAACATATAGATATATACATATAAACGTAATGTTACTTTATCGTTTAAATGCTGGTTTATTATGAACATATTTTTATTTCGGACAACTTTACTTTAATCGCGCAGGGGCAAGTAACTCCAAATGTAACTTCGGAGCCAAACGCTTGGGGTGCGTTGACTGTTGTACGTGCCTGTCACAGTGCTATTCACAATGGTCGAAGATATAACCGAAAAACTTGTTTCTTCTGTTGACTGTAAACAAGGCGCAGTGAGAGCCGTTCGTTTTAACGGTACCACACACAGACACCTTTGTATAACATATACCACTGTTCATCATTTTCAACTGAATTAATGTCATAAAGGTTTTATGTACGAAGTTACAAACACCGTACATCTGACACCGACGTTCTAAAACATCTTACCATTTGTAGAAGAATCTGTAATTTAGGAAACAGGCCAAGGGACGGGTAACTGAAAGCTTAAGTGTCTCGGTATTAGTGAGGTTTGTTTGGCAATACTACTCTCCAAACAAGATTTTAGAAAATACATCCAAGTGTAAAGCTTAATGTTGCAGTTCCTCCCTTTCCCCCATCCCAAATAATATTTATAAAATAATATAAACTAGAATTATTTACAAAACCTAACAACAGTGACAAGAGGAATCACCAAAATAACTAAAAAAAACCCCAAATTAAGTACAATATACAAGGTTGAACCACTTAATGTTATCTCTGTTAATCTGCAGAAGAAAAATAGGGACACCTGCAGTTTACGGGTCCCTGGCTTCGGCAGTCACCCGGAAGTAGAATGTATTCTATAGTAATGTGTACATGCCTTCGGTGCGACCTTACTGCGCGTCATATATAAAAGAAAAGCATGCAAGAGCGGGCTGATCTCCGTTAGGAGGCATTTTAGACGGATTTAGAGGTCATTTTCGTGTTTACTGGCAAAAGTTTAGTTTAAAACTTCGTCTGAAAGACGAGAGTTTTAAACACGAATTTTAGTAATGCTCCAAAACATTAATCCAATCGTTAGTAATCAAAGGGAAATCCTCATGATGTTCCTTTTCTCTGATTGGTCAAATGTGGACGCACATGTCGAATGTTCCAAACAAGGTATTGGGTTACTAGGAATGCCACAACTTGAATGAGATGGGATATGTGCATGCGACAGTAAATCATAGTAAGGAATTTGTGAATGCAGAGAATGGTGTGTGCACAAATAAAACTGAGAGTACGTGGAGAGTGGTGAAAGCGTCCCTGCCCAGGTATGGAACTGCGAAAGGATTGTTTGATAGTTCATCGTGAGGTAAAAATATTTACGTTGTTTTGATGATCCTTTTGTAATATTTCTTGCGTTTATCCGCCGTGCGTTTGACCCCCCCCAAAACCATGCATACTTTAAAATGATTGAAATTGAAAAGAAAGAATGGTGTTCAGGATTCGGATGAATTTAATGCAAGCGGAGGTTTGTTCTTGTAATGTAAGTGAAGCGTTTTGATATTAGACATCAAATAAACATACCTCTTTTGTTTATTAGGAATAGAAAAGAAATGATAAGTAATATGTAAAAATAATGTAGGGGGGCACCTGCCCCCCTAAAACCCCCCATTCTGTTGAAATATGAAATTGCAAAAAAATCACACATTCGGTTAGCACTGGGAAATTGTATCGTGATCTTAAAAAATGAATAAACACTGCAATTGACAATACCATGACATAATACTGACCCTAAAATAATGTTGAGGAATGAAGGTCTTGAGCTGATTCTCGATTATAACCCAAAGGTAATTTAATAGGTCAAACAAGGCCATAAAACGGCGGCAGTTAATCGCCGGAGTAAACAAAAAATGGCGTCAGCATTAGTGCTCGCTTCGATGTAAATATGGCTTCTGCGCATGCGTCACATACACTTCTGGGGACCCGTAAAGTGCAGTTTACTCATAATATGAGGGAATGGAAGGAACTCTTTCCCCTGCCAACCATGACATTTAAGTCATGAATTATACTGATTTTTTTTTTTAAAACAACAAAAAAAAACCCCAAAACTTTAGTTTAGCTGTATACTGGTACATGAAAACACCAGATTTATGTTCCCAGTTTAGTGTTTGAAATATCACAAGACCTGTGAAGGTCCTTAGGTAGAATAGGTCTCCAGCAACCCATGCTTGCCACAAAAGGCGACTATGCCTTTAGAATCCACCTTTGGAAACTTTTGCAAATGTGCTTTTCAGAGCAGAACGTGAGCCATTGTTTGTATGGATGTAAGTTTGTTTGAATTTGAGAAATGAATAAATGCTAAAAGTAAACTTTCCAATACTAATGTGTTTACCCTGAGGAAAATGTTTTAATGTTTTAGTATATACAATGCAGCCCCTTTCACACAGCTATGCATTATCATGATCATGTATAAAAGTCAAGTTTAGTAAGGGTGGTGGGGTATCCTTATGGTTAAAGTGTCTGCTCGCCACACTGGAGGACCGAGTTTGATTCCCCTCATGGAAACAAGGTGTGAAGCCTATTTCTGGTGTCCTGCACTGTGATATTGCTGGAATATTGCTAAAAGCTGTGTAAAAACCTTACTCTCAAGTTTAGTATGGGGTGTATTTGAAAACTGTTTTGCAGATTAGCCTGGAAGCTGGTCAGGGCAGCTTGGTAATTTGGACATATTGCTTTTGGTCATCCTCATTTACTGGGCCATAACAAAGTAACCGTTGCCATAACATCTAAATGTCCTTTTAACCCTGACCTCCCTGTCCCATTCTGATCTCACAAAAATACAAAATTCTCTACCTTGAAACCTTGAATTTCTTTAAAGTGTCTCTGTATACTTGTATTCACAGCTGATGGCAATTACTGTCTTACATGTGGCAGCAACAAAACAGTGAAGTTGTGGAACCCTCACAGAGGCACTGTGTTGAAAACCTACATCGGACATGGCTATGAGGTGTTGGATGCTCAAAGTTCATCTGACAACAGCCAGATCTGCTCTGGTGGAATGGACAAGACGGTGGTAGTGTTTGATGTTTCAACTGGGCATGCAGTGAGGAAGTACAGGGGCCATGCAGGTACAGCCATGCCTTATCCTGGCTTTAGCAATGTTATTCCGGGGTACATCAGAAACGGACTTAAAACATTTTGTCATCCAAAACTGTGTTCCAATGGAGATATTGCTTGTGTGAGATCACAACAGTGGATTTTGCACAATGCCCGGAGATGTCATGAACACTGAAATCTAGTGAAGAATGATTTTGGATGATAAATAGAATCTCACCCACATGTCTACTGATATCAATTATATCAACACTCGTTGATAAAGGTAACAATATCCTCGGCAAGCCTTGGATATTTGCTAATTTATCAACTCGTGTTGATATATTTGATATCAATTGACACTTGGGATTCCCTATCTACCCTTGTGGGAGTTGAACCATGCTCTTCATCATGACGAGCAATGCTTTAACCACAAGGCTACCCCTCTGCCCTTTCCTTTAATGGCGTGAGTCTTAGAAATAAAGCTGTCTTATTTAAAAGGAGATATCTACAAACTAAACAAAGAGATCCCAATAGAACCTAGAACAGTCCTTGCTTCCATGAGCTGAAGCAGTCTGGACTTGTCAAATTTCCCAAGATTTGACTGGGATAACTTTTCAGTCTATTCACTATGGTTGGAGAGACAATATCATCTTTCAGTCTTAATTTGTTTGACCTCATAAGTTTACCAGAATTGACAACAAAAAGTGCTGCAAATAGATAAATCAATTTAATGTTCATATTTAACGTTGATGCCTTGTTTCTGATGCTCTGCTAAAATCTTTATCGTGCATAATATCATCCTTTCACACTTATAGAGTAATGGCAGAGGAAGAAACCGGACGTTTTTGGTCAGTATAGGGAAGTACTATAACCTGAGTGAATGAACAATAGACCTACACTAAGGAAAGGAATCACATGAGGTGACATAGTTTGTGTACACCCCGACTTTGGGTACGTTTTGTGAAGCCCATTTCTGGTGTCCCCAGCTGTGATATTCCTGAAAGTGGGATATTGCTAACAGCAGTTTAAAACTATACTCACTTAAACCTCTGACCTATGTGATGGGCACAACTCCCATGTATCAATATATATGTTATATCTGACCACTTTCTAAATGGCATTGTGTATTCATTTAGAACAGAATTGTCATCCTCAAATGCTCTAATCAGTGTGAGTGAGTGAGTGAGTTTAGTTTTACGCCGCACTCAGCAATATTACAGCTATATGGCGGCGGTCTGTAAATAATCGAGTCTGGACCAGACAATCCAGTGATCAACAACATGAGCATCGATCTGCGCAATTGGGAACCGATGACACGCGTCAACCAAGTCAACGAGCCTGACCACCCGATCCCGTTAGTCGCCTCTTACGACAAGCTGAGTCGCCTTTTATGGCAAGCATGGGTTGCTGAAGGCCTATTCTACCCCGGGACCTTCACGGGTCTCTAATCAGTGTGGATTACCATCATTGGTTGTTCTCCAATACGTAATTCATGCATCATCCATGCATTAAAGGATCACCTGCTTTGACATTTATGATACACAGGGGCCTTGGTCAGTTTGGTCAAATGTAATGTATATGAAATATAGAGTCTGCTGATTCAAACTTTGTATGAAAATGGAATAATATTTTTATTGTGGCCTGATAGAAATTGTGTCTTACTCTGGCAAAACAAATGAAAAATGGTTTGGCATGCCAACACTGAAAAGCCAACCCATTGTTAATGTACCCTGTTTCCAAATTCCAGGAACGGTCAACTGTGTGAAATTCAATGAAGAATCAACTGTTGTGTTGTCTGGATCTTTAGACAGCACTGTCCAAGTCTGGGACTGTCGCTCAAGGAAAACCACACCCATTCAGGTACATAGTCGTTCTTGAGATGCCAGTTCTGGGTATACTGAACACAAGAGCAGGTTCCATAGTCTGAGCTTTACTTGCATCCTGGACTATCCAGTCATGCTTTAGTTCATTATGCAGAGTTGCTCCCCTTGAGCTGGACAGAGGTGTATAATTCTGCTCCAGATTCTGTGTTGGGATTGGGGTGGTCAAAGTCACTGATTTGATTGACACACGTCTTTGTATCACAGTAGACTGATGCAGGTCTTCGACATTTACCATTTAGGTAAACCCAACGAGTTGAGGATGGCGCTACTCAGAAACACTGCCTGACTAAATGTAGTCTTACGTTACTTTTAGCAATATCACGGTGGGAGACACCAGAACTGGTCTTCACACATTGTACCCATGTTGGGATTGGGACCCAAGTCTGTGGTGTGACAAGCCAGTGCTTTAACCACTAGGCTATGCCACCAATCCAACTCGTAGAACATGGGATCTGGGGTGAGTCAGTGAGTTTAGTTTTATGGTGCACTCAGCAGTATTCCAGCTATTTGGCAGCAGTCTGTAAATAATCAAGTTTGGACCAGACAATTCAGTGGTCAACAGCATGAGCATCAACATGCACAGTTGGGAACTGATGACGCATATCAACCAAGTCAGCAATCCTGACCACACGATCCCTTTGGTCGCTTCTCCCGACAAGCATAGTCCCCCTGTTGAGGCAAGCATGGGTTGCTGAAGGCCTGTCCTTCCCCAGATTTTCACTGGTCCCTGCAGATTGAATAAATTCATAGAAATCAGAATGGGAAACTATAATGTCATGTCAAGACAAAACAATGATATATAAAACAGAAATCAAAAATGAAATTGCACAGTGAATGGATTTATACCACTCATAAACAGTTCTTGTTATGCTGGAGTCGAGGAGTAGCCCAGTGGTTAAGCATTTGCTTATAAGGCCAAAAGCCACTAGTCATGCCGAGGACCTGTGTTCAATTCCCAACAAGGTTACAATGCATGAAGCCCATTTCTGGTGTCCCTTGCCGTGAAACTGTTGGCATATTGCTAAAAGCAGTGTAAAATCATACTCTCTCACTCTTTCCTGTTATGATACTCGCATCCCATGAGAGTTCGTAATGTATAAGAATAGAATCAACCTTTATTTCCTTTGAGTTGTGAAGATCATTGATAATATTCGGTCTGATATGAATGTTTTGTTGTTTTGTAGGTTTGAAAGGAAGAACAGAAACATGTTTTAATGTGCAGTGACTTTCCCCTGAAAATAGTTTGATTTCTCATTAGGAGAATGACTTCACTCATTGCCTAGAAAGCGGTGTGTAAATAATTAATGCTTGTTTCATCTTAGGTGATGGATGAGGCAAAGGACAGTGTGACGTCCATGCAGGTCTCTGACCATGAGATACTCACAGGGTCAGCAGATGGACGTGTCAGACGATATGATCTCAGGAACGGAAAGCTCTTCTCTGACTACATTGGGAGTGAGTAGCTTAGTTCGGGGCTCCAGACAATGTTTTGAGTTGCAAGTATGTACTTTAGGCACTAATAAAGTGTTCAGCTGGCAAGTTTAAAGCGGGACATTGTGGGCGGCAAGCATTTCAAATACTGGTCATTTGTAAATTTTACTGGTCAAGTGATCATGCTCATCATTGTACTAGTGACCTTGCATCCAAACAACCAATCAGAAATATCGAAGGTATTGCAGTGTGTCAGTGCCGCTATTTTTAGCCTGTTTTTTTTCGCCAAACTATTATTTTTAATTTGACAACACCTCAATGACATTTTGAAAACTTGAACTTTTTCGAAGAGGAAAAAAATTGATAGAGATACAAATTTGCTGGACGCCATGAACGACAGGCTTTGAAATTACCATACATTCTAACTTTGTAGCTGTCAAAGTCTGGTATGTACTGTATACAGAAACACTGCTGATATTTTTGGGGGGTGCTTGATCCAGTTTTATTCTCTCAGATTCATTGTTGATGGAGACGATGGGGTAACCTAGTGGTTAAAACTCCTTTGACTCCTAAGCACCTATGCTAGTTGTGAAATTAAGTAGATTAGGCGATGAGCCTTGGTTACATAGCAGCTTGCTTGTATCCAGGTCATTTCGGCTTTGCTCATAATATCAGTTACCTGGTCACCCAGTCAAAATTTGAAGATTTCTGCCATTATTGATCCAGAATATTGCTGAGTTGAACAACAAACACCACAGGATGTAGCTCATATCAACCACTTGTTTTTGTGACCCAGATTTGATTTCCTAATTGCTGGATTATTACCATCAACAAACAGAACCAGATCAAGTTAAATTTTGAAGTATCGTGTACACTTCAGCATCTGTTACGAGCGTGACGTTCACCAGAGATGGCCAATGCACGCTGACCAGCACGCTGGACAACAAGCTCCGACTACTGGATAAGGATACAGGGGAGCTCCTCAATGAGTATGTTCTACATGATATGTCAGGCATGTCATGGTTGTGTGTGGTTTCATGAATGATCATAAAAATTATACTTGAGTGTTAATTATAAAACTGTATACATGTGCAAAACTACATCAAACTCCCTTTTAATTTATGATTTATATTTAAATGTGGCTGTCCATAACATATCTATCTCTTTTCTTTGAGAAGAAAACTCTCTTTTTCTACTCAAGTTTCTTTTTACTGTATGAGGCATTCATAAAATATTCAGTTTATGCTACAAAAATATCCTTCGCAAATAGCTGCAACTTTGCTGATGCGGCATTATCCAATATTCACTCTCACTCCTTCAGGAAAATATTACTTCAGGGGAATGAATAGGGGAGTTACTGATTAACATTATCTGAAGTAATAGTACAGTACTTTGTCAAGCAATGCACAAGTCGGGTAAACTGAGATAAGTTTTCAGCTAACATGATGTTGTTGATGTGAACCAATTTTTGCATAACTTGCATAACTAGTTAACTGAAGTTTGTTCTCACAACTTCACGTAATCTGATTTAACATTACTCTTTGTGGCACATGGTAATTAAGTGGCTGAGTTATAGCAAGGTATATATTACTTTTGAAACTGATACAAAATTAAAGTGTGAAATGATACATGGGTTGTTGTATCATGTATTGTATCATCAGGTTAATTGGTTATACTGAAGGGTATGTTGGATGCTAGGTACGTCGTTATGATTTGTCTGTGTTACATTTATCAGATACGAAGGCCACAAGAACAAGGAGTATAAGATTGACAGCTGTCTCAACTGGAAGGACACCCACATCGTCAGCGGCTCCGAGGACGGCTTTGTCTATGTATGGGATCTCATCGATGTAAGACACACCTGCATCCATATAGTCTTTAATATTCTCTCTTTTATAAGGGTCTGTGCGGTAGTGTATTTGTTTAAGCATTCACTTTGTCATGGTGAAGACATGGGTCCAATTCCCCATGTGATTACAGTGTGTACAGCTCATTTCTGGTGTCCTTGCTGGAATATTGCTAGAAGTGGCATAAAACCATACTCATTCATGTTGTACTACCAGTTATCTTCAGCAATACATGCTTGTCGTAAGAGGCAACTAATAGGATCAGATATGGTAACAGTCGCGGACAAGTACAGACTGAGGACAAGTGAAATTCCACCCCTATGGAATTTCTACGACTGTCACATGTAGGGAATTTATGGGATTAAAAAATCACCAGGTTCAGTTAAATGAAAGTCAGGAGATGATGAATATCTTGAAATGTGGTTTTAACATTATAGACCTGAGACAGTGTGTCTAAGGAAGAATACAATCTGCCATCCCAGTGTGAATAATGCTAGCTCAAGTCAGAAACCCTGACTGTTGAAATTGATTTCTGTTTATGCATTAAATGCAAGACTATTCAAAACTCATATTTATTCCATGACTAGGCTGTATTTAGTAATTTACAGATGGTGTGATGTTGTGCAAAACATCATACTTTCTAAACTGATAATGACACTATTTCTGATTATTAGTTTCCATCTTCCCTTTCAGGCCAAGTTGCTGCAGAAGCTTGATCACAGCACAACCCGTGCCGTCCATTCCCTCTCCTTCCACCCATCAGAGGCTTGCCTCCTCACAGCATCTGCTGATAAGCTATTTGTATGGAAGGACAGATATGCTGCCACTCAAAGCTGATCTTACATACAACTGCAGCTCAGACTGATGACTTTTGTGGAAGAGAAGTGGTGCAAGAAAACTGTCACAGGATGACTTGTGAGGAAGACCAATAATGTTCTCCCGATTGCTGCATCCTGCTATACAGGTGATGGCTTGAGTGGGACGATTAATGCAACAAAACATGACTGTCTAGGGATGGTTTGTGTGGAAGACCACTTTCTCATAGAGCGTAATAAGCTGTTTCTATAGAAGACTGAACACCTACCTTGTTAGGACTGTTCACAGATAAACTGAACGTGTGAAGACCAAACATGTACCTTGGTAGGACTGTTCACAGATAAACTGAACGTGTGAAGACCAAACATGTACCTTGGTAGGATTGTTCACGGATAAACTGTTTTTATGCAAGATGAACATGTATCTTCCAGGAGCCATTTACAGACTGATAAACTGGAAATATATGATCAAAACAGGAATCTTCTGAAGGCTATACACAAACTGAATGGCAGATGTGTTGCCCAGTCTAAGGTGCTGATTTGAGAGCAACATACCAGTGCTCCCAGTTACACAGAAGCCATAAACTGCATGGCTTCATGTTGTCCTCCTCCATCACACTGGCAAATGATGAAAGACTTACTGTTCCAAGCTGTGTTGAACAAATGTCATTCACTCTCATGGAGTCATAACTCCAGAACCCTTCACTGAGGAAGCCAGATTAACAGGGGATTAAGTTTTTATATGGTGGGAGACACCAGAACTGAATACTTTGTGGAAGAACAACTATGAATGTGAATAAATGTCTCTATTTTTGTATTTCTTAGTCACTGATTTGTAAGTGAGTGAAGGAGAGAGAGTGGGTTAAGATAAGCAACATTACTAACAGAGAATCAGTGGATGGGAGGCCATATTTGGCAACATAAGTCCTGATGGCTTCCTGGACCTGGGTTCAGTTCGTCAGTGATCATAGCACCATGGCAGTCATAAGTCTATGATAAAGTATAGGAGTTACAATCATCTTATAGATAGATAGATAGATAGATAGATAGATAGATAGATAGATAGATAGATAGATAGATAGATAGATAGATAGATAGATAGATAGATAGATAGATAGATAGATCACATATCGACGCACTAGTGCATGCTCAAGGCACTGGTATTTTCCCCTCGATATCTGGATGTCAATCTCAACAGCACATCGTATTTCAATCTCAACTCCCTGGGGAGTATACAACTCTTGCTGCCACCAGACGCACCAAGTTTATTGTGGCTCTCATCCTAACGAGGTACCCAATTGACAGCTGGGTGGACTGGGCCACATAGTCACAGCACTTTATCTTAACGCTGCACTTTGTGGAATGGTGCCCTGTCAAGCCCAACAGCAAAACTGATGTGAAACATATGGTCTCACTTAAGCAAATTTGTACTAAATTGCCTCTTCAAACAGCAGTAAGTGGGTAACTGGTGGGTTGAGAAGGTCTTGGAACAGTTAACGTTTTGGCTCCACAGGCAGCTTAGGTAGCTGTGTTTTGCAGGTAATTTTATCTCAGTGACGCTGAACACTACCTATATATATTTTCATCTGTTTTGAGATTTGAATCCCGAATTCATTCCATTTCCAGTTTGATTATTTGGGTTGTCAGCGCCATACAGGGGTGTGTGGGTGTTAGCAATAAGGAAATGAGCTTGGAACTCGCACAGATTTAGGCACGAACAACTTTCTACGGATTGGTGACCATAGCAACATTCAGGCAGACAAATGGTTGCTGCAACCCTTCCTTTCTCAGTAATAATACAAATTACAGAAATTCTCGTAACCAGAATTGTTGACTCCAACAGTCCGCAGATGATTTGCTTGAAAAAACTACAGAAATAACAGATCACCGGATCACGTACAATAATTGTATATTCACCATTTGCTACGTAGATCCCGAAACTGAAATGGCAGTTCTAACGACAATAATTATGCTATATGGAGTTACCTCCCCTACTCCACGAACGTTTCAACATTCATGGCCGTGTGCTATTTTTTATGGTCAACCAAAGCCTATGTAATACATCATTTACACCATAGCTATATCTGGCAGTCAGAATGTAAATATGACCTTTCTCTTCTTTGGGAAATACAGATCACCCCACAAATGATGACATTTACAAAACTGTGTACATGATCCGCCATCTATTTGCTCAGAAATTTTAACCAGGACAAAAACTAAATCTTTTCTCAAGTTCCCCGCTTTTTCGACATGCTTTAAATGCCTGTCGTCATTTGCAAGACAGCTGCCACGCTTTCTTTGTTCTGTCTGAATGTCAACATGCATTGTTCCGGAGTCACCACTTCCTAGTATACTGGGTTATTTGAAACTAATGCATTTGTCTCGTGTGTTAATAATTCATACATCTTGCACAATATCATCAGTAAGTACCGCCCTACCGTCTCAAATTGCGCCCCACTGAACATAAACTCTCACGGCAATGAGTGCCAACGCGTTCATTTAGTGAACAAGACTCGCAACAGGCGTTTGATATAATGTGTTGTAAATAAATTACGAGAGACGCGACGGAGCTTGTCCAAGATAGTTTATCTGATAAACTTAATCGGATTATAGTCCGACTTAGCGCCCAACCAAAGGTGTTAAAGTTCGTGTTTGATGAGGCGTTGAGGTGTAAATAATAAATAGCTTGAAATTTGTTCAAGTGAGACTTCGACTAAATGTTGCAGACTTCTTCATCTGCTAGCCCTTTTGTGTTAAAAACTTTATAATTGTGCAAAAACCACAGGTGGACAATGCCACAAATGAGGCAAGGCCGTGTGATATTTCAAGCTCAGTGTTTACATTGACCTTATTCTCTTCAGATCGACTTTCCAAAAATGTACAACTGCGCACATTAACTGCGAATTAGTGAGTTCAGTATTACGCCGCACTCAGCAATATTCAAGCTATATGGCGACGGTCTGTAAATTACCGTAAGTGGACCGAACAATCCAGTGATCAACGGCACGGGCATCGACCTACGCAGTTGGGATACGACGACATGTGTCAACCACCGAGCCTGACGATCTGATCGTGTTTGGTGCCTCTTACGACTAGCATGGGTGAGTGAGGATCAATTCTAACCCGGATCTTCTCGGGTAATAGTCAAGTCATATTATAGCGAGAGACCAGGGGCCCGTTCCACAAAGCTCTCGTAAGCCTAATATGTCGTAACTTTTCTCGTAGCATTCTTACCTTCTATACTATAACATATGAGGTACAAATGCTACGAGAAAAGTTACGAGATCTTAGGCTTGCGAGAGCTTTTTGAAACAGGACACAGGACGTCACACATCGTACCAAATGTGGAATCGAACCCGGGCACAACGTGAGAACAGTTTAGTCACTGGGGTGCCCCATCCCCCTGCATGGAAAGGTTGAGGGAAGAAGTGTTGAAACCGCCTCTTTAGTTACCACCTTTCAAGCAACATATGGTAGTAGACACTTGTGCTGGTGACAGATTTACTATTACAAGTCTTTTTCACTCTCTAATGGCCCCCGACAGATTATATATTGTTGTGATGAAAAGCAAACAAATTTGAGTATGGTCCTTTGCAGTTCACTGTAAAACGTAGAAAAGCGGGTTGAAATTGCTTGAATACTGTCCATTTGTTCAAATTACTTGAATACGGACCATGGTCAAAATTAGATAAGCTAGCGTGCTTAGATTAGGCAGCATAAAAAAATTAGTGTTTCTCGGGCAAATTTCTTTCAAAAGTGACGAGGGCAAGAGGACTTTATTTTTAATTTTTCACAGAAAAAAGTGACGAGGGAGGAACACGTTTCTTTTTTCTCTCTCAGAAATACAGCTTGGGAAGTTTAGCACATGTTAATGAGTTGTAGAATTCAGTAACACTCCTTCTTACAGACACTCATTCGTATAGTGGACAAATGGATGATTGTTTTAAATGGCAGTAAAAAAGTGTTACGCGCACTAATATAAGTGACGCGTCGACTCCCGAAAAAAAATCACTTTTTTTACTTAGCCTTACAATCCACGTCTCTGAATTACTTGACTACAATCCATGTGTTTAAATTACTTGACTACAGTCCCAGGTAACCCGCAGAGAAGCGTACCGTGATTGCTTACGACAATAAACGTCTTTTTTTCATGTGTTTTGATTACTTGAGTACGACGCTTTGTTCAAGTGATCCGTGAAGGTCCGGGGTAGAATAGGCCTTCAGCAACCCATGCTTGCCATAAAAGGCGACCATGCTTGTCGTAAGAGGCGACTAACGGGATCGGGTGGTCAGGCTCGTTGACTTGGTTGACGCGTGTCATCGGTTCCCAATTGCGCAGATCGATGCTCATGTTGTTGATCACTGGATTGTCTGGTCCAGACTCGATTATTTACAGACCGCCGTCATATGGCTGGAATATTGCTGAGTGCGGCGTAAAACTAAACTCACTCACCCACTCACTTTGTTCAAATTACTTAAACATGACGCCTGGTAAAACAGAGAAACGCATTTCGATTACTTGAATACAGTTCCAGTTTGGACAATGTGACGAGATAGTTTGTTTTCTTATGCAGCGAATAACGGTATTCCACCAATACCGATGTCATCCACGATATCTCCAGGTATACTTTCCGATAAATCTCCTCTATACCCCTCGATGCATCTACGGCTTGGCCCAATAATGTCATTACCTCACTTGGGAGGCACCGAATTCTCACCGATGTTGGATATCCTAGTAATGGGATTCATATGATTGAATCTTCCGCATTACGAGTGAGTTTAGGTTTATGACGCTTTTAGCAATACTCTCGCAATATCACGGCGAAAAAATACGAGAAATGGTCTCCATACATTGTACTCATGTGGGAATCGAACCCGGATCTTTGACGTGACGAGCAAACGCTTTAAAAACTAGTTTACCGTCCCTTCCGCATTGCGAACAATGCATTTTTGTGTACCTGCGTGTTTTCAGAAACTGTGTCACTTTCAAAAAAGCATGCAGCCATACTAAAGTATTTGTTTGTATTTCGTTTCGACAAATTTTCTGCGAACTGTTAAGACTTGTTGTTTCTTAACACTGGTTTTCGAGTGAATGAATTTGTTGT
Source organism: Haliotis asinina (assembly GCF_037392515.1). Lineage (NCBI taxonomy): Eukaryota > Metazoa > Mollusca > Gastropoda > Lepetellida > Haliotidae > Haliotis > Haliotis asinina. The sequence continues at coordinate 27,271,052 of NC_090286.1, read as the reverse complement.
CGCTCGGTTTAACTATTTGTTTCTCATTAGAACTGAGCGTAATATATTAATTACAACTTAAATCTACATATGTCCTTCGCTCAGTCAAGACAGATCTGTACTCTGAAGTGAGTATAGTTTTACGCCACTTTAGCAATATCACGATGAGGAGCACCCTAAATCGGCTTCATACATTGCACGAAGTGGGGAATCGAATCCTGGTCTTCGGCGAACACCTTAACCGCTAGGCCTACCAGTCGTCCCTCCTTTGATGTGACAAGTTATTAGAATTACAAAATTGATGACCTCCTCGAGTCCTGAAGTGTAGATGAGGGTAGCTTTGTTGATAAAGCCTTCACTCGTCAGGCCGAAAACCAGAGTTCAAGTCCCCTATAAGGGTACTATACGTGAAGTCCATTTCTGGTGTCTATCGTGATGATATTTCTAAAATACTGCTAAATAAATCTGGCGTAAAATCACACACAAGCACTAGTGGTGTCTTCACACGTGATGCCCTAGACCCCACCACTGAAACAGTTCGAGAGGGGATACTTTCCTGACGTACCAACTAAAACTGATGGCTGAAGATACCGAGTATCTATGAACTTTGATTAACATTTACCATGTTCAGACCCACCCATTCCCCATGGGCAGGATGCTGTGGGCGAATGGAAGCGCCGAGGCCCGTCTCTCAAATTCACACATTAGTGACTCGCGAAAACTTCCATGAATGTGAAGACGAGAATTGAACGCGTACATCAGGCGGCAAGAGTTATGGAATGAGACAAACGGCAATCCATATTTTCCTCTAGCATTCTGCTGAGAAAGGCACACTGTCGGCTCGTGTGTCGTTTCTTGAATAGCACGTGTAAATCAGGTGCAGCTATGTAGGTCCTTGATGTAATACCTGGCCGCATACCTGTCGTACAGACCCTGAAGCAAATATATACAAGAAAGCCCACGCAAGTCTAGAAAATGTGGCAAGTCTAGATTCTATTAACTTCTGAACATGATGAATGTCTGAAAATGAAGTAAGTCTCAGGGCTCCATTTCATTATATTATTACTTTTTAACTATGAACTTTTTTCAGTAAAATTTGTTCATTTCAGAGACTAGTTGTTAGTCTATCAGACAATATCCGTTACAACCAGAAACACACACACCCCTTCCCTGGTTACTGCTCATAATACACAGCTGCTTACAACCATAGTTTTAATTGACACATGTATCTTTCGAGGCCTTGAATTTTGTATTTGCCCATTTACCTTGCGGTGTAGTCTGTTACACAGTCCCTGAAACCAGAGACCACATAATGCAGCCCATACAAGTCTGAAATGTGTCATAAAAGATGACTATGCTTGTCGTAAGAGGCGTACTAAAGGGATCGGGTGGTCAGGCTTGCTGACGTAGTTGACACATGTCATCGGTTCCCATTTGCGCAGATCGATGCCCATGTTGTTGATCACTGGATTGTCTTGTCCAGACTTGATTATTTACAGACCGCCGCCATATGGATGGAATATTGCTGAGTGCGGTGTAAAACTAAACTCACTCACTGACTGAAGTGTGTGGTATGTTTAGATTACCGCAGTTTGAAAACGAAGAAAGTCTCTGGGCTCCTCTAATGATATTCACAATTTTAATCTCAAAACTTTTATTGTCTGTAACATATGTTCATTTCAGAGACTAACTGTTAGTCTACTTCGATGACACCGTGACGAGTGAGCCAGTGAAAAACATATAATTGTTTCTCAACCTCCCATAGTTACTCCTAAAGGATTGCTATTGACACTGGTACTACAGATATGGGCCCAAGTATGTTCCTGTATACAGAAACATATCCAGTACCCTGCATTACAAACCAGTCCATATTCTGCAACCCAAAGCGGGACCGGTATAAAGTTGTTCCCGTTCAAGTGAATGCGAGTGGCAGTGTCCACCGCAAAACATTCGGTACTGTGGACTGTTGTTTCTGATGTAACACAATCATGACAGTTCCGACCAAGAAAACGACACAGTGCGGAATGGAATCATGAAGAGTAGGTTTATGTTTTCTGAATTGGCTAGGGTACTGTATACAGAAACGTACCCGGGGTACACCTGTGTTGTACCCGTGCTGACAACTATAGTTCAGCTACACTTACAGTAGGAAAGCCACTTGCACAAACTGCCCGTAGCGCTACGACAATTGTACATGTATGTTAAACTGATGGACATTCGACAATAGTAAGTGTATGTTAAAGAGTTGAAGATATGACAATAGTAAGTGTATGTTAAAGAGTTGGACATACGACAATTGTAAGTGTTTATTGAACAGCTGAAGATACGACAATTGTAAGTGTATCTTGCAATTGGAGATACGACAATTATACGTGTGTATTGAACAGCTGGAGATACAACAATTGTACGTGTATGTTGAACATTTGAAGATACAATAGTCTTGGCGCTCAGATTTAGTCACGTAAAAGGAACCCAACTGGTATACCGTATAGCCGCAAGGATTGACATGAGAAAATATAGAAAATGCAAAACCCACAAAGAACACTGGTCCCTGGAACATCAATTATCGGAAATGACTTGACAATCAATAGCTTCCAAAGTGTTTTACTAAGAACATTTTGTTAACACCCAAACCATTGGAAATCCCATTTAACGATCCCAAGAGCCAGATTACCATGGATGTAGTGTCAAATGTGACGAGGAAGGTTTCACCCAGGGTTTATCGTGGCGATCTTCCCTGCCTTTAAAGCCTAAAATGGTCTAAATTACATTTTCGTTGGCGTAAAACAAACCTGATTTGTGAAACTGTGAATGACAAGTCGCAGATTGGACAGCGTTTAGTGTAAGATAAACAAGACACAGATCACAAGGCCAGTTGACCTGACCATCAGGGACTTGGGAAGAAAGGCGTAATTGTTTCAACATACTGACAAATCTGTATATCACCAACACATTATTCATTCGCGACTCCGATTCCAGCCTGGTTCCCTGTGTCAAATGCGCCTGAACTAACGCTCCCACACTGAGTCGGACGCTTGCCTCTTGTTTCACAATTCGTGTTATGGCAACAGACCTGATGTCACAAATAAAATACTGAAGTAGCTTTTAATCCATAATGCATTTGGAAAACATGGATATATATTTGTGTAACAGTGACGAGAAGGAACGACCGGATTTTTACTTGTCATTGGGCAATATACAGGTATATAACATCTGGTAGATTATTCAGTCTGGACAAAGTAAAACAGTGACAAATAGTAATTCACACTGATGACATATATGAAGTTGACCATAACAACTTAATAATTTTGGGTTTGGTTAAAATAGGAAATAAGGAATGTAACGGAGCGTAGACACAATACAGCGGTCAGACTTCAGTTTCGTAAAACGTCTTGGTTCCGGGTCTGATGTAACAGGTTAGTTTTCAGGCGAGATATAAAAGATTTCGAAATTAAGAAAACTTCGGCTTTCATTTGGGAGTGAGAACAGTTTCGCAAAATTAGAACATCTTTCTTTTCCACGACAGTTGTAACAGGTCAGTTTGGGGAAGAGATATCAAATGTTTCTAAGTTCTGTAAACTTTGGCTTTCATTTCAGAGAGATGATCATGCAGTTTCACAACATTAGAACATCTTTGTTTGCACGTCAGTTGTAACAGATGAGTTTTCAGAAGTGATATAAGGCTAAATAAAAAAGTGAAATCTTTCTAGGTAATCAGCGCGTCACTTTTATTTGTGCGCGTAACAATGTTTTATGTTCATTTAAAAAAAATAATTTTGACTTTGTAACGTAACAGTCATCTATTTGTCCACTATACGAACGAGTGTAACTGAATCTACAACTCATTAGCAAGTGCTAAATTTGCTAAGCTCTATTTCTGAGAGAAAAAAAGGTGAAAATGTAATCCTCCCTCGTCACATTTTTTTCTATAAAAAAATTAAGAAAAAGTCCTTTGAAAATGTGCCCGCGAAACATTTATTTTTTTCATTTATTTATATATATTTTTTTGATGCAGCCTAAAAGGTTTCTGCACACTTCGGCTTTCATTTGTGGGTGTGTTCCTTAGCAGTGTGGCTGTCTTTCGAAAGCATAAGTCTCCAGGTGATGAACGTGAGAAGTAAATGCTTACTGGCAGACTGTCGTAAGTTAGTGTTGTTAGGTAATTCTAGCTCTGTATGCCCAGTACTTACACCATATCGGGGAAGGTCAACATTTATCAAACAATGAGGAAGTTCTTACGAAAAGTGTTACGTTGTAGGTGACTAGGGCAAGGGCTAGTAGAGATAAGGGTTCCGATTCACAAAGGCTTCGTAACGTTACGACCTGTCGTAACTCTATTGTTTACCATAGGCTTGTGAATGTCGTAGCGCTACGAACGCTTTGTGGATCGGGACCCTGGTCCTTGTTTCACAAAGAACGAATTAAGATGATCGTAAGTCACTAAGGGAACATCTGTGCAATGTTAAACAATGGGAGTTAAGGCTAATCTAAATAAAGGCTGCTTCGTGAAGGCAGTCCCAGAGTGCCGTTGTGCAAAACAATCTTAGCGCCACGACAGTCAGTAGTCTAAGGCTGATCGTACGGTGTCACTTACAAATGGATCAGATTGTGCGCCGTTGACTTGTTTGATTCCATTTTAATTTATTAGACCGATCGATGGTTTATCTGATCCAGATCCAGACTGGAGTTCATGGAACAGATGCTACTTTTGTACTTACGTGTTGAAAGAAATGGACTGCGATTATTTGAAGTCTGTTAAAACAAAGGAATTACGACTATTGAAAGCACATGCTAAAACAAAGGAATTACGACTATTGAAAGCACATGCTAAAACAAAGGAACTACGACTATTGAAAGCACATGCTAAAACAAAGGAACTACGACTATTGTAAGCACATGTTAAAACAAAGGAATTACGACTATTGAAAGCACATGCTAAAACAAAGGAATTACGACTATTGAAAGCACATGCTAAAACAAAGGAATTACGACTACTGTAAGTACATGCTAAAACAAAGGAACTACCACTATTGTAAGCACATGCTAAAACAAAGGAACTACGACTATTGTAAGCACATGCTAAAACAAAGGAATTACGACTACTGTAAGCACATGCTAAAACAAAGGAATTGCGACTATTGAAAGCACATGCTAAAACAAAGGAACTACGACTATTGTAAGCACATGCTAAAACAAAGGAATTACGACTACTGTAAGCACATGCTAAAACAAAGGAACTACCACTATTGTAAGCACATGCTAAAACAAAGGAACTACGACTATTGTAAGCACATGCTGAAACAAAGGAATTACGACTACTGTAAGCACATGCTGAAACAAAGGAACTACCACTATTGTAAGCACATGCTAAAACAAAGGAACTACGACTATTGTAAGCACATGCTAAAACAAAGGAATTACGACTATTGTAAGCACATGCTGAAACAAAGGAACTACCACTATTGTAAGCACATGCTAAAACAAAGGAACTACGACTATTGTAAGCACATGCTGAAACAAAGGAACTACGACTATTGTAAGCACATGCTAAAACAAAGGAACCACGACTATTGTAAGCACATGCCAAAACAAAGGAATAGCGACTATTATAAGCACATGTTAAAACAAAGGAACTACGACTGTCGAAGGCATGCTAAAGTAAGAGAGATAAGCACTGTCACCGTCAAGTCCGTTAGAACTAGAATGTGTTATCACTATAAAGCCTGCCATGGCTACTCATCTTTCCAAATGATGATCACATATTAAGTGAGATCAACACCAAACCCATTAACCAACGGTATGCCTGCTCCGGGTTCGACCCTGTGAGTAAGCCTGCTGTGATCTGACGGAAGGGGCACTACCAGCCGCAGTGTACTTCACAGTAAACCTAGGTGCATGAACGGTTGTAATTTCGTGCCTGATAATATAAGCATCACTTCAAAAAGAAACACTCGCATTTACACAGCGCGAGATTATGTTTCATAAATAAACCTAAACATAATATGACAATATCAAGGAGAGCATGAGCTGATAAAGATATCAGTTGCTGTATCAATCTTATGCCTTATCCATGGTAACATGAGTTCCCTGATCCAGCTGTGTTTAATGTCGGCGCTCCCTTTGATCTAAACATCAAAGGTACTGGCAACGTGTCAACCCTAGACATCTAGCATGGTGACGATCTTACGTTCATAGACGATTCATAAGAAGTGGGGTGGTAGTTGGTGTCCTTGTCTAGCCACCAGTCAGTGTAGAGATTACGTGTCCTGTAATTCGTAATGTTATATGATCCTTGTTGTTTAAATTATCCAACACTTAATGAGCCACACATGACCAAACATCTCGTACCCATTGTAAGTCATACGTGAAGAGGGGCGGTAGCCTACTGGTTAAAGTGTCCGCTAGTCACGCCAAAGACCCCTATTCTATTGCCCTCATGGGTACACAGATGTGAATTGGTGTGAAGCCAATTTCTGGTGTCCCGCCGTGATATTGCTAAAACATTGCTAAAAGCGGCTAAAACCTAACTGACTCATTCACTTAGAAATGAACACATCTGTCAGAGAAAGTAAAGGAAGAGCACACTGGATTACGCAACAGTAACATTGGGGAGTATGGGGGTGGGGTGGGGGAATGGGGGACCTCCGTTGCTTTCTACTTCATAACATTTGTCTTCACGTCGCTCTCAGCAATATTCCAGCTCTATGGCGGCCGGCTGTAAATCACCAAGTCTGAACCAGATAAACCAGAGACTGACATCATGAGCATCTAGCTACGCATATGGGATGACATGTGTCAAGCTATTCTTCACACAAAATAGACGCCAAGGGTTTCACATGAGGCCAAAGTTGAACTCGATCGCGGCACCTTTAACTCGCTGGATCACTAGCCTGGCGCCTTAGATAGCTCACCACCTCCCCCCAAAAGGGCCTTTTCATCCGTGTCCCCACGACGCTTAGACACCTACCAAAATATTTCCAGTTTGAATTTGAATCATATGAATTCAGTGTACTTAAAGTTATTGATTTAGAGCATAATGTTTCATGATTTCGCTAGGAGGAATTAGTTTAAACAATCCTGCCTAATACAGCCTTTGTTTTGTTGACGTAGAGGATCTCCCGCTGAATCAGCACTATCGGCTCCCACGATGAAAACAAAACACATTTTACTCTCCCCAATAATAAATTGGATACATGCTACCTGGTTATATGTGAAGTGGCTGGGATTGTATTTTTATCTCGTTTGATTACACTGTAATCCCGAGGTCACAACCTGAACGAATCAGGTGTTAAAACACATGAGCTTATGCCCACAGATTCGCGTTATGCAGAGATTAACGTTTGACACGTGTGAAGAAATTGACGTTAGACCAATGCAACGCTCGCTTTTTACGTCTCCCCAGACCTGTGTACGTCAGTCAAATGTACCCCCTGAGTAGCTGGCAGAGTACATAGTAATGACACCATCTGACAGTGTGACGTCTCGGAAAGGGCTCATGTGTGTTTCTTTGCAGCCCCGACTGAGGATTACGTCGTCACATGACGGTCGCGCTGTTGGACGGACGAGCAGTGTTTATTCTTGTGAGATATTATAAACAAAGCCCTGGTTTAACAACAAAGGCTGTTTGCGAATTATAACTCATCCCGTAAGTGCTGGACAGCCCTGAACAAATCCGTCACTAATCCTGATATGAATTCTTCCTCTCCGATGAATTAAGCTTTAAATTCCCCCAGTATGCCACGAATCAACCAAACAGCGTTAAAGTCTACAGATAAAACAACCAGACATAACTAACCCAGAACATACGGAAAGAGTATAAACCCACTGGATAAAGTCAAATTTATCCAAGCCGAAACGACTCTTTCGCCACGCACGGATTTCAGTTTGTCTACCACGCGCCAAATTGAATTGTTCGAGGTGAAAAATCACGTCCCTTTGTTAATAAAATCTGCAAGATATAGAACAACATCCTTGATGTTGATCCGCGAAGTTAGAAAGTAATTCGAAGTCGTGTCGTTTGGCGTTAGACGATAGCAGTTTAACTGTGTTCGTGTTATAAAAGGTCTGTGTGGAGATATCACGAAACTGTTTGATAAACTGTCACTATCGTCTCGATCAGCACGTGTCTATCATGGGTAGTTTGTAGAACAAGCGTATTGTGTACGAAAGTGAACAGAAGGGCTTTGTATATTGCAAGGGAGATAACTCGTTATATATTGGGGACTACGGTAATAAGGTGACTGTTCTCGATTAAACGCGTGAATTAGATCTTGCATTGCACCATGAAGCAAATATATACAAGAAAGCCCACGGAAGTCTAGAAAAGGCGGCAAGTGTAGATTTCCACAGCTCTGAAAATCAAGAAAGTCTCGGGCTCCGGCTTTTTCATTATGTTTTATTGGTTTACTGTATGTGCTTTTTTCGGGAAAGGATGTTTATTTCAGAGATCATAGTTGTTAGTCTATTCTGAAGATAAAATATGTTACGTGGCCTGCTGGTTTTCAGATCGAGTTACACACAAATGAAAATACGGCCAGATAAGGAAAGTAAAAGATTGTTCGTGGTTTAACGCAGCTTTCATCAATATTCCATCTAAATGACGACGGTGTGTAAATAGCCCAGTGATCGACAGCACGAGCACCCGATCCCGTTAATACGCTTTAAGGCAAGCATGGGTTGCTGAAGACCCGGGTCTTCTCTACTAAAAATCGGATCCAAAATTAATCATGCAAACATATATTCAAATCTATCTTGAATTAAGATTTCCATCCATAATTATTATGATCGGTAATGGAAAAATGACCTTTATTTGTGTTTGTTTTTTGCCTCTTTGAGTCCGGAACAAAAAGTCGAAGAATACACATGCAGTGACAAGGAAAAGTGAAAAGTCATTCTGGCTGATTTTTGTAAAACCACCCAGCACGCAAAGAGTGGCAAACAGCTACGACATACTTATGTCTTGAATTCAAACCCAGGATCACAGGTATCTGGAAAGCCAAGGGAGGCAACTGTACCGTGAATTATTGTGGTGTCAAGGTCAGAGGACTGGCGTAGCTCGACATATTTTTGTTACTTGTCATTGTTTAACGCCGCACTCAGCAATATTCCAACTCATTGACAGTGGTCTGTAAATAATCGACTCGGTAACTAGCTGCGTTGACATGCGTACCGATCGACGCAACCAGTGTTATCAACCAGTCAACGTGCCAAGAGTGCGAACTCCAGTCAGTCGTCTCTTACCAAAAGCATTAGCTCCCTGATAAACCGGTGTACAGTCCACTACGTAACGAACCGGTGGATGTAACGAGCTGTGTTCTCTGGTTCTCGACCATTTGAAGATTTTAGTCGAAGAAATGTTTATGGTGAACTACAGTCTAAGTAAACTTAGTCTCAGTGTATTTCGTTACACACCGGTGTGTAACGAAAAGCACTGAGGATAAGTTTACTTAGACTGTGATAGTCGTAATTTACTCTATGTAGTCTTAACGGGGAGTGAGTGAGTTACGTTTTACGCCGCACGCAGCAATATTCCAGTATAAAGCGGCGGTCAGTAAATAATCGAGTGTAGACCGGACAATCCCGTGATCAACAGCATGAGCATCGATGTACACAAATGGGATACGATGACGTGTCAACCACGTCAATCAGCCTGACCACCCGATCCTGCTCAACAAAGAACAAAACTCCTCAGATTCGTTATCATCTGTTATAAATGACTTTAAGTTACCAAATTGCGTTCTTGTCGAAGTGTTATTGAAATATGGTTATCACGAAATTCGAGTGACTTCGAGTTAACAAGCCTTCTTGGTTTAGCAACTATTCACACAATTCCTGTTAAACCACCTAAGCTATTTCCCTAGAGACTGCTTCTCAAGTGCCTTCGCGTAAATAGCGTTGAAGGTTAGAAAGTTGAATGCAAGAATGTTGAAAATTTGGTTGATCTATTTGGAGGTCATTCACGCAATCAATCACAAATAATCACCTCTAGGTAATTCAATAAATCCATCAAGTGTACAAATGTGCACAAGATAGAACCCCGGAGCTAAAGATAATCCGTTCCCGTTAAAACAAAGTAGTGCCAGTCTCACAGAGAGCTGGCTGTTGCATGGGGGTATTCCAGTATAGCGACAGACAGGCGTCCTGAAGAGCGATTCGTCGGGAGGTGGGGGCACTGTCTGAAAACCCCCGCATTGAAATTTTAAGGGGATCAGTTGTACTTGAGGTATAAAGTGCATCTGAACTCCTCTTCAGGAGATGACTTTATGGCCGTGAAATATTCCACTGCACTAAGCCGTGGCTGTTAACGGTCATTATATTAAAAAGTTTATCAAACGTCTATGCGGGAGGGATCTTTGGAGGTGTTTGCGCGGAATGCAAATATTTGATCCTTGGCCATAACGTGGATAAAACTAACCACCCGCTTGAAGGGGAGATAATCACAAAGAATGTTATCGTATGGCATCACAGTCTGGGGATAACTTGACGAGAGAAGCAGAATTTATGGTCGATATCTGGGTTTCATGATAGACCAGCTTGACCAGTGGGTGTATGTCCATAGTGTACTGTGCGGACAAGAGACAGCATGATGGGTGATCCAGATCTTCGGAGGGCACCCCATATCTGGGCGATTATATAAATAACTCATGTTTTTAAACTCTTGGGTACAATGTGTGTGTGTGTGTGCGTGTGCGTGCGTGCGCGCGTGTGTGTGAGCACGTGCTCGTGCGAGAGAGTTATTCTGTCTGAGGAGCTCATTAGATCACATGCACGGCCGGGGTACTGGAGACATATTCTGTCTGAGAAGCTCATTAGATCACATGCACGAGGTAGTGGAGACACATCTTATCTGAGGGTGCTCAATAGATCACATGCACGTGGTACTGGAAGCACATTCTGTCTGAGGAGCTCAATAGATCACATGCACGTGGTTCTGGAGACACATTCTGTCTGAGGAGCTCATTAGATCACATGCACGAGGTAGTGGAGACACATCTTATCTGAAGGTGCTCAATAGATCACATGCACGTGGTACTGGAGACACATCCTGGATCACATGCACGGCCGGGGTAATAGAGACATATTTTGTCTGAAGAGCTCAATGGATCACAGGCACGGGATACTAGAGATATATTCTGTCTGAGGATCTCATTAGATACCAAGCACGGGCACTGGATACAAATACTGTCTGAGGATCTCATTAGATACCAAGCACGGGGCACTGGATACAAATACTGTCTGAGGATCTCATTAGATACCAAGCACGGGGCACTGGAGACAAATACTGTCTGAGGATCTCATTAGATACCAAGCACGGGGCACTGGAGACAAATACTGTCTGAGGATCTCACAGGGTAATAGTGGGTGAGTGAATGAGGAAGTTTTACGCCGCTTTAAGTAATTTTCCAGAAATGTGGCAAATGGGACCCGGGAGTTACGAGCGAACGCTTTTACCACTAGGCTACCCCACCACACCAACAGGGTGATATAAGTATATGTGCTGGGGGTTGTTGTCTGAGGCTCTCACAGGGTGAAATGATGCATGGGGTATCGAGACATTTGTCAGTATTTCCCAGGATGACAAGCACCAGGTACAGGGTAACGATCAATACCCATACCCCAAGGTGTGACATGCTTGAGGGAATCAGTCACGTTTCCCACCCGGAACGAAAATTAGCATGGAGTAATGGATATCCTACTTCTGCCCCACGTGGTGGCAAGCTCGGGGTGTTAATTAAACGGAATGGGAATCTCGACTTGGCCAGCTGATGTTATTCAACCCCCTTCTTCCGAGTTCGCGTGGGCCACGGCTTTGTTGATATTAACATACAAATATTCAGTTCATGGCCTGCATATGTGACAGACACTAATTACTTATTTCGATTCAGAGTGGACTTTGACGTCAGAGGGGGGTTGGGGGTAGCCTCGTGGTTATTGGACCACCAGGCTACCCCATCCCTGCGTTAAGGCAACAAAGACTATGACACTGATCAAACAGCTTTTGTACAAAGGGGACGGTAGAGTAGCCCGGGTTCGATTTCCCACATGGGTACAGTGTGTAAAACCCATTTCTGGTGTCCCCTGTCTTGATATTGCTGGAATAGTGCTAAAAGCGGCGTAAAAGTGAACTCACTCACTCCCTCACTTGATGTCAGACCGTGGACCATCTTTCATGATGCATGAACTAAGGTCTGCCATGGATGGCAAGCACTGGATGTCGAGAATCATAACTGTCTTAGACAAGACCCATTAGATCATTTCCGTTTTTTTCGCGACGGAGTAAAACCAGAATCGTTTCTAGTACTTTTGTTGTGAATAGTTCTGCTCATCGCCATAAAGCAACCATCTCCATTGATGTTCCTAGTACCCATGTACGCATCCACTCAGTGTATATTGGTTACCTGTACACATCCACTCAGTGCATATTGTTTACCTGTACATATCCACTCAGTGTATATTGTTTACCTGTACACATCCACTCAGTGTATATTGTTTACCTGTACACATTCACTCAGCTGGGTTACTCAACACCCCTTGTAGATAGGGTTTACCTGTACATACCCCTTGTAGATAGGGTTTACCTGTACACACCCCTTGTAGATAGGGTTTACCTGTACACACCCCTTGTAGATAGGGTTTACCTGTACTCACCCCTTCTAGATAGGGTTTACCTGTATACACCCCTTGTAGATAGGTTTTACCTGTACACACCCCTTGTAGATAGGGTTTACCTGTACACACCCCTTGTAGATATGGTTTACCTGTACACATCCCTTGTAGATAGGGTTTACCTGAACACACCCCTTGAAGATAGGGTTTACCTGTACACATCCCTTGTAGATAGGGTTTACCTGTATACACCCCTTGTAGATAGGGTTCACCTGTACATAGTCCTTGTAGATAGGGTTTACCTGTACACACCCCTTTTAGATAGTGTTTACCTACTAACACCCCGTTTATTGACAAGGTCGATTGTGGTACATGGTATATTCGATTACAAGGAACCTTTAAATTGATTTTTCGATCTCTCTCCTCAACTGTGGACATCGTCAATATTAATATCATAAACCAGCTGTAAGCATCCTTGTGCACTTGAGGTTAACAACGGCTACTATTGATGTTGCAACTGGTACAGTCTAACACTCGGCAAATTCAGCTTTCAGCTACTATCACATTATCGCATTTCGTCTGTCAACATTAACAAACCGACCGCTAATAAATCTCATCTGATTCTCCTATAAAGAGGACCAGTTTAGTGTTGAATGTTGAATGATCAAAAAAACTCTCGTGCATATCTGTTGAAATACATCAACCGCATTTCTTTAATGTCCCGACAGTTGGTACGGTCATCAAAAGTACCCTACACTATCTCATCCATTAATCATCTGTGCTTGTCGGCCTTGACTGACTGTCATATTTGTTTAATCGGGGTCGAATCTGAAACCCAGTTCCTGAAGGTTCCATTCAAGACCAAGAAATCCAACACTTGCACACGCCAGCTCATGTACCAGGATGCAACCTAGCTCAGGACAGCCTCGACACGAGATCATTGACGTCATAATTATTGAAGCCTCGTCTTGGTTGCTAATGTCACCACCTGTTCTAACGGTTGATCAATTTCCAATTCAAACAGACTCAACTGTGAAAATCCATTTTCCATTATTCTAAAATAAAAAAATTGCATATAATTGACCAAAGCGTGTTTTTCTCAGAAATTATTCATCGCTTTGTTGCAACTTTGAGATGCCCCCCTGCAAGGAAACAGCCCAAGGAGATATAATCACGAAGCGTTTCCTAATCTGTTCGTCGTGTTTAAATCATAACTACTTTTAATGTAACATGCTAACATTCTTGTGACGAGAGAGCAGATTTAAGAGGGAAGACATGAGGAAAATTGTAATCGATGTGCCATAAGTGTTGAATCTTGTTAGGTATAATCAATACATGTATAAAGATAGTTGATGGGAAATCAGATGGCAAGGGCGCTATTATTTAAACTGTGAACCTAATTTAGTTTTTCAATAATCAGTTACATTTTCATCAGAATCCGAAATTATATCTTTACATTACTGACGCGGCATCGAAATAGACAAGAGAATGCTTTTTAAAATCTGAAATCAGCATGTGAAATCAGCTCAGCGAAGGTCAAGAGTACGATTACGACAAATAAGTGTTCATGAATCGTTATCAAAAAGATATGGTAACCTTATCCTGCCACATCAGATGTATCTACCATAAGCACGTACAAAGGCAAGGCAATGTTTTACCTATACAACATTGATTTTGGTACCTCCCAAATAGGGAATCGCACTGGATATAATTTTCGCTACAGATGTGTCCTTTTGGCAAGATACACTGTTTGAAAGTATTTTTGTAGGTTAAGCAATATTTCAGCAATATCACGGCGGGCAACACCAGAAATGTTCTGCAGACATTGTACCCATGTGGGAAACTCTGGGCTGCGGCATGACGACCGAACGTTTAACCACTATGCTACCTCAACAACCCCCCTCCCCCTCCCTCCCAGCACACACACACACACACGCACGCACGCACGCACGCACGCACGCACGCACGCACACGCACGCACACGCACACGCACACACGCACGCATGCACGGACGCATGCACGGACGCATGCCCGCACACAGGCACGCACGCACGCACGCACACACACACACACACACACCACACACCCCATCCCCTTGCGCAAAAGATGTTTGATCAATGTCACAGTCTTTGTTGCCTTATCACAGGGATGGGGTAGCCTAGAGGTTAAAGCCATTGCTCGCCAGACCGAAAATCCGGGTTCGATGCTCATGGATACAATGTGTATAACCCATATATAGGTGTGAAGTTGCTGGAATATAGAGGCGTAAAACTAAACTAATTCACTCACTCATTTGTGAACAAGACGTGTTCGTAGTAAGAGCATGCTGAACTGAACTTCATCGCAACATTCATAACAAAGGTGTAGAGGACTATAACAGTAAACGTGAAATATTAATGGTCAGTTGGCAGCCTCAGACACATCTGTCTTAGATTACCATTATCTTACTGGATACCTTCGTGTGCACGTATCTTTCCGCTGATTGAACTTGCTGATAAGGAAGTAAGGGTACGTCAAGCCGAGATTATTGTTAGTGCAGAGGGACCAAGTCGCCTGTAACATCACTTGGTGAAATTGATTTTCACAGCGTGTGAGTTCACTGGAGTGTAAATCTTCACAAAACTGTACATGCATGTACAGGGAGAGTGAGCTTAGATTTACCTCGCTTTTTAGCAATATCCAATCAATATCACGGCAGAAAAAAGGGCTTCACATGGTGTACCCAGGTTGGGACTTGAACTCAGGTCTTCAGAGGGACGAGCGAACGCATTGCCCACTAGGCCACCCCACCTGAAACATTGGACACATAGACATCCCTCCGACGATACTGCTGAATAGCTTTACATACAAAACATGCTTTCTTCGTAACAGTGCTCACAAATTAAAATGTGAACACGGAATACAAATTCGTTAGCCACTTTGGTGATCTGTTGATTTATTGCTAGTTTAAGTTACTGTATCAGGTGCAGTACTGACTATCGTGTATCAAAAAGTATCTAATTATGTATGGCACTCTCGCTTGTCTGAAGCGCCGAGAGATGTCTGGTTGTAATTCAATGTCACAGCTCCCGAATCACATTATTTTCCCTACTTCCTACCAGTGCAAATGCTCTACACGAAGCATGTCAAGATTTCGACAGGTTGAATCTCTGCTCTGCTCCTTTTACCTTTTAATATGTGTGTGTGCGCGCGCGTGTGTGCGTACGTGTGTTTTACAATCAAAATTCTATATTCAGGGGCTAAACGTTAGTCTAGCCGTAATTCCATCTCAGCTATAGCCTCGAACTACTTTACTGTATCGTCGTTTACCTTTGTGTCTGCCATGTGTCATCTCATTGAAGTTGTATATTCAGTAAAAGCAGAACAGTACCACATGTCTGCTGTTAAAGTTGTCGGCGAAAGCCATGGTAGTTCAATCGCTATATACAATCCTCCAGTAGCAGAAATGATTATGCAATTTTCTACAAATACGAGACATTTCTGAAGGTGTTTCAGTGGAGGTTCCATTACCACACCGCTTCACGATCTATGGCCCTTTCGACTCCTCGTCTAGACATTGTAATTAGTAACACATGCAAAGCTGAGCCGATATGAGTAGAGGAGCGTTAACCGCTTAATTAATATACGACATAAAATTTGTGTAAGCAAACGGAAAAAAAACTCTACTTTTGAATGACAGGATTCGAATTTGCTGGCACGCCACGGGGGTCTCTGTCTGTTAATGTTTCTGCGATGTTTGACAGCCATTCCAGATCCAAGTAGAAAACACCATCGGCACTGCATGTTCTGATGTTGATTCTCAGGGGCTCAGTCCATGCAACCGTTTTTATAGTTGGTCTGAAACCTCCTGAACCATGTTCTCTTTTTCCTACTGCCTTTTTCTCTCTGCAACGGTTAAGCCCTAATTGAAGCAAGTCTAGATTTTCTCAAGTTCAGGAACCTCAGGTCTCATTTGGGCCTTTTTTCAATTTAAATGGGTTCTTTCGTTTCTCTCGAAATGACATATATTCATAGACAAAGGGCTGTTCACTTTTTAACACAACGCGCACCTTAGATTTTGTTTGTTGTTTATCGCCGCTCTCAGCAATATTCCAGCCATATGGAGGTGAGTTCATCCAGTGATCAACATCATGAGCATGTCCCTAGAGACCATTTATAATACAGAACAGAAAGGACGTTTATTCAGTAGTATTTGGGCCATACGGTCCATGATACAACTCACATATACAATATACATTTCAAGTCATCATAAACATTTGAATTTCATACAGATCTTATTTCAAATATTTGATGAGAAAGACAGCTGTTAGATGCTGTACATTGCCTGAACGGTTCATGGGCATCTGTGGACTGGTTGTAACTTCTGTAGACATGGAGTTCTGGCTTGATTATGCTTATCACAAACAAAACATTCATGGTCTCCGTCTTTATTAAGGTTATAATTCACAGATTCGGTTGATCGCCGTTACATCTTTCCTCATTCTTAGCCTTTTTGTTTTGAAGTTGTGGGTGTGCAAGGGTAACGAAACCTTTTCATTGGCCACTGTTTCATTCGCCGATACGCTTAGCCGGTTCTTTGTTTATGACTTATAAGTGTTAATTTCAAATTGCATGTGGTCATTGATTGAAGTTGTGCATAGTATATTGTCATTAGCAGACAGCCTTGCAGACATATAGGTGTCAGTGAACCAGAAGTTGAGTTTTTTCTGTGACATACAACCACGATTAGACTACAGCTCATGACCTCATAGTCCGGCAGGCATACTGTTTCAAGCATTCGCAGCGCAGCATAGCTGTTGAAACCACTGGGAGAACATTAGTGAATCGTTCCTACTTCGCGGGCTTTCTTCATCGCGTTTTTTTCAACCAAAATGAATTGGCGTTTTTGAGGATATCAGAATCAGAATGTGCAAAGTTGTGTTTTACGTTACACGTGACCTTTAACGATGCTAAAAACTAGAAGTAAACTCTTATCATAGTGATACGATGACACGTGTCAACCACGTCAACGAACCTGACCCCAACCGAATCCGTTATAGTCTCATCTTTGGGGTCATGGAAAATTCGAACTTTCAAACATATAAAGTTAGAAGTGACGAAGTTTAAACGTCGACATGAAACATAAATGAAGCAGTGGTACGTATATCTACCATCCCTGGCTGCAGAGGACTGTCCTGTTGCCATTGCACCTTCAGGTCTAATACAAAATATATTCATTTCAGAGACTGGTTTTTAGTCCCTGAGATACCATGCCGCAGTTAAGCACCAATACACCATATTAACGTCTTTTGGAATGACATGGCTGGGATCGAACTCATACCCCTCGCTCCCCAGGCAAATGCTCAAACCACTACACCACGGAGTCGGCGCATGAATTCACATGATATTATTAAGGTTGGATCATCGCTCATATCGGTTCATAATGATATCAACTCTGAATAACCAGTTAGTAGACTCATATAAGCATGTTTTCCTGATGATGGTCCCATGTGGAATTCAGCTGTCTGGACCGGTCTTTCTATAACATATATATTGGTTTTTGTTTCATGAAACATTATATTCCACAGACACAGGGACATAGCAACACGTAACATGCGGATGTCATTTCACAGTTATTAAGTTTATGAGTCCCGGATAAGACGCGTATTATTTGAATTAAGTCATTTTTATCATACCAGGGTAAATAAGATTTTAATTAAAACTTAATCACCCATGCTGAGTGAAAGCGTAACATGCTTCACGTCGCCGGTCCACATCAAAGAAACTCTCGAACAAGTTTTTCATGCATCTCTAGTCCACGTCGGAGACGCCCGGACCCTGAAAATATATATAATAGTTATAAAAATTAAATACCTCCATTGATATGGAAAGGAGTCCAAGTGAGATGGAGTGAGTGAGTTAAATTTCACGCCGCTTTTTAGCAATATTCCAGCATTATCGCGATGGGGACACCAGACATGGGCTTCACACACTGTACCCATGAAAGGAATCGAACCCGGGTCTACGGCGTGACGAGCGATCGCTTTAACCACTAGGCTACCTCAACGTTCCCAAGTGAGATGGAAGATTTACAACCAAAATGAAGACGTGATTCATATATTGATGGCTCGTTTTAGATGGCTGAGCGGCAAGAAAAATAATATGGTTCAAGGACTGTCGTACAGTCCACTGTGTAAACTAATTCCATTTTTATCTGCAAGTTTTTGTTTTAATATCAGAAAGGGCATGTTTAAAACCAAAAACGACTAAGATGTTTCAAATACATCTTTCTTCCTCAGTCTCTTGTACATCTGTATTTTCACATTTGGGTTTTTGAATTAAGTGGGGTGTTGTTTCGATAAATAAGACCTTCAGGCGGCGTTCGCAAAGAGAAGTCTGAAAGAGAAATTTCCTAGCGTAAAAAGGCGGCATGTTTTTTTCACCGAGGGCAGCGTTATCTAGCTACAGAGAGTCAAGTGCCAATAAGGTTGTTGAAAACTCCATCCAACGGCCCGCCTCCTCGGTGGGAGGCCCCCACATCTGAAAGCTAATTCATTATGCTGAATTATTTTGGCCGTAAAATGTGCAAATCAGCACATACTAACAGCATGGGGTTGGACATATTCCGTCACCCAAGCTGCGCTTACGCTGAAATTTGAGTCTTGAATAATTTGAAAGCTTGAAGAAAATTGACAGAGTGTTTCATGTAAGCAGATTTTTGTTAATAGTGATTAGCCTCATCAGAGATGGCATGGGAGGAAAGGAGATGTTTTTGATTCGCCTTTGAGAAAAGTTCGGAGGAATGCTTACGAAAGAACGAAAAAAATATTACACGGGGAACAGAAGTTAATTTAATGTACTGAATGAAAATATATATCCTATTAATAAACCATCTAAAGAATGACTTAAGGAGCGAATTCGTTCACTCGTATGCATGGTTACCGCAAAACCATCGTGAAGAAACGTTGAACAGATTTGGGGTCAAGTTCCGGAAACAGATGTGGTGATCAAATGAACCAATTCCCGTTTAATTTCATAATTTCAGTTGAAGCTATTAACGTTGTTTCCTTCTTTAAATGATGTTATTTTAACAACACTTGATTTCCCCGTTCAAATAACTCTATTTCCCTCTTTGTTTCTTGTTCAGTTCTTAATCGGACAACTAAAGCCACTTTTACATACACACATTTACTTTCAGGTGTATATTTGCTTATGTGAGTAAAATTACTTATGGTAAGTAAACTGAGCATGTAAACGTCACAAAACGTATTTACTCACATATGTGATTATAATCCTGGAGAAATATACTAGTATTTACTCCGGGAGCTAAATACTGCAGGAGCAAATTCATCTTCTATTGACACTTTTGATTTACTCTTGTAAGTAAATGTATTGCTCCATATATATTTAAATATACTATTATTCTATTACGATTATATTTTGTCAATGTTTCATCAAATGGCACAGGTTTAATTGGAATTAATATGTGTTTATAATTCTTCTGTGCCGCTTTTTAAAATTTCTTTTTGTATAACCGTGACATAAGACATGGATGTTACGTTATTTATCCTAGGGTTACACTAAGTTCCCGGCGGCGCATGCAGCCCTGTTTCCCGAAACGTCGAGCACCAGGTGATTTTGACTATCTTTTCCCTCCAAACTGAAGTTTTATCACGGTCTATCATTGTATCCGTAATCGACCGTTGGAAACTGGCTGCTACGGGCTGCTGAGTCCCCGGACCCGTGAAGGCCCGGGGCAGAACAGGTCATCAGTAACCCAAGCTTGTCCTAAGAGGTGACTAACTTGATCGGGTGTTCAGGTTAACTGGCTAAGGCTAATATGTCATCGGTTCCCAATCGCGCAGATCAATGTTCATGCTGTTGATCACTTGATTGTCTGGTCCAGACTCGATTTTTTACAGACCGACGCAATATAGCTGGAATAATGCAGAATGCGGCGTAAAACTTCACTCACTCACTGCTTAGTCCCGGAAGCTCAAAGCCATACTACGGCTCGCCTACAGTCAACTACGGCTGTGATTATGTCTACTCCCCTTACGTTTACGTAAGTCAGTGCGACAACAGTATCAGTTTTATGACTTGATTTAAAGACTTTACATTTCATCTCGTTTTTTTCAAATTGTCCTTTCCTTTCCTGTATCAATGCTTATATTAATATAATACATGTTGTTCTGAAGTAAACAGTGCAAACACAAGTGTCTTCTACGTGTATATTGTAACAGCCCTGTGGATTGTGCACTCAGCTTGTTTGCAAACAATGCGACCCGTGCCTTTTGAGGTTATGATGCATATCTATCGCACATCAGTTCCTAACTGTCTCTTATACGTCATATCCGCGCTTTATGTATGGTACCTGTTTCTCCACCCACTGATCATCATCAAAGGTGTCTTGGACAATGTCTGTCCTCTAGGTTCTTGAACGGCTCTTTGCCCAAACATTCTGGTCCTTTGTTAGATCTTGAACAAGCACTGTAATAAAAGAATATTGCAGATCTCCTCTGTGTTATAAAATCAACAGCCTGTTCATTTTGTGTCTGAAGATTAAACGACCAAACGTCTTCAAAACCAGATGTCTGGGTGGTAGTCAGATCAGATATACTCCTATTGGTTAAATATCCACGAGACCAGAAGGTAAATATACTTTTACTCCTGTAAGTTAATTTACAGTATGAGTAATCTACTTGCAGGAGTAAATGTGTGCGTGTAAATGAGGCTTTTGTTTGTTCTTGGATGGATGCTCGAATGGATTTAATATGCGAAGCCCACTTAAATGGAGTTTTTTCCTAAGTCTTTCAATCGCATTCTGTGTTTATCAGTTCAAATGGAATAACAAGTACAATATATAATCAACAGCATGTCTTCGGTGTAAGTTTATTCGTTCAGCCACCCGTGAACATCCGTCCTAGAAATCATCTTCAGTAACACGGGTTTGTCGTAAGAGACAACGGGATCGGGTGGTCAAGCCAGCTAACTTGGTCGACACATGTCATCGGTTCCCATTTGCGTAGATCGATGTTCATGCTGTTGATCACTGGTCCAGACTCGATTATTTACAGACTGCCGCTATATAGATGTAATATTGCTGAATAACTCCCTCATTCAAGAAGTTGAACCATAAAGCACTTCTAGTTTGATCCCTCATTCTCACATTATTCAGCCACTGTATAACAGATTAGTTAACTATATACTGCAAACTACGCTAACAACGAACTTGCTTATAACGAACTGAAGGATGTGAGAAACAATGTTTTTATCCAGACCACTTGCTGTATAGTTTAGTCGAAATGCTAGTTTGTCATACAGACCCTGAAGCAAATATATCCAAGAAAGTCCACGCAAGTCTAGATTATGTGTCAATGCGCACGATACCAATGGCAGAGGATTATCATATTTATAAGCAATGGTCCACATATACACACTTTCTTAATCTTGCCAATAGGTGTTTACTCCGCTCAATTTTAATGAAAATATATCAGCAATGACATGTCTTCAGCTTATCCTTTATCACTCAGTTGGTTTTACTGCGATAACACATTAATTAATCAATCACATGAAGTATAAACGAGAAGACTAAAGGCAACGGGTGTCCAGGCTCACTCACTTGGTTAACGCATGCCATCGATACCATATTGCACAGATCTATGCTCATGCTGTTGATCACTGGATTGTCTGGGCCAAACTCGACTATTAACAGACCGCCGCCATATAGCTGGAATATTGCTGAGTGCGGCGTAAAACCAACCTCACAGACTCACTATAAAGTATAACGAACATGCGTGTAACTACTGACGGCTTTAGCGAACTTTGTTTTTGGTAAGAATGTACTGAAGGTTTTAAGATTTATGACTGGCACATGTAAAGGCTGACATTACCAAGGACTTTCCCCAATTCCCATATGCCCTAAATAAATATGCCCTAATCCCTGTGATTTTAATTCACAAGCTTCCTGCTGACCCTACGCTACGATGTTCACACATGTGAGCACATTCCCACCAACACTGAGACCAAACAACCTTTTCCTTGCGGTGACCTGTGCAACATTTGAAGTAAATCGAATCTGCAGATTTCCCCAGTGCGTGCATTGTGTTACATCCCCATCGTCAGATTCTACCCCCTTGCAACCAACGAAATGACCTTCAGCCTTCACAGACGCCAAAGGCTCTACTTGCTTCGTGACTCTTGTTCTTGTGGGACGTTGAGGAGAGTTTAAGTTCCTCTACCGGTGTGAAAAAAACGGGTGAACTTTAGATATGACATATCTTGGAACGGCATCATTATTTTGATATAGGTTTTAAGTTGTTTGGTTTCAATTATGTGTTTGTGTGAGGTTTGGAATTGAAACAGTAGCGCTAGGCAAGTCTGCTCCGAAACAATACTGTCCTATACTTGGTCTTTTTTTCTAACACGTATCGTTTCTACCATGATAATAAACACGCGTTGTTTACAAATGCTGAATGACGTTTCATTCACAGAGGAACTTAATGGCGTTTGCAATATCACATCTCCATCTAGAATCAGTTCACTGTTCATTGTTATGACAACTTTTTAAATAAGTAAGTAAGTAAGGACTGAACTTCAGCAGTTCATAACGTGTTACTTCCAGTGAAGACACGGGAGAGAATGGATCCTCAGCAATCCATGACACCATGATTTGTCACCATTATGGTGAACATCCGGGTAATAACGGATGTTGCCAAACGAAAACTTAACAACAACTAGAAGAAAAAAAACTTGACAAGTTGACAAGAATCTATGGCGTGATATCTTTTCCTGACTCATTTATACAATTATAAATTGTGGCCATAAAATATCTGAGAATATTCTTTTGCAGGGAAGATAGATTTTCTTTTCAGCGGGGACGGGATCCAGAAACATCCATGCACCCGAATTACTTTGGGGGGGTGGGGGGGGGGGGGGGGGGGGGGGTGGGGGGTTCATATTGGGTTCAAATAAAAAACACCGAGTCCTCTCTATGACATTTCTTTTACACTTCAAATAAAGTCTACACATGTCATCGTATCCCAATTGCGTAGATAGATGCTCATGATGTTGATCACTGAATTCGCTCTTCCACACTCGATCATTTACAGACCGGGTATGTATCTTGAATATTGCCGAGTCAGACAACAAACAAACATGAAATAAATGTACATGTTATTAACGTTGCGGCAGGTGCCGTCTACTCCTCTGGCGGTGACGCTCGTCAAGAATATATGCCGTACATCGGTTGTCTCAAGCTCCCTCCCCAAGACCAACTTTATAAGCCTCCGGATATGAGGGTTATTTTCATAGAATTTCCCTTTGTTTTGTTACCTAAATCTTAAGCACCTTCCTCCTGTTTTATGGAGTTGGATGACTTTCCACCCATATCCTGTAGCTGCTCAACCACATGGCGGGCACGACATCTGTATCAGACCTGTTCAAATGTGACGTTAAAGCACTCCCATGGGATTACAGTGTCGGCTCATAAACGGGTTGCATGCTACGTGCACCCATGTACAGCCTCGCCGTGAGGTTAGTCCATGTCGACACTGATGCAGCTGCCGGTGGGGTCAGGACTGGTTCTGTGTCTCTTGGCAGCGAACAGAACACCTAAACTACAGTCGGATTATTTACCCCCAGATTCCTAAACTCATGGCCTTAGGGTAACACCGGTAAATACGTATTTACTGAAGGAAACAGAGTTCACAGGTCTGCAACATGTGTAGCGTAAGGTGAAGATACATGCAGACCTTCTCACAGTCAACCCCTCATCTCCCCTAGTTTGTCTGAAAGTCCCTAGCCCAGACACGCGAAGATCCCGCTTAGATTTGATCTTCAACAACCTCTGCTTGTCGATGCGCCTAAAGGGATCCGGTGGTCAGGCTCGTTCACTTGGTAGACAGGTCATCGGTTCCCAATTGTGTAGATCGATGTTCATGCTATTGATCACTGGATTGTCTTGTCCAGACCCGATTATTTACAGACCGCCGTTATATACTAGTAGTGGGAATAGTGCTCATTGTATCTCAGTGAAGTAAATAGATGCTCATGCTGTTGATCACTTGCTTTTCCCACCAACCATCCAAGTCCCTGAACACTGCTTTCACTTCAACCAGCCTAAGTCTTTCCAGGTGCAAAAACAGTAAAGTCCAAATTTCCATAGGTTCACGCAACATACCCGAGCTAAAGTCAGAATACAAAATCGTACTCTATAGGAGAAGATCATTCCGCATTGTGCCGTGTTCTTGACTGGAACAGGCATATTGTTGTATTGTATCCATTTGGTTGTGTTATGTACGAAACGAGCATGTGCAGTAACGAATATTTCGTGATGCACACAACACCACCCGTAAACATTTGGGAGCAGCATGAACAACTACATACGACTTCGGTTTGGGGTTGCGGAGGATCGATCGTTGAGTGTCGGGTATTTCGACTTTGTTTAGCGTCTATTTCTGTAAACATGGCGTGCATGTCTGTAGTACCTGTCCTCACAACGACCCGTTTACTCTGTCTCATAGTCTCTGAACCTCAATATTTTCCTTAATGCCAAACCGTCGCTGTTGTGCTAAAGACCTAAGTGAAGCAAGTCTAGAATTCCCCAGGTTCTACCTGAATGATTCTCCCAACTCGCATTTTGCTGCAGGCCCTTTTCAGTTTAAACTTGTTTATGGTTTATTGTCAAAATCATGTGTATTCGGGGACTAAACGTCCCACCCCAACCCCTCAACTCACTTGGACTGTTTTCACCTTCAGTGGAGATTAAACGTTAGACTACCACCCCCACCCCTCAACTCACTTGGACTGTTTTCACCTTCAGTGGAGATTAAACGTTAGACTACCACCCCCACCCCTCAACTCACTTGGACTGTTTTCACCTTCAGTGGAGATTAAACGTTAGACTACCACCCCCACCCCTCAACTCACTTGGACTGTTTTCACCTTCAGTGGAGATTAAACGTTAGACTACCACCCCCACCCCTCAACTCACTTGGACTGTTTTCACCTTCAGTGGAGATTAAACGTTAGACTACCACCCCCACCCCTCAACTCACTTGGACTGTTTTCACCTTCAGTGGAGATTAAACGTTAGACTACCACCCCCACCCCTCAACTCACTTGGACTGTTTTCACCTTCAGTGGAGATTAAACGTTAGACTACCACCCCCACCCCTCAACTCACTTGGACTGTTTTCACCTTCAATGGAGATTAAACGTTAGTCTGCATCGACCGACGTTGCTCAGTTCCCGATAACATCAACTTGAGTTTCGTGATCTTAAACAGACCCAGCCAGTGGATGCCTTGTCCAAAACGAACAATGAACAAGGGTCTCATTTGGTGCAGGGGGATAAGGTAGTAATCCTGTACGGGGGAGTTGTTCCCTCCTGACCGCCTCGATTCAGCTGCAGGGATGATCTTACGAAGATACTTGTGGTGTGTGTGCGGCCGCTTTCATCTCCTTACGCTATCTGGAAACCGGCGTAGAATGTCCAAGTTCATAAGTAGATAGAATTTAAGAGGGAACAGTTACATCCCAATGTTTAATTCAGCGGTAACATCTTGAGTAGAAGGTGTTTCTTTCCGTTTTTGCTTTCAAGCACGAATGAAATGGTGACTTCATTCACAGACTCAACCAGACGTGTTTCTTGACGCAAATGGATGCACTTGGAAGAGTTCTGATGAGGGTTTCAGATAAAACCCGCCAAAATAAACACATCACCCATCGCTAAGAGGAGCAATATGACATCTTGAAAACTTGATTAGTTTAGAATATGCTTGTTGATGTCTTCAAGATTGACTTTTGTTTGCGTTGCTCTTCTTGGGAAACGTCCTTCAGCTGCGGCTTTGAAGCAATTTCAATTCTTCAATGGAAAATGTTTTTGTTTCCACTGAAGCAAGGGGCTGAACATTTGTCACAAGTGTCATTTCTTTCTGTCCTAAATGCCGATACCAAGCTGCATAGAAACAAAAACCTGACTGCGAAAAGTAAATAATGATTGCAACAAAGGGTACATCTAAACAAGGATGTGGACAATGTGCAATCGCCAAGGGTGTGTACATTGTATATTGAAATTTAAGCTTGATTCGTATGACTCTTTTAAATCGATGCCAACCATAAACGTTAGTCTGCCTCTCTACCTACAACCCATCCCTCCCACAAGTCTAGATTTCCTCAGCTCTGAATTTCCGGTGTCCCCGTGGATCCCTGTAAATTAAAATGGGTTTATTTCTTACAGTGAGTTTAGTTTTACGCCGCACTCAGCAACATTCCAGCTATGGCGGCGGTCTGTAAATAATCGAGTCTGGACCAGACAATCTAGTGACCAACAGCATGAACATCGATCTGCACAACTGGTAACCGATAGCAAGCGCTAGTTAATGGGTCTCCTTCTCAATTTTGAATGGGTTTATTTGCTACTATCAAAATTATATATATTCAGAGACTAAGCGTTAGTCTACATAGCCATATTAAGTTGGAGCTCCTGGAATATTGCTGAACACAATTCCGTTGAAGTCCCTTTTGTCATATAATGTTGTGTATCTCTTAATCTATCAAGCAACTGGAAGCAACAGTTACTGATGTGTTTGATCTTTATGAATAGATCTAAACATGAGACGGGGAATGGACTATTTGACCAACAATCTGAGATCACTGGCATGCTGAGCTCTTGGTTGCACTGGGGATGGTGGGGTGGCCTTGTGGTTAAGACGTCCGCTCGTCACAGGTACAATGTTTCATCCCTGTTTCTGGATTCTCCAGCCGTGATAGTTCTGAAATATGGCTAAAGGCGGTATAAACTCATTCACTTCTCCATATTATCTTGTTCTGTTCAATATCTACAACCACAGCAAAGATCCGTTTTCAGAAAGAAAACGATCAGCAACAAAGATATTATCAATGAAAAAGAGCACCATTTCACGTATTTTCTCAAAACAACTTATATTTTTGACAAATTATCTTGAACCGCTGAAAGTATGTCGCCACGTTCCTAAACAACAACAAGAAAGCCCAAGCAAGTCTAGAATATGTGGCAAGTCTAGATCTGCCCCTTTTCATGATATTTCATATTATTTGTTTTTAGTATGAACCTTTTTCTGCAAAATATGTTTCAGAGACTAGTTGTTAGTCTAAAGGAGTGTCTGTGCGGGATGATGCTGTACACAGGTATTTCAACTTTTCGTCAAAACTGAAAAAGGTTCTTTTCTCGGAAAGTAAGAGTTCAGGGAAGACTTTCGAGGTTTTGAGATTTTAGGTATTGTATTTCTTGCTGTTTCCCTTAATGAGGACATATATTTGTCATCTTCTGCTGACCACTGGTTTCATATACGTCGAAAGTTGACATATTGCAAGAGCGGGCTAAGTCCAAGTGTTCTCAGTCATAAATGACACTGATTCAGAGTATTTCAGCGGAGTGGTTGGGAATATACAATGGTCGGTCCCATTTGTTTTGTCAAAAATGGACGATCGACCTGTTAGATCAGATTTAGCTCAGAAATGTGTAAAATGTGTACAACATTTGAATGAAGACATTTTTCAAATTCTCTTTTGTTTCTGAACCATGGTTGAATGACCATATACATTCTTTGCTTGCCCTACTATATGCCAGTCACAGAATCGGATTTACTTGAGATCTGGGCCCGATTTCTCGAAACAAACTTAAGTCTGAGTTTTGACTTAAGTTCAATTTTTTGCTCAAATTTGGGAAAACACAGGTACATGCATTTTCCAGAATGGACGGAAATCGGTATCAAACTCAAACTTAGTAGACAATCTGAATTTTGTGGACAGGTTTCTTTAGTGGTTTGAACATTTTTATTTTAAAAAAATGCAGCTGAGTTAAAAATTCCGCTGTTTCAAATTGTCAAACTCAGTTTAAGATTTGAGTAAAAACTTAAGTTTGTTTCGAGAAATCGGGGCCAGATGAACGTAAGAGATTACATACTTGTGTCATGAATAACATGAAAGGGTATATCTGTCCAAGGACAAATTTTATCCATATTCGATTAGAGTCATAGAGACATTTTTGGACTTCCTAAACAGACATGACTTCCGATTAGCCCAATATAGAGGCAACATATCCCAGACCCTGATTACCCCAAGACGTGAAGGATGGTGGCTGACATACACTTCATTAATCACGCAACAGGCAACGACTTCGGAACAGGTGTCAAGGCGGATCATGTTTTTACCAGAACAACTTTCCCATGGCAGGCATGTTGACGATGTCTGGAGGGCAGCCGGCCACGGCGTCTGTGGAGGGGGGAAGCACAGCAGCGACTCAAGTGGTTCCACAGCAGATATTTGAATCTGATCCGAGAGCAGGGGCCGTCAATCTCGGAGCATCCATAATAAAAAATAATATTAACATAAAATGGATCTTCAACTAATCTATGAAATGAACATATTTTACTGAAAAAAAATCTCTATAGTAAAAAGAAAATAAAAATAATGAAGTGGAGTCCTGAGACATCCTTCATGTTCAGAATATAGAGTATATATGATTTTGATTGTAACAAACAAACCCAGTTTCATTGGAAAGAAGCCCCAGGAAGATCAGAAATTCAGAACCTGGGGAAATCTAGACT
Organism: Haliotis asinina; assembly: GCF_037392515.1. Lineage (NCBI taxonomy): Eukaryota > Metazoa > Mollusca > Gastropoda > Lepetellida > Haliotidae > Haliotis > Haliotis asinina. The sequence continues at coordinate 27,241,897 of NC_090286.1, read as the reverse complement.
TGGTTCATTTAAGGCTTTAACACTGTAGAGAAGGCTTAGCAATAGGCAAAATAATGTGGTTCATGGACTGTGAGTCAGACTACATTTCTAGCATCGCTTGTTAGAGTTACTCTAGGTTCCACACACAAGAGAATCTAGATACACTGGGCATGTCTACAATACCACTGCTAACTGAGAAATTCTCAGGGATCCTTTTTAATTTCACTGGAGGTTTTGGTTTTTGTTCTATTGAAATTTTATAATCTTAATTTATATGTAATATAATTTTATTTCTAGGACTAAAGACCTGGAGTCAAGAGTGTGATATCGATGTCTTACCCATAGACATATGTGGTAATCAGACTGCACTTGAGCGATTTGGCCATGGATGTTAGCTCCGTAAGAACCGAATAAAGAACCTTCAAACATTTTAAGCTAAAGAAAAGGCTTTACTGAACAAAATTCATAGTAAATAAAATAATATAATGAAACAGAGTCCTCAGACATTCTGAAACATTGCAGAATCATTATGATTCCGTTCATTAAAGCGGGTGGAGTCGCCTAGTGGTTAAGCGTTCGCTCGTCACGCTGAAGACCCGTGTTCGAATATCCACTTGGGTACAATGTGTGCAGGCCATTCTGGCGTCAACGCCTTGATATTGTTAGTTATATTTCTAGTACTATGCTTAAATCGTCAAGTCTGGTAACGTTAAAAAAACATGATCAAACATTTTTTTTATTAACAGCCAAAACAATGCTTCGATGGATTCGAATCATCGGTAAGTTGACCACATGCATCGACATTACAGTATAGTGCTATACAGTAACATTTAGTGTACAGTATTAGCCACATTTTAAATACATTAGGTGTTGTTTGACTTATTTATTGAAAATCTAAACAATATCAATAAGACACGATTTCAAGCTCATACAGTGAGTGAGTGAGTGAGTGAGTGAGTGAGTTTAGTTTTACGCCGCACTTAGCAATATTACAGCTATATGGCGGCGGTCTGTAAATAATCGAGTCTGGACCAGACAATCCAGTGATCAACAACATGAGCATCGATCTGCGCAATTGGGAATCGATGGCATGCGTCAACCAAGTCAGCGAGGCTGACCACCCGATCCCGTTAGTCGCCTCTTACGACAAGCTGAGTCGCCTTTTGTGGCAAGCATGGGTTGCTGAAGGCCTATTCTACCCCGGGACCTTCACGGGTCCACACAGTAAGAGAGTTGGTTTTATCTGAAAACCGAATTCATATATGAAATGAAAATGGCTGCATTATTGTAACCCCGCTTCAACGTTGTTGGTCGGGCATTCCCTGCGCATAACTGAAAAACTATGCCATTCACAAACTTCAAATTCTATCATGGAACTTGCTGTCATGGTGGCATTGTAGCATTGTGGCATTGGCATTGTGGCATGTTGCCCGGAGTTCATTTCTTCCAATGACAGATGACGCAACTACATTGGACTTTGGTCATAAGAGCTGATCATTTCGCGAGATGCACTAGCCTTTATAAACATTCGATCCAGCTAAAACAAACACACGTGTTACCTGAATAATGTCATCATATTTACAATTTCAAATGAATTCTGTGTCCTACCACAGTCTGCTCCTATTGTTTCCGTGTCATTGTATTGCATATGGTTTGTGCAGTTGCTATATAGATCATTTATATGTGTATTTATATACATTTGTACCTATTATGTTTATATTTGCAGTTTCTAGTATACTGCCACTGTTTCCCCATGAAATGCTATGCAATACAATATCTTTTCTCAGACTTACGACAATCGTAGCGCTCCCGCACACATACGACAATTGTAGCGCTACCACACACTTATGACACTCGTAGAGTTAACGTAGACTTACGACACTCGTAGAGCTAACGCAAACTTACGACACTCGTAGAGCTAACGCAGACTTACGACACTCGTAGAGCTAACGCAGACTTACGACACTCGTAGAGCTAACGCAGACTTACGACATTCGTAGCGGTAGTTGGTACGACGGCACTCAGTACAGTATACGCAATGCCGACAGCAACACCAGCCACCCTAGGTCACGGAGTACAAGCTTTATGAATCGGAACGAAAATCATTGCTACATAAAGTTGATAGCCTCGACGGTTAAATTTGCGTGGAAACCACGATTAACGATAATCGGAGCCCACATTCCAGTATGTAGTCAGCTGTATCAGGTATCTGCCACCTGTACAGAGCATTATAGTTTACACTAAACATCGCCCGCCTGGCCTCAACACCATGCTTTACTTCACACGCGGTCGCCTCCCAAGATGCACAGTAAAGTGCCTCCCGTCCAGAACCAGTGGGACACACCTCCGCAACAATAACCTCTATCGCCACATACCTCGGCTTCTAATCTCACTTCTCCCTTCCAAACACCCTGGTAGGTTGTGTTTGCATAATTTCTATTCAGAGTTGGTGTCGAGGCGCGATTCCTACACCGGGTAGTATTGTCAACGAAGCTGTTTAGACTGCGGCTGAGCTGACGGCTGCCGAAATAAGCCGTGATCAGAGCTGGCTTCCACCGTCATCCAGGTCCAACTGACTCTGCTATGTCACTTTCATTTAGTTCCTTCAGTAGCCTGGAGTAGGGTAGTCCCTGGTGGTGTGGGTTGTTTGTTAACAATATTTAATCTGTGTGAGTGTGTCGGGGTTTACGTCACTTTTTGCAATATTTCAGCAATTTAAAGGCAGGTGACGCCAGCAATGAGCTTCCAACGTCATTCCGACTTTGAGACCCTTTGTCCACTAGGCTACTCCACCGCTCCTTTCATGTAAAGTTTGATGAGTTCAATGTGTGGTGACCATTTCTGGTGTACCCAGCCGTGATATTGCTGCAATATTGTTAAAAGCGGCTTAAAACCATACTCACCCACTTTCGTATAACTGAAATCGTGTCTTGACCAGACAATTCAGTGAAAGGAGAGCATTAGCTTGACGTTATGATCAACGAAATTACCGACACAGTTGATAAACCATTTGTGACAAGCATGGGTTGCACAAGACAATTTCTTACCAGGGTCTTCTCGACTCTTTTGATGTGAAGGGTAAGTGAGAGAATATGGTTTTGCGCAGCTTTTAGATGTATTCCAGCAATATCCCAGAGAAGGACACCAGATATGGGCTTCACACACACAACTCATGCGGGGAATAACGTCACACTCAGTTATATGCCGGCAGTCTGTAAATAATCGAGTCTGAACCAGACAACCCAGTGATCAACAACAGCATGAGCATCTACGCAACCTGGATACGATGAGTCAGCCAAGTCAGAAAGCCAGACCACCCGACCCTGTTTATCGCTTCTTGCGATCAGCATGGGTTACATCTAAGTTCACATATGCACGTCAAATCTCCAAACGCTGTCCGCCCGGTGGGGACAAGAACAAATTTTAGAAAAACTCCGATGCACCCCTTGTCCAAGGGTCAAGCCCGGCAATTATGGCAAATCGTCGGTGTGGGCAGCTGCTCATGACATCAGTCACTGTCAGTTTAATGTTCTGAAAAGCTAGAATATTGCTGACGTTATCCAAACTAGTCAGTCCATCGCGTCACTTCCTTCTTAAATGTCAGATCGGAGAGAAATTATGTCATCAATATGACCATTATCTTATCAAAAGATTTCCCTTCCTCATGCTTGAAAGAGCAACTAAAATGGGGGATCATCGGTTGATCAAGATTCTGTTTCGTTGATGTTTATGACGCGCCCTGACTACGCAGGACGCTATGAGCCTGTTTGTTCTTGTTTACAGGTTGTTGTAATTTGGATAGTATAGAATCACACCACAGTTTATTCTCTATGCCAATATTGTCATGGTTTTCGATGAACAGTGCGTTGTTCGTTCGTTTCATGTCAGCATAATACCCAACAACGTAAAATTTCGAACGCTATGTTACCCTTTATGACATTCAGCGCTGAGAGGTGTCAATAAGGTGTGAGTTCAAACATTAGTCACAAGGGCAATATTTCAGTCATAACGTGACGAGTAAAAAATAAGTCAGTACAAGTACACGCACGCACGCATGTACGTTTCTATGATGTGAATAAAATAAAACACCTTTAAACACCATTTTACCTCACCTATTCACTGAATATAAATAATTGGTCATAGAATGCTTTTCTTGAGTGTATGTTTATCATGGCACTGTCACGTCATGTATCGGTTTTTAGGTGGAATAGCGGCAGACGTTGGTGAATATAAGAACCGAAATGAAGTTTCCGGAGTGAGTGAGTGAGTTTAGTTTTACGCCGCACTCAGTAATATTACAGCTATATGGCGGCGGTCTGTAAATAATCGAGTCTGGACCAGACAATCCAGTGACCAACAACATGAGCATCGATCTGCGCAATTGGGAACCGATGACATGTGTCAACCAAGTCAGCGAGGCTGACCACCCGATCCCGTTAGTCGCCTCTTACGACAAGCATAGTCACCTTTTATGGCAAGCATGGGTTGCTGAAGGCCTATTCTACCCCGGGACCTTCACGGGTCGAAGTTTCCGGAAACAGTACCACTCTTGCCTGCCAACGGCCTCAGTGAGTGAGTGAGTTTAGTTTTACGCCATATCCTGATATAATAAAGACCTTGTCCACCATGTAGTATTTTACATTTCTTAAACCCAATAACGGTCACCATACAAACGCTACGACCTGTGATAAGAAGCGTAACAATAACCAAGGAAGAAATAAGGAATCTCATGCTTGCACGTTGGTTCTTGGCCTTATCACGTCTGACTGAACATCACTTGCATCTGAAACTCAAGCTCCAAATGAAATCTACCTGGGTGGTCTCCGGGCTATTGCGACGGGTTACCTTTCGACGATGGTAATCATAATCGTTTGGAGATGGACAGTGTAGATGTGGTTGTTGATCCTGGACAAACCAATACAAATTGAACTAGTAGAGAGAAAGTATTTGAACTGCACTGACCTCGCCGTAAGCAGACACTGGCCTTGATGAATATGATGAGTACTCGTTCTGAATGTTCGAGGGTCCCACCCATGATGTGTTTAGTAAAACATGTCCTCGGTGCGACAGTGTTCACCTCTTTACAAATAAACAGACAAGAATGAGATATAGAGGCCCGTACATGCATGATTCAGTCAATGTATCAACATGGATAGGTTTCGTCTGTCTCATAGTACTAGACTAACAACCAGTCTCTGAAATGAGCATATTACACAGAAAAACAACAGTTCATAATTAAGAACGATATTATGAAATGGAGACCTGAGACTGTGGAAATCTGGATTTAGATATTCTAGATTTGCATAGGCTTCCTTGGATATATAAAGAACAGCAAAATAAACGCAAGTTTTTAAATAGAAGATATAAACACATACTTTTATGATATTTCACTTTTTCGAAACATGCGTTTCTTTTGCTGTTCAGTATATTTGCTTCAGGGTCTGTATGACATACTATCACAGTTCCTGAACCACATTATTTTCCCTACTCCCTTGCCCTCCCTGCAATGTTAAAGCCCTAATCAAGCAAGTGTGGATTTCCACAGGTTGACATGTTCAATTTAAATAGGTTATTTGTTGCTATCAAATAAATTATATAAAATCATTTATTACATTTTTAAGAGTGAAATACTGTAATTCTGGTGAAAAAAGAAGAAGATATTTTCACTGAGTGGAATAACATGTTATTTCACTGAGTAGAATATCACTTTTGCAGACTTACTCGATGTCTCGATCATTTACAAACAATGATGAAAATATAATAAATAGAATATTTTGTTAACGTTGTCAAATAACATGTATATTTCATCGAGTGGCCTGAAAAGCTCGATGAAATATACATTTTATTTGACAACATTAACAAAATATCCTCTATTTATCATCCAAAACTGTGTTCCACAGGACATATCGCTTGTGTGAGATAAACTTTTGACAATAGATTTTGCACAATACCCTGACAATGCTATGACGCAAAGAACTTGATGACGTCACAATGCTATGCCATCGCTGCAGTGCACATCTAATGGCAGTGCTGTGCTCAGAGATGTACATTTTTCATTGAATACTAATGAAGAATGATTGTGAATGACAAATCGAATCTTATCCTCGTGTCTACTGATATTAATTATATCAACACTCGTTGATAAAGGTAAAATATCTCGGCAAGCCTAGGATATTTGTTACTTTATCGCCTCATGTTGACATATTTGATATCAGTAGACACTTGGGTGAGATTCTCTCTATATATATTTAGGGACTTAGCGTTAAGCCAGGGCATGTAAAGCACTCAGCATTAAGAAGAAATAATGCGAGCAAATATTAAAGGTCTACAAGATGAGGAAGACTTATAACGCATTACACGATGTAGTCAACCTGCGTGTAAATGGTTGTGTACGGGAGGGCGTGTCGTCATCGTCGGCGTCATTAGTGGAGAGGCGAAGTGCCCATACACGCGGTTGTCACCTGACTTCAAACGAGGCACACATCTACACGCTGCATTACACCTAATTTACAAATAAGTTCTCAGGTCCCCTAACATCGGTTGGTTCATGCTACCCTGCCCGGCACTCAGTAACAGGCCTATTGAATGGTCGTTAAACCACTAAACTGTGTCCGAGCTGGATTCCAACATTGATATCCTCATAAATTCATTGTGCCGTGGGGTCATGTGTGGAGATGTTAATGGCTTCAGTTACGCCAGAAATTGGTATTTAGTTGCTTAGATGAGAATACGAACGCAATTATAGTTCAATATATTCGGGAAACGTGATGGGTGGTGGTATGTCCCGGGTGCACTCGCGGAGTCAGTTTGAGAGAGCGGTCGTTGCCCACAACGTAGTCTGTCTCGCTGTTCCTGAACCATATTATTTACGCTGCTGCCCTGCCCTCCCTGCAATGCTTAAATCCCCAAATGATGCATGACTAGATTCCCTCAGGTTCTGAATTTCCTCTATGACTGGGCCTCATTTTCAATTTTCACGGGTTTATTTGTTTCTACAAAAACATAAAAAATATTAAGAGACTATGCGTAAGTCTACGATACAGCCGTGTGAATCTGTACTGGAGAGACTTTAGACTCGAAATACATTCAGTCGCAGATTTTAGTGGACGTGGAAATCCTGGTCATCAGCAGTCCCCGCCTGCCCTACGAGGTGACTAACGGGATCGGGTGATCAGGCTCGCTGACGTGGTTGTCGCATGTCGGATCCCAAATCCCTAGATCAATGCTCATGATGTTGATCACTGGACTGTCCGCTTTAGGCTCGAATGGTTACAGACCTTGCCGAGTGGCAATAAACAATACACCAATCAACCAACTACGACCATGCACGTGTAACATGCACGCGTGCGCACCATGGCAAATACGAAGTCTTTAATGTATATAACTTGGGAAAGTATGTCAATGTCAATATTAGCAGACCGACGTCATATAGCTCGAACCCTGCTGAGTGTGACGTAAAAAGCAAACAAACCAAGAACGCTGATGGGAATTTAGATATATTATATAAAGTTTAAAATGGAGCCAAGTTCGTATGACGACAGTAGTCCGTTACGACTGAGTAAGTCAAATGACTAAAGCCATGTTACGACATACAACTTCACACTGGCGCCAAACTCAGGCTACAACGAGTCTATACTGGAACCACATTCAGGTTACTATACTCGTAGCGCTGAGACTACCAAATATACACGGTTATGTTGGATTCAGGTTGAAGGTGCCACAGCGATGCGACTATACGAGTTACGATAGACGTAAAAGTATAATCGGAAAGCGAAGAGGATCACCGATTTTCCTTACTAGAATTATTTCGAGGCAATGGTGGGATCTTAATAATCTTGACTGCGTGATTATATCATATGATATAATGAATGAGTGTGATTTTACGCCGCTTTTTGCCTGCAGTATCACGGCGTGAGACACAAGAAATGGGCTTTACACATTTTACCTATGTGTGGAATCGAACCCGGGTCTTCGGCGCGACGAGCGGACGCTTTAACCACTTCGCTACCCCCTTGCCCCTTATATGATATAAAGCGGTACGTGCCGCGCGCTGGAGAAAATGCTGACTTCTGCCATCAATTGTTCATGCGCGGTATGTTGTAGTTTGCATCTGTCAAAATTGCATGGTTGTCAAATGTAAATATTTCCCCTCACAAGTCACAGTTGTTCGAGAGATCAGGGGCTTGAAGGTAATGAATGTTGATCACTTCAACCATTTCCAACCACTGTTGCCGACATTTCACAATTTCAAAGGTAAGATCCCGCATGCTGGAGATTTACACAGCGTCATACGCCGGTTCAAAAGCTGCTTGATAAGGTTACAATCAAAACCTCGGTAAAGCGTTCGAACAGTTTTATAGTATGGAGGACCAAAAAAAACCAAACAACGGTAGTATACATGTCCTCCGATGCACTTCTCACTTTTGACTTGTTCCCATGTTGTCGCGGCCAGTTAACATGTGTTTGTGACGGGGAACCACCTGTGGGTCAGGATTCGCAGTTTTTTGCGCACATATGGTGTCATCACTACTCCGCACTATCAGAAACATGCTGATGATACGGTCCGAAATTCTACACTTGAATTTGATTTCACAAGAGATTTCTCATAAATAGAATTTCTCATAAATAGAAATGTTGGTGTTTCTTTCATTAATTCATTTCTCATTAATTCAAATGAGTGAGTTCCGTTCATGCTGCACCAAGCAATATTCCAGGTATAGGGTTGCGATCTGAAAATAATGGAGTCTGAACCAGAAATCCAGTGATCAACATCATGAACATAGATCTAATCAAGTGGGAACCAAAGACATGCCTCAACCAAATCAACGAGTCTGACCACCCAACCCCGTCAGTCGCCTTTTGCGACAAACATGAGCTACCGAAGATCAACTCATATGTTCACGTGAAAAAATACAATTTCTTACAAAAGGGACATATTCGTGCAAAGTACGCATGAACATCTTGATCTTTTCCTTTCATTCCTGTGTAGCAATAATTCATATGCGACGTGCGTCAATCACGATCCAAGGCACCCTTGTGCCTGTGAATGGTTTCTCGACCTTTTAGTGACAATTCCGCCTCTTCTGTTGTAGAAACATGCGTATAAACACACTTAGGCCCTTGTTGTGCGAAGAAATATGCCCCCGAAAGGCATAAACACGAGTCGCGCACGTGTACATGTTAAACGGCATGTTTTCTTCAATGCATTTCCGCAATTTTCGAGGCTTTGTTCTCGAGCGTTAAAATTCTCCGCGCGTGTAAGAAGTTGTATGTATCGGACCCATGTGTTTATTGTCTGTTCGCGTATTGTGTTTTCTGAAAGCACGTGTCCCTTGTCAACTGCTGGCATGTTTTCTTCAAATTGCTTTCAAAGTAAACAAAATATCAAACGAAACACTCGGAAACATTGTACGGTTCACAATGCATTCTGTCCAACCGGTAGCAACGCCGCGACTCAACGCCGGTTTCGAAAAGCTTCCGTAGCGCTACGACTGTCGTAAGACTTTGTTACAAAATCGGAAGTACGAATGTTACGATAAACGTTACGAGATCTTAAGCTTACGCGAGCTTTGTGAAACAGGGTCCTGGCCCATGTAATACATGTGTTTGAACTGACGTCGCTACAATGAGTTCAGTTGTTTGTGCTGTTGGCATTTACTCTACATATATGAGACTGGAACTTTGTTCGTGATAATGCTTTAGTGTGTTAGGTTTGCTGCACTTAAGTTGTGGATTGAGAGAGTGAGTTTAGTGTTACGCTGCTTTTAGTAATGGGTACGTTCAGTCAGGACATGCACCTGCTTGAATGTCGGAACTAGGCACGTTCAGTCAGGACATGCACCTGCTTGAATGTCGGAACTAGGGACGTTCAGTCAGGACATGCACCTGCTTGAATGTCGGAACTAGGGACGTTCAGTCAGGACATGCACCTGCTTGAATGTCGGAACTAGGTACGTTCAGTCAGGACATACACCTGCTTGAATGTCGGAACTAGGTACGTTCAGTCAGGACATGGACCTGCTTGAATGTCGGAACCAGGTACGTTCAGTCAGGACATGCACCTGCTTGAATGTCGGAACTAGGTTGCACCTGCTTGAATGTCGGAACTAGCGACGTTCAGTCAGGACATGCACCTGCTTCAATGTCGGAACTAGGTTGCACCTGCTTGAATGTCGGAACTAGCGACGTTCAGTCAGGACATGCACCTGCTTCAATGTCGGAACTAGGTACGTTCAGTCAGGACATGCACCTGCTTGAATGTCGGAACTAGGGACGTTCAGTCAGGACATGCACCTGCTTGAATGTCGGAACTAGGTACGTTCAGTCAGGACATGCACCTGCTTGAATGTCGGAACTAGGTACGTTCAGTCAGGACATGCACCTGCTTGAATGTCGGAACCATGTACGTTCAGTCGGGACATGCACCTGCTTGAATGTCGGAGCTAGGTACGTTCAGTCAGGACATGCACCTGCTTGAATGTCAGAGCTAGGTACGTTCAGTCAGGACATGCACCTGCTTGAATGTCGGAACTAGGTACGTTCAGTCAGGACATGCACCTGCTTGAATGTCGGAACCAGGTACGTTCAGTCGGGACATGCATCTGCTTGAATGTCGGAACTAGGTACGTTCAGTCAGGACATGCACCTGCTTGAATGTCGGAACTAGGTACGTTCAGTCAGGACATGCATCTGCTTGAATGTCGGAACCAGGTACGTTCAGTCAGGACATGCACCTGCTTGAATGTCGGAACTACCGACGTTCAGTCAGGACATGCACCTGCTTGAATGTCGGAACTAGGTACGTTCAGTCAGGACATGCACCTGCTTGAATGTCGGAACTAGCGACGTTCAACACCTGATTGAATCTCGAAAACAGGCCCGTTCAGTCTAGACGCCTGCTTGAATCACGAAAATAAGTTCGTTCACTCTAGGCACCTGGTTGAATATCGGAAATAGGTACGTTCAGTCTAGATACCTGGTTGAATCTCAGAAACAGATAGGTACGTTCAATCCTGACTCCTGGTTGAATCACGAAAATAGGTGCGTTTAGCTTGAACCAACTGAATGTTTGTTGGTTGTTTTTGTGGCGGCGGTCTGTAAATATCTAAGTCTGCACCAGGCTATCCTCTTACTGACAGACAGTCTGCCTCATAGGAACAAAATCTAATAATTTCCCCTCTCTCCAGCAAATTCTCTTATATGTTGTTTCACTCAAAATTGCGTATTTTCAGAGACAAAGCCATAGTCACGGACACGGACAGCTACACACACTAACCAACAGACGTCTGTGTAACATTTAACATCTTGTAAAGGTGATAATAATTACATTTGTCTGTGCCCACATATCCGGAAATGGCCGTCACGTTGGTAGACGTAAGTTTGATGTAAACGATCGTTAGTCTTATAGCTGACCCCCGTGATGATCTACTCCAAGTCCAAACCAGGGTCAAACATAATTACCGACCATAATGCACTAGGGGCTCGTCACGTGGCTTATCTTGGATACAATGTGTGAACAGCTATAGGAAATGTGCATTTGACTGCATCACTGATATACATGTATATCACAACCACCAAAATCATCCTTTCCGAGTTTTCACACTTCAACAGCTATGCCGTATTATATAAGAAAAGAACAGACCCTGTCCTCTTGCCTGAACACCAGGGAATGCCAAATGAAAAATATGAGTGCTTGAGTTGGGTTTTACGCCGGTTGTAGCAATATTCCAGCAATATCACGGCGGGGGACACCAGAAATGGGCTTCAACGTTGTATCCATGAGGGGAATCGAACCCGGATCGTCGATGTGAAGAGCCAACGCTTTAACTGCTTTGCTACCCCACCGCCCCGAGAAAACTCAGGGTCCTCACACATACATATAAGGTGACGTGTGCGCAATATAACCTAGAATACTGGAAACTACCAACCTCTTTCAAGGTATACACCTATATGTGCGTCCGATAGGGCCAGAATTCCAAAGATATTTGTTGCAACCCCAGTCTGTCCTGGGAATATATCACCAGGCCGCCTGTTGCCCGATGAAGGCCAAGTGTTGATGATGTACGTGGTAGCACCAAGTCGCCAGTTCCACCCAGATCTGTTAACTCTGTGCATCACCAGTAATTAGACAAGACGCCTTATAAACAATGCTAAAACGTGCATGCTATGGTTTTTATATGAGGGTGAGATTAAGTGCATTCTGACACGCAGTACAACACAACTATCTGGTTTTCGGGCTTTCAGGACCCATCAGCTAGGAATGAGTGTTATTTCCCATTTATAAGACGATACCGTGCGGATAAAAAAAAACATCAGCTTGTCTGAATTGTCAGATTCCAGTATTAAAGAAATGCACACCCTACCAAGGACCCTAAATATTATAATGATATGTACACGTCACTTTATCGTATACACCCCCTAAATGTTACCCTCTCATATACAGCCATACACACTACCGTAATATAAACACCTGTACAAGTTATCCTATTACATGCAGCCCTATCCGGGTGAGATTTGATCAGAAACGCATGGTTCTCGTAAAAGACTACTAAAGGGATCGGTTGGTCAGTCTCGGTGACTTGGTTGACACATGTCATCGTATCAAAACTATGTAGATCGATGTTCATACTGTTCACCATTAGACTCTCTATCAACAGCCCCGGAGAGTGCGATGATATATACGGTGCTTAATACTGCTACATATTACCAGAACATACCAGAATCGTTACCCGACTCTTTGCCAAAAAACGTCAAACAATTAACAATTAAGCACATGAAAGAAACGAAACATCCGCCTCATACCGAGGGCTTCGTTTCGAGGGAAGTAAGCCCAAGTACAAAATATTGCACTTTTGAATCGCCATTGTACTCTTATAGTTTTGTTTATCTGAATTTTTACAAGCAGCAATGTATATTATATGTCATGAATAGTTGATAATTGTGTGTTAATTATGTTTGATTTTTTGGTTGCATGTGACCTTTAATGTTACAACCATACAAAACGATGAAACCACATAACTCATGGCTTCAAACTTTGGGCTAAGATCTGCAGTTTTCTCTCACAGGGTGTGCGAGTGAACGAGTGTTATAATGTGATAGTTTGACACTGTTTACTATTCGTGTTGAGTATACAAGGAAGCGGTTGTATATGCAAGGTAGACCACCATGACGTTATGTAACGTTGGAGCGACGGTGATAACAGCGCTCGGGTCATGTGAAGGTTTTCAGAGCGCTTTGTGAGGCGAGGTGTAAATATACACATCCTATTTATATTTCTGACATTCTGGTTGCTAGTGTTCCCTGCATCTTTTTCTCAATGGGAAAATAAACAACGCAAGCGTAGTGATGGGTGTCAAAACCCGCATTTAGTGAGATTGTCAGTTTGAATCATGTTCGCCTATATATCCCCATTTCTTTCTGATTGAGCTCAGGCATGTGTTGGAACTTTAAAATGCGTCCTCCGGCTCCGATAATTTGTCTACAACAAATGTCAGAACTGTTCATTCAAATGAAATATTGAACATTATTTAAACTATGACAGCTGTTGTTTCTAAGGTAACACTTGTCAAACCGGTAACGCAATCAGTAGTGAGTGACTCACATATTTAGTATGGGATTGTGCAATGATAAGGCCATGAAACGCAGCACAAAAGGACTTTCCTGAACACTGATTTAAAGATACAATAAAGTACGTTTATACCTAACACGTTTGTAACGAAATAGCGGATATAATGGATATAACACACTGGCTAGGCCCCGGGCCCCTGTGTGTGTGTGTGTGTGTGTGTGTGTGTGTGTGTGTGTGTGTGTGTGTGTCTTTGTCTCTGTGTCTGTGTGTGTGTGTGTGTGTGTTGATCTAGTCTAGTGAGTGAGTTCTGTTTTACGCCGCTTTTAGCAATATTCCAGCAACATCACGGCGGGGAACACCAGAAATGGGCTTCACCCAGTGTACCCACATGAGGAATCGAGCCTAGTTTGTGGCGTGACGAGCGGACGCTTTAACCTCTCGGCTACCCTGCCATCCCCTCATCTAATCTGACTTGTAAGATACTTGCATTTCCCGGCCTTGAGATAGCCTGCCTCACAGTCCCAAACCCTTGCAATGCTAAAATCTCTAATGAAGCAAGTCTAATTTTTCCAAAAGTACAGGATCTCTGGTCTTCCTGGGTCTCCTTTTCAGTTTAAATGTATTTATCTGTTATGATCAAAACTATTTATATTCAGGGACAAAGTGTTAGTTTACCCCCTGCGACAGACATGGAAAGTATCATTAACCCTGACATATAGCGACTGGCGCGGGGAGAAACATATTCTCTCTGTCTGCTTCCAAGAGAAAAGACCACGAAAAGTCAGCATGTTGGAACTGTTTGTCTTGCTCTTTCAAGTATGTACATGACATAATATGATACTATCATATCATCACCTGACTGGTAGTTGAACGCCACCCATCAACCAAGATTAAAATGTTCCGAATACCTGTATGTACATTTACAACGAGGAATGTGCGATTTAATCTTCAAAATGGACCACAATGCAGTTTTCACCTTTTTTTAAAACGACATGTGACACAGCGGAATGCCAAACATACCAGACGGGATTGTGAAAAGTATGCATGTGGTTCTGATTTCTTTTTTATAAATACACATAAAAAATCCGCTTCAATTAAAATTGTCAATATTTGTTTATATAAACGTGCGTTTTGGGTGGATAGACTAACACCTGTATAACGAGGACGAGAATATTCTCGCTGACGCCTTCCCGTCATGTTCAACTGCATACGTTAAATTTGTGAATAAAGACAAACAAATCTCAAGTAAGATTGGGATATTTGGGATTACACTTTCTCAGTTAAGTACAGCTTTACATTTTTGGGGGTTCAGACACATGCGGGATACGAACCTGCACTCTTAGACAGGGGCACGTAATCGCCATCACAGCGGTTAGCGATCTAACCTAATCGAATCTGCAACCATCGTCATAAATATAAGATATGTAAATTTCTTACCTCTTTACAAAAAAACTGCGTTGTTTTTTATATTTGAAGTGAAAATGTCCAATAACATGCAGTATCTTCTGTGTTCTCATACGACAATGGATGATAATGTGTGGGACTGGTGTTTATTGGTCTCTCTAACCCCAGTAATATCTGTAGATCCCCGAACGTCTGGGGTAGAACAGGCCTCCAGCATCCCATGCTTGTCATAAAAAGTGACTATGCTTGTCGCAAGAGGCGACTAACGGGATCGGTAGGTCAGGCTCGCTGACTTGGTTAACACATGTCATCTGTTTCCAATTGCGCTGATCGATGCTCATGCTGTTGATCACTGGATTGTCTGGTCCAGACTCGATTATTCACAGACTGAGGCCAAAAAGCTGGAATATTACTGAGTGCGGCGTAAAACTAAACTCACTAACCTTTGGACCATGACCCGATATGCTAGACTAACGCTTAGTCTACGAATATATAATAATTTTGATGGAAACAATTAAGTCTTTTCAGACTGAAAAGAAGCCACGGTGAGATGTGGATCCCTAGCCTGTCGTACAAACCCTGAAACAAACATATCCAAGAAAGACCATGCACGTCTAGTAAATGTGGCAAGTCTAGATTCTAGCTTCTGAAAATGAAGAAAGTCTCAGGGCTCTATTTCATTATTTTATTTTTTTTCAATATGAACTTTTTTCAATAGAATATGCTCATTTCAGAGACTAGTAGTTAGTCTGGTGAGTCCCGAGCCCATGGATATTTAGGCCTGTGGCATTGTAGAAAGGGCTGGACAGAAGGGAAAATGGTGACTTACTGGGGAAATAGTGCGGCGTGATTAGCTAGCGATATGCTGGTGTGCTTAACGCACGGCCACACACCTAGGCTAACGCTTAGTCTCTGAATGTATACATACAATTTGATAGTAACAAACAAACCTATTTAAATTGAAAAGGAGCCGAAGGTAGACAGGGATTCAGAACTTGAACCCGAGGAAATCTAGACTTGCTTCGAATTGGGCTTCAGTACTGCAGTAAGGGCTACGCTGTAGGAAAAATAATCTGGTTCAGGGACTGTGAGACTACAATGCACCTCAGTGACCCCAGACAAGATTGAAGGGAATAGACTGACAAGATAATTCGGTGTCTGTGTCTAAGACACCAAATTGTCTTATCGTTTTCCAAATACAGCCTGAAACATTCCATAATGGCAAAAGCTGAGGCAGTCTAAGTAAATTTAGTCTCGGTATTATTCGTTACGCTCCTCCTCCTGAGTCTAACACACCCTAGTAGGAGGTCATGGCAGGCGACCTGTGAGACTGAACAATCAGGACACAGCTTACCAAACCGCGAATGTGGATATCCCCACACATCTTTTGAACTTTCACCTAGCAAGGGTTTGTACCCGAACGATTCAGAATGATATTTTCCGTGCGACTGCTTCCTGGTGATACACAGGAACTTGCATGCTACAACACTGTCAAGAGTGAACAGACACTCACTGGAAATGCGCTTTTGTCGGTATTCAAGGATGTCTGCTGCGGGAGTATTGGCTAATGGCAACAAAGTCATCACAAAGCCTCAAGCGTATGTACTGCAGGTCAAATATCTGTGTTTTATGCGGATTTTCGCTTGTTGGGGGGATCACTGCTAGTGACTGGCGATTTTTGTAAGTCCCGCCAAACCCTAAACAGTTGTCGTTGTCTGATTGGTTAAATCCGTTCGACCGTCTCGCGTTTGATTGGGCGGTCATAGATAGTTCAAAGGTTACCTGACGCGATCTCCTACAAGGGTTTGTTAGACTCGGTACAGGAGTGAAACGAACAATACTGACGCCAAGTTCCCTTATACTTCCTCTGCTTTTCGTGAAGCAATCTAGACTTTCTAACTAATTCCAGCCTCAACAAGCCTACGAGTAAAGGTCTACTATCTAAACTTATTCTCCAGGGTCTGGGAGCAAGTAGGTACTCGAACACTTTGTACAGAGTGTGGAATCGAGTAAGGGAAGACTTGCAAGTACGAGTGCTCCTTTATTCTTTTCCAGATTTTGGCAGAAGGTATGTCTTGCACTGTGGGTGAAATTCTGGAAATAAGGAACTGTTGTCATTCCATGTGTTCCCTTATTCGTTTCATAAGTATATTTGAAGGATAACCAGTTTTACATCAAAATCTAGACATTTGGACATTTGATAGAAACTGTTCTACAAAAACTCTCCATCTCTGAAATGGGGGAATGTTGATTGGGCCATGACAACCGGAAGCAGTTATTTAATCAAGACACCGAATGGAGTGACAGCGCTGATACCGGGAGATAACTCGAGTCATTGGTGACCTTGACATACGCCCACTTTGCCATTCAAGAAAAAATACGCACGTACGCACGCACGCACAACCACGTACACACATACACACGTGTATGTGCATGAAAACATTCCACTGAAAACGTTTTGCCTCAAAAAACATGGTTCCATGTTCTCAAAGGATATATTTAGCCCTGACTTTAGTGATAAACATTGAAAGTCGTCAAACAAAACAACTCGAACAAAACTCCCTTCCCTATAACCTCGCCCAATACAAGAGGTCGGTCCCTAATCCGCACGTTATCCTGTATATCAGTATGCTTGCAGTCAGTGACAATTAATCCCTACAAAACGGAGTTTCAAATAGAGTAATTACAGCGTCGAGACTTAGAAAGGAAATGGGCACCAGTACACGACCCTCATATTGCCCCTCTTTAGTATTTCTATTCTTATATTGACTGTCTTTAACATAGGACTATGTCAGCTTCTAATCGAACCCTGTACCGCGAAGATACGAGCAGTAACTGTTCCTCAGCGACGTAATTACGCCAAACGTAATGAGCGTAAAACGGGATCAGGTTGTCTGGCTCGTTGATTGTCAGCGTATGTCAAAATGTGCCTTAACTGTGTAGATCCACGCTCATGTCAGTCATGGGTGCCATAGTACAATGCATTCATAGCGCTAATTTGATCGTAACTCCCATACCTTAACATAAGACGTACGACTGGCGTAGCGTGAGGTTGCTTTGTACAACGGTGCTCAGGCCACCATCATAACTTGGCCCCGTTTATGAAAGCTCTCGTAAGCTTTTCTCGTAGCATTCATATCTCCTACGTTACAGTAAAGGAGTGAGTGAGTTTAGTTTTACCCCGCTTTTAGCAATATTCCAGCAATATCACACCGGGGGACACCAGAAAATTGGCTTCACACATTGTACCCATGTGGGGAATCGAACCCGGGTCTTCGGCGTGAAGAACGAACGCTTTAACCACTAGGCTACCCCACCGCCCCTACAGTAAAGGAGGTACGAAGAGTACGAGAGAAGCTACGAGTTTTTAGGCTTACGACAGCTTTGTGAAACGGGACCCTGGGCAATTACAGCGTTAAACAATGCACAAATAACTATCAAACCTGACGATGCCAGGACGCTGACGGACCAAAGATGACAATGCCGTATTCGAACTCACTTTCCAATAGCCACGTTGGCAACGCAAGAATGCACAGACAATTGCATAAGACCCCCTTGTCACCCGTATGCCCTCAGCAAATATGCATCTTTAATTTAGAAAAGGTCGCGTCTAGACTCGAGAAACATACACCTATTTCAGTATATAATTTTAAACGGTTACTACCCGGATAAACACGATCTGATCCTGATATAGAACCATATCGTGCGTTATCTGAGAAACGAGCCTTTCATTCCGGGTGGTTATATGCAGTATATCACCCGTTAAACGCATTCCTCACATCCTCAAGGAACTCTACTTATAGCACGTTATGTTTAAGGCTGTAAATATGTTTACTTCAACGGCCAGTAAAACCTAAGGTACAGGTACGAACATCGCGGTAGGAGCTCGGTGTCAGCCTAATAAAGATACGCTTATTTTTTACAGCAAAGTAAACTTTTGCCATATTCAGAATACATAAAAAACTCTACACACATAATGTACAAATGTACAGCATAAAACTTAAATATGTCGTTATATTTATGCAAACATTAGATACGGTTGATTATGTCTAGTGTTGTGGGTGGATATATTTAGGTTTTAACCCTGTCCCGTCCTCTGAGAAAATAGAAATATGGCCGAAAAAGACAGACAACATTTGTAATTCGTTTACTTACAGAAACATATTACTGCAACGATCTATTTTTAACACCTACGAAGACGATATCCACATCTGCAAATATGATATCTATCTTCAACATATATAATACTTAAATTCAAGTATATCATAATCTACATTGCAGGTATTTATAGACTTGGTAGCTATATTTGTTCAAGCAATCCACCATAGTTCCGGGCCTATTTCTTGTAGGTATGGCTTGATAAACAATTTGTTGTTTTTTCTTCACTTTCAACTTTGACAAGTTTGATGTGTAAACCAGAACTCAGAGTATTTCAAGTTATTTTAGAAGGCCACATACAAGCACGCTGCCCAAAAATCAAATATATCATAATGTAAATACGTAAGGTTTGTTTATGCCTTAAAGAACACCTGCGTCTTCAGGTCACAACACAATATGAGGCCCATTTTTGGTGTTCCACTAATTGCTGTTTGGAACGTCACCAGTTTCCGTGCCGGTCACAAACATTGTTCTTGGAGCTTTAAACGTTTAGTACCCATTGCATGCCATCTGAAAACGATATAAACCTGAACCTCTAATCTCATCTACCTTAATATAGTTTTATGCGCGTCATGACTCGTCATCGTCTTGTGTAGTATTTAATGTTTGCATGTCAAGCGGACGTTAAGCTTTGAGCAAACACTTAGCGAATGTCCTGGTATAAATAAACCTTTTCTTCCACGTGTTATTTTGTTATATACACCAGTTGAGTCATTATCTGGCAAAGGAATGTCTTGTAAGGGTCCGTGTTTTAAATATACACCCTTGTCTTTTAACCTTGAGGTAATCACTTAACGTCAGGGTATGTGCGTAGTTGCGTTTGGGTGATTAGTTCTAATTTCTGGACAATCGGAAACATTTATTAAGTATTGGGTTGAAGGAGTTCAGTGTCGCCGTAGCAAAGAAGCACGAACCTGCTGTAGGCGCATTTGTTCGCCATCATTCCTTTATATTCATTACACCCATGCTGTTTTTGTGGGGAGGAGATATCCATCATACTGTCTCTACTCCATTCCTGAAACAATCTTGCCTGGAGTCTAGTTCAGTGGGTGAGACTCCTGCATTAATTGGGGTCGAGGTATAAGGACTGGAGGCAAAATTCGGTTGGACAGGTCGTTAGGTACGCGCGTATGTTTCGCGTCAGTAGTTCTGGTGAGAAACGCTTCAAACAATACTTCTTACACTGGTCAGAAAAGAGAAACATGAAATTGATTAAGCCCACACAGCAATCAACCTGATGACATCTCGACAATCAGGGATGGAGCATAGCCTGGAATGATCAGAGATAAGTGGTTGTAAATACCCCACATGGAATATTTCAATATAGATATCCTCTTATATGCATATATTTGTACAATGCGTTAAGGCGTTACTTTTTGAAAAGGTCGACCAAGGAATATTGTTAGGAACGTTACTCTCTCAAAATAATGTTACATATATATATAATTTTGAAAGTTATCAGATGTGATCAGATGAAAGTGTTTCCAGCACTTCATGTTCTGGATTTTAAACATCTTGCATTGAAAGATAAAACGTGCTTAAATGATTGATGTGTGATGTCTCCAGGATTTGAAAAAAAAAGAAATTTAACATGAGTGAATCTTTAGATATAGCTGTTTATCTACGGATATGACTACAGCGAAATCTTAAGACATGATTTTTCCATGGCAACAGGATTGCTTAGGCATACGTCCCTACATTTCTTTGTGGTTCGTCCAAAACGTGCATCTGACAGAAACGACAAAATCCTGTAGTCAGATATATAAATACAACTTTCAAAACAATATTTCAAATTTGTTTACAGCTGTAAAATTCGCCTTTTCCAATGGGTGATAACGGAACCTTATCATAATCCAACCTTCATTTAAGAAGGGTGTCAGACAAGGATTACACGCAGCTCCAAAACATTTTGTATCTCGTTGCCATATTTTTAGCTCGACTTAAGATAATGATTAATAGTTGAAATGAAAATTTCTATCAAAAACACCATAAATACAGACTGGCGACCTTGTACCGTTCGACTTGCCTCTTTTAAGGATAGGACTACTATACATGCATGAGCTCAGTATTCATCACAACCTTGGAGCAAGACCAATTTTCAGCCATGTGAGCAGTAATAACGTCAGTTAGAAATCTTATTAAACACCATTTGACGATGACCCTGAAAACTACTGTCAGTAACAAATAGAGTCATCAAGAAGATACAACCTTCCACACGACTTCTTATCATTCCTGTGCAACGCGGGATGATTTACGGCCGAGGCGAACAAAGGCGTTTCCAGAAGAATCGAATGTATGGTTGCTTGTTGATTGGCTCCGTCAGTGTATGCATCAAATTAAAGCTGTTTCTCTGCACACTGTGTGACTTATGGAACATAGCGCGAGAAGCGAAGACTGACGGTGGGACCCCTGCCAACACAAGCAGATCCGTGTACTTTTAGTCCAGTGAAGTGGAGAGTCAGGGAAGACTGCACAGTATCTTACACGACCCATCTGAAACTAGACTAACAACAAGTCTCTGAAATGAACATATTTTACTGAAAAAAAGTTCATATCAAAATACTAATATAATGAAATGGAGCCCTGAGATTTTCTTCATTCCTGAAGCTAAGGGAATCTAGACTTCCAAAATTTTCTAGACTTGCCTGGGCTTTCTTGCATATATTTGCTTCAGGGTCTGTACGACAGACTGTATCAAACAGCCTCGAATAATACCGTCTTTATGTACTCCGTCTCCTGGGGTCCCATATTTAAATGATTGGGAACATAGATATTTACGTTTATTTAGATGGCATGATATTAGATGCTACGTCTATTACGTAACGTTAGTTCCATGGAGGGCGAATGAGTACGGTTTTACGCCCCTTTCAGCAATATTCCAGCAAGGAGTTTCCGCGTTAAATCGAACACGGGAATTAGGGTACCTAGAAATGCTTGAACCACTGGGCTATCCCTCCGCCGCGTGCGAAACTGTCGCAGTATTCTACAAACTAGAAATTCTATGCACAGAAAATGTGCGAGATTTGTTTTACGCCGCTTGTAGCAATATTCCAACAAGAATATGGGCCCAACACCAAAAATGGGCTTCACGCATTGTACCCACGTGGGGAATAGAACACAGGTCTTCAGCGTCACGAAGGGACACTTTAACCACTAGGCTATCCCACCGCCCTTACACAAAGTAGAAAAGACTCAAATATGTGATGGCAGTTGAAGGCAAACATTGTCAACTGTCAACCTCTTTATTCTGATGGACAGTTGTAATCAATATTTACTCGATTTTATTTTTTTTTTTGTTAAATAGGAGGGTGACTTGTCAGCAAGTAAATGAATCACCTCTGTTTTCCTGATTAATGAAAGTTTGTTTTTTTCGGATGTAACATGGCTCATTGTATTTGTTCGGGTATTTATTTGGAATTCTGAAAATGATCACTGTCTGCTATCCTGTAAATCGAGCATTATTTGCACAACCAATCTGACCTCTTAGAGTTTTATCGTTGACATTTGTCAGTTTGAATTTCAAGTTTATGATCACTCGCAGTCGGAAAGTCCTGTTCGTACAGAATAAGGCCGATGGGGATAGCCTAACGGTTAAAGCGTTCGCTCGTCACGTCGAAGCCCTGGGCTTGATTCCCCACACGTGTACAATATGTGAAGCTCATTTCTGGTGTTCCACGCTGTGAAATTGTTGGAAAATTGTTAAAAGCGGCAGAAAACTAAACTCTCTCACTCGTATAGGCTTAGAGTATCGTAAATATTTTTAGATGGTTAGGTCTGGCTGGTTAGACAATGTACATAAGAGTCTAAGTTTGAACCTGCATCTCAGCAAGCTGATCTTTCTCTGCTAAGGTGAATTAAGACAATGTATTAATTTAGCTAATAACCTACTGGAATTTGATGACATGATTTGGCATTTGATGTTGGGTGTTTGTACATAGACCTGATATCATACATCTTTGACCTCTTCGTTTTATTCATACCCGTGAAGATCCGAGTTAGAAGATCCCATGCTTGTGAAAGGCGACTTACGAGATCGGGTGATCAGACTCGCTGACTGGATTGACACACGTCATCGTATCCCAATTGCATAGATCGATGTTCATGCTGCTGATCCCTGGATTGCCTGGTAAATACTCGACGAGTATTTACAGATCGCCGACATACTGCTGAGTGCGGCGTAAAACTAAACTCACCCACTCGTTTAATGCACATGAAACCAAAAGACTGGTAGATGAGGCAGGTGTACGTATGACTATCGAAGGTAAACGAGTGAAGACGTTACATTCTGAGATGAATGCACACAGCCCAGACTTATTCCGGTTTCTGACAGGTGGTCTCCCAGTTTCATTTACGCCTTTTGGTGTGAGTTTGAGATGGTTTTGCTCTCACAAAAATAGAAATCTAATGGCACTGACGACGTCGCCCTTTGTACCAATAGAAAGGAGTACACTTTCGCCAGGTAACATTTGGTTAGATTCACCAGTATAGCCCTGAAATATCGTGATTTGTGATTTTTGTCTGTAGTTTCCATTAATTTACGTGTCCGATATACACACCATAATAACATGATCATTAAACAATGATCACCTTCACGACCTTCATTTGATGTATAATGACACTATTTCAAACATAGTTTCTGGATTGTACCCTAATTTTACAATTAATTTCAGAATGGATATTGTGTCATTTTATTTCAAGTCAGGACATTTTCACACTTCTAACAGCGTGGTTCGTTGTTTATCAAAATAGGACACTCCGGGAAAACCGCTCCTCGTTCCCGACCGTAAGGAGATCGTCGGAAACTAAATCGGTCAGTTGCTGCCACATTCCCCCAATCCCCATTTAAAATAGGTTGAGTACACATTTTCTCCAAATAACAGAGGATGAAATACTCCTATTAGAGTAACCGTAGTTTTTAGTTACATTTTGTTACCAATTTATCCCGTTTCAGTATCATAACGGCGATCCCACATAAAACGTTCTTGTCCGCCTAGTGACGCGATAGCACAAACGCAACCATTAATTCCACTTCGATCAACCACAGTGTGAAACCACGCAAGGTATGTAAGAAATGCCCGCGTGACATAAAACCGGTTAGCGATCACCGCCACCGCAGCGATTACATATTTGTCGCAGTGTTACTACCCCTACAGAGACAACCTGTACACCACCAGCAACAATTAGGTGATTACACCTGATCCCGTGGGTCTCAGTGTTGCCTATACGCGCACTTGTTGAGAGCGTTTCTAAACCCTGGCGATGACGGCGTGTGCAGGTGTCCAAGTCCCAGAGCTTAAGGCATCATTTGATGTAAATGCATGTACGCACGAAGACTGATTAAAGGTTTAAGATACGAGAAGAATACCCAAGCACGAACGACTGAAAATGTCCGAAGTGCAGTGCGTACAAAAACATACACGTTATCATTTTGAATTTTTAAAAAATGTTTTGTTTCTTTGTTGTTTAAAGGAATAATCATTAATACTCCAACTGTTTGACGGATGCTGATCAAGTTTAAACAAGATAATCCACTGACAGGCATCATGCCCATCGATCTATCGGGACAAGATGACATGCATCTTTTTCTTGACTATCCGATCCCGTAGTCGTCTCTTGGGGCAAACGTGAGTTCCTGAAGATAAATTTTTGATCCAGATCTTCAAAGGTCGTGCATTAATGTGATGGGTTTGAATTGCACTTCAAAACACCTACATCAGTCGTCTCTGTGAATACAGGCTATTACTCTTGCACCCACTTAAAGTCCTAACTGACTGAAACATATGAAATTACTGATGTTTGCTGAATGACAAATACGAAATTGCAGATGTTACCTGAATGACAAACGCGAAATTGTTGATGTTTCTTGAATGAATGCACGTATGAAGATACAAATGTTTCATGAATGACTGTTATGAAATTACTGATGTTTCCTGAATCACAAATACGAAATTGCTGATGTTTTCTGATTGGCAATATGATATTACAGATGTTTCCTGAATGACAAATGTGACATTGCAGATATTTCCTGACTGGCAATATGATATTACAGATGTTTCCTGAATGACAAATGTGACATTGCAGATATTTCCTGACTGACAATATGATATTACAGATGTTTCCTGAATGACAAATGTGACATTGCAGATGTGTCCTGACTGGCAATATGATATTACAGATGTTTCCTGACTGGCAATATGAAAGTGATGATGTTTCCTGAATGACAATTATGACATTACAGATGTTTCCTGAATGACAATTATGACATTACTGATGTTTCCTGAATGGCAAATATGACATTGTAGATGTTTCCTGAATGACAAATATGACATTACACATGTTTCCTGACTGGCAATATGATGTTACAGATGTTTCTTGAACATGATCCGTCAGCGAAACCTGGGAAGATTCAGCGTATGGCACGCAGGCGATATGAGTTTCCTCTCGGTCGTTCTAGAAATATTTCTTTTGAAACTTCTATTAACAACTCTCGAATTCAGTGTGGAAGCTACTATATAATAGACACCGGTTGCTTATGTTATGAACAAGCTGGTCACGTTCATACGTTGCACGTGCTCATTCATGCAGCAGCATGTGAATGGAAGTCGATTTCAACCAGACATACATAGTGCCACATAAATTCCCCAGGCAGTGTCAGGGGGTACAAAGAGGAAACTGTTGTCGAGTTGAGGACAGTGTAACTGATGTACTCTTTAGGGAAGTAAGTCCGGGAAGAGGTAACGTAAAATAGTCCCCATATGACTGAAAACATGCCGATACGACCTTAAATTCTAAACGTTAACTCACTTCGGTAAAATATAATTACATTGAAAGCATGATTTTGTGACGACGAGTCATCAACAGAAGTATTCATCTAACGACCTTTGTATGATCAATGCTCATGATGTCGATCACTGGATGGTCTGATACAGACTCCATTCTTTACAGACCGCCGCCACATGGCGAGAAAATGGCTGAGTGCGACGTAAAACAAATGTCAGTCATGCTAATGAAACTGCACCGAAACCCCAGGTGTCCGAGTTGTAACAATACAGTGAGTGAGTGAACATAGTTATACGCCGCTTTTAGAACTATTCAGACAATAACAAGGCGGTGGGCGCTAGAAATGGGCTTCACGCATGTTATAATACAGAACCATAAAATATAGTAAATAATATGTTACGAAGTGAAAAGAAGTTAACGGTGCCTTCAGAGGTTGCAATTACAAAACGACGCGCAGTAAGTACGCTTGTGCTCGTCCCGACTTAACATCTTATTCCAGTTTCATACCGCTAACCCTGCCGAGACACTACAGGAGTTTTAACACTGATACACCTGTATATAGTCACGAGCAACCTGCCCTTCATTCCGAGAGCCCAGCAAGTTAACAACATCTTTGACCGTCCTTTGGAGTGACATGGCCAGCAGATCGAACTACCGACCACTCACAGAGGGCGCTCTGTACACTAGACTAATCTGGTAGCAAATTCATAAGTGAGGGCCGTCAACCCTACCCCACAGGGGCTTGTAACGCCAAAAACTGCCATCAAGGCATTTGCTGTCACTAACGGGGTTTAGCAGTGTCCTTTCATATCGTGCAGAGACCCTGTTATATTGACAGTATATACCTTAACACCAGTCTTTAGCGGTACAAGCCACTGTGCCCCACTCTGAACATTCCTGGGTAAGGGACGATTGAAAGATTGAAAGAGTATTTTAAGTACCACAGTACATTTGTGAGTGAGAGACGACTCCCTGATGGCCAGTGTACACCAGTACATTCCTGGGTGAGGGACGACTCCCCTTCCCCGATGGCCTGTGTACCCCAGTACATTACTGAGTGAGGGACGACTCCCCTTCCCCTATGGCCTGTGTACAGACGTACATTCCTGAGTGAGGGACGACTCCCCAACCCTGATGGCCTGTGTACCCCAGTACATTCCTGAGTGAGGGACGACTCCCCTTCCCCGATGGCCTGTGTACCCCAGTACATTCCTGA
Organism: Haliotis asinina; assembly: GCF_037392515.1. NCBI lineage: Eukaryota > Metazoa > Mollusca > Gastropoda > Lepetellida > Haliotidae > Haliotis > Haliotis asinina. The sequence continues at coordinate 27,214,793 of NC_090286.1, read as the reverse complement.
GTGAGGGACGACTCCCCTTCCCCTATGGCCTGTGTACAGACGTACATTCCTGGGTGAGGGACGACTCCCCAACCCTGATGGCCTGTGTACCCCAGTACATTCCTGAGTGAGGGACGACTCCCCTTCCCCTATGGCCTGTGTACAGACGTACATTCCTGGGTGAGGGACGACTCCCCAACCCTGATGGCCTGTGTACCCCAGTACATTCCTGAGTGAGGGACGACTCCCCTTCCCCTATGGCCTGTGTACAGACGTACATTCCTGGGTGAGGGACGACTCCCCAACCCTGATGGCCTGTGTACCCCAGTACATTCCTGAGTGAGGGACGACTCCCCTTCCCCGATGGCCTGTGTACCCCAGTACATTCCTGAGTGAGGGACGACTCCCCTTCCCCTATGGCCTGTGTACAGACGTACATTCCTGGGTGAGGGACGACTCCCCAACCCTGATGGCCTGTGTACCCCAGTACATTCCTGAGTGAGGGACGACTCCCCTTCCCCGATGGCCTGTGTACCCCAGTACATTCCTGAGTGAGGGACGACTCCCCTTCCCCTATGGCCTGTGTACAGACGTACATTCCTGGGTGAGGGACGACTCCTCAACCCTGATGGCCTGTGTACCCCAGTACATTCCTGAGTGAGGGACGACTCCCCTTCCCCGATGGCCTGTGTACCCCAGTACATTCCTGGGTGAGGGACGACTCCCCAACCCTGATGGCCTGTGTACCCCAGTACATTCCTGAGTGAGGGACGACTTCCCTTCCCCGATGGCCTGTGTACCCCAATACATTCCTGAGTGAGGGACGACTCCCCTTCCCCTATGGCCTGTGTACAGACGTACATTCCTGGGTGAGGGACGACTCCCCAACCCTGATGGCCTGTGTACCCCAGTACATTCCTGAGTGAGGGACGACTCCCCTTCCCCTATGGCCTGTGTACAGACGTACATTCCTGGGTGAGGGACGACTCCCCAACCCTGATGGCCTGTGTACCCCAGTACATTACTGAGTGAGGGACGACTCCCCTTCCCCTATGGCCTGTGTACAGACGTACATTCCTGGGTGAGGGACGACTCCCCAACCCTGATGGCCTGTGTACCCCAGTACATTCCTGAGTGAGGGACGACTCCCCTTCCCCGATGGCCTGTGTACCCCAGTACATTCCTGAGTGAGGGACGACTCCCCTTCCCCTATGGCCTGTGTACAGACGTACATTCCTGGGTGAGGGACGACTCCCCAACCCTGATGGCCTGTGTACCCCAGTACATTCCTGAGTGAGGGACGACTCCCCTTCCCCGATGGCCTGTGTACCCCAGTACATTCCTGAGTGAGGGACGACTCCTCTTCCCCTATGGCCTGTGTACAGACGTACATTCCTGGGTGAGGGACGACTCCCCAACCCTGATGGCCTGTGTACCCCAGTACATTCCTGAGTGAGGGACGACTCCCCTTCCCCGATGGCCTGTGTACCCCAGTACATTCCTGGGTGAGGGACGACTCCCCAACCCTGATGGCCTGTGTACCCCAGTACATTCCTGAGTGAGGGGCGACTTCCCTTCCCCGATGGCCTGTGTACCCCAATACATTCCTGAGTGAGGGACGAATCCCCTTCCCCGATGGCCTGTGTACAGAAGTACATTCCTGGGTGAGGGACGAATCCCCAACCCTGATGGCCAGTGAACAGAAGTACATTCCTGAGTGAGGGATGACTCCCCCACCCCGATGGCCTGTGTACACCGGTACATTCCTGAGTGAGAGACTGCCCCATTACCCTAACCTGATAGCCGTTATACTACAGTATACACAAGTGATTGACAGACGGAGGGACAGGGCTGAGACGTGGGTAACGTCAAGGGGGCCACCTGCGCTGTCTTGTTTAACCCACCACTGCATCTGGACACAAGACACATCTTTGAAGGCCTATAACGTTACCTACCTTGACACACTCGACGTGGAAAATACCGCTCATATTAATTATACATGGGAATGTTGGGATCACAAGATACTATTCAAGACTGTGCTGGAAAATACATTAAGCAGTCAGTACCTGAATTTAATATGCTTGTGTGTATTTTTTGAGAACTGAATTTACCATTGTTATAGCTTTTTTTCTCAGAGAGGGGTACATATAGCGTTTGTCTGAAGGGGAGATATGAAGAATTTAATTTGCGGCGCATTGTTGTTGAACTTCAAGCACCCGTTTGGGAATGTAATATTTTTTGTCTTACAATCGTGTATAATCGAAACATATAATTATAGCTTTGAAGCTTGTAACAAAATAATACTTCTATCGGGTGACATGCTAACATCATGTCACGCTGACAACAATCCCTCAATGAGTTAGTGAGTGGTCTGTTTTAAACCAGAGAGACTGTAACAGAGATTATCCTTAGTTAAACTTTGCATTTTAGTAGTATTATCACGGCAAGTCGGGTTGATTTGGGTGGAATGCCAGAAGTGAATCAACGGCAATTGAATCTCTATTTCATCCCAGCACAACTAAGGGACGTAACTCTCCACTGAAAATTGACGTGCTTGAGACGACTACCCGCATTCCCTGGACTGGCGTTACATTGAAGAAAGTTTTGAACGGAAGGGAAAATAAAGACTTATGCTTTGTGACTGAGCATCTTTAATTTTGATAGCAACAAATATACCCATTTAATATAGAGAAGGAGCTCCAGTGAATACTGAACCTGAGGAAATAACTTCATTGGGACTTTACTACTATTGCAGAAGTGATTTAGCGGCTCAGGAGGTGGACAGACCACTCGTTCACTTGAATGTTTCAGAATATGACTCAATAAGTACGAAATCACGTAAATACCGAAAACGTAATTCACATTGGTCGACAGCAACGACCACCTGCCCAAGAACATGCGCGTGCCATGGCAGTTACAAAGTTAGTCATGTGCCTTGGGAAAGTATGCAGACGTCAACACGCAACTGCTTCAAACAGCGTCACGTCACTCCGAACTTCCGACCCCTAGTGAACATTGCCTGACAGGTCAGGTGGTCGACCCGGGGGTGCGGCAGCCCCAGCTGACCACCCCACCACACACGGCAGATTAATTACGATACCATGTCGGAGCAATGAGCCATGTACATCTCGGCGGCGTCCATATCACAGAATGCACTGCTTGTACCGACTGATGATGCAGTTTAGAAAGAAGTAGGTTCGTTGCAAAGAATAAACAGAATAGCACATTTTGAGAGACTTGAAGTTCCAACCCCAAGGGAAAAAAAACGCTGATTCACGTCCAAGGTCTCAGCCCCTGACCGAGTCCTAATGCCCCAGACCACCACCCCTGACTGAGTCCTAATGCCCTAGACCACTACTAAAGCCGGCGAATAATTGCAACTTCCTTTCTCAGGAAAGTCACTGAAAACGATGTACTTAATCCTATTTTTGTGATTGTTAACGGATGTTTATTATTCATATGAACGTATTTTGTCGCAAGAGTTTTGAGTAATAAAGGAGGAAGTATCAGGCTAAATGCTTTCAAGGGAGATGGCAGGTCTGGAGTATATTATTCTACAAGGACACAACTGATCATGTTAGTTCAAATTTTTTGTAACATCGTGCATCTCCACCTGAAAGAATGAGGAGCAGTTTTAGGGGGGAACTCAGTACATATACGCAATATATCTGGTTATATATCAGAGTGTCTGATCCCCGATCCTGTTAGTCTGATCTAACGACAAGCATGGGTTACTGAAGACAATTTATCCAGATCCCCACGGTTACTATGGATTCAGTTGGTGTCTTTAAAATTTCTTCAGCAATGCGAAATATTAGCATGTACGTTTGTTAAACAAGTACAAATGATAGATATCAATTCTTTTTCCATATTATGAAATCGATATTACCACTGATTTATTGCATTTCACAAACTGACAAATATATTTGGTAATAAAATATCTCACAGATCATTAGTCTGCCATGTATCAGATAAGGACTGTAATACCACCCACTGGTGCAAAGATTCCCTGAGTAACAGATACGAGAGACCGACCAAATCTGACAACCGGGTCTTTTGATGATCCATGTTGTCCAAACGGATGACTGGGTTTGTGATAGCCACGGTCATGTTCATCTGTCAGAGGTCAATGTTTGGCTGGAATAAATGGTTTTTCGTCCAGTAAACATTTCTGGCTGGAACTCCTGTTACAGTTTCATTTTCGCACCTTTGATATGCTGATAGGGGTTGATGATGGCCACAATCGGCTTCAGACACTGCTGCGGAGTTGGGAAATCTGTCAATCGGTCCAGCGGCTTGTCTTATAACAAACCATTAACGTTTAAACGTTTCGGTTTTCTCACGGTAAAACGGTAGTTTTTTCTCTCAAGGGTTTAGATTTCCAGTGCATGTGGATAAAGATAATGTGTTGAGTTTGGTAGAGACGAATATACAAGAATAACACGCCATAGGGTAAATTAACGACAGACATGCATGCGTGTCTAAGGATGTGGGTGGTATGATCATTTGAGTAATACGAATATAAATGATTCCGGCATTCAGAAATCATATCAGATGATCATTTAAAAATTGATAAAATTTCACGTTTGTCCACTGTTCTTTGTTTATACTACATGTGCAATGGCAAAACACGTTCAGTTAATAAAACAACAGTATACCATTTGATACAACAGCGACAGGAAAGCTGCACGAAAAACACATCGCCACGGTCAAAACCAGACTTGAAGGCGTGTGTGTGTGAGTGTGTGAGGAGTGTGTGAGTGAGTGAGTGAGTGTGTGTGTGTGTGAGAGAGAGATAGAGAGAGAGAGCGTAGAGAGGTGGCTATTAACCATAAAATCAAATAACGCCTGTAAGTGTTCACAGTATCACCATTAATAAAAGCACATTCAGCCTCAACTTGATAGCATTCAATGCAATACAGAAGTGAAGGTTTGTCTTTTCAAAACTACATCTACAGCCGTAAACAAACAGGCCAGCTGTTCTTTGCAAAATAAAATCACTTGACGCACAAAATTCAGAGCAGCTTCCATTATACCAACAGAGGCTGGTACTAGTTTGACGCTAACCGTATTCCTGTTATACCACGGCGTGGCAGCCTATACTGTGGGAGGTATAGACCTTATGCAGATCTTGTACCTTAATCACGCGGTGGGGTTGTAAAATATGTTTATTTCAGTGTGTGAGTGAGTTTAGTTTTACGCAGTTTTTAACAATATTCCAGCAATATCATGGGAGACGGACACCACAAATGGGATCACACACTGTACCCACGTGGGAATCGAACCCGGGCCTTCGTCGTGACGAGCGAACGTTTTAAGCACTAGGCTACCCCACCACCCCTTGTTCATCTCAGAGACTAGTTGTTAGTGTAACATGATGATGACGAACCACTATTACCAACAGCTCAGCTGTGCAATATTTCCCTATATGTTTGATGGAAATGAAATTACGCGGTATTTAAAATTACCAACTTTAATTAGTACCTCCACAGTTCGCTGGCCGTGCGTTCGAATGCCATGTCCAAACGATTGTTCGCGTATCCCCTTGCATGTGTGGGGGATCAGATTACCCTGATGAGACAGATATGGTCCCAAGCTGCGTTGCATCCACATCATTCACCCCATCACTGAAACGATAACTCGTCATGAGAGCATGATATACAAACCAAATCTTCAGATCAAGTTTTATGGGAATGACTTGGGTTCAACAACGCTACAATACATCTAAATCAAGAAGTCTCGCTCCTTAACCCCCTGGATGCCGAGTTTTTTTTCAGGCGCACATTTTCATAAAGTTTGAAAAGTGAACGTTGTGCGAGATTTGCGATCGCGTGGCCCAGGTTCTGCGTACGGCTATGAAATTGCACAGACATGTAGAATATTTGATTTCCTATCCGTTGGTATAAATATAATTGCGGCTACCTCAGGGGTTTGAGAAATAGACACTGCTAAAAGTTGTTCAAAACTTTTGTGTGTGTTCAAAAACAGTAAATTTATCGTGCACCAATAAAAGCACTCTGCTACGATTTTTTTAATTTGGCATCTTTACGGAAAGTGTGAGCGAAGAAAATACAGCTTGATATCTGAACGACATGAGTGTATATGAAATGGATGTATGTGTTAATGCATAACGTCATACTCACAAAATCAAAAATGACCTGCAATAAATGTCAAAAATCGATTTTCTACTATGACGTCAAACGTCGACAGAGAGGTCATGCACGTATAAAGATAAGGGGGCATAACTCAGTTATGGTTTACATTAGGTCAATGTAACTCCGATCACATGGAGAGAATTTGCTGTGGATATGGACAGTATATTTTCGTGATGTTTTGTTCACAGTGAACCAAACTATTCCAATACAAATTTCCCCAATGTGAGAGGATACCTTTTGGTAGTTTCACAATTTGTAAGAAAAGATGCAAGTGTACTACATCAAAAATCAGGCAATAGCGATTTGGATGTCCCTATCCGATACATATTTTAGTTCTTAGATTCCCATATTCTCCTGTTTGTGTATATGTATTTTTATTAATTTTCCATCATTATTAACAGAGTAACAGCCACATTTTCAAACGTAATGAAATAACTGAAAATAATGCGACATTTTAGTTGACGTCACAGCATGTTTTGTGCATTTTGTGACGTCGGAAAAAGACTACTCTGGTTGCTGATTAGTATATATCTAACCTAATTTCCATTCAATGTGTAAAAGATATCGGCTTCTGTGTCAGAATTCAACACTTTTTAGCCAAAATATAAAATGAATGGTTTTATCACTGAAATAGTGTCCTGAATATATCAACAATTACACGGTTTTACTACATATCTTATTGTGAGCAACACGCGCACCTGCCTAGCATCAATTTAGCTTAAATGAAAATTTCACAACACCTGAATATTCATTGAGTATTCATTTAGGAAAAAGACTTTTCTTCTCATGATTATGAAATCAATTCCCTTCATAAGTATGCAATGAAAGGTACAAAGAGATCGCTTTTTCAGTAAAGAAGTATTAGAAAATGGACGTAATGCTTGTCGAAATTAAGACTTGACCTGATGTATATATTTTTAACAATTTCCGTATAAATATTGTTTGAGTTAGACATTCTGCCATCAGATATATTTTAATCGCATTTGAATTGACTTTATTATCGAAAAACAATGATAATGAATCATGAAACGTTTTGACAAAGTCGCACCTGGTCAATTAATATTCATAATAGTTTTGTCTATAAAAACGACACAAACCAATACAATGAACAAGACAATTCCTTTAAACAGTAGTATGTGTGCCCCTACATTTGATAAAATGTACAAATCATTTTCATTAATATTATCCGTTTTACTTCTAAGTTGGAATTAAATCGCTGTTTATTAACCTGTTCATATGTAACTGCAATATTTGTCCCAACGTATTGAATATTGCACATCACGTGAACTAAAGCACATGTTGCAGTAATGGCTACGTGTGATCTTCCAACACTTGTGTAGGGGCTTAAAATGTGGTATAGTACACTTACTGAGTCAATTTCCCATGTAGATATTATTCAAACAATCAAAAGCTTTCAAAGAATAAAAACGGATACCTTATATCCACACATGATATGGTGTTGAACATGGATATATGTAGATACTGAAATCAGTTTCATTAAAAAATATCTGAACGATGCGCAAAATATACATCACAATACTATAAGTGCAATCGGAATGGTATGGGCATTGTGTTTACTCTTGTTCAACCGACCTTCACCTCAAAGAAATTGCCTAATATGTGCAACAATGTTGACGTATGACATCACTACCGATGACCGATTTCTCTCAAAATGGCGGCTTCGCTGAGAAGGGTACACGGGATTTTGCGACGACTTTTTGCTTGATTCAGGGATCTTTTGTATATAAATGTGAGATGTAAGTAATCAGAATTATTCTGACTATTTGTGTATTGTGATATGTTCTTATCGTTTACATTGTAAATGACGGAACAAGCCAGAAATGCCGATAAGTACCGTTGTCGTTCTGCGTGATTTTGCGTCAGTCATGGCGTCACGCTGCACTGAAAGTTTGACAGTTTCTTATGAATTACCAAATTATTTCATTGTATCTATTTTCAATTTGCTATTTTTTGCCACGATACTCTTCCCCTGAATATACTAAGCGTATTGAGCCATTGTAAGCAATGATTAGAGGGCTGGATGTTGGGAAATTTCCGAAAATGCTACGCAGTGTAAAATTGGAATTTTTCTTTGTTTACGTTTCAGTCAAGCGCTGTCTTTCGAGCACAGCGTTCGTTTTCATGCTAAATATATTTCGTTTCGTTTTGTCTAGACAGTTGGTATTGGTGACAAAGACCATTTGTAATTTGATTCTAAGATATATGGGGAATTCAATGATGCATTTGTAGCAGCTAACTATGAAGTATACATGATGTAATGGGCTTCTCAATACCGGCCTTCTCGAAACGTGATTTTGTAAACACTATCCAATATGGCGGAAAGCGCACTTCGGCGTTCGTGTAAGTGTATTTTCGAAAACATCCCAACCGATTCTGGGTACATCGGTGACGTTTCAGAATTATCATTCCTGGTTACATGAAAACTTGATATCAGTGATCATTAATATGCTATTTTTGAAATTCATTACTCCCAGTAATTATCCGATTTTCACATTTCAAAACATATTGAAAATAACGCTGTGAATCTCGATTTTGTACAGTTTGAAAAATGGCGACATTTACGATGAAGCCTATTTTGAAAGGCGATTTTCAGCACTTTAGCTTGGTCTGAGATGATAGTGGATGGTATCAATAAACTGGGAATTTTCCGCAGAATTCAAAACTGTGTAGTATTTATATATGCGTGGTATATTTAGAATTTTATTGGACTTCCAAGTGAGGTATGTAGAGGAAGGACATATATGTCCCTGTGGCATCCAGGGGGTTAAAGCTCAAGATCGCACTTAAAGTATATATACGTGTTATTAATGAAATAGGTGAAAGGATCAGGGTCTACCACACAAACTCTTCCATATCCACTCGCCTAACATCACCTCCCTTATAGCAGCCATAAGACTAACAACTAGTCTCTGAAATGAACATATTTTACTGAAAAAAAGGTTCTTAGTAAAAAAAATATGTAATGAAATGGAGCCCTGAGACTTTCTTCATTTTCAGAAGTTAAGGAAATCTAGTCTTACCACATTTTCTAGTCTTGCGTGGGCTTTCTTGGATATATTTACTTCAGGGTCTGTACGGGAGACTAAGCAGCCATAATCGTCTCACTGCCCCTGAAGCACATGATTTTCCCTACTGCAATGCTAAAGCCCTAAATGAAGCAAGTGTAGATTTCCTCAAGTTCAAGATCTCCTCACTCACTCGGGTTCGCTCTTATATATATTTAGAGACTGGGGGTTAGTCTAACCACACTTAACTCAGAGTTGTTAGATAAGGATCATTTGTCCCTACACGTTAAGTCCATCGAGCCTTGATTGGTGCCACCTGGGTGCGAGTGAGTGATGGTTGCTTTAACTCACATTTTCATTATTGTAGCTATTCTAGGCTAGCAGAACAAGTATTTTCCAACAGAAAAGAGCATAGAATAATAGTGATGACGGAGACCAGTTAAACTTCAGGCCATTTATCACAGTAAACAGTACAATCTATTGCATTTTCTTCAAACACTATTGTGCTGAAAGTAACGATGTTTAGAAACAGTAGGTACAAGTAGCTGAAGTTGTGTGTCTAATACAGAATTGAGGGAGACGGCTGGCCGGGTTAGACACATCTGTGCAGACAAGGCGCATCCATTACATGAGCCGCAGATTAGAGCACCGTACACCTACGTATAAACACATTATGGTAATTTCAGATTAACCAAATGGCACTACAGGCGTCACCCGAGACGTCCTAACACGCGGCGCCATCAGGTGCAAACGTAAGCCGTCGTCATCAAACGTGTCTGCTACCTAATCCCCAATGTTGATAGGACAGATGAGACTCCTCCTTCGGAAACATCGTCCCTGACAGTGGTCATATCATCTGCATTGGTCATATCCCCTACAGTTGTCAGGTAATCGTAACACCATGTACAGTTGTCATGTCACCTATAGCAGTGTATCTGACAGTTATTCCTATGTTCCACTACAGGTGGTTTGTCACAAACAATTGGCCTTCAACTACAGTATCTGACAGGTTTTAGTCACCTCTGAGTTTCCATATAGTTGGTTCCCACTAACCACACATCCCCCACCTCCCATTACATAGAATATATAATCTTAAAAAAGAAAGGGGAACCTGAACTTTGAAGTCTGGTTAGAAAGAAAACCCACTGAGCAACGTTACAATGACATTCATCTCGTGTATGCAGCATCATTTTACGTTATCATCACTCGCATACACAATGCACGAGTGGCACGTGCACAACGTCGGAGCCTCCTACATGTGCAAGGTGTGTCATGATGAATCTTGACATTTTTCAGGCAATAACTGTAGACCAGTTTTTCCGATAATTTTCTTGCATCTGTGCATGGTCAGGGTTTTCAGGGTCAAACCTGACACTACTGACTGAAAATTGTAAACCTGAAATTTTCATGTCATACTCCAGTCACCTAATAAGGAGGATAACTGAACGAATAGCTTTGCTTTGAATGAAATTCATGTGGTTATGCATTCTCAAAACATTCTCATTAGTATTGTATCATCATTAATTCAATCCCACATACCTCCGCACGTCGACAATCGTACATTGGAAGTACTGTACCCCTATTTATTTTGTATGGAAAAATAGTTCATTAAAAAAATAAAACATAGGAAAAAGGACCCACAAGACTTGCTACATTTTCTAGACTTGCGGGGTTTCTTAGGATATATTTGCTTGAGGGTCTGTGACACACTACAATAATCTCATCAGTTCTTCCAGTTCAGTCGACCCCGGAAGGTCCCGGGGTAGAGTACGCCTTCAGCAACCCATGCTTGTCGTAAGACGCGACGAACGAGATAGGGTGATCAGACTCGCTGACTTGGTTGACACATGTCATCGGTTCCCACTTGCGCAGATAGATGCTCATGTTGTTGGTCACTGGATTGTCTGGTCCAGACTCGATTATTTACAGACTATGGAATATCGCTGAGTGCAGCGTAAAACTAAACTCAGTCACTCCAGTCAAAGCCCCATACTGTTAGACATGGCCCAGATTACGTTACAATGGTCACATTCCGTGCAGTCCACCTATATTAACATTCATTAGCCATGTCCCTACACTTCTCAATATGTTGTCACTGAAAACATTGCCGTAATTTAAGCATCATAAGAAGGCAAGTCCCTCCTTCTCATATGAAACCCCGTGATATCGGAGAAGTTCGGCAACAGGAACGCGTCGGCAGAAAATATCTGAATATTCCACCAAAATTTCGAGAACAAATTCCATCTGCCACTTTGAACTAAAACATATTTTTCTGTGCAGTTTACAATAACATAAAATGTGCACAGCTTTCTTAAAGAATGTCGCTCCTGCTTTTAATCCTATCACAACAATGGTGTTTTTGGATGAAACACGATATGGTACACACAAGCCGCTGTTTGAATTGTTCCAGCAACGTCCTCGACGTGCATTAAACCTTCATGACAAATAATTAAAGTATTTGTGTTTATTATTACAGATGTTTTAACAGCTACGAATAATACTATAACTGCTCTCAGTAAAACGCCCAAATATGACTTCTCAAGCAATATTATTTTCAATTTAAAACTACTACTAGTTAAAGGCAAACAGGCCAAATTTCTCAGAGGAGGCCTCTTGTACTTGCAATCTTATACTGTCTGTATTCAGTTTGTTTGCAGGACCGCAATGATTATGATGATGATTACACGTTACAGAAACATATGTTACTGAGACCAGTTGAAACCCTGAAGGACCGCCAGTGGACCATTCTAAAGCAGTTTCTTCTTTAACACTGAGGGTGATGAGCTCGGCTATAGGTTGCACATTCCAGAAACATCGCGGAGGGGTACACAAGAAATGTGCTTTGCACACTGTACACTTATGGGAATCCAAACCCGAGTATACCCGTGAAGATCAAACGCTTCTACCATTGGGCTACCCCCTCCATCTTACATGAGGGTTTGAACTGATCTTCACTAACCCATGCTTGTTGTAAGAGGCGACAAACGGGATCGGGTGGTCAGGCTCGCTGACTTGGTTGACACATGTCATCATAGCCCACAAGCGTTGATCGATGCTCATGCTGATGATCACTGGATTACAGACCGGCGCACGATAGCTGGAATATTGATGTGTGCGGTGTAAAATAAACTCACTCACTCTTACAGTGCAAACTCGACCAGCCAGTTACTAGTATATAGTCAAGTTGCACATATGTTCCGGATTGGTGTTTTGACAAAAAGCCGTTTTAGTAGCTAAGTAATAAGTGTCAGTTATCTCTACTTGGCGTTGTTTACTAGACATCACAGGCTGGCTCTGGACACACACTCGGCCTTCAAACGATTAGCGACAAGGAAAATGTGTTAGCCTTCCACCAATGAGACGGACCGTGGTATCTCCGTTATCTTGTTATAGCATATACTTGGCTAACATCTGACACCTTACATCCGCCATGTTAGAAAGAAAACGGATATGTCTGACACATTGCATAGTCTTGGTCTTTTAACACTCGACATTCGCATAAAAATGTTGAGCATAGCTGGGATATGCGCATGATGACGTATTGAAGATTAACGTGCACGTGCGACTCCAGCGTTCAGCAGTTATGTAAACATCTACAGGTGATCCACGGCAACAGTAGACAAATCCAGGAGAAAGAAGATTAACATGGAGACTATATTCAACTTATTCCGTAACACGAATAGGGAACCGGACTATCGCAGGTGACACGACTCGTTCGTTGCAAAACGGTGGATATCACATAACAATATCGTATTTGCCACAAGATGTTATCTATCTGTTTTGTTTTGGGATGGATTTTTTTTGGTAGCGGAATCTACATCGAGAAATGAACACATGTGAACTTTAAAGAATGTACTGAAAAACAAACCGGTTTCATTTTAAAAACATATCGTTATGAGCTACAAGAACTTTATGATCTTTGTCGGTGTTATTTCTGTTACTAGACTACTGTGTGATCATTTTTCTCAAACCGTTTCAATTATTTAAGGCATTTTGCGTGTATGCCAGGCTTAGACCATAGCGGAATCAGAGTCACAGGTTACAATTATGCTGAACTTTTCCCATATACAGACATCTTGGCATGTAGTAGACCAGGGCATGGGAATATGGCTAGGTATATCAGTATATGAGATCCAACACTATGTGAGATTGTGTCTTTAACTCTCCTCCATTACACAACCGGGGGGTAGGGTGGGGAGTTACCCCAGTGAAGCGTTCGCTCGTCACGCAGAAGACCCGGGTTCGATTCCCCACGTGTAGAATGTGTGAAGCCAATTTCTGATGTCTCCGTTGTGATATTGCTTGGGCATTGTTTAAAAGCGGCGTAAAAACATACTCTATCTACCATTGCCACGACGATCATTCGGGAACACAGCTGGAACAGTCTATAGGTACATTTCTAAGTCGCTTAACCGAGTTGAGTCCCCAAGTCAAAACAGAAACCTTTGATTGTTGGAGGAAACGTTCCGCCCTTATCCCTCTCTATTTACTGGTTTACTGAATTTAGGGTGAGGTATGCATGTCAGTTTGTAATTTTGGTTTTTCATGGAGGTACGGGGTACAGGCGGAACTCTTATCTAACAGACAAGCAGTGAACTTATTTTAGACTTTTTTCAGACTTACACCGGGTAAGGACTCCCCTGAAGCGCAGTTACTATGTAAACAGAAGTGGGTAAGGGCGAAACTCCTTCCTAAACTGCAACCCTACTGCTTGGGGTCAACTGTTCGAATATGGCATCAGGACGAGTGGCATTGAGAAAATGAATGGTAATTTTACATTTCGTACTGAGATAGATGTTTGATATGAAATGTATGCATTTGTATGTTCTTCCAAATAGTAACATCAGCTGGTCACGTTTTGAAAAACTCCAGGGAATTCAAACATTGTTTTCAAATAAATACCTGTCTGGTTTTGGGAATTCTGTAGTTTAACATCATGGCGGACTCCTCGAATCGTCTGGTCGCCATCACTTCTGCGCTTCTTCTTAAAACTGGTAATAACCACCTTTTTTCTAGTAATTACCACTTTTGAATCTGGTAATTAAACTTTTGAAACTGGTAATTACCACTTTTTCTCGTAATTACCACTTTTGAAACTAGTAATTACCACTTTTAAAACTGGAAATTACCACTTTTGAAACTAGTAATTACCACTTTTAAAACTGGAAATTACCACTTTTGAAACTAGTAATTACCACTTTTAAAACTGGAAATTACCACTTTTGAAACTAGTAATTAGCACTTTTAAAACTGGAAATTACCACTTTTGTCAGGTAAGTACCACTTTTGAAACTGGAACATGGTACAACTTCTCCAACCAAATTCTAAATCATTCTCTTAAATGTTCTGGGATACTCAAAAGTGGTAATTACCAGTTTCAAAAGTGGTAACTACCAGTTATAAAAGTGGTGATTACCTGTTTTAAAAGTGGAAATGACCCGTGAAGGTCCCGGGGTAGAATAGGCCTTCAGCAACCCATGCTTGCCATAAAAGGTGACTATGCTTGTCGTAAGAGGCGACTAACGGGATCGGGGGGTCAGACTAGCTGACTTGGTTGACACATGTCATCGGTTCCCAATTGCGCAGATCGATGCTCATGTTGTTGATCACTGGATTGGCTGGTCCAGACTCGATTATTTACAGACCGTCGCCATATAGCTGGAATATTGCTGAGTGCGACGTACAACTAAACTCACTCACTCACTCAAAAGTGGTAATTTTACCAGAAAAAGTGGTTATTACCAGTTTTAAAACAGAAATTAAAACAAAAACATTTTGACCCCTCTGGGCTTTCGAAGGTAGTAGACTTGACACGTGTTCCGAGTGGTTTGAAACAAACACGGACCAAAAAGAAGAGCGTGGCGAAACAGGTGGAAAAGTATATTTATGCCGATGTGCTCTTTGATTAAATTAAAATTAAATATTATTTCATTTATAATTAATCATCATATTATTTCAGCAGAAGTTAAATTACATCACATCTGAATAAACTTTGTGATTAGATGCATGAACTGACCTACTTCTATATTAATCGTATATTCCCTAAAAAGAAATGTGCACTGAAGATATTCACCGTTTTACTTTCTAGGTTTGATGAAATCAATGGATCGTCAAAATAACCCAGGTTCGATTCCTTTCAGTGAAGTCACGCAGCCCTGAAATGACTGACAAATTCACAAATCAGCAAAACCCTCACTCGTAAAACAACTCTGCGCAGCGATATGACCACCTCAACTACTGGGTACCAGACAAACCAATTAAACACCCTTCTCTGGCCTTCACACATGGAGAAGCATCGTCTATAAAACATGTGATTTCCCCACTACATATCTAAATACGTACCGCAGTTGTATGCTTAATCAAATATCTACTCACAAATGTACGTTCTACAAGCGCATACAACTGCAAGGGTTCAAAAGACCCAAACAAACTGTTTAAGATTCTCTTTTTAAAAGTAAGTGCCCTCATTCACCCCTAATGATTCATGGTATCGTTCATTTGCACTGAAAAACAGAATCAGAACCCGTGCAATTGTGAACTTATTTTTTCACGATCTCTTCTGTTCGGCCATATGAAGACATTGTCGTGGCGCACCATATAGGTCCTTCGTATAGTCCATGCATTGAGTTCGCAGTATGGGAAAGAACTCGTTCATGCGATATGAAATCGCTACAATTTTCGCGTCATCGGTAGTGTAAGCGTCAATGTGATTAGGCCTGCATCAAATTTTCGCATGGGAAATGCATCGAAAGCGATCACTCTTGTTTTCAAGTCGTATATCAAGTAACACGTTAATTACAGAGAAAGCCCTGCATGCAATATTATTGTGGAATGACGTTCTGCGAAGCATGACCGGGCGTGTTCGTTTCTGATCAAATATTCTCACGCATCTGGAGATTCCGATGTCACTAGAACGCTGCTCCACCAACACGTTTACTACTTCGTGATATTTCACTAATATACTCAATATATCACATGCAAGGAACACAGTGTTATGATTAAGACTTGGTTTTACAGATAATTTGCCATATTTTACGATGGAAATCGAAGACAAATATCCTCAGAAGTGAAATGCCCTGTTTCTTGACATTAAGAAAGAGCTTAAGTTCTTCTATATTGTAAGTAATTCCACAATTATATGAAACTTTCCCTCTCACAGTCCCACGCCGTGACATTGCTGGAATATTGCTAAGAGCGGAGTAAAACAATATTCACTGACTCACTCACTCTACCATTACCACTATATTTAGGAGATAAACCTACCGTGTTTGAAAATCAGAGACATACTGTACTGAATTGATGGCGACTAAATTTCAGTTGGAACCGAACGCGCACGCGCGTGACACAGTTTGCCCAGTCAAAGATGCAACCCCCCAAAAATCAAAAATAATTAAAACACAGGTATCACTTATTCATGATAGATAACATGCATGATTCAGAAAAACAACAACAAATAAACAAAATTATAGGCGTATAATCGCAAATCAGAAGTGCAATATTTTATACTTAGGTATACCACCGTCGAAACGAAGCAGCCACGATACCAAGCCCAGTCGGAGCCGGTGTGTGCACTCAAAAGTAACGAAGCCTTTTCATCGGCCACTGGTTCATTTGCCGACACGCTTAGTCGGGTCTTCGTTTATGCCTTTACTTGTAAGCCCGATATGTGTTAATTTCCATTTGCATGTGGTCAATGATTGAAGTTGTGCATTTTGTTTTGTCATTAGAAGACAGGCAGGCACACATAGAGGTGTCAATAAACCAGACACTGAGTTTTCTATGTGACAGAGTCTGCTTTTCACAATCAACATGTTTCTTTTTCAATGTAACGAGTAGATTATTTACATGTTTGTGTATACCACCCCATATAACTGGAATATTGTTGTGTGCGGCGTAAAACTAAACTTACTCATTTCAACACATTATGAATATCTCCTTGTCGGCGCAGAATAGGGATGTTTATTAGTAGCACGATATCATGTGTCGTGAGGATTACTTGTGTGCAAAGCTGTGATACTGCTGAAATATTGCTATGTTTAGTGTAGAACTGACAAACTCATTCACATTCGTGGTTTCTGAACGTCAGCAGCACACAATAATTGTGTAGGTATCAGGTGGTCCTAACAAAATATTATCTAAATTTAAATAACGCTGTGCAAAGCACATTTTGCTGAAAATGAACTTATACGCGAGTACACTGCAAAGACGATTGATGAAACATCTTAATGTCCATTGAAGCTCGATTAGAGGATAAATTCTCTAGCAGAACCACACTCGCAACTTGTCATTTTCTGGCCGTCCAAGTGTGAGTCCAATCACATTCGGTTGGTGCATCACAGTCACGTTAACAAGAAGGGCCAACTGGAACACAACCAGCCTGAAACGTTAATTTGACCAATCTTCGGTTGAGGTTTGGGACATGTCCCAGGTTGTTTTACGTCAGTTCGTGTCCTCAAGTGGCCGCCGCGGATTCGCCTACACCAATGGCATTAAACTCTTCTGACACCATATTCATCCTTATTTGTCGGGCTTGCTATTACAACAAATCGTTTATTCAGTATCTGAAGTTAACTTCCTTCGTCTAAAGTGAGAAAAATGAATCACGGAGAGGCATTTATGCAGTTACACGTTAAATGTATTATTTGTTCATGTTTGTGACTTAAAAGCTCTTAAGATCTGTTATGAACGGCGGTTTCTGTTGAGTTCAGCACCTCCATGGTCTAGTTAACTGGGAGTGCAATGCGAACAGCACAAGTTTTGATTTAGTGGCCGCGTCGCTGTTTAACGCCGCACTATTCCATCTGTATGGCAGCGGTCTGTACATAACAGAGTCTGGACCAGACAATCCAGTGATCAACAGCATAAGCATCGATCAACGCAACTGGGATACAATCACATATACCAAACATGTCAAGAAGTTTGACCACCCGATCCCTTTAGTGATCTCTTATGACTAACATGGGTTGCAGTTGCCCAATTCAAACTCGGATCTTTACGGGCCCTGTCCGCTTCTTACCAATAAACGTTAAAAGATGGCGCGTGCTGATTCCCAGTCCGGTGTCAAGCGGATAACATACGGACTGCATGGAGTCACTACATTGCGCCTGTGTGTGGTATTCGTGTTCAAACTGGCCATGGTATCACAGTTGGCTTGGAATATAAAACCGACATAACTCCGGACCAGGTCAGACAGACCCACACACGAACAAGCGCGTCGCTATATACATGAAATAATCTTGAACGCAACGTTAAAGACCACTTCACAGTCACTAAAAAGTTGTAACGCTGTGTTGTGACGTACCTTCAGAAACAAACACATCCGTTTCACAAATAGAAAAGAACAGTGTGTGAAAAAGAGATATAAAAGCCTGAAATGTCATAACTTACGACAGAAAAATTGGACAAAATCACACAACAGAAATGCGATTAGCTGCGATAAGCATGCATTTCGTAATAAAAGATCTATTACCACTGACCAAGATAAAGGACACATATCAATAAAATTCCCCAGAAAACCACACACGAAGTACCGATTATGTTCTATGGCTGTCAACCCGTTTCTTGTTGTTCTACCCTGATCAAAGTCAGGTATTTTGATATTGTACACCTTGTACAAAATGCAAAGGCAGAGGCCAGTGAATGAAGAATGAATGTAAATAGTTTTACGCCGCACTCTGCAATATTCCAGCTATATGGCGGCGGTCAGTAAATAATCGATTCTGGACCAGACAATCCAATGGGCAACAGCATGAGCATCGATCTACTGAATACAATAGGGGCCGTATTAAGTATCGTACGCTAGCATATTCAATATTTACACAGTCGCTTTCTGACCATATCACGTATTTCCGGTCTTCTTCACTTCTTTTCAACAACATATTCAAGGTGTTATAGTTCAGTTTGTGGAAAAATAAACTTAAACCACATTAAACAAATCGTTGCACTGAGCTGAAGCATTCGAATGTTTGGTTTGTTTGTTTCTTTCTTTCAAGTTTAACTTTGTGGAACCCGTTACTTCTGCTAATTATGGAAACAGAATCCCTTCACATTTTAAAGAGCGACCTACCTATCTCTTTAGGACTTTGAAGTTTCTCACCCTCGTGAAAATACCGCCTGTGACTTTTTGTAGTGACTCCATTTTGTTTCTAGCACCATGAGCAAGCAGCCTGTGTCTGGAGTTTAGCGCAATATAACTGCAAATATTATTCAACTAAACACTCACAATATTCCACCGATATAACAGCTGCCTGTAAAGAATCAAGTCAGGATCAGACAGTCAAGTGATTGACGTCATGAGCAACCAGGTGTGCAATTTGGCCTCTATTAACAGGCAATCGGGCAGTTCAAGAAGCCTGACCATCTGGTCCTGTTAGTCTCACAACAACTGTTTACCGGCGACCTATATTTTAAACTGGGGTTCACGGGTCCGAATATTATGTTTTCAAACTGTAAGTATAACCGCGGATTACGTAGTAGCTTGTCCGGCAGGTATGTAGTGTTCACCTTTGTCAAACACTGAATAAAGTGTCCTGCTGTGTATATGAGCTTACCTATATGTACATTTAAATAAGGATGACCTATCGCCAACCGGGGTTCTCTGTTTGGCTGTTACTACAACGTGGACCTTGTGCAAGCGTGAACTGTCAACTGACCTTCAACGCAGAACAGGAGACAGCAAAGAAGCATCGATCCACGCCAATTTGTGTGCCACAGAAGCGCGCGTTATGACGTCATCAGGTGAGCGAACTTGGTGACCTATTGGACTCCGGCCCAAGGGAATCTTAACATCACTTTGGCCGTCACGTTATCTGTGTTTGGAATTGTAGTGTGAGAGAAGTATCCTGCCACAGTTGTAAGCCTGAAAATATGTCAAGCTGGGTCATGTTTAGGACAGGTCGTAAACAACAGTACTGGATATAAAATAAATTGGTTGTGAATAACCGATTAACGTCACATAATGTCATAACACCAACATTCCCCTGTTTCAGAAAGTTGGTTAATGACTGTTTAACGTTACATCACCAATATTCCCTTGTTTAAGAAAGTTTGTTATTGATTGACTATCAACCCTAATGTTAGGAATATCCCCTAGTTGTTGAAGTTTAGTTAATAATTCATGAACGACATAACAGCAACTAACATTCCTCCGTTTTCGGAATTATAGTTAATAACTGATTAGCGTCATATCACGATTACCAATATTTCCTGTTTTGAGAAAAAATGTTAATATCGGATTCATGTCATGTCAGCAATAATCTCTAGTTTAATAACATCAGTTAATAATTCATTAACGTCATAACAGCAACATTCTCCAGGTTATGTTAGTCACAACGGATGAACGTTATCACAGTTTCCACAATAAGGATCGTCACTAGACTGTACGTTAAATGTAAGTGGGTATGGCTTTACTCCCTTTTGTAGTAATATTCTAGTACTATAACGGCGGGGCCAGAAATGGGCATTACACATTGTAACTACACGTGAAGTGACCGAATATAAATGGCACGGGTCTGTATGAACGGAGTCGAACACGGGCCTTCGGCGTGACGAGCAAACGCTTTAACCACTAGGCTGATAACCCACCCTACAAACAAATATTCTGTGCATTATATGGATGGCGTTTTTTCCAAATTGCAACTATGGTCAATGCAGACATCTGTACGCAAAAACATTCAGAGTGATGTACCAAATAGCAAGGAAATGTTATAAATTAACTATTGCATTGTAAAATTAACTGGGTTTACAAGTTTCGGCAAAATAACTACAATGATATTATATTCCAGTGGTAGTATATAATATACCAGCACTGGTAAAATCAGAGATAGCAATATTCACCTTGCACCAAATAATACGAAAAAGCAACTAAACAGGGTTTCTGTTTCTGAAGTTCTTTACCGAACTCTCGGAATCAACCAGAACATTTCTCCTCTTGTTAGCTATCATATTTTCAGGGAACAGAAATTTCTCAATGACGAATAACACCGTTATACATGTTTTACACTAATCCAAAGATAATATCGCAGTAAAATCTTCACATTGCTAGTTGTATTGCAGACACTGGTCAACAAAATACCGGGATCACACAGTCACCGTTTGGCATTATGGCTCAGTTTGCCCTAGACAGACGATTAAAACGTGAACAAGTGATCGTGATATAATTCTAAGTGGAAGATTATAAGAAAATCGATATGCTTCACTAACCATATCATTGCCAGGTCAAAGC
Organism: Haliotis asinina; assembly: GCF_037392515.1. Lineage (NCBI taxonomy): Eukaryota > Metazoa > Mollusca > Gastropoda > Lepetellida > Haliotidae > Haliotis > Haliotis asinina. The sequence continues at coordinate 27,193,410 of NC_090286.1, read as the reverse complement.
TTACGTTGAAGACGCGTTTCCGATGCATGTTTGGACCGATAAAATATCTTGCTTAAAAGCATGTGGTTTTGTTATGCGCATAGGGGGCCAAATTGCGACAGCTTCGCGCAGGTCATTTTCCTTAGGATAGGTAGTTGAGTCGGGGCAATGAGAAGTTGGGGTACAAGCGCGAAAGTGTCTTTTAGTAGCTGGAAGTCAGGAATTTACCGTGTCTAAGAAGTTGGATACAATTTCAAACAAGGTGTATGGCCGGACTGGGGGCACGTCGTTAGCCGAGAGGATTCATCAGCATATTTTCGTGCTAGCGTAGCGCCGGGACACTGCCGAGGAGCGACAGTCAGTCAGTCGTTCGTTTTATCGACAATGTCACCGTGTGAGGAAACTTGCTTTTGTCATTGATGTATATCATTAGAATTTCTCGATATAAGACACGGTGATACTGTCTTCAACACCTAAAATGGATCTTACAACGATTTTAGGTGGCAGGCTGTTTGGAGTACTTTTATTCCTGGTGACGTGCAATACGACGACCTCGGCAACAGGTAAGTTGACTATCAATTTGTTTTGTGGAACGGGAGTCTCCGACAGGTATTTCTATGTGTCCGTTGCGATTTTTTAATGTCCCTGAGCCCCGATCATAGGGTTGACGAAACACACGAACCTGGCACAAAACACAAATACACGTCTAGCTGGGTTTCTTTAAACATTACTGTTTGAAAACTTAGCGGCACATCAAAGGAAAATACCAGTCGCATTTGCCATTCAGGTAGATCACCTGATTACTAATTATCAGGCTGGGAATGTGTCAACAGTTTGGGTATAGTCTTGCTCATAAAACTCTGAACTTTTCCACTACGACGTCAAACAGCCCACAACTAGCTAATCTTATTAATCTATATTTTCTTGATACTTAATTGTATCTGACAGGTGACACTGACAACGTTGCTTCGTATTTGACAGCTGGGCTAAGAATCGTTTCGAGAACTTTTAACCTCACCAATTTGCCTAAATCTACTTCGGCTAACCTCTAAACGATAGTAAATGCTTATGTTATCATATACGTGTCTAATCTTTGAGCGTGGGATATACAGGTGAACACACCTTCGCGTTAGAAAAACTAGGCCACATGCAACGCACATCAGATAGAATGCAACTGGTTATATAGCTTACACGGTCGTACGGACCAGGAGAGTGAACATACTTGTCTATTGTCAATGACGGGGCCTGTACACCTTGTGCCGTGTGACCTGCTTAGTAGGCCAGGCTTATTCCCAACATATAGAGAACATTATTCCTTGCAACACTCAAAGTCGACTGTCGCGGTACAACCCATGCATGCGCTGGCTCACGGCTGTAGTTTTCACGTTCTCTGCTATCGCGCTTACGCGTGTGGGTTTATATATCTACCGGGCTTTACGTCTTAGTGCAATGAGAGGGGATTACATGGAAATATATGGGATAATGCTATTTATGTTTCTAGGTATTTTTTTTACATGCCTCAATATTTATATTATTCATATTTTTCAAAATTTTATGTGAAGTAAACATTGACTCTTAGACCTTATCGTGGAATAACAAGAAGCTTTGAAGTTTTCGTTTTGAAACACTTGTGAATGATTATTCCATACTACATACTAACTGAAAGAAATTTAAGGAGACCCAATTTTGCTATATTACTGTAGTTTACTTGCCATGAAAATCCACAGTAATATGAAATATTCAGGAGTTCTTTAACTTCATTTGGATAGCATAATTCAATATAGAAGTAATTACAGCTACCATGTAAGCTGTTTAGAACAGAAAATAAGGAAAGAGTTCCACCTGCACCCCACTCTTTTCACATAAAAATTTGCTCTAGGAGAGTCCTTCTTCGGTGTGGTAATATTCCAACACTGAAATAAGTTCATTGATTGTTTTTTTACCTGTTCTAGTTTATTGATTGTATATTTAGGGTGAGGTATGCATGTCAGTTTGTAATTTTGTTTTGTGATGGAGGTGGGGGTATGGATGGAGCTGTTATTAAAAAAAATTATTATATCTCCATAGAAAGTTTTGAAATTAGGGTACTTTGGCAAAAGAAGTCTTGCGTAAGTTACTTTCACATTGTGTCATCTAGTCATACTGTTGTGCCATTGGATGGAATGTGTCAGCGCTTTGTTATGTTAATTATCAGGATTCATGGATGGTTATCTGCATGATAAACTCAGATAAATCGGTTAGGATTTGACCACCCACTCTTTTCACTGAAAGGAATGTAAAGTTTGATCAATGAATGATAAACAGAGACCTGCTCAGGATTATTTACATGCTGACCTACCAGTGAAATATTTCATGATCTTATTGTTGTGTTGATTATTTTATTTGTTTTGATCTCAATACAGGGATAGAAACCTTTCAAATTAACCCAATAGACCAAAGGACCAAGTAGTGGTCAATAATTAGTGGTCCTGTTTGTACTTCACTGGTCCAAAACAACAATAACTGATTTACCTAAAAGTCAATTCAGAATTCACAGGCCGACAGGACCACAGGACCACTGCAGACTTATCATTCAGTGGTTCTGATGGAATACCAGGCAGGGACAGGATAAGCATAAATTGCGGACACTGCAGTACTTTAGGTAGGGTATGTAGGTTATACCTTTTATTGGCAAAAACATCTGTTTTGTAGGTAGGGGAAAGCCACATTCAGTAACATTACATCCCTATGATCGTGATCTTTAAATAATTAAGTCTACCAGACAGTCCAGTGACTGACATCATGAGCATCAATCTACACAGCAGTGATGAATAAATGTGTTAAATAACATTTGAATTTATTGATATATTCATTGCTATTTTTATACTTCTAACTCTACTGAAATATTCACAGACTCCATCACTTTTGATGCATAGATATACCACAAGATTTTTCAGTATACAATATATGTATAGAATAAGGCTTTGAGGTTTCATGTTGTACTTCAAATACTTAGTGTGTGAAGTATAGTTTAAGCCACTTTTAACGATATTCAGCAGTATCACCACAGGGGACACTAGAAATGGGCTTCAAACGTGCCCATGTGGGAAATAGAACCAAGGTCTTCAACATGAAGAGCAGAAGCTTTTAACCATTAGACTACCCCACAAATATTTTGTAGGTGATAGGCGATAAACTTGCCTGCGATTTATAATTGTTTTGATCTATTATGAATAGCAATGACAACGACAGCAGCAAGCTGTGTACATGGCTGTTGTAACTTCCTGAACTAGATCACCGTGGAAATCCACAATCAACCTTGTGTCCTTGCCCATCCCAAGCCATTTTAACACTGTACAATGAGAAGTTGGTTTATAACCCTGGGTAGCTGAATTAGAAAAGAGCTGTGTGTTAACAAGGCTCTGTTATAACTTTGGCACATTTCAAATTGAGACTAACTTTTCCGTCATATGAAACTTCTTTAGAATGGACAAGTTGAAATTAAAATCATTTGAAACTGACAACCATGTTCTTTTAACAAAGTGTTTATGAATGTCAATTTCATATTTTGAAATTCAGCACATTCTTGTTTTTGTGATTGTTACTCAGTATCAATTGTGACTTTGGAACATTGCATCCCTTAACTTAGAATTGGTTGTCAGCAACCCATGCTTGTCATAAGAGGCGACTAAGAGGATCAGGTGGTCAGACTCGCTGACTTAGTTGACAGATGGCATCACATCCCAGCTGCATCAAAATATGCTCATGATGCTGACCACTGGGCTGTCTGGTCCAGACTGGATTATTTAGAGCCATATAGCTGGAGTATTGCTCCTTGCAGCATTAAAACCAACAAATCCATCACGCTGAAGGACATATTTTTTAAATTTATTTTGGGTGTTAAATATATATTTGTCCCATGTGAGGTCTCTTGAAACTGACTTGTTATTGTTATTAATGATTAATGAGATCACATCATTGTTTATGTCAGTCATTATCTCATAAGTCAATATGTGTTATGGATTGATTTGTCTGATCTACAGCTGTTCAACATTTGATGTGTTTGTTTTTCAGTGTTGTACATTACTTCACATTAGCACAAGACTATTCTGTGGAAACATTGTTGCTTGTTAGTACAACGTTAAGAGTCTCTGATTATTATAGAACAAGTGTTTCCAGAGAAAGATTGTGATACTGCATATATTTCATCCCAGTGTGTTAAATGTTGTCTGTCTAATGAATTAATGGTGTGTTATGCCAATTAACGCTTTTGAAGTTGAAAAGGTCCTTGTACATTATTGTGTATCATTAAAGGCCAATATCTTCTCATATTTTGTCTTTACAAAGCAAACAATAAAAATACTGAACAGCAACAGAAACGCAAACTTTGAAAAAAGTGAAATCTCATAAAAGTAAGCATTAACATTTATGTTTTCCATTTAAAAGCCTGACAAAATGTTGTTCAGCATATATTCAGCATCTGTTATCTTGATCATAGTTTAAACCATATTTTTGACGTTTTAAAGTTTTGCAAATTTGTGTGGTGAAAACAAATTGACACCATCATGTCGAAGTTCCTGTAGTCATCACTCACACCATCCATGCCCATCATCGGGGGTGGGGGTTGGGGGGTGGGGGGGTTGGGAGAGGGGAGGGGGTGTGTGAAATCATTCTAGCATGACTACACATGGTCTGTCTCTTGGTGAATTCATCAGTACACACCTTATTTAATGACATGCTGCTATTAATAAGAGGTTGTTGAGCACCATGCTGATTGCTGACAGAGATAATCTTATGTTATTTGGGAACATCTGGGTTTTAGGAGAGATGAACATAGTACCACTAAAAGCTGTGTTCAATATTTCCGTTACCGAAACTGAAAGTATGGAAGCACTACAAGTAGGTCGTTTTAGTTGCCTTGTCACATACCCAGAAGTCCTGATGTACATCAGAAGGAGTTGTTAGACTGTAGCATCTGTATTGTTGAAGGACATGACAAATACTGATGAATGTCCCTTGTCATAATAAGCCTGTGTTGAGTTTGGTTACTGACAAAGAGAACCACTTGTAGTGTTTCCCTTGAGGTAGAAATGTAGCTCTTCAACAGACAGTCAGTACTGGAATATATGGCTGCTTTAAAAAAATTTGTCAGATTTGATTAAATTTTACTGGTTCCAGCCCTATTATACAGGGTCATTACTCATCAAAGACTGGTACATTGATGCCAATTACAGGTTTTGAAAAAATGAGCCACTTGCAGTGCTTCCATTTAGTTATATAGCTATCATTTTTCTTGGGTATCAGCTATTGAAGATACAGCTACTTTCATTATTTTGGAACAATGTGGTGGAATTTGACTGATATGTTGGTTTATAGTACATGGCGTTTTATGTTTTCAGTAGTGGTCACGTCAAAGGGTGTTCACATTCAGTATTAACCATACCACATGGTGTTCACATTCAGTATCAACCATACCACATGGTGTTCACATTCAGTACCAACCATATCACATGGTGTTCACATTCAGTAAAGCATATTGCATGGTGTTCACATTCAGTATCAACCATACCACATGATGTTCACATTCATTATTTACCATGCCACATGGTGTTCACATTCAATAATAGCCATGCCACATGGTGTTCACATTCAATAATAGCCATGCCACATGGTGTTCACATGAAGTGCACATTATGATCAGGCTAACTAATCTCGACATGTTTGTAGCCCTACAATCTTCTTAAGCCCATATTTAACACACTGGCTATGATCAGAGTTATGAATTCTTACAACTATCAACATTTTGAGAATAAGGGCCCTGAATGCATAACAGCAATGATGGAATAGAGTTGATACTTAAAAGTAGCAAATTAGCTGTGAAATATGAAATCAAAACCATCAACTCATGATCCATTGATTGATGGGAAGAACAAGATGGCATGTCCATATGGGCCAGTCAAAACCTAATGCAATAATTAAGTAACCTAAGAGTGTCATTGACAGGCAGCCCAATTTTTTGTCAGATGTGTTTTTTTTTTCCTTTTGAAGAAATACATCTGTTAACATGGTTAATGCTCATTGCTCATTCATATTTTTGTTGTGTCAAAACTTCTGGGTTTTGGGGGGAGTTTTTTTTTTTTTTTTTTTTGAGTGGTTGCAGGTTGGTTGAGCTAGCATTTTAATCCCCCTAGGATATGCATAGTATATGATTGGTTAATGCACATCTCATCACTCTCACTGAAGGCACCTGGACTAATTCCCCATCAAAATCTTGAAAGGCAGGTACAATTCAGGGGCAGATACAGCTCTTTGATAAAGTGGAGAGGGGGTGCCCAGTTCAGTTCCATGACAGTTTCAATGGTCATTTAATAAATTTTCAGGACAAAAGGAACGGGATGCACATCCCTGCACCTACTTATGTAACTTGTTTTTGAAAAAAGAATTTAAATGCCGAAATCCAAGTTAAAAGAGAATAGTCTGACATTTTATAAGTAGTTGTAAAAGGGGAACAAAACTAATGAAACAGGGTCAACATAGCATAGCAGATCACTTTTGTAGCGCATTCCCTTGTATTTTTTAGCTCCCACTGTCAACAAATCCTTATGGTTATAGTGAAATAGCATAGAGTACACAACTTGTTATCTTTGGAATTCAACCATTTTTGAAAACGTTATTGAATATGAAGTCATGGTGTTAGTTTTCTGTAAAGTCATATTTAACCAATCTTGTGGCTCTGGTGCCTGAATCCTATTATCAGGGGGTTCAAATCTTGGTTCTGCGAAGCCCATTTCTGTTATCCCCCACTGTGATTAGTGTGATATTGCTGAAGTATAGCTAAAAGTTGCTTGAACCATTTTAACTCACTCACCAAAGCCCCAGCTTGCCATGAAATGTTTCTCGGTTCAAGCTCGACACCCGTGAGGTCAGGACTAGAATTGGGCTACAGTAAGCCATGTTTGTTTTAAGAGGTGACTACTGTGATCAGGTGGTCAGACATGCTAACTTAGTTGACACGTCATCGGTTCCCAATTGCGCAGAATGATGCTCATGCTGTCGATCTGCTGCTGTTGCTGTCTGGTCCAGATTCAATTATTTACAGACCAGTGCCATATAGCTGGATTAGTGTTGAGTGTGGGGTAAAACTAAACTCACTCTTAAGTTCAGTGTGGTAAGAACAGTTTCACTTGCCATCTATACATTGAATTTTAGTGCTTTTTATAATTGTGTCCCTTAAATATGCCATGATCCAATAACTATTACACTCTTTAATGGTTTGTAAGCATAATACCCTGTTCACAAAAATGGAAAACATCGCTTTGGACTCTCCAGAACAGTAGTAATGTCACTGAAAAACACTTCATCCAATCTATTGTAGGTGTATTTGTGTTATTAATTGAAGTGTACGATCTGGCCCCTGAGGTCGGAGATAAAGAATGTGATACAATTTGCTGAATACCAACATGACAGGTATGTTACTGATTGCAAGATTAGGCTCCCTAGACAATAATGGCTTCATTTTAGATATCCCTGAAGAGATGCGTGACACAGTGATCATAAAGCGAGAAGAATAGATCCAACATGTACCAGTTCAATTGCAGTGCAAATGACAAGATTGATTTGTGATTGAAAATTTACTGACATTTTATGCATTTATGTTTTGATGGCAATTCTGATTTAAGTTTAGAAACTTTATCATAGCTCATTACTGGTAAACTTCTCATGTTTGTCGTTAATTGTTTTGAGTTCAGTGTATGTTGTATTTTTAAGTGAACTGTTGACAAAGAAAATGATAATTTGAAATAGCTGATTGAAATGTTTAAATATTTAAATAGTAAATCCCAACGAGAGTTCCAGTATCACCTAATCTTCCTCCAAAAAATGAACAGGGTATGTCACTGATATATGACATCATTTTCACATTTTCACCATTTTCCTCTTTAGGTTTACAATATTTACGTCTCCAGAATGATTGAAATCTGCACCCCTATCTGACTGTGGTATGAATGTGGGGTGGTTGACTCTTACTGTGTTTCCACAATGTAGTATCACCTCGAGGTGTGTGCCAAGGCTGGGTCATCTCTCCATTGTTATTAATGCTGGGAGCTGATTTTACCACATTCAATGACTAAACGCATGCCTTGTGTCACCGGGACTGTGCTGTGATAAAGAACAGATATATGTATGTATACACATGGTATACACAAGAATTATTGTCAACCACAGCCAGCTGTGTCATGAGACAGGAAATACGCCTAGTAATCCACCCCCACAACTTGTCTATCAGCAGTGTGGGGGAGTGGTCGAGCTGACACTGTAGACTGATTGTTCATTGCTTCCACCTGTGTTTACCTATGCGCTGTTCAAAGAAATTGATGATATATGTATGGCATAAATAATACATAGTATGAGAGGAATGTGTCTACTTGAACATACTGAATGATTAGCAGTGTGTCATAGTGCATAACAGTAGGCATGGCATACATATGACAAAGGTTTTACCTAGGTTTATAGATATAGTTTATGAAGTGAGTTGGTTCAGTGACATGCAACAGTAATTCACATTGATATCATAATATCAAAATGCGGCTTCTCTACATATCATAATGCATCCCTGTAATTGAATCATTATAGGATATTTGCTGTGGTGCTGAATCAGCAAATTTATTATTGGAAATTGTCAGCTTTTCATGTGTAAGGAACAGAGTGACTGGTAAAATTATCATATTTAGAGTTTAAACATGTTAAAGTAGATATAGCATTATTTCAAATCAAGTGCTTTGACCAGTTAAGGAAACCATCAGTTGAGATTTTTGAGGAATTTGGTAAATATTAATTTTTGAATACATTGATTGATACTTTGCCAGGTGTTTTGGAAATGTCATCGGTTGTAAATTCTTGATGAATTGATGTATCCAAAAAACATAGTACAAGTGTTTTAGTGTTACACCATGTCACAATCTGGATGATAAACTAAAACTAGAAACAGTGACTAGACAATCCATGAAGGACTAGGGGCTTCATTTCCAGTTGGACTGTTAAGGCCTTCAGCCACCCATACTTGCCATGAATTACGACTATTCTTGTCGTAAGAGGTGACCAACGGGATTGGGTGGTCAGACTCGCTGACTTGGTTGACACGTCATCGGTTCCCAACTGCTTAGATCAATGCTCATGTTGTTGATAACTGGATTGTCTGGTCCAGACTCGATCATTTACAGACCGCTGCCATATAGCTGAAATTTTGGGATACACCATTTATGGGGCTTGGATATCACCAGTAGGTCCATGACAGATGGCTATAGAAACATACTTATGTCACTAACCTGTTAGACCCATGAAGAACCAGGTTAGAACTATCTTCAGTAACCTTGGTAACCCATGCTTGCCAGAAGAGACAACTTGCTGGATTTGTTGGGCAGACTCACTGACTTGGTTGGCACATGTCATCATATCGACATTGCGTAGGTTGATGCTCATGCCACTGATCACTGGATCAAGACTCGGTTATGTACAGGCTGCGGCCACATAGCAGGAATATTGCTGAGTGTGGCGTAGAACTCACTCACTCACACAACATGGCTGTATCTTCAAAGCGATTAATGTGGGCCAGTGGAGTAGCCTAGTGGTTAAAGTGTTTGCCTGTCATGCTGAAGACCCCGGTTGGACTTCACACATGGGTACATACGTGTGTCCTCGTTCACACTTTCAATTCATGATGATAGTATTTAGTTAAAATTCCTCTGACTTAAGGGATAGTTATATTTAATCAATATAGATATTACTCCAGTATGTTTTCGCCCACTCAGAAAAAGAACTTTCTGGAATGAGTGGTCAATAGCCACTCACTCACTCACTGTTCACCTGTTCAGACCCTTGCATGTAGCATGGAATAGAACATGCTATCGAATGTAAGAATAGAACACACTTCACATTGTTCATTTATATTATTATGCCCATACACAAACTAAATTCAATAGATCACAGGCAAACTTTTATCCTGTTGCCATGACCTTTTAAAATACTGAATCCAACACACAAGTCTAAAATAAATTGGCAAGTCTGATGACATTAATAAGATGTAAATAATTGAGCATTGTCCTTAGCTCTCTTTAGATTTTGTGTTGTAGGTCTGTTTTGAAATAAAATACCATTAGGCCACCGACTAAGTGTCACTCTACAGAACTTTGAGTGGAGCCATTGTGCACTATTAAAAAAGATCCAGTTTATACCTTGTCTTGTTCAATTCAGACAACAATATATCTTTGTTACTTTAAAAACGCCTTCAAAATTTGGTAGTGTGTAATAAATTTAGATGATGATGATTTTAAGCTATAAATAAAGAAAGAAAGAAAGAAAATAAGTCTTTGTTTTGGTCATTTATAGTTTTAACCAATTTCATTAAAATCTGAAAGGTTGGCAGTATCTTGTCCTGTCAGCACTGCATGAAGCTGATGGAACTAATTTTGAGATATGGATAAGTATTTTATCATCAAGTGTTAATTAAGCAGGTGATTGATAGATTTGACTGAACAGTGATTGATTTTGGGTGTTAACAAACTTTGATGTTTTTAGGGCAAGTAAACTCATAAACATGTTCATTGTGGCTTTGTCATCAAGTATTTAGGGCAAGTAAACTCATAAACATGTTCATTGTGGCTTTGTCATCAAGTATTTAGGGCAAGTAAACTTGTAAACATGATCAATGTGCCTTTATCATCAACTATTTAAATATTGGTATGTCTAAATGATTAGACTGGTGAATGATTGTTTTGATGAACCAGTGATTGATTTAGGGTGTTGACCAGCTGCCATTATTGCTGGCAAGTAGCCTCTTAAACATGATAAATGACACTTCCATTAGGGAAGGAACTTGTGAAACTTTGTCAGATATGTCATATTTATCATAGAGTTCCTTCACAGAAAACACCCAGGTTCAGTTTCCCACGTGGATAAAATGTATGATGTCCATATCTGATGTGCCACGCTGTGATATTGTTGAAACACTGCTAGAAGTAGTGTAACTCCGGTCCGGTCCGGTCCGGTCCGCTCCGCTCGCTCGCTCGCTCGCTCGCTCACTCACTCACTCACTCACTCACTCACTCTATGAGGCAAATGAAATTTGGTTTAAAGTTGTGTTCAAAATGAATGTGGGTCTGTGGGGTAGCCTAGTGGTTAAAGTGTTCACTCATTATGCTGAAGACATGGGTTTGACTTCTGACATAGGTACATACCCGGATCTACAGCATGACGAGTGATCACTTTCAATTCATGATGATAGTAGTTTATTTAAATTCCTGACGTAAGCTCGATAGTTAATCAATGTAGATATTATTCCAACATATATGTTTTCACCCACTCAGATAAAGAACTTTCTGGAATGAATGGTCAATAGATTCAAGCAATTGTGTTACTAAAAGTACATCCAAATCTCCCTGTGCTGGTCAATGTCCGGACATCTGTGGTCAATACCAACCGCTATATCCATGGACACCACTTGTAAGATCAATACAATCAATTCCCAAGCATATCCCTGACATGAGATGACACTTTGATAATTCTAAACTGATCGTATAGATAACCTTAGCCATATGATATTTGATCTTGATGGAGGATTCACACTATGCAGTTAATTTGAGTCACTGTTGTCAGCTGTCCTCCACGACCTTGACCTCACATTGCTGAGTCAGGCAAATATACTTCAGTCCACTTGAGACATGATACCAATCAACTTGAACACATCCAAACATCAGAGTCAGACCAACACTTGGACCTGAAAACATGGTCAGATCGTCATTTAGAGTGAAAATAGAAAGTCAAGTTGAAGAAATCTTGACTAGCAAAAGATTTCTTCAAACTAGACTTGCTAAACAGCTGTGGAGTTGCTTAGGAAATTTGCATGTTTTTTAATGTGAGTGAGATAACAATTATATTCTTTCCCAAATGACAAAAACGACTGTGTCATAAAATGATTTATAGCTAAAATGGATAGAATTATCATTAAAACGACCACACATTATCAGAAATGAGCGGGCCACTGTAACTTGACAATGCCTGCAAAATGCTTGACGACGTGCCATTATCAAGCCCGTTGTTAGGTAACGTCATAAGTAGCTCATCTGTTGAAGTTCAATCACCTACGGCTCGTTTGAACTTGGGTTCATTATTGACCATATGTCTGGCTCACATTCGTCACATGTACCTGTGCCATTATGCACTTTCCTGCCTGTGCCAACCATAACAATTGTACCATAAATGACAACATACAGCAATGAAAATATCAACTTGAAGTCTAACGTTGTTGATCACTGAAAACAATGGCGGCTGGTAGTATGAGCAAAGGTCAAGGTTGAATGTCGTCACTCTCAATAGATGCTTCTGTTTTTATTCTTATTTTATTAAAAATTCTATTCATTTTAGCTATGATAATGGTAACACTATTTTTCAGGGCATTATCATTTGCAGAAGCCCTCGGTATTTTCAACTGCCCTCCTTCGTCGGGCAGTTAATGAAAGACCTCAGGCTTCTGCAAATGATAATGCCCTGAATAATAGCGTTACCCTTATACTATTTTATGTGTTTACAGTAGTCAAAAAAACAGGGACCAAAGTCCAATATTTTGTACTGGAAAAGAGAAATTGTGATATATTCTCAAGAGCGCAAAGTAAAGGCTGAACTGATATTTTTGTCGAAAGTTGGATCAAGAAGTATTAAACTGTTGATGGCCTCATGCTCCAAAAAAATGGGTGGTGGGAGTAGATTTGTGGTTAATGCGTTCCCCTGTCAAGCAGAAGACCCAGGTTTGATTCTCACATGGGCACAATGTTTGAAGCCCATTTCTTGTGTTCCCTGTTGTAATGTTGCTGAAATATTTCTAAATAAGTGTAAAACTGAACTCACACACTCACTATCATGAATTTATGATTGAGAGGTAGGCCAGTGGTTGAAGTGTTTGCTTGTAACACCAAATATGTTTGTTCCCAACAGAATTGCCCCTTCTTGCTGTTCTCTATCTTGATTACAGGAAGTGTTAAATGAAATGCTCTTTTTTAAAGCTTAAGCATATTCTCTGATTCACAGAGATAAGTGTTTTTCTCATGGCAATTTTTTTTTATATTTAGTGTGTGTGAAATGAAATGTTCGTAAAGTTTCTGGAAATGGTACTTGCACATTGATTGATGTGTGACTCATGTTTAAGCTATGTACATTCAGGTCTCTAATCTATTGTTTATGTACATTAACACAGCCTGTTAATCCCACTCCAGTTTCTTCAGTGTACATGGCAGTACAATAATCACAATCTACAACACAGAGCACATTTCGGCAGTGACATGTCAAAATCTTTCAACCTTAAATTCTTTTTTAGTCCTCGTTAGTGAGTGAGTGAGTTTAGTTTTACATTGCACTGAGGAATATTTTATCTGTATGAGTGGCAGTCTGTAGATAATTGATTCTGGACCAAACAATCCAGTGATAAACATCATGAGCATCATTCTGTGTGATTGAGATACAATGAGTGAATGACATGTCAACAAAGTCAACGAGCCTGATTACTCGATCCTGTTAGTCGCCCTTTATGACAAGCTGAAGAAGATCAGTTCTAACCTTGCTCTTACAGACTGCTGCCTAATAGCTGAAATTTTGTTGATGGTGGCATTAAACAACAAACAAACATTGTCATTCCTTTAGAACTTTTAATGGAATCTGTTTTAGAGTCAGATTCGCATCCATGTACTTTAAGATTGGACATTTGTCAACCAATCATGAATCATGTTTTTGTACCTCTAAAAATGCAACATGTTTTATTCACCTGTGCATGGCAAGGCTAATGATACACTCTCAAGATAATGATACATGTACATGCACATTTGTCTAAGTTTAATACTAACTTCGATAACCACCTCAAATAAAATGCAATTTCTTGTTTGTCTGATTCCACGATGAATAATGACAAGTGCGCTGAGATCACGATATCATAGAATTGCAACAGATGCCATTGAAAGATATCTCCAATATGTGAGTAGTCTTGCACGGACAGTACCAACAGTTCATTAAAGTATAACTAGTTGAATGACATGAGGGGGATAACAACATTGCTGTAATTCCTGTACCTCTGACTCCCACCCATGATGCATTGTCGTACCATTGTCCTACAGAGGACCTCTATGAAAAAAGCATGACCTCCGTGAATAGCGGCCGTCAATAATGGCCAAGTGAATACTGACCTCTGATCAGAGAAATAAGAGATCAAAGGTAATGCCTTTGAATATCCCATACTGCATTATGAAGTGAAAATTGCTGTTGTGTAGTGCTGATTTAAGGCGTAAGTCAGGACTGATCTTTCATCTCCGTGTTTGTCCAAGTAATGAAAGTTTCGGAATTCTGTGCGTATGAATATTTATATGAATGTATGGAACTTATTCAAATAGGATTCTTTCAGATTTCGTCTTTTTGATGTTGGTGAGCATGTGGATTAGACGATATACCTTCGGATTACTCTTGAGGAATTTTGACTTTCATTTCCACTTACTGTGGTATTTGTAAGAGAGCGAGAGTTTTAAATCCTCGCCACATGGCTTTTCCCTGCAATATGTAGTCAGATGTATTGGAGGGGGTGTCTTAATTTTGTTTGAAAGTTTAACTGGTTGACCTTGTTAGAACTGTTTGCAGGAAGATATTAGGTGGCACATTCACAGATATTGAATATTTACAAGTGTTAAATATATACAGAAACTGACTATGTACAAATATTGAGTATGTGCATATTTTGAATGTACACAAATTTTGAGCATATGCAGATTAAAGTGTATGCATATATTGAATATAGAGGATAAAAAACAACCTTTCATGTTATACCATTTTCCTTACACAAGTTAATGAATGAGTTTAGTATTCTGTTTTTCACTCTCCAAAACAAATTGATAGAAACTATGGTGTGATGACTGAGGTTTCTGCCAGTCAAGCAGGGTCTAATACCATTATGACAGATGTATTAGCATTGTGATGTCATAACTGTTAAGCATTATGATGTCATACATCCGGCATCATGAGATGTTATTACACAGTTTATCTTACCTCACACATGAATGTCGCTTTCTGATTGGCTAAGCGTAGTCTGTCGTATAGACCCTGAAGTAGATACATCCAAGAAAGCCCACGCAAGTCTAGAAAATGTGGCAAGTCTAGATTTCCTTTCTGAAAATGAAGGAAGTCTCAGAGCTCCATTTTATTATATTATTTTTTTTCACTATGAACGTTTTTTCAGTAAAATATGTTCATTTCAGAGACTAGCTGTTAGTCTAGGCTGAGCGCTATTCTATTATTTTCAATGTGCCCCGCTTACAGGCGATGTACACCGCTGTGAATTCCGAAGTCTTCTGGTGCTTCATGGTGGTACTTCTTTGCCTCGAATAACATTGAATCACGCATCAAGGCATGGAAATTACCAATGTTTTGTGATTGAAAATCGATGGAAGGGAGATCACTCTAAATCTATTTACCTTATGTCGTCTGCATATGGCGATTCGTCTCGCATTCAACAGAATTGCTTCAAACAGTTCAAAATTAAAATTCAGGTGTTCGGTAAGATATATACGTTATTCACTGGTCCCTCGAGGGCCATTGTGATATGGTCCCGAGGGACCAGTGAACAACTTATAATGTAATATATGGTTTTGAAGGTGCACAGATATAGAATTTATGCAGATGTAGAGTGTATGCATATACTGAATCAGATATTGAGTGTATACAGACAATAAGTATAAACAGATATTGAATAAATACAGTTATTGAGTATACAGTGGAAGCTGTCTATTTCGACACTCATTGGGACTGGGGAAATAATCCGGACAATGTGCCGGATTTGGAGAGCTGATGATAGATGTACAAGCTACGGAAGGGACTTGGATTTTATGCTGGTGTTGACAACTTGCTGGATTAGACACATGCCAGTTTTGACAGCTTCCACTGTATATAAATATTGGCTGTATACATATATTGAGTTTAAACTGCTATTGGGTGGCAACAGGTATTTAGTATATGTAGATATTGGGTGTATACAGATACTGAGTATATACAGATATTGGGTCTATAGAGATGCTGAATGTAAGATGTATTTAACATATGTACATTGTATATGTCCATTTGTCTAATAAAGTACTCATAAGGCTCAGTTCAACCTGAGTCACTACTTCACACACTTGGTCATTTTGTTGTACCCATATACCTACAAAGGACATCACAAAGTTTGAAGATCCTGGTCACATCTTTGTCATTAGAAGCCATGCACAGTATAGGGTGGTTAGACTTAGTGACTTACTAGATGCAAGACATATATTTCCCAGCTGCATAGATCAGTGATCATGATGTTAATTACTAGATTTTCTGTTCCATGTTTGATTAATTGCTAACCGATGTCGTATAGTTGGAATACTGTGTATATATATGGAAAGGTGGTCAATTAATAATTTTCAGAGTCCTATGAAGTAACAGTATATAGAACCATATGTTTTGATAATTTCTAAAGAGCCCAGAATAAATCATTGGTCTTATGGAATGGATGAAGAGATGCATTTAACTGCTCTGAAAGAAACAACTGAACACTTACCAAAGTCCTAGATATGTGGTGGGTTCATTGAATAATATTTTGTGTCCCTCTAAGGGTAGTGAATTGTTTTTCTACGTCCATTCTCAATGTTTGTTAGTACTAAACATATATTGGCCTGTCACATAAAACCCTGAAGTGTTATACTATAACATATTCAGTCCTGAAAAACCTACACATTGAACACTTTGAAATAACATGTCCTTATAATAACAATTACAATTGACATCCCTTTTTCTTGTTTAGTTGGTGTCAGTTTAGTTAATGTATTAGGTTCATATTGATGAATGAGTGAGTGAGTTTAGTTTCATCACCAGTTTTACCACTATTCTAGAACAATCAGTATCACAACAATGGACACCAGAAACGAACTCACACCTTATTCCTGTGTAGGGATTGAACTCGGACCTTTGTTGTGACAAGCAAACACTTTAACCAGTAGGGAAAGGTACATGCAATCTCCCAAAGCATAGACACCTTCACCCAGAACAATAGTTAAACTCTTCATGCTTAATACCATCTCCTGCACATTTATTTGGCTTTTAGCCTCAAGTTCAAAAAGCAATCTTATGACTTGTGACATATTTATTATTTTTGCATCTATGAAATATCAAAACAGGACCATCAGATAACGGTTTTCTATAGCCAGAATAATTTCATCCAAGACAGTTGGGGGCATGTCTGTATTGGTGAACAATTTGTGTGGCACTCCGACCACCCTGTATGTGTGTTAAGGAAATTAGCTTGCTAGAATTACCCTTTCCTTTGAATAGAAACACCTTCATGGGCAGAGGAAACAGAATCATCCTCAAGATAAGATTTCTGAAATTAAGTGTAAAGTTAATGAATCAGTTATAGACAGTCTCCATAAAATGTAGTTTGATTCTCAGAGAAATCAACTTTGTGACCTTCATTTGAAAACAAATTTGCTTTTTAAAGTATGTGAGGACTTCTTTTTATGCCATGCACCCACCTTTATGGGGTTTTTTTTAACATAACAGGGTGTTTTGATGCTCTCATAAGATAATGAGGTTCTGATAATGATTCAAGGTGTTCTCATTAGATAATCAGGTACTGGGGTGTTCTGATAATGTTTCAAGGTATCTTCTGTTCCTGTGACATAAGCAGGTACTTTTTGTATTCCTTAAATGTTTCTTGATGTTCCTGTGAAATAACCAAGTATTTTCATATTCTGATAGTGCATCCCAATTCTTAACATAGTGCGGTAGTTTGGTGTTGTGGAAAAGTTTGCAGCAAAGTTGGAGTTCTGAATGTGATGTTCCTGTGTCATTAGCATCCACCTTAGTGTTCTGATAATGTAACGAGGTATTAACTTGTCCTGATATTGTATCCAGGTACCTTGGTGTTCCTCGACGTAGGAAGGTATTTTTGACATTTGTCCAGCTAATATATTAAGGTATCTTGGTGTTCCTGCGACATAATCAGGTATTTTGGTGTACTGATGATATATCCATATGTTTGATGGCAACAGGGTAACTTGTCTTTCACCCAGAAAGAATGTAGGTGATATATGAAGGTATTTGCTGGCTGCAGAGTGATCTGTGATGAGTGTTACTGTGCTGACAGGTTCCATCATAACCTGGCAAATACCATTCTGGTGGAATCTCCTCAAAGAGCCTGCAAGACTCCAGCCTCACCCTGGTCATTACGGCTCTAATTACACACAACAGAGTTAGCTGATATGAATTATGATGTTATATATGAGAATGGATGACAAAGCTATGTGGATATTGTTGGTATTTGTAGTCCTGTAGGGCAGGGTGGAGGGTATGGTTGTATTATATTTGGGGCCTATGAAGAAATGTATGTCTGGTGTTAACTAGAAGAGAGATGTAATATTGACCTATATTGCCCTGTCACCTGATGACAAGATGTAATACAGAGATACATTGTCTTGTCATCTGATGGAAAGTTGTAATATGGGCCTATATTGTCCTGTCAGCTGATGGAACGTGGTAATATAGACCTCTGTTTTTCCTACCACCTGATGGAGAGATGTAATACAGACCTATATTGTCCTGTCAGCTGATGGAGAGATGTAATACAGACCTATATTGTCCTGTCAGCTGATGGAGAGATGCAATACAGACCTATATTGTCCTGTCACCTGATGGAGAGATGTAATACAGACCTATATTGTCCTGTCACCTGATGGAGAGATGTAATACAGACCTATATTGTCCTGTCAGCTGATGGAGAGATGTAATACAGACCTATATTGTCCTGTCAGCTGATGGAGAGATGCAATACAGACCTATATTGTCCTGTCACCTGATGGAGAGATGTAATACAGACCTATATTGTCCTGTCACCTGATGGAGAGATGCAATACAGACCTATATTGTCCTGTCACCTGATGGAGAGATGTAATACAGACCTATATTGTCCTGTCACCTGATGGAGAGATGTAATACAGACCTATATTGTCCTGTCACCTGATGGAGAGATGCAATACAGACCTATATTGTCCTGTCACCTGATGGAGAGATGTAATACAGACCTATATTGTCCTGTCACCTGATGGAGAGATGTAATACAGACCTATATTGTCCTGTCACCTGATGGAGAGATGCAATACAGACCTATATTGTCCTGTCACCTGATGGAGAGATGTAATACAGACCTATATTGTCCTGTCACCTGATGGAGAGATGTAATACAGACCTATATTGTCCTGTCACCTGATGGAGAGATGCAATACAGACCTATATTGTCCTGTCACCTGATGGAGAGATGTAATACAGACCTATATTGTCCTGTCACCTGATGGAGAGATGCAATACAGACCTATATTGTCCTGTCACCTGATGGAGAGATGTAATACAGACCTATATTGTCCTGTCACGTGATGGAAAGTTGCAATACAGACCTGTATTGTCCTGTCACCGGATGGGGCGATGTAGCATAGACCTATATTGTGCTGTCATCTGATGGAGAAATGTTATACAGGCACAGTTTATTTACAGCCATCCATCTTTGCTATGAAACCAGACTGCTACCTGGGTGGGTAAGGAAGAATGATTGCAATCCACCACTACAACCCTGATAACACACACAATAGGAATTTGAAAAATCTACATACCAGACCAGCTCAAGTGTTGTGTACACAATGTAGTGACAAATTACACAACCACAGACCAAAGCTGATTTCCCAAGTCATTCTTAAAAACCTTCCATTTCAGAGTTTTGAAGCCACTCATGAATAAATATCACTGCATGCTTACTACGCGTATATTTAGAGTGCAATAATTTTAAGCTAGCTGAGTTTGAACAATCAGTTGAATCCAATGTCCATATCAGCACATTCCAATGGAATTTGAAGACATTTAGAAAGATATTTAGATGGGTGTGACAAAGCCGCTATCGCAAACAGGATAGGCTAAACTGAAACTCAGCATGTTGCTTAAAAGAATCTCTACTGAGACTTTGTGTAGTTCACACATTGTCATGCTATCTTTTAAGATCTTTTTAATCCAGGTTTACATGGTTTTAAAACTGGGTTAAGGTGCGGAGCTGATTTAGACAAATTATTCTAAGTCTTAAACAAAGCTGGAGAGGAGTCCCTAATTGTACTGATATTTTTCTGTATACAGTAAAATTAGAAGCATTTGCATCAAACGTTTCAGTTTCAAATCAGGTCTGCAAAACATTAGATTGTACACTATTGAAATACAAAGAAAGTTCATTTGGGATGGTTGTCGTAAGAGGCGACTAACGTGGGTGGTCAGGCTCACTGACTTGGTTGGCACATGTCATCGGTTCCCAATTGTGCAGAACGATGCTCATTCTGTTGATCACTGGACTGTCTGGTCTCTATTTACAGACCGCCATCATATAGCTGGAATATTGCTGAGCGCTGCATAACTAAACTTGTTTGGGATGATTCAAGCAGGAACGTCTTCTTGTGGAAAATTGTAGTGCAGTTATAGATACATTTACTACAATGATGACTTGAAAATCTTTTTACATTTACATCTGGAGAAAGTGCTAGGTGATATGGAAATAAACACTGGCTGATGCTCCATATATTGTTTTTTTAACCATGGTACAGTTGGTGGTAAATCAGTCTGAACAGACTTAACACAACCAACCAGTCAAGTATGTCGACCTTTTCCACCAGAGTATGACAATTGCAGGTGTAGAGCTTTGCTTTTGTTCCTATTTCATGCAATTTTTAAAAGAATTATGAGTTAGAAATATTTTTTTGAATGATTAAAAGTTGAATAAATGAATATTTAAAGTCTGTTGGCTGCAGAAATCTATTATTAAATTAATGTATTATCTTTATGTATTCATTGACAGTATGAACAGTGATGGTTATCAGCCTCCTGTCACAATGTTAATTCGATGGCAATGATATCTATATTTTGATTACTTTAAATTCAGAACAGCCCACATAAATTATCAGACTGGAATTGTTTGGCAAACTGTATTAACTAAATACATACAAAAAGGTATCATTGAAACAGGTTTTCAATTGTGGAAAGAACTCTATTGATTTGTCACCTCTGCGAGGTTATATGCACTCTATATTGTCTGGTTTAAGTGCTTAGATCACAAACTTGCTTACCTGAAATACTTGCCTGATCATATTTACTACGAACAATACCTGGAATGCTGTGGAAGGTATTTCTGATCCCCGCTGATATCTTATCTGTCAATCAGATTGTCAAAAATGTAGATTTCAAGGACAAGAGCTGGATAACTCTTTGAGAATATACAAACTTCTTATAAAGTCCTTTTCAGTAACAGGTCATCTTGTGATGGTATCGGCAAGGATGGAATTTTGATTGTCCAATAAGAGCTCACCATGGGTATGTGCCTTTAAAGAGTGTGTTTTTATGCCTTTAAGTGATTGTTGAAGAAGCTGTCATGGGAGATATTTTTGGAAATTATAGTAATGTAAATTATGTAAGGAAACAGCTGTCTGTCACTTGAAAGTGGGTTAATAATGCAACATTTCAAAGGTGGATGTCTTTCAGGGTTATGTTTCTGTATTCATATGAAATGTTGGTGACCATATTTTGGAGTTTGATATCATTCACCATGCAAACGCAAAATTGGTGAGAGAGTGAATAAGTATGTTGTTTTTTTCCATTCCAGCAGTCTCCCACACGCTCGCTCTCTCTTTCTGTCTCAGCAAATTCATGAAATTATGGGGTGCATCTGTCCCCCTCTCTCTCTCCCTATCTCTCTCCTTGTTTCTCTCTCTCACCAAACTGATGAAATTGTTGGGGTGCATCTGTCCCCCCCTCTCTCTCCCTATCTCTCTCCTTGTTTCTCTCTCTCACCAAACT
Organism: Haliotis asinina; assembly: GCF_037392515.1. Taxonomy (NCBI): domain Eukaryota; kingdom Metazoa; phylum Mollusca; class Gastropoda; order Lepetellida; family Haliotidae; genus Haliotis; species Haliotis asinina. Next base: position 27,171,534 of record NC_090286.1, on the reverse strand, counting down.
GATGAAATTATGGGGTGCATCTGTCCCCCCCTCTCTCTCCCTATCTCTCTCCTTGTTTCTCTCTCTCACCAAACTGATGAAATTGTTGGGGTGCAAGATCATATATGTGATACTGATAGGTGTGATGATGACAGTGTTTTGTTGTTGAGATTCTCCTGATGTTGATGATCTGTCAAAGCGTTATTCTGAAAGCCATCAAGCCTTAAACATAGACTATATTTTGTGTCAGTTTTGAGCTGAATAGTAGCCTAATTGTAAAAGCGTTCAGTCATGAGAAAGTCCAGGGTTTGATTCCCTACAGTGGCACAATGTATGAAGCACATATCTGGTGTCTCCATTGTCATATTGCTGGAATATTGCTAAAAGTGGTGTAAAACTAAGTTCATTCACTCTCTTGTGTGGGAATGCTTTATGAAATTATGGTGGACATTGTTTATTTGCTTTTCCATATAGTATATGATCAGTTTTACATAATTTAAGAAGCTACACAATATGTGTGCATCTGTGCCATCACTTGTCCTATGATGGACATAAAATGTGAAAGAACAAGCATACATAACTTGAGTGACAGGGTTAGTGTTGTCAGAGGTCAGGGGTCAGACCATGATACTGTTATTCACATCACTTCATATTCATAACAAGCTGATATTAATTTCGCACCTGCATCCATGATCTCCATCTTTCATTGTGGGACACAGATTCCGACACCTGTCCGTCACTCTCGTCAGCTGTTAGTATTTACACTTGAAATCTACACGTTTGTAATGCCAGCTACTTAATATGTTTGATGTCTCATGAATTGTTTCAATATTTACAGTTTTTAACATGTTTATTGTATGTTATTGGGAAATATAAACCAGGATTTCCACGGGTCAAACTGTTGTAACTGTTGAACTTTCCAAGTGCTTTGTACTAGCTTTTGAAATTGACATGGTAGTTTTGCCTTGGGCAATACATTTAAAGCTTTTGTGTGTGGAGGTGATTTATGATGTTATTGTCCTTTCTGAAGATACGTAAGAAAAGTTGCCTCAGCATGGAAACAAAGCATGTGGATAAATTTTATTATATTTGTGAAAATCAGCAATTTTGTGAATTACAGTTACTCCGAATTACAAAGTTCTCTTTGCAGGATTTTTATAACTTTTTATTTTCTCAAGTGTACAAATGGAATTTTGCATAACAGATCGCTTTGAAAACATTTACAGAGCTCCAGATAAGGACCCTATTGATGTATGTACGGATAAAACATATGCCTGATACAGTATGAGATAATGTAGAAAACATAGCAGATACACAGCAAATTTGCAGCAATGATGTATGGTCTTAGAATCATTTACAGACATATTCATATTGTTTTGTTTATTAACCTGATTACAGAAACGTAGCAATGTAGTGGTCCATATATAAAATGAAACATTCCCTTCAGTAGTCTTAATGCACTTGTTAGATTTTTCACTACTCCGAGACTGATAAAATGAGGAATGTGTACTCCTGATGTTGAAAAATTATCTGGGGCACTTATATGTGTTGAAAGCCAATGGACTTTATGATCGTGAGTAAAATTGGAGAGGTGAGCATTTGAAATAGCAATGTTTTAGCTGCGAGAGCTGCCAGATAACACCACATAACAAGATCAATACTGCACCAACTCAATGTACAGCACCCAGGAGTGGAAGTCACACCTGGCAAATTACTTGTTTACCTGAAATCAATCACTTTTCAACTATTCCAGCAGTGATCGTTCATTGCACTGAAATCGACAACTGTACTTGACAACCTCCTCCCTCTCTGTCAGGCTGGAGGCATATACGTATATATAACTGCTGTATGACAACAATGTCAGATTTGTATGACAGCAACGTAGCATTCCATCATAGCAACATTATGTCACATTTCAAGTAGCTTGTCAGTGACATGATGGCTGTATGACAGCAAAATTATATTTGTATTAAAGCAACCTAACATTCCATCACAGCAACATTATGGCTTATTCACAGCAGCATGTCAGCATTTTGATGGCATTTTTTAGCGTGAACACTATTACCTTATGTAACCTTTCAGCAACAACAATGTTCTTCTCATAACAGCTGCAGTGCAGCAACATTGTAGCACCATTGTAACAACATTGTGGCTGTCCCAACATTATAACAGTCATAAGCATATTTCCACTTACAAGCACCAGGTCAGAAAGTCTGTTGGAAAAATAAGCACACTGGCATTTATTAGAAGGAATCCGGTATCAGAAATGAGCTTGCTACATTGTGTAACATCATTGTACCTTCTGGTCACACACCTGATCAATTCCACTCTCGACCACATTACATATTGACCTTCGATCTCTCACACATTGTTAGCTGTGGTAATACAAAATGTGGTAGTGCAGTCATTCGCTCAAAGTTGATATGGGACACAGGTATCCCTGTCGCCTATGACAATACATTTTGCTGTACAGAGTTGTGTCCCTTGGGGTGCCAGGAACCTATTCAGTCAAAGACTTACCATGGTCATATTTCTTAGTGTGTCAGCACCATACCCCTGATACCAGACCTGCATCAACTTACCTTGGACATGGTGCTTAGGACTTTTCAAGCCATGAACTGCTCAGAGTGTAGCCAAAACACATCTAGATAATGGTCCGGACACCATTTTGATATGTTTGATTCAAACACCACTACGAGAGGCTGTCAACCTTCAGACCCAAGTCTGACACCTCGCATAAAAGTACATTCTGTGAAACACTACTGACCAAGCCAAACAAAGACTAAAGACGCTTTACTTATGCATTAGTTCTGCACCAATAATTCTCTCAGAGGTACATGACGTTTAATCATAGCTAAAAGAAAACCCCATTATAGCTAAAATCGTGTGACATGCTCCTTCAATCCAGAATCAGATCCGCCTATGTAGGTAAATCCTCAATTTGTCATGCCCCCGTTACACACTGACTGTTTCTATTGTAGGACCTTGTCCAATCACCACAGAGGAATTCATCATTTAGTTCAATCTGTCTGCTATGCAGACCTGATTTGGCAGTAATTCCTTTGTGTGGATGGGGGTTAGGAAAAATCAAAATTAATTGTCAGTTATCGGTGGCAAGGTTTAACAATAAGTTGTTGCCTTATTGTTGATATTGGTGTATAACAGAGTGTTGGAACCCCACTGACAGGACTGTGATTCATTCAGTCTAACAACCAGCAGATTGAGACTTGTCTGATTACGAGATTATTTGGCTGTTTTCTGATTAATTGCATGTGGAGATGATTGTTGGGGCGTGAAGCTGATAAACTTTAACTCCTGTCATAGGATACTGTTTCAACCTATTTGGTGAATGTCATGGTGATTTCCTTTGATGTTTTTTAGGGGACCCTTATGTTGATAAAAAAAACCTTTTTTTCAGTCATTAACAGTATTGTATAGTAAATACAAGAAAGGAAAAACGATTGATGAAGATTTCTATAAGTTAAAAAGTGTATTTAAAAAATACTCTACAGAGGCCAGAAAAATAATGTTTCAGATTACTAATCACTCATGTCCGATGATACAGCACACTTGTGTCAAGTTGTAGTGTCTTCAACACCCAGACAGTATTGTAGTGACTGCAATACCAAGACAGTGTTGCAGTGTCTTCAACACTCAGACAGGGTTGCAGTGGCTGCAACTCTCAGACAGGGTTGCAGTGGCTGCAACGCCCAGACAGGTTGCAGTGGCTGCAACACACAGACAGTAGCTGCAATAATTGGACAAGGACATCTCAAGACATAGTACACAGTCCTAGCACATACTCCCATCAATTGTTCCACCACCCTTCCCTTCAGTAATCTCCACCACCCCACTTGCAAGAATACTCCACACCCCTGTCATAACAGTACACTCTGTAACCCCTCAAGGACATGATGATGATGATGATGATGATGATGATGATGATGATGATCTTTGTTTGGTTACTGAGTTTAGTATGTGACCTGTCAAGTGGACTGATGGAGAATTGTCTTCGGTTCTAATTGAATAGTCAGGTACTCATTTCCCCCATAGGTATTGATGAGGTTTGTTACACGTAACAGTCATTTTTGCTGAGTAATCATGAAAGAGAGATTCACAATAACCAACATCAATATTTATTGACAGTACAAATGTTTTTTCACAGTTTGAGTACCTGATCAATGAAGGACTTTCACTGGTTGACAGGGACAGTGGGGTGTGGTGGGTAGATATGTAGACATATACTAGTAGACATTCAGGTTAGTTTCACATACATGAAAACTGTTTTAGGGCTTACATAAATCTGTTATCATGGTTTTTATGTTAATTAGCTGGGAATTATGCAGAAAAACTGAACAAGGTATACATGAATCTGATTGTAATTATTTCTAGGTTCATGCTGGCATAGTACTGTTACCAGTTTTACAAAGCTAGCAAATCTTGTAGACCTGCGTCTAGGAATACTTTCCACTCATACCCAGCCAATGTGATGGAAAAAAACCTCAAAATTGTTCAAGGTTTGTTAGTTCAAGGTTTGTTAGTTCAAGGTTTGTTAGTTCAAGGTTTGTTAGTTCAAGGGGTTGCAGATGCATGAGAATCATACCCATTGATGTATACAAACTTCTGCTGCCAGTTTTACTCATCAATTTTAAATTTTGTAAATCTTTTATTGTGTTAATTTTTCATGACAAGATGATTACATATTTGTGCAGTGTAATATCATGTTAAGATATCTTTGAAAAATCCCTTTAAAACAAACTATTGATGTTAACTATTGATGATACCTGTTCATTATTTAACACTTATCATTTATGTTTTTCCATTTCGCCATGGGTAATTTCAATATGCTAATAGGTGACTCTGTTTTTAGTTCATGGACAACATTTTATCTCCCCTTTTGTGCTGCGGTCACAGGGTTAAAGGCTCACTGGGCTATTGTTTGTGTACTTGGACAGCTACAGGTCAATGACCTGTTTTTTTTATGTACTCTTTAGTATCATGAATATATGAAATGATTAATATATGTTACTTTTTCATACATATGATTTACGTTGAATATCTGGAATTAATGTCTTCTTTTTGTGTCATTTTACTTTACATACCTGTCACCGGTGTGGCATCAGCTGTAATAAATTAAACGTTCCCTGATTTAGTGAGATGTTTCTGTTTACGATGGTTTTTGTACATTTATCAAAATGTATCTCTGCCCTGTGGCTGTGAAAAAATTACTTCTTTTATGGCTGATTCACACAGTCATCTGCACCCAAGGGGGGAAACAACAGAATCCATACCTCCCTTTTGAGTTCTTGTCGGTAGGTAGATTAGGTTTTAGGTCTACCTTGGGGCTTTGAGTTCATCTACTAGCAGTAAATCCATGAGGAGGTGATCCTAATTCACACAGCAAAACTTGGATCCCTGATAATTAACAACACAGTGAAAAGGTAGTCGTAAGTTAATGTTAATATATGGCACTTGCGACTATCTTAGCACTAGGAGAACTTTGAAAATCTAGGCCCTGAACCAACACAGCAAGTCTTCGAGCCCTAACCCCAAACAACACAGAAAGACCCTGGAGACATGACTTAACACCCTCTACCCATCCAACAAATGTCTGAATATGTGATCCTTGTCAGCAATGTTAAGCCCCAGAGATGTGATCCCAGACAACACTATTAGACCCTGGAGTCCTGATCCTAGACAACGCTGATAGACCTTGGAGTCCTGATCCCAAACAAACTGTCAGATTCAAGATCTCTTGACACCCTGTCCCCAATCCAGCAAATCAATGGATATGTGATCGCAAATAGCACAACAAGACCTTGGAGGTGTGTTCCTGATAGCCAACCTCACTGCCACATTCAGAGTCTCTTTAACACCCTCTACCCATCCAACAAATGTCTGAATATGTGATCCTTGTCAGCACTGTTAGACCTTTGAGTCATGATCCCAAACAACTCTGTAAGACCTTGGGAGTTCTGATCCCAAACAACTCTGTAAGACCTTGGGAGTTCTGATCCCAAACAACTCTGTAAGACCTTGGGAGTTCTGATCCCAAACAACTCTGTAAGACCTTGGGAGTTCTGATCCCAAACAACTCTGTAAGACCTTGGGAGTTCTGATCCCAAACAACTCTGTAAGACCTTGGGAGTTCTGATCCCAAACAACTCTGTAAGACCTTGGGAGTTCTGATCCCAAACAACTCTGTAAGACCTTGGGAGTTCTGATCCCAAACAACACTGTTAGACCTTGGAGTCTTTATCCCAAACAACACTGTTAGAACCAGGAGTTCTGATCCCAAACAGTTCTGTAAGACCTTGGAGTCCTGATCCCAAACAGTTCTGTAAGACCTTGGAGTCCTGATCCCAAACAGTTCTGTAAGACCTTGGAGTCCTGATCCCAAACAACACTGTCAGGCCATGGAGTTGTGGTCCTGGGCAACGCTGTAAGATGCTGGAGTCCTGATCCCCACCCACATATCAAGACCCTTCAGTCCATTTGCTCCAAGCTCGATCCCCACCCACACCACAATGCTCTTTGTTTGCTTGCTTGAATTCCCTTCATTACAAATATGCAAACTTCCCTCTACACTATACAAAAACATGGGCGAAACATCTAATGACCCAGCATACCTCTCCGTCATGAAATATTCAAGACTCAAGAGAATACGAGTATCTCTTAAAGTAACGAGACATTGACTGTCATAATAAAAGAGCATGTAAATTTGGTTGTATTGACATAAGCCAGTGTGATATGACAAGCATCTAGGCCTTGTAGCTTCTCTGTGTAGGAGGCATTTAGCCTCTCATCCATTGTTGAAACAGACATCGTAATAGACAAGCACTTTCAAGGTGTGTGTTAGGTGGCCCTACAACAGAGGGTGATATGGACCGTTGTACATGTGACATGGGCTATTCTTTGGTTGTCAATATCCGAGTTTATGTTTATTTATGACTGTGCCGATGTTGTCGCTTGGAAATAGAACAGACGCTGTGATTGATTGTTAAGATTGAAAATGGGAACGTGATTCTGATTTTAGACATTAATTCACCAAAGCTATCTCAACTAGTAAACTTAATACTAGTTTGATTAAATCACTGTGGAAAGTTGTACGAGTTATCCGGTTTAAATTTAAATTTAAATTTAAAAAAACCCAAATACTTCATATTGACATGTTGGAATTTAGAAGTATTGTAAGTGTTTGTATATATGTTCAAGCTCAAACTATTACAAGATATGACTACTTTGTATGTTAGCAATTTAGTGAAAGAACTTTGTGTTTGGCATTGTGTTTCGGTATTTTTCAGTGATTAAGCAGCACCAGAGTTGCTGATTTGAGGATCAATCTAGAAGTCACTCAATCAGTCATCAGTCATCTCATAATGTTTAGCACCACCATAATTAAAATTTAATCACATTATTGAAATTCACATTTCAATTTTTGCCCGACTATACTGAACAGCAAAAGAAATACAACTTTGGCTTTTTGTCAACTATTTGAGTAGAAGACATAAACATGCATGCTTTTTTTTATGAGATTTCATTTTTTAAAAATTTGCATTCTTTTGCTTTTTGGGATATGTGATGGAGGTCTCTGACAATGATCTGAAAGTATCAAGCTGTTTGCAGTGATGAATTCACTGAGCAGCTGTTTCAACAACCAATCGTAAATTGCATTATGGTGAAATGGTTTTTAATATCTGGTACATGACTCGTGTGACTAAACAGGTGGTTTCATCACCAACCTGTTCCTGTCTGTGGGGGTGGAATGGGGGCGACCTTGGTGTGCTATCAATGAATGTGTGTGTGGGGGTGGGAAAAGCCACTTGGATCTGAAGTCCTATCAAATCAACAGCTGTGACTTTGACACTTACAATGGTTGTGGGCTCACCACCCCTGAAAATCAGGAATGTAGAAAATGTTCAAATTTGAAATATTCAAATTTTGTTTAAATTTAACCCATGTCAATGATCTAGACTACCAGCAGTTTCACTTCCATTTCTGTTGATGCAGTGGTGGCTGATTGTTAGAAAGCTGATATTTTATGTTGGCGATTATGTGCCTGATTCTGGGACTCAACCCAACAAAAGTACTAGAATCTGGATTTTCATGAGAAAATGTATTCCCAAATTTATCATGTCACTTTTGAGCACTTTGTTATTGGCATTGTGTTTTTATTTCAATTTTAAAAAAATTTGTATAAGTGGTATCAGCTCAGTGGTCTACAAGTGTTTGTTGAAATGACTTGTGTAAGTACTATGTTTTTCAACAATAAATTCACATCTTACAAAAATACCAAAAGGAAAACTAAATATTTTAACAGCTGTTACTGTCCAGCACTGATCAAAGGTTTGGCAAATGATACTACACAAACCAGCTTATCAATCACAAATAAATCCTGTCATGGAAAATTCTTTGGGTTGACTTATATCAAGTACATAAAGATATATTTGGTGCACATTGTTTATTGGACATATCATCTCGAGGTAGATATTTATTGGGCGTTTCATGTTGTCTGATGTTTGCTGAATGTTTCATGTCATGTCAGTTTTTTATTGTACATGTCTTGCCTTGGAGGATGTTTTTGGGACGTTTCTGTCTTGTCAGATGTTTATCATGTTTATCATCGTACGTTTCATGTCTCGTAAGATGTTTATTGGGCATTTCATTTCTCAAACGAATGTTTTTAAGTTTCTGAATTTTTTTTTTTGTCATCGTCAGAAATATGTTGTCTGTATTCAGGTGCATGATCACAGTCAGAGCAACATAAACCAATGGTAGAAAGCATGAGCTAAAAGACCTATGCTGTTGGGTCCATGAATTCTGTGTAGGTGAAATCGATAAAACTGTTTATTTCAAGCTTACCTTTCCTGTAAAGGAACTTATTTTGTTTCCCTAAACATTTATGGAATAAAAGTATTATGACCTGTTGATCATGATGACAACTAGCAGGTGCAATAAATTCTCTTGACAGTGACATAGATCTTTACCTGTCTTGTCCATTTTTTTCAGCTTAGCTTAAGTTTCATATGAGCTGAAAATAGCATAGAAAGTCACATTTCAGCTTGTTTGGTATATATGTTTGAACATAAGTCACGGTGCATGTCACGTTTGGCATTGACCTTCATGCAATCTGTTTCTGTCACTCATCAAACTATTTCACACACTGATGAACAAGTGAAATGTTGGAGTTTGGTTTGGATATCCATTTAGTGATAGGGGCTAAATTAAAGATCCTTTACGAGTTAGGTGAAAAAGCAACAGTAAGGTCCTTCATCATCCGAACTGGCATATAAATTGACCCTAAAATGCCTGAATAATGTGATTCAGATTTGGAATAAATCAGATTTGATTTGATAGTTTTAGCGTATTGTCTGCACCAGTGGAGGATCATTTTCATGGAACTTGGCATACATAATGGACTTGAATTTCAGAATGTGACTCATATGTAGCCATAGCCATGGGTCTATCATTGAGAATTCAAATCCCAGATATGGTGTGATAATGCTAGCTGCACCAAACCAGTGGTCCTAGGTGTTGTGAAAATGGTACTTGTATCAGATATCCTTTCTGAAAGAGGCAAACAGTGATTACTTGTCATCACAAGAAGAAAAATGAAGAGGGCAAAATTCAATTTGTTGTACCTTACCTTGCCCTGGCCCTGGCCCTGGCCCTGGCCCTGGCCTGCCTTGCCTTGCCTTGCCTTGCCTTGCCTTGCCTTGCCTTGCCTTGCCTTGCCTTGCCTTGCCTTGCCTTGCCTTGCCTTGCCTTGCCTTGCCTTGCCTTGCCTATTTAACTTAGCTTAAACCGTTACCCCTACCCTTAGAATATTGATCTTCAGCAACGTATGCTTGTTATAAGAGGCTACTAACATGATAGGGTGGTCAGTCTTGCTAACATGGTTGACACATTATTAGTTCCCAGATGCACTGATTGATGCTCATGCTGCTGATCACTGGATTGTCTGGTCCAGACTTAATTATTTACACACCTCTACCATAGCTGGAATATTCTTGTGTGCAGCGTAAAACTCACTCACTCACTCATTCACTCTACCTTTTTCTTTACCTTTACCTACCTTTACCTTTACATATACACCTGTGAAGGTACAGGTTAAAAAATTTGTCTTAACCAACACATGCTTGTAAGAGGCAACTAACGGGATCAGGTTTTCAGGCTCATTGACTTGGATGACACATATCATTGTACCTTTACTGCGTAGCTCATGCTTTGGATTACTAGATTGTCTAGTCCAGACTTGATACTGATGCCAAATACCTGGAATATTGCTGAGTGTGGCATTAAACAACAAACAAAGCCAAATCATGCTCTCTGCCCATATTGTATATACTATGCAGTTATGTAAGACCTTCTGTGTTGAGTTACGTAATACGTCTAGTGAAGATTTTCTACCCAACCACCAGTGTGTGAATATATCTTTAGGCTGTCCTCAAACATTTAACCAACAAGTCATGCAATGTCTAGAAGTGGGAAACAACAACATGTTCTGTGTTTCTAACTCCTCAGACAGACTGAAAGGGTCGTTCTCTGTGTATGTACTACAGATGCGTACAAAATATACATAAGTGTACCCTAGCCAAAAGTGGAATACAGACAAGTACCCATTGTTTCTGTGTGCATAAATATACCCTTGCCAAAAACAGAATGCAGAAATGTCCCTGGCACCCTAGCCACATGCGGGTATGGTTTTACACCACTTTTAGTAATATTCCAACAATATCATGGAGGAGTCATGAGAAATGTGCTTCACACATGGAAGTCTCCGTGTAGGGAATCGAACCCATGTCTACGGTGTGATGAGTGAATTCTTTAATCACTGGGCTACCCCAGCACACCTCAGTACCCTAAACAAGGGATGAGCTCATACTCTGCCTAGGATAGTGGGTAGACCATTGGTTGATGTGCTTGCTTGTACGGATGACAAGGGTTTAGTTCTCTGCATGTGATTCATTAGTTTTGTCCTAATAAATGTAATACTTCATAAGACCAGTCCAATTTTATTTCTGGGTTATGGATCCACCAGTCGTATATTTTAAAGAATAAGAAAGTAAATAAAAAAAATAAAATCCTTAATCCTAAACATGAAAGAAAATTTCTTTTTGGTTATTTTTGATTATTTAGAAGGGATATTACTCTGACTGGAGATGTTATTTTTAATTTTTTCCCATCCATCCTTCAGGTTTTCTCAAGACAAAAATCTGTAAAACAAGAAATAAAATTGGTCTGACCTAAGCAAATTTGTATTTGCAGTTGCTTGTTTCTTACCTAAAGATATCAGTTTGGAACAGATTTATATAAAATATATATATATATAAAGCTATGTGAACATCAAATATAAAACTGACAATATTGGCACCCATGTCATAAGTCCACATGGGGCTGTGAGTTGAGTGTGTGAATTTATACCACCCAAAGCAAACCGGGTCACGGCTGATAACCTTTCAGGTCAGGGTGCATCTCCAAATTCCTCAAACAAGATAAGCAGGGCAGTCTGGGGATCATCTCAAACATACCATTGCTCAAAAATAGAAAATTGTCAATTGAATGTGAATATCCACAGAGGGCAATGAACAAATATCAACTTAACTAATTATAAAGGAAAGTTATTTAATCTGACACAGAGTAGCAGGAACAGTTCTTTTTCTTTGGTTTTGAGAGAAGACAAAATTTTCTTTGCCAGTGTTTTGGGAATAAGTGAGTTTAGTTTTATACCGAATTTAGTTTTATTCCAGCTTAATGGAGGGTTCTGTGAATGAGAAAGGAGAAAACTTTTGCAGAAGGTCTAAGTGGATCTCGAAGAATTTGCAAGAAAAACAAAACTCCATTTGTAGCCTTCCAGCCAGCCTAATTTTAATTAGTCTGCATTAACTCTGGATGCCAATCAGCGCCAGCAACCCAGCTAACTTGCTATTGGACCAGCAAAGGGGTATATTGTTGAAAACTAGCTAATCCATTTGAATTTTCATATTTGATCAGGTTATACTAGTGAAAAGTTTTCACCTTACAAATTCGTCTGTGTGTGTAAATGTGCATGTACAGTCATGTACCTCAGTATACAGGAAGTATGCGCACATATTATTTTGTTTTTTCACTTAATATACTGAAAACAGTGACAACTCTTACTTGTTCAAGTTAATAACATCTAATTTAACAATTACTACTCCCATCTTGTCATCTATGCATTATTAAATAAGTCCTACTCTTGATGCTTTGATAGTGACTTTAGAGAGAAAAAAAACACTTTTATTAAAGCAGATGGGAGTACAACCACATCTGGAAGGATGTGTGAAACTACAATATACTTTTCAAGGAGGGTGGGGCTGGGAGAGAGAGTTGTGGGGTTGCCTCATGGTTAAGGTGTTTGCTCATAATGCTGAAGGTCCTGGTTTGATTCTCCACATAGGTACAATGTTTGAAGCCTTTTTCTGGTGTCCCATTCTGTGATATTGCGGGAATATTGCTAAAAGTGGTGTACTCAAGGGGATCAGGTGATCACTGATTTGAATAAAACATGCTCATGACATCACTCATGGCAGCCTAGTGGGGAACCCACTGTAAATAGTAGTGACTGCTTGATTTGTTTGGACTTTTAGTTAAACGGTTTGCTCATCACCAATAACATCAGCTAGAGTGAAGACATTGTTACGCCTAGTGGCTATTATCTGCAGCCAACTTAGGTTCAATGTGTTCAAATTTGCAGTAAAACTTGAATCACAAATTAAGTAATGATTGCAGTACCTGCATTAGATGCAGTGTCTATAGAGTGGACAGATTATGGCACAAGTGTCAGAACACTCATAATGCATTACAGACAATAACTACAGCTGAGAGCATATATAAATAGTTTATAATATAATATAAATCTCTGAATATGTGGTAATGTTAAGAATATTGTTCACAAATAATCTAACATGTCACCAATTGCTGTTTTATAAAGGTGTGCTGACTAATATGCTGCCTGATGTGGATATTTTCCCCTTTTATATTTTGCTTTTTTAAATATATACTAAAAATACTTGTGATTATTTGATTCAAGTGACAAACTGAATGTGTGAAAGAATACTGTTCAATTTACCAAGTAAGTGCTTGAATCACAACATTGAATAAGACTGAAGTATAACTGAATCAAAAATGTTATTCCCAACATCAGTATAAATAGGTCACACTCAGTTGTATGGAAGTAGTCCTCCCAAGTAGCCTGTAAGAGTTGTCTCCCTTTAGTTTGCTACCCAATTACATCTGTTCACATGGTACAGAAATCAGTGCAATGTCCTTTTGGAATTTGTGATATGTGTTAAAATAAAATCTTGAACTTGTTACACCATTCAAGAATTAATGTTTTTACAGTTTCCATACTTTAAAACACAATCTTTTTCTAAATATTTGAAGTGAAACAAATTTCAGTGACCATGTTGAAGCACTTATAAAATGACAGTTGTAGAATTCTAAACTGTGAGAATAAATTTCAATGTTATAAACCAATCAATGAAAAGAAAGTGTTTTGCTGATCAGTTAGACTCATGCAGAAAGATGCTGTATGATTTCATTATACCCATCCAGAAGAATGGAAAATCTAGGGGTCTTACTTGTGTTTTGTTTTAGCCTCTGAAAGGAAAGTTCCTCCATGTTCAGCAATTATGCATAAATTGTGTGAATCAACCTTCTCACATATTTGCAAAACCCTCCTGATGATGACAAGGGAAGTCCATGATATTTACTATTCTTCATGTAGATCATGAGAATTTTCATATTATGAAGGATATTAATCTAAATAAGGACTGAAATCACCAAAACAATATACAGAGATTCCAAAATGTGTCTTTATGTGCTTAAGCCAACTTTGATATTGTTGTCTTGAAATTTCTGTTGTAAAACTTGAAGAAGGTTTGATAAAGCTCTGAATGAAGCATTCATAAAATATTGGAAATGGTTTTATAACTGAGCAAATATTGTCTGTTTAGGAATTATTTTTACATCAACTGATGGTCAGTTCTTCAGGGTAAGAGTAATAGGAATTTTATGTTCTTTGACATTCAGTGAGTCCAGTGATGTTCAGGGATAATAGCCAGTGTTATTCGAGGATGCTTTCACATCACCTAAATTATTTAATTGCCCCTTCCTACTTGACAATAATTTGTTATTTATTTATTATTTGCATTTCATGACATTTATTGAGGGTGAATTTCTGTAACTATGACTTCTCCAAACTGTTGTCTAAAGAGTTACTCTGGCTTCTTCCTCTAGGTTTACGAATATCTCGACCTCCAAAGAATGAGACAGTGCTGAAAGGTGTACGACTGGAAATGCACTGTAAAGCCCGAGGCCAACCACCTATCAAAGTCAAATGGTACCACAATGAAATGGAAATGATTCCGGAAACGTCCAACTACAACATAGCACGTCAGTCTGGGACATTACGTTTCTTCAAGGTCATGGTGGTTGACAGAGGAACATATCACTGCAAGGCCTCACAACCCACATTAGGGACCTATGTGGTGTCAGAAACTGTCCATCTCACTGTACATGGTAAGTAGAGTTGTCTCCCTTGGACTGGCTAGAATTCCATGTCTCCTTTCTGGGTTGATGAATGGGGACAGGAGTGGCTCAGTCATCAGGAATACCTCCCAGGGTAGTGTTATGTTTCTTTGGTATACCAGGAATTTAATCTGTGATCATGAGTTTGAATCCGTGATTTGCACATGTTATGTTTCTTTGCAAGACAGCTCCTCCTTTTGCAAAAGTCTCTAAATTAATAGTTAATGGTTTAAATTATAATTTCTAGAACATATAAATAAGAGACTCGTGTGACTGTCCGCTTATCCAGACTTGCCTAAAGGATACCAAAGGGTACAATATGTGAAGCCCTTTTCTGATGTCCCCTGCCATGATATTGCTGGAATGTTGCTAGAAGTGTCGTAAAACTAAACTTACTCAAGCATTAAGGATAGAGTTACTATACAAGCATATGCTTAGCATTCAGAACAGTCCTGCTAAAAGCAGTGTTCAAACCCAATGCACTAAAGTGTTTGTGAAGCGCCTTACAATCTTAGTTACTAATCAGTTTCAAAGGATATCTTACCAACACTTTAGAGAAGAGTAATCAAATTCTGCCAGTATGCACACAATTTCATATAGTCATATTCAGGTAACTAAAATCTGCTAAATATGTTTAAAACAACAACAGAATTCCAGTCTGCAGTTCAAGAACAATTAGTCTGGAATCAGAAATAGAACCCTTTGAGAAAGTTTGTAAGATATTTGTCACGTTTTTATCATGTCATGTATTGCATTGTGTTGTGATCTAAGATTTAAGTAAGAATGAAGAGAGATTTCATGTCACAAGAACCTTAAGTGTTTCATTACAAGCCAAACTACAGTATGTTTTGTTGTCATATTATTGTTAGAATTTGTCATCCTAATCGTAAGTGGTAGCAAATGGGATCAGGTTGTCAGGATTGCTGACATGATAGATACATGTCATTGGATCCCAGTCCCATTGTATCAAATCACTGGATTGTCTGATCCAGACTTGAGTATTCACAGACTGCTGGAAAATTGCTGAAACTGATATTAAACAACAAATAAGCCAAAAAGAGTCACAAAGGAAATTACTTTATTACTTTGTAAAGTATTATGTAAGTTTCATTCTGTTTCTCTGTTATGTTTCAGCTCCGGTTGAGATCACAAACAATTTCCATGGGAAGAGAGTGGAACCGGCAGGAAAACTCATCACAATTCAGTGTGAGGCAGCTGGGATACCTCTTCCTAGAGTTCAGTGGAGGATAAACGGCACTTCAGTAAGTCTACATTGTACTATCCTATGTAGATTATTTTACTTGTCGTAAGTGGCAACTAATGGTATGGGGTGGTCAGACTCGCTGACTTGGTTGACATATGTCATTGTGTGCCAAATGCGTTGATCAATGCTCATACTGTTGATCAAGGGATTGTCTGGTTCAGACTTGATTGTGTACAGACCGCCACCATATAGGTGGAATATTGGTGTGTGCAGTGTTAAAACACATTTAAAGATCACTGTAACCTTCAGAATTAGAATTATTGCATTATCGTTTGTCTGTTCGTGAATTGATGCTCTCACTATCAACCATTAGGACATATCTGTGAATGACTTTCACCTTCAGAAGTAGCATTACTGTCTATTTTTGTCCTTGTAATAAATGGATAATCTCACTATCAACCATTAGGACACATGATCATAGGTAACTTCAAAAAAAAGATGTGCATCCTGCATCTTTTGTCATGAATTGATGCTCTTACTGCGAACCAGTAGGACATGTCTAATCACTGTAACCTTCAAAGGCTGCATTAATGCCTATTTTGGGTGTTCTTACCTTGGAGTACGACTGTCAACCATTAGAACACGTCTAATGATCCCTGTAACGTTCAGAAGTAGCATTACAGCAGCTGGGTATCCTTTACACTACCATGATTTAATGCTCTTACTATCAACCACCTTGTTTTCTCTGTCATCATTAGTATTGCACATATAAGACATTGGTGTAATCATAACCAAACCACCCACAAGCTCATCATGATAAACTGACCCGTGAAGGTCCAGGGTAGAATAGGCCCTCAGCAACCCATGCTTGCCATAAAAGGCAACTATGCTTGTTGTAAGGGGTGATTAATGGGATTTGGTGGTCATGCTCGCTGACTTGGTTGAAACATGTCATCGGT
Organism: Haliotis asinina; assembly: GCF_037392515.1. Classification (NCBI taxonomy): domain Eukaryota; kingdom Metazoa; phylum Mollusca; class Gastropoda; order Lepetellida; family Haliotidae; genus Haliotis; species Haliotis asinina. The sequence continues at coordinate 27,154,839 of NC_090286.1, read as the reverse complement.
TGTCAATTGCGCAGATCGGTGCTCATGTTGTTGATCACTGGATTGTCTGGTCCAGACTCAGTTATTTACAGACCGCCGCCATATAGGTGGAATATTGTTGAGTGCGGCATAAAACTAAACTCACTCACTCACTCATGGTAAACTGTGCTCCATTTCAGCAAAGTTAAAATAATTGAGTGAGTTCAGTTTTATGTTTCTTTTATTAATATTCCAGCAATATCACTGCAGGGGGACACTACACTCATTGTAGCCATGCAAAGTCAAAGTAGATTCCACAAGATTATGGCTACCATATGCCATAAAAATTCTATTGACTCCCATGTTAATGAAACACATAATCTTTCTCTTCTTGTGAAAAAACAAATGTCAAAGACTAATTATAAACTTATGCGACATCAATCAGATTTAGTTTGTTGAAAAACATTTCATGCATAGTCTGGTTGTTAAATAACATCTGTGCAGCATTTTTACTTGCCAACATTTAAAAAATATTTTTTTCTCTGTTAATGTATGGCCTCATTTCTTTCACATTTGCAATCAAAGAATAAAATATCACAGATCCATAAAATTCAGGATGAAACTGCTAGACAAATATTGTCAATGTTGACTTTTGATCTTGGAGTTAAATTTTTCTTTAAGAAGTAACAAAAAGTGCCTCAGTTCATTCTTTGAATGGAACATGTTCATTTTCTGAAGTACTTTAACTCCTCCAGTTGTTTCTCTCAGCTTGAGCTTTGATTCATTCAGCATCTGGTTTGTTTATAAATGAGCCATGGAGAAAAATTTCATTCTTAACCTTTCACTGCCTCTAGCATCTTGTATTCTGTGAGCACATGTGCAATGTTTGAGGATTAGATAGCACAGGCAGAAATAGCATCATTTTCCGGAGGACGATAACATGCATGTCCTTGACAACACATGCTGGAACTGCACTGGACCAGAGGGATCCCTTAATGATCTGAACTTGGGGTTAATTGACAGGGGAGGTAATCAGGGACAATCTGTGTAAAGCATACCACAAGAAAAAAACAATGGTGGTTTTAACATTAGTGACAGAAGTGTCTTGTTTTCAGTTATTTCTATGTACTGTCTTTGTGAAGGGAAGGGGTGGTGGCTGGGATGAGATTTGTCTTTGTCTCAACTTGGCCAAATACACAGATGTGGTGTTGAGTGTTGTAACATGCTTCTTTGTCATGTTCGAAAGATGGGAATCTAATGTCACACAAGGATATATAGGCGAACAGAAAGATTTCATCGTGAGATGAGAGTTGGTGTTTCATATTTTGAATACCACTTTAGATTGTTAAATATGCTAAGGTCTCATTATGAGGATGTTCTACTTTCTTAAGGTCTGTCTGTTCCCTAATGTTTCATTTCATGTCCAATGTTCCACCCTCTTCTGATCTGTGTCCATTATTCCACCCTGTCCTGGTCTGTGTCCATTATTCCACCCTCTTCTGATCTGTGTCCATTATTCCACCCTCTACTGATCGGTGCCCAAATGTTCCACCCTGTCCTTATAAGTGTCCAGTGTTCCACCCTGTCCTGATCTGTGCCCAGTGTTCCACCTCGTTCAGATCAGTGTCCAATGTTCCACCCTGTTCTGATGTGTACCAAATGTTCAACTTCTCTTTAGTGCCCAATTGTTACATTTCCCAGCATATTGTTCCCCAATATTTCGCTTCATGATCTGATACTCCCTATTCTCACATTCTACGCAAGGATCTCATATACTGGACAAAAATAGTTAGGTATATATGTACGGTTTGAAATTTTGAATAATGATCCATTTGTTCATTGACACACTATTAAAATATCAGTCCTGAAAATACCAATATCCCTAACTTATTTTGTCCAGTATATATGCTTTCCATTTGTTTCACTGTTTCACCCAATATAGTCAAGTTAAACTTGGGGTGGTAGGGTAGGTGTCTCCCGCTGTGCTATTGTTGGAATATTGCTAAAAGCTGCGTAAAACCATACTCTCTCACCCATTACCTCAGGTTAAACTCCATATCCTGAGTACAGGCTTAATGTGTCTTGTTTCTGTTGCAGATAACAAAACCCAATAAGAAACTTGGGATCAGCTTCAGGACAAAGAAGAACACTTATGCAACAGTGATCTCCCACCTGAAAGTGAGGGTAACCAATGATGCCATTATTGAGTGTGAGGCCAACAACGAGCCAGTTGGAATAGGTCTGCGAGTCAAGACTAGTCAAACCAAAGTGAAAGTTATAAAAGGTATGGAAACTGTCTTGCAACATTTGGTCTAGGCTGTATGTGTTTCATGGGTCACAGGACCGTTTGGCAACCCATGTTTGTCACAAGATGTAACGGAATTGGGTGGTCATGGTCGCTAACTTGGTTGACTCAACATCGTATCGCAGTTAAGTAGGTGGATGCTCATACTGTTGATCTTTGGATTGTCTGACCCAGATTATTTACATACTGCTGCCATATGACTTGATTATTGCTGAGTTTGGCATGAAACAACAAATTTATAGTTGCAGACTAAAATTACGTAAAAAAAATGCCTCTTTAGTTTCTGTTTTCTTGGTCTGCAGGAGGTTATCTGAATATGTTGTGAATCATACAGTATCAGACTAATTAACATGTAGGCAGTCAGGCTTGCTGACATGGTTGACACTTGTCATTGTATCTCAGTGGCATCTCGTCCATATGTGTCATTATTTCAGTTATTGTGACCATTTGACTTAAAGTATAACCTGTTTCATATGTAAGTGTTGTGAACATTCAAGTTAAAGAGAAGTTGTTAAAATAATTACTTCCATGCCGATTTTTTTCCACTTTTGATATTCTGAGGTCTGTTAAGTCTGTAGCAAATATCTTATTGGCTCACGTGGGATGAATGGGATGGAAAATGTAGTTGATGAACGGTTTATTGTGATGAAAAATTTGATACTTACAACCCTGGAATGTCAGGATTCTTTCATCAGTATTCAATGATCCCAATTGGACTGAGGAATGATGGTCTCTTGATAAAGTGTCTAGGTATCAACGCCTGTGAAATATACTACCCCTGCTGTCAGAGTGTACATTTTGCTGTTGTAAGTTGCAGTCAGGGAAACATGATATTAGACAGGGTTCTGTTTGTCAGTGTAACACGGACATCTGGGTATCCAGGTGGCCTTGTCATTACCTCCCTTGACTGATAAAAAACCTCGGAATTGTGTGCAGGAAGCAAGGATGTTCAACTGAATCCTTCTGGTGTTAAATTCCGATTTATCTTGATTAGTTGTTTAATATTATTTTTCCTGATTTACCAGTGCCTTACTCGTGCTCAAATGTTTTACAAAAGCGATAAACTTGTAAGAGTCAGTGATTTGCTTCACTGCTGCAATACTTTTTGAGAAACTCACTTACATATATACTAAACTGATGAAGTTCAGGTTGCCGCAAGAGGCAACTATCAGGATCAGGTGGTCATGCTCTCTGACATGGTTGACACATGTCATTAAAGGTCAGTGCTCATGACATCGATCACAAGATTATCTATCCAAATTTGAGTATTTACAGACCACCACTACACAGCTAGAATATTACTGAGTGTGGTGTTTTAGACAAAAATACACTCACATCTCTACTAAGTGGACTTCGTGATTGTTGGTGTGATTCATTGAATCATTACACAATTCATATAATAATTATACATTGGCTGAGTCAGTGAATGAATGTGTATTCTGCAGCAGAATAGAATCTTCATATCAATTCTGATTTTCAAAACCTTTCTAAATTTCATTCTTTAGTCAAGGTATCACAACCTAAGGATCTTGTAAACCATTTGTTAAACTAGGCGGATCACATTTAGAGATAAACATGAACTTTTTTGCATTCAGTATTTCCACAGTATAAGGAATTTGCTTTGTTGCAGAGATAATGTACGTATTAGACTCCATCATATTTGATCTATTCATTCAGAGTTCAGTATTCCTTAAAGTATACACATGTATTTTCCTGGTAAAATGTAATTTTGATGTAAACATATCAGAATGTATTTGATTTTGTCAATGTCAGTCAATATAAATGTAGAAAACATATTATTGTCAAGATAAAGTCAAACGATAATATGAATGAATTACATTGTATTAGATTTCAATCAAATTCCAATCATTCTAACTCTAGAAAACCAGGTATTGTCAAGATTGACTTTAACTTTGGGCTTGAATTTACATCCCCAAATAGGCCTCTATGTCCAGCTGTTCCAATCATTATCCCCCTTGGCTATTTCAGTTTTCTGGGAGGTCTGGGTGTATCTTTAAGGCTCCACCCCCGTGTGTTCTGTTATGCTAGAACCTCCTCAGATACAAACATGTATATGCAGTGTTGGGGGTTCAAACGAATATAACAGCCCTCCAAAGACAACCTTATGGTTTGTTTGAAAAGAGGCCATATTCCCCTGTGTTTGGTGTAAAGGTGGCATGGTCTTTGAGAGTTTATAAATGCCATGCTTTGAGTAAATAAGCTTTGCATGAAACAGCCTGGCATTGACACATCAGGTATTCCTGCAAGTTCAAGAAGTTTAAAAGATGTTGGCTGTCTACTTGCAACATGTGCCACTCAGGACTTGAATTAATGTTTATGCACTTGAAATATGGGAACTGTTATCTGCAAAATGAATTTGTTTTAATAAGGAGTAAAAGTCATGATTAATTTTCTGGGTTAGCTCTGAAAAACATCTTCCTGAATAGTGGATACTGTTTCGTAAGAAATTCCGAGAATATATTTCTCTGCCATGTCGCATGAGCAAACATATTTTGTGATTACTGAGTGTTTTAATAGAAAGATCAACAACACTTGCATGATGTTTCTTCTGACATTGATATTCTACCAAGTCAGTCAGTTGTAGGTGATTCCGTCCAGAAGAGTTCTTGTTTTTTAGTATGTGAGCTTTGCAGAAATAAGACTCTTTAGTTCTTTGAAAACATGATATTTTGCTGAAATAGGGAGTGGAAATGCTATGTTATGCTATGGTGACATGCTTGAGGAGGTGGTGATGTCACTGAGTGGTGATATAGACTGATCAGTCTCCTCAAATCTGATTTTGCATGTATGAGTGAGTATGGTTCTATGCTGTTATAAGCGATATTCCAGCAAATCTCATAGGAGGACACTAGAAATGGGCTTCACACTCTGTACCAATGTTGGAATCAAACTAGGACTTCGGCATGACTAGTGAACCCGTAAACTACTAGGCTACCCACCCCACCTCTCAATGAATGAGGTTAATATTTTAATGCATAAATGGTGACATAATTACCAGAATGCTTTGGGTATTCTTTTGATCAATTTTTGTCAATATTACTGATTTTTTGGTAGAAAATCACTAACTATAGGGTATAATATACTTGTTTTTAAACATTTATTGTTTCATCATTTAACTGTGCAACTGCTGAATAAAAAACCTTAACACATTGTACATGGTTTTGATATGTAGCATCTTTTTTGTCTGTTTTCTTTCTGCAGATGGCAGTTTTGACAAATGGTTAAATGCAGCTTAAGTTAACTCTAATATGAATATTTCAACCCTGTATTAATATTGATCTTTTGAAGTGTGATTCTTGTATTCAATATCAACTTAAACGTGATTGTAGTTACTTTTGTCCTTGAGTATATATATGAGTGTGGTTCATCTGATACTGAGTTTTTGCTCATCACACCGAAGAACCAGGTTCAAAACCCCACATGGGGTTCAACATGTGAAGCCCATTTCTTGTGTACCCCACCATGATATTGCTAGAATATTGCTAAAAGCAGCATAAAACCTAACTCCATCATCTGATTTGTCTAAAGGAGAAGTGGATTAGTGTAATGCTAAAGCATTCGCACATCACACCAAAGGCCCATGTTTTATTTCTCTCATGCGTACAGCATATGAAGGCTCTTATCTGCTGTTGTTATTGCTGGAATTTTGCTCAAAGAATTAAAACCTCCAACTCGCTCACAGCTCCTAATTATGTTTACAACAACAAGTGTTCATATTTATTTAAGGTGTTTATGCAATATGTTTACTAATGACAGAGAATTAAATCACTTGATTATGGGAGGGGCACTAATAACATTGATTATTGATAATGATACAATTATGGTGCCAATATTTCTTTGGCCTTTTGAAGTAGATCTCAGTTCACATGAACTCTGATGAGAGTTCAAGGATTTATCCAGACATGTTGAAAGGCTGATATTTTGTTCCAGGTCTACAATAAATGTCAGTCAGAATCCTCAAAGCAAGTATGTTAATGCAGTTTTAACTAATGTAATGGTTAGTTGAGGTGACTTGTATTTTGCATTAGGTCAGGAATGCTTAATTTAATGTTCATTGCATTGCAGTGAGTACTTCATCTGTAGATAGTGTAATATACCTAAACCTTTCAAAAGAAAACTAAATTAAACCTGATTCTGAAGCAAAATAATTTTTCCCATTTTACAGCAAATAGCAATGTGGCCTGTAAGTCTGGTGCGGCACTACTTCCAACTCCTGCCTCACTTTGCAGGCGCGAACTTGCAATATGCACAATAGGGCCCAACTTACTTCCAGTACCAGATTTCCTATCTTAAAGAACCAGTTGTGCAACCGCCAAATATGACTTAACTAGACTGGACCAAGCGTATATTGTTTGTTATTGAGACTACACAGATCACATGAAGTGCCATGATCTACTTACTGGCCCTATTAGTTTCAAATCCTTTATGAATATTTGGGGGATATTTTTCTTTGTTGCAATATGTGCTCTGTAGAACTGGTCTTGAGCAACCCATGCTTGTCATGAAAGGTGGCTAAGGGGATCAACTGGCTAGAAACACTGTCGTCATAATCCAGTAGCACAGATTGATGCTCATGATGTTGATCACTGGATTGCCTGGTAGGTTATTTACAGACTGGTGCTAAGTAGGTGGAATATTGCTGGGGCTGCATCATGTCAAGGCTTACCTCCATATTAAACTGGCATGCAGAAATAGTACCGGAATGCAGTTGATAGCAGTATTAAGCCTAATTCACTCGCTCGCTCACTCACTCACTCACTCACTCACTCACTCACTCACTCACTCACTCACTGTTCAGGAGGACTCTAAATCTCTGAATTGTCTGGCTTTAGAATTTTAATATCTTTATTATTTAACAACAAAACAGAAATCAAAGCAAATTACTTTTCTGTAAGAATCCCAAATTCTAAAGCTAAATAGACTGACTGTGTAAGACAGTTTTGAGAGTACCTACTTCTCTTCCTAATTAAAAGAATCTTGTATTGTTGATAAAAAGGACCCAAAAAAATATCTGTCTCAGACAAAATCCTTGGCGCCTTACATCTACCAGTGTCTGCATCAAAGCTGAATAAATCTCATTATGACCTTTGCAAGGGTTTCCTCAATGAACCTTTCTAAAGGTTTGGTTCCAAGTCTGCAGATGCCTAGAACCTGTTTAATGCCATACGCAACCATTCATGTTTTATCTGAATGGAGACAGATTTTTTTGCCCCTTCTGTGTTAGAATGCGTTGTGTGAGCAAAGACGAGACGGAAATCGCCCTTTTAAAATGGACACAGTGTTTGTTGATTTAGAAAAGCTTTTCATTTGATGATATCTTAACTTCACTGAGCCTATAAGGGACATAAAAGTGGCATTGCATTAGTTTTGAATTAGAAAAGATACTATTGTCTTATCTCGTTGGAAATGAGTCTGTTGAGGTGATGAGTAGCAAATGAGAAATAGAATATTTAGAGAAATTTGACCAAGGGGAAAGAAGCCTTTTGTAATTACCATTCTAGAGAGGCTTCCAAACTTGTGAAATTCAAAACATTTCAAAGAAATACTGCTTGTATTATTTTGGCAAATGAGGTATTTTGCCATGGGCCATGCCAGCAAATTGCCTTGCCTCCCTGCATTTTCCATGAACAGGACATTTTTATATTTTTATTTTTCTTGCAGCACTCAGCTTAAAAGAAATGTTGCTTATAAATAGAAAGTGATGCTAAGTAAGTTACACCTGCTCCAATCTTCACAAGTGCTTAACACAACATTTCAAAAGGGGGAGGTGGGGTAGCAATGTGGTTCAAGCATTTGCCCATTATGCCAAAGTCCTGGGTTTGGTTCTCCACAAGTAAAGCATATATAAGTATTTTCTTATCATCTACAGATTTCTGTAAAGGTGACAAGTTTATGACAGCTAATTCATTGTCAGAAATTGGACATTTGTTGAATCCTAACTAATTCTTCCTGCAGTATTAAAAAAAATAATGAGGGTATTTTGTATCCTCTGGAAAAATGACAGATGGGATCTGTCCTTCATAAGGTTCATGATTGTGCCAGTCTGTTTGCATGCTCGTCTGTGTCAGAAAGACTGACATATTTTCTTTTCACTCAGCAAAACATTAGCCACATTGACCATTCCCAGATTTGTCATAGAGGTGTGGAAACTTCATGACTCACTAGTGGTGGCTTTAATATTCAAACAATCTGTGAAGTATTTAAAGATAAGAATCTTTGTTAAGGTGTGGTATATATATAGGTTTGGTGTTCCTTACAAGCCATGAATTAATAAAAGACATTTGTTTTCCAGTTTTTAAGCCAATTGAAGATCAGTCGTTAATTTCAAATAGCATGAATCTCACACATATGCTGTTGATGCAGGGTGTTTCTAAATGTGTTAAATCATTCCAGCAATCTCCTTCTCACAATTAACCTGAAGTGTTGGTTTCAAGATGTAACATCAAGCTGCAACTGTCAGGTAATCTGTCAGATGTACATTTCAGCACGTACATTTCAGGATGTGCATTTCAGGCAGTACTTCTAACCTGTATTTGACATGCAGAGAATTCTTTGTTCTGCTCAGCCACATCAGAAAGACTCTTTTTGTTTTACAGGAACATTGTAATGTGTTTCCTGTCTTGCTAATGTGTTTCTTGGATCTCCATGAAGGTTGTCATGGTTTTTTTGTTTTTCTTGATATCAACAAAGTCCAACAGTTTTGCTTAAAGCAAATTGTTCGTAATCCAAAATTAAGTTGGCTGAGAAAAACTAGCTTTTTCTTTTGAAATGACAAATCTGTTTCAAACTAATTAGAAACAGATTAGAGCTAATTAGCTTGTATTTTGGCATAATGGACAAATTCAGTCATTATCAAGCATAGTTGTGCCCAGACACCTCTGGGTTATCTCACTTCATCAAAGATATTATGGTATTATAATAATTTGTGTTTTTCACAATTCTGACAAAAGATTCCTTCATAATGAATATATGTTCTCTCTCGTCTGAGATGAAAGAACAAGTGTAAGTATGTTGATGAGATGAAACAAGTAACAAACTGGAAAACAGTATGTAAATATTTGCTTAATGGTCCTATAGGTAATTCCGCATGTATGAACCCCCTAGTTTTCATCTTTCTCATTGCTCAACCTTCACTAGTTTTCACTACTGGACCAACATTTACTGTTTGTTTATTTCTGATAACAACCCTCTGTATGACAGATTTATTCAGTATATAGAGTTCTGCCCCTTGGCTGTGACAGGATCTGCTGACTGAAAGCCAGCTATGCCCTGATAATGATTTTGGTTAGTTACCTACATACTCTTACTTGTTAGTGTCTACAGAGTGGTTAGCATCTTTGACTGACTTCCTGGCACTGTAAACTGACTTGCTGTGATATACTTGAAATCCTTTACCAAGTGGCCATTAACCAAAGGTGCTCACTTGATTATCTCTTAAACATTGTATATGTCATAGCTCCATCTCTCCTTTCTGGTGCAAGTATATAAAAAGCTGTTACCAGAACATGTCAAATTGGAATAAAACCGTTGGTATGGTCCAAATATGAACACAATGCTAAAATCAGATAAGTTTTGGCATGACAAACAGCCATTTTTTTTCAGTTACAGTCGTTTTCCATCTTTTTAAACAATAGGTGTTGAATTGTAGTGCATGAAAAGTAGTGCCTTCCACAAATGGAGTACATGTGTTTAGATTTATGTTGGAATGATAGTGTTCCGTAATGGGGTATCCGTTATGCATGTCGAAACAGTGTGGAATAACTCTTCTGTTGCATAAACAGGTGCTTGTAATAAACTATACGTTGCTGAGGTGAGAAATGTTGCTTATTTGTGTAGTCACACAATGGATGTTATTGGGTACAACACAGATTCAACTTAACAATAGCAGGCGGCACATTGTCTTAGTATAACTTGGTCTGTGGCTTCAGATTTGAATTTGAAATTATTTGAAAATATATTGGAATCCATGATCAATATCTCTATAGTTAACTGCTTTTCTCAGATTGTGATATTTATGTCAAATCAGAAGGAGAAAAAAAATTACAGTCACTAGTCTTAAACCATTAGCAATATCTAATCCTGAGTTGTTAAAATAAAAATTGAAAATTATATTTGATATAACATTTGTTTTCATTTAAAATGAATGAAGGGAAATTGTGTGGTTTTTTTTAAAGGTTAAATTCTCAAATGAATGGCTATCAAGGATAAAATATAATTTGTGTATGGGCCGTGTTTTGAGATAACATACTTATAATGTAGATAAAACAAAATTAAAGTGTCTGTGTTTCGGAAAGTTTAAGTTCAAAACTTCATATCCCATGCCCTTAATATAATCAGTTAATTATGATACAGTTGATTGACATCATGTTCATGGCAGAGAGCATGCATGTTTATATTTCCTTCATCATTTGGAAGTTATTTTTGATCACGTTTAAAAATGAACAAGGGGGAAAAAGAGCTAATACCCACTTAAACTGATGCCAAATATCACTTTATCATTCAGACACTATTTTCTGATAAGAGGAATGACAGATGGTGAAACAGGAACAGAGAACTCTATGCATGGTTTCAAAAGAGACCTTGGAATGGTAAGCTCCATGCACTGGCAGACATTCTCTTATCACAGGAGGAGTTAGCTGTCAGTGTGGTCTGACAGACAACAGTGGATGTGTCAAATGTGGCTAGTGTTTACTAGGGGAAACAATTGATGATAGCATCAATAACTGAGTTTCAGAATTTGTTTTTTGTAAAAGCAGTTGTAAATATCTAGTATTACAGTATTAAGATGTAATTGTTTCTAAAGTTTGATATTTGCCTTACTTTTATATTTACCATATTTTAGTCCCTGCTGTGCAAATTTGGGTTAAAACTGATCTTCATTAACCCATGGTTACCATAAGCGGTGACTAACAGGATCAAATGTTCAGGCTTGCTTCCATGGTTGACACACAACATTGTATTCCAGCTGTGTAGATAATGCTCATGTTGTTGATCATTGGATTGTCTGGTCAATACTTGACTACTTACAGACTGATGCATATAGCTGGAATATTGCATGGTTGATTATATACTAAATTTGCTGACTCACCTTTCTGTGCAGTTTGTCAAGTACAGATGTATTAGAATGTTTCATGCAGTATATTTTTGTTGGATTTTATGGAATATGAATATATTTGTTTACTTTGATGATGGGCCATTTCTGAGAAGTGTTTCAAATAAAATCCTTCAATGAAAAAGTTGCTTATTTGAAAATAGATGTATATTTTACTTACTCCTGTCTGCATCAAAATACAGTGATGCAGTGATGGCTGTGTTTGATGTCTTTTAAGGATGTTTTCTAACATATATTTGAGATAAAGTTACTTGAGAAATTGTATAATATAACACCAGTCATCTGGCACAATCTGTCCTGATATAGGTTGCTTGGTAACAGCGCCTATGGCAAGGCACTAACCCCTTCATTCATGTTTGTGTGTTTGGCAGTGGCTGAGATTGGCTGTTTTGAATATGATGTTTGTGTGTTATGGCAGATTTCAAGAGTCTCTGGGGAAGATATGAAATGTGAAGTTATCTTCTGTTGATAAAGGTCAGTGGTAATTAGGTAACCACAGTTAGAGGTCTGGGGAACAGGTTTTTGATGTTAAGGCTCTACCTCTGGAGATAAGTGTGTGGTTCTTCCAAGGCATTACGTTTTGGGGGGCGATATCAGTAGGGGTCATTTGTCCGCACCTGCCTGTTTACATGATACTTCTGTGTTGCACTTGCCCTGACCCCTTCCAGCTTCATGAAAATTCAAAACTGACAATGTATGGAAAATATTCAGTCTGAAGAAATGCGTAGTCAAGACCTATCTCATATTCTTAACTAGTCCGGCTCACAGTCCCTGAACCACAATATTTTCCTTCTGCCTAGCTGTCTCTGCGGTGCTAAAGCCTTAAAAGAAGCAAGTATTTCCTCAGGTGAATCTCTGGTCTCCCTTTTGCTCCTTCTAAATGTATATCTTTAATCTAAATGGGTAAATTTGCTATAATCAGAATTATAATCGTTAGTCTAATTCTTAACCAGACCCTGTCTGAATATTCGTCCTGGACCTGTCCATCCTCGACCAAATTAATAAAACAAAAATGAATCAAGAATCAAAACCAGCACCCACAACTACAACCACACCCAGAACCAACACCCAGACCAGCATGTGACATCCACACCCCACAATCTACAAGCCAGAACCCCCAACTGGCCTATGATCATGACACATACACCCACACCTGGACCCAACCCTATAAAAAAAAACTGCAACCATACCCAGAAGCTACTGTAGAATCCCACCCTGTTCCCAAATGTACAGTCCACCCTAGAACCAACACCCATAACTGCCCAGCACTTCACCCACTACCGCACACACCATCCCCATCCCATGTCCTGAAATCTGTCTCAAATATCCAACCTTACAAAGATTGCCTCAAGCCAGCCCACCATAAAACCTTGGATCTCTGATCACAAGCTCCTTTATCTCAAAATCCTCCTCACAACACTATTGCATTCTGCAGTAACTCCAACATGAACAGTAACTGTCACAATGACAGTAAATTAAGGTGAAGATTCTCTTCATAAAGGCCCACAAAATATCATCAGACAAAACTAGACACCAAAATCCCCTCTTGGCACAAAACTGAACTACAAATGTACAAATGGTTGGCTGAGGAAGTTGAATGGGTGTAGATGTGTTTTTATCTTTACACAAACACTGTGGAACCAACAGTCTGGCGATACGGGACCTGTTCTGGAAGCTGCACTCTGTGTTTGTGGTGACTCCAAGACTTAATCCTCCCAGTTCCATTCACAACAGGCATCAAGGGAGGTTGAGTTCACTCCGGGGCAGATACACGCCCAGTTTCGTTTTGTACTACAATGATTTGTTGTAAATGTGGTATTTATTTTTATAGATCATTTGATTTACAAGATTCTTGATGACCTGGGAAGGTGACAGGGCCAACTGATATCAGAATCAGGGCAGTTCATTGTCTCTTGTAACCCAAATCTGAAGTCTGTTCTTATTTATTGCTTTGATACAACATGAGGAATACTTGTGATGATGATACTAATGATGTAATATGGATGATGACAGTGGTGTTATTGTTGTTGCTGCTGGTGGTGGTGGTGGTGGTGATGATGACAATGACGATGATGATGATGACTTCAACCATAATGATGGTGATGATGACAATGATGATGACGATGACTTCAACTATAATGATGGTGATGATGATGATGACAATGACAATGACGATGACTTCAACTATAATGATGGTGATGATGATGACAATGACGATGACTTCAACTATAATGATGGTGATGATGATGACAATGACGATGACTTCAACTATAATGATGGTGATGATGATGACAATGACGATGACTTCAACTATAATGATGGTGATGATGATGACAATGACGATGACTTCAACTATAATGATGGTGATGATGATGACAATGACGATGACTTCAACTATAATGATGGTGATGATGATGATGACAATGACGATGACTTCAACTATAATGATGGTGATGATGATGATGACAATGACGATGACTTCAACTATAATGATGATGGTGATGATGATGCTGATTCAGTATCAGCAACAAATTCACACAGTATTGTAAGAAACATAGCTCAAAAAGACATTCTGTCATGAGACAAAAGAATATATCACCGCCATAATCTAACATCGTCTCCAGTAGTATTCCCAGTGGTGCAAGCAAAAGGGTAATGATTGAAACTTAATGTAGCAATTTCCAGACCCAGAGATAAAATGTCTGAATAGCAACCACATCTATTCTGTCACACTAGCCAGGACATTACCAGGACTTCTGACCATGCCCCTGACCAATCTAACAGTGGAACTGTTGTGACATTAATGCTGACCATCTCTCTCAGCCAAGCAACAAAGTCATCCATAAAGTCAGGTAGGGGGTGTATTGGACAAAGAGTGACCACAGGCCATCAATCCATGCCGGTGGCTGTTCCTGCCAGACTGACCACCTTCTCCACTTATTCATGTTTATGACCAAACCCATTAACCTACCAATTACTATAACTGGCTGACTGCAGACATGTTGTGTCCAGGGAACAGTTGTGGCGCTGGTTATTTGTTTTGTGTGGAGATGGAGTATTGCTTGTGATGGCTTGTTTAACACAGGTGGTACTTCAATTGTGTTCATTTGTAAACTTTGAACAAAGCTGGCATCAGGTTACCCAAAGTGGATCTGATTCTTAGGTACTTAGTCTCTGAAAATATATGGTTGGTTGGTGTTTTTTGTCACACACAGCATATTCCAGATATATGGCAGCAATCTGTTAATAATCAAGTCTCAGTTAGACAATCCAGTGATCATGAGCATTGATTTACGCAACTGGGATAAGATGACATGTGTCAACCAAGTCAGCAAGCCTGACAACCCTTAGTTTCATTGCAACAAGCATGGGTAGACTAACAGCTAGTCTCTGAAATGAACATATTTTACTGAAAAAAATGTTCATAGTGAAAAACAAATAATATAATGAAATGGAGCCCTGAGACTTCCTTCATTTTCCTGAAGCTAAGGAAATCTAGACTTGCCACAATTTCTAGACTTGCATGGGCTTTCTTGGATATATATACTTCAGGGTCTGTACAACAGACTACAAGCATGGGTTGCTGAAGCCAGGTCTTCAAGGGTCTTGAAAATATGTGATTTTAATTATAACAACAGAACATGTTCAAAGACCATTGCTTTGGCTTCCTAAGATTAACATTTAGTCCATGAATATATATAACTGATTGTAACAAACAAAACTCAATTTAAATGGACAAAAGAGCTGTAGTGAATTGAAAGATTCTGAACCTGCCCCCTGAGGAAATCTGGACATGCTTCATTTAAGGCTTTAGCATTGCAGGGAGGACTGGGCAGTAGGGAAACTAATGTAGTTCAGGAACTGTGAAACAGACTACTGACTCCTTCATATTCATTAGATGTCTTGGTTTTTCTTTTTTGGGAGGGACAGCTGAAAAACGGTAAAATGGAATTTTTGATGCACCTGTCTTGGAAGTCCATGAAAAATGCCTTTCCATTATATATTTGCATACAAGTATAACAGAATCTGCAACATGATCATCTCGGCACAGTTACACACCTGTGATCTCGGTGTAATCTGTGTCTTGCTTGTGTTTTAGTTGATTATTTGGATGGCAGGTCTTGCCACTGTTCTTGTCTGCGGCTATGAAGTGCATGTGGCTTGTGGAAACACACTAGCGTCTCACTTTGCGGACTTTGTCATGTTTACAACCATAATAATAAACGAGAGTGTCCAGACTAAACTTTCCCTGCTGACTGCTATGTTTACACTGAGGACATTGAACCTGCCATTACTGGCCATCAAGGGTTGGTCCGTGTTTGTGTTCAGTGAGTAGATGAAAGTGGTCAGATGGCTGAACGGTGGAGGTGGTGACAGTGTGGTACGTGAGCTGGGTGGGAAATGTGGATGGAATGGTGGGCAGGTTTTCATTCATGCCAATTCCACCTGGTCATGTTGTTCTATAAGTGATCTTTATAAAGCTGGTTACTCCTCGGAACCATCAGTACCCTTCCCTACACATCTCCATTTCAATACCTTTGAAACTGCCAACATGCCCACACTCCATACCCATAGCCTACACATCAGAACCATAGCCCGCGCCCACTGCCCCATGCCCCACCCCTCACACCAAGACCCCTAACCAATACTCCTAGCCAAACACTGCAAGCCCACATCCCACACTTACACACCAATGCTATGCCAATGCCTATGTATGAATATGTTAAACCCTGCCCTGCCCTGCCCTGCCCTGCCCTGCCCCATTGCCTAGACTGACATCCAAGGTCATGCCTAGACCTAGAGCAAACTCCCCACATGCATACACCACACCCACACTTTCATACCCATAGTCAACCCCAAACCCTTCCCCCACCCACAAAGAGACAGACAGACAGACAGACACACACAGACACATACACACACACACACAGACAGAGACACACACAGAGAGAGAGACACACACACACACACACACACACACATGTGTGATTCTTGTGGGTTGCAACAAAGTGGTAAATGTTTGTGATGTGAACTGTTTAGAAGGCTGCCACCCAATGATACAACTGAAATATTGTGCAAACAATGATACTCATAACCTGGCTAATGAACATGACAATGAACATGACAATGAACATGACACTCCTTCTGTACAACACTTGACACACATCTCAGCACAGTCCACATGCAGACTACAGACAACCCTCATCACCCAATTCAAGAGTTGTGAACCCCTCCCCTTACACCATACAGCACAGCGCCTGTCAAACTCCATTTTAGTCTGTCATACAGACCCTGAAGCAAATATAACCAAGAAAGCCCACGCAAGTCTAGAAAATGTGGGAAGTCTAGATTCCCTTAGCTTCAGGAATGAAGAAAGTCTCAGGGCTCCATTTCATTATGTTATTATTTTTTAACTATGAACTTTTTTCAGTAAAATATGTTCATTTCAGAGACTAGATGTTACACTAACTCCATTTCATACCTTCTTTACGCCACCCCTTCTCTACACCGTCACAACCCACCCACCTTCTTTACCCCACACCTTCTCTACACAGTCACAACCCTCCCACCTTCTTTACCCCACCCCTTTTCTACACCGTCACGACCCACCCACCTTCTTTACCCCACCCCTTCTCTACACCGTCACAACCCACCCACCTTCTTTACCCCACCCCTTCTCTACACCGTCACGACCCATCCACCTTCTTTACCCCACCCCTTCTCTACACAGTCACAACCCACCCACCTTCTTTACCCCACCCCTTCTCTACACTGTCACAACCTACCTACCTTCTCTACAGCACTTGACACAGCACAGTCCACAAACGGACCACAGACGACCATCATCACCCAATTCAACAGTTGTAAACCCCTCCCCCTACACCACACGGCACGACGCCAGATACACTCCATTTCATTACCTTCACACATACCCTCTTTACCCCACCCCTTCTCTACATCATCACAACCCACCCACAACTCAGCACAAGTCCCAGACACACTTAACAGCACAATACTCACCCATCCTTCCTTTCATACAGGGGTAGTGTTGTAGCTTAATAGTTAAAGCATCCTCTTGTCATTCATTGAAGACTTGGGTTTGAATCCCCAATGGGTTCATTGTGTGAAGCCCATTTCTGGTGTTCCTGGCCATGACATTACTGAAATATTGCTAAAAGTAGCATAAAACCATGCTTACTATCTCCTTCCATCCATCCACACAAGTATGTACAATACAGAGAGAAAGATAGAATCCTCACACCCAGCATGCTGTATGTCTATAATTCCATCCCATCCCCTTCACACCCAGAACCTCACCCAAACATGTCATTCACGCAGTCCCCTTCCAACATCGCCCCCCAACCATCACTCCCCGCTCTGATGTCCCAGCTGTGCTCCAGCAAGCTGTCGCGTGTGCCGTGACTGCCCCTCCCTCCCACAGACCTTTGCCAAGCAGGCTCTCTCTGCAGGCACACTCCACAAGCCCTCCAAGCTGCCAAGCCACGAGTCCGCTATCTCTCTATGCCACCACTCACTGCTTTTTACTGTGCGTAATCCTGGCTGTTGGGATCTAGCTGTTAGCAACAGTTGGGAAAACACTGGTCTCCCCTGACACTCTTGAAAGAATCTGTGCCCCCAGTTGGAAATATGAACTCATCTGTCAAAAAACTGCATTCCGTCAGATTTGATTTTTGTGAAGAATCTTCAAAGTGACACTTAGAATCTGGAACCTACTCTGGCGAAGATCCAAACCTTTTATGATCAGATGAGGTTACAGAACAATAGTGTTATGGAAGAAGTAGAGTCGTTTTGACAGCAGTGTTATGAGGAACAGTTAAAACAGGATAATATTTTCAGAACCTTTTACACAGAGCTAAACTGCAAACAGAAACAAGTAACTCTTGCTGAGTTACGAGAAAAAAGTCAGCGTTTCCCAGATGTTCAATGTTTTTGTGGATGAGATAATTTACCAAATTTTACTTTTCCCGCCTTTCTGAAGCAGACGGGATATCAGTGGAACTGCTCTCTTAGACATGAATTAGACTGTGGTACCAGTGAGGATCAGACGGGTGTTAGAGTGAAGACAGGGTGGATAACTCCAACAAGTGAACCTCATGAGGGGGCTTGCATGACATCACTGCGGTCAGGTGATTCAGCTTGGTGAATGTGCTTATTGGATGTGCCGACAAACTTTACCAGGAATATTTACCGGGAACTTTGCCAAACAGTTTTTACCTGTCCTTTGATGATGGAACTGATAGTGGCCATTGCTAAGTGAATTGACAGTGAAAGACTATTTATTGGATGAAGTGTTGATGTGAACTGTATAAGAACTGGGATATTATTCTACCATTTCTATGTCATGATGGATTTGACAAGAATGTTTGTTTTCTTCTTTTTCATGTTGACAGCGCCAGAGCAGGGAAGGTAAGACATTTAGTATATTTGATTGTTTCAATATGATTTTTTCCTTATGACTGTAACAATCTGTCAAGGTAAGTTGGTGTTGAACTTTGCAATGCCTTAACTCAGGAATGCAGATCAAGAGAAGCAATGTTGCTGAAGTGACATAAAACTCCTATGCTTTTGAGGAGTTTATTGCTCAATTAATGACAAGTGGTATACCTGCTTTTCGGTTTTCGTGATGTGAAGTCTTACTTACATCAGTGTCTGATTATTCTGAGTTAAGGCATTGAAACATCTGTCATCCACTGTCTTGTTTCTAGACATCTTTAAATTTCTATCATTACTTCAGTTGTCGCAAATTATTTATTTTGAGAAAGTGCCAACAGTTTAATTTGCATGATGAATAGCTGTATAGGTACCCATGGTTAGGGCACCTGTGGTTTTCATTTACAGCCCTGAATAGTGTCAAAATCATTTGACAGCTTGATGGTAGTCTATTTTTTCACAGTTAATGCCTTCAAGACAATTGTACTTTTAAATGTAGGTTAACAGGGTGCAAAAACATACAGTAGGGATTGACACAAGTGTTTTAAGCAAGTTTGTGTCATATCAGTCCTTGAATACTGAATGTTTCCATGCTGTTAACCTATAAACTCACTTCTCACTTGGATAGAAAGCTGATTTATCATGGCTATATACCTTCAAGACACATTTATATGAAAATGGTCAGATATGTTGCATAATCAGCATTGAGGAGAGCCTTCAAACCAGCCCATCATTAATCTATTTGAAGTTTATGACTTTCACCAATTATTTCTTATGTTATCTTTATGAGGTTGTCAGTATCAATATTTGTGGACACTCTAATTTCTTTTCAAGACCAGTATTTATACCTAGATGGATGTCAGAACTGACAGATTGTAGGTGTTAATTCCCATGCAGCGTGGCATTTGACCACTTTCAGCAGGTGTCTGATTGATGAGGAAAGACTTATTGCCTCCTATAGTTTATTGCATTCAGGAGCACTTTCTTTGTAATGAGAGGCTATTAAAATTTGTTCCTGAAATTCAACTTTTAGATTAATGTCTGATGACTATTTTGATAGATTTGGTAATATATTTCAGTGTCTCTGTGTTATAATTACTTATACGTTTGTTATGAAATACTGTTATAATGTATGATGTTTTGTAATCAATTTATGTGAAATCATTGTAATTTGAATTTGTGCCAGTGAAAAAGACCTCCAAATGAAAAATACTGCATGTGTGTACTGGGGCTGGGACTTGATGAGTTGGACCCGGGTACCAGTACCCAAACCTGTTATGATCATGTACTAATAAATAGGGTAGGGTAGGGTTATAGAGGGTGGGGCACCTGGTAGAAAATTTGGACACATCCTAGCCTTAGTGTTTACCTGTAACCTAACAGACCAACTTTGACCCATGATCGAAAAAGACAACACGCCCCTGAAATGGACGAATCATAAACACAAGCAATCGCAATGCCTTTACATCAGAAGATGCCATCAAGCCATGCAATTCTGGAACAAAGCATTGCTATATCTCCCACATTACACCATCAAAGACTTGGACTATTATAGTCAAAGACACCTTTCCCCATTTCTGGTACATTCTAACAAGTTTGCCCCCAGCGCCAATGTTCATTGCCTTCCATCTGTGACACCATCAGAGTGCTACAGTATAAACTTGCAGCCGTCATGAACCCTCAAGGTGTATATCTTGACTCCTGTGTTCTTGATGTTAGTAAACATCAGCGGGGCTGGTTTTGATCTTGCCGACCTCCTCCCAGTGTGTCTTTAATGTTGAAACCGAATGACCAAGTGATAAATGCTGAAGACGCTACATTACAGCATCTGCTTCAGCTGTTGCCTCAGTGAACGTAGATTGGTTTGTCAGCATAACCTGTTGAAACTGACACTCTCTCTACTCGAAGGTTTGGATGTCAAGGAAGTGAAATGTACAAGGTTATGTAGGCTGGTTAATTACCTGTCAGACATGACATGTACATGCAATTTACAAGGTTATTGTGACCTTACTTACCTAGATATGAAATTATCTGTGTAGAAAGTTCTAATTATGTATGTATGATTAGTTGGCAGATGAGAATTGACATGAAGCAAACAAATTATATATTTTTTAGTTGAAGAAATTAGATTATTTTTTTTTTCATGGCTAAAATCTGGTGCTGCTTAGCTGACATCAGTTGGATACCACCAATGGTACAGAAGTGGAAGGGTGATTACTGAATATTTTGAGCAACTGTGTTCGGTGCTTAGTATAACAAAAATGTATTTTAACATATAAACATCAGTATCTATTTTTTTTATTTATATCAGGGTACTTTGAAGAATACTTCATATACTATTCTTGCATCATATGTCTAAAACATGTTCCAACCATTGGTTGTTTCATGGCTAGTTCTGATCAATTTAATTTGTTTTCTGCTGTCAAAAACTGTAGGAAATGTCAAATGCATAATGTCATACTCCATTACTAGGGTAAGGTTTAGTCAGAATCTAAAGGGAATACAAATTTTATTCATTAATGTCCCAAAATGCTTGAAACCGTACATTAATTATGCCCATGTTTCAATTAACCGGAAGTGCTTCCAAGTCATTCACAAAGTAACCACTTTGTCAGCCGGTCCCAGATGGCGCTGATTTCAACAGCAGTTTTCAGCCAGTGATGAAAATTTTGTGTTCAGCTCGTCCCCCACCCTGAGTGAGGGAACAAGGCTGGTGCCGTTTTCTCATGGGTCTCATCCTGTGACCCAGGACTGGCTCAGGGACCAACCCAGTCGTGGACAGATGGTAACAGATGCATCAATATGTGTGAGCCCTCAATCATCTGGCTTAGCAATTAAAATATTTTCGTTTGACAATCTTTGAAGTATTCAGACATGAAGACTGCAGAAAGTTTGACATTATAGCACAAGTTTATTGAAATGTGTTGTTACAAGGAAAAAATGATACATCATCAAAGAAGTGCTTCAATAGATGTTTATTTTCCCAGCGCATAAAAATATTTCGTCACCTGTGCATCAATCACTGCAACTTACAGTTTCAGGCATAAAGTTTTTTCAAGGGAGAATAACTTCAGGCAGTAAATATTGGTAAAATTAGCAGAAGTGGATCAGTAGATTTGACATTGTCTATAATGACGAGACTGATGGTTAAAATTAACATGGGACTATCCTTAATCAAGATAATAGCCCTATTATTCTGCTGTTAGTCATATGAGGCTTGTCACTGCTGTAATTAGAAGATAAGAAGTCCATCCCTTGCATGACTTCACAGTGAAATCATGGTAAGTTGTCAATATACCATGTGACAATCTGCTGTAAGGGAGTTTAGTTGTTAAAGTATTTGCTAATCAGGCCAAAGACAAAAGTTTCATTGGTTCGGTGTGTGAAGCCCATCTCTGAATTCACATTCTGATAGATTACTAGAATATTCCTGATAGTGAAGTAACACCTCACTCATTCACCAACACTCATTCTATTCCACAGATGTTATAATTGAACAGGGGATGTTTCCCATAATATCAGTCACTTGATTGTCAAGTTCAGAAGTAATTGTTTATAGACCACTGTGATAGTATTGGAATACTGCTGCAATCACTGGATTATCTGGTTGTACTTGATTATTTGTAGACTGCTGTCAGATAGCTGGAATTTTCCTGAATTAAACTCCCAAACAGGCTGGGTGATGTACCTTTAATTAATACTCATGGAAAGTAGTATCAACACACCCATGAAGATCAGGGGTCGATTAGGTCCTTAGCAACCCATGCTGGCCACAAAAGGCGACTATGCTTGTTGTAAGAGATGACTAACGGTATCGGGTGATAATCTCGCTGACTTGGTTCCCAGTGCTCATGATGTTGATCACTGGATTGCCTGGTCCAGACTTAATTGTTTACAGGCTGCTGCCATACAGCTAGAATATTGCTGAGTGTGGTATAAAATTAAACTCACTCACTAATGTCAGCAGCCAAACATTGGGTCAAAGCGTGCACTGTGAGCCACAGATCAGATAAATACTCTCTTCATGATGGCAAACCTTTAACAAGAATGGTAGTGCACCTTTAATTAGCACACATGCAAACTAATGTCAGTAACCAAACATTGGGTGATAACTGGCACTGAGAACCACAGATCGGCTAAATACTCTCTGTATGATGGCGAACCTTTAACTGCACCAGCTTGTGAAACAACAGCAGTAGTCACAACACTATTAGATGTCTGACATTGCAGGTCTCCGCCTGTAGAACAGCCTCTCTGCTTATATTGGAGCTCTGCCATTGTGTGTAAGTTCTTCGCGTAAATACTTTTACATAAGTGTCAGTTGCTGTGAGCTTTCTCAATGAAAACATAAAGGATTGTTTACTAATACTAGTACCTGCCCGATCTCTTTGTCAGCTGGCATGGCAAGGTTGCAATTTTGAGTTCAGAAACAGCAAGTCTTTCACTAGTCACAAGAGTGATATGTATGTTTGTGTGATGGTATGTGGCGAAATTGTCTGTTCTGTTAGACTGATGGTAATGTAAAGAATGTGTTTTGATAATATTGTTACAGCTTTGTGACAGCTAAAAAAGTTTTGGTAACTGGGAGAAAAAGTACTTTGTGTAAATAATTGGTAACATAAGAAAGTTATGTTTTTGGATTAGTGTTCAAAGTACCGAAGGATATTGAATGCTCATCAGAAATGTGTTACTATGAATATAAGAACAGAAGGTTCTTGGTATTTGCATTTTAGTAGAACAGATTCCAGTGTCTGCCATACAGACTGTGAATTCCACAATGTTAGGAAAATGAATGATGTCAGATTGTTCCTTTTATAATATATTATGAAAAAAAAATCAGAAACTTTTTGTAAAATATAATTCTAACTTAGCTGGTTTCTGTATAATACACAAGTGCAGCCCAAGCAAGTCCAGAATATATGGCAAGTCGAGATTACCACAGTTTCAATTTCTGAGAAGGAATAAAATCTCTGGGCTCCTTTTTATCATAAATTATGAATATAATTGAGGAATGTATTATTTTTTCTGTAAGATATGTTTGTTTGAGAACATAGTGTTAGTCTAGGTAGCAGTGTAAGATCATGCATCACACCTCGCTGACATGGGCCATTGCTCATGCCATCACCCACCAGTTTGCCCTGGCCAAACAGGATCACTTGCAGGGACCCTTGCACAAAGCATTTCTTAGAGTTATTATAATCATAATGCACATGCTTTCACATTTAGATATGAAAGCATAGTGTGTCATTGCTCACACACTCATTCATTCATTGACATTTTCACAGAAGTAGGCTTCAAACATGATAGAAATCAAACTGAGCATTTGACTTAATGAGCAACACTTATCCCACTTCTCCTGTTTGTATGACGATACACTGTGTGGTCAGCGGCCGCATGTAAGGACATTAGTGCTTGTTGTGCCATGGAGAACCTTGGCAGTTCACACCAGATTGGCGTCTGAGGACGTCTATAGACTTGCCCCCAATTGTAAGTGAGTGAGGAAGTCTTTCCACCACTTTTGGCAATATTCTAGCAATATAAGGGTAGGAGACACCAGAAATGGACTTTACACTTTCTACAATGTGGGAATCATCATCATCATCATCATCATCATCATCATCATCATCATTATTGTTCATGATGTCAGTCATTGAATTGTCTGACCCAGACTATCACTGTAACTACCATTAGATAATAAGTATGACCTCTTTATGATAAAAAAGATTCCACTCAGTCAGTCAGTCAGTCCAACACGATCGTGAAATGACAACTCAGTAATGAATATGTATTTCTAGAGCCTGCCTGACATACATTATGCCATCTGTCATGTAGACTTGTCCCTGTTATGACTGTATCCTCCAGATTATGTCTGTGTAATATATGCACCTACACTTCTGAATAATTACATAAAGAGTCATACCACATCTCTTATTGTCATAAGCGTGTGTATGAAAAAGATTATGTGAAATTTGCTTACTCAGCAATTTCCTATCAGATATACATAGATGCAATGAGACTTGAATCTTATATGTTAATATGCATTCTCACATGTTAAAGTTGAAATTAAGCTAAAGTTATCAATTGATGTTTTAGATTTTCCAAACAAACTCTTATGTAGTCCTTATGAATTATCAGTTTTGAATATTTTTGTGATTATTAAATTTTCTGAAAATCCTCAATAAGGTCATCTAGGAGATGAATGCACATGCTTAATCCATTGTGAAATTGACATGGGTGTCATAGATTTCAGACCCCACCCAGCGGATGGGAATAAAATGGTGGCTTTTTCAACATCGGCTCAGAAACCTGAAATATTGGTAAAATTAGCAGAAGTGGATCAGTAGATTTGACATTGTCTATAATGACGAGACTGATGGTTAAAATTAACATGGGACTATCCTTAATCAAGATAATAGCCCTATTATTCTGCTGTTAGTCATATGAGGCTTGTCACTGCTGTAATTAGAAGATAAGAAGTCCATCCCTTGCATGACTTCACAGTGAAATCATGGTAAGTTGTCAATATACCATGTGACAATCTGCTGTAAGGGAGTTTAGTTGTTAAAGTATTTGCTAATCAGGCCAAAGACAAAAGTTTCATTGGTTCGGTGTGTGAAGCCCATCTCTGAATTCACATTCTGATAGATTACTAGAATATTCCTGATAGTGAAGTAACACCTCACTCATTCACCAACACTCATTCTATTCCACAGATGTTATAATTGAACAGGGGATGTTTCCCATAATATCAGTCACTTGATTGTCAAGTTCAGAAGTAATTGTTTATAGACCACTGTGATAGTATTGGAATACTGCTGCAATCACTGGATTATCTGGTTGTACTTGATTATTTGTAGACTGCTGTCAGATAGCTGGAATTTTCCTGAATTAAACTCCCAAACAGGCTGGGTGATGTACCTTTAATTAATACTCATGGAAAGTAGTATCAACACACCCATGAAGATCAGGGGTCGATTAGGTCCTTAGCAACCCATGCTGGCCACAAAAGGCGACTATGCTTGTTGTAAGAGATGACTAACGGTATCGGGTGATAATCTCGCTGACTTGGTTCCCAGTGCTCATGATGTTGATCACTGGATTGCCTGGTCCAGACTTAATTGTTTACAGGCTGCTGCCATACAGCTAGAATATTGCTGAGTGTGGTATAAAATTAAACTCACTCACTAATGTCAGCAGCCAAACATTGGGTCAAAGCGTGCACTGTGAGCCACAGATCAGATAAATACTCTCTTCATGATGGCAAACCTTTAACAAGAATGGTAGTGCACCTTTAATTAGCACACATGCAAACTAATGTCAGTAACCAAACATTGGGTGATAACTGGCACTGAGAACCACAGATCGGCTAAATACTCTCTGTATGATGGCGAACCTTTAACTGCACCAGCTTGTGAAACAACAGCAGTAGTCACAACACTATTAGATGTCTGACATTGCAGGTCTCCGCCTGTAGAACAGCCTCTCTGCTTATATTGGAGCTCTGCCATTGTGTGTAAGTTCTTCGCGTAAATACTTTTACATAAGTGTCAGTTGCTGTGAGCTTTCTCAATGAAAACATAAAGGATTGTTTACTAATACTAGTACCTGCCCGATCTCTTTGTCAGCTGGCATGGCAAGGTTGCAATTTTGAGTTCAGAAACAGCAAGTCTTTCACTAGTCACAAGAGTGATATGTATGTTTGTGTGATGGTATGTGGCGAAATTGTCTGTTCTGTTAGACTGATGGTAATGTAAAGAATGTGTTTTGATAATATTGTTACAGCTTTGTGACAGCTAAAAAAGTTTTGGTAACTGGGAGAAAAAGTACTTTGTGTAAATAATTGGTAACATAAGAAAGTTATGTTTTTGGATTAGTGTTCAAAGTACCGAAGGATATTGAATGCTCATCAGAAATGTGTTACTATGAATATAAGAACAGAAGGTTCTTGGTATTTGCATTTTAGTAGAACAGATTCCAGTGTCTGCCATACAGACTGTGAATTCCACAATGTTAGGAAAATGAATGATGTCAGATTGTTCCTTTTATAATATATTATGAAAAAAAAATCAGAAACTTTTTGTAAAATATAATTCTAACTTAGCTGGTTTCTGTATAATACACAAGTGCAGCCCAAGCAAGTCCAGAATATATGGCAAGTCGAGATTACCACAGTTTCAATTTCTGAGAAGGAATAAAATCTCTGGGCTCCTTTTTATCATAAATTATGAATATAATTGAGGAATGTATTATTTTTTCTGTAAGATATGTTTGTTTGAGAACATAGTGTTAGTCTAGGTAGCAGTGTAAGATCATGCATCACACCTCGCTGACATGGGCCATTGCTCATGCCATCACCCACCAGTTTGCCCTGGCCAAACAGGATCACTTGCAGGGACCCTTGCACAAAGCATTTCTTAGAGTTATTATAATCATAATGCACATGCTTTCACATTTAGATATGAAAGCATAGTGTGTCATTGCTCACACACTCATTCATTCATTGACATTTTCACAGAAGTAGGCTTCAAACATGATAGAAATCAAACTGAGCATTTGACTTAATGAGCAACACTTATCCCACTTCTCCTGTTTGTATGACGATACACTGTGTGGTCAGCGGCCGCATGTAAGGACATTAGTGCTTGTTGTGCCATGGAGAACCTTGGCAGTTCACACCAGATTGGCGTCTGAGGACGTCTATAGACTTGCCCCCAATTGTAAGTGAGTGAGGAAGTCTTTCCACCACTTTTGGCAATATTCTAGCAATATAAGGGTAGGAGACACCAGAAATGGACTTTACACTTTCTACAATGTGGGAATCATCATCATCATCATCATCATCATCATCATCATCATCATTATTGTTCATGATGTCAGTCATTGAATTGTCTGACCCAGACTATCACTGTAACTACCATTAGATAATAAGTATGACCTCTTTATGATAAAAAAGATTCCACTCAGTCAGTCAGTCAGTCCAACACGATCGTGAAATGACAACTCAGTAATGAATATGTATTTCTAGAGCCTGCCTGACATACATTATGCCATCTGTCATGTAGACTTGTCCCTGTTATGACTGTATCCTCCAGATTATGTCTGTGTAATATATGCACCTACACTTCTGAATAATTACATAAAGAGTCATACCACATCTCTTATTGTCATAAGCGTGTGTATGAAAAAGATTATGTGAAATTTGCTTACTCAGCAATTTCCTATCAGATATACATAGATGCAATGAGACTTGAATCTTATATGTTAATATGCATTCTCACATGTTAAAGTTGAAATTAAGCTAAAGTTATCAATTGATGTTTTAGATTTTCCAAACAAACTCTTATGTAGTCCTTATGAATTATCAGTTTTGAATATTTTTGTGATTATTAAATTTTCTGAAAATCCTCAATAAGGTCATCTAGGAGATGAATGCACATGCTTAATCCATTGTGAAATTGACATGGGTGTCATAGATTTCAGACCCCACCCAGCGGATGGGAATAAAATGGTGGCTTTTTCAACATCGGCTCAGAAACCTGAAATATTGGTAAAATTAGCAGAAGTGGATCAGTAGATTTGACATTGTCTATAATGACGAGACTGATGGTTAAAATTAACATGGGACTATCCTTAATCAAGATAATAGCCCTATTATTCTGCTGTTAGTCATATGAGGCTTGTCACTGCTGTAATTAGAAGATAAGAAGTCCATCCCTTGCATGACTTCACAGTGAAATCATGGTAAGTTGTCAATATACCATGTGACAATCTGCTGTAAGGGAGTTTAGTTGTTAAAGTATTTGCTAATCAGGCCAAAGACAAAAGTTTCATTGGTTCGGTGTGTGAAGCCCATCTCTGAATTCACATTCTGATAGATTACTAGAATATTCCTGATAGTGAAGTAACACCTCACTCATTCACCAACACTCATTCTATTCCACAGATGTTATAATTGAACAGGGGATGTTTCCCATAATATCAGTCACTTGATTGTCAAGTTCAGAAGTAATTGTTTATAGACCACTGTGATAGTATTGGAATACTGCTGCAATCACTGGATTATCTGGTTGTACTTGATTATTTGTAGACTGCTGTCAGATAGCTGGAATTTTCCTGAATTAAACTCCCAAACAGGCTGGGTGATGTACCTTTAATTAATACTCATGGAAAGTAGTATCAACACACCCATGAAGATCAGGGGTCGATTAGGTCCTTAGCAACCCATGCTGGCCACAAAAGGCGACTATGCTTGTTGTAAGAGATGACTAACGGTATCGGGTGATAATCTCGCTGACTTGGTTCCCAGTGCTCATGATGTTGATCACTGGATTGCCTGGTCCAGACTTAATTGTTTACAGGCTGCTGCCATACAGCTAGAATATTGCTGAGTGTGGTATAAAATTAAACTCACTCACTAATGTCAGCAGCCAAACATTGGGTCAAAGCGTGCACTGTGAGCCACAGATCAGATAAATACTCTCTTCATGATGGCAAACCTTTAACAAGAATGGTAGTGCACCTTTAATTAGCACACATGCAAACTAATGTCAGTAACCAAACATTGGGTGATAACTGGCACTGAGAACCACAGATCGGCTAAATACTCTCTGTATGATGGCGAACCTTTAACTGCACCAGCTTGTGAAACAACAGCAGTAGTCACAACACTATTAGATGTCTGACATTGCAGGTCTCCGCCTGTAGAACAGCCTCTCTGCTTATATTGGAGCTCTGCCATTGTGTGTAAGTTCTTCGCGTAAATACTTTTACATAAGTGTCAGTTGCTGTGAGCTTTCTCAATGAAAACATAAAGGATTGTTTACTAATACTAGTACCTGCCCGATCTCTTTGTCAGCTGGCATGGCAAGGTTGCAGTTTTGAGTTCAGAAACAGCAAGTCTTTCACTAGTCACAAGAGTGATATGTATGTTTGTGTGATGGTATGTGGCGAAATTGTCTGTTCTGTTAGACTGATGGTAATGTAAAGAATGTGTTTTGATAATATTGTTACAGCTTTGTGACAGCTAAAAAAGTTTTGGTAACTGGGAGAAAAAGTACTTTGTGTAAATAATTGGTAACATAAGAAAGTTATGTTTTTGGATTAGTGTTCAAAGTACCGAAGGATATTGAATGCTCATCAGAAATGTGTTACTATGAATATAAGAACAGAAGGTTCTTGGTATTTGCATTTTAGTAGAACAGATTCCAGTGTCTGCCATACAGACTGTGAATTCCACAATGTTAGGAAAATGAATGATGTCAGATTGTTCCTTTTATAATATATTATGAAAAAAAAATCAGAAACTTTTTGTAAAATATAATTCTAACTTAGCTGGTTTCTGTATAATACACAAGTGCAGCCCAAGCAAGTCCAGAATATATGGCAAGTCGAGATTACCACAGTTTCAATTTCTGAGAAGGAATAAAATCTCTGGGCTCCTTTTTATCATAAATTATGAATATAATTGAGGAATGTATTATTTTTTCTGTAAGATATGTTTGTTTGAGAACATAGTGTTAGTCTAGGTAGCAGTGTAAGATCATGCATCACACCTCGCTGACATGGGCCATTGCTCATGCCATCACCCACCAGTTTGCCCTGGCCAAACAGGATCACTTGCAGGGACCCTTGCACAAAGCATTTCTTAGAGTTATTATAATCATAATGCACATGCTTTCACATTTAGATATGAAAGCATAGTGTGTCATTGCTCACACACTCATTCATTCATTGACATTTTCACAGAAGTAGGCTTCAAACATGATAGAAATCAAACTGAGCATTTGACTTAATGAGCAACACTTATCCCACTTCTCCTGTTTGTATGACGATACACTGTGTGGTCAGCGGCCGCATGTAAGGACATTAGTGCTTGTTGTGCCATGGAGAACCTTGGCAGTTCACACCAGATTGGCGTCTGAGGACGTCTATAGACTTGCCCCCAATTGTAAGTGAGTGAGGAAGTCTTTCCACCACTTTTGGCAATATTCTAGCAATATAAGGGTAGGAGACACCAGAAATGGACTTTACACTTTCTACAATGTGGGAATCATCATCATCATCATCATCATCATCATCATCATTATTGTTCATGATGTCAGTCATTGAATTGTCTGACCCAGACTATCACTGTAACTACCATTAGATAATAAGTATGACCTCTTTATGATAAAAAAGATTCCACTCAGTCAGTCAGTCAGTCCAACACGATCGTGAAATGACAACTCAGTAATGAATATGTATTTCTAGAGCCTGCCTGACATACATTATGCCATCTGTCATGTAGACTTGTCCCTGTTATGACTGTATCCTCCAGATTATGTCTGTGTAATATATGCACCTACACTTCTGAATAATTACATAAAGAGTCATACCACATCTCTTATTGTCATAAGCGTGTGTATGAAAAAGATTATGTGAAATTTGCTTACTCAGCAATTTCCTATCAGATATACATAGATGCAATGAGACTTGAATCTTATATGTTAATATGCATTCTCACATGTTAAAGTTGAAATTAAGCTAAAGTTATCAATTGATGTTTTAGATTTTCCAAACAAACTCTTATGTAGTCCTTATGAATTATCAGTTTTGAATATTTTTGTGATTATTAAATTTTCTGAAAATCCTCAATAAGGTCATCTAGGAGATGAATGCACATGCTTAATCCATTGTGAAATTGACATGGGTGTCATAGATTTCAGACCCCACCCAGCGGATGGGAATAAAATGGTGGCTTTTTCAACATCGGCTCAGAAACCTGAAATATTGGTAAAATTAGCAGAAGTGGATCAGTAGATTTGACATTGTCTATAATGACGAGACTGATGGTTAAAATTAACATGGGACTATCCTTAATCAAGATAATAGCCCTATTATTCTGCTGTTAGTCATATGAGGCTTGTCACTGCTGTAATTAGAAGATAAGAAGTCCATCCCTTGCATGACTTCACAGTGAAATCATGGTAAGTTGTCAATATACCATGTGACAATCTGCTGTAAGGGAGTTTAGTTGTTAAAGTATTTGCTAATCAGGCCAAAGACAAAAGTTTCATTGGTTCGGTGTGTGAAGCCCATCTCTGAATTCACATTCTGATAGATTACTAGAATATTCCTGATAGTGAAGTAACACCTCACTCATTCACCAACACTCATTCTATTCCACAGATGTTATAATTGAACAGGGGATGTTTCCCATAATATCAGTCACTTGATTGTCAAGTTCAGAAGTAATTGTTTATAGACCACTGTGATAGTATTGGAATACTGCTGCAATCACTGGATTATCTGGTTGTACTTGATTATTTGTAGACTGCTGTCAGATAGCTGGAATTTTCCTGAATTAAACTCCCAAACAGGCTGGGTGATGTACCTTTAATTAATACTCATGGAAAGTAGTATCAACACACCCATGAAGATCAGGGGTCGATTAGGTCCTTAGCAACCCATGCTGGCCACAAAAGGCGACTATGCTTGTTGTAAGAGATGACTAACGGTATCGGGTGATAATCTCGCTGACTTGGTTCCCAGTGCTCATGATGTTGATCACTGGATTGCCTGGTCCAGACTTAATTGTTTACAGGCTGCTGCCATACAGCTAGAATATTGCTGAGTGTGGTATAAAATTAAACTCACTCACTAATGTCAGCAGCCAAACATTGGGTCAAAGCGTGCACTGTGAGCCACAGATCAGATAAATACTCTCTTCATGATGGCAAACCTTTAACAAGAATGGTAGTGCACCTTTAATTAGCACACATGCAAACTAATGTCAGTAACCAAACATTGGGTGATAACTGGCACTGAGAACCACAGATCGGCTAAATACTCTCTGTATGATGGCGAACCTTTAACTGCACCAGCTTGTGAAACAACAGCAGTAGTCACAACACTATTAGATGTCTGACATTGCAGGTCTCCGCCTGTAGAACAGCCTCTCTGCTTATATTGGAGCTCTGCCATTGTGTGTAAGTTCTTCGCGTAAATACTTTTACATAAGTGTCAGTTGCTGTGAGCTTTCTCAATGAAAACATAAAGGATTGTTTACTAATACTAGTACCTGCCCGATCTCTTTGTCAGCTGGCATGGCAAGGTTGCAGTTTTGAGTTCAGAAACAGCAAGTCTTTCACTAGTCACAAGAGTGATATGTATGTTTGTGTGATGGTATGTGGCGAAATTGTCTGTTCTGTTAGACTGATGGTAATGTAAAGAATGTGTTTTGATAATATTGTTACAGCTTTGTGACAGCTAAAAAAGTTTTGGTAACTGGGAGAAAAAGTACTTTGTGTAAATAATTGGTAACATAAGAAAGTTATGTTTTTGGATTAGTGTTCAAAGTACCGAAGGATATTGAATGCTCATCAGAAATGTGTTACTATGAATATAAGAACAGAAGGTTCTTGGTATTTGCATTTTAGTAGAACAGATTCCAGTGTCTGCCATACAGACTGTGAATTCCACAATGTTAGGAAAATGAATGATGTCAGATTGTTCCTTTTATAATATATTATGAAAAAAAAATCAGAAACTTTTTGTAAAATATAATTCTAACTTAGCTGGTTTCTGTATAATACACAAGTGCAGCCCAAGCAAGTCCAGAATATATGGCAAGTCGAGATTACCACAGTTTCAATTTCTGAGAAGGAATAAAATCTCTGGGCTCCTTTTTATCATAAATTATGAATATAATTGAGGAATGTATTATTTTTTCTGTAAGATATGTTTGTTTGAGAACATAGTGTTAGTCTAGGTAGCAGTGTAAGATCATGCATCACACCTCGCTGACATGGGCCATTGCTCATGCCATCACCCACCAGTTTGCCCTGGCCAAACAGGATCACTTGCAGGGACCCTTGCACAAAGCATTTCTTAGAGTTATTATAATCATAATGCACATGCTTTCACATTTAGATATGAAAGCATAGTGTGTCATTGCTCACACACTCATTCATTCATTGACATTTTCACAGAAGTAGGCTTCAAACATGATAGAAATCAAACTGAGCATTTGACTTAATGAGCAACACTTATCCCACTTCTCCTGTTTGTATGACGATACACTGTGTGGTCAGCGGCCGCATGTAAGGACATTAGTGCTTGTTGTGCCATGGAGAACCTTGGCAGTTCACACCAGATTGGCGTCTGAGGACGTCTATAGACTTGCCCCCAATTGTAAGTGAGTGAGGAAGTCTTTCCACCACTTTTGGCAATATTCTAGCAATATAAGGGTAGGAGACACCAGAAATGGACTTTACACTTTCTACAATGTGGGAATCATCATCATCATCATCATCATCATCATCATCATTATTGTTCATGATGTCAGTCATTGAATTGTCTGACCCAGACTATCACTGTAACTACCATTAGATAATAAGTATGACCTCTTTATGATAAAAAAGATTCCACTCAGTCAGTCAGTCAGTCCAACACGATCGTGAAATGACAACTCAGTAATGAATATGTATTTCTAGAGCCTGCCTGACATACATTATGCCATCTGTCATGTAGACTTGTCCCTGTTATGACTGTATCCTCCAGATTATGTCTGTGTAATATATGCACCTACACTTCTGAATAATTACATAAAGAGTCATACCACATCTCTTATTGTCATAAGCGTGTGTATGAAAAAGATTATGTGAAATTTGCTTACTCAGCAATTTCCTATCAGATATACATAGATGCAATGAGACTTGAATCTTATATGTTAATATGCATTCTCACATGTTAAAGTTGAAATTAAGCTAAAGTTATCAATTGATGTTTTAGATTTTCCAAACAAACTCTTATGTAGTCCTTATGAATTATCAGTTTTGAATATTTTTGTGATTATTAAATTTTCTGAAAATCCTCAATAAGGTCATCTAGGATATGAATGCACATGCTTAATCCATTGTGAAATTGACATGGGTGTCATAGATTTCAGACCCCACCCAGCGGATGGGAATAAAATGGTGGCTTTTTCAACATCGGCTCAGAAACCTGAACACGAGTTTCGTCTAACATATTCCTGTGTTTATTTTGTTTCAAACATACTTAGGATATTCAATGCTGATGTACATAAAAAAAAAAAAATAGCATGAAAATATGTTCATTCAATCTCCATGGCAACTGCTCGGTAGCATTTCTGCCAACTGGTGTAAACAGAATCCAATATTGTTGATCTGTGTTGATATTTTTAAAACTGAACCCAATGAGATAACTTAACTATGAATCTCACAGCATATTTCTTCAGATATTATCCCTATTTTTTCAAATAAATGGCATTTTGACAGGCAGAAAAGGAATGCACTTAAAGTGTTTAATTCATCATTTGTAGACTAGTGAAATGGATCATTGCCATTGGCTTGTTTGCCTAAAGCCTGTTTTTGTTGTTGTTTGATTTGAGCTTTATCATCAGTAAATAGCTGTGCTGAAGGAGTTTGAAAATCTGGCACTGGCTAAATAGATGTTTTTATGTTTTATTTTGCAACTTTACACTAGATTAATAGGATTGTTTATATTTTGAGCTGCTAGTCTGATTAGGTTCATTGGAGCCTGGCAGATTTGTCAAGTCTCTCTGCTGAGGATGATGACAAGCCTGTAAACAACAAGGGAAGTAAATCTCAGTTCCTAAGCCCCATGTCATAAATAAACATTGTTAGACACTTGCATGTAAAATGTGGAAAATATTACCTCGATGATGAGATAACCAATCATGGACCTTATAATCTTTCACCATGGTTCAGTTTAGAGTGTGCCTTAAACACTTCGGTTGAATCGTGAATTATCTGGAGGTTGGATTATCTTGACATTTTCATCTGACAGTTTAAATTTTAGTGTGTTCAGATAGGGGATAATTATGGATCTTAAGGTTCTGGGAGGCTGTTTGGTTCAGTTTCAGTGCATGAAAAAACTCTCAGAATCTTTAAAGTCCAGCCTGTTTTTGCTGTATTAACATTAATATTGAGTCGATGCTGTAAATCTTGTATTTTGATAGTCATCACGTCTTCAGATTTTCAATGAACTTGTCATAACTTTTTAACTGTCCATATTCAGTTAAACAGACAATAGTATCTATCTTTTTATCTGAATCGCTGTAGGAAATTATCGCGGTCATCCATGTTTATCATTTCCTATAGTGCATAAAATTGGGTTTAAATTGATTTGAAGGTGGAAACTTGGGAGATTATGTGTCATTGTCCTGAATGTTTTAGCTGGAATGTTGCATATTGTTGCTTTAAGCAATATTCACTCATTCACTGGCTCTCCTGTAATATTTACACCTAACTTGGTGCATAGGGTTGACTAAGTTGGTGCAGTGGGTTGACTAAGTGGTTGAAGCATGACAAAGTTGTTGGATTTTTTACCTATGATATTACTGGAATGTGACTAAAAGCAATGTACGACCAAACTCTTTCACTCACTAACTCACTTGTTAATGGACTTGCTCATGCACTTGCTCATGCACTTACTCGCTCACAGCTCACAGAAAAACTAGATGTCACTTCATGAGTTTCTTTGATGTTTTTCAGCTAAGATTTTGATCACATTTACCCCACAAAAAAACAAGCAAAAATGAATGGTTTCTTAATAGCATATGTGATTTTCAAACGTATGCAGTTTTTCAATGGTTCACTTGTCACAGAAGAAACCACCACAACCCTTTCATGTCATCTTTTGTGGATGTGACAGGGTTACATAATGCTTCCTTTCTTCTTCACCATGCGGAATAATTTATTAATTCACAGGAGTCACTGCCCATTTCCACTCTCCATGTCCCCACCTGAGTTCACTGCGTGTAAAGTCAAAGCATATATCATGTAGCAAGGTTTATTTTTTCCGTGGTCAGGTCACACTCCACAACGATCAACCAGCCCTTCACCTGTCAATAATTCCAGTTTTCACTCTCCTCAAATAAAGGCCAGAATTCCTGTCAATTGTTCTTTCATTGCCTCCCATCTGGAGCTGTTCCAAATCCCTGTTTCTAACCATCCCAAACCCCCTGAAACCCCAACCCGGCTCCACTTCTAGAGTGGATGTACCTACTCTTAGGAAGGGGAGGCTGGTTAATGAATGCCAGCATGTGCAGACCTGATGTGAACAGGGCAAATTATTTTCTCCATAAAATACAAGTGTCAAGCACATTGAACCAGTGTCTGTTATAGTCAACATTTCCAGTTTGTCTAAGTTCACAAGCAGCACTTCCAGTGTATTTGGTCCTCCAGGAATTGCTAGTGGTCCCCGCTGCAACTGTTAGTGGTCCTTCTGGAATTGTTAGTTATCCCCCAGGAATTGTTAGTTTTATGTCTCTGACTATTTGGATGTTGTAAAGAGGAAACCATGTCGTGTTGGGTTAACAAGAAAGGACTATAGAAGTGTCTGTCCAAGAAAGGCGCTGTGGGATTATTTTTCAAGGCTTGAAAGTTTATATGTGTTTTCCGGACACTCTTGAGCCAGGGTTATGTTGCTGTGGGCAATGGTAGCAGAAGTGTATAAGTAGAACGTGTTTACTTACATTGGTCGACAAACAGGATGGTGTTTCTATCTCTGTTTGTTGAACTAAGGAAGTATTTTTTGTGTACTCTTCTAGATGCTTTCTGATCACTTTAATTGGCAGCCTCATGTAGGAGTTGTGTTTTCTGCAGGACTGATTAGGAAGTTATTTTAGTTGGTGATCATGGTTATCTTGGTGGACAGTATTTGGTCATGTTATCTTGGTGGGCAGTATTTGGTCATGGTTATCTTGGTGGGCAGTATTTGGTCATGGTTATCTTGGTGGACAGTATTTGGTCATGACTGTCTTCCTGGGGCTCCCTTCACAAAACAACCTTTACAGAGGTTAGCCTTAATTCCCATTCTGTAACATTGCCCTAAGGTTACCCAAGTCTAAGGCAGTGCAGTGCTAAGAATGGGAGTTGAAGTTAACCTCAGTTAAGGTTACTTTGTGAAAGGAGCCCCTGGTCAGTATGTTTGCCTATCATGACTATCTTGCTGGTCAGTATGTTTGTTTATCATGACTGTCTTGCTGGTCAGTAAGTTTATTTATCATGACTGTCTTGCTGGTCAGTAAGTTTATTTATCATGATGATCTTGATGGTCAGTATGTTTGCTTATCATGACTGTCTTGCTGGTCAGTAAGTTTGCTTATCATGACTCTTGCTGGTCAGTATGTTTGCCTATCATGACTGTCTTGCTGGTCAGTATGTTTGCCTATCATGACTATCTTGCTGGTCAGTATGTTTGCTTATCATGACTATCTTGCTGGTCAGTATGTTTGCTTATCATGACTCTTGCTGATCAGTATGTTTGCCTATCATGACTATCTTGCTGGTCAGTAAGTTTGCTGGGAGTTTTGTTATCTACATGGGTTACGATGTTACAATATGTGTTATTGCCAGAGAAAAACCAGTCTTGATTATCTGAAGAAACAGATTCCAATGGGCAAGTCATCTTAAAAGAAACTGACCATCGCCAAATAGCTTGAGTATCGTGCAGCATAAAGCATAAAACTAAACTTCTTCACTCACTCATTGAAAGAAAACCGATTTTTTGTGCCCTGATTGTTCAAGTGTAGCAGTTGTCTTGTGCTGATGATGCCTAGACTCTGTCCTGAACCTGCCATGAACCATGGTTTCATCAAACAAAGAATGTGTCCATTAATGCTAGCCGTGTGTTATGGTTTGCTGTTCAGGGAACAGTATGTGACATGGAGTATGCTCAGGCTTTCAGGACTGTCCCCAGAGGTTCCCTGCTTCATGTCTCTGTGTCTGCCATGTTTCCAGTGATCAGGAAGAACCTTTTTATCATGTCTTTGAACATCTTTGTTCTACAAATGAAACATTTGGTTCCAATTATTAACATCAGATGGCCTTTCATGTTTCAGAACATCAGTAACATTGGTAACTTGTCCTTTAGAGAAAGACATTGGTGCAAGTCCATAGTGTTAGCTTTAGACATAAATTCCTCCAAGGCAAGTTACAAGGAAATATTATTTTAGTTCAGGAACCCTCTAAAGTGAGATGAGAAATGACTTCTTCAGCACAGACTGGGCATGGAATGTTAGTGATTGTTATACCAAAAAAATATGGTGTGGGGTTTGTGAGAGGGACTGACATTAGAAAGAAAGCTCAAGGGATCTTCGGCCCAGATGACTCAATAGCCTAAGACATTGCAAATTTTGAGTTGACAAAGCAGAAAAATTAATTATATACAGTGGAAGCTGTCTAAACTGGCACTCATTTGGACTGGGGAAATAATCCGTTTTCGACAATGTGCCAGATTGCAAAGCTGATGATAGATGTACAAGCCACGGAAGGGACTTGGATTTTAATCCAGTGTTGACAACTTGCTGGATTTGACAGATGCCGGGTTTGATAGCTTCCACTGTAAATGTAATTTTTATAAGAATTTAATTAGTACAATTGAAATGCTGGCAGCTGTTAATGTATAAGACAGGTTATGAATATAATTCCCAAAGCACCATTCCTGCTTTTGTTGTCTTGGTCAAGCCAGGTCATTGTGTGTCAGTGAGGACAAGACATCCAGCTGGGACTCCAGGGGCGAGATACAGCAGGTGTATATAGCTTTCCATCTCCCCGGCAGGTGGGGAGTCTGTGTAAATATACATCCCTGCCCTCCCTCCATCATCCTGGATACCAACACTACATGGTATCAGAACAATGCTAGGAGGAGGAAGAGAAACCATCTTGTAGGATCACGCTCGAAATATTGGGATCAACCTTTCATTGTTTTTGCTGAAAAATCTACATTATTATTGCCTTGGTTTACTGATAACAGCTGCTAGGCTACTGATGCAGTGATAAGCATCCTCAGTCACTTTAATATTATGTGAACTCTTTGGTTAACACAACGTATGTTTCTTGTGATGGTTTTTACATTATGACTGAAATCTGCAAATAATTCTCATATACAAAACTGCTATTGCAATCTCTACCACATAGGACAAAAGCTTTGAGGGTTGAGAAATATTTTTCACATCATTCAGTAACAATCATCAGTCTGCAGGCAAGTATGATGTCGTATGTTTAACACACACAAAAAAGATTATTGCTGTCACTGGTCTCTATGGGATATGTTTTGGGTGTTGAGAAATTGTTTTTCACATCATTTAGTAATGATCATCAGTGGCGAAACTCAAATATTTCTGTTGGTGAAATTCCAGGCCTCAGTCTGTGAAAAGGATCGGGGGGGGGGGGGGGGGGGGGGGGGGGGAAACACTTGCAGCTTGTATTGTACAATGGAGCATCTGTTCTCTCCTGTAATTTATGAAAGAGTTCTGCTTGAGAAGGTATGAGGTTTGCACATACTCTAAGGTTTCAAGACTGTCACATTAGATCACCCAATGTCATAAAAGCCTCTTGATGTTATGGAATACCACTGAAGGAACATACACCCTATGGCTTTAATCACAGCCAGATTCCCAGCCATTACTTGGAAGGAGGTCTGGGAGTTGTGATCTCCCCACAGTGGGGAGGCCAGGGAAATTCCTTGGTATCACACTAGCATGACCTTGTGCTGACACAACCTCTGTTAACATGACCTGAAGCATGACCCACTAGGGGTGGACATGGCTGATCTATTGTAGTCCACAGCAGGGGTTTCACCATCACAGGAAGCATTTGCTGTGAGGAGATGGAGGAAAATCAAACATCACTCTTGCCCCCTTTTTGCAGAAGTGAATATTTAGTATGATTATTGGTTCAGTGAAGAAGGATCTGGCAATATCAGAATCATGTGAATCCCAATAGCGTAGGATGAATCTCAAATCTCTGACATGGACCATTTGCCCCAAGTAGCAAGGGATGAATCTACAACATGGACCCCCAGCCCCAAATAGCTAGGGGTTAAGAGTGAATCTCTGGCATGGACCCTTTGCCCCCAGTGGCATGAGGTGAATGTCTAACATGGACCCCCCAGCCCCAAATAGGGAAGGGTTATCTCTAGCATGTACCCTTTACCCCCAACAGCATGGCATGAATCTCTAACAAGAACTCTAGGACCTAGATTTTCGAAGCTCTATTAGCGCTAAGAAAGTCGTAATTTAATGTTAATGTATGGCACTTACGACTATCTTAGCGCTAAGAGAGCTTAAAACATCTAGGCCCAGGTCCCCAGTAGCAGGTGTTGAATATTTCACAGGAGATGGGATGTTCCAAAGACATTGTTGGAATCTTCTTCCTATGCTGACCTTTTCTTTTGATGACTGCTGGAGACACATGATAATGTCACATCCTGTCTGTGGTCATGTTTGACAACTACAGTCCACCAAACAAATGACAGTGGGGCTTGTCACTAAACCTGACACCAGACTCCTCTCTCCCAGATCCTGCTGTTTGATCCCCATTGTAAGTGGCTAGCACATGGGTGTTTCAGGTTGGAATTTGCCTGTGAAGATCTGGGATAGGTCTTCAGCAATCCATGCTAGCCACTAAAGGCGACTATTCTTGTCGTAAGAGGTGACTATTAGGATCGGGTGGTCAGACTCGCCAACTTGGTTGACACTTGTCATCGGTTCCCAGTTGTGCAGATCGATGCTCATGCTGTTAACTGTATTGTCTGGTCCAGATTGGATTATTTACAGGCATCCACCATATAGCTGGAATATTTCTGAGTGTTGGGTAAAACTAAAGTCACTCACTTACTCAGGTTGGAATTAATCCACACCAATCTGTATTGATGTTGATTGAAAGCAACTTGAAAGATAGGACAAACAGTCTTTGAAAGGCCAAAAATGTTTCTCCATGGTCACACAGTTTTCATTACTGCTGATGATATCAGTACTTGTTACTTACAGAGCTGAGAACAGCATTTGACCAAAACCAAACATCAAAGTAACTCTGGTTTATGGATTGATGATGGTGATTTCTGGGTCACTGAACTCCAGCAGATTGGTTTTGCTCATAATATTGGTCATTGGTTTGTCTGGTCAAAACTTGCTTACTTACAAGCTGGCATCAACAGCCTTAATATTGATGTTGAAAGTTAAACAACAAATGAGTAAATGTACACAAACATGAGGTATTTGAGACCTATTCTGAAATACTATCTACTGAAGCACATGTTTGGAGAACTTTACCGAAACTTCCACAATCCATACTATCAAAGACTCATATAATGATATCAGTTTTACTGGAGGAAAAACTTTGGCAGACAGATTTTCAAGTGAAGCAGCTATGATGTAGCCACGTCGAGAGCAATAGGCATTTTCATTTGGGAAGAAACTGGGCATGGGGTTCAGACATCTTTCATGTCTTCAAAGACACGTCATGACATTTCAGATGAGGGTCGTGCACTCAAAAGTCCTGCAAGCATATACCTTAGTTTATTAGAAACTACGCTTGCACTTGCATCAAGGTGTCATATTGCACAATTATTTGAGGTTCACCTGGCCCTGCATTAGAGAAGCGGAAATGCAGCAGCATTCTCAAATATGTATGTCATAAAACTGTAAGTGTACTGCTGTCTGAGATGAAAGAGATAATCGCATCTTTGAAGGCAGCTAAAAAACAGGCCCAAATTGTATATACTTTATCACATTACATTTACAGTAGGCATAATCATCGTCTGTGTTAAAGATCAAAATATTATGGAAACTTCAAAGATATGATCTTTTTCCTTTTTATGATCTATTTTGCATTAATGTTTTCTGTTTCAATTTTTTACATAATAGATATGCATGAAATAATTAAGTGTCAAAAGAAATAAATAAGTGCCTCATTTCATTTTGCTTAATGGTTCCTACATAATGGGGAAAAACTATAAATGTTTACCACAGGATAGCAAATAACTTGCTATCAGATAGAGCTACTCAGAGTAATCGTAATGTTGTAATGCCGGTTGCACTTGTCATGGAGACTGAAGTTAAATGGCAAAATATTTATGTGTTTATATTCCAGTCTGTTTTTATATCATTATAGCTGTTGACCCCAGAATGTTAAGGTGAGGACTTCCATTTGAGGTTGTTGAGTCAACTTGAGGATATAATCAGCCATAAAAAAAAGAGTTTTCAAAGAAAATTGATCCCAATTTGCGCATATATCAAGCATGTTGCTGTTACCCGAAACTACACTTTCATTTACTGGATTTACTATGTGACATCTTAAATCTGGATATGGTTTAAGCGATAAGGTGGTATTATTGCGTACACAGAAGCTTTGCTATGTCAAAATTAATTTGTAATTAGAGATCACTGGTTTGCCATATGTGACTGCCAAATTTGATGTAAATCCCCAAGAAATGGCTGAGTAATGTTGGGTGGGGCTGTGATGATCCTGCAGATGGTTCGATGTTGTTTACAGGATGAAGTTTGTGTCGTATCACGTGTTTGTGTTGTGTCTCAGACACGTGGGGAAGTCGTCTGCTGCACCATCAGGGCTTATGGGATAGATATTAAACTGGTTTCGTGTACATACAAAGCAGCATGCTTCTGTAACAGATTTTAACAGCTAATATCATTTGCATCTTCACCAACATGTGCAAGCATACATCTCTGTTTTGGAGACTGTTTGCCAGATTCTTGAAGGATTGCCCATGTTATGAAGTGTGTGTCCATGCCATCCTAGATTTGTATCATATTCACTCACTCACCTTCAATAACATCATATACCAAAAAGTTGGATATATCGAATTTACAAGATTCTGAAATGCAAATTATGAAGCAAGGAGGAAACATGATGAAGAGAAATTAAGGGACATTATGACATTTTTTTCCATTCCTTATATTATCTATGTTTCATCTGTATGGATATATATAACCGTTTCTCACAGGTATTGGCATTGGCTAGTGATATGCTCTCAAGATGGAATATACCCTGCTTTTTTAAATGGTATGTTATAAATATTCCTAAAATAGACACTTGCATCAGAGCTGGTATGTGCAGCGGCAGATAGGATGTTCAGAACATGAAAACTGCAACATGCAGATGGCTCCAGATATGAGTTGATATGTAAAAACATTAGACTTAATGTTTGTTTGAATTTCATGGTTGGTTGCGTCTTGATAAAATACTTCCATGTTATGAACAATTAAGAAGAACACATTTCTAGTTCAACATTAACAGATGCTACCAAACGAAGCCTGGTTCATTTTAATGACTGTCACAGTTTTTAAATTTCAGTAACTGTATATCTGTAAACTTGTCATAAATCTCATTATTTGAGATTGCCCCCTGCTCTCCAGTTTCTCTGATATTGCTGTGAAAATACTGTGATATGTTTTCCAAAAACATGTGACTCACCTGAGAGTGCAGTTTTGTACATAGACACACATCCCATCT
The DNA here is from genome assembly GCF_037392515.1 of Haliotis asinina. Lineage (NCBI taxonomy): Eukaryota > Metazoa > Mollusca > Gastropoda > Lepetellida > Haliotidae > Haliotis > Haliotis asinina. The sequence continues at coordinate 27,110,711 of NC_090286.1, read as the reverse complement.
GCAGTACCCCTCGAAGTATATATTTACCCATGTTGTGAAGCATTAAGCCTGTGTGCACTCTATAACATGGCTGACTCCTTACTGTTACATTGAATGGATGATAAGAACTGGTCTGGATTATTTTGGGCCATTATCAATTAATTTTGCACTCTGTGTGTGCTGAAAAAGAGGGTTTGCTGAGTCAAGGAGTACAGCCACTGTTGACTTTATTTCTGCAATTTATTTTTGCAATTCTTGGAGATACATTCTTCTTAAAAAAATGATACAGCTAAGGTATGGAAAGTTGTTTTATGGAAAATTGTATATGTTTCAGTGCTTGTTTCCAGACCACTTGTCTTAGCAGCAGTGGCTGATAGCAATGTGAAAAAAATTTTTTTTTTTCAGAATTGAGAATTTGTCTTGCAGTCATTAGGTGAAAGTGTTACTGATTAATTCAAGCAAAAACTTGACTAATGGCAGAACAGGATGTTGTTTTCTTAGGACTATTTTTACATGATGTCATCTTAGGACTAGGTTATGGCCATATAAATATATATGATCTGACTTGAGGCAAATGTGTCTTTTTTTTATCAAATTCTGAGGAAATAGATTATTCATACATGCTTTCATTTGGACAGTTTGACATTCAAACAATTAATTGTTGTTGCTTCAGAAAGGTTGTCATTGTATTTTCAGACAGCTACAAACCATATTTTCCTACGTGTCCGGTTTGGACAGTTTATCATTGCTGTTTACACTCATTGATCAGTGTTTAAAAAGTTTACCATTTTTTTCACCAGTTTATGTATTGTATTTTTCAGACACTTAATCCTTGTTGTTTCAGAGCTAAGGGTGTCTGTGGTGTATACAATGGCACAATATGTGCCAAGACTTTGGCTGGGCGCCGAGTGTTCTACAACAGCTCCCTGAGCGATCCACGGAATGACCCTGAGACCATTGTCCGGGCTCTCTGGAAGGAAATGTTGGAGACTGGACTGTTTGATCAGTACTGCCAGGAACCAGCAGAGAAACTCATGTGTCACTACGCCTTCATGGATTGCGAGGAGAGGAATGGACAGGTCATGTACAAGCCGATCTGCAGGTGAGTTGCCATTCATTTGCCATTCTGGTATCACTGGACCTGTGTGGTTGTCAGGGCTCTGTGGGTAGCCTCTTGATATTATTGCTCATCATGCAAAGCTAAGAGCAAAACAATTCATGCCATGATATTGCTGGAATTTGGTTTCCAGTACAGTCCCATGCCATGCCATGCCATGCCATTTTGGAAGCTCTGTGGTAATTTTAGGACAGATCAGTCCCCAAGTGCGTCATACCTTTCACAAGCTAGCCGTGAATGATCAGCCAGAGTGATTTCATTGACTGAGTCTCATCATTCATTATGGGATACCCTGGTCATTCTATCAATTACTTGCATGCCATTTCCTGATGCAGCTACCTGTCTGGTCTGGTCTGGTTCAGCATCATCAACCAGTGATTTGCTTTCTTAGTAATTTTTTTACATTTTCTGTCTCACCCACTACTGAATGAGTCATTCATGAATATTCAGAGACACAACTGATCTTGTCTCTGATTTGAACATTTGTTACAGGAAAAACAGTTCCTAATTTCATAAAATATATATATATTGTTTCAGGGTCTGAATTATAGACCAGACTAATCTCAATCCAACTGTTTGTCCTCTAGGGTCAGTTTTAGAATTCTGACTGACAGGTGGAAACATGACTGAAACCTTCACTTCAACAGCTTAAAGCAGTGTGACTGGATTTTCTTTAAGTGTTATTTCACGCGAATGTAATGAAATTTAGCTATATTTTTCACCCATGACCTGTGAAAGTGGAGATTAAATGGTTCATGTGGTAGTTCAAGAGACGACCCATGACATAGCAAAGACCCAGGATAGAGAACACTGGAGGTATTGATGGTACATGAATTATATTTTCTAATCATTATTGTTTATAACACGTTCTAGCTTTCCAGTCACCAAGACAGAAGATCTTTTCTCCAAAATATCCAATTCCTTGTACAAGTTATCTTGATATACATGAGAGGACAATTATCTTCTGTCACTGTATCAGTGAAACCTATACATGTGTAATTTGAGAAAACGCAATCCTGGATTTTTTTTTTCCCATTGGACAAATTCTAACCCTCGTTATGACCTTCAGAACAAATTACAGTTTATAATTTTAAGTTATCACTTGCAGGAGACTTATGGTTCGTAAGTTATCCCTATCGTGAACCTGAGATCAGAACCTGTCACTTAGGAACATTGCCTCAACATGAACACATTTGTTGTATTCATTCTCAGTAACAGTGTGACAAGAACAGATCGTTTTGATGAAGACGTGTTTATTCAGTGTTAGGTCTATTTAGGTTTGAGGTAAATATTTCCAGCCTAAGCTAGTTGTTATATGCTCCAAGTTCATTTTTACTCTGGCGATTTGATGATACTGAATATTTTGTGATTGTGGTTTTGGTTTGTGAAAGTTCGTAGGAACTATATAAACAAGAAGAAAGAGAAGTGCACTCAGCAACCCAAAGCTGGAGCAACAATAAACAGACAAGGAGGACCTTGGAGAAACAAGAATGACTTCCATGACGTGTGGGGACCCAAGTTTTGTAAATTGGCTCTTCATACATTTCCCAATTTATGTTTGTGGATTCATTTGTAAGCTGTTTTGAGAGTAAAATCCTGTTTTGATTTAACTTTAATGAAAAACATGCCCTGTGAAAGATACTGCCCGTTTGATGTGCTTGGTACATGGGATAACGTGGGAAAATATTTCCAAACTCTTGCAGGTTCCTTAACTGTTATTCCAAACTTGTATGGAAGGATTTGATATGGAAGGAGAAAAACATTTATGAATCAGAATGAACTCTGTGGTTCCTTTCATGTTTCACAGTTTGATAAAGGACTTGATAAAAATAGTGTTTAAAAACAGTATAGATTCTGCAGATTGAACCTATTTTACTAGATAATCTTTCTTCATATTCAGTGGGGCGTCACTGGAACCATTTTTGTGCCAGATTAATAATGATTTTTTTAAAAGATATTCATTTAGGACCATAATCTATTTATTATATTTTTTAAAGTTGTTAAACCTACCACATCACATGGTATCTCATTCTCCTGAACATATAGACTTTGGAAATAAAGTACTCAACTTGAAAATGGATAGGAACCAAGAGGTTCCCTTACAGAATTAATAGAACATAAATATGAAAACAAATATGTTTGCCTGACACATCCGGCACTGTTAATTAGTCTGTCTATAAATCAACAACAGGTGGCTCCAGACCAGAGACTTATCTCTATGGGAGTAGTGGCTGGGAATGTCTGGCAGATAAATATGGCGGAAGATATAAGGCTTCTTTATTAACTCTGATAAAATTTTCTTAGCGGTGGATGAATATAAGTTGGGAACATAAGCAGTTATTGAGACTAAGACAAGTTCCTGTTTCATGTGATGTTCCATATTTAAGGATTTCCTGTTTTAGGTACTGTTATTAGGAGTAACAGCTTGCCTGTCATTCTGTGGTTGGCAATATTTTAGATGGATCAGTCACATCTTTCGAAGCATTTCATTAATGTGTTGTCCCTATTGCCAGGCAACATTCCTGAGAATACAAGATGGCCATTTAAAGGATTTTGCTCAAAGCTGTGATTTTTAAGATAGAAATTTGTCTGTGAAGGGTATTTTTACTGGAAATTGTACCTTCTTTGTGGATTGATGAGGTTATATCAACTTCACATAATTATTAATGATGAAATATTTGAACCCATCCGTAAACGGTTGCTGGGTAGTATTGTTTAAGAGCTTGTAGTCTTTATGACCAGTGATGTATTTGAGATATACTGATGTATCTGTACCGATAGTAACAGTTGCTGGGTAGTACTGTTTAAGAGCTAGTAGTCTTTATGACCAGTGATGTATCTGAGATACAGACATACACGCCATTCCACCCCACCACAACTGTCGGAGACAAGGACAACAAGGCTCTGCCTGTATTTTTCACTATGGGCTGACGTTCCGGATCCAAAAGACAATGAATTTTAGAATAACTTATATCATTTTCAAATTAAGCAATCTTGAAAGGATTATTAGGAATGAACATAAGGTACACCAAGGAAGTGATGTAAAGTTAGAACACTGCTTAGTGTTTGGTATTTAACTGATCAAATACATTGTACATGTGTATTGTATTACAGCAGTCTTGCACCATGACCAGCAGAAAATGTATTTTGTGGGTCCAAATCCAGTTTAGATTTAGATTAGAGCAAGTCTTCCAGCTCTTTAACTTTTACAGAGGAGAGAAATGTCTTGTGAAATAAAATGTGTTGGTCTAACATTACTGTGGAAACACAGGGAATCATCCATTTTCACTCTAAATTAAGAATGAAAAAAAAGAATGTTTTTTAAAAAGTTTGTTTCTGTTTTGCTTAAAAAATACTGCTAGCACTAACTTATCAGTCCTTGGCAATAAGGTATCAACTTTGACAGTTGCAAAAGAAAAGCACTCAAAAATGACTTTGACGCTAATGTGAAGTCCTTACAAAACTACCTTACATATGGCAGCCATCTTGCAATCTCAGACAATTTTGAATGCATGCCAGCTTTCTAGTAACAAAACTTTTCACAACTTATTGTAATTGTTGTAGTTTTTGAAGTGATTTTTTTCTTTTGTGACTAAAGTAAAGCTAGGAAGAGATTGACCTTTGATCAGTGCACAATTTAATTTTCTTGACATTTTGAATTTGTCATTGACAAGTACAGGAGAAAGGTGTTGTCAAGATTTTTTAACCTGAAGGTCCAGTGTTTGACATTATATACCATAAAATGTTGCTTTCATTATCCAATACAAGCAGATTAGGGAGGGGACACTTTGCCCTGAAACCTTATAGTCCATTGTTTGATAACAAACAGTGATGAAATAAACATGTGGTCTTCATCACCTTTTGACTCATGGGAAAAATGTACAGATTGTTTGGGGTTTATTAGTACCATCATTTACATAGAAATGTCTGATTTGGGATTCAGACTAATCTGGGAAAATGAGAAATTCTAAATTAAGTTGCTTTGAAATTTAAAATTTCCTTTTTTGCTAGGAATTAGGTTCCTGCAATGATGATTATGTGTATTTATATACATAAACATTGTTTATAAACATTTTGATCAATACTCATTTTTATATCTTTTGCATAAGGGTATACTTTACATAATAATAAATATATATGGACAGGATTGCAATTAAAACCTGACAGATGTTATGATCTTTTTCAGTATAGTAGTCTTGGAAAAGGTTTGAATTCTCATTTCCAGAAGAAAAAATGTCAAGTGTATTCTCAAGACTAACAAAATATAGGGTAAAAAAACAGTGGAGTGTGTGAATGTGAATTGAAGCAGACATGTTTTTTCTGCTGGTGGATTTTTGTTCTAGTTCTGTGAAACTTTATGCTGTAGAAGGGCACCCAAACTTGTAAAAAGTTCCCTCTACAATCACTCTAAGCTGAAAAAATGGCCTGGAGACATTTTTATATGTTGAAGTAGTTGTGTGGTGCTGTTGTGATCTGTTATATGACAGTACTTGTTCCTTCCATGGAAAGGTTTCATGATGTGTATTGTATTGCTTTGCAAAAGTATTATGATTGAATAATTTGAAATCATTATCCTTTTGACCATTGACATAAAAAATAGTATTTTGGAGATAAATCTAACAATTAAAGGTTTCTTTTGTCTTTTCTTTTTTTTTCAGTAATATATCTGAAATAAGTTTTAGAGTTGGTTATTGTCAAGAACTACAGCCCTGTGAAGATCTCAGCTAGAATTAATCTTCACCATCCCATGCTTTTCAAAAGAGGTGACTAACAGCATCAGGTGGTCAGACTCCCTGACTCAGTTGACCCATGTCATCATATCCCAGTTGTGTAGAGCTTATGCTGTTGATCACTGGATTGTTTGATCCAGACTCGATGTTTACAAACTGCCCCCATATAGCTGGAATATTACTCAGTGCAGCGTAAACCTAAAACTAAACTCGCACTCAAGAACTACCATTTTCAACAACTGAGTAAGTTGATTGTCATGGTTACTAATGTTTCACAGAAATAAAGTAATCAGATTTTGGAAGCAAAATAAGAAACAATGGAAATGTAATGAAAACATTATGCTCAGTTGTTAAGTTCTAAATATGTATGGAACCTAACTGCCACACTGCATGTAGCCATAATATTATGGTATTCAGAGTAACAAATAAATTAAATGTGGTTGCCCTTTAGTAAAATATTATGATTATCACATTCATTGAACAATGGTCAAGGTCAACCCAGTATTGATGATGATTGTCATATATATGGCCAAACAACAGTTCTTGACATGAAAGAAAAATATGTGAATGTATGCCAGCAATGTTAGACTGATAGGTGTGCCCATTGCAAGCCTGCTGGGACAGGTCATAATGTATATTTCACCATCAGCGTGATTGCCCTCGTCACTGAAGTGGTATTTCGTTAAAGGTCACAAGGGATGTTGCTGCACAGCGACAGCAGCTGTGTCATAGTAACCTTGGCTATGGTTATGCTCTGTTGATTTTCTTGAAGGAACTTTGTCAAAATGGATGCTGTTTAGTCAAACTGAATCATGTAACTATTGTTACTACAATTGTCTGTAAAATTTGGAATTTATATATATGGTTCTGTCATTTTCTGGCCTTGTGATATCAAAATATTTGAATGTTTGGTGGCTATTTTCAAAGAGTAATTATCCCAACTTTTGAATCTTAATTGTAAGGCAATAATTTTCATTTTTGATAATTTTCCCAAGGGCTTCCATGAAAAATAGTTTCTGTGAGTTTGCCTTCTTCAAACCTACAATTTGTTAAAACTGTTTGGGAGAAATGATTGGCTTTTTTTTCTGCTATAAATTCCATGCTAACTACATTTTACACAATCCCTGCTGTCGCGTGGATCCATTTTGTGTAGGTGGCAACACAATATCTTAAAGTAACAGAACAACATCGGTACTGGTGTTATTCTGATTATTTGGGCTTGTCACCAGAAGGGGATGGTTGGAATGCTGTTAAGTAAAAAAAAAATCAGTTCTAACACTCAGATTACGAGGACAAGCAGTGTTTCAAAACATCAAGAGTGGTGAAGTTTCTGACTAGCAGGTGTCTTTCTGTTATCAGTAAGCTTGAATCTACAAATGATCTTTTAAATTTTTAGCCCACAATTAGGCTACATGACATTGGGAGACTGGTTTTTAGAAATGCAGTTGTTGTTGTATTTGGATGGTGGATTGTCTAACTTGTCTAAAAGCACTGTTTGAAATGTATATTCACCCTTAGAAATAATTCAGGCCAATATAGTATAAATATATAGTGGACTTCATTTTTTATTTTAACATTGTTTTCCTATATTCAACAATTTCTGCTGATGGGCAGTCCTCATTTTATGTAATGGATAACCTATTAAACGAAATATCCTTACATATGATATATGTAGTCTAAGCCTTGAGAATTGGTAAGAGTTTGCAAAGAAGCAATGTCTTCAGACAGGACACTAACCCAGGTGGGACATGCAAGAATTACTGAAATGTCAGCAATTTGTTCCCAAATGGAAGCAGATACCAGCAACAGTCTGGTTAGAGATGTGAGGGAGGTGTGGATTATGGTCTAAATCAGGAAACCATAAACATGTCTTAAATGGATTGCTCTTTATGACTTCATTTTGAGATCAAATTTCAGTTTTCCTGAATAAAGTTTATTGAAAGTTTAAGGATGTATAAACCTGTTATTCATTATTTGTGGGAAGCGAAATCTATTAAAATGTCACTTAAGGTCCCCATGTCATCATGATGCAATTAAATTCAAATTTTTTCCCATAAAATTTAAATGTGGAAGAGGTTTCATTTTGTGAAGGAACTGGTCTGTAGTGTGAAGAAATATTTTTGAAATATTAAATTTGTTCCAAGATTGAATATGTTATCTTCATTATAAGTAGAAAATCTTTAAATTGGCCTTAAAGATTAGGATTCACCAAGGTTCATGATCTCAAATAATGTATTATAATGTGAACCTTACACAATATATGAACAACAGGTACCCATTTTGCTGCAATCTTTCTAAATGGCTGATCCTCCATATTGCTACTATTTGCTGACAACTGGTTATGTCTCCATTCTACCCTCCTGCAACTACTGTTCATTGTTTCTCCACATAGAACAGGTCAGAAACAGCAATTGACATGTCTTATCTTTGCTTCTGAATTTATCTGATAAGTTGGTGGGTTTGTTTTTTCCTTGAAATGGAAGCTTATCTATTTATTGGGAAAGATTCTGTTTCTGGTTTGTGTCAACAGAAGAGCGTCAGATCCCCCCTTCACAACAAGTACTGTCAAAACAACATGGGAAGATAGTCCCTGGTTCTCTTCCTTATACTGACAAGACATAGTGACAGTGTTTGTTTGTCCTGGTGTTTAGGAGCACATGTAATTCATGATAAGAAATTTTGAAGTTTCAATTTTGGTAGGAAAGTATCATTAGGAAGTGGTTTTATTTTTCACGAGAAATATGTTTGTCAGTGATTCATCAGGTTCAAGCTGATTGTGAACTGAGGTCATAACCTTTAGGATGTTAAGTTAGAACTTGTCTCCATCTTGATTAATGAAGGGGGTATGGTTGCATCTTTAAACTTTTCCTCTTGCTTTCTTTATATTTAGGAAATTACTGTAATTGTAATTTACTGGTAATTAAGTATGTGTAGCTGTCTTCTGACTCAGCTGTTGATAGTGGGGTAGCCTGGTGGTTCAGGTGTTGCCTCATGCTGAAGCCCTTGGTTTAAATCCCCATGTGGGTACAATGTGTGAAGCCCATTTGATGTCTGTCTCATGGAGCTGTGATTTTGCATGTATTTCTTCTAGTTCTTTCAACCAGAGTTATTTTGAACGCCGATTACAGTTTCAACTTTCCAACATTTGTAAGTAGCTGACTTCATCAGTTTCATCGATATGAATCAGTTATCCTAGACAACTTAGTGAATGTCAATCCTTAAGATTGGCAACTGATGGCCATCTTGGTGCAAATTCCCATCAAAAAGACATTTTGATGAAAATGAATAATGCATCATCATCATCATCTTCATCATCATCATCATCATCATCATCCTATCACCAATTTCCCGTCATCAACCCTCTGACGTTATGTTTACATATACAGTAGAAAGCTGAAGGCAATATAACCTCATCTGGCACGTTTTACTGATCCTGTATTTGTGTTTCAGGGAAAGTTGTCTGGCTGTGAAAGACCTGTTCTGCTACCAACAATGGACAACAATCGATGAGAACAAGAAGAAGGACATCTTTTTCAAGGAGCGAGGATACTTCCGCCTTCCTGACTGTAACATGCTGCCGAGCAAGTTTGAGGGCAGCTGCACCAAGGCTGATCTGTTTGTGAAAGAACCTCAGGAAGTAAGAGGTAAGTTTCTCAGCCCAAGTCACTGTTCAGTATTAATGCAGTTATATCAGGTAGTTCTTTGACATAGCAACTACCTTTGTGGCCAAATGGGTAGAGCATCTGCCTTGATAGCAGAATGTGTGTGGTTTTATTCCCTGGTCTCTTCATACATAGAGGATACTAAACGACCTTCCGTGTAATACCATTTTTATTAAACGAGTTAATGATTTGGTATCAAACGAGCGAAAGCAAGTTTGATGCTAAATCTTTAACGAGTTTGATAAAAATTATATTTCACGGAAGCGAGTTTAGTATTCTGTTTATTACTCGCCAACATAAATTGACAGAAACTGCCGTGAAATTCCCTACAGTGTGAGGACTCTCAGCTTTCCGCAAGTCGAGCAAGGTCTAGTAAAATTGCGACATTGGCATTAGCATTGTGACGTCACAACTTTGAACGATTTTGACGTCATACATCAAGCAGTATTACACTAGTGCAATATTGCCGTAAAAATATTACACTGCAGTATCTTCAGTGGGCGAGTAATAACAAAAGATATTAAAGGATGGAGCTTGTTTTACACTGCCTGGTCTAATATACTGGACAAAATAATGTAGGGATATAGGTGTTTTTGTGATTGATATTTCATCAGATTTTCAATAAATAAATGCGTCATTATTCCTAATTTCAAAATGTACATATATCCCTAAATTTTGGTCCTGTTTATGAGCTGCCATTACTTGGAATACCTGATTACTTCACCCAAGGGCCATCCACACTGCAACTTGTTCATACTGGTTCAAACTGGTTCAAAGAACCTGCAACTGGCTGTGTATTTAGTGTGTAAAATGTGGAAGGCACTCATAGCATACTCTGTCCAGCAACATTTGTGGAGCACTTCTCATGGAGTAGATATACTCATCCCCTCTTCACACACCTGTCGAGCATTAATCACAATCGTTGCTTACGGCAAATCAGTGTTCACCAATACTGCAGAAGCAAGAGCGTACTCCCCAAACAATGAACCGAGTGGGTGGGCCCAATGACAGACTATCTTGGTGGACCAGATGCCAGATTTAGGGTAAGGTTACAGGGGTTATATCATCGGGTGTGGCCATGGCTTGTCTTTGGTCAGATTTCAGGTGGAACACAACAGGCATTCTGATTTTGTGTGGAATTTCTTTGGGGCTGCAGTTGGCCATGATGAAGTCATCATGGAGGTTGTATCTCTCTCGGACATTATTGCCAACACGTGGTGGTTTGTGTGGGTGGAGGATCAGAGGTTTTCTTTTCCATCCACCTTGACCCCCATCCACAAGTTCTCAGTCTAACCAAGGTCTTTACATTGTCATTGATAATAGTTTCCATAATCTGATCATACCCGAGATCATGAGCCCAGGTTTTTAACTCTCTTTTATATATATAGCACTAAGATAGTCAGTCGTAAGTGCCTTCCATTGACCGTCTTAGTGATAAGAGAGCTTAGAAAGTCTAGGCAAAGGATTTTAATCTCATTTGTGGAATAGATTCAGTCTTGAGTCCAAGAATTGCATCCTGGTGACTTTTAGCCCACATGTAATTGACCTACCAAACATGTTCAATGAAGCATTCAAACACATGCGCATGCGCACGCACGCACACACACATGCACACACACAGAGGGGCAGTGGTTAAGGTGTTGACTCATTCTGCCAAAGACTCGGGTTCGATTCCCCTCATGAGTACAATGTATGACACCCATTTCTGGAGTTCGCTACAGTGATAGTGCTGAAATGTTGCTCAAAGCGATGTAAAGCCAGTCACTCACTCCTGAAGACTCAGGTATCTGGCACCTTCACTGGGGTATATAACCACAAGATTGCCCTCAGCATGTCAACCTTGACCTATGTCAATATCATGGTCCAGCATCAACAATAGCTGAGAGTAAATGGTACCAGGTGTTGTCATATATCACACATGGGACCAATTGGTTCACAAGCCAGAAACAGACCAGTTATATTCTGTTGACAAAAGGTAGAATTTGTATTGTATTTATCTGGTAACAAATGTCTTGCTTCCAACACACATGGCCATAATCATCTAGGTGATAGACTCACAATAATTCAGTCCTAAAATTGCTTTATGCAAGAAGGCCCAGGGTTAACAGAATTATCTTAGCACCTAGACTTTTGAGACTTGAAATTATTTACACTCTCATCATAGTTTTACAATAGTTGCAACCTGAGATTTCTGAAGTTTGTCCTGCTCTCAACAGACTAGTCATAGCAGTATGACTTTTGTATGCACATGAAAAAGTTTGGATCAGTGCAAGGATTGAAATGTGGAACAGAATGAGGGAGACAGACACTCATACGAATGAAAGTGGTGCAGAAGTACTTTGAATACAGAACCTGATGAATAGTGTCTACTTGTTCCATCAGTGGTTCAGCTCAACAGTACCAAGTAGTAGAAGACTGAATGTCTGCCCAGAGAGTGGTTCAGCCCTGAGAAGTCATACTAAGAGATGTATAGGGGTGTTTTGGTTTCCAAGCCTGTCTTTAAGGGAATGAATGAAGGACAAGCTGGCTTTTAGTCAGCCCTGAGAAGACATACAAAAAGATGTTACAAGGGCACATTTTGGTTTCCTTTCCAGTCTTATGAGGGATAAATCAATGACAAGTTGGCTTGTAGTCCGTACATTGTGTCTGAATATGGAAGCCATGCTAAACTGCAATGTGGTATTTCAGTGAGATAGCACTACTGGCATTAGGAAAGCAGACGTAAAACCCATTTCAGTGATTTCACATCATCTCAATATGTTGAAGCCTTCCCAGATAGCATTCATGGTTGGTCTAACATTGCCAATGTTAGGCCAACTATGCATGCTATATGCGTTTAGGTAAATTTCTGATATTTGGACAAGCAAGGCACACACACTCAGCCACAAAACACAGATGCTCATACGTACATACATGCACATATACGCAATGGTACTGTAATGATGTTGAATTTGATATCAAGATAAGATTTATTTCCCTTCACTTCACCTCACCTGTGATGATGTTCTGTTCTAGGTGACTGCTATGTTGGTTCTGGTCAGTGGTACAATGGAACAGTCAACACAACAATATCTGGTGCCACTTGCCAGCACTGGTCCATGAACTCGCCCCAGAAGCACCAACGTCCTCCTGAAGTTTTTGTGTCCCTGGAAAACTCAGAGAACTACTGCCGGAACCCAGGTTCTGAAGAGGGCCGACCATGGTGCTACACCACAGACAAGTTCAAGAGATGGGAGTTCTGTGACATACCGAAGTGTAGCAGAGGTAGGTAGAGATAGTCTACACCTCGGTTATCTTTAAGAGCTCACTTTTCAATCTTTGAGGTAGACAGTAGCCATTTTCGTAGGATCCACAAAAGGATCACCAAATAGTGTGTTAGGGGAAAATGATAAATTTCATGAAGTTTTGAATTTGCCAACTGCCCATTTCATACCAGATTTATCTGCAAAACAGAAGTATTCACGAACAAAAACAACTCTCAGTTCACTGTGCAGAGTTGTGAATTGAGATCCCAGTGTCCTCAGGTTATTGTCTAGGATTGTCAGCACCATACAAGTAGTGATAGCTTGAGTATGAAACTCCCAAAAACTTCAGCCAGACAACAGAGATGGTTAAAAGTAAAACCCCGATCAAAACTTGCCTGCTCACAAAATATCTTCATATACATGTCCAAATGTTACCCCGACCATAGGGCAGGTGAATTTCAGAATCTAGCAGTTCGTGTGAATGGGTGGTCGGGCAGGGAGGTATTTCAAACGCTGTGACAGGTGACTTCAGAAGTTCTGCCCAGTTCATCTGACACATCATGATAGAACTGAAATGCTGTTGTGGCACTAAACCCAAGTCATTCACTCACAGACAAGAAATGTTTGTAGTCTCCACCTGCACTTGAAATGGCAAACAATGCAGCGTGTGAATGGAAATAATTTTTGTTTAATACAAATACGAACACTACTATGGTTACTTGTTTTTTTTTTAATGACTAAATATCAATATTATTGACCATCAGATTTATATTTGGATAACAAAATATTGAGACAAGTTCAACACATCAGAATTTGACACAGTGGTGTTTTGCTGTATGTTATCTGTGGTCAGTGGTGTGGATCCTCGTGGTTCACAAGAGATTTTTCACAACTGTATCAGAATGATATTGAATGAATGTTTGTTTACTTCAGAGAACCTAACCTCAACCTTGAATCAAGTGGATGAGGAACCCAAGTTCACCTTCTTGGCTATCTTCATCATCACCATCGTCTCTTCTGTTGGCATCCTGGTCCTTGCTCTGATTGTGGGCCTCTGCTTCAACACGTTGATCCAGAACCATCACATCAAGTACAACGCCACACCCCAGGAAGACGTCGACATCGACATTGAGAAACTCCCACCCAACATGTCCTATCATTTGATGAAGGAGAAGAATCGACTGAACCCCAAACTAGAAAGTTTAGAATACCCACGCAACGACATTATATATATCCGCGATATAGGACAGGGAGCCTTTGGTCGTGTGTTCAAGGCTAAGGTACCCAACTTGTTAGAAAAAGAAGACTGCACATTGGTTGGTGTCAAAATGCTTAAGGAAGATGCATCAGAGGACCTACAAGCTGATTTTGAACGTGAAGCATCCTTGATGGCAGAGTTTAACCATCCCAACATTGTGAAACTTTTGGGTGTGTGCGCAATTGGCAAGCCAATGTGTTTGTTGTTCGAGTACATGAGCAAAGGTGATCTGAATGAGTTTTTAAGACTGTGCAGTCCCGAGCACTTCATCACTCAGTCTCGCACTCTGACAGACTGCCAGGAGATGGCCAATCTGAATACAGCGGACCAGATGTACATCTCAACTCAGATAGCTGCTGGGATGGTGTATTTAGCTCAGAAAGGGTACGTTCATCGGGATCTTGCCACTAGAAATTGTCTCGTGAGTGATAATTTGATTGTGAAAATTTCAGATTTCGGGTTGGCAAGGAGTGTTCATAGTGTTGACTATTACAAGGGCAGTGACAATGATGCTATTCCTATCCGATGGATGCCTTTGGAGGCCATTCTTTATAACAAATTCACCGTGGAGTCGGATGTGTGGTCATTCGGTGTTGTACTTTGGGAGATTTTTTCATTTGCGTTACAGCCATACTATGGTATGACCCATGAAGAAGTGGTGAAATACGTTAAGGATGGGAAAATCCTTGCTCAGCCCGAAAGTACTCCTGTGGCTATTTATGAGTTAATGAAAAGTTGTTGGAATAAAAAGCCATCAAGTCGCCCCTCATTCCAATCACTTCACAAATCTGTATGTTCCTTTTATGAAGAGTGCTCAAAAAAGAAAAACTTGAACGTGTATGTATGAGATTTGCGATGGAGCATTGCCGTCACAGACTTTATCTCAATCGCGATGGATGTGATTTGGACTTGAGGGACAAACCATCCTTATTCCCTCCTGAGAAATAAGACTCACTCTGACCTCTGACCAATCTCATGAAGACATATCATTTTTCCAGAGCTTCATTGAATCATATATATAATTTTCATATTTCCCAGACAATGTTACCATGTGATTTACAAGGAGTGTTTGTTCTAAGGATCCTGTGACAAGTGGGACAAGAAATAAACACAATATTCATATATGACACCTAAACCAACGACAACTTTGACAGCTTGCAATAAATAGACATATTGCAGCTTAATGGCATTTTTAGTATCAGTAGTACGGCTGAACATTGAAATTACAACAAAATCTCACTATTATGAAGGCTATATATCTT
Source organism: Haliotis asinina (assembly GCF_037392515.1). Lineage (NCBI taxonomy): Eukaryota > Metazoa > Mollusca > Gastropoda > Lepetellida > Haliotidae > Haliotis > Haliotis asinina. The sequence goes on along the minus strand of NC_090286.1, from coordinate 27,095,458 downwards.
TACATATATATCTCTAGGTTCCCATTAATGGCATTCCTAGACTGACTAAAAATGGCTGTCTGATTTTATACTTTGCCAAAGCATAATATTGGTTCCAAGAAATGGACATGGGTACCAAAAGGCTTTGTTAATAATTGCTTTTTGTTTCAGTTTATGATACAGAAGGTAGCCGATTTTGTTTAGACTGATGAAATAAAACAAAAGTTAAATGCAAAGCTAATTTAGACTGCCATTTAATATTAAGTTTGGAAGTTACTGGGCGGAGAGCTTGAAGCATCAACAACAGCTGAACAGATTGGAGAATCAAGAGAACATGATTGGTTGATTCGAATCCCATGTGACTATTCAGGAAGGACGTGAAACTTGATTGGCTGCACCATCTCCCCTTGCCAAGAAAAGGGTGTCTGCAGCAGAACTTATGATGGTTGCAGAGTATTTCAACTGACCAATGAGATGTGCAGCCTTGTGATTTAAACTGACCAATGAGGAAACTCTATTTGCCAGGGTGATATGCGAGACAGTGACTCTCTACTAATGCATTGTGATTTTGTACTGATTGTTATTAATGTTGTGCCTATCTGTGTGGACCTCCTTGGAGTCCACTTTGTATTAGTTCAAGGTCACGAACTAATAATACCAAATATGGCAATTTCTGTCAGTTGATGGGAAGGGGAAGAGTAAGAAATCAAGTGAACTTTTTCTACACAGAGAAATGTCTTATGACACTTGGTATTTGTTGGCCACATTTGAAGTTTATAGATAGGGTTGCACCAAAGTTGGATTTATGGCACTAATCGTCCTTGGCGTTCATGTTTCAACTGGTGGTTCTCAAGAAACATCTCATGTTTACACTTTCAATTCCATGCTAAATGGAACCAAAATTCAAAAGCAGTCTCCAAAAATAATCTTTTTTTAGTTGGACCACAGATTCAGTCAGGGCATATTCATCAGTTGATGTAAAGCAATAGAACAAAAGTCAACTGGCAGTTCGATATGCCATAACTGGAACGATGTAGAGAAACAATCAGATCTGTGGTCCAAAACGTCAGAAAAATGTTGAAAGTAATATGAAAGAGGCTGTATTTATCATTGTAACATTACTGGGATGTGTGTTTCATCCAAACTTTACTCAGTGTTTAATAAAGCACCTGTCAGCATTGAGACAGCCAGTTTTGTGGTAATGGATATCTGCTTTGACTAGGTCAGAACAAACGATAGCCGACACCCTTGACACCTTCACAGTTGTGTCAGAGTTGCAAGCCAGTAAAGCTGTTGGTTCGTCTTAAGTCTCTTCAATACATTAGCAGCTCTTAACAATTAGGGAAACCATTAAGGTCAAGGTCAAAGATAGCCAATGACGAGTTAACATTGCCTGTTTAGGCCATGGTGTAAATAGGATAAAATGGTGCCTAACCCTGTCTTCAGCTTAAGATCTATGAATCCTACTGAGATGTACTGAAGATACATTTCAGTTTGAAATAAAATTTTATGCTAAAAGAATTGATTCATAAGCAGAAAATGGCACTTGAATTGATGCCATTTCTGTCACCATGGTAACAAATCAGGAGTGCTGATTGCTCCTTAGATTTTTGTGTCCACGACGATATGTGCATGTGCAACAGCTGTATAATAGCCGCAGTTAGTATTGCCCTTGTTATTTATTATTTGTGTATGAACTTAGTGGTGACTTAAATGACAAATTTGTGTTCACTTCATGCATCCTAAAATACTGTTGAAGAGATGGACCTCTAGATGCCAGCCTTATTGTGAGAGCTGTAGACTTGTGTTAGTTTTATTGTCACATATGTTGTGTTCACTTAAACATACCTGTAACGTTTGGTATTACTCAAATAAACCAATATACACTTAATGGCTGTCTTCTTGTGCTTACTGCTCACTTGTTTTAATTGTTCTGACAAAATGTAGTCGTGTTGTTGGGTAGCTGAGCCGTTAAAGCCTTCACTTGTTACAGCAAAGACACAGATTCGATTCCCCACTTTGATGCAATGTGATATCTTGTCTGGTGTGCTTTGATGTGATATTGCGGGAATATTGCTAAAAGCGGCACAAAACCATTCACACTCACTCACTCACAGACAAAATGTGGCTGTGATCTTTACATACTCTCATATATGGTTTGTATATACACTTGTGATGTCTCATGCAAGACACAATAAGGCTGAAATACTATATATGGGATTTACCATTAAAATTATCTCATTCTCTTGCTCACTCTCACATCTTGGTAAAACACATTGCTTTCAACACCCATATATAGTGTCACTCACTGAGGCTGAGTTGGGCTGCCTTGTAGTTTAAGCATTCACTCATCACACCCAAGTCCAATTCCCCATCATGAAAATGCTGGAATATTGCTGAAAGTAGTGTACTCGCTCATTTGCAGTGATGTTGCAGGGTTACTGCTGAAGACTGTTAAAACCAAACTCACATATACATGTGGTATTTGGAGTGGATAGAAGTATAAGGTAGGGTGAAATGGGGGTCTAACATTGTACTTGAGAATATTTCTCTCATATGACGACATGCATGCATGTGTATGTGCAGCTGCTTGTACTAGCCCAGGTGGTTTTACAGTGCCAGCTCACTGAGATACCATGCTGCAGTGAAGCATGAATACCCCACTGACGTCAAGCCAACCAGTCCCTGTTCTACCCATTAATGCTGAGCACCAGACAAGAACCAACAAGTACCATATTTCAACGTCTTTTGGTTTGACATGGAATAACCCTGACCTGCTCTTAGGGCAGATGCCTAACCCCTACATCCTTTGGTATGACAATCCCATGGGTCGAATCCATGATCTTCCGTTCTCTGGGCAGACACTCTGATCACTACACCACAAAGGCAGTTGAGTATCAGAATATCCTAGATGAATATCTGCATGGTTACACCATCATGAAATTCTTTTCATTCAAACTAGAGGTAAGACAAGAAGTGATGAAAATCTTGCGTTTTGTAGCACACTGTGTGAGGTTGTCTATCATGGGAGCTGATGAAGGTCACTCATACACTCATGCAGATGTTTATCCCTCAGATGTACCGGAAAATAGGATTGTGGGTTTGAATTCCAGTTGTCCTGGACTATGTTTCTAGTTCTACAAGCACCAGAGATCTGCATCACTCCAATGTTTCCCCTCATTACTGATCAAAGAGGCATCAAACCAACATAGTCTCACAGGTCCAGATGAGTTAAATATTGCAAGGTATACATATTAGTCTCACCACACAGACTTGTAGTCAACTAATTATGGACCAGACCTACCAAAGATGAACACAGAAGTCAGCAGAAGACAGTTGACTGACATCAAGAATGCCAAACCTGGGTGTTGCAGACAGTCGAATCACACACTGTTCCATAATCCATATATTAGTGACTTAACCAATCATACTACCCATGAATATCTCAGTTGGAATTGATCTTCAGCAATCCATGCTTGTAATAAAAGGCAAATACCTCATTCAGGTGGTCAGGCTTGGTAACTTGGTAACACGTCATCATATCCAAGCTGCATAAATTGATTGTGCTTTCAGTCACTGGATTGCCAGGTCCAGACTTGATTATATACAGACACCATATATAGTGGACTCTCTATAATCCAACATATGAATTATCCAACAATCTGGTGAATTCTGACATATTTTGGGGGTGCCTGAAGCATTCTTCTCCATTATCATCATTAAAACCTTGAATTATCTGACATCTGTTATTCCAACACCATTTATAGTCCCAATAACACAGTCAGTACAATCTGTTGGATTACTGATAAGTACAACAAACAAAATCAAACACAGGGTACTGGAGGCAATATTCCGCCCCTGAAGGGCTTGATGAGCTCATTCACCAATCATACAGATGATCTTGAGTCATGGTCCTGAGATGCTGAACCATCCCCGAACATATGAGGTGGACTTGACATCAAACAAAATAAGTGGATCCAATTCTGTATATCAAGAGGTGTATGTGGGATATCAGTGTCCCTGATTACAGGGTTCACAAAGTCTAGGTGGTATCAGAGAATGGAGGAAATGAGCAGACACAACTCAGTGTAATGGGCTAAGATTGACTGAACTCATTAATCTAAATTTAAATGTTTGCGCAGTAAATTGTTCAAAGGGATTTGAAGCAAGCTACTTGACTGACACCTCATGCTGTTCATGTGATGGAACCACAGTGTCTCGGAGCTATTTATCTTCGTACAGACATGTTTTGGAATACCAGATGAAGAAGAAATGGTGTTTCATAACTTATCTTACGATTATTTCTTGACATCGACTGTCCATCTGGAAGCCAGGATATCATTATGAGTTACAGTCCAGCTGGTAGCAACCCAGAGGGAATTCTGGGTAGTATCTGTAACCTGTAGTTTTAGCTTCTTTTATGCCGCACTCAGCAGTATTCCAGCTATGTGACAGCAGTCTGTAAATAATCAGATCTAGACCAGACAATCCAATTATCAACATCAGGAGCATCGATCTCTGCAACTGGTAACCGATAACGTGTCAACCAAGTCTGTGAGTCTGTTCACCCAATCTTGCAACAGGCAAGAGTTCCTAATGATAAGCACTATCTAGATATAGTTGCATTTTACGTAGGATCTGGCTATGAAATACACAAATGTATCATTGAGTTCGTTTAGTTTTGCACTGCTTATTGCAATAATCACAGCAGGGGACAACAGAAATGGGCTTCACACACTGTACCCATGTGGGGAATCGAACCCAGGTCTTTGGCATGACAAGCAAACACTTTGACCAATAGGCTGCCCACCCCCCCAAAATGCATCACTGACCTACCACAGCAACATGTCACACTGCTAAGCAACCACGAACAATTTATACACAATAATGGTCCCATATTGGCAGTCAAGGTTTGACTATATATGGGCCTGTCAAATAACTGGAACAGTTTATAGCCAGGACATTAAGTATGCCTTCTTCTTCAAGATTAGTTTGATGCCTCTATAAGTATACCAGCTGTGCTGGAGTGATTCTACTAATTTAATGTACCACGAAATAGTTAAGTGAACCTTCTACAGTATGGACATTTATTGCAGGGAGTATATTGGTATGTGAAGGCATGTACAGTGTATGAAGTGTCAGCTGGTCCTGTCCACCCTGGTTAGAAAAAATTAATCAGGACCACAAAATGATACATTTGCAGTGGTCCTGGTGGCCAGTGAATTTTGTGTTGATAGTTAAAGTCCATTTGGTTCAAAAGCGGACCGATGAATTGCAGTCTAGCTCGAAAACTAATAAACAGACCATACTCAATGAAACACTGATCATAATCAAAACATCATACCAACTCTGTGAGGTTTTTGCAGGATATTTTTCCTTAAAATACAAAAGTTGTTTAACAAACTTTCAATAAAATATTGACACAGTTCACTATTTTTTATGAGGGACCACTAATTATTGTCCACTTCCTGGTCCTGTGGACTAGTGGGAAATTTTGAAACGTTTCTTTTCCTGCAATGTATAATTATGTACAGTGCTTATACTTATCTCATTGTCACTGAAAGTACTTTATTACTGAATTACATATTTCATAAATACATGGTGTCCAATCTTTGTCTATCAAAACATGTTTCAGTTTGTTTGATCGTGATGTATCTGTGATGTATCTGCTCTCATATGTGTATTCCCTTTTCTGCATGAGCTGATTGGAATGAGTGAGTTTAGTTTTACACCGGATTTTGCTATATTTTAGCAATGTCATGACAGGGAACACCAGAAATGAGCTTCACACATAGTACCCACTGGGGGAATCAAACCTGGGTCTCCAGTGTAGCAAGTGAACACTTTAACCACTAGGCTACCCCGCCACCCCAAGATGATTCAAAAGCTGTTGCTTCAAGAGAAGCTTTCCATCCAACTTTGTTCTTCTTTTTCACAAAACTTGTAATTGTCATGATACATGAACTTTGCTGTAACAATAAACCCAGTGAGGCTCTTTAATCCAGGCAGATTAGAGCTTGTAGTTGATTCTTTCACAGCTATTCTATATTTACATCTCAGACTTACTTGTCAGTTAACTCTCCAAATATTTAGGAACAAAAGAAATCTACAACAATTGAAATCTTATAAGCATTTTGTTCACAAATTGTCACTTCCTACAGTCACACATGGCCACTCAGACTGGAGTTTGCAAACCCATGGTGTTCCAATCCATCAGTGATTGTAACTATTAAAGTCTCCAAATCATCATCATCATCATCATCATCATCATCGTCCTCCTCCTCCTCCTCATCATCATCACATCCTCCTCCTCCTCCTCCTCATCATCACATCCTCCTCCTCCTCCTCCTCATCATCATCGTCCTCCTCCTCATCATCACATCCTCCTCCTCCTCATCATCATCATCACATCCTCCTCCTCCTCCTCATCATCATCATCACATCCTCCTCCTCCTCCTCCTCATCATCATCACATCCTCCTCCTCCTCCTCATCATCACATCCTCCTCCTCCTCATCATCATCATCATCGTCCTCCTCCTCCTCATCATCATCATCACATCCTCCTCCTCCTCCTCCTCCTCCTCATCATCATCACATCCTCCTCCTCCTCCTCCTCATCATCCTCCTCCTCCTCCTCATCATCATCCTCCTCCTCCTCATCATCATCATCATCCTCATCCTCCTCCTCCTCCTCATCATCATCATCCTCCTCCTCCTCCTCCTCCTCCTCATCATCATCATCATCATCATCATCATCACATCCTCCTCCTCCTCCTCATCATCATCATCATCATCATCACATCCTCCTCCTCCTCCTCCTCATCATCATCATCATCACATCCTCCTCCTCCTCATCCTCCTCATCACATCCTCCTCCTCCTCCTCCTCATCATCATCATCATCATCACATCCTCCTCCTCCTCCTCCTCATCATCATCACATCCTCCTCCTCCTCCTCCTCCTCATCGTCATCATCACATCCTCCTCCTCCTCCTCATCATCACATCCTCCTCCTCCTCCTCCTCATCATCATCATCACATCCTCCTCCTCCTCCTCCTCATCATCATCATCATCATCACCACATCCTCCTCCTCCTCCTCATCATCATCACATCCTCCTCCTCCTCCTCATCATCACATCCTCCTCCTCCTCCTCATCATCATCATCATCACATCCTCCTCCTCCTCCTCCTCCTCCTCATCATCATCATCACATCCTCCTCCTCCTCCTCATCATCATCACCACATCCTCCTCCTCCTCCTCATCATCATCACATCCTCCTCCTCCTCATCATCATCATCATCACATCCTCCTCCTCCTCCTCCTCATCATCATCACATCCTCCTCCTCCTCCTCATCATCATCATCACATCCTCCTCCTCCTCCTCCTCATCATCATCACATCCTCCTCCTCCTCCTTCTCATCATCATCATCATCACATCCTCCTCCTCCTCCTCCTCCTCATCATCATCATCACATCCTCCTCCTCCTCCTCCTCCTCATCATCATCATCCTCATCATCTGAGACCTAGGAAATTTGCAGACTGAAACAGTTTAAAACTAAGACTGACTGAGTATGTTTTTATGTTGCTCGCAGCAATATTCCAGCAATATCTTGTCAGGGGACACCAGGAATGGACCTCACACATTGTACCCCTAAGGGGAATTGAACCCAGGCATTCGGCATGATGAGCGAAAGTGTTACCCCTAGATTATCCCACCAGTCACTTAAACAAAGAATGAAATGGCTGGTCACTTTCACAACTGGTTGGCCATTTTGCATACACTGATGCCCAGTGGCTAACTGATTCAAATCTGTTGGTTTTTTTTGACAATCTCGTACTGAGTACAGTCAGTATTTCATATCATGGCAGAATGGTGTGGATTTTATTGGTAAAGTAGAATTACAGATGATCGTTCTTTAGAAAATTTGAAATGCAGAAGCTAGTCTTCCAATGACCTTCTACAAATTGTTGTCAGGAATGAGAAATCCAAGTTCCCCAAATACATGGGTAATGGCTGGCCTTGTCATGTAGGAACCTGCAGTGACAGAATGCTGTATTTGGTGGAGGATTTTACAAAAAGTTTAAAGTTTGCATCTATTTTGGCTTAAAAAGTCCTCCCTTAATTAGCTGACACACCAGCCTGAAAACTGAAAACTGTTCAAAGCAGTTTTAAAACCCGGCTCAAAAACGTCACTTGAAATGTCTACAAAAGCCTAAAGAGGGACTTCTACAAGAATAGTGATGAAAATCGCTTAATCATACATATATGTGTGCGGTTATGCATGTACGAGCACCGATGATGGATGGTATACATGTTATACTGCCTAAGAGCCACCCAATGCCTTGAGGTCTTTGATGCCAAATGCCAGGCAGGATGACATGAAGTACTGGCCTTTTGTCCACTAATTACAGTCCAGTCACATCTTCAAGAATACTTGGAAATATAAGGTATCTTATAGGCCTGTGCTGCTTTGCTGATGTTAGTTAAATGAATATTGTGAGTTTGGTTCTATGCTTCTTGTAGCAATATTCACGCAATATCACGATCGGGAGCACCAGAAATTAGCTTCACACACTGTACCCATCTGAGGAATCGAGCCTGGGTTTTCAGCATGATGACCACTCTGACCACTAGGTTACCCCACTGTCCAAGTATTGTGTGAGGTCAAGCAAGGAAGGTTTCTGTGAGATCAAAGAATAGGAATGTTGTGTAAAGTAAAACAATGGAGTGTTCTGTGAAGCCACACAAAAAATTATTCAGTCAGGTCAAGCAATGGACTGGTGTTAAAAGTAAGCAACATCCTATTTATCTGGTACCAGGAGTTGCCCATGGTGCATAGGTCCAACATGACAAAAAGTGCTAACCAAACTGGAAGCCAACAGGAAATAAACATATTAAAAGAGTGTGTTGACATTTCACAACACAACCAGCCATTACAGCTTCTATATGAAAAACGAAAACTGGAGGTCAGCTTCAAGTCTTCCTTATGACAAAAAACATATCTTGAAGATTCTAAATGAAATTCCCCTGACATCAACATTTCAACAGCTTATCTTTTAATGCATGCAAGATGAATCTGTCAACTGGCAGTCTAGAATTTCTGTTCAATTATCCACAGAGGGTTCTCCACTGCAGGAGCAGGTTGAGGTGGTGGTGGGATTTGTGGAGACAATTTTTTTCTCCAAGAGGAGTTCAAATGTTCACTGAAAGTATTTCAATATTATTACAAGCTGTGATATCAGAGGCAACTGATGCTACCAAGAATGTGAATTGTCAGCAAATTACAAGTGAGTGAAAATAGATGAAGACACAAACGGGCAAAAACTGTTTTCTTTCTTGAAATGACACCAATCAAATATAGACGTCTTTTTTTTATTCCAGAAGTAATGTCAGAGAGTCACGATGGGCCTGTTTGTTTAACGGTGCAAACATGAATAATCTTGCTGTGGCAGAGCACCTGTCCACTCAGACAGGACCAGACAAAATAGTGATTGATATCATGAGCAAGAAACCATATATGGGGAGGTAATACACAAAAATAATGTGACCACCCTACACATTTCATTGACTTTTATGACAAGCATATCCAAATATCATTAAGTTTACATAGTTACTAACAAGCACAAACAGTTTATTGCTTCGGAATTCATCAATGTTTACAGTCCATGCAACATTACAAAGAAAAAATAACACTTGAAAAAATGTAAATGAGACTCCTCAGGCAAATATAAGTGTACATATTTTCACTATTCTAGGCCTGTGGCCTCTTCCGTACGGAATAAAGTTTGATTTTAGACAAGTACAGATTGAAGACCCCTGTAATAGCTACCTATACATCACAAACATGAAATCCAGATTTGGGTTTTTTTTAGTTTGTTTACTGTTTAATGCTGCACTCAGCATTATTCCAGCAGTCTGTAAATATTCAAGTTTGGACCTGACAATCCAGTGATAAACATCAGAAGCATAGATCTACACAAATGGGATACAATATAAGTTATCACATCGTGTCGAGGGAAATACAGGGTTTTATCAGTCCCTTGTAAGGTTGTATTATTACAACCTTACGAGGGACTGATAAAACCCTTTATTTCCCTCGACACGATGTGATAACACATTTATCCAGCTGAATGTTTTCACTAAATCAAAACAAAACAACACACATCGAATCGACTTGCTGCCATGTTGACCACACGTTACTAAAGGCTTGTCGATGCACGCTTTTCACACTTCGCGTCGTCACCGAGGCGTAGCGAGGTGATATGACTTTCGTAGCGAGAGTACACGACTTTTATACTCCCACTCGCGGATCGTGATGGATGTACATGGTATTTTACAGGGTCACTTGGACCAATCAAAACTCGACATTCTCACATGAGGCTAGATAATTACAAATGTCAGTAAGCCTTCACCATCTTATCCCATACCTTGCCTCTCAGGACCAAATCGGATCTAGATCTGAATCTGGATGGTTGCCTCAAAGGACCAATACATATCTGGATCTGGATGGTTGCCTCAGGACCAGTTCTGATCTAGATGTGGATGGTTGAATCCCAGGACCAATTCTGATCTGGATCTGGATGGTTGCCTCTCAGGACCAATTCTGATCTTGATCTGGATCTGGATAGTTGCCTCTCAGGACCAAATTGGATCCGGATATTCACTGGTACCCAAACAAACAAAATAGAGAGCATAATTCCAAACCACAAACTGTAAATTGTCACCTAATTAAGTGATTGCTCTTCCTACTAGGTGCAATGCAGGCTACTGTACAGAGTTTTGTCCCTTTGTTAAAACGATCTTCTTTGCACAGGTTTGACCTAATCCAGATGATGGTTTCCTATCAGCTTCATTTCATCCTCTTGTGGGCTTTGCCAAAGTGATCCCTACATAAATGTCTAGTCACATTGTATGAGAGTATAAAACAGATGTAACTGAAACGCTGTGCAGCATGTAACCCAATTCAGTCTGTCCAGATTGGAAGAGACTGAGACGGGGGTTGATGCATCTTTCAGCATTATTCCAGACCAGACATGGGAGGAGATGCAGGACAGGAGCATGCATTCAATACACATCATGAAGTTAAACAGAATTAACGCCAGGTTAAAAATTATATGGCAACTTGTGCACACATGCCTGTGTCTGGGCAAGATCTGGACCTGTTTATAGTGCCCACTCACTGAGATACCATCGAACAGTATAACATGGACACTTCTGTCAGACATAGTACACGCACTCAGAGTACCATCATTGCTTGTCCTTAACATTCATATTCTGGTATGAGGCATATGGTATCAAACAAGGTAGCCTCATGGTTAAAAGCATTCACTCGCCATGTTGAAGACCTGGGTTGGATTACCCACATGTGTACAAATGTGTGAATCCCATTTCAGGTGTCACTCAATGTGATATTGCTGGAATATTACTAAAAGTGGTGTAAACCTAAACACACTCACTGGGTTTGAACCATCTACCTTGTGCTGTCTGAGTAGACGGTCTATATCCACTGGACCAGGTGAGTTGTATCTTTAACAAGACAAGCTACAACCAGATTCACTTACCTCTCAGTCTGAAAGAGAAGACAGTACCTGTACAATGGTTTCTTTCAGCTGAACCACCAGGATTTATTTTAGACCTCTTAACAGATCCTTAAAAACATATCTTAAACTCCCACATATATCTACAAACTATGTTATACCCAGATTCCTCTGTCTCAGGTTGTCTGAAAATGAAGAGATTTTCTCTTCCCCAAAAAGTTTATAAACTAAAAGACAAAATAAACATGCTAACATTTCAACATGTTTTTGTGAATTAATGTTCCCATGATCTATAGACTGGGACAGGTAGCCCAGATACCCGGCATGGGTGGCTAAAGAGTTGGACCTGGTACACATCATATTACCTGGACCAGTATGGATCACGTTTCGACATCGATGACATATGCTGTACTTGTGACTTAACGACACTGAACACAAAATACATTTGGTCTTTGTGTCTGATGTGATGGATTCAAAATATATCCAGATGCCTGTTTGGCCAAGATTGATTTTATTGAAGGGAAATAACTCACAGTTAGTGTTAGAGTACTTGGGAGGAAATTTGGATCCGTCCCTGCCCCAGTATAATATGTTCTGTACTGATCTTATTTAAAACGATATCCTTTCAGTCCAACATGTACTTCCAAATCCAGTTTAAGATTTTCCAGGTGAGAATCAATGAAAACACACAGAGGATTCTACGAACGATCAAAGCAACACCAATTACAAATATGAGGTCATAAGCTACAAACTGAGATGACAAGATTCTCTGATGTCCCATCACACACATATAAAGACCAAACATTCTCACTATAGCCACTTACTCTCACTTACAAGCACACATCCCACCTCCAAATTTACACCGACCCAGTATGGGTCGGCAGAGGTCTCTCTCACATGCAAGGTCAAACGATGCCATGTGGTAAAGAAGATAGTATTGTGGAGTGATTTTTAAATTGGCCATGCTTGTCTATTATTGGTTAATTAGGAACTACTGGCTCCACACAGCACCCCTCCATGATCCTGCCACCTTGCCCATAGTGTTGTGAACTCCAAACACTGTTAATGCTATCGCCTGAAGTGCTAGGAACTGCTTCCATATGGTGGGCAAATTTCTTAAAGGGGCAAAAGATCTCGCTGTGACAGGTATGGAAGAGGTAGTTGGAAACAAAAAAAAATAAGATTTTTATGAGGAAATAAACATAGGCGGTTCTAGAACACCATTCTTTTTTTAAATTATGTACACATCTGGTAATGAAATTTCAGCTTAAATGAATATATTCTTTCCATTTTTTTCAAATTTGGACCCACCTTTCAAACTTGCTTGATGTCCTTGGCTTATATTCCTTCACCCGATCTTATTTCTATATCGTATTCCCAGAAATTTGTTTATATAGGGTTTTCAAAAAAATGGTTTTGTCAGAAAACTTTAAACAGTTTGAAGTGTTTATGTATGGAGTAAGAAAAAAAATATTTGCCAGTTTAAAGTAGATATAAAACACTAAAATATCTATGTGCTTTCACAAAATATGCTAGGGATGAAGGAACAGTATACAGAATTCTGTTGTCATGACATTTTAGAGAAAAATGGAAATAAGAAAAGTCAAAGCCATGGGCGAGACCTAAAGTTTAGTGTCTCCAGTGATACACACAAGTGACATTTTGCAGGCATTGCAAAACTACATTGCGCAAAAGTAATTGAAGGAAATATCCTTAAAAAGCATTTGATACATGTATTCTTGTTACCTTATATGGCATGAGCCAAATGTCAAAGGGTATGGTTCAATCTGAACTCCATGTTTTGTGCTTCAAGAATTATGAAGTCTGTCATAATAATATTAATTTAACAAAATGATATTATATTAATACAGTGCTAAGAATAGTTGTTATGAAAATATGATGGAAATGAGTGAATGAGTGAATTTGGTCTTACATCGCTGTTAGCAATATTCCAGCAATATCATGGGACACCAGAAATGGGATTCACATGATGGAAATGAAGATAAAAGCAAAAATGACCTTTCAAAATTATTATACAATCTTTAATAAAAATAGCTAGAATGTACATCAGTGAGAGATAAAGGTATGTGATTATACTTTTTATGCATATGTAGATACTAGAAATGATTATACAGTAATGACTCTGCTTATTGGCTGGAACAACAGTTCCAGCAACAAAACTTGAGGAATTTTTATCAGAATGTTAGATCTGTTTGCTTTCTGAAAAGAAACTGCTTTAACTTTTTCTATATTTGAACAATATTTGTTTCAATAACATTGAAAAACAAAATTTCTAAATTTGTTCACTTATTTATTTAAATAATCTGAATAATTCTTACAACTTTCTGGATTCTTTAAAGAAAGTTATTTATTCCACAAAATAACTTAAGCATGGTAACTTCAAAGTGAAAAATAATCTACAATAAAAATTTATTATCATGACAAGTGTTAAAATATTATGTCACATGTAGATAACAGGGTGGAGTGAAATCTCTGCTTTCTATCCTCAATGTTGTCAGGATGTAGTCCAGACCTACAGCTTGTATTGCTCAAAATCATTAAAAGTTAAAGTTTATTTATGTGCACACGACTTGATGTTTCAGCATGCCTGTAATTGCCTATCTTTATCCAACTCAGTGTTTTCCTGCCTTAAAATCACAGATTGGTGAGATCAGTTCCCCTGTATCCTTTACTGCTGGAGATTTGGTTATGGACGATGTGATCTCCTATCTGTCAAGAAAGGAAAAAGGGATATGTTGATCCCAAGAAATGCAACACTAGCCTTTGTTTCATCTGTATTGGAGTCTGACTGATAATACATGACACATATTTGCTGGGCGCAGCATGCTGCAAAATGAAAGAAGTACATGTATGTGATTTTTACCCTTTGATCACCTGATTTGGAGATGAACAAGAGGTTGTGAATTGGGTTAAATATACTGTTTCATTTATAAGGCAATATTTCAGTTTGGACTGAAAGTGAGTGAGTGAATGAGTTGGGTTTTAAGTCACTTTTAGAAAGATTTCAGCATTATCTTGGTAGGGGACACCGGAAATGGATAGAAAGCTGAAAGTGATATGCACAATGTACATCTAAGACACATACCACTTTCATCAAACCAGCTTCATCAAACCATCTTCATCAAACTGCTTCATCAAACCATCTTCATCAAACTATCTTCATCAAACCATCTTCATCAAACTGCTTTCTTCAAACTATCTTCATCAAACCATCAGCATCAAACCATCTAATGACATTCCAAGATTCACAATCAGAACGAGTCTCATGACTGAAATTCCAAAGATTGAATTACTCTTGGTTTTCTTCGTCACAGGTCATACATGATTTTCACTGCATGAAAACCATGAGCCTAGGTGAAAAGATGACAAACCAAGAATTATTAACAGGCTGGAACTGGGATTAAATTACAGAATCTGCTGATTCTGTCATGACGAAAGGGACATAACTGCTGTACAGCAAACTTTTGAACCAATACTGAGCTCCCCATGACAAAGAACAAATACATGAAATGTAAGTAGTGGTGTATGGCAAAAATTGTGAAATCCATGACATCTGAAATTTAATCCATAATTTAATTCCCGGTAGATCACACAGGGAATATGCTGGTCACTGAAATCACACCAAAATTGAAGTGGGATGGGGGATCTCTATAAAAGTCTTACATGATATGAGGGTAAGCGAACAAGACACAGCCCCTGAATGGTACTATTTTGTCCTTTTGTCCAGCCATTTCTTCAATGCTAAAGCCCTAAATTAAGTATGTCTAGATTTCCTGAGGTTCATGATCTCCCTTCTCACTGGGGTTCCTCATCATTTGCATGCAAATATTTGTTTCTGTGAAAATTATATATCCTTGTGTATACATTTAGAGACTTAGCAAAGTCTCAAATAGGACCTGTCCCGCCACTCCCAAGCCAATCCTCAAGGTAACAGTTAATATTCAAATGATAATTTAAAAAAAAATAAACATCCATCTAACAGACAGGCTTAAAAACATATAAACAAACACATAGTCACACTAACAGATTATACTGTTCGCATATCCAGATTACTGTATATCCATGGGCGTCGCCTAAAGTACAGCCTTTGAGCAAGGTTACCCCATCCCTACACGAATATAAGGACAAGTCCCTCAGAAACATTCTGTTGCATGCCTGTCATTTCTGTTTACATGGACATTTCAAACACCATACAGTATGTACCTCATCATGCATACACTAGCAGTTCAAATAACAGTTTGCCTTGTTTATTATGGTATTTACAATAAATCTATAAAGCATGTTCACAATTTACAAATGGTTGTTTGTTTTGATAATATTCTCCTAAACACATGTTCAACTATTGTTTATTGGAAAGATAGTATTATAAACAGATGGAAGGCTGCACTAACATAGCATGAACACCTGGCAGAACGCCATTATCACTGGTGAAGAATGGATATTGTGGTCATTAACAGTCCAGAGGACAAGGTCACATACATCAGCCTGGCACAGTCTGTGATAACATGTCTTTAGTAGTTGTTGGGAAAACCTCACATAAATCTGTTTCAAGCTGTGGGTAATTTGTGAGGCTGATCATTATATCTACAAGTGCGGTGTTGTGGGTGAAAGGTTTGTCAGCTGTTCATCATAGCCTGGAACATCTATGTTCATTGTTGAACAGAGGAACGTGTCCAATGATGTATGGAGACTGATCAGCTGATGAGCAGGCCAGACAGTAAAATATTATTGTTTCCATGATGACAATACACAACTGCTTACTGATGCTGTGTTAAAGGGAAAGGAAATGGTGTTTTAATTAAGCCATGTGGCTTCATGACAGCAGAGTTTGTTTGGTAGGAGTTCTGCCCATAGTCCCAACCCCCATCAAAAAACAAAATTACAAGCTGACAGCTATACCTCACCCTAATTATACATTTAATGAACTAGAACAGGTATAAAAAACAATCAATCAGTTTTCAATGAACTTATTTCAGTGTTGGAATATTCTACTGGAGGAAATTTACTATTATGTGAAAAGAGGGGGTATGGGCAGCACTCTTTCCCATTTGTCCCTTCAAAGAAAACCATTAAAAGTGGAGAAGGTGACTGTGCAACAAACATAAAATATATGAAAAGATCTACATTTTACAACAAATTGCTTTCATTTTGCATGTGGTCTGTCTCATCCAAAATCCAGTATTGTGATGACTTATCTTTACACCACTGCTACAGGCTAATATGTAGATATAATCTGACTGGACCTTTCTCCTGTTTGTGAACGTGTGTTTATTCTGATATCGGACACGAGTGATAGCGACTAATGGGATTGAGTGGTCAGGCTCACTGACTTGGTTGTATCTCAGTTGCATAGACGGATGCTCATGGACTGTCTGGTCCAGACTCGATTATTTACAGACTGCTACCTGGACTAACACCTATGAAATAAACATATTTTACCAAAAAATAGTTCATAGTGAACAAAAATAATATAATGTAAAGGAGCCCTGAGACTTTTTTCATTTTCAAGCTGTATGTGGAAATCTAGATTTGACACATATTATAGACTTGTGTGGGCTTTTTTCTTACATGCATTTGATTCAGGGTCTGCATGGCAGGCTAAGTGCCACCGCTTATGTTTATGTATTGCTGTAAAACAACTCTGTGGAAATTTTGTTTTAAATACTTGGTTAATCAGTAAATATGTGACTATTGTTCTAATTGTCATCAAAACTGATTAACAATACAAAATGAAAGAGTGATCCCTCATCATTTTTGAGCATTAAAATTTATTTGTTACTTTTGCCTTCAGACACTCTTCATTCACATAAACAAGATTCAGTCAAAAAAATGATGGATCCAAATTAACATATGTTATTTTTTTAAGAGAGATTTGCTTTTGCTTCATGTTAGTTAGATCTTAAAAACAAGGTCATACCCCCACCGGACTGTCGTAAGTCTATAGTGTTTGCGATGAAAACGTACCAATGAATTCCACTTTAACCTAAAAAGAACAATAAAATCAAGTGAAATTAAGATTTCAAATCCTCCTAGTTTCACTTTGCCAACTGATCATTTAAATCTCAGAATTGTATTTGACATAGGATAAAAGTTGTTTAACAAACAATCATAGTTTTAAATAGCTTATTTTGGTTTGTATTACAAGGGTGTAAATACAGTAGTTGAACAGTGAAACAAATGCACCTGATGAGCATTAACTTGTTCTTGGTGGGGTTGGGGGTGGGCGTTTGGTGCTTTACTGCTGCCCCTTGTCGACAATTCCTCATGAACAACAATTGAGACATCTTCAGCATGAGGCCACAGCACTGAGTGGCACAGGCCATTGCCATGCCTCATTGCCACAGGGGTCAGATGTCGGGTTTGATAGTTACAAGCATGGAGAACATATCTGGCAGCATGTTAGCCACTTTCTGGTCAGTGAGAATCTGACCTCTTGGACAGATTTTGTACAGATGAGGAATGACGGGAGTGGCAGAGTTGACCTTGGTCAGTGTCCGTAGCAATGGACATTGAGTTAGGGCATTTAGTATGTGAATGAAAATACTGTTGAAGTTTAGCTTTCTGTGGATGTAGCATGGGGTGGAGTCATCTCATAAGATGACTTTCATACATTGTCAGCTTGCTGATGGGGTTTGCATCTTTGGTCACATGGACAAGGTGTCTGACTTCTGATCAGAAGGTCTGTGGTTTGAATCCCATCACAGGGTTCAATTTTTGTATGGCCCAGAACATGATTACAACTTGGAGATATGCCCTACATCGTGCACAAATGTAAAGAAAATAATGCCCGCACTGTTAGGAAGACAAGACATGAATTCAACTACCACATTTATGGGGAGCTATATTCCCATTACTAACACAGACCATGTTGACTGGGGGCGGTGGGGTAGTGTAGTGGTTAAGGCGTTCGCTCGTCACGCCGAAGACCCGGGTTCGATTCCCCACATGGGTACAATGTGTGTCCCCCGCTGTGATATTGCTGGAATATTATTGCTAAAAGCGGCATAAAACTTAACTCACTCACTCACCCATGTTGACTAGACATAAAACAAATAATGTACAGATACTCTTCACACAGACTCACATGTATTCTGTCTAATTTGTATGTTACACATACTATCCTAAATAGCAAATAAAACATACCTGCACCCAACCATTCACTCACTAGAAGTCATAAAATATTTAGTGCTCCTTAAAAGTATTTAATTAATGAGTCATGACCTATTTTTATGTTAGTTTATATACACATCGTTTACTCATTGAGACAATGCAGAGATAGCGTATAATTTCAGTATATATTTTACTTCCTTTATTTTTTGCTCCAACTGTCCCATTGCTGACTTGAGCAGTTCTGTGATGTGCTGATGGATTTATATGGTGAAGCAAGCATGCAGTTTAACAGTAAGTGTTAGCATGGCCAGTCTTTCAAGCTTTTTGAGAGTGACACAGATATTTTTTATTACTGGTCAGTAACACTAACACGCTGACAACTAATTATTCATAAGAAATATGTGCAACAAATATGGATTTTTTAGAGTTTTAATTACAAAGAAATATACTGACCACTTGTATAAATCCCAAAGTTTGTTATGGATGTATTAGTTATAAAATGATAGTTCTATCAAAGATGGAGTTGTATGGAATGGAGAAGATGTCAGTAGATATTTTTGTCAAGTATTAATGTGATAAAGATTTCATGGATATGTTCATTTCAGGGTATTTGAGTGAGTGAGTGAGTGAGTGAGTGAGTGAGTGAGTGAGTGAGTGAGTGAGTGAGTGAGTGAGTGAGTGAGTGAGTGAGTGAGTGAGTGAGTGAGTGAGTGAGTGAGTGAGTGAGCGAGCGAGATTTTATGCCACTTTTAACAATATTCCAGCAATATCATTCCAGGGGACACCAGAAATGGCCATCACACACTGTGTCCACGTGGAACTCAAAATGACAAACCAGTGCTCTAACCACCATTCTACCACCACCCCTTCAGTTTAATAAGGATTCACAGAGTATAAGATGACTTTAAAACAAGTGTTGGTGCCACTTTGGTATGGGTGGGTTGGTGTGCTGGGGACAGCCTGTAGTGATGCGGGTCTAAAACAGTTGCCATTTTGGAAACTGGGATTCGAACCCACAAATTTATTTTTCTGGTACGCTTGAGGGATTCAGATCTGTATAGTGAATTTTAATCTATCTCACAGTCCCTGAAACACATAATTTCCTTCCCCCCTCCAATACTAAAGGTAATGCAAGTCTAGACTTCCTCTTCAGGTACTCTCAGTGGGGCTCCGTTTCAACTGAATGGAGTCAGCTCATTCTATCAAAATTAGACGCAATCAGAGACACAGTGTTGATCAAATGAATTCCTGTGTTTACAAGAACCTGGACACCAGTGTGTGCAGAAATAAAAACAAGTCATCTGGAAATATATATAAACATAATCAACTATGTTTGAATTGTGAAACCTGAGGCCTGTAATAAAATATTGAGAATATTAATTTGGGTTGACAAACCTTATAAAATAAAGTTATAATCAAAGTGAATTCCTGTGAATTTCCTCTCAGAACTAGGCCACAAATGTCTGCAGTAAAACACCAGATAATTTTAACAAACAATGAATACAACAAACAATATTTGACTTATTTAAACTTTGGGACTATGGCATGAACTTGGGCTGACATATTTCATGAGACAAAGTGTTAATCAAAGTGAAATCCTGAAATCCTGTGAGAACTGGGTCACAAGAGCTGGGACACAAAGTCTGCAGAAAAAAACTCAACGATAATCTGCACAAACAAGGAATGCAATAAACAATATTTCAATTATCTAAACTGAGAGCCTGTGGCTTTAACTTGTTCTCACATACCTTATGAGAGCTACAAGACATGTTATCATAGGGTCATTGATGCAGTAATCTCTGGTATGGTGCTACATGAGTTGTATATGGAAATACAGAACATTCTCAAGGTTCAGTTGTTCAGGTCAATGGGATAAACGACTGTCCTGGCTGAATATTGGGTACTGTTACTGAATAATGTAAACAAAAACAGGTTTCCACTTAGAAGCATGACTTACAACAATGTACTGAGAATGTTTGGATTTGCTGAGCTGGTGGGTATAACTATTTTATTGATTTCTTGAACTTTTCCCACCCCTTTCTCAATAGTGTGCACCCCACCTTTCTCAAAAGGATGTATCCACCCCTGTGTATAGGGGCTCATTATGAAAGTAATCAGCCTCACCTAGAAAATGATACAAATGCAGATGTTTTTGTGTTTTATTTTTCTACATATTATCTGTCAACCTCAAACAAATAGGTTCTCCTTTTTCCCAGCTTAATGATAATTGTTTTGTTTGACTTTTTATCTTGTTACCCCCACAAAGCACAAAATCTTCTATATATGCATCAACTTAAAGGTCACATGCAACCAAAAAATCAAACATAATTAAAACACATTTATCACTTATTCATGACATATAATATACATTGCTGCTTTTAAAAAAACAAATAACACAATGATAAGCGTACAATCGCGATTCAAAAGTGCGATATTTTGCACTTGGGCTTACTTCCCCCGAAACGAAGCCCTCGGGAGACCGAACCCAGTCATAGCGGGTGGATCTGCACTCAAGTGTAACGACGGTTTCCGATTGGCTGTTTCATTTGCTGATATATATGCTGAGGGTTCGTTGTGTGTACAGAAAGATGATCTGTTTGATGGGCATTTTAGAAGTATAGCCAGTCACAAGAAAGTAAGATTCTTTATGGATAACAACTTCTTTTTGTGTACTTGATGCGTCGTTTCAGTATGGATTCATATACTGTTGTCAGACAAAATCATATACACGAAAAGAAGTCGTTATCCATGAAGAATGTATATAGAGATGTTGGGTTTGGAAAATACATGTTCTCTGAATTTGCGCTCGATCCAATCAAAAATCATGTCAGTAAGGATGGTAAACTACTGTGTGGCTGGAATCTGTCATTCGTCCAAGTACAAAGCAGGACTTGAAACTGACAAGAGTTTGCACCAGTTTCCGTCAGATCCAGTCATCCGAAAAAAAAATGAATGTAGTTTGTTTTCAACCCACAGACATAAAAACATGCCATGTGTATCACACGTGCCTAATTACATAATGTGGCAGAGACGGGACTCGGGTGCAGGAGTCGTAAATCAACTTATTTTCTTTATGTCGTATAGTCTGATAGGTGTTAAGTTCAAATTGCACGTGGTCAATGATTGAAGCTGTGTATTGCATGTTGTCTTTAGCAGACAGACATTTAGGTGTGAATAAACCAGACACTGAGCTTTCTCTGTGACAGAGACTGTTTACTACAATCAACAAGTTGTTTTACGTAACGAGTAGATTATTTACTTGTTTGTGTACACAACCAAGATTACACTACTGCTCACGACCTCAGACGCTGGGCATGCATAGTGTTTCAAGCTCCTCGAACCTATTCACTGCGCATGCGTTATGGAGGCAGCGCAGCACAGCCGTTGAAACCAGTTTTCCCCCCAGCGCTGGGGGGAATTTAGTGAAACGTTTGAACTCTGATTTCGCGGGCTTTTCTTTCATCGCGTTTTTATCAACTTTATTGGTTGAATTGGCATTTTTTATGATTTGTTTCGGTAAGTGCATACCTAAAGGTACCAGAATCTGCAAAGTTGTGTTTTACGTTGCATGTGACCTTTAAGCAATTGCATAGATCGATATTACATCTCAATGTGTTGTGATGACAAATATCTCGTTAACCACATATGTGAAATTCTGGATATGCCTTTACTGATGATTCCTCCAAAATATAGTAGAAGCTTTTCTAAAATTGGACTGCGACAATATAGTGAGGCCAGCACCTTTTGGGACACCCTTCGCATGTGACATTTTGGATATGGCTTTGTTAATGATTCCTTCAAAGTAAAATGGAAACTTTTAAACATGTACATCAAGAATATAGTTAGGCCTGACACTTTTTGAACAACCCTCATATTAATATTTTTTCACCATCAAGAAACAACAACTAAGCATACATTAAACCCTCGCTCTAATAGCATGGCAGTTGTCAAGCATTTTAATTTATGGATAACAGAGTGTGCTTCAAATTATGTGTGACATTTTCTTTTTTGGGCAATAAAAACTGCAGACACGCAGGACTTAAAGTGATTTGTTGATGGCTGAGAAAAAAAGAATCCGTATTTTTTAAGCCATAGTTGCCATAGCAGTGTATATGACTTTGTTTGCTAATCATCGCTGATTAACAGATCACAGCAGCTCTAAATAATGAAAGCCAAGGCCAGACAAACCAGTGATTGATATAATGACAACAAAGATATGTAATCAATCAGGTCATCAAGCCTGACCACCATATGCATTTGTCTTCTCCTCCGAGATTGTTTTTTTCTACCATTGGGAAGTGGAGTGTAGACTAACGTTTTTTTCCAAATGAAAATACATTCATGCATGCACTAATGCTAAAACTAACACAAACATCCCTGTTCTTTATGAGTCAGTGAGTTTGGTTTTGCACAGATTTTGACAATATTCCAGCGATATCACAGCAGGGGACATCACAAAATGGGCCCCACACATTGTACCTATGTGGAGAATCGAACCCGGGTCCTCGGCGTGACGAGCAAACGCTTTAACCACTAGGCTACCCCACCGCCCCCCTGTTCATTAAGATACAAAGAGTTTGTTCCAAGTACATGTCACTAGTAGAGATGAACACTGAAACAATAAGGTAACAATGTGTGACCTGCCTCATACTGTGTCATCACACCTTGGTTGTGTGGAATGTTGCTCATGCTGTCGACCATGGGCTCACACAACAAAGATTCTTAAAAACCAAGACAAATAACACTTGTTTCAACACAAAACAAAATTCAGTTCTTTCAGCATCATGTGAGTGGGATAACTAAAGAAAGCGATTTGGTTCACAGTTACCATGTTGTCTGGCTGTGATGTTATCATACAGTCTTTTGGAGAGACTGATACTGAGCCTCCATATGCTTCCTGAAACATGATAATTCTCATCTCTGGGTCTTGTGTGAATCTCAACACAAGCCATGTTGTCAAGGTACAGTTTATGTTAATGTAACTTCAGATGAAGTGACCCATTGGTGCTCCAGTGATAAGTGAATGAAGTGATGGTAACATGGACCATGCTATGCTGCATCCTTTTGTTGGCTTGTACTAGATGATCTGCAGTGCTCTGGTGATAGTTGTGGTTAACCGAAACATTACACCATTATTTAGCTATTTGTCAGATCACAGATTTTTATCTACTGGGGCTTGATGTTGGAGGAACATATTTGAAACAAAGGGACATCAGCATAAGCTTAAATTCTATACACCAGGAAGATGAAATCAGTCAATTTATGCAGTCAAAATTTGAAAAAAAAAGAACAGGATTTGAATTTTTTAAAAACATTACGATTGTAGATAGTGATGACAGATCCTATGTCTAGTCATAAAAACTATTGGCCTAAGGAAGCTAATACTTGGGGAAAAAATGGGCAGATTCAGGGATGAGATGGCTCATAGACATAAGGACGCCGTTTTCTATTTCTCAATAAAGAGTATTTATACCACAGCTTTCTTGAATTGCTGTCCAACTGATATTGTAAAAAGCTGGGGAAAAAATCTCAAACCTCTTCATGCATCTTGCACTCCCATTACAGATGTCACTAAAACTGATAAAACACTGAGTTTTCACATTCTTGAAAAAAATTACTGAAAGATAAATGATATGAAATGGAAATCAGATGTATAAGAAGTCTTTTTATAATATTATAGTCATACATACTCATATGTTCATTCATTGATGAAGACTGTTTAAACACTTCATAGAAAAACAATGTCTTTATCTAAAACAAAAAAAACCCCAACCCAACAAAATATCACTAAGTGTTTTGTGAAAGTCTCTTAACCTGTACCCATACATATCCTCCAGCAAAACTGAACCTGTGAAGCAGAATGTGGAACATGTATAGACTGAGCTTAGTCTCAGAAGCTTCAGTCAGAAGGTAGATTCAGAACCTGAAGAAATCTAGACTGGTTTCATTAAAGGTTCTAGAAGGCAGAGAGGGATGGGCAAAAGGGGAAATAATGTGGTTCAGTGACTGTAGGATCGACTGGCATGTACAAGTTGCAGCTATCAGTTTCTTCCTCTTGACAAACATACATGGATGATAGACTCTCAGGTTTCCCTTGACTGAGAATACTGCCTGAAACACCAGCGGGGCACTGATTCTAGCCTGCATCCATAGCATCACACAGTGTTGATGTCAGCGTCATGGTTCAGCAGTGGTGTGCCTGCACCATCAGAACAGACCCATGTCGACATCAGACTTCCCCAATGGCTGGTGTTGCATTATCAGACCCCAGCAGGGTGACAACCAGGGTTCAGCAATGGAATGCCTATGCCATCAGACCAGAACCATGTATGGCACCAGAGATAGATCATGACCCTGAACATCTTGATATGGAGCAGACTTCTCATGTCAGATAGTTTAAACCATGATTGGATGTTGCACAACATTTTTAGAATTAGCTTCTGGGTTCAAATGATAGTTTCAAATGATAGTTTCAAAAATGAAAAAATGTGAAATCTGAACTGCAGTTACTTTTATTGTGTTGAATGAAAACATCCAGTGGATTTATCATGTTAAACTGAAAGACCGATGGAATCAGGTATCTATAACTGGTAACATTTGCTGTTAATGTTGTACAAGACAAAAACAAAATGTGATGAATGTAAAGCAGGAAATCTAAATACCTGGGAGTGGGTGAGTTTAGATTCATGCTGCACTGACAAATATTCCAACTATAAGGCAGCAGTCGGTAAATAATCAAGTCTGGACCAAGTAATCCAGTGATCAACAACATCTACGCAATTGAGATATGTTGACATGTGTCAGCCAAGTCAGCAAGCCTGACCACCCAATCCTGTTGGTCACCTGTTATCACAAGCATGGGTTACTGAAGATCAGTTCTAATCCAGATCTTCACAGGCATATAGATATCTGGTCAACTTCATACAGGACATCAAGCATGAAAAATCACAAATGAAATTGAGAGAGTGGCTCCATTTGCAAATATAGATCTGCTTATACTAAGTGTGATTATTGTTACATATATCCTTGTTGGGCGAATCATAAACAACACGTTGTCAAATGCTAACAAAAGAGTATTAATATGTACAGTTATATAATGTTTTCAAGAAGTGACTCCAAACATGCACATGTCAGGAAACACACCTACATCATTACCTAAGTGAATAGCTCAACTACTTCCCACCACTGCACTCCTTGAATAACATAGCCCTGAAAACAGGAGAATGCATAATTCAGATAATAACAGCAAAACATTTCAAATATTCACCACATTCATACAGATGTACCAGAACTGTGTAATACAATACAACGATCATGTCTGTGATTTTGAACCTGAAGCATTGCTCTCATCTGAAGTCTTGCTCCGTGTCTTCAGGCCTCGCTGTTTCATGTCTCAATGAACAGATGGTCGGTTGTAGAGAGAGAAGATATGTTCCCTTATATCTTTAAAAAGAGTTACCTGAATATCTTACGATCTATTTGATCCTTTCTGGTTGGAAGCATATGCTGTGCATGCTGACATGCTGCATGCATGTTGTTGGATACATTCCATTGAATAATACAAACAGTGCCCATCAGGTAAAGTTTAATTTTAGTTTCATATTGTCTGTGGAGTGTGTAAACTTGTAAAAAATCACTTACAAGATCCAAGATAACATATCTCTGCTATTAGGGAGATATCGCCCAGGGCCTTTGAATGACATATCCCTGCTTCCAGGGTGCTGTAGCATAAAACCACCTTTGTGCTAAGACTAGCTTAAACCTAGGTTAAGGTATGGAAGTTACGGCCACCTTAGCGCTAAGACTACCTTAAACCTAGGTTAAGGTATGGAAGTTATGACCACCTTAGTACTAACACTACCTTAAACCTAGGTTAGGGTATGGAAGTTACGGCCACCTTAACGCTAAGGCAACAGCAACCGCACCCAGGAGGATATCACAGATGACTGCTCGAGTATCACTAATGCTCAGTCGATGAAAATATGTAATTTTGATTTAAAGTTACTCTGTCTACATAGAAAATGAGCCCCAGTGAGTCTGAATGGGTCATTGCCCGCACGAGCACTACAGATGTGTAAGGCGGGGTAGGTTTCTGTATACAGAAACATATCCAAGTCAAAATCAGAATACAGAAATGTACCCTAGGAGGATTCCATTCTGCATTGTGTCTTTTTTTCATCTGAACTATTATACTGTCATACTAGATGCATTTAACAGCATCATAAAAGAAACAAGCATTCACTGTAACAAAAATTTTATGAAGCACAACACCACTCACAATTGGTTGCAAGGGAACTAATACATAGTATCATATTTTTGGATTGCAGACTGTGGACCTGTCTGCCATTTAGTGTACTGTAGAAATGTACTTGGGTATCTAAAAAAATCTATACTTCCTTAATTTAGGGCTGTACTGTTGCAGTAGGAAAAGGGCTAAGTGAAAATATTAACGTTAAGGGACTGTATAGACTAGCTAGTCTCTGAAAAGAATGTATTTTACTGCAAAAAAGTTCATAATAAAAAAATAATGTAATGAAATGGAGCCCTGAGCCTTTCTCCATTTCAGAAGCTAAGGAAATCTAGACTTGCGACATCTTCTAGACTTGTGTGGGCTTTCTTGGATATATTAGCTTCAGGGTCTGTACGACAGGCTAGGGACTGTACTCTGACTAGGTGTCCTCAGTTCTGAAGAGACCATTAGCAGCAGACAGCCTGTTAAAGTGTCAAGCTCCCCAGCTGTGAACCCATTCAGTGTCAGCCTGTTATATCCTCACAAGTGAGGGGTTACATAATAGACAAACAGGGACAGTTGCATGTTATCAGCAGGAGGTTGAACCTGGACATCAGCCAGCTCTTCAGTCCAACTCCTCCCTGATAACCACTAAACTTGACTAATTATTCCCCATGTGAGGTAGTAAACACATTTGGGGTGATAGGTTTACAACCAAGGTTCAGACATTGTGTAAGAAGAGCTCTTTCAAGATAGGACTATCTTTCTGACAACTGGTTGTGTGTGAGTGTTATCAGGAATGTTCCATTGTTTCCGAAACATGTTCTGGATTTGGAAGGGGTGACTTTGTTAGCTATTTACTGTTAAGGTTTATTTTGTTACTTGAGACCCAATGTTGGAAAATAAAGCTCTGTTCAGATAATGTTATCTCTACTTAAAGCCCATTAACATAATGTGTGAGTTGGGACACAGGTTCTGGGGCTTTTAGGAATGGTTATTGTTGAAACTTTGTGTCAACCAGATTGGGCAAATATTTACTGTAGTGGTTTATTTTACAGGTGTAGGTTTACAACTTTGTAAGAAAATGATGAAATTGGGAAGATTATCTATATTGAAATCGCATTCTGCAATCTGAGATGGTATAGTTTCCCAGGGTCATTAAAGATGATGGTGTCATGATTTGGGCAACATCCAATGTTTGGAATTTGATAAAGTAATCAGTGTCATAGGTCAATGTCAGGAGTTAAGTATCACACATGGGATAATACAAGCAAAACTGATAAGAAAATAGCATAGAACTTATCAGAGTGTCATAGATGCATCAGTCTAATGTGTAGACTCTGAATATACATAATTTTGACAGAAACGAATAATTCCTTTAAAATTGGAAAGGAGTCCAAGTGAATTAGGAGACTCAGAACCTGAAGAAATCTAGGCTGCATTTAGGGCTTTTGCATTGCAGAAAGGGCTTGACAGAGGTGGAAATAGTGTTGTGCCCTGACTGTGAGACAGACTAGAGTCTAAGAAAATGGGATGGGTGATTTTGCAATCAATAATTTGTTTGAGGTTTAGATTTGGTTTCTATTTCAACTTCAGTGTTGTTGCATGATTATATACAAATAAAATATTTTGAGAGATAAAGTGTTTGTTTTAGAAGGAGCAACTGAGTTTAGGTTTACTCTGCTTTTAGCAATACTTCAGCAACATCATGGCAGAGGACACCAGAAAGGCGCTTCACACATTGTACCCATGTGGGGAATCAAACCCTGGTCTTCAGGATAATGAGTGAACACATTTACCACTAGGCCACCCCACCACCCTTGAGACAAAGAGGAAATGTAGATTGCATGACAGTATTAGTTATACAAACATTAATTAGAAAAATGGAGAAAAGAAATTAAATTTGGTGATTACACTAGTAATGTATATATTTTTATTATAATCAATAATTATCTGACAATCGATAAGGAATTTGGTTTCTGATTCCAAACACTAGCTTTGATCATTAGGCTACCCAACTGCTTCTGTTTTAGAAGGAGAATTTTACTTGTCTTATTGTATGTCCTTAGTAACTTACAAATCTGTTGAAGTAAAGCTTATCTAATGTGTCAGTGTGGCTACAACTCACCTGACAGCATGACATGCAAAAAGTCAGAATCAGGTGAAAAAAAAATGTAATTTTATTTAATAATGAAAAAAAAAATTATTTCACAAGCCTCACAGGGTCTGAAAAACATTGAACTCAGCATAGCTAGCAAGGAAGAGTTGACAAGGAAGAGATTTTGGAATCAGATGATTGTCTACTTCAGAACTGATGAATCATCACACAAACACATTTTCTCATGCAATGGATGATCATCAGTTACCAAACACTGCAGCCAATTCAGTCATATTCATGCAAGCCAAAGTCAAATGAATGAATTTTGTTTAAATGTGTTGTGCCTAAGTAACCAGTTGATCACTGACACAAACAAAAACACACAGGGTAATCATGGCAAAAGAAATGTGCTGGCTCCAAGATAATTTCTTCAGCAGGGAACTCTACATGTAGTTTGACATTCATAAGCACCATGTTCATTTGTGAAGTTGTCACATACAGCCCAAAAAGATTGATGTATGTCTTGAAAGCATAACCATGGATTTTTTTAACAATCTTGTTTCCTGAAAGCATGTTTATCATAATAGAGCGTGGTGCGAGATTGTCACGTTTCATCAGCCTTCCTCTGGATTCAAGGGTTGATGCTGTGTGACAGGTTTATGTGGGGACTTGACTGGAATGCTGTACAACACACTGTTACTTCATAATGACCTGTCTGGCCTATCAACATCAGCTCCAATGGTGGTGCTGGACTTGGGGGGTATTACATGGGTAATGCTATTTTCCTGAGAATTATCATTTTCTGGGAGTCTCAGATAGCAACATTTCATTATGAAACACTAGATTCTTTTGGAGAAAATGTGTGAAAGGACCAAAGAGAGAATGTGGGTGGTGAAGGTGGGTTGGGTGGGTGGTTAAGGTGAAAATGGTAGATGGAAACTGTGAAATGAGTCAGTGGTTAGAGAGAGATGAGTGGGTGGTGAAGATGGGTTGGGTGGTTGGTGGATTTGAGATTTGTGATTGGTGAAGGCGAGATGGGTGGATGTGAAAGTGAGATGGATGGTGGTAAAGGTGGGATGGGTGGGTGGTGAAGGTGAGATGGGTGGGTGAAGGTAGGATGGGTGGTGAAGGTGGGATGGGTGGGTGAAGGTAGGATGGGTGGTGAAGGTGGGATGGGTGGGTGGTGATGGTGGGATGTGGGGTGGTGAAGGTGGGATGAATTGGTGGTAAAAGTGAGGTGGGTGGGTGGATGTGAAGCAAGGATTAACGGCTGGTGAAACATTAAGAGGATATTCAGTTGTTGAGGCTCTGATACACCTATGAGGTTTAGAGCTTAGACAATATATCAATATATATATCAAAATCGAAATCCATTTGCAGCAGCTATGGAGCACCTCAGCATTGGGCAACAGCACTGTCAGACTGACTGATTTAGACTCCAAAACAGTATCCTTCCTTCATACATAACATTTGTCTATAGTCGCATTCTCACAATATGTAACTAAAACAAAAGGGCAGGCTTGGATAATGTCAATTCTTCCAGTACAGCATTCATATTATCATGTCCCCATGCTGGGAGCTACAAGATAGAAGCAAGATGGATGCTTCAGACAGACCAATGAACCTTGCCCCTCTCCTCTCCTCTCCTCTCTTCAAACCTACACACACAGTAGACCTACATGCAACGTGAGCTGTATGAGCAGAGATGCTGGGGAAGTGTCTGTGGGTGAGAGAGAGGCAAAATGTCACCAGACATGAAGTAATATAATAGATGCCCCCCCCCCCCCCCCCCCCCCCCCGACAAAAAAAATTAAAAGCGGATCACAATGATCACATGCACATTGAGCATCACCAGAGACCATTATAATCTATTATTATGGTCTCTGGTATCACATATATTTCATAAGATGACAGATACACTCATCTCTTCAATTCAGAGTGGGTGGTTGGGTAGCTCAGTGGTTAAAGCATTCACTCTTCATGCCAAAGGCCTGGGTTTGATTCCCGACAAGGATACACTGTGTGAAGCCCATTTCTGGTGTCCTCTGCTGTGATTTTGCTGAAATATTGCTACAAGAGGCATAAATTAGAACTCACTAACTCGCTACAGGTTGCAATAAATCCTTCACTTCTTTACATGAGATTGTCATTTGCTGGAGCACACATCACTCTCCCATCCCATCACTGTAACTCAATACACTCAACGACAACAAACTAGCCATTCACTAACTTGAATTATAGCTACTCTCATTGTAATCCTCAACCCTCAACTCGGTCTTACTCACCATGAGATCTCTTTCTGACCACCATCGTTCAACTAGGTCTCCTAGCTTCACTAGAGATCCTTCTTTCTTTCCACCTTCTATCAACTACATATCCTCACTTCACTAGATAGCCCCATCTCTCCGCCTTCTGTCAACTAGATCTATTCACTCACTAGATATCCCTATCTTTCCACCTTCTATCATCCAGATCTATTCACTTCACTAGATATCCCTATCTTTCCACCTTCTATCATCTAGATCTCTTGACTCACTAGATATCCCTATCTTTCCACCTTCTATCATCTAGATCTCTTCACTCACTAGATATCCCTATCTTTCCACCTTCTATCATCTAGATCTCCAGGCTCTACAATAGGTCCCCATCTATCCACCTTCTCTCAACCAGATCTCCTCACTGCTCTCATTAGATATCCTTCCTTCAACCAATTCATCACTTCATCCACTTTCTCTTACTTCGGTCCTGTTCATCATACAAGATGGAAGATGCCCAGAACTCTGTCTGTGGTAGGTGGGAGAGAGGTGTAACACAAGCACAGGATGGGGAATACCTCCACAGTGTGGAGTCTTCACTAATTACCACAATCTTCCATATCACCCACCTCTAACTGCCACTTAGATAAACCATTGTCTTATGTTAACATACAGTCTTTCACTTTGCTGACTGACAACTTGTGTTGAATGTTCTACAACTAAACCTTCTTTATGTTTGCTTTTATTTTCTGTGGTCTTTGAACTTTTTTTCTGACATAGATGGCTTTGTTCCGCACAGCATGTGATCTAGTATCCTTGATAGGAATCTCTTACCAAATAAAGATTGTCTCAAATACAGCTGATGAAACACTTGTCTTTGAAGGAGCAAATCTCCTACGATCATTTCTGTTTAAAGTATACACAGGGGACCATTTCAGATCTGTTAAACTGACGATCAGACAGGCACTGAGGTGGTCTTACAGATCAAACCTTTTCACAAATTTCAATATTTCCTCCACACAATTTTTTGTAACCCAACCAGTAAACATAACTAGGATAAAATGAGGAATGTGTTTGGATAAAGACTCTCACAGTTACAATCTCAAATGGTATAGTTTACAAGTTTTCTGTGATTGAGGGATTAAACTTAACCATGATTAAATATCTCTGACAGTATTCCACAGACATAACACTGACTGCCAATCCTATATTTTTAACCAGGATTCTTGAAGAACATTAAACATTCTTTTTCTTGGAGCCATTTAAAACAGCATTTCCACAACACAGAACAAGAAGACGATTATCTCAAGATTCCATGGATAAAAACTAAGGAGACATGTTGTCTAGATCTACCAGAATGCTTTTGGTTATGAAACCATGATAATTATCAAAACCAGGAATATATTCCAACCTCAAAAAATCACAAAAATAACGCCCAGCACACATTCCCGCATAAATGATGAATCTGGGAAGGATTATGATGTGCAAGATGTGCTTATAATAATTTTTCAGGTTGAACCTGTGAAATTTGAAAGTTTTAGGCATAATATTTATGTATCAAGTACGCATGAGCACCACAGAGAGCTATATCAGACTGGGCTGAGACTCCTAAGATAAGGACGTATTCAGCATGAGCCAAGAGGTCACAACATTTTCATGGCAGATAAGGAAGAAACTTGACTGCTTCTTTTTTAAGACTTTTTGGAGCTTATTTGATCAGTTCAGTGACCATATTGCAAGGCAAGTTGATAAGCAGGAAGGCTGTAGCCATTTTGGAGATATTTCAGATGTATCATGGAGCTGCTCCTGGAGGTAGAAGAGGGTCCCTATGGACACAGCAGGAGTTGCTATCACAGATGAATAGTTGATAGAAGTGATTCAAGACTCAGGATGTTTTTTTTTTCCTGGCATATATGCTTCAGATACTTGAGATTATCATCAAACATTTTCTTGAAAGATTGTTTTGGCACACTTCAGCCATATGGCCAGCTGAGTATAGGTTTTTCCTGTCCCACCATGCCATGTTGTTATTTGGAAGTAGGAGAGGTGGCCTTGACCTTTGTCATGAATGTTTATATTTTGTGTTTGCAATTCTACTTGCTTTTTCCTGATTTCCATCTATACTATATGAATTAGAATCCTGCTTTTATTTGTCACATTAAGTGTGTTTAATTTAGAGCTTCATGTTTCAGTATTTTTCCTGCAATCTCTCCATGTCATAGAAGAAAAAGATGATTTTTCTTTTGAACAAAGACACCAAAAGTTTCAAAAGCAAAAAACATGACTAGTTATAAAGGATACTAAATGGTATGTGGATGAGTTTTAAACTTTCCCTAAATTCAGTGTAACAGTGATATTGTTGTTAAAATGCCTGCAAGAACATCCATCTAGGATAAAGTGTCAGAGGAGTGATTCATTGATAATGGTAAGTTGGACTGCAATGAACCACAAGAACATGGAACATCATTCGTAATATCAACCACTGGTTCATCCAGATCCATCGTTTCAAAGTCTTGTCAAATAAGTTGAATTGTAACCCTTAGTTTTGACATTCACTCACTTCTCTTCATGTGTAGTATCGTGTCATGGAGATCTGTTTCAGACAGGAGTGGGTGAGGGAGTATGGCTTTATGATGCTTTGAGCAATATTCCAGCAATATTCCAGCAACATCATGACACAGGCAGTAGTGACAGAGTGACCTTAGTGACAGTAGTTAGTGAGTCAGTTCAGTTTTACACCTCACTCAACAATATTCCAGCAACATCATGACACAGGCAGTAGTGACAGAGTGACCTTAGTGACAGTAGTTAGTGAGTCAGTTCAGTTTTACACCTCACTCAACAATATTCCAGCAACATCATGACACAGGCAGTAGTGACAGAGTGACCTTAGTGACAGTAGTTAGTGAGTCAGTTCAGTTTTACACCATACTCAACAATATTCCAGCGATATGGTGGCGGTATGTAAATAATCTGGACCAGACAATCAAATGATCAACAGCATGAGTGTTGTTCTGTGAAATTGGGAACCAATGACATGTGTTCACCAAGTCAGCAAGCCTGACCACCCAATCCCATTAGTTGTCTCTTACAACAAGCATGGGTTACTGAAGATCAGTTCTAACCTAGTGCAGCAGTCTAAACTTTCCCCGAGGAAGATTTGTCCCGGGATATTCTTTCTCTGGGGAAAGTTTGGGCTAGGCTGAAGTTTTCACCCCTAGACCAAAGTTTCCCCCTGTTATTTTGCCCTGTTTTCTATGAAAGGGGGGAGATTCTGGCCTAGATAGGCCACTTCTTCCCCACCCTTGTTCTTACATCAAAAGGGGGAGATTCTAGCTTAGCTAGGCTAATTCTTTCAAAACTTTGATTCAATATCAAAGTGGGGAGATTGTGTCGCAGCTAGGCTATTCCTTCTAGATTGTAATTCTATCCTTTAAAGAGGGAAGTCTACATAAGTGAACTTTTATTTATAGTTTTGTAGAAGTTTTAGTTTAAACTATCAATTATTATTATTATTATTATTTGAGACTTGAATAATGCCCTGGCTTCAAATATCACACCAAAATGTAGCAGTTTTCCTGTCAATGTCCCTCAAATCACCACAGAAACAAACTGACAGTGGGGATCACAATACACCTGGATGGCAGCTCATAATATCAATCACTGAACACAGTTATACAAAGGCTGTCATATAGCTATGTGAGGCATTAAACAACAAAAACACCAAACAAACAAAAACTCAACAGCACTCAGCCACCATCAGAAGTGAAAGCTAACTAATGATTGACATGACATGCAGTGACCTTGACCTCTGCGAGTTCTTGTCCCTCCATCACTTGTTACCATGACACAGACGAGAATGCTACCCATCCTCCAGTTTTCTCCAACATACCTTCCATGGACCAAATATGTACCCTACCAGATGCTCAACTTCATCATCCCCTAAGCATTTCTTGTCTTTCACCCATCCTTTTTCTAAGACTCTTTTTTTCAAAGGGTGGTGGTTAATATTTGTTCCATGAGTGTACTACAAATGTCATACCTTCTTGAATGGTTTTCATTCTTTTGCAACCTTCCCCCAAAGTCTATAATTTTTTTTATCACCCCTGGTGTCACAACCCTCCCAAACAATTTGCTTTCAAAACAAATTATGGAAATGTATTTACTTCTGGACAAAATTGTTCATTTTACTAATTCTGATTAACTTTTTACTGAAAGTACTTAGGCTTAAAGCAAACATATGAATGTTTAAAATAATGTTTAAATGGCTGATGAAGTTTTAAACACAATGAAAAACACCTACGCAAGGAGCCGCCCCTAACAGAAAGACTCCAACAGTAATCGCACTCTGTGACCGGTAAACATACACCCTCCATTGATGTTACAGTTCAACTTTCTGATCATCATATTTAGCATCAAAAGTCCTTCTTAATTAAATCTGTGGGCGTAACCTGTTTCACTTTTTTATGGGCTGAGAAAGGGAAGGGTTAAATATGGGCTTTCCTGGTACTTGTGGCTGTAACGGTAGACTCTTTGAAATATTTTTACAATTCACACAAAGGTCGGCCAGACAGTTTAGTTGTATTATATTGATGATGATGATGATGATGATGATGATGATGATGATGATGACGATGGTGATGATGATTTCAACAAGATTATACTGATCACAAGAAATGGTGAGAATGTGAAAAAAAAAAGTTTATTCCAAAAAGTCCAGTCTGTTAATTGTTTGACATATTGCAATGTTAAAATTTATTCATTTTCAATCATTAGTAGCAACACTTATCACTTAGCTGAAACACTTTAAAAGAGATTAACGACCACCTACATTGAAGTTTTTGCGAAAAAAAACAACTAATAAACATCTAAAAATAAACGGCCTTGGCATGCGTTCAAACCGTAAAGAATTGATGATTTTTAACTTCTTCAGGGTCTCTTTCACTTTGGCACTGATGGTCTCAGGGGTAATACAAAAATCTGAAATAACATCAATCCCAATCCACAATTTCACTCTCTCTTGCTTGGCCCACCCAAAAGCACATGTTCATCAGTTGAAATGGACATGAATCCTCACTGTGTAAATGTCAGGATCTTCAATATGTCATGTTGCTTGTTAGTTGCAGTAAACTATCTCCATTCCTATCGCAACACCTGGTACAAACTGTGCTCTGGTAACACTGGGAGAATGCCTTTGTCTCATCTCTTGCATCACCAACCGAGAGGAGCAAAATCATAATAACACCCCAGTAGAGTACCTGATAGCACTGTTCTTATTAGAACAACCTTTAAAAATTTGACCAAAGTGGATTGACTAAAAAAATCAGCTTAATTCCTTACACCCTTGTTTATTTCAAACTTTTTATTTTTCATCCAAATTCCCTCCTCCCATCCCCCAAAATAAATATGGAAACATGATTATTCTTGTAATACCGTACAAATAAGTTTTGTGTCTCGTATAGACCTTGAAACAAGAATGTCTTAAAATCCCTTACATGTCTACAACACTTTTGCAAGTCAAGAATTGATAAGCATGTTAGCGTTCCTTTCTCTTATGACCCGTGCATGCCGTGAAGGTCTCGTAAAATAGGCCTTCAGCATGCTTGCCATGAAAGGCGACTATGCTTGTCCTAAGAGGCGACTACTAGGATCGGGTGGTCAGACTCGCTGACTTGGTTGATACTTGGTTGTCATCGGTTCCCAGTTGCGCAGATCGTTGCTCATGTTGTTGGTCACTGGATTGTCTGGTCCAGATTCGATTATTTACAGGCCGCTGCCATATGGCTGGAGTATTGGTGAGTGCGGTGTAAAACTAAACTCTCTCACTCCTTTCTCTTATACAGTTAATCAGATCTCATAATATTACTTCAGAGCCTAAATGTGAGTATCATACAGATATGAATTAAAATATCAAGAAATATGCCTCTCTTGGACAGGCATGTCAAACAATTTCTCAAAGTTTTAATAAATTGCAACATTTAGAAATGGTAAAATGGGAAAGGCATGTTCCCTTTTCATTTTATTTTCACCACATTCCCTATTTTAATAAAGCAGATTAGAAATGACCCAGAAAGATAAAATGATGCATCTCTTTTAAAGAGATGAGGTGCGTTAGGGGTTTAATGATGCATTCAAGATAATTTCACATTCAAGATAATTTCACTTACAGGGACCTGTATACACTGTGTGGCTGGTTATGCTCAGGATTAGGTTTGACAGAGCTTGTCACCTGAGCTGATCACTAATGAAACATTTTATCTAAAGTATGTTGAATATATCTACTGGCTTTTAGATACAGTTCTGGGAGAAGGTAAGAGTTTGGAGTAACCAGACAGAATTAGTTTAAATGATAGCCACCATGGCAGTATCACTGTTTACATTCCCTGGTTTGGTTATTGGAAGAAAATGCTGCTCTTGTCAAGGCTACTTGCATCTGATGCCATTTTGAATGCTATTTAGGTCTTATCAGTGTGTGCCAGTATGATTTAGAAGGAAAGCCCCAAGTGACGCAAGTTGTAGGTATTAACCACTTTAGTGAGCCCCAAAAGTCAAATGAAATCTATATATTATAGTTAAGTGAGCAAGTTTAGGTTTATGCCACTTTCAGGCCAGACTAATTTTATCTCTTGTTTTACGGATTTTCTTTTCAAGGATAAGAAAAATAAAAACAAACTAATTTTCTCTATAATTGTTCTTTTTTGTCTTGCCCCATATTCTTTTCATAAACTGCCAAAAGAAAAATACTTTTAATATTTAAAAGGAATATTACTTTGAATGGTGATTTTATTTTTTTCCCTCCTGCCTTTAGGTCTTCTGAGGAGAAAAGTGTGTACAACAAGAAATAAAACTGGTTTGGCGGTTTCAGTCTTAATGAAAGAAAACCATTCCAGAACTATACAGATAAACTTTATGGATAGCAAACTTCTTTACTACCTGTGTAAAACATCGCACTCACATAACTATGAAGTTTGTCCAGATCGTATTTCCCAACTTCAAAAATGCCAGAGGAAGTCATCACAGAGTTCTAATTTTCAGGGTGCTCGGAAATGTCCTGATGTATTAAATGTCTGAAACAATGTAACAGCGAGGCTTTGTTTTTGGATTTGGAGTTCATGACCATTTTTGTTTTCAAAATACAAAAAGCAGACATACTTGTCTGAATGCCAAGCTCACTCAAGCTGAGAACAAGTTCTTGATGTTGATTAGATGATTTGAAAGTTTATCAGACATGGCCTCTGATCAAGATGACCTCTTCAGTCATCAGAGAGGTAAGACCTCATTGTACTGATATCAGTATGCTGTCTTATCAGTGTAAAATGATGTCAGCCATTGCATATGATATTGTAGTTATAGGGCTGGGACAGTTTACCTGGGTTGGGCAAATAACTGACAATACTAGTCACCTGGAACTCATAGTCTGTCATCATCATTGGCAGTGGCGACATCATCATCATCATCATCATCATCATCATCATCATCATCATCATCATCATCACCATCACATGTTGACCCATGAAGCTCCAGGGATAGTGAGTGAGGGAGTGAGTTTTATTTTACGCTGCACTCAGCAGTATTCCAGCTATATAGCAGCAGTCTTTGAATAATCGAGTCAATCCAGACCAGACAACCCAGGGGTCAACTGCATGAGTATTGATCTACACAACTGGGAATGGATGAAATATGTCAACCAAGTCTGTGAACCTGACCACCCAATCCCGTTAGTCGCCTTTTGCGACAAGCATAGTCGCCTTTCATGGCAAGCATGGGTTGTTGAAGGTCTATTCTATCCCAGACTTTCACGGGCCTCTGGGGATTGAGTTGGTCTTCAGTAATCAATACTTGTCATAGCAGGCAACTAATTTGACTAGATGATCACACTCGCTGACTCGGTTGAGTCGTATCTGAATTCAATGCTGTTGATCACTGGATTGTCTGGTCTAGACTCACTTATCTACAGACTGCCATCATATAATTGGAACATTGCTGAGTGTGGCGTTGAACAATAAACAAAAAAACAACAACAACTGATTCCTTCCCTTGGAACAGTTAATCCCCATAACTCCTCAAAACTTCTGAGATATCTCCTCAGTTTGCAACAAATATTCATGATCCCCAGAACGGAGACTGAGAAATACATAAAAATTTAACATACAGGTTCATGGATTACAACTTCTTGTTTATTACGTTGAGCAACGTTTCGATGTAGATTCTTACATCGTTTTCACGCTAAAACATATCACATTTCACAATAAATCTGAATCAACTTTTTCCATATCCATTATGTGCATAAGGCAAGTCTGAAAACATGATTGTTGCCACAGACTGCTTTGTCTGAGAGCAAAGGTATAGATATCGGCAAACATGGGTTAAATTCACGATGGACATATATCTTACTTCCACTGTGAAAGACAGACATCATGTCTGATAGAATCAGGGTTGTCTGAATACTGATAGCGTTGTATCTTGATGTCCCATTAACCCTCGCAGCAGATTACCCTTTGTCTACTACAAGGGAACTTTCACTCTCACAAATCTTGGTGTCAGAATGGCACCTAATGGGTCTTGGTACATTTAGTGTTCCATGCATCAATGCTATGAGCAAATACATATTTTTTTATATGGCCATTGTTTGGGACCAAATCTCATATCAGTCATCAACATTTAGGCATGACCAAAACATTTTGTGTTTCTTAGTTCAAAATATTTTACAAAATTATAATTTAAGTTCTAAAAATCTTCAAATGTGATTCATGGCAAATGATCATCTTCCATATCTACCTTATATCTATAATTTCATTTTTTCCACTAATTTTAAATCAACCTTTTAATGAAAAACTTATGAATTTTTTATTTCATTTCTAAAAAAATGTGAATTATGGCAAACAGTAATTCTTCTTATCTCTTTTATCTATTATTTCAATTATTTTCACTAATTTCAAATCAACCTTTAAATACAAAATTATTTAGCTTCCAGTCCTACAATAGAGCTTAGTGATCCAGAAAATCTGAAGAAAATACATTTCATTATTATGGAAGATACCTGACACTGAGAAAACTATTTTACACCCATTTGAATGAGAAACAGTTATGGAAAATACTGAATTCATAAATCATGGTAAGTCTTTTCTTTCAAAATTAATATTACATTTGCTTTTTTATTGCCATACTTGTGTCTTAACCTAGCCAAATGTCACTGAAACATGTCATCAAATAACATTGACATTGAGAACATGATACAGCTAAGGTAAAGGTTTCCTAAGGTTGTGTTTTGATAGCATTTATGAAATACCTCTGACACTTCAGGGCAATAGACACCACCTGGAGTATTACAACCATATGACAATGGTGCAATTTACGTCGCTATTGTGAAATGCATTCCCTTGTCTTCTTGCAGATGTATTTACTTTAATCTTTCATAAATAAATTTCTCACAGACCATAAAGAGAAGCTGTTTATATTTGTATGGTTGGAGCAGATTAGCCAGGACATCAGCGTATTAGCATTGCAAATTGATTTGCACTGCACCGTATAAACAAACTTTGAGAATCTGACAGGGATTTATAATATTTAAAAGAATTCTATGTTTGCACTTTTTAGAAATGGAAAGGATAAATACAGATAGCTAGTGTTTATCTTGTAACAATGGCTACATTTTTTCAAAATAATCCATTCTTAATGTTGATAGATAGTATTAAGAGAAAAGACAGACATTCTGGAGGTAGGGGTGGGGAGGTGTTCAAATTTAAAATTCGAAAATAATGAATGTGTAATGTCTGAGCATGACTGTCAAGTTCTAACAATCTGATAAAGAAGTACTTTATTCTTTTTAACTTGTCTTTGTCATTCACACAGGCATCAGGTTCTAAACAATGTTAATGTCATTCTCAGACAAAGCAAAACTGAAGATATGCATCAAATTTATTGCATGCAATGCTTTGTCAGGCATTCACCAAACCAAAATAAAAAGACATAATCAACTTGAACTCAAAATCTAATGCAATTTTTGTCTAAGTTCATGCCCAAATACACTGACTGACATTGAAGTCTACAGGACAAGATTATTGTGCTTGATTGTTTCATATCTAGAAATCTAGAAAAAATGTCTTTCAACTTTTGGGACCATTTAGCCAAATATTTAAAAAAATATGAATACAAATTTTAAAAGTATTTCAATATGTAAGAAATTCATATGGTGTTAGAAGGATCATCTGGAACCATGACAATGAAATATACTCATAGAAACAAATAAGGGAACACACGAAAACTACACTAGTGTTCTTTTATTTATTTTCAGAATTTCGCTCACAGTGCACGACATACCTTGTAAAGAAAAGTGGAAAAGAATATTGGAACACTGGTACTTTCATGGGTTAGCTAATGTTAAAGTGCCAGGTTAGTGATCCAATGTGGTTGATTTGTTGGGATCAAATCCACCTGCACGCAGGTGAAAAACCTTGAAGTCAACTTTGTGTGCAGACTCTTTCCGTGTTGTCACAACCCCTAGTGTGCAGTACACAACCCTGTGCACATAAAAGAACCCATGAATCCCGTTGGTATATGACCAGATGGTGGCCACTATAAGTTGTTCACTGGTCACGAGGGGTCCATGGGCTCATGTACCCTCGAAGTTTGTTTATGTATACAAACCTCAAGGGTACATGAGCCCATGGCCCCCGAGGGACCAGTGAACAACGTATTTATCTTATTGTACACCTGAATTTTAGTTTTGAACTGTTTGAAGCACTTCAGTTGAATGCGAGGCAAATCACCATTTTGCAGATGACACAAGGTAAACAGATTTAGAGTTATCTCCCTTCCATTGATTTTCAATCGCAAAACATCGGTAATTTCAGTGTTTGAAGC
The DNA here is from genome assembly GCF_037392515.1 of Haliotis asinina. Taxonomy (NCBI): domain Eukaryota; kingdom Metazoa; phylum Mollusca; class Gastropoda; order Lepetellida; family Haliotidae; genus Haliotis; species Haliotis asinina. Next base: position 27,053,356 of record NC_090286.1, on the reverse strand, counting down.
GTGATTCAAAGTTATTCCAGATAAGAAAGTGCTATCATGAAGCACCAGGAGAGTTCGGAATTCCCAATGGTGTACATTGAAAATAATACATCGCGGGTATATTGAAAATAATAGAATAGAGCTTAGCCAATCAGAAAGCTACATTCATGTGTCAGGTAAGTTAAATGAATATGTACAAACACCGAGTTGCAGGTACAGCAGCATGCAGTAAACTTGGACAAAGTACTGTGACTATGTGTCCCAGTTCACCCTGCTGTGAACTGGGTACCTTGTTTGGTGCACTTTGGCAACAAGAGTTGTATGTTCCCTGTCGAGATGAGACTGATAATATGATGTGACATTGTGCAATATTCTGTGAATAGGGAGCAAGGGGTATGCTGGGGAAGGGGACACAACAAATGGGCTTCACACTTTGTTGGGAGTTGGGAATAAAACTCATGCTTCTGGCGTGCTGAGCAAACGTTTCAACCACTGTGGCAACATAACCATATGCTGTACACTGATCACAATGTCAGTATTTTTCACAAATGCTAGCCACTTCATGGTAACTTGTTTAAAAATCAGTTTCATTAGAAAACTCCATAAAATAACTGAATTTAATCAAATTTACTGAGAAAATAATGTGCTCTATCCTTTATATTTACAGGACATACTATCATTTCATCCTCAATTTGCTAAGACAGAAACAGAATATTTTTGAGTGGCCTTATTTGAGCTCAAGAAAAAGTATTTGAAAGCTGAGACACTTACAGATGTTAATCAGCCTCAAAGCATTATTCATCAAAACCAAACCAAACCAAAGTTTGAATTTTAAGGGCACCTTGCTTGTTTATATGTGTCATAATGAGAAGTTAATGACTGTATGACATAATTTAGTGGCATCCGTATATGGTGAAGTTATTATAAACAGTAATTAATGCATTAACTTCATCAAAATGCCACATTTGTAGATAAGTTCACCCATCCTGATGTGCATGGATCAAAAGTAGCACTGCCATGTGTGATTAAGGCAATAGATTAAACCTTGGGGAGGACTGTTGTCTGTATTCAAATATATATTCCAAAGCTTGTTATGAAACAGCTTCTCCAGTTTAAAAGGTATACCTGCATTTTGTGTTGCAGATATGCAAAAAAGATGAAGATGTAATTGTAACAATTTATTATCATGTAATCAGAATATTATTAACCACAACTGGAACAAAACTAAGCATTATGAAAAAAAACAACAGCACCCTTGGCCACATTAACAAGATATTGCCCTCTTGAACCATCAACATGATTGCAAGAAATGATGAAGGGGACATTGTTGTTAGGGGTACTTCAGATGATTTCACATCCATTGTTGTCACGAGTACTTCAGATGATTTCACATCCATTGTTGTCACAAGTACTTCAGATGATTTCACATCCATTGTTGTCACGAGTACTTCAGATGATTTCACATCCATTGTTGTCATGAGTACTTCAGATGATTTCACATCCATTGTTGGCACGGGTACCACAGATGATTCCATATCCAATGTTGTCACAAGTACTTTAGATGATTTCATATCCATTGTTGGCACGGGAACTACAGATGATTTCATATCCATGGTTGTCATGGGTACTACAGATGATTCCATATCCATTGTTGTCATGGCAACTACAGATGATTTCATATCCATTGTTGGCACGGGAACTACAGGTGATTTCATATCCATGGTTGTCATGGGTACTACAGATGATTTCATATCCATTGTTGGTATGGGAACTACATATGATTCCATATCCATTGTTGTCATGGGTACTACAGATGATTTCATATCCATGGTTGTCACGGGAACTACAGATGATTCCATATCCATTGTTGTCATGGGTGCTACAGATGATTCCATTTCCAAAAGCAAAACCATAACACAAACAAATATATTTACTGCAACAGTATGACAACAACCCCTTCAGTGCAAGCAACAGACACAATATTAGTCTCATCATTATGTATCACCTAGCACATAACAGAGATTATCACCTGCCTGAACCAAAGAAATCTGTGCACCATAAAAATTTTCTTTATTACAAGTGACAAACCTGAAAGGGGCACTGAGAGGGCTTATAAATAAAATGGATGCTGCAGTTACAACCACAGATCTAGTTTCACCAAATTACTGCTGAAGTTAATTTGATCCGCTCATAAATTTCATAGAGTGCCCAAGGATTTAAGGGATCAGCTACATATGGATACTTGTAGAGGTTAGAATTTCATTTTCAATTGATACTGGCTACCAGCTGCAGGGGAGATAATCCAAGGATTATTTCAAAGTGGAAGAGCATTAAAAAACGCAGTAGTTGCAGAAGATTTGCTATTAACATCTGTGGTAACATGAAAACTGCAATTTATAACCTGGGAACGGACATTATGTTTAATACTTCAAATCAATATGTACTTGAAATGTTGGCATGTTTACATACAATCACATACCTTCAAACAAGTTCATTTCATAGTTTCTGGTACAATCAAGCAAAATTCTGAATACACACATCCAAGCCTCTCAGGGCCCAAGCTACAACCAGACTCCCCTGATTTTATTGTTTTGCCTAGTACTCATACATCTATGTGGTGATTCACATATCTTGTCAGTAGTTAGTTTTTTGGGCACCATTTCCAGTACATCATAGTCTGTCGTACAGTCCCTGAAGTATATATATCCAAGAAAGCCCACGCAAGTCTAGAAAATGTGGCAAGTCTAGATTTCCACAGCTTCTGAAAATGAAGAAAGGCTCCATTTCATTATATTATTTTTTTTTTCACAATGAATGTTTTTTCAGTAAAATATGTTCATTTCAGAGACTAGCTGTTAGTCTAAGTACATCACTGATTCTCTAGTATCAGATTATTGTACATTGTCCAGTTGACTTTGTCTCCTTTCTGTAAGTAGTAATACGGTGACCCACTTGTCGTCATAGCCTTTTATAGCTAACTTATAACACAGTTTTTCTCATTTACAAATTTGAAAATACTAACCAATCAAAAGGCTTCCTCTGAATAAGAGTTGACATCAAACAAGCATGAGTGGCAAATAGGGGATGCGACGGTTAAATGTCTCGTTTAGAATCATTGCACTTATAAAGACACATCCGTTCATGAGTGCTTATTTAGCATAAACATTCTGCTCAGACAATGCACATTGTCTTCCAGCCAGTCAGTCCTTGTTTGTATTCTTAATGCTTTAGGAAGGGTAACAAAAGGTCCATTTAGTACCACTGTTTCAATGACAGGTTTTGTGTAAATTTTGTTACTTATTTATCATTTGGATGTACATGTAATATACAACATTTAATTACAGGACATGTTAGAGAAGACAGTGGTATCTACCATTTTAATTTTTGAGTGAGTTTGCGGAGACTCCAGAAATGGGCTTCACACATTGTATCCACGGGGGGAATTGAACACAGGTGTGACGAGTGATGCTTTAGCCACTTGGCTATCACACCGCCCCACTACCATTTTAAAAGACTTGTGTAATAAGAAATGTGCATAACAAAATGTTAAAATGTTGTCTTTAACGTCATGTGTTTATCTAAAATATCATGGGATAAAAATAGAAAAAAACAAACCCTCATTCAGGTTTTCAAAAAGGATGTACGTACCACTCTCAGCCTGACTCTCTCACAAATTAGGACAGTCATCATGATTTTTAGAAATAATGTTCAGGGCCGTAGGTAGCCCAGGGGGATAGGAGGCAGATGCCCCCTAGAATTCATTTAAAGATTACATTTTGTACATCATATTACACTCCTTTAACGTGAATAGTGCCCTGTTATTAAGAAAACTACAGCCCTGATGATTCCAGACCATTGATCCAAATTTGCCAGTGTTCTCTGTCAACCTGAACCTGCAGTCACTGTACAAAAACTCCTTGAAAGAAAAGATTTGCAATCAACAAATTCAGTTGATCCAAACAATTAATAAGAAAATATCTTTTTGTTTTTTTGTCAATTAAAAGGACATGCTTCTTTAAAACAAGCCATAACCACATGTCCTGAAGACCATCTTCTGTACAACATTTGTCGAAAATGACAAAAACATGAAGTCAAATATTATCTTGCTGTTGTACCATAGCCTCTATGCATGATTTCTGCATCCAAGCTAACCCCTCCTGTGTGTGCCATGTTTAGCCAGGCCTTCATCAACAAAAAGAGCAGCCAGATTTTGTAACATAATGATACCAGGAGCAGATGCAATCACGCCAGGCAGCCATATTGAGCCTCTCCCTGGTGGATCAGCACCTGTGCAGGATTGGTATCTGTTTCTGTGTATGTGATCAAAATATGGACGATCATCAAGATATCAAATCATGTCAGATATCATAGAGTGAATGAGTTTTATATTCTGTTGGAGAGGTCTTGGGTTATTTATTTTATGTTCTGTGTGTTTTTTGATAGGATAATATTTCCTGACATGCTGATATAAATGTAGATGGATATGTTTAATTTGTTTTTGTGTGCGTAATATGTGAAGAATTTGTTTTCAGTAAATACTTAATATTTTCATCAAATATGTTCAGTGAAAATATTTTGTTGGCTTTAATGTTCACTGGCTAATGATTAGAGAATAACAAAACAAAATATGAGGAATTACTGATTATCAGTCATTAATGAATTCATTGTGTTTGGGACTTATAGCAAGGGGACAGGTATTCCACAGTTGTTATTTGCAAAATATGACATTCTGCTTGATGCTATTGATACCAGGATATTGCATTCATATTTTGTTTGAGAAACATTTGCCAGCACAACTTTGATTCAGGGTTTTCTTTGCATTCTGCTAACAATGTGATTGATTTATTGATTGGTTGATTGGTTGGTTGGTTGGTTGGCTGACTGATTGGTTGGTTGGCTGGTTGGCTGGTTGGCTCATTGGTTGGTTGGTTGGTTGGTTTATTGATTGATTGAGTTTACGCTGCTTTTAGCAACATTCCTGAAATATAATGGTGGGGACACCAGAAGTGGGCTTCAGACATAGTTCCCATGTGGAGAACGAAACCAATGACTTCGGTGTGATGAGCCAACACTTGAACCACTAGGCTACCTCACCTCCCCACAACAGTCAGTTGTTGTTGATTGAACATGCTGCAGATGACATGATGATGTTCCAGAGACACCTCTATGAGAAGTACAACAGAGGAGTGCAGACGGAAAGCTGACAAACCTTATCAAAAGGGTAAATCTGTGTTTCGAACCCACAATTATCAAATTAAAGTTGTAACTGGGCATTTAATTTCTTTGAAAAAATAAATTCACAAAAATGAATTTCATATTGGCCATTAAACTGATCAGAAGCATTGCAGTTGAAAGTTTAACAATCAAATACCTACCATAAACATCAACATAGGTATTTTCTTAAGCTCCATATTGCCCATGTAACTTATTGGTTAGAATATTGTCCTCAAGAAATCATGATCCAAGAGGATTTGGCTTTTCATATGTCCTTAAATATACTCCACCATATTTAACTGTAATCCACTGTGTTTTCTTGTGTACATGTTCCACTAATCTTCAAAGCCATCAGCCAATCAACAGGAGAGCCAACATAGCGGATGCTGGTTTTGTGAGCTTGAACTTCTGTACAAATGGTCAAGTGGGCAGTCTTTATTGAGCCGAAGTACGGAGTAGCTAGGTTGAAGCCGGATTATTAACTAGCTTCTGCCGGGACCAAATTCTAGTGCCGATATTGAGAGCATGCCAGATTGGAGGGATGCCAGTTTTGAGGGCTTCCCCTGTGTATTGTCAAAATCCAATTTGTTGTATCATGGGACTATGAGAATACCTGTATTTTGAGTGCATACAATTTTAATCTGCATTTTGCAATATTCTGAATGAGACAGCCCAGGACTCGCCTCCCACCCTGTAACTATGTTGGGAACAGAACTCGGGATTCCAGTGTTAGAGTGACACTATAACCATCAGACTACCCTGATAGTACGACATGAGTATATGTCAGACAGCAAATCCATTCCTTTTTAAACATTTCTGATAAAACATATTTCCCAAGTCTTTTTTATTCTCTTTTATAATTTATACCATATTCATGGAAAATAGCACAAAGGAAACATGCATGAAAATTCACTCTAAGACACTTCCATTCTGTCTTTCCTACTGTCAAACTCTCTTCAAGGTTTCCCGGCCAGTCTGTTAATGCCATTTATAGGGGTTCTGCATGATTTACAGACAGCACAACATGCAGCATTCAGTTTAATTCAGTTCTGACGACAATAAAAAGCTCATAGATTTTTGTAGCCTTACTGCAAAAAACTATGTCCCAGCTGTAGAATGTGCTGAGCGTACAGTAATTGACCCGTACATGCTATGTGAAAGTGCAGAAGACTTGCATCAAGCAAAAAAACAGCAAAAAATGAATGAAAAACAACCAAGCATATGTGCTCTTATCATGTATTAAGTTTCACACTGTCACAGCATTAAGCCTTTTGAAACAAACTGACACAAGCTGCAAAAACTTTGTTGGATAAGGAGCGTCTGGTGATTTATATTTTTCATACAAAATGTCTAGATACATGGTAATGAATATTATCTAAGATTTATTTCAACATGTTTTTTAGAAATTAACTTCAAACTGAGCAAAAAGGAAACAATGCATGCTTTCATATGGAAGATACACTTTCAACATGTACAATAAACTGTACTAACAATCTTGTGAAAGATCACCATTCAACGTATTTTCAGTTGCTTTCTTGAAAAAATATGACCGTCAGAACTGTAAAACAAGATATAAAATTGGTCTGGCTTCAAGCCTTGACTAAAAAGTATTTTTCTCAAAAAATAATTATATTTTGTGATTAACACTAAGTGCGGTTATCAAAACCATTCTCCTCTGTCTTTCGAATTTACTTCCGTCTTGTCGTGTTTACTTCTGCATTCTGTTATATGCCGCCAAATTACGTCGCTTGGTTACCAATGATGTCATATATTATCTGCACGCCGCTTACGTCACTTTCTGAATGTCATTTGCGCCGGTGTCATCGTACGGTAGACATCATCCTGTTAAATCAACCTATTCTTCATCTCATCATGCCCGGGGAAAGAAAGGCTGTAATCAATCACCAACTAGTGAGGACGGGAAAGGTCCCAAGCAGCCGAAGAAGATGCCAGGTGTTGGTGTGGCTTCAAGCAATAATGATTCGGAGAACGGTGAGTCTTTCAATAATTATCTTAATCCATCGCCCCCATCTGCATCGGTTGAGATTTCGGATTTTACATCACCGGTGCCCAACGCAACTCCTAGTATTTCTGGTCAGCTAGAGGCAATTCTGAAATTGCTTTCGAACATAGGTAACGTACAGAACCAAGTTGTCTCTCTTCCCGTCGTACCTGACATTTCAGTCACCTCTCCCGCCCCTCCGCCATTAATGTATGACGCTCAGGAATCGAGTGTCACTCTTGTCTCCCGCCAGCAAACGCAGGGTAAGCCAATCACCCTTGGTGCATGGACATCGGCATTCCATATCTAAATGTCGATTTACATGTCAAAACATTTTTCACCTGGTGTGTTACAGGGAATGTCCATATGCAGTGCTGCCTGGCGCTTCTGCGGAGATGGTTGGAGGGTGTATGATCAACAATTGCATCACAGAATGGCAAGGGATCCCACTTGTCAGTGGGGTCGCGTCGACGGTGAGCTCTTGTTGCAGCACATGCCGACACCCCAACAGATCAAATCCCGCACCAATACTGGGGTAAGTTTTTCAAAGAATATTCCTCGCGATTCACCATTCAATATCTGTTGGGATTTCAAGAAAGGGAACTGTCAGCATCAATTCTGTAAATACCCCCACAAGTGCGGAAACTGTTTAGAGCCTGGTCACGGCGTCCAGAGTTGTTTTCGTGCCAACATGTCTGTCAGAACGTCAGCTGCCACTGGTACAAACCACTGTAGCACCAACTCCGGTCAGCGTAAGTAACATGTTGGAGTCTCTTAACTCGTCTTCATTGGTTAACCCTGCGGATGCACATTCTTTGTATGATGGCTTTCTGCACAGTGTTAAGCTTTCTGCACAGTGTTAAGCTTTCTGCACAGTGTTAAGCTTTCTGCACAGTGTTAAGCTTTCTGCACAGTGTTAAGCTTTCTGCACAGTGTTAAGCTTTCTGCACAGTGTTAAGCTTAAGTTTCAGGGAACCTGGGTCTTCAGAATGTCGAAAATATCTGTCATCAGCGACAGGCACGATGGGTGCAGAGGTTGTTATTAAAAGACTGAATAAAGAGCTCTCCCTAGGTAGAATGGCTGGCCCCTTTGATAATCCACCGTTTCCTGCATTACAGGTATCACCAACTCATTCCTAAGAAGATAGCAAGTACTGAATCACTTCAATGTTCCAGTGATACTTGAGAAAACTGTTCAACCTACAACCAAAATTACTTGCCTGGGCCTGGAGCTGCACACACTTGCCAGACATGTGCGAATCCCACGAGACAAAATTCTTGAGACGACCATGCAGATCAGAGGGACCTCCAGTCTCTCGTGGGTAAACTCAATATCATGTGCCGTGCCATTCCCATGGGACGGGCATTTTGTCGACAGCTCATTGACGATATGTGCAAGTTGAAGTCTCCATTTCCCAGATGCCAGCTCACGACGGGCATCAAGGACACCATGGTATTGTGGCTACAGTTTCTTGAATATTTTAATGGCATATCTGTTTTTCAGAGTCCACTGTGCAGCAGGCGGTGTAGGTTTTGATGCTTACAACCTGGGGAAGTGGACATGTGGGCGTTGGCCACAGCAGTGGGGAGAGGAAGGCACGATGAAGGATATGACGCTGTTGGAATTGCTCCCTATTGCACTGTCAGTCCAAATTTGGGGTGAGTCGATGTCCAACAAACAAATACTGTTTAATTGCGACAGCAGTCGTTCATATCATCAATAAACAGTCTTGCCGTGTCCATCGTACTATGTCACTTGTACGTCACTCAGTTCTGTATTGCTTGCAGTATAATATCACATTCAAAGCTGTATATATCAGTTCCAATGACAACGTTATAGCTGACTCTCTGTTGAGATTTCAGTGGGACCAGTTCCGCAAATGTGCACCAGCAGCGGACCTGACACCAACACCCCTCCCGGACGGGATCTGGGACTTCTAGATCGGGAGGTCCATCGATTGGTACACAAGTCCTTGTCGGCGAACACCTGGTCGACATACAACACGAGCTTGCAGACGTTCCACACCTTCAGACAAGTGCATGAACTGTCCCCACTTTAGTCGGAGCCAATTGGCCAGGTTGTACATTTCATTTCGTACCTTCAGTTAACCATTACTCCAGTTGTACAGCCAAACCATACATCTCCGCACTATCATCCTTTCATAAGTTAAATTGGTGGCAGGATTGCACTGACCACTTCTTGGTGTCTAAGTTACTTGCTGGCATGTCACGTGACCAATCGAGGTGTGACACACGTAAACCAATCACAGTTGATTTGTTATAGTTAATAATCCGTAATCCTCCAGCTGTGTGCAGCAGTTTCTATGAGCAATGCCACTGTCGTCCATCCCCTCCAATCCCTTTTGTCCCTTGACAGCTGTGCATTCTTACCTTAAGGTTTGCCCAAGTGGTCCGCAGCAAGCCTTTATCCACTTTGACCACTCCCCACTCACAAGATACCAGTTCCAGGCCGGGCTTAAAAAAGCATTAGCACACAGCGATGTAGACACCTCAGCTTTTTCTTCCCATTCCTTTAGAATTGGTGCTGCAACTACAGCGGCAGCAAACTGCATCAGCCCACAAATGATTAAAAAGTATGGGAGATGGGGGTCCGATGCAAATGAATTCTATATTCATTTACCAGTAATCATTTAGTACTGTTTATCAGTTACATTCCTTTCACTTGTCTCACTCTTTTCAGTATGACTGATTGGGTCATCCTACCTGGGCCGACGCTCGTCTGTGAAGCTGCAACGTTACACTTGGTTCACTCGAGAGGGTATGAGATGGCGGGAACTGGTCCCAATCATCGATATGGAGTGCTTTGTGTGGCCACATCCCAAGGTGCTTGTATCCACCTTGGATCAAATGACATGGTTCACATCAAGACGAGCTTACTGTACCTCAACATCAATGAGTCGTTGCTGCGGGTGCAGCTGCTGCTGCCCAACACAAGGATCATGTCGAACATGCTCCCCCATCGCCATTGGAGCGGTACAACGTCATTTTCGGCCATAGAGGGCATCTGCAAGACCCTTAACAGGCGGGTTGGGAACCGTGTGATGGAGCTTGGGGGCATGCAAATAAGGCATGATATTGTAAGTGTGGACAGCTCCATGTTTTCATGGGACCACGTTCATTTTTCACGCGGTCAAGCGGTTGTCAACGACATAGACAGTGCCGTGCTGGCTGCTTTGAAATCTACAAAGATACAGGTACCTGGGAAAAGACAAGCTATGGTGGGGAAGCAACCTGGTGAGTTAATGGTCATGTTTGTGGGCTCGGCACATGTGTGCTTTGGCGGGATTCTTGGAGGCTTAAACATATTATAACAATGTTCTAAATTTATGGTTCCTAATTTTCAGTTGCCAATAATTTATGCTGCTGCTGCTGCTGGCGTCTACTCAGTAATTGCACGATTTAACTCTGCCGTCATACTTATATTGAGTTAGGGACCCTCCAAGAACCGCTACGCTCAAGATCATAAACCCACAACAACTTTTATTATTTATGTTGTATGCGCAAAGTCAATGCATATTGGGTTGACTTCGCCCGTCCAACAGAGAATGTGTTTTGGTAAACCCACACATATGAAAATACATATTCACTTATGATGGAAAAGGATATTTTTAATTGTTGGTTAGTTGGTTTTACAGTTTTATTGCGATATGGGCCATATTTTTAATTGTTGTTTTACAGTTTTAGGGCGATATGGGCCATATTTTTTATTGTTCATACAACTTCAGTCACCTCCTTGTATTCATTCATTGATGAACATAACAATTCCGTACTTCATATTTGAGCTTACATGTACACAGAAGTCCTCACTGAGTTTACTCCTGACAAAAGGTTGCAATGCAAGAGGACTGCAAGGATGCTCCGGAAGGCTGGTTCATTGCTTTGCATCACCTTTACTTCATGAAGACATCAGTTCTTAATTTTTCATGCATTTTCACCAGTGTGTTTGACAGGATTTGCAATTTCAAATAATATTTGTGTAAATAATCTATACTCCAAGAACACAGTTAAGCACCTACTGAAATGATGATTGAATGTCCTTAACCCTTTGGAGCTGATTGGGGACATGATTTGTGGTCGTGTGCACCAAAGGAATTGTCCAGTACAGCATCTGGCCATGTTGGAAGGTGCTTTACATGAAGAATGGCGTAGACTGGCCTTCAGAGGATCAGGAGGCTGACAGGAGGTATGAGGAGGAGAGTACTGGCTGTCATACATGAAGAATGGTGTAGACTGGCCTTCACAGGATCAAGAGGCTGACAGGAGGTATGAGGAGAAGAGTTCAAGTTAGGCCAGACCAATTTTATGTTTTTGTTTTATGGATTTTTGTCCTCAAAACACCTAAAGGCAGGAGGTTACACTTGGTGTTGGAACTTGAATCATAAGACATGCAAAATGACATTTTGAATGTTCACATTCATCAATAGATAATTAAACTTTCCAGGGTCATGTATGCACAGGCATGATTTTGTATGAAAATCAGTGAAGTTTTATGTACGTGTTGAAAACCTATCATTGCATGGGTGCTTGATTAAGTTCTTTGTGTATACAGATGTATTCCACTTAGGAAACACTTAGGATTTTCATTTCTTAATCATAGGTATATTTTTGATACTTCACCTTCATCGCCATATGTGTTTTGTTTTGGAAACAACAATACAATGTATTCTAGATTTTTGACAATGGCTGTAAATAAGTAAAAAGGAATATCTGCTGATACATATTCAATTACATCATAATTCAGGACACAAGCCATTGATATAGTAGTAAGGTAAAATTATATTTAGGTCCCATATCCCGAGTGTTATATCTCTGTAAATCTCATGTTTGAATAACTTGCATAAACATAGAGCTGTCGTGAGTAGTGCATTAATATCACAGGAGTTAATGAAATTTTTAAGCATAATTCTCAAGAAAGGTAAGAAAACTATTTATCAAAAGTGTATATTTCTTACACATACAAAAGGCAATCTTTTCATATTCTACCAAATGTATGCCACAGTTTTTACATGTAGATCTGTATGAGGCATACTTTACGAAAACCTTTAACAGATAATGTTGACTCAAAAGTGATCATTTGAAAGGCCTTGGTATTTTCCATATGATTTTTGCAAGCTGGGGCCTCTTCCTCAGCGTGATGCGCATATGTTTCGTGTAGTCAGAACTCAGTCATGTAATGATTGATCAATGGATTTGATAGAAAGAAGAGAGATATAATTTGTGTTGCAATTTTTGCCGCTTTTTTATGAGTACTGGAAAATATGGCTGTATTAGAACAGTGGTTCTTAGGAAGATATGTCAAGTTACCTCTGTGAGGAGAGAATGTTTATCACTATAAAGAAGCCATTTTAAGCCAGTACTTCCCAAAACTGACTACAGTGATTGACAGTATGAGCAATGATTGACACTCTCAGTATCTGATAACAACCAAGACTGATGAGCTGAAACTGACAACCCGACCTGTTGAGTCATCTCTTATGACAGTCATAACTCAGAATCCACACAAGGTGTTCCCGTCATGCAGTACATGTCACTGACAGGTCATAATAGGCACAAGTTGCTTAGTGGTCTTAGGTGCTTTGTCTCGCAGAGGCGACTATGCTTGTCGTAAGAGGCGACGAATGGGATCAGGTGGTCAGGCTTGCTGACTGGGTTGACGCATGTCATCAGTTCCCAATTGGGCAGACTGACCCCCATGCTGTTGATCACTGGATTGTCTGGTCCAGACTCCATTATTTACAGACTGTCGCCATATATCTGGAATATAGCTGAGTGCGGTGTAAAATTTAGCTCACTCTTTTTGCCGAGTTGCTTCCCATAGCAATGCCAGGATCCTCTGGTTGTGAGTTATAATCCTATATTATGTTTAAGATCCTTAATATGTCCGAACAGACCTGTCCTAGGTCTTTTCTCCTGAGAAATATATATCTTCAACATATACAAGTGCAGATGCCGCAATTTGGAAGATGAGTTGCATTTTTTGCACAGGTACATTTGGCAATTCCTAATAAGAAATTGTTCAATAACATTAAAAAATGTCCCTAAATGAGTGTTGTAGTACATCTATTTTCAATAAACTGGAACACAAATAAAATTTTCAAATGTATGAATATCAACTGGCTTTTTACAGAAGTACTGTTCAAAAAGATGAACAACAATCCCTCTAACCCCTTCTCCTAATCTTTTCCACCACCAAATCAGACAAATAAATGGAGATATTAAGAAAGTCTGTACAAAGCACTGTTGTTTCTCCAAAACTTTCTTGAGGACCACAAAAATGGATAGCTTGTAACATTGATAGTGTTGTGTCAGAACTAATGCTGGGATAACGTGGTGCAGCGAGGGCTCTGGTGATCACTTCAGGACACGCTCCTCAACTGTGCACTGACTGGTGCAATATCTCACTGCTTCTTTGTTGCATCTCAGAGGCAGTTTCATTGAAGGATATCTGTTTCTGCCTGTGAGTGTAGGTAGGGACTGGGCAGGGGAGTGGTGCTCTATATATACTGTATTGTGAACTGTGATATTTTGATCCTGTCGATGATGTTTAGATCGCTGATGGCGCCTCATGGTTCAATGTGTTAGAGGTACTTCATGGTTTTGTGAGCCAGCAGAACCTGGTTCTTCAGGGTGTCAGACTCTCAGTGGTATCTTGTGCATGGTTTACCATGTCAGTGGTAGATTGTTTTGTGTGTCAGAAATTATATAGTTGCACAGTGTGTTAGTGGTTGTTCATAGTGTCAGTGAGATTGTTGTCCAGGGTGTCATAGACACATTGTTATAAAGTGTGTCAATGACTGGTTGTTGTTCATTGTGTCACTATGACGATAAACATTGTGGTTCTGTGTGCTGATAACACCTCTCATTCCACTATTCTTGTTATATGTTTCAGTGGTACCAAGTGAGTGAGTGAGTGAGTGAGTGAGAGTGAATTTAGTTTTACGCCGCACTCAGCAATATTCTAGCCATGTGGCAGCGGTCTGTAAATAATCGAGTCTGGACCAGACAATCCAGCGATCATCAACATGAGCATCGATCTGCACAGTTGGGAACCAATGAAATATGTCAACCAAGTCAGCAAGCCTGACCACCCGATCGCGTTAGTCACCTCCCACAACAAGCATAGGCACCATTCACGACAAGCATGGGCTGCTGAAGGCCGATTCTACCCCACCAAGTGGTTCAGTGTGGTGAAAGTACCTTTTGATTCACTGTATCTATGACATCTTGTGCTTCAGTATGTCATGACTCACTGGCAGATTGTCAGTAGATCTGTGGTACCCACAGTAAGAGGAATCAGTGCATCTATGGTACCTTGGAGTACTTGACAACAATACAATTCTGTCAATACAGAATACAGTTCTGAACATAAACTGTGTCTTGGCCGTGAGGGGTAGCCAAGTGGTTAAAGCATTTCCCCACATGGGTATAGTGTGTGAAGCCCACATCAAACCGCTTACAACATGGGCAAAAATTATTTGGCGTGATATCATATTAAAATTCAGTTTAGTTTGAGTTGAGATTTTTTCGAGAAACAGAAATTTTGAAAAAACTCAATTGAGTAAAAAACACACTCAGTTTGAGATTTCAGTAAAAACATAAGTTTGTTTCAAGAAATTGGGGCAGGTGTCCTCAATTGCTCAAATTGCTAGAAGCAGCGCAAAACAAAACTCACTCACTCACATACAAGTATTCCCATAGTGCAACACCAACATTACATTGTGTCCCCAAAACATTATTTTTCATCACATGGGAATAGTGGCCTATAACATGGCACTAAGAAATGTCTCTTGTAACAATATTCAGCTTGAAGTAAAGGCAACAGTAATACAGGCTGAAGACAATGATAACTTACATGAAATGTACATGTATGAATGAATGAGTGAGCATGGTCTGACGCCGCTTTTACCAATACTGCACAATATAATGGCAGGGGACACCAGAAATGAGTTTTACACATTGCAACAATGTGGGGAATCAAACCAGGGTTTTCAGCCAAAAGAGTGAATGCTTTAACTTCTAGGTTGCCCCGCCACCCTACAAGTATGAATACTAGCATAGTGCTGCGAAACTTAGAAATATAATCAAAGGAAAAGTGGGATTCCCATCCATCATTGCTTTCTGGTATGCCCAAGTGACTCAACTCTCAACAGCAAACTGCAGCATCATAAGCGACTGGGTCAATCTGACCCTCCTGAAACTTAACAATAGCTTGGATCGCAAGGACTTTGTTTACACTAATTCTTTAGTGCAGCAGTTTGCACCTACTGGTCTATGTATATAATCTAAAAAGTACTACTTTCCAAACAACTGATTGTCATGAGAAACCATAAATGGTGTTTTTAGAATGCTAAATCTAAAATAGAAAAATAATGAAAAGTTAAACGCAATTTATGCAATTTGCAGTTTATTTACATCACTAAAGCTTTTAAGCTTGCACCCCAGCCATATTCAACCACAAAGATGCATGCACATGACAGCCTTATCTTGCAACAACACCTGACAATTCGGTTACGTGTCCCTATCATCACCATGTTTCCATGAATGCAAGGTGCCTCCCATTCTGAGATAACGCCATTTCCTCCGAGGCCCATCCCTTGTCTGCACATGCACAGACTCTCTCCTCAGCACCTTCTACTTAGATAATACAGTTAGAATATACACAGGCAGAAATATCAGAGAATTTATGGTAAATTTAACACACAAAACCAGCCAGCACCCTGTCGTCATCATCGTTCTAGTAAACAGGTTTTATCCAAGTGGCTGTTTTAGGGATATCGGAGGAGGGATTTAGTAGTATTAACCTTCAGCAGGTAGCTAGTTTGTGGAAGGGAAACATGACCTTTTGCATTAGGCTAGAAGCTAGCTTGTAAAGCATTCATTCATGAGCTTATCACTGTTGTTGCAGAGGAGACCCAACAGGAAAGAAGTGTTGCATTTATCACAGTGTTATTGAATTACCAGCAGCAATCTGGCCGTGTAAGTCATATTGGAAGTCTTGCCATTTATTTTTGTTCCATCGTGTCTTATCAGCTCACAGTTGTTACGAGGAGTTTTGGAAAACACAAATTCCACTGCTGGAAAAACTGGATGTAATTTATGTTTCATTTTTATCTGCTTTTTCATCACGAGGCAAATATCACTGGGCTTCCAAGCTGTTGAGGACAGGGAATAGGGACTGTTTTTAGCCCAGAAAATATACAGTTTTCGAGAAATTGTTGTGAAGTTTTGACATCACGTGAAAGTTATTAGTGTGAACACTTACTAATAAGGTAAAACAAAAAGTTGATTTCAGAGACTTTAAGAAACCATTTTTGTTTTAATGGAACAAGGGCATGTTTTAGACAAATGTTGATGCCATGAGATGCAGATACAAACATGTGGTAAGAAGATAATCTTGCATCAGGAACTTGTTTAAAGATGTTATGCTTGGATAAAATTGCCTTCAGAATCAAAAGTCCTAACTTTGCATACGTTAGAAAGAAACAAAGAATGTCTGATATGTTGCTTGTATCTTGCTATGCAAAATATCTTTAGAAGCTGCCACGGCTACAGTGCAAAGCAGCATCCATAACCTACTACCTCATACAAGCAAACTGTAAAATTGCATCAACTAATTACATATTTTGGTGTCCCCCCATTTGTGAGAAGTTCCAGTTGGGAGACACATTAAATAATGGTTGAGTCCACATCCCTACAATAAAAGTGGGAACAGCCCAGTTGCAGAGGAATATCCCACTGGGAGGATGGTTCATTAATGAGTTACTTAAAGCAGATGACACTGTTCATTTAAGAGCATTTATTGTTTTCAATAAAGAATTTCAGTACATACTAGGGCTGCAATGAATACACTATGTCGCGAAAATGATATGTATTATGAATGTTGGATAATGAATATTATTGTATTCACGAATACAATATCATTAAGTGATTTATGCATAATGTGGAAGGCTATGGTAACAGTGTTAATTTGTCACAGCAATAACCAGTGATTTCCTGACACTCAAATTTGGTATGATATAGTTATAGTTGACTGTACCATGAACAACCTTGGCAAACTAACATGACTTGCTCTACTGTAATGGTAGCACATATTCCATTCTTGCATATCTCACTTTGAAAAAAGGACATAAGGGTTCAAGTAAAACACACTCCCTTAAAAAATTGTAAATATTCATTAATATTCAGTTCTGGTGACCACGAATAACAAACTGAACTCATGAAGTGCTGTGGTTTGATTCACTGAACACATGAGTGAATTCTAACAGACATAACAGATACAGAAATAATTAAATAGAATATGGAAGATATAGAGCGGCCAGGCAGACATCAGTACTGCCATAAAAGGTTTAGAAATATACTTATATTAATTATAGTTAAAACAGTTATAGCAATCAGATCTTATGATTTGTGGTCAATTAGGTATATCTGTAAACATTAGATTTATATCAAACTGGACTAAAATGTTATGTTGTAATAACACTTTGAATACCATTTTTAGTATGTTATCCACAATTTATATTTTTCATATGCTGATTGTAATTTTCATATCATTTGCTTTTAAGAAACTTATTTGTTGCTATTACCTTATTACTTTATGTAAACGAATCTGTCAGTTTTACACATCATCTGTCAGTGATGAAATTCACATATTTTACTGTCCAGCACTAAATGCCATAACGCATCAATTCCTTTCATAATATTTCCATAAACATCCTAATGTTTCAATATGAATCAATATGCTTTATATCCTATGCGTTACAATATGTCTTTTTTAAATAAAATGTGCGTTTTGTTCTGTTCTGTTCATAATGTTCAGTTACATAGCTAAACCCTAATTAGCTATGATTAATCCATTCTATCAAATAAGGAAGTATGGTGTGTTTTCTTTGTTAACTACCTACTCCACTGCCTCATAAGTGGGAGTCTCGCAAATGGGAGAAGACCCATATTTTAAACAGATTTAAATATTACTTTTCAAGTGAGATATGAGTATTTTATTTGTCCAAAATTTAAAATATAAATCTCTGGATTTGACCAAGACAGAATCCTCTAAACCCTCTACCTGAGTTCAAATGACACATGCAAAAATTCCTCTTTACTTAAGACATATGTATTTCAGTATATCAATCTATAATCTATGACCATCCATCAGGTATTTTGGTCCAATACTGTCTCTCTCCCAATGATGACAATGGCAAATTTTCTAGCCGCCACTATCAATATTTTTCCAACAATAAAATGGTAACTCTGAATATGTGACTTTGGCGTCACTGACCTCAGTGAATGCATTCACCACCTGTCACGCTGGTCCTTGACTTTGACATCAATAAAACATACAATCATATCCCAATAAAAACACAGACGTTAATTTTTGTAATGTTATCTCTCTAATCTTGGTGACATTTCTTTCCTGTTTGCTAAGCAGTAAAGGGAGTTAGATTTGACTTTAATGGCAATAATATGACCCACTACACATAAAGTGTCACAATTTACAGTGTGGGTGGGTGGATTCTCTCAGATGTATTTTAATTTGTGTTATGTGTTAGTTATATCATGGCCTGACAGCTTCATGTGAAAGAAAAGTCAAAAGGCAAAAGTAATGCAGTTCCCTGATGATCATCACTTTGGTGACATTCTAGACAACGCTTAGTCTCTGAATATATATAATTATGATAGAAACCTGCAAACCCATTTAAATTGAGAAGGAGCCAAAGGGAGACCAGGGATTCAGAACCTCCAAAAGGTTTGACTTAGGGCTTAAGTTGCAGAGATGACTAGGTAGTAAGGAAAATAATGTGGTTCAGGGATTGTCCCAACAACAATAACAATCTGCCCCAGAACTCCCACAGCTGTTTCAAGAGTATGCAAGGTATTAACATTTTCCTCTACTGAGACCCAATATCAGAAATGACAAAATAAATCAAATTCCCTGACACATTTGTGGCCTGTCTTCCTTCAAATGTCAATTTATCCCAGTTGCATAGATTTATGCTCATATTTTTAATCACTGAATTGTCTGGTCCATATAGCTGATATATTGTTGAGTACAATGTAAACAGCAAACCAACAGAACCTTCAGTGGCATGAAAACCTACAAGGATGCAAAAGTTGTCTCCCTTGTCTACTCAAACAGCATTATACGATTATACCTAACACTAGTGAGTGTGTATGTGAGTTTGGTTTTACCCTGCTTTTACCAATATTCCAGCAATTTCATGGCAGGGGACACCAATAATGGGTTCCATACATTGTACACATGTAGGGAATCAAACCCAGACGTTTGGCATGACAAGTGAATGCGTTTACCACTAGGCTACCCCACTCCACTGCCACAGACAAGAAAGACACCCCAAAGCTGTTCATTACCTACAATGCTCAATAAACAACAATTGATGTCTTTTTTCAAAAATTCATTTATTTTCTTAAAACAAAATAAAAAAATAAAAGAAACAACATACATTTCCTTCTCTGTAACACTGTATGGATTACCAGAAAAACACATGCTCATGAACAACTTCCACTGCTCTCATCCAATACATGTGGATTCTGGTCACTGTATGTCATACAAAGACTCAACTGACATGCTTATTTTAAATTTGTTCAAAATCTAGAATTTACCCCATGAGCTGAGGCATCAGGTTATGATATTTGAGTTATATACTGCTTTAGCAATATTTCTGCAAGTTTACAACAGGGGACACAAGAAATAGGCATCACACACCGTATCCATCTCCCCTGCTCCTGCATGAAAAATAACACAGTGTCTGAACTGGTTACCATCCCACTTCAGGCAGAAAAAACATCCTGGGTTGTGACTCAGTTGATAATACATTGCTTTTCAGTTTTCACTTCTTTGGTTCTTGTTAAATATACACACTGTGAATGACTGACATGATTAACAGATCCATGTATGTAAAACACTGTTCTCAATGATTGACTTATTAAATATACTTACAGTGGCTCTATCTGAACATGACCTAGCTGATTGTAGTTCCCCATATTCTCGGATATAAGGGACTGATATTTTGTAAACTGTTACAGAGATGCCAACTCTAAATCAAATGAAAGTCCTGCCTTGCCCAAAGCAATTCTTGAACTCTGAAGGTGAGAGTTGGGGGTGAGCATGCGAGGGGGATCGGGACCCTTTTGACAGTGGGTGTCTGGGGGGTCTCCTCTACAAGAATAGATTTATTCTGCTTGAAATATGCAATTTCTGGGCATACTTAACCAGATTATACTTAACAAAAATGAACATAT
This sequence comes from Haliotis asinina, assembly GCF_037392515.1. NCBI lineage: Eukaryota > Metazoa > Mollusca > Gastropoda > Lepetellida > Haliotidae > Haliotis > Haliotis asinina. Next base: position 27,032,883 of record NC_090286.1, on the reverse strand, counting down.
TCAAACGGCTATTTACAAAACATTCTAAATTTATAAACATATTTGTATTTTGTAAAAATTAGAGTTTCTTACAGACAAATCAGAGAGTAGATTTTGTGTTTGAAAATTCGAGTAACTCCTCCAAAATCACAGTGGTTGACATCTCTGCTATTACCAGTCTCCAAGATCTATTTCAAAAGCCTGAACTAGCAGTGTTGATGGCTGAAGTTGCAGTGACATTAATTTCCGGAAATTTTATTTATTGTTTATTCAAACTCTGACCTTTTCTAAATTGCATCTGAGTTCAAAGATGATATAATTCTGCTGTATTTGTGAGTGATACATCTAAAACAGTTTAGGACGTCAGTCACTCATATGAGCAGTGTCTGAAATAAACAGTACTTGTAGAATCCTTAAGACTTGTTGCGTTTATATTAAATTATGTATCTAGTGGTCCTCCAAACATGAACTTTCCACACTATGGCTAAGACAAGGTCAGCTTTATCCTAATGGGTGAATATTCATCATGTTAAGTCCCTTTGAGTCAATGTCCTAGAATGTGACTTTCATCTACTGTGCTTGCAAGTCATGGATCTACACTGACAAACACATTAAATAACTGTCAAATTTAGCATTCCTTGATGGACAGGTATGTGCCCAGTGTTCATGATTGACCTCTCAAAGTCATCTACCCATCACACTCCATGTGACTGGGCGGGACATTCTCACATGCTATCTCATCACTGACTGACTGAGTGGCTGTTTGTGTCAGCTGACTACTTCCTTGACCAATGAGGCAAGAGCTTTCACTGTCTTTGGAGTGGTATCTTTCAGAGACATTGTTAGGATAATGGGTTTTGTAGTTGTCACCTCAGCTATCAGGTTTTTGGCTAGGACATGGGTAAGAGGCTGAAATGATGAAAAAAAAACCCATAAAAACTTAAGATTTAAATATAAGGTCATACAGAAAAAAGATGCCATCTACATTGGACAAGACAAACCCTAAACTGAAAAAAAAAACACGACAAAAGCAAAACAATACATCTGACTTGTACTTTCTGCTTTCATTCCATTAAAACATAAAATACCCACAGTGAATACCTTTAACCAGTATTCACTGTATGAATACATTACACTGAACAGACAAGGATGTATTATTTTTGGCGGCAACTGTGTTCCAGTCTGTTCTCTAATGTGCACAAACAGAACATGAGTTTCATTTTACTGGTCAAAACAGAGACCATACAATAATTTTTGTGACATGGTCTCTGGTTACAACAACGGATGTGGTAGTACATTGTAAACCAAAAGTTACTGTGTTCTGTAATCTGATTGGTTGAAAAACATGATTAAATGGTATTAGATTCCCGGAAACTGAAAGACTATTCACCGTGTATTGACACGTAAACAATTGTTTTGTTGTGTCATCAACAGTGGTGACGTCATTCAAATCATATTGTGACGTAAAGTTAGAATGACGTCACAAATGAGCAACTCCAGATGCTACCATGAGAACCAGCTGAAACGGCCAGCTGATGACACTTCACTGCTGTGTCCGTATTCGATGTAAACGAGTGCAGACACTAAAACCCCTTTGGTTGACTTTTGTGTTTACAATGTCGTTTATCTCCTAATGAGAACCTCACCTCATCTGACCCTAGAAGGACTTTAGTGGAATATACTGATGATGACTGCTGCATCTCGTCGAGGACAATGCTCCGACTTATCTGTACCTGCAACAAGATCAGACGGTCTTCGAAATATACAGTGAAAGTTGTCAAAACCGGCATCTGTCCAATCCGGCAAGCTGTCAACACCGGCATAAAATCTCAGTCCTATTCGTGACTTGTACATTTATCATCAGCTCTACAATCTGGCACATTGTCTACATTGGATTGTATATTCAGTCCAAGTGAGTGCCAGTTTAGACAGCTTCCACTGTAACATATGATATGAAGCTATCAATAAACAAGAAATCTACATAAAAAAAGTTCAGTAAGTGTGTGAGGTGTTGTGCTGTGTTCAGCAAAATTGCAGCAATATCACAGTGGGCAACAAGAAACTGGCTTCACTCATTATAGCCATGTGAGGAATTGAACCCAGGTTGAGCGAACGTTCTAACCACTTGGCTGCCCCACAAAAAGGTTAGTGAGTGGGATGACATGCCAAATTCAGTGTCAGATTGCCTAACCTGTTTCTTTAGTCTGATCTGTTAAATTGTCATTTTAGAAGCTGGTGAGTAATAGGAAAGCAAGATACTTTATGAATAACAACTTCTATATTATATATGATGCAATGTTTCAGAATAGATTCTATATAACATTGTCAACCAAGAGAACTTGACTCTTGCTTGACAATGGTATAAGAATCTATACCAAAGTGTTGTATCATGTATAATAAAGAAGTTGTTATCAGTAACAAACATGATTAAGTACCTTACTTTCACAGTTCTTCACTTACTTGTGCACAGAGTTCATCTGGCAAAGGTTTACGGTTGTAGTTGTCAGGATATACATATCCTTCAAAATGACTGTGTCAACATTTAAATCTGGATATTCATGGTAACATCAACCTGTAAGTGAATATATACTACCAACAAGAAATAAGGGAACTAATGAAATAATAGCGAATTTGAAACTGCTTTAAATATCCACTAAATCAATTTTAGGCGTCAAGTTCAATATCTGGTGTGTCCACCATGTCGGGCAACACATTCACGGCACCTTGATGGCATGCTGTTAATCAATTTCCGGATGGTTGCCCGTGGTATTGCCCGCCATTCCTCTTGGAGAGCTGCACCAAGCTGGGCCAGGTTGGCGGGTCCTGGGTCCCTGGCGTACACCCTTCGACCAAGAACGTCCCAGAGATATTCAACTGGGGACAGGTCTCGGGACTTAGAGGGCCAGTCCAATGTCTGGATACCTTCTTGTCGGAGATAAGCGGAGACAATTCAGGCCCGATGTGGTCTGGCATTTTCATCTTGGAATACAAAATTTCGGCCGATAACTCTAGCCAATGGAGCCACAACAGGACGCAATATTTGGTCAACATATCGCTGACCAGTCATGGCTCCGTTAATGATGACCAAATCTGATCTAATCCCACCCCACACCATGACAGTACCACCTCCATATCGATCATGGTCAAGAATTGCTGCTCTGGCATATCGCTCCCCGCTCCGACGCCAACGTTTTCTGCCATCTGTGAATCGTAGGCAAAACCTTGACTCATCAGAGAACATGGTGTAACGCCAGTGGCGCATAGCCCATCCCTGATGCTGCCTAGCCCATGCCAATCTTTGGCGCTTATGGTGAGCTGAAAGGGTGACACCCTTACAAGGCCGTCTCGCTTTCAGATGAGCTTGATAGAGTCGGTTTTTAACGGTTGAGGTTGAAATGCGTCTTCCAGTGAGTGTGCGGAATTCTCTATTGATGGCAGGGGCCGATTTGAACCTATCGCGTAGAGCAATTAACGTAATGAGACGATCCTGTCGTGGTGTCGTTGATTTTGGTCTACCACGCCCAGGTCTCGTTGCAACCCCACCCTTTTGACGGTACTTATCCCACAGGCGTGAAATTACACTTTTTGATTTACCCATCTGCCGGGCAACTTCACATAATGATGTCCCCCCACTCTATCATTCCCACAATTCTCCATTTTGTTGCTTCACCGAGATACTGCCTCGGAGGCATTTCTGTCAGCAAGTGTCAATCTCTATTGCATTAGTGACTGTGACTTCTCCAGTATATTTACAGGAGTTAACTTCTGTGTGCACGTGTAGCACGTGCTGGGCATGCATTATGCGAAATTCCATTGTCATTGGCTGTTGTGTTTGGGAGATACGCCACGATAACGGACCCTGTCACAGTCAAAGTCATCTACATTCAATTTCTTGGTTCCTTTATTTTCTGTCGGTAGTATATAACTCTTACCATAGTACCAAACTTCTGAAGCTGAGAGACAACCAGCAGTAATCTGTCATCAAATTTACTGCAAAGAACATCGGTATGGTTGTTATTCACCTCCTTAGCAACCTGCAAATAAATAGATCATAGCTGACAAGTACTGACTGTCAACCAACCAGTGCCAAAGACCAATAATCAAAAACACCACATTATAGGAGTGTTGGGAATTGGTTGAATTTTCACGATTGATCACTGGGTTATCAAAATGATCGATCATTGATTAATGATCGATCATAAGGTTAATGTCTAACTTCCAGGCAAATCATGTTTGTAAAACAGGAAGCAATATGATACAAGACTATTACCAGTCTTGGCACTGTTACCAGTCACATGCAGTTGTGTGAGCCAGTGAGGGATCTCCTTGTCATGTGCTTATATACTTGCCTTTATTTCGAAATACAGACTAACATGACCCATGATGGATAAACATGTCATGATATAAGAATTAAACGAGTGAAATTCACATTGAAAACAGTGTAAATACATACTGGCTTACATTACACAAAAATGTAAGTACATATTAACCAATTACGATCGATCATAGATATGATTGATTCCTTGATTACTATTTACTACCAACATGTCACATTTGGGATTTCACTTTCTTAGTAAAGTACAAATTCTAGTACTTTTGGTTGAGTCCGATCCGGGATTCAAACCCGCACCCTTAGAGTCAGGCACCTAATCGCCAGCACACAAAGTCAGCCACTGTGACTACTACCAAATGATCATCGATGAAATCGATTAATCGGAACACCACTACATTATTGCATCACTGTATTACTTTAATAGAACACCGGGGTTTACTATTACTAATTTCCAGGGGATCTGCGGGTTCTGAGAAACAGTGGAATGATGTAGATTATTGGACCACAAGATTTAGTAATTACTTTACATAAGGGAACAATAAAATTTCTTGCCACTAATTCGATACAATACTACTGTGGGTAGCAGTTTCAAATGACTGTAACAAAAATGATGTATTCAGTATTTGATAAAGAACTGTTTCTTATCAAATCAGGAATTACCCCCGAACCGGCTTCTGATATTTGACCCAAACCGGCCCCGAGAAGTAAACATTTCTAAACTGACAAATAAATTAATGTTGAAATATATATTATTCATGTGTCTTTACATGAAATATTGATGTTTGAAAACATATTTGTGATTATTAGTGTCGATAATAGGCAAGTGCAGATGGAAGTGCTGCCAATCATGGAGATGCCGTGGTAGAGAACATTTCATGTAATCCTTGTAAGAATCAGAACGATCCATTGCAAAACGATACCATGTTAAATTCTAATAACACGTGTACATACATTTAGTTGTATTGTATCCACATAAATGACACATTAATCCAATATACGAGTAGCATGTAAATCCTACATCATGAATTCACACATAGCCTTTGTTCTCACAAATTTTCCAGGAACAAATTCACAAATTATGCCGTCCTTCTTTTTTTCTCACGTTTCCATGTGTGGAACATTTGTCAATATTTTCAGCACACCTTAACCACTCTTCACAGCGTGAATTCTGCTAACATAATGAAAAGTAAAACATTCTTCAGCTCCAAATATTAAACTGTTATTTTGACACATCTCATTGAGCGATTAAAGCGAATGTGTTGTTATATATTTCTTTGAACGGATTATAGTGAGCGAATTAATGTACATGTTGTCTTAAGCATATGCTCTTACTTGACTGATTGTGTTGTATGTTTGGATTATTGTGTGCAAAATTAATTTACATGTTATATTAATTGACACTGATTGTGTTCACTCAATGTCAGCTGTACCGTATACTGTCATCTTCACTTTGTGTATATTCTTATAAAAGAAATAAATTACTTTACATCTTTTTGTCCGTATGTATACAATGCATTAATTGAAATCTTTCTGTCTGTATGCATATAACCAATTAATTGAAATCTTTATGTCTGTATATATATAATAACTTAAATGATATCTTTAACTAATTGAATTGTCAACTGTGTCTATGTTTTAGCTGAAAACCCCTCCTGCCCTTGTGGCTAGTCCACAGAGGACCCATTACATTATTTTCTGGTATGTCCTCGATTTAATACTTGAGACTAAGCAAATACTTTTATGCCAAAGGATTTGACATCAAAACTATTATGCACAGTCACAGCCGTTTTAATGACATTGAAGGCAAGAACCTAGCAACATCAGTCTGTAATTATATTCAAGTAACAAATTGATTCACTATATATAAAATCTAAAACCAATATTTAACAACCTTATTAAGTCTGTACTATTATTATCAATCGAAGTCCAGGAAACTTTGCTTGGTACCCATCATCATCAATCTGGATGATTTCCTTAATTAACGTGTGATGTCTGAGTGTGTATGTTCAATATTATGTGGGGAGAGGCATTAATCTAGGCAATTTTGCCTGTTTTCAAAACCTTGTCCTTTGTAAAATTATACAGATCTGCCATCAAAAAAAAATATTAATAATTTATACAAAAACAAATGTCTATGATTTATACAAAAAGAACTAAATTGTAATCTTTGTCTATTACAGTTATCATAACCATCGTTACCATTACCAAGGGGCTGGTTGGGGTGCGGGGTTGATTTGGGTTAAATATCCAGGGGCCTGGCTTAGGGCTGGTTCGGGTGATTAATGATAATGATAATAATTCACTTACATAGCGCCTAGTATCCATCTGACTAGTTACTCACTATCATTATCCCGGATAACCCAAGCTGCCTCTTAGGCACTAGACGGTTATAGACTTATATCTCACCGGTAGAAGGTTAAAGACTTATATCTCACCGGGTACCCATTTTCTGCTAGGTGAACAGAGGAAAATTTGAACAAACTCATTTGCCTAAGGTGAGACCACATGTTTCCCATGTGCTTTGTTGTGGCCCAGGACTGTAGTCCTAGAAACTCTCAGGAGTCAAACCGCCAGACACAGTCACCCATCCAAGGACATTTTTTTCCATTTTAAAAGCCACAACTGAAGCCAGGGAACTCTGCAAAGCGCCTGGGTTTGTGATGCTGGTTTGGGCAGCTCTATTACTAGGGTTTGAGAATCATTTCTTTGTTATTTAGCATTGCCCTCTGCTATGTTCCAAATATATGACAGTAGTCTGTAAATAATCCGACAATACAATCCAGTGACTGATGTCATGAGCATTACTTTGAGCCCGAATAGAATCCTACGATAACATGAGTCAACCAAGTCATCAAGCCTGACCACTCGATCCCTTTAGTCAAATCTTACAACAAGTACGTGCTACTAGATGAAGACCGACATTTCTAATGCATGACCCAAAGACACACACAACACTGACATACTTTTATTTCGTCAATAGAATTAACTCAATTCATATTACGTTGCAAACGTTCACGACAGCCCGAGATAATTACCGGACCTTCACAACAGGTATCTTTCCTAACGGTGTAAAAAGGCGCAAACAAGGAAAGACGGCGAAAGGACGTAAGTAATGACACAGGGAATGATACAATCCAATCAAGTATGTGGATACCTGTTTTGTTATCACTGGAAATGCTGCCGACATGGGAGCTGCCATTTTTATTTCCACGATAATATTTGCCCTACAACTGATCCTATTACATTAGTGGAGTTTCGTTTACATATACATGTAAATTGCAAATTTTGAATTTAGGATACTTATCATATCAACATTTACATGCCCTTATTGTATTATGCCGTGATACGTAGTGTAATTGTAGCTCCATCGTTAAGTTAGGAACACAAAACATATATTACGAACATTAGTTGTAGGTATAACTTCGCCACCAATTACCTGCTGGCAAGATGGCGATCGACATCATTAGTTTTGCTTATGCTGCGACTATTGCTGCAGGTGGAATCTTAGGATATGTGAAAGCAGGTAAATGCTATAGCTTATTTTGCCATATGTGTACAAAGTCACATACAAGTGAATTTGGTGAACTGACAACATCTGTTCTTGTACAGAGGGGTCACCAGTTTCATTCATCAAGTGATGTGGAAATGTTTACGAGTTCAAAATGTAGAACTTTCAAGAGATGGGATTTCAGGTGTGGGGTCGTATATTAGGATGCATAGGCATAGTTTGCATAAACGTTTGGATGGGATACTTTTAATGTATGCATAAAGAATGAAATAAGTGCATTTCAATATCCGTCATTAGTAGCCATGTGTAACTTGAAAGGCTTCAGTGCAGTATTTGTGGGATCTCACATACCATTTGCAAACTCAATGGCGCACATACGATGTAGGAGATAACAATCATTTTGCCAAACGGAGTAAGAAAGGGAAAGAGTTCCTTCCATTCCCCAATATTCTTTCTTCCTGAGATTATCAGAGGTAACACTAAGTGGAACCTATATATTGTACTTAATTGGGGGGCTTTGACTCGTGTTTGAGTTATTTTTGTGAGAGTTATAGTAATTGTTGTGTTAGGTTTTGTTAATAATTCTAGTGTATATCAATTAATAAATATTATTTGGGATGGGGGAATTGGAGGAACTCTTACCGAGCAAGTTTAAAGAAACTATACATATCAGAGTTGTCTTTGATCAGGGTTCTTCAATTAGGACATGATGCTACTCCACAGACAAGTTGTCAGCAGGATTCTCTGAAAATCTCAAATAATTGAGTACTGAAACTGCTTAAAACAGAATGGTATAAATCAGTTTGGACCAACCTTATGGAACTTACTCCAATTTACGCCAAGTTAATCCAGACACCAGCATTAAGGACAAATTAAATAACAATACAGGTTCTGTTTACTTTTAACATTTATCATCAAACATTGAATTTGTGTTTTCAATTTGACTGGGGTAGTGAATAATCTACAGTGGAAGCTGTCTTACTCGGACCCTCAGTAACTCGGTTTTCTATATAATTCGAACTGAATTGTTGGTCCCGGCAGAAGTTAACTAAGTTATCATTACATATCGGCTAACTAATTCGGACTTCATGTAACTCGGATATCGGACTGAAATCTCCATCCTTCAAGGTAATTTACTATGAAAACATCGCTAATTAACTTGGACTAGCGGGATTGCCTGAAACGGAAGTGCTTTGTAGTTGCGGATTCAAACGGATTATCAGGTGTGATGATAACCAATTAACCAAAGGAAATAACAAAACAGTTCAGCAAGCTGACACGACTCACTCAGTGTCATTTTGATATCATGCAATTTTGTCATAAAAAAGACGACACTCCTGTTATTTCTCATCAGTGACAAAATGGCGACATAGCGAGTAACACGAAAACATGGTATGTCACTCCTAGCGCTCGTGCTTGTGGACAGACACAAAATGTATGTTGCATTGGAAACCAGCGGACGACAGAACATTCTAACTATAAATTTATAAAAGATGAGGTGATATTTATTTACAGAATTACAGATTTTGATTATCTACTGATACGCAATACAGTTGATGATCATTACCCCTATTACCCCGAAAACATGTTACACCATGGTAGTTGTCTTTCATCATAAAAGTACCGAGCATTTGTATCTCCTGATGAAGGGAGCTAACTCTTGACTCTCACCAGTCTAATTCAGACTCCTTGTAATTTGGACATAAAAGTTGGTCCCAGTCGAGTCCGAATTAGACAGCTTCCACTGTAATTGCATGTATGAACTGAGTCTGAATAAAGAGGGTCTGTAATTTCTGAACCAAACTGAAAACAGGTCTCTGCATTTGAATATTCAGTGCATAGGAGTTGTTATTACTAAGCTGCCAGCTGTCACATGAATTACTGAATATCAAATTTCAAGTCACTCTGTCCACCGCTGATTGAAACAACTGATTTGCCGTCCACATACCCACTGTAGCAGCTACTGATACAAAAGGACCTCTTTTTGAATTGTTATTAGTATTCATTTTAGAATATACATATCTATATCTGACACGGTAAACATATTATTATTTGTATTACAGTATGCAGGGATTAGAGACAAAGTTTGAGTCCGTTAAAGGCATCTTTCTCTTCTTTAGGTAAATCGCTGACTGTTTGCATTTATGAATATTAGAGTGTGGGTTTCAGTGTTTGCCACTTTAAGCAATATTCTAGCAATGTTAGTCACAGCAAGGGGTATCCATGACTGGGGTTCAAATGTAAGTCTGGGTCTTTGGTGCACCAAACAGACACTTGAACCACAAGACTACACCACAACCCTTATTTAAGCGTGCATCTTGAAATGTTTTAGTAAAGAGCGTAATGTGATCCGATTGTAATGAGACTGTGTATATCCCAAACTGAATTCTGTTGGTGATGTTATGCTTCACAGGGAGTGTGCCCTCTTTGGCTATGGGTGTGGCCTGTGGAGCTGTGATGGGTGTTGGAGCCTACCAGACAACAAATGATCCTAAAAACGTATCATTATCCCTTGGTAAGTCATAATCCTTTGTCATGATCCTGTTTATGTCTTTAATTACCGTAACTGAAACTTCCACGGTACAAAAGACCAGTGAAGATCTGGGGTAGGATAGGTCTTCAGCAACGCATGCTTACCACTAAAGGCGACTGTGCTTGTCCTAAGAGGCGACTGTTAGGATTGAGTGGTCAAGCTCGTTGACACGTCATCTATTCTCAGCTGTGCAGGTTGATGCTCATGCTGTCTGATCCAGGCTCGATCATTTACAGACCACAGCTCAGAATCAGAGTCAGTATAACGTGTGAGATGATTGTCAGCTAGGAAATAAACATTACTGTCGGAGAACAATGAAGCTGTTGGAGGAAGAACTTGAATGGGAAACTATTGAAAAGCTTCTGTACAACATTCAGACTATTGGAGACTTTAATCACGAATGTGTTACCAGCTGTCAGCTAGCATTCATCTGATTCTGTTTTAAATGGTGAAATTGTGTTTCAGCCACAAGTGCGCTATTGACTGGGGTCATGGGCTACAGGTTTATCAGCTCTGGCAAGTTCATGCCAGCAGGGATGGTAGCATCTCTGAGGTAAAAACCTTTTGAAAGTATTAAATAAGTGATGATTTAATGCAGCTTTAGTGATTTTTGTTGGTTTCATACTCACTCACTCCTGGAAGACCATTGCTGTAGCATTTTCAGCCATCTTTACATTAGAATCTCAGACAAATGTTTATATTTTTAACCACAGTGATCACAATGAAAAGATAGGTGATGAATAATTGTCTCCCCCTCATTACAGTGGCCACATATACCATTTAACAAAAAGTAGGGGATATTGGATTTGCAAGGTTGATAAAATGCAAATGATTGAAGGAGGAAACAAAGGATAAAGGTAAATAAAGGGAAAAACTGACATTTCATTCAATTCCTTTTGAAATGTTCCATCTGTATTGATACATATTACTTTCTCTCATATGCATTGGTAGTGGCTAGTGGTATGCTTGCAAAATGAAAACTACATTTTGTGAATGGTATATCATACCCTCAGTAAGTATAATTCCACTGTTTTCAGTTTATTAATGCTGATGAGATACGGATATCGGCTTGCTCAATGAACTGGCTGCAGACCTTGAAGTGGAAACATCATAGCTTCATCATCAACCTCCATCGATTGTCATTGTTCATGACAATATATAGTAGATTATATTTTTTAGTCTGTAGGACTGCTGTTTTGGACAAATTTGCTTATTTTTATCTCATGATCAAACTGCCTTTTGCCAAACTTCTTTTCTCTTTAGCAGAATGTCATACTCTCTAGTTTTGTTTTGCATCAACCTTGTCCCACGACATCCATAGTCCTGATTCTGTATTTGATCCTTGCAATAGATTGTTTACAACTTCTCATAACCTTGAGAGTCAAGAGGGTTACAAGTTGGTCACTTTTGTGACAGTTCTCTATGGAGAGTTGGGGGCCATGGGATAGCATAGTGGTTAAAGTGTTTGCTTGTCATGCGGAAGATCCAGGTTTGATTCCAGACATGGGTACAGTTTGTGACGCCCATTTTTGGTGTCTTCTGCTGTTATATTGCTGGAATATTGCTAAAAGTGGCAAAGAACCCAAGTGACTCATTATGGAGAGTTATCCCTCTCATGTGTTCTTATGCAGATATGACAGTTGTTGTACTTGGTTGTCGGCTCATACGTAATGAGTGGTAAACAGGTCTTTCTTGCTGTCCTTCCTCATCCCTCTGACACGATATGACTGAAATGAAGCAGTGTTCAGCACAACTCACTTTAGCTCAGTCATTGTAAGGCTTGAGTATAGCTTGAGAATAAAGACTGATCTGATTTCTTGACATGTTGGAAAAGTCTGAAATTGGTGTTGGTGGTGACTTGTTGCAATGTTCACACTTTAGTTACCCATGTGAAGGCTGCTTGAATGTTACCTCATCAATCAAATCTCATTAAAATACTTTGTCAATGAAGTTTCATGTGCTAGTGCTGTATGCTTGTTGAGACATCAGACCATGGAAGCAATAATATGTTTCTATTCAAAGGCTTATTTGACGAATGACAGTTACCTTGCTTCTCATTGTACTCAGATGGCGGAAATTTATAAGAAAAATTAGTGTCTAGTACATTGTTAAAAATCTAAATCAAAAGGATGGACCAAAACTAATTGACTGGCAAACACAGGCTGATGTGACAAGTGTGGTGCTGAAACCATTACCTGATTTTTGCGTGAAATTATGTACATTAAGTAAATGGTTTGTATAATCTGTGTAATGGAAATAATGTTATCCAGTATGTTGAGGGACAGGTATCAGTATTATAATATATATATTTTGTCATTAATTAGGAGCTAATATATTTAACAGTGATTGACTCTGTACATTCAGATATTTACCAGCATGATCAGTTGCTGCCATTTTGCTGTCATGGATGATGGGAGATCACTTCGACATATTTGTAAATCAGTTTCAGAGGGAGATATTTGTTAGTGAATATCTGTGAAGAATTCAGGTTAAAGGATACAAAGAAAAACCAGTCATATTCAATGTACAAAAAAACCCATTTTTGCACTGCATATTGTTTGCAGTATGGTACAGTGGAAGCTGTCTAATTCAGACTCGACTGGGACCGACGTTTGTGTCTGAATTAGGAGGAATCCGAATTGGACTGGTGAGAGTCTAGAGTTAGCTCCCTTGACCTCGAGATACACCATGGTAAAAGTATCGTGCATGCGTAACATGTTTTCGTGTTAATAGCGCCAAAGTGTTAACTCCGTCAATAAATATCACCCCATCTTTTGTAAATAATTTATTGTTAGAATGCTCCGTCGTCTGGTGGTTTCCAATGCAACACACATTTCGTGTCTTGTTCGTAAGCACGAGCGCAAGAAGTAACGTACCATGTTTTCGCGGGGTAACGCCCTTGTTCAGAAGTGCATGTGATTCAATCTTCTCCACAGAAATCAACAAATACAACGTATCAATGGTTCAGGCATTTTGTCACTGATGAGAAATTACTGGAATATCGTACTTTTATAACAAAATCGCATAACATCAAAATGACATGGAGTGAGTACGTAGTCGTGTCAGCTTGCTGAACTTCTTTGTTAATTGGTTATCATCACACCTGATAATCCGTTTGAAGTTTGAAGTTGGCTAACTACAAAGCACTTCCGTTTCAGGCAATCCCGCTAGTCCGAGTTAATTAGCGATGTTTTCATAGTAAATTACCTTGAAGGGCGGAGATTTCAGTCCGAAATCCGAGTTACATGAAGTCCGAATTAGTTAGCCCATATGTAATGATAACTAAGTTAACTTCTGCCGGGACCAACAATTTGGTCCGAATTATGTAGAAAACCGAGTTACTTAGGGTCCGTGTAAGACAGCTTCCACTGTAGTAATATCTTGCAGTCCTAATTGTTTTAGAAACCATGATATTTTTATGAAAGAAATGGCAAGTGATGGAGCTTACATGTATATCATGATGAAATAAAAATGTTAATTTCGTATAAATAGGTATTGTTTCTGTGTTCATGCCGAGAAGGATCTGACAGTTGTTCACGGCAGACTTCACATTATTTCTGTATTGGGTCGAAAATTGTATGCAAGCGTAGAAAGAATAAATATATAAGAATGAACACGAGTCTCCTGATTTGTCTTAGCAACATTCGCTAGAAGATTGTCTTTAAAATGTCCGTGGGAAAGTATCCACCAGCCCCAAATTGTGTTTTTGTTTTCCTTTAGGATGGTGCTCTGTCATCTGGACATCCATAAAATCTTGCTTTTCTTCTGTATTCTACTTCAAAATGCCTTTCAAAGATTTGGGAAATTGTATCCATTGTCACTGGAACTTTGGTCCGGATTTTATAATTAACAAGATGCAGTAGCTGGAATATTGCTGAGTGCAGCGTTAAACAAGAAACAAATCTGAAATGGTGGGTCTCATGGGCGTGGTGGCTTTTTTCAAATGACAGCTACAGTTGGTGATGGAACTTACGTTAGAAGCAGCAATTACAAGTACATGTTCAGTCTCTTTCCCCTAATCTAGTAGTTATCCTTGTGTAAACGTACAATGCCCTGTTACTCAGCTATATGACAGCTATATGGCAGTGGTCTGTAAATAATCAAATCTGGACCAAACAATCCAGTGATCAGCTGCATGAGCATTGATCTGCACAAATGAGAACCAATGACATGTCAACCAAGTCAGCGAGCCTGACCACCCAATCCCATTAGTCGCCTCATATGACAAGCATAATCGCCTTTTGGGGCAAGCATGGGTTGCTGAAGGCCTGTTCTACCCCAAGTGAGTGAGTTTAGTTTTACACCACACTCTGCAATATTCCAACTATATGGTGGCGGTCTGTAAATAATAGAGTCTGGACAAGACAATTCAGTGACCAGCAACATGAGCATTGACCTGCGCAATTGGGAACCAATGACATGTCAACCAAGTCAGTGAGCCTGACCATCTGATCCCGTTAGTCGCCTCTTACTGTTGACAAGCCTAGTTGCTTTTTATGGCAAGCATGGGTTGTTCTACCCTGGATCTTCATGGGTCTTAAAAGAAAAGGCATGCAGTAATAAACTATACATTCGTGCACTACATGGTAACAATGTATTCTCTGAGAATAGAGGAACTATTACACACAAATAGTAAACTCACTGATATCTGTTTGCTTACTCCAACTTGTAACTGGGTGAAACTCCGTTTCATCTTATGATGGTACACCAGTACAATGAAGTTAACTTGGGCTGTATGATGTCCACTTTCTCAATTTCCTCAAATTCATTGTTTTACTGGTAGAAAATAATATCCAACACAGAACCATAATGTTCCCTTGACAAACCCTTTTGCGCATCAAGTCATGTAGCTTACAACTGTATTTTTGATATGCACATTAATGGTGCTGCCATATTCCTGAATATCTGGAATTATTATTTTTAATATTTACGATACTGATGTAACAGGTGTTATCTTAATGCACTGGTCACTCATAACTTCAGTATGGGTGGATGAATATCTAAGGGAAGCAACTCTGTACAGTATCTTGCTTCATCCATACCCTCCATAATCCAATGTGTTTTGATATGGTGGAACTTGCACATTGTCTAATGAAGTCAGTTCTTTGGTTTGCAAGTTCAACAGAATAATAAGGGTATGGTATCATTTTAATTCACAAATTTTACATCACATAATCCCAATGAAAATTCTTAAGCCAGGACAGATGAAAGTGAGGTCTGCACTGCATGAGACGCAGAACAGTAGAAGTTCAAGGAATAACATTACTCTGGTGCTAGATGACACAACATATGTCTAGTGAGATAGACGCCTGAAATGTTGCTACTGCATTCCTTCTGCTCGATGTCATCCTGATAATGTCTGAATGTTGAACTGGATCATCATTCTTGTGAGTTCTGACATATTCATACAGTATTTTGTCCATTCTCATGACAAGGCTTTCAGCTTTTTCATTTGCTCTTTTTAGATATCTTTGCACTGCGTCTGTCAGTTTTAGTCTCTGGAATGAAAATTAAAGGAAACTGACTGTCTGTTTCTAACATCCCCGACAATGGTCTCAAGGTAAGGTTTTGATGTTTTTAAAATCTTTAATATGTATTCTAAAATATGAGATAGTCACCTTAGTAAAGTATATGATATAAATTGTCAGGAAAGAAAATCAGACTAAATCATACAAATATCCAGTCACTAGTTGCCTTTTCTTTTGTTCTATATGAACCGTGTACCACCCTGTACCCAATAAATAGGTACAACGCCGGCTTAGTTAGTGCAATGAAGTCTTAAGAGAGTTGCCATAAATCTCCATTATTTATCACAAACCTTTAACTTTGGGCCTTTTCTTCTTCTTACTTGCTTCTACCTCCAGCTTCTCAGCAGCCATTTTGCGTTTCAACTTTCTGGCCCTTTTGAACTCTAGATATGACCTTGACTGTTTCCTTGACCTTTCTTCCTTGGAGGAATCAGAACTAGTGTCCTCTTCATGGCCACTGTCTTGTTCAGAACTATCTTCACCGTTATCTTCTTCCTCTCCATCACTGGTCTCCTCGATTTTGATTTCAACAGTATCATCAAAGTCACATGTGTCCTCTGCCTTAATGTCAATGTCCTCAACTTCCTTTTTCACCTTTGTCTTCACCTTGATCTGTGTTGCGGCCATGCAAGTAAGCCGGAACTTGGTGTCATGCGAGGCCATCAGCTTAGCACTGACTGAATCCTGCACAAGCAAGAAGACAAAGTTCTAGTGGGGAGTTTAGTTTTACACCACCCATAGCAATATTCAAGCAATGTTTGAAGTCTGGATCTGACCATTCTCTGATTGATATAAGGAGCTACGCTCGTACTTCCTGGACAATTTCACTCAATTAACCAATCTGATCTGACCAGACATACATAGAATACGAAGAACTCATTGTTATCACAATACAAGTAATTGGGTGTGTACCAGCATTGTCTGGCTAGTTGTAGTTGCTTTTCCTTGTCTGCTGAACTCTGCTTCTAGGCCTCACTTTATCAATAATCAAGTATTGAAACCAAAATAGGTATTACACTAACACTAGACCACTGAAGCAATAACATGAGCTTTTATCCTTCCTGTTAAGTGCCTACAGCACAACCATACATGTCAAGTCTGGCAACTATTAGAATATTTTGTCAGTTCACAGTGCCGAATTCATCAGCAAGCACAGTGTAAGTTCTACAATTTTCTACTGATTTCTTGAAAGAACTTTTGACAACCATGTATTTCTATACATCATCATTCAAGGTATGACATTACTGCAAGTTCCATCCCAAAACTGTTCCGAATAGATCTGGCATTAAATAATTGCAGCTTCAAGAGAAGCACAGGAAGTATCCCACACGTTTGTACATGACTCAAAAACACTGAAGTAATGAACATCATATTTGAAATATTCTATGGAGATAATATGTCCACAATAGAGAAGACCATCTGTCATGAGTCCAGAAGTCCTTAACCACTGTGTTTCTCTCTGTGCACCGTATACCACCTTGTGTCGAACACATGAACACAACGCCGGCTTAGTTAGTGCACTTAACTGAAATTGGTAACTGGCAGGGTAGCAAGTTCAAGTGGATGTTTATCATGATAAATTATACTGAACAAAAATCAACAAAAAAAACCCAGAAGACATAATCATGAATGCTTACTTTCATGAGATTTAATTTTTTCAAAACTTAGAATATTTTGGAAACATACAAGTACTGTATTTCCTTTAATAAGCAACAGGCCTCCAATAAGCACTGTGGGTAAAGATGCGGTTTAAGAAGTAAGCGCTGGTCTCTAATAAGTGCCAGGTCTGGTAGTTTGCCAGCAGAAATCCAAGGACATTACTCTTTGTACCTTGGAATCAAACCCAACCGTCCCATTGCATCAAAAGCAGACACCTGAGATCCTTCCTGTAAAGTGCCTTATTAAACTCAGATAATGTCTATTAAGCTCACATAATGGTTGAATTATTCACCATCTTAACATTACCTACTGAAATCTTTGATAAGAAATAATTTAGGTGGAGGGAGTCGAAAGAGCTCCTAACAATGTGACATCTAAGATGTCAATAAGAGAAGATGACTGTTATCCATTTGTTTTCTTAGTGCTGGCAGTTAAACATTACACGATTTGGCTGAGAACACACATGCAGTTACCATGTAGGAATAACCACTCATGTTTTCTGTCCACAACAGTAAAGACAAGCTTTCATGTGTCAAGGAGTCTTTTAACCGTGTGTTTCCCTCTGTGCACCGTATACCACCCTGTGTCCAACACATGAACACAACGCCGGCTTAGTTAGTGCAGTTATACCATGACTTTCCAAAACATATACAGAGACCAAATGAGGCAGAAACAGTAATCATAACCTACCATTAACTAGAACCTATGTCCCAGGAGAATGAGTACAATTCTTCCTTCCATTGCAAGTTGTCTATCCATAAAAATTGTTCCTCTTCATCACACCAGCATCAAAATGCATATTAAAGAAACATAATTCCAGCCCCGTGACACTGGGTGTTCTATATTGTAATGAGCCAACCATTAGACCATCCAAACCTAACCAGGTAAAACCGAAACAAAACCAAGTGAGAGGCTTGTGGTGAGAGTTAAATACCTCTCTGATCAAAATTTCAGAAGCATCACCGCATGTCAGTTTACTGTGAATCTGACCTGAGTCTGATCCAAATTCAGCCCTGCATATTATGGCACCAGTAAAGTGTGGTCTCATGTCCAAATAACCTGTGTTGTGAGTTGCAGCCTGTGTGTTTACCTGTGAGAAGGTGACCTGAAAGGCCTTGATGTGACCACAGCTGGAGGCCGACAGCAGGACCAGGGGGCAGTCATTGTCGGTGGTTTTCACTTTTGTCAGGTGACGGATTCTGGGGTCAGAAGAAAGTGTACAAGTTAATCAAATGCTAAAGGAAGATTCATCGGTCAGAGATAAAAAGAACTGAATCTTGTTGACTAATAAAATAAACTGTAAACCATTATGAAGATCTTTCTGATTACTGGTTTTTAATCAAGGAGCTCAAGTAAGGTGAGATTTGACTCATCCTGATTACCAATCAGATTGTCTTTAGTGGGCTCTGCCATTATCTTTGAAGCAAATGCAAAGAATATGACAGGTGGAAGCTGACTGGCCAATAAGAGGGACATCACTCATAACAGCCACCAGTGGTGCTATAATCAGGCTACAAAATTCTAGCCTAGTTGAGCAAAGAAGGAATCTAGCCTTTTGCAGTCAGTTACCTCCCTTGTATAATGAAGAGTGAATGAGCGGGTTGAATTTCACGCCACATTCAGCAATATTCCAGCTCTATGGCAGTGGTCTGTTAGTACCTGAGTCTAGACCAGACAATCCGGTGGTCAACAGCATGTGCATCGATCTATGCAACAGGAAAGCAACAACACCTGTACATGAAGTCACCGTGCCTGACCACCCAATCCTGTAAGACTAATCTTATGACAAGCACGGGTTACTGAAGATCAATTCCAACCAGGATCATCACAGGTGCCTTATGAAGAATACAGTTAATTTCAGACTTGACATAAAAATAACCTCCTGACCATATCCATCCCTTTAAACCCTATGACATTTTGTGTAAATACATCTTAGTGACCATGCAATACAAACTGCAGGGAAATCGATGTTTGTTGCTCTAAGCATATGCCACCACAAGTGATCACATGACCACTTGTCGGTCTCATGCTGTATCTCCTTGTACCTGATGGTGTTGGTGCTGATGCGTTGCAATTCCTTCTCATCATTGACGTTGTAGATGACGATATCTCCACCCTCTCCTCCATATGCTATCACGTTTGACTACAACAGAAACAAATCATCTGGGGAAACGAAACAAACCACTATCAATTGCTCCAAAAGCCCTGTATTTGAAATATCATGCTTTATCTGGACTGTCTGATGCTTATGAAGTCCTTTCATTAGATCAGCCAAATATTAAATTTTAAACATTTATACTGTGATAGACCATAATTTAACCATTAGACATTCTAAAGGTTTTTCTTGGTAAATGGTGTGGCATTTTTTACTTATATCATTTGGACAAATAGAAGGGAACCTGTACAATAAATAGGCTTCAAGCGTATCAAATTCAACCTGGGTCTTCAGTGCTCGGTGAAGGTTGAGGTATGGGGGTCTTGTGAAACAAAAATAATTGGTAGTGAGCCCCGCTAACAAGCACACGTAACAGCAACTTGTCTGTTGCTGCTTGGTCTTAATAAACTGATGTTGGGTCAGGTCTATGGTAGTGAAGGAAGTGACGAGAATCTAGTAATAAATAGTTAGCGAGTGAGCGAGCGAGTTTACCAGTATTCCAGCTATATGGTGGCAGTCTGTAAAAAATCTAGCCTGAACCAGACAATCCAGTGATAAACAGCATGAGCATCAATCTGTGCAACTGGGAACTGATGATGTGTCAACCAAGAGAATGAGCCTGACCATCTGATTCTGTTAATCGCTTCTTATGACAAGTAGAGTCGCCTTCTATGGCAAGCATGTGTTACTGAATGCCTATTCTAACCCAGTGAGTGAGTGAGTTTAGTTTTGTACCGCACTCAGCAATATTCCAGCCATATGGCAGCGGTCTGTAAATAATCGAGCGTGGACCAGACAATCCAGTGGATTGCAACATGAGCATCGATCTGCGCAGCAAGCCTGACCACCTGATCCCGTCAGTCGCCTTTCATGGCAAGCATGGGTTGCTGAAGGCCTATTCTACTCTGGGACCTTCATGGGTCTCTCCTACCCCAGAACTTCACAGTTCACAATTAATGAGACAACTTCAAGGTACAGGATCACTGATGAAAGTTTGATGTATCAGGCTTGTCCGAAATTTGCATTAAAGGAACGTGTCTTCATGTCCACAACAGAAAAGACCATCTCTCATGTGTCAAGAAGTCTTTCACCATTGAGTTTCTCTCTGCGCACCGTATACCACCCTGTGTTCAACACATGAACACAACGCCGGCTTAGTTAGTGCAGGTAACTTTAACATAGACTTTCACATCATCACCTGTGTCAAGGACAACATGGAATCTTGTTGCCTGAGTCATATTTGTTTGGTCCTGTAAGCCTGGCCACTTAAAAGCCCCATGGCACAATAATCTAATTATGATTGTTGTTTAACACTACCTCCATAATATTCCAGCTATGTGGCAGCGGTCTGTAAATAATGGAGTTTGGACAATACAGAAATCTACAGCATGAGTTTCATCTTATGCCGTTCAGTAAGAAATGTGTTGATCAAGTCAGCAAGGCTAACCATCAGATCCCACAAGTCGCCTTTTACCACAAGCACATGTATCCACGGTAGAAAAGACAATCTTTCATGTTTCGAAAGATTACAATCTATTATGTTACGATGCCATAATAACAGGTTCAAGGTCAATGTACATCCATGAACAAATGGGCAGAGTAGATTACTCAAAGATTTCAAACTAGGGCACATGACTCTGCAAATCGAGTTACTCTTGTAGATGAATACTTTCCATGAAGTCACACAAGAATAACTTCATGAACACAAAATTCAGCAATATTCCAGCAGTATGCTTGCATTCTATAAATGATAACAACAGCCAAGCATGGATTACTGAACACCAGTACTACCTAAGATCTGGCAGGAGTTCACCCTATATTAATGACTCACCCGTAGGAAGACTACAGCATTGACCCTCCTGTCTACACTGATACTGTGATACACGGAGGATGTCTGGAAAGACAAAGTACTACATGACAATCACCTGTTAATTTGTTTTTACACCTTGTCAAGACAACAAAACATGATATTAGACATTGAGACATGGTATTCTGCGCATCAATATGAGGGAGAAATTGGACCATTCACGTTCTAAAATGTTTGTAGACACTGGCATATGAATAGACAGTCACATCCAACTCTCACCTCAACAATCACAACAACCCTATCAAATGCTGGGTATTATGAAGCCAACATAGTGCTTGATGAGACTTCTAGTACACATACCTGTGTCTTATAAATGTCAATTCGGTTGCTGAATACAATGAGAAACCTTGTTCCGTCAGGGGACCACAACACTATATCAGCCGCTGAAAAACATTTATGCTCATTGTGAATGTTTATTGAACAGAAACAGGAATAGCATCAGAGAACATTGCAAACATAAGCAGTACAAATAAAAGCCATCTTAAACATTATGCCACAAGCTATAACTGTGTTTGTCCAACATTCCAAAAGAAACAAAAACGTCAATATCCCGGAAGGTCAAAATACAGTTTGTGAACATGTCTACTAATTATGATTACAGTATGTCAATGTTTCAGTGTACATATGGCAGATTGGAGGGAGAAGATTGATAGCATTTACACTTCTTCCCCGCAAAAAAACACTAACCCCAAGTTCTCTCTTGCCATGGCAAAGCAAAACAATATTTTATTCAGAAACCTAAACCTAAATCTAAAGAAAAGAACCACTACACCACACGACCTATTTAAATGCCAAGTTTGGTTTAGAAATAGTGAATGTTTCTCATGTTCTGCTCCTGAAAGGAGCACAACCACTAATTTCAATCGAAGTCAAACTTGTTGTCATGGAAACTACAACAAAATGAAATTTACTCACTGGTGTAACCCTCAAAAGGCACATGTTGGGATCATGGTGAACATCGCGAACATGTGTACCAAGTTTGATAAAGCTAAAGTTTGGGAGACCTGCTCTGGACAAGATAACATGACCTTCAAATTTGTTGTTGCTGGGGATAATGAAGCTAAAGTTTGGGAGATCTGCTCCAGACAAGATAACATCCTCATAGTCATAAGCAAAATCACGTTTCCATATAAACCACAAAAAAAAACAACAACAAAAAACAAATTCCATTTCTGGGTCTAAGCATCAAATGGCATATCTATGGATGATGCTTGATAAGTGTACCAGGTTCAATGAAGCTAGCCTGTACAGTTATAGACATGACATCCTCATAGTCACAGCCTTAGTCATGTTTCAGTGGAAACAGCAAAAAATAAAATTCATATTTGGGTCTTAACCCATAAGGCACACCCAGGGAGTGTGTTTCATATGTGTACTAAGTTTGATGAACCTCACATGTATAATTTAGGAGATCTGTATCAGACGAAAGAACAGAAACACGTACAAATTGACACGCGGAAGGCCTGAACTCGTTTCTGTATCAGACACAACTTCGTTGTTGCAGGGGATAATTAATCTTAGTCCTATATCAGTAGAGACACTGGACAATAAGAAACTACATGTCAACACCAGTTTTAGTGATTTAAGGGGCAGATAATGTGTGCCATGTATTTCCAAAAAGCTTTACATATTTACAACAAACCTTGTTTGATATTTGTGATATAGGCTGACCTTCCTCTGACGAGATTCCAGGTGTGAAGTGCACGGTCCTTCCCCACTGTCAAAGCCAGTTTGCCAGATGGATGGACAGCGACACAGTTGACAGCATCTCTGAAGACAGAAGTAACTGTGTTTACATTCACCATCACTTCCTGGCTGGAAGTCATGGGCAGATTGGCACCAGCCCAGTCACTTTGTTTAATGTTACAAGTGACGCAAATGTTACTTAAAATAAATCTGCCTCCGTTATGCAACGTCAATGCTTGCATTTGTCAATATGAGGCTGTCCTCGACACTTCTGTGAAGTAGCAATGTCATTCACTGACACTGGATAAGAAGCTCTTCAGTAGACTGGTGAAAGATGAATTGAAAGTGAGTTTTACACCACACTCAACAATATTCAAGCTATATGGAGGCAGACTGTAAATAACAGTCTGGACGAGATAATCCACTGATAAACATCAGCATCAATCTGTGCATTTGCGGTACGATGACACATGTCAGCCCAGTCAGCAGTTCTGGGTTACCGAAAATCATGGGTTACCGAAAATCAATACTAACCCAAATCTTCCCAGGTGAATAAAGAATGAGCCACATTATAACAACGATAACCGTCTAAAACTGTCTATTCCAGCATGTGAAAAGATAGCTTCTTTTAGTAAATCTGTCGAATTCAGAGTACAGAGGAAGCTATCCAAACCGGCACTCATTGGGACTAAAGAAACATCAGGTTTAAACAGATGCCGGTTTTGACAGCTTCCACTGTATAAAGTATTTCAACAGTACTACAATATTAGGGGGAAAAAAGCTGCTGCATAACGGCGCTTGAAGTAACTGCTGGCCCAGAGGTCCAGCACTGGTTGTTATTGTATTGGGACAGCTGTTTCAAAAATTTGCAGGCCCCTGTGGCCCTCAGTAAATTATCTGTCTTTTCTAAAAATCTGGTATCTTTTCCCATAAATGCTTGCATTACTTTTGTCCATTAACGTTCGGGAATCATTAATGATCTGTGCTGTTATGGTAACTGTCAGTTTCATTTCCTGGTCTTTCAGTGCTTGGCACGCAGGAATGTCAAATCCCGTCTTTAACATATATTAACTTCTCTGGGCAACAGGCTTCCACTAACTGATCTTGTAGAAACAATGTGAAACTGTATACAGTGTTGTGTCTATTTCGTTTGTTTTTTTTGGTTTGAATAAAACAAAATGGGCCTGCAGATTTGTGGACTTGTGGGATTTAAAGCCTGAAGGCCCTGATGGCCAACTGGGAAAAAAAAGTATTGCAACCACTGCTGCACAACAGGACTCACTTGTGACCTTTGAATGTTCGGAGACACTCCCAGGAAAACGTTTTCCACACGCACACTTTGTGGTCCTCTGATGTGCTGAACAGGTGGGAGTTATTGTAGAAATCAAGCCAGGTAATGGTACCTTCAAATGAAATTAGACCAAGAATTGCATGAACTGATACTTATGTTCATAACTGAACATGATTATTTACAGAAAACTGTCAAAAAGCTGGATAACTGCAGAGTGCAACTTCATACACAAGTTGGTGTACTGACAACTTTACTTAAACTGATAACATACTACAAACAAAAAGTATGGGAACACTCTAAAATTTGATAGTTATGTATAAACTAAAACCTGGTGAAGTCATTTATACTGTGATGTTTTGCAAATGATTCAATATTCTTTGAGTTTGAAACGAAACATTGTCAGAAACAGCAAAAGGCAAGGTTGCTGAAACACACCAGCACCATGTTTCATTCAAACACTCAAACACAACAGCAATGTGGGTAACTGAACTCGTATCTCTAGTGCGATGAACTGCAAGGTACCACCTCCATCAGTTATTGTCAAAAAGTTTTTAGCAAGAGTGAGCGAGCTAAGATTTACAGTCACATCTGAAATATTTCAGCCACATCGTGACGAAAATAAGTTTCATATTCACAATATTTCAATACATTGTAAATTGTAAAATCCTTGCCGATGAAGGACGGGAAAACCAACTAGAATATCACAGTATCCAGTTTTAAGCAAGAACCAAAAAAAATATACATTAAAGGACCACTAAACTCAATTTTTTGGTACACTTTTTATCTCTGCATATGAAAGACTTTTGTTTAGTCATAAACGAAACACCATTTTCTTTTAGAAAAACTTGTGGTTAATTAATACCACACGCTTAAAAGTCGCTAAAAAGCCGTCTGCTTCTCTCTCGCCAGCAAACGAAACCGCAGACAGATTACAGAACTCTGTCGCCGGAGCCCTACAGTGACGTCATAGAAGAACGTTTTCCAGTTAAATGTATAGAAAATGTGTAGGTCGCACATCATTTTGCTGATTTCTCGACGTCACCAAAGACATGCCGAATTGTTGTGTTGCCGTCAATTGTTCCTTGGGGTCGGGTGATGGTGTCACTATGCACAGATTTCCACCAGACTCTGTAGTTTGTGCTTAAATTGGTTGTTAGTGTGTGTGAAGTGAGCTTTGTGGAAGCCTGTGGTATACACTAAATCGGATGGTTCACCCCCTACCATGCTTCCAGGATAGAAAATGGATTTTCATCGAGTTTATAAAATCAAGACTACTTACTACACATTGCTGACCAAAAGGATTTTGCATGGATACAACGCTTTCTTCCTCGGAAACGAGGTTGTGGTCGAAGTGACAATATTATCGTAAGTACTACTATACTGACCCCTTATATTGACCGATTCCAAGAGTGAAATTGTTATGTTATAAGCAATGTTATGTAAAATCCTAATGTCAATCAAGAAAATACATATTTTACTACCAGTAGAAAATAATTTTGATTGTGTAAGTCAATGAAAACAAACTTAAATAGCATTCATCCTCAGACCGGGCGCCGCCATTTTTGAATCGTGAAGTCACGGGCTAAAGTTCGTTAGAATTATTGAGATTATGATTTGTTCTCATCAAGTTAGAAAATCAAAACTACTTTTTACTAGTAGATAAATATGCATTTGAATCATGGCCAAAAGGATTTTGCATGACACAACTTTTAACATAAGGACTTCTTCCAAGGAAGCAAGGTGGGGGTCGAAGTGACATTTATATTGCAAGCAATGTTATGTTGACCTCCACCTCACTTCCAAGAGTGAAATTGTTATGTTATAAGAAATGTCATGTAAAATCCTAATGTCCATCAATAAAATACATATTTTACTACCAGTTGAAAGTAATTGTCCTTTTGTAAGTTGAAAGTAATTGTCCTTTTGTAAGTCGGTGAAAACAAACTTAAATAGCATTCATGCCAAAAAAGGGCGCAGCCATTTTTGAAAATCGCGAAGTCAAATCCATTTGAATTAATGAGATTATGTATGGTTTGTTTTCATCAAGTTAGAAAATCAAAATTACATAAATATGTATTTGAATCATTACCAAAATGAGTTTGCATGAAACAGCCTGTAGTGAGTGAGTGAGTGAGTGAGTTTAGTTTTACGTCGCTCTTAGCAATATTCCTGAAACAGCCTGTAACATAACCTAAGCGAGGTCAGGGTCGAAGTGAAAATACTGCGCGATAAATTTCTTCACTTGCTAAATTCACTTGGTTTGTAACGTTCACTCAACAGTATGTAGACACTTGTTAATAAAAGTCTTTATACTTGGTCTCATAATCCTAATTACTTTATAGTCATACTTGTATGCATTTTGAAACTTGATAAAAAGAAGCAATCTGCGAATGTATAACAGGAATGTAATATGTAGACATTTCATAGTTTTCCTACATGAATCATAATTCGCACCCACGCCCTAGTGTATGTCGTCTGCATCATTACACTTAACGACGAAAACAATGGTTCTGTTGAAAGCTACGACAACGTATTAAAAACAAAAATGCAAATATTAAAATTAAAGTTATAGGAGCAATGTCAGGATATTACCTTCTTTGAGGAATGTATCCATCAATATCCACAAAAAAGTGATACATTATTCATCTGCAGATTTCCCAAGTGATGTGTCTTTTAACAGTCTAATATACGAAAACGTGATGTATCGTTTCAGGTTTTTCACATTGCTGTATACCTTCATTGGTTACCCAAGATAGCACACCTGGCAACTAATTGCATAATGTGCGTCATTCTTTTTAAAAAGTTATTTAGTTAGCCAATAATGAGCAATCAATCAATATATTGGCGGTTAATCCTTAGAAAGAAGGGCGTTGTTTTACATAGACACAGACACGACAGAGTGTATTCAGTATACATTAGTAAATGTACATACATAAACACTACCTTTTGACAAATCCCCCATTTAAATCCCCATAAAACTAATTAATCAATCAGCGTGTTATTGGTTAATCCTTTGATCGGTCCAGACAAAAGAAATGCCAAATGGGGGCCTTTGTCGGGTAATCTAAGTGGCGTTACCACTAATTATACCTGTTATAAATTCATTAACCGAGCATCAAGTGAATGATGACAAATAACATGTAGGTTTATACCACCTAACACGGATTACAACCTAGCGACACCAAGTGATTTTGACAGAATCGTCTATGAAAACAAGGGTTGTAACTCGAAAACTAGGCAAAGCAAGAGACAAAACTAAATGATAGTAGATTGTGAGAACATATAGCTTTCATTTTTCTCAACAGCTTTCGCGATTTCAGGTTTGTACAAACCTGTAAACGAAATAGTTCAACCCCTGAAATGTAGATGAATACTCCACAGACCCCCATTTCTATACCCACTATTACGTCACGGAGACGCGCGGCTCTGATTGGTTGAAATTTCGTTTGCTGCTGAGAATTTCGTACTGTTGACAAAAAGGTCGATTTAAGGTAATTGAAGATCGAAATGAGCAATTTTAATGACGGGGTTTCATTCATGACGATGTCAGCAAGTGATTTTGCATTTGTACCCTATTAGAGTGTATGTGACCTTTAACTCTGCACATACTACATTCAAAAATAAAGGTGGGTTGAGAGGGGGCTTGAAACACATACATAATGAGTTTACCTCAGTTTGCCCCAAATGCAAAGGCACTATGGTGAACATGGAACACCGGAAACACCAGCTTGACAAATCATTTCAGTACCCATGCATTCAGTATGCTTGCAACAACTATGCCAATCCAATCATATTCACCTGAATGATGTACAAGTGACCCTATCTCTGTTCCTTTCCTCAAGTTAAACACACGAACGGTTTCATCAGTGCCCCCAGAAGCCAGGATGCCTTTTGTGGACATTGCCAGTGCCTTGATGCTCCCACTGTGGGAGTGGTTTGTGAAGCTCTGGCTAAATACATGATTCTGAAAATATAATGCATTCAAATATTATAATTTCATAAATGCTTTATTCTTTTCCTATGTAACAAGCCTGATAAAACACATACTGAGCGGATCCATTTCTATTTTGACTGGGCTCTTTTCATTATGTGAAAGCTGTCTAGTTTTTGAGTGAAATGAGGCTGTTTCAAAGGTATACAGAAATGGGTTTGGCACAATTTCTTAATCTCTGTGTCACACACATTTGTGATCATGACTGTTTTCCATATATTTCCAGCATTTGGAACTAGCCATTTATGGACAAAGATATAATATTTCCCATTTATTGTGTATATACTGCCTATGTTAGCCTTTGTACTTATTGTCATCACACATACCTTTTGTCAAATGTGTTTAAATTGAACATTATGGTAAAATAATATACAAGTGAATTTCCTGGCCTTTCCTAGAGCAGTTAAAGGATAATTACATTTAGTAGATTTACAAGGTGAAAACACAGAACCAAATCAACAAGTTTTCTGTTGGAGGATATTCTATATAGGGCACCAGGAAACGCAATTGTAACACAGAGATTGGACATTTAAACAGAAATTCTGAATAAAAGTGATTGCTTTATGTCTTATCAACAAATATTATACAGCTATTCACGAGCAATATAGACAGAAAGTCCCGGAATACGCATTGAAATAAACAGCATAGCCATGTGGATTAAACTAATGCATACATCAGGTTCGAGTGATAAACGATAGCCAAGAATAAGTTCCTCGTACGTTCCAACCACTACTTCTAACTCTCTGCTTGCCATTTCGACCATGTGCTCGACTAGTGATGTGTCGTCATCAATATGAGAATATTCAAGGGAGGCAACTGCTTCTTTGTCCTGTTGGAAAACACAGGATGTCATAGTAAAGTGTCAATAAATAATAAGGACATTACAAAAGAGAGAGATGTTTCCTTCTGTTCATGTTATCCAGAACTGTTTTCAACGAAGTGGTAAATGCGTACTGATTTCTAATATGACGTCACCATTTCTGTGTATGAACTCTTCAAGGAAAGAGATATGTTATACCACATTTCCGGTTTCAAAAAGTTGCAGTATTCCTGAATTTATCAGTGCGATATGGCCCTCAGCAGTTCATTGTGGATGGGTGACGTGTGTACTTTTTAAACATTACTCAACAATTCTTGTATTTGTGCATTAAATACACAAATCCGCACTAAGCACATTTTACCACATTTCTCTATTGAAATTAGTAAAACATATATGACTGAGACTGAGAGAGAGAATATAAGCATTATCACCTAGTACCAAATTCTGTGCCTTTCTGCTCATGTACAGTAGATAGTTCCCCATGAAACTCAAAACATGGTGTAACCCAGAGGTCTGAAGTGTAGTAGCTGTAAGACTTAATTCCAAAGTACAGTTATCTTGAGGTTACATTTGCTCAAAGCTTTTACTAAAGTTGTTTTCATCTCTCCATGTTCTCCATAGTCATTTTACAAAGCTCTAATGGTGTTTAAATTTGATGTATCCAATAGTATCCATTCAATTTGAAATTCATTCATTTGTAGTATCATATGCTAACTCACTGCTTGACAGTGTTAAATGTGTTGAACAACACTCTTATATTTCCCATTCACTTATGCTGTGTATGAATTTTGTCATTTGGTTTCAGCTGGATACCTATATGGATGAACTGTTCATCAGTGGAGCATTTCAACAGCTGGGAGAAAATGTGCTGCATGTAAAACTCATCAAACATAAGAACACAGGGTAATAATATGGCATGCAAATTTCCTCTTGTTGGCATTTAGAGGCTCAGTGTCACATTTTCTACAATATTTTGGCCTGTATTATACACATTAGAGTATATACACTTACTTTTGTGTCCTACTGATGCACTAAAAGACTTATTATCTCTTTTTGTCTGGCCTGAAATCGTTACGTGAAACTGTGAGCTGAACAGCTTCCAAACAGAGAGCTATGGAAAACATATAAAAAAATATTGTGCTGTTTTGTCAATGTTTGCCGAACTGGTGCAAGTTGTACTTATGATATTCATAACTGTAAAGATCACATTATTTTTTTTGTTTGCAACCACATGAGTTACAGCTTGTATATCATATTCGTGTATACATTCTTGACCGGTACATCAAAACTAAAGAACAGACATTATTCCCCAATTCCCCCAAATGTGCTCTACATGGGTTCTTGTTTTCAGGGGTCATGGAAAGAACAGTCAGCAGTTTATGCATTTATGCATTCACAGTCAACATTGTCAGCTAATTTCATTCAGTCATTATTAGAGTTACCTCGCTGTCAATGATTTCACATTTTGTTTCAGAAATATTTCTTCATTGTTGTGATTTGTTTAATATTTCAGTGCCTTGGCTGGATATTGCTTTGTGGAGTTTGGTGATGCAGATGCAGCAAACAGAGCTATGTTAAAACTCAATGGGAAGATCATCCCTGGCAGCAACCCTGTAAGTCATCCAACCTGTGTAAATCGGTGTTAGAATTGGTCCTCAGCAACCCTTGCTTGTTGTAATAAGCGTCTAAAGGAATTTAGTGGTCAGGTTTGATTGCTTGATTGATGTTCACTGTATCCCAATTGCGTAGATAGATGTTAATGATGTTGGTCACTGGGTTGTCTGGTTTACTAGATTACTGACAGATAGCTGAATATTGATCTGAGTATCCTGAGAGTAAACAATAACAACAGCATGTTTTGATAAGCTTGTGATGATTATGCCTCAACAAAATTGCATAATTACTGAACACAGTTTGCCAAATTACAAATATGATGACGTTTTCTATTGGTGATTTGTTTCTGTACCCGGTTTGAGCAAATTTTAAAGAAATGATTAATGCAGTTTATGAAAAATATGTTCTGATGGAAAACAGTTACTGCAGATCAGTGTAAGGGGAACTAACTCCTGCAGTTTATGTAACATCAAGCAATACATTGCTTTTTATTTTTCACAGTGCAATCTGCAGTTTTAAGATGGCTTGTTTAAAAAAGTTTTTTTTGACAGCTAATATAAAATGTGCTATGGAAATCAAATTTCATATTAGAACCGCAACAAACTGACATGTCTCAATGATATTAGGTGTTGTTGGAACACTGTTGTTAGATACTACACGCTCATTACAGTGGGAACAGAAGAAGCCATCTGTTCCTGTTTATGGTGTAAGGCATTGTAACAAATAGCCGCACAAACTAACATCCAAAGTGTGAGTAAAATATATTATGATTGCATAGTTTGCTTTGAATATATAATTTTGTTTGTACATCCCACAAATACTAAATGCATTATCTATGCACTTTATTGAAGCATGACTGTTGTTTTTTTCCAGCCGCGACGGTTCAAACTGAACCCAGCCAGTTACGGAAAAGAGCATATGCTATTGTAAGTAGGACGGTTTACATCATAGACGGTTTACATCATGGATGGTTTACTTCATAGATGGTTGTGTGGATAACTTTGATTCTCACAGGAAAATCAATGATTATGATAATGCATTTCTTTGATCAGCGTGCTGTTACTGTAAAGTTTATATTTAACTTTTAGGAAAACCCACTGAAGTTTTAATAACAACTGTATAAATTCGTCATGGTCTCAGAAGTTATCTCCCTTTGACCATCACTTGTTATGACTTGACAGGAAATACATACTCAAAATACAGGTCAATTCCCAAGTTATTTTTTACATCTTAGTATAGACCTGTGGGTTGAGGATATCTGTTGGTTTGTATTCAAGGTATTCACTTTTACTAAATGAATTTGTAATTTTAAGAGTAGATATAATCATTGTAATACCAAATGGTCCAGTGAGAAATCCTTTCTGATGGACATGCCTGTGAACTGTTCTTCCTTAATCACATGTTACTTTGGTGACATATATATCAAGTTAGTAGTTTTAGATTAAGATATTATCTAAATTGTATTGCAATATGTAATCAGTATGTGAAAAGGTATCCGTATTGAGATTCATATTGTGATATATGTGTATTTGGAGCTGATGTGTTTGACAATGACTGACACTGATTCTACAAGTAGATCCTAGTTTTTATGTACAAAAGCTGTAAAAATAAATGTTATGGTTCTTATAACAGCTATCTTACATTCACTATTGAATGAAAGTCATCGTAGATTTAAACTAAACCATAAAGATAATCATTAAATGTTTTATTTTCTCTGTCAAATATACCAAATGTGAAAAATAATGTTTTGGAGTATGTATTGTTTGAAATGCAAAGTGCCATATACCATTATACTATGCAGGGCTCTATTTCACAAATCTATCATAGCACTTTAACTGTCATACAGTGTACGAAATAGTTTCCAACTTTTTCTAGACGGTCGGGCTAGCTATGCCCACAAAATAAATCACTATCCCAAAGTATGAATGTCGAAAGTAAGCTAAACATTACAAAAATAGTTAAGAATTAGATGTTGTTGGCATCACACAGGTTTCATCATTAAGCTGTTGAACATTTTTATGAGGACACTAGGATTTAAAAGTGTATGATGACTTAACAAGTCAGAGAGTGATATATTTACCCTGTTGACCCCATGAAAAATCACTAGCCTATTGGGCCAGTGGCTGTGGAAATTTACTGGCCTAACTGGATTTCTACCAGCCCAAGGATAGCAGGCCAGTGGCTGTCTTGTTCACTGCAGTCATACCTCCTATACTGTAACACACACTTACGACAGTCATAGCACTATGATAGCTTTCTGAAACAGGCACTGTCCTGTAATTCTTTACTGACCTTACATTTCAGACCTGAGTTTTCCTTGTTTGTTGGTGATTTGTCATGTGATGTTGATGACTATCAACTGTACAACGCCTTTGCCAGGAGGTACAGATCTGTTAGAGCTGCCAAAGGTAATGCTGAACCCAGCACTGACTTTTGTTATGTATTGCCGAAAAAACCTTTAGATCCCATTTAGTCCTCAGTAATCGATACTTATTGTAAGAGGCAATTAACTGGATCAGGTGGTCAGACTCGCTGACTTGGTTGACATACATCATCATATTCCAGTTGTGTGGAGAGATGCCCATCAGTGGTTTATATACAGACCACCGTCATGTAGCTGGAATACTGCTGAGTGTGGCGTTAAACAATAACCATGCAACCATTTATGATCCTGCAGAATCGGCACAGTTGATTACATCCACTGGTGGTGTGTTTTTCTGACTGAGGATTGCTGTTCAGACACCATGTCATGAGGGGTAGGGGTGAAACTGTATACTACAGTATTAGCAGAACTACTGAATTTACCTTAGTTTGGTATGCTGTAATGCAATCCAAAAATTTGGTATTTTCATTTTTCATCCCACCAGTTCTATCTAGTCATAAAAATAAATGACAGTTTTGTTCATTCCAAATAATGAAGACTATGGTTATTATTTTGGGGCTATGAAACAATGTAAAGTTAGTCTGTTGTTGTCAATTTTCTGCATTAACATCATATCTCATGTTCTGAAACAGACAGAACCAAAGACCCTCTGCAGTAATACATACCATATCGAGGTAGCAGTTTACCGTTTCACCCCTAATGCAGGATAAATAATTGTATCTGGTGGTCAGACTCTATGACCATGTTGATTCATGTCATCATATCCCATGAGAATCGAAGCTCATGATATCGGTCACTGGATTGTCTGTCCAGGCTCACTTATTTAAAGGGGTGGTGGGATAGCCTAGTGGTCAAAGTGATCAGCATTCATATGGGTGTAATGTGTGAGGTCAGTTTCTGGTATCCCTCACTGTGATATTGCTGGAAAATTGCTAAATGTGGCATAAAATCTCTCTCACTCACTCACTCACTCACTCACTCACTCACTCACTCACTCACTCACTCACTCACTCACTCACTCACTCACTCACTCACTCACTCACTCACTCACTCACTCACTCACTCACTCACTCACTCACTCACTATTTATCATTAATCATACAGCTTGAATATTGCTGAGTGTAATATTAAACAACTAACAAACCCCATGTTCATTGTAAGCAGCATCCTTGTTTTCCCAAACCGATATTCCTCAGCTTTCTGGAAATAATCAATCAGTTTTCATGTGGTTCGCTCTGTGATGCTGTTCTTGTCTTGATATCAGTCAGTCTGCTTTTGTGTCCCTAGTTGTTCTTGATTCAACCGGTTCTACAAAGGGCTATGGGTTTGTCCGCTTCTCTGAGGAAACTGACCAGCAGAGGGCTCTCATTGAGATGCAGCACATGACCGGCATAGGGCGTAAACCAATCAGAGTCAGTCTAGCATCACCAAAAAGGTGAGAAACAGTATGTCCACTTGTGCCAGCCAGTTGCTGTAGATTTCCGATAAGTTTATAACATAACCTTTGTCAATTTGTGGGATATAATATATAAGTGTTCCTGAGGGCTACTACAGCTTCATGTGTTTTAGGAGTTGCCCTGTTCTGTTGTTTCCATTTGGACTTGCTAATATGTCAGGGTAAAGGTCACTTCCCAGATTATTCTATAAATCTACATTAGGCTTTTACCTTGATCTTCAAAACTAAGGACCCACCTGGACCTCTGTTAGAAATTTCATGGCTACTTAAAAAAGAAAGTCAAGTAATGTGATGATGGTGTAGGATACTCAACTATGATGTTTAGTAATTACTTTATGTACAAGATCTTCATATTTCTGCTTAAAAATTGATTCATTTGAATATCATTGTGCATCGTGATGCAATTTTTGTTTTATTTTGGTCCTTATTCTGATTTGGTCCTCTGGTCCTTTTCATAATATGTGGTTATGAGATCCACATTTTTGTGTCGTGTAGAACAGGGCTCAATTTAGTGTTTTGTTACATGCACTGGTGCAACCCTATGTCACAAAGCACAACCTTGTTATTAGTCTAACTTGCACCATGCACACATCAATTTCCTAGTGGGTAAACTTGTGAATAAACCATCTAAATAATTCAAAAGCCTATTGCAATAAAATCCGTGTATCTGAAAGTTTTCTGGTGCTGCTATAGTTTTATCTTGGGTTACACCTGGTGCAAGCAGATTAACATCTTTTAAATAGAGCCGTGTGTAAATCCCTGCAATATACACTCTGCACTGTCTACATGAGACAACTGACTCACTGCAGGCTGTCTGATGGAGGTGGGTCCTACTCTTCATCCTCTGGCTACTACCCTCACCACAACAGCTACTACGCCGGACCCTACTCCTGGGGGTCATACGTGTACAACTACAACCATATGCACCCTGGCAGCACCTCACACCTCCCAGATGCTCATGTAAGAGTCTACTGTTGTAGGAGATCTTGAAAATGATGTTTGATGATAGATGATGATTCATGAGGATTAATGGTGATTGATGATGATGATGATGATGATGATGATGATGATGATGATTTTAAGAGCCATGTTTCCTACTTGTAAACTAAGGTTTTCAACATCTTTTTTCACCATGTACTCTTCATTTTCTGTTGTTAAAGAAAAACTTGATTTTTACAAACAAAACTTTTTGTGAAAGTATCACAGAAACATCTGCCATAACATTTTGAGTATTGCTGCGATAAAAGTTGAATACTCTTCGCAACATATAAGGTTGATTTGGTGTTTGTTTCTCCAGGATTATTATGGGCAGTCCTATGATGAAGACATGGAGGCTTTAGAAGGTGAACAAGTCTTCTATCTGTTTCTTAGTTTGTTTCGTTTGGATTTTTCTGTTCATTTGTTATTATTTCTATTTGTTGAAAGTTTCTTCATTGCATTCAGGTTTTTTTGTTATTGTATGCTATACCTGCTGGAGATTTCTGTCTTTGAAGTGTTGTTAAGGAACTGATGTTCCAGTAATCTCAATTATGTCTTGTTGACTTGTGAAATAGGTTATGTCCAAAAGACCCCACAATCATGTGCTATGTTTATATTTCTGTTTGTTAAAATTTAAATTCATAAACTTTGGTATAACTGCAACAGCACACATTTTAAATCTTTGCGTGAAAATCAAAAGATTTTAATCATTACTGGTATAGGAAAGGACAATTTGTTTAAAATTATGAAATTCTGACAAAACTTGTGGAACATCACCTTATGTGGTCCAGGTAGAGGTGCTTCAAGAAATTCAATTTGATTTTGAAAAATGGCCTTATTTGCAACATATTGAAATGAATTGAAATGAACTTTAATATAAGTTACCATCATATGGCCCAGTAGTTTGAAAGGGATTGTCTTATGTGCCACTTGAATGCATGTAAGTCTAGACAAAAGATTCAATGACATCATAGTGACCAAAGTGATAGGGCGTTCTTGGTTGACACATGTATATAATCTTATCCCAATAGCACAGATTAGCTCTTGTGCTGTTGATCACTGGATTATCTGGTCCAGATTCAGTTATTTACAGACTGCCACATGTAGCTGCTGCAGTATTGCTTAGTGCTGCACTGCACCAAACAAACAAATATACAAACAAGCAAACAAAATTAGGTGAGTGCCATGGAACTATTTTTTCTTTTGCAGATCCATGTGTAGAAGTAAACATCAACAAAGAGAACCGAGAATTTATGGAATCAAGTGAAGTGAGTAAATACTGCTTTAGGCTGCCTCTCGCAGTAATATAAAAATTCAAATTTGACTTGCATGACAAATGCTTGCCCTGGGGCAACTGTAGAATTCCAGCTCACTTATGTTATCAGCCCTATACATATGGCCTATTTAAGCTGGAACAAATTTGTTAAATGTTTCACCAAAGTTTAGATTGGGATGTCTCTTGCTTTTAGGATGTCTGACTTGGTAACATCCGTGTGATTCTGCTTGTTTCAGGCATTTTTTGAAGCTCTGGAGAAATCTCGGTGGTTCCCTCTTGACTCAGTGACATCTCAGATTCCTACACAGTGACGAGGTTCTGTCTTGGGTGAATGATGAAAGAAAGTTGGTGTGTGGGCTGGGATGTAAGTGATCACGTCTGCTGGACCCATTCTCCACTGTCCACTCCTAATGTCTCCATTCCCCATTCCAGTCTGATGAATAACCTGGTCAAATTTACAGTCATTGCTTTTTTTTTACCAGTTTCTATGACACAATTCTGATACAGAAAAAAATCAGATTACAGTGTCCTTCAAGTAGCAACATCACCAGGAATGGGCTTGGTTTTTGAATGCTGGGCTGAGTTTGGTGGTCTGGTATTTCAAACTTTTGCTCACCATGCTGAAGACCATGTGTAAAACATGTCATTTTCCAGAAAGCACATGTAAAATCTATAAATGATCATCATTAACACTGTAAGCATGGATTTGATTTCTGGTGTCCTGTGATACTGCTTGATTAGTGCTGAAAGTGTCACAGAGCATACTCATACTTGTGTGCTCTCAGCTGGAATGACTTGCAGTATGATGGCTTCCCTACCCTGCGTGAGTTCTCTGGAATACATCTGTACCACCACAAAGTTGTCAGAGTCCGAAATGGAAAACAGTTGAGATGCACATTTCAGTCTAGTTCAAAGATGAATATGTGATCAGAAGGGGGACCTTGATTGTGATGAGTGATAGAAATATGTGAAAGTTAGCATGACTGATCTACCCAGGATGTACAGTTGAACCATGCCTTTAACTTCTTAGGACCAAAGAAATAATTATCCTTGATAGTAATCTTGGTTTGACACAAATGCCTTCACTTGACTTGGGTCTTTCTTCCTTGATTGTTAAGCTATGTTTGTGTCTGTTTCTGGTCTTTAGCCTGGCACAGCATATGTGCTATGGTTTTCAAAGATCTTGAGGTAAAGGAACAATTTATGTTTAAGAAGACGGACAATAAATTGAAGAATTCAATACTTCAAGAAATCATGAAATAAACAGTAAACATTGTCAGAAAAAGACTGTGGAATTGGCACTCATGGGGAATATTTTAGCCTGTTTTAGATACCCGGTATAGGTTGTATTACAGGGATATTCTGGGGTACTCCATCAAACAGCAGGACAGTAATGTGTTTTTGTTTGGCCATTTGTGGGTAAACTGCATGGAATTAGGACCTGATAGAAACACATGGTCTTATTAAAGACATAGGCATATTTAATGTTTTGTGAATGTCCTCTTTACTCCTTGGACAGGGATAGTAAAGATATTTGTAATTGAGTTGAAGACTGCCTGGAAGAGACAAGTGATCTTTACAGAGTGTGTTGATACTGTAATATTTAGTATGTTTAGTGCTAAGTTAACCTACGGCCTAATGTTTCAGTTAATAGACACACAGTGTGAACAACTATTTTGCTTTGTTTAACTGCAAAATTCAAGGAGTTATCTCCCCTGTACCACCTGTGATCTTTGCTGATGGCACTGTTCAAAGTTCTAAAAAACAAAATATATTGTCTCAGACAGATTTATGATTCTATTCACGTGATGTGATCTACCATGGCTTGATATTTCACTCTTTTATGTAAACATAAACAAGAATCAGTTGGTTTTTTTTTTAAATCTAGGGTGTTTGGTGTTGGTGTAATTTTGTATGTTGTGCATGAATGGCTTCAATATCATGTTTATTATTGTGTAATTACCCATATCATTGTAAATATCACTTTGAGTGCTGGAAAGCATCAAGGCAAAATATAAAAATGATTTACTCATTTTGAATGTTGTTTTGTTGTAAATCTGGACACAGACAAGTGGTTTGGAACATTTAAGGAGATGACTGGACTGGAATGAGGATTCGATGGATCTTATTGTCTGGTGTGGTCACAATGGCTTCAAATAATGGATAGTATCTGATGTGTGACAAACTGCAAAACCACGTTGGGAATCAAATGCCTCTGCAGTATTGTGGTTAGAGTGTCCCGGTGGAGGGTGGAAGGTTGCAGGTTTCATCCCCGGCTGCAGCATACCAAAGGTTGTTAAAAGATGGTACTTGTTGGTCCCTGCCTGATATTCGGCATTAATGGGTACAGACTGGCTGGCTCAGAGTCAGTATAATGTGTCTGAGTGGGGTGTTCATGCAAAACTGTGGCATGGTATCTCAGTGAGCTGGCACTACAACACCAGCTCAAGTCAGGGCTGGTACTTGCAGGGACACATACACACACATGCATATGATCATAGTAGGGAAATATTCTCAAATACAACAATGTTAAACACCATTTCACCTCACCTCGCATATTGGAAATCACAGGTAGAATATCTCTGTCTGTTTTTGGTAACATTTGCTGGTCATATGAAGACAAGTAACATATATCATAATAAGTGTTTTAGTACCATTTTGATGTTTGGACAACCGAGTGGTTAATCTTTTTGCCTCTTATTTCAAACTTCCATGTTCAGCCTCCTGGATGGGTGAGCCCCTTTCTGGTGTCGGGACATTGTATCTCTTCATCTACTGCTGAAAGCTACAAGTTGTGAATCTGATTAGAACTGGTAGTCAGCCACATATGCTTGTTTAGGAACTAACATGATGTTTTCACACTTGCATATTAGGTTAATTCATGCAATCATATTCTAACTGCCAGTTGTTACTGTATTGTGCTGGCAGTCTCAAATATGTGCAGGCCCCTATGACCATCAGTAAATTCTCTGTCAACTATTTTTCAACTGGAGAGTTTCCCTTTTTTTTATTTATTAACATTCGGGAATCATCCATGATCCATCATGGTACCATAACTTACAGTTTCACTTCCTGGTATTTCAGCTTTTTGGCATAGGAATGTCAGCACAAGTCTAACAAATACAGACTCCTCTGTGTGCCATTTTGTAGAAACAGTGTGAAACTGTGTACAGTGCAGTCTATTTTGTTTTTATTGGTTTGACTTTAACAATATGGGCCTGCAGATTTCATTTGGGGCCTGTAGATTTTAAAGTCTGCCAGTTCAACAGGCCAGCTGGCAAATTAAACTATTGCCAACCCTACTACACAACACACCCATTTTCGCTTTTCATCTGAAATGCTTGGCCATGTTGTGATGTGGATAAGAATGCAATGTCGCTGAGCATTGCTCATGCTATCAGTCATCAGTTTGCTTAGTCCAAGCTGATTTTGTTTTGATAGAGATATTCGTGATACAGCAGTACTATCGCTGAATTAAACAACATTTCCTCCTTTTCCACAAACCCTGTTTCCTTACACCCACCAAGATTAAGACATATTGAGGCGATTTAAGTGGCTGGAAATCTGACACTTAGTTTATTGATTTTTATGTAAAATAATAATTCCCTACTTTCAATATTGAAGCTACAGCAACCACATAAAATCACGTTCATTCAGATCTCATCTATACCATACGGCAATGTCCAAAGAAATCGTCAGCGATTCATAATCCTATGCTCTTGAAACATATCACGGTCTCATATGAAATGTTTTAAATACTTGTTCTGGAGTGTTGTTGAATCATGCGTTTCAGAGCGACCCCTTGTAGGACCTGTTATGTATACACACGTCCTAATTATTACAGAGCTGTTGGCGATTTAAGTCACCATACGTAATCAGGCTCAGTCGTTTTGCACAGATTTTGCAATAGCCATGCTTCCGTTTCGGTACATGGGGCGTTGTATTGATCGATAGATATTTCTATAAACTATTGCTTTTATCTATCGATCTGGAAGGTCGTCTATTCCTTTGGCAGACTCAAAGGAGTCGATGTCATTTACGGGACAAGCTGGTACAACACGTGTTCGACTCTAGCTGTCAAGGACGACTGTTTAAGGATGTATGTGGAGTCTGTTTTATGTGAAAGTTAGATTGATTTTACACATGGATATGTGAAAATAATTACCTACGAACTGACGTCTGTTTCAGTTTCTTAAAACACGCTGCATCTATGCCGTGTTGATATATAACGTCATGAAATCCAGATATGCAGTGAAAGTTGCCCGATTTTGGTTCTATCTATTTTGGTATGCACAAAATTCATTCAGGAGTGTGCACTCCACATTTAGGCTGAAAATCAACACTTTGTATTCGCGTAATAAATCAACATGATCGAATGTCTTAGTTGAAGGCCTTTGATGAAAGGTAGATTCACACGCAAATATTTTAATGACTGTAGTATCAAAGCTGCGTGATGACGTGATGACTTCCTCTGGGCATGTATGCTGACATGTTTGTATGCATAACGGACTTAATATTTACGTTTTTACGCACGTTGGTTTTACAGCACTACTCTGACTAAGCTTCGCAAAATCCTTATTGATATTAATTTTGGTGTTTATTTGCGTCATTTAGT
Source organism: Haliotis asinina (assembly GCF_037392515.1). Classification (NCBI taxonomy): domain Eukaryota; kingdom Metazoa; phylum Mollusca; class Gastropoda; order Lepetellida; family Haliotidae; genus Haliotis; species Haliotis asinina. Next base: position 26,991,211 of record NC_090286.1, on the reverse strand, counting down.
TGAACTGAGTTATTGAATATTGTTTTACACCGCGATGTTCAAGCAATATAACGACTCGGGTCACCAGTAACAGGCTTCACACAGTGTATCCACATGTTGAATCGAATCGGGAAATTGGCGTGATGAACAAACGCTAACACCACAAGGCTACCCCTCTGAAACGTTTTAGATAAATAAGCGGAATGAAAATTCGTCAGCTGAAGTGAAGATCTTTGCTGGTCTTGTTGAAATTATAAGTCTTATTGAATTCAATTACAATTTAAAAAATCTAAGAAGAAAAACAGGCCCACTCCCCTATATCGTCCTTAAACTAGTGCGAAGCAGTGTTGTTATCAGTGACTGTCTAGTCATACCGCGCCATGTGAAGTCTGATGTGAAGACTGCCGAGGGGCTTCTTCATATACAGTATGGTTCAAAATTATTGAGAATAGCTAAAGCATTTCATATCATTAAACGAGAACAAATCAGATAAAATTGAATGTATTGTGAAAGTGAACTGACCTTTTCATGTTGTGTAGGTAACAATTTAATATTTTATCAAGTCTCCTTGAGCTTCACGGCACAGTCTAAGACGGGTAGGCTTACTTCTTATCAGAGAGGTTAGTGTCTCGTGAGTTATGCTGTCCCAGTATCGGACCACTTCTCTCTTCATGTCTTCAATTTTTGTCAACCCCTATTGATTCACACATTCCTTCATCATCCCCCAAATGTTCTCAAAGGGATTTAAGTCAGGACTATATGCAGGAAATGGTAATGCAGTCACATTTTTCTCCTGAAACCACTGCTTGGCATGTTTTGCGGTGTATTTAGGATCATTATCTTGCTGCAAAATCCAGTCATTTCCATAAAACACATGTGCACTTGGAAGGAGAAAATTATGTAATATGTTAGTGTAGCGTTGACTTGTCAGATTTCCCTCAAACACACACAGCGGGGTCGTTTCTAATAAGGATATCCCTCCCCATACATGAAACTTTGGGCTGTATTTAGGTCGTCGATACAACGGTGCTGACGCAGACGTCCATATTTTCACATTATTGGGATATACCCATATTGAGCTTTCATCAGTAAAAATCACATTTTCCCAGTCAAAGTTTTCATGTGTCAAACACCACTCAACACGCCTGTCTTTATGTTCTTGTTTCATGAGAGGAGAAGGAATTCCAGTCTTTTTCTCCCATCCAAGATCAATCAAATTTCTTCTAACTGTAGATTTTGATACAACTGTTGATCCCCTTTCTATCATTTCATACCTGATGTTGGAGATGCTTGCCCTTTGCTTTTTAGACGCTAAAAGTCCCAGCCGGACGCGATCTGAGAAGTCCAATTTTCTGGGTCTGCCTGCTCCTTTCTGGTGCCCAAAATCCTTTCCCTCTTTAAAATTCTTCCTAATCCTATACACAGTAGAAAGAGGAGTTCCTGTTCTCTCTGCCAGTGTATTTACATCATCAATTCCTTGATTACACAACTCAAAAATCAACCTTCTTTTATCTTCAGCAGACATTGTTGACAGTGCTGAGGAAAATGACGTCTGCTACAAATTCAGGGGAGGTAACTCTAATTGTACTATACTCAGTAGGCCAAGATGAGTTACCTCCCTTATACCATTACTTAGTTTTAAGTATCAGTGAATCAGTTGAGGTGTTAGGATAGCTCAAAGTAAGAAGAAAAATTCTCAATAATTATGAACCAGACTATATTGTGAGCAGACGACATTACACCGGAGTCAGGCAGACGACATTTTCCACGAAAGTTTCCTTGTCGTATATATTAGAAGCAAAACAATGCATTACATGACCTTATTTGTCGGGGGTGCTAGATTTTTCCAGATATCTGTCTGACAATGAATCGTATACAATGTAACAAGCTATCAGAGATTGTGTTTACATGGACACATATAGTCCACTATCTTGACTGTCGCATATGATAAAGGCACCGGTCAAGGAGCGGTGATAGACTAGAGAGACCTTTGAATGTCAATACTTACACAACAACATGGTGTACATTACAACCATGACTCAACACTTTTGAACGCATCCATATTCCGTACGGATCATCAACGTTACACAACATGGCTGAAACATCTTTAAACCTCGCTGGCCTGGACACTATGAATACTGACCATGGTATCTGGGCCCTAGTAATTTGTCAGTTGTTTATCTTGACTTTTAATGTGAAATGTATATGTAAAGACAAACTTCATGAATCAACAACTTCTTTATTCAGGTGATGAGACGCTTCGATACAGATCATTGTATCGTTGTCAAACAAGTCTGAAAAATCAGGTCGAAAATTTGTTGTGTCAGTCTCGGTGTTGTTTCTCCAAGTTAATTGGCTTTGAGTTTGTTTTAGAATGTGTGTAGGAGTAACACTTCAAGAATTATATTGTCTGTCCAATGTCGAACATCGGAATTATTCCTTAAAGGCATGTCCTTGACCTCCATGCATGCTTATTCCATCACCCACTGGTTCAAGCACAACACTTATAATTAAAGGCACCAGCTGATGACTTTTTATACGGCCTGTTCGTCTGTATGCCGCAAACATGTTCAAGCAAAGCAGGAATTTACATCGTGGGATCTCGTGCAACCTCGACGTTTTCCGTGACTGTATGTAGGTATACTGGTGTAATCGGATATACTCTGTATGAAGTGATTTACTAGCACGGAATGATGCATGACTTTGTAGTTTTATGGGCAGAGTTGCAATGCTGACAACGTATTCTAGCATTTACGTACATAAGAATGGGTCTATGGCACTTTGGCTTATATACTGCGCATCAGAAGTTTCGACTCTTTAGGCACTCACTATATGTTTTGTTTATATGTGTCTACATCGAAGATGAATTTCTCCACTGACTTTGGGGAGCCTACTGCAAACTTTATGCGCGAGAATAATGCATCAAATTTGCTGAAAAGCACGTGCAAATATAGTACATGTAAAGGGTTGCGTATAGGTTTAAAGTTTTGTTAAGAATTTCACCAATTTTCATAATTTATTAAACTCATGACTGTAATATGTTTTTCAATCCACCAGTTCACGTGTAAACAACACCTTTAAATAGTGGGGAATATTTTGGAAAATTTAGCTTGGAAAATTTGACTGAAGTAAGTAGCTGCCATTATTCAAGTGAGTCTAAACTTTTGATAGGTGGTACAGATTCTGCAAAATATTCGGATGCAAACCTTTCTTGTGGCAGACATGCTAAATGCACTCTTTATACAAAATAATCTGTTGATTAGGGTGGTGATATGCAATTTGGGTATAAATCTAATATAATTCTACATCAGATACAATTTCAGCGACTGATTTTGAATCATATTATTGTTAGGAAGAACAAAAGCCATGAATCCCTAAGAGTCCATTATTTTGGAAACTGCACTATAACTCCCATTAGATGTCAAGGTTCATCAAAGGTGAAAGGTCATAAAAGGTTAAAAATGAATTATGAAAGTAGATTGCTGGCTCAATCACGCACGTATGTTGGTAATGATTCGTATACGATAATATCGAATTTTCATAGAAACAAACAAAAAAAGGGTCCATTTAAAGTGAAATTAGGCTCGGTGAGATGGGAACATGAGTAAAATCTAGACTTGCTACATATTAGGTCCTCCCATGAAGGTGCGGGTTAGAACATTGACCTCTAGTAATCCATGATTGTCAGGATCGGGTGGTCAGACTTACTATTTTAGTCCCAATTGGGCAGATCGATGCTTATGCTGTAGATCACTGGATTGTCTGGTCCAGACTGGATTATTTATTGAACCTCCGACATACAGCTGGATATATTGCCGCGAGCGGCGTAAAGCTAAAGTACCTCACCGTACTGGATCCATTAGAGTATGGGTCAGGTTGGTGGGGAAATAATATACTGAAAAAATGGCTAAAATTGCCTAGGAGCATCATAACAGGTGACGAAAACTTTCGTCACAACAGCAACACTCACAGCATGCAGTATTAACGTCACTACAGCTACATTCACTGCATAGAGCAACACCGACACTACGGCTACACCCACGACTTGCAGCAACAATGCCACCACGTCTGCATTTACTGCATGCAGCAACAACGACACTTCAGCTACAGCTTCACCAATAGAGGCCCCAATTAACAGATACTAAAACCGATAGCGAAAAATTGCTAATCTGCTTAAAATCATAATTACATGATTATAAACAATTATACACAACATAACTACTAGTAAATTAAATCTGATTCATGACGGTTTGTGCTAAAATTTACTTGTGTAATTATGTACTATTAAGGGCCGTTCAACTCACACAGCTTTTATGGTGTTTTTATAATGTGTTAATCATCTGTGCACTAAGGCGAATTTAACTAATTGATAAGGAACAACTTTCTAGAGTCATCAATCGTCTATAAGTGTATGTGATTATGTAGTGAAATAATGGTCACGGTAAACTAGTACTTAACATATCGCGATGGAGTCTATTGCTTGTAAAGTTATGAAAGACAATTACCCCTCGCGTTCTTACCAGTTCAACAAGTGCGCATGTCCGTGGACTGAGTATCAATGACTCCTCGTTATGTAATAAACTGTATAGGCAGAATCTAGATAAATTCAGATACGATTTAAAATATACATTTTGTGTTACTTGATTCCGAAAATGACAAAACGAAACATGAAACATGATCTGTTTCATGGCCGTGCTTTGTTGACCTTTGAGTACACAGTTTGCGTGCAGAATTCCGGTCCATGTACCACATCCATGTGTTTAAAGAGTCCAGTAAAATCTAATGGTCTATTAAATAATGCGATGTTTACTTGGTGTGTTGGCAGGAATAACGTGTCATAATTAATTAATTAATTAACTGGAATAATTAGTGAACGGTGCCCGTATAAATAGTCATGTGTCTTCTTTCATGACTTTACAGCCTCCTCGAGCTAAATAACTAGGCTATCATCGATGGCAGATGTGATCGTGGAAATCCTTGCTGTCATGTCGATGATGTAAGTTTAATGCTGACATTATTCTCGAGGGGTAGTGTGTGTAATTTGCATTGTCCACGCGACTTTTATTCACCCACTTAAACCGCTTGACCAAAATTAATGATCATCTTCGAAAATACTCGCACTCATTCGATAATTACCCCATGTCCTGGTGAGGTATTATCGTTAATAATTTTTAAACCCTCTTTAAACTTAAACGGGGTGACACCCACCCTGAATTGAAAGCCGAAGGGCCACAGCATGTCCCCGAAATAGTTGTATCCAAAGATGCACATTTAGACAGGGAATGACCCTCGCACCCTGGGGAGAGTCTGTTTCGACCAGCTGCCGGGATGAAGGTCATTCAACTGACCCCTGGTCACTCTAACCACGTGTCTGGCACGCGACTCGTGCAGGCCCCTAGGCTACCCCCTGCAAGTAGGCAACAGGTGCCTATCGACATGTTACCTTAACTCGAACAGAGCATTGCTGATTAGTGTGAACTGAGTGAGACCAAATGTTGCACGTTCGATCACCATCGCTTTGGTGGAGATCATACCCCCTCCCTTTCCACCCCCACCATTATTTAAAACACACGTTATGTTCAATGGTGCAACATAGCAACAGCTGGGGTATAATAGATAATATCAAGTAATATTTAGAATTGGCCATACAGATAACAGGATGATGATGCAGAGAAGATTTATATGAGATATGTGCCCAATCATAAAATTGATTTTTTTTTTAATTACCAAAATTATCTTTGGATGAAACAACCTTTCACAAACTGTTTTAATAAATAGGTCGAGTTTTGCATTTGCTCCATGGTTGCATTGTTTTGTGGGGATTTATAAAAATCAATTTTGTATATCAACATTGAAATGATGTGACGCTGCATGTGAATTGGGGTCCCAGATTTGGTTAGAATTTACGGTGTGCTGGTTTTAATTTGTTCAGCAAGATCTCCAATCGGTAAACAATTTGTCCATTTTCTTCTTATCGCCCGACCTCCACCCCCCCCCCCCTTCTCTCTCTCTCTCTCTCTCTCTCTCCAAGGTAGATGTATTTTAACACAGTAACAACACTTTCAATATTGTTACAAACGTATTTTTCTTGACCAATAAGGAGTTGTAGGGTAGTGTGATGGTTAAAGCGTCCGCTCAACTCTGTGAAGGCCCAGGGCTCCTTTCACGAAGCACCTTATCTAAGATTAACCTTAACTCCCATTCTTCTTTGCAGTAAGGTTACCTTAGTGACTTGGTGTTTCGTGAAGGGAGGCCCAGGCTTCGATTCCTCACATGGATATACGTACAATGTTTACAACCATTTCATAATGGTTTTGTGAAAAGATAACTAACTTTTGATTTCCCTACCCAAAGAGGAAAAATGCATAATAATCATAATGATTTTGTGAAAACATTACTAACTTTCGATTCCCTCGCCTCGTCGATTTCGTTTTTGTGGAAACACAACTAGCATACATGATCATACTGATTTTGTGAAAACCTATCTAACTCTGGATTCCCTCGACGAACAATGGGACATAAATTATAATCGTAATGGATTTGCGAGGAGGTAATTATATTTTATATTCCCTCACCGAATGTACGAGGATACGTGCTTTATTCTAACCACGTCCTTTCTTACAATGGTTTGATCACTTTTTAGGTTCCGTCCGGGTTATAAGGGTTTCACTGTATAAATACAAACAGACACCGGTTGAGAAAACCGGTACTGAAATTAGATCCCTTTTCGTTTACTTCGACGCGATACTTTTGACAATATCCAATATCACAGGAATTGTTAACTTGACATAAATATGTCTCGCAGTCAAGATTGTCACCGATTAGAGTCCCGGCTGGGTCTAACAACATGTGTTGAAATTATCTCCCTATTTAAAGTCAAGGGTTCTCACCGATAAGAGTTCCGAAGGTCATTATGTTTAAACAAGATCTGTGTTGTTACTTTTATGGGAACTGAATATCGGACCAGCTGGATTCCATTCTGCATGTGTTTATTGTTCGTGCAATGACACGTGCAACTATTTCAACGTCAAACTGTTATGCTATACAATTACCCATATTCCCACCCGGGTGACTATAAGTGCCGGAGATTGAGACTGATAAGAGACCAAGGCTGAGACTCCACAAAGATGAGCTATTATTTGTGAGTCGTTCCGAAATTCCGGAAATAAAGTAATGTTTTATACACAACCACTGAAACTAACAACCAAGTTGACACTACATACCTCGTTAAACTGTCAGGAAACGTTTATACTTGGACAAAAAAAGAGTTACTTGGACATTGTAAACTTGGGAGAGTGTACGAAATCCCAAATACATTTATGGCACCCATGACCAGCGGAAACAATTCTTATTTAAAACAGTATCTCAGCCACCATTTAAACATTAGTGGCTAGCTCTTTGACAGAACAGTATAAATGGGCGAACTTCAAAACAAAATGTACTCCTCTGGATATGTTTACACAATTTGTCTTCTGCATAACATGTACATATCTGCTCAAGAGCGAATATGTTTTCAAGCCGCTTTTAGCAATATTCCAGCAATATCACGGCTGGGGACACCAGAAAAGGGCTTCACACATTGTACCCATGTGAGGAATTGAACCTGGTACTTCAGCGTGACGCTTTAACCATTAGGCTACTCTACTGCCCATTCTATTCAAGACTGCTTGTGTAACTGAATGAAAATGCGTAACCAGGAAGTCATTATACAATGCGCTAAACGTCATTGATCCTGAAAGGACAAATGATTTCATTTCTGCAGTATTCTTGAGAACGAAAACTGCAGCGTCGTTCAATGAAAACGCTAATTCATTCATGTGAAATATCGATTTTATGATGTGCGATAAATATAGTATATACTATATGTATATACAATGATCTCTTTGCGTGACCTGGCTGATTGTGTGTCACTGCGACCCAAAGTCGTAGGTTGTAGCTGATATTAACAGCCTTGAGTGGTGGAATCGATTTCGTGTATTGTAACCAGTTCATGCTGACGTAGTTGTACCAGTATTGGCGGCGGCGTTCAAGAGCATGCGCTCAGTCGAAGTGATACGATTTTGAGCAGTGAGATTCTAAACATACCTTGCGTCATGGAAATGTGTCTGGAATTAAGTTAAACAGTCTTGATTAACGTTTTGTCTATGAAAATACATGTTCTGACGGAGGAAAACCAAGTTCTATGGATAGTCAACGATTTTATTATAATGATTACGACTTTTATTACGTGTCGATACTAACGTCGCTAACTAGCAAATGATAATGGTGTTATTATCGCCACCGAAACTCCGCATTCATCGTAATAAAGACGTTAACTATCCATACAACTTGATTTTGCCTCTTTTTAAAACCTCCTAAAATACCTCTCAAAGGTGTTATGATAGAGGGGCGGTGGGGGAGCCTAGTGGCTAAAGCGTTCGCTCCTCTCGCCGAACACCCGAGTTCGATTCCACACCTGGGTACACTGTGTGAAGCTAAGTAGACGTGTCCTCCGTGGTTATAGTGATGCATTATTGCTAAAAGCGGCGTAAAATTAAACTCACTGTTTTGACGGAAGCAAACAAAAACTGATACGAATCCAGAGTAATATAGGAAATTTGCGAAAATTTTGACTTGCTTATTAAAGTCTATAACGTTACAGAAAGGGCAACACAAAAGGGACAATAATATTGTTCAGGGAATGTGAGACAGACTGAGCTTGTATAACAGATGCATGTGCGTGGTCACCCAGGCCCTGAAGTAGAAAGCAAAAGCCAACCCACGTTTAGCATGCTAGGGCATGTATAGAGTAAGCATTGTTGTGGGCGCCACTTGGATTCTATTTCGTATTTTTTGAAACATCACTTTACTTCCGGTACTACATTTAGCGCAAACCACGTTTGATGAGTCGAAAGAATGACGAATTCTTCACGAGGTGTTTAGATATCTGACTGACTATTCCATGACTTAGCTTATATCATAAAAAATGGGAAACACTGCACTATAGTTGCGAAAGAAAATGTCGAGTGCTCGTTTTAATGATTTCTGCATATGTTTAGTAATTGAGTTGGTTTAACGCCGATTCCAGCAATATTCCAGCAATATCACGTCGGGGGCACCAGGTATGGGCTTGACACATTTTATGTATACATGTGGAGAATCGAACCAGGGTTTGTCGAGTGACGAGCACAGAGTTTAACCGCTAGACTACCCCACCGCCCCCATAGTATCTACATTTGCTGTGTGTAGGTAAGTAAGACACTGTTGGCAATTTTCCAGCCACGTCAGGGCAGGGACACTAGAGATGGACTTCGGGAATTGCAATCACACGACGCCATATGGCTGGAATATTGCTGAGTGCGACGTAAAACTAAACTCACTCACTGCTATCATATTGGAAATTGAACTCGAGTCTTAGACATGACGAGAGAAAGCTTTAACCATGTGGTTCCTTTTCACTTCTTTACTGTAGGAATGTGACATTATGGCTACACACTTAACGTTGAATAGATTTAAAACACACTTTTGTTGGATGCCTGTATCACGCTGACATTACATCATGTTGTTTCGTTTCATGACAATTAATCTTTTGCCCATTTTTGTACGGTTGCGTAAGTATTCTTACATCCTGTTTCAAATGTCGTAAACATTGCGCAGCCCATCCCATACTGGTCACTAACCTGGTGAAAGTAACGTGAAGGCATGTAATATATAAGAAGGATATATTTGGGTAAATGAGTTTACCGTTGAAATATTAAATGTACAATTGTAAGGTAATCCGTAGTCGCATTGCGATCGCCATGGTGTGTCCATTTTTTTTATTACAAACAGCGAGGCTTTACTTCAGGAACAATACGCCCAAAATAGCCATCTTTCGTGGAAATATGCCACCAATTTGTCATGTTATTTTTGAGAAGATAAATAATACCCTTTGTATAAGTTTTAATCGCATATGTAAACGTGCCTGCATATCCTGAAGTTGATGTCGTAAACATATTTACGTCACATCTGCCACGTTTGTCATGCAGTTTACCACTTCCGGTTATAGCGTTGCCAGAACAATGAACTTCACCTCAAAAAACGAATGAGCGCAAAAATAATAAAAAGGCCGTTACGGATAGGAGCCCTACCAGCAAGAAAAATGTCAAAATTATATACTCAGTGACTTGGTTGGTCAGGGTCGTTTGCCATGCAGTTAACCACCCATTTGCCTGTTCGTGACTGCTCGTGTCATTCTGGGACAGTGCTAGTGGTGACGAATGGTAATGTTCCAGTTTCATATCATCCAGTTCCAAAATATTATCTATTGGCTGGAAGGAAGACAAATATACTATACACGTAGTTAAGACATTCTTGTAGTTCATTACATGCAGATCTTTTTCGTGTTAATTTATAAGGGAGTAAAGCTTGCAGTTGTGTTGATGCAGTGGAAGATGCTAACCATTTCTTTTTAAAATGTCCAAAAGTTGTCCATTAGATACCATCTTCACGGCAACCGTACCCCACCGAATCATATTAATGAAAATATATTTAGCCATGTGCATAAATACGCATTACGATGTATAAGCGCTTCGTTTAATGAATAATATGTCTTAATGTTAATATGTCCATTGATTATTGTTCTAGTTTCTGATGGAATCGGCGGTATTAATTTCATTGTCTGCAACCACAAAACCTGTTACATCAGCAGAATTACTGTGAGAGGATTTGATTTTACGAGGGTATTTCATTTTTATTTCAGTTGGAGAGCGTGGACAAAGGCATGTTGTTTTAATTAAAAGGGTACTTTCCGTTAGTTTTCTTTCTTTGTTATTAAACCTCAGCTGTATGTATTCCAGCTATATGGCGGCGGTCTATAAATATTCGTATTTGAACCAGACACTCCGGTGATCAACAGCGCGAGCATCTATTCAGTTGGTTGTTGTCTACGCAGTATATAAGCATCGATATACACGAATGGGACACGGTGTCAACTAAGTCAGCGAGCCTGACCACCCGATCCCGCTAATCGTGACTTTCGACAAATATAGGTTACTGCAAACCAATTCTAACCATTATCTCTACGTGTGTAAGTTTTTCGTGGTACGTTTCGTTAGATAATATTTCATAACGTTCTCTAACGGATATGGATATTAGTGGTCATCAACGCCGCATGCCGTGCGGAGTTATTTCCCTTATGCTTATCAGCCGCCTTTGATCTTTGGTTCGAATTCCACATTCGTCTTGACAGTTTCCCGGCTTGTCAGCACTATGCAGGTGGATTTCCCGCCAGTGTAAAACGTCCAAACCCCGCACCTCACCTCATGCACTGCCTACACTGACTATTAGCTATACAGCTGAAATATTGTTCAAGATGGCGTCAAACCATACTCGTGCTACTTACTTCTCACATCAGTGTTCATCACAGATGGCGGCTAAAGGTGACACGTGCGGTCAGTCGGTCAAATATCTAGGACGTTAAGGACCTTATATACCAGTACAAGTTTGTATGTACTCACATAGATATTGACATAGTTATCACTACATGTGTTTGTATGCCTCGGGTTATGACCGCTCGATCGAGATAGGAAGGGCCCTTGTTTTGCACATTTGGTAGTGCAGTATGTCCCATATATCGTGTTGTTTGTGCCTTAAAAGGTATGAACATATAAAAGTCGGATTTTTACCTTGAAACATTTGACCTTAAGGTGTAGAATTGTAAACATATTTTGTCTAAAAGTATAATATTGAAACATTTGTCCTGGTGTAGAATTGTAATGTATTTTGTGCAAAAAAAGTATAATATGTATGCATGCCCTGAGTGAGTGAGTGAGTGAGTGAGTGAGTGTAGTTTTACGCCGTTTTAGCGCTATTCCAGCAATATCATGGCCATGGACACCAGAAAATGGGCTTTGCGCATTGTACCCATATGGGGAGTAAAACCCGTGTCATTTAAGTGACAAGTGAACGCCTTAACCACTGTGCTACGTCACCGCCTCATTTATGCATGAAGCATAGTTGTCACTCAGTATTTGTTTAACAAGGGACACAGCAAGACATTTCTGGTAGCGGTTAGCTTTGCTTCAAGGATGTATAGTCATTCTTTCTCTTATAGAACCAAATCTAGATGAGCGGACGGTACATCACAGGTCGCCAGTCTGTTTAAACTTAACTATAAATTATTACCTAAGATACTTGTGCAAGTCTAGGTAGTCGTGTTTAGATGTACACACAAACTTCTCGATGGATTAATAGAATTTGATTAAGTAGACAAACCAAATAGGTTTTGAATGACCCCAATTACGCTAGTGATTTAATATTATTGCACATTTATGTCTACATGTAAATGTGATTTTATATTCCTTGCACATTCAACACTGGCATATTCCTGATTTAGAAGTGAATTATTATTGACTGGACATTTAGAAGTTACTGAATCTAGATTGCACATTTAGAGTGGTACATACAGAGGGGAAGTAATATAGCCTGCACAATTTTCACTGTCGTAATATTTCTTAAACAAAGTGGAGGACATATTTCATATTGCTCCCGCAGATAGGAGTGACCTGATATAGCTGTCACATTTAGTAGTGACTTAATAGTGCTTGCACAGTTCGGAATAAGGAAATACAGCTTGCACATATAGAGGTAGCCTTGCTTAATGGTTGTACTGAATGCTAAATCCATGCATGTATGGTAATTCTGTTCCTAAAGGAGGCAAGTCCAGAAATGATCATTTAAACTTTGAATTAATATCAACTCTAAGATAAAGGTAACTTATTAAGTTTATTTTCATCTGGAAAAGCATTTTGTCTTTGGTGATCAGAATCTGCATCACGCGATATTTTCGTTTCGCATTTGCACAGTTAAACACCCGGATACCAAATTTGACCTATGACCCCAGTTTCACGTGACACTAGCCCGATGACCTCTAGAGATGTGTCACTCCAGGCCAAAACTGTCGGCTTCACCAGTCGACCTCGGTCCCAGAATCTCGTTTGTCTTTGTGTAGTCCAGTTTATTCCTTTGTAGGATGTCTAAAATCATTTGAAGATTAGGCACAATGAGTTATCACCATTTGCTGAAGCCCTTGGTGCGTGAAGCCAAACGTGCTTTGAGGTTCACACGCTGGTCTTTTTTAAAGCTCACCTTTGAACCTCTCAGCAGAACGGGCATGATCACTTTTCACCATAGTGACCAGTCGTTATTTTGACCCCCTTCCCTATTTATTTGAAAGTATACTAAACAACAAAAGAAACTTACGTTTCGAAAAAAAACCCCAAATCTCATAAAAGAAGCCGTTAATGTGTATGTCTTTTACTTAGAAAATTGACAAAAAAAACCCAACAAAACAACAACAACAACAAATAAACAACAACAACAAAAACAAAAAACAAACAAACCCAAAACACAGTATATTTGTGTGCAGGGTTTACGCTGCTTTGAACAAAATTTAATTAATATCCCCAGGAAGCTGAGAATGTTTATAGAAACGAGTTCAGCCCGACCGTGCGTGTCTCCTAAACTTTTCGTGACAGCTTAACCAAACGCATGTCAAGCATGATCCCAAGATGTGCCTTTTGGGGGTTGGTTGGATTCAGATATTTTTTGCGGTTTGCATGGAAACATGACTGTGGCTTTGAGGATGTTATCTTGTCCGGAGCAAATGTCCCAAACTTTAGCTTTATCAAACTTGGTGCACATGTTTGCCATATTTATCATGATCCCTAGATGTACCTTTTGAGGGTTACACCGGTGTGTGAAATTTATATTTTGTGATTTCTATGACAAGAGGTTTGAAATTGGGGGTGATCTTTTATCATTATCATTTTTTTCATTACCTGAGCAGAACTTTTAAAAATGTTCAATATTTCTTCACCAAGTGTTGCTTCTTGGTAGGTTTGGATTTCTGAATCAAATATACTTTTATTATTTCCATGGCAACAAATTTGACCTCGACTGAATTTGGTGGTAGTGTTGTTTTCAGGAGCAGAACTAAAACCTTACAATACTCTCCTTCCATTCTTCCATTCTGCCATATGCACACCAAAACATTGACATATTGTAATCATAATTAGTGGACATATTCATGAAGAGTATCTTGTGGAGCGGAGTGGAGTGGAGTGGAGTGGATTTTCAGCCTGACCATGTGATGTACGATTGCCTTTGCCATTCTTTCATCCTTGTCACGCACTCGAACCCGAATCGTAATCGAGAAGAGCCTCCGCTCGAACCACTGTGCCCCTCAAGCGGGTAAGTGTGGAAGGTGCGTGGTTCATGCGTTCACCAATCTTTTTCTGGACATGAGTTGACTCTCAGTACACTTGAGACCTATATTTAAGCTCGACATCGCACCCATGATGGTCAGGGGTAAAATAGGCCTTCAGCAACCCGTGCTTGCCATAAAAAGCGACTATGCTTGTCGTAAGAGGCGACTAACGGGATCGGATGGTCAGGCTCGTAGACTTGGTTGACATATGTTCATTTGCGCAGATCGATGCTCATGTTGTTGGTCACTGGATTGTCTGGTCCAGACTCGATTATTTACAGGCTGCTGCCATATGGTTTAAATATTGCTGAATGCGGCGTAAAACTAAACTCACTCACTCGCTCATTCGACTTCGCAACGTAACAATGGCATTACAGTTACAGCGTAAAGTCTAGGTCTGGTTATTGAATCAGTTTCATGTCACAAACTGAGCTGTTGATATTTGGCAGATAATAATTCCTTACACAGACAGTATTATTATATCGTTCTTCAAGAATATCAAATGCTCATCAATCTTGAATCCCCTTGAATTAAAAATAAGATTATGTATCTCGTTGGAGGCTGAGTTGCACCTGTCATGACTTTCCTTTGATGATTCCGACAACCTATTTATTATTCATGTTGACGTAGAAAACCCATGCCCGAAACCTGTATATGCAATCAAGTATATATTACATTGGTGAAACTACAGCGCAAGCATTAATATCGTACAAGCAGAAAAAAAACCCTGAAAAACTGAAATAAATAAAATATTACTTGAATTATAAATGCTTATCATTTGTTGCCAGGAAAAACATTTTCTTCCTGGAAAATATTTACATATCAATAGACAATTCACCGAATAGGCACATGACTCAAGAATAAAGATTCTTGTTAAAAAGGACTGTCCTTTGTCGAATCCCAACACTGGATTGATAAATCTCGTTCGGGGCGAAGTCGGTTTGCTTTAATAGCACCTAAATATGTATATGTATTCAGATCAGGGTGAGATATCTACAGATCTCGCGTTCAGCAAAGATCTACTTAACGTATTACACATGAATGACCTTCATCGTCTCTCTGGTCACGTGAGTCTGCACCTGTCACTCATATATCCATGTATACGTCGTGGCTTCTGATTGGCCCATGATCCGAACTGAAATAAACAACATTGCGACATTGCGAAACGTATACCATTTCCGGAAGATATTCCATTGTTTATTTCGAAACATGATAAGGGGACCACTTCCATAATCAGATAAATGAATGGGTAATGCAAAATGGTTGTTATACGGCACCACCAGCGGCATATTTAAACATAGTATGTACCACGGAAATAAAGTTGGTACAGGAAAAAAATCAAATCGGTAGTATACGATGAGTTGATATTGGTTCTGTTTTGACGTGAAGGTTCCTGTAGGTTAAACGGAAATTATTCAGTGCCACACAAAGGCAACATAACATGACACCTACTTGGGAAATTCTGAAAATAACAGTCAAAACATTTCTAATTCACAACACAATCTCCGCTACTTTGAAACCTCACCAGGAGTTGGCTTCATTAATATGTGCATAATTGATTCCCGTTGAAAAGATGACACTCGTTTTTATGTTGTAGACACTGGTGGTCTTAATTCTGGTCTTTGTACGAAGGCTGCACCTGTCGCTATGGACGCACTCACTGAGAACCAGTTTAAGTCAAGCGATGCAGTGCTTGTTATATAGTCGTTCGGTAGCAGGTGTTTCGATACTTTCGTTCTCGCCACAGCGGATGCTCTGAGACAAGCGAGAGACTGTACGAGAACTGTTGATGCTGTGTTCTCTTGTGGCTTTTAACGTCTCCTTTTCCCCTTACCTTTGTTCACGTTGACCGAATGAAAGTACATCCTGTCTCTTGTTTGCCCTTTTATCATGTGACTTACATTTACAGCCAGTTAACAAAGGAAGCTCTTTGCTTGTAAACTAGAAAACATACAAGTCCCATTGTAAAAATTCCAATTAGTACATATGACATAAAAGTAGAAAATAAACATGCTGACTTGCAGAACTGAATGTTCAGTCATGACCATCTACAGCGATCGTTAATACCTTATGAACACAAAAACCCGGATCTATACACGAGAAATAATATCTAAAAAATATATTAATACACATATTTTTTGTTTGTGTTTTGAAATTCATCAACATCATAGTATTAGTTCTATGCCAATAGCCTGTAAATATTAAGGTGACTCATAAGCTGTATGCACTGAGATAGTCTTACGCGTTGACATTAACACACTTTACCTCAAACTCGGACACAGCTATGATCGATCGTCCGTAGGTTGAGGGTAAAAAACACCAGGATCACGTGACCGGGTGTAAAATTTATATCAGTACGAGCGCCGCTTATCATAAAGTGCTTATATGATTCATATGATTCACAAACAGATACGACCTGCCTTGGAGCATCATTTAATTTGACTGCTATTCATGTTCATTTCAGCGATGGCGCAGGTAGGAGGAAGTGTTGAGAGTTGCGACACACGCTTGTCACGCTGCAAACACCTGTTGCATCAAATCAAAACTGAGTAGCTGAGGCTGCTGTTGTCGTCGGTTATCGCCTCATGACAATACCTCATTCTCTTGGTTTTAGTTACAGCCACTCAAGGATAAATAATTCATTTGGGATATATCATACATCTCGTTTCCTACCCACGTTCAATTATTCATAGAGTTTGTGCATTTAATAATTAACTATTTAATTATTTTTCAGTATAAGGTTGTTTGACGAGGTCACTTATTAACAGACCCGCGAATTTCATCACATCATTCAATTCTTCTTCAATATTACTTATCAAAAACTTTCAAAATATGTGTACGATGGAAACCTTTGAGTGAGTGAGTGAGTGAAATGATTTTACTCCTGTTTTAGCAATATTCCAGCAATATCACGTCAAGGGACACAAAAAATAGGCTTCACACGCTGTGCCCTTGTGGGGAGTCCAACTTGTTTCTTTCTCCATTACCACTAGGCTACCCTACCGCCCCCTTAAATGGGTAACAAAGCAACACGTAATATAAGTTATAAGGTAATTATTAAGCGTGACATACTTTACTCAAAACGAGGCTTATATAAGTGTAGTTCGTATTGTTTTGTACGCTATATATAATACGACGTAACGGGAAGTAAGAACGTTGGTGTCGTGTGCAGAATGGGCAATCTGTATTACGCGTAAGGTCATGTTTTCGAGCCTTTGAGCACTGTCCGCTGGTACCCGCTGGTGGTTCGTGAATGCCCCAGATCATGTATCAAGACTAATGAGAAATGCAAAGCATTACAAAAGCCTAGTGTTAAGAAACATAGTTGTAAAACGTGCAGTCCAGGGGTGAGATCTTAGTGAGTCCCGGGGTGAGTAATTTCAAGCCGGAACTACTTTTTGATTCTATTCTCTCTCAAATCCCCACCACCACCCTCGCCCTCACGTTTTAACTCGACATTGCTATTTAAGACACGAATGCATGTGCAATGAAAATGGTTTAATTGAACATGTGTCCTGTTCTTGTAAAACAAAATGTTCATTGCATCTAGTGACCTACGATTACTCTTTCCCCAAGTGACAATGCCATTTGTGAAGTTGTGTGCTGTCCCGTCTCTCGAAATGATAACAGAATCGTATATCCTCGATGTATAATCGTTTGTGCAGTGGCATCAATTAGCGATTGTTTACCAGATGTCTTCTTGCCGGGTAGTGTTTTCGTTGTCAATGGCAATTCCAGTAGCAAGAAACTCGATAATGAGTTGTTTCTCTTGTAGAACCTGTAGAAAAAGCAATATTGTGTCCAGTCTATTACAGAACGAATACACTTAGCCGATAAAATTACTGACAATCACGAAAGGAGCAAGGGCTAAAGTGTATCCTAGCCATACACCAAGTTGTTTTGAAGACGACAAAACCATTGTATATTGGGTTTTACTTGAAGGGGTCTCAGTTCAGCGTGAACTTCAGTCCCCAAAGACAAACATTTTTAGTTTAGAGTTTACTCAATTCTGAAGAAAATAAATGAATTGTATTTTTTTACGATTCATATCTTGAACGTGTGTTACTTGCTGCTGAATAAAGTCATTTAAAGACTTTTGCAAGTCTACGATTGTGAATGTTTACGCCTGTTGCACTTGGAAAGCCAACACTGCTAAAATGCCTCCCCAATCTCTTTCAAGTCTTTTGTTATCAAGTGGATGGTTTTTAATTTCCCATCCGCAATATAGATCCCTATGTAAGTGTAATGAGACTCTGCAGGGGGACATTAAAGTGACCTTTAACAAAAAAACGTTAGTAAAGCTGAACACGGAACCTCTTTACTAAACAGCATCATTTAGTTTCGACGACATGCTTTGACGACAAAGAGTAATTTAAAACGAAAAAGGCACGGTTGAATGCCATAAATTGACAAAGAGAGATAATTAACTTTGAAAAGAAAGAAAACACGTCAAAACACGATACAACATCGTGGGCCAGTGTCGTTTAGTTTCAAGAACAAAGTATTCTTATTCATGGACAAACCACCTTATCACAGTGGCACAAAAAGATACATAATGCAATTACTATTGATAATTATTTATTTCAAGGAATGCTTAACTGTATTACAAATGACTTTTTGTGATTATGCCCAACTCGACTGAGACATTGTACTTTATTGGGGTAATTCAACTCTCATTAACCGTTAACCCTAGGGGTATGTCAGTATATCGTCCCAGACTAGACGTCGACCTCTTGAACTGTAAGTGACCTAAAAGTACATGACAGTTAGTACTTTTAATCACGTTACAGACAGATTTTACATTAGACCTATGCAATGGATCCACGTATGTTTGTTAGTGCGTATGCGTTCTGTTTATCTTTTTTTTGCGAGCGCCCGTGCGTGTTGTCTTGATAACTACACGTGGATCGCGTGCCATTAGATAAAAAAAATGTATTTTATAGATGCTTTACATTATATTTCAGTTAAGCCTACTGAGGGAGTAGTGAGTGAGTGACTGAGTGAGTTTAGTTTTACGCCGCACTAAGCATTATTCCAGCTACATGGCTGAGTGAGTAAGTGAGTGTCTGCTGTCATATGGCTAGAAGATTGCTGATTGTCGCGTTAGACAAGCAACACAAAGTGAGTGAGCGATCGAGTTTGTTTTGCGCCCCAATAGTACATCAATATAACGACTGGGGACAAAGGAAAAATATATCAAATGTACCCCTAAAGTAGGGGATATTCCATTCCACATAGCCCTAGCCAATGCAAATACATATGAGAAAAGGTACTAAATATCATACAGATGAATCGTTTCCAAAGGAATGGAATAAAGTGTCACATTTCCCCTTAATTCCTCTTCACCATCTGTCTTTTAACCCAATATCCCCTACTTTGTAAATGGTGTATATAGAGCCACTTCAATGTTTATCACTCACATTCTGAACACACTAAATATAGGAAATCATCAACAGATATGAATGAACATGAAATACGGTATAATCAATTTCATACGATTCCTCAAACGCCTGTGACAAGTCTATTCGAAACGTACAACAGTGCGTTCAAATAACGCTATGTTCGATATACCTACAAAAGCACACTTCACTGACCCAACAATCACAACAAAGGGCGGTGTAGAGAGCTTGCCTCGGGCCTCGATCCTGATACTCCGAACCTGATTCTTCCGGCATTATGGCTCAATCCATTCATATTACGACTTAAGGCAATTTGGTAGAAAACGCGAGTCCTGTCCTAACTCAGCCGACTATTCTCCATAATCCTTATGATCCATAAGTCGCTGGCTTGACGCGTGCCGCCTCGGGGGTTCGTTGCTGGCGCTTTGTTTACTGAATGAAAATATCCCTTTGTGTTTGTCATGTTGTTTAACGATAGCGACCTCTACAGGAATTCCACTCTGGGAGACAGTGATACGACGAACGATATATGATACGAAACAAATGTAGACAGTCAAACAATGACAGTCAAACAACGACATACGATTTGCTTGCTTATCTTCGAACGAGAGTAGCGTCGCGTGTGAATCTTCGCGAGGGAAATGCTTATGGGCTCAGTTTCCAATTTTATCGCTCGAGATTGATCAAACGACAAACGAAGATATACTCAGGGACAAAAAGATAGGATCACTTTCTCATCGTCCATAGACGATAGGGAATGAATTTTGTGTCAAAGGGCAGATAACTGCGTTTCCGTTACATATTTGGTTTCTGGGATAGATCTGTTTTTCAATGCACGTTCCATGTCCTTGCAAGTACATTTAAATGCGTGCTTGTGCATATCCGGGTTACATTTCGGAAAAGGAGTTCTCAAAAAAGACAACAACAGTGGAAAAACGGGAGTGAAAAACGTAACATTATTTCGCAAGTTATCTCCCTGGATAACGCGTCTGGTAAACGGTGTTGTATATCTGAGTTTGGGAGACTCCAATAATGTCACATGCTTTTAGGGCAGTTGTGGGTTATATGGTGAGTAGGCATGTGGCCCTGAAGGCAGTCTTTGTCCTTGCCATGAACAGCCACAGGCTCTAAGAAGTACAGGACCCAGAACTATAAAAAAAGTTGTAGGTCCTGATCAGAACGTGTAGGTCCTGATCAGAACGTGTAGGTCCTGATCAGAACGTGTAGGTCCCACATTATAATATGGAAATAATACTCTTAGTTCTTTGGGAGAAAAAGCTGTCGACCATAAGCACCAGCAGAAAACAAAAGCTGTGGGTCCTAGTGGTTTTCAGTCAGCTTCGGGCCTAGGGGCCGACGTTAATTTCCTACGCTGACTACTTTCAGACTTCAAGAACAGCACTATACTGTTTCATGGCCCGAATGATGGTAATTTTACGTACAAAGTATCAGTTATGAGTTTGGTAGAAAGACAGAGAGCAACAATGAGCTCAGACAGTGGACATAACAACGTGACATTACAAATGTAGTACACATAGTCTCTTAGTTACTGTTACCATCCTTTCTTAAACAGATTTATATTTTTATTTCACCTGGCACATGTGGTTTTACCCCTGGCAAGAAAGTCATACATTGTCTACCTTCACCCAGCAATGAATGGGTACCCGGTGGGATACGTCATATGACTGTTAACCTTCTAGCGCCACTAGCTTGGGTTATCCGTGGTAATGTCTCAGCACCTCGAGCATGCACATGTAAGTGAAAACAGGCTCTTTATAAATAATCAGTATTATATATCATTGTTTTATATCTCTCCACATATAATGAATGTAATCGTTCACTCCCTTTTTGCACTGTATCCTTAGTGAAGAGGTAGCGGTATTGCGCAAGGTAACATAATAACAGAGACAATCTAATTCCGGATTTACTGTATGCTTAGCAAACATTGTTATATATTACTCAAGGTATGTTAATAGTATTGAGCATTCACAACACGACTTACCCATCAATGACTAACTTACTTTTATTATATTTATATATAAAGGCGACTATGCTTGTCGTAAGAGGCGACTAACGGGATCAGGTGGTCAGGCACGATGACTTGGTTGGCACATGTCATGGGTTCTCAATTGCGCAGATCGATGCTCATGTTGTTGATCACTAGATTGTCTGGTCCAGACTCGATTATTTACAGACCGCCGTCATATAGCTGGAATATTGCTGAGTGCGGCGTAAAACTACACTCACTCACTCATATATAACTTTTGCTTTTTCAGAAACACACTTTACTCCGTTGTTGCCTTATAGGACTTACATATCTGTAAAATGTGAGAGACCAACATATACTGAGGGAAACAACTAAGGGAATAACACCCCATGGCGCTGTTCCTTTATTGAATCTCACATTTTCTCCCACAGCGCTATTCAAAGCTGGTGATGAAAACAGGGAAATATTAAACAAACGCTTGAATTTGTGTGTTCGTTTATTCGTTTCTCTCAGTACATATCTCATCCCTGCACGTTTTTCCCACGTGTCTGCTCCCATGTGTTGGCCTCAGCAGGGCACACGTTCACTTAGTGGGTCACAATAACCGTGTGAAGACAAATGTCTGTATCATCTGTCCGAGGCACATACTCTGTCACTTTGTAACATATGGTCGTGCCGAAAAAATAACCGTCCCGTTCGCCTATCTTAGGTACATAGTAAGACTGACATCTAGTCTTTGAAATGAACATATTTTACAGAAAAAGTTTCCTAAATAATAATCATTAAGTATAACGCAAAGGAGTCAAGAGACTTTGAACATTTTCATAAAACTGTTGTAATCAAGATCTGCCACATATCCTAGATTTGCATGGGCTTTCTTGAGTGTTTTTGTTTCTGGGTCTGCCATGCTCCAATGCATCACTGAATGCTCAGCCCATGGATGTACAGCACTTCTGTCCTTCGACGAGGCCAGTCAAGACAAGAGGACCCATTATTTATTATTTTTTAGAAATGGCCATTTAAATTATCCATTTTACCATAGAGACTTCAGAAAGTCTAGAGTCTGTTTGACGGACTATTATCTAAAGTACAGTCAAACCCCGTTGTGTCGAACTCGTCGGGTCCAAGGGGAAAGTTCGACTTATCCGAGTGTTCGACACATCCGTCAGCACTGAAAAGACCAAGAACCAACACGACCCCGGTGCTTAACACATCGTTATTTTGCAGTAGGATACACATACGAAAAATATATCTTTGCAATAAACGTTTACGGCAGTATTGATCTTTAAATTACAACATATACAAATGTAAATCAATTCAATCACTTTATTCGTCATGGCAAATAAATATGCATACAAAAAGATAAGAACAAGAATAATTTAACAAACTCACAAGCGATCCCATTTAATTGACAGCACTAATGTACTTCAAGTGGACTTATCGGGTCAGATTGTCAGGTTGGTTTACCGCATGTTGTTTAATGAAAAACTCCATATTCCAGTATATGGCGGAGGTCTGTAAATAATCGGGTAAGGACGAGATAATCCAGTGATCAACACCTTAACACTCAAGTTTACTCCCGACGCCCCTCCCCCCTCCAAAAAACACAAAAAATCAACAAACCCAAACAAACAAAAAACACAAACAAATCACATAAAACCAAAAAAAAACCCCAAAAAACAAACGAAAATAAAGCAAACATACAAAACAGAATGTACCTTAATTTTATCTATATAAACACAAACAAAAGCTCTGCTTGCTACTAATCTTTTGATAAACTGTTGACGGGTGAGAAACAATAACACAAATTATCCACCAGCTCATGCAGAGTAGAAATATCGTGCAAAGTTGCCAACGTACAAGGAATTAGTGAAGCATTCACAACATTTTACGGGGTGCACAGGTGGACGCCAGTTTCCAAATCTGACGTATTAGTCATAATGCATATGACTATGAAGCGACTAACGGGGTCGGGTGGTCAGGCTCTCATATTTGGTTCACAAATGTCATAGTATTTCAAATGCGCAGATTGGTGTTCTTACTGCTGATCACTGGATTATCTGGTCCAGACTGGAATTTTTACAGATAGCCGACATCTAGCTGAAATATAGTTGGGTGCGGTGTAAAACAACAAACCACACAAATAACTAACAACAAAATACGCATATGTCCGATGTAATTCCGTATTTTCCTTGCACTGTGTATATTTCCGTGGTGTTTACATGGCTTCGTGTGTGTTTTTGATGGGCGTATAGGTGAATCAGGATACACTCGCCTTTCCGCGAGTACCTGGTTACATCACTCAATGTTCGATAGTCACCCACGATACAGTCGCAATGATGTAATGCACTCTACTTTGAGCAGGTACTTGTTGCTGTGGTGAGTGAGTGAAATAGCCACGAGGACACCATAGGCTTAACATATTGTATCCATGTGGGGAATGGAACCCGAACCTTTGGTGTGAATAGCGGACGCTTAACCTACTGGGCTATCCCATCGCCCCCTATGGCTGTGTAGTGCTGTTCTTCTTTTTCGTAACAGTGTCCCAGGTGACAAACATAGGCCTTAATGTCGTCATAAAGTCTCATGAATTCAATTGCACGATTCTCTATATGTATGTGTGATATTGCCGTTTGACTCTTGATTTTAAACTGCATCACACGCTGTATACTTCCCAGGAAGATGAGAGATAACATATACTATACACTATTCCATTGACTCTGGTAATACTGGAGAACTATGGGCTTACTTTAGGATGGTGATTATAATGATGAGTCATCATCGGTTAGTAACCATTGCATACAAAAGCTTTCCATAGAGGAACCATTGATTTGTTAACAGGGAAAGTGTATGTATGTTAGGAATCCAAGAAGGGACATTTTTGCTCGCTTTCGTAAGGGCGACAATGTCCATTCTAGGATTTCATACGTATGTCTTGGAAGACATGTCATGTGTCCTAACGGGAATTGGTCAATTACGTCCTCCAGAGTAATCACAAAGTATATCATTGGAAATAACAAAAGACGGTATTGTGATATACAGGACAATATAGCAGAGTGAGTACTCCCGTGACAACCTTACTGCCATCGTATTTTCATCATACCGTATTCATTACAATGCCACTGTGAAGTTGAGACCAACCCCAAGAGACATCCCATCAGACATTAAGGAACACAATCAACAAAGCGAAACATGTCTTACAAACTCTCAACGCTCATCGGGTTTTAACATAAAGGATTCATGTGATATAAGCATGTCTTAAGAATGTACAACGGCGTGTTTCTTAATTTTTATTTAATGTTCTTGTTATTTTCCACTCGGTTGCCACGGCAACACATCGTAATAAATGCTGCCGGTTAAAGAAATTGCACTTCAAGAACCCTGATCTTTCCCGAGGAGAGTCGTGTTGCGTGAACAGGGCGTTTTGTAAAACATTATAAAACCCGTAAAACAACTATTGTGGAGCGTTGGACAACTATTGTGGCTGTTGTTTATGTGTCTGCATACATGTAGTGTTGGGGTTTAATGGATGAGTGTGAAAAGGCGACGTAATTGTTAACCCTGTTAATCTGTACATGCTCGTTAACCCGTTCAACCCCGGAATTAGTTTTTGAGTAGTTTGCCTGCATACAAAGTGAGGTGTTTTGCTAGAAGTGATTGTGTTAATTTACAAATTTGCTGATCCATGCTATATTAGTTGCAACGCTACTCTGTGGTGAGTGGGGTTTCGACTAGAAAAGTAAGCAATTATTACAAAACCGCATCCTGTTAACTACAAACGAGCACCCTCCTTACTACAAAGTGCATCTTCTTAACTATGAAGAACATCTTACCCGTGAAGATGCGGGTTAGAATTGATCTTCAGAAACCCATGCTTGTTGTAAAAGGGTTTTAACGGGGTTGGGTGCTGAGGCTCGCTGTCTTGGCTAACACGTCATCGAATCCCAGTTTCGTTGATCGATGTTCATGCTGTTGATCACTGGATTGTCTGGTCCAGACTCGATTATTGACATGCCATATAGCTAGAATATTGCTGAGTGTGGCATCCTCTTAGATTCAGAGTGCATATGTTAACTAAAACGTTAACATATAAAAAAACGTTGAGCACTGCTTGACAAGTATTAGATGAGCCTTGACCTGACAAATGACCCCAATTTGCATATATGGGAACGACCTCCAGAACATTCCATTTGAAACAAGAGGGAAACAGGTTGCCGTTTAAATATTGAAAAGTTCAATTTCCTCGTGCGAATCGTGTCGTGGTGGTGTTTTGCTGAACTAAATCGCTCTAAGACAGACGCCTCAAACACGAAGCGGTACTGATTTCACGTCACGGTCACCATGCATTGCAATGCTTAATCGCCAATCTACCTTTAGCAACCAAGGGTATTCGCCCAGATTACATGCCCCGCCTGCTTGTCACAAACACATTCACTGCGATGTCTCATCTAATACTTGTCAAACAGTACAAACCGCACCCTGCTGCTGGCAAACGACCTTGTACTTCGAGGTTTAGCAACAAACAAATTCCAACCTGTTAACTGCGAACTCTTGAAACTACCACGTCATGGAAAAACAAAAGAGCGTTTCCGAGATTACAATTCATCAAGACATAAAACAAGCATGTATCTTTTTATTGCTATTTGAATATCCATGATAATGACGCTATGATCATCAAATGTTGGTCAAAGATATAAATATTATTTATAGCCTGGCGTAATGAGGTAGAGAGACAAAGAATGAATGTCATTTTCCACTCTAACATTCAAGAGTCATAAATTACAGTATGAACAGTTCGAATATGGCGGCTTTGAATCACGGTGGGATGGCAACCAACTCCGTCGGACAGCCTCGTTAATTTCCATACATGTCCGATACAATATCAGTTATACGCGCAAAGGGCAAATTTGTAAGACGGAGCTCGGTCTCTATAAAATCAGCTTTATTCACGAACATAACAATCGTCTTCATGGTTTTATGATTTATTATCCCTCCACCCACCCAACCTCGTGTGCACTACCACTTAGTGCAACAATATCAGCAAATGAAATGAGACTAAGCCACTCCCACCAAATTATTTGATTACTAAAACTAGACTTTTTGTCTTGTCTGATTTTCGATACCACGTTCAGATACTATGTCGAAGAATAACTGGCTGTGTGGAATACATACGACATACTCCTACTAGACAAATCATATAGGCTCTTTTCTCATAGCGTATGAAATATTAAATGCATCTTATTTTGTAATGATGTCAAATTAGTCCTGTCACGTGCTTGAAGACAATGCGATCGCAAGGTGAAGGTCGGACGTGACTAAAGAGATCTCCAGTATCACAAGTTGGTGAGAGACGACTCGGCAAATTTGCTGCTATCTTGATGGTCAGTTGCGTGGTCACGTCCATCTTTGACCGGACAGTGGTCATCCAAATGTTAAACAAGACACCATGGACACTGGGCCAATTTCGGACACTGAGTCAATTTTGAGCATGTCACCAAAATGTTGTAAATCGAGCTCAATCACGACTTAAGTGTCATGGGCTTTCGTCCTGTTCAGGTCATGTGTCTACATAAACATGACCTGAACTTGATACGTTGACCTACTATTTACTTCACATGAAACTTCAGGTCGAGATTTTACTGCCTCTGTGTATCCCATGGATGAAGTTTATTTTTATGTAAGTTAACCTTAAATGTACCTTCCACACAAAAGCAAACAAAATAAATAGATAAAAATGGAAACCGTTGGCCCTGTCGTCTAAGTCGCCGCAATTATCTGTGTAGAGTTAAGTCCCTTTGATGTACCAGAATCCAGTGATCAGATCCCTGAACTTCCCTGATTATGATTATTGCTTTTGACTGGGATGTGTTCTGTACTTAAAAAACGGCGTCAAACCCCAAAAACTAACTCAGAAGAGATAGGCTTTGAGTTGTGATACAAGGTAGACTGTTTACGGTGATGGCGCTTGAGGGTAGAAATGGCGCCTATTGTGATGTCCGGGTATTTGGTAAAATGAACAAATTCATCATGTCCAAGCATATTCCTGGAACATAAGGATGAAGAAGATCAGAAATATAGTGTAAGTGACATTATACTTAAATATGAAGATACATGTACATGCATAGGTAAAGATGAGTCTGTGTGTAAAATTGTGATCATATGTAAATACGAGTGTACATTTGTGACTGATTGTAGTGAATGGTTCATTGTAAAGTATCGTCAGACGAGATGCGTACACACAAACAATAAAAGCACGTTGGTTTTCCAGCAACTCTACAGCTAAGGAGACGAGAGAATGAGGTGACCTGAAAATGACCTCATTCTCCGCCGCAAGTTGGTCACCCTGACCAAGATGACATAATATGATACAGTGTCTGATATGACCACAGCAGGCATACGACTTGCCTTACTTGGCTTACCGTGAGTGAGTTTAGTATTATGCCGCACTCAGCAATATTTCATCTACATGGCTGCTGTTAGCCTGTCATACAGACCCTGACGTAAATATATCCAAGAAAGCCTACGCAAGTCTAGAAAATGTGGCGAGTCTAGATTTCCTTATCTTCTGAAAATGAAGAAAGTCTCAGGGCTCCATTTCATTGTATTATTTTTTTTCACTATGAACGTTTTCTTCGGTAAAATATGTTCATTTCAGAGACTAGTTGTTAGTCTAGGCTGCTGTCTGTAAATATTCGAATCTGAACCAGACCATCCAGCGATCAGCAGTAGGAGCATCGATCCATACATAATTGGGATACACTGACATATGTCAATCAAGTCAGCGAGCCTGGCGATTTGGTACTGTTAGTCGCCTCTTACAAGGGGCGGTGGGGTAGCCTAGTGGATAAAGCGTTCGCGCGTCACGCCGAAGACCCGGGTTCGATTCCCCAAATGGGTACAGTGTGTGAGACCCATTTTCCGGTGTCCCCCGCCGTGACATCGCTGGAATATTGCTAAAGGCGGCGTAAAACCAAACTCACTCTCTCACTCTTACGACAATCATGGGTGACTAAATATCTTTATGTTCTAACCCGGATCTTAATGGGTACCTGGCTAAGTATATACCAGCCCTGGTACCATATCTGCTTGTCGTAACAGGCGGTTTTATGGATGGTGTGGTCAGACGATGTGGCAAGGTTGCATATATTCTATCTTTATTAGAATGATCGGTGTTCATCGTGTCAATCACAGGACTGTGTAGCCTGAACCCGTGTCTGTTTTTGGTATCCCAGTCGTGATATTGCTAAATGCGGCGTAAAGCCCCATTCCCTCACCAAATTTAAGTACTCAAAACTCTAGACGAAATATTGCTGAGTGTGAGGTTAAACAAACAAACAAACAAACAAAGAAACCGTTACCAAATTTAGATTAACGAAGGCATGCCAGCCCATGCCGAGGATAATATTCACATTCAAATGTTCGAGAAAGCTGATCTCTAGATCTTAGACTTACGACCTCAGTGTCGATTTTTACATGTTACGATAATGTTGTTTTGGATCTTCAATAGTACATGTTTCCTTCGTTCAATCCGGTTTGAGACACCTGCAATTACGACTGTACAAACGCGAACTCAGATGCAACTCAAGAGGTGTACTGTCATCAGATCTAATTCAACATATGTACTGTTATCAGATATAAGTCAACAGGTGTACTACCAACAGATCTAACCAGCAGGTGTTCTGGTATCAGGTATAACTCAGCATGCCATCAGATATACTCAGCAAATGCACTGCCATCAGGTATAACTCAACTGATGTACTTCTACTAGATATAACTCAACAGGTGCACTGCTATCAGATATAACTCAACAGGTGCACTGCTATCAGATATAACTCAACAGATGTACTGCCATCAGATCTAACTCAGCAGGTGTTCTGGTAGCATGTACAACTCAGCATGCCATCAGATGTAACTCAACAGGTGTCCTGCCATGAGATATAAAACAGCAGGTGTACTGCCACCAGGTATAACTCTACAGGTGTACGGGAGGATAAGGTAGACAGCTGCAGTGATGTAAGATTTAAATCAGCACTCCTCGATCTCATCCAAACGAGACGCACTACCACCAACAGCCGTTGGCAATGGCTGCACCCTGACAATGACTGACAAATTTGAGACCCACAGTCGACTGCGCAAAAGTTACAGGTTTAACCTCTTCACAAAAGAACCAGGCCAAGACCTTGAAAAAAAGTTACATTTCAAGTCAAGAACAAAGGTCGACAAGCAATAAATCTGCCTTTTGCCCCGTTAGCTGTACGGAAAGAGAGCAAATGTTTATCAGCAGGTGGGCAAAATGGCATCCTGTTGCTCATTTGTCAAAAACGATGGCTGATAGGTATGTCATTTGCGTTAGCTACCCGTCTTGGATGACAGACCTCTTTAACCATTTCTATGTCGGATTATGCTTTGTGGTTGGACATCGGCTGGACATAGCGCATGCACGCGTTTCAGGTGAACAGTTGCCACAGGAACGTACCTCTAGATGCATACATTGGTGTGGGACAATTAATACATTAGTATGGTTTACTCGCTCAGATGATGTTTTTCTTGTCTCGGAGTAGTCGATACAGGTAGACCTGGGAATACATTTTATTGTGTGCAAACACATACTTACCTCACGTCTAACCCCCCACTCCCCACACATATACACTTAACTTGAACACGGGTATGTATCATAAAATACTCTAAACTAATCATATTCAGATTAGGTTACATCACATCACATCCAGATTGATTACTGTTTATGACGTCACATCACATTTATCTTTGCAACAGCTTGTATAGTTCTTTGTGTAGTGAAGACATTTGAAAAATAGCATGTAATCGCCTTCTGATGGTTTTTTTTGTTAAATACAAAGCCCAGTGCAAAATGTACACGTATGGACATATCCGTTGTTTTGGTATTGCTATAGCAACTTTCTATTGCAGGGACGGCGGGGTAGCCTAGTGGTTAAAGCGTTCGCGCGTCACATGGGTAATATGTGTGAAGTCCATTTTCTAGTGTCCCCCGCTGTGATATTGCTGGAATATTGCTAAAAGCGGCGAAAAACTAAACTCCCTCACTCCTATTGCATTCCTTTTGGCAGCTCATGCTTATCTGTCAGTGACGTCATTACGGAGAGTTTGGCCTGCCTATTACTCCATGTGAAATATGTATATTTGTTGTCACCACAGACACGTGTAACTGAACATGATACGATGTTCATAGACCTTTAAGCACGGAGACTAGAAACAAGGAATATTAACAAACCAGCACCCTGTCAAATTGCGATATATCTGTCTGCACGTCCAAAATAGCTCATACCTGTTTAACTATTCAGATCCAGATCCTTATCCAATTAACTCCCTGAAATAGATCATGTAGATTTAGCTATTCGTTCCATGTGATAAAACACAATATAACCCAGTACTTGAAATCGACACGTGTACATTTCACAATGACTACCCATGTTTATTTACCCGGGTTAGGGCTTATGTGTAACTACATGTCTATATATACTTGTCGATTGTTCATATACTTCACAAAATCCTATGTAATTAACAACTGGGTGGTCAGTAATCCAGTTTAGATGGTTGGAGCAGGATGTGTTGTGATTATAAATAGAAACTATAAACATTTACAAAACGTTGCTATGGTAACCGTGACATAGTTCGAGTAATGAGCTCTCGTTTTTGAAAGGGCCACCAAACAATAGTTTTTAAGTGTATACCGGAATTCAGTCAGGGGGCAACGTTGCTATAGAAACGAAATCATTTTAAGTGTATAAATGGGTTTATTAAATGTAGGATTTACGGCCATCAATAGCCTTATCGAGACGCGGTGATTTACGTTCGTGACAATCCAAAGAGTTCTTTTTGGAATTGGAATTACTTTGTGTGGTCAGGGTCAGGGTTATTGACTGCCCAATATTAAAGCTCACACAAAGAAAACATGTCGGGTATCTCTCGCTTCCACCCTCTCCTCCATTGTGTGAGTCTGTGTCTGTTTCACACACTCCACTGTGTGCAGCTCTCACTCCACCTCTCTCTTTCTTTCTTTCTTTCTCTCTCTCTCTCTCTCTCTCTCTCTCTCACACACACACACACACACACACAACTGAGCTGCATAGCTGAGAGGTCCTCTGGATGCTGAGTCTTGATTGTGACGGGGATTCGTTGATAAAAAGTATTTTACAAAAAACAAAAAGCGAAAAACAACAACGGCAAAAAGATTGTAAAGAATTGGCAATCAGACCGTACTCATACTGAGAATCGAACTCAATTAAATCTTTAGAACAACCACGCCTCTTCAACCACAAGGCGTATCCACGGACAAAAAGATTTGAGCAACATTGTCGTTGAGGCAACAAAGATGTCCTCATGCCAAAGGGACATTTGCCATGTGTCTATTTTAAGACAGACACGACAGCAATTCGAACAGGAATGACAGGTATACAGGTTGAAATACTTACCTAAGAATAATGGCTTTTGAATCCGACACACGGCAGGTGGTCATGAAACAAAGAAAAAATATCAACCCAGAAAATGAAAGAGGGTGAATCCAGCTAATTAGCCCAATCCGATTATCGTTGACAGGAATGCTTTCTGTAATGTAAAGATCGTAGGATTCCGGTAGTGCTTAAAGGTGCTCGTCTTTATCACACAAGACTAGGACAGGACACTCACTAAACCGTTTAGTCAGTAAAACCTGTCTGGTCACAGCAAGCACGAACGTCAGGCAGAAAGTTTTCAGATAAAAGCAGACGACATCTACACAAACTCCAGACTGCTTGTTTCCTGATGTTAGGAGATTACGATGTACTGTAGGTAATCCTATTGTCAGACCTGGTAAGCCGGTAAAGGCGTATTGACATGGTACGACGTTCTGTGTATCGGATAACGGCGACCAACTTTAAATATTAAGTCGTATTAATGAACGTTAGTAACAGCGTTCCTGTTGACTCAGTGCCTGTGGGTAGTTGATTGGCATCTATCAGTCAAGGTGTTTGAACTACGAGGGGATGTCAATAGGTTTTGAGCCTTGCATAGAAAAACACAAAATATTGGTATGAACCACATTTATTTTTCAACATAGTCCCTTGTGAGTCAAGACACTTGTTCCATCTTTTCTGCCAGTCGCTGATGCCATCTCTGTAGAAGGCACCATTTTGGTCCTCAAACCAAGCCTCAGTAGCAGCAATAAGCTCATTATCATCCTAAAATCTACGACCATGCAAGTGTTTCTTGGGATTTGGGAACAGATGGTAATCACTTGGTGCCAGGTCTGAAGAGTAGGTGGGGTGCGGCAAGATTTCGTACCCGTATTCCTGGACAGCAGCGGCTGCAACGCGTGAGGTGTGTACTGGAGCATTGTCTTGATGTAGAAGAATACCACGTCTGATCTTGCCTCGGCGCTTCTCCTTGATTGACTGTCGCACTTGCCTCAACAAGTTAGCGTAATATTCCCCATTCATTGTTCTTCCTTTTGGTAAGTAATCTATGTGGATGACGCCTTTGCTATCCCAGAAGACTGTTGCCATTACCCTCTGCACTGATCTGGAGGCTTTGAACTTTTTGGTCCTGGGAGAAGTGACATGTTTCCATTCCATGGATTCTTGTTTGCTCTCAGGATCATAGTGGTGGATCCAAGTTTCTTTACAGGTTACTAGCCTAAAGTGAAAATCTTCTGGATTCTTGTTGTATCTGGATTCTTGCTGTATCATGGAGTTGCTTATGGTGACCCTAGTTTGCTTCATTTCATCTGTAAGCATTCTTGGCACCCATCTTGCGCACACCTTAGACATGACGAGATGTTCAGGAAGAATTGTCTCGATTGATCCGTGTGAAATGCCTGTGGTCTCCTCTAACTGGTGGAGTGTGATTCGACGATTTTCCAGCACAAGTCTATGCACTCTGTCAATGTTTTCCTGACTAGTGCTTGTTGTTGGGCGACCTGGACGGGGGTCATCTTCAAGACTCTCTCTACCATGCTTAAATTCACTGACCCATCGTTTGATGGTAGCAGATAAAGGGGAAGACTTCCCATAAACTGCTGAAAGCCTTTCTTCAATGTTCTTCGCCGATTATCCTTCAAGAACTAAAAACTTAATTACTGCTCTATACTCAATTTATTCATTTTCACTGCCGTGACGGGGGTCTCTTTCTGTCAACGTGAGCTGTTCAATAACTTCTGAGAGTAGGATACCAAAACTTATATATCACATCAGCTACACCCCAAGGTTCAATGTCGTACCATAGGCTGTGACACCTGGGTATGAAAAATGCTCGAGGCTCAAAACTTATTGACATCCCCTCGTATGTCGAATTTACGATAAAGATCAGGTGCTAGAAATGAACGCTAAAGTTGGGTCTGTCTCTTTGTTGTTTAACGCCACATTGAGCAATGTTCCGCTCTGTAGATAATCCAGTCCGGACCAGACATTGAGGTGACTGACATCATGATAATCGTTGAAACACGATCCGAGACATGCCCGATGACCAGGTTCGAATTCATAAAAAAAAACCCCACTCCAAGTGCTCCCACCCCCAGCCCCAATCCCCCACCACCTCGTGTTAATCCTGGAAATTTGCTACAAAGGATGATGTATAAAGCCTTTCACACCCACTCCTGCTTGTTGCCTCTTATGATAAGCGTGTGATGATGAACATGAACGCAGATATTCTCGAGCCTACATATATGCTGGAGGAAACATATCTATGCAGTGTTCCTTTATAGTTTAACAGAGTTTCGACCACAATGCAACACACAGCTTGCACGCACGCACGCACGCACACACGCACGCATGCACGCACGCACACAGACGCACATACATACATACATACATACACACACACACACACACACACACACACACACATACATACATACATACATACATACATACATACATACATACATACATACATACATACATACATACATACAGGTCATGCTGACGCAAGTAAGCTGGGAACGCTTAATTATTTTCATTGGCCAAATGTAGGAGCTTATTACCAGCTGACATAACTACACCTTGTTAAACAACATGAGCTGGTCGGGTCTTGGTTCGAATCTCAGAAACACTCCGATTATGAACCTTGGGTTGACAGAACAATCCCGGCGTAAAGGCGTAATAAGTTTTCAACATCACTCAGTTCTTAAGTTATTCTTTTTTGTCACTGTTCTTTAGCGACGCACTTTAGCAGGTGCGTCATTGCTGTCTGTGAACAACAGAATCTGGAGCAGATAATCAAGTGACTGACATTATATGCATCGATCTGCGCAGCAATGACACGCACCAACATCCGATCCCGTTAGTTACGTGAGTGAGTGAGTCAGTGAATTCAGTGTTGTGCCGCTGTTAGAAATACTCTTGCAATATCACTACGGGGGACACTAGACATGGGCTCCACATTTCACCGAGGAATCGAACCCAGCCCCCGAGCGCTTAAACCACTAAGCTACCCCACCTGACAACAAAACAAACAAATGCACCAGGTTCGAATACATCAAGATACTCCCACTCTCGGGGTTTCCCCGAAAATGGCTAAAAGCAATGATTAACGTTTTCTCTCCTTCTCAACCTGTCGACCAATAATAACATATCGCCGGTGTGAGATACGTTTTAATTCAGCATCCCATCGCTGGTATCGCATCTCCAGGCATGTATGCATCGTTGACAGTGTGTCCTGTTATAGTCCTGATATACCAAGTGAGGCCCCAAGATTCAGAGAAAGGAGACCACCCGAAAATACGTTACGCCACAGATGTCGTCCCCGGGATTTCATCCGTTTCGGCAGTTTTGCAACAGCAAGTATAATTAATAGTTGTAGGGAAATACCACACTTATCTCATAGGAAGTATTGAACATACCCAACATATCATGATATGCATGGTAAAGGTTTAAGATATAATCATGGATTTGAATAACAGAGACATATGAAAGTACAAGTGTCCCTTTATTTATTTCCAGACTTTCACTCACATTGCAAAACAAAACACGCGAGGAAGACTGGAAAAGAATGTAGGAACAGGTGTACTTTCACACGTTTCCTTTTTCGTTTCCGTGAGTATGTATATACGAGTAGACAGACTCAAAAGGACAGTGGAGTTGTTTAATGAGTTTGCACGATCCATCGAAGACCCGGGTTCGAGAACTTAGGTGTTAGCATATTGTTGATAGCGACGTTAAACCGAACTAACTCACTCATAGACACACGCGATTTGCTGTGAAGGTAATTCCTCGAGCATTATTCTTTCTGTTCAAGTTTTAAATACTAACGTATACAGTTAAAACAATATGAG
The DNA here is from genome assembly GCF_037392515.1 of Haliotis asinina. Classification (NCBI taxonomy): domain Eukaryota; kingdom Metazoa; phylum Mollusca; class Gastropoda; order Lepetellida; family Haliotidae; genus Haliotis; species Haliotis asinina. The sequence goes on along the minus strand of NC_090286.1, from coordinate 26,955,335 downwards.
TCCCCGCTCTGCAAAATCACTAAAGTCATTGCTTGTTCTTTAACGGGTTACGCCCAAAAGTGCAACTGCAACTACATACGAACGAAGCACTTCTTTTAATACGGTCGGGTGAATTTTAGAACAATCATGTTTTTACAGGACCTATGCTGTACGAAGTTTTATCAACCGGAAAGGTCAGTCCCTTCGTGTCTGTAACACCTGGTCATGGATGTAGCATGTAGGGTGTCATGACCACCTGGTGCTGCGATCTGACGCTGATTCATGTCTACATGCTCAACGTGATTTAAGTGCCTAACTGTCCACGTCACAGGGATGACACCGGCCTTTGTGTTGTTGAAAACAACTGTCTGAACCACGTCCCATTAATCAAAACACTATTTAGCCATCAACGTAAAAGACGCACATGCAATATGAATCGAAATATGACTTAATGTGTATGTTAACATTAGCAAAGAAAGAACCTCTATAAAATTACATTATGATCGTGAATCCTTTACTTCCGCTGTCTCATGAAATATGTTTTACCGAATCCACATTGGAAGATTAAAATGGTAGGATTTGTATCTATATGCATCGCTTGTAAGCGTCGTCAATATTGATACCAAGCCTTGTAATTTAAGGTACACAAGAATGGTCGAATGCTTGGAGGCGGATCAATATTTACACGTGGACGCATGCAAGCTGTGCCCAACTTCATTGCAAGGTTTTCCAACCCGACGACTGGGACCCTCTAAAGGATCAGCGTGGACCTAATGACTTGTTAACAAGACCCCTTGTATGCCTGATTATGCGTTGTTCCAGCTGGGCCAACTCAATAGAGAAATGGAAGGGACAAAGAACATTTCCTTGTCGACCACCTCTGAGGTTCTTCAATGAAATTCGTCTGTTTTTGCGCCTTTTGTTGGGTATTCCATACAAGATGTTGCCGTCATTTTCTGCCGACAACAGCCGCTACCTCACTGTTAAGATGTAATTTCAAGTGCCACCTTCTGAAGAGAATTCCGAATGGATTGTCGAGGAGATCTGAGTTGACTAAGAGGTTTAGTGTTTCCAGTAATTATATTGACACGAAGACACAGATTGTTGTTTTCAGATTGTCTGGTTGGGTTTTCTGTCTACATGTTGATATGAAGATGTGACATCTGTATTTTGTTGAATGTTAGCTGTTTATCTCTAATAATCTCTTTACCAATGGAAATATTTCAGTTTGTTCATCTAAATTGGACTCTTGTAGTTTTAATGGGTAAGAAAATGATAACAACGAGTTTGGCAATGACATGTAAAGTATATGGCCTCCATTTGTTACCAAATAATACATTAAACATACATTTTGTTCCTTGGGGGATGCGAACTTGTCGATTGTTAAACAATTGGAAGCCATTTCTGATATTGCTGAAAAACCTTTGTGCTGCATGTGTGCTCAGGTCGCTGTGCCTCGGGTTACTCGGGTGTATATTCGGGTAAAAGGTACCCTTAAGTACCATTCAACTATGCTCGCTGGATATGCAGGATCTGTGCTTGAGTGTATGTTCGGGTTAAAAGCATCCTAGTCTCTGCAACTATCCTCGCCAGAAGTGCTCCGGGTATACAGTGATGCTTGATATGTGTGTGCACGCTTAAAATCGGATAACTGGTTATGCTGACATACCAAACCTAAATGTGAAATCAAACAAAGTGAATAACATGTTTTTAACATGGGGTAGCCTAGTGTTTAAAGCCTTCGCTAGTCACGCCAATGACTTGGATTCGATTCCCCACATAGGTCCAAAGTGTGGAGCCCATTTCTGGTGTTCCCCGCAGTAACATTGCTGGAATATTGCTAAAAGCGGCGTAAAAATAAACCCACTCGCCTACTCACCTAAAACGGTTAATATAATCCAGACAAAGAACTGTCGATGTACACGGAACTCGAAGCACACTATACCATGTCAAGAAACTATCAAGACGGTTTTCAGTCACTGACAAACATTTTTAGTGTATGCGTGGCTCTTATCTCGAGATTGTTGATGTTTCGTTTGAAAATCACGGATGCTTTACACATCTTGACCCGGATATTGAGCCAAGGTTACTTTACATGCGAAGAGGACGGAAGGAGGTGGTAAGCGACTGAAAAGGAGATGTGTAGGGGAAAGGGGGTGGGGTGGATGTAATCCCGGCGAGACTTTCTTAGACTTGCTTAACAATTGACTATATTTATAGTGTTATCCTGAAAGGAAGCTGACGTCCGATTTAGTAAGATCAACTGAACGTTGTATCGCATGATGCAGGGCTGGCGAGATTATTTCAGTTATGTGGATGCATTGATATTTTGGATGTATACTACTCCATGGATTTGCACCCTGTTTACAATGAGTGAGTTACTTTTTACGCCGCATTTAGCAGCATTCCAGCAATATCACTGCCGTGGAATCGAATGCGGGTGAAAAGCGAATGCTTTAACCACAGACCCCACAGACCCCGTTTTACAACGAGAGTAGCCTAGCGGATAAACTGCTCGTCCAACTGAATGCACTGGTTTCATTCCCGACTTGGGTAATATTTCGACCATTTATGATCGTTATATTGTTGGCAGATTTCTCAAAGGAACAACAAACAAAAGGACCCATTTACACACTGCATTTGAACGCGGTAGCCATAGATAATATCAAGGGTGATATGCTTCGGGTATCATACACGAGGTTTACGTCGTGTTTGTGCTGGTTGAAACAGTAGGTGAGCAGTCTGTAAACCAGAGACGTCATTTGAAGCGTCCAAGTAGCTGTCGTGTATTAACACATCTCCTCTAAGCGAGGAACCTGCTCAAAACTTGAATCTCTGCCTAACTCCACGCGACAGGGTCCGGCAAAGCCGGAAGATGGGGCAAACTGGAGAGGTGTACACCAAGGTTGTGTTTACCTCCACTCCTTTTGCACACAAAGAAAAACGCGGGAAATTATATCATGTCGCAAGACATTGTGAACTGACGTTTTCGGGTGAATTAACCCAACCCTGACAATACTGCAGCCGTGGCCACGTGACTTAAGGAAACAGCGGGAAAATGAATAAAACATGCTGAGTGGGTGTGTCAGTGCGTCCTCCAAGGACGCGGCGTTGTCAATAGAATTCAAGCTGAGCGTGCGTAATACAGTATTGAGATTGAAGCATGAGGACTTGAAACCATACTGCACTATTCCACCCGTCGATCATTCACTTCAAAGAAGGAACGTGGATAGAGGTCATTGGAAATTTAATAATAATTGTCATATATATATGTACGAAGAATAGAATTTAAACATGCGATTTTAAAACTATATCTGAAGAGTATTGCCAAGAGTAATATTTATTTCAACGATTAACATGCATTAAATTAGTATGTAAAGCAAATTTACATTTAAATATCAGCCAATGTGTGGTCTTCATGGTGGCAGGACTAATATATGAAATAAATGAAATATATAGCTTTATGAGTATTTTGGGCGTGATCCTTCTTAATCCTATCTCTTTAATCTTATATCTTTGACGAAGATTCGAAATAACACTAACCGTTAAGATGCCCTATGCATCCATACCAGACTATATAACACAGGATGTATTGCCTGCATGTATGCAACTCATACCATTGGCTTTAAGCCACACATCTAAATACCGTTATGATACAAGACCATTGGCAAACACCCTTCACAAGAAGCACTGGTATTCATTACCGTTGCGTATTAATTTGAACGTTTAAAAACTCCCAGTTATGTCGCAATATCCTCCAATCACTTCCTTGGGTAAATCCAGATAAGGCCCGACCCCCGAGGCTAACGTACACGGGGTAGTCTGCGTAGAGCAATCCACTATAGCAGGATGTGTGCACAGTACGTGGTCGCTAACACAACACGCTCATAAATACTGATGGACTAGACTGCGTTTTGGCGAGTGTTCGCTGTTTGTGATCTTCGCCGTGACGCGTGCTGTGTTTTGTCAAAGACTCCACGTGATGTTGTTGGTATATGGGTGTAATCCATGTTGGGTGATTTTAAGGGGAGAAGGACAGTGCACAAGGTGTGCAATCCTGCCTAATCTCGTGTATTTGGTTGTAGACCCATGCTTTTATTGCTCATGTCACGCTCTCACAACAAAACTGATAAATCTCCCGCCAAGTTGAGTTCACATGAAAAATGAAAATATAAAGCCGTTAAAATCACACTAATAGGTCCGAATAAATCGTTTCTAATGAGTGATTTTTCAGTTATGCGTTGTCTCCTGGGGATCCGACCGGGAAGGGCGGCCCTTGATCTCGGCACCGCAAACTTTTCTCTGTCCTTTGGGTTGAAAGCTCTGGGTGTGTAGACACGGGTCTCTGAACTAAACAGAAAACATTCTCCAAGTGTATATTCATGAAATATAATCAAAGGAGCTCGGTATGTTTCTTTAGCTTCTGAAACTGTAATAATTTAGATTTGCCACATATCTTAGCCTTACATGGGGTGAAGTGGGTATATTTGCCTGTATGACAGACAAAAGGGGTGGACAGATATAATACATGATTAATACAAACTCTTAAAAAAAGAAAAAAAATGAAGAAGCGCAAAGTCCGCAGGTCAGTATATGTTTAAAACGCATTAAACGCAGTACCACTTGAGCGTACAGACAATCCAGTGATCAAAAGCATGGGCATCTAAGGAATTGGAAACCGATGACCTGTATAAGCCAAGTCAGCGAGCCTGACCACCCGATCCCGTTAGTCGCCTCTTAAGCATTGATTACTGAAGATCAATTCTAACCCGGATCTTCACTGGTACGTATACTGCCAAATGATTTAGAGCCATTCGTCGGGAACTACTACACCTGGGGCACCTTTATCTAAAATGACTGAGAGAAAGATTCATTGACCAGTAGCCATTGTATCAATTCGTGCTATGGTCTTATTTGCATGTTTACAGGGTGGTGTTACCAAGTTCATCTAAATGGTTTATCGCACCGATAACATTTATCATTAGATACACCTTGATTTACGTCTCAGTATGAATGAATGCTGGCAGGTTAGCCTTTTGGTTAAAGTGTACGACTGTAAACATGGATACAATATGTGAAGTCCATTTCTGGTGTTCCCGGCCTTGAGGTGGGATTTATCTCCAGGCGGCCTTCAACCACAAGCACTAACTGATGTTCCTCGCAGTGTTTTGGGGTAGCCTAGTGGTTAAAGCGTTCACTTACAGCATGTGAAGTCCATTTCTGGTGTCCCTGCTGAGATATTGCTGGAGCATTGCTAAATCGGCCTAAAACAAAACTCATTCACTCCAAGCAGTGTTGAGTTTACATTGGAGTAGAAAATGTTTAACATTCCAGCTATATCAACGAATGATATCCAGCCTATACGGCAGAGTGGTTGATATCATGAACACCGGGATCTGATGACATGAACGTTTTCATTTCGCATATTGTGAACATTTAACATGTGTATCACGAAGGGGGTGTATCGAACCTAGAATCAATAACTGTCGAGCTAAGCATTTATTTATTTATTTATTTATTTATTTATTTATTTATTTATTTATTTATTTATTTATTTATTTATTTATTTATTTATTTATTTATTTATTTATTTATTTATTTGCAAAAAGGTACATGTAGGCCATAGGACCGTGGCACACTGGTCATTGTCCACAGTTTGGTTATCACGTTCCATTATATAAATATGTACGCATACAGTATTGTCCACACAGTTTCAGTTTGTTCGCACATAGTGCGATCGGTGCAATAAGTTTCAGAATTTTAACATTAGTAAGCATATATCATTGATATAAGCATATATCACCATTCATTTCGCGTATTGTGAACATTTAAGATGTGTGTCACGAAGGGAGTGTATCGGGCCTAGAATCAATAACTGTCGAGTTATATCATGTTTTATTAGTTCTGTGTAACATGTTTTGAAAAAAAAAACATTCGAGAGTCCACGCACTGTCCGAATGTGACGTAGTCGAACTTAATTGAAAGACACCAGTTACTATTGTGACGTACCCCATCCTGAACCTTAAACTAGTTAGAAATAGTGTCTTCCATAAATTATTCGAACTGTGGATATATCGAACTGATTTGGACCTTCTTCACTACATTTTCGATACATCCATAGTTTGTCTCTCACTGTATGGAATCTTGTACATCTTCTATCACTGACGCCAGTCTTCCACTCACCCAGTATGAATATGGTAGTTTTGGACGTGTAATATTTTGTTTTAACGGAAACGGTTATACAAACAAATATATGCTTTATCATAAATTTATCAGCTACAATTCGCCGAAACACAACCACTTCGTTGAGTTTTTTAACTTCACTACACAGTGACACTCGTTTTAGAGTATCACGTGACCGTTGATGGATCAACGCCTACGGTTCAGGTAGGCCCGCGAAAATGTGTGACCTTGACCCACATTGAAGTGCAAGTATTCAATGTAAAGAGGTGTCCCAAGTTTGAATGCGACATCATTCTTACTGAACTGAATAGCGGCAAAGGCTGGTAATTGTCTCGTATAACAATTGGGCTTTACTGTTAGAAAGCGTCGTTTGATTTCGGATGAAAACATTTATGCGTGAAGAGTTTTTCCTGAAAGAGTTTCTGGGAATACTGCTTTCTCAACGAGGGTTCCATGTTCTATGTTGCTATTCTGTCGGCTAATACGTCAAAATGTCAAGTTTTTCTTCATCTAAAGGTCAATTAGACCAAAGGTCAAAGGTCAAAGACCAATCGCCTTGATTTGATAAAATTGTATATACTCACTGAAGAAAAAACCTGAACATGATAATAATACATGTAATAAAATTACAGTGTATTCATACAGCCCTAGACTCCATGCAGGAGGGCGTGGGCAAGACACTACAAATTCGTTTTGCAGGAATATGATTTCCTGAACAGGAATGTCTTGAGTTGAATGGAATGGAATGGGTAGAATTTGTGAAGTCCATTTCTAGTGTCCCCGCCGTGATATTGCTGGAATATTGCTAAAAGCGATGTGGAACCAAACTCAGTCACTCATTTTGGCATAATGAGAAGTGCGGTTGCACAGTCTGATTTTGCAATATAAACATATACAAGCCAGTATGCTTAGTGTTGTATACAGGACCCCGTCAGTTTGGGCATTAGTCCCACATCAATACCCATGAAGATGGCCTTAGACGTGGCCCAAGCGACTAACGAGATCGGGTGGTCAGGCTCTCTGACTTGGTTGACAGATGCTACTATATCCCAGTTGTGTAGATATATGCTCAGGGTGTCAGTCACTGGATTGTCTGATTCAGATTCGGTTGTTTTTACAGACCGCTGTCATGTACCTGGAACTCTGCTGAGCAAGCTTGACCACACGACTCCATTAGTGGCCCCTCTCAATAACCATGGTTTGCTGAAGATCAGTTCTAACTCGGATCTTCACGGGTGTTTCGCCTTGATGATATCACTATCGTCAATACCCATGCTGTGAGTTGCACCCAGGTTACCTTTGAAACTTGCATTATTTGAGGTTTTCCCCCACTTAAAGTTTCAACACCTGTAGTATAAATGGAATACTGTATGGACCACGTTAAACTTAGCTCACTCACTCACTCCACAGCTATTTTTCGTAATGTAGGAAAATAAACATCTCCACTTCGTCCATCGGCTGTGGATTCATTCGTTCGATTTTCTTTCCACCTATCCTTCCTTCGTTAATGTCTTCAGAGTATTCGATATCTTTCTGTGATGGGGTAAAAACAATCCGAAGATAATAGAAAAAAAAATTCAAAGCAATAATTTGCCTTGCCCCGGGTTTTGAAAAAATCATAAAGATTTTGAAAAGTGTCTATATTGTACCGTACCAGTCAGTGCATGTATTGCGATATCGCAGCCAAAAGATATACCTTGCCTTCCTCGTCTCCCGTAGACGATTCATTCGATGTTGACTGGTTAATAAGAAGAAATGGTCGATAGGTCCAGATGTCGACAGCTCGCATTCGCCTCATCACCTCACCACTCTTCAAGGTCAGAAACCGAATATTTCCTAAAATATATTTTGCTTAAAATAATTCCCCAAACCGGTGCATACTTTCAATTGTACGTCAGTTTAAGATTTGTGAGATGGAATTATTTTTTGTTCTGAAACTATCCAGCCAACCAGTTCTTTCTAACGGAGAACAAAACCCCTAAACCGTATTATTCATCACATACCTTTTTTTAAAGGGGGCGGTAGGGTAGCCTTGTAGTTAAGGCGTTCTGTCGTCAGACTGATGACCCAGGTTCAATTCCCTAGGTGGACACAATGCATGAAGTCCATTTCTGTAGTTCAACTCCATGATATTGCTAGATTATTGCTAAAAGCGGCTTAAAAAGCTATTCACCTATTCACTTTCTTCAACAAAGCAATACCTCTCTGTGAATGAAGTTTAGATTTTCTGATTCAGAACCCGTCGACTGGGGCTACTTTTTAATTTAACGTAGGTGCTTAGTTGCATTTTTCAGAGACTAAACATTCGGCTGTCTGTCTAGGTTCAGAGTCCAAGTGCACTGTGAAATCGAGATGAAGTGAAGTCATTCGAGTATTACTGTTTTCACATATTGATCCCCATAATTCGTACACAGGCACAGTCATCAGATAATATGTGTACAACTGCCTCTGACTCAGTACATACGCATAAACACCTGTTGTCACGTGTATTGATTCAAGTGTAAGGTTACACAAGTAACAATCTCAATACCAGCCCTCCAGCAAGGCTCGTAACAAGGCTGTGGCGACACAACTCGGCTAGTTACCTGGTGTGTGGATGAGAAATAGTCCCGGGGTGGTGGTATCAGTTTTAATAAGGTCATGCAACACCTTCTGTCAATCATTATGCTTTTGATCAATGTGTGATTAAATGATTACCCGAAATACACAGAAATAATGGCTCAGTTTCAAGTACAGTGAATCCATGGCGTCTTGATGTAGTGAACATTGGGCAGCAAACTAGCTTCGGGTCATTAATAATATGCCGATCTAATGAACTAATACGAATGAACGGATGAATGTAAAACCGAAATAATGAATGAATACCAGTGTCGATTTCTTCGTTATGAATAAGTAGCAAAGGTTTCAAGGTAGTTTTTTTTCTGAACCATTTGAGATCTGGAAAGTTATTTGATTCGTTGTTTAATGCTGCACTCAGAAATAGGTCAGCTACATTGTAGCGGTATGGAAATCCAGTGATCAACAGTATGAGCATCGATCTACACAATTAGGATAAGATGGCATGTGTCAACCAAGTCAGTGACCCTGACAACCCGATCGCATTGGTAACCTCTTACGACAAGCATGGGTTCCTGAAGATCTATTTTAACCCGGATCTTCACGCCTCTAGGTTAACGAGTCACCAAGGTACGATTCGATTATCGAATGATAAGCACAAGACAAGTATCTTGGGGACTTGTTGCAACCCTGTCTGTTCTATTTTTCACAGGGAAACGTTTACGCCATTTATAAGGGGGTTCTAATGAAATTCAATTTTCAAATTTAGGGCTATTGAATGTCAGTAAAGGTTGTTATTTTCGATCAGATTCAGTCTATTCAAGAATATCATTAGTATAGAAACTTTATTTCAACTAACTTCATTCATGCTCGTTTAGTTCACCGCAAGAATAAGTGATAACGACTTGTTGAAGACACAGAGTTGAAACCAGCCTCCTTTTCGAACCACGTATACCAGTTGACCTAGCGCCTCGTTTTCGACTGACTGAACACACGTCAAGATGGTTGAAACAAGAGGCCCTGTTTCGTCTGTCTGGTGACGTCACGTTGTACTGCGTGTTCTGACAAACACGGGGACGTGCGTCGTCCCTTTAACGATGTTTGTTCGAGTTTTACGAAGGGCAGCTCATACCCGCACGTTGTCGTCTCACGTCCTGGCCGCAGCACAGGAACACAGCGTTTGCCATACCTCATCAGCATGTGACGAGACATGGAATCAAGGGTCAAGGTCAATTGGCGAATGATTTCAGTAGTTTCTTCTGTCCTCATTTCTTTGTTGTTTTCCACCTTGGTCAGCAATATTCCTGCTTGATCGGGGCGGTGAGGTAGTCTAGTGGTTAAAGCGTTCGATCGTAACGCTGACTGGTGGAATATTGTTAAAAGCGGCGTCAATGCGTTTTGTTGAAAGCGGCGACGGTGCCATCTCGCACACTCCTGTTGGATCAAAGCAGCCTGTATCCTTGCTCCAAGGATGTACTGAGTGCTACGCCTATAGATATGCTGTCTTTCTTTTCTTTAAAGAGGCATGTTTAGGTTAGTGGACAGTTCTAAGGAGTCAGGACACCAGTCTGTTAGTTATATGCATATTTTAAGGGATTTATTTTGTAAAATAAACCCTGTTAATTATTACCTCAGAGAGGTGCAGGTCTAGACAGTGTGGAGTGGATAGAGTCTACACAAGACACTTGCGATAAAACAAAAGTAAAATTGCTGATGTTGCGTTAAGCAATATTCACTCATTTACATGTACTGGACAAGACAAACCCCGTGGTTGATACCCCGAGCAATGCCCCTGCGTCTGGATTACAATGGCAGTCAGTCAGCAAAGTCACCGAACTTGACCGTCCATTCATTGTAATCGAATCTGTATAAACTGTCGTACAATAGAGAGCACACATCGGGTGTTTGGGGATTATTTTCGAACAAGCAACGTTAATATGTGAAAGACCCATGAAGGTCCGGGTTAGAATATTGGCCTTCAGTAACCCATGCTTGTCGTGCGAGGGGGCTAATCGGATCAGGCGGTCAGGGTCGCTGAATTGGCTGTCATGCCATCATATCCTGATTGCGTAGATCGATGCCTGTGCTTTTGATCGCTGGATTATCTAGTCCAGACTCAATTATTTACAGAACGACGCCATACTAGAATATTACTGAGTGCGGCTTTAAACATCAACCAACCAATATTTTGAAAAGTGTTTTGACAAGTCACAAAGAGCACGCGGTGCCAAAACACCCAACCCACCTGGTCCCCGATTTGCAATGTGATCTTAACGCTACGACTCTCGTGAGCCTCAGTATGGAAGTTGCGATCACGTTGGCACTACGATCGCTTTGTTAAACGGGGACCTGATGTGTACTTTCGGTTTTTTACGTCAGGATGGAGGAACCAGTTCTAACTGGCCGACCGTAATATGAAGCGCGATATATTCGTTAAACGATTGCAACCAATTTCCTGAACACTTTATCACGATAAAAGCAAAGGCTGGTTCTGAAGAACATATATAACTCATAATCAAGCACGGAACTACATAGATGTTGAACACAGCATTTAAACTTGAATATTTGCGGAAAGCATGCATTTGGTGACGTTTGATGTCCGGGTGAAAGGGTATTGGGATGACGTTTTACGACACTCTGCAAACTTTAAGAATATATGCATGACAATAAAAAAAATATATATATATGAAATCCATGGTCAGATACACATCGTAGTGCAGGGGACCTCTTGTGCCGAGTGATCATGAGTACACGATCTATATAAAATGCTGAACGTGCACTTTTGATTTCGATTTGGAGTACTACCTTTAAGAAGATATTGTGATGTGTCTTACGAGACACAGAATAATTTATGGCAGTTGGATAAAGTCTGTCCTTGACCTTGTTACTAATCTCCAACTCCGGTTGAAGTCTGGAGAGCACAGCAGATACATCCTGCTTGAATTATTCAGCCTAATATGCATGGTGACATGAACGAGCAGAGCGAAGGTCAAGTGTCTTGACCTGTCCTCGTGTCCCTCAGCCAATCGGAATGGGCCACGTCAAACGATTTATTATCTGCGAAGGAGCGGCCGGCGATACTGGATATTTAATAATCTCTGTGACCCAACATTGCGTAGTCGTGGCAAACGGAGGTGTGCTCTCGGAGATAGTAATATATTTCAAGCATTTTGTAATGGTGTATTGTTCACTGTGGAGGAGAGAGATTTGTGTAAAATGCGGATGGCGTTTTAGCGATTTGAGTGAACAAGGAGTGTTTCATCATGCCCACAGTGTTTAAGTAGATGAAGACTGCGCTTTTACCGCGACGTATATTCTTAAAAATACTTTCTGGTGATAATTGTGATACTTGAAGTCGAAGCACGCTTACATAATGAGGCGTTATCCTTTATCCCCCATCGCACACTGTACACAGCTTCACCCTCTTTTAATACTAGGCGTTAAACAAGTCAGCGAGCGTGCTGACTTCATGAAACGTGAGTGCAGAGAATGGGAGTGAACGAGTTTGGCTTCAATATTAAACAGATAAATGGTATTTCAGCATTTCGTGTCAGCTTAAAAAAGAAAATCCGAAATGATCCAGAATTTAAATAGCAGATTAAATAAGGCCAGCATGTAAAAAAGACCCCCTCCCCTAAAAAACCACGACCATTTTTAACGGTGAATGGACACTTATATGTATATTTATATTTTTAAGAAAATATGATTTAAACTCTAGTTAACATTACCTTAGAGACTTGTGCAAGCCTACATTCGTGGGGACAATGTGTTAAAAATATTTCTGCGATATTGTAGAATATTTCCATAGGTAAACGGCGTAAAACTATATTCACGCACACAGATCACTGACCACTGTGTAGGTACTGTCGTCGCTTTGATGCTATAAATATACACATCTGCTTATCGCCCTGTATCTGGGTGGCCCACGTGAGTCTGCCAAACACTCTTTACCAAACAACCGCTGTTGAAAGAAGTTATATGCCATCACAATCAGCACTATCTTTCTGTACTACAGTAGGACTACATAAACCTCAGTAACATATATATCATACCAGCTACCATCACTGAAACGTCGAGTATTCGAATAATTCCATCCAGGTATTATCTTCAATATTGCAGAACGCCTCTTCCCGTGAAGATCCGGGTTAGAATTGATCTTCAGTAACTTATGCTTGTTGTGAAAGGCGACTAACGGGGATCGGATGGTCAGGACTGTTCACTTGATTGACACATATCGCACTCCAGCTGCGTAGATTTATACCCATGCTCTTGATCAGTGGATTGTCTGGTCCAGAATCAAATACTTACAGAACGCCGCCGTATAGCTGGAATGGAGTACGTCGTAAGCCTCAAGTCTTGGAGGACAGAGCGCCTGCTCTAAGGGCGGAAGGTCTGAAGTTCGATCCTCGGTGACGTCAAAGCTTAAGACGTTACATGGTGACACTTGTTATTTCCCAGCCTGGCGCTTGACAGTAATGGGATAAAACACAGACTTGTCTGTGTCTGAGTTGACTATTTATGTAAAACTGCTGTTTGTTATCGCACCAGCACAAACATCCAGGGACTCTAATTCTCGAAACGTTCGAAGCCCTAAGAATTCTTAACTTTGATCGTAGCCGATGTCTTAAGAATGGGCCTTAGAAGTTCGTAGGGCTACGAACGTTTCGAGAACAGCTAGCCAGTGTCGGGACTAGGGACCTTGGGGCCAGCCTGGTGGTTAAAGCGTTCGCGTCGCCACGCCGAAGACCCGGGTTTGTGTCGCCTGCCTTGACATTGGTAAAATGAGGCTTACAACCATACTCACTGACTGTCTGTACCAATACAAACAGTAAACGAATTTGCCAGTGTTCAACGATCTTCACTTAAATCAGGATTTCTGTCAACATATTTTGATAATCTCATTGAACCGGGTGTCCACTCGAAATAACAAGAGTCCACAGGCTTTTTACTACACTTAGAATTGTAACGATTGTATGCATAATTATACTGTAACATGTTTAATGGGTATAAAAGTACACGGTAACATGGGTGTGTACATGGAAACTTCTCAGGTTCATTGTATGTAATATGTACACCGTCAGGTCTTTCGTCACCATAGTTTCTTGAAAAAATAACAAAATATTTGTCTGTAAATGGTAACAATGCAATGAAAGGGACATTTCGGTTTGAGACCAGATTTTTCTTGATGCTTTGAAATTGTATTTACTTTGTCGTGATACGCTAATTGACATAATTTTCTTCTTTTGACTCGGAGAGTGAAAGCGAAGAGGCTGGGGCCCATCTGGGTAACATAGTTACAGCACAACAAACCAAGCGCTTCGACTCGATAGATGATAGATACATCATCATGTTGATCCGGGTGTCAGTATATCCGATGGAGGTCATACCAATATCAACATGTCGCTGTGTATAAATGACAGCTGCCATTTGTTGCATGGGCTGCACGTGCACCTTCCATTTATCGGGACATATGAGCACTGCACGAGCGATTAGACAAAACCATTCAGCTGTGCTCCAACAATAGTTTGCGGCCATATTGAATTATTTGTTTATGATCAGAAATGCTATACCTTTTGCATCAGTTCTTGGAGGCTCTTAAAGGGTTAGATTACGAGACTGCGACATAAAGAAAATTGTTTTGAACATCTGTTTTGTTTTATCTTTGCTAAGATCTGACCACACAGTTGTTTAACTGGAACGTAACCGAAATACCCATGTCTCAATGTAAAATTATCCAACGCCTGGTGTCATGCGCATTCATCCCTATCGGAAACTCGTCATGCACACTGAACCACCTGTCGCGTGTGAAGGTCAACGTCACGGCTGTGTCAAGAACACGTGGTTCAGTTAACTTGTTTATATCAAAATTCATCTGTCTCTTGTTTTCTTTTTTGAAACATGTCTTGACTACATCGGTTCTCGTCTTTTTCTTGCAACTATGTCGATGTATTGATCTAATTCCAGTTTGCCCGTGGAGGCATGTTGTATAAAGTAACCCAGTTTTGTTAATATATGCAAATGTATGTATATTACGAAAGATATTGGGAACGTTGGGTTTAGGTCAGTACATGGACATATCATTAATCCCGTGATGACAAACAAATAACCTTGACACGTGCAACGTTTGAAAACTTACAAACATGTATAGATCTGCTTTGCACATTTCTTGGAAGACGGCACTTTCGGGGAGCTCCTTACAAGCGTGTATAGGAAACGCTCAACACAATAACGTTAGTGTGCATTGCTAGGAGTTCAACTCCTGTTTCAACCGGTCGCAGGTCGGGTTTATTTCATACTGTTGAAATTGACGGCGTGCAGTTGTCGACACTTAATATGGGACTAACTTTGTCATTATAATATGAGAGTGTATTTTCGAATCAATTATTATTCATTTGTCGTGGTTAAGATTACTTAATATAGGAATTCTGAACTGAAAGCAATACTGATATTGAAACCACAAGCTGTTGCGAGTGACACATTCTGCGCGAACCCCTGTTGTCTCGAGTGTTTAAATTACTGCTAAATATTTATGGGAAATTCGA
Source organism: Haliotis asinina (assembly GCF_037392515.1). Classification (NCBI taxonomy): domain Eukaryota; kingdom Metazoa; phylum Mollusca; class Gastropoda; order Lepetellida; family Haliotidae; genus Haliotis; species Haliotis asinina. The sequence goes on along the minus strand of NC_090286.1, from coordinate 26,940,075 downwards.
CAACTCGAACTTGTAAGTCCATTGCATCGTTATGAAAGTATAACATGTCGTCTGGGTGTCTTCACGGCCTTGAAATGAATTTTGAAACAGGTGAAAATATACTCCGTCCTTTACAGATCTGGTAATCCCTTTGGGGGATGTTTCGTGTCAGACATTTCATATCATACGGCTTATAAAAGTCTCTGTTACTTAAAATTCTTCAAAGATGGATTTTTTAAGAGGAGAACTACACCCGCTCACTCTCACTTAGCGTTTCTTCCCACTCTCTGCTTCTAATTCCGATATCTGTTTCTCCCTCTCTTTTCACCATCTCCTACGTTCCTTGTCTCTCTCACTTCTCTTCCCTTCTCTGTTTCTTTCTTTCTTCCTCCTTTTACACTTCTTGTCTTCCTTCTTACTCTTCTCCTATTTCCTTTCAAATGCCATCGTTCTTCTCCTCTATCTCTTTCTCTTCGTCCTCTCTACCTCTCTTTTCACCCTTCCTCTATCTTCCTTCTACCTCTTCCCTTTATCTCTGTCTATTTCCTCCTTATTTCTCCCCTCTCTTCTTCCTCTTTCTCTTCTTGTCTTCCTCCCCCTCTCTTTCTCTTCTTTTCTTTACCCAGCCCATCTTTCTTCCCCTGTCTCTTTCTCTTCACTTTCTTCTCCCTCCCCTCTTCTCTCCTCGGTGTCCATTCTTTTCCCCTCTTTCTTTCTTCTCCCCATCTTCTCTCTTCCCTCTGTCCTTTCTTTTCCTCTCTTTCTTCTCCCTTCCATCTTCTTTCTTCCCTCTCTTTCTTCTCCCTCCCCTCTGTCCTTTCTTTTCCCCTCTCACTTTCTTCTCCCTCCCATCTTCTCACATCCCTCTGTCCTTTCTTTTCCCCCCTCTCTTCTCCCTCCCATCTCAAGGTCTGTCTATTCTTCATTCCACTCTTCCTGTCCTTCTTTCCATGCCCCTCTGTTCTCCTGTACTGTCTTTTCTCCTCTTCCCTTCTCTCTCATTCTCTCTTGCCATGCTCTTCCTGTCTCTCTCCCTTCCCTACTCTCTCTCTCTTTCTCTTCACATTCGTATGCAACACTGACGCAACATGCATAACCGTTCACCATGTTCAACCTCAGTTGACAAATATCGTCTAGGTTGGCTTGGTTATCTGAAACCCCAACCTTGTGTATTGTGCGACCGCACTGAAATGCACATCCCCAAAACAAACTCCTCCATTTCCTGATCTGTATGTCAAACAAGATCTTGTACATTTCACTCCGATGACGCGCCCGCGGATTGTCCTCAGCTTTGACAGTGTCAACAGCAACGTGCGACCACGCGTACATATTGCATGTGGCCATGTCAACTTGGTGCGTCTTCCCAAACGCCTTGGCCAGGAAACCAGCCTGCGGTTTTCCCATAAGGAAGTGTTTAGCCGCACTTTATCACTGCAGATATTGAGGTGACATATATTTATTGCTTGTAAACCTATTGGCTGTTTCAGGACAAATTCTAGAAGGGTAACGAACAACTATTGTGTTTACATCAAACAAGTATAGAGGGCTGTCATAAACGTTGAGAACAAGAAAGGAAACTGCCATGAATAACCTTGAATGCTGAACCCATGGATGTGATTCTATCATTCGAAGAGGCACGTCTAATCAAGCAGACAGTACATGTTTGAACCCCAGTGATTATTATTTTTGTTTTTATTTTAAAGTAATTATAATTTTATCTATTGATTTTTAGCATAGAGACTTTGTGCCAGTCTGTTCGACGAAGCACAGCATCGACCACTTTGTATTTTCAAGAAAAATGTTATCGTGGATGAGATATCATAAAAATAGTGAAATATATGGAACGCTAGGATTCAGTTCCAATTACTCTGACAATCCTGTCTTATAGCCGGAATGTTGCTGGTCAACTCAGTGACAAACAACCTGTAAAACGCGTTAGTGACGTGATGCTTTTCAGAAATAATGTTCTGTTATTTGTACTTCACTGCCCAGACCCTTACAAATGTTTTGCACTTTTCACGCACTGTTGCAAATCGACATTTTGATCATCACGGCCTTTACAAGCTGGCAGTGGTCACGTGGTACAGAATCAATCTTTAAAAATAAATACGTAACCCTATAAAAAGACCTTTAAAACGTAAACCCCTCCCTTTATTACCGATCGCTTTTGAAAATAGCCACGCGGGAGGAACAAGTTAACAGGTGTTACTATCAATTATTACGAGCTAATACACTCTGGCTATGAGTACCCTTGACGTTTACTAGTCAGAGGGATTAGTCTATTGATTATAGTAACATATGTTATGTGAGAGATTAGGTTTTGTTAAGTACCAATCCTTGTACTTCTAAAAGGTTGACTACTTTCACTGCTGTCGGCAAACTGAGCCGGGCCAACCTGCACGGGGTAGACAACGTACGTGATATAGTCTAATATGGAAGTCTCGGTGGCTGAATGGGTTAGATGGCTGATTTAGTGCACAGGCGACTTGGTGTTGACAGTGTGGGTTCCTGATATAACCCCCCACCACCCCCAAAAAAACCCCAAAACCTCAACCCCACCCCCACCCCATTAACCCCCAACCAAAAAGAAAACCCAAACAAACAAACAAACTTTACTGAGAAAGTGAAATGCACTTCCACACACACGTATGACGTACGTACATGTGATCAGTGTTCGCTCGTCGATTCTTCGATCCGGTTTCGAATCCTATATTTCAGAGGCTTATTCCTAGCTTCCTATCAACCGGAGCAGACAGCAGAGTGATCAATAATATGAGCAACGTACCAAAACCGTCAGATTCTGTGATATCCAATCAACAAAATCCCTGAGCATGGCCACCCAATCATGCGTTTATTTTGCCATGCATACGTGCACCTGCATACGTGCACCTGCATGCGTGTTTCGGTGTCACATAAATGCTCTCAAGCGCGCGGAAATATGAATCACTAACAATTTTAACAAAATAATAATAATCAAACCGACTTTTCACTTCCGCGTGCATTTGTTGTGAACATGCATTATAGTTTAATAACAAAATCCCAAAGGGGAAGCAAATAACGCTGACCCGAACATGTAATGGTATAGGAAAAGACGGTTATGATTAATAATTACGGACGGTTCACTCAAAGAAAAAAACAACCACTTGAAACGTCCTTCTTTTAAAACATGTCTGAGCCTAGCATGTTGTACCCAGAGAAAAGGCCTTGAAGAAAGCCTAGATTTGTTGTCAGGCGGTCGTATAGAAAAGTTTATCTTCCTCTTAAGAAACATTATATTTCCTCGAACGCTTGCCCAGACAGGGACGAGACCCTTTCTTTATCTCTGCTCATGCGCAAACGTGCCCGTATCATGTCGCGACATGACATCGGGGCTATGAGAAGCGTCAATCACCCACAAAGCTACCCGTTATTGCTCAACTATCATTGGTTAATCGCATAAATAATGTTTGAAAATATTCTCAGCTGTGTGGCGTCGTATTTGACTTCCTCACGTCATAATTCGCCGTGTTCAGGCGTGCTGGGTTCTATGAATTCTATGAAAATCATAACTGCCTGTCATGTCTGATATGAAAACGAATCTTCAAGTTCCAGTCATCTGTCAAGGGTGCTATTGATTCAGTCTGATATGCGAGAAGTTTACTTTGAAAACAAATATATCAAGTCGCAAGCTGAGTGATATTTGTCAAGCTAAAACAATCCTTTTTCGTTTTATTCAGATTCTCACTTTTCGTTACGTTTTCAATTCACGTCACTGAATTTAATCAATCTATGGGAAGAAATAGAGCTCAATTTAATTCAAACGCTAGTCTGTTCATTCAAAAGAATGTCGGAAATTCCTCTCATACATTTCATACGACTGGTGTTGATTGGAATATGTCCGACATAGTGAACTTTGTTTGTACCGAATTCTAGTCAAAACAATGCCTCAATTTTATTATGGTAAGGGTGAGAAGGTGTGAATGCTGCTTAATATCGCCGGCTAAAGACCAACGTTGATGTCTAAGTGGGATTTTATGACACTATTCTCAACTGTCCATCATTACTGGTCATCAGAAAAAGGCTTCACAAATGGTGCCCATTTGGGAATTGGAATCTGATCATTGGGCTTCACGGATGAACGCTTAAGTAGCTTTCAATGGGTCCCAGCAGGAATGTCACTAAGCATTACATAACAAAAACGAAAAATGAATATTATTTTCAGACTTACACCTCTTAAATAGTTTCCAGGTTTCCAAATGATATTTTGATTGTTTGAAATAAGTACTGAATTACCGATTAGCCATAAAATATGAAAACGTGATGGAAAATATACTCTATCCTTTGATTTATCTCGACAAAAATGAATTCTAGGGTCAGGCAAGCATTTCTCGACCTGTCCCATTGTTCATTCCTGAAGTATTCGTGCTCGAAATAAACAAGGATGATTTAACGTGCAAATTGAGCTCAACATGTCACTTACTCACCTGGTCATCATAACAATGCCAATAGTAGTAAAAGTAAGTTAATGTTCAGATTAAAGAAAAGCCGAGAAGATACGAAATAAAACTAATGACAATATACACTGTCCATTTATTATGCTACTTAACCACCTGCTAAATAGGAATGGTTCGCGCACTGCCCCGAGGTCTTCAGGTACGTGACTGAAATGTTATGGATTGAAATATACAAGAAAGGTTAATTAATAACTTAGAGGTCAAAAGGTCTTTCTTTATTATAAGTCATGTTTATCAATTTTATGAAACATACCAACAGTTTAACAAGACCCCGCGCAGCAAGCCATGTTGCATGATAGCTTAAGACATCAGTGTGTACTTTGGGAGACTAAAGTATGCAGCATTCTATGTTGATTGGCCCAATGGCCAAGCTAGTTCACGAGATCACGTTTTTTAACAATTACGTTATTGATTCTGTTTAATAAAAAGCCGTTAACTGGGTCGCCGAGGACCACTCGACTAACGTACTCTATCGGGACGTTTGTGTGTGGCAATGAGATAACGGTTCATGTAGAAAGACGTCACAATCTAGGTCACGCTAATTGTACCTACTCTTCGTGCCTTGACAGTATGTAACAGAAATGCTGTTAATACTACAACGGCATTCTATCCTGTTTTCTCTAACGGCAACAGAACACTGAACTGGCTTTTGACACTATTTAAAAGTTTTAAAAGTTTCAAATTTTAAAGTATGTAGGGTTTTTCTCTCTTCGTGTTGAAAGACTCGTTTAAGCGTTGTTTAACCTTCAGAAGAAATGCTGGGTTTCTTAGGGTAGGTGATAAATAGGGTTGATAGAAAAATAGGGGTAGATGATTTACAATGCCTGTAAGGGAATGCCGGGTTCAGTGAGAACAACGCACGATAAGAGCTGGGTGGACAGTCGTTGGGATTAGAGGAAGAGGGATAGTAGTGAAGATGCTGGGAGGGTGGATAGTTGTGATGAAAAGGGATGGGTTGTCGTGAAGATAAGTGGTGGGTGGATAGGTAGATAAGGGGTGGATAGATGACCCTGATTGTGAGGTGTGTATGGTTAATGATGGTGAATAGTGGCCGTTAGAGATAGATGGCTAGTCCCGATGCTTAGATGCGGGTGGCTACTGATAGTTCGTAGTGGGTAGATAGTCGTGATGATAAGGAGTGGATGGATAGTTGTGATGATGATTGGGGGATGGACAGTCGTTATTAGGGGCAAGTGGATAGTGGTGACGAACACTGATGGATAGCTAGTGATCGTGAGTGGTGGGTAATCGTTATAAGGGGCAAGTGGATAGTCGTGACGAAGACAGGTGGATAGCTAATGATACTGAGTGGTGGGTAGTCGTGATGAGTCGGGATGTATTCAAACTATAGTCATGAAAGTAATACGTGGATTGACAATAATGATACAAATATTACAGTGATGAAAAAGGATGGAAGGATGAATCCTAATTCGGAAATCCATTCTGTGATGCTTGCACTAGGTAATGCAGAATGTTGTTTGCGCTGTGATGTAGTCTTATGAAATAGGAAGAGGTGACATATGCGTAATAATGATCAATGAACAAAATAGAAGTGTTGTAAACAGAAAGATTATGCCAAGCAGGCAAGTGTCATATAGCTTCCCTGGCTGTCTGGGGCGGTGGGCTAGCTTAATGGTTAAATTGTTTGCTCGTCAAGCTGAAGACCTGGGTTCGATTCTCGAAATGGATACAATGTGTGAAGCCCATTTCTGGTGTCCCCGCCATGATCTTGCCGGAATATTGCTAAAAGCGGCGTAAAACCATGCTCACTCACTCGCTATAACAAAGCCAAGTCTTGGTATTCACATTTATGTAGCAGCCACAGCCAACGGAAGCACGAAGCGTACACAGCGATATGCTTCATTTCCGGAATGGCAGATGTTTCAGTCAGACACGAACGCCGTGTAACTATGGTTTCGTATTTTCTAAAATGTCTCATTATTGCACAACGTTTAGCTTCCTCTGGTGAGACCTTACGTTTAATAGACCTACGCGGAAGTAGCAACAGATCAAGTCCTGTAACCTGAGATCAAAATGAATAAGTCATAAATACATGTCAAGAAGGACGCGGCACTTGTAACAAGCCCCAAATAAGCATATGTAACTTGTCCTTTTAACCTGTAGATATGCGTATGCAAATTACAAGGTTCTATTGGTCATCCGTTTGTGTTGCATGAGTACGCGGCTTTCAACAAAATTCCAGCAATATCACTGCTGGGGACACCAGAAAGATCTTCACAAAGTGTACCCATGTGAGGAATCGAGCCCGTGTCTTCGGTGTGACGAGCGAACGCTTTAGTCACTAAGCTACCCCATCGCCCCTTTGGTTAACAAAAAGTTGTTCCGAAAATTTGCTAATAAAATGGTGAAGAACGTTGCACAGATAACGAACCCAAATAAATTTCTCTTTTTTGCAAATTATTACAAATTATTTTGTGTTACGAAAAGTTACTAAAGCGTTACAGTCACTTTAACGTCATGCATACGCCGAGTTGCGTCACGTGTCTATTTCACTTGTCAATTTCATGTCCTGTCGTCTTAAGCCGTGAATGAACAAGTGGCTCCGATAACGATGTGTGTGAACTTGCCAGCCTCAGATATACAAAGCAAGTCAGTTGCACGCGGCCGCTATCTAGACCTCGATATTTATCAAGATAACGTGCCCAGCTTATTCTACGGCCGATCAACGTTCACGTGTCGAGCGTCGGTTATTGTTAGAATGTTCTACCCGACACCTCACAGCGGGCATTGATACGCTATGTATGTAAAATTCAAACTTTACCCCCATTGTCTTTACATACATTGGTTCCTTTGAGCAGGGATCTCAGACGGACATATCGCCTTGTTTACGTGCTAATATTAAAAATCCTAGGTTGAAGTCTCTTTTGGACGTCACCATACCAAACCATGTAATTTTATTTGTTGTATAGGCTCTGTACACTTTTTCTGCATATGGACTTATCGTATTTAATACGGGTGGAGTGGTATATATTATATACACGTAATTGTTTCTAACGTAATATGCTACTTTACAAGAAATAATAATAATTTAATAATATTGTTCATGATGATGAATGATAAAAAAATCCTGTCTATCATAAGTAAACGACCCTCGATTGTCGTGTCGTTTCGCCATTAAGCTTTGAGATTACTGGGCGCTTGATCGGATTGTCGTAGTGTTGTAAAGTAATCTCGGCGATAAACTGTTGAACAATACAAGAATGGTATACGGTGATGTCGTGAAATGGCGACGTTGAGCGTGTCGGAGTCCCCGGTCACTCCTTCAGTTCATCTTCGGTAAACAAGTTGCCCGGTTTAACAACAATGTTAAAATTAGAAAGGTTTGTAGAACGCGACCGGCCCTTGATATGTTGGACCTTAACGTTGTCAGGCGACATTGAAATTGGTTTAATCCCGTTTCGAAGTATAGCGGCAGTGTTTAACGGACATGTAAAGTGATGTGGAAAGCAAGCTAGAACAACTCGTATATTACTCAAAAGGACTCACCGTACCTTTACGCTGAATAACACAACAACAAGATCAAAAGGCCGGGTACTAGTTAAGGCTTTTAAATATCTTGTTAATGAACTGAGATAGGTTTTTGAGGGTTGAAAGTTTACATGAAAAGAGATGACGGAATTTAGATAAAGTAGGCCAGGAACAATAGGATTCTTTTAACAAAGATTCACGTGTATCTGCAAAATAACAACATTTACATAAATAGTGGAACTCATCACCAATCAGGTCCGAATCACAGAGTTTACAAAACAGAACAGTCTTCGATCTACGACTAATTACAATTTATCCCGGGTGAAGTTTAAGCTTTGAGCATGAGTTCATGATGTATACTAGATAATCCGTAGATTTGAGTAAAGCTGTTCTATATGATTACCTTTCTCCAGACAAAAACGGGAAACCATAAGTGGGAGCACCGTTAGAACGACGTTGCCAAAAATCGTATGTGACGTCGTGAATTTGACCCGATATTAATTCTCAGAGATGTATTGATAATTAGTGCAATCAGTAATATTCAGTGATAATCATTGCAAACAATAATGCTCAGTCATGATCATTGCAAACAATAACGCCCAGTGATGATCACTGCAAACAATAATGCTCATTTATAACAATAGGACTGTGCATTGGCAAATAAATTGCATTGCAATGTATTGTGATAGGTATGGGGATATGTTGGGAACGTAAGTGTTTGACAGTAAGTACTATTAATTGTACATGCCGATCCTGTTTTCTACATTAGTTCCTAAACATATATGTTATGGTTCTGATAACAGCAATATCAAAATTAAGTTGCATAGTCTAGGATTTTATATTCTTTTTTAAATACAATTTATAGTATTACAGTATGCCGTTTTGTCATTGACTAACGAAGATAAAAAATCGTTGTGAATGAAATTCTAATTCAAACATAAAGATAATCACAAAACCTTCATATTTTCTTTACCCAATGTACCGGTTCTCAGAAATAATATTGCAATATGTATCGTTTGAAAAGCGCATTGCGATGTACCGGTATACAGGTAATACCGTGCAGCCCTAATAAATGCTACAAACATTAATGCTCAGTGATGATCAAGGAAACAATAATGCTCAGTGATAACTACATATTTCAAACAATAATGCTCAGTGATAACGAAATACTTCAAACAAAAATGCTCAGTGATAATTACACATTTCAAACAATAATGCTCAGTGATAATTATACACTTCAAACAATAATGCTCAGTGATAATTACACATTTCAAATAATAATGCTCAGTGATAATTACACACTTCAAATAATAATGCTAAGTGATAATTACACACTACAAACTATAATGCTCAGTGATAATTACTGCAATCAGTGATACTCCTTGATAATATTGTTAGTGACAATGCTCAGCTGCGTAGATCGATGCTCATGCTGTTGATCACTGTATTTACAGACCGCTGTAATGTAGATGAAATATTGGTAAATGTAGCGTTAAACAGACGAAGCATATTTGTGGATCTGAAATTGTCCTTGTTGACACATGACATTTTGTCCCGTTTGCGTAGATCGATGTCAGCGCTGCTAATCACTGAATTGTCTGGTGCAGACTAGATTATTTGACCCGTAAAGGTCCCGGGGTAGAACAGGCCTTCAACACATGCATGCTTGCCATAAAAGGCGACTATGCTTGTCGTAAGAGGCGACTAACGGGATCGGGTGGTCAGGCTCGCTGACTTGGTTGAAGCATGTCATCAGTTCCCAATTGCGCAGATCGATACTCATGTATATTTACAGACCGCCGCCATATGGCTGGAATACTACTGAGTGGGGCGCAAAACTAAACTCACTCACTCACTAGATTATTTACAGCCCGCGCTGTAAAACTAAACACACTCTGGCTTCACTGTCCCTAAACCACATTATTTTCCATACTAACACCCCCTTCCCCCACCCCACCCCCACCTCCCACACAAAAGTCCTACATTTCCAGATTTACTCAGGTTCTTTGTTTCCCATCTCACTGGGGCTCTTTTTCCAATTTAAATGGAAATATGTAGCAGATCCAGATTTCGCCAGATTTCATGTGTATTGGATGACTACAGTGAACCCTTTGATCGGTTAGCCCTTCGTCGGGTAAGCACATCCTGTCACTTCTATTCACATTAACTGTTATTTTATGCTACCTGGGACTATACTGTTCCCTGAACCTAGAAATTTAATTTGATTTAATCACATCGTATTTCCGCAGACATTATTACAGACATAAGTAAGTTATAATTAAGTGGAGTATAAATTATCAATTACACCTGAAGCGCAGCAATTATCTGTATATGACGTTGATATCCTTGTAGTTTTTTTCCAAAAGGAATTAAAAAGTGTATAAACTGATATCAGATTGTGCATGCTCCAACCATGTTTACTTCCTTTATGTATTGTCGGTTTTCAGGGACAATTCTTTTTCCAGAAATTTTAATTTCCCTGAATTTTAATAAAGCTTGTTTCGCGTTAGAAAAAGAGGGAATTACAGCTTTAGTTGCTGACAATCTTTGCCTCATGCGAGATTGAATGCAACTATCGTCACATACAAACAAACATACCAGTGCTGTGCAAGTTATCTTTTTCCATAAAGATTAAATTACTTCCGCATTCTTCGAGTTCATGCATGTTAGAAGTGATCCTGGGAAGATTTGGGGATAAATCTTAAGTTGGTGTTATGTCATGCTAACTGGATCACTCAGTACGGTTAGAGTAGGTCTATAGTTGCCGTACGTCCAACCTAACAACATGCAGTCACACAATGAGGTAATGAATATAACAGGGAGGGACATATGGGTTGGATCTAGGGTGTGGAGGTTGGTTGGGTCGTGTGATTTGGAGCGAGTATCGGGAGCGGTGTGTGGAGCGTGGAACGTGGAGCATGGAGAGGGATGCGTTGAGTATGGAAGTTGACGTACGGAGAGCGGTGTGTGGAGTTTCAAACCTGGAAAGTGGAGTGTGGAGAGTGGTGTGTGGAGTTTCAAACTCGGACGTGGAGTGTGGAGAGCGGTGTGTGGAGTTTGAAATGGTTCAGTCTGCAACTGTTCATCATAATGTGTTCGTGCTCCAGAAGGATATCATTTGAATGGAAACCCCATAACCACATTAGCCAACACATCTAGCCACTATCGTGCATGGTACAGGCTACATGTAGCTGCAGTTTGCATACTGCTAGGTTTAACGCTCATTAATCAACTCATAAATGACTTGCAAAACCACGCCAAGACAATGGGTCAACTATTTCTCGAAATTTTTACACGGAAATTTAATTTCAAAATTTCCCATCCATTTGATGCGTATGCGACAAATTAGTTTCACACGGTCGTCGCATTTCTCCCCTCACCAAGGTTCCACTTACGTAATGTGAATATCAAGTAAAACCCTACGAATCCGTTAAAACTTGAGATTAAAAAAGTCCACATTTGCAAATAGTGACCCTGGAGTGTCATTGATAAATTTCCGCTGAGATACACTTGAAAAAAAAATTTGGTTAACAAATTGCATACCATATCTGAATGCTACTCTCCTGAAAACAGTCGCTGACACACACACGCGCACAAAAACTCGAATAACCATTTCTTGGCTTTTCAGCACAGACAGCGTTGGATATGGGTGTATATATATTTTTTTTTGCATTTAAGTATAAATTTGTTGATGTATTCCTTTCGGATCAGCCGAAAAGTGGGGTGTCCGCTTTAAGTGGGCTCACAATTTTGAAACACAATATTTGTTATAATGCTTGCATTTGTCTTAACATGTCTGTTCAGCCCGAGACACGAAATTAAAATATTTAGTTAAATATATTTTCCAACGATTATTTAGAATACCATACACGAGTAAATTCACACATACTAACACGCTTTTCGTCTGACATATAGATGTAGTTTTCACAACCCAAAGATGATTTCTTAATTAAAAGTACAGCTATTAATTTTATTGCTGTTATTCAGTCTGTTTTAAACTTCCAGACAATGTCTGTGTAGAGAAGTAATATTATTTTATCTCATTGCAGGCAAAGCATGCACGTGCATGTATTTCATTAACTTAAAGACCATTTGAATGCGCAGGTGCGTGTGCGCTATATGTATACACATCACGTATTCATTGCAGCGCCAGGTGAGACTCCTGAACGTTGACATGTACGTGTCTTGAATAGACAAGTGCACTTGACGCATGTGCTGACATTTTGTTGTCCTTAAAGCCTTACAAAACATGGAGCTTATGTAATGATACTGTTATTAAGTTAAGGATTAATTCAATATCTCGTCATTGGACTTTACCTGAACTGTTCTACAGAAGCTCAACAGTCTGATATATATTCCCTTCAGCAAGTCAAGATTTTCCACAAATTCTAAATTTCCTTCTTATCGTGGCAACCCGTGAAGATCCGGGATGGCACTGATCTTCAGCAACCCATGCTTTTCGAGAGAGGCGACCCACAGGATCGGTTGGTCAAGCTCGCGAGACATGGCTGACACATGTCTTTGTATCTCAGTTGCGTAGATCGATTATGGTGTTGTTGATCACTGGATTTTCTGGTCCAAACTGGATTATTTACAGACCACCGCCATATAGTTAGAATATTGGTGCGACGTAAAACAACAAATCAACCAACCAATTTCACTGTGGCTTCTCCTCTTGCCGTGTGTCCTTCCAGACTGAGCGGTGGGGTAGCCCAGTGGTTAAAGCGTTCTCTCGTCACACTGAAGACCCGGGTTCGATTCCCCACATGGGTACAAAACGTGAAGCGCATTTCTTGTGTCCCCCACCTTGATATTGCTCGAATATTGCTAGAAGCGGCGTAAAACTGAAGTCACTCACTCCATACTTGACATTTTCATAGACTGAGTGCTTATCTAACTCTGACACAGTAAGACCATTCAATGCTGTTATTGGTGGTTTTGTCCAGAGTTCTATGCGTCCTTGGTACAACCTCTCTTATTCAGTTTAAGATACCAAGACACAAGAGTACTTTTTCAGAGACAAACTGTAAGATCAGAGTTTTACATCACATCGACATTGGTCCAGCCATATAGAGACGAGATGTCAATCTAGATCGGCTTGTGGTACTAATTTGATTTCGCTATATAAAAAATTATAAATGCTACAAAAAATATTTTGAAAATCGTCTTATGGCCGCCACATACTTGGTATGTCCCTGAATTGAATTGAATTGAATTGAATTGAATTGAATCTTAAACAACAAACCAAAATCATCATATATCTTCAACTGTGTATTCCAAACAAAAGCTACGAGCATCTACGAGGCCGTTCGCAATATTATACCTACACTATCCGCTCCCGTTATAACGCTATCTGAAAATTCACATCGCCATATCCTACATGCATATTCACAGAATAAAATATTTTAAAAACTTAACATATTATTTTTAAAAATTAGCCTGCGTCTTTACCATGGAGATCCATGCTGGCCATCTATCATATTTTGCTAATTGTGTGACGGATGTCAGAATAACATGAAATATACGTGAATACATATTTACACTTAAATTCATTTTAAATATACATTTCCACGCCAGACATTACATCGCAAATCACTGTGCGATACCAAAATATATGATAATGAATTCCGGATTCTATGGATCATTTTAACAATACGTCTCCTACACATATCCGTTGCCATGGAAACTACAAAAATACTCGTAACGTAGAAGGATCTGTATGTGTTTAATTAAATAAATCCTATGAATTGGAACATATGTTGTCTGTACCATCACGTTGAATTGTACAGCGTGGAATGGATGGAAACAGACACCGAATGTGCAGGCGGATTCGTATCGGAAGATTATTCATCAACATACCGAGTGTTCATATCGAGCCCTTTCATTGAGGCAATTATTATTAATATACTTTGGAAATTAGCATCTCTAATATGCACTGGCAACGGAACGTTTTCGCGACATATTATAAATACAGCATGGATGAAACTGTACGTGTACGATGGGATTTTCTATATAGGGTTCGCTTGCATGCTGATGTGCAGTTATAAAATGTACTCATTTGCAAAAGTTATTGTTATAGGTTAAAATATGGTCTTTGTCATATTGTAAATTACCATAATATACCATTAATCAGCATAGAGAACACGCATTCCATGTATTCATCTATTTTTGAGTCATATTAGGACTACGAGTCTATTTTCGTTTAAGATACATCCTGTCACTATGCTGTCACAGTTATTCAAGTAGTGTCGGGTGCAAAAAGGGATGGCCATTGCAAGGTATTTGGGTCACGTTTTCAGACGCTCATTGCGCGATGACTTCCTCTCACTGACAGTAGATACGAGGTCACTAAACGGCGGGAAACGAACGCATGCAGTCATGTTTCATGGTGGCTGAAAAATATAACAAGCAGGGAATGGTTTTTCGATACGGGTATCTCATTTGTGTTTTGGGTTAAGGGACCGTTGTTTATGGAGAGGCATATCATGCAATGTCAATGACCGACCCCCACAAAAAGATTATGTACAAAGTAGGTGCCCTCGACGTAGGGAATCGAACCCGGGGCTTCGGCCTTACGAGCGAACGCTTTGACCACGAGGCTAGCCCGCAACCCTTCATCCAAGGAACGTCGTGACAACGTTTGCAATTCATTAATCAGGTTCAAATATTAAATGCCTAATTTCTTCTCTCCTTAGGAGTGTTAACAAGAAATAACCTTTCAATCGATTAAGTGGTATTTTATAAGCAACCATTGCCGCCATCGAATGCTTAAAGTTACTTTAACTTAAAGCCTTGTAACGACGCCAAATGTTCTGTAATGTACGGTTGTTTAGTTGGACTGTTGCTTAACACCGCATTCAGCAATATTCTAGCTATATTGCGGCTGTCTGAAAGTAATCGAATCTGGACCAGACAATCCAGTGACCAACAACATGGTCATAGATCTACGCAATTGGTGTAATGTACGGGTTGTTTGTCGGGCTGGTAGGGCGGCGGATGATGACCGATGATCCTTACATACACGTCTCGCCATTATCTGCCCAGTGGTATTCTTAAGAGCTGCTTCCCGATAGTGTAACACTAGCCGTATTTAACAAATACGAACTAATAACAAACGGATGCACAGGTACCGCCCACAGAGTATAATGATCTTATTGACTGGACAAACCTTCGATCATACCATGGTTGAGAATTACACTGAGAACAAACTATAATATCACTTTACTGACGAGATCTGAGGAAATGAACGTCTCGAAATCGATCTACTACACTTAACAACAAAAGGAACGCAACTCTGGCATTTTGTCAAGTTTTTAAAAGTAGAAGACATAAACATGAACGCTTATGTGATTTTAGTTTTTGAATTTTTCGAGAATTCTTTTGCTGTTCAGTACAGATACCTCGCATAATTTTCAAAACATGTGTTTCGCATTTAAAACAAAAGCAAATATACAGACTGGGTTCAAATGAAAGGGCTTCAGCTGAAATGAAGTTACATGATGTATTTTTAAAATATATCTTATAGTATAAAATAATACTAGATACGTTTTGTGGGGATGCACCTTGATAAATATTACATTTTGCGGGATATATTACATATAAACACGACGTAATAATACAGTTTATAGGTCATCATTGGTTAGTGATTTTATCTTCAGATAACCAACATTTATCTGAGTCTGGCCGAGTAATGGCCAAGTAGTTTGAGGTGCCTACATTCCTTCTGACCGTGGGTTCGAATCCCGGTTTCTAAGGACATGAAACCTCATTACATAGGAAATCCTGACACGTGGCACTGAATGTTTCGATAAAATTTAGAGTGAAATACTACGCAATGTTTAATAAAAGAAGCCAACAAGCGACACTTGGAGCTGGGGGCCTCACTGTAACACGTGACTTATTGATGGAGCTCCCTTACTGCACACGACACGGGCATTTTAACGACCAATTTGTTCTTAATAAAACGAAAAATTCGTAGCAATGAAATGACACACGATCGTTCAAGCCTCGTTGTAGGATACGCAGTGTTAGATTTACTAAGAATAAGTCGTCTTGCAACCATGCCAGTCTTTACATTTAAGTACACAAAACATCGGCAAAGATAACAGTGAATTCTTTCTATTGTCACTGTCTATATATACAGCCAGCTGGCCATCTATCTGTATGTAGCTAATGTTTCAATATCTCAATGCCAGTTATAATTTGATACAACTGTCTCGCTTCAGTTTTCTGCATCAAGGAAGCATGTAACAGAAATATTTAAAAAATTGTAAAGTTTCCTCATCATGTGTTCCATTTAGAACTAACTGCGCGATTAGAATTCGGCCTTGTCAGGTAGCTGAAGCCGGATAACGGTATTTGTCAGAGTTATCCTCATATTTAACGGAAGAATTATCTTCCTTGACTTTGTTATGGTGTTTGGGCTGAAAAAGTTTTTTATGACTGTTTTGCTCACTGAGAAAGTAAAGAAACAGATTGTTCTGGTAACTTTACTATGAGGATTGTTCACAATATTATCAGATTTTTAAATGATATACACCAAAAGGCTTGTATGGTTTATGTTTCAGGTTGTCACTGCCAGCTTGAAATTGCCAGACAAGTCATAAGACCTGATCCAGATATCTTCTTCGTACAGTGACAGTGACATCTCTAACTACATCACCTTGGCTAGTTTCGACGACTTCATCCGACAGAATGTCACCTTCTCTGGTTTATTTGGAAATGCTTGATTATTTTCCGTGGTACGATCTCTTTCCGGTTAAATACATTCCTTTATGAATAGCACCGTCACATTCGCAGCTATCCAGTTATCCAAATAAAGCGTATGAAATAAGGCCCGTCCGCCCGCCCGAGACGGGCTAGATTTCTGACAGACGGCCTGAATTTATAGCTTGCCAGCACGCTGGTATGGTAATTTTTAGATGTTCCATACATCTGAGTAGATTCACCATATTTTGGTGTCTGGTCTGGTTCATTCCATTTTGGACAGGTAACACTTTTAAGTTACCAGGCCTGATGTCTGGTTGGATTTTGGCTTATTTCATACACTGCCAAACCAACATAGCAGATTGTATCTAATATTAATTGTGACGGAAGATGACAAAAATGACAGTGATGGTTCCGTCTGGGAAATATATTTCGTTTTTTTATGGAAATACGTTAAAACTTCAAAACCCCACAAGCTCATAAAACATATTTTAGTTTATGTGTATGTGACGATTATCACAAATAAAAACGTCAACGGTCTACAAGACCTTCAACAGCAAAATTTGGGAAATGAAATTTACACCGAAAATGAAGAACTAGAAGCAGTTATAAGGAAGCGGTTTCAGCATCCTGCCTCCTAAAATATGTTCTTTACATTTCTAAAAAACCTTTACTTTACTTGAATACAAAGGAGTTAATACGGAAGGTTTTTCAAGAGCAGCAAACGTACAGAATCAGACATACTGTCGGCGAAGCGGATTATCGCGGCTTAAACCAGGTAAAAATCCATCAAGTCACAAAAGCTGATATGAGAATTGGATCCCCTCGCCATCGACCAGCCCCTCCCCGCCCCAACTGTGTCCCTCCTCGCTATCGACCATACCCGTTCCCCGCCCCTCCTGCCCCCGTCCCTCCCCGACATCGAACAGCCCCTCCTCGCAATCGCACTGTCCCTCCTCGCCATCGACCAGACCCACCCAGCTCCCGGTCTGTTCCACTACCGTTGCAATTTGACCAGGAGATAAGTGAGGATGTGTTCTCATATGTCGTGGAAGACGGTCTGAAAATTGGAACGTGAGCGCACTTACTTACCCCGATTGTTCAGACAAAACTAGTCAAGACAACTTTCTCGTCCAGCACATTTAATTGACTTGAAGTAGGGAGTAACGTGGATAGGTTTATTGTGTGAAAGTGAAATTGGCAGGTCGGGTTTAAACATCCATAGTCAGGAATCACCGTTTGATGTGTTGTGGGTGATTTTACATTGCTAATTTAGACACGTTATGTATCATGGATATAAAACGTCATCAGATCTAGATCCAGCTAACCTGTGTTCGATAAACACTGCGTCGTGTAGGATGATACACTTCATCATCCACGACTGATAAGAGATGACCTTCCTTGGAGGTCACTATCCAAGTACTCACTGAATCTCAGCTGTACGTCAGACAACTTGTACTGGGTTTCTTAAAGAAGCGTTCGGTTGCTCCATATATCCATGTTTCCCTATTGCAGCACTGTTTCCCTATTACCAGTGAGACGGGAGATTCAGAACCTGGGGAAATCTGGACTTGCTCCATTTACGGTTCAATCAAGTACTTTCCACTGTAATGGCCAAGACCAACTGCCAAGTGTACACAACGTAAACGTGAGGGCATAATACGCCTCTTTGCGAGGGTTTGATGTTTATGTGGGAGAGAAAATGTCCCGAAGATGGTCAAATTCAGAAAGACCTTCAGCTGATCACAAAGGATATTCTCACATTATTACATTATGATTTCGGAAAGACAACCACTCACAACACGCATCCAAGACCGAATGTATCTCTCATGAGACAATTGAGAACATTCTGGGGGTGTACTATGCATGTCATGATTAAAGAACTCTGGTTTCCAAGGCTTGTGACCACTGGCTACTGTTTAGAATCTAAACTCTCGTGAGAGGCAAGTCCACCCAATTTTGCTGGACGATTTGCAACTACGAAGAGTCTCAGATTCACCACCATCTTAGAGAGGTTCAAAGCAGCCGAACAATGTTTCCTCGTCTCGAAGAATGCAAAGTCGGTTCCATTAGCTGGTCATTTGGTCACTGGAGTCCTGGGTCCCGATCCACGAGGCCTCCGTAGCGTTACGATCTGTCGTAACTATATAATTTTTCACAGACTTACGAATGCCGTTGCGCTGCGAACGCTTTGTGAATAGGGAACCTGTGACTAGCCAGGAGGACTACCTGAAGAAACGTCACACCACTAATGGCTAATGTTTTGCTAGTTAGCTTAATAGGCTGAAATGGCTTAATCTCTAAAGGTGGCTTGTTCCATCAGAACAATGCACCTGTGCACATTTGGCGCGATGGCTGCAGTGAATGACTGTGACCTTGAACCCAATGATTATTATATGTACTCACCAGATTAGTCACAGTGTTGTTGTCACATCTTTCATAGTTTAAGTAAGAACTGACTGACTGACGTTCTGCAAATGATGACGTGGTTTATACGATCGCCAGTTCAGCGCTACAACTATCGTACATCCATGCTAAAGTATGGGAGTTACGATCACCGGCTCAGCGCTACAACTATCGTAAGTCTGGGCTAAAGTATGGGAGTACCGGACCCCGTTCCTAGCTCTACGATCGTACGAGCGATTGTAGCTCTACGACAGTCACAATTCCCATACTTTAACACTGACTTACGACTATCGTGGTGCTACGATCGCCCAGTGCTAAAACTATCGTAAGACTATGTTAACGTATGAGAGTTACGATCACCGGCCCAGCGATACAAACTATCGTAAGTTTATGTTAAAGTATGGGATCTACGATCATCTAAGCCCTACGATCGCTTTGTGGAACGGGTCCAAGCATCTTTGGTAGAGGTGTGTGTACCTCGAATTGGATTATAAATAACATTTAGCAACCCCAACTCTATCACCAGAATAAATCATATCAATGTTCAGGACCTTTCAGACAGACCTCCTCTTTACGCACCGATTAACCGATAGTAAAGCCTTGCAATGAAACTAGAACGTGTGAACATTTGCCATAGTTTTCGAATCGAAAGTAGTCCTACTTTCCCATTGGTCAGTCATATCCATGCGTTCCCCATGACCCTCTGGCAAATATTTCCCCCTTCCGCGCTCACAGTAAGGAAAAACTAAACTAAACTTAGCTGAATTTCTTGATTTAGCTGAAGTTCCTATACTTTCAGGGTCCCCGTTGGGGCTGGTGCGGGTGCACTACAAAGGATGTAGCCCATTCTGAATAATACACTTCCGCAGAGGCAGGTATACGGATGTCCCAGTTCAAAGGGGGGAGGGGGGAGGAGAGATGGTGTTGGGGGTGTCGGGGGATTCTTCATCATGGCAAACTACACATGCAAGTAATGGAGTAATGATATTTTCATTTTTTGTTCGTTGTTTAAACACCACATTCGACAATCATCCAGCTATATGACGGCAGTTTGGAAGTAATCGATTCTCGATCAGAAGTATTGCCATCATGACCACCGATCTACGCAACCGGAATAAAATGACGTGTCACCCAGGCTGGCGATTCTGACCACCCGATTTGTCGCCACTTACGATATGCACCGGGAACTGAAGATCATTTCCGACCCGGATCTTCACGGGTCGGTAATAGATCTCACTGGACTCATGTTTCATTCAGCTGCGAGATAGCGGGTAGCGGGTAGCGGGTAGCGGGTAGCGGTTAAGGCAAGTTACATATTACAAAGTGGTCGTTAAGAAGGGCAGTCGGGTTACAGGATTTCAGTCTTCATGCTAATCTGGTTTCGGTTTTCACGGTAGCCTCGGTTTCGGGACGATATTTAATACATGGGTTGGTTTAGAAAGGGTGATGGATTAGAAAGAGCCGGTTTAGAGGGAGACTGGATTATTGATCTTGTCTCGACCATATCTTTGAAATCTGTTGACAAACACTGTTGCAAGGTCGTCACTGTTTTTGCATGACTCATTTAAAGGAAATGGAACAACACATGTAACATTAAAAAAGTATATATATTTGGAATAAGATGACCGTATAACGGACCCCGTTCTTTTGTTTCTATCAAACCAGACCACACTTTCTCACATCGTGTGAGACGAGCAGTGGAAATCAAATGACTCACCCTTGAACGTCTACTTTCGCTTCTTGGAAATGATATTGTGTACAGCGTTCTGTGAAACATAGCCTCCTCGGAATATCTAACGTGTTTACGCAGAAAGATAATGAAACAAAGGCTTTACTCAGTTGTAAACACTCGTCACGTGTGCTGCATGTTAGGAAGGATGTGATGGTGAGTGAAAGGAAGACCATACCGGCCCGCACCCAATGAATATGTGGAAACTGTTTTACGCCGCTCTTAGCTATATTGCAGCAGTACCACGGCGTGGGACATGCTCAGAGATGAGCTTCACACATGTACCCATGTGGGGAATCGAACCCGGGTTTTCGGAGTGATTCGACGTTTTAGTCTAGGAGGCACCAACATTGTTCCCTTAAGAATTAAAGTCAAATGGAGATGATACAAATATTTCCAAATTTTAAAAATATTTGAATTAATTTAAAATCAAATTAAACGTTGCAGCTATGTTTTGTAACCTATTGTTAGGTTGAAGTGGGAGCGGTAGGTGTAGCCTAGAGGTTAGAGGGTTCGCTCGCCACTCCGAATACCCGGGTTCGATTCCACACATCGGTAGATATGTGAAGCCAATTTCTTGGGTGTCTCGCCGTGGCAATGCTAGAATATTGCTAAAAGTGGCGTAAAACTAAGCTCACACACTCACTCGAAATGAAATCTTGAACTTTCGTACTCAAATGACTCCTGATTATTCATGTCTATGCATGTAGGTACTTGTAAGTTTTGATGAGTTTACAGAGCGGTCAGTATACAAAGTTATATATTCAAAAGTATTGTGATTTCGATTTATCACAATAATCACAAGTAGGTGTTTGACTTTGAGTCGATATACCACCTGTTATGTGCACTTTAGCACCCTGACACAATACAGGTGTAACTGTTACAATACAATCGGATTTCATATGATATCAGACATCGTCACCATCTCAAGTACCCAATCGCTATGAATAAACACATATTGTGTCAGATGACCTTTGAAAGTACGTGCAACTTGTTGTAGCATTGACAGCATTGTTGTAGCCAGATAGAAACAAAAGCTACTAAGCTAAAAAAATCACCGTAGTGCGGATAAAACGGAAACAGTGGTGGAAAGCGCTGGAACTCGCAGAGTTGTGTCCCTTAGCTGCGTCGGGATTGGCTGATCGATGGTTAGAATCCTAGATGATTCAGTAGGAGGGGTGAAACGGGGTTTATCGTAACATTAGGAATATTTCGCTTATATGACGACGTGCATGCGTGTGTAGCTGCTTGTACTATCCCAGAATGAAGCTGTTTGATAGCGCTAGCTCACTGAGTTACCAGGCCCCAGTTAAGCATGAATACCTGACTCAGAGACATTATGCTGACTCCGAGCAGACTGGTCCGCGTTATACCAACAAGTACCATATTTAATGTCTTTTGGTATGATGTGGTCGGGGTTCGAACCCACCATCTTCTGCTCTCCTCACACATGATTCGGACCTACGTCTGCAGCATATACGTGTTCGATAGTTTCGTCAATATAATATACGCCTATACATTAACATGACATTAAATTTAAAATCTCTCGCCGTATTCTATAACCGGTGCACTGTTGAAAATGGTCAAACTCTACCACGAAACCTCTGGTTGTAATTTACTAGAGTATATGTCAGAAAGTTCTTGGATAGGCGTTGGTGTTCAGGGTCCCGATCGTAAAGCGTTCGTAACGTTACGGAATATCGTAACTGTATACTTACCACTGGCTTACGAATGGCGTAGTGCTTCCATCGTTTTGTGGATGGGGTACGACCTATCGTATGTGGTTTAACATAGGGCTTACGAATGTGGTAGAGCTACGAAGGTTCTATGGATTAGGACACTGGGCCTAGCTTATCGAACCGTCCGTATCCCTATGAACTTCTTAAGCCCTCTCAATTCTTTGACTACGATCAAACTGAGAATTCTTAGGGATACGAACATTTACAAAACTCATTATCTTGGATACATGGAGGACAATCTCACTGACAAGTAACTGTTGAAATGTGTCTGGTCTCACCTAGCTGTAAATGGGTACCTGATCGGAAGAACGAGTGAGTATTTTTACGCCTCTTTTAGCAATATTCCAGTAATATCACAACAGGGACACCAGAAATGGGTTTAAAAACTGAATCCATACGGGGAATCGAATTCGGGCCTTCCTCGTGACGTGCGAACGTTTTAACCTTTGTGCTATTACCCCGCCGTCACTGTGTGGAGCATCACAGGTCATCACCAGTAGTATCTGAACTTTCGTTTAATACTGCATCACACTTTAGCTTTACTGTACTTTCTGTTAATCAACCATTCAGTATATACAGGTACACAATATTTGGCTATATAACCCCAGTTTATGAATTTGATCACGTCAGCTGGACTGAATGAATGATTTATTGTCACCAAACTTCCTATCAACAATAAGAAAGAGGTGTGGACTGGAATCTGTTCCTGAATATGTTCCGGTCAATAACAGCAATAACACATACGAGGCCTATACCTCACTTCGAAAGCAGAGGCACTTCAATTGGCTTTTGCCGACACAATAACCAAAAAAAGTGGTGACAGGTCTGTGCGCGTTATTAATTCGTCTTAATTTCAAGGAACGCCTCTGATCCGCTGCCACAAACCAGAAATAAAATTTTGCTGCTAGATGTTATCGGCTAGACGCTCCCCACAGTGTGACTGCAACAGCTGACCCTTGAGTCGGGGTACTGACATGGTACCACGTGTGTATCTCACTTGAAACGAGATGTCAGTGTTATACAAAATACACGGATGCAGGAGGGAGAGTGCAAGGATGCGCAAGCATCCTCCTCCTCCCATTCCCCGCCACCCCCAACCCCCAACCCATCCCACCCCACTCCCCAATCCCACCCCGCACCCCACCACCACCCGTGTTCTCCTAAAAATTTATTTAATGACCAGTGAAGCTCTCGTAAAAATGAAGTGTGCACCTCACTCCTCCTACCCTGTTTATCAATAGGGTGCACGCCCGCCCACCCGCCCATCCATCCACCCATCCATCCACCGAATCCGCCCCTACACACCGACGTTCCCGGAGCCCCTGTTAAGTTAAGTTAAATACTCGCCCGCATCAGTACCAAACTGTTTGCACGACATTTACATTGTTCGTGAACAAATCAGTCACAACAAATAACAGCAAGTCTATATATCGGCGTCAATTTGGAATTCACCTACATATTCACGTTTTAACTGCGTGTTGAACGATTGTGGGATTGTCAGTGTATCTACATGTCAACAGACCTGTCCGTCAAATGTCAATATTGACATACTAATGTATTGGTATACAAGGCCGATAAACATGGATGCTCGTGGTCAGGATTAATCTTCCCATGTAGGACAATAGAGGACTGATTATAGGTACACTTACGGTAGTGAGAGTCTATATAGTTAAAGGGTAGAGGTGTTCTGTGAACATAGTTATTGACATCCCTAAAACTGTACAAATCTTTGTTATTGATGAGCTGTACGTGCTCTACCAATAACAAAGATTTTAGTCTGTCGTACAGAGCCTGAAGCAAATATATTCTAGAAAGCCCACGCAAGTCTAGAAAATGTGACAAGTCTAGATTTCCTTAGCTCTGAAAATGAAGAATTTCTCAGGGCTGCATTTCATTATAATATTTCGTTTTACTATGAACTTTTAAAAGTAAAATATGCTCATTTCAGAGACTAGTTGTTCGTCTACAAAGATTTGTGCAGTTGAAGATTACACAGTTCCCACTTATATCGGAATAACAAGTTCAAATATATTCTGACCGTTTGTTATACAATTCATTCGATTCTGAGGTTTTAGTGTGTGACATATAATTTATCGTTTTTGTTGATTATTTCATATAAACATTCAAATCGCAAGCACTGAACACTGTCGGAAAGGTGAATACATACATGTAAACATTTAGGAGAAACGTGACAAAGTTCCTTATTGAAATAACTTTAATCAGGCTTAATGAGCGGCAATTATTTCGACTCGCGGAATACGGTTAAGTACCTTTGCAAACAAACTGTCAAAACACCAAAAAAGTGGGCCTGTATATGAAAGGAGATTAAAGCAAGAAAACAAAAAAAAACAAAGGATGTTTTACCACAGTGTGAATACTAAGGCTTTCCTCTGACGGAAAACAAAAGCTGTCACAGCCGTAACACCCCCCACCCCACCCCAAAAATGAATTCCCCGCCCAGGACAAAAGCTTAGATTCGTCCATCCGCCCAATGGCTATCGCACCGCCTGTTGCACGAGCTGATGGTAGCACCATGTGTTTCAATGTGTCGTGAATTGATGTCGTCTCGTAAAAACCACATTTTATCGATTTTAATCATATTGCTTCTGATAGCAGTAAGGACTAGGTGCAACACGTTGTTTAAAATTGCCCCAGGAAATGAGGAAACGCTACGAAATAACAAGGTAATTTGTATCTTTGTTGGAGGGCTTCATAATCTACTATAAATAACTATGTATGTCATAAACCTATTTATATACCCGAGCTGTCATTAGAGGAATAAACAAAGAAGCTTTGGCAAAATGGATTTAAATGACAGTGGTGTCGTCTGAGATAGATTTCTCGGTTACGTAATTGTCGAATCTGGGTTAAAAGCCGACTCTCAACCACAAATTCTGTTAGTTTTGTAACAAGCAACTACACGGAAACTTTGACAGTTAGCCGTATTATGACAGCAACCTGACAGAGCTTTGTGTTGTCACGTGATCATTATAGCGCGAAACTTTTAACCGACAGTGTTTGACTAAAGAACAGCTTGATTTTGCCAGTTTATATATTGACGCCTTTAGTAGAGATATGAGGAAGGTTTTCAGGATTATATCTGTAATTTTACAGCGTCATATCTCTGCCAAACAACGAGAAACATCAGCTGGCGTGGTTGCCTGACCTTTGTCCCGGCAACATTGACCAATCAGCGGCGAGATGCTAATGAGCCACGTGGCCTATAGCTGTCAAACAAAAAAATGCTCTACTCCCATAGCATGCCAGAACTCCGCGTGGCCGGACAGAGGAAGAGCGTAGCGCGTGTTGTGTGAGTTTGACAGTTAGGAAAGTGGTTTAAACTGAACCGGCAAGCTGGATTTCGGATTTCAAAGCGTCCATATGGACAAAATGCGCTCCAAACGAGGTAAGTCGACTTAGTGTCGTTGTTTTTGAAGCGAATATCGACAAATGTCAAATTGTAGAGCGAACAGCGAGGCTCGCTTGTCATGGCGCACGTGGTTTGGGGGCATCGATGTTAGCAGCTTGTCGCGGGCCTTTGTGTAATTTCTGGTCTTAAGCGCTGATTAAAATGAGCTTACCTGTCCAACTTTAGTAGGGTAAATATTTTGAATATTTGAACTAACGTTTTAGCTGATTTGATTTGTGTGACTAGCGATGGACATGTTGACATCGCTTGACAGCTAGAAGTGACAGTCGGATCCAGTGTATGTCAGGCACGCCTAACTGTGTTCAAACACAAGCGGGGAAGTTTACTGTCCAACTCGGTGTTTGTCTGTTTGACAGTGAACTTGAATCCCTCTCTGTGTCAGTCTACTCATATTTATGACAATTTCTCAGTATGTATTTTCAAAATCTCTATTTTTTTGTTGACACAGTCTGTTTGCAATTTTTTCAAATGTCAACGAGGTTGAAGTTCGTTACTGGCAGGTAGTTGACGCAGTTTACACGGTCATACGCTTTTATATTAATTCATGTGAAAAGGTGAATGACAATTGTTTTTTGTTTTTTTTAAATTTAGTTCGAGAGAAGAATTCGAAAAGTTGGCTCAGTGACGACTACGATTCGGGAGACGGGAAAAGGGACGACTCAAACGTTGGTTACGAAACATCCGCCAAGAAACGAAGGGGGAATTTACCCAAAGAATCTGTGCGTATTCTCAAGGGTTGGTTGTACGAACACAGGTACAACGCATACCCCACGGACCAAGAAAAGGTGTACTTGTCAAATGCAGCAAATCTGACAGTGTTACAGGTGTGTAACTGGTTTATTAATGCCAGACGCCGGATTTTACCAGAAATGATTAAGAAAGATGGCATGGATCCACTACAGTTCACAATCACACGGAAAAATAAAGAAAAATCATTTTCTGAGGAAGAAGACAACCGAAAGTTTTGCCTTACAGAGAGTGACAGAAAGTTTGACAATTCTGAAGACAGTGCGTCCAGTCGCGATTCCGATCTTTCCCCATACCCAGTTTCCATGGATACGGATGGATACCTTTCCGACAGCGAAACATCGTCTTGTGAATATTACTCGGATCATGAAAATCTGAACAGATTGCCTTCATCAAGGCTATCTACGTCGGTTGGCCCGCATATGAACTTTAGCCCTCACCCACGGGACAATAGCGCCAACACCCCACCCCCCTCCCCTCCTGCCCCAAGCAGTACGGGGAAAGAGGACATATTCAGGTGTTTTTACATGCTTGTTGACGTTGCCATCAGTCAGTTAGAGAAACAGAGACAGATCGAGAAATTAGAAGGTAACAAAGAGACTAAATAAGAGGAAGAGACGAGTTGTCTCCCCTGAGTGCAAACTGTCAGATTCAAGCAACATGTGCGAGCCAGGAGCACATGTCGGCGGCGAGTTTCGATGGGACGAAATAAACTATTTTTTGCTAACACTGCCATTTGTGGACACAACGTGTCATGCATGTACATTTCCTATTAATTACCTGCACTATGACATTCGGACAGTTTTTGATGAATTTCTATGCAAGACCACTCGAATGTGTAACATACGTGAGGTGTTATTAATGAACTGTGGCAATATTCAAGTTCACTTGAGTACCAAGGATGTACATTTCAAGGAGGTTTTTGTAAACTAAAACTTATACGGTACAGGCGGACTACCGAGACGGAGTGTCGAACACCTGCAATCATTATGTTTCTGAATAATAGTTCATTATATACATGTTCAAACAGTGACTTCAAAACAATGGCTGAACCAAAGCATTTGTGTATTTTTATACGATCCTTGAGTTTGAAACGGGACGGGCATATGTCCCAAATGGGTTGTCATTTACAACACACATTAAAGCATTTCCTCACATACGTTCGTAATTATCAAAATTTCATCGTTTCATTAGTGCCGTGTGCAAATGTCCTTTCAGCCCGCGGGCTACACAGGTGAATACCTGTCGCATTTTACAGGTAACCTATTCATTTCCAACCGTCAATAGAAATCGTCTCTCATTGTCGCTGAATGCAAAGTACGATCGGACCGCGTGGTCTGGTTTGGGCTCTCCCAGCTGACGCGAAGGTCACGTGACCGCTAAACCACGTGGTCCCGCTCGCATTCGGCGACAGGTTACAAAGACAAAGGCATAATTCACTCAAGCATATGTTGGTTAATTTTCTCCGGAGCCAATGTTGTTTTAAATAGTAGTGCTCGTTTTCCATTAATTATTAACGGCTTATGTTTTCTGCGTATTTATTGGGGACTGTTTTCAACGAAATCGCTTTGCGACCTTTTTTTTGACGTTGATTGACAGATGGTCAAGACCACGTGGGTTTGAAATCAATGTCGTTTGAGTTACACTGCATTTTGTAAACAGATTGTATCTTCCCAGTTGGTTGTTTTTGGCCTTTTTAAATGCGCATTTATAATGATCATTCATTCTCAATTTACTGGTGTTTTCAAGCATTTGGGACGCATCGTTTTATATTCTTTATACAGTTTGCGGCATTGTATCATGCGTGCTATTTGGGTATTTTATGTGTCGTTCATATACCATTTGAAAGAAGTATTTTTGATGTCACAAGATGATCATTTTGTATAAATTGTACAAAAATAAAAAAGAAAGAATTAAATATATCAATTGTATTACCTGAGTTTGTTATACGTTTTGTTGAAGAAAGTCATGCCATTTCTCATTGCATTGGATTACGTCATGCAAGTATTTATATTTATGGCGGAGAAGTGTTGTCATACATTACGTATGACTATACGGTGATATAGACACGGCTGGTTTGTTATCACCGTGCTTGTTCGAAAACTGGGATGGTAAGATGACTTGTGTTTTTTACTGGTTCTGCGTATATGTGTGATCTGCGTCGACAAAACAAGTGATGGAGTGCTTGCTTCCGTGCCATCCATTGCCAGATGCATGTGAACCCGGGGTTGTATTTCGAGCCATCTGGCTGCCTCGGCATTTGGCATTACCGGTGTGCGTGGGGCTTCGTTCATCAAGAAGCATCGGAAATGAAGATAGCATTCGGCTCCTAGTGAAAACGGGTGATGTTTTCAGCCCAGCTGGTTTGTCGAAGCTTGAGCTGTATTTATAAATAACCATTCTTGAGGATGTGGATATAAGGGCATTGTGAGAAACTGAAATGAAGCGAGTTCTCATCTTTTCGTTAATTGTAATGTCATATTCACATGTTGTAAGATCTATATGTCGATCTCACATGAGCTGTCATGCTTGTCAATTTCAACGCACAACTCCGCTGTTGAAGGCGCTACTGACTACGTCATGGGCTGCAGGTGTATTGTGTTCACCTGTAAACGTGGGCAGTGATGCAGAACCGCTCGTCATGCCCACTTGAGCTGTTGCGGTGACCTCGGCAAGTCTTGAAAGAGCGCCGCTTGTCACAATGTAAACACTTCCTGCTATTGAAATGTCAGATTGGAAAAGCGCGGGAAAGATGGGGTCGCTCGGGACGCCGAGTCATCCCGCAAGGAATTTCCTGTGTAATGCGCTGTAACGAAACAAGTCATGTCGGCAGAGTGCCTGCTCGCCTTTATCAGATGTGTGGGCAGATAAAGTTCGAGGAGGGAAATAAAAATGTGTAGATCTACTTGAAAGACTAGGCTGTGTGTGTTTACAGTATTCAAGCTTTCCCTAGATGTGCTGATAATGTTCATTTCGTAACTTTACATTAGTTCAATTTTAAGTTGACCCATCCCAAATTATCTCGTGAATGTGGCTGACCATGACAAACACCTAATAATTCTAAAATAGCTACAATCGATGATAAATTTAATTTGTGGCATTTAGTTAATTAACACTGACTCGCATGGCCGTTATGTAACTAAGCTTGCACTATACACATCAAATTAGGTCAGTCAGAAATGAACATTGAAAAAGCAACTGACTCATGCCATCGCATTGTGTCACCGGATAATTTGAATTTCTGACCTAAATTACTTCACATTCCTTCATATACAACAGCAGAACATTATGCTGCACCACCTTCCGCCCTACCCCTCCGAATGTCATCACCCCCCACCCCAACCCCCGCGGGGAACTGGATAATAGCACACAGGGGTACAACGTGTCCCTGCCTTAGGCAACGACGGTTCCCATTCATTGTTATTCATCTCTCCCGCTTTATTACCAGCGCATGCGCAGACTGCCGCTTTCCGAGGGCGTGTCAAAAATCAAATCCGAACAACTAAAGACGGGTAATGACAAATGGGACGCACAGATGCACCCCCTCCCCCAGGCAATGCCTTTGGTGTATTCTTTCATATATTGTGTACCGTAAAAATGTCATTTAAGATGATACAATTATTACACCTCTTTCGACCTTGGTCGGACTTTGTTTAACATTGTCTTGACAAACCCCGAAAGGGCTCTCCAGGAAGCTGATGACAGTGTAAATGGACACTGGTATTGTTTAGCAGGTACTGGATGTTTGGGGTGTACATTAGCCCCGAGACATGTATAGTGTTAGTAAGTGATGAAGACAAGTTGCCTTTTTTCTTGACAATTAAAGGTGTCCTTGTACTAATTGCCATTGACAAAACCGATTTGTTCGTCATATTTATTGAGGCTAATAGTTTAAAAATAACAAAACAATAGGTAAGGTCGATAATATGTACGTCGAAATACAGTTGAATAATAAATTAAAGAAACAGGGCGGGCATCTTGGTCATAGGTTCAAAAGTTCAAGGTCATCACAGAGAAATATACTAACGAGGGATAATGCCGTATTAAAAAAACAAACAATGAAATAACATGTTATTAACAGATGAGGGGAAAGAGAGTGCAAAGCATTATTAAATGTCTTAAATACAGCGATTAGCATGCACGTGTGTGTGTGTCAGCGTGTACTAGCGGGAACTTATTGTATGTTGCTTGGTATCATGAAAGAGTATGGTTTTACGCCGCTCTTCAGCAATATTCCAGAAACCATATTCAGCAACAATATTCGAACTCGGACCATCGACGTGGCGGGCGATCACTTAAACTGCTAGGATACGCAACACTATCATGGTATCATACCCTCAGCAAGCAGGGTAAACCGCAGACAGGGTAAAGGTCGTTTAATCGTCAATAAAATTTAAGTTAATATGACGAGGCGGCACACTTGGTTATGCTTGGAAGTGGTTCGATTTCTGACTAGTTGTATATTGTGACTGAGTAATTGGAAGTTACGGGGCACGTCACTGTTGCACTCGCGACGACACGTGATGTAATATGATGTCAGTTTGTGACCTTGACATCTGATATGAGGTCGGTGTCCCAGGTCAAGGGAATTAATTCTCATTTCCGCCTATAGTATTTACACTGTCATGATGTTTGAAACTCTCATGTCAAGTCGTGACCAGACGTATTATTGTCAAATTTGATTCTGTCTGGATGAAGATCGATGCTTATTATCACTGGATCGTGTGGTCCAGATTCGATTATTTCAGACCACGCCCATATGGATGGAATGTTGCTGAGTGAGGCGTAAAACTAAACTCACTCACTGACCCCGACTGTGTTGATCACTGCTCGTGTTTTATAAGCTAGTGAATATTATAAATATCTTAACACATGATATTGTTGGTAAAACTGGGTGTTGGTGGAACGTGTTATTAGAAGTGTGTAGATTTAAAATACTCGTTTCGGAGATTCATCTATAGTGTGCATACAAATATGTGATTTCTGTATGTAAACCATCATGGAGAGCATGATGTGCTGACTGGGTCTCTCACTGGTATGCGCACCACGGACATCGCCTACAAATCCATGTAGGTACAGGCGCCCAGTCTCACGAATACGTCTCACTGACATTCGTGTCAACGGATCGGCTTGTAGTGAATGATTCGCGATCAGTTACTCCAGACCATTTCACGAGTGTTATCTACATCACAGATAGGAACATGATTCACACGACTGTCAATCAAACATGACATGCGCAGTCAAAGACAATATCCAACACTGACACCCACGTGAGTAGACAATGAAATACAATTTGCACATCCATTTTGGCAATAGCTCCAATGTAATTGACATGGGGTATATTGTTGCGTGTAGACCTAGGTGGATCAGATATCCCGTAACCTGGGTTTGAAAGGATCATACTGTGAATTGACAACCGCCTGTCATTTCAATTTTGCGACACCTGTAATGAGCGTTGACATATGAAGAACATGTCATAGTCCATTTCATTTTGGGGGATGTACCTTTTTGTAACTTTGAGGTGTAAGAGTTTATTGCTCCACGAGGTATTGTGATATTTAATTTATATATTTAATTTAATATATTTAATTTATGAAGGTAGAAATGGCATTGTAGTAACAATTAAAGGTAAAGAAGAACGACAACACATGCAATATTTTCACACGATTAGAGGCAACGAACATATTTAATATCTGAATGAAATATACATGAAATATACATATTTGGTCAATATTCGATATATTCAATATTATTGACAGTTTTTTTCAGTTAGACATATATTTTCAGATACATGTCAGTATGAGCTTGTTGAATCAGGCGTTTTCAATATGCCCACAGCCTGTAGCCGATTCACTGCAAGGCGGGGCTCACTTGTACCTGTTTCTCCTTGAAATTGACATGATCGAAATTACTATTTGGGCTAGTCTCTAAAATTAATATATTTTACTGAAAAAAGTTCATAGTAAAAAAATAAATAATAATAATATATTGAAATGGAGCTCTGAGACTTTCTTCATTCCTGAAGCTAAGGGAATCTAGACTTGCCACATTTTCTAGACTTGCATGAGCTTTCATGGATATATTTGTCTCAGGGTCTTTTCGACAGGCTTTGGGCGCCTCTTCATATGGTTATTGCAGCATGCATGCAATCCCTTTGAATGACGCATGTGCAATTCGTTTATTATCCATGGGACAGTCGGTAATACATTTTGGGAATCCTGAGCATGAGGACATTGTTCCGAGGGTCGTGATATCTTCGGATGTACTTGGCCTAAGGAGCTGAACTTATTGTCATCGACTCCAAATGTTCAAAAGCCTATTAAACCGTCGGGCTAAAGAACACACATCTTAAAGTACGATTTGATCAAAGGTTGGTCGTTTTTTCACTGGTCTTACTCGCATGGATACCTATACAGTGTGTCTGACATACTCTAGAGTATATTGAACTTGTGGTGGGCAGAGTTCCTGCTGGGCAGAGCTCCTGCTGGGCAGAGTTAGGTGCACCGGGTGGAACAACTCCTTGAATATTGCATGACTACTCAATTTGGCCCAGTGGGTCATCGTGACCTTATTGTTTTTGACGTGGGATGTTTTGTCTGGTCCCGTTTCGATGACGTCTTACTAATAATATCACTGCTGATGCGGCGTGTAATGATATTCGTTCACACACACTCGTCATCACACATACGTTGATGGCCAGCATGACTCCACACAATGTTACTGTACAGAACGCCACGACCGTGCACCTCACCAACAACCTTTCACAAAAAACAACCCTTGTCGATTTTAAACATAGATAAGGACAGGTATCCTTGGCATTTATGGCGTCATAAAACAACGCTAATTAAGTTTGCTCGGGGTTGCCACTGGTAACGGATAATAACAACAATAAATTTTGTCTAAACATTACAGAACATGAAAAGAGTCGATGCGAAACGATAGATTTTCAGATAAATTTCCAGTCTAGCTTATGTCGTTATGTAACATACAACAGCTTCTTGAATCCTTGATAATGTTCCTAAACGACGCCATCACATTTGTTGTGTACAATGTATATGCATGTGTATCTTGCACGTGGCGACACGCGCGAGAAACGAACGCGATTACGTGATAGTACGTGTTTTGTGAAATAACCAAACAAAGGAACATTATCTGAAAATTAAAGTTTATTATGAAAAATAATTTTAATTCATAATGGAATAGGGACACTATGAACAATCTGACATTAATTAATGACATTTCACAAGCAGGTGAAACTGAAAAAAGAGGTTCGTACGTGATACATAAGTCAGTACACACAATGAATCTTGTTGGTTTATCAGCTCATGTCTTCACAATGCATCGACCCAACTGCGTCCTGAACGGCCGAACACGGTGTAACGGGGTCATAACGTCGTTTACGACAGTGGAGATGATGGGCCCTGAGTTTCGAAGCTCTCCTAGCGCTCGTATACATTAACATACGATTGTCTTAGCGCTAAGAGAGCTTCGAAAATCTCGGGTCTGATTCTCAGTTGACACAAGGGCCTTAAGTATTGAACATAATTTTGCTCAGTTGCATCCCATAGCTGTGTCATGACTCGCTGTTTAGGGGTTGGAATCCCAGGTTATGGTTTGTGTTCAGCTGCCACAATAGCCTTGAGGCTATGTATGTCTTAACAAGTCAGACGTTTTGGATCTTTTATCATTGAACTGTCACAAGTCGTGCTGAACCCATCTCAAACTCGACCATAAGGAAATAGACAATATAAGAGATATAGAATGAATGAATGCATAGATGAACGAAGGAAGGGTACCTAATATAATTTGCAGCACAAGGGACGTTAGGCCCCGCAAGGTTGTGTGGGTGAACCATGTTATGCCATAAATGAGTCCGGGACAACAGTGGATCTCAGGCAAATGTCAAGTATTGTTTAGAGAGAAGACTGGATCTCAGGCAAAGTATTGTTTAGGGAGAACAGTGGATCTCAGGCAAAGTGTTGTTTAGGGAGAACAGTGGATCTCAGGCAAAGTGTTGTTTAGGGAGAACAGTGGATCTCAGGCAAAGTATAGTGCTGGAAAGAACGTTGTAGTGTTGCTAGAGCAAACATTGTATGTGGCAGACATTGTATTGTTAGACAGAACATAGTGCTTGACAGACAAAGCATGGTATGAAAGACAGTGCACTGGTCAGATTGGACAAACCTGTGTGGGTGTGAGACAATATTGTGTTTGACAGACACAGTGTTGAATATTACAGACAACACGCAGTGCAGGACACAATGAACACCACGCACTGTATGCAGAATTCGTCACGTGACGAAAGCATTGCATGTGCGAAACACCACGTAATCAATCACGAATCCTCTCACACCAGACGAGATCTTACGTCACATACTGGCTGTTAAGTCCGTGCAACACGACTAATTTGTACCATTAGACTAATCATCCCATTAGAGTAATTCCGTGTCAGTGCCGGGTTGTATCAGTTGCTGGGACTGTGTTGGGACAGGGGCTGGTCGAGGGCTGGGGCCCGACCCTAAAAGCCTTCGCGAGTCTACGTCATTCGTAAGCCTATGGCAAACTGTACAGTTACGGCAACACGTAAACTTACGATCGCGTTGTGGGTCGAGATCCAGGGGCTCCTTGCACGAAGCACCTTTTACTGGGGATATTGTTTTAAAATTTCATCCTTTGACTTTGTACCAAGGTTACCTTAGTGGCTTACGATCACCTTAGTGCTTCGTGAAAGGTTCCTCAGATCTCTTAAAACTGATGGTTAGTATTCCTATGCGAACTTCCTGTCCGTCAGTCAAGAAGTAAGTGAGTTTGGTTTACTCAGCAATGTTTCAGTTAATTGGCGGCAGTCTGTAAATAATCGAGTCTGGACCAGACAAGCCAGTGATCAACAGCAAGAACAACGATCTATGCAACTGGGAACCGCTGACATGTGTCAACCAAGACAGCGAGCCTGACCACCCGATCACGTTAGTTACCTTTTACAACAACCACGGGTAACTGAAGATCAGTTCTGACCCGGATCTTCCCGGGTACATCAGTCAAGAAACATAAGCTACAAGAAGTAATGTGTTTGTTCAAAACGACGTATTTCTCAGTCCCTTGTTGTTTAACATTTCATAATTCTCCTTGGCGTCTCGATGAGAAAATGTCAACGTCACACACTTTCAATCAATCATTCGAATCATTCACGAAGCAGATAGAATTTATATAAAACATAACTAGCAAACATAACCAAGTCAGAAAAGTTTTTCTACCATCTAATCTTCATTCGTAATGAATAATTTAAAAACATTATGTTTAAGGCACATCCGTCAATATGTCCAGGCATGTCTGTACAGCGCGTCTCAGTTGATAGAAACTGACATGATCTATGTATGTCTATTTCACGCCGCGAGACATCGATGTCTGTCTGGTACGGTATGATAGATGGCGCTCCCCACTTAGGGTGCTCTGAGTCGTTGATACTGCGCGGTACTTCAATTCTCATCTGGATTTACTGTTGATCTGATTTGATGTTAACTGTATCATTATGTTTAGATATGACACAAACAGCTACTCAGTGTCGGATTATCAAAATAACATTCATTATACGTCCAGCCAGTGTGAACACCTTGATCACTGGATTGCTACTGGTTGTTTTGTATTGCAAACCGTATATTTACCGCTTTAGTGGGATAGAAACAATTGTCAATATTACACCTGAATCAAGGCGATCTTAATTCCACATTTGCTAAATAATAGCACCAAGCAGTGTGTTAGCTCAGTGATTCAAGTATTCACTGGTCTCGTTGTGTGAGTGAGTATGGTTTTACGCCGCTGTTAGCACTTCACACGTTGTACCCACGTGGAGAATCGAACGCGGGCCTATGTCGTGACGAGCGAACGCTTTAACCACTAGGCCACCCCATCTCGTCAAAGCAGCAGGTTCATCTCACACATGTGTACACTGTGTGATGGCTATCATCATCATCATCTTCTTCATCATCATCATCATAGAAACCCCCATAAAACTATAATCAATGACGACAATGCGTTAAATAGCTAATAGTATGAGTTCATGCCTTCGTCAGCGGGGCGATGAGGTAGGATACTGGTTAAAGCGTTCGCTCGTTATGCCGAAAGTCGCAGTTCGATTGCCCACTTCCGTACAATGTGTTGAGCCCATTTCTTGTGCCCCTCCTCCGTAATATACTGTTACTAAAGGCGGTCTAATCTTTATTCACTAACTTTGCCTTCAGTCAATGCGAACCGATCATGAGAAGGCAAGCCACCAGTGTGCTGAAGCCCTGATTCGATTATGTCTTCACATAAAGCTGATTAGAACAATATTCACGTGATACAGGAATACGGGTTTAAGTAGAACAACCGCCACCTGGAGGTCACAAGGTCACTAAGAAATTCAGCTGCCTCATTCGATATCCAACGTCCTCTCTGCGTTATGTTTATTATGTAATAACACGGAAGCCGTGTATTCAACAAAATGCAATGGACATGCACATTGAAAAGGGCATGCGATTAACACATGCATGCGAACAATGGAAATAACGGGTTGCATTAGAAATGTGCAAACCGGACCTTATACTGCACCTTGTCACGATGATATCGGATAGCACTGCCGCCATTTGTGACCTTGACCTTGAGAATCGGTTAGTTTTCAAACAAACTTAGAATAAACAAATATTTCAAACCAGTCAAAGCTTTGCCATTTGTAAGTCGTGTTTTATTGAAATCCTGTGAATTACATTATATCACAACTACAGATAAAAAAGGATTTTTGATTAAATCGACCTGACCGGCGAGGCAGTATCTGGCATTTAGGCGAAAGACGGTGACATTTGAAATCGATATTATTAGGGGTTGAACTGTAAGGTTCGACATACAATCCAGCAATTGGCAGACCAAAGTCTGAAATAATGCTTTATTAAATGCTTGTGATTGACAAAGTCATGCGCCCGGATAATTAACATGATATAGCAGCTAATATGTTATTAGGCATGTCTCCCCCAGTAATTTGTCGTGATTCATCGCCTATTAGTTTTTATGACGGTTTTTAAATATTAGTCGGGGGTAATTGCCTTATTTCTGCCACTGTACAAGATCAAGGTGGACTAGGACAACCACCTTGTCTCACACACAGACACGTCAGAAAACAAGATTAGCCCAAAATAAACCCCGACTATGTGGTAATCGTATTGCGTAGTTAGAACATGTGACTTGGAACATCGCTTTGAATGTCCTGTGGTTGTATCATGACCTGTTGGTTGCATATATAGTAGGTGTTTTATGCGTTTTGTTAATTGTTTTGGTTATGGTTCTAGCAAACCAGGATCGTAATCGGAAGCGCTATGGATTACACCAAAAGTTCCTGGCACAAGTTTGGAGACTCAGCGATTTCTATAGTGCTTATGTTGGTGGATTTGTACTATATCTTCAGCCTATGTCTTTGGCGTAGTCGAGACTGGCAGGGACTTCTCAAGTAAATGAACCACCACGCGGACGAGCCTTTCAAAACTAACACGCATGACTGCTGTTTTACAGTCTAATTTTTAACCAGATATAATTATGCAGCTGTTTTTTCCACTCTTAAATGAATCAGTGTCAACGTGGGTTTTGAACGTTACCTCAATTATTGATGATTGTACCTGTTTTAATTCAACTACAATCGCCAACGCGTCTCGGCAAAAAAAGTGTGTCACAACTCTCGAAGGATAATCTGTTTAATTATAGAATTCTTACAGCTTTGTGATCTCCAACGATTTGGCGAGCAAGATGATTTCTTAGTTCGTTCGGAAAGGTTTGTCTCGCTTTCTTGAGAGAGTCAGTATGATAATAAACGATGGACAAGTAATGTCAAAGCTAGGAGTGTCATTGTTACGAAAATGTCATATTACGTTGTGATGTGTTTTTGTTTTTTGGGTTTTTTTTTCATATTGTTTTTGTGATGTTGAGCCGGTAACCTCAAGCGAAGTCTAGACTGTATATCATATGTATATTTTAACTTTACTGATATAGGTCATTTCAACTGTATTGCTATGATGTAAAGCAATGGTGTATAATTTGCGCCATGATGTCTGTTTGTGTCACATATGTTCCTGTCATCGTACCCATGCGGCAATGAAGCTTTTTCTCCCCGTCGGCTGTTGATGATATTGCTGCTGGCGGCTTAAAACAGCATTGCCTCACCCAGTCCAGATTACCGTTGTACAAAGTGTTCATTGCACAAGAATGACAGTAATTCCCATACCTTTCCATAGACTAAGCGTTGTCTTTCGTTGTTTTGTTCAACGGCACCCACGTAGGAGTTTGACCTTGTATCTCGAACCTGTACCAGTGTTGTTTATTTACGCGAGATTGCACGTGCGTGAAATTTCCTTCTGCACGGAAATCATGCGTGTCATACTGTACTGCACGGGAATGACATGCGGTAACGTTCACCTCGTGTATTTCAGTGACTTGCAGCCGACCCACACAGAGTCATCAACGCTGCTCGCAATTCCTTCAAAACAAAGCAGGTCACAACCCTTAAGCCAGTCATAACAAAGAAATCCTCCACCCCATGAATTCCTGCCCGACATGCTACAACCAAATGTCTTACTATGAAATATTAATTATGCTTGAATTTTTATTCGACAACAACGTATATCGACCACCTCGACTAATGAATGAGTAATGAAGAACGACGTCTAACCTTGACACCTAAGAAGGGAAAACGAAAGATGCTCTGTTGTTCGACTGGATGCTTGTTGATTAGTAGATACAGATTAGCTACCCGTAAAGGATCGGCTGTCACGAACTGAACACCACGCAAGCGATGCACGAGATTTTCGTGCCTTGTTGCTACGGGTGAACCCACGGCTATTTAAGAACATTATACTATTCTGTTGTACTTAGAGCAATAGGAAATGACAGTTCACGAGCTGAAAGATTACATGTAAAAGTTCCGGTTGCTCTTTCAAATGTATATTAGGATGAAACGGTGTAGCGCCGTATTAGTACAACTGCGGTATTTTGCCTTTTAATCGGTATACCGTAATATATGATCCGTAGTAAGAACGTACCGTTTCACCCTTTATGTGCACGTGCGGCTGTTTATTTCCTAGCCTTTCATTCACCTGTTGAATAAGTAAGTATGTACTCCCAAACGTCGTGTCCCTCAAAACATAAAGTTGACACCCTTAATTAACTTTTTTGTGTGTAGTACTTTTAAGCCGTTCAAACATTCTGATTACCGATGTTTAAAAACCAGCCTCAGCTCTGTGTCGTTCAAAATTCTATGCAAGACATGCGACTAGACTGAATATATAGGGGATATTTTGTTAATGTTGTCAAATAGCATGTATATTTCATCGAGTGGTCTGACAAAACTGATATGTTCACGAGTAGCGTAGCAGTGAACATATCAGCTTTGTCAGACCATTCGATGAAATATACATGTTATTTGACAACATTAGCAAAATATTCTATTTATTATACTTTCATCATTGTTTGTAAATGATCGAGACATCGAGTAAGTCTGCAAAAGTGATATTCTACTCAGTGAAATAACATGATATTCTGCTAAGTGAAAATATCTCACCCTTAAACATATATTAATATCCTCTATTTAATGAAAACGTGTAACTATTTAATATGAAGGGTCCCAGTGACGTAGGGGAATCATAACCTGAGGGAAATCTACTCTTTCACAACAAAGTATTTTGTATTACTATAAGGTTTTTCAGAAGGGGCATAAAAAGTCAAATAAAAAGTTTAACGTTCAGCGAGTGTGAGACACACACGTATAGAAGCTCCGATCACTCAGTGCATGACTTGCACATGTCTCTAATATAATAGTCATGTCTCGCATGACAAATAATAAATACGGTGCATGTCTCATAACATAGTTTTGTTGGGCGTATATGGACTTTTTCTTCGCTTTTGTAACAAACGTCTCAAAGTTTTAAACCGTGTGTATGTATATTTACAAATTGTATGTTAAAAATTATTTATATTCTGGAAAGGTTTGAGTTTACGATCGTAAGATCATTGTCCCAGGAACTACTTGAGAGCAGGGTTGGAGGGTATGAGAAAGTGATACAGTTTCATATTGAAACAAAGGAACTCAACATTGATACTTGAAATACAACAAAAGAAAACTACCATAATAATATAAACGAAAACAAATAAACAAACAAATAAGCTGAAAAGTACAGACCAAATAAGCATAAAAATAAATAAAATCAAGAAAAGAAAAACGAAACAAATAAGGCAGGGTTTCATGCTTATTATTCATGACATTACATGTAAAGCAAACAGAGATTGTGAAATCTGGTAAAATTCAAAATAGAATGAGAAACAGCCAGTCCTTAACCGCCTCACCCCCGTGATCTTTCCGTGTGAATTCATCTCTTCATCTCTTCATCAGAAAGGAACCAACGATTTTGTTCTCATCAGTGAATGCCAGAGCAGATTAATAATGCAGTAATTGATAGTTAATATGCTATTAGTGTCAACTTGCCTCTAAGTAACCATTAACAAGTCCTGTCCCTATCGGTATATTCTAATGTGAAAATTAATGAACAATCACTGTTGACTACTTTTAATATTTCATGAAATGCGCAAAAGGTGTCAACAGAATTAAAAATTACGATATTTTTTCACCAATAGGAAGGTTTTTATACTAGTGCTATTTTACAGTGTTTTGGACAAATTCATTTTGTTCAGTTGATATCAATGTTCCCTGTGAAATGCATATTTATTTGCAGACAGTGCAT
The DNA here is from genome assembly GCF_037392515.1 of Haliotis asinina. Lineage (NCBI taxonomy): Eukaryota > Metazoa > Mollusca > Gastropoda > Lepetellida > Haliotidae > Haliotis > Haliotis asinina. The sequence goes on along the minus strand of NC_090286.1, from coordinate 26,898,604 downwards.
GAGTTTAGTTTAACACCGCCTTTTGGCTAATTATCAGCAATATTACCAGAAATGGGCTTCACACATTTTATCCATGTAGGGAATCGAACCGGGGCCTATGACGTAACGAGCGACCACTTCAACCACAAAGCTACCCAACCGCTCCTCTTTGTAAACAAGATAACATAAACATTGAAGACAAACAGATAACTTAGATATTCCACAAGGAAAGCATCACATCCGTAAATGTACGATAATGGTATTTATTAATCGCAATCGATTTCCAAAAAATTACACAATCGGAATTCCAAATGTTACCTCTTGTTTTTGTGTTCATCCGATGCATGTACATGCATGTGATACGGTGGGCCTAAGACGTGAATACATTCCAATATCCACACATTTGGCCGTAATGTTTATTCATTAATCTTAGATTGTTTATACTATTGGTATGATAGTATTATTAGTAGTTGACAAATCATTAATGGAATAAGTTACTATTTTATGTTCTTTAGTGAGTTATTGATTAATTCATACCACATATATAATAATGTGTGTGCAAAATGAATATTTGGTGATCTTAATAGAAAAAAGGTAATGACTCGAAAAGTGAATTTAACCAAAAAATTGAAACTCTACCGCAGTGTTACCAGTCTGTGGACACCGGACATTTAAGATCCAAAACACAACAGTGATACCCGCATAAAAGAAACTTCACTTCGATTAATTATTTATTGATGTGATGTTTTTAATATCTGCAGGTCCTTTTGCAGCTGCCTGTAGTGTGGTTTCTGAATAATTTCCATGGTGACATGACATTCAGTGGTACAACAAGTCATGAACATTCACATCAGCTGGCACAAGAAGAAACGTTGTTTCAACTGAATTCCACGCCCGCCTAGCAACGGTTCACCCCGCCTAGCAACGGAACTGGTACACGCTGAGAAAATCGAAACATCCAGGTACCAATGCTATCAAGGTATTTTCTGTTGTTGTGCACGTGCCGCGAGGGACACAATGGCAACGCTAATTAAAATTAAGCTATTTGGGTTGAATCAATATTTCAGAGAATAGAGAGAAGTTTTTGTTTAAACTGCTCTTTGTCTTCAGAATTCAGGTAGCATTCAGGTCAAGAAAGTGCAGACGACTCGGGTATGGATTTTAACCGAGAACCTCTAATAGTCAAAACAGATCGAAATACACCCCCAGATGTATGGAATTCTATCAGCCTTAATGATAACTTTTAGCATTAACAAAGCTGGCCGGGGCTAGCGGGGAAGTTCTAGTTATCATCTTTTACTATGGCGGTCATATTTCCACTGTTGTCATCATTATCGTCAGAGCTGTTATTGTGATCCTTGTAGATGCTGTTTCCATTGCTGTTGCTGTTTGTGTTGACGTAGTTGCCACCTTAACAGCCAACGTTTACGTTTTCATTACCGTTGTAAATGTTCATTCATGTTTTAGATTTCGCTGTGCTTATCTATTTTATCGTTGCCGAAGTTGTTGTTGTTATAGATTTAACGTTGCTGAAGTTGTTGATGTTGTTATGGATTTATCGTTGCTGAGGTTGTTGTTGTTGTTATCGATTTTAACGTTGCTGTAATTGTGTTCTTGGTAACGCTGCACGTCGTTATATGATCGAAATCTTTTTAAGTGCGGCGTTGAACCCGGCATCTGACAGCAGAAGCTTATACTAATGCAGAAATGTAAATGTCACGTCAAATACACTCATAAAAATAGTGTAGGCATATAACATACGATACTCCATAATATAGAGTGAGTGAGTGAGTGTGGTTTTATGCCACGTTTAGCAGTATTCTAGCAAAATCGAGGCGGGGTACACCAGAAATGGGGTTCACACATTGTACCCATGTAGGAAATCGAACACGGTCTTCGGCGCGACGAGCGAACGCTTAGACCACTAAGCTAACACGCAGCCCCTCTATATCCTCCAAATACGTCCTTATTCTAACTTTAATGTGTAATATAAGTCGTTCAGGGATCACTTAAAGACACACAGGTTGTGACTGCTTGGTTCAATGCTTCTTTGTTGTTATGGGTTCTGATTATACTTTGTTTAAATTGATTTGTTCTGCTTGGTTGAATTCAACGTTGTCACTTTTGTTTTTGTTGAGGAATGATATCTAATATTGATGTAACTTCGTATAGTGTGACTGACATATGTACTCGATAGTGAATTCTTTATCATAAACAACATCTGTGTCAGAGATCATGGAAGGGCGACAAGAATGTTTCCACGAAATAAAGAACTACAGTAAAAGCAATGCTTATCGCACGATTCTAGCTGAAGTGAGAGTATATGATAAGGAATCACTGTCAAAGAGCGATGATAAAGCTTATGAAATCATTGTTCATTGTATAGAGTAGTATTCATAGTGCCTTATTGGTTGGGGCAAGAAGAAGCCCGGGAATATATATATTTTTGTCATTTTGAGAAAATTGTATCGTTTAGATTAAAACCCATGTTCGCTGTAAGAGTCCTCTAACGGGTTCGAGTGGTCACGCTCGCTGACTTGGTTGGCACATATCGTATCCCCGTTCAGTAGATCTAGTGACCATAAAGTTGATCACTGGATTTGTCCAGATATTATTTTTATAGCTTGAATATATATAGATGTGTGCGGCATGAAACAACCAAGCACCCTATCTATTATTAATGTGCCTCCTTCGATCATCGTTGGCTGCTTGGAACCACTTCCGGGAATATGAGAGATGAGAAAGCACAGTAATATTCATTATGCATAATGATGTCAACGGGTCTGTGTACAACCAAACTGTTTCTCAGCTTCCCGGGGAGTATACACGATAAACAATTACTACTGCAGCACGAAGCGTTGTGATGATGTTTGTCGCTCTAGAGTGACGCCCTCGCCGTAGGAGTGACATCTGTATAGGCCGATTGCGCAACATCTCTGACGTGTTGCAGTTTATAGGTGCACGCAGAGACACTTGCGACAAACTGGTCGCTGCGTTATTCCAGCACACAATAGTCCTGTAATATGTGATGCGGTATTAGCGATAATTGGAATGCACCCAGTGCCTGAACCAAACCATTTTGCTTTGTAACAGCCCTTTCTACAATGCTAAAGCCCAAGGCGAAGTATGGGTTTACGTCACTAGTGTTCCCCCTAGGGTTCAGAAAGGGCAGGGTAAATTCATGGAAAAAGGCACTTCATAACCTGAAAGGGCATGCTGGTGAGGATTATTGAAACAACAAAATATATATGAAGTCAAATTGTCTTATGATTTCAGTTCTAAAGTTCGTTTTTACTCTTCTCAGCTTGTATTTTAAGATTAGAATTTGAAAAAGCATTTCAAATCTGGAAAATACACACGCGTCATAGTAAACGACTGCGATTGAGACGAAAAAGGGCAGGGCGCAAAATAAAAAAAGGCAGGGCAGGGCACTGCGCCCTCCTAAATGTGCCCAGGGGGAACACTAATCAGGTTCACCTTCCGAATCTTATTGGAGCCCCTTTAAGCTTAAACTGAGTTATTTGTTTCTGTCAAAATATATTTTCAGAGACTATGCGTTAGTAAATTGTAATAACAACGCGTCTCTTCTGTCTGTATCTCATCGTTTGTAATGTCTCTCTCAGGGAGTATATACTTTTATATGCTCTTTGGTACCTTTCACTTGTCTGGGTAGGTCTGAAACCTTTCACTTGTCTGGGTAGGTCTCGAACCTTTCACTTGTCTGGGAGGTCTCGAACCTTTCACATGTGTGTGTTGGTCTTCACTTGTTTGGGTAGGTCTGGAACCTCTTTACTTTTCTGGTCTTGTCTCGAACCTTTCACTTGTCTGTGTAGGTCTCGACTTTCACTTGTCTGTGTAGGTCTCGACTTTCACTTGTCTGGGTAGGTCTGGAACCTTTCACTGTCTCGGTAGGTCTGAAACCTTTCACTTTTCTCGGTAGGTCTCGAACCTTTAATTTTTCTGGGCTGGTCTCGGCCCTTTTACTTGTCTGGGTTTATCTTGAACCTTTCATTTGTCAGGGATGGTCTCGAACCTTTCACTTGTCTGGGTTGGTCTCGAACCTTTCACCTGTCTGGATAGATCTCGAGCTTTTCACTCGTCTGTGTAGGTCTCGGACCTTTCACATGTCTGTGTAGGTCTCGAGTCTTCCACTTGCCTGGGTCGATCTAGACCAACTCATTCACTGTTGGTTGGTTTTTCTGTCTCCTGCTCACTGTCTGTGTCTCTCGTCGACTGGAACAATATTAACGTGTTTCGTTTTCTGTCTCTCCATTCACTCCGCCTCCTATCTCTCTTGATATGTTTAATCTCGCATTTTCTCTATAGTCTCTGCCAAAACCTGTGACTGTGTCACTTTCAGTCGTATAACATCTCTCTCTCTCTTCTCTCTCTCTCTCCATAACCTTTGCCAGTGTCTCTCATTTCACCGTGGGTACAATGCGTGAAACGTATGAATTGTGGTCACCCCCGCAGTGATATTGCTAGGAGAGTCCTAAAACGATGTAAAGCCATATTCACTCTTTTTCTCACTATATATATCTGTCTCTCTATATCTTAAAATGTGTATAAGTGTCGCCTCGTTCGCTACACAGATCTGTGATTTATGCTGTTGAAAATATGGGTCGGGAAAACAAAGCATGCAGAACGTCGGTGGGATACAATGACACATTTCGTCGGGTCCCACATTGAGCAGCCGCTACTCTTTTCTGTGTATAATTAGACTTCATTTGGGCAAATAGGGAATTGTAGACAATCTAGTATTTACATGCTCTCCTGATGCAGATGGAATGATACCGACTACAGCTTAAATTCGAATTTTAACAAACTGTGTAGACCCAGGCTTCTCTTATCAGGCTAGGTTGACAAATCTCATAGTTTCCCAGTTTCATAGCTCGATGCTCATGCTGTTGATCACTAGAGTGTCTGGTCCAGACTCGATCATATACAGACTGCGCCATATAATTGGAATATCCTGCTGTGTTAAACAACAAACAAAGAAACGCGAATCTCCAAAATGATGCATGTCAAAATAAGGAAGCGTCATGCTGAAATACAGAGACTGCTCAAGAAAACAAGACTTCATTAACTCGTCTTCATGGGCTTCATCCAAATCCACACTGGCAATCCGTCAACATGACGAACAACGAGCTCTCTCAACAAACACGACATCCACTACCCGAAAACCAAGCTGCTACCTTGACGGAGGAGTTCTGAATGCTATCAGATTATCAGATCGAGGTGGCCCGATGACCTCTACCCTGTCCTGTCAAAACTAAATGTGACCGGAACGCTTATCTGCGTCCAGTGTTCAGATAAAGTCTCTCCCGCGGCCCCTTTGAACAACCACTCTCACCTGCACGATCCAGCTTTGTTTACGTCGCAGCTTGTTGCGCAACAGAAGGTGCTCGACCTTCCATTTCCGGAAGTAGCTAATAAAAAGTACAAAACCTCTACAAGATGGCCCTGCCTGGCGACCTCACTGTGTTGTGTCATGCGGACGTATTACTGTGAGTGTGAAATGAGCGCCAACCTCGTCGGCTGTTACAAAGATATGTCATACCCACGATGACGTCACTTTACGCAACTTTCAACACTGTCCACGTGTGTCAATGAACTTTGTCACATGACCACACGCAGGCAGACGACATTTTGTCTAGACTGGGCTCCTTCTGTCTCTGGGTGTTTACGTCGAAACTAGCTCTGAATCAGTGACAGTTTGTAAAGACTTGACTCTTTGTTGTCAGAGATGACCCAAGCATTCCAAAAATACCCCAGTGTAGTTTCCATGGAGATTGTAGTGTCTTGGGTTGCATTATAGCAATGTTTTGTTTTGGATCGTAAGAACTGAGCTGCTAGTGTAAATAATACTGACTTATATTGATTAATTCAACGACTGTTACATCCATGTTGTAATTGGAGCCATGCAATAAAAGCACAAGGCAATTATAACTGTTTACTCTGGTTAATAACTCAGAATTGCTACTTCAGGTTGGAATGAGAAAAGGATAACGAAGACATCTTGGGTGGTTGATCAGATCCGGCAGCACCCGACAGTACTGCTCACCCTCCCTGTGAGACAGACTGAGTATTCCCCTACGGCCTAGTGCTCTCTGTAATGCTAAAGCAGCGAGATTCCCTCAGGTTCTGCATCTCTGGCCTCCCTGTAGCTCCTTTTCAATGAAGCAGGCTAAAAGCTTAGTATGATCATACTCAGTCTTACTTCAGGGCCAGATCTTCGATTCGTTTTCATTGGTAGATTATTAACTGTACATCGAGAGGATTATATAAAACATGCGACCACAACGAACCAAAAACACCTCTTGCCATGACCTCTCTCCTAGTCTGTGTGACAGTCCCTGATTTGCATTGCTTTGATTATATATATTCAGGGGCTAAGCACTAGTCGAATAACCATCTACCGTGGGTTTGTTTGGCCCGGGTTCGAAACCTGACACTCCTCAGTTCCGATTTTTTTAACATCCTGCTGGGTTTTAATCAAATTACCATCAGCTGAGCCTCTGGTATGTCATGCATATATGCTAATTACAAACCGAACTGATTGATGCCACGACAGTTCATTTGTGGTAATTTGCAGTGACGTCACTTTGGGCGCATGATTGAAAGATTTCTCGCATGAGCTAGGCATGATATTTATTGAGGGGTCCAATATTTACCGCCACAGTTGGTTATCTAACCTACAGAGATGCCCAGCTGTGTCCACTGTCCTTGTCACCAGCTGGTCAATGTTGACACTCGGCTACCATCTGTTGCTGGCAAGATGGCGGCTGTGGTGAAGATCCGGGTTCGTTTCCAAAGTACATTTTGCTATTCCACTTTTGATGAATATTTACAACACAGTGGAATCTGAATTATTTAAAAAAATATTCTACTCTACCTTTGAAATGTAAAGGAAAATGAAATGTAAGGTTTTGGATTTGGTATATCATATTAGCTTACAATAGCGATACCGTCAATTTTCAGGTGGTATTATAACAATTAAAAACGCTAGGGTTTTTTTCTTGTTTTTTTTTTAAACTGTAAAACCATAAATTCGGTTATTAACCTGGTGACCCTCGACTCAGACCCTAAATTTAATGAATTAAGATTTTTATCTAGGGGCGACCTTTTGAACTGTTCCCTAATGGGATCGAACTTACAATACTATCAAAACACTACAGTATATGCCCGACAAGATATCAACAGCATCCGTGTCCTATTTAATGATATATATCTCTTCGGCCCTGATCGAGACTGAGATAGTTCTACAGCCAGGATGGCCTAGGGTCAATAAATTTGAGGGCAGTACAGCCTGTCAATCGTTAAGCTTGAAATGTACACGATTAGGTTTTACGATATAATGTACGCTAATTTGTAAACATGTTTGAGATGCTTTGAGCAGAACATTAAGAAGAAAATGTGAAAAGGCGAAACCTATTTAGTAAGAATCTCTTTCTCTGTGTTGGGTTAATGACAGGTCGGAACGTGTGAAGATTTATATTCTATTCACAAGAAGTTAAGAACCATCCGATTTTAGGGATAGTATATTTCGAATGAAACACTACTTTGCTTTGTTAATAATAAATGTTACGCTGATTAAGCGTATTCTCACTTTTCTGACTTTTTTAGTTTAACCTCCATCTTTTAAAACGGGGTCTGAATTTGAATTAAGTTTAAAATGTTTGCAAATAGCATTAAATGAAAAATAATCTCTTAAAAATACAAGAAATTTTCTCACATCATCTGCCAAGCGTATCTGAAGGAGGAGTCTAGAAATGCCCAAACTGACCGTTTCCTTTTCATGTCTGTGACGCCCTGCTCTTGGAGTCGTTCGAAGTTTATGGGTCTGAAGTCAACAGGGCTAATCCCCTACTAAAATGTGTAACCTGTTGTTTAAATCCCCACTTTATTGCCCCAACGAGCTCTTTCTTAGAGGTGACGTTTGAAAAACTGTCCAAAGCCTCCCATTAGCTCTAGCTGTTGGTCCTAATAAATGGTGGTGTAAGGCCTTGGTGCATCTTGATCCAATTTGTCTTTCACTTCGTTTGATGTTGCCGCAGAGGACGTTGCTGCATTCTTCAATACAACACCTGGAGCCAATTGGAGTCAGCGAAAGTCATGGCTGATCCCCAGTCACAGATCAGTGTTTGCGTGACCAATTGTGTGTTTGAGGTGGGAATTAACATATCCGTGGTAAATGGGCCGTCTGAGATCTGTTATGTCATGGCAATGTGAGACGTCTTTGGTGTAATTCGTCAGCTAAGGAACGGTATTTGAGGGAGGAGCCAGAGGGGCAATGGCCACCCTGGAGCCAGTGGAGTCTCGGAGGTTGTTTCCAAACTGAGAAATAATCTCAATATTCTGCGCTTTGAGTCTTCACCGTATCTTTTCGGACGGTAGGACAGCATAGCGATTACGACGTTCGGTCGTAACGCGGCAAACTCGGGTTCGATTCCCGACATGGGTACAATGTGTGGCATTTCTGGTAACCTCGCCGTGATATTTCTCGAATATTACTAAAAGCGACGTAAAACGATACTCACTTTATCTCTAAGCATGGCGATTGATTTGTTTCTGTCAACCAGTCCTTGTGTACTGCTGCCATTCTATTAATATCTCTGTTGCCTATCCATATTATATCCATATAATATCTCATATTTAGCTATATTCTGTAAATTCCGGAGGCTTTATTGATCTGTTGGCATTTGAGTTTAATCAAACACCGATGTGTCGAAGTTGGAGGGAAACTTCGAGATATCCGAGCTTCGATTATACCTCAAGATGATGACTGAATAACGAATACACTGGGACCAAACCTTTGTTTCGAGACAATGTTCTTTGTATATATTTACAATCCACTTGTTGCTCTTTTTATCCCCACCCCGTACCTTTCCTTAAATATTCAGACAGATGTCACTCGCTGTGCGGCAAGTGATGAAGTGAAACCAACATGACTCTACATTTGGCACAATAGTCTGTATGGTTGCCTCGAAACAAATGTATAGAAGGCATCCCCGCAAGTGTAGATTACCACAGCTTCAGTGCCTGAAAATGAAGTCTCGGGGCTATTAATCAGCATATTCTATGAATATAATTTGGGAACATTTTTGTCTGTATAGTATGTTCATTTGAAAAGCTACATGTTAGTCTATCTGGATAGTACATGAGACTATTTACTCATGCATAGTATTCCTACGCCAAAGGTTTTTCGGGAAAATAAATAATACGAAAATACACTTGCGGCTTTTGTAATTAGTTTATATTGTAAGCGCCAGTAAGCTTAATTATAAAATACGCTAACGTATGTGTGTCAGTATATATTTCAAAGTTAGCAACAGTGAGTGAGTACTACTGAAAACGGGTCAAGCGTCTTAACTGGAGAATGCCCCTAACGGCCGTCTCATAAATAACAGTTTGATGGTGTATAGTGTCCAGTCCAGTCTAGACCGTCTGATTAGTGTCTTTTGTACGTTTAGACAGTCGATACCGTCTAATTAGTACCGGGGCGGTTGTTACCAGATTAAACTGCATGTAATTAAACTAGAGCTGGATTAAGTTGGTATCACTGGCAACCTTAACTGTGATAGCAAATTACAACGCATTCAAATATCGAGGTCGGTTGGACACATACGAAGGTAGAGCTATCTGATCAACGGATTCGTCTACTACGGTTCTATCTACGACCAGTCTGCTCTATTTGGAATTCTGCGGTTTTTTAGAGTAACAAAGAGAAATAAATAATCGTAATGTGAAGTTTACAAGTGACTTTGAAAACTGATAAAAACTCTTCACCTTATTGTGGGATTGCTTCAAGACGCGTTATTTGTTCACAGGGAAATGTCATCAGTCCAGAGTGAGTGAGCTATTATGTTTTACGCCGCTTAGAGCCATGTTCCAGCAATATCATGACGCGGGACACCAGAAATGGACTTCATGTATATAAGCCAAGAAGAAACCCGTTTGAACTATTTGATTTGTGCACATTCGTACATACAACATCCTTACTTTTGGTGATGGGAGGGAGAGGGAGAGGGACCAGTGAAGTGGCCTAATGGATCACGTCCAAGATCCGGACTCGAATCCCCACGAGGGTGCAAATGTGTAAAGCTCAGTGCCCGTGTACCCCGCTGTAATATTGCAGGAATTTTCTTAAAGCTGTGTAGAGCCACACTCATTACACCGTCTTAGTTTGGGGACAAACTGTACATGTATACGTACCATCCCACAACAACAACACATGTCCATTTGCCACAAATTCTGGCTAGTCTGTCACACAGCCCCTGATTCACATTATATCTTTCGTCCAACCCTTCCTGCAATGTTAAAGCCCGAAATGAAGCATGTCTAGATTTCCTCGCCTTCTGAATCTCCCTACAAACGGACTCCTTCACAGTGTTAAAAGACAAAGTTGTTTACGTCAACCTGATTCAGAGACGGCCCATTTATATTCAGTTACTCTACCTCTCTCCGTGCAACCACAAGGGCTGCAACCTGATTGCTATTAAGGTTGCACTGATAGAATACAGTTGCAATTCGTCAGGGGTCGTCGGTGTTTTCGAACACGGAGGGGGTCTGAATCGCGGGAACTTTGGGTCATTATTGGGCCTTACATCTCGCAGGGACGTTACGCAATAGCGGAGTGGGGTTACAGGGGGTCGGCGAGGAGGGGCTAGAGCCTGAAGGGAAGTGATAGAGATCGTGGTTGAGGAGAACAAAGACCCATTGACAGATCAGGGGGTCACGTGATGGATTAATGTTTATGTTGGAGGATAGAAGGGGGTCGTTGTAAAAGTACTGTTGGCAATTCGTTGCTTTACGCAGCATGCTATGATACTGCCCTCTTCATCAAATACTGTAGTATATTGTTAACGGACATTTGTCTGTGACGGTTCCACCAGAGACCATATATCGGTATTTGGTCTCTGGTTTCACGAATGTGGTGAGAGTCTTCTATCTGAATCACTTCAGTCCTTCATTATATAACAACCTGGACCTTTGTGATGATGGAATGACGAAATAACGCTAGAACTGACATAATGTTTGAAATGACGACAAATAGTGATGATGATGATGATGATGATGATATGATCAAAATGGACTTTTATGATGCTAGAATGACGAAATAACGCTAGAACCGAAATCCCGTTGAAATGACGACAAATGGTGGTGGTGGTGGTGGTGAAGAAGAAGAAGAAGAAGAAGAAGATGATGATATGCTGCTGCTGCTGATGATGATATGCTGATCCAAACTGGTTGAGTTCGCAAGGTTTCCACTCATAAATGTATACTGTACCCTGTGTTGCTTTTGCTTTTGGTTTTTGAGACAGGAACATGTTTGTCTAAAGCCGTAATTGATAATCAACGCACTTTTTAATAAGAGGAGCCTCTGATTTTGTTGAAAGTCTATATATTTTCTTATGATCATCCACCCTTTCTCCACGTTCAGCACTTCGGCAACCCTACTGTTAATGCAGGTGTACCGAAATGCTGGTCCTTGAGATGTATATTACCGGATGTCATTTCATAGTTTCACATGTCTGTACAGATCTACGGCATATTGAAATCAATCATATACCCTTTCAACGAGAAATATGTTCTTAGACTTCAATGCATCATCATCCGTAAATAACTATGTAAACTACTTATGTATCTGTGACAACGAATACCATATTTATCTATTATCAAACAACCACTCTCGCATTAATTCCTATTTACTTCAACATATGAAATTAATAAGAATAACACCCAATGTCTATTTTAAAAAATAAAATCAATACCCGTAACGATTATTTATATATTGCATAATTTCAGCCATGTTTATCTGAACATTGAATAAGACAAGGTGAATATTTCAGCCTCCTTCTTTTCACCTAGAATGCGGATTTTATAAATAGAACACTCGTTCCGACTCAAATAACATTTGATTGATGATAGCTGAACACATGCTGGGCAACTGACAAATATTTGGATTGAATAATTTCCGGGAGAAGTCTCGACCAATGAAAAGATAGACAAACTCAGCGATGACGAAACCGGGTCTCGGCACCCGTGTCCTGCTGTTGTCAAAGCAACACGTGTTTGTACAGATTGTCGCCGAGTGTTGATTTCACAGGCCTTTGATGATATGTATAGGTCTTGAAACACTATCACCAACATGATTTACATACCAGTGAATACAATAAGATTTATGCAGTTTATTAATTGAAACTGAGTGAGTGAGTATGCATTTATACCCATCTCAGCAATATTCCTGCAATATCACGAGAGGAAATCATTGAAGAAGTCTTGATTCAGACATAGCATTTCAATCAAGTCGTAATTAACAAATGTAATTACATTCTTTCTACATACATATCTTAACACGCAGTCGTGATAAAATTGTCATTACACCAACGTTTAATCTATGAATGCATATAAAATTGATACAAACAAATAATTCCTTATAAGTTAAAAGCAGCCACGGTGTGATCGGAGATTCAGAACCCAGGAAATGTACACAATTAGGACTTTGCCATTGCAGGATGGCATGGACGGAAAGGAAAATAATGCGATTCAGGCGCTCTGTGGCCAACTTAGGGACCCTTGCGTTGAATGGGAATGCAATTCGACGACGTAACTAGGGCTATTCTTTACGGTACAGTGAGTACTCCATGACATCCTGTAAAGGAAACGACTTACCATTCACTTTGTTTTGTGCCTTAAACGTAACTGCTGAATTAAATTTATCAAATATAAATCAGACTGAGAAACCCAGTTTGTTCGGGCAAGCACTTTGATCAGACTTAACACCTGTAACTTCTTATTATTCACGGGAAAATACATCCCTGTTAAGTTTCACGTTATTCTTTTTGTAGCCCTCTCCTTAATCCCATGACCAAACATGCATGTCACCCTAGAATAACGCTTAATCTTAATATGTATAAATGTGATAGAAACAAATAATTCCTTTTTATTTGAAATGGAAACTCACTGAGATTGAAATTCAGAGTCTAGACGTGCTTTAGCATTGTAAGAATAGCTTGGCGGAAGCTGAAACAAGGACTGCGAGATGCTGTCCCCCTACACCTGTCCTCCTACAGAACCTAGATTCCAGTCTATCGGCATATCTGTTAGTGTATCAGACACAAAGAATCTTATCTGGCCACAATTGCATATTACGGCGACAAAGACAAGTTTATCCGATAAAGCCTCGTGAGGGTTTACGTACCTTTGAAAACATCTTCATTGCAGGGTTTGTTTGGATACTCTACAGTGGCAAATACTAAAACAGCCATAACACCCCATATCTGAGGGTATATAGGGCGTTTGTTAAGATATGCCACTGCGACAGGTACTAATTTTCTCGTTAAACCCTCCTAAATGAGGGCATGTTACATTTGGACGTATTTTCAGCTATGAGGTTTGTTTGGTTATGATAATATTGTACGGTAATTTAAGTTAATGGTTATTTCAACTGAGATGCCAGTGAAACTTGGACATGTAATTTCTCTATAAACTGTTCTTGTGTTGGTTGAGCATTGTTGATTTTGTCTGTGCATTCGATTTGTTGTTTTATTAACACAGACTGCTTTTGTAAACACTCCAGATGTGTCTATAATTAAACCGCGTCTTCCTTCATCCTTTGTAGAAACAACGTATGTGTGTATTATCTGACTATAAATACTCCTTCACTACGGAAGATAGCGCACGACCCAAAAGCGTCCGAATCAATGAATGTCTGTATTACCAATCCTGAGGTGATAGGAACTCAATTTTGTAAATACATATACAAATATACAAATATATTTCAGCGGCCCAGTGTATTACCACCAGTGAAGATCTGGATTAGAAATGATATTCAGCAACCAATGCTTGTCGTAGGAGGCATAAAAATGGATAGGGTGGTCATGCTCGCTGATTAGGTTGACACATGTCATTGTATCATCGTTGCGAAGATCGATGTTCAAGATGTTGATCCCTGTATTGTCTGGTTATTAGAGACCGACGGGAATATCGCTCACTGGGGCTGAAAACTGCACTCACTCAGTTCAATGTATTATCGGTGGGAAGAATAATTCTGTCTTAACAGGGTCCGTATTAACGAGGTGTTGGTGTGTGTGAAACGAAGATGTGTAGGATGTGGAAAGGGTTATATTTCAACAACAATCTCACAGCATGTCAATATCTGACCTGACCTGAGAAATACATGCAGATAGAGCACATGTCTATCTTTTCAGAAGACTTTAATTATGACACCATTTTTTTACCACCATACATTTTACGCTTTGAAATACTCAAATGGCTCCTGCATAATTCCTATTATTTGAAGTACCGTTATTTAGAAGATATTTCCAGAAGTGTTGAATATGATCACGTGACATCACGAACATCGTTGGCCACGTTGACGTCAATAACCTTGTCGCGCTTTCATATGCTTGCATTGAAGGACAACCCTCTAACGTCGTTGTAACGTTGTGTAGCTAACAGCAACACACGTCGTTGTTATCCCCGCGCCGACATAACAACTGAACGCGATTGTTTATGCCGATGTACTCCATTGATTTTCTCCCCATTTCTTGGGTGAATGCATGCACACTGCTTTAATATTGCTTGTCTGCAATAAAACGTTTAGGCTACAGGCTTGAATCATCTAATAACAAAGACATATTTATTTATCTCTCACCAGCAATTGCAATAATACTTTATCCTGTGGTTTCATTGTTGAAGTAATGATCGTCTTCTTAAAGTTGGCACCATTGTGTACGGGCAAGCATACCCGGATATGGAAATATGTCAGGCATATGCTAACATGGACTGGACGATTATATTTCAGTGTCATCATGACGCGTATTTCAGTTACATCGCAGCGAGCCAGCTGAAACCCATGTTTGATTGACCGGAGCGATCTACACATTTGAATAAACCAGGATAATGAACAGGTGAGATTCGAACAATTATTTCTATGAAATGAAAATCGAACAAGGATCAGAATCAGATGTGATTAACCAAGCATCGTATCAGCTGATCTTCAGATCTTCATCATCGGGTATTCAACCGCTGATCGTAATCAGATGGGATTCAGCCGAGGATCATAATCAGATTTGATTCAACCACTGATCATATTCAAATTAGATTCAACCACCTATCGTAATCAGATTGGATTCAGTCAAGGATCATAATCAGACACGATTTAACCACTGATCAAAATAGATTAGATTCAACAACTGATCATGATCAGATTAGATTCAACCACTGATCAAAGTCAGATTAGATTCAACCACAGATCATAATCAGATCAGATTCAACCACGGATCGATCGTGATCAGATGGGATATGACCAAGGAACAGGAGATGGTGCTCGATCATCGATCAGCATCGGATGGGATTCGAACCAATTCAGCGATAGTATGACAAAGGTATAAACCAGGTCCACACTGCAACATGTCACAAGACCCATAAGCCGAACCAGGTCACAGATGAGGACAGGTTTCATACTGCCCATGAGGCGATAGCGGGCATCATATGTCAGTCTTAGTCATGATGAATGCAGTTAAGTAATTGAAGAGTGGCTGAGTATGTATATTCCGGCAATATCACGAGAGGAAATCATTGAAGAAGTCTTGATTCAGCCGAGGATCATAATCAGACTCGATTTAACCACTGATCAAAATCAGGTTAGATTCAACACTGATCATAATCAGATAAGATTCAACCACGGATCGATCGTGATCAGATGGGATATGAACAAGGAACAGGAGATGGTGCTCGATCATCGATCAGTATCAGATGGGATTCGAACCAATTCAGCGATAGTATGACAAAGGTATAAACCAGGTCCACATTGTAACATGTCTCAAGACCCATAAGCCGAACCAGGTCACAGATGACAGCAAGTTTCATACTACCCATGAGGCGATAGCGGACATCATATTTCAGTCTTAGTCATTATGAATTCTGCATGTATATGATCTATGGTAGACTGTGCGATCTAACGGGAAATGGAGATCGTCATTACAGCTATAGGATATCCTGCATCACCCTTCGTGGGTGTTTCCATCTGTGTTGGTGACCTCAGTCTGTGCTGTGTCGGGCTTGTTACATAACCAGACATTATAAAGGACGGAATGTGTCTTTTGAGCTATGGAAGAGTATAGTGGAAATGGTCTGAACTCGGGTTATGTTGCTTTAAATGTACTCAAATGCAAACACAGCCCAACCTTCCAAAAGCATCGTGTTCCTGATTACTTGTGACCCCAAAATATATGCACCTTTTAACGTTCCATTCCTATACTGGACAAAATACGTTAGGGATACTGGTCTTTTCATGACTGATGATTTGTCAGTATGTAAAGGAATAAATTCATCATTATTCATAATTTCAAAGTTTATATGTATGTTTGTGCAGTATAGTAAACATGGGCGCTTTGGAAGCCCCGTGGTAACCACTGATCATAGCGTTCGCTCGTCACGCCGAAGACCTGGGTTCGATTCCCCATATGGATGCAATGTGTGAAGCACATTCCTGGTGTCCTTCGTCGTGATATAGGAAAAATGCTAAAAGCGGCGTAAAACAAACCTCACGCACCTACTAAAAGCAATATCTAGATTTAATATCTAGAAACAAAAGCTCAGTTTATCAAACAACGATAACGATTTTTTTTCCTTTTTAAATTTTCAAGATTGTTACAACGTACGAATCATAATTTTGCATGTAACTCTCCGTTAATATTCGATAATGCAAGTAATATTTGATGTCGCATATTAAATTATTGATACAATGGGATTACGGAGTCACAGGACCAAACGTCGTCTTTCGTGAGACGAAATATCCCAAACAACATATTGTGCTGACCTTAATTCAGTTGCGAGACATAGACATCAGTCTTATCGAAGGACCGCATAGCAGAAGGAGCGGCGATAATCTTAATGAAATATCTATCAAAATAACAGCCCTACTTAACCGTGCTGTCGTATGAAGCACGTGCGATGTGCATGCGTGTTGATATCAGCAATGTGTTTATCTTTTGTAGATTTCGCGTCAGCTGTCAACTTGTCTTGTGTAATATCTACCTTAGTGCACTGCCTCGTGCAGGCACGAGATTATGCGTTTGTGTGTCGTGTCATGGGATGTCACGTGTGTTTATGACCTAATTACAGCGTCTGACATACATGGAAGGATGTTGGTGAAGGCTCTAGCTTTACGGTCATTCACAGCGACTAAATTAATATTATATGTTTCTTTTATATTACTTGTAGCGGCGCCCGAATTAAATAATCGTGCATCTTGTAACTGCATGAAGGTGTCTATCTTTATACAAAGTCTAGACAACAGCGCAATTAACAAGGTATATTCGCAGTTATATACACACACTAAATGACATTTTGCTCGGAATAAGACCCCTGTTTTGAATATCACACATAGGGTGTTGGAATATTGGATATACATTTCGGATGTGTTTATGATTCAAAAGTTGACAGTTTAAAAAGAAACAAGGCTCGCCAGCAATATGAATGTGAAATTAATGTGCTTTAAGAAACCTCAAACCAATATATATAGTAAGATAAGAAAATTTATTCCACTTGAAAGTATCATCGGGAAGTGATTGTTCCAGAAAAGACAAATGTGTTGTGTAATGAAAAATTCACAGACTTTCTGGCTCTGGCAAATAAACAATTTTTTGATCCAGACTTATAAACACAGTTGTGTTACTTAGTGTGTCTTAGTTTATTATCTCTGTTATTGTTACACTTCATGTTTACTCTAATGAAAGGCGAATAACGTCCACGTTACATGCAGTTCCAGTATAATCACAAAAGAATCACCCACGATAAGTCCGCCTTGACTAGATAATAGATCATACAACAGATCTATCTCGAACTCCTGGTATCATCAATCTGTCATGGTGACAATCACTGGATTGTGTGGTCCAGACTCGATTTGTTTACAAACAACACCGTGCAGCGATAGTAGTGCTGAAACAAATATATTGTCATGATGCAGTCACAGTTGTTCAATAGACAATGCTTTTAGCAAAGATTTCGTACGGATATGGAAACGGTTTTGTCGCTCCTTTTTGCAATATGTTTGCAATATCATTATGCTATCCTCGGATTCTAATTTACGGGAGTTTGAAAAATAAAGTCTCATTGTATCCCGTTAATGCAGAATTATTCTTCCTACCGATAATGCATTGTATGGTTGAGTTCAGTTTTGCGCCGCACTATTCCAACTACATGGCGGCGGTCTGTAAATAATCGGATCTGGACCAGACAATGCAGTGATCAACAGCATAAACATCAATCTTAACAACTGGGATGCGATGCCATGAGTCAACCAAGTCAGTGAGCCTGACTGCCCGATCCCGTTAGTCGACTCTTACGAAAAGCATGGATTACTGAAGACCAGTTTTACGCCCACAAGAAACAAACAGGCGTGCCTCGATGTACCCAAAGGAGGAAACGAACCACGAAAAAGCTATTTTTTCTTTCCTGAAACAAACGCAACAATGGCAAATTCGTGATTTATTTCCAGGTTGTCAGAAAACATTATATCCTTCATGAAGTATGACCACTGTCCAAACTGTTTGTAGTTTTCACGGTCTTCACATAAAGTCATCATCTCTCGACGACGGAGTCCATGTTGGGATCAATATTCTGCTGACATCATGGAAGTGACTGATAATGTTTAAGGTACGAAAATGATGTATCTTTTTTTCGGTCCGTTAAAATATCTGCTTTATTGCTCAACAATATATTTTCTTCATTCACATCTTCAAGTTCATTACGACAGTCGCCATTTTGAGGCAGTAAACCATCGCGTTACCATGGTAAAATTAGCACAACAGATGCGGTTGTCACGGCAACATTCCAGACAAATTATGAGTGCAAACAGTGTCAGACAGACGGGTTAAAGTGTTCATACGGATAATTCATTCAAATGCATTATGATCTGTCACGTGTAAAAGGTAGATCACGCGTGGCATTGAATCAGTGATGACACTTTGTGTAGCACGTCGCTGCGTGACTCGACATTATTGTTGTGATGGTATTCATCACATCCTCCCCATAATCCTCCTCGTCATCATCACCACCACCGCCGTCGTCGTCATCGTCATCATCATCCCACAATTCTCGTCGTTGTCAGCATCATCACCATCATCATCATCATCATCATCATCATCATCATCATCATCATCATCACCACCACCGCCGTCGTCGTCATCATCACCACCACCGCCGTCGTCGTCATCATCATCACCACCACCGCCGTCATCGTCATCATCATCATTATCATCATCCCACAATTCTCGTCGTTGTCAGCATCATCATCATCATCAGCAGCAGCAGCAGTACCATAATCCTCGTCGTCGTCATCATCATTATCACGCCCTTACCATCTGTATCTACATCATCGTCATCAGCATCACCATCGTCGTCGTCGGTATGGAGAATGTTTTTACGCTTGGTACTGCAGTATTGATCAGTATGTAGATTCACAAATCATATCATTTCTAGCTATAGCCGGAGATGCTGAAGTGCGCTGCGAATCCCACAGCAAAGATTGCTTATGTGGCCATCCCCCTATAAGGTGTTGTAGTATCAACAGTTGACATCATTTTGAAGGGCTGTGAGGCATCCAGGGAGATGAAGTTTACGTGGCCTAGGTTTCGTCACAGGGAATGCATGGCTTCCATTTCATCATGGGAAGTGGGAAACTGCCTGGCCTGGGAAAGTGGGAAACTGCCTGTCCTCGGAAAGTCAAATATTTGTTTCATTTTACCCAAACTGTAGTTTAGGTTGTCTGTTTCAATTAATTTATATTGCTTTTTAGTGAACGTGTAATCCAAGTGGTCCAAAGCTTGCAAATAACGGAGACAAAAAAAACATGAGAAAATTCTGAAATAAATTGCAAGCAAGCAATAAAACGTGTCTGATACCTCTTATATTTAAATTATCTCTGTAACTATAAACATTCTCATTTCATCAACATGGATAAATAGGATAACTAGGATAAATATACCACATACAAATTGAATTCGCATATTAATACAAGAAAAAGGATTCTGCACATTCGTTTCTTAAACACGTTTCTACGTTTGTTCATGACACTTCGTGTAAACATGTTTGTTTACACCACTTCCTCAGCAGCTGCGAATGTTGTATATTAACGAAGCCATATTGAGACACGTATATTTACAACATGGGAGCACAATTTACGATTGTACTTTATAAATCATTCTATATTTCGGAAGGCCCATGCTTAAGAAATGCGCTACAGACTCGCACAATCCGGGCCCAGATGTCGATTTCACCAGGAGATTATACGTGTCATTGACCCAGAGATTAGAGCAACATGTGGTGAAATGGACAACACGCAGAGTGACATTTACATGAATTGGCACTTAATGTGATATATTGAATATATTTGCGTATACCATATATGAATACAAGTGCCGAAAGGTAGAAAACAAATCGCATCGTATTTTACTTTGAATGGGAGTACGATATACCATGAAGACATCTGGACGCAAAAAGGTCGAGATACTATACCGCTGTGACCAGAAGTAAGAAATGTACTTTTTTGAGTTGAAATGCGTGACAAGTTAAGTATTTGCCTGTTTCTATACAACTACAAGCACATGTCACCAACTGAGAGAAAAGAGTTTCCGTGTTTAGATTGTATTAGCTTTTGTTGGGCACCTATATTAGCCATTTCTAGCCTGGGCCCATATTCTCGAAACGTTCGTAGCCGTAAGAATTCCTAATTTCGATCGTAGCTAATGTGTTGAGAATGGGCTAAAGAAGTTCGTAGGGCTACGAACGTTCGCAGAAAAGCTAGACTGAATAGTTAGAATTAATTGTTGAGAATAATGGATAAGTACTTATACGTTTAGCCTGCTTGACAGTCTGGTTTCTATTTATAGAGTCCTTTGGAGGAATGTCAATATAGATTGGCCTTGACAAATATATGACCGTAGATACAGTAAGTGAGTGAGTGGAAGAGGTTAAATAAAGCCAGTAAGTGTGTGAGGAGGTAGGGTGAGTGAGTGAGTGAAATATGTCTGTCTGATACAGTTTTGTTTCCCTCAGCCCGTATTTTATATATCATTGGAAATATTCAAGTTAACCTAAACGTCATTGACCCACTGACCTGCAAATTAGAGAACACGTCATTTGCCCGCTAGTATTGAAAGATCATTCTCCCGTTGACTTGCATCTGTTGAAATCGCCATTCGTCCGTTTACCTGCAAGTTTTTAAAACGCCCTTCGACTGATAGATTGTATTGAGGGGTAAATCTCTATGGCTGACTGTACTTGACTTCAGTGAAACCAGTCATTATTTGGGTTGCATTCAAGTATGACGTCTTTTGACACTGGCGTTGCATTCAATGTCAGTCAATGAACGAACCACTGACTTACATTTTCTGTGAATTCATTATGACATCACCTTGTATAGGGCTAGTCGCTCCTTTGCGAACCTCACTCTATGAATGAGTCAGACTCGAAAGAACATCACACAAAAGTCAAAGTCAATTCTAATTAAAAATTAATAACGCTCTTTAGTGCCTGGGAGGCCGTTCACAAAATTTCGTTTGAAACGTGTGATCTTCTGTTCGCACAGACAACCCTGAACGAACCACCAGCTGTATCATGGTAACCTACAGTTTCTCAAGCTCTCTATAACCTCTTTGCAGTAAAAACGCGCCGATGAATTTGACTTTACACAAAAAAGTAAAATCGAATAAGGTGAAATTAAGATTGCGAATCCTCATGATTTTACCTTGCCAGTTGAACATTTAACACTCAGAATGTTATTCAACTTAGAATAAAAGTTGCTTAACAAACGATCATAGATTCATATTGCTGTTATTGGTTTGTATTACTAGGGGACAAGCGCTGTAGAAGTTAGAGAAATGATATACGACTGAAAGTGACAGTGTGACAAGTTTTGTGAGACAGTCTATGGAGAAAAAAAAATAAATGTTTGAAAACAGAAATGTATTGTCTGACACATTCGACCCGATGTTACAACACGTCTTTTCTGTAGACTATTCTCTTTTACTTAATATCTCTTGGGTGTTTTTCATCTATAGATTGACTAGTATTTGTTATTTGTACAAAATTCCAGAATAACGAATTTTCAGTCAAACGTTCTTTCCTTTATACACAGTAAAGCCCCAGGCGATAGTGAACAAAGCCAGTTTACGAAATGATAAGAAATAGCGGTTCTGGGCCCATATTTTCGAAGCTCCGTTGAGATAGTCGTAAGTTAATGTTAATGTATGGCACTTACACCTGTCCTAGCGCTAAGAGAGCTTCGAAAATCTGGGCCCTGTATCTTATCTTTGGACGGAATTTGCCAGGACGATAAAAATATCCCGTTGATGTTGCCGTCATTTCAAGAAACTTTATCGCGAATGACGTAGGAATGTACGTCACAATTGTTTACGTCAGTTATGACCAGTAATACGACCATCTCTCATCCAATAGAAAATTCTTATAACGTTAACGTCTTAACACCATATTAACAAATATTACTCGATGCCGGTGAAGTGCATATAACTGCGTGACTAATCCTTAGTCGTTTATTGGGACGAAGTTTATACAAACCTAAATCATTCGCTGGCTTCATTGCGTTTAAAGTTAAACCGATTTCGCCTAGGTCTTATGATCATGAATATACATAGAACCTCCATTTATGGTTTGTGTGCTGTAAAACCCATTTATTGGTTGCGCTGTGACAGACAGGATAGAATTTTGAAAATAGAAGCGACAAAACTATTTTCAGAATCAATAGTAATCTCTGTTTAACGTGAACCGTTGTGCGATTCCGTCAATATCATAAAAATCACATGATCATGAAACGCTGTCAAATAGTCACAATTCCGGGTTGTGAAGTGGTGCGCATATCCAGCCGAGCTGGCTGTCCTAACCACATGCCAAGTCAATCCTGTTGTTAACTCACTAAAAACAGGTGCACTAGTTAGAAAGATAGCCCCGAAACCCATAAACTTATTATGTCACATTGTGCGGCTGAACACTGGAGTTGTATGTTATCCGGACCTGCATGATGATAACTCTAAATAAGCTCATTTAACCTGACAAACAGGTTTTGTAGATGGCGATAAAACCTCACTAAAGAGGGCCTTAGACAAACCAACAACGGATCGTAGAAGAGCATGGTGATTGTTTCCGAAATGGTTACAATAACAAGGAATCCGTTTAGACAAGGTTCAGCTATTGTACGTATTCAAATGTGTATTGATTGTAGGTTGCCCTATTTGACGGGCCAATGATATTTTTATTATTAGTATTTACTCTGTCACGTTCTAGATCGCGACAACAACAACGCAAACAAAGCGAGTTGAATGAGATACAAGTATATGACGGACGAATATATGGCGTGTTATAAGCCCGGACTAGCAGATAAAATCCATATTGGACATTGATGTCATTGTTGTTTTCATGCTCTCTCGGTCACTTGTTGACAGCTGCACTCTGCATTAGACACACTCGATAGTCTGTTATTGACTTCTAAGACTAAGAAACTATACTGAAACACGAAAGTAACAGTTCAGATCAAATTGTGTTTCTGCAGTGCGCAAACCTATAGGACCAGTAGCACAGTGGTTAAAGTATTCACGCGTGGTGCAGACGATCATGATGGATCGTGAACACGGGTACCTGGTGTACGGCCAAGTTTTAAGGCTCTTTCGGGATGCGGTTGGAATATTACTAGAAGTAAAGCAAACTTCTACTCGGCCAAAACGAGCAATCATTGGGATGAGAATTGAACCAACTGGTTTTAGTAGGTGTACCTTTTGTACAATTCTGGTTGAAATGCTTCCCTGTATTTGGTTATGTGCGTTACACGAGTTGTTGTGAAGTGTCCGTGTGTTTTGATTCTCTGATCGCTGATCGTGTTTCCCAATACAGCAGTGTCAAGTTTTGGGTGTGATTTGTGTTTTGGGTAAAAAATTATGCTTTAAGAAAACAAAAAACTTGACCCTGTCTGTCGTAAAGCTGTTTCTCGTGTATACAGTTTAATGACCGACTAACCAAAAAAATGTTTTAGCAC
This sequence comes from Haliotis asinina, assembly GCF_037392515.1. Taxonomy (NCBI): domain Eukaryota; kingdom Metazoa; phylum Mollusca; class Gastropoda; order Lepetellida; family Haliotidae; genus Haliotis; species Haliotis asinina. The sequence continues at coordinate 26,874,570 of NC_090286.1, read as the reverse complement.
ACGTATTGCTGGGAGTAGAAAACACCTGAACGATATTTCCGACTGTCTTGGTAGGTCGGAGTTGTAGAACTTGTAACATATATTTATGGTGCATTTTAAAAACACTTTTTACGCTTAGCTATCAATGACACACGCTAAAGCCCTAGGTTATGTAGTGCATAACTCGTGGAAATGAAGCGAAATGTTTGTGGTTTGACTGGACTTGCCTGCATGGTCAGGGATGGCTTTACCATTTTTTACGGTAGTCAGTCAGTCACACATGCACTCACTCACCTTTGTAGCAACTATACATACTCATACAGCCATTCACCCATACACTTACTCACTAACTCACTCATTCACTCAACTCACATCCAGTACATCACCCTTGGAACAGCATTGCGTGTTTGTGGCTGTAACCGACTATAATAGAGAGTGGAGTGAGTGAGTATATTTTTACGCCGCACTATTCAACATTCTAGGTATACAGCGGCGGTCTGTAATTAATCGAGTGTCAACCAGACAACTCAGAATGGAGACTGGATGTCATAATACTGAACTGCCATGTAGCGCATCGTCACTCATGGTATCACCCACTGGGGGAAGTGAACCCTGAGAAAGCAAAACCTCTCTTGGAGTTCTTTATTTATATGTACGTTGGATGCATTCCTGGGTCTGCATGTGCCACAGCTCTTTCCCAACAACTGTCCAAAATGAACCCATAACATCATTGTTTTTGCCTGGTCCATCATAACATGGTCCAATAAAACCACGAAAGACACAGGCCTTTAACGACGTATTTCTTTCAGAAAGTTTAAAGATTGCCCCTATGGTGGCTTGGTATAATATAGGTCTCCATCTTAGTTCATTCTCAGCTCCCATTGTTTCTGATGTTGGAAAACATGTGCTTGTTTTACCTTCACTATGACTATCAAAGGGACATTGTCAACATATCAGTTAAAACACATTCATGTGAAGAGATCGGCGAAAGTATGGTCCATCCAAAGTATAGAATTTAATGCGACGTCAACGTGACACGCCATGCTTAATATCTCAGTTGCACGTATACCTGTATTGTTTATTTCATGCTTAAAGGACTTTGTTTTAATTAATGGTCGGTGGAGGAAATTAATTAAAAGTCTACGATTTACAGAAAAGGTTCCACTATCGGAATCTGAAACCAATTTAACAAAACAATTGTTGTTAATATTATGTCTTTTGTGGCCTGGGCGGAATCGATCCTGAGATACCGATGACCAGTTGACGTACTGACCATTGCTTGCTCTCCAGATTGGCCACATTGAGTATGGTTTTAGACCGCTTTTAGCAATATTCCAGCAATATGGGCTTCACACATTGTATCCATGTGGGGAAGCGAACACGGGTTTTCAACGTGACGAGCAGACGCTTCAACCATCAGGCAAACCCACTGTCCTCAGATTGTCCAGAAGGACTTAACAAAAGGTCCATGTTCAGAACACAAAATGCCATTAAATATTACAACCTCTTTTCGTATAGTATTATGACAACACTCTTTGGCATCAGTCGCATGCTACAGCGTCGTGCATATGTAGTCGCCATATGTCGCCTATGTCACGATGTTTATACATATATATACGACTAAATGTCTGCACAAATAAGGCAATACATTGACGATGTTGTTAATCAAAACAAAGCGCTGACCACAACAATAACATGGACACAGCTGTAGAGTGACCGTGTGACCATGTGTTCAACACAAGCCCCAGACCAGGGAGACCTGCTGACCACCGCTAAATCTGACTGGCCATATCAGAGCTGACCAATTTACGCTGAGCTCCAAAGGGACAATCTGCACGTACTTCTGCAACAGCTGGTGGTAACGTGCTGGTGTTCAATTCGGACAATGGTGATCGGGGAACAGGGGTCAGCGTAAAGTTGTAATCTGTCTGACCTGACAATACTCTGGTCTATCTCACAGTCCCTTGAACCGCCTTATGTTCCCAAGTTCCAAGGCTTCACTGCAATGCTCAAGAGTCGTGTAATGCAATGCTTTCAAAAGTCGAGTAATTATTCTGATGAATGAGTGAGTTTAGTTTTACGCCGCTTTTAGTAACACTCCAGCAATATCACGGCGGGTATGGTTACACAACGGAGTACTGTCTTTATAGATTTCATTTATAGATTTACGTCTGAAAAAACAAAAAAAAAACAAAACAAAGAAGAAACCCCCAAACACCACACCATTTACACATGTCTGTTGTTGTTGTTGTTGTTGTTGTTGTTGTTCTTCTTCTTCTTCTTCTTCTTCTTCTTCTCCTTTTACTTCCTATCACACCTTAAAATATCAGTTTGCTTTAAGAACCGATTCCTCTCTCCAGATTGTCTGGTCCTCAATTGATAATTTACGGACGGCCGTCATCAGAGACCATATAATATATAGTTGGAATATTGCGATCTCAAACAACAAACAGACATATTTTTTCTCATCTGTTCACTCGATAACACTTAGTATTTATGTAATCACCTGTTATTTCCGATTTCCCCTACTTTCTTTGGAGAGTATATTAACAGTCCCGCATCACGACATCATCCGTACACTTCTTACACGCATCAACCTCTCCGTATTGTCTGTGGCCACGTCCGAGTACTGCCAAGCCGGTGTAAGACTGACCTAATTAGGTTACGGTACTTCTGGCTAAGCTCGTGCTTTGTAGACAGACAACGCCCTGTTGTCGATATCACCCTAAGTGATTGATGGGGGTGACATGCGATGTACACGCAAATCAACCACAAAGCAATATGGACTGCTGCCTTCACACAAATTAGTTTTGAGTTACTAATATGTGTGATTATGGCGTTTAATGAATGAGTAATAAATCAAAATATCGTAACATTTTTAAGATATGATTCTTCGACCAGTTACTGGCTTATAAATCTATGTATGCATATTGGTATCATTAGTTACCAAGGTAACATTTGCAAGTTGCTCTTCTCATGTTCTGTTCCAAACTAGGAGCACATAGGACCGTCTCAGACTCCGGAACTCGCTGTGTAGAGTTGCTGCCCTTTGGTACTTCAGGAACCTGTTATCGTAGTTTCGAATCCCGGTTCTCCCCAATTATGGTACTAGGCTTGCCAGTACCGAGCTCAGGATTCCTCAAAGTGGTGAAACTTCAGTTTCTACTCCCACTTAAACCTGACACGGAATGATACATCTGCAATACTGTTCAAATCGACTCACTCTCAATTCATTCACTCTCAACTAAAATAAGTTCGATCACCAGATTAGTCTCCACACACACACATCAGCAGCCTCTTTGGTTGATAAGGCTGACCGCTGCTTCTCCCAATACATATTATATATTATAATGCTTTATAATACTTATCAAACGCCCTATAAGTTCACTACTCTAGCACTTCTACGAACTTCCGTGTTCTATATTTATTTATTTGATTGTTTGGTGTTTAGCGTTCAATATTCCAGCTACACATAAGAAACATAGTCTTCACTTGGTAACAGTTGTCAAGGTGACGCTTGACAGTATACTCGCATTCATTTGTAAAATCAATCTGAGTGTGGAGCATTGGGAAACTGAACCGTTGTTACGAATGACCGAGACAGTGGTTGAAGTCAGGGTGTTGAATAAGTCGTCAGTGGATGTTGCATGCTAGATGGGTCTCGTTTAATAGTCACGTTACAACAGTTGCGGAGTGAGGTAAGTGAGTAAGTTAAAAGTTAACGTCACCTGGACAATATTTCAGCAATAGCGTGGGCTGCTGAATGAGTAACTAAATAGGTGTTGAATGAGATTATTGCATAATGAATGAGTTCTTGAATGGGTGTTAAATGAGCTGTTTAAAAGGTGTTGAATCATTTTTTGAACGGGAGTTAAACCATTTTTGAATAGGTGTTGAATAAGCTGCTGAATGTATTAACGATGGATGTTTTCTGGACCTGCCCCTAAATACTCGTAAACTTTATTTCCACATTTTCAATACATCTGCATAACTCTGGATGTACGTTTCACCGTTGAATGGGAGATCATTTCAGGATATATTTGTTACAGTTCAATTTGAACTGGTTTCGATCCGTGATATAGTGTCAGGGAAACAAATCAGGAAAAACAGAGTCAGTTTTTACAACTGGTGCGTTGTTGACTGAGGGAGTGTGGTTTCTACGCCACTTTTAGCAACACTGCAGCACACAGAAATTGGCTTCACACATTACATCCAGTCAGCGCGACTAGTGGACGCTTTAACGACTCCCAACACCGTCCATAAATGAATGGATTTTTGATACAATAAATATGTACACTGACTTTATGAACTGGTTTCATGTTTTGTTATTCATTGACATTTGCCTTCAATAACTATTTTTTTTTATCACAACAGCTGGTTCACTTTGATGAATGCTGTCTCAGCTGGGGCAAATGACGTAATATAATCCCACGCGACGTCCACGTGAATTTCGTGTTGCGCAGCATATGCAGTTTCATCGTGTTCTTTGCTGTCACACGTATGACAGACACGTGGGTGGTGAAATAAGCACCATGAAATTAACATGGAAACAAGCTTCATTGTATCGTGTTCCGTAATGAAACAAGTCAAAACACCCGACATATATTAGCAGTGACGTAAAGTATCTCGTCACTGACAACGGACTTAATGGTTTTTTCCCACATACTGTTTTCGAAGGAATCGTTATTAAAAAAAATGGAAGGACTTCCGCCCGTATCCCCCTTAAATTTCATTCTAGTCAAATCCCAGCACCTGAATATATATTCCTCATCTGATACGGACGACTTTAACATGTTCTTAAATTGTATCTGAGCATACTGTAAGACAAAAATAATCTTTTTAATTCGGACATGATATATCAAATAAATTACCTGTCTTCTGTTATACTTTGAAACATTCCCTGGTTCGTTAGAATACGTTAAGGAAAGCGGGAATGTCCTTCTGTTAGATTAGACATTATTAGACATATAGGGGCGATGGGGTCGACGTCGCCTACTGGTTAAAGCGTTCGTTCGTCACGCCGAAGACCCGGGTTCTATTCCCCACACGGGTACAGTGTGTGAATCTAATTAAATTTTCTGGTCTCCCTAGTCGTTATATTGCTGGGATTTTGTTAAAAGCGGCGTAAACCTACACTCACTCTCACAACTAGACATATTTCATGTCGCATATCGTGGCTGAATAATAAATTCATGAATCGATTTTATGACATCGATCTCTGCAGTTAGGGTACGATGATACATATGTCAATCTTCCTTGATTACATGTACTAGTTATGACAAGTAGAGATTCTGGCCACACGGGTGGCAGTGGGGTAGCCTAGTGGTTAAAGCGTTCGCTCGTCACTCCGAAGACCCGGGTTCGATTGCCCACATGGGTACAATGTGTGAGGTCCGTGATATTCCTGGAATATTGCTAAAAGCGGTGTAAAACCAAACTCACTCACTCACTCACTCTGGCCACTCAATCCCCGATTACGATTAAAACAACAGTGTGGTCACTATAGGCCTATCGATGTTTGACGTTGACAGGTGAACATGATTCCTCATTTAATTTCAGTTATGTAACCCTCTCTTTACTGTCTTCCCTTGCGTGGCTCTCCCATGTTAGAATCCCGATTTCGATGGATAATATTACAATTGTTTATTTATGTCGCGATGGCTTATGAGGTTTGATTTGTTTTTATTTTCCTGTCTTACAGCGTGCTGTTATTTCCCTGCATCACAACTTGGTTTCATCTTCCTGGCTCACAACTTGCTGTATGATCTCTGTGGGTACGATGCGCTGACACTGTGCCCGTTTAACCATCCAGCGCTTCACAAGCAGCTTGGGTTGGAGATTCCTCAGGTAGCTGTGATGAAAAATCCAGTGCAGACGGCTGTTGTGTTGGGGAGTCTCTGTGTTGCCCTGAAGTTAGTGGTAGGTTCTATTAGCTAGCACTTCCTGGGAGACGCCCAGACGCTGTCTGGGCTAAGCGGGCAAGTGTATCTGAGTTGATAATGATCTTCATCTGTCTAATTGTGCCAGGACTACCAGCCAGTCTCTGTTGCATTTTATTTTAATTTTGAGAATATAACATAAAGAATAATAAGTGTGAATGTGTGAGTGAATTTAGTTTTACGCCGCACGCAATACTATTCCAGTTATATGGTAGCGGTCTCTGTATAATCGAGTCGCATGAGTAACAGCATGAGCATCGATCTACGCAATTGGGAACCGATGACATGTGACCACCCGATCCCGTTAGTCATTTCTTGCGACAAGCATGCACATGGGCTACTGAAATTCAGTTCTATCCCGCATCTTCTCGTGTAATAACTAATAAGTAGAAGAGGCGCGCCCCTTCTAATAAAGCAAAGTAGTGATGATCAAGGTATGGGGATACAGTGCCTGACTTTGTTGATAGTATCGGCGACGAAATTGGCGTCTGTTCATGCTATCAACCACCAGTTTGCAACGCCCGGATTAGATACCCACAGAGCACTGTTGCACAGCTTGAATACGGGTAAATGATGTATACACTTGAATGAGTGAGCGATTGGGTGAATGAGTTGGATTTTAAGCAATTAGCAATATTTGAGCAATATCACAGCGGGAGACACCATGGGCTTCACAGATCTGTGGGGAATCGAACTCGGACCTCCAGCACGACTAGCGGACGCTTTTGCCACCACGCTACTCCACCGCCCACGTGTGCAAATAAACAAACCAACAAAACGTGTTACGGTACACGTTCGAAGTGACAGGGCACCCTAACCTACTGGGAGTTCACATGGCCGGTGATCAGTCATGTAGACTATTGACTGTTTGTGATATCCGATCCTTACCCATGATATCAAGACCGAAATAAACAATACCGACATGTAATCGACATTGACAACACCAACCCACGCGCTGTTTTGATGATTGAATCAATATTGACAACCAACGGGCACATTATCATTACCTGGCCTGGTTAAATTGTCTAGCAATACGCGTTAACACGTGACGTCACAAATCATGAAATTAACACGGCAGAATATTTATTACCACGCCAATCACCTTGTCAGCGAGTTCTTCCGTTCCCTTCAGCAAAAACAATCCCAGTGTTAGCATATACACACTGGTAGTCAAAGCAGACAAGTGTTTATGGAAACAAAGGTAGTCATTCATACTATACGGTTGGCTTCCCGACGGAAAGCCATTCAAATCACAATTGCGGCCAATCGATCACTTCGATATTGCAGTTCAATACAGCTTTGGAGCTTCGGTCGGCGATAATTGATTCCAAGTCTTTAATGAGTCATCTGTTTCGGGTGTACGCGCGTCGTTATATCACGGTAAGTCAAAGAAGAAGAAAAAAGTATTGAATGCGTTACGTTTTGCCTTTACAATGCACACAATTATGGAGTGAGCGAGTGGATATAGTTTTACTCCGCGATTAGCAACATTCCAGCACTATCACGGCGGGGGACACTAGAAATTGGCTTCACACATTGTGCCCATTTTGGGAATCGAACCCGTGCCTTCAGCGTCACGAGAGAACGCTTTAATCATTAGCTTAAGCCCACCACCCCTTAAGAATGAATAAATATATGAAACATCATACCGCTGTTACTTTTGTTGCTTTGTACAAAATTGTATACCTATGTACAACATGTCTGATTTGATATCAGCAATATTTGTTATGACTGACGCGGCCAGTCATGAACAGCTGGCGTCTGTATTAACTCACAAATCATCTACAATCAAGCATTTCAACACCAACACGACTAACTGCACGTGAATCGTTACAGATGCAATGCACGATTTCGTGTAAAACCTCCTCCACCTCCCTACCCTATCCACGATTCAACCGAGGCCCTATCAAACATTCCTCTCGCGCGTTCGTTTTAATAAACAGAGTATACATGTCAGGTGTCATGTGAATCCCCCTTTGCTATATTAATTCATGAAACATGCATATGTCAATTTCAAACAAAGGATATCAATAGCTGTCACAGGTAATAATGAAACTCAACGTGGTGTACATTCAGCATCCTTGTGTGCTTGTCATTTACAGCTGTTTGTCCTGGTTTACATTCATATTCATACCTGAACTGAATACTGTTTTACGCCCAAGGTAGTAGTGAGATTGGCAGTCCTTATACTACAGTATTGTTCCCGCGTCCAGTCGTTCTGCAGTACTAAATCCATAAAGCTAAAGCAAGTCCAGATTCACCAGGTTCAAATCAAATATGAATCTACAATCTAACTGGGGCTGCTATTCAAAATAAGAATGAATCATATTTTACTACCAGAATGATATATGTTTAGAGACAAAGCGTTAGTTTTTAACAAGGCGGGCTGCAAATAGGCTATTCTTTTGTCAGGCAAACAGTTCACAAATGACATCGACAATAATCACGCAGTAGACAGTTAGTGAATTATGGCGTCAGATTAAAACGTGGGAAAGCTGAAGTACATCTGTTCACCATGATTCTCCCAAAATATTACACAAAAAGGTGCTCAAAGCAGTAAACTTTCATGACCTTGTCACAGACCTTTCCCTCAACATCCAAGCTTACTGCTGCTGTGTCGTTTAATTACCATTTAAAGTTTGCAATAAATCATATAGCATTCACTTGTATAAACGAATTACAAGCAGAAACACATGCCATCTAATGTGTGCATTCATAAATGAATCATTCCTGTCAAGATGACCGTCACCGTGTTAAACCCACACACATATCAGGGGCAAAGGGGTAGCTTATTGGTTAAGGGTCGCCCCGTCACGCTCAAGATCGATTCCCCAGGATGGTGCAATGTGTGAAGCCCATTTCTAGTGTCCACGGCCATTATATTACTGGGATGTTGCAAAAGCGGCATAAGAACCACACTCACTCGCTCACTATTCTGTACTTGTCATTATTTTCAACGCTGTTGCAAAGTCGATGCTGTCATAATAATTATCATCACTACCAAGAAAGTTGTCGTCATCAACAGCACGGACACCATGAATTACAACGACACTAACTAAACCTCGGTTACAGCTTCAGTTATAGTCATGTTTGAAGCCCATTCCTATTGTCCACACCATGATATTGCTAGAATATTGATAAAAGCGGCATAAAACACTGCTCACCAACACACATATTACTAAAACAAAGGAAGAAGCTCACTAACGTGAAACTATATTCCACAGCCTGCTGGCCTTGATGAGAATGATCTGGACTTCGTAATACGTATTGGTTTGAAACTTTGACGTTTTAAGAGTATCATTTAGTGTTACAAGATATAGTGAGTAAGTGAGGTACACAGAATGGGTTGTTTGTATAGTAGGCTAGAGTGGTTTAATGAGCTCATCGTAAGCTGTGGGGATGGGGTAACCTTGGACTCTGTTAATCAGGGGTCGGTATCTTTTGATGCTGATTGCTTCAGTTATTTTCCTTTTGGTAAAGTCTGATTGGTTCTTTGAGAGGATGGTGTAGTCAGTCCAGTTGATTTGGTGATCGGGATGGGCCGCTATGTGATCAGACACTGCTGATTTCTGGTCCGATTTTAAGGTAGATTTCTGGACTGACTGGACTGACTACACCATCCTCTCAAAGAACCAATCAGACTTTACCAAAAGGAAAATAACTGAAGCTATCAACATCAAAAGATACCGACCCCTGATTAACAGAGACCAAGGTTACCCCATCCCCACAGCTTACGATGAGCTCATCAAACCACTCTAGCCTACTATACAAACAACCCACTCTGTGTACCTCACTGGCTTACTTAGTTATCATCACATTGTTAACTTGTATTTATACTAGGCTCTGTGCACTACTGGCTTCCATGTTATCCTTTTATCCATCGTTAACCCTTTGTCTTTATCATCACTTGTTAATTAGTTTATGTATATATATCACCTGTTCAGTCCCTGTATCATTTACACTTTGAAAACGATACAAGAACCTGTATCGAAACGTCGTGTTCCAGTATTAAAGAAGTTGTCATCCATATACAGTTATCCTATGCTGAAGAGCTATTCTATCCCGTATCTTCACGGATCTCAGTGACAGGTTCTAGGCAGAGAGTTTAGAGTCCATGGGAGAGAATACTACAACACAATACTAGAGATGCTGTAAACGTTGTTAAAGTTCTTATAAATGCATTGGCGTGATGTAGAAGCTTTTGTGCAGAAAACATGAATAAAATATGACTCGGATATCTTCCTTGTCTCACCCCATTCGTCGCTGGGATACGAAGCGCAACAGTGTCCATGCATATATCTGCGAAGAAAACATTCAATAAGGAAATTGCATAGCCGACTGCACCAAAACAGAGGTGTGGATTTCCCAAAAGAAAATCTGACTTCGTAATACGCGATTGGTTGACATTTTCCTCAAGGAAAGATTTCCACGTGCGTAAGGAAGATGCATGCATGGTGATAATTTTTGTGTCTAAGAATGTGACACGACCATGATACATTGTGTTGGTTAGTTTGTTTCACTTCAAGAGAAATAGTTTGGGGGAGTGGGTAAACTGTGGTGTTTGAAGAATTTGCGGAAAGGATTCAGGGTTTGAATATTTTCCCCTGTATGGTACACTTGTCATACGCTGGATCAAACGGCCAGGCACGGTCGCACGATTAATATCCCGATTACGTGGGACAGGGCTAACGACATATCAATCACGCGTTTCTCTGGTCCAGATTAGATATCCAATATTGCTGAATGCAAACAAACAAATGGTTAATTACAAATGTTGTTACAAATGAGGAAAACCATTTCAGTGTACACTGCTATGATCTGTATAAAAATATTGCTAACCTAAAATAATATTGACTCCATCAAGCGAGGACATGTTCTGAAATTTGAGGATAGGAACTTGAATGAGATATTTTGGATGGATACAAGGAGCACCAGTTCAATAATGCGCGTTGTCTTTCTCACATTATCTTAACCGCATTGTTTCAAATCTTGCAGACCTCGCGGTAATTATCGCTTCGTCTCGCGGGACAGTGATCAGGTCCTAATTAACCTTAAGGCCCTCACCTCTGTACACGGTCTATGGATATCAGAACCAAACGCTATGGACGTGTCCGGGAGAGATGTTGTTAAATTCACACGAAGGCAAGGAACTTCAAACGGCGTAAACGTCATTTGAATGTGATGGTGAAGGAAATGGAATGGACCAATAAGCAACACGTAAAGATTTGTGACAGCGTATGTTAAGTACGGTACCTGCCTTATCAACAAAAACATAAATAATCATCAATCCGGCCAAAGACATGTTTCTGTCTCACGAGAATAGGGGTGACTTTATCAGGGGTGTCAAATTACAGAACCACCGTCTCGGTTCACTTGCCAGATGAGCCGTAAAATATGTCACACGCATTACCGGTGACCCATCAAAAATGTTCCGTCCCTCTGAAGTATCCGATGGATATTGTGCTCGTACCTGACCAACAAATTAATGACCCCTTTGGTCAGAGGTCAAACTGTGGTAGTAGCGGAAGTTATGGAAGATGGAAAGAGAGTAGTTTGGACGTTAAGCTTTCACCTTGTCGCGTTGTCGTGTCGGATTTTATCCCCGGGTGATCATAACCCGACACCAAAGGATCATTTCGTGAAGAGTTGGCGTGTTGAGATGTAAACGTGTCAGGATACTCTTTAATCACGGAACGCCATCAAAGCATATGAAAGCCACAGACTGAAGAGCAAGAGGGAAAAATATACTGAACAGCAAAAGAAAAGATCTGTCTTTTTTGTTAAGTTCATAAAATAGAACCCATAAACATGAACGCCTACTGAGATTTCATTTTTTCGAAACTTGCGTTCCTTATGCTGTTCATTAAAGTTACTTTTAAAGGTGCTTTTTTCTAATTTCATGACACTTGCATAACCCATTCCCGTGGTCATTCCTTATGATGTGGCTGCCATATTGCTAAAAGCGGCTTAAAACACAATTCATCCACTCACAGGTAGCATAATTTAAGAGTTCGTGCTGCAGCTACGTGCAAACGTGAGTGTTGGCTAAATGTCACCTTGTAGGAAATTCACATGCATTTGAAATGCATATTACACAACTTAATCACTTCCTCCCTGATATCAAATGCCCGTTGTCTGGTTTTGATCGCACAGCGTTTTCCCTATCCCCTTGGTGTTAAGTCCGTTATCATAGGGTCAGGCGGGTCCGTGTGTCTTAAGGATATTTCCTCAGCTTCAATTGTCATTGCAAAATGTTTCCGGGTGGAGTTTTTAGGTGGAAAACATTGTGGAGAAAGATACACGTGTTTACCATACGGGACGGAAGGGATGCGATCTGATAAGTCTAAGTTTATGATAATTTATTTGAACTTTATAAAACACTGTAAGGAAAATCCTTTCAAAAATTGGAATAAACGTGAAACCCCCCATTTACACAGTATTGAAGGTTTGTCCCACCTTTTTAGCAACAATGTGTAAGCCCGATCTTCTTTCTGTAACAGTATATAATAATAACATTGTCAGGATAGATTAAATAAATTTACGTAAAAAACTATGCTGTAATTGGGGTTTTTTTGGTAGCCTAAACGCTAAAGCGTCCGATCGTCACACTGCAGACAGGGCTTTCATTCCCCGCATTGGTGCAATGTGTGACGCACATTTCTAGTGTCCACGGCCATGATTTTACTGGGAAATTGCAAAAACGGCGTAAAACCACACTCACTCGCTCACTGTTCTGTACTAGTCATTATCTTCATCGCTGTTGTGAAGTCGATGCAGCCACAATATTTATTATCATCACTACTAACAACGTGGTCGTCATCAACAGCACTATGTCCATGAATTACAACAATACTAACTTAGACCAAATCCCAAGGTCCTCTTCTATCTCGTATTATTACAACTCGTGAAGATCCGAGTTAGAACTGGTCTCCAGCAGTCCATGCTTGTCGTAAGGAGTGAAGATCGAATGGTCTAAATCGCTGACCTAGTTGATTGACAACCAGTCATGGTTACCGTATCCAACTTGAGTAGATTGATGCTCCTGCTGTTGATCACTTGTCCAGACTCGATTGCATAATCAATCTCCGCCATATGGCTGGAATACTGCCGAGTTCGATGTTAACCAGCCAACCATCCAACCAACCAACAAACAAAACAGTAAGCACTTTTTTAAAGCCAGAAACATAAAAACGAATCTCGATAACTTCATCTAGAATACAGTACTTTAACAAGACACTGAAATTCTAAAAATAGAAGATCACCGAACTCAAAACCCCCGGAAGGCAACCCTGCTCTCCGAACGGTGTGATATTGACAATGTAATGTACACCTGACCTTGCATGAGTAACACCAGCGACTGATGCAATACATTGCTATAGCTACCATGTTCGCTGCAAGTATGTAGGTGATCTGAATGGACTCGTTGTCGGGATTTCCGGAGATAACACTGTTAACCCCGAGTCTGTCTTTGCCCAGTGAAAACGCATGTCACGACAATCGGTATATTGTTGATTTACGACGACACTGACAACACGGTGGAGGGGATGACTTGTCAATTTCAAAACAACCTATCACTACATGATTACTTAGTCCACGTCAATCCCAACACGTGTTCCCACTTTTTGGCCTGTCACAGGTCACCTTGGGCTGTGTGCCGTAGGATGTATATAAACCAGCGTTGCGTGTTAACTATCGATGTATGTTTTAAAGATAAGGATGAAGACTTTTATGGAAAGACAACTTTTTTTCTTGCAGTGGATGAGACGTTTCGGTGTAGATTCTAGCACTGTTATCAAGCAAAAGATGCAAATCATATGCGAAGGTAGATTAATAAAGTTTCTTTCTCAAATGGACTTGACGTAGATTTGTGTATTAAAACCACACGGCAATGCATTACTCACACAACCCAAATCCATTTAGTTGTATTTATTCCACGTTTTACGGCAACCTTATTTCATTTGTTCCAGGACTTACTGACTACATACGTAATTAACGGCATCTCGTTTCCGAGGCATTGACATCATAATCTGATCTCTTATACATTTACGTGAAATTCTCACTTGATTCCAGATGAGAGGGCAGTGAGTCAAGCTGCAAAAGCATAAAGGATAGCTCACTGCCACTTAGTTCTAAAAATAAACTTGCGTTTTTGTAAATATACTGAACAACAAAAGAAACGCAACTGTTTTTGTCAAGTGTTCAAATAGAAGACATACAAAACGTATTCTAGACTTGAGTGAGTGAGTTTAGTTTTACGCCGCACTCAGCACATGCATGTAAATAATCGAGTCTGGACCAGACAATCCAATGACCAACAGCATGAGTATCATCGATCCGCGCAATTGGAAACCGATGACATGTGTAAACCAAGTCAGCGCGCCTGACCCGCCGATCCCGTTAGTCACCTCTTACGACAAGCATAGGCGCCGTTTATGGCAACCATGAGGTGCTGAAGGCCTGTTCTACCCAGGGACCTTCAGGGGTCGTCTAGACTTGTGTTTGACAAAAGCCATGAATTCATTCTCTCAAGTCTTAGGGGTTTTGAAACCATACGGGTCTGACCTCTCTGAAAAGATTCGACTCCAGTGTTCGTAACAACTGTAAGTCCGTTACAAGCTGAGTTGAGATTTGCATATCTCGACTACCGTGTAAACCATCGCGTCTCTAAAACCAGCCTAGTGGTGGCTAGTATGAGGGAGCCACATGCCGCTGGTGCAGTCGCAATTAAGTTACACGCATTACTTGATCACTCGAGTTTAGTCAAACAACTCTTTTGACAAGTGATAATAAGTTGTGGTTGGTTGGCGCTTAAAGCCGCATGTCAACTAGATGGCGCCAGTCCGTAAATAATTGAATCTGGGCCAGGCAATCCAGTGATCAACAGCATGAACACCGATCTACGAAACTGGGATGCAATGACAGTGAACGTGACCACACCCCATTTATGGCCTTTTACGACAAGCATGAGCTATTACAGACCAATATATCCCGGATCTGCACGTGGTAACTTCAGCGCAATACACCAGACTGTATTTGTTGCGACTGGGTGTCTGTCTATATATATGGTATGGTCTTGTGATAAAAGTATATGGTATGGTCTTATATAGAAGTCAACAAACAGAATCTATACTGATACTATAAAATACAATAAAAAAATTTAAAAACAAATACTGATTTTTCATAAATGCTAAAAGTAGCAAAAAGCACGACTCACCAACTCCCTTCTGTGGGATAACGATTTATGATACCCCTAGACAGGTATCAGAGGAAGACTCGACTTATGAAACACTGTGACATTTGCCAGCCAGTCTGCTTTCACTCGTGTTTTTGTCGAACCATCTAACTGTGCAAAGCAGCTTCGCAATAAGGCTAATGACGGCGGTAAATCATATGTTTCATATGGTGTGCCAGGGACGACTTCACAGCTTGTACCTTGACCTGACACGTGTTTAAAGTTGTGACGTGATATGGGGGAAGGAATAAGTAGGGGTAAATCCGGGTAAATAGGGGTATTCCGTTGTTAGCAACGATCCCGCTGTATCACCAGAAATGGGCTTCTCACTTTGTACCCATGTGGGAAATCGAACCTGGCTCTTCAGTGTGACGGGCGAACGGCCAACCCATTAGGCTATCCCACCGCTATAATAAGGAGCAGGTGTGTTTATATAAACTGAGTGTGGTGACAATAACGCAAGATGCTGCTTACGAAAATTCCGAAACACAAATGGCCACCAACTGACTACCAAATAGCCTGTCTCACAGCCCCTCTAGCACATCATTTTCCCTTCCGCCCAACCCTTCCCAAAATGAAGCAAATCTGGGCCCCGTTCCTCAAGGCGATTGTAGCTCTACGACAGTCGTAACTCCCATACTTTAACATTGACTTACGACTATCGTAGTGCAACGAGATCCTTGAGGAACGGGGCACTGGACGAATAAATGAATATCCCATCTCACTGAGGCTCCATTTCAAATTAATAAGAAATATTTGTTTCCCCCAAAATTAAATACAGAGACTAAATTTTAGTGTAACCTTGACTGATCCAGCAATTTCCAGAAAGAGTTACCGTTTTCCATATCTGCGGTGCCAACAGAAAACGGGCGGGGGAAGATGGGGAGACAAACTGACATGATGGCCTGTATACCTCTCCGTTTTCCAAACCTGCTTGATATTTCTTAAGACAAAGCACAGAAGCCAAGTTTCCAAAATAAAGACACACGTAACATTATCGCAGTGTTACTTTTTATGACCACTGAACGGAAAATTGTCGTAACAGATCAGGACGATAGACATTCAAGAAACAATTGTTTCGACAAACAATGATCCATATTTTTTACCGTTTTTACGTACTTTTCAATGCTACTTGGAACCGAATATGTAACTTATTGCTATGAATGTCACTCTTCCTTGTGTCAGATGTCAAACGAATGAAGCCCATTACAGTGAGTTTATACATAAGTTGGCAGACTTTGAAATTAAGTCTCATTCATTGACCCCGTTTTTTCTTCTATACATTTCAATGTATATAAAATTTAATGTAATGTTCAAAAAGTGCTTTACATTTTGTCACATGACATGTACATCTTAATGAATTTCGCGGGTTTTGTACAAAACATGTTTTATTTGAAACAATGCAGATTTTCGTTGATATATTGGGAGAAGATAAAGTAGAACGAAGAAATAGGCGTTACATTGATCCCGTTGATAGAACAGAGGATAGTTAGATGTTTACGCGCGCGCGCGCGCGCACACACACACACACACACACACACACACACACACCTGCGCACGCATGCGAATTCCCTTCCAGTATCGCGTTGTTCCTAAGGTTACAAAAATGACTTGACTGACTGTTTTCGTAACCGGACTGAGGGGGAGGCGGTGGTCATAATATCAACCACAATGTCTGGCCTAATTGTCTACAGGCCGCAGTGGTATGGCTACAGTTGCCTTTGAGTGAAACCAAAAACACCCCTCCAAAATCTCTCGTTACAACCTTCAAGAGCATATTTGTTGAAGTTACACAACTGCGGTGTTTTGGCAAAACACAATGCTTGAGGGTCTTATTCACAACGCTTTTCAAAATGTTGTTTGGAAAAAACCGAGTGAGTTTAGTTTTACGCCGCACTGAACAATATTGCAGCTATGTGGTGGCGGTCTGTACATAATCGAGCCTGGACCACACCATTCAGTGATCAATGTCATGAGCATCGATCTAGACGCAATTGGGTGAGCGTGACCACCCTATCCCGTAAGTCGCCTCTTACGACAAGCATGGGTTACTGAAGACCAGTTCTAACCCGGATCTGCGCGGGTTGAACACACTATGACACAGCCAAAGCTGTACTTGAACCACATGGGTGAGTGTGTGAGCGGCATACTAGATCTTCTACTCTTGCACACGTCACCAGATAACAACACTGGCATGTCGGTCCACTGGAATTGTTTCCATCCAGTAACGGCTCTGCACGTAGCGGGTTCGATTTCTGATATGGGTACAAAGTGTGAAGCCTAATTCCCGTGTCCCTCGACGTTATATTGCCCGAATACTGTTAGAAGCGGCGTAAAACGTAACTCACGTGGGGAATCGAATCCAGGTCAATGACTCGACGAGAGAAAACTTTCACCACTAGGCTTCCCCGCCGCGAAAGTAAATCAGAAAAGACTGGCCTTATGCAAGTCTTTCGGTCCATTCATACCGCTTACGTTGTTGCAAAGATGTTACAACTGCAACAGTAAGATCCCTACGAAAAGCAAAACAGTGTTACACGTTTTAGGATAGTTTCTCAGTGAAAGTAAACCATTTTAAATCCATTTTATGAAAGATAACTGAAAGAGTTAAGAAATATATTCTACACACTGAATGGACTGTTCAGGATTTCAATTCGAATTGACGAGGCACATCTAGTTAGATGACAATATGGTGTCCGTAAGTAGGGCATGGCTCTTCGCGATGTCTTAGTACTTCCGGTAACAAACAACGTTTCTTACCTTTTCGAATGGTCTCAAGATTGTCATTTGACAGTAAGGAACAGATAGATAATCCTTGCAGGAATAACAAATTTCCGATCTAATCTCCCCTGTTTGGCCAACTATTAGACTGTCAACAGCTGTGACAGACAAGCAAGGTTGTAAAGTCTATCTAAGTCATATTTGGAACCAGAGTTCGTCACCGGAAATGTGGTACCTGATGTATTGTGATGGAGATAGTCTATTGCAACCAACTATTGCAAACGTTTTTCTTTTTCTCTCAGCTAGAATTCTCTCATTTGAAGCCATTTCCCAGGTGAATGTATAGTTTATATGAAACAAAGAAAAGTTGAAGTAGACTCGATTATTTACAGACCGCCACCATATAGTTGGAATATTGCCGAGTGCGGCGCAAAAACTAAACTCACTCAATCACGTATTTCTGTGATAGTGTATAACTGTTATGGTGCTGCGAAAACAGGATCAAGTGAGCAGTCATGTTTGTGGTTCTACTGCTTTACATCAGAATGACATGATCCATGAGCGAGACCGTATGCACACAACTGAAGAGACAGAGGTATGTGACAGCTGTGATTGGATGAAACTTATGTGTGCACAGATATTTTCAGGTGGGTGACATTTGGTGCGGAACCGAGTACCCATGTGTACATGGAATGGATGTTGATAGCCTGGATAATATTTGGTAAAAGTGTAAGTACATAACAAAACAGAAGTGTCTTGTATGTCAGGGCCAGGGGGCCTAGGGTACAGTATAAGAAATAATATATAATACATTTTTTAGCGCGCTAAAATGTAATGGTACATAATACCACAATGTCATTGAGGATGTGGTCACCACGCAACACCTACTGTTTAGGACCACGCCCTCAAAGCAAAGACGCTTGCAAAACACACCTAGGCACCTGGCATGAAAATGAATGGCGTTTCTATAGAAAATGTTAAGGTTAAACCATTTGACGTTTTGTAATCTTGAGCAAGAGGTACAGAAGCGGATAACTCTAAATCACAGTGAGCGAATCTGGTATCTCCTGTATTTTGCACTGTGCATTATCAACGGAAGTCAATTGCTATAAACTATCATCAGACACATTATCGATACACCGATAGTTTTTCGTTTCTACGCCCGATTAATACTGTCGGAGGCTCAACAATTGCAATCCATCGATAGCTCGATGCATTGTTACAGCCCCACACTGTTGTCATACCCGGAAGACCGTGCTTGAAGAAGACTGTGCATTGTGACATCCCCGGTCTGCCCGTCTTGCGTGAGGCTGTGATGTGGCCAGTCGCCAATATTTACTGTACACATTTTGCCAACATTCAATATGTACCGCACACGAAGGCCACTCTGACAGCCATTGTGAATTTGACAGCAAAGGGACACAACTCTTTATTACACGGACCATTGTCCCAAGGAGTCCAACTGAATAATTATAGGCCTGGGTCTCCTTTCACGAAGAAACCTTTACTAAAGTTAACATTAACTCCCGTTCTTTAGCATTGCACTAAGGGCACCTTAGTGGCTTACTATCACCTTAGTGCTATGTGAAAGGAGGCACTATTTGCACAAAAGGTATCTCTATAGTTGATGTTCTTTTGTCTCATCAAAGACCTTGCAAACAGAACACTCTTCTCATGTTTTGTTGGAGATTCTGAACTACAGCATTTACCGTAAGATAGGTCGACAGCTGATGTTGTGTTCAGTTATTGTAGAAACAAATCATAAAAGATGTAGAAATTATGTAAGTTTCCTGGCATTTGATACTATTCGTATTACAACGTAATATCACCAATTTCAGCTTGGCAGTGTTCTAATCAATAGTTGAGTAGTTGCTGCATGAACACTTGGAAATGCACCCCACTTTACCACCAAAACGTGTAGCGTGTTTACCTGAGGACACCTGTTGACGTTCAACAGACCTTGTGACCTCCACAGACTATGTCTGTTGTGTTGTGGCGGGCACGTTTGTCAAATGTCACCCCAGGCATGTGGGCGGGCTGTCGGGACAGTCGCCATGTTTTATGCCGTGCCCATTAGGCAGATATTCCAAGTATTAGCCGTGTTTTGAACTTGTACCACTTACCAGGTGAACCCAGGTGAATGAGACGAGTCACAGGTAGGTGTTGGTGAGGGATATTTTAACTAGCAGAGACGGAAACAGACGAGGTGACGTTCGGTTTCACGTCGCGTTTACGCAGCTACGTACAGTGGCGTGTCTGTGCGTATGTGTGCACGTGGGCGTGTGTAATATTCCATAATATTCGTTTTTCAATGCTAGACCACTGAGATACCATGTCACAGTTTAATATTTAAACCCCACTCAGACACAGTGAACTGGCTCTAGGCCAACCAGTTCATACACTGTTCCTATAATGCTCTACAGGTAGTGTAGCAACACCAACCACTCGTTAATAAATTTTCGTAATGCGCGTTTTGTGATCAGACCATCGACCTCGTGAAGGGGTGGGGTGGGGGTGGGGGGGTGGGGATGCCCTGTGCTGAGGTGGTCGAACACAAACGCATTGTTTATCACGGCGTCTGAAGTGAGGTAAAATGGGTTTCAACGTCATACTCAAGAATATTTCGCTCGTATGACAACGTGCATGCGAGTGTTTGTGTGGCTTATTTTACATGCCCAAAGTGAGCGAGTTTAGTTTTACGCCGCAATCAGTAATATTCCAGCTATATGGCGGGGGTCTGTAAATAATCGAGTCTGGGCCACACAATCCAGTGATCAACAACATGAGCATCGATCTGCGCAAATGAACATGTGTCAACCAAGTCAGCGAGCCTGACCACCCGATCCCGCTAATCGCCTCTTACCACAAGTAAGTCGCCCTTTATGTCAAGCATGGGTTGCTGAAGGCCTGTTCTAGCCCGGGACCTTCAAGGGTCTTATTTGCCCAGACTTGAGCTGTTTTTAGTGCTAGTTCACCGAGACACCATCCCGCAGTTAAGCATGAATACTCTTCTCACACTGACTAACTCCGAGCCGACCAGTTCTTGTTGTACCTATTAATGCACCAGGCAGGGACCAACAAGTACCATATTGTATCGTCTTTTGGCATGGCGCAGCCGGGTATCGAATCCGCGACCTTCCGCTCTCCGGCGGACGCTCTAACCACTACACCACGGAGGTGACGTCTGAAGTAAGGCTTGACGGAGGGTAAACATAGTCAATCCCAACTCTGACAGTAAACGAATACAATGGTAATGGCTGCAAACGTGATCTCGTCACTATATGGTTGGAATAATGCCGATGTGACTTGAATATTTAGTTAAGTTGCATGTTTGTGGATATCGTTTCTCACCTGAAGATTATTTTGTGTGTTCCTACAACCAAACATTTCATTTCAGTTTTTCCAGAGTTAATGGGAAGGCATGTCCTCTTTAAAGCGAAGTTTTAGACCACCCCAAACTCAGTTTGCGAGTTAATATTGAAATATGATGCAAATAAATCCTGATCCAAATTAAACTTTTGGAAAAAAGTATAAAAATGCCACTAAAAGTGAAATAATAGAAAAATATGTACACCCAGAGAGAGGATAGTTAGTTTCAAGTGGGTCGCCGAGTTATTATTCCGGTAACAGTTATTATTGTATAATATCCGCCTAAAGCATTGTAAAGCGTTGTTGGCGCGTATGTTACATAAGAATTGTGCAAACTGAGTCAACAGGTGGCTGCACCGCGCAACCCGTGCACGAAATTTCCACACATCTCGTGCACCGGCACATCATATCTTGTCGCAGTCGCTGCGCACTTGTCGCACGTTGAACTTACATGTTAATGGCAGGTGTGACGGTTGAAAGTTTACACACAGAGCAGAAAAAGTGGTATTTCCGCTTTTTGGAGCGATTTCCGAGCTTTTTCCATTAGGTGCAAAGGGGACCTGATAATTACATTTAAATATTAGTTTTATCTAAAAACAGCGGAACTGTTACCCACAGAAACAAGAGAACTATTTGCAGGGGCAGTTTGATTATTTGCAAATGACGTTTAAAATATGCGGGATGAGGTCGGTCGATAGTATTTGGAATGATAATATTTAGAGATGCCAGTTTGTGAAAAAAGCAGTTGCGTGTCTGAGGTTACGAATAGGTCACATGTCATAGCTTTGCGGTGGCTGTGTTGTAAAACCCGTGAATATCCGGGTTATATTGATGTTCAACAGCCTGTGCTTGTGGTAAGAGATCGTGTGGTCACGCTCGCTGACTTGTCGTCACATCCCAGTTGCGTAGATCGATGTTCATACTGTTGATCACTGGATTATCTGGTCGGTTGTTTAGAGACTACCACTCTACAGTTGGAATATTACTGAGTGCGGAGTAAAACTAAAGTCACTCACTCACTGTAGTGTGTTATTGTTGTATTTCAACCATGTTGTTAATTGTTCACAATAAAACTCAAACTGCTCCCTCCCATTTCTTGTAAACATATTTTTAACAAGTGTGTTATTTTTCTCTACCCAAGTGATATTTTTGCTCGTGTTTGGAAATTTTCACACACACACATATCATGAACACGCGAATGTGTGATTCACGTACTTGTCGGAAACATGACATTACCCATCAGCACGTTTCTTGGTTAAGGACATTTCCGAAACGGGAGAGATCCAAAACATTCAGGGACTAAATACAATAGTGTTATCTATATTGGACATCACCATCATTTACCTGTCTTATTTGTTCCATATTTAGCCACAACCAGACTCATCGCATGCTTTCTTTCACTTGTTAGTGTATTTTCAAACACAAAGAAGGCATTGAGTTTATTAACACCTTTGTCATCAGATATTGGTAGGTGATAATGGACAAGGAGTGAGTGAGTGTGTTTTTACGCCGCGTTTAACAATATTCCAGCAATATCACGGCAGGGAACACCAGAAATGGACTTCACACATTGTACCCATTTGGGGAATCGAACCCAGGTCTCCGTCGTGACTTTCATGTATAGGCCGACACTGGGACATTGCTGCGTACAGCGTGCATGTAGAAAGTCAGATGGGTTGATTTCGATGCGCAGTACTATCGTTTGATCACAAAGGAAACACCTCAACAACGAGGTATTAATGAGTGCGACGACATGCCAGCATTTCCGGATGCGCATTTCAAACAATGTCGTCATCGATGTCATTTACACATGTCCATGCCACGCCACAGACTAGCACGTGTACGAATATGTGTGTCATGGGCTCTCGATTCAGTTCCATTGGACCATTGCGCCGTGGCTTTTGTATAGGGGTTCACACGGTGTGTGGGGGTTGTCAGTGTCATGTATATAGCTGTACATTGCTGTCATGTAATGAACCAACCGTTATCACCCCGGAATAGTGTCTAGCCAACCGTGGGTGTCTATTTCGTGGGAAATGATGTAAATGATGTTATGCAATGTCAGCACTGATTGTCAATTTCACACGTGTCAGGATGTGTCAGCACGCATCGACAGAAGCGATGTTTTTACGTTACAGCGCGTCAGACGAAGCATATCATTATCAATCACAAAATATAGATACTAGTTATTTCCACGTTGTTGTTTTAAAGGCAAAGAATCGTACTGCAAATAAAACAAAAATACATGTGCTACAATTGAACAAACTGATGCTTGTGGCACATGTGAGGAATGGCAAACAGTTACACAGCTGATCAAGTACACCATGGCTAAATATATGCTTAAAATGTGTGTACCGTTAGAAGAGACTATTACATGGGAATACAAATATATATACTAGATAGATAGCAACACAGAAATCCCGCAGGTAAACATGTGGGTGTACAGATCAATATAGACAAACTATCGAACAAGAAAACTGGATGGATGGATGAATGGATATCTAGTATTAGAGAGATGTGACTATTAGTGATTGGGTGACTGAGTGAGTTTTGTTTTACACCACAGTCAGCAGTATTCCAACCATATAGCGGCAGTATGTAAATAATCGGGTCTGGACCAGACAATCCAGTGACCAACAGTATGAGCATCGATCCACGCATTTGTGTCAGCCAAGTAAGCAAGTCTGGCCACCCGATCCCGTTAGTCGCCTCTCACCAATGGAGATTCGCACAGGCAGATGGATAGATGGATGCATACACCGATAACTAGTGAGCGAGACGTGAGTATAGATATATGCGAACATTATAAGAAATGTGTTCTGAAAGATAGAGATGGATTGAGGTAGATGGATGGCTGTGGGGATCGACGGACAGATGGAGAATCACACAGGCGAATGGATGTATGGCTAGATAGTGAGCGAGATGTATGTGTATGTCTCCGTTTAAATGAATACGTTTTTAAGGATACAGATGAATGGTGAAGAGGGATGACTGGGGACGGACGGACAGAGGGAAAATCACTCAGACGGAAGGATGGATGGATTTTGAGCGAGTTGTGGGTATAGATATATATCGGCTGTGACTGCTGGGACGGAAGAAGAGATGGATCGAGATTCAACCAGACGGGTGGATGGTTAGATCAAAAGGCAATGCGCAAGATGTGAACATAAGTGAATATGGACACTTAAATGAATACATTTCGAAAGATAAACATGGATGGTGAAGATGGATAGGTATGTGGTGGACATACGGACAAGAATTCACACAAACAGATGGATGGATGAAACACAATGATGAAGATGGGATTTCAAAGACACCCAGGCTGTATGATTGATATGCTTCGACAGACAGACAGACAGACAGACAGACAGACAGACAGATATATGTGGAAATATCGAAAAACAGGATTCAAACATACGAAATCAAATAACACCCCAACTACAAACCACCGCCTCATTAATCACAATATGTTGTATGCATCAGCAATTGAGCAATAGCAACCCGCTGTTACAATCTTGACAACAATGCAGTGACTCATTGAAATATACGTCCCGGCATGTCGATATAATATGTACACCACGACAATCGTGCACGTGGCATTTACACGTAATTGGCAAATGATATTGATGGGTGTTTATTTCACAACGCTTGTACGTACGTTGATACAACAGCTCGACTGAATGACAACTCGAATGATCCCTGAATGGGCATGAAGGATTCAGGACTTGTATTTGTAACAATGTCGTTAGCCAATGAGAATATGCACATGTAAAGAGGGTTATTACCGTTGGCACCGTTAGATACGAGTTGAGTTGGCAGTATGACATTAAATATCTTGCTAATCCCACAGGCCTCGTCCCAGTATTAGTTACGTTAGTTCAAAGTATAACTATGACTAAATGTCAACGCATCTCAGTAAGGAAGTTGAATACATTGCCACAGGTACTTATAAATGGTCTTTGTATGAGCGTATGGTATAATTCTCCGCGTTGACCGAAACCCAATACCAACGCCCGATGTTCGTTTTAATGAGGACTCTGCTCCTTTATATTGGGTTGTTCAGGTGCGTTCTAAGCCGTTATAACAATAATGTCTTTGCCTGATATTCAAATCGTCTATGTTAATTAATCCAGTATTTCTTCATTCCCCCAGTTACACAGTACACGGTCTCCGTTAAGTGCTAAGCATGATTTATAAACTGACGGGCAAAAGAAACTATACCAATACAATTTTGTCTATTGGAAAGTATGATTAGAAGAGATGTGTAAAGTTATATAATTCATTGTTGAACCACTCATCTGTCAATGGATATTTATAAAATTTACAACATTTGGGGCTGACATTAGAAATGTACAGAAGTTTAAATGAAGAAGGTGCGATTTGAATATTTGCAGTTTGCTAAGGGACTTATTGGAGCTTGTTGAAATGATCAGATCAGAGGAGTCATTATCAGACACAATTCAATGTCAGTAACGGGTATGCCCTCCATATGCATCGATGCATGCTTGAACACGACATCGAATAAAGTTAATCAATCGCCGAATAACTTTGTTTCCAATAACCTGTGACGTAAATGCATGTACGCAGTTTTCAGCAATATTCTAACAATATCGGAGGACACCAAAACGTGCTTCACACATTGTACCGAGCAATATATTGAAAGTGTAACTACCAAAATGAAAAGTATCTCTAAACATGCGGAACATAAAATTGAATTTTTTTGTCAGAGTGAAACACTGAAACAGTTTTAATCAAACTTCACGTGTGCTGTCTCTTTTACCTCATTTGCACGTGGAACGTTGTAATTACGTTTCCATGACAATCAACCTGAAGCAGGCAATTGGATTATCAATGGTTACAAATGAGTCGTATACAAATGAAGCTTGTGGTCCGTGCATAGGTTGTGCTGTGTTGGATACGCTGGGAGTGATGTGGAGTGGGTCATCGTGACCCAGCTAGTTGTAACAAACCTGCTTCTAACTACCACTGTTAGTGTTACTGTGAGCAGGTGTGCAGTTCCCATGTTTTATGCATGTCAGTGATACTTGCACATAAACTGTTGCAGGGCTGTTGCAGCGATGTATCTGGTTGAGATCTCGTTTTACCATCATCACCAGCATTTGGTGGATGGCCGGTATTGTTGGAGGTTATGGCGATAGGGTAGTGAGGCGATTATTGTTTTGATTAACGTCTTTTCTTGGCTCTTGGTCCTTACGGCCTGCAGCTTTTAAGGGTTGTGGTTGTCGAGTATAGCCGCCAACCTTGACTTTTATAGGGTCAGGTCAACATAGTACGAGTTATCGCGACTTCGTTGTACATAAGATTATATCCTTCTCATGTGCCATGATATTTTAACTAGCCTTGATACCAGCATTGAATCGGATTCCTAAGTACACACACCTTGCAGATTCGTATTTATCATTCTTATTCTTGTGTTGTTTTTTCTGATGCAAATTGAAAACGTTATACTATGCCACTTCAGCATTCTCTTCGCGTAGTTTTTCCTAACATTTGCGCCTGCGCACGTCCAGGCAGTAGCCGATGGTAGTCGTACGTGTCGACGCGACCGATAAAGATGGCGCTATCAGCAAAATGTTAAATAAATACTACTATCAGTGTCTATGCCGGTCGACCTTTTAACTGGATGGCAGGTTTATATTTTCCGTATTGAAAAATAACCTTTCAGATTGTGGTATTTGAGGCACCCGAGGTAGTTTGTAAATAAACACAAATCGCGTGCTGTTTAATTTCGGTTCATTACACTATCTAAGTGGCATAACGCACTTTGCACCAGTTGTTTTACTAAAAAGACCGAACTCAAACAGTAGTCGATAATAATCTCTTGTGTTTCGGCCGTTGTCATGGCAGCCAAGACATGCACGCGCGCCACAACACCAGATGCGCATACACTGCACCGTGCGGGAGATATCTAGGGAAATCGACTGGAATGCACCATGCCTGCGGCAGATGTTGAAGCCTTTCACTCAGATTACAATATGTTACTTGCTTAAAATAGTTCTACTACTACTACGTGCCATACTCTCACTTCATCTCTACAACCACTGTTACTCCTTCTGTAGCGGTGATCTACTACTACTACTACTACTGCTGCTGCTGCTGCTGCTGCTGCTGCTGCTACTGCTGCTGCTGCTGCTGCTGCTACTACTACTACTACTACTCCGTTGATGCTTAGATCTATGATCATGGTGTCAGTCTCTGGATTATCTTGTTCAGATACATTTGTTTACACGAACTGCAACGAATAAACAATTTGTACCGTCGCTAAATGTTCTAGGACTTCATTACTACAAAGTCGTCTACTACTACTACTACTACTGCTGCTGCTGCTGCTGCTGCTGCTACTACTACTAGTTTTATCACTTCTTGTACTACCACCAACATCACTACTACTACTACTACTACTACTACTGCTACTGCTGCTGCTGCTGCTACTACTACTACTACTACTGCTGCTGCTGCTGCTGCTGCTGCTGCTACTACTACTAGTTTTATCACTTCTTGTACTACCACCAACATCACTACTACTACTACTACTACTACTACTACTGCTGCTGCTGCTGCTGCTGCTGCTACTACTACTACTACTACTACTGCTGCTGCTGCTGCTGCTACTACTACTAGTTTTATCACTTCTTGTACTACCACCAACATCACTACTACTACTACTACTACTACTACTGCTGCTGCTGCTACTACTACTACTACTACTACTACTACTACTACTACTGCTGCTGCTGCTGCTACTACTACTACTACTACTAGTAGTAGTACTACTACTACTCCGTTGATGCTTAGATCTATGATCATGGTGTCAGTCTCTGGATTATCTTGTTCAGATACATTTGTTTACACGAACTGCAACGAATAAACAATTTGTACCGTCGCTAAATGTTCTAGGACTTCATTACTACAAAGTCGTCTACTACTACTACTACTACTACTGCTGCTGTTGCTGCTGCTGCTGCTGCTACTACTACTACTACAAGATCTTACAATAAGACAAGAGAAATCCCACATCACTGGAGGGACATGTATTGAAAACTTTGTCCCGAACCATCCCCATGCTTTGACTCAAACTCCATTAGAATGAAATATGATACGTGCAATCGACCCATGTCTATATCTCCGTGCAGCACGAGCGCCACGTGCACAGCAACCGGTATCGATGCAAGCCCTTAACCTGGATAAATGATGACAGACAATAAATCTGCTTAGCTTTATTCAGCGAGAGATGATGTCCTATTATTCTTACTAATGGGATAATGAAGAACTATTTCACTAGGCTATGATCAATGCGAACGGATGTCCTATTGATGGACTGTAGTTAAAAACTGGTATTGAATGTTGATATATGACAGCACGAACATTCTGTAGCACTGGCATACAGCCCCCGAGCTAGAGTTTCTTCGGAGTTACATATAGGAGTGAATGAGTTTAGTTTTACGCCTCTTTTAAGTTTTTAGCAATATTCCAGCAACAGCGGGGACACCAGCATTGGGCTTCACAGATTGTACACATGAGGGGAATCGAACCCGGGTCTTCAGCGTTACGAGCGAACGGCCTCTCGATGAGGAGTAAATACGGCGTCAATTAAAAATCAAAACTATTAGGCACGTATAGCTTCACACCGTCATTACCACTACTTCTGGTCCTAAGGATAAGGGTTAAGCTAGGTTTTTATGAGTACGTATCGTATACTAGGCAGATCGATGCTCATGTTGTTGATTCCATATAGCTGGAATATTGCTGACTGCGGCGTAAAACTAAACTCACTCACTCACTAGTTTCCATGTGTACCCGCATAAACACTATGTGGAGTTAAATCAGGTTTCGTTTTCTTGGTCATCGTTTTTGCTGTGGGTGTCCTCGTAACAACCCTTTGTGGTCCTTCCTGGTTGCATCCATCCTCGATATCTCCAGGGTATACGTTCCGATAAGTCTCCACTATACCCTGGACGCATCTACGGCTCTGCCCGATAAATTTATTACCTCCCTTTGCTGGCTCCGCCTTCTCACAGTAGCCAATCAGCTTGTGTTTGCAATGAAAACCACGTGACATTGAGAAAATCCCTTTGAAATCCCTACTTCCGGTCTCGGCTAAGCTGCGTGATTCGTATTCGGAGTCATTCTGAGCGCAAGCAAAG
Source organism: Haliotis asinina (assembly GCF_037392515.1). Taxonomy (NCBI): domain Eukaryota; kingdom Metazoa; phylum Mollusca; class Gastropoda; order Lepetellida; family Haliotidae; genus Haliotis; species Haliotis asinina. Next base: position 26,845,165 of record NC_090286.1, on the reverse strand, counting down.
TCACGCACTATGCATGGAGACGGCTGTTACTATTTACTATAAGGCGTTGTTTACGCACTATATGTATACGCACCACGCACTACGCACACATGGAAACCCGGCTTTCGGTGTGCGTTGATTGATGCTCATGAAAGGCTGTTTGATTTAATGTTGCGGCGTCGGGATAGCCTAGTGGTTCACACCCTCTCGTCACACCGAAGACCCGGGTTTGAATCCCCACGTAGGTAAAGTGTATGGAACTTATTTCTGGTAACTGATGGTGGAATGATTAATTCGACGTAAAACCCTTCCGCTCGTCTCGTAGAGTTATTAGGAGTGAACTGTGTCATCCAAGACCACTAGATACACAACTGTTCCCCACAAGCTTTGGATTTTGAGTAATTTGAATGTTCTGCTGTTAAGTAACTCTATGTGATAAAAGCCGACCATTTGTCTAAATAGTAAAATAATAAATAAAGTGGAAGCTGTCAAAACCGGCATCTGTCCAATCCGGCAAGTTGTGAACACCAGTATAAAAAGTCAGTCCCCGCCGTGGCATATACATTTATCATCAGCTCTAAAATCCGTCACGTTGGCTAAACTGGATTATTTTTTCAGTCCCGAAGAGTGCCGTCTTAGACAGCTTCCACTGTAGTCCCGTTATTGTATCGCATTTCTTCTGGTAGTTGTAACGGTGCTTTAGGTACGATTTTGTTTGTTTGTTGTTTCACACCGCACTCAGCAATATTCCAGTTGTCTGGTCCAGACAGTCCGGTGACCAACAGCATGAGCATCGATCTACGCAACAGGGATACAATGACATATGTCAACTAAGTCAGCGAACCTGGCCACTCGATCCTGTTAGTCGCCTCTTACGACAAGCACATTAGTTACCGAGGATCAATTCTAACCCGGATCTTCATGGGTACCCTTCGTACGAACCCTCGCATAACCGTTAAATATACTTCCTCATATTAGTCGAGCTTAACTTATCGAACTTGATGAACTATATCTAAACTTTACAACAAACTCAAATGTACGGTGGACACGACGCTTTAAACATCACTGCGGGACATATCGACCTGTATATCAAGGAACCGATGACCATCAGGAATGTTTGCAGCGCAACAAGTTTCCGTCAAGTGCCAAAAATACCGTATTTTATTTTTTTAAACAATCGCAGCTCCAGTCTTGATAGGAGTAATTAAGGAACAGTAACGTTTTGGTCCAAACTACAGAGAACTCGTCATGAGTGTATGCAACGTCAGCTAAATCAGCATAAACGGAATTCATTATCACAACAGAATTTGGTCACGCCTTCACAGAGTGGGACTATTACGATATAGGTTAGACTAGTTCTTTGTAATTAAAACGCCCGGATCAATGCGAAATGAAAGGTGTTCGCATTAATCAGAGTAATTCAAGCACCGTGACACCGGCCATGACTATTGGTTCCATTGCTGGCTTGACAAGTTGGGTGTTGAGTGTAAACCAACAAACAAGAACACGGGTCGATTGTGCATTGTTTGTGTAACTTGTGCAACTAATCGATCTCGGTCTTCTACTGACAAGGAACTACGCTTGAAGTGATTCTAATGCAATAAGCACTTACATGACACTTCTGTATTGACACGTGGATTGATATAATTGAATAACGGTGTCTAACGGGGATAGGTGTTGTGGGAGGCTGGGAATATATACAATTAACTGGGACAGAATTTCTATCTGACTTGGGAACTAGGCCATGGTGTAAGATGAGTCTGCATAAACAACAAATCACAATTATAAGGAACTCAGGGACCACGTGCTTTAGTTCGCTTTAACCGTCATTTCTATTTCGACTCAAATGTGTAGCAAGCGGCGTGGACAAAAAGCACTGATCGTGACATCCATCAGTTCGTTATAAGCATAGTTCTTCTTTCCACCACAGCGGTTCTGGTCTGTGCAATGTTTGGAATGAGTGAGTGTGTTTAGTTTTACGCCGCACTCAGCAATATTCCAGCTATAAGGCGGCGGTCTGTAAGTACTCGAATCTGGACCAAACAATCCAGTGATCAAAAGCATGACCATTGATCTGCGCAATTGGGAAGCGATGACATGTGTCAACCAAGTCAGCCAGCCTGACCACCCGATCCCGTTAGTCGCCTCTTACGACAAGTAGTCATCTTTTATGGCAAGCATAGGTTGCTGAAAGGCCTATTCTACCGCGGACCTTCACGGGTCGTTAGCGTGAATGAGTGAGTGAGTTGGATTTCACATCAATTTTAACATTATTTAAGTTATACGTAAAGTGAGCCAGCTAATTGTTGAAAGATTGAGTGAGTAAGTTACCCGCACTCCGCAATATCCCAGCTATATGGGGACGGTTTGTAAATAATCGAGTCTGCACAGACAATCAAGTGATCAGAGAGTATTGATCTACGTAAATAGGATTGGATGATATCTGTCAACCAAGTCAACGAGCCTGACCATCCAATCCCACTAGTCGCCCCTTACGGATAGTTTATGCTACCCAAGACTAATTCTAACCAGGATCTTTACGGTCAATTGTTAAAATATACTCTAAGTTAATGCAGGCCCCATATTACTAATGTTCCAATTTAATGGCGGCGGTCTGTAAATAAGCGAGTCAGGACCAGACAACCTCGTGATTGAAATCGTCAGAATCGAAATTCGCAGTACTGATACAAATACTATGCACCCACTAAGCCAGCGAACCTACCACCCAATCCCGAAAGTCGCTCCTCAGAACAAGCAATGGTTGCTGAAAACCAATTCTTAGTCGAATCTTTGCTGGTCATCACTTGGCAAAACCCATGAGCATGGGTATGGTGCAGGAAAACCTAGAAACATCCGACCAAACGAAACCAGGATCATATATAGGTTCCTGATGTACCAAGGGGACGCAATACTACATTGTCGCGTCAGAGACGACGGAGCTATCTATTGTCTGATAGACCCCATTATTTAAAGTCAAGGGTGCCATTGTAGATAAAAACCCTATCACTAAGACTACCTTATATCTATGTTAAGATATGGCAGTAAAGGTCACATTAGCGCTAAGCTCGCTTTGTACAAGGACACCCTACTTGATAAAGTTTTTCTGCTTTTTGTTTATAAAAACACATTCATTAAACTAAATAGGTACACACAAAATAGAATAATACAAAAACTGTCATACGATGTAAAAAGTGACTCCTTTTCGAATCGCGTCTGAGGATACAACTCCACCCTTCGAGTCCGCCACCTTGTGAGCAAAGAAATACCCTCTTAGTTTGCAAGTCCGTGTGCTCATTATCGTCAAACAGCGACTGTAGTGGTTTATACTCGATGACTCGGATAAGGATGAAGTCGCTCCTTTACCGTAAACCATAGCTTTGGTTCATTGACGAACAATTGAATAATCAGGATAAAAGCAGACTGCTTGTTTAATGAATGCATATTCACGCGTAGAGATAAGATTGGACTCGTTTGCGCATGCCTCTCGTGCCAGATTTTAATGTCACAAGCTCCCCACAGCGTTTTACGTAATTGAACTCAACGCACCGTCATGCATGACCGTATTTTTTTCTTTCTAAACTGACGATTAACTCCATACTTCACGATAAGCAAAGCTGCAAGCGAGCAATGTATCGTGACGTTGGTATGTCGACAGTAAGTGGTACATTTGACTGGAACATATGTATTGTCCCTCCACATTAGAAAATATGAGACGCTTTACGCTTCTCAAGCGTTAGTGCAATTCATGCATACAAGACGAGTATATGGAGAAGACGTTGCCCTGAAACGTCGTGTTATACAATGAAGAAGAAGTTGTCATTCATATACTCGTCTTATACATTCATCCATTTCTGAATGCCCCTCAAAACTCCTCAATTAGTGCACCCTTGGTTGAGCTGCTTGTCATAGAATATATCTCGAATGGTTAATGAAAGATGTTTGGAGGATGCAAACTTCAGGAGATGAGTGATGTGAGATGAGCTAAATGAATAAATAGATAGATGGGTGAATAAAGCTATAATGAACTTGTGAACGAGAGTTGAACGCATGAATAATGCATAGCTGAGTTCATAATAGAAGATCCATGGAACGAATGAATGAAAGAAAGAAAGAATGAAAGAATGAATGAGGGGTGTAGTGAGGGGTAGATGTAACATCTACATCCAACTGACATCCAGAATCAGCGGAAGAGAAACAAATTTTAGATGTGAGAAATGTATTGCGTAATACAGAATTCCACAGATTAAGTCGTTGATTTGAGGCAGCTGTAACTCAGGATATCGCGAATGCACGTCCAAAACTGGTCACAGTGCAGTTCCTCCTCGTGTTTAAGCGCTACCAGTAATCCCCATTTGTTCCCCCACCCTCTGTCTCCGCAATCCAAACCCCTTGCCGCCCCCGAGCACAGAACAGTCAGACTCTCAAGAAAGAGAAGATAGGAGATTTTGACATTCCACGCAGAGAACGAGAGGGGTTGAAAATGGCAGGAGTCACGCTTAGCCGTTCAGAACGTCTGTCGGGGATGTTAATCATGAATCTGGCTCCTTGCCGTACGTGCTCTTCTTAGAGTGCACACTTCAAATGATACCCCACCCTTCACACAACCCCCCTCACTAACCCAGACCCCCTGTCCTCGGATAACTGTAATCCCCGTCACTGAGAGTGACGTCCCAGCGACCCCTTCCAAACCGCTGCAGGGAGTTCCTTTGTGCGTGAGTTTGAAATCCTAAGTCGCTTATCCAGATCCGATTGAACTGTCTGCTATCATCTTGTCCTGCAACGGTCAAACAGATTCAGTAAATGTGAATATTAATGAATATGCCCACTTGGCATGTATTCTATTGATAATGATGTAATTTTAAGTTTAGAATACGTTTTCTAAATAAATCAAATTCGGTTTGTTATGACATCAATTTTTTCACTCCGAAAACACAAATGAAAACTAGCACTTGCTTGTTCTTTGTAGTATGGTTGTCTATGTCATACAGGTGAACTGAAATGACGTTTAAATCGATTTCAGGATCAATGTCTTTTTAACAGGACTGTCCCATGCCACATATTTTCCTGGATATCCTAATCAGGCGATGCATTTATATGCCCCATAATGCTGCGAGTCAGAGAGAGTAACAAGAAGTAACATTGTTCCATGTCTTTTGATATGGGAATCGAACCATCGACCTGCCTCACTCAGGACAGGAATGGGGGGATAGCCCGTCAATCCGACGACCCGGGTTCGATGCCCCGCAGAGGTACAATGTGTGAAGCTTATTTCCGGTATCCCTCCGCCGTGATATTGTTGGAATATTGCCTAAAACGGCGTAAAACCATACTCCCTCACTCACTCTTTCCTCGTTGAGTATTAAGCACAAAGTGGAAGGAGAGTAGTGAACGGTATTCAAGCTCTTCTCCGGGGAGGTACACTGCTACCAATATAAGTCGAAGTCAAGGTTGTTGCCATGGAAACGCTAATAATAAAAGGTTTTATTCAGAAATTCTGGCTTTTGATATTTTAGCGTCTATCTTTAACTCCCGGGTACCCACAGGCGACCTTGATTCCCGTCAGTCGCTCCATCACACAAGACTAAGGCCGGAAACGTAATGGTGTGACAATACGAAAGCTAAAATTGCACGAGAGCTTAACACAACAGTCAATTGTTCATGATAATTATTTAACACTGCTGTATGACCTAGCTTTCGATAAACAATTACAATTTGCGATAACCAGGCGATGAAGACTCATGTAGGACGTGTCAATCCGCTGTGCAGGGTTGCCATAGTCACGTTTTGTTTGAACGTTTGCCAACAATATACCAACAATATACCATGTGTAATGTTTGTGTAATTGTTGTATGTAAAGCATATCCATGCGTGACCTTTTACGGTCTTCACACTTAAAAAGTGAGTGTGTTTACTTTTACGCCGCACTCAGCAATTTTCCGGCTATATGGCGAGGTCTGTAAATAATCGTGTTTGGACCAGACAATCCAGTGATCAGCAACATGACCATCGACCTGCGCAATTGTGGTACGATCACGTGTCAACCAAGTCAGCGAGCCTGACCACCCGATCCCGTTAGTGGCCGTTTACAAGCAAGGGTTACTGAAGATAAATTCTAAATCAGATCTTAACCGATCCCATAGAAAAATAAAAATTTCATGTGAAAATGCTGATGGAGAAAGAGGTCACAAGACAAAGGGTAGGCATTCAGCTAGAACTGAGGTTGTTCTGTGAAACCGGTCCCAGCTCAACAGTGCGATCTCAGATTTAAGGTAATTTCCATAAAATAAGACAGTATTAACGCTACGAGTGTTCTGTGAAAGTGCTCCCAGCTCAACAAAGCAATCTTAGCTTTAAGGTAACTTTCAAAACATGAGGCGGTATTAGCGCTAAGAGTGTTCAGTAAAACTGTGAACCTAGCTCAACAAAGCGATCGCTGCGCCACGCGTGATTGTTTTGTTTCATTGTGTGACCTAGTTAAAGATTCGGATAAACCAGGTCCTGTGTCTATGCATGTTCTGGGCCTTCTGATGCTGACATACATCACAGCGTTATATAATATGAAGCGCCCCAATAAATTACATTTTTCTGACGCCTTTCTTCTCGATCCAACCTTATGACAGCTGAAGACGAATAACCAACAACAGTTCGTATTCATGGGGCACATCTTTATATAGCCATGTATTTAATTGAAGGACGTGGTTATTTAATAATAACAGGGCTATGATATTTGCATATCGACCAGGGCTAATATTTGGACCGATTCGTGACAGCCCAATGAAATGTCAACACTGTGTTACTTTCAATACAGACACAATTTGACACACTCGCTTAGAAATTGAGCCTGAATAATTCAATGCCGTTTTAAAATCACTCCAGGGTATAATGTTGTATATTTAGCATATTTGTCCCAACTACTTCTGCTACACAGTGAGATAGATAGATAGATAGATACATAGATAGATAGACAGATAGATAGATCAATGGGCGGACAGGTAGCTGGATAAAAACACTGATGGATTGACGGACGGTGTAAATACAGAGATGGAAGAATGGATGGATGGACTGACAGCTGATAAATAGATGGATAGCCGATTATCGATAGATCGATAGATAGATAGATAGATAGATCAATGGGCGGACAGGTAGCTGGATAAACACATTGATGGATGGAAGGTAAATACAGAGATGGATGAATGGATAGATGGACCGTTAGATGATAAATAGATAGACGGATTATAGGTAGATGGATAGACACATCGATAGGTAGATCGTTAGATGATGGATGGTGGATAGATAGATGGATGATGGATGGATGGATGGAATACATAGATGGTGGATGGATGGAGGGAATACATAGATGGTGGAGGGAATACAGATGGTGGAGGGATGGATGGAGGGAATGCATAGATGGTGGAGGGATGGATGGAGGGAATACATAGATGGTGGAGGGATGGATGGAATACATGGATGGTGGAGGGATGGATGCATGGAATACATAGATGGTGGAGGGATGGATGGAGGGAATACATAGATGGTGGAGGGATGGATGGATGGAATACATAGATGGTGGAGGGATGGATGGAGGGAATGCATAGATGGTGAAGGGATGGATGCATGGAATACATAGATGGTGGAGGGATGGATGCATGGAATACATAGATGGTGGAGGGATGGATGGAATACATAGATGGTGGAGGGATGGATGGATGGAATGCATAGATGGTGAAGGGATGGATGGAATACATAGATGGTGGAGGGATGGATGGAGGGAATACATAGATGGTGGAGGGATGGATGGATGGAATACATAGATGGTGGAGGGATGGATGGATGGAATACATAGATGGTGGATGGATGGATGGATGGAATGCATAGATGTGCAGGGATGGATGGAATACATAGATGGTGGAGGGATGGATGCATGGAATACATAGATGGTGGAGGGATGGATGCATGGAATACATAGATGGTGGAGGGATGGATGGAGGGAATACATAGATGGTGGAGGGATGGATGGATGGAATGCATAGATGGTGGAGGGATGGATGGAATACATAGATGTGGAGGGATGGATGGAGGGAATACATAGATGGTGGATGGATGGATGGAGGGAATACATAGATGGTGGAGGGATGGATGCATGGAATACATAGATGGTGGAGGGATGGATGCATGGAATACATAGATGGTGGAGGGATGGATGCATGGAATACACAGATGGTGGAGGGATGGATGGAGGGAACACATAGATGGTGGAGGGATGGATGGATGGATGGAATGCATAGATGGTGAGGGGATGGATGGAATACATAGATGGTGGAGGGATGGATGGAGGGAATACATAGATGGTGGAGGGATGGATGGATGGAATACGTAGATGGTGGAGGGATGGATGGATGGAATGCATAGATGGTGAAGGGATGGATGGAATACATAGATGGTGGAGGGAGGGATGCATGGAATACATAGATGGTGGAGGGATGGATGCATGGAATACATAGATGTGGAGGGATGGATGGATGGAATACATAGATGGTGGAGGGATGGATGGATGGAATGCATAGATGGTGGAGGGATGGATGGAGGGAATACATAGATGATGGAGGGATGGATGGATGGAATACATAGATGGTGGAGGGATGGATGGAGGGAATGCATAGATGGTGAAGGGATGGATGCATGGAATACATAGATGGTGGAGGGATGGATGGATGGAATACATAGATGGTGGAGGGATGGATGGATGGAATGCATAGATGGTGAAGGGATGGATGGAATACATAGATGGTGGAGGGATGGATGGAGGGAATACATAGATGGTGGAGGGATGGATGGATGGAATACATAGATGGTGGAGGGATGGATGGATGGAATGCATAGATGGTGAAGGGATGGATGGAATACATAGATGGTGGAGGGATGGATGGAGGGAATACATAGATGGTGGAGGGATGGATGGATGGAATACATAGATGGTGGAGGGATGGATGGATGGAATACATAGATGGTGGATGGATGGATGGATGGAATCCATAGATGTGCAGGGATGGATGGAATACATAGATGGTGGAGGGATGGATGGAGGGAATACATAGATGGTGGAGGGATGGATGGAGGGAATACATAGATGGTGGAGGGATGGATGGAGGGAATGCATAGATGGTGGAGTTATGGATGCATGGAATACATAGATGGTGGAGGGATGGATGGAGGGAATACATAGATGGTGGAGGGATGGATGGATGGAATGCATAGATGGTGAAGGGATGGATGGAATACATAGATGGTGGAGGGATGGATGGATGGAATACATAGATGGTGGAGGGATGGATGCATGGAATACATAGATGGTGGAGGGATGGATGGAGGGAGTACATAGATGGTGGAGGGATGGATGCATGGAATACATAGATGGTGAAGGGATGGATGGAATACATAGATGGTGGAGGGATGGATGGATGGAATACATAGATGGTGGAGGGATGGATGGAATACATAGATGGTGGAGGGATGGATGCATGGAATACATAGATGGTGGAGGGATGGATGGAGGGAATACATAGATGGTGGAGGGATGGATGGATGGAATACATAGATGGTGGAGGGATGGATGGAGGGAATGTATAGATGGTGAAGGGATGGATGCATGGAATACATAGATGGTGGAGGGATGGATGCATGGAATACATAGATGGTGGAGGGATGGATGGATGGAATACATAGATGGTGGAGGGATGGATGGATGGAATGCATAGATGTGAAGGGATGGATGGAATACATAGATGGTGGAGGGATGGAGGGAGGGAATACATAGATGGTGGAGGGATGGATGGATGGAATACATAGATGGTGGAGGGATGGATGGAATACATAGATGGTGGATGGCTGGCTGGATGGAATGCATAGATGTGCAGGGATGGATGGAATACATAGATGGTGGAGGGATGGATGCATGGAATACATAGATGGTGGAGGGATGGATGGAGGGAATACATAGATGGTGGAGGGATGGATGGAGGGAATGCATAGATGGTGGAGTTATGGATGCATGGAATACATAGATGGTGGAGGGATGGATGGAGGGAATACATAGATGGTGGATGGATGGATGGATGGAATGCATAGATGGTGAAGGGATGGATGGAATACATAGATGGTGGAGGGATGGATGGATGGAATACATAGATGGTGGAGGGATGGATGCATGGAATACATAGATGGTGGAGGGATGGATGGAGGGAATACATAGATGGTGGAGGGATGGATGGATGGAATGCATAGATGGTGAAGGGATGGATGGAATACATAGATGGTGGAGGGATGGATGGATGGAATACATAGATGGTGGAGGGATGGATGGATGGAATACGTAGATGGTGGATGGATGGATGGAATACATAGATGGTGGATGGATGGATGGATGGAATGCATAGATGGTGAAGGGATGGATGGAATACATAGATGGTGGAGGGATGGATGCATGGAATACATAGATGGTGGAGGGATGGATGCATGGAATACATAGATGGTGGAGGGATGGATGGATGGAATACATAGATGGTGGAGGGATGGATGGATGGAATGCATAGATGGTGAAGGGATGGATGGAATACATAGATGGTGGAGGGATGGATGCATGGAATACATAGATGGTGGAGGGATGGATGCATGGAATACATAGATGGTGGAGGGATGGATGGATGGAATACATAGATGGTGGAGGGATGGATGGATGGAATGCATAGATGGTGAAGGGATGGATGGAATACATAGATGGTGGAGGGATGGATGGATGGAATACATAGATGGTGGAGGGATGGATGCATGGAATACATAGATGGTGGAGGGATGGATGGAGGGAATACATAGATGGTGGAGGGATGGATGCATGGAATACATAGATGGTGAAGGGATGGATGGAATACATAGATGGTGGAGGGATGGATGGATGGAATACATAGATGGTGCAGGGATGGATGCATGGAATACATAGATGGTGGGGGATGGATGGAGGCAATACATAGATGGTGGAGGGATGGATGTATGGAATACATAGATGGTGGAGGGATGGATGGAATACATAGATGGTGGAGGGATGGATGGAGGGAATACATAGATGGTGGAGGGATGGATGGATGGAATACGTAGATGGTGGAGGGATGGATGGAATACATTGATGGTGGAGGGATGCATGGAATACATAGATGATGGAGGGATGCATGGAATACATAGATGATGGATGGGTGGGTGGATGGATGATGAATTAATAGGTTTCACCCTCTGGTTGACGTAAACACTGGCAGCATGTGAGAGAAAGGAATGAAAAGACAGTGAAACAGTTACAGCAGAGAGACAGTAGGGCGAATAACAGCCAAGACAACCCAACATAACACTACGATATAACATATCCCCTTCTCTCCCAGTCCGGCAACTCATCTCCGGGCGGTTTAAAATGAGTAATGTCTGTGCATCAGAATGCAACAGCATCCATGATAAGTTAATCCGGATGTTCATTTATTCCGACATCTGTAAGTCCAGGCGGTTTAATGGAAGCAGCATCTTCAGTATCAGCATCAAGAGTCATACACGAGAACGTCTATTGTTGGATGGACTGGTGATGACGAGAAACGCGATGAACATGACCTGCAACATGTGTCACACGCCAGGTATAGGTGAATACCGTCACTATCCAGCTGACCGCTTTAATGTCTCTCACAATATTTTCTCATGAAATTTTCTTTCCCGTGGAGATACGGGATAGTAGTGGTCTTCAGTAGCCGATGCTTTTTGAAAGGAGTTCACTGATTTGGTTGACACATGCCATCGTATCCAAACTGCGAAGATCGATGCTCATGCTGTTAATCAGTGGATTGTCTGGTCCGGACATGTTATATTTACAGACCGCCGAGTGTGGTGTAAAACTAAACTCACTCAATGAAACATTTCCCATTGTCACACACCGTAGCGCAAGCACCAACAACCAGACAAATTCAGATCACGAAGAACGGAATATTTACCTACTTTAGTATTTAATAATATACATTTCCATGCATTTCCAACACTGAGATGAAATACGCTAATAAATTCATTTTTAGATTATACCAACATACATTAAAATGGGATCGGGACTAATCTGCTTCCACGACGCAAGAAGATTCCTCGCCATTAACACGTGATTCTCATTCGAAGGCTTGTCCCAACTGCTGTACAAAGCACACGCAACGATAGAATTCGGTTTCAATTCACGTGTCATGGATATATCTCGGGAGAGCGGAATGGCGGGACGAGTGCATTCGGATATCCTCGGCTTACGTTAATTATCGTCAGTAATCTATGTATAGATATGCAATACTGCCCAGTGTCATTTAGTGCGGTCTTTTGGGTTCACTTTATGTTAGGATTCGAATTCGGACCCCTGTGGCATGTTAGTCCTAACCCTAACAGACGTAACCATTTGGCTATAGGGAAATCAGTGACGATTTAATTTCGAAATGTGTCGGTATTAGCACGCCTCCACACGGAACATCGTCGGTCACAGTTAGGTTGCCTCGGCAACGCCATTCGCATCGTTATAACAGTAATATACTATTACATAAATACGTGAGTGAGTGAGTTTAGTTTTACGCCGCACTCAGCAATATTCCAGCCATATGGCGGCGGTCTGTAAATAATCGAGTCTGGACCAGACAATCCAGTGATCAACAACATGAGCATCGATCTGCGCAATTGGGAACCGATGACATGTGTCAACCAAGTCAGCCAGTCTGACCACCCGATCCCGTTAGTCGCCTCTTACGACAAGCACCGCCACCCTTTATGGCAGGAATGAGTTGCTGAAGGCCTATTCTACCCCGGGACCTTCACGGGTCATCACAGAAAAACTACCACAATAATAAACTACCACAGTAGTCTAGTTTCCTATCATTTGCTAAAGGATGAAGATATCGTGTCCACATTTGTTCAACTTATCGAGGCTACATGGTACTTGTGTTTTAGATTTGTGACTACGAGATTAGATCACCGAGGATTCGAAACATCCGATTCTACTCGCAATGAAAAGCGGAGTTCACCACAAACATGTTCAAATGTACAACCTCTATCCGTCTTCGAATCATACCTTACATTAATTTGCAAGTCCAGTGTTGTACATTCCATCACCGAATACGTATGTTGAGTAGAGTATCTCGACGCAAGTAATGTCAGCTGTTCTGCCCATGATATTTAATTCAAATTGGTCGTCTTTTACAGGACTGCTGTACTAAATCGTCCTTTACAAAGTGAGTGAGTGAATGGTCGAATGTTGTGTAGCGCCGCGGTCTTCGTTATTAAAGGGGTGTTAGGCTAGCCTAGTGGTTTTCTCAAAGCGTCGCTCGTTACGCCGAAGACACGGGTTCGATTCCCTACATGGGTAAAGCGTGTGAAGCCCATTTCTCGTGATATTGCTGGAATATTGCGGAGGCGTAAAACTAAACTCACTCACTCATTATCACCGCTATACCAGGGCCCTCTGTGGTATGTAGCTTAGAGATGAACTCGTTCTTGTCACACATCATCGACATGCAAGTGTCTCATAAACCTGTCATGTGCTTGTCTCTAATGATAGCCATGTACATGTCTCAAATCCTAAACACACAATCACATACATATCTGATGTCATAGATAACCGGAAAATACCTTTTGAAACCTCTGAGTCATTTTGGATTCTGGTCACAGACGTCGGTGACATGACAAAATTAAAATGGTGCGGTCATATTTCTAATGATTAAATCACCAAATCGTGTTCCTTTGCTCATGATTTCAGTCACTGGTTTGCCTGTTATGCTTACTACGACGTGAGACAACATTCGTCCTTTCAAATAAACTGTGAATGGTGACAGTAACATCGGGCGCTGTTTATGAGTTTACCTTCACATCGTAGGCACAGGTCTCAGAAATGCAGCATCTGTACAGATGGAGATACTTAATTGTTTCTTCAACCGATCTCACATCGACTACATTACCATACCCTGAAGATCCGGATTAGAATTGATCTTCAGCAATCCATACTTGTAAGAGGCGACTAACGGGGTCGGGTGACCATATTACCATACCCTGAAAATCCAGGTTGGAATTGATCTTCAGCAATCCATACTTGTAAGAGGCGACTAACGAGCTCGGGTGGTCAGACTCGCTGACTTGGTTGACACACGTCATAGTATCCCAATCACGTAGAACGATGCTCATGCTGTTGATCACTAGACTGTTTGGCACGGACCACCACCTTATAGCTGGAATACTGCTGAGTGTGGTGTGCAACAAGAACCAACCAGCATCACCAACAAAGAAAGGAACACCACACAGCTCCATATACATAAGGCTTGCGTCAACACAATGCACACAGTCTCTCTCTCTCTCTCTCTCTCTCTCTCTCTCTCTCTCTCTCTCTCTCACACACACACACACATAGAGCCACGATTATACATACATATACTAGCAGGTCGCATTCCTCATCAATAATAAACATAATTTCAGATATGTCACACATTCACATAACCTTCCACAGCTAGGCCGACGTCGCAGTTAAGGCTTTTATTCGCCACGTTGTCAGTATCTGCGTGCACAGCTAAGTTGGCGACGATGGTCGCATGACTAGTGGATATATATAGAGTATTGGTGTAATGACGACTGGTCAATGAATGACTTGCTTCTGGGTGGAACGTTTTACCGTCGTCGCGGTGTACTTAAAACGGCGTCAAATGAGCATGCTTTTATCACACGACTTGGCAGGTTTCCACTGGAAATTGCGTGTTTGTAAACATTTCTCACGTGATGGTCTATTTTTAGAAATTAGGCATGGTTCTATATAGCCACAGTGGGATGTTGCAATCGTTATGAAATACATGGCACTAACGATGTGAAATATATTGCACTGACACTGAACTAGTTACAAGTCCCATTTCCTTATTCCAGTGTTCCATAATATTGTATTAATGTTTCCATCTATCTATTTATTTATCTATCTATCTATCTATCTATCTATCTATCTATCTATCTATCTATCTATCTATCTATCTATCTATCTATCTATCTGTATCTATATCTATCTATATATATGGAGGTGGGGGTGGGGGGTGGGGGTGGCACTCACAGGCTTGTGCCAATATATTCTACACCGAAATCCTGGTTGGTTAGTCACATTTATCGTTTACCATTCAGCAATAATTCTTATTTATTGTAATGCTATCTATATTCATTATGTACAGAAGAAAGTCTGATAATCATAATAAATTACTTTTATTAACTGTATAATACGTTTTCAGGTTAACGTGATATCATTTGTTCGATCTGTGTTAGATATTTGAATATGCGGGGATGTGAAATACGTGGTTTTGTATGCAAAAGAGAACACTTAATCCAATGTCTCATAAAGCCGTACAATATACATTCCTCATTACATGTTTTTTTCATTGCCATTCTACACTTTAAAACATGTGGATTCGTGAATATTCAGGATAACGGTAAACGCATCATGATAAAGCACTTGCAATCGACACGACCAGAAAAGTGTACTTTCATGTATAAGTCACATGTTGAATTCACTGACACGACCGCCTAATATATGTGACACTGACCACCCTCCGCTCTGTTTTCCTAAAGTGTTCCCCGAAACTGCTGACTCAGGCCTCCGTACGATTAAATCGGCAAAAAGCTTAAATTTACGTCGATGGTTACGAAAGTAGCTACAACAATCTGATGAAACGTTTTCTGATGAAATGTCTTCTGGAAGCTTCGACTGTGACGCTGAGGCACGAGGCATGTACTTCACCTCCACGTTGTCCGTTGAACGCTGTTCAGCTATCGCGGCCATATGAGTGTAGTCTATTTATAATCCAAGGTGGAAACCGCACCTCCGCGCAAATACTTTGTCGCATGAGGTAATCTCTGAAACACACTTACAAGGTCAAGGTCAGACGAATACGTTCACACATTCAAGGTTAGGTTCCAAAAAGTGACATTGGGTGTGTTTTTCACCTAACCAGTTTTGCAGGCAACGTTTTGTTTTGTATATTTCGTGGGTTTCAGATCTGAATTTTACGTGCTGAATTTCAAGGGCATTTACCTGTAATATTACCTGTGAGTGTTCAAAAAGAGGAATCTGTTTATATTTGCTCACAGTTTCTAATCTGACAGATCAATGCCAGGTGTAACCAGCTGTGTGTAGAGAGTTGAGCGATAAATGTTTTGCTCAACACTGTTCAGGAAAGTTGGTAAGCTCATGGCATTATATGAGCGTTGCTTTGACAGTTGATTTCCATGCCTTCTTTCACAGAGGGGTGTGATTATCTGTAAATGCCTCCATTAATACACTGATGGTTACTGACAATATATAGCACTGAAAATGAAAATGAACTTAAAGATACTACTGAAGACTAACGTGCATGGCTGGTATTTTTACGTTCAACGGTATCTTGTTCTGGATACGTACCGTCAAACGTTTCGTATTATTTCAAACAATCTGTCAGATGTCTTTTCACTTTCACGGAGTGCACGTACAGTACGCTATACCCCGACAGTTCTCATGACATTCTCCGTGATAAGTATTTACCCACTTGACCATTCTTCATTGGTTAAAAAAATAGGGGACGTTAAAAGGGAGTTTGCGTTTGCGTTCAACATTACTGCAGTTGTGCAGCTACGTTGATGCACGCGCGTGTGTGCGCGTGTGTATGTGTCTGCTCGTATGTTTTCTCTTGCTAGCCCGCGATACACCCTACAAAGACAGAGGCGACTAACGAAATTGGGTAGTCGCTTGGTTGACATACGACGTCGTATCCCAATTGTGCAGGTCGATGCTCATGCTGTTGATCACTGGATTGTCGTTCCAGACGCCATTATTTACATACAGCTGGAATATTGCCGAGTGTGGCGTTAAACACTAAACAAATATATGTTTGCCACTAATTTGGCAATGTCCCCCGCCGCTAATGAGAATTAAATATTTATAACACGTTCACTAATTTTTACTTATTGTTCACACACAAGATGACTGCTGTCTGGATAATCACCCAGTGTAGGCTGTCGACAAAATTAAGGACAGTGCAATGCAATGAGATACTGTGTTAACATAAGTTCGAAAAGTGTACAAAGTGTCGTGGTCACATTGAAAATAAGATCAAGGTCACCCAAATCGGCTGGGGTCTGCGAAATCCCTCAATGTAAGCTGTCACCCAGTTTAAAGACACTGGGTACAACAGTTCATGAGATATCACTATAACAAGAATTTGAAGAGTGGTCAAAAAAAGTTTGTGACTTTGAAAATATGGTCAAGGGCAAGAAAATTAACCCGTGTCTGTGTAATCCCCCAATGTGGGCGGTCACCGAATTTGAAGACACTGCATAGGTACAACAATTCATCAGATATCACGTTAACAAGAGTAAGAAGAGTGTTCAAGGAGTCGTGGTGACCTTGAAAAGTTTCGCTTATAATCCCCCAGTGTAGGTTGTCATCAAATTTGAAGACATTGGGTACAACAGTTCATCAGATATCACCTTAACAAGAGTTTGAAAAGTGGTCAAAGAGTCGCGGTCGTCTAGAAAAGGCCAAAGTCAACAAAAATCAACTAGTGTCTGTGTAATCCCCAAATATAGACTGTCACCAAATTTGAACACGTTGGGTACAATAGTTCATCAGATATCGCGTTAACAAGAAACGGGACGTACGTACCAAACCAAAATTTCTAATTTATACGAATATTTGTTCACATTTCTATAGAGTCTTGTAAATACTTTTCAAAGAATAAAAAACTCCGAAATGTCAATAAAACAGTTAAATTCAGGACGAGGTTGGTGCGGTTAATATATAATCCGGCGATGTTCAACTGTACTCAGACATCTGGTCATTTCGGCAGTACAAGAGGATCAGATCGAGTGACAAGTGTGACATGAACTCGCTTGGTCAGCTTGATCAAAACTAAGGGGGGTGTAGATTAACGCATGAAGCTTGACTGAGTTCTAAAGTTCTGCATCCATTGTTGTAGATTTGGTGAATGGGGCTCGTAGACTATTGCCCAGATAAGCGCGTCAGATATTGACTTGAAATCCCTCAGCGCTGAGGGTTAGATGTTTAAACAAAGATTTGTACAATGTAAACTTGAAAAGGTCATGGTTCATAGACTACTTGTTAATTCGGATGACAGGGCGATAGAGTTGAAAGTGCATTCTCATTACACGTTGTTGTTGTTGACTTTTTGAACTACGCATTCAAAGGATGCGTTTACTGGTTGACATAATCCTCACTGCGGGTCTGTGTAATCTGTGCAAGGAGTGTTGCAGAATAAACGAAACATAGGTTTAAACGTGGGTTATGTCACGAGATATATTTAGACATATTTAGGAGAGCCGAACGTGCCTCATATTATAGGTATGGAAGACTGTAGTGTAGTGTGTATTTGAGTCATAATTGCGACAACTATAGGCGAATCCTAGCTGTCAAAGGGACGCAACTCTCTTTGGATTATGCGGACAAGGTAAAATTGTTGGGAACACAATAAATTAAACAAATGTCAGTGACTGAAAGTGATTCTAAGCAATATTGCGGTTTCCTATGCTGTACCCATTTGGGGATTTGAACTCAGGCACTGGTTTCGCGTGACCAGCGAAAGTTTCTACCACCGAGCTACCCGTTAGCATGGTGATACTGATTGTGGAAATGTTGATTGGGGTGATGTTGGTGATAGTGATAATGGTGATGGTGACACAGACAGTGATGATAATGGTGATGGTACTGCTGTTGCTTACAACTCCAAAAAATGTCAAAGAGCGTGTCAATCCAGTGAATCTTTCAAGCAAAACCTTTTTCCATATCACTGAGTCCCTGATACGTCATTCATCAAGGTGTGGGGGCAAAGGGGTGGCCAAATGCTTAAAGCGTCCGCTGAAGACTCGGGTTTGGTTCTCCAGATGGACACCGTGTTTGAGGACTATTTCTGGTGTCACCCGTCATGACATTGCTGAAAATATCTAAAAGCTGCGTAAAATCTTACTCACTCACTCACCTACAACGATTTGAGAGAGCGAATGTTGTTTTATCGAAATAGTGAGCGTCAGTTCAGCTCTTCGACAGTGGTTTTGAACATATGAAGTCTGAACCGGGTAATCAGAGTGGCGTAAAGTTAAACCCACTCACTCACCCTCTCACTCACTCACCCTGTCACTCACTCGGTCATTAATATGTAACCGCCCCTTTAACGATAGTTACACAAACAAGTGTCCAGTCACAACGCCAGTAGAGATTATGGTTGACATGGCGATTAAGTGCACACAGTGTTTACATCCTTGTTGAAAGATTGATCGAGACTTTACACATACCACCTTTCAAGTCAAACGTCATTACAGCACGGGAAACAATATCGATCTAGTTGATCTAATCGATAACGATCTTTTCACCCCTTAGGGAATGAGCACCAGATTTACCTATTGTGAGGCTGGGGAATTCTCATTGTAATTACGGGATTACATCTGTTGCGAAATTCCAATCCCTCTTTTACAAAGTCAGCATATTTCACGCCAAGGTTATTGCAAAACAGGTTTCAAGATCATTCATATCACACAGGGACATGCCGTGTGAGTTATTCAAGGTTACGAAAAGAGCCGATTGGTGCTGGATGTACGTAACTGGTCTTATCGAGTCCCGTGAGAATAAATAAAGAATTGAACCAATTATAGAACGTTTTAGCACTCCTAGATTGCCTAGGCGTTTGTGATCACATGACAGTTGTTGCAGTGAACAATTTGCCGTGACAAAAGGTATGAAAACTACCCTCAGAACCCGTAAATGACACAGGCAAGTCTAAAATATCCAATTTTATGTATTAAGCAGAGAGCAAGATACAGTGATTGTTTCTAATACAATACAAGTGAGTCAAAACTAAAGTAGTGGGTCCTTAATATAACATCAACACACCAAAGTCTTGGTTCACAGTGAGAAACAGTTATACTGAATGTTACACAAAGAGCGGTCAGGCATGGGTTATATAGGTCAAGCACTGACGAAGCGGTAGGCCGAATGATGTACTCCAGTTACCCACATGAGTCAGTGTCGTCAACACAACAACCAGCCTTGTATACAAAGTCACTGATTCCTAAACATTCGATCACTTTCCGACCACACCGCCACCAACTTGGAACTTTCTCGCACACTCCCGGAAGTAAACACAACTAGTCAAGGGAGGCAACTCCAGAGCACTACCTTAAAGGCCTGCCGCTAAAATACTAACAGCACTGAACATTTATGATACGAAATGTGACCCATAATAACTATCACTCAATACTCTAAGCATTATGACCCAGTAACAAGTAACGCTTAATCAATAATACAATTTACAGAAAATATACTCTCGTAACACAATATTTAATTATTTAACGATCTCTCTCTCTAAGGGATACAGTGCCACCATGATGTAGTAGTAGTAGTAGTAGCAGCAGTAGCAGCAGCAGCAGCAGCAGCAGCAGCAGCAGCAGTAGTAGTAGTAGTAGTAGTAGTAGTAGTAGCAGCAGTAGCAGCAGCAGCAGCAGCAGCAGCAGCAGTAGTAGTAGTAGTAGTAGTAGTAGTAGCAGCAGCAGCAGCAGCAGCAGCAGTAGTAGTAGTAGTAGTAGTAGTGGAAGTTGAAGTAGTACCAGTAGTATTCGCTGTATTCGTTATTGTCGTGCGCTTCCCGATAAACCTCATTTCGCACCAAATGAGCCGGGGCATATTACTTTGGAAAGCTTATTACTTCGCGAAGCCGAACCAACTAATTGTATGCACACATATGTGAAGAATTATGAACCTTGATTTCAATCATTCAATCATAGCACAGGAAGAAAAACTAGAATGAAGTGAATCAGTGTGAAACCCTTAAAATACATATGTCAAACCGACTCTTGGCGCCCTGTCGCACGAAGCAACTGGCTCAGAAGAATCTGAGTTCCAATGCCAATTTTTTATTTGGCTTTCAATGACTTTCAGACGAAAGATTTTCTTCTCTATCATCGCATGTTACCATTCCATTAATTTTCTCTGTTGTAACTGAATGCTTACCCCTTCACTCGTAGTTGTAATTAAAGGGACAAATATATTTCTGTATCTCAAAATGCCAAAGTCTTTGGTGTCGAGATGGGATCAGTCAAGCATAAAATCCTGCTTGACAGCGCGACCAGGTGAAAGCTTAACGTCTAGCCTACTCGCTCTTTGTCTTCCATAAGTCACCAGTCACAGCTGTCATATGAAGCTGGCACACCTAAATATTACCAATACGCAGGTGAAAGCTTATCGTCCAACCTACTCGCTCCTCGTCTTTCATAAGTCACAAGTCACAATTGTCATATGAAGCTGGCACGCCTAAATATATCCCATACTCGGGTGAAAGCTTAACGTCCAGCCTACTCGCTCATCTTCTACAAGTCACCAGTCACAAATTGTCATGTGACGCTGGTATACTTAAATATAACCTATACGCGGATCTCCCTTTTAGTAAGAGAACTATATTTCTGGGACTAAATGCCGCTCTGAGCGTCTCTGTTTTACAATTACAAGGAAGTTCGGATTCTCACCAATATTTCTTCCTCGAGCGACAGCTTTGAAACGACTAAACATTATCATATTTCAGTCTGAACAATCACTGAATTAACAATACTCTCAACAAAAACAACCATTCCCATTTATCAGGGACGGGGGTAATTTTATCCCACTGTAATACATGTGTTTCCTTTAACACCACAAACATAAACATGCATACTGTGTACTTAGGCCTTGTGGTCAGCAAACGAAACTAACTAAACCAAACAATATAAAACCATATTATTTCCTTGCTCTAGGGAACAATAAAAGCTCGCATGTTTCAAAACCAAATTAACACATGTTATTGCCATATTAACGATTTTTCATACAAACACATGGAACCAAAGAGGCTTTTGTTTGGCCTTGTCCACTGAAGGGTGAGTGCTTTTGAGGACAAATCCCAGAATTCTGAAAACTGGTTCGGTGCATTGGCTGAAGTGTATAACATTAATCGGGTATTGTAATTGAGTTGTGAATAACCCGGTGACTAGCAGATAACGAAGATAACATATTCGGAGCCAGTGGACGAGAAATGCTACTAGCCGGGTGTTTATCGTTACAATGTTCGGTTTGAAGGTCTCGAGTTGCATATTCTTTAGATAGGGCAACACCTGGGGGAACAGAAAAAAATACCCCAAGCTTAAAATTTAGGAGCTAATATCATCCAGGGGTTTTTGATAGTTTAATTGAATTGCAATGAACTTTGAAATGGGAATACATTGTTTATTTGTGTGTTGTGCGATCGGCTTTGTTTATTAGCATTTTCCAGGATTTAAAAATAGAGACCTTAAAATCAATTTGTTCGGCAATAATCGATTTTTAAAAGAAAATATCATTTTATATGATATATGGTCTTTTTGAATTAAAATGAACATGGATTATGAATGTCTGTGCAGTGCTAACGGTTTTCGCTTGACGAAATTTGCAAACAGCTGTTGCGTGTATATTTCATGTACATTCGTGTGTCTGTTCATATAACAATGCATCACATGTGTCATATTGTACTGGTTGTTTGATATATTGCAGTTAGATTGAATGTTGTTGCTAATAATTACCTTTTTGACTAGGGAGTCTATAGAGCAAGCCAATTCTTGTGGAACCATCGTTTGAAATGCGTGGGTGACAGTGTGATTATTTGCATTTTTAACAGAAGTTGTTTTCGTAGATTTCTGTTGCACATGGTACAGTTAATATATTCATTCAGGAGCAGTATTGCATCATCGATTTGATTCTCTATGAAGTGAATGAATGAATGAAATGGTTTCGATCATGCAACGAATTCCAGTGCCTTAGACGGCTGCTTTGAATGTGCCCACTTTGAACAAAAATCCCAAAGTAATGGAGCATACAGCATTTTCATACCCGCAGACCACTGTAGAAGCTCATCGTAACTAGCACCGGTCTGGCCGCCCTGCATAGGTCTCTCATATGGTCAGTCAATCGCTGAGATGTTTTCAGTACACATTTCAGTGAGTGAGTGAGTGAGTGATCGGAAGACGTATCGTCTAAATGTGGGATTAAAGCCTCGGGATGTGTATTTTTACCCGGGTTCCGCATTTCATCCAAACGCCTACCCCTTTCCCTATTTTGTGTTTGTTTTGATATGTATAGATATATTACTTAAATCTTTGGATGAGTAGGTAGCGGAAGCTTTGACAAGGGTGCAGATGTGCTAATACTTACAAACCGATTACTTTGTGGTTGATTTCCTGGTTGATGAGTCTCTGAGACCATATAATAGATATAATATCTACATGGTATATTGGTCTTTCTACAGGTAACGGAAACGGAAGACTTTTGACGAATGATAGCCAATGTCTCCGAACTGTACAAATCACTGACCAACAATAGACTTCAGGTCAGAAATCATAGTTACTGTTTAGGAGATTAGATGCAATGGGGGAGCGAAGGGGTTAAAGCTTTTGCTTTAAAGACCCGTGTTCAGTTCCCCACACGTAAAATACATCTTGTGTAACCTGCCGTCAGCCTCCAGCACAGCTTTGGAGCAAGGAGCCAAATAAAGGGACGCACACGTATGCACGCACGCACGCACGCACGCTAAGTGTCTCTATGTAAGGACCGTAATTTTGACGGCTAACGTACGTTAAACCTCAATTCAACTCAGCTCATTCAAAGAACAATCTCCACAAAGCAGATCAAAATACAGGTCTTTGGGCATCTCTCATTCTTCCCGAATTTCACCACGTGTTGACGTCCCGGACTTGAATCTGACCCGCCAGTTTTGCTGGACCTCCAAAGGTTATCTGAAAGAGAGCAGCCGTGATAACATTTCCGACTGGAAAGTCGAACGACCACTTGTTCCACCGCCAAACACGTTCCACATTTTACAGGTAACCAGAGGTCACTGGCCGCCCGACCTTAGCCCCGTTCATCTAAACATTGCATTTCGGCGAAGCTCCCAACACCGACTCGTGGGTTGTGTTGACGGGAAATGTCGGCTGTAAAGGTCCGCAAACAGCAGTTTTCCGAATAATGGAGGGTTCGAAAGCTTGCAATGTGAACGTGCGATTGAATATCACTGTAAAATCACTTTAAATTGTATATAAATATGTAATATTATATAAGAGGCGAATCGCTGATGGGATTTTAAGATTGTTTGAAAGACAGATTTAAATAAAAAATATTAACGTCTTAAAACATATTTAAAAATTATTCGTGACATGCAAAATAAGTAGGCACCATTTTCCATGAACACATTCCTCGACGTTACAACGAAAACCCCTAATATTCTTAGCGTTTTCAGTTTTATATTTCCGACGAGTTTAAGCCGACCATACTGGTGCAGGCAAGGTAACAACAAGCAGTAACTATGACGTCACCGGACGACTGCACCACCGACCTTTGGTTTTTCAATCAGTTCCACTACCAACCACACCTCTACGAGCGTCACGTTAAAGATGGACTGCTATTAAATACATTAATATTTCTAAAAAAAGAAAATACAATAATAAATTGCTATGTACAATATTTTAACCGAATTAAAGACTTTTAATCCTACTGCTGGGGAAGAAGATTCTACCCCAACCCTCCCAACTGTAAAATGTGTATGAAGAACCAAGGTCATGCTTCTATTTCCATGACAACATGTCCTTCAATAGTGGCGCCAAAACGCAACCATCTATCACACCCACATCTACGCACCCGAAATGTGTGGAATGCCAGACAAAGGGCGTGTTTGGGTTAGTGTTGGTGATTAGGCAAAGTGAAAGCAGAGCCTTGATGGACAATTGATGAAGAGATTGTCCAGCGTGGTCGTGATGTTTACAGTATCGCATTACAAGAGATACTTATGTTAAATTGGTATTGGTGGAGGTATTGAGAATAGAACTGGCGCATTATAAATTTACCCCTGGTTGGTAATCGAAAACTGGATAACAGCGCTCGTAGGTTTGTTGATAAACAGGGTAGAATTCATAGATGCCACGTCTGTACAGTAACCTGTCTGTAACACACTATGTCCCTAACACAGCCACCTGTCGGTAACATCATGTATCTCTAACACAGCAGCCTGTCTCTAACATCATATGTCTCTATACAACAACCTGTCTCTAACATCATATGTCTCTATACAACAACCTGTCTGCAACATCATCTGTCTCTATACAGTAACCTGTCGGTAACATCATCTGTCTCTATACAGTAACCTGTCGGTAACATCATACGTCTCTATACAGCAACCTGTCGGTAAAATCATCTGTCTCTATACAACAACCTGTCGGTAACATCGTATGTCTCTATACAACAACCTGTCGGTAACATCGTATGTCTCTATACAGTGACCTGTCTCTAACATCATACGTCTCTATACAGTAACCTGTTGGTAAAATCTTACGTCTCTATACAGCAACCTGTCGTTAACATCATACGTCTCTGTACAGTAACCTGTCGGTAACATCGTATGTCTCTATACAACAACCTGTTTGCAACATCATCTGTCTCTATACAACAACCTGTCTGCAACAGCATCTGTCTCTATACAGTAACCTGTCGGTAACATCATCTGTCTCTATACAACAACCTGTCTGCAACATCATCTGTCTCTATACAACAACCCTTCGGTAACATCATCTGTCTCTATACAGTAACCTGTCGGTAACATCATCTGTCTCCATACAACAACCTGTCTGTAACATCATCTGTCTCTATAGAACAACCTGTCGTAACACAATGTGTCTCTAATACAGCAACCTGCCTGTGACATCATGTGTGTCTGACACAGAAACCTGTCTCTAACATCACGTGTCTCTAACACAGCAACCTGTCCGTAACATCATGTATCTCTAACATAGTGATCTGTCTGTAACATCATGTATCTCTAACACAACAACCTGTCCGTAACATCATGTATCTCTAACATAGTGATCTGTCTGTAACATCATGTATCTCTAACATAGTGATCTGTCTGTAACATCATGTATCTCTAACACAACAACCTGTCCGTAACATCATGTATCTCTAACATAGTGATCTGTCTGTAACATCATGTATCTCTAACACAGTGATCTGTCTGTAACATCATGTATCTCTAACATAGTGATCTGTCTGTAAAATCATGTATCTCTAACATAGTGATCTGTCTGTAACATCATGTATCTCTAACATAGTGATCTGTCTGTAACACCATGTATCTCTAACATAGTGGCCTGTCTGTAACATCATGTATCTCTAACACAACAACCTGTCCGTAACATCATGTATCTCTAACATAGTGATCTGTCTGTAACATCATGTATCTCTAACACAGCGATCTTTCTGTAACATCATGTATCTCTAACATAGTGACCTGTCTGTAACATCATGTATCTCTAACATAGTGATCTGTCTGTAACACCATGTATCTCTAACACAACAACCTGTCTGTAACATCACGTCTCTAATACAGCAACATCTCTGCAACAACAGCAACCTGCCTGTAACGTCAACAACAGGTCTCTCAAATAAGAGGTCTCTTTAAACAGTAACCTGCCTCTCACAGCACTCTAGGTTCTGGCCAAATTACAAACTGTTTGCACGAAGCGTTTGGCCACGGATTGACAGTAGTGTTGATATTTCATTCATAAAACTGGATTCATCACCCATATTCAGCCAAGTTATATCACCCTTGTGGACTGTTCATTAGTCTATCATACACTCCCAAGCACTATTATTTTCCCATCCCCCAAACCTATCTACAATGCTAAAGCCCTAAATGAAGCAAGTCTAGATTTCATTAGGTTCACTCTGGTGCTTCTTTTTTATTTAAAAGGAATTATTTGTTTCTATAACAAATATATACATTAACAGACTAAACATTGGTGAGTTGTTTCACGATAGTTTGGTGCAGTAATCTGTGCCCAACACCCTTATCTGTATTCTGTACAGACAGCCGATCAATCTATTTGACTAACGACAATTTCTCGTTTCTATATCTTAATGCAATGCGGCCGACCAACCACCCTTTGCAGTAACCCGACAAGTAGTGTCACCAACAAAATTTACACACGTCGGCCAGCTCGAGGACAAGCCTAACGGCAGCATGTTGATCAACACCTCCACCTTGATTGATCTTATATCGTCCAGCGCCTAGATCTGACCTAATTTGACGAGAGGTTATGATAAGTTCAAGGGAAGATGGCTTCGGTCGCTCACCTATTGATAAAGATGAGAGCTCGCGAAGACACGCGAGACTTGAACGAGTGTTTGGAGAGAGAGTTGAGGGTCCGAGAGGCTCGTACACCAATGACTGACGAGAACGAAACAATGGATCGTACATTCGACTCCCGTACACTTGTTGCGGTTATATAAATATCAAGGAAAAGATAGCGTTCATGCTGATCAAAGGTTGTGTAGAGCTGCACTCCAGCCCTAAATAGGGATTGTTAATATTACTACTTTGAAAGGATTGGAAGTAGGTAAATTGGTACAGGGGACGGCGATACGATTGTCAGCGGATCCAAAGAATTAACAGACAACACAATAATCTGGTTTACTGTTGGACAACATGGTGTATCAATACATCAATACATCTACAGTCTGGGTGTAAAGAGAAGTAGATATTGTGAAACAGGTTCGTACACTGGACAGCTCGATCACCCATTGTCTTTTGTAAGATAGGATCCAGTCGTGTGTTCGAACGTTCAACAAAATCGGTTCTTCAGTTTAAAAGTTCACTTGGTAGAGTGTCTTTGTATAATTCCACCCGTGAAGGTCCGGGTTAGAATATTGATCTTCAGTAACCCATGCTTGTCGTAAGAGGCGACTAACGGATCGGGTGGTCAAGTTAGCTGAATTGGTTGACACACGTCATCAGTTCCCAATTGCACAGAGCGATGGTCATGCCGTTGATCATTTGCTTGTCTGGTCGAGACTCGATTATTTACAGACAACCGTCATATAGCTGGAATATTCTTGAGCGCGACGTAAAACTAAACTCCCTCATTCACTCTTTGCGTAATTCATGTTCCTTACCCCACACAGCTTTTGAAAAGTCGCCACGAGTTTTCCACACATATTTTGAAGTCGGTTGAGATTTATGGCGTGTTGGCAAGTGTCGGTAGCACTTGTGAATTTCACACTGTAGATAGGAACGCCATATTGGCACAGACATAAAGATAAGGAATAACGTTTTTAGATTTTGCACCTGCAGTAAAGAGTTCAAGTTTTTTAAAACTGGGTTAGGCCTTTTTTACAGAAGGAATAAGCACTGTTAAATTATTTGGTTCGTAAGGACAACGTAAAACAACTTGCTACCATTTTAACATTCTGAGACGCTACACCTTTACCGTGGTAGCGTTCTGTTGGTTTTTAGTTGTTTGAGGCACTTGTGGGAGAGCGTTGTGTAAACATTCGACTCTGGACCAGACAATCCAGTGATCAACATCATGAGCATCGATCTTCATAAATGGGATGCTATGACACGTGTCGCCCATGTCAGTATGCCTGACCACCCGACCCCGTTAGTCGCCTCTTAATAATACAAGCAAGAGTTGAAGCCCACTCCTTACCGTGGAAATTCTAAAAGTTACAGAGCTCAGTTGTAAATGGGTAAAACAGGGACTGGTCGGCTCGGAGTGAGTATTCTGTGTCTCATTGGGTGTCCATTTTAGTCTACCACATGGTATCTCAAGTGAGTGAGTGAGTGAATGGGCGGGTGGGTGAGTGAGTGAAAATTTGTTAGTACGTCATTCCCCAAATCCGTGTTTGAATCGATCATGAATTCAATATCTGCCGCTCATGTTCGTGTGTCTCGTTGTCTATGACTGACGTGGTAACAGAAAAGGATAAAACAACCTCCTTGCTGAACCCAGTGCCTAGAAACATGTTAATACTGACAGTGAATGACTTACAGATTGGATTTGTGTCGCCTTGAGGAATATGGCAGAAATATCACAGCTTGTTAGATTGAAGTAAGTGGATGCTTGACATGCTTGACATGATGCAGATCGCGGACACTTTACATAATTATATTTGGTTGGTTTGCTGTTTAACACCACACTCAGCAATATCCCAGCTATATGGAGGAAGTCTGTAAATATTTTCAGACTGGACCAGACAATCCAGTGATCATCATGAGCATCGATCTACGCAACTGGGATACGATGACATACTTCAACCACATTAGTGAGCCCGACCACCGACCCTGTTAGTCACCTTTTATGACAAGCATGGGTTACAGTGGACCAGTTCTTATCCGGGATCTTCACGGGTCTTAACATTACGACATTCACGAGCATGTGTAAGGTGCTGAAGGAAGAATCTTTACTTCGAACCCACGTTCATAGTATTCTGACACATCCTAGGGACGTTAATCTTCTTTTCCCTTTTTGTGTGTGGAAAGTGTCCCTCAACTGTTGCAGATCTATTGTATAAACTTGTCTAGGTTTTGGTGGTACTGGTGATTTATCTGAGGGGTTTGTAATACACGCTTCTTTATTTTTAATTTGAACCCTGCCTCCATTTTTGCCACATGTTGAATATCTGTCTTTTAGGCTGTCCATCACCAGTGTTACATTCTGAATCATATATTTCTGTGCAAGTCTTCAGTTTCAAGGAGCGGAGGGGTAGCCTAGTGGTTAACGCGCACGCTCGTGACGCTGAAGACCGGGTTCGGTTCACCACGTTGATACAATGTGTGAAGCCCATTATTGGTGCCCCAAGCCATGATATTGCTGGAATATTGCTGAAAGCGGTGTAAAAGTAAACTCACTCACCACAACTCCAGGTTGTTCACACTGTCAAAGAAGCGATTGTTTTACTTTCTGCTCATTTATGAATTTTATGAAAATGCCACTGCAAGGATTTACCAGAAGTATATGTTATTGGTTTTCCACAAATTAGAAACACATTTTGACAGATACTGCTTTTTGATATAGTATCTTTGTTGTCCCGATTATGTTATACGATGTATATATTATCGTTACTACTACTACTACTACTACTACTACTACTACTACTACTACTACTACTACTACTACTACTACTACTACTACTACTACTACTACTACTACTACTACCACTATGACTACTACTACTACTACTACTACTACTACTACTACTACTACTGCTGCTGCTACTGCTACTACTACTACTACTACTACTACTACTACTACCACTATTACTACTACTACTACTACTACCACTATTACTACTACTACTACTACTACTACTACCACTACCACTACCACTACTACTACTACCACTATTACTACTACTACTACTACTACCACTATTACTACTACTACTACTACTACTACTACTACTACTACTACTACTACTACTACTACTACTACTACTACTACTACTACTGCTACTACTACTACTACTACTACTACTACTACTACTGCTACTGCTACTACTACTACTACTACTACTACTACTACTACTACCACTATTACTACTACTACTACTACTACCACTATTACTACTACTACTACTACTACTACTACTACTACCACTACCACTACTACTACTACCACTATTACTACTACTACTACTACTACCACTATTACTACTACTACTACTACTACTACTACTACTACTACTACTACTACTACTACCACTACCACTACCACTACCACTACTACTACTACTACTACTACTACTACTACTACTACTACCACTACTACTACTACTACTACTACTACCACTATTACTACTACTACTACTACTACTACTACCACTATTACTACTACTACTACTACTACTACTACTACTACTACTACTACTACTGCCACTATTACCACTACCACTACCTGGTCTTCCATTAGTCCAGCTACTATTACCATCACCTTACTGCTACATTCACTCCTTGCCCAACATTATCTACTCCTACCTTACATACACCTATTTCACCCTGTCCTATATGCCAGTCGGTAGGCACGTGGCACACAGACATTGCGACATAATCCACTCCAAACCAGCTTCAGGCCAGTCACAGTGATAACGCATTTTCTCGACGTAACATCAGTCCAACGTACGTCCGCCTGTATGTGCCTGTATCTGGAAGCCTATATCCAGACTGTTTGCCCCGTCATATTGCTGAAATGCTGCCAAAGAAGAATCCAAACATGTTTGACTGCCACTATTGCATGTATAACGAATACTACTGGAGTACCACTCCGAAAACTACTGTTTATTGTACACCTACTACTCCTACTACTACCACTACTACTACTACTACTACTACTGCTGCTGCTGCTACTACTACGAGAGAGAAAGAGAGTGAAAGGGGGAGAAAGAGAGAATAAAGAGGGAGGGAGAGAGAGAGACACACACACACATAGAAAGAGAACAGAAACACACGTACGCAACTTCTACTACGCCCACAATTTATATCACATTGATGACTGTCTTTTTAGTGCCGGCTTTGCAATATGCAAGGTGTCCTATTTCCTATTTTGAATAACGTGTTCATGCATGTCGTGAAATATACAAGTCAGATGTTCATCACCTGCCAGGTGCACGACTCAACTGCATACATGAGCAGGGGTCGTCTCAAGTGTAATATATACAGTTTCTACCATCTTGGTATCTTTCAGGTGACAACGCGTAAACTTTCGACATGTGGAAAATGCAGGTATATTTCCCCAGTGAAATAAACGGGTGCCAGGCGTTTAAAATACACATGTTCACGTAGGTTGTAAGAAATACCAGCCCACCACGTGTTCCCTATTAGATTACCCCATCTGTCGACTGGTCGAAGTCCAATTAATGGAAAATTTGGAAATATCTGGAAGGTAGAGCAAACGTCGGGACCTGAGGTCTAAATATACCCTTGTCTACAGGTGGCAAAATGTACATCGTTGCCGGTTTGTTTTATCACAGTGTCGCTGGGTAAACAGGAATGATTGACGGAAATCCACACCTGTGAGTTACAGTCAGCTGGCGTGTGACAGAAAGGTTGTTTTAAGAACCCACGTGGTATATGTTGAGGCCAGTGAAAAGGATAATTATTGTCATAATTATAAGTGTTATCGTGGCACTAATTATTATTGCTAATATGATATAGCATCTGTGTGCGTGGGAAATAAGAACATACATGGAAGCTCTGAAAGACAGTGATGCTGAGAGAATGTTTTTTTATGAATTTGTTGTACACGAGTTTATTTACAAGAAGGTCGGGTGAAATGAAATAGGGCTCAACGTCGATGGTGAGGATGATGTGTGAGTGTGTGTATACGTGCGCGTGAGTGAGTCTGTGCATGCGTGAGAGAGAGTGTGTGTGTGTGTGCGTGCGTGTGAGAGTGAGTGAGTGAGTGTGAGGATGTGGGGAGTGTGTGTGTGCGTGTGAGTGAGTGAGTGTGTGACATTGAGTGTGTGTGAGTTAGTGAGTGTGTGTGTGTGCGTGAGAGAGAGAGGGGGGGTGGAGAGAGAAAAGAATTCTACTAGTCTGGCTAGCTATTCTCAAAACGTTCGTAGCCATACGAACTTCTTAAGCCCATCTTAACACATCGGCTACGATCAAAGTTAAGATTTCTTAGCCCTACGAACGTTTCGAGAATAAGGGCCGTTGGATTATTGTTGGTTTTACAGTGTCAACCTGCTGAGACTCCCGCAAATTTAACAGGGCCATGAATCTAGGACTACGAATATTAACTATGTCCATGTTTTTTTTTCTTTTACGTCAAGCACAAGTCAGTTGTCAAGCACCAGTCAGTTGTCAAGCACAAGTCAGTTGTCAGGCACAAGTTTGACGTAGACGAGGTACAAACCACTGATCGGATCACTCTCGAGCAGACGCTCAATCCACTGGACCAGACGAATAGTGTGCCAGAAAAAGAAAGGGTAGGGTAGAAAGTGGTGGGGGAAAATAGGGTGTAGATGTTGCTCATTTGAAGCCAGACATCCTATGGCACGTCTATGTGTTTGAAACATCATTAATGACGGAAACTACATCTACTAATTACAACATCCATATCGATGTAAATCGACACCGTATTCACTCTAGACGCAGCGAGGTATCCATCTTATTGTATTATGAAGACGAACGTTCATTGGAGACCCAGACAGTAGGAGGAGACTCGGTTCGTGTGTCCACAGGTCTTCATGGACATATTAGTCTTCATGGACATATTAGTCTTCATGGACATATTAGTCTTCATGGACATATTAGTCTTCATGGACATATTAGTCTTCATGGACATATTAGTGCTGACAAAACCGCTGCCTTAGCTTTTACAGTTCAGTCAGTTGCAAATCCCGACGTCTGTTTGAGGAAATACGGTAGTGTGACGCATCGTTGCACCGGACAAGACAGTAGAGTTAGATGTTTCAATATGTGAATGAGTGAGTGAGTGAATAGGTGAGTAAATGAACAGCACTTCCAGTTATTTGATAAAATACAGTATATACAAATTCTGAATCGAGAAATTCCGTTATACCTGATACGACAGTAGATGTTGATGTTTCAGTATGTGAATGAGTGAGTGAGTGAGTGAGTGAGTGAGTGAATAAGTGAGTAAATAAGAAAATACGGTACATACAAAAACTGAATCTGAATCGGAAACAGAAGAGCATACATGTTTCAGGATACGCAAACTGGTTATACCGGAAAATTAGGTGTATTGAGTTGTACGTTGCTTTTCAGTTTGCGAGGCCCCATTTTTTCAGACAGGAGATTTCCCATTAAATTGTGAAAATTATCAAATGTCTGGATTAACGAATCACGTGTGCGCAGTAATATCACTTGTAATCATATAAGTGCAATATGTGGTGTTCATTGTTACGGGGGTAGCTCAGCTGGTCACACAAACCGTCAGGTTTCGAATCCCGTTGGAGTCCTCTCTAGTCAGTGAGACAAAGGAAAATATCTGCCAAACAGCTGTCTCCATGGCAACACATGTTACTCCATGTGAGACTTTTTACCTAAGCGAGTACCGAAATGTAATAACTGGGCTGAAAACTCGTGCTAATGTTTCACAGATGCAGTATAACGATTTTAAATTTAATAAGGACCGTGCTCCACAGCTGGCCTAGAACCAACGGCTCCAAGCCTGAAAACGATATCTACAATCGCCAGCTTGATATCAAACAAAGAGACACCTTGCCAGGGAAAAGCTGAATTAAAATTGAAATTGATTGCACTGAATAACGCAAGGTGACCATACTTCTGGCAAAGGAGGTTACATCCGACGTAAACCGGTGTTAGGTATAACTTGAGTGAACCTGAATTAGTTTTAGTATGGTAACGGTAATCTGTCAGTCACTCGTCAAGATGTATTTGTTGTTCATTTTAGTGAACATTAAGGAAGTGAGTGCGTGAGTGAGTGAGCGAGCGAGCGAGTTAGGTTTTAAGCCGCTTTTAGCAATACTCCAGCAATAGCAAGGACACCAGCAAGGGGCTTCACACATTGTTCCCACGTGGGGAATTGAACCCTGATCTTCAGCGTGACGAGCGAACGCTATGATCGCTAGGCTACCCCACCGCCCCACATTAAGTGACCGAGGTTAATTATTGTGTATATTCCACGTTAACCCTGTTGTTCGCTGTTTTCAAGAGATCATAGATAACCACATCCGCTTGCGTCCCTATGGTAATGCTTCCAGATTTATCGGAACTGGACAGTAGTAGGAGTAGTAGTAATAGCAGCAGCAACAGCAGCAGCCGTAGCAGCAGTAGTAGTAGTAGGAGGAGTAACAGCAACGGTGAGTGAGGAGGTGAGTGAATATGGTTTTACGTCGGGTAGCAATATCCCAGCAATATCACGGCAATATCACAGCAATGGAGACCAAAAATAGGCACATACAGGAATGGGAGTCGTAGTAGTAGCTGTGAGAGTGAGTGAGTGAGTTTAGTGTAAAGCCGCGCTCAGCAATATTCCAGCTATATGGCGGCGGTCTGTAAATAATCGAGTCTGGACCAGACAATCCTGTGATCAACTACATGAGCATCGATCTGCGCAGTTGGGAACCGATGACATGAGTCAACCAAGTAAGCGAGCCTGACCACCCGATCCCGTTAGTCGGTTCTTACGACAAACATAGTCGCCTTTAATGGCAAGCGCGGGTTGCTGAAGGCCTATTCTACCCTGAACCTTCACGGGGTAGTAGTAGTAGTAGTAGTAGTAGCAGCAGCAGCACCTGCAGCCGCAGCAACAGCAACAGAAGCGCTTTTGAAAGCATGCGAGTCAATAGAAGGCTGTTACAATTTCACACAGGGTTGATGCAAAGTTGCCTTAATGATTATCTTGACAGTCAGCTGGTGTTCATCAAGTCCATTAAAACAAGCAACTTAAAGGACCGTGACTGAAAGCGTTACCGGTGATGACAGATGGCGATGGAAATGGATGAGTGTTTCTAGTAGCAAAGTATCACGGATATGGATTCCGGACATTAACACGTCCATGGACCGCTGCGGAAACACAGTCTGTGGGAAAACCCTCCTTTAATCTACCCTCATATCTTCACACATTATGAACCAATCTCACCCGATACGCAGAGTGACAACTGACCGCACAAATACGCATATCCCGAACACAAGGCAATACCGAAATATCCAAGAGCATATTTCCTAGAAAACATTCTCGGCGGAATGTCACGACAATCTTGCGTCTAACCCGGTACGTTCAGACATTCACATTTCCCCTTGCAAGCACAAAGATTTCGAGTATAAGTCTATTTAAAATTTACTAATGAATAGTTGTTAATAGTTGTTAGGAGCGGGAACATTCAGGGTCTACATGTACATTCCACCTGTACTTCTCATGGCATTGTTGTTCCAGCCTTTGATGTTGATTTTAGATATATATCGGGTTAACTATATTAAGTCGATAAAATGTATTGTGCTATTCAGCATGTAACGGCTTTACCTGATTAGGGTAATATGGCCACTGGTTCAGACATGTTACATGCCACGGCTACTCAGTTGAAGTAAGGATTAGCACTCTATTTGTACAGTTTTCTTTAATATAATGAATGTGGCTGGCGTATCGACCCTTTGATTTAAACTTCAAAGAATTTTAAAGGTTAAGATATGTGCAGCCAACATATAGATTTCGTTAATTCCGGTCATTAATGTGACACTGAAAATATGCAATTTGAACGGAAAGAGATTAACGAGATTTTGAAATTTTGAGAATTATTTTGAAAATGAAACTTACAGTAGCTGTTTATTATGTTTATTATTTATATTTTACTTTGAGGTATGTACATTGTACGTAGACGTGAACCCTCAGTTCGTTTTTAGTGGATGTGTCATTTTGCATAAAAATACAATCGACCCAAAGCCAATCACTTAGTACTGGTCACACACCTACATACTCATTGTGACCGAAAGTTTGTAATATTCAAAATCTCAGATTTGAAATTTCAATCACAATTTCATCGTTGTGAAATGAAATATCAGCTTAAATTTCGTTAACGTTCGGGGGTTGGAAATCTACCACAAATAATGTCTTCAAATTTCCACTAGGCCTTGTAACGCTATAAACTGCCGTCAAGGTGTACTGTCACTAACGGTGTCTTATCACTATGTCCTATGGTTGCAATTTCGTTCTCAAAGCAACTGCAATACACCAATCCAACTTTTGCCAAACCGGATCAACTTATCCGGACACAACCCACCTGGATCGCACACGTTACTGCAATCTCATTCAATACGAAATGGGGATAGCCATTCAAGGTCTACGAAGGCCTCCCTCTCTGTAATCTCATCAGTCATTGAAACTACCTACACGTACCCAACTACCGGGTAGATACATATAATACGTTATATAACAATTATGTAAGATATACGTATGAGAGTTCGAGACCTTCGTAGACCTTGGCTGGTTATTACATGGTCGGCAATTCTTGCAGTACCAGACTGTTGTGGCGTATGTATGTGCATTCCCACGGTGACCGGGCCAGTGTTGAAACAACACGACAAAGGTCACGGCCCAAGTTTGGCTGAACGGCGCCCCCATGCTCACATTCAGCTTTACAAAGCTGCCCGTGTGGTACACCAGGCTAACGCGAGATATACGATCGCGAGCTTGTATTGGAATGTACTATGTGGGCTAACTCTTGATGAGAGAGTCGCGGATTGCACTGTTACTGTCAATAATAGTAGTAGTAGTTTTAATGTCTCTTCTTTAAAATTAGCGATAATAGAACTCTGCGCTGAATGTCGTGAAAGACGGAATCTGGACCGGTCGATCCAGTGATTGATAGTATAAACAATTCGATGATACCGAAAGTCAGGCCACCCGTTCTGTGAAGTCGCTTCATGTGACCAGCATTCCTTTAGGGGAGATCTGTGGACTCGATTCTCAGGGGAGATGGGTTTGCACAGAATCGTAAACAATAGGATAGGTTGCCTTCACTTTGCTTTAGTGCAGAAAGCTGCAGTTATGTTTCACAGTGCCAAAGCACTTAGGCGCAACAGGAGCCCAATTGTGGCAAGTCGATCCCGTTGTGTATGACAAACACTAGATACATGTAAGCAGTAAACAAAACACTAGATACATGTAAGCAGTAAACCAAACACAAGATACATGTAAGCAGTAAACATTGCGTAAAACCGAATGAAAGGAGATCGTGGAGAACAGTTAAGACTAAGTGAGTTTACATGGGGATCAACCCCGGATCTTCAGCACGAGAATGGATAGGGATAAACCACAGGCTTTGAGAAACGGGTGAGGGTGAGGTGAAGGTTTGTCCATTTCATTTTCAATGGTCGTTTAATAAACTTTCAGGACAAAAAGGGGATATTTTTTTTACGTTCTAGAAAAAAAAACATTCTTGAAATGGTTATCTTTATAAACTCACACATTCACATACGAAGAATGGGAAACATGTAAAATGTTTATGTAATGCTATATCAGGCGATGTTCTGACAATTAACATTTTGACGCTCTGGCGGTTATGATGTATCACGGTAATTACATGATGCTGTAAAATATGAACATATGCTTAACCTTGTATACTCCCCAGGGAGTTGAGATTGACAATAAGATGTGACGTTGAGACGGATATCCAATGATCGAGGGAACCAAATACCTCTGCCTTGAGCAAGCGATAGCTGGCTGCATGGATATGTGCACGATATAAATATCCTGTAATAATAATAATAATCTTGTTCATACCATATTTCCTGTACTATATTTCCTTGGGGCTTTCAGACCCGACCCCTTTTAGGGGTCCTGCGCTTTTGGCGCTTACAAGTGTTATTAGTGCAAGTGCACCCACGCACGACAAACTCAGTCACACACATTCGAGTTTGCCGACAATGCAGGGGAAATAACTCTTGTGTATCTTGACAATCGCCCCCAAACCGGTCCTCTCAAACAATGTGTTTCATTTCAGTTCAAGACGCCACGAGTGAGGAACACTTTACATATACATTCTGGTATTGATGTAACTTTGTATTTATCGTTGTTTTTTTATTGCTAACATGTTAATTATGTGAATATAATCGGCCAATTAATGCAATGCGGAACTTTTTGCACTAATGTGATCAAAAACATGATTCAGTTTATTCAAGTGGAATGCAATATTATATTTCAATATTTGATAAAAACAAACGAAGAGACAGCTGGTTGAGCTGGAATCTTTCAATACACAGATGAGATCGTTTTCCCAAGAACATAGATACACTCCTGTTTCATTAAAGGGTCATTCCGTCTTTTTTATTTTTTAGTTTGGACAAAGTTACTTCCCTTTGACCAATGGCGACAAGAAAGCGTCATAGCTGAAAGTATCGGAACTATTTGCTTCAGTTGTGAGCAGATTTTGGTTTGTAAAGCGGCCTTAAGTTAATGCTAACTTGCGTCTGTAATACTATACACGGAGTAGATCGTCATTACCGAACCATCATTATTCATATTTGATATCATATTTAAATATTTCGTATCAACCCGCAGTATTCATGATTGTGAGACATAAACTTTGATTAATGTTGGGCTCTTCTGTTAGTATCGTATGGAAAAACCCCAGACGATGTAGAAATATATGTCCCGTCTACCAACACTAGCCTCACACTAGCCTGTTTATTATACGAATATCGCCGTAATTCTGTGTGCGACAAATAAACAGTGAAAGCACGTTGCATTCGAAATGTACATTCTGGTCACACCCACTCAGACAGAAAGTATGACCCTTATACGTCTTGTAATAAAACTCATGAATAATCGGTTGCGATGACACAACTCAGAGAACGATGTGGTACAGTGTCTCCTCAACACGATTATGTGCATTTATTTATACATCAATTGTTGTTTCCTCAAATGTGCTGCGACATGTGAAGGTCCTGGGGTAGAATAGGTCTTCAGAAACCCATGCTTGCCATAAAAGGCGACTATGCTTGTCGTAGGAGGCGACTAATGGGATCGAGTGGTCAGACTCGCTGACTTGGTTGACACATGTCATCGGTTCCCAATTGCGCAGATCGATGCTCATGTTGCTGGTCACTGGATTGTCTGGTCCAGACATGATTACTTACAGACCGCCGCCATATAGCTGAAATATTGCTGAGTGTGACATAAAACTAAACTCACTCACTCACTCACTCACTCACTCACTCACTCACTCACTCACTCACTCAAATGTTCTGCATCAACTATTTTTGGATAATGCAAATATTGAAAATTGTTAAAACACAGTGTCATGTAGGTTTTAAAGGGCACTGATGCAGAGCAATTTCCATGGACTGGTGGTTTCTTTTCTTATTGTTTTTCTGACGGGAATACCCGGATGATATCCCAGAATTCGTGACTGGTTCGTGATCTCTGCTTGATAGTTTATGTGTAGACTGATCAACAAAGATGAAGTCATTTTACTTTGTTATTATGAAAACAAATCGAACACCTTGAATTTTCATCTGCCTGTGATATAAAAAAAAAACATGTTAGGACTGAAAAATAAC
Organism: Haliotis asinina; assembly: GCF_037392515.1. NCBI lineage: Eukaryota > Metazoa > Mollusca > Gastropoda > Lepetellida > Haliotidae > Haliotis > Haliotis asinina. The sequence goes on along the minus strand of NC_090286.1, from coordinate 26,805,269 downwards.
GAAGTCAGTGTAGGTCTTTATATTTTGTTTTATAAACTTAATTAGTTCCTTGTCACATTTGTATGCATTTGGAAAGTTAAAAAAAAAACAACCCCACACGGTCTGCTTATACTTGCAGTGAATTTCTAACATGATTTTGATATCTAAACATTGTATAGATTGCCAACGTGAATCATATTTCACACAGACCGCATTCGCGACATAGTTCATATTTTCTGTAATACAGATTCTACTGAATGCTACAAGAAATAAATTAAAACAAAATGCAAATATTAAATTTTAGACAGGTGAAAGTTATAACAACAATGTCAGGCTTTTACTTCGTTCAGGAATGTATTCATCAATATTCACATAAAAGAACAATATTCCATTCATCTGCAGCTGGTAAGTAATCCTGCTGTATGTCTTGTGTCTTTCAACAGTCTAATATGTGAAAAAGTGACACATCGTTTGAGAAATTTTCACACTGGTGTATACATAATCTCACTGGTCACCCAGGACAGCACACCCAGCAACTAACTGTATGGTGCCCGCCATTAGTTAGCCAATAATGAGCAACAATCAATCAATCAAGGCAGTGGCGGTTAATTCTTTGTAGGAAGGATGTTGTTTTTACACTCGTACTTTACGACAGGGTGTATTCAGTATAGATTACGTAAATCTACACTCATAAACACTGCCTTTTTGACAAATCTGCTGTGGAAGTAATTAATCAATCAGTGTTCTATCGGTTAATCCTTTGATCGATGTTTGTTTTTATAACTCAGCTGATAAACCCTCTTGCATCACTTACATGCACATATTACATAACAGGCAATACATTTGCCATTACAGACCTTAATTTAGAATGTTGAGTATTTACTCCAGACAGGAGAGATGCCAAATGGGAACCAAGTGGTGTTACCACTAATTATACCTGTTATAAATTCATTAACTGAACATCAAGCGAATGATGACAAATAACACGTGTAGGTTTACACCATCAAACTCGAGTTACAGCAAGGAAAATGTAATCTCTGTATCGCATGCATGGAAACACTTTTGGGCCGAAACTGTTTTGAGGATACCAACGGAAGTTCGTTGTTACATAAGAAATGCAGATAAGTATTTGCTGTGTTATAATCAGGGTTTTTTTTTACATAAGAAAATTTTCAGATTTCTCTACCAATGGAAATGTCGTCGTTGTTAGTTTACAAATTCAGATAAATCAACTGTGTGTTTTTTATTATCATAGATAATAAACGAGGGTCGTAGATACCAAAATTTACATGTGATGTTTGCTATGACAGCTGGGCCAACCCTCAAAACTATCTAAATATAAAGCTTCGCAATCTTTCGGACTTATATGAAACAAATGGCTTGCTATGTGTGTGTGGACATCATATTTTCACATGACATGATTAAATATCAAGGTAAAAAACACAGAAATAGGATCAAATTGGATCAGTCACTATACCATCCAGGCATTAGAAAAAACTACTCTGCTGGTATATTTTGTTACAATCAGATAAGGAATACCATGGATATTTTTAGATAACGGCATGTGATAGGCATCTGGCCTCCTCACTTTTCAGGGTGAGGAGATTCGGCTAATGTGGACAGGAGCCCAGTCCCTTTGTCCGTCAGGGTCACGGTGCTGACCAATTGGCTGCTTGGTTTCGTAATTAGACCGTTGGCGAGAAACATTATTCGCTTTGCATCAGTGCCCCTTTAAATTATTGTCATGGGCATGCCTTGGTTGATGCCAATCGTACTAATTCAGTCAATAAACCTACATACATTGATTCACTGAATGAGAAAGCTTAATTTTATTCTCAGTTGAAAAGTATTGAGCCAGATGCATTTGTTGTTCATGATGTGCTCAGCAATATTCAAGCTACATGGTGGTTGTCTGTAAACAGTTGAGTCCTGACAAGACAATGAAGTGACGAAAAGTATAACAATTGATTTACACAGATTGAATGCAATGATGTGTCAACTAAGTCAGTGAGATCCACTCTAAGAACGTGTATATTTACAGTTTCATAGTATTTCTTCTATGCTCTTAAAAGTCAGGATGGAACAACCAAAATTAAGAAATATCATCAATCACTTAAAATGTCTTTTATTTCGAAAATGTTCCAAAATGCTGTTGTGGCAGCCCATGTAAAATTTGGGTTTCATTGATTAAGCTTGAATATTGCTAACTACAGCATCAAACACATTCTTCGATTATATAGAATGCAGTTAATTGTTTCTTAGTTTGTCATGTTAAATCCCTGATCCATTTGTCACCAATCATTTCTTTGAGTCCACGCTGAATGCCACAATCTGACTTGACAGAAATCATGTAAAGCCTAAGGAAGTCAATGTTTGATGATGTCACAACTTGTGAAGTCATGAACCATCCAAGCTCAGTATAGCTATTAGTAGTTGTAAATATTTCCACTAAATATGTATATACCTGTAGCCTGGATGTTGGTCCATTAGTGTTGTATCACTTCCCTGTGATGTATGCAAGTAAGTGAGTTGGTTCTTTTTTAGCAATATTCCATCAATATCATGGTACAGGACACCAGAAATGGGATTCACACATTGTGCCCACGTGGGGAATAGAACCTGACTGTTCAGTGTGATGAGAGTATGCTTTAACCATGTTAACCACTGGGCTACTCCACCCCTTTGTAATGTATATGAAGCGAGAAGGCAAACTTCAGTATGATGTTGGAAACTTTTATTTTCATAATTTCTTGTCACTTCAAATGATGGATATTTATCTAAAAGTTGTATTGAGCAAGTGATAAGCAAGATGAAGCTACTCACTCACTGATGAAGCAAAGATTCAGTGGAAAAGTAGTCCAGTGTGTGTTTAATTGTAAATATAGAAAGAAATTTCCTGATGTTATTTAGGATGCATTTAAAATATGACTCTCAACTTCTTTATTATTCAGCTGGACATTCACGCGTGATACCTGCTAGCTGCCTGTTATTGTTCGTCAAGCAACATGTTTGGGTGGGACTGGAACGAGATGCTCAAGGACTTGATAATATGGGCAGCTCAGAATCCTTGGACGTTTGTATATTACACTTTAATGTGTTTGTCGCCACTCTTTCTCATCAGTGCTGGACTGGCTTGGCAGTTAGCCAAACAAATTGAATCCAAGGAAAAGGATAAGAAACGAAAAGCTAAACGTGGTGCTAACATTGCCAAGACGAGGCGGCAGAAGACAGACTGAGGACTGCCGCTCCAGCTTATGTCTCGCATTGTTGTGTGTTTGATTGCAAGACAAGTGACTGATTGTTTCCAATTCTGTGACCAAATTACTGCTCATGGATCTGAAATTCATTCCACAGAACAAAAAGTTAATGGAAAAGGTTATAGAATTTAGCAAATTTGTATGAAATTTGGTCAATTGTCCATTTGATTTTTAAACTTTATTTAGTAGGGTAAAATGCATTCTTTTCTTTTACCCAAATGTAACAATATGATTGAAGGATATTGTTACAGACTGTCTAGGCATGTTTGTGTTATAGGGACACAGTTGAAATTATTTTGATTTTCTCTATGTCATTAGTCCCCAGCATTCAGTATAATTTCTTAGAGTTGTAGTCCTTTTGAAGCCAGCAACATGTCTTTTATTCGCATGACAGGTCAAGACTAAAGTGAAATTCCAGCTACTCAAATTTAAGATGAGAGAGGTGGTCTGACTAAGCAACAGCATTCATCACATGCTTATACCACTTCAGGGCTCAATTTAGTGCTTTGTTACTTGCACTGGGGCAACCCACTATTACAGAATACAACCTAATTATTAGTCGACATGTGGATGGATTTCAATTGTTGAGTCTCTAATAGTAAATAATCAATGGTAGAAAGAAAAACTTTTGATGCATCTATAGTATGTCTGACTATCAATAGTTTAGTATTTGCCTTCCATTGATAAATGCACAGCTCAAAATACAGGAAGTACCAGGTTCATTCACCTTGATTTAGAGTTATCTGCCCCTGTTACCCCTTTAACAAACTTAATCTGGGTTTCAAGTTCCTTGTCAGTTATTTAAAAAGACTGAGACTATTCAGCTTCTTTTCATTTCATATAAACTATACATTCATATGGGAAATAACTTCAAATGAGACAATCCAAGGAGAAAAATCTATTGTAATAGTATTGTAGTAAGTAGTTGGTTGCAATGGAATATCACTATTGCTACAGTATGTTGCAATAGACTATCCCTATCGCAATAGCATGTTGTAATCAACTATTGCTGTCACAACAGTATGTTGCAACAGACTATCGCTGTCATAATAGCATGTTGTAACAGACAGTTGCTGTCGCAATGGCATGTTGTAATTGACTATCTCTATTGCAATAGTTGTTTAATCCTCAATAGTCATCCCTGATGAGCACAATGTGTGAATTCCAGTATGTCTGGCATACTTCCTTCAGCAATGGTCAACTAAACACATTCACTTGAATTAACTGTTGCCCTCTTTAGTTTAACACCTCTTTGAGTTATGTGATATAGATATCTTTTGTCATCTGATAAAAGAATTGAGCTATGTTTCTTCCAGTAGAAGCAGTTCTGCAAGAGAGGATTATAGATTATCCTCAACTGGGATACTGTAATATTTTCTAGTAGTCTCTTTGTTGAAGCATTTACTCACTCTGCCACAGACCTGGGTACAAGTTTCAATATTTCGTAAATTTTATGTTATCCATTGTAGGGTCCACTGTTGCACTGTTTAGAAAGAGGGCTAAAGCTGAATATAACAAGACCATGTATAATTATGTGTATAGTTTAAATTTCATGTAGAGTTGAAAATGTGTCATGGCAGTATTGAATATTAGTCATTTGATAACATCTTCAGCCAAATCCTCCACCTGTGTGCTTGTCCAGTGCTGAGTAGTACAGATGAAATACTCCCCAGTCTATTGAGAAACGAGCTAACGCTTTTTCATGGCCAGTATTAGAAATCATAGGGACTTCTTGAAATCTTGGACTGGATCATCTTGAAGTCAAAGTTTGGATCCTCTTGAAGTCAAGGGCAGGATCATTTGAACTGAGTCTTTATATCTTATTCAATACCTTTCTTCAAAGGCATTTAGAAGTTTCTGTAGTAATACAAGACAAATCTTTTGGAATACAACCTCTCTATTTTTTTTCAACAGTGTTTCTGGGTTAGTTTTTGACCCTTCTTCAGGTGCATGTACAAGAATGACCTACCTCAGTAAGGAACAAGAACTAGCCCAGAAACAGTGTGAGAAACAATAAAGAAGTTATCCATAAGATAACGTTCAGTACAACGAGAACCCCATGCTGTCTATATATCGACAGTAATTGTCAGTCTGGTCTAGATTCCACAAAGTGAACTTAGCTTAAAGTTGATTGTAACTTCCAATGCTTACTGATTGACACTACATGTAGTTATTGTGCTAAGTTGATTTATGAAATGACCTGGGGTGCTGTGTAAGTACTCAGTGTTAGGTGATCACAACTTCACTATTTGAACATAGGTATATTACTGTCATGGTGCTGAGGCTGGTTTGTACAATGGCACGGACATCATGAACCTTTTGTTTCTGTATTCCTGCACATTGTATTCTGAAGTGTGTGTTTTTCAAGGACATTCAGAGTCCATTGTTTTTAACCTTTATTTGCATTCTGACTGTTACTGTCCTTAAGGATGAATGTTTTGTTTTACCAAAAAGTAAGGAACAAAACATTTTTAACAGTGTCTTAACATGTACACATGGTAAAGTGTGTTAAAGGCAGTTACTGTAATTATGACATATTGTTTTGAATGGTTAGTCAAGTGGTTAGACGTCACCTCGAAGATCCGGATTCGATTTCTCACATGGGTACAATGTGTGAAATCCATTTCAGAGGTACCCCGTGATATTGCTGAAATATCGCTAAAAGCTTTGTAAAACTAAATTCACTGTCTTATTAAATCAGATCAGACGTGACAACTCTCTTTGTGAAGATTTCAAAGTCATCTAGTGATCCAACTTGACCACCCAGTTTAAATGGGGGATAGACTGGTTTGTAACAGGGCGGTAACAGGAAGTAAGCCTTTGGTGTTAACCTTGTTGCTTCAAACATAAACAGGTTGCAGAATGTGCAGCTGGCCTCCATGTCATGAAATACAAAGAACAAGTTGTTTTTATTGTATGAGAAACGTTTGATTGTTATTAGTGTTACGTATGAACTTATATAATTCTTAACAAGAAAATTCATAAACTTGAACAATTCACCTTTCTTGAAAATTAAACTGTTTATAATGAATGGAGTACTTATTTAGTATTTTAGTTGGAAGAAACGCTGTGCAGAGTGTTGGTCAAGGATACCCCCAAGTACTCAGAACTGGATGTAAGAACCACCCAATTTGGGATGTCCAGTCTGTTGGTCATAGTAGCCTAGTGCCCTGAATTGTTGCTCATGCTTTCAGTCACTGGATCCAGGAAGTTCTGGGTTTACATTGGGCATGATTAAGCCATGCCTGAGGTAAGAGATGACTAATGGTATAAGGTGGTCAGGCCTGCTGATTTGGTTGACTCATGTCATTGTGTCACAATTGGGTAGACCAATGCCTATGATGTTGATCAGTGGATTGTCTGGTCCAGACTCAGTTATTTATAGACTGCCACCATAAAGCTGGAATATCGCTGAATGCAGTGTAAAACTAACCTCACTAACTCAGCCATTGAGTTCAGGTGTTCTGTTTCGGTTGCTTACAGGTTAAGTGGCATGCACATATTACTGTTCACATACAACAATTGCTGACATGGAGGAACATACCCATACCATAGAAAGACACTGGAACATTCTTAATAGTCTACTTTTGGTCCTAGGGAAAGAAGGTCCACCAAGTTTGAAGGATAATTGGTTTTCTTGATGGCACTCTTACATTCAAAAGTACATACCTGGACATATTTCCCTGGGACACTCTTAGTTAACTCATATATAGTTATGTGTTCATGATGTCAGACACTAGAGTTTTTGTATAGAGTGGATCATGTACACACCAACGTCATTTACCTGGACAGTTGCTGAGTGTGCAGCAACAACACACATCAAATCATATAATAAACATAACTTTGCAATACGTTCATTTGTGCATCTGACACCTGTCATACATCTCAGGTGAGGTGAAATGGGGTTTAATGCTCTACTTGAACATAATTCGATAATTTGAAGACGTGTGTGTATATGTGGCTGCATGTACTAACGCAGACTTAAATAGGTTTTGTAGAGCTGGCTCACTGAGATCCCATGCTCCAGTCAAGCATGAATACCGCAGTCAGATACATTATACTGACTCCAAGCCTACCATTCCTTGTACCCATTAATGCCGAGTGCCTGGCTGGGACCAACAAGTACCATTTTGAACGTGTTTTAGTATGATGCGGCCGCGATCGAACCTGCGACTTTCCGCTCTCCTAGGGGACGCTGTAACCACTACACCACGGAGGCAGAGGTCATACATCGAATACACTCATAGAACGACAATAGGCCTGTATCACATAGTGCTTCCATTGGGCTGGACTGACGCTTTAAACCAGCTCTTGGACGCCGATGGAATAGAGGGACGTGGGTTCTGGTTTGCTGTGAAGATGATGACATTAATAGGGGAAGCGCTCGTAAAATCATTACGAAGTTCTACGAGTTTGACGCTAATTGACGGCGTCTTTGCCGTTTACGTTATGAACTTTGGATGCCGCAGGAGAGCAAGAAAGAGACTCCGAGCCGCTTTTGCGATGATGCCAGCTATGTAAATGCTGAGTTTATGGAAATAATTGCAAAAACGTTCACTGGTACCCTGCTTTGAAAATCGACGCGGGTTTTCGGTGTGACGAACAAGCGTTTTGTCCACCGGCTTAGAGACGGAAGAGAAAGTTTATATCATGACAGAGCGAGTGAATTAGTTTCAACATTGGTATCACGTGTTTCCTAGTGTCTTGCAACCTTTGAATGTCGTTCGATGATTTCCGTTGATCCCAACGATCTTTCACAGCCCCTTCGTTTATCTTGCCACATTGAAGATCTAGGTTCAAATGGGTAGAAGCAGGATAATGTCTACATGTACAGGACCGCGTCGCGGCTTTCGATTAGGTGCTTCTCTGTCGTGATATTACTACTGGCAAACAAGGATATGTTGAGCACCGATCTGACAAATGACCCGTATTAGCATGTATGAGGGCCCCAGGTCGTCCCCGACAACACGAGAGTCTTATGAACAAGGCGTGTGCGGCTACGCGCAGGGTCAATGCTCTGCGCTGTACGTGCACCAGCTTCCATCTGCTCTACCTTTCACAAACCAAATAGGTTTGCACATTGCTGTGCACCGCCTACTTCTCGTATATGTGTTCTCTGCACCGGTCCTTGTTTGCCAGTAGAATATTGTTAAAAGCGGCGTAAATCCCCACTCATTCCATTCCGCTCCGCTAGTGTGTGATTTTGCATGCCAAGCCGTTTCCACATTTAGTAGGAAATTATAGATATGTTCAATTGTTTTGGATATCTGTAATCTGTTCAAATATATACTTCCCATCAAAAGTTTAGATTCATAAGTGTAAGTATAGCCAGTTACTTCAGGCAGCTATTCTAAACTAAATTTTGAAAAATATTCCATACTGTTTGAAGGTACTGCTTGCACTTGACCTGATGTATTGCAAAACAAATTCGAAACGTTGACAAGATTATTGTCATGAGTTCAATCAATGATAAAAATCAGTGAAAACTGAAACTTTACACCAAATGTAGCTGTTTACATGCACGATATTTGCACATGCATTTCAGCAATGTGATGTAAGGTGTGAGGTCCTCGTGCAGTTCAACTGTATAAGGTTGACAGCTGGAAATCATGCTTTGATGTAACTACACACACACAAACCCTCGCGCACACGCACGCACGCACTCACACACACACACACCAAAATGTGTAAAATAATATGAACAATATCCGTAACGCTGACATCAGAAGTTCAAATTAGAGTAGAGGTCACACGAGTATCTTTACTTAATTTAAAGAGACTTCCAATTCAATTCAAGATATTTTCAATTCAATTAAGATATCGTTAGCACGATTTAAGACATCAGTAATTTCTCAACATATCTCTGGTTGAGTTATATTTAATTTGCTTCAAGATATCTCCTATTCAGTTCAATACATCTTTACATAGATAATTGGTATGTAATTGTAAGATATGGGGAACCTAACTGCATTGGTACATATCTTTGACCCTTATTCTGATGTCATTAACACAATTTAAGCGTTTACCAGTTTTTCTTTTCAAGATATCATCAGCATGCTTCACTATATCCTTAATTGATTTCGCGATTAGAATTTTATTGCTGATACATTTTTTTAATGCAGATATTTATTATTATTCCTTCAGTATATCTTTAATGTATTTCAAGATATCTGTCTTCAATTTCAAGATGTTTTCAATTCAGTTCAAGATGCCTGTTATTTTATTCAAGACATATTTAGAACAATTTAAGACATCAGTATATTTTAATAAATGTGAAAACGGCTTGCCATTACGTTGTAGACCTATTGCTTGCTGCGATATTCAAGTGGTATTATGGACACAGCAGGAATTGACATGAAGCAACAGATGGAGAATCGAACCCTCTGTATGACAAACCAATGGGCTACCGTCCCAATACTCTACTTATCGCCTTCACAATGTTATTATGATCCACGAATCGTTCGTAGCACTACGTCATTCGTAAGCCTGTGATGAACTGTAAAGTTCGTGGATTTGGACCCTGGGCCGAACTTTTTTAAGCTCTCCTCGCACCACCACCTCCTCCTCGGAGCCTGTGATGTAGTGTAAAGTTACTAGTTATTGTAACTTTACGAACGCTTTATGGATTGGGACCCTGAGCCTAGGTTTTCAAAGCTCACGTAGGGCTAAGAAAGTCGTAAGTTCATTTGAATGCAAGGACTTTACGACTTTCAATGCCCTAAGAGATAATCTGGGCCCTGTTCTACAAAAGCTTTTGAAGCAATAACCCACTTTGTAGCCTTTTATAAAAGTACAAATCTAACGCGAATGACCGGACGGTGATTTAATCGCCGGTGTTATAAACGTGATGAGTTTTCAGGCCAACATCCTGACATACTATTGATGGATTATGGATCAAACAAGATGGGCGTTTGCACTGATAACGTCATCATTACAACCCCCAGGCATAGCGGGTCGGCATCGCGTGATCGATCGGATGTAGTTCACTTTAATCTTTTTAATCAATTTTATGTTTCCCTCAAAACTAAAAATAGCTCTAATCGATCGAAAATTTGATTTTAAGTATCAACAACTACAACATTGGAAAATACAAAACCAAAAACCTGAATCTAATGGCGAAAAACACAGTGTTGTGTGATATACAATCAGAAGTTTGGGTAGTAGATATTTTAAAAATATTTCATTTGAAATAAATTTTATAAATAGTCCTTTAATAATATTTATTAACCCATGTGATACTGACGAGGTACTGTATCCAATTCCATCTGCCGGTTCGGTCGACATAGTGGTTTCTAAATGTTTTTCAATGCATTTTCTTCCTGCAAGATTGTGATTCACTCAGTATAACTTCATGAACTCCAGTGACATTGCATTGTCTCTTCTAGACGAAGACCGGGGTTCAGTTCCCAACATGGATAAAATGTTAGAAGCCCATTTCTGATGTCTATCATCAAAATATTGCCGGATTATTGTTAAATTCAACGAAATGATACACATTCCGTAACACGAATTCTATAATCTCGTACCATTTTAGATCGGGAATATCTTACGTGGGTTATCTGCTTCTCTCGAACTTCAGATAATTCGATACACTTTTATCTTAAGAGTGACTTTGAGTTGATGGGTTTTACTGCATTTCGAAGTAGGACTTTGAGTTTCTTTCAACAAACATGACGTCATACTTGTATATGTGGAGTGACTGCATGTTGTAGAACGACGCATGAAAAACATTATCTGGTCAGCCAACCGCGTCAAGCGAGGATGCCACGGTGGTTGATCGCAGGAAGACAGCAAACGTTCCAGTTCTGTTGGTGCAGTTACTGTAATGAACGGCAATATGGGTTCACGTGGACACATCCAATAACGATGTATCATCCATCATGTCCACCCGATCCCCATTTTAGTCGGTCATTACGTTAAGCATGAATCCACGACTCCATCGATGATGAAACAGAGGAAACGTTTGCTCTCGTTCTGCGTGTACCTTACAAACTGACGCAGAGGACAGCCACATCATCTCGGTAGGACCTAGGGGACGCCGTGCTTAAAACGGCAACGGGGAAGCCTAGTGGGTCGTCACGCCGAGAACCCGGGTTCGATTCCCCACATGGGTAGAATATGTCTCCAGCCGTGATATTGCTGAAATATTGCTACAATTGGCGAAAAACTAATCAGTATTTGCTTGTTTTGGGTTCGAATCCACGAGTCTCCCGATTATTACCCTTGTTTCATCAACACCATGCTCACAGATTCCAGTAGCGGTCATAAACGGATCGCCAGCGGAGAGTATACCACGCCAACAAAAATAAGGGAGATAACTCTCAACAGGTCCGATAACGTGGTTAGCACTACGATCAGCACTACTGTAAAATGTTCTCTTAGGATATCCTCCATTTGAGTGCCACGCCACCTCCCTTTTGCTTCAGATCATGATCACAGTACGACACGAGAATATTTAAAACCATCATATTACTATCTTCGATCCTGTTGCCTTAACACGATTAAAATAAAAATTAAAAAAAAACACAAATCTTTTGTTCTGAAATGTTAGTTTAATGTTCGCGTTGCATGCGTTTAAACCTGAAACAATGTATACATTAACCATTATGTGAATACCGCGGGATTAAAGGTACAATGACACTTTATTCCAGAGTCCCACACATAATGGGACAACGTTAAACCATTTCAGAAACCTTAGACATTGAACCTTTGTATATGTTTAAAGGAACATACTAGATCTGCGATTCCAAAACATTGGAACAACTTAGCAAGGATCAAATGTATCAGGCAGATTTTAGCAAAAAATCACCAACCGTTTTGTTGAAGGGGAATAATTATATGGCTAGACAGCTTCTTTATTGCAATAGACGCGACGTTTCCGCTTTCAAGACGGCGTCGCATCTATTGCCAGAAAGAAGTTCTCTATCCAGAACAATTGCCCCTCTTCATCATACCAGTGTCTACACGACACTTAAAGAAGTTAACCGTTTTGATGACAATTATATGTAATGAGAAAAGTCCTTAAACGAAAACCCTTTCATCATGCAGTGTTGACTCCGAAGGTCAGAATATTTATTTGAAATCTTATAGTTAACGGGGTTGCAATACTCCATACAGTTTTAGATGATTCTATGCCTAATGAGTTTGTGTTCCAGCTTATGCGCCGCCAAACAAGGCTTGGAACTGAGGAGCAGCACCTCCAGTGTTTCCGGTACCTCCTGGGAGTCCCCCAGTTCCGGATGCCCCAGGGATGCCACCAGGCACACCCCCTGTCATACCGCCTGGTATACCAGCAGGCGAAGCTCCGGGCAGAGCGCCTGGTACACCACCTTGTATGCCGCTTGAACTTGCAAATAGGTTGTTGGGCGAGCCATTTATTCCAAAGCCAAAGTTTGGTCTGTTCAACTCTGTGGCACTCTTGGAATCACGGCCGATCTTGCAACATAGTGGAATGATTCCGTTGCATGTACCGCCGCTTATTTGTCTGCGGAGACACAGCTGAAAGTGAAAACAAAGAGTTACGATTACGCACGAATGTTGTACGCAAACGCTTAAGTTATAGTCTGTTTGCAGTGAAAAGGTACCGATGAATTTCACTTTAAACAAAAAAGTATAAATAAAGTGAAATTAAGATTCCGAATTCCTATAATTTTCCTGTGCCAACTTATGATAAAAGTTGTTTAACAAACGATAATTGTTCCAAATCGCTTAAATTGTTTGTATTATTTATCTGTAGAGGGTAAATGAAACAAAGAGAACAAGTTGGGTTGGTCTAAGTTAACACTCATCACGTACCGCATGTGAATTTGTTACATTGTTCCCAGAATTGTACTTAACCCCTTGTAGTTCAAACCAATAATGACGATTTGAATTTATGATCCTTGTTGAACATTTATCCAAAGGTATACAATTCTGAGGTTCACATTTTCAACTGGCAAGGTAAGATTTTGAGGATTCACTTTCATGTTATTTGGTTTACTTTTTTGCTTATAGTGAGATTCATTGGTGCGTTATCCGAACAATAACACTATACTTTAGGACAAGTCTAGAACAAACAACTTGTGTATATCCTACATTTCTTCACAACAGGGAAGAGGTGAGGAGGTAAAATGTTGCGTTCAAGATTTTTGAAGTTAATACGTGCATGCACATGAGTACGTGAGGACGTACGTGATGAGCGTGTGTGTGGTCGTACCGCCTGAAGTGGGTTTTATAGTACCTGCACTTTGACAAGCCATGTCGAACCCCAAACATTAAACTAACCCCGAGCATACAAGTACTTATATTACCCCCGAAGTATGAATCATTAAACGTCATGTAACGTCTTTGGCTTGACCCATCCACAATCGAACAACATTGTTTAGTGGCAGACGGGATAACCACTATACCACGAATGCGTCACCTCAAACTCGGATCCCAGTAAAAGTTTATAGTAGGATGTAGTGTAGGTATGGGTTAACGTATTTTTGACATAGGAGAGAAAAGGAGGTCAATGGATGTGACCACTAACTTAACGATTCACTGATTATATTCAGAATCATCAAAGCATGAACGAAGCATCGATAACCCAAGTGTAAGAAAAATGAAGACTTACTGCGAGTCCGTGTCCATTGAGAGCCTCAGCACTGGCGAATCCCCGTATATACGTGGTGGATGTGTGCCCTTGGCGAGGAGCCAATGGAAATTCCCTTCCAAGTATTCCAATTCTGGCAAAAGGATATTGAGTGAGTGAGTGGCTTTCGGGAATATTCCAGCAATATCACGGTGGGGAACACAGGGAATGGGCTACACACATTGCACCCATGTGGGGAATCGTAGCCGTCTCTTCGGGGAGACGAGCGAACGTATTAACCTTGAGGCTACCACACCTACCATAACGAACGAGCGTAGAAGCAAGTGCTACGTCAAATATTCGTGTCTGGACATTTATTTTAAGAATAACGACTACGGCGTTTCACGGCCTGGATATTTCTTTGCGAGGTAAATGTGGGATGCCCATTTCTAATGTCACCCTCCGTGACTTTGCTGAAATGTTGCTAAACGCGACGTCAAGTAACGAACTCGTCTACTGACAGCGGTCAGCGTGAATGATGCATACACACTACCAGTCAAGGTGATTTGTTTTATTAAGAACGATTTCAGGAACCTGTGAGAATGCTAAAGTGAGTGAGTGAGTGAGTTTACTTTTACAACGCGCCCAGCAATGTTCCCGCTGTATGGCGGGTCTGTAAATAATCATCCACTCATTCAGTCACTTACTCTGTGTTGGGTGCTCTGCCCATTCACTCACTCACTATGTGTTGGGTCTTCTGCCCACTCCCTAGCTCACCCATTCATTCACTCACTTACTCTGCGTTGCGTCTTCTGCCCACTCACTCACTCACTCACTCACTCTGTGTTGGGCCTTTTGTCCAGTCACGTACTCACCCACTGATTCACTCACTCACTCTGTGTTGGGTCTTCTGTCCAGTCACGTACTCACCCACCTATTCACTCACTTACTCTGTGTTGGGTCTTCTGCCCACTCCCTAGCTCACCCACTGATTCACTCACTTACTCTGTGTTGGGTCTTCTGCCCACTCACTCACTCACTCACTCACTCCCTCACTCCCTCACTCTGTGTTGGGCCTTTTCTCCAGTCCCTATCTCACCCACTGATTCACACACTCACTTTCTGTGGGGTCTTCTGTCCAGTCACTTACTCACCCACCCACTGACTCACTTACTCTGTATTGGGCCTTCGTCTGAACCAGGAGTCGCTGCCGATGATGTCTCCGAGAGCTCCGATGACACAGCCGTCCTCAACTCGTCCGTATTCAGTTGCAATCAATTGAAAACTACCTCTCGTTTGTGACTGACCGGAAACGCTCACTCGGGCCTCCATCTGGACACGTTGAGGCAGCCACCTATCCCACCTGTTTCGGCTTGGCTGTTTTGAGGATACGATATATGAATCTACATATCTGTTTTGGTCATCGTTCTATATAGCTTTCTTTTTAATTTCAGTGGAATGTAAATGTCACAATGACATATGCATAGTTTGTGTCACATTTTGAAAAAAAAATCAACTTGTATTGATTATTGCACCGGATTAACAGAAAAAACATCTTGTATCAATTAATGAATGGGATTATTAGAAGAAGCAACTTCTTTTGAATATTGTACACGATTAACAGAAGAGTCATCTTGTATCAATTAATGCTTGGGATTAATAGAAAGATCAGCTTGTGCTGAAAATTGTACAGGATTAAAAGAGGAATATCCTTGTATCAAATAATACTCTATGGGATTAACAGACGAATCAACCTGCATTGCATATTGGTCAAGATTAACAAAGGAATCCTCTTCTATTGAATACCGTATTGGATTAATAGAAGAATCAACCTGCTTTGAATACTGCACAGGATTAACAGTAGAATCCTTTTGCATTAAATGCTGTCTGGGATTAATAGAAAAATCAATTTGTATAGAATACTGTACAGGTTTACAGGGGGAATCCACCTGCATTACATGTATATGTGTAAAGGATAAACTGAAGAATCTTTAAGCTTTGGGTAATATTTGTCTCAGCATCTTTATGTTGACATCTCGCTTTTGGTTTGTGATACAGTGGCCAGTGGATGAAAATCTGAGAGCATGCTTCGGATATGTGTTGTTTGCTGGCGTGACATCACTTCACGTTGGTCTGTTTGTGTGTTCAACGTGGCAGGTGGGCGAGGTAAGTCATTAAGTCTTACTACCTATAATTGCCAACAGATCAACAGGTGCACATCTGAGAAGCGGTTCCGTCTACCCGAGGCACACATGATTAAGAAGCCGTTGGCACAATTTGCTTCTTGAAGTCGCTTCTTCGATGTCACCAGTGATTGAATAGAACCCCTTGGAAATGACATACATATTTGCTTACATTAAAAGTATGAACATGCATTTGGACATTCGAGGTCTGCCAAATATACAAATGGGGCTATTTCTGCAATATATCAGATTCGATTTGAACATAACAATTTATGATAAATGTTGATAGCTGGCCTTACCTCATTTCTGAATGTTACTCTCAATTCATCCATATTGGTATTTTTTCCAATGCAAGTGTACACAGCTGCAAAAGCACAAAAAAATGTAAATAATAATCCGTTATGATAATGCCCTCGAGGAGATTTTCAATTTGTGGAACTTTTATGAAGTGGTGTTAAAAACCATTGCTGTTGATATAATGGACACATTAATATTTTTGAATTCGTACACAAATAAAACACATTTACGTGCGGATGTGTGGCAATATACTCGTTGATGTTTATGCGGATAGTGACTTTTTAAATGCATATTTTGCATTCAGATTGGTTTGTTAATGATGTTTCAATATGTCTGTAACCATCTCCATTGAGTGATGAAAACGCACTCAAAATATGTCTGTGTCTTGTCCATATCAAGAACACGTAAGTTGAACGTCTATAGAAAAATCTATCAACAACAATAATAATAATGAAACAAAAATAACAATAAACAAACATAAGAATAAGAAAAGTCTGTACATAAAGATTTGAATGCAATTTGAAAAAAAAACGCTTTGGAAGCAAGAACACACAAATCATAAAAACTTACTTGGCTCTTCAAAATCTCCCCAAAAGTCATTTCGGTCGTTGAAGAAAGGATCCCCACCGAAAATCCCTCCTCCGAAGGGGAAACCCCTCACATCACGTGCAAGAGGGGCTGGTGCCTGGTTTTGGTTACCTTGCCAAGAAAACAGAGACTGCTGTCCAACAGCAATTTGCACGATCCCAAGCAAAGTGAGAACAGTGATACCTTGAAGTGCCATGATGTCACCTCGTCCAGACCAACACAGGGTATGAATGCCGGGAGTCTGTATCCTTCTTATAAAGGTCGAGTGATATAGAGGATAGGTTTCGTACCGGTGGCCAATGAAGCCGCCTTATCAATGATTAACGTAGATACCCTTGATCCAAATGCACTCCCCTTACGTTTTAACTCACGAGCCCCTCGGGCGATAATTATTTATATATATTTTTTCTTTGCCGTTATAAAATAATAATTTTCGATAAAGTTTCCTAAAACTGATTTGCACCATTACATGGATCAAGCTGTATGAATTGTAATATTGGTTTGTTACATGCTTACAGTCTGTTCTTATAAGGTAAGATGCTAATCAATATTATCAACAGGTATTCATGTTAATGAAGGAATTCCTCAAAGTATTTATATTTAGATACTAAAATGTTAAACATTTAAACTGTTAAACTGTCGGGCTTGGACAGGGTTATCTGTTGACTCCCTTACTTTTGTTACATTGTAATAAATAAAGTGTAGCGATTTTTATTAAATCGAAAAGTGACATTAATTTAACGGAACAGGCGTTCTTAAAAAATGATATTGAGGCAAATATATTGACGCTTTACGTTTGTTGGCCTTTGAATTATATTTATTTTATAAGAGTAAATATGAATAAACTGACGTTGAGAGCAACAATATTTTAGACACAATGTCAACCTCAAAAGACTACTTAATCCAAGCTATACATCCCTTTTATTTATTATTTTGGAACTTTATAATACTGCTTAATCTAAACACACAGTTTAAATATTACTGTTTTTCCATAACTTATGATTTTAGAATATTATAGCACTTAATACACAAAACAATACGGCACGATAAGGTATGAATTATTATTGTTCTTAATTTTGTAAGTATCTCAAACAATGCAGTGTCAAGTTTTCAAGAAAATATAGGAAGCGACTATTTAAGTGAAAAATATTTAGCACAACAAGCTACTAAGAAAAACTCTTTGTGAAGAAAATTATGAGGATGAAGAATTCAATTTCTAAAAAGAACTAGATGGTATGAAGAAGGTAAAAATCCTACCATTTATTTTTGTCAGCTGGAAAACAGGATTTTTACTAGTAAGCTTATAGGCAGTGTTATGAAAAATAACGGCGATCTCATGACAGATGATATTAGTATTCTAGATGAACTGAAACAATTTTACAGTAATTTGTATAGAGATGGTCTTCCATATGAGGATGAAAATGATATAGATTTAAGACCTGTTGACATTTCACAGAAAGAAAGAATTTGAGGATTTAGGAAAAGAAAGCAGCCTAGAAAAAATTAGTAAAGCTGTTCTTTCCATGAAGAATGATGGTATGCCGAGAATTGATGGCTACCCCATTAAATTTATTAAGTTCTTTTGGGGAGATTTAGGCCCACTGGTTTTTAGATTTATATACGAAACCTTTACAAATAGTAAATTAACTATTACATTGAACAGGGGAATTATCAATTGTTTGCCTAAACCAAATAGAGACAGAAAGTTTCTAAAAAACTGGTGACCTATTTCATTACTAAACTCCCTTAACAAAATCATAAGTACTTACATAGCCAACAGGATTAAATCAACATTAGATACAATGTTACATGAGAATAAAACAGGTTTTATACCTGGGAGATGTATGAGTGGAAAGAGATGACTTTTCTACAATGTTGCTTTTTGAAACAAGACGATTAAATAAGCCCGCCCTATTATTATTGATAGATTTTGAAAAGTACCTTGACACTATCTCCAAAACATTTATAACACAGGTGAAAGCGTTTGGATTTGGGTTCAATATTATAATATGGATTAATGTTTTGACTAGTAATAATACAGGAGCTGTGATACAAAATGGGCACGTCTTTTCCTTTTTCCATCATGAACGGGGGTGTAGTAGACAGGGAGATCCTGTCTCACCTTATTTATTTATCCTTGCAGTGGGAATTATGATAAGGTCGATTCCCGATATAAAGGGTGTAACACTTAATGATACAGAACGGAAACTAGGACAATATATGATGATGACACACAGCCATATCTAGACGGTTCCCAAAAAAACCCATCGAGGTTCCAACGGAAACACTGAATAAATTGTATTAAATGTCAGAACTTAAATGAACATGAACAAGACAAAAGCTATCTGGATAGGCTCAACGACAGGTAGAAATATAACTTTTTCCACTGACTTTTATTTTAGAAATAACACTGAATGCTTCTCTTAAAGACCATTTAGTAATTGATAAAAACGCTTTGAACATATTAATAGAGTACTCGCTATTTGGCAAAGAAGCTTGACTCGAATTGGAAAAATTAGCGTTATCAAAACTCTAGCAATTTTTACTCTGGTACATGTTTTCTCTACACTTCCTAAACCGCCAAAAACATTCACGATCAAATCAATAAAATCATCTGTAGGTTTATATGGAATAATGATAAGATTTAAATATCACTAGAACGTACGAGGATGGGGCCTCTGAATGATTGGCATTGAATGCTTCATCAATGCTTTGAAACTGTCATCATTGAAATGTCACTTGAGGAAAGCCTCAAGCTTTAATAACACCTTTCCCATTAAGCTTTAACATCCACTTGGTTCTAATGCTCTTGATAGGTTAGTTGGCACCAACAATCCTTACTGAATTGAGGAAAGTCTCAAGCTTTAATAACACCTTTCCTTTTACTCTTTTACACTCACTTGGTTCTAATGCTGTTGATAGGTTAGCTGGCAACAACAATCCTTACTGATGAGAATTTTATCTGCTTGGAGAGTATTTTATGAAAAGCACACCTTTGACAGTGATTACACAGAACAGGTCTTGGTTCAGATGCTTGATTGGCATTTCAGAAGATGTTATGTGATGACAATAGATATTTTTCTGCGTTACATCTTGAGGAACCATCTTTGATTATCATCATTTGTTAAACAACATTCCAGTAAACTGGAGACAACTTTCAGAAAACTGAATTCTCTGCTTAAATCGAGTAGACATTGACAGTGTATATCAAGGCATGATCTCAAATGTTTAACGTTCAAGGATATTTTATGATAAATGAATTGAGAACAACAATACCCCTGGTGTACTAGAGTATTGGAATTACGTCATGGAATAATTTGGAGAGATGTATTCAAATGCTGCAGGAAAGTTACAAATGATTGCAAGCTGCTATATTTTCAATGAAGATTAGTTTACAGAATAATATGTACAACGAAAGAACTTGTAGGGATGAAACAAGTGGATACTGATACAAGTGATGTAATAATACCTCAGAGGACACGTAGCATGTATTCATTTACTCTGATTTAGTTAAACACTTTTGGTAAAATGTAGAACAATTACGAAATGCTCGCCTCCAGTGTAGTGTCTTTTTATGAAATTCACTATCATGTGTGCTCAAACAATAACATACTAACTCTTATTTTACTTCTTGCCAAAAGACTAAAAACATGCGTTCTCTTTGAGAGATGTGTTAGGCTATTTAAAGATGCATGTACAACCGAAAAGTATATAGCTGGGAAAACCAATAACTTATAACTACATAAGAAGTGGGAACATTTAACTGCTGTTCCGTGACTTACCACAGAAGCGCTCTTACAATATCAGTTGATATATCAATGTCCTCCCTCTCGATTCACACAAGTCAACCTTTTTTTCGCCAGTGTTGTATACTCTCTGTAGAAACTGTCATGACATTCTAAGTGTCTATGCACCTATTAAAACTTTACAAAACCTTAAGGATGTATACATATATTGTCTTTTATACCATATGTAATGCATCTGAGAATTGAAATGGAATAAAAAAACAAAAATATGTTTTATAAGCTTTCATGTTGTATTTTTCCGCAACAGTATGGCATACTTGTTATCAATAATCTGCAGGAGGAATACACATGTGACCAATTTAACTAATGAGGCGAAATGCAAGTCATCATTCACCATACTGACAATTCTTGCCACACCATTTTGTTAGCTTTCCTGTGGGTGTAACCCGTGAAGATTCGGGTTATAAATGGTCTTCAGCAACCTGTTTATCTTAAGAGGCGACTGAAAGGATCGGGTGGTCAAGCCCGCTGTTTTGTGACACGTGTACTCGATGCTCTTGATCTTGATGACTTGACATCGAAAAAAAGGGGGGTGGGTGGGGTTGGGGGGGAAAGCACTCACATAGAAACAACAGCACCCCAACCACTATAATCCATTCACTTACCATTATATCACATTACCGACCTTTATATCACCTTTTAGTGCCCACTTCAAAATATGCAAGGTATCCTAATATGAATGACGTGTTCATGCATGTCGTGACACATACAGGTCAAGATCAGCTGTTTATCACCTGTCAGGTAAGAGAGAAGCGGGCCGTTCCATTGATCTTTGCAGCTTTAATAGGAGAGACAGGGTACTAATTATTTTAAGAGTTACGTAACTTATGGTATCGTCTGGAGCAACATGCTTTCATGGATAGCAAAGGTACGCCACAGCATTTATATGCATGTGTACACATACATCATCGTTTACATGGACGTATTTAGCGACATAGGCCTAGACACCCGTGACAGAAATATACTAGGCACATAAAGAAACTGTGCATACAAAAATTTAAAATCTAAATTTAGCAAACCTGTGTGGACATAAGGATTTAAACTCAGAGATTAGTGACATGTGTCCAACATGCACGCACGTGCCACGTTCCGTGACGTCAGTGGTTTCGTCCTTGAGACGTGCAATAAATTGTTGCACGTGCATTCCAGGTAGGGAAACAGAGCAAATGAATGTCACACAATACTGTCACTTTGGAAAGCGCAACCCCTGTCCTTGCGATCATTAAAAAATTAAACGTTGAATCGCTTAGCATGCCAAAGTCATGAGGCCATTGGGATGGTCCGTGGGGGAATGTCTCAACGACAAGTGGCTGCACATTTCCACTGCCACCGAAACACCATTTCTGCACTGGTGAGATGCTACCAGAACACACATGACGTCATCCATCGGCCACGTTCTGGACGTCCACACGTAACAACGCCAAGACAGGACAGATGGATATGGGTGACCCATCTTCGCCACAGATTTCAGAACTGCAGTGATGACTGCCTGGACCATCCCAGGACTTCGCCGCGTTCAGACCACAACGTCCCGCCATATCCTGATGCAAAGTCATCGACAAGCTAACTGAATGTGGTGCCGAAACCATGTCCGCAGACCCTTGTTTTGATGGAGAATCTGATTTTACAGATGAGTCCAGGTTTAACATTTCAGATAGTGATTGACGTCAACGTGCCTATTAACGCTTGAGGGAACGTTATGAACAGGCCTGTGTCTTGGAGAGGAATCGCTTTGGCGGTGGTGGATCCGTGATGATCTAGGGTGGAATAACAGCACGCCAAAGATTGTTAAGGGCAACTTAACTGGTGTGGGCTACAGTGATCAGATTCTTCGACCTGTGGCAATTCCTCTTCTGCAACGTCATGGCCCTGGGTTAACATTCCAACAGGACAATGTCCGCCCTCATACGTCAAGGGTTGCTACGGATGTCTTGCAACACCGTACTTGTGTACTCGTGACGTCATTGTGATGGACTTTTTGATTCATATTCTGTCGACTTGTTATGGTCTCATGCCCTCTCTCTCTCTCTCCCCCCCCCCCCCTTTGATATTGTTGTCGTACTTATCAACTGGGATGATATTTGGATAATGCACAGTTTCTTTATGTAGTTCTCAGGTTAATATGGGTAATGGCAGAACGTTTGAGTGCCTCGATCCCAATGTTGTAAGGGGCTTCCTCTCAGTTCTGCAGGAAACAATTGTAAACGCTTGGAAACGATATCGGAATGCACCAGAGGTTCTCCTGGTCTAAGTAAACATAGCCTCAGTATTATTCGTTACACTCTTCTACTAAGTGTAGCAGACTTTAGAAGGAGGTCGTGTCAGGTAACTTTGAACGACGTACGACGATCAAAAATCCAAAGCGAGACGGACGAACGATTTAACCAGTCAGACAACGGCTACTGTTTAGGGTTTGGTGGAACTTACAAAAATTCACCAGTCACTGACACTGATCCCTCAACAAACGAAAATCCGCATAAAACACGGGTAATAGACCTGCAGTATGTACGCTTAAGGCTTTCTGATAACATGGTTCCCATTAGCTAATAATTCCGCAAGCTGACATCCTTGCATGTTGACAAAAATGCTATTTTCAGATACTGTTTACTCACTGTTGACAGTATTGTCAACGTGCATCGCCCTGAAGCGATCGTACGGAAAATAGCATTCGGAAGCGTTGGGATACAAACGTTTTCGAGGTACAATTTCAAAATGTATGTCCGCATGTCCACTTTCGCGATTTGGTTAGCTGTGCTCTGATTGGTCAACCTCAAAGGTTACCCGACGCGACCTGCTACTAGGGTTTGTTAGACTCAGTATAGGAGTGTAAGGAATAATACTGAGACTAAGTTCGAAACCAGCATGCCAGCTGATGAACCGAGTTTGGCTCATTCTACGGAGGAGACTTTAGGTGTTTCTACTGCTTTGGCTGCTGACTTGATTTTTCGGCGATCTATTTATTTATGTTTCAATTGCCCTTAAAACCCATGTTTTGAGATGTTCTCTAGTGTTGAATTTATATATTTTGTCTTTGACCTATCAACCATGAGAGAGCTGCGGGGGTTTACTATATGCTAATAGTTCCGGTACGAAGCACGTCCATGGCGCCTTGCAATATGGAGACGAGACCCAGCTTACTTCCGGTATCTGATTTACTGTGTCAGGCGTACATTCAAGGACGCGTTCTGGTTCCAAAAGGCGCGACCGCCAAATGTGACTTTACCAGATTCCTTCGAACTTTTAAATTTAATACTGAAATCTAAATACGCAATTTGGTTTGGAATAAATCATGCAGTAACTTCCCAGATAGGTCATTGTTAGTATTAATGAGGGAAATGCTGTCTGGTGAAATGACATCTATGCCCCAGCACACACTGTTCAGTACAACACACAATTGACCTGATTAGGCTGTTCTCTGCTTCAGGCATAGGCTGAACGTACTATCACGCTACACGTTGTCCTGGTATAATTTAGATCAGAAACCATTCAATTGCCATTGTAGAAGCAACACACAAAAACGTGTCTTTAATTACACTTTTTTATTTTATTTTTTATAACAAACGCATCACAAACGAAAAAGGAAATTCTATGTAAGATATTGTCCAGTCCGTAACACTGTCAACCACACGATCACCACAAACTATTCCTAATACATTTCATGATATGGCATAATGAGAAATATGAAAGTATTGGTACCGTTATCCTATTGCGAACGTTGGGAAATAATCTGTATACATAAGTACCCTTTATATGTTATTTGCTATGATTACATGGACAAACACATTTTGCAATGCAACTGAAAAATATATTTCAAAACGTGCCAAATATATTTCCTAGGTGAAAAACAACACAAAAAGTCACCAGATTCCTGGCTTTTATTTTTTTCCAATACAAATTCTGATTTTGATGTTAATTTTCAAATGTCCAAATATATATGATGGAAGATTTACCCAAAACTCAAAATCAAAACGTTGGCATACAAAATTTGCTTTTCAGAACTGAACCTGGGTAAAGCAGTTGTTCCATAGGGTCTATTTCCTTCCTTGGGTGTTTCCAAACATGAGACCAGCACCAGCTGGCTGCGTGCCAGGTAGACCTCCTGGCTGCTGACTTGGCAGGGCGCTGCCCTGGTTAAGACCAGTCATGGGTTGCCCTATTGGCATCCCTGGAACTCCGGACACTCCACCCACCTGTCCCATGCCCCCAATGCCCCCCATGCCCCCCATGCCCCCCATGCCCATTTGATTCTGACTAAATGAGTTGAAGTGGCTGTAGATAGGGGTGGTTGCGCTGACGGAATCACGTCCTATCTTGCAGCACAGAGGGATGATATCTTGGCACATTCCATTCCTGATGTTCATGGACAGGCAGAGCTGAAACGATGGATAGAAGATTTAATATAGAGTAGTTGTGCTTTGTATGTGAATGCTACTAATAAATAATGGTGAATATAAGAGTCTTTAGATTTACGCCTCACTCAGCAATTTTTCAGCTCACTGACCCACTCACTAACTCACTCACTGACTCACTCACTGACTCACTCACTCACGATGAGTAAATAAAACCTACAGCAAGACCACGTCCATTGAGCTCTTCCAGTGCCTCAAACCCACGCACTAGTCCGCTAGCAGTATGACCCAGGCTAGGTCTAAGCGTGAAAGCCGATCCCAGCACTCCGGTTCTGTAAGATTTCATAAAAGGTAGGAAATATACTCAAAGGCCAAGAGCCCAATATTCAGCAACAAATCAAAACTGATACTGATCATGTAGTCAGAGCAGGCTGAAATGTGATGAGGTACGGCACCTTTATGACTCAAACACAACATTTTCTGAAACAGCGACTTTTGGTGAACTATTTGTTTACTTTTCACTGATATTTTGCCATTACCAAATGGATTCTGTTTCAACACATAATCGAGGGTGGTAATGCTCTTGAGTTAAAGCATAATGTATGCGATTACTGATCCAAGACGACGGAGCCATCTATGGATGTAGTGTACAGCTATTTTTGAATTTGCACGTTTTCGTTTCGCAATCGGTTATCCGATGATGTGGAACAATATACATTTAACCGGGGCTCTCGTTGCTCATTGATTCAGGAGACGGTGGTATAGTCTTATCGTTGAAGAGTTCGCTCGCCTCCAAGGGTCAATTTTCCACACGTGTACCGTGAGCCAAGCCTATTTCTGGTGTTACTTGTCGTAACATTGCTGGAATATTGCTACAAAAACAGCGTACAACACTCGTTTACTCCTTTGGCCAGTAACACCAATTGAACAAACAAAAGTGACCGGTCCCTTCTCATCCTTTAGGTTCTCAAAGGCTACAGATTTCCTGATCAAAGACCTGTGATCAGAATTATACCTCACCGAAATATTTAAAAAAAAAACATCTTGACAGAATAAAAAATCCAAGTGGACTTACTGGGAGTTGGAGTCTCTTGGCCGCCCGAAGAAATTAAATCCTTGGAAGTTGTCTACGATTCTGCCCAAAGCCTCGCTGGAGCAACCATCCTCGACACGACCGTAGCGGGTGACAACCAGCTGGAAACGACCGGCTGTCTGAGACCGACTAGACACGTGGACAACGGCATCCATATGAATTCGTTGGGGGTTGAACCAACGGTTGATGTTCCATGTTTCCTGGTTTTGCTGTAATTGTATTGCCTTTTATTAAACCAATTCCACACATATGTTGTCTACAATAATTGTATTGGTTGTTTTAAATCACTTATGCACATAATACAAGCCAGATTTACGCATGCCAACAATGTTATTGTGAATGAAACGACTTTTCGGAGAGTATGCATGCTCCTTCACCAGGTGATAATCCTGCTAATCACAATAAAGAAGTTGACTCTGCTTTTCTCATGCATTCCACTTCCAGATGTACTTATGCACATAAGTTATGTACGATAGTTTTTTTTAATTAAACGAGTTATAAACATACGTTGTCTTCGATCGTAGTGTTTTTCTATTATGTCACTTATACACATACATTGCCTACGATAAATGTATTTTTTCTTTTAATCCACTTACACACTAAGGTCTTCTACATGCGTTGTCTACGATAAGTGTATTGTCTCTGTTAACCCAGTTATATACATGATTTTTTTACGATTTGTTTTTCTATTAAACCACTTGAACTTGTAAACTTGTAACCACTTGTTTCTTTGTTCACAAACTGGTCGATCAAGGTTACACCGTTCAAGGTTACACCGTTCAAGGTTACACCGTTCAAGGTATCATTGAAAAGGTGTTGTGGGAGGCACGTGGAGGTATTATTTGACACATCCGTGACACAAATTATGTAATTCATTATTTTGACTACTACCATACTTGCCTATTTGATCAGATGAACAATTGACGAGCCTCACCGTTTCGCGAACATCTCGCGTTTAGCATCATTAGTGTTTGATAGCGATTCTTAAACACATTCTCTGTCATCTGATCATGATGTCTGTCATTAGATTGTCTAGTCTGTTATTTACGGATCGTGGCGTTAAACAAACAAATGCTGATACAAAGTGGAGACAATCGCTTGACATTGAGATGTCTTTTGGGTGTGGTTTTGTCTCTTTCATACATATGCTGGACAAAAATAGTGAGGGATCTTTGAAATTTTTGAAATTTTGAATAATGATCTATATATTCATCGACACACCGATAAAATACCTGTCATAAAAATACCAATATCCCTAACTTACTTTGTCCAGTATATATGTGCGACGGGATATGGGAAATCTGTATTCTGCATTCTATAAATCATTTGGTAAATGCGGGCACTTCATTAAGTGAGAGTGAGTACGTATAATTTCCCGCACGATCAGAGCATCGGGACACCAGGTGTAGGCTTAACATATTGCACCCCTGTGGGGATTCGACCCCGGAACTTCGTCGAGACAAGCGGGGTACTTGCCCCGACTTACTCCTGCTTTAAAACGCTAGCCACGTAATAGTGGATGTCAATGACAGGCGCGACAAACTGTCACCTGTAAACGCCGAAATTCACCAGTACTTGTTTTAGCCCATACATGTTGAAACAGCCAGGGAAACAATACGTTTATATATGTTTGTATGATGTAATACGGGGATCGAACCACCGACATTACGCTCTCCGGGCAGGTGCGTTATCCGCTAAACAATGTAGGGAAGGATTAGGTAAGAACAGGATTTACATTTCTATACATGCCAAAAGTATTGAGGAATCGAACCCTGGTCCTCGGCGTGACGAGCGAACGCTTTAACCACTAAGCTATACCATCGTCCCTATGACGTCCCAACAACATGACTCAGAAAATGCGATTCGTTTGTCAAAAAATATTGTTACAATTTCTCTAAAGCTGAATGTTTGAATTAAGGCGGTTTTACCGTATTTGTTGCACGCAAGTTCCTAACCTAATTTTCTAACCTAAGGTGACCTATCTAACGGTGAAGGACGGCAAACCTCTGCATTTCCAACAGAAACCCCACACCCTTCGGATCAAGTATCAAACATCCTATAATAATATATAACCGTGGAGATGTCTTATTGATCCATGTAAACTTACTTATCGAAACGATCGATGCCTTGCAGCCGATCACTGCATTGTCTAATCCACAATCGACGATTTACAAAGGACCGTCATATAACTGGAATATTTCTGAGTGCGGCGTAAAACTAAACTCACCCACTCCTTTTTCCTTTTCCTTTTCCTAGCTTCAGTCACTTTTTTGTCATATTACTTTTTGCGTAAACATAATCAAACAAACAGTCTTGGATATTATCCACTCTGTAACAATAATAATATCTACTTACTGATTCAGTGAACGTAACTCTCATCTCATCATCATTCGTATTTTTCCCTATACACGTGAAAAATCGTTCTGAAAAAAGATACATATTGGCGTATTATTATACGGATCTGGAGAATATTTACGACAGTACAGTTTCCAGTTATTATAATTTATTCATCATAAAAGACATTTATCATGAAAGCAAATAATTTTGTACTAGTAAATAATTAGCGCACAATTGCCACTAGGAACTAGGCAATTTAATCGTCTGAAATAGCGAAGAAGCCAATGTTGGAATCTGAATAATACTCTCGGAAACTAATACAATAATAATAAAAGTTTACAGTTTCAGTTGATCTCTTTTCTGGCGATCAAAGGATTTTGACTGCATTGACTATTTTAATTATAGTAATACTCATTTAACTATTACCGTAGAAGGACTTCTTGATTACATTTCCTCCACATTACTGTCTTCGTAGGAGGTTAAGAATATTAATTAAAAAATTACAAATATTAATGCTAAAATAGATCATATAGAACGCTCGATTCAAACCATGAGAACAACCGTTTCTAATCCTGTCTCTGTACATGGTCGGTGTACGGTCAAAAAAGTGTACTCACGTCTGGGCTCGTTTCCCCAGAATCCTCGACCTTGACCAATGCCGGGTTGTCCACCCAGCTGAACAGCGGGTTGAGAAAATGAAGGCTGTTGTCCAAAGTTACCCCAACCGCCGTTACCCCATTGGGCAGATATCAATCTCCCCATGACACCCACTAGCACAAAAATTAGGATACATTTCGACGCCATGATCAACTCGGACTAAAACAAAACGAGTGGAGTAGGGTTTGGGCGACTCCGAAACGATTACTGCTTTTAAAGGTTGTTTCAACAGAAGGCGGAGTGTGAGAGTCTCAGCCAATAGGTGTCGCATATGCTTATATGCTTCTGAAGAGCGTCACACTTGAGGAGTGGAGTGATTGATTCATACATACACCGACACCATGCTTAACACTTCCTTATCCCGTATGCCATTCAGAGTTCAACAAGGTTCCGATGAACTTCCGATTTGACCATTCTGTAATTGGCAGTAATACCTTCAGGAATCGACATTCCTTATTTTTTAGATATGCCAGAGGCTTCGGTTAAACCTTAACGCAAATATGCAGTCGATAATTTGATGAATGACGAATGGCATTAGAGAAGAATGCTCTAGTTTAAGAAAAATATTGCGAGTTGATTTGAGAGTCATACCTCATAATTTTAAACTTTGGTGATATGCTTTACTCAAAGGCATAATGCCTACCAAACTGGCAAACGATATTTGTCAGTGCCTATGCAATTCAGTCTGTCATTCATACTCATTCAGCGTTGCATCAGTATTTACCTCGCTTTAATTTTCAGCATATTATAACATTCATTTTAACACAAATGGCCCAAGGTTTTTGTTGTTTAACGCCAAATTCAGCAATATTCATGCTGTAAAACGTCATGCTGTAAATAATCGATTCGGAACCAGACGGTACAGTGATCGACATCATGAGCACCGATCTTCGCAGTTGGATACGATGGTATGTGTCAACGAGTATGGCGACAAGATCTCGGTAAGGGCCTGGTAAGCATGGGTTGCTAGAGTTCTGTTCTAACCCGGATCCTTTCCAGTACAAACTGAGAAGTCACACAGAAATATTCAGAATTAATATAAATTCTTGCTTAGTGTTGTACTTGGATGTAATCGATATGCTGTAAAGTGTAAACAAAACATAGTTTTAGAATAAACTGACAACGACAAGCGCTGTTTGAAGCGTACCCTTACGTCATCCATTGTTTTCAGGCGGTACTAAATTTGACTTTTTCGAATGTTAATAATACATGTATTTTCCTACACTTTTGATTTCCGTTCAGAACTTCTGCACAAGTATTTTTTTAGTACAGCTATGAATTTTTTAAAAGTCAAATTATTTCTACATTATTCCATTGCAACAGTTAAGTTGCTTACAGATCGTGACATTCTTGATAATCCCAGATGTACACGTTAATTCATAACATTTCACACTTGCGGTTGATCTTTGGAAAGATATTTTTGAACGGTCTTCAGGCAATATTCGAAACCTTTTTCAGAGGACCGGAAACTTGTGAGAGGTTGACCAAGGAATGTCACCGTTGATGGATGACATTTGGTGACGATGTGTTTGATGTACCCGTAATACACGCCACGGGATGTATGTTGACATACTCTCTTGACCCCACAGAAGTGGGTCAATCAGTCAGAGGGCATGGCGGGAGGGTCAGCGATGCTGATGATGTCGGCGATGTAGACATCCCTCAAATATCCGAAATATACATGTAAATGAAATGGGATAAAATCATGAATATAATTATAACAAATATCTACTAAATCCGAGTTTCGTCTTTGTATCATAAACGGAGGACTGTTTTCTGACAACTATCTGCGAGTTATACTCAATGTTCATTTCCTTGAATGTATGGTGGATCCTTTTATCTCAAAAATGAATCTCAAGAATTTCAAAATGAAAACTGTTCTTTGATTGTTGTTGAAAACTTCGATTTTTATTTCGTCGTTATTGTGTCATTGTTTTATTTTGATTGGAGTGAACGAGTAGGTTTTTATGCCGCATTTGATAATATTCCATCAATATAACGTCGGGAGACACCAAGAACCAAAAGAGGTTAAAATGTAGTTGAACGCATGCATGTTTTAAGCTTGCCATACTCTCATAAAAGTGCAACAGCCTTTTAGCTACATCTCACGTCATCGCGGCAATTGGTCATGAGCTTATGAAGTGATTTCATTATACATTGTACGAGTACTATCTCTCCAAGCCGAACGTCTGGACCCATGACGATACGGGACAGAATTGGTCTCCACAGAAACCCATGCATGTCGTAGAGACTACTGGAGGTATCGGGGATCAGACTAACTGAAACATGTCATCGTATCCAAATTGCGTGGATCGATGCTCATGTTGTTGATCACTGGCCGAAGACCGTGTCGACCGAGGTTCGATTCCCCACATGGGTACTATGTGTGGGACCCATTTTCTGGTGTCCCCCGCCGTGATATCGCTGGAATATTGCTAAAAGCGACGTAAAACCAAACTCACTCACTCACTCCTACGTGCGGAGTTAAACAACATACCAGCCGAACGTCTGACTGTGTCATTTGAACGCGTTCCATATCTACTTTCGATTTTACCATTCTGGAATTGGTAGCACCAGCAGGAAACGACATTCCTTTGACATCTTTCAAGTATACCAAATCCTCCATGCAAAATATGTCGTTGATAATTACGGATTTGAGGAGGATGTCATGTTTTGATATAACTATAGAATGCCTGAATCTTGGAGTTCCCTTCTCCGATATCTCGAAGTTGTAAAACCTTGGGAAATCAAAGTTGCAATTTTGGATCTTAAAGCTATAAACATGTGGAACAGTTAAGGGGTTCGGTTTAACGAACTTTGACAATAAATAGTTCTAT
Source organism: Haliotis asinina (assembly GCF_037392515.1). Taxonomy (NCBI): domain Eukaryota; kingdom Metazoa; phylum Mollusca; class Gastropoda; order Lepetellida; family Haliotidae; genus Haliotis; species Haliotis asinina. Next base: position 26,773,334 of record NC_090286.1, on the reverse strand, counting down.
TTACACAAAGTATATTTCACCAGTGACATATTCCTGCGTTCGGTTTACCATCTCAACTGCTCCTCCTCGTATTGATCCGTACAACTGGTTTGTATCCTCCGCGTGTGTAGAGAGCGTGTGTGTGAGTGAGTGTGGTTTTACGCCGCTTTTAGCAATATTCCAGCAATATCAGAAAGGGATACCTGAAATGGGCATAATGCATTGCATGGGACCCCGAGGTTTTCCTCGAACGTTTTAACCACTACACAGTGCTTAAGGGACGTTTGGGGCAAATAGGGCATTCGATGGTAGGTTTTAACAACACTGAACTGAACATTGCATAGGGTATTGCAGCGCTTTAAAACACTGGGTCACTGGTGACTGTCCTCGAAACATAAATTTCATTGCCGCATTTGTGATTATTTTACACTTACTATTTTTTATACAACTTGGCGAATATATACTAATAGCATTCATTATTATATGGTGGGTCACAGAAAATCAGTTGAAAGCATGAGGTATTCCCGAAATTGCCCTGTTGAACTTTGAAGAGTAAACTCCCTGAGCTTGATGTCGCCAAAAACCTAATCAATTAGACAGATGCATATCTACCTGATGAGAGGTTCAGGCTGACACGCACACTTATGACGTAAATAGATTGATTAGCTGATTGACTGATCGAATGATTCAGAAATTGACACTGTCAGGTTGCATGTTGCACGGCTGCACGACAACTTACTGTTGGCTGTGCCTCGGGGTGCGTTAGTCAAGTATCGACATGAATCTTCATATATATACATATATATACACCTATATATAAAAGATACAGTCCAGATATGTGTAACCCTCTACTAGTTCAGATCACAAATATATGGAATCTACCTTTAACATATTTAGTGATTATCCCTGAAGATGTCACTTGTTTATATGTATATTTTACAATTGAGCGCATATGGTTTTTCATGCAGCTAGGATATGATATCCGATGTGCTACATGTAGATTGTATACTTCCCGGGGCGTTGAGAATAACGACTGGAATGCACCGGAACAAATTAACCCCATTTTTGCATGCAATAGACGAGACGGTGGACCACCACCAGCATCGCCATTATTTACTTTTACTACTACTTCTACTACTACTGAGGCTGCTGTTGCTGCTGCTGCTGCTGCTGCTGCTGCTACTACTACTACTACTACCACTACTACTATTGTTTGTGTAGACCCATGAAGGTCCGTAGTAGAATAGGTCTTCAGCAACCCATGCTTGTGCTTGACCCACATGCTTGTCGTCAAAGACGACTAACGGGATCTGGTGGTCAGGCTCGCTGACTTGATTGGCACGTCATCGGTTCCCAGTTTTGAAGATCGATGTTAATGCTTTCAATCACTACATTGTCTAGTACAGGCTCGAATATTTACCGCCGCAATATTGCCGAGTGCGGCAGAAAACTAAACTCACGCATTCACTGATTTTGTGATTTCCTAAGGGATTAGGGAGGGGTTCTTTGGTGATTGTCCTTTCGTTTCTATTCACTTTCGTGTTCTGTGGTTACATTCATTAGATCTGTGGGTCACATCTTTCTGCATGTATTACCCTCCTCGCCATGCTTTTGACCCAGTGAGTTAGAGTGAGTGTAGTTTAACAATATCCCCCTCCAGGTCATGGTAGGGGCACCAAAACGGCCATAAATCATTGTACCCACTTATGGTTGTGGGTGTGGGTGTGGGTGTGGGTGTGGGTGTGGGTGTGGGTGTGGGCGTGGGCGTGGGCGTGGGCGTGGGCGTGGGCGTGGGCGTGGGCGTGGGCGTGGGCGTGGGCGTGGGGTGTGGGTGTGGGATCGAACCCGGGTGTTTAACCACAAGGACACCTTACTGTCCCTCACAAAATGAATGTGGATAATGTGTTGTGGTTTGGTGGACCTCTGATTTTTATTTGCTTTGATTTTATGCTGTGAATATATGGAAATCAAATTATCTCGCGTGAAGTAAGTAAATGTGTCTCCACAAATGCTTCTCCCTCTACTCGGTGTCTCTTCGAACTCACCACATAATGGTGAGATACTGCAACTCTGCAACATTCTGCATTACTGCGTTACCAAGTGTGTCGAAGGTTCGAGGCACAGAGCACATAGGCCATATTATGACCTGAACTCCGAGTCAAAAGCAGTAACTCATAATGGTTAAAGAGTTTACTCGTGACACCAAAGATCCGAGTTTGATTCCCCACATGGGCACAATGTCTTAAGCCCATTTCTGGTGTCCCCCACCTTCATACTGCATGAATACTGCCAAAAGCGGCGTAAAACTAAACTCACTGTCACTCACTGCTTCAAGCGGCGAGGACGGTGATAGAGGGATGTCATTTACGATACTGTGTTTATGTCAAGCCTTGACATCCACTGACAAAGTGTTTGTCATTCTCACTAGTTTCATTACTAAATCTGTCTGATGAGAAATCAGGCATCGGAGGTTTCAAAATGGAAGTGGACGCTGTTATTGTTATTGTTGTTTTGTTGTTGTTGTTGTTTAAGGTCCGTCTACATTTTATAGCCAACATTTTATAGCCAAACAATGTGGAATCTCTATGCTCACTAAAAGGTTGTGTTGTTGAGTAATTTTGTAAACTAATACATTCTAACATATCTTTAGTTTTTAAGTAATTCATAAAGGTAAGAGGGTAACGCACCTTTTGGGGCTTAGTATATAACATATCCCATTCCTTCAAAGTTTACAGGACGATCAAATTCTTACGTGTTAAAACAGTTTTAGCAATTTCTAACTACTGTTTTAAATCACAAGGAAGAGCCGATAAAACTTATTGTTTTCGATGTTAATGTTGCAAAAAAATAATAATAAATAACGTTCCCATTATTTCTATAACATTACAAGGGAGTGAAACTTGAATATGGAGGCGTCACTGGTCAAACCGGAAGTTGGATTATTGATCATGTATCCTTTAGTTCCTGAAGATCCAGGTGAACTGTAGGCTGATTGATGTTTACACTGTGCGTCTTGAGGGTATTTTTTCACGACCCTCAGGCGAGTCGAAACTGTGGAATTCTTTCAAAATTCACATTTTTTGTTGAAACAAATTCCAACAGTTGTCACACGAACAGTTAATTTCTGCTGTTTTATAAAACTAAGACGCGTGATACACGACGGAAATGATGCACATCCCGACATGCTTTGACATTGTGTCTGAAAACATAGGTCATCCTAATGCCACGGTAACTTTGTTCATAAAAGTGACGTCATTTCTCACAAACGAAATACGATAAACAACATTATTTAAAGGAAGTGATAATGAAGATTTGAGGAAGATAAAGGAAACTGCTATTTTTATTAACTACTGATGAAAATTTAGACTATAACGAGTTGTGTGTGCTGATGGGTCATTCTCACTTACACGGGTTAGTGATTACAGTGCTCACAATGAAATTTGATCCTGGTGGGTGACACCAATTAGTCTCATCCAGGGGAACGGTGTTTACCGTTCATGACTTGAGGTTAATGATTCGTTGGTGTTGCTGATTTTTAAGTAATATTAGTGAACAATCTTTACCATCACCATCAGTATTTAATGATACATATGGTCGGTTCCCACGTCAGTCACGACGGCTAACCAACAAGTGAATGCTAAGTTTATTCCCAATGGAAGGGTCAGTCAGTACTTGATTTTCCAGAACTATAGGTTCACAACTAAGAGAAGAAGAGGTACATCCGTCCACTGGAACTGTGTCCAGAAAACCTGCCGTGCCACTGTTAACTTTGTGACGTCCTTCAGAAACCAGCATGTGAATTCTGAATGTCAGTAATGATGTATTATCTGCAAGAATATCAATTTTGATTGATGTTGTATCATTTGAGAGAATATGTATATTTTGAACCGTAACAGAGAATATGTTACCCATGTATATTTGTCGAAACATGTTATTTGTACAGCATTGAACACTCGAATGAACTGATCACTGTTTTGTATTTGTATTAAATTGTATTTGTAAAACCTCATGGGAATTACATTACGGGGGAACCTTATTTCACAGGGAGCACAATTTAGGAGACATCTATTGTCTGGCGGATTATTCCGCGTCACTGATTTGCCCACTTAAGAGGTGGCAGGTTAACGAGAAGACTCCCCACAGCATATTACATTGATGAGCTTTTCTTAACGGTGTCTCTCGGATGTTGCCATCTCTGACATAGAATTTAACCAGGATACGAAGCCAGATGTTAATGGTTACTTGTATTTACTAAAGTCTGCTTTTTTCTGCTTCATTTCTTGTGGGTTTTCTGTTTTTCACAGAAGATTTACAAGTGATACATGTGCATGCATAATACAAATTAGAACACTATAAATCATAAACCTTCGTTTCATGTCTCAACTCTTGGTATTTGTTTAAACATTTAGAAGTCTTTCATTGTTTCATCGGTGACTGTAATATACGTGATCTTAAATGTGTCAGTATTTTTTTAATTTAAGTAAGTATTAAATTGAAAACACAATCAAACCTTCTTTCATGTGAACTCTGCTAATTAACACCTATCAAAGGAACACACAAGCACGTGATCTACGTCACTAATTGCTGGAAGTCTCTTTCGTATGCAGCGTCGGTGGTTTAGTGGGTGTGATTGCCGACGATATGTGCTGCCAATAAGGTACCTTATTATTTTCTTATGGTTTCGGTTTCTAGGTTTGTACTGAAAAAGTAAAATAGTGTATGCTATGTTAAAAACGTATGTTTCCAGCCGTGAAGAAAAATGTTTTTATTGTCGTGTGATGAAATGTCACCATGGTTATTGTGCTGGTGAAACCGGCATTTTAGATAAACACTTACTCACCCAATCAGTCGTGAATGTGATGCCATGATTGTTAAGGCAGTATACCTGATTCAGATATAGTTATTAACTTCCTGTTGACTCAAGGGAGACAACGAAGTAATGCCCAAGTCAAGAGAAGTCGCCGAAAGCCCACCAAACGCGCTTAGGTTTAAATCATGTTTATTTAAAAATCGTCTTAAAGTAACAGAGTTCTTTCGTTATTTCCTTTACATATACATCATGCTGGAACGAAAATGGTCAGTTTTGCAATGTCAGTGTATGTTATGTAACAAGAGTGACAGAAAGCTGTTTGCATGTTTTCACCTCGGAATTTCGTTTTTCCCCTTTCCAGAATCAAACCTGATGTTTCCGTCAACGGTCATCTGTTGTTACACAATTCATATGGTGTATATATATTGACGTTGTGGTGACAACACGACCAGGGACATCTACTCGATCATAACACATATAATTAACATAAGCATTATTAAGGTAGTGAATGTTTAAAGGTAATCAAAGTGCTGGGCGTTATGTTTTATGTGTGACACCGCCTTCGGCTATACGCCGGCTATTTGGCACTGGTCTGACAAATCAGTGATTGATGTTATGAACACAGACACTCGTCGTGTGGATCCGATGACTCGCAATCAACCAAGCCAACAAGACTGCACTCCCGATCTTTGAGTCGTAACCCCTGACCAATATAGATCGCTTGGACCTTGACACCAGGAACCGACACGTATGAAAGTATGCCGTAAAAAAGAAACAACATTAAGTGAGGAAGTGAGTTTAGTTTCACGTCGCACTCCGTCATATTAAAGCTATATGACGGCGGTCTGTAAATAATCGAATCTGGCCAGGACAATCCAGTGATTTAAAACGATCTACGGGACATGATGACATGTGTCAACCAAGTCAGCCATCCTGGCCACCCCATCCCATAAGTCGCCTCGTATGATATGCATGGGCTACTGAAGATCAATTCCCATCTGATCTTCACGGGCCCATAACATTAAGCCGAAGATTACCTCTTACTAGAACTCAAACACACTCGTATTGTTTGTTTTCATTTATTTTTGATGCAGTGTACAAAGCAAGTTTCCACCTGTGTATGGCGTTGAATATTTACATACTGGATAACGGATGATCCTGGAATATATGGTTCTAAACATACATAATCAAACAGTGTTCAGTACGTACAGCGTGTATGATGAATATCTATTTAATCATATTTACATCACCGTTGAAGAGTGACCAGAGGACACCAGAAATGGGCATCACACATTGTGCCCATGTGACCCGGGCCTTTGGCGTGACGAGCGAACGCTGTAACCACTAGGCTACCCCATCGCCCTCCACTGGACAAGGGCGGTATATGATAACTACAATGAAACCTGGTTAATGGCCTCGTTAATCCGCAAAGCCGGAGGAGAACTACTGCAGCTCAAACGATACTGCAAAGGGTCGTTTCGTGAGGAGTTGGTTCATGGAAGAGCATTCCAGCAATATCACGGCTGTGAACACCAGAAACGGGCTTCACTTATTGAACCTATATGGGGAATCGGATTGGCTTTTTCGGCGTTACAAGCGCACGCTTTAACCACTGAGCGACCACACTGACCCGGAATATATCCAGATGCCCCGGGGGACTAATTCAAGATGGCGTTTTGATTGTCATAGCCCAGTTTGCAGCAATAGACATGGTCGCCGCTACAGCTGGCTCTTCCGCTAGAATCCGAGGTAGTGAGACTACAGAGCTGAAATACAGACAGTCCCGGTCACAATAAACTAATTCTGACATAAATTATGTGTTTTCTCGTATTGAATTAGCCATGTTAGACTGCCGCCATGTCTACTAACGAGTGGGATAATAATGTCATTTACTAGAACTGTATCTTCAATAATTATTCAGTTCCACAAATTGTGTTAGTTCTTTAAAAACTTAAGTATTTCGTGACTGATTTAATGATGTATTTGTCACCATGTTCCCTATATCTAGTGATTAGTTTCATTAAAAGAATCAAACAAATGTTACTTTTCTTTTCAGAAGGTTTACATCGATTTGAGACAGACCGTCATGTTTGTTAAATGTAGGCATGGCTAAAATTGCAAAGAGCCAATCAGAGTGTTGCTGTCAAAGGCGGCTCAAAATCGTGGTGTATCTATACAAAACACCACGGTTGAGATCAAAGGGAGCGCGGTCGAACAATGATACAATGTCCACATAAACGAGACTTCAATGTTAAAACAAGCATACATACAGACGGAAGAACCTCACCTCAATATCACTCATAAATACATAGAACAAAATCATAAAGCATTGAGTCAATCTTTATAGACTTACGAGAGACTATTTAACATATACCATTAAAAAAGGTAGGGGATTCGGATTTGGATTTTGATCAAATGCAAATGATGAAGCCAAGGAGGAAACAGATGATGAAGGAGGAAACAGGTGATGAAGGAGGAAACAGGTGATGAAGAGATATTAAGGGAAAATGTGACAATTTATTCCATTCCTTTGGAAATGTTTCATCTGTATGTATATATACTACAAACAAAAAGTATGGGAACACCCAAAATTTTGATAGTCACATATATACAGAAATGTAGTGAGGTTTTTTTATACTGTTAGATAAATGCAACTTTTTATGCGTAATGGGGACTTTAAACGACATGTGAGAACTCACAGTGATGTAACTGATTCAGCATTCGCTCGGTTGGGGTGGAATGAAACATTGTCAAAAACTGCGAAAGACAAGAGTGCTGAAACTCACCGCACCATGTTGAGTCAAGCGCCCGAACACAACAGCCTATTGCATGTGGAAGACAGAGGTGCCATCTGGGCACTGACAGTTGTGAATCGGTTCCGAAATGTTTGGAACTCAACATATGAGTCATCGGCCCTGGATATTTTATCCTGGTCTTTCAGAATGAGGTCCGGATCTTTACCAGTGGACTGGAACCTGTCATTCAATCTTTGACTGAGAGAGAGAGAGAGAGAGAGAGAGAGAGAGAAAGAGAGAGAGAGAGAGAGAGAGAGAGAGAGAGAGAAATTGCGAGACTTCTATAGTGTCTGTAGCTTCTTTTAAAGAAAACGTTGCCTGCCACAAGCTGCATGGGAAGTCTATCGTCAACTTGCACTAGTCTCTTGTGTTTGAATCAAACATGCTGTTTTTCGCTGTTTTTGGACAATGTTTCATTTCACTCAAACACAACTAATACTGAATCAGTTGCAACATTGCACATTTTAACATTAGGCACAAAAAGTTGCATTTACCTTAGAGTATAAATAACCTCACCACGTTTCAGCTGATTTTTTTTATTCAAACATATTTTATTCCTTAAGAAAAGGATTGGGCACAAGTTATCCAACTTAGAAAAGCCCACTCCCTGTCTTCATATGCATTCTCATTGGCAATTAGTATGCTCGCAAAATGGAATATCCCTACTTTTTCTGATGGTATATAAGATACAAAACTGAAGGAAGACTGGAAATATAATACGTGCCAAAATGTGCCCAAACCTCTCATGACTTACCACAATCCCTCTCCCTGAGTATTGCTGCAGACTCCTCAACGGCAGGTTAGTTGTCGGTATAGTAATGGAAGATATCTCACCAAGTCTCACCCGTATTGAAGACAAGACGCCCAAGCTGAACACCCTGACGCCGCCCCATGCACTGTTGGTAGTTGTTCTGGAAGGATTATGTAATACAGATAAACCTCACAGCGAGCATTATGGTTAATACACGTTCAATATCCACTTTCCCAAAGCAATCTTAGGTCTACGGCGATCGTAAACCTATGTTAGAGAGTGAGTTCAGTAATAATCGCAGGATCGCTGACACCGAAATTCTATTCACATTTTGTCCCGAAGAGCCCTTGCCAGTGTTGCATGACCGCACTTACGACACTGTGTTGAAGGGGTTGTTTTTCATGTTCATGAGTTTCTATTTTTTTATCCTTATAAAATGTTACTGAGAAACAAGCATTTCTTTTCAAATGTGGACATTGGGGTTTTAATCCCCCCACATTCTTCACACATTTGAATACGCAAACATTTACTGATAATACTGACCGTGAAAGAATCTCGCCCATTGTGACAGAAGAACACCCTCTTTCCACCCGGGCACGCCGTGTAAGAAGTACCGTGAACGTTCCAGACAGGGTCGTCGAAGACACGTTGACGGTACCTTGTAATGGGTTAAACGTCTGGGATATCTGTGGACCAATAGTCATAGTTGACCATAACATTTGGGTTAAATGTTAGCTCAGATGGACTCACTCTCTCACTCACCCTTTCTACTGGAGTGTATGGCAGGAGTGACTGGAACTTTCAGTGCCCAGAATCATATTTGATACAATACCCCATATTCCCGTATATTCACGTGTTTGTTTCAGGTGACATGCCTTGCGGGTGTTTGTGACACCATTATGATCGTAATCGTACATTAGAAATGTAAGATTGATCAAAAGGACAATGTCGTATTTTTTCACACATTCTACCCTAAACATCGCTAATACAAACAAACATTTAACCATTCATCTACCCCAACACTTTAACTATATTTTACCTGGCTTGTGTTATCTGTCCACGATAGCGTCACAGCTAATGAGCCTCTGTTGTCTGTGGCACTGCATGTCAGAGTCTCTCCTTCAATGAGACATACATACTTATAGCAACAGTATGATATGTTTATACATACGCCACAAGGAATGCGTTTGCTATTTGATTTAAGTTTGCATAAAAGAATCCATGTATGTTGCGATGTAGCTAGGGTTAACAAAACAGGAGAAATGGTTTCTCGCAACAACCATATCATACATGGATTCCATAAATGGTCTTTACAGACTCTGAGGAATTGTACTATTACCTCCAGAAGTCTTTAACAACAAAAATGCCTTCAATACAACAGGTAACAGCGGAGCAGGATGTTTTCATACAATCGTAAATTTGCGAGTACAGTTGTATGGGGTATATTCAGTTGTATGGGGTATATTCAGTTGTATGAGGTATATTCAGTTGCTACAACCTACCTTCTGAAATGTCAATGCCATTTCTGTCAGAAGCAGACAAACGGCTTCCAGCGGTGGATGTTCCTCTTGTGCCAAGAGACACTATGCCGGGCTGCCAGCCAATACCTTGGAAAACCCCTGTTCCCAATACATTTTGGCCTGAATTTGGCATGAAAGGCATGTTTGGAAGCGGTAACATGCTTCCCAGTTGCGGTGCAAATGGATTATTAGATCGAGAATTCAGATTCAGTTGAAACGGATTTTGCTGGAAATTAGACTGTAAGGAATTCATCTGTGAGTTTGCCAGGAATGGGGATGCTGTTGCAAATGGGCCTCCTGAGTTTGAAGACGGACCCCAAGCAGACGGGTTGTTAGACATTGGTCCATTATTGCCAAAAGACCTGGGTCCAAAAGGCGGACCATTTGGTGCATTTCGACCATTCATTCCAAAAGGTCCCGAGTTGATCCAGTTGTTTCCAGGATTAGATCTGAAGTTATTGTCACCAAATGGACCCGAGCTTCCAAAGGGACCTGCTCCAATACCGCCTCCAAATACACTTGGTCCAAAGCTACCACCTCCAAATATGCCTTGTCCTCCGTCTCCTAACATGCCTTGTCCTCCACCTCCAAACATGCCTTGTCCTCCACCTCCAAACATGCCCTGTCCTCCACCTCCAAACATGCCTTGTCCTCCTGGGCTTCCACCAAATCTTCCTTCCCTTCCAACTGGACTGTTCCATTGTCCTTGAGGTTGTCCTCTCCAGACCTGACACTGGACACCGTGCACATACACCACTAAGAACAATGCTACTGTACAATCCATCTTCTTGTTTTACCGTTATTCAGGTCTTTAATCGTACTGCTGTCGATTAAAGGTCACATTGTGTCACGTCGTTTTTCGTATCAAGTAATAAAATAAGAACAAACAGCGGCGAGATACCTTATTGTAGCTAACATCCACTGCTCCTCCAACCGTGGATGTTCTATTCGTATAAGCGTTCCCAGACATCTATCCATAAATATTTACAATGACTCAAGACAAATTTGATGGATACACTTGTCAATGGCTGTGTTGATCGACACCTGACTAGCTCAAGGTCAGGTGCTGTTGGTATGTCACCTGTCAGTTTCACTTCCTATTTATTGAGAAACATTGATGTTGAAATAAACACGTAGTAACCGGTCTATAACATTTAGGACGTCGTTAAAATATTTCAGTGCATATCATATGACGTGGGGTCATGTCGTCAGACGCTGTGAAATACTCATGGAAGTAAATAAGGGAACACGTGAAAGTGCAGGTGTTCCTTTATTTTCTGATTTTCCCCGATAGTGTAATATATAACATAGCCAGAAACTCGGAAAAGAGTATAGGAACACTTGTACTGTCATGAGATGCCTTACTCGGTGCCATGAGTATGTTAGAGTGTTAACGTTGTATTCTCTAATGTTCCAGGGTCCAGGGTCTCCTATGTTCAGGTTGAATTAGGAGCCACTGATCAGGCAAGACATCGTTGTAGTAAGGGAATTCCCGGTAGTCAGCAAAACAAGCCAATTGACTGTTGAAATAATTTATTTGAAATACATCTGACGAATAAGTTTAAACACATGGCATATACAAAGACAACAAAATTAAAATATATTTTCTTTTAGACAACGGGAGATAAAAAATGTGTAAATATATGTATGTCCACCGTTTAAAGCAAATCGTTCTTAGCATAGTGTAATCAAATCATTCTTCGCTATTATACACCTGGTTACAAATGACGAGTAACGTTAAAGTCTATACTCTGTTCAACGTTTGATAAGGATCACAAGACGTGTACTATAAATCTCTGAAATGTACACTTGGCATTTTTAGAAGAATGTTTGCATTGAAAGAAAAGATAAAACGATGTCAATTGAAAGTCGGAAAGTATTGTGTTATAATGAACAATATAAAAGAACATATGCACATAATTATACAGCATGATGCAAATATGCTTTACCATTCACAAGTTCAAAATGCAAGGGAAGGAAGATTTGGAGGAAGCCCAGGAGGACAAGGCATGTTTGGAGGTGGAGGACAGGGCATGTTTGGAGGTGGAGGACAAGGCATGTTTGGAGGTGGAGGACAAGGCATGTTAGGAGACGGAGGACAAGGCATATTTGGAGGTGGTAGCTTTGGACCAAGTGTATTTGGAGGCGGTATGTATGTATGCATGTATGAATGTATGTGTGCATGCGTGCTTGCGTGCGTGCGTGCGTGTGCGTGTTCGTGCGTGTACATAGGTGATTTCCACACATGTGTACGTACTAATTATTTAACAGATGAGTCCAGATACTTTTTCTTGCAAAAACTCCTTTATATCTCCACAAGATCTTTCGCCATACAACGGCTCTTCAGGCGTTCATTGATTGATATTCAAGTTTTCATTTCATTTCACTTGAAGAGCCGTTGAACGTCGAAAGAAAAATCTTGTGTTGATGTAAAGGAGATTTTGCAAGAGGAAACAGGTGGACTCATCTTTTATATATCCATACACATGAAGCTTTTCCAATGGAATGAAATAAATTGTCACATTTTCCCTAAATATCTCTCCATCATCCGTTTCCTCCTTGACTTCGTCATTTGCATTTAATCGGTCTTGTAAATTCAACATCCCCTGCTTTTTGTGAATGATATATATGAATATTAACTGTTCCGCACTGAACTACTACATTTTTTTAGAGTATACAATTATCTTTCTATGATTCACAAAGGTTATCCTCATGTCAAGTGTATACTTACACACACCAGTGATAGTTTATTATACCTGACAGAGACTGAGTGGTATACCATTATTGTGATGCAACAGCTGCTGCCAGAGACAAGCTATTCTGTACTGAACATTCTGTATTAAACATTCAGTTTAATATTCAGTGAACTCCCTCTAAACCGACATCCCTCTAATCCGGCATTTCCTGTAAACCGATATATTTATTTGGGTCGGAATTTATCCCTATATGATATCATGTAACAAACTCCTTCTAATTCGAATTTCGACACTCAAATCCGGTCCAAAACGTGTTTCTAGTGCCTGACTCTAAACCTACGTTGTAATTTTACAAGTTATTGCACTGAATGTAAGGAAATCACTGATCTTGAGCAAACACTTCTGACCACCCGCCAAACCACCATGACTGACTCCTGTGTTCATTATTGAATATTATAAAAAATATGATCATTTGTTACTACACAGAGGAATATTTGTTGATATGGAGTCATCGATATAAACATGTATTTCACTGTGTATGTTTAATTTGTTTATATATAGGTTTACATGGCTGATTGTGTTGTCATGAGACAGTCACTTGAACAAATTCTTCCAATGTGGATTCCTGTGAGTGTAATGGTTCGAGGTGGAACGATCCGACTGTGTATTTTTTGACAAGAGGAAATTTAAGGCGTAACACCATCTTGGTTGTCAAAACCCAGTTTGCAACAGGCAGCGATGGGATCGGAACAAACTTGTCTGCCACCAACACCTGTTGTCAAGGTTGAGCAAATCTGAAAAGAATGAAATTAGATGTTGTACCGCTTATCTCATTATTGTACAAATTTCATGGCAGAGTACCCAAAGTAAGGTTTTTACACATTTTACGGTTCGCTCAAAACATTATTGCTAGCCAAATTATTAGCCACAATGGTTAACACTGTGTATTCGCTCTCATAACATCAACTGGAAACACGGCACTATAGTCTGTCGATGTCGATTTAGCCCAGTGAGTAAAGCAGAATTTCGGTCATATATTGGAACATCAAACTACATTATACGTATATTGGGAAATGAACCCGTATCTTCAATGAGACGGAACAACGCTTTAACCTCTAAGTCACCCAAATATCTTCAGGGCTTGATAAACAATGGTACTTTACATGCATATAACTACAAAACTAATGCCTAAAGTTAATGATTATGCGATTATACTAATATTTGTATAGCGCCGATATCCGGTTCCACTGCTCAAAGGCGCTTTGATTTTCCCTCGATCAACGGCACAACGTATTTTCAGTCTCAAAACCGAGTTAATGTAGCTTTCCTATCTTTACAAGGTACCCGTTCACAGCTGGGTGGACTACTACACATAGTCACAGTCAACTTGGTGTTTGCATGTATTCATGTGGCCACCATCTGTTCATATACCAACGGACTCGTGGGTCTTTTAAGTTCATAGGGTTGTGTACTGTACACAAAGTTTTGTGTTTGTGACAACACTGTATGAGTAGACGTATACTCCCCAAGGAGCTGAGATTATCAATGACAGGAGTAATAATAACAATGTGATTTTTTTTACGAACAGTAGAATCGACATTCGATGTTACCGCTCTACTATGAAGGGTATTCACGGAATAGAGGCAACCTCAAGTCACACGTAAAGACGGTCACATAAAATTAAAGATATAATATTAAAATGAATGTTAATGGTAAGTTGGCACTTACCGCCAGGCCACGTCCACCGTAGAGCTCAATGTAGTTTAAAGGTAGATTGGCAAGGTTAACGTTGTTCTGCTGGTTGGCCGAGAGGGTGACGGTAGCAAGGACGCCTGGGTTCTGGGAACCCGTGCCCATTGTCCACAAGCCCCACCTTTGGTTCCTGGAACATGCCATAAAATGGAATATATTAGGATAATACTTTAGACAGAGATAACATTGTCAAAGTCAGTGGACCATCATATCAGATCAGTGGATACACAGTATCAATAACGTAACGTAACTCTAGCGTGATCTCCACTATGGACTACCTCGTGTACGAGGACGTTATGTTTCACTGCAGTTGTATCCCATATATGGTCTCACTTATTTCTAGATGAAAGGGTAAGGTACCCTTGCCAGAACCAAGAAGTAAATGTCTGTACATAAAAGCAACAGAATCGAATCAAACATCTCGTCTACCAACAGAGCTCATTGGAGGTCTACATGTTTGTGTTCTTCACTTTCAAATGATGGTCTGACTAAATTAAAAATCGTCGCAATCCATCACAAAACACGCAAAGCCAATTGCTCACCCGAAATCAAACTTACATAATAACCATAAACTTCAATAATGCGTCACCTTTGGAGATGTCATTCACATCTTGAATGAGATGATTTCAGAATAATATACTTGATTGTTGTATCACTGATCAAACAGGTTTGAAGCACATTTTGAAATGATTTGTGTATTCAAGCGTGAGGTGTTTCTGAACACTTCAACTCATACCCGGCAATGACTGGACCAAGACCGTCAGAAGTACAGCCAGCCTCTATGCGTGACCTGTCTGTCAAGACGATGTTGTATGTTCCTGTTGCTGTTGTTGACCTGAGATTCAAAGTCCCTGATACACCCCGTCTCACAATCTGGAGCAGATGAAGAGGACTTAATGAATGAAAAGACCGTAGTATTACTCGGGCATCACTAACAAACTCTAAACGCTATAACGTAATGTTATACGGATATGGAAAAGATCATTTCTCTCTGCGTGAGTGAGTGAGTTAGTTGAGTTTTAAGCCACACCCAGCATTATTCCAGCTATATGGTAGCGGTCTGTGAATAATCGAGTCTGGACCAGACAACCCAGTGATCAACAACATGAGCATCGATCCTAACAAATCCTAGGAACCGATGACATGTGTCAACCAAGTCAGAGAGCCTGACCACCCGATCCCTTTAGTCGCCTCTTACCCAAGTATTGTCGCCTTTTATGGCAAGCATGGGTTGCTGAAGGCCTATTCTACCCCGGGACCTTCATGGGTCTCTCTCGCTAAGAAGACTAAGTGCCCTGGTTTAGGGTCCTTATCTACAAAATGTTCTCAATGTTACATTCTACTGGAACAGTCTATCATGGTTAACGACTGGCGAGTGAAAAATAGGGTTACATGCCCTTACCAATCATAGGAAATATAACAATATTTACAAAACTCAGTTTGTAAAGGCTGTCAAACTGCAGAGAATATTTTGGAAACCTATGACATAATAGTTGGCAATTCAACTTACATATATTTCAAAATAAATTTTAAATAATGTTAATACAATATATATACTTCTCTTCAAAGATTTAGAGTCACATATAACACTCACTACTCTCACATGTATATGTTATGTATATATATATTTGGTTATATTGAAGATTGATATCTTTACTCTCTTGGGAGAACCAACTGCAAAGCTAAGGCAGATGAATTGCACGAGGTTTATGCTTCAAATTGCTGAAAAGCATGTGCAAATATCGTGCATGTCAACAGAACTGGTGAGTTTTAGTGTAAACTTTTGTCAAGAATTCATCAATTTTCAGTAAAAACTCATGATGACAATAATCTTTTCAATTTTACGAAAGTATTTTACAATCAGTTCATGTGTAAACAGTATGGAATATTTTGCTATGTTTACACTAGTGACTCTAACATTTTGATGAGAAGTATAAATGATAAATAACGCCTCTTTCGTTGAGAATCGCAGATTAAAGTTATGTTTCAAATTCATGTCACCGCATAAATTCCACCAAAGTGAGACCTGCATCACTTTCTCCAATATGAGGTCAATGACGTTAAAAATGTCAAGTCTTGGCACTGACCCCCCACGCTGATCTCCTCAGCGTGACTGATCCAGTGAAGCCTGTAGCGGTGAAGGCACAGGTTATTGTAGTATCTGAAAAAAATCAACACTTTCTCAAAGACTGATGTCATGATGGCAATTTATTATAATTATGGAATAAATCCTAAGATTTGTATGCAAACCCATTTATCCATTCCCTTCCAAATATAAAAAGTTTTTTCTTTCAAATCACGATTGATTGACAGATGTATTCGATATGAATGGTATTATGCCGATGGTGATAGAAAAACGCTGAGTGAGCATTACATACTTTCTGATAGTTTCAGAATTAGTACCGCTTGTGCAAACATGTGAACAACTGAACGGACTTTTAACATAATACAAATCAGACTTCAATATCGGTAATTTTCATGTAAAAATATGCTCATAAGCCAGATTATCTGCATAATGTATCATCAACTTACATAATTCCTATCTCTTATCCTATCCTATGGCTCTATGTTTGTGGCACTCAGTCACTCACTCACTCACTCAGTGTTTGTATATTGTTCCCTGTTTAAGACTTTTGGGTTTAAGTCTCAATACTATGACATATGTAATCAGGTCTGTATTGTATATCAAGGAGGCACTTACTCTGGATTGCTTGCAGTCGGTTGAGTCCCCTTCCCAAACCAGCAGCTCCGCCAGTGAGCCCAGTTAATGGCAGAGCGGCCCCGAAACCTGCACCTGGGAAAGGAATCCTACCAGCTCCAAACCCTGCTGCACCAAATCCACCTGTACCAGTGCTTCCTGTGGAACTTGAGCTAGACACAGGTGACCATCCAGAAGAAGACCCGGCCTGGCTGGACCCCCACCCGCTTTGGCTTGACCCCCATCCACTTTGGCTTGACCCCCATCCACTTTGGCTTGATCCCCATCCGCTTTGGCTTGATCCGCCTCTACTTGAAGGAGTGTTTGAAATTCCAGAAGCCAATCCAACACCTGCACTTGGAAATCCAGAGTCCATGCCAAATAGAGAAGCAGTCCCCAAGCCACCCATTGCACCACCTGTTAATCCACCCATTGCACCCCCTCCAAAACCACCCATTGTTGCACCTCCAAAGGCACCCATCGGGCTACCTCTCATGCCAGCCATCTCACTTCCGCCGATGCCACCCATTGCACCACCTGCTAATCCACCCATTGCACCACTTGCTAATCCACCCATTGCACCTCCGTTCATACCACCCATTGCACCACCTGTTAACCCGCCCATTGCACCACCAGTCATGCCACTCATTGCACCTCTGTTCATACCACCCATTGGACCTCCGTTCATACCACCTATTGCACCACCTGCTAATCCACCCATTGCACCTCCGTTCATACCACCCATTGCACCTCCGTTCATACCACCCATTGCACCTCCGCTCATACCACCCATTGCACCTCCGTTCATACCACCCATTGCACCCCCTCTCATAGCGTTCATGTTAAATACTTGGCCGAAGGCCATCTTGGCCATTAAAGCTACCGCTGTTGCGATAGAGAAAGACATGCTTGTCGAGAGCCAGATCAATTTCTCTTAAGTTTACGGCAAGCTTATGCTATATACCCAAACTTAAACGATTACGTAGCTGAAATATCGCACGCAATGTTAATCCCTCCTTCGTCATCTTCGGAACCTTCCCTTATTACACAACATGGACATTGGTCACTTCCTCATTCGACATGCCCACCAGCGTGGGCCTGTAGTGGGTAATGGTCAGTTGGACAAGTCATGCTCGTCTTGTTTTTTGTACATATAAAGTTTACTGTAAGCCTGCAATATATCGTTTCTAATGTTCACAATTGTTCTGCTGTTAAGTGTTCTTAAGCTGTTAAGTTTCAAATGTTAAGTTTGAAGTCTCACATCGCGCCTAATCTATAGTTCCATACTGTCAGATGAACAAAATGCCGGAAAAGTCGATTCACTATGGGGTCCATGAAACTTGCAAAACGTAATTCTATTTCTTGGCAGATATATATTGAAGTAATAAATTTGTTAAATTGCCATACATGATTGTCTCCCTAAGGCAAAAAATACAGTGTAAGACATTAATTGGAAGTCGTTACGTAACTGTACATACGATACAAGCAGACAAAACTTTGCTTATCCTTTGCTCATTTGCCAGCGGCAATAAACCAATCACGATGAGGCAGTGCAAGCAGTTTGGTCATTCACGTATTACCTTTTCTATCTTATGTATCAAGAGTTATCTGTAGAAATGATTGGAGAATTTGCATAAGGGCAGTCTTTGATTGTATCGTTAAATATAGTTAATGCTATACACATGTCGCTGCATTGACACACATTACTTCAACTATTATGTCGATTGGCTTTACATGACTTCAATCCAGACCAAACGTTATATTATAGATATGTCACAAAAAATGCAACCTTGGTATGTGAACCGTGAATATCTGGGTTGATACACCAACTAAAAACACCCGTGAAGATCCTTGCCCCGCCTTTTGTATAATCTTTGTAAGGTTGTGAATCAATGTTGTGGCACCTTTATTTGTTATTGTCATGAGCGGTTTGTTAGATGTCTATCACTTTATGTCGCGTTTGATATAAATGTGATGCTTTCTGAATGCTACGTCACCAAATGCTTTGAGTGTCCTGGAGTTCATGTCAAGTGTGAAAGAAAACATAAATGATGTGCGATATTTCTTTTTAAAGTGTACACGAATCTAAAGATATCTATGAAGCAACTGATCAAATATAAAGTATTTACTCATTTGCACCTTATATATTTTACTATGAAATGTTTCTTTGATGCCGATCACATTATGTCGCGTGTGACAGCATTTTCTGCATCTTCAATGCTTCTTTTACCGAATTCTTAAGTGTGTGGGAGCAGAGGTCAAGAGTGGAGAGGAACAAAACCAAAAATTAAGTATTAAGTATTTACAATATTTTTTTCAGAAAACAGCGTACGCGTTAATGAAGAGAATAATATTGAGGAATCTATATTACGGAAGTAAATATTGTTTAGATTAGGAACGATTATGAGAGGAACGTGTCATGTACGTAACATTATGCTGTAACATTATGCCGCTGCACCGTAACCGTAACATTGCCAGTCCTTAATTACATCAGGTACGAAGGATAGGACTTCCGACATGCCCTCTCTTTTATTCCTACAACATAATTAATTACCACCTTATTATACCTGCATTGATATATAAACTCAGTCAGATAGATACCAGCATTAACTCAGGTCCTTCTCGAGTACAGTTCTACCATGGCTTTCCTCGCAGTAGCTCTTCTATCTGTCATAGCTCACCTGGCTTTCGGTCAAGGTTTTGGACAGAGCAATGCAGGTGTTGGACAAGCAGGTGTTGGTAACGCCGGATTTGGTTTGGGTCAGACAGGAGGGTCTTGGGGTCAAGCTGGATTTGGAGTTGGTGGCATAGGAACTGGCGGATTTGGTACCCATGGACTCGGGATTCGTGGAGCGGGCTGGGGTCAAGTTGGAGCTGGATTGGGCCAGAATATTGTCAACCCTTTCCTGAGTAAGTATTTTTGTTAATACGTGATAGAGTCACTGCACCACTTAGTTCCCTCTGCAGTTCACGGGACGTTTAATTTCTTGAATGATGCGGTACAGACAATAAATAATGTCCTCACATTATGAATGTCTTTTGTAAACATAAACATGTTTGTCAGTTTTCAGAGAATAGAATTCATTATTCGTTAACTATGTTGAGTCTGTAGTCAACACTAAAAAACCCTGCCATCGCTTCAGAAGAAACACATTTACGTTCCGGCAATATCACCACATACTACATGATACTAAGTACCAAATTTACTTACTCCCTCTCCAGACACGACCATTACGTGCACATAACTAACCTTGTATGTGTTGTGCGACATAGAGTTTAACTGAATTTGTTCTTCCTGTAGATACGACCATTACATGTACTGGAACAGGAACAGGTTTTGCCTTCTCTGTGACTCTAAGGAGGATGCAGCCATCTTGGGGAGTATGGGGCGTAAGTTGGCTTTATTTTTCTTTATCGACTTCCATTGAAACCAGGTTTAGATGGATATTGCACAGCGTTAGGGTTTAGCTGCGTTAGGTTTCCATCTATGGGGACATGTTTGGGTTAAGGGAATACCTGGAATAGTAAACACTTAACTAATAAAGCTGTTGCTCCATCTAAAAGGTTTGGGTAGATGTATGCCTTTGAGAAATCTGTTTGAAGGAAAGAAACAGACAATTGACTAAGCTTCATACGCCTACTTTGGGATTACGATTCGACTAGATTTTCGCATGTCGGGGTACACCAGGCTTTCACAGCTTCCATCCACGCGGGGAATCGAACCAGGGTCTTCGACGTGACGAGCGAATGCTTTAACCACTATGCTACCCGACAGCCTCTGGTCACTACAACTCGATACTTACGGTAGTAGGGCTTTCACACAGCACCTTGAGTATTATCCATACATTCTTTTCATTTCAGCTTGGTCGATCTCGCAGCGGTTTATCTGGAACTGCCGTTCTAAGGACTACAACCGCATCAGGAACCTACAACCTCGTCATCAGTGAGAGATCTCGTGTGGAGGCTGGATGTACCTCTGATGGACTGGGACCTATCATTGGAAGGTTAGGATCTTTCTGTTTCCAAACCAGGAACTGATTACTCCATGCATTCAGTCATGTGTGTGAAATTAATATTTTGCCATTATTCGTAAAACAAAATGCCCACAACTGTTTAAGTTCAAACTGTTTTCTTCACAATAATGTGAAACTGTCAACGATTACTCAAATGGATGTGTTAAAAGAAACAATCAATTTGTAAATTCATGCATCATTCTTGGTCTTTCCTACAGCAACGTCTGGGGCCAACGGTGGGGTCAAGGTCTTGGTCAAGGATGGGGCCATGGTCTCGGTCAGCAGTGGGGTCAGCCATGGGGACAACAGTGGGGACAAGGTTCATGGAGCACTGGAACGACCACCACCCCCGGAGTTGTTACCTCTGTAACCCTCACTACCAACCAGGAGACCAACGTTGACTTGGGAACTGCCAACCTGCCATTCAGAGAGCTCGAGAGATACGGAGGACTCGGATTTGCTGTAAGTACTCGACACATTTGTGACAGGCATTATCGTTTTAAAATGCATATCTGGGCTGGCTGTAAGTCAATCCTGAAAAAACTGCGATTTCCAAATAGCATAAATGATACAAATTGTTATGTATGCAATGTGTATATATATCAGTTTGAGGGCAATACTTTGAGTCCATTTTGACTTCAAATAAAAGTATAACATGTATGACGACGCTTCAGGGACGAAGGTAACTCAAAGTTCCTTTTGATTCAGTTCTGTAAGTTCATTGTGAAATACGTTGCTCCTTAAACATTCCATTCATGTGTCATCCGATGGCATTCACATTCATCCACAAACGTTTTTCAGCTCTGCACATCCTTGACCAGTGGCCTTGACGGACGTCAAGTATGTGTGGAGCCTATCCTGGCCTGCTGCAAGCTGGGATTCGACAACACGGACGCTGTAACACCAACACCTCCATAAATTGAATTATTTAAAAGCCGCATCAAATGCTGAATGTAAACTGTGGGTATAGTTTTCTTATTTATGAAGGCATCTATCACTCCTGTCCAATAATTACTGAAATTTCTCATATTTTCATCTCACCTTATTTTACATCTCACAAGGCCCGTATGATCCGATTTTGAGTGTTGCAGGATGATTGTAACTCATTTAATGAATATTGATTTAAATTTATTCCTTTGCATCGGAACTTGACATATCTCCTCACCTGAACGTATATCGTAACTGAATGTTTCAGTTTCATCAGATATGATACAGCCTCATCATTCATACACAATCATTCTTCATTCCTGTGCATGTGGGCAGAGGGTTTATATTAGTAAACATTTCTAAGAAGCGAGAGAGTCTTTCAAGTCTCTCTTAACAGAACGCACTGTGCAGATTGCACGAACTGATAAATCATGTGCATACTGTCTCATAGCTTTGATGGCACCAGAGGTCTTACATGTTACATATTACATACATGCATGTTGGTCCATAGCTTTGATGGGACCAGAGGTCTTAGCTATTACATATTACATACATGCATGTTGGTCCATAGCTTTGATGGCACCAGAGGTCTTACATGTTACACATTACATACATGCATGTTGGTCCATAGCTTTGATGGCACCAGAGGTCTTAGCTATTACATATTACATACATGCATGTTGGTCCATAGCTTTGATGGGACCAGAGGTCTTAGCTATTACATATTACATACATGCATGTTGGTTCATAGCTTTGATGCGATCATAGGTATTTGTAATCACATAATTATACGCATGTTGGTTTATAGCGTTGAGAGGAAGGATCCGGGGTATTTGAAATTACATGCATGCATGTTGGTTCCTAGCTTTGATAGGATCCGGGGTATTTGGAATTACATCTATGCATGTTGGTTCCTAGCTTTGATAGGATCCGGGTTATTTGAAATTACACCTGTGCATGTTAGTTCTCAGCTTTGATAGGATCAAGGTTATATGAAATTACATCTATGCATGTTGGTTCCTAGCTTTGATAGGATCCGGGGTATTTGAAATCACATATTTGCATGTTGATTTATTGCTTTGAGGGAAAGAACTGATGGCTCATATCAAATGTATTCCTGCGAGATTATGGGTTTGTTATGGGTTTTCCTGTTGCCTACAATCTTTGGATTCAAAGACGATTGATGTACAGCTTCGTTGATGTTTCTACCGCAAATACAGATGCATTAGGTTATTTGGTTATTATGTGCCCGATATTGGGAGCCGATAGATGACATTTAATCTACACTGAGATGTATTTTTTATGAAAATGAATTATTTTTTAAGAAAAGCAACATTTAATTATCTGCATTCAACATACATACATCCTTCATCTCTTCCTATGTAAGAGTCATGTGTATAGATTGGACATGTATTTAAAACAAAATGAATATTATAACACAATTGATGAATAAATCATCTTAATCATTATTGTATCTGTTCAGTTGTGTTGATTGAGTTGGTCAGTGAAGGTGTTGGATAAAAATCACATCCGAGGCCTCCTACTACCAGGGGCGCTGAAGGGCATGAATCCCACTGGTGCGGAAATGCCACATCTGATTTTGAAAGCAACTGTCATCATTGGAAGACACCATTTAGAAAGTAGCTAAATGTAACAAATATTACAGACTCTAGTATCTTTGTTCCGTGATTCAACCCTCACTTCCAGTGCCAGGCACCTAATCGTCAGCATACAAAGACAGCCGTCTAACCCACTCAGCCACTACGGCTTCCACAAAAATGGATTGTGGACAACTGGTTGTCTAGATCATGTACTTTGTGTACCCCGTTGATAAATTGGACTTAGCTCCCATGGCTGAAAGCTATGAATGCACAATGCCAGTGTGAACAGTGTGTTGGCTGGGTCGTTTTCTTTGGCTGACTTTTGACAGTTTGATCTTGGTGCCCGCAGAGATATACCTTTTGTTCACAATCAGCTTACAACATGGGGAATATTGTACTTGGTACAAACACATCTGTTAAAGGTGCATCTGTAGTACCGCATTTTTGTGTGTTATTGTTTAATATAGATTTGCCCGGAACTACCCATGTACAATGATTACACGGAAATATAACACTACAATACTCTGTTCATGAATATTTGCGATCTGCATTACCACTTCATGTTATGACAAAGGCATGCGAAATCGTTCTCCCCTTCAATAAGACAACACAGTTTGTCGAATGCATTTATACTTTGAAAATATGTCTGAAGTATAAATGATATAAGTCACTACACATCATTACTATTGCCGGAGGATGCAGGTATATATATATATGTGTGTGTGTGTGTGTGTGTGTGTGTGTGTGTGCTTCGAAAATATAGCTTTAGATGGTTTAGATATTCTCGGGTCATCGTGTGTATTTTTGAGACGAATTCGTGTAACCGGAAATCAAATAACTATAACAGGGAATGGTCGGGCCCGACAGGTACTTCGAGTTATGCATAATATTCGAGACACCGACATTCGACTTATCGGGATTTGACTGTAAGTCCTTTGTAACTGGAAATATGAAGGAAGTCACCAGTCTGTATGAATAGCGAGTGTGGTTTTAGAACCACATCACTGTGGTATTCTCCAAACACCACACTGACATAGGTAAATCTTGATATGGATGCACACTTGTTGCAAACAACGTAAATATAGAAGCTCACTGCAGTCTAAAAGTCTCGTGCCATCATCATTGATGTAATGTTTACAACTATTAATCTCTTTACAAGAAAACGAAAACATTATTTCTGAAGATGGTTAAGATTTGGTATTCCCAGCCTCATTCACTTTGATTGTCAAAACATTCACTATATAATTGTTTGAAGGCGTTCTTTATTTAGGACTTATTCATTATCAGACAAAGTGGAATATTGCTTATACTGGCGGTAAACAAACAACAAAACAACAATCACTCTGTTTTCAACATACATTCCATATATCGTACACCCCATCCTGTATTATGTTTGTGTATCAATCCTCTGCAGCCCAGTACTGGTGAAGCGATCGCTCATCACGCCGAAGATCCAGGTTCGATTCCCCACATGGGTACAATGTGTCTACTTTGCCAGGTATCTCCCGCCGGGATTGTTGCAAAAGGTGGTACAGCTAACTCACTCACATTGCTTACTTAATAGATGTTTGGTATGTGACGGGCACAGCAACACTCCTGTCATGCGATGATGGGTGTAATCAAACCAGGTTATCAAATGTTGGACCGAGA
The DNA here is from genome assembly GCF_037392515.1 of Haliotis asinina. Classification (NCBI taxonomy): domain Eukaryota; kingdom Metazoa; phylum Mollusca; class Gastropoda; order Lepetellida; family Haliotidae; genus Haliotis; species Haliotis asinina. The sequence goes on along the minus strand of NC_090286.1, from coordinate 26,748,142 downwards.
AACCCTCTGGTATGATATTGCTGTTTGCTGTTTAACGCCGCACTGGGTTATTTCCATGTACTTCACGAAACTCTGTAAATAGTGTGTCTAAGCCACTCACTCCAGTGACTGACATCATGAGCATCAGTGTATGAAACTGGGGCACTATGACATGCATCAACGAAATCAGCCAATCTGGCCATCTGTTCCCGTCAGTCGTGTCATACGACAAGCTGGATTACTGAAGAGTCATATCTTAATGTTGAATTCCATTTCAGGGGGCACGTGTACAAGTGAAGAAATCTTATAACTTAAGAAGACAAAGAAAAGAACAAAGAAAACGGTCTTGATCTGTATACGTATTTTTCACATCACGATGCTGTTAAGTGGAAACGATGCTGTGAAATACGTCATATGCTGAACTATTTGATGTGAGGCATTTTATTTTATGACTGGGGGCGGTGGCGTAGCTTAGTAGTTGAAGCGCTCGCTCATCACCCTGAAGACCCGGATTCGAATCCCAACATGGGATAATGAATTGAGACCCATTATTGGCGTTCCCGATCGTAATATTATCGGAATATGCGTAAAACGATACTCACTACAACAAGACTTTATTGTCTCTTCACATGCACCATCTGCAATACCCAACACCAGGTGTTCGAGTGAGTGAGTGAGTTTAGTGTTACGCCGCACTCAACAATATTCCAGCCATATGTCGGCGGTCTGTAAATAACCGAGTCTGGACCAGACAATTCAGTAATCAACAGCATGACCATTGATCTTCGCAGTTGGGAACCGATGACATGTGGCAACCGAGTGAGCGAGCCTGGTGTTCGAAAGTACGTTGAAATGAAAAAATAAACCCAGTGGAAGAAGGATCCACATTCTGAGTCTTTCCATAAGTAATTCAAATTTGTTCATGCACACGTAGAAAGAGCTCAGATGTTTACATGTTAAACTCTGGGATAAACATTCTCAGTTTCCTTAGGTTTGTTAAGAGCTGAAGTCGTGAAGATACGGGTTAGAACTAGTCTTCAGCAACTCATGCCTGTTGTAAGAGGCGACTAACGGGATCGGGTGGCCAGGATCGTTGACATAGTTGACACATGTCATCGGTTCCCAGTTACGTAGACCGATGATCAGGCCAAGACTGTCTGGTCAAGACTCAAGTATTTACAGACCCACGCTAGTCGGTATTGACCAAAAAACAATCGCTACGGGTCACATTTAAGTGACACTAACACATACCCTCCAAACCCTACTTTCACTATGTAATGCAAACGTTCCATAAGGGTATTACTTCACATAACGTCTTCTTGGAACGAGGGTTTGAAGTGTAGCATGTTTGTGAACGTATTGCAAATTCAAAACATATCTTGTTTGAGTGTTTAAAAATTAATTGGATAAAGGGAGTGTTTGAATGAGGTTGGTTTTACGCCGCTTTTGACAGTATTCCAGCAATATCACGGCGGGTGACACAAGAAATGGACTTCACACACTGTACCCCTGGTTGAAGATAACACGGAAGAAGGTTGTTCTGCCTGAGTTTCATTGGACATATTTTGAAAAACTAAAATTAGCTAAGTTTCTCAGCTCACAGAAACATATTGATCTTGAATCTGTAACCTATTGACAAAAGTAATAGGAATTCAGTCTTGTTAATAATAATTCGTTCATAAGGAAACATAGATTTATCATAATTTTAAAGATTACAAACTGTAAATTAGTGCATACAAACTTCCTCAATAATTATCAATGCAAATTATGACCGTATATGAAAGAATGAATAAATACATATTTTGGAGCATTTCCTAGATAAGGAAGCAATGGAATCTCGTCATAGTAATTATAGAGATTAAACCGTGTCGGACTACAAAACTATTAAAGAAGCATGACACATGAATGAATATGTGAATCGCAAGATTACGTAATCTGCTGTAGGTTTGGCATATAATTTATCTGGGAAAGCCGGTCCTTAATTGCATAAGGTACACGGGATAGGCATTCTGAATAGGTTATTCTTTGATGTCTCTGACGTAAGTAATTACCGACTTGTTACACCTGTGGTGGTATATAAACCCAATCAGGCATATACAAGCATCAGCTCAGGTTCTTCTCGAGTACATTTCTACCATGGCTTTCCTCGCAGTAGCTCTTCTATCTGTCATAGCTCACCTGGCTTTCGGTCAAGGTTTTGGACAGAGCAATGCAGGTGTTGGACAAGCAGGTGTTGGTAACGCCGGATTTGGTTTGGGTCAGACAGGAGGGTCTTGGGGTCAAGCTGGATTTGGAGTTGGTGGCATAGGAACTGGCGGATTTGGTACCCATGGACTTGGAATTGGTGGAGCAGGATGGGGTCAAGTAGGAGCAGGATGGGGCCAGAATATTGTCAACCCTTTCCTGAGTGAGTATTATCTGTTGCAGCAGCTTTTCAACTAGAGTAAAATTAATGTGTGTTTCATAGGACGTTAAATTCTTGAATTATATGATGTCTAAAAATTCTTTCAGGTTTATGCCAAAATACACAATGTACATTAACACGTTGGGTGTGTTTACAATATGTGCCAATAGTGTCTTTTGTAAACATAAGATTGTTTGTCCATTTTCTGAGAGGACCGTTAATTACAAAAACTAATAATCCCTGGTATCGCTTCAAAAGAAGCTTTCATAGTTACCATTCCCGTAAAGTCACCAACTGTATTTACCTCTCCAGATAAGACCATTACCTACACTGGAACTAATCTAAATTACTCCTTGTGTGTGTATATTGTACAACAGAAAGCTTTTCACAGAATTATCTTTTCCTCCAGATACGACCATTACATGCACTGGAACAGGAACAGGTTTTGCCTTCTCTGTGACTCTAAGGAGGATGCAGCCATCTTGGGGAGGATGGGGTGTAAGTAGTCTCATTCATTAACTGAACTGGTATGTGGTTTTGAGTGTCAGATACTTCATGAAATGTTTCTACACGGACGGACAAAAGAACGCGTGTTTGATGTGGGACTCATGACTGACCCTGAAGTATGTATTATCAAAGTATTATTAAATCCACATTCGTTTTTCCACAGTTATCCACAATTCTACTCCCGTGACTTGAGTGACACGAGCTGAGACTGTCTGTTTCTTTTTATTGCAGTTGGGTCGATCCCGAAGTGGCTTGTCTGGAACTGCCGTTCTAAGGACTACAACCGCATCAGGAACCTACAACCTCGTCATCAGTGAGAGATCTCGTGTGGAGGCTGGATGTACCTCTGATGGACTTGGACCTATCATTGGAAGGTACGGACGGTTTGTTCTTGATATGGGTTGGTGCTGAGTTTGTTAAAGTCATACTGAGTACGTTGTAAGGTTGTTAAAAGAAGTTTCATGTTATTTCACATTTCTACGCTTTAATAACCTTTTATTACAAACGGAAAAGAAGTTGTCAAATGCATCTTTATATCTCACTATGTCTCTTCAACAGCAACGTCTGGGGCCAACGATGGGGTCAAGGTCTTGGTCAAGGATGGGGTCATAGTTTCGGTCAGCAGTGGGGTCAGCCATGGGGACAGCAGTGGGGACAAGGTTCATGGAGCACTGGAACGACCACCACCCCCGGAGTTGTCACCTCTGTCACCCTCACTACCAACCAGGAGACCAACGTTGACTTGGGAACTGCCAACCTACCATTCAGAGAACTCGAGAGATACGGAGGACTCGGATTTGCTGTAAGTTTTCTGTTTAAATGACATATGGTGTTATTTCGTAGTCGCCAGTGACTTTAATTCGTGCCTATTGTGTGCATTTTAAACCTAACCCACTGAGGTGTGAGGGAAGTTGAAATATAATTAAAATTGAGTTTGTCAGGTAATTTGTGAAAGAAAATACCCCCCCCCCCCCCAAATATATATATGAAAAATTAAAAAGCAATTCAAACACCAAACATTCACATTCACCCACAAACGTTATCGATTTTCAGCTCTGCACATCCTTGACCAGTGGCCTTGACGGACGTCAAGTATGTGTGGAGCCTATCCTGGCCTGCTGCAAGCTGGGATTCGACAACACGGACGCTGTAACACCAACACCTCCATAAATGGATGGTGGGGAAGCCGAAACAAATGTGTAAATACTGAAAGCAAAATGTGTGAATACTTTCGTTGTGAATGCAAATACTAATCTATTTGATATTTGTTGCTGCAAGTTGGGATTCAACAACATGGACGCTGTCACACCCACACTTCCATAAATGAGTGATGTGACAGTTGAATGAGGTGTATGAATGTTGAATGCAAACTATGTGGACATGTTTGTTGTGAATAATAACAGAATGAGTCATATTAAGAAACAAAGTTCGCTCCACCAAGTGTTTTGTAATAAAACATAGTTTTGCTTGAACTGTTATAATAAGCTTTGATATCATAATATTTCAGGGCAAAACTATACTTTATACAAAACACACTGGTGTAGAGCGATCTTCTCCAAATTATTTTAATCACATCGGTGAATTATGTAAACCATATCGGACAATATGAACGTCGCATTCCTACTACCAACGTAAGTTTAAATCAGGACATACAAATGAAGCTTACTAATCAAACGACATTTCACGACTGCATTGTGGGAATGAAAACATTGCGAACGTTGCCGTGCTGCTGGAAAATTGTGAGTTGAACTATGAGACGTTCTAGCCGTCGGAAAACATAAGCGTAATGTATCCACCAGTGATGTTAGCTGTGTGATGCTACTGCAAACCATAAAACTAAAATACCGCAGTCACGCCGAGACATTGCAATGCAAAACGATCATATTATCGTCTGAAAAAGCACTGTCGGCGCCTTTGATCTTTCACCGAAGCATGTTAGAATTGCTCACAGTTTTTATCTCATATCTTAACTGCCTTGACTGAACTTTTATTATGCATGTTCTGTTCATCATCAATCATTATCACAAGCGCATTGGTTATTTATTTTATAAATAAAAATACATGAAAACTCACACTTGTGTTTGTTACACACTTCCTTTGTCATGCAACATTGGTAATAGAGGAGAACATGACATCATCATTCACATGCCTTGTGGGTAAGGGACAACTCTCATGAAAACGATTTCTGTTCGATTAGAGCTCTGATATGAAAAATGGAGGTGTAACTGTCTCTGTTAGAAAATGTTTAGCTGATAATAATCTCATAAATCGTGCACTTGAACCGTGATATTATTTTACTGTTTCCATATATATATTTCCCCTGAAAATTCACCAGTCTCTGACGACAAGGATTGTGATGGTATGTCTAAACTCGAGGGTGAACATATACTTGTTGGGCTGATCTCAACGCGAAAATGAAGAACGTTCTTGAGTTTATTCCTGATGACGATGTGTATGATGCAGATGATTATCCTGGTGATCTGTTTTATATTGAGAGGAATTCGAAAGTCAATGTACATTACAATAACTATGGTATCAAACTTGCAGAGTCATGTCGAACATATGGGGTACGTACTATTAATGGTCGACTACATGGAGACAAGACTGAGTTCATGTGTGTCACACATATATAATGGTACCAGTGTGGATGTCAATATGTTAGCATCCTACTCGCTGTTTCCCTATGTCAATAACTTTGGTACAGGCACACTGGATCGGTCTTGTAACCTCCCACTGTATTGTTCCTGACAGGTGGAACACTGACAGATCATAGTGTCATAGATAAGGAGAGTGAACTATGGACTAAGTACGTGTGGTCAAAGGACTTTGATAGCAAATTCATTTCATATTTTGAATGTTTGTTTAGCCAGTCACTTTGTGATAATTTATTAAATCTTCTGGGTATATGTATTGATGATTCTTTATCTCTGTTTATTGAGTTACTCCTTGTACATACTAGGATTATGTATTACCTGTATATTTCAGTAACGATGATAATGAACAGCGCCCATGGTGGGCTCGGGAGTTATTAAAGCATAGCAGTTACATGGCCCTCAGAGCTCAAAGAGACTCCAGTGAATGTCTAGATATCTTTAGATAGTTTAGAAATTGTTTTAGAAAGGTCTTCAGGGCTAAGAAGGACTTTTTAATAATATTCTTGAATCTGGTAATTTTCCTTCTTGTTGGGGTACGAGCATGATTTGTCCTGTGTATAAGTCGGGTTGCAGGAATATTACAGATGATTACAGAGGAATTTTGCTTACAGATTCTACTTGTAAGGTTTTTATGCCTATTCTTCATCGTCGCTTTCAGTGTTGGTGTGAAAATCATAATATTATTAATTAGTTAGTTAGTTAGTTAGTTAGTTATTAATTATTAATTAGCCGGGTTTAGAGCCGACTGTTCTACTCTTGGCCATATAATTTCTCCGCAGCCTTTAGCATGATAGCACTCATTCTTTGTTATGGTTCTGAAATTTGGACACATCTTATTGTAGTACGATGGAAATTGTTCACATCAAGTTTGGTCAGTATATGTTAAAAGTTTGAAAGTCCACATGTAACAAAATGGCCTTGGGTGAATGTGGTAGAAAACCTTTACAGTTTACGTATATATCTAATGCAGTAAAATATTTTGCAGACTCTTAAAAACGCCTGATTATAGATAACCGAAAGAGTGTTATCGTATGTTACTATCGTTAGACAGAGTAGGTCGCATTTCATGGGCGTCTAAAATCAATAACATTCTTTTCCAATTTGTTTTTGGTTTTGCTTGGATAAGTCAGGTGATTGGTAATCAAAAGGTCTTTATGACATTATTTAAACAAAGATCATCTGACAAATGATTCCAGTCATGGAAATCATCTATGCAAGCCAACAGTAAGTGTACTTATTATAAACATTTTACATCTCTGTTAACTGTAGAGAAACACTTGGTATGTAATATTTAAAAATCATATTTGCTAGATTCAGGTGTTGTAATTTTAGGCTAGCCATGGTATGAGGCAGATATTAATATTCTGATATTAACTATAAGGAAAGGTATTATAAATCTAATGGTATTTTATTAACTGAAGATGAATGGCATGTATTTTAGGTATGTAATGCATACACACACTCACACACATACATATTACCTTCATCCATTGCAAATGAACCTCTTGATAAATTACTGTATAGAATCTCAACCCTGAAATAATTTAATGGTAAATATAAACGCAAAAAAAGGAAAGCTGTAGTGTATTCACAGAAGCAAACATGTCAAAAATAACTCGATTGATAGCGCTGACAATACTGGTCGTGTGATATGGGGGTCATTTTCAAATTTTGACACATGACCCACAATAAATCACATCAAAATCAAAAACAGAGCCAAATGTCAATATCTGGTGTAGAAATGTTACTTCAGCTCAAAACCTCAGATAAAGGTGTCCTTTTCATTGACTTTGCAGGATATAGTCAATAACTTAATAGGCATATTTCAACAAAGAAGCCGTCAATGCTGAGTACTTTTCACCGTACTCAGTACTTCAGTACTTTTCACCGTACTCAGTACTTCAGTGCTTTTCACCGTACTCAGTACTTCAGTGCTGTTCATCGTACTCAGTACTTCAGTGCTTTTCACCGTACTCAGTACTTCAGTGCTTTTCAACGTACTCAGTACTTCAGTGCTTTTCACCGTACTCAGTACTTCAGTGCTTTTCACTTTTCACCGTGACGCCTCTGTCTACATATTCATTTCTTTTTTTCAAAGTAATCCTTCATCTCAAAAACATTTTGAAGACAACATAAAGTTTAAGTTATCCACCACCCAAGTTTGTTTGTTTAACCCCATTTTTTAGCTTTTTTTCAACAAAATCGTGGCGGGTGAAACCTGAATTGAACGATTTGTGCTGATGGGTCGAAAGTTTGAACAACTAGGCTACCCCTACCTTCCATCAGACAAGACATTCAAGTAATCAACAACATGAGCACCGATTTACCCAGAATCAGAATCTAAGCTCATGCATTTATTATCTTAATATGTTTATTAACGAAAATAACAATTGGAAAGAGCATAGTGGAACAGGGAATGTAGTGTTTACTGCGTGGCAAGTTGGGGAAAAACGATGTAGTCGCCTCTGTTCACTGACCGTTTTATGTTCATGTCTCTATATGAAACACGTAAACCTGTCTTTGCTGTTGCATGCACAATTACAAATATCATAGATTAGTTGCAAGTCGCCTCATATTGAAGAAAGCTATGAGGATCATTCTACAATTATGGAACTTTTGTACGTTTGTCTGTAAAGCTGAACATTGGAGAAGGCCATCATGCTAATCCAAACGCTGGAAGTCACTACAGCATAGGCCTTTGTGTCGAATTTGAAGTGACGTATTTAAACATGCGTCGCAGCCTTAACATTGTCACGCTTCTATTTTGAGATACATGAAAGTTCGACAAAACAGTGTTTGACAAGAGTATCATATTGCTGATTACGTCACAATTTAAGTCGTTTTTGACTAAAAAGGTTGTATGTATAAAATCTGAACATTTGAATATATGGCGGCGTGTGATCTTAAACATAGAGTCCGGAGTACAAGTATGCTGAAGTTAAGCAACGATGCTCATAGGCAAGGGGGTTCTTTGGATGGGTGACCAAGAGAGCGTTTAAAACTGTATCTGTTGACCCAGCGGTGAATGGGTACCCGGTGGGATAAGTTATATGACTGTTAACCTTCTAACGGCTACAGACAACCTGGATTAACATCATGCACACATGCGTAGGGTTGGATGTCAATTATTATAATTTTATATCTAAGTATACACTTTTCACCTCAGGCCTCAGGTCACAATCAAAAGAGATGCATCTAAAGAACAAGCAATTAACTGTATGTATACAACGCGATCTCTCTGTTAAGATTAAACCATTTAAATCCCATACCGAGGATCGTATTAACTATTAACTCTTACTCTTTAATAGAATTTAACGCTTTAATCGGTGGGCCTGATGCTAGTACAATAAATATTACAAACATACACTTCGGTCGTGGAATGCATTATCGCCTGAGGGTCGGCGAAATGTCCCACAAATTTAATTAGCATTCGTCTGACAGGTCAAGCTGTTACATGGTCGCTTTGTACATGTTTCACATTTTTATTGCGAAAATGTATTATGCATATATTACAGATAACATGTAATTTGACATCAATGATGTTAAGCTGAAAACATCAACAACTGTGGCTTTAGTTACTAAATTAACAAGGAAAGTACTTCATCAGTTCAAGATTTAATTGTCCAGAAATTGATATTTTGTTTTGGAGAAAAGTGTTGTGATCATTTATTTCGGACACCACTTGTTCAAATTTATTCTTGCAGATTTATTCTAAATATTTCTGTTCACTTATACTTAAAGCGAATATTGTGATATTTATTCTCTGTTGACATCTGTTTTGTGGTATATAAACAGTTTTTCAGTGTTTACCATTCGGATTTCCCTTCTGAATTTAAACATGTTTGAACCATACAGAGATATGGATGTATGAGGTCACAATACGCTGACACATCACCACACATACCTTACCTTGGCTGCATGATAATATACATACCGCTTGAGGGTATAACCTTGAAAGTAACTAGAAAAATATACTGCAACTCTAATTCCAATTTACATTTTGAACAGGCTCCGGAATGCTGTAAAAATCAATTTGCTAAAAAAATGATATCACTGACAAATACATTAGGCATTTGTTCCAAATAAGTTTTCAATCTAAAACTATATGTGAAAATGTGTGGGCATTTGAAAGGAACTGATGTTTAATCAACATTTCTTGATTGTCATCAAAACATGCTGACTCATTATAAATAAGTGTACATGTTGTGTTTATCAAACTAGCTGGACGCAATGCCAAATGATCACTATCTTTAATCCCCCTTGAAATCTAAACATGTTTGTACATCTGATTGAACTTGTGTTTAATTGGTCGGTACTTCTCAGTTTCATAAGCTTAAAAGTGAGTGAGTGTAGCCGCTTTTAGCAATATTCCAGCAATACAACGGCAGGGGAACATGCGAAAATGGGCTTCATACATTAAACACGGGTCCTCAGCCTGTCGAGTGTATGCTTTAACCACTAGGCTACCTGTATGCCTCAAGCGCTAACTATGCAAAGCGTCCATCTCACTATGGATACAACAGAACTAAACATTCTCTGGTACGATATATGTCATCAGAATGTTCAATTTGTGTGAACTATCTTCGGACTAAACTGTTATAAAATGTCTTTTTTAAAATCGTCGTGTAGGACCTAAATGAGGTTCTGGGAATCACTTTCTACAGAGACTTAAGCTAAGATGAATAAATTAGCATTTACTGTTGGACATTTCGCTTCATGTGATCGGCCACTAAGCCATTTAGTCTGAAGCGTTAGAACCTTAATCAATAAACTGTGATCCCTTTCCCCCACAGTGCCCGCAACATCTGACACCAGGTGTGACGTCATATACATCAATATCTCCTTCACATTCCCATTCTACAGTTTTCCTCGTGACATAGGGATTCAGGCGAAATGGTTACTGATATAAAAATCAAATAGACAAATAGTTAAATCGGCCAGTGAGAGCAACATACACTAGAAGTAGTTGAAGCCAAAGCCTGCTCAAGTAGCATGTGAGTAATTAGAAGTGTCTAAAGAAGGATTGCCCAGGAATGAACGTGGGAACTACAACATTGCATAACCAAATACACGTCGTGAGAATTTCTCTGCCAAGGGATCGGCATCCCGAATAGGTTGTTCTTTAATTTCTGTGGCGCAATTAATTACCGGTTTGTTACACCTGTGGTGGTATATAATCCCAGTCAGATAGATACCAGCATTAACTCAGTTTCTTCCCAAGTACAATTTTGTCATGGCGTTCCTCGTGGTAGCTCTTCTGTCTGTCATAGCTCACCTGACTTTGGGTCAAGGTTTTGAGCCAAGCAATGCAGGTGTTAGTCAGGCTAGTGCAGGATTTGGTCAGACAGGGGGATCTTGGGGTCAAGCTGGATTTGGAGTTGGTGGATTTGGTAACCATGGACCCGGGATTCGTGGAGCGGGCTGGGGTCAAGTAGGAGTAGGATGGGGCCAGAATATTGTCAACCCTTTCCTGAGTAAGTATTTATAGAGAGTGTTGCTTTCGTTACAGTCACTGTTTATGTTAGTAAAGGTAGAGGTGCATTCCTCGATACATTGTAACAGGACATGTCGGATATCTTGAATATTTGTCATGTGTAAAAGAATGATACTCGGAGACTACTATTGTTTCAGCAGAATCAGGCTGGGTTGTGTTGGCTCAGAAACTCCATTTTCCACAAAACTAAATGTTTCCTTAACATTTGCTTACTAAACTGCTACGTGTATGTTTTCAGTATACATTTAGAGTTAAACTGTTTCAATTTTCCCTCTAGATACCACCATTACATGTACTGGAACAGGAACAGGTTTTGCATTCTCTGTGACTCTAAGGAGGATGCAGCCATCTTGGGGAGGATGGGGTGTAAGTTGCCTTTACTTTTCTCTATCGACGTTCACTGAAACCAAGGTTGAGATTGGCATGACACAAGAGCTTGGGGGTGAGCTGGAGATTGTGTCTGAGGGTGAAGGGTCTATCTGAAAAAGGTGTCCCCTTCCGTGCTATTGCAGGAATATTGCTAAAAGCGTTCATACTCACTCACCATTTATCACATAAAGCTGGGAAGTATCACTCTACTAAAAGATCGAAAACGTTTTGGTAAATCCAATCGTATGTTATTGACACACTTTTTTGAAGGAGAGAAGGAAACAGATTTAATATACTTTTCATTGCAGTTTAGTCGATCAGTGGCTTGTCTGACATACTATTTGAGTAGTTTTGACACGAACTAAGATTGAGTTTTATTCCAGTTGGGTCGATCACGAAGTGGATTGGCTGGAACTGCCGTTCTAAGGACTACAACCGCATCAGGAACCTACAACCTCGTCATCACTGAGAGATCCCGTGTGGAGGCTGGATGTACCTCTGATGGACTCGGACCTGTCATTGGAAGGTAGGGATGGGTCGTCTATGATATGGGTCGCTTGGATAGGGTTGGAATAGGGGGAAAGTCAACACAACATACGTTGAATATGTCAACTTTTGTGAAAGAACGGAAATAAGCGACTGGCAAAGATCGCTAAAATATCAGGCTTAACGAAGATCTTTTATGAATTTTCACATTACAGGTTTCACATGATCCCTATCCAGACATTATCTGAGACCGCCATATTGCTGGAATATTGTCGCGTGTGACGTAAATCTAAACTCCCTCACTCACTTAGTTTTGAAAATGTTAATGATTTCTAACGTTATCCTAACGAAGTGATGAATTATCCACTTTTTCATAAAATGATACAATACAATAAATCAGAGTATGTTTCAGGAATGTGTGAGTCAACGATGGGGTCACATTTTACAAACATGAATGATACGTTTACCGGATATTTGTTGCCAAATATGTCTCTATATCACACAATGTCTCTTCATCAGCAACGTTTGGGGCCAACGATGGGGTCAAGGTCTTGGTCAAGGATGGGGTCGAGGTTTTGGTCAACAGTGGGGTCACCCATTGGGACAACAGTGGGGACAAGGTTCATGGGGCACTGGAACGACCACCACCCCCGGAGTTGTCACCTCTGTCACTCTCATTACCAACCAGGAGACCAACGTTGACTTGGGAACTGCCAACCTACCATTCAGAGAGCTCGAGAGATACGGAGGACTCGGATTTGCTGTAAGTACTCGACACATTTGTGACAGGCATTACGGAGAGATACTGAGGACATGAGCTGGCTGTAAGTCATAGTCCCGAGAGACTTCAGTTATGTCTGTTATGTACGTATATATGTTATGTTATGCCAGCGGAAATTAGTATAAAACTAAAATAAGATTCCAGTCTGTGAGACAGAATAACGATGGGTTATTCATTCTAATTGAAGAAACACAAACTAATACAAATGACATGTGCTTAGGTCCTGAAAATAAAAACTATAACATGTATGACGACGCTTCAGGGACGAAGGCAACTCAAAGTTCCTTTTGATTCAGTTCTGTAAGTTCATTGTGAAATACGTTGCTCCTTAAACATTCAATTCATCTGTCAACCGATGGCATTCACATTCACCCACAAACGTTATCGATTTTCAGCTCTGCACATCCTTGACCAGTGGCCTTGACGGACGTCAAGTATGTGTGGAGCCTATCCTGGCCTGCTGCAAGTTGGGGTTCGACAACACGGACGCTGTAACACCAACACCTCCATAAATGAATGATAGGGAAGATGAAACAAGTGTGTAAATGTTGAAAGCAAAAATGTGTGAATACTTTCGTTGTGAATGCAAACACTAATCTATTTGCTGTAAATTATTAATATTCAGTATAATGATTATCATAACATTTCTCATAATTTTCATCTTATGTGACTTAACCATATTGGTTGTATTCATTGTCAATGCTTGTTACTAAAACACATTAATCGTATATTTTACAAATAAAAAACAATACGGAAACTCGATGTGTTACATATTTCCTAACAACTATGGTTAAAATACGAATACGTACATACACCTTGTTGCGCGTGCAGTAAACAAAGTACCGTGACGATGTGTCCCAGCCTACTCAACTGTGACTTGGGTACCTCGTTAGGATGAGAATGGCACAACAAAACTCGGTGCGCCTAGTGGCAGCAAGAGTTGTATACTCCCTAGGGAGTTGAGATTGATAACAGGATGTGACGTTGAGGCTGACATCCAATGATCGAGGGAACCATATACCAGCGCCTTGAGCAAGCACTATGTGCATCGATATGTGTGCTATATAAATATCTTGTAATAAAATACAGTAAAGAAAAAAAATGTGCAAACATGTAATTGCATACCTATGCTTTGAGAGACAAAAGAGGGACTTAACTCAAATGCAAAGAATAAGTTGGATCATAGCTTTGATAAAACAAATGGTGATCAAAGTGAGTGAGTACGTTCAGTTTTACGCCGCACTCAGCAATATTCCAGCTATATGGCGGTCTCTATATAATCGAATCTGGGCCAGATAATCCAGTGATCAACAATATGAGCATCGATCTGCGCAATTGGGAATTGATGACATGTGTCAACCAAGTCAGCGAACCTGACCACTGGATCCTGTTAATCGCCTCTTACAACAAGCATTGTCGCCTTTTTATGACAAGCATGGGTTGCTGAATGCCTGTTCTACTCCGGGACCTTCACGGGTTGTGACTAAAGTGAAAGGATTGTAAGTTGCTCGTAATAGAACCAGTAAACTATACTCATGGAAACAAGTATCGCAACAGTATCGCAAGGTGGCTGAGTGGGCTAGGCGGCTGACTTTGTGTGCTGGCGATTAGGTGCCTGACTCTGAGGGTGCGGGTTCGAATCCCGGGTGTGACTCAACCAAAAAAGTACTAGAATTTGTACTTTGCTTTACTAAGAAAGTGAAATCCCAAATATGACGTACGTTGCAACATTCCAGACCGTTCTCTTTAATGGGTTTTTACAGTTTACTATTCATTATTATGTGCACAATTCATGGCGGTCTCTATATAATCGAATCTGGGCCAGATAATCCAGTGATCAACAACATGAGTATCGATTTGCGCAATTGGGAATTGATGACATGTGTCAACCAAATCAGCGAGCCTGACCACCCGATCCCGTTAGTATCCTCTTATGACAAGTATGGGTTGCTGAAGATCAGTTCTAACCCGGACCGTCTGGGATAACACCTACACGAAACAAGAGACGCTGTCTTCAAGGTTGCAGGTACAAACAAAATGGAAGTACATGATTATATCTCTTGCAGAAATATTATATTGTAATTTTGTTCTTAATGGTTAGCTGGGCCAGGATGCTGTCAAAGATTGCATGATCGCCTGAGACTCAGTTTCGTAATTTCTTTCTCAATCATTGAATCAATGATTGTCTGAACGGGGTCGACATGCATATGGTCAGTTTGAAGAAGCTTCACATTCTGGTAATATTTACAATGCAAATATTAGATATCTTACGCAATTTAACACCAACGATTTCAACCGCAGCTCTTTTTTTAACGACATTATTTACTTTTTAAAGATGTTATTGTCTGAAGCTAATCGTGCTCTGAATGTATTTTTGATAAATTGTTGTAATTGTGATGCTGCATTCCTTCAGCTCGAAAATCAATGACTCTCGTTTGTTGTTACAGGGTTCTTAGTGTTATTGAACACTTGTATTTTCACAAGAATGGATTTATATCTATTCAACATTTGAAGCCAATTTTGTTGCAGATCAACAATATTTTACCGGCTTATTTAATCCATCATGGTACATATATAGGTGAGATTACACAACATGCTGACACATCAGTATTTACAAGCCATAGCACACCTAGACTGCATTGACTGCATAATAATGAATCTGTTGCTTGAGGGTATGTACCCGAAATTAAGATATTCCACCTCAAATTCCACATTATGAACTATATAAACTTCCCAAGAACTCATTCATGTCGGTTTGGTCACTGGTAAAAATAAACCGACACCAAAGATAGTATGTTTTTATTCTAAACACGTTTTCAATCTACACTATACATTAAAATGTATGAGAATAGTAAAGGAGTCATTTGGTCTACAGAAATTGATCATTATCAAATGGACCATCACATAGTATATGCTGATACTTTTGAAACAGACCCGTGAAGGTCCCGGGGTAGAACAGGCCTTCAGCAACCCATGCTTGCCATAAAAGACGACTATGCTTGTCGTGAGAAGCGACTAACGGGATCCAGTGGTCAGGCTCGCTGACTTGGTTGACACATGTCATCGGTTCCCAATTGCGCAGATCGATGCTCATGTTGTTGATCACTGGACTGTGTGGTCCAGACTCGGTTATTTACAGACCGCCGCCATATAGCTGGAGTGCGGCGTAAAACTAAACTCACTCACTCACTTCAGAAACATTGTAATGCTATTTCCCTCAAACCAGATGCAAGCATTGCTAAATGAATAATGTCTCCATTGCGTGTAAAATCTATACGTGTTTGTATATTGAAGTGCATCTGTGCATAGTCGATCAATGTTTGCCCGGTTCACGCATGTAGGTGATAAATAAACGCTTACGGCAATAATTCCGTTATTGATTTCATAGACTTAAACTTTCTGTAATACAACATGTAATATCAGAATATCCTTCTTGTGTGAAGAACCATCGACTGATCTGTTTCATCGTTGGACAAAAAAATATTTAAAGATAATTTTGAAAACGTTCTTGTAATCTCTGAATCACCGTATGTAGAGACTGAAAATAAAATGTGTAGATTTGCATGGGTCATTAGACACTTTCATTTCGCATACAGGTCACGAAGCCACATGTTCTCAGGTACTGGAACCGAAACAGCCAGGTTGCATTTTGTTTTTATCGCAATGACTGCTATAGCCAACACCAGATGTTCGAAAACGGGTGTGCATGCCTCTGACCTATGGGAGGTGACACCAGGGGTTATTTACAGAAATAAGTTGACCATTGATGACGCGTGAATGAACGTGGGAACCACAACATTACGTAACCCAAATATTTACAACGTGAGAAACATGTTCAGCCTCAAAGGGATAGATATTAATGAATGCCTCCCTCTTAACGCATTCTTAGTCCTCAAATGCATGTCCTACATGGGATAGGACCTCTACTGCATTTCTGTGACATAATTACCGGTAATTACCAGCGTGTAATACCTGTAGTGGTATATAAACCCAGTGAGATAGATACCAAACATTAGCTTAGGTTCTTATTGGGTACAGTTCTACCATGGCTTTCCTCGCAGTAGCTCTTCTATCTGTCATAGCTCACCTGGCTTTGGGTCAAGGTTTAGGACAGAGTAATGTAGGTATTGGTCAAGCTGGATTTGGAGTAGGTGGAATTGGAGGTAGTGGATTTGGTATCCATGGACTTGGATTTGGTGGAGCAGGATGGGGTCAAGTAGGAGCAGGATTTGGCCAGAATATTGTCAACCCTATTCTGAGTGAGTATTTATGCACGATATAATTTACAACCAGGATTGCTTTAATTCGCTGTATGATCATCGAACGCCCGACGGTATTGTATATTAATACTGGAATACTTCAGGTGTGTTAACTCGACATGCAGGATGTGCTGGTAATATGTGTTTTTTAATGAGAATGCTTTTTATGTTTGGAGCCCAGAATAGTAAACGGTAGTCCGTAAAAATCGTGCACACTTACATTCTATCAAGCGATTATTTGCACTGTGTAAATTAGGTAAATAGGTTTTTAACCTTATTTACTTGATCGCTGGACTACCGTTGTCTTGTCCAGACTTTATCTTTTACGACCATATAGCTTGATATTGCTGAGCTGCAGCTTTAAAGAGAAAACAACAATCAACCAACCAATCCTTAAGCTTGGGCATTGCCTAACTAACGAAATGATTCCTTGTATGTGTATATTGTGAGACATAAACAGTTTAACTGAATTTGCTCTTCCTTCAGATACGACCATTACATGCACTGGAACAGGAACGGGTTTTGCCTTCTCCGTGACTCTAAGGAGGATGCAGCCATCTTGGGGAGGATGGGGTGTAAGTAGTCACATTCATTGATTAAACTGGGTTTCGGGTGTCAGACAATGCTTTCAATTTAAACGATGCATTTAACACCACTGAACATGTAGAAACAGATTTGTTTATTTGTCTATACAGCTTGGTCGATCACGAAGTGGTTTGTCTGGATCTGCCGTTCTAAGGACTACAACCGCATCAGGAACCTACAACCTCGTCATCACTGAGAGGTCCCGTGTGGAGGCTGGATGCACCTCTGATGGACTTGGACCTATCATTGGAAGGTACGAACGGTTTGGTCCTGGTATGGGCCGTCTGGGTAGTGTGGGATTAGTTAAAGTCATGTTGGGTACATTTAAAGTCTGACATGTGCTCAATGCCGTGGGTCTCACCATGAACAGGTTTAAGGAGTGTGAACAGAAGTTTCATATTGTTTCACATTTTTTCAATTTAATGCACCTTGTGAAACAACCGGAAAATACATTGTCAAATGTACCTTTATTTCACCCTGTGTCTCTTCAACAGCAACGTTTGGGGCCCACAGTAGGGTCCAGGTCTTGGTCAGGGATGGGGTCAAGGTCTTGGTCAGGGATGGGGTCAAGGTCTTGGTCAAAAGTAGGATGAACCATGGGGCCATCAGTGGGGACAATGCTCACGTAAGTTCAAGTTGTTTTCTTCATAGTGAAGTGAAACGTTCAGCGATTATCCAAATGAATGTGCAAAAAGAATCAAATTGTAAATTCATATATCATTTCCTACAGCAACATTTGGGGCCAACGATGGGGTCAAGGTTTTGGTCAGCAGTGGGGTCACCCATGGGGACAACAGTGGGGACAAGGTTCATGGGGCACTGGAACGACCGCCACCCCCGGAGTTGTCACCTCTGTCACCCTCACTACCAACCAGGAGACCAACGTTGACTTGGGAACTGCCAACCTGCCATTCAGAGAACTCGAGAGATACGGAGGACGTGGGCTGGCTGTAAGTATTTTGTTTAAACCACATGTTAAGTCATTTGCACCCAATAGACCCAATGCTCTTTAAAATGTGTCTATTAAATGCATATTTAACCACACAGAACAACGGCGCAACAAGGAAATTAGAATTTATCACACGGAATTAACGTTGTGTGAATCACGAAAACTGAAAACAATACTGAATCTGGGTAGGCCCATGCCTGTGAAGTGTTATAGTATGACTTTGTAAATAATGGCATTTCTAACTTGTGTTTTCAGTTGTGCACATCCTTGACCAGTGGCCTTGACGGACGTCAAGTATGTGTGGAGCCTATCCTGGCCTGCTGCAAGTTGGGATTCGACAACACGGACGCTGTCACACCAACACCTCCATAAACATAATGAGTGATTGGGAAGCTGAAAGAAGTGTGTGAATGTTGAGTGCCAAATGTGTGAATACCCTTTTTTATGCAAACAGTAATCTATATATTTTGATAAATAATTAAAATTCGTCATATTTTCATCTCACCTGACATTCTACATGTATTGTGTTCACATCCCTGCATTTTTGGTTCATCATCAATCATTGTCAAAAGTAAGAGTATTTTATGAATAAAAAATACGAAAAGAACACGTGTTTCATGCTTCTTATGTCAAGACAGCATCAGTAATAACGTGCAAACACGTGTCAACAGACACATGGATCACTTCTTTGAGAGACAAAAGTTGGCTCTCGTGCCAAGGATTCTATGCCGACTCAGGGCTTTGAGTAAGTGAGTGAGTTTTCAACCTCACCCCTTCATATCCCAACTACATGACGGCAGTCTGTAAATAACTTAGTCTGAACGAGATAGTCCATTGATCAACATCATGAGCATCGATCTTCGCAAATGGGATATGATAACAACTCTGCGAGCCTGAACACTCAATCCCGTTAGTCGCCTGTTACGACAAGCATAAGTTACTGAAGATTAATTCTAACCCGGATCTTCAGACGTAAATGTGACCCAAGTGCTAATGATATTGATCACAGCTTTGACGTGGAAAATATGAGACTCTGAGGTTTAAGACGCCAGAATTAATTGTGTACTTAGGTTTTCCATTTACACAGATTTAATGAACTTTGATGTTCTGAAATGTATTTAAAATCATTGTAAAACGTTTCTTATTGAGTCACTTCTCTTGCAGCGGCGGTGGGGTAGCCTAATAGTTAAAGCGTTTGCTCGTCACACCAAAGACCCCACATTGGTACCATACGCGAAGCCCATTTTTAGTGTGCCCCGTAGTGATGTTGCTGGAATATTGCTAAACTCGGCGGAATTCCCATCGTGAAGCGGATCGCTGCTTCACTGGTCAGAATGACATTAAAATTAGAAAATGTACTAGCCTTTTTATACGTAAGCCCGTATATGAATACAGCTATCTATCTATAACCTATCTATCAATGTATACAACAACACTGTCACTGTTATACTGCAGTGCCACAAGTCCAAACATAATGAGTGAGTGAGTGAGTGAGTTTAGTTTTACGCCGCACTCAGCAATATTCCAGCTATATGGCGGAGGTCTGTAAATAATCGAGTCTGAACCAGACAATCCAGTGATCAAGAATATGAGCATCGATCTGCTCAACTGGGAACCGATGGCATGTGTCAACCAAGTCAGCGAACCTGACCACTGGATCCCGTTAGTCGCCTCTTACGACAAGCAGAGTAGCCTTTTATGGCAAGCATGGGTTCTTGACCTTCACGGGTCTTCAGGACAATAATGAAGACAGAATATATGAAAAATAGGTGATGGCGACTCATTTAACTATATCAGAGTTCTCCCAGCTAACACTGACACATACACAACGTTGTGAGAAGACTGTTCATTGGTAACGTCATGACACGACGGTGCCACAAAGTCAGTAGTACTTTACATCATTTTATAACGTTATCTCACAACGTTATCTCATAACGCTATAACAATGTTTCTTATAATTCGGTGTCACAACAATTTTCTCTGAACGTTTTCACTTTGACGTTCTTTCTTAACTATTCAGCTACAGCTTCAGAAAACACACGGCCAAAACAACCTGCAAATTGTAAAAGTGAATGAAAGCGAATTTCTGATTTGTTTCTCATGTACTGTTCACTACTGGGTAAACTATTCAACTATGAAGAACATTAAGAAAATTTAAGAAATTTTAAGAACGTAAAGTACGTTAGTATCAAATAGCTTGACCTTGAATTAACGTTGTAACAACGAAAGCATTACACGTTTCACTGCTTGCTCCCTTTTACGGGGCACAGCGTCTTCAAAGATAGGTTTGCATGCACCACGTTCTACAGAAGAGGGAATCTATCTACGCATTTTGCTTTAAATATAATACCAACACATATACGAATAAATGTGAAGGGGTTGGGGGTGGTTAGGGTTAACCTTGTCGTTAAAGCGTTGGCTCAATTCGCCGAAGACCCGGGTTCGATTCCCCTTCCACCATTTCTGGTGTATCACACCTTGACATTGCTGGCATATTCAAAACAAAGAAAAAACAAGAAATGAAAAAAAAGAAAAAAAAAGAAGAAAAAGCGAACCCCCCCCCCCCCCCCCCCCAAACCCCACAAAACATACAAACAAATAAACAAAAAACCGTACTACTCATTCACTCGTCAAAATATAAAAGCAATATTGAAAAGTTTCTGGATTTTGCCAGCGCTCCCAAAAGAATACCAGTGACGCAGTGACCATATTCCAGACCAGGGTCCCGTTTCTCAAAGCGATCGTAAAGCTAAGTAGATCGTAACTCCCACACTTTAGCATTGACTAACACAGCCATAGCGCTCCGATGGCTTTGAAGAACGTGTCTCATAGGACAACAACCATAATATTAGGGATGAATCTAATTTACAGTCAACAGAAGGACCTAAGGGTATGTTCACATGTCCCTCACTTGTACGATTACATTGTGGAACACCTTCCCCTAAGGCTTTATTATCGCTTTCTCATTATGAGAACTGATCTATGCTTCTGTCGCAATAAATACACATGTATAGTTACTTGTCGGTTTTTGATACCGTGATTTGGCGCCTCGGGCTCAGCTGAAGCATTGAATTTAAATGCCTCTCACTGGTCAGGCTGCTTATGTGTCCTTTGCAAAATGTTTTTGCGTTTTAAAGTATATGCACAACTTATGCAAATATGATATGCATCATTCTCTCATTAATATGACCTGATAAGTCATAAACGATAGCTCTTTATTTAGTGACTTTATTAACTGGAAATTGCCTAATCGACCCACAACTTTACTGCGACTGGCAAACGATTCGAATAGTGGAGTAAACATACAAATCGGTTCGAGGAAGTGAGGAATCGAACACTTAGCTTCGAAACAGCTGGCGGTAGATTACGATTACATAAAAAAATAAAGCATAATTGTACACATACACATAAAAAGAATATGCTGGAATCAATCCACCATCAGATATCAGTAAAAAAAGAATTTATGAAAAATTGTTTTGCATGTCAAACAAGTTTAACTTAATGCACTCGCAATGTCACAAAGGCCAAACCCCATCTGTAATTTCTGATTCGGAACTTGTCAAGGGTATTGCTTTCAAACAGGATGAGTGTACTTTTCAAATAAAAAAGTATCCATTCTTGGATGTTCGAAGCCCATGTGGGTAAAATGCTGAGAAAGTTTGTTTTGCCGGATTTCACAATAAAAAAATAAAGTACAAGTAAATGGTCCTCTCTTTCAAGGAGAGAACAAAACTATTCAGTGACCGACAAACTATTCTAGAAAGGATCCTGAAAAATTGTTAAGAAATAGTTAAATACCGGTCAAACGAAAATGCATAGCCTGTGTTTGATGGTGACGCAAATGAAACAAAGAACGTAAGGTTATTCAGTGGTGGTTTGGTTTTGTACCTTAAGTTAGTATATCTTTAATAGGGCTGCAATTGTTTGGCCAACTTTTGTGTACTTTCTACTGGTTCTGGTCGGCAGTTTGTTTTGACCATAATCTGTGCAACATTTGCTCACGAAATTTAAATACCCGAAAGTGTTTAATGTTAGAGAATGTATCCATACAAATTGCAAACTTCATTGATGATAATGCCTGAAAACAATTGCTATTGCGGGAAGAATGAATACAGATTTGCATGTTGTTTCTTATATGATTTGTGTCAGTTAAAGAACAAATGCACACTCGAAATAGAAACCTCATGCATTTATTTAAAGAGCTCAACAAATGTTAAAGACAGACACACATGGATTACCGTATAAACTACAACATTGTATAACCTAAGTATTCGCCGTCGGGGACATATCTGGATTATAAAGACAGTATATCAGTGAATGCATTTCTCTGGTATGACCTCAGAACACCAATCCTCAATTACACAAGGGCAGGACTTCCTGCTAGTGTCTACCTGTAGTTCTGTGACACAATTAATCACCAGTTTTGTATTCAAGATTAAAAATCATTGAGATAAATACCAATGTTATCTCACATTCTCCTTGATAACTAACAAAATGCGCAAATCGTAATTTTAAACATGATCAGCATTGTTTATAGTTTTAAACAAGTTTAGATTTTAGGCCCCCTAACACGTTGAAACAGGGGGACACGGATACGATGTGTTGTCCAAGTCAGCGAGGACCATCACCCCATACCATTAGTCGCTTTTAACACACACATAGGCTACTGAAGATCAGTTCTAGCCTGGATCTTCAGGGGATTCTGTCAGTGCTGTAGCTGGTCCTATGATAATATGTTTAAGGGTCGAAAGTGACAGAATACTACCAAGAGACACCGCAATTGTACAGTAATTATCACTTTGATGGGTTTGTGCGTAATTATACCTAATTGCACTTATTGTTCTAAATAATACTCTTTTAACAATTCAGTTATTTATTTAAATGCAAGAAAACATTTAGAAAAGGCGTTTTGCATCAGCTTTTTGGAACACGCCATTCGCTTTGAAACAAGACATTGTTCAATTTTTTTTTGAGAGAAAAAGATCGCTAAAAACCTCTCAGGCAATAATCCTTTTTCACTTTTTAGAATAGTTTCGCAATGCATTATAACGCTTAAGTCGCATAAATTTGTAGAATGTCGAATATATACTTACTGAACTTCATGAAAAACCTTGGTTACAAAGGAATGCAATAAACGTTTGATATAGCTGAAGCAAAAGTCTGCTTAAACGGTATATCGAAAGCATGTTTTAAAGAAGAATTGCTCCTAAATGAAAATGGGAAGCACAAAACACTGCATAACCCAAATAAAAGAGGTGAGAAGAATATACAAGGTGATATTGATGAATACTTCGCTCTTAATTTATCCTTGAAAGCTGTAAATGTCTTAATGCGACTCCTTAATTGCATAAGTTATACGGGATTGGACCTTCGATTGTCACATTCCTTCATTTCTGTGACGTAATTAATTACAGGCTTATCATACCTGCAGTGGTATATAAACCCAATCAGATATATACAAGCATTAGCTCAGGTTCTTCTCGAGTACATTTCTACCATGGCTTTCCTTATAGTAGCTCTTCTATCTGTCATTGCTCACCTGGCTTTGGGTCAAGGTTTGGGACAGAGTAGTGTGGGTATTGGTCAAGCTGGATTTGGTGTAGGTGGAACTGGATTTGGTGCACGTGGAATAGGTACCCATGGACTTGGATTTGGTGGAGCAGGATTTGGCCAGACTATTGTCAACCCTTTCCTGAGTGAGTATTTACAACTCATTTAATTTTCTCTCTGACACTGTGATTACAAATAATTTTAGGCAACATGTCAAAATAGTAAATGCGAGACCTATAAGAATCTATGTCGAGCCCTGGACTGTCTAGTTATTACTGCTAGGTGTTACTTTAAAGAGATACAATAACCAGTCAACCCATTCTTAACAAACTTGGACATTGCCTAACTACCTTCATTATTCCTTGTATGTGTATATTTTTGCGACATAAACAGTTTAACTGTATTTCTCTTCCACCAGATACGACCATTACATGCACTGGAACAGGAACAGGTTTTGCCTTCTCTGTGACTCTAAGGAGGATGCAGCCATCTTGGGGAGGATGGGGTGTAAGTAATCTTATATATTGACTGAACTGGTCTAGGGTTTTGAGAGTCAGATACTTTATGAAAGGTTCGTACACGGACGGACAAAATAAAGTACTGACGCGTGTTTGATGTGGGAATGAACCTGAAGAGAGTGTAAGTATTATCATCCTGGTAACGTTAGAAAAAGAGTATTATCAAATCCACATTCGTTTTCGTCAGTTAATGCATACCATTTGAGTAGTTTTGACACGAACTAAGATTGAGTTTTATTCCAGTTGGGTCGATCACGAAGTGGACTGGCTGGAACTGCCGTTCTAAGGACTACAACCGCATCAGGAACCTACAACCTCGTCATCACTGAGAGGTCCCGTGTTGAGGCTGGGTGTACCTCTGATGGACTCGGACCTGTCATTGGAAGGTAGGGACGGGCCGTTGACATTTAGATCCTTCTGAAGGGCTTAGGGGAGTGTATCCCTCTCTGGGGAAGAGGTATGCGTCTCCCCAAGCAAATGTTTTTTTTATCTTTGCAGTTAAATTATTAACATATTTTCTCATTAGCAATTGTTTAAAGAAGGGATTATTAAGCAGCACCTTATCTCTGCCACACCAGCATTTAATGGATGGGTCTTTCCATGAACACTTTTAAATAGCATTTAATGAAGCATCATATTTTGACACGTCATCGTATCCCAGTTGTGCAGACTGATGTTCATGCTGCTGATCACTAGGCTGTCTAATCCAGATCCTATTATTTGCAGACTGTGGCCATATAGCTGGAGTATTGCTGAGTGCGGTGTAAAACTAAACTCACTCACTCACTTAGTTCTGCAAATGCTTATGATTTCTAACGTTATCATAACGAATCGAAGTGATGAATTATTCATTTTTTCATAAAATGATATAATACAATACATCTGAGACGAACAATTCCTCACACAGTGAGTCAAAGATAGGGTCATATTTTCGAGCAAATATACAATTTTTACCGGAAATTTAAATTTGTTGCCAAATACATCTTGATATCTCTCTATGTCTCTTCAACAGCACCGTTTGGGGCCAACGATGGGGTCAAGGTCTTGGTCAAGGATGGGGTCATAGTTTCGGTCAGCAGTGGGGTCAGCCATGGGGACAGCAGTGGGGACAAGGTTCATGGGGCACTGGAACGACCACCACCCCCGGAGTTGTCACCTCTGTAACCCTCACTACCAACCAGGAGACCAACGTTGACTTGGGAACTGCCAACCTGCCATTCAGAGAACTCGAGAGATACGGAGGACGCGGATTTGCTGTAAGTACTCGACACATTTGTGACAGGCATTATCGGTTTAGAATACATATCTGGGCTGGCGGTGAGTTGTATAAAATACTAAATGATTATTCAAGCTCTTTCATTGTTCTGAAGATCCGTGAAGGTCTGGGGTAGAATAGGCCTTCATCAACCCATGCTTGCCATAGAAGGCGACTTTGCTTGTCGTAAGAGGCAACCAACAGGATCGGGTGGTCAGGCTTGCTGTCTTGGTTGTCATATTGGTTGCTGTCTTTTGCCATCGGTTCCCAATTGGGATGCTCATACAGTTGATCACTGGTTTGTCTTGTCCAGACTCGATTATTTAAAGATTTATTTACTTACCTCCGCCATATAGTTGAAATATTGCTGGGAGGGGCGTAAAACTATACTCACTCACTGACTCACTGTCCTGAAAAAATAAGAATTACATCCGCCGTGAGGGGAAAATTAAAATGATTACGAAATACAATTTGTTCAGTGCTTCACAGATTTATCTGTCCTTTTGATTCAGTTCTGTAGGTTCATTGTGAAACACGTTGCTCCTTAAACATTCCATTCATCTGTCATCCGATGGCGTTCACATTCACCCACAAACGTTATCGATTTTCAGCTCTGCACATCCTTGACCAGTGGCCTTGACGGACGTCAAGTATGTGTGGAGCCCATCCTGGCCTGCTGCAAGTTGGGATTCGACAACGTCGACGCTGTCACACCCACACCTCCATAAGCGATGTGAAAGCTGCATCATGTGTGTGAATGTTCAATGCAAACTACATGTACTCATGCCAATAAAGGTTGTCAGTCCAGACGTATTATTAAAATTGAAGGGGATGATAAGTATTACTGACATGGGTATATGTGAATACTATTCTTATTTGTGTACACAGTATCGCTGTAAACAATTACTCGTATTGTTTTCATCTCGTGACCAACTCAATTCATATCATTGCATGACCTCTTCACGAGGAATCATTTTCAATACTCATTACAAAAACATATGGGTTTATATTTTATAAATAAAGCTTACGAAAATAATACGTGTTTCATGCTTCTATGGTCAAAACAGCATCGTTGACACGTGTTAGCAGACACATCTTTGAGAGACGAAAAGTGCCAAGGATTGTATGCCGGATCATGGCAGTGAGTGAGTGAGTGAGTGAGTGAGTGAGTGAGTGAGTGAGTGAGTGAGTGAGTGAGTGAGTGAGTGAGTGAGTGAGTGAGTGCATTCTTCAATATTCCAGCTATAGGGCTGCGGTTTGTAAATCATCGAATCTGGACCAGACAATAGCGTGATCAACAGCATCAACATGGATCTACCCAATAATCAGTACCAATACAGTGTATGAAATAGGCCAAAAACCCAGCCATACATAAGGGCTGATAACCTCGAAATGTTACCACCCCAAATGGTTTTAACCAGGCCAGACACCGAGAATTCACTCGGATGTATGGAACAGACCGTCGGTCTGGTCAGTTGTAAATTTAGTAATCTAGCGGTCGGTCGGACGGGTCTTACTTCATACACTGTCAATACTCATTATTAAAGCATTTAGTTTTATGAATAAATCTTACGAAACCAACACGCATTATTCTTATGTCAAAACAACATTAGAGATTATTGTGAACACTGCTATCTTGCAGGCATCACACATTTTGAAAGACGAAATGTTTATTTGATCATGATATGACAGGGTTTCGAAGCACGTTGGTTCTTAATTGCGCTGCATGCGTGTCCGTTAATATGTCAATTCCTCCTTCCCTGCACATGAATGTGAACATTCTTTCAAGGCTTCCCTCTACATGAATATGAACATTCCTTTGGAGGCTGTACCATACAAACGCACAACATTTCCATTCAACTGTCTGATGTAATGTCCAAGTTCGAAGTATACGGGCTTTTGTCTATGTTTCAAATTTGTCTCGTGTTTCCGGGTTTATCACGTTTGGAAATTCCAGTTCTTCATGATGTGTCATAGCTTGTGTGGGTATGTTCATATGCTGTGGGCAAAAACACGAGAGTTTACCCTGAAATCTAGTAAAATTTGAATATACAAGGTGGGTGTTGAATTGAATTATCTCGAAACTTTTCCATCAATCTGTAGATTTAACTGGGATAACTTGATTACTGAAACAAACGAGTAACGTCAAATTTCAAATAAATAATGCATGTAGCCGAGCTGTACACTGAAACACAGACGTTCTGTCTCCTTTCTGTTTTGCAAAACAGGTCAGCCATTCAGCCAAGATAGGAGTGAAGCAGAATCGGTTGACATATTGTATTAGTCTGACTGAAGATATACTGATGACATCCTTGGCGCTTGACCACAAAATCTAGAGCGGGGTATTGCTCCAAAAGCGTCAATATCGTGTGTGTCCTCCATTGGAGTGAATTGCTGTAAATAGCTGTCTCATGCTGTTAACTGATCTCAAGTCACCATCGTTAATGTTAACCCATTCACGAATGAGAACATGTTCAAGCTTCTCGACGGTTATCAATATCGGGATGATGTTCTCTGACCCTCCTGCCGAGAATGTCCTACACATGCTGCCGAAGGAGATCTTTTGTTCGAATGGCTTTGTGCGGTCTAGCGTTGCCATGTTGAAGCGTAAAGCCGGGATTTCGTTGCATGAATGAGACGACAGTTGGTCTAATGATCTCATCGCAGTAAGGTTGTGAATTCATTATTCCTGGGGCAAGAATCTGTTTTTCCTCCTGCATTTATTCCTCCCCAAACCAGGTTCCTGTCTTCTCCATGGTGGTCACGTTCGATGACGTTGTTGGCGTCATAGCAATATGTGACGTTGACGCAATGGAACTCCAACTACTGGACGTCGGGCAAAAAGTCGGGTTGTGGGCATACGGTTCCTTACCGTTTGGGGATGAACAGTCGTGCCGATGGCCTGTTGCAACTGTCAACTTTGGAGCACTTGTAAACATGGAGCACCACGCAGTCGATCCTCCCGGAGTGTGGTCTTAAGGGGTCTGCCGGGACATGCTCGATCTTTGACATGACCTGTCTGCGGTACACGTGTCTGGGGACTTGAAATTGTGCTCCTGTGGACATTGACATGACGCGCTACATCTGCAATTGCAATTTCGAACTTTTGAAATATTTTACCCTGCCAGGAGAATGTCTCAGTGGTATGTTTACTGTTTTTGAGACATAAAAATGTGCTTCACGTGAATTCCACGTAAATCACAGACAAATGCACGTGACTTTCAATTCTCTCGAGTCACAAGTTCACAAGTATCCGGTTCAGACGAATGAGAACATTTATTATAACTGTAAGGACAATTTAGTGTAGCGTGCTAAACCATTTTGGTTTTTGTTTTATTATATATGATAGGGCCAACTCTACCGACGGCCTTCAAGTCATAGGCTTTAAGTTTATGTGATGGAACTACGGGCTGCCGTAAGTCACGTGAGCGTGGAACCTTGTTTCGTTTGTAGGTCTATCAGATTTGCAAAGATAAGAGCATACTTCGCTGGATTGTTGCATCACTTGACCCCTGTCCAGGCATACCAGTGTGGGTTAGAATCCCGGCCCGTCCCTCCATGCTTCTGAGTTTGTCAGCACCATGACCCGACCTGACATGGACCCAAGGGTAGCCTAGTGGTTAAAGCGTTCGCTCATCACGCTGAAGACCCAGGTTCGATTCCCCACATGAACTCATTGTCTGAAGGCCATTTCTGGTGTTCCAGGCTGGGATACAACTGGAATACCGTCTAAAGCTGGGTGAAGCACACTCACTGACTGCATCCGGTATCACAGAGGCGTTACGGATTTCGTTGTTAAAAGACCAGTGAAGGTCCGGGGTAGAATAGGCCTTCAGCAACCCATGCTTGCCACCGAAGGCGACTATGCTTGCGTTGAGAGGTGATCGGGTGGTAAGTCTCGCAGACATGGTTGACACATGTCAGCGGTTCCCAATGGCGCAGATCGGGGCTCATGCTTTTGATCACAGGATTGCCTGGTCCAGACTCGATTATTTACAGACCGCCACCATATAACTGGAATATTGCTGAGTGTAGCGTTTAACTAAACTCACTGACTCGTTAAAATATTTCCGCTGAAACAAACTCCGTTGGACGTTTTTCCATTCCCAATTAAGTCATTTTTGAGCGATGTCAGTGTATTCAATATATCTTTGACTGACAAAACAAGAGAAGACATAAGCACAGATCGCGTCATTTCCTGTACTTCACAAAAAGGTAAAGCAAAAATACCCAATTCCCTCATGTTACTTAATGTAATTTGTTAAGACGTCACATAACTAAAGTAATAGGAAAAAATCAATTGTTCCTTATTCTTTGGTGTAATACATTTCAGTCATTGCTCTCTGGGAGGCAAATGAAGGCTCCCAAATTATCCGATCATGCAACTGCGTTCATGTCGACACCTTAAATAAATATTGACAAACATATACATTTATTTCTGATCTTTATTACAAAATATTACAACAATAAATAATGATATTTGATTCATCGTTTGAACAAAATAATTCAAAACCGTGAACTGTAATAAAACATTTTTACATATTCTTAAGGTTGGTGTATCATATGAAGACAGATTATATGTATGTATGTATGTATGTATGTATGTATGTATGTATGTATGTATGTATGTATGTATGTATGTATGTATGTATGCATGCATGTATGCATGTACGTACGTACACACACGCACGCACGCACGCACGCACGCACGCACACACACACACATACACACACATATATATATATATATATATATATATATATATATATATATATATATATATATATATAATTGTAATATATATATTAGGCCAAGAATTTAATTTTACAGTAGTTTATCATTTTCTGTTTGAGAAAAGCACGTTCTAACATGCTCCTAAGACGATAACTGGGGCGCTTCGCTCGTCGAAAACCAGGGATTTCCTTCATGGGTACAATGTGTGAATGCCATTTCTGATGTCGCTTGAACACTGTTATAAGGAACATATACTACACTCATTCACGATAGCCGATTCATCAGGATTCAAACGAAGTGAATCCACTTAGCTCAGCTTACATAACACTGCTCTCCTTAACATACCACTTAAATGTACCAATACCTACGTGTATTTTCGCACACAATTTGATAGGTTTTCATTATGAAATTGGAGTGTGAGTATTGTTTTCCGCCTGATTTAGCAATATTTCAGCAACATCAGAAATACACTTCACACCTTGCATCCCTGTGAGGAATCGAACCCAGGTCTTCGGTGTGAAGAGGAAGGCATTATCCACTGGGCTGCCCCGGCACCCTTGAAATGGGAATAAATAAATAAATAAATAAATAAATAAATAAATAAATAAATAAATAAATAAATAAATAAATAAATAAATAAATAAATAAATAAATAAATAAATAAATAAATAAATAAATAAATAAATAAATAAATAAATAAATAACGAGAAAAATTTACTACATGTGCAAAGCAATTTTTGTTGGAAAAATAACAAGAAAGGCTTGTATAGAAGCTATGTACTGAGTACTGGTATTTAAGTGGTGTTTTAGAACTGTTTTTAGTCACCTTTGTATTGTTTGAAGTTTTGGGTCAACGTTTCACGTGCACATTTAATTTTATCACGCGGTTTATGCTGGAATAATATACCACGTGATAATTAGTGAAAGAGGCATAAGTCTTATTCTTGGGCACCGAAACTTCAAAATTTCCCCTACTGAACAAATAGGAATTCAATACTGTGTATCTGAAAGCCTAAGTAGACTCTCAGTTTGATATAAAGCGAGGTGTATAGTTCTTTCATGAATCTCATACAAAAGGATTAATAATCTTCAATTCAATAGGTTCAATGATAATTTCATGTTTTGGGGGAGTGTGGAATAATGTTTCGGTCTTTTTCATTCTTGCCCTTCATACTGCAGTGATATATTCTATGGTAGATGTTATTCTGCTTAAAACCGAATAGAACTGTAATTGAAAAAATTAAACACTCAGAGACTCTGGCAATTGCAAAAGATAAAATCACCAAACAAAAAAGAGATTGCAGATCGATAATAAGGGGTTTTAGGTATGTCCATATTTTTTTCTCAAAAGATATAACCTTAATATTATAGAACATTGTAATCTGACTGGAAAACAGAACGCATTTGGATGAGGAAGAGGAGGAGTTAGAGGAAGAGACATCGACAGAGCTTAATCTAGTTTCGTCTTTTCATTGGAAAATACTGTAGCAACACACTGCATATATTAATATGTTTGCAATTAAATATGTTTGCAATGGAGGGATTGCTTCCTTTTTCAAGGAGCTGCCGGGGTGACAGCATCCATGTTGTCGAATCCCAACTTGCAGCAGGTCAGGATTGGCTCCACACACACTTGACGTCCGTCAAGGCCACTGGTCAAGGATGTGCAGAGCTGAAAACAACAGTAGGGTAGTGTCATTAGTTTGTCTAGAGAGATTAAAACCTTCTCTCTAGAAAGAATTCGCCGCTCTAATAACTGTTAAGAAAGATTTCATTTCAACATTTCATACCCTTATCCCTGACCTGAATCCATTGCTTAAATATCTCCTATAAGAATATTTACACATATATTGTAAGTCTCTAGGACAATGAGAGCACAATACATATAATTTACATGAACTGCTTACAGCAAATCCGCGTCCTCCGTATCTCTCGAGTTCCCTGAATGGCAGGTTGGCAGAGCTCAAGTCAAGGACAGTCTCCTGGTTGGTACTGAGGGTTACAGAGGTGACAACTCCAGGGGTGGTGGTCGTTCCAGTGCCCAACGATTGACCCCATCCTTGACCAAGACCTTGTCCCCACTGATGTCCCAAACGCTGGCCCCAAATACCTTGCCCAAACCTTTGGCCCCACACATTGCTGAAAGTACGAAGGAACTATCATTTTCGTTCTAAATATTTGCTGTGATTTGGGGATATGGAAAAAGTGTGTGAAACAGTGCATCACGCTTATGTTTTTAGGAACATTTTGTAAGTGACTAACTGATTGCAGAACAACGTATGGTATGCATTTACAACTTCTTTATTATGTACATTACTACATTACTGGACTACTTATTGCACTTTCGTCAGGCGAATCATCTTCACTGAATGTGTGGGCAAGAATTAGCAAAGAAAAGTCGTATTATATACAAATAATAACAAGTTGTTAATTCATATGTTATACATTAATACGTTGTTTCGTCTCAATCCACCTCTAAATATCAAGCAAACGTCACTGATTGGTTGCTCCTAAAGGCAGATCTTTGGTGTTCCTTACCTTCCAATGACAGGTCCGAGTCCATCGGAGGTACACCCGGCCTCCACACGAGATCTCTCAGTGATGACGAGGTTGTAAGTTCCTGACACAGTGGATGTTCTCAGAACAGCAGATCCAGTCAGACCTCCGTGGGATTGACCCCACTGTAATATGTAAGAAAGAACATAGGGGAATGGGTTCTCTTTTGTGAATCTGGGAAATTGATGTTTGCACGATCTGATATATTCCGATAGTTCTACACAACCTGCGTAATGAAGAACATACGGCAATTGTTCTCGCTGGTCATTCTGAGATGTTGCATAGTACATGGGTTTCAAGAATTATGGATGATCTTGCATATTCCGATAGTTCTACACAAACTGCGTAAGCATTCGTCGAAAGTAAAGCATGTTTGAAATGCCTCCCTCTCTGACATCCACATGCCCCATTGTGGTGCGAGTAAACGAAGGAAGTGCTGTTTGTAAAAAAGGGGTCATACAAACAATCTCATAGTTGACACTCACAGGTAACAGAAGGGGACTCTTTCTTTGGTAATATCAGACTTAATAAGTGACAGATTCTGATAAATGAACTGAAACACAAACTTACACCCCATCCTCCCCAGCTTGGTTGTCTTCTCCTAAGAGTCAAGGATCCTGTTAATCCTGTAGCTGTGAAGGTACAGGTGATGGTTGTGTCTGGAAGCAAGACAAATGCCAAATGTACCAAGTCTTGCACCACATATTCAAAGTAAAGAAAACGTCAAATTGTAGTTTTGTCCATGTTCCACCATCATATGTCTTATATTGTTTATATTGTCAGTTTATAACTTGAAATATATGTCTCAGTTACATTCAGGCTTGAAAGTGCATGTTCAGTGTTTAATTCATTTAAACTTATGTTGCATTAAAATATATGTAATAAGAAACTCAAATGCTCTCACTCAAGACAGGATTGATGATGTTCTGTCCAAGTCCTCCTATTTGTCCCCATCCTGCTCCAAGTCGACCAAAGCCAAGCCTGGGTAGACCGAGCCCGAATCCTGCCTGACCCAAACCTGCTCCAGCTCCAGCTTGACCAAGTCCAGCTCCAACTTGACCCCAGCCTGCTCCAGCTTGACCCAAACCTGCTCCTGCCTGACCTAAACCTCCTCCTGTCCCAGCTTGACCAAATCCGGCTCCTGCTTGACCAACACCTGCTCCTGCTTGGCCAAAGGCTCCACCTGCTTGACCAAAACCTCCTCCTGCCTGACCCAAGGTGGCTCCAGCTTGACCCCAAGCTGATCCAGTATTACCAAAGCCCATTTGACCCATACCTTGACCAAAGGCCAGGTGAGCAATGACGGATAGAAGAGCTACAGCGAGAAGAGCCATGTTGTACGTATGCTCGAGAAGGACTGGATATGTCGATACTGTTGGCCTGACCTAACGGAGACTATATACACCAGGGGAATAATTAGGCAGACTATTTGTTATGTCACTGAAATAAAGAGGAGCGCCTCTGGCAACAACACTGTTACCACCTTCTTACATAATTAAGGGGTGGTAGATTAGTTACTAATTACATCGGAACGATCCCAACGTGCAATCACGTAATTACCAATCCCATAGTTCAAATTAATTTATCTGCGTGGTTTAATTTGATAAAAATATGCATACATAGTTGCAGTTAGGACTACAAACGAAATAGCGCCCTTTAGCTGGTCTAGCCTGGAAATAAGGCGCTATACATGTTAATTATTTCTGTTTTCTTTTCTAAAGCGCACAGAACAGCTCAAAGTCATTGCAAAGCAAAGAATACGGCTATGACATCAGACAAAAAAATTAACACAAACTATGCCGGTTTCTTTTGGCGTTTCTGTGTCATTACTGTTAACCACTTTCTTTGCAAATAACGGCATACGTATGAGAAGGGCCATTTTTAGATTTCATTCCAAAACAAATTGTCAAAAACTAATTTTAAAAACATTGATACTTAAATAATCGTGTATGTTCACGGTGGACTTTCTATGATAGAGAGGGGTGGTAAGTTAAAAGAGATGCTTTCCGAACATCGAATACTACGTGAGAATATCTACATCGCAAAAGATGTGTTGTAAAGTAATCTTTGCGGTGTTAATACTACGTTCCGTTATAATTTCAGTGTGGATCAGCCACATGTAATGGACAAATACCTCCTGAAAAATATGATATTTACAATTTTGATAAGAATAAACTTTAAACATGTAGCGCGTTGACTGGAATGGTTAACGGTTTTACTGATTCTACAGTTTGTGCAGATCTAGATACAGTATCACCTTATGACGTAGATCGATGTTCATACCAAGATCGTCTGATACAGACTTGATGATCTACAGACTGCCGCCATATAAGTGGAATATCGCGGAGTGCGGCATACAACTCAACTCATTCACTCACTCTAGATACAGAGCAGTAAGGCACATGTGATACTTCCAGTAACTTTCAATAACTTCGCTTAAACATGAAGTACATGACCACAACGTCAGAACGTTATATTATGTTCTCACGCCGTCGTAGCGTCACAGCGTGTCACAACTGACGCACCAACACATCAGTTCGTGTAGTATGTTAAACAGCACACAGAAACAGTTTCTTCTGTTTTATCTTCTGATATATAGTTCTAGAAAACATCATATTTCGTAATAAAAGTCAGAAGAGTGAATCTAACGGCCTCTCACACAGTGATATGGTTTGCATATTTAGAGACAGCATATATTTAGCATGTGCTTCCCTTGGGCCATATGCGGTGCGTGCGATGTTGGTTTAGTGATACAAGCCCTCTCTCTCAAATGGACTTTAATCTCCTTTAACTCACTCACTCACTCGCTCACTGGCAATATGTGCAAATTTCACACACCGTTACACATAGGGGTATTGTGATTGCCGTTAGAAGGATACATAACGCGACCATTCAAGGCATGCTTTGTATGCGTTTTATGATTTTCATGATGAAACTACCGACGGTATGGCTGCACACACAATAATACGGTTTTACCGTTCTGGGATGAAACATAGTACATTAGTTCCTTGAGTCCTCTTTGAAAATATACACATTAATGTGCTTTTGAGTGTCAGTGTGACATTTAAAAAATATTCTCTGAAAAAGCAAAATTTTCAACTTTTTTTCAACTTTTTTACCTCCAGTTTTTGCTTAACAGTATTTGAATTGTCTAATTTATATGTTAGTAGTACCTAGTGTTCTCTTCTGAAAATAAATTTTTGTTGTTGATTTGAGTCTCGATATGAGATTTTAAAATTATTCACTGAAAATTTTCAATTTTCAACTGTTTACCCCCTCGCTAATATGACTTAGCATCACACCAAGGGAGGACTTTTTAGTTGTAACATACACTTGCTGTGTTCCCTAAGTGCACCCCACGAGCACTGGTATTGCTTTTTCAGGGTCAAGGTCGACGCTCGTTTACTATATAGCACAATTACGCCATTTCGAAGTAAATTATTATAGGGTTCAAATATGTCGACGCTGGCCCATTCAAAGTTTTGGTTTGATCATTACTGATCTGTTAAGTATACGTTGTTTGTCATAATGGAGTAATGGAGAACAATGAGATTGTGCTGATACCCGGAGCAGTGTCAACGAGCCCACAGGCCATTATTCTACTTCCGGAATCAAAGGTTCTGACTGGTTTCCCCGACTTATTGTGGCTGCGGTACGCTACCTCTCTGATGATGCATTATAACCTGGAATTGCGACAGATTCACCTGTTTAGATGCACGCACAGAGAGTTAACCACTTGCTCCGAAGTAAAAATAGTGTGACGTCACCATAAGGTTTCAAACCGTGCTTTTAAGTTCAAATAGATAGAAAGATAGATAGATAGATAGATAGATAGATAGATAGATAGATAGATAGATAGATAGATGGGTGCATGGGTGGACTGGCGGATGAATAGATGGGTCTGTGGATGGATGATGGATGATGCTGGTAGATGATGGTTGGTTGGATGATAGATGAATGGATAGTCCGGTGGATGGGTGGATGAATGGATGTTAATGTCCATCCGTCTCCATCTTAAACCACACCTATAAATTTAGATTCGTATTGCTATGTTTAACCAAGCTCTTATTCGAGTTAAGGGTGAAAAAAGCTAACGTGACGCCTCGGCCACATAATATGTTAAACGCGTGCTGTCATAGTTGGTAACGATTCGTAAACACATGCTCCAGGTATGGAATGAATACAAACACCATTGTATGACTGTCCCTAGTTGCCTTGTCAAGATATGCAAACAACTTTCTTGTTTGAATAAATATTTATTGCACAATTGATACCACAACTATGGAATACGAGAAGGGACAATGTCGCGTTGTCGCTCTCTCAAATACGAAGCATAATTAACCAAAGCGCGACGATGCGACAAAATATGTAGTATAACCTTAATTCGGTGGCAAAAGACCTCTGAAGTCTGAAATAGAGTATAACTTCCAATGCGCGTGCGTACTGTAATTGACTTTCTACGCATGCACCTGCAATCGAAAAGCGTGTCACATTGTCTTGTATCGTGTTTTATTCAATTTTCGGGGGTTTTGTGCACATCTTACGACGACAGTGCGACAACGCGACATTTTATGACCTTGAAAATTGTCGCTTTGTCTCGTGTCGACTTTTGGAGGAATAGAAAAAATGCTTTTCAAAACGCGATATGCGACATAGCGATAACGCGAAACATTGTCGCACTGTCGCGGTTAGTTTAATTTGTGCCTCGTTATGCTTCTTTTTGAGAGTGTGACAACACGACAATGACCCTTCTCGGATTCCGTACATAACAGCATTAACTTCACACAGATTTCTGGGTGCGACTTAGCTTTGAACATTATTCAAGTTCTGTCGGTTGGTTTGTTGTTCAACGCTGCACTGTTCCAGTTGTATGTCGCCATCCGTAATTAATCGATTATGGACGAGACAATCCAGTGATGAGTTTCGTTCTGGGCTATGATGACATATGACAATCATTCCGCAAGCCTGATCACCTGATCCTGTTAGTCTGTCAGTTATGTCACGTCATGACATGTTTATCACTGAGATGTTTAACACTTCCTGTAAATCCACGTCCTGTATATGTTGAAAAACCCATAAACATTATGCAGCTACACAGATATTACATATAATGTATTTTATGTGCACAATGAATAGATGAAAGAGACCTCATAACCCCGAGACGTAAATTTGAATTAGTTTCACACGGCTTTCAGAGGAAATGGTCTGCACACCATGTGGGGATTCGAACCCGGATCTTGGTCGTGACGAGCGAACGCGTAATCCACTGGACCCTAAGTACATTTGATCGAGTTATCTGTAAACATGAAGGAAAATACACAATTCGAAACATCGCAAGACGAAAAACCTCTATGAAAAATATATGGCAGAATAACTGAATATATATAATGACACTGGGTGCGAACTCGGGCATGTCCTCAGCTGGTAGCTGAAGTCCCTCTCCAAAATAAGCCTATATGTAAATACCAAATAATATGTTTCTATGTTCGTTGTGTGTGTGTGTGTGTGTGTGTGTGTCTGTGTCTGTGTGTCTGTGTGTGCGTGCGTACACTTGTGCGTGTGCGTATTTCATGAAACCCAGTGGTATGATATATCCCTTAAGATGTTTTAATGTTTCTCCGGAAACTCTTTGCCTTTAGCACTCATATACAAAATGGCTTGACTAACTGGATTGTATGACGTACACAAAACAATATAGTATATTTCATTTGCTTTTATTGTTTCTTAATAACGTACAGCACATCCGAATTGCATTTGACATTTGCTAATATAAATAGTGCATAAATATGATTTTCTAATTGGAATACAACGATATGAAAAGTGTTTCCAAATAAATAATACAAACAATTTCTATTCAACCGTCAACGGTTCCAATTTGAATTGAGTTTTCAGCTTCGAACATTGTCAACATTTTGAAAAATCAAATAATGTATTATTCAAGATTAAATATAGCAATACTCAATACGCACACGCAGAATTTCTTTGTTATATTTAGACAAATTGCATTACAGAAATTATTGGCATTTTGACAAATAGACAATATGCATTCTTTCACACACAACGTCACACCCTAAGATTGCTTCAGCTTTTGATAAATTAAACGAATCATTTCAAAGAAATATACAGTGGAGGTTTAAGACCGATGAGTATTTAAGCTCTTCTGAGTATGCTCAGGGGGCTGCAGGGGTGACAGCATCCGTGTTGTCGAATCCCAACTTGCAGCAGGCAAGGATAGGTTCCGTACAAACTTGACGTCCATCAGTGCCAGTGGTCAAGGATGAACATAGCTGAAAGCAGTAGAATATAATGTCATGCCTTTATTTTTGAGCGCTTAGTTCGTTTGAACAAAGATACACGTGGCTCAGGAAAGAAAAAAAATATTCATTTTTAAATATTCAGTTTGCTGCGGTATATATTTGTAAATGCTCTGCTTTAACATATAACGTGCGAGTTTAACGGTTAAGAGAATTGGTTGAGGTTAAAATATGTCAATAAAGACATTCTTTAAGATGTAAATCCTATCGGAGCAGATAGGCATTTTGAAATGATAATGTTTGTCACAAATGTGTCGAGTACTTACAGCAAATCCGCGTCCTCCGTATCTCTCGAGCTCCCTGAATGGCAGGTTGGCAGAGCTCAAGTCAAGAACAGTCTCCTGGTTGGTACTGAGAGTTACAGAGGTGACAACTCCGGGGGTGGTGGTCGTTCCAGTGCCCCATGAACCTTGTCCCCACTGCTGTCCCCATGGGTGACCAAGACCTCGACTCCATCCTTGACCCCATCGTTGGCCCCAAACATTGCTGAACGTGTCGATAAAATGTTATTTTAGTCTAATCGTACTTATATCATTTCATCTTATCTACTATCTTGTGAATCAGTGAAACAAAACGTTCCTGAATCAGTTCGGTTTGAAAAAGTAGGAATCTCTAATTGTCAGAACATAATATGTCATTTTCAACATGAGATATAGTAAGATCATTACATATCAAGACACAAGTTCAAAACACAATCACATTCCGTTTTTATACAGTATCCACCTACTGCGTTGGAATAAAAATGATCCATACCTTCCAATGACAGGTCCGAGTCCATCAGAGGTACACCCAGCCTCCACTCGAGATCTCTCAGTGATGACGAGGTTGTAAGTTCCTGACACAGTGGACGTTCTCAGAACAGCAGATCCAGTCAGACCTCCGCGGGATTGACCCCACTATAATATGTAATGAAGAAGATACGGGCATTGTTCTCGCTGGTCATTCTGAGATGTTGCATAGTACTTGGGTTTCAAGAATTATGGATGATCTTGCATATTCTAATAATTCTACATAACCTGTGTACACATTAGTGAAGCATGTTAGAAATGTTTCCCACTCTGACAGTCCCATGATTCACGACCTGATCTCTAACTAAGATACATAGCGTAATGAATGGAATTCAATATAAACAGCTTACACCCCATCCTCCCCAGCTTGGTTGCCTCCTCCTCAGAGTCAAGGATCCTGTTAATCCCGTAGCTGTGAAAGTACAGGTGATGGTTGTGTCTGAAAACAAGGCAAATTGATTATTGTTATACCATTACATTTGTTCCCAAAACACCATACTAATACACCTTTGTCTTTGCTCTTCCAGCGTCTTACATTGCCTGTAGATCGCTTGAAATATGTGTTCCTCTTACCATCTATGAGTTTGTTATTAATTTGAGATTATCCTACATTACAATATATGTCATTAGAAACTTAAATGTTCTCACTCATGACAGGATTGATGATGTTCTGTCCAAGTCCTCCTATTTGTCCCCATCCTGATCCAAGTCGACCAAAGCCAAGCC
This sequence comes from Haliotis asinina, assembly GCF_037392515.1. NCBI lineage: Eukaryota > Metazoa > Mollusca > Gastropoda > Lepetellida > Haliotidae > Haliotis > Haliotis asinina. The sequence goes on along the minus strand of NC_090286.1, from coordinate 26,707,233 downwards.
TGGGTAGGCCGAGCCCGAATCCTGCCTGACCCAAACCTGCACCAGCTCCAGCTTGACCGAATCCAAACCCTGCCTGACCTAAACCAGCTCCAGCTCCCACTCCGGCTTGACCAAACCCGGCTCCTGCTTCACCCACACCTGATCCCGCTTGACCAAATCCGGCTCCTGCTTGACCAAAGGCTCCACCTGCTTGACCAAAACCTCCTCCTGCCTGACCCAAGGTGACTCCAGCTTGACCCCAAGCTGATCCAGTATTACCAAAGCCCATTTGACCCATACCTTGACCAACGGCCAGGTGAGCAATGACGGATAGAAGAGCTACAGTGAGGAGAGCCATAGTGTACATGCGCTTGAGGACTGAAGATGCTATTGCTGACTTGACCTGACCGAGACTATATACACCAGGGCTGTAATGCCATTGCACATTATTATGTCACAGGTTTGTAGGAATACGGAAGTCCCATCCCTGATCCCTTACATAACCAAGGCCTGCCCAATTAGAGAGGGAGTAAGATTTTCAAAATACCTGACAAGTAATGTATCAAATGACCCTGGTTTGATGATAACGAAGATGTTCACACTGAGAACTAGCTGGACAGTAATCATTAAGCTCGGTGGGTTGTGTCTGACAACCACAGTTATCACATAAGAAGCGGTATTTGGTAAGTGTATCTTTAGCAGTGACTTTTTCTGATTTGTATCAGTGCACGATTGAATCTGGATTTAAAAACTGTTCTGTAATGAACTATAACGAGGGTATTGCAAAAACGAATTAAATTTAAACATTATGCACAACCTTCTCCTTCTATTTGCAATTCCATTTAAATATATATTTTGGATATTTTATGATATTATCACACAGTCTGTGCCGTTATAATGAAACGCACTTGATTTTGTTCCCGTTGTAGCATTGTGAAATACCATATTTTACAATCTGACAATACATTGTGAAACATAAGTTATTTAGATACTCTCTTCGGTCGTATAGTCGGATTGCTGAAGACCTAGCCTAAATATATTAATCTCGAGTAGCCTAGGAACGTCTTTAACTTTTCAACGAGAATTTTTTCAGTGGAGGGCATTCAGTTAATATGAGATATAGATATTTCCGAAAGACACATACAGTTTAAGAAGGAGTGGTTCTTAGCTATTTTAACGTGTACATCCGAAGGGAAGGATATTGCTACCCTATCCGTGTGACCCACAATGTTAATGGATGTTAATTTCGAACACTGAATCATGGAGGAAATGGAACTGAGCCATGTTTACGTTTATATCTTCTTGAACGTATAATCAGATGACTACTGTAGGTATATAATCAACAACTTTATTCTTGATGTTTGTACAGACATGTTTGCAAATGAAAAGGTGTTGTTTTGAACACTAAATCTTCAGTTTGGAAATGAAATACCGTGATATACGTTGACACTCATGTGAAGTGCTAGTGCGTGTTTTACTCCTTTATTGTAAAAAGTATCGACGTGGAGAATATGGTCATCCATAAAGTTGTATGTTTCTGTTTTGACGCTAAGACTTCAAGAATGCCGATGAAACAATGAACAATGATCATGAATGAATGAAATTAAAGAAGTAAATTACACGTTTACAGAGTGGTAAAACCCATGACCACTAAGAGAACCTGCAATTTACTTCACTAAGAAAGTGCAATCCCAAATATAACCTATGTTACATTTGACCATTTTTCTAAACGATACGGTATGAGCTGTCTTTTAATGTCATTAATAACATCTTTGGGCATTTCTAAAAGCAGCTGCTACTGCACGAGTGTTTCATGCATAATGACAGACAACGTAAACCGTTCCTTCAACAGACGCCTTAAGAATCTTTGGCATGTGCATCAGTTAATAGTTAAGTAAAGACTGATATCATATTATAAAATGTTAGTGTCTTAACCGAAACTAGCAAGTACAATAAAACATACATTTGAAAACGTGATTTTCCAAACGTAAGCTGATTCAAAACAGTGCGGAACACTGCGAAGTTCCACAACGCACTTACCATGCCCATATCAAGTATGAAATCTTCGAATCTCCTGTTTTTGACGTTTTTGGACGTTGATGAGGCAAAGGATAGCGCGATTAAATTCGGGTAGAATTTGATATAAATCAGCGACATTCAGAAATCACACCGCATGTAGGTAGGTCCAGCTATTCACACAACAACCCAAGTGCTCCTGTAAGAACACTGCTTCGGGACTTTCAAGCATACTATTCAAAAGAAAAACAAACAAACAAACATACCATCCAAAATCAAAGAAACAAATAAAAAAAACAAAAAAACCCCAAAACCAACATAAAAAAACCAAACCAAAACAAACCAACACAAAACAAAAACGCACAACCAATCTGTTACGAAAATATTGTATTTTCAAACATGCATAACTCGTCCTCAAATAGACTTTTATACATGAAGTGTAACGATTCATAACAAGGTCAAATCATCCAAAACTTGAAAAATTAGGAGCAGACATTTTCACCAAACACATTGAGCAATATGTATTGGACTAAGTGTCTGTGATAAGAAACTCATTAATCAAGGGACAGCAATGATCATAAATCGTATCTAATTTGATAAATTTCAAAGTAAACTCGATATATATCATGTAGGCTATAGCAAGTGGTGAAATTAGCCATCAGGTTGACAATGCAACAACTTTGACAACATTTAAAGGTAATCGGAGGACTTAATAACCTAACAGTATTGTACGCCGCTTACAGCAATATTCAGGCAACATCATGGCGGCGACACCGGAAACGGGCTGCACATACTGTTCTCATGTGAGGAATCGAACCCGGGTCTTTGGCGTGACGAGCAAATGCTTTAACCTCTGGGATACCCCACCACACCTTAGTCGTAAGAGGGTGCACGGGAACCGCAACAAACTTCTTAGACACAAATAAGAAGTCTTCACTTGAAGTCATCGTTTCAGTACCACGTCTTTATTTTACATCTGGGGAGTCTGTGTTGTTAGGATATAAGCATAATTATTGTTGTACAAATTCTTGAGGCCTAACGATTGTAGCTGAAACAAGACCAGAGACTAGTATTTTTCCACAAGTATGTCGTAGTATAAGGAGGAGTAATTTACCAATGAAAGACTCATATTTTAGAACTTCATACATTTGACGTGAAAAATGCTGAGTGTCTGGTTTTGAACATTAATATCAGTCAATTTTGAAATAATGTTCTAATTCATATCAGGCTACCTACCTAAATGCATATACATAACGGTGCTTTCTGTAATTAACTGTCGTCCGCGAACATGATTGGCAGAGCGATAATTTCTCGTCATATGTTTTACCTTCAGGACACACCATAATGCTTTAATGTCGGACCGGTTTGTTTACATGCAAGAACAAATGCTCTTCCTAACCGTGACACATTCCTCCTCGCCCCGCCCCCTCCCCTTCCACTCCTACCCCCTCCCTCCCCTGCCCACGCGCCTCACCGCCGTCCACTTTATCACAGTGACCGACGAGACGGACATGTGTGGTCGGTGTCAATATGTACAATATCGGTAAGAATTATGCCTGAGGGTCATCAGATCGTGTACTACCAGACACATGTCGAAGGGATAGATCCAACGATACACACCCGTACCTGTGCTTCCCGTTGATAATTACCGGTGGGATCCTGACCCCAGGCGTCCGCACCTGTATCCCAGGGCGTGTGTACGTCATTATCGGTCATAAGCATGTTTTTCACTAATTAAATGAACTAACTGACGTCATATTAATTCACTCCTCTCTAAAGTAATCCTTCAATATGTGATTTACACGTCAAACGACTTGTACATTTCAACTTATTAAACCTTGACTATAACACAAAACATTTAACATGTCAACTCCCTGGGCTGTCCTGAGTATCTGGGATGAGGAAGAGAGTAATGTTGTCAGAGATAACCTTAAATTTCAGGCTAAAGGAATGTTGACACCCATGCTTGAAGGTGATTGACACGGAATAAATAAGGAAAGCAATTAGATGCAGTCGATTAAACAGCATTTCAGACAGTGTCTTATTTTTCGTTGAAGTCCTTAACGTCAACTGTCATGGGGACTGTATTCAGCCCGATATGGCATTCATGAAGGTTTATTGTTTATTTTATTTTCTTAAATAACGTTTTCAAGCATATACATTTTTTCACCTGACAGTTATATTGTAATATAATTAACACACACATGAGACAAATCCACAGGAGCCAGTCAAACTTTGCTTGGACTGCATCAGAGGTTTTCCATGACATTCTACTATTTCCTTGTAAATACCTGCACTTATCTTAATCTATTATTGTCAGCATTTTCTAGAAATATATTGTTTCACAGAATGTAGATATAGCCGGTCCCCACTGGAGAATATGGGGTTATTTCAACGTAACCTGTGTAAAGAAGGCAAGAAGGCCATTATAACTGTAAGTACATAAATCTTTAGAAAAAGAATTCTTTGTTCATTGCCGACATTATTAAGTAGATTCTATATTTTGAGTATACCTCAGTAGAACATGGAACATACTGTGTTGTAAATAAATCTAATGCCAATTATCATTTATTATAGACTAATACACCCATGTGCTAAACCATGTGTCCCCGTCCATTTTGTATCTATATTGTTTTCGAAGTGACAAAGGGACTCTCTTATCAAAGTTAGACGTTTTGATACTTGGTACAACCCATCAAATAAAAATTATCACCGGATGTCTCAAATTTGCTTTAAAAACTCGGACGTCCTGTACTTTGCAACTGTTTCAGTCAGGCATTCGGTAAGATGTTGATGGTTTCGTGTTTACGCTGCTTCAGCAAGCGAGAGGACGACGTTAGCGCAACGAACTAAACTCCAATTCTCTTAAAATCTTCGCTGTAGAACCTTTCTAGATCACACATATACATGGGAACATCATCACTGTAAGTCATGACTGTTTACGTTGGTACCATGCTAGATTTATAAAAACAAACCACGTACAATTTCATGTGTTGAATCCCACAATAACATAAAGAAAGACAGGAACAAGGCAATTTTTCCTCATCAAATTAGTGATTACCAAAAGAAACTGATAACATTTCAGCATATGTTCAGTTGTCTGCTAATGCATGCCAAATTCATTCGCTGTACTTACAGTTTCTGCTGATCAGCTAGATACAACAGAATTACCAACTGACAAAAAATTAAAAATGAAACAGAAATGAAGATTTTAAAATGCATATCCGCTTTTAAACTACACAAGTCATTATTTTGCATTTTGTTACTACTTTCCGTGGTGACATAGTATTCTGATATCAAAAGGAAACTGGTAAATCTTGACTTGGAGTGTTTCCTCTGTGAAGATTATTTTCTTCACAGGAAACGTCAGAAACATTTAAAATAGAACATGTGAGGTTGTATCGCAGTGTCTGGTTACGTTTAATCCCATCTGTGTTGGCTTTCAGCAGAACTTTCTAACTATATCAAAGGTGCTTTAGTAGATGCTGTCTTCATGTGCAACTTTTATCACAGAGTACAAATATGTGAATAAATTCATGAATTCATGGATAGGAAATTGATGTCAGTGCTGGGATATACCATATATATATTTAAAATACAAATTACAAAATGTAGATATTCCGCCATACATGTGGTGCAGCCAGTCATCGGAGTTTCAGCAGGTCAATGAGCGTAGTTGTCACCCAAGGCTACACCAATTTCCGTCTCAAAAATGCATTGCAGGTAAAGGAAGGTCTGTATGACCAGTAATGGGTATTAGTGCCGCTTGAATGAGTAATATAAGAACGAAATGGGATGGACTATCTTCGTACATTTTGCCCATCACGAATTAGACGAACCCGAATGACGCAGAGTATTTAAAGTGTTCCCTAAGAGAACCCAAGGGTGCGCCAGTTTCACGTCTTTGCCCTGTCCTCAACGGCGGTTGTATTTCACAAGGAGTGGGCAAATTTCCTGTGTCCAAGTTTCAAGAGATTCTTTGGAGTTCAGATTCTTTGGCGTTATAAAGGTGCCACGAGAAGCAGAACGTCAGTTGATCCTGTTTGACCAGTTCCACCATGGTCATGCTGCAACTTGTTCTTGTGGCTGCTCTAGCTAACCTATCCTTAGGGCAGGGTTGGGGAGCGCGTGTTTTACCTGGAACGAGGGGTGTTGGTCTTGGATTGGGAGGTGTTGGACCTGGAATCGGAGGTTTTGGACCTGGAATCGGAGGCGCTGGTTCTGGCTTTGGTGGTGCTGGACTTGGAATAGGCGGAACATCTTCTTTTGGTCTGGGAACATCTTTGTTTGGTCTTATCAACCCTTACTACAGTAGGTATATTTCTTTTAGATTTTCAAAATTCAGGATATTATCATTATCACTGATGACCATAACACAAAGGCAGGTTTCAGTACTCAGTGGTTTCTGTAACAGCAGTCATTACAACATCTTTAGAAGTTTCATAAGTTTCATATAGTATAGTATATTGGGTACAGTATATTCATGTCCATACAATGCACATGTCAACCTTACTTTATTACTATAGATAATATCAATACTTTTACAGACACAACAATCACCTGTTCTGGCACGGTACCTGGATTCGCCTTCGCTGTTACCCTGAAAAGAACACCGCCAGTATTTGTACCATGGGTGAGTGAGAGTATATTCAAGAAACTTTGCACGTTATGACAATCATATTCTAACACCTGGACTTTTGTGACAATCTCGTGCCGCTCACGCAACTTCATTAATGTCAATAGTTCGTGTTTAATGTTAGGTTCAAACTCCAAGGTTCAGGTTTCAAGGTCTAGTCTATAAGAACCTTTTGATCATGTTATAGAGAAATTCTGAAACTCTAGTGTTCGCAATCTACAGAGTGGTTTCTCACACTTAACCTATGTCAGTGACCTGTAATTATCTGTCTACAATTGTATGCTATTGCGTCGATTTACTCGACACAAAATAAACAAGGAAAGCAATTAGATGCAGTCGGTTAAAGAGCATTTCAGACAGTGTCATAAGTTTCGTTTGATCCTTAACGTCAACTGTCATGGGGACTGTATTCAGCCCGATATGGCATTCATGAAGGTTTAATGTTTTATTTCATTTTCTTAAATAACGTTTTCAAGCATATACATTCTTTCACCTGACAGTTATATTGTAACTTTAAATATAATTAACAAAAATACACGACAAATCAACAGGAGCCAATCAGACTTTGCTTGGACCGCATCAGAGGTTTTCCATGACATTCTACTATTTCCTTGTAAAAACCTTTGAGGATTGACCTGTGAGGATTGACCTGTGATGATGTGGGTTAGCATTGGTCTTCAGCATGGCGACGAAGGAGACTGGGTGATCAGGTTTATGGACCAGGCATGTCACCGTATCCCGACTGTGTAGATCCATGCTCAAAAAGTCAGTCACTGGACTGTCTGATCTAGGGCCCCGTTTCACAAAACTCTCGTAAGCCTAAGATCTCGTAAGTTTTCTCGTAGCCATTGTACCTCCTATACTGTAACACAGGAGCTACGAGAAAGGTTACGAGATCTTAGGCTTACGAGAGCTTTGTGAAACGGGGCCCAGATTAGATTATTTACAGACACCACCAAACAACAGACACACTGTCGTCAATGAACCGTAGATGGTCACTTTTCCATTTAAGTCAAAATGTGTTTCGATTTTCTTTTGCAGTGGGCTGAAAGGCAAGGTGGACTGAGTGCAAGCGTTGTACTCAGAACTACAACTGCTACAGGGAACTTCCAGTTAGTCCTCACGGAGCGAGCCCGTACTGAAGGAGGATGTACTCCAGATGGCCTCGGGAATGTCTTCGGCAGGTACGTCGTTAAAATGAAACATCGTGAACAATGTATATTATCGTCTGATTCCTCATAACTCGTCGTCAAGTGCTGGAAAACCAAGAATCTGCGATCAAATGTAACCGTTCATTTACTTCCCATTCACCTGAGTTATCATTCTCAACCGGCAGGATGGTAAACAACCAAGCATCCGGGCGTTTTTATCAACTTCGTGAACTCGGGACGATTCGGGTTAGAACTGGTCTTCACAACCTTATGCTTGTTGTAAAAGGCGACTAACGGGATCGGATGGTCATGTTCGCCCACTTGGTCGACACATCTCCCAGTATCCCAGTTACGGAGTTGGATGGTTATGATGTTGATCACTGGGACTGTCCCTTCCAGACTCGTTGATTTACAGAAAGCCGCCGCTTGAATATCGCAAACAATATCGCATAACTTGTACCCATTTACTGACTGATGTACTGAGGGTCTTTTGAACCTGCATCACCTGTATCTTTTTTATACTTTTTGCATCATCGTGTTTGTGTTTATACCATCCGGTCAGGTATGCGTTACTAAGCAGAGAAGAAAGGTGCTTTGCCTAGCTCACTAATCAATTTTAGGCATTTGGGGTGTAATACAAACTTGAACTTCGCTATTCTTCATTCCTAAACACAGAGGTGTTGTATCCCCAGTAGCCCCCTGGGCCTTGGACTAGGTCAAGTGTTTGGGCAACAGTGGCGTCAGAGTTTTGGACAGCCATTTCTCCAGTTAGTTGGTACTGGCAGAGTGACCCGTCCTGGAGTCGTTGCCGATGTCACCCTTGCCACCGGAAACAGGACCCTTGACGAGACAATGCTCAATCTGCCATTCCAAGACCTCGACAGATATGCAGGACGTGCCTTTGCTGTAAGTGACTTACAAACTTTTCCAAAACATTTGAAAGTACCAGCGACAATGTGTAAGTCAATTGTTTTACCTGTGACATAGTGAAAGGCAATGCTTGATAAAGATGTAGTGAGGCTTGTCCGAATAAGACGTATGCAAACATTACAATTCTTCAAATAGTTTAATGTTTAATGTAAAATTGCTAATTTGGGGGATTTAAACCAATGAACCATGGTTAGTCAACTCCTTACGTCACAAATGTACCCGTCAATGAACCAGCATCACATTTCAGTTAATGGCCTCCATCGTTACCGACGCTTCATGATGTAACATACAGGTCTCTAACCATGAATTGGAAATTGTTAAATGACCTATTCCTCATGGATTGTTTCAGTTCTGTCCCAGTCTGACACCAGGTGCTGATGGACGTCAAGTGTGTATGGGGCCTGTTTTCGCATGCTGCAAATTGGGATACAACAACAAGGACGCTGTTGTACCTAATCCGCTCTAAGGATATTCATACAACATTATTCCTCACTTAATTCATGCTAATCGTCTTGCCATGTACATATTGGGAAGAATACTACTTAAACTTGTGTTCTTCGAAGCGTAATTTGTTTATGTCATAGAAACAAATGTAATTCTTAATAGCCACAACTACAGTTCATAGATTGATTGCGATTTTGTGATCACCACATATAGAAGCAAGTAAGCTTTCCTATGATCGTAAGAAGAATCCTAAAGGGGAATCGCATAACACGAACACAAGTGAAAAAGACACTAGGTAATTAAAACACAATGTCATGAAGTGTCATGATGTTTGATCCAAAAGGAAAAAGAAAAAGGCTAAGCTACCTTTTCGATTGCATATTCAATAAAAGCACTTAAGCCGGAAAGATAAATGCCTAGAAGATACTGTTACCTCTTTCGTCACGTCGACAGTCAATCTCCACGGTGGGGTAGCTTAGTGCACGTGGTTGAAGTGTCCGCTCATCACGCCTATGACTCGATTACCAAAATGGTACAAAGTGAGAAGTTCATTTCTGGTGTCCTCCGCCGTAATATTGTTAGAATATTGTTAAACTCGGCATGAAACCAAATTCACTCATTAAATCAGCCACTCATGATCTCAGGATAAAATCCTTAGTTTTCCACCTGATCGACTTTAACAGAAAACAGTTTTATTCTTCTTCCTCTTGTAGTTCTTTACTAATATTTAATTGGTATCACCTTCAAGGTGTTCCCCGTCTACCTACTGAAACGGGTATTTTTATAATGGCAAATGATCTCTTTGATTGTGCATATATATCTGTATCTGTGTATTTTACTAAATCAAATAAGCTGTATCTATATTTATTGTTCTTTTTAGATTTAGATTTTCTGTCCGTGTTTGTTACAGTTTATTGCAGTATGGATCTCTTTGTGGAGCTGAATGTGTGACACAAGTATTGTTTACCATGCACGGTACTTTTAAACTGACATATGTTTTGACATTTAGTAAAGTGAACAACAGTGCTGTTTCTATATGTTTTTCATCAGTGCTATATATAATTTTGTTTGAACTTGAATCATTTACAATATATTGCAAATAAATTTTAAAACTCTAAATGGACGTTTACTTTTTCACTCGAAGCTGACAAGGGACAAGTATGTCAGTTATTGTAACTCCATAGTTGTTATGGACCGAACTCGTCTCCATTCAAATTCTGCAACGAAGATTTCTTATTTGACAAAATCGGATTTACTTCCAACTCTGCCCAAGAATAACACATCCCTAACCCAGGTCCCACTTGCCCTGAGCAATTTTAGGTCTTCCGATTTCTCGAAAATTTGAGTCTGAGTTTTGACTTAAGTCTGAGATTTTACTCAAATTTGAGAAAACGCATTTCTCGGATTGAACTGAAATCAGCGCAATACTCATAGGAAACAAGTATAGGAAATAATTTGAGTTTCGTGAAAAGATTGCTTAATTTGTTTGGGTTTTATAGGTCCAAAATGCAGTTGAGTTAAAAATTCACCTGTTTCAAATTGTTAAACTCAGTTTGAGATTTGAGTAAAAACTTAAGTTTGTTTCAAGAAATCGGGACCTGATCAAGGGATATTGGACACATATTAATGAACTACAACTTGCCGAGCTTTAAAGTGTAGCATCGAATATGAGTGATGTTGGTTTTGCCTCGTTTTTAGTAGTATTCCAGCTATAACACGACGGGTGTCGCCGGCCTTTCAGAGGTACGAGAGAACGCTTTGTTAGACATATGTGCAGTTCTTAGTTATTTCCTTCACATAAAATAATTTATGTATGAGCAGTGTGAGAAGTGCAAGGCGCAGATGAAATATATTACTTGCCCTACAAGTACATCTTTATATGAACAGACCCTTGGGACTTGGTCTTCAGCAGCCCTTTAATTGTCGACCCATGAAGGTCCCGGGGTAGAATACACTTTCAGCAACCCATGTTTGCCATAAAAGGCGACTATGCTTGTAAGGGGCGACGAAAGGGATCGGGTGGTCAGGCTCGCAGACTTTGTTGACACATGTCATTGGTTCCGAATTGCGCAGATCGATGCTCATGCAAGCTGTTGATCACTGGATTGTGTGGTCCAGACTCGATTATTTAAAGACCGCCGCCATATAGCTTGAATATTGCTGGGTGGGGTGTAAAACTAAACCTCACTCACTTACTCACTCCTGTAATTGTGAGGCCATAAACACAAATCTTTCAAGAAGGGTATCATGTAAGTTTTGATTGGTTTACTTACCATATGTATATCAGATGTTGTTTACATCAAGTTAGACGCAGCTGAGTATATATTATACAGGGGATAAGAGAGAATTCGAAGTGGAAGTAAAATCCCCGCCTAATGTTGTCGTTCCTCAACAGCTTGAGTACTTTGCTTCTAATTAGTGGACTCCAGGATTTCTCTGAGCAGTGAACCCAGCTGGAACATATCCATTTCGTAAATGCACACAGGCGTGCAAGGATTCACACGTGCAAGATAGGCACTCATTGGCACTGAAGAAATAATCCGTTTTAGACAATCTGCAGGATTGTAGAGCTAATGATAAATGTACAAGTGACTGACGGGACTGAGATTTTACGCCAGTGTTGACGACTTGCCGGATTGGACAAATGCCGGTTTTGACAGCTTCCACTGTTTTTATATCAAATTGTATATGACACACTGTTATTGTTTCTCGCTTGTCTGCAAATAGTATTAATTCAACCGACGTACTGTTGAGTGTGCTGAAAGAACTGATCTGTTGAAGAACGTATGTACTGAGGAAGCTGACAGTAGCGTTGTCTGTTTTCGTGATTGTTTAATGAAGGCCGCGATAGCGGATAACGCTTGATTGGTCTGGATGCAGGCAATGACGTCGAGATGGTGTATTGCACTTGTAGTGTTTTGTATGCATGGAGAGGTATCTTGGTGTGATCTTGCCACTACTTCTCTGTGCTCACACAGAAACTGATGTGCACCTGTTTGTTTTGAGGCTATATGAAAGGGTATTTGGTTGATGTACAGTTTTGCATGTATATTATGACTATTGACTCGAGAGTAAATCAACATTTGTTAGAAATGTTTGGCCAAGCTGGAAATAAACTTCATTAAATATGAAAAAGGTTGCATGGTCCTACGTTTAAAAAAGGAAATAAGATAACTGATGCTTCAAACACTACATTACTTTACATTCAAATTTTACATTACCAGACAACATCCCCACATCCCCAAAACCCATTTCAGGAACCTTGGGCAGATATATGTTGAAGTACGAATCCAATTTCATCTAATGTTTGAAAGGAAACGTGATGCAAAACTTGGTCAAAATGGTATCTAACTGAGAGGTATGTTTGGTAACGTGTAAGAGTTCAAACCCTGTAATTAGATCATGACATAAAAAATGCAGTTGAAATAACATGGTAGATGATATTCAACAGGAGAAGAAATCACGGGATTATAGAAATGATGTGTGCTTTGGTGCACAGCAGGGTTGAAAATGTCCACCCGCTCGCTACCATGAACTTCACAGGCATCAGCCTTTTTATGTAAATTGATCTGCTGTCAACGTCTACCGTGATCACAAGCCAATCAAGGGCAGGTTCACACGGTACACTAATGAAGTATCCTCGTTTCATACGGCAAATGTGATCAAGAAAATGGTCAAGGTGTCTTCAAGGTTTAAGCAATTTCATTTTGACGCTGACATCTTCTCGGAAGCAGTGTTTGTCTTCATGAGAACTGGAATTGGTATTAAATTGTTTTGAGATACGCAAGTGGAAAGTTACTGGTACCGGTTGCCTTATTATTTCAGGGATATAATTCTCCCCTGTTATGTGTGAAAGATCAAGGCCCCGTGGCAGTGTGATGCTTTCATGTGTTCATAACACGCTTCCTGTTTTTGATGAGATGCAATTTTCCAAAGGTAAAACTAAGGTAAATTGAAATTAAAAGAAAAAATCATAGTAACCCCTTTATTGTGTTTAATGGAGGCTAACTTTAACCATATTTCAACATCTTTAAATTCTTATTGATGTTCGATGGCTTTCGGATATGCACTCAATCACACTGTAATTTCATCCTGACTTGAGGCCTTGGGGTCAGTGCTTCTTGATTTATAACTTGCATTTTCAAAGGCACGGTAAATAGGAGAAATCAAGAACTAGGTCAAAAGTACTTATTTCGTATTCGTTTCCCTATCAAATAAAATTAAGAAGCTATCATTTAATATTTGGTTATGTTTGGTGTGGTGTGATGCGTGGTGGTGGTAGTGTCAGTGTTGTGGTATAAATGTGTGTATATATTTGTTTGTTCACAAATGCTCGAACCAGACAACTTTCCCTTTGTGAAAATATGTAATGCAAAAACCAGTTATGCATTATCTGAGTACGATAAATAACATGTGGGAGGATCAGGCTGAAACCAGCATTAGAGCTTATAACGTTGCAAGGGATAGAATCACTCCCTGTAAAGTTCCTGCTTCACATTCTGTCACTAACAGCTCCAGCTCCATGGCCACCAGCCCTCTCCTTACTCCAGTTAATCACTTTTCCAAACCTTCATGGTGAATTTTATTAAAACAGTGATATGACAAGTGAAAAGAGCTTACCTTCACAGAGGTAAATATATTAAAATGCGTTACTTTAATGTAATTTAATCTGTACGTGAATATGTACTCCACTGATCAGAATAACAAAAATCATACTATTTCATTGCGTAGTTTGTAATGATTAAGCAAGTGCATGTTGTCTCAACTAAACCCATCTCTACTGTATAACTGACTGACTGACTGAGTAACGGAATGCATAAATATAACAATGGTAAGGCCTATTACCAAGTATATAAGGAAGCATGTACCCGATAAGCAAAGAGAAACTGTGTGAGAAATGCATACTTGTGTATTTTGAATGATGTGTGACTGTATTCAAAACCACAATGAAGATGTTGATGTACAGGAGATACATTTTCAACGGCAGCACTGAAGAACACTATAGAACAATATAGAACAACTTTATGGATAACTTCTTTTATTTCGTGAGCGCGACGTTTCGGTACAGAGTCTGCTTGACTACTGTACCAGATTGTGTATCAAAACGTTATCCATACAGTTTGCCCTATTTTGATCTTCCCAACTTCTGAAATGTTACTCAAAGAAGGTACTGAAGAATACAGCGACGTTTTGAACTGTAATATCAAGAAACATTTCTCTACTGACATCGACTCTGAGATAGATGCCAAAGATAATTTTGTAAAAAAGAAACAAAACTATTTTCTCTGTTCCACGAGACCATCTCTGTGAAGCAAATGGGCCATAATGATCACATTTCAGCCACAGATGATACGGGGAAGAAATGGTCTTCACCAAGCCTTCTTTGTAGTAACAGGCGACTAATGGAAACATGTGTACAGGCTTGATGACTTGTTTGACTCCTTTCCTCGTATCTCATTTGCGTAGATCGATGTTCATGGATTTGGTCACTGGAATGTCTGGTTCAGGCTCAATTATTCACAGACCGCGGTCAAAAAGGACCTTCTCCAATTCTTTATTGCTTACTTCATAGAAATACATCCCATAAATACAAATGCTATCTTAGAAGATTAGCACACATTTTCCTAGTGAGTATAGTCGAGTAGAATAATGAATATCAGCGATTCGCAATATAAATTTATAATATCTAAATTCCTGCGTGTTCCAAATACATATTGAACACGCCAGACTTGAACAGCAGTTTTCCTCTCAGGGTATGGGAAGTAGGACGGCTTCCTTGTTGTTATATCCCAGTTTGCAGCAAGCAAAGATTGGGTCCACACACACTTGGCGACCAAAAACATCATTTGTTAGTCCGGTACACAACTAGAACAAAGAGTTGACGTCATCACACACTAAGGTTTAGATCTATATTTTCTATAAACTACAGAAGATAACGCACTAAACAACCACTGCTTTCCTTCTTCGATATCTATTTGCATGTACATTGTATTTAGTATTAAACATTATTGTAACACTCCAGGGAAACATGCAGTTAGACATTATTCTCACGAAAGGTACAGTGGAACGTAGGAAAACTGTCCATGATTTGTAAACTTTCCACTGTCTCAGACAGTTTGTAAAAAGGGATATTTTCAAGGAAATACTGGTAAAACGTAAATGACACTTTGATGTACGAGAAAATCTACTCACAGAAAATCCAATTCCTGCATATCTCTCAAGGACATCAAACGGCATATTGATTGAAGCCACATCAAGCGTAATATTCCTATTTTGTTCCAGCGTTACGTCAGCAATGACCCCTGGTCGGGTATTTGAGAAGAAACGTGGACTGAATCTTTGATCGAAAACGAGAATAACAGATAATAAAGTCAGGATGTGAACTGATAAACTACAAAGGATAACTGTACTGACCTAACTGAAACTCTCGTGAACCATTTACTTGGCCAATGTTTTTTCATCGTGCCTCTTGCATAGAAAACATGTTGGACAACGGTGACTGAAGAACTGCTGCAGTTGACCAGTGCTTCAGCAAAATGAATCTTGACGGTCATTTTGAATTTATATTTTAAGTGGTTATCTTTGTTTTCATGTCAAATTTGTCACCACACTATCTTAAAGGTTTAAATATATGTAGTGAAAACTCTCTTTGTTTCAAAAGAGCAGCGGTGATGATAAATGATCTGAAATTATATGCATACCTTTGGATCACAGGCCCCATCCTATCAGATGAACATCCTCTCTCAACGTCGGCTCTCTCGTTGGCTACAAGTAAAAATGTTCCTGAAGCCGTTGTAGTTAGGAAAACGAATGATCCACCAAGAGTTTGTCTTCGGGCCCACTGCAGTAGGAGCACACAACCTTTAAACATCTCACATATTCTAAACGTGTCTACGAATACAAACATCTCCTGGGAATATAGTTAGAATTCGACACTAACCCACTGCCAAAGGGTACAACCTTTAAAAACCTCACATACTCAAAAGTTATCTTGCATATAGAAATACCTCCTGGGAGCCTAGTTAGAATTGGAGAGATGTGGTACGTCTCTTGCTCAGTGTTCGCTTGTCACACCAAAGACATAACTCGTTCTCGACATGGGTACAATATGTGAAGCCCATTTCTGTTTTTATTGCTGGAAGTTGCAAAAAGCGGTTTGGGACTATACACACTCACTCACTCACTAGTTAGAAAAAAACATGCTGCTCGACCAAATGGATTGGTTTCTTAGGTTCGATGGCATGACTGATACTATGTATCTTTAATCCGACAGTATGGGTCGTTGCTCACAATATCAATCACTGGGTTATTTACAGGCGGTCTCGATGCAGTAGCGGCCAATCTGTAACACCTATCAACACTTTCTTGTCACCATTTGGGCAGGTATTAGAATACAGGGACGTCACTATTAGCATGCTGATCAGATTTCCTTGTGTTCGTGCCAAACGCATGTAGCGTTGTTGGTTATATCAGGTACATATTTGTTTTTCAAACATTTGACAACATATACCTGCAACATACACCTGTAGCTAGAAAAACGCTGTCAGTGCCCTAACATCTTGTTCTTCCAGAATATTAGATTCAGGGAGAATTATCTATTTGGATATGCATTCACTTACCCATGGTCCGAAGAATACTTGCGATCTCCTCAGAGTAGCAACGCCACTAAATCCAGTAGTGGATCCAGCGCAAGTGATTGTAGTGTCTGTAAGGTATTATACTCGTATTAATCCAAACTCGCCCTAATATATACTCTTCAAAAAAGTAGTGGAACCGTACTTTCAATGTTCGACTGTCGAAATTGGGAGATCTTTGGAATTGAATCATTGTTGATACAATAATAACGAATGTTTTGAGAATGCATCACCACATGGATTTCATTCAAAGCAAAGCTGTTCGTTCAGTCAGTTATCCCCCTTGTTAGGTGACTGGAGTATGACATGAAGATTTCAAGTTTACAATTATCAGTCAGTAGTGTGTGATTTGACCCCGAACCCTGACCATACACAGATGCAGGATTTTTCGATCTGCCTGAAAAACGTCAATATTCATAATGACACCCCATAATGTAGGAGCCTCCCACGTTGTGAACGTGCTTCTCATGCTTTGGTGATAACGTGAAATGATGCTGCATACACGAGATGAATGTCATTGTAACGTTCCTCGGCTGGGTTTTCTTTCTACCAGACTTCAAAGTTCAGGTTCCCCTGCTTTTTTTAAGAGTATGGTACTTCAATTTGTACATTACATAGAAGGTTGCATTTCATCACGTACAAATTGCTCTGTACTGTAACTGTGTGTGTCGTGAAATAGACACATCAGGTTCGATAAACTGATGTTTGGATACATGTACAATTCTGGTGCATTATCAGCAGACATTTTCATAAGCATCAACGGGTAGCAGGCGACTGATAATGTTTTCACATTCCTTTTCAATGGATGGAGAGGCTGAATTCAACTAAAGATTAAATAGGATTCCCTTGTCAATTCATTGGAATAAAGAATTACTCAACACCTTGGTAAATGATCATGATGAAATTGTATCACTGTAAGTACAAAAGGAAACACTTACTGAAAAAGGCACCAAACAGAGCTGCTCCGTTACCAAAGAAAGCGCCACTTCCAAATCCAGATCTAAACCCCCCTATTCCTGGTAAACCTCCAAAACTTCCTATCCCATTTTGAAAGGTTTGTCCCATAGCTAGGGACGCCAAGGAAACCACCAAAGCAATTCCCAAAGTGGCCATGTTGATACTGCATGCTTCAAGGCCCTGCATGGTGTGACAAGTGAGGCAGCTTTATAGAATATTACTTGAAGGGATGGGGTCACTCAGTGAGAAAACCTTGCAATAAAGATAGACACACGTGAGTGGGTAATGCATTACCTTCTTTTGCCTGTGGTGACAACTTGTTCACTGTAAAGCGAGTACCATACAAGTTGACAAGATGGAGGTTTGTTGAATGGCATAATAGTCTGCAAAAATGTTCACGTGATCAGTTTTAAGTCTTTGTGTTCTTATCACGAAGGAATGTTAACACTGTCTACGGATCCAAAGGAATTTCCCTAAAGTGCACAATTAATGCTGTATCCCATGGTGGAGAGGTATTTATTTGATCTAATGATGCCTGGTTTGGGGATATAAGAAGGAATAATCAGCATTAACCAGCATATGGAAACACAACAAAAAGGTTGTTTCTATTGCAGAGTTAATGACATTTTCGTAATCGGTTAATAAGTTAATAATTCCTTGAAATGATCCCATATACCCTACATTTGGCAACTCTCAGTTTGATGATAAACTGATCCATAATTCAGTGGCAGTATGCAATAGACTTTTACCTTTTTCCAAAAGACGCTTTGTGCCAGCGAATGATGCTGCCACGCTCCTCCTGAAGGTTGACTGACATCAATCTAGTAAAAACGCCCTCCGCTATTCCTGTTTCTGGGCATTCCTAGGTCGCCATGTGTCAAATTACATACCGGGCTTTGTTCGTTGCTCTCAGAAATCTGAGGAAACTTTTGGCCGCCCATTTTTTATCAAATAACGGTGAAAATATCCAAAATATGAAATGGAAACGTTCAGAACGGCTACACTCTTAAATCTGGATAGTGCTTTTGCAGTTAAGTATGTAAGGAAAATTGAAACTAAACATTGGATGTCACAACTTTTGTTTCAATAAAGTAGGTTTCGGTAGTGGTCGTATGCCGATACTAGTTTCTTACATTCTTGTCTGCCACGATATATATAGTAAGGCATGTACCTATTCTTAAGCCAGTCTTTCATGTTACATAAAATTGACGAACAATATCGTGAAATGCAATTTCAATTTCTTCAATGCACACACGCACGCACCCACGCACGCACGCACGCGCACACAAGAGTATTATCAAGTTTTAAAACAAAGGTGATCCAAAAAACGTAAAACGTACAGTACTACACTGGCTGTGAAACATGCATAATGTATTTGAATTTTAGTAATTACTACTAGTAATATTCATTTTTCATAACTTGGTGTTTACATATGCATATACTACCCATCAAAAGTTTAGAGTTTCGAGTGTTAAATGTAGCCACTTACTTCAGTCAGCTGTTCTGAACTAGATTTTGCAAAATATTCCATTCTGTTTAAAAGTACTGTTTACACATGAACTGAAGTATTGTAAAACAATTTAGTAGGATTGTTGTCATGAGTTCAGTGAATGATGAACATCGGCAAAAACTGGAAAATTCTTAACAAAACTTTTCAACAAATCACATATATTTGCATGCTTTTCAGCAGTTTGATCCTCGTGCATTTCACCTGCAAAAGGTTTGCAGTTGGTTCACTCAAGTCCCTGGAGAAATCACTCTTTGATGTAATATTTATGTTGAATGCTTTAAGAGGGGCTAAACCTTTGATGGGTAGTTTTTATCATTTTATCCCGATGCCAACAGACTGTTTTGCCGTCAAGTAAACCGTTGGTTGTCTTTACTAGCAATTTCGGGGTCCAGCCTTCTCGTATAGTGACTGGACCTAGCAAAATTAATCGTAGTATATATGTTCATTCAGGTTGTGTGGAAATCCAGCTAGAGTCGATGCAGTAAGCAAACATAATATAATTCCCCATACTGGCTAGTATGGTGATCAGTTGTTGGCAACCCATAGCCTGGCTTTATGTTGTGCTGTCTGCTTTAAAAATATCGTTTTATGATAACATGATAGTTTTAACTTTAACATCTGTCATATAAACTGATAGTTTTGCTGTTCTTCACCAAAAAGGTTTCAATTTCTTCTTTTAATTTTCTCTAATACAATGATTAATTGTTCTTGTCACGATCTGGCAAATATTGCTGATGTGATGATAAATATCACCTCACAGAGTTTGGTAGGTAGAGCGTGATACAACATTTTTTGTCGCCATAATGCAGGTTTGGAGGATGAACTGTGCATATGTGCCACAATATTTTGTCATTTTGTAAATTGCATGATTTTAAATATAACATCACAAACATGGTACTATACTAATTCAAAATTTTACCTTTTTTTGAAATCCCTAAATATCAAAGGGCCGATGTTTCAAACCTGGCTGCACTAAATGTTCACTTGCTTATATACACCGGTTTCATTGATAAAAATTATTAAGGCGTCTGTTTGGTAGTAATGATTTCTGGCTAGCTGAAGGATGGCGATGCTAGGTTAAAAGATAACTCATCACGCCACTGGTTTGAAACATTTTACTGACATTTAATGTCTGCTGTTCGTTTGAATGCTTGCTCTCTGTGCTTTCGGATAAACGCCTGAGACTTCTTCGGGATCTCAATAGTATAAATTACACTACATTTGGCAGGACAACGTCACTCCAAGGATTAAACCCGCTCGTAGGCTAGCACTCCCCTTATATTTGGTGCATAACGGTCGATTTATGATGTAAAATATGCATAAATGTATGTTTCTGAATATATTTAAAATACGCTGAAGATGTTAAATTCCATCAGATAATAAACTGAAAGGCGAAAGAAAGAATTACAATTTTGCAAGAGGTCTTTATCATTGACCCAGACTGCCTAGACACTCAAACATGATAAAATGTTGTTAGCGGCATCTGTACTCAACTTGTGCTAAATATCATACGCTTACTACAGAACACGTGGCTGTTTACTGTGGGTCCTGAAAACCAGTTTCAGTCACATGGGATTCAGTTTCAGAGGATAAGCAGGTACTGAGTTACACACAATGAATGTACACTGCCATCACTTTAGTATCCTGTATTTCCACGACTTGCGTCAATACTGGCACGCAGCCTCCTTCTAGCCGAAGACGTTAGACGTCGGACATGCGTCCTGTTGCTGTCTATTTCATGGTCGATCGGCGAGATGTCTGAGGACGTCGTGGCCACTGCAGAACGTTCACGTTGTTCCTCTCATCGCTGCCAGCGACGATCAACTCGGACCCAAGGTAATCATAGAGAGACCCCGATGAAATGGAAGTTTGATCATGAACCCATTTGGAGTTAGATCGTGATTCATCGGTATCATTTGACCCAAGCAGACTGTGATGTTATCTTTGGGATTACACTGTCTCAGTAAAGTACAGAACCTAGTGTTTTGTTGGGTTGAGTACCACAAGGGGTTTGAACCCACGGCCTCAGTTTCTGTGTGGGACAACTATTAGTTAGCGTAACTTGACACAATGAACGTTCGCTCACTTTTGGGTACTTCTTTACTGTTTGCACAACGTTTAATGTTGAAAGGGTTTACAGTGGATATGCAATGTGCTCGATCACTAATCTTTCTGTTTCGAAGTTATGAGCATTACACTGTTAAAAGAAAGAAACGCATAGGCATTATCAGTGGTTCATTTCGATACATTTTGACAGCCATCGTCATTACAATTCCTTGGTATAAACCTTCGTCAATGATGTCATGGTTTGTGTGTATTGAGGGCAGACACATACATCCCCAAAAGCTCTTTTAAAGGTTTGTCATAAAAATGAAAACGAAACATGGAAAAAAACATGCAGAAAACCATCCGATATGGTCCAAGAGAAGTGAGAATTCGAGCATATCCACCGAAAGTAGCTCCTGACCTGACACGACTACGCCAGCAACGACGTTTCCAGTGGTGCAAGGTACAGGCATGAAATGTTTCTTCCAGCAACGACGGAATGAGAGGCAACGTATCTCTAGATGTCGACACAAACGTTTTCGCCAAACTGCGTTCGACAGGTGGACAGATTTGGTAGAGTAAGCGTCATGGCATGGGCTGACATGTCCCACACGGGTAGAGCACAGATAGTGGCAATCTTACAGCAAATCGCTACATCGACCAAATATATCTATTTATATAATATATTGTAATAGTTGCCTATATCGCTAATACAAACACCAAGGTCCTTCCCTCGCCTTCCTTCCCTGATCAAATCCCATTAGGACATCTATAGGACGAACTTGATGGACGCATCCATAAACGTCACCATCGCCCTCAGACAGTTGCAGAACTTGTCCACGCGGTGCAGGAGCAATGACGAATATACCCCAAGCAAACTCCAAACACTTACGCAATCCATTAGAAGGAGGTGTCGAGCAGTGACGGCAGAAAGGGGTGTTGTCACCAGGTACTGTCCACACACCAGGTGTCCACACTCTTGCTATGAGTGGACTGAATTAATGCTGACAATGACAATGTATATGTTAACAATGTCATATATCATCTTTGTTCAAGCTTTATTAGCTTATATATACTTAAATACGTTTAATACATTTCCTTATTTCTGGCTTATGCTTTTCAGTTTGGAAGACTGCATGTACCGTAAGGAGCAGTGATTGGCGATCAAGGTTTTTCGAAAAGTGTGTGTTGTGCTGTCGGTCAATAGTGAGTGAGTGAGTGAGTGAGTGAGAATAGTCTTATATCGCTTTTAGCATTATTCTAGCACGATCACAAGTTTGAAATACACAGCGAATCACATACCAGTGGATAAGATGGAGGTTGGTCGTGTGTGCGTACGAAGCTACATAATGGTGTAGGTGATCAGTGTTATAGACTGTTTGTTCTGTTTGATCTTATCATGAAGGAATATCAACATTGTCCACGGGTTCTAAGGAATTTCCCTAAGTAAAAGATTGATATTGTCTCCCATAGTACAGAAGTATCAATGTGATCTTATGATACCTTTTTTACATACGTATGAATGGATGTGTGAGTTAAGCTTTTAACAATATTCCTCCAATATAACGGCGAGGAACACCAGAAAACGGCTCCCCAGAACGTACCTATGTGAGGAATCGGACCCGGGCCTTCGACAGTAATTGTTCCATCATTTGGTCAGGTTTTGTGGGAATCACGTTCATGAACTACCTCCTGACAAGTCAAAACCAATAACTGCCTCTGAATATATGTGTTTAGCAAGGGTATGTCATGGTCAGGTAATGCGTGATTCTGTGCGAGGAATAGATTTCCCCTGATTATCAAGTAGCTTTCTAGCAATTAATCACTTGAAGACTTTCGATCCGGGATTATCGCAAAGTACATTTTCCAACAGACTGATTAATGGATGAAACGTTTCTTTGGGTCATTGATGTTACGTGCCCCCCAAAACCCTGATATTTTGTATGTAATTCAAATAATACCTTCCACAATTCTTTATTTTTCATTTGATAAAAATACCTCTCATAAGTACAAACAATAATTTAGCTGTTATTGTTAGTTAGCTTCCATTATGCAACTGTATATGGCCAGAAAGTTGGATACTTTGTTTCAGAAATTCTCAATCCAAGTTATAGTATATGCCTCTGAAAATACAAAAACAACATCAATGTATCTGTATAAAATAGAGGAAAGTACCATTTGAAATAAAAATATGTACATGTATTTCAAATAGACCAGATCAGTTTGCATAATAGGTAGTTAACTATCATTTAAAAGGGAACAAAAAATTTCTGCTCAGGGTATAGGAAGTAGAGCGGCTTCTTTGTTGTCGTATCCCAGTTTGCAGAAAGCTAGGATTGGGTCCAAACACACAAGGCGGCCAAAAGCATCTTTTGTAAGACCGATATAGAGCTGAAACACAAGATGGCGTCGTCAGATATTCAGGATTTAATAAAGCATTATTCGGCTCTGTTTAAATTTTGATAAACTGTAGGAAATGTCCAAATACAGGTGCACAATATCATGGCGAATTCATGCAGTTGATACAAATAGGACCATAGATTTTCCTCCTTACATATTCTTGTGACCATATGTACAACATAATGTAATTTTTGCACTGACTATAAATTTGTGCAGTGTTTCTCACGTTTCATAAATAAAGGTTATGTTCAAGGAAACGCTTGAAAACCGTATAGGTCCCATATACTGTGAAATCCACTTACAGACAGTCCGCGGCCTGCATAACTCTCAAGGTCGTCAAATGGCAGGTTGAGCGAAGCCACATCAAAGGTGATTTCACTATTTGGAGTCAGCGTCACGTCAGCGACGACACCTGATCGGCCATTTGATCGTGAACCTTGGACGGATTCTTTGCCTGTAAATGACAATAATTCAAGATGTCTATATATGTAATATAAATGGCATGCACTGAACATTTGTCCTGTCAACACTTTTTAATGGATAGACAACTTACACTGTTATGAAGCAAATGTTATCATCATTTAGTTTGTCTATCCATAAAAAGTGCCCCTCTTCACAAGTTGTAAAGGTCAAAAACTCCGATAATTTTAGCCAGCCATGTACAAGACTGAGGTACTCAACATCATATTTTATTCCATCAACAGTTGAAGTGTTCAATAATATTACCTTGGCTATTAGAAATTGCAACTCTGTAGCATTGTTTAAATCTTCTATCCAAGTGGTAGAAAAATGCGTATTATACATATTATTGATACGGAATGAGGAAGTTAAATTTTTTGCACACTAGATTAAGATATGAAAGTACACTTAAATATGATTCATTTAGAATAAATGTAAAAATATGACACATCATATCAATGTGGCCATAGGTATGAGAATAATTTCATTACTTCCTTGAGTCCCCGTTGTATTTTATTCAAAGACACAATCTGTTAAAATATTTTAAAAAATATTATTAACAATAGAACACTGAGAGGTAGTATTTTTTTCTTACATGAAAAAGCATTTCTCTCAATTACTGAAGACCAGAATGTTTCCAAATGTGTACATGTCTATATCTTTCAAACAAAACGCTTTCTCACTTAACATTTGCTGTGCATAATTCTAGCCAATGTCTGTCATTTGTGTACATTGATGATTTGTGAAATTATCAGGAGAGGGGTTTTCTAAATTGGATAACTTGTGCCCACTCCTTTTCTGAATGAACAATTCATGCTTAAAGCATTTAACTTGACTGACGTACCATACGATCTTATATGTATGCAATGAAAGTTCTTTGTGTCTCACAAGAGCAGGGTTGGTCATGAATGATCTAAAATGATAATCACACCTTTGAATCACAGGTCCCATGTTGTCAGATGTACATCCTGCCTCAACCCTTGATCTCTCGTTGGCTACAAGTATGAAGTTTCCAGAAACCGATGTAGTTCGGAAAACGAGTGATCCACTCAGAACAGCTCGCCTTTGGCCCCACTGCAATATATTAATAGGACACAACCTTTAAACAATTCACACATTACATATACAAACACCTCCTGGGAGTCTATTTAGAATTCGACTGTAACCCATGCTTGTCGAACAAGTGGGTTTAATGGTCAGATTCGGTTGCGTGTCAGATTCTGTGTATTCTCAACCCGGCAGCATGGATCGTTGCTCACAATATCAATCACTGGGTTATTTATATATTGTCTTCGTGTAGATGTAACATGCGTGGGCTTAACAATAACCAACCATACCTTCATATAAAGCTTCATTTTGCCAGACAACGTTTTCGATCCATGAACAATATTTGCATATGTATTCACTCACCCATGGTCCTAAGACTGATTGTGATCTCCTCAGGGTAGCGATGCCGCTAAATCCGGTAGTGGCACCAGCACAGGTGATTGTAGTGTCTGTAAGACAATGCCGATTACAATCGTTTTATATCCCCCTTGTTGCTCCCAACGACTCTGTGCGAAGGCTTCTAAATATGTGCAAGAAGACGAAGCCATATGCTTATATTTGTGAGTACAATTACTCTAAACTACCAAGTGATAGATTTCTATTTTTGTCAAAGCCGCGGGCACTAAATGGATTGGATTTCTGCCTCACTGAGCGTGTGAATGGAAACGCTGAATTTAACAAACACATCAAGGGGTCAAGGGATGCTATTGTAACTCATTAGAATAGACCATCCCTAAATGTTTTTGTGAATGATCACGATGGCATTACAACACTGTAACTACAACAACAAATACTTACTGAAAAAAGGGTCGATCCTACTGATGCCAAATAGAGATGCCCCTTTGCCAAAGGAAGCAGCACTTCGAAATCCAGGGCTTAAGTTCGCTGTTCCTGGCCCAACACCAAACCTTCCTGTCCCACTTGGCCAGTTTTGTCCCATGGTCAGTGATGCAAGGACAGCAACAAGAGCAATTCCCAAAGTGGCCATGTTGATACTCTATGCCTGAAGGATCTGCATGACGTGGTAAATGAGGCAGGTTTATAGACTATTGCTTGAAAGGATGAGATCCTTTCTATCTAGCGTGAGAAATCCATCGTTTGCACTGTTTAAATGGACCTTAATAATTGATAAATGCATGTTGTTTTGCCTCACTGAGCAACTCGTTCACTACTGATGATGACTCTCGGAGTGATTGTTCTATATGCATGCAAGATGGAGATGACATGCATTCCTGATTTGTCCGTAGGACATCAAAACTGGGATTTCGATCCTAATTGGTCTGAACCTTTGGATTTCAACATAGGTATTTCCCTGATTTATCCACGACCTGACTAGACTAGTAAACAATACAAATAAATAGTCTAAGCCATATCAGTGGATAGGACATAAATATTTAAGTGATTAAGTGTAGGTCTTTTGGTCCGTTTTTAATGATAATACAATATAACAGCATCATAATATGGTGAAACGTTGCCATCTATGAAGTACCACACCTTTCTGAAGTAAACTAGCTTCATGTAGTTCCATAATGTATGCAATTATTATCTGAGCATATTTAGTGTGTTCTTATCACATGATGGTTAAAAGGTGGTGTAGCCTAGTGCTTAAAACGGACGCTCGTCATGTCAGAGACACAGGTGCGATTCCATGGGTACAATGTGTGAAGCCCATTTCTGGTGTCTCCCGCCGTGATATTGCTGGAATATTGCTAACAGCGGCGGACAATCACACTGGTTATTATAGAGGCGCTATATTTACCTCGTAGAAGTGACTTAATCTTTGGAATATCACTTCCTGTAACTGCTGGCATTCAGAATAAATTTCTGAGTTTTTATCGTTTATTCTACCATCTGATTACCGTTACTCACGATATATATTTGATACATTGTATTCGGCTACTGACAGTGAAGACCAAAGGAAAATGATAGGGAATCGCTGCCCATAAACACAGTCATGTGTTGCTAAATATATTTTATAGAAAAATAAAACGTATGGTACACATCTGTTCATTATGCACAAAAGTGGAGGAAAACAAATGTCTTAAACACACAAGTTCTTGCAAATGTTCTAGCTATATGGCGGAGGTCTGTAAATAATCGTGTCTGAATCAGACACTCCAGTGATCCATGGCATGACCATCGATCTACGCATCTGGGATAAGATGACATGTACCTACCTCGTCATCGAGCCTGACCACCCGATCACGTTAGTCGCCTCTTTCCGGTCCACAAGCATGGGTTATTTGATGAACGATCCGTGAAGATCCGGGTAGCACAGGCCTTATGCAACCATGCTTGCCATAAAATGGGACTGTGCTTGTCGCAAGTGGCAACTTACTAGTTCGGGTGGTCAGGCTCGCTGACTTGGTTTACACATGTCATCGTGCTCCAATGGCGCAGATCGATGCCCATGTTGTTGATCACTGGATTGTCTGGTCCAGACTCGATTATTTACAGACCGCCGCATTATAACGGTAATATTGTGTGCAGCGTAAAACTAAACTCACTAACTCACTCTTGAAGATCAGTTCTAACACGGATCTTCACGGGTCTCATACACACAACAAATACGATCCTGCCGTTTTACATATGATTAGATTGTTTAAGTTTACCATCGGTGCAAACATAAAACACCCGGAAGGCTCTGTAGGTGTATTAGAAGGTGTGAATGTTTCTTACCGTAGAAGAGGAACGATGACAAGCAGTTTCCTATGAGGTGTGCTGAATACTCGGCAGTCAAGCGGGTCGACCTTTATATTGATCTGTACTGACCAGTCAAGATGATGGACGTTGATAGTGAATGAGCTCAACATGTCTTGATTTACGGTATTCCTTTGTGAATGAATTGTACATTGTCTTGATGTGAACCGTGCCGTACGCAAACGCCGGAAAATATTGATGGCCTTATTACACAATTAACCATGCAAATGAGACCGCTGGACAATACAGTTGACCAATGGGTTTGCGTCATGTTACGCCACTATACTTTGCTTTCAGCATTCATTCTGACAAACGTTCAGGGTTAAATGTGTTTGTAGATGCACTGTAGGTAATGATAATTTCATGCCTACCTTGATTGTTTGGTTAATAATTATATCTTATTTTATTTATTCATCTGTTAACATCAGCCTCTACAGCCATGGTATGTGAAAACAATTATCTATGGACAGTTTCGTGTAAATGCTATAACAATGCTGATGATAACCCACAAGAACTGTGTACGTGTCTCAATAACAGATGATCAAACCTGAAGGAATCGTTTTGGACATTTTTCGACGTGGTCAAATGTAACCAATATTATATCTGAGACAACACTTCTGTACAGAATGCGTTAAGACCCGCGTCAGACTTTGTCTTCAATAACTCATGCTTGTCGTAAGAGACGACTAACGGGATTGGGTGTTCAGGCTCGCTGCTGTTGCTAGCACATGTTATCGTGTCCCGAATACGTAGATCGATGCTCATGCTGATGATCACTGGACTGTGTGATCCACATTCGATTATATACAGACCCCCACCATATTGCTGTGATATTACTGAGTGTTGTGTTAAAGAACAAATCAACCAACAAAAATACAAAGATTCTTGTGCTACTGGGAGTGATGGGGGCCATATCTGACTACAATGGCCTTGTCTAATTTTATGCATTCTGAAGCCTTCGGAATTGGAAGCGTGACAGCCGAAGACCCGGAATGGCAACCCACATCGGTACAATACTGAGACTCAGCATTCTTCGTTATACTGCTTATACTGAGTCTAACAAACCCTAGTAGATGGTCGCTACAGCTAACCTTTTCATTCGACCAATCAGAATACACATACCAAATCGCGAGAGTAGACATTCGGACATACCTTTTGAACTTTTACCTCGAAAATGTTGGTACCCGAACGATTCCGAATGTTATTTTCCGTACGATCGCTTTCGAGTGACGCACATGGAGCGCGCAATAACAGGGAATAAACAGTGGCTGATAGCGTCCTTGACTAATGGTAACCTAAGCGAATATACTGCAGGTCAAGCATATGTGTTTTATGCGGGTATTCGTTTGTTTTGAGATCAGTGTCAGTGAGCGGGGAATTTTGTAAGTCCCGCCGAACCCTAAACAGCATATCTAGTCGTTGTCTGATTGGTTAAATCCGTTCGGCCGTCTCGTATTTGATTGGACGACCATTGGTCGTTCAAAGGGTAGCTGACTTAACTTTCTGTTAGGACTAAGTATATATAGAAGCGAAACGAAACGTAACGTATTACAGAGCCTAGGTTTACGTGGACTGGGTACAGTGTGTAAAGCCCATTTCTGTTGTCCCCTGTGGTAATATTGCTGGAATATTGCGAAAACAGCCGCGGCATAATACTCAGTCCAGCCAGTAATTGACGCTGACACCGACTAAAACATACTCAAACCTCTCCCTCCCATATTCGTCAACTAAGAGCGCAGTTTGATTCCAAAGTTAAATTATTGAATTCGCTGTTGTTACTACCGTTGCTAAAATTACAATTATTCAGTAAAACAGTGTTGAAATATTTTTAGGTAATCTGCTGAATTTTGTACACGACATTTCGAAAGAAAACACTGACAACTGTAAATCCACCTCCTTTGTGTGTTAATTTCCTCAGGATAACTGATTATTTACTCTCACTTAATGATGTCGACATACCTTATTTCTTATGGAGTAGGTACATATGTAAAGCTTATGCACGACTAAGAGCTAGACTAAGTGATAAATATTTGTTATTGTAAGGGAGCAGTGTTCATGTAAACTTATAGCATGTTCACCGATCCCTGTTCAATTTTAGTTGAATAAAACATATGTTTAAAACCACGTGAACATATTTTATATTTTATATCTCCTCATAACTTTTGAGGTACCATTGAATATGCTGTTGTTACTACTCATGCTCAGAAGCATTCAAGGCCTCAGTGAAACTTTCAGCAGGTTTTATGGTAACCTTTTTGAGGACATATCGAAATTTGGATATACTCTATAAAACGTCTATTGTCCATGCAGCACCAACTGGCATTGTTTCAGTGTATTCCCTGAGTGGCCGCTCCCTGGCTTGCGCAATTATTAACCGCGGTGTCCACTCAAGGACAACCGAACCGGAACGATGACCGCTTATAGAGACAACCTGATAAACCACCAATTAACAGGTGTGAAAACTCGGTGGCCACTTCGGCACAAATCATTGTTTCAACGAGGCAATTACATTTTCGCGGGAATTGTCACTTTGAACACTGATGCATTGTCGCATAGGTATTGTTTATCATCTCATCTGGTACGCTGATCTTTTCGGGCATGTTGATGAATTCAAATTATGGCTCACACGTCTTACATTGTTATTATTGTATGTATGTAGTATATGTCCGGTTTCGTCTCGATTCGCCTTCAACCCATATCGCATACAAAAACAATGTAGGCTTATTGGGATTAGAAAATGCACCCCAATACCGGTACTGGTACTAATAGGCTTTAAACAGGGAAAACGACATCATTTAAAGAAAGTCTATATTAAGTTATATAACGATTGTGTTCAATCTTATTCAACTAAGATAATTCTGGTAGCGAAACAAAAATATCAGATCAGTTGATCACGCTAAGTGGTTATTACTTGGAATAAACATGAAACTACCACTCACGCAGCAGTATCATTACTTATACTCTCTAATTTTGTTAAATTAAGATAATTCTGGTAGTGAAATAAAACATTTCTGCTAGAAATTTCTGCGGGAAAAAACATTCTGCCAGAAATTGCTGCAGAAATGCATTATCAGAGCCAATTTGTGAGCTTATTAACACGTGAACACACTGGCAAATGAACTTTTTGTGTTCATCTCCTCGAGATCTTTCCAATGATATAAAATATATCTTTGTAGCTTGCTCCCTGTTGTGTGTCAAGTTGTGGCCATTCCTAAGTTGTCCCGCCCGGCCTTCATTACTTGTTACCCGGAAGTGACAATTACAAAGATAACATACATCTGACTTACAAATTGTTTGCGTTTCGGAAAGAAATTCTGTTTGTCACGACTGCGATTTGGAATCACAGCATTAATGGCGTTTCTATAATGATCCGGTTCAGTAAAAGTCTACAATACCATCTATGTCCCCCTGATAAATTGTTTGTTTGCCATGGGTCTGCTAAAAGTATTAATTTGATTAGAAGCAAAAGCCCCCTTAGCCCTGTTTGCAGTTACCACTTATCAATATATCAACTTTCCTTATTTCTATCTTTCTAGGGAGCTGCTGTACTTCTGTATAGAAAACGTTGAAGTCATCTGGTACTTTAGCATTGTCAACAATGAGCCAACCTAACGTTTCCTTTGCGAAAGCGTTCACCATGGAATGATTCAGCTGAACAAAATGAGATAACAACATTAAAGTGTTAAACTTCATTAATAATGATACATTTCTGACAACCATACAGAGCTGGAACACGAACAAGTAACATTTCTGATTCTTGCAGAAATACTGATGATACGTCCATTACATTGAACACAGCAGTTATGTTTGTTCACCAATCGCACTTCACTTTCATGAATAAAAATATGCGTAAACCACATTGAACACAAAGTGTTTCCTGGCAAGCATTGTCTAAACCTGAGCTGAAAAGGGAGCATTGTGTCTTCCTTTCCAATGCCTGGTGCATTAACTTATTCCCTTGTAACAACGGTGTATAACTAAACATGGTGTACATCAAAATAACCTAATTTCTATCCCTGTATAGCCTTTACTAGTACTGTCTTCCATCAATGGTCATTCACTATATGTAAACTAATGATTCTTAAACGCAACCCTGTGGCTTCCTGCACTTATATATGTGCAACTATTGACTGAAGAAGAGGCAACTATTAGCCCCCAGAAACGTGTGTACATAAATTATATGAAGTATGTATGCTAAGATTTTCTTAGGCCTGTGTTAGAGAATGGGACTTATGATCACCATAGCGTTAAGACTGCTTTGTGCAAATTGTCCCAGTTCATCACAGGCATCTGCTGTCTGAACAAGACACACACATAACCAGACGTCACACCCGTATCAGCCATTGAGTGCAACACACTAACGGCACTGATGATAAACCTCAGTTTGAACTTCCCTGTTAACTACATCAGTTTGTGGATACACCTACTCTAATATTCATATAAAATGAATATCTTCATCTTCGATGGAATCAGGGAAGGACGAACTTTATATCAAGATACTCATGACAAAAAGAGTCATACTTTTTTCATACTTTTTTTGTTTAAATTTTTACTCAGTGTAGTCATAAACAATTTACTGATGAAATAATATGTAAACGCGAAATGCTGAATATCATCATTGATAGCCTCTGTATGAAATTTGGTAATAGGACTTGACTGGACAGACAAGCAAGAAGAATACATATTTATATGCACCAAATACATCTCATCGCTTTATGAATCTGAGCTAGGATGTTAGAAAAGATGATTAAAATCGCTTATCTGTTGAAATTTTCGACCTGTGCAGTCTAAAATAGATGAATCATACCAGAAAAACTGTTTGCCAAGAGGAATGCATGCAACGTTACAATATTCAGGTTTTCCTGTTTCTCGAGCAATACTCTTATACCACGTTATGCCATTCTTGCTTAAGAGTTGTTTCATCGGGTAAAACTCAAAGGTTTGAAACCAAACGGTTTCACGTTATATATGTTCTGTTTTTTGACAGTTTGTGTGAAGGATAAACCAAATAATATATTCTTACATGACCTGAAATTCTGTTATAGTGGATAAAACAGAGGTAGCATCACAGTGTGACACTTTCTTGCCGAAGCAAATAGCTTGAAGTAAAATATATATCAAAATATGGTGCGTATGCCGGAAGCTGATCGATTTACCATCCTCATGATCAACATACCTTTTTAATCGATCACACTTTCAGTTCCTTGACTGAAGGCCTTATGATTTGCCTCCCCATTAAGAGGAGTTCCTAACTGCCAACATACAGTTGTAGCGGGTTAACTATTTCCTGTTAAGGGTTAACTATTTAAAATGTCGAATTCGAATGGGACGGATAACGTATTTTGTTTCAGAAAGAAAATCTAAAGTCACCAAGTCAGACTCCATGTAAAAGTCAGTACGAAATTCAAACGAAATTTTCCAGTACTTGCAAGAGTTGTAACATGCCAAAACATCAAAGGGTCGGTCATTTTCATATATACTGAACAATAAAAGCGTAGCACATCTTGGAAATTGAATGTAATTTTTAACACGTAACATTTGATGCTATAATGCACTACGCCTAGAAAAAGAGTGACCATTTGAGCGCACAATGGAAATGTCAAAAGGCGTGTTCCATCCAGGACGTCAAGCTGACGTTGCACATTGTAGGGTAGGGATGAACCGTTCCAGATGACAAAAACGAGTTACCAACGTGTGTGGGCTCGCATACTTCTAATGAGGCTGTTGATCTCGACGACTATGGTGTTGTTCCAGTCTTGCAGCAGGGCATGCTCACGTTGATGGCGGTTCACCGTATTGGGATGATGATGATGATGACGCACTCTTCATCCAAGGAGGTCCCACGCATGCTCGATAGGGGACAGGTCTGGTAATCTTGCAGGCCAGTCTAGTACCCGGATGTTGGATGTCTGTAAAAGCTGCATGGTCGATCATGCACTAATGGGTCGAGCATTGTCGTGCTGGAACAGGAAATGGCCGATTCTGCATGAATGAAATGACGGTTGGTGTGATGATTTCGTCGCAGTAGCGGTGAACAGTGAACCATCCACCGACTACAACTAAGTCTGTTTTCCCGTTCAAGTGGATACCAGCCCACACCATCACGCTACCTAAACTGTAGCGGTCTCATTCAATGACGTTAGAAGCGTCATACCGGAGCTTTACCGTCCGCAAAAGCGTGGTCCATCACTGAATAATTTTTGGCTCCACAGTTGTCGCCACCGTTGATGGATCTGCGCCCGCCTCAATCGTTCATTGAAATGACGTGGGGTTAATGGCACGCCTACAACCGGACGTCAGGCACGTAGGCCTACTGCATGGAGCCGCCTACGGACTGTCTAGGGGTGAATGTGTGTACCAGTAGCTTGCTGCAGCTCGTTGTGGCGCTTCTTAACCTTTGTCGTCGTGATGACGTCACAATGTGACGGTCTTCCCGTGGTCTAGTCGACCTTGGTCGGTCTCTTACTTGGCCAGTTTGTTGCTCAGACGAATAACTGCGCAGTAACGCACTTGGAAGAGCATAGCGACGTCCCTGATTTGCTGGCCAGCATGTAGTCGTCCGAGACATTCCAGGCCGACTACACATGCTTTCAAACTGAACAATTCTTTGCTTTTTCTGTACACTGTTACGCCAGTGTGTCATGTCAGCCGTTTCATGCAACCACGTTTGCATAATGTTTCTACCGATGGGCATATACACGATATGCACGTGCACCATCTTAGTATTTATAGCGGTACAAAGATCGAGAAATGCTTGGTGGCACTCAAGTTCGTCATCGTGTGTGTGTATTTTGTCTCATGTCATCTGAAAGTTAAAAAATGTTCTAAAGTTTTGTGTGTTCAGTATGTGTTCTTGGCTGGGTGTGCTATGTCTAAAACAAACAGTCTATGTGCAGTTGATTTTGTTTTGTTTTTGTTTGTATTTTCTTCCTCTTGTAAGAGGGCTACATTGAAACTAATAGAAGAGCGCTTAGCCAACCAGAGAACGACAATTATGTATGAGGTAAGATACTTTGTCATATATGCTAACTTCCCTCAGGAAATGTACGATCAGGTGCCCGCTCACACGGAATAAAAAATCTTTCATGTTTCTCGCAACATAATGGGAGTTTCTTGTAGTCAACACAGGCAAGTAAAATATGCTTGATGGTGAACATGTCATTGCAGGAGATACACATGGAAGGAACCATCACCCTCCGTTTTCAGCAGATAGTAATGAGTAAAACGGCGGTGGCCAATACGACATCGTTGTAAAACTACTTCATCACATCTTGATTGACACCCAAGTAGGTATAAACCAATTGTTGGTTTCAGTTCATAATGTGTATTTCTTCCTACTTGGGTGTCCCACTTTTTTGCATAAGATCATGAATATAACTTTTGATAGTGGGTTTGAATACGCTGTATGGGATCAGTAGTGGAGATAAGGGCTTGTCGACGTGACCCGGCAGCAAGCAGAGGACGATGCCACAGTGGCCAGTAGAAACATCGTTGCAAAGTTCTAAAATGCCCAAGATGGTAGGGTGGCTTGAAGTAACATTTTGAAGTGCTTGAAGGCTAGTTGTAAAGGTTTTCCAGACCTCTATGCTTTACTGTAAGACCGCTGAGTGAGTTGTCACTTGATTGTGGAAAAGTGTCACCCCCAATTGTCCCACCTTTTGGTCTTGGGTCCTCAAAAAAAATTAATGATTGAGTAGGTTTAATATTACGCCAGTTTAACATTACTTCAACATTGTCACGGTGGAGGACTCACAAAATGGACTTCACACATAAACAACGTGTGGAATTGAACCCTGGCGTTTGGTCTATAGGGCGAAAGCTATAACCGCTAGGCTATCCCACCTTCTCTGAAGATAATGAAGGCAACAGGTGGAATTTATATGCACTATCTTAGGTGAAATGTTTTCACCATATTCATGGGTAAATGGTGGTAAACAAATTGTTCTCAATTGATGGTGAAAACCTGATGTTTCGCTTGCAAATTTTTGATGTCATCCCTTTATCTTACAGTGAATGAGTTTAGTTTTACGCCACAGTCAGCAATGTTCCGGCTATACGACGGCGGTTTGTAAATAATCGAGTCTGGAATGGACAATCCAGAGATCAACAACATAAACATCAATCTACGCAATCGGGATACGATGGTATGTGTCAACCAAGTCAGCGAACCTGACCACGCGGTCCCGCTAGTCGCCTCGTGCGACAAGTATGGGTTGCTGAAGATCTTCATGGGAATTTTGATTGAAACAATATCAAGACTAACGTGTAAGACTCAATGCCTATAAATACATGCAAGTCGGAAAATCACCAGGGAAGATGTAACTCTTTGACTGCATGGACTGTCGGCTATGTCACTGATGCGTCAAATTTAGAAATGTCATCCACGTGTCAGTCCTAAAGCCTTTGAAAGCTTTAATGGGGCATTTCATGTTGTCACAATGATCAAACAGTAGTGTAACATTCATGTGTAACATATGTTAAAATTTAGATTGCATTCTCTCAGTACAAAATTTAGAATTTGGATGAATAACGCCAGAGATTCGAACACGCACTCTCGAAGTCTTAT
Organism: Haliotis asinina; assembly: GCF_037392515.1. Lineage (NCBI taxonomy): Eukaryota > Metazoa > Mollusca > Gastropoda > Lepetellida > Haliotidae > Haliotis > Haliotis asinina. Next base: position 26,670,758 of record NC_090286.1, on the reverse strand, counting down.
CGCCATCAAACAAAGCCAAAGCTGTGACCCACTCAACCACCACAGCTTCCATAAGAGTAACCATCTGCTGAGTACGTGCAATTCCATGTGTAACATATGTTACATTTCACATTTCTACACAGCGTGATGTATTTGTAGTGTAATGTCCCGCGCAATCTAGACAGACAGAGCATGTCCGTATGTACTTGAAATGAAAAATGTGAAATGTAAATGCAAAATGCTGGAGCTGCAAGAATAATGCTCGACAAAAACAGACTTGGAGCCATTTCATTTGTCGGAGATATGCCGGTTCCTGTGGCGTCTTGTTATATTCCCGTCTTCGTGGTCTCATGTTTAACTTTGTTCCCGTCTTTCTTGACTCCTGTTTATTTTAGTTCACGTCTCTGCGGTACCCTGTTTATTTCAGTTGACGTCACCGAGGTCTCCTGTTCATTTTAGTTCACGTCTCCGTGGTCTCCTGTTTATTTTATGTCACGTCACTGAGGCCTCATGTTTATTTTAGTTCATGTCTCTCTGGTCTGCTCTTTATTTTATTTTAGTTAACATCTCTGTGTTTTCCTGTTTATCTTAGTTACAGTCTCTGTCACCGTTTGTTAGTTCACGCCACTATGGTATGTTTCATTTAGTTCATGTCTCTCTGGTCTACTGATATGCCATGTACAATGTCGTGCCTTATCCTTCAGGGTAGATATGTGTTGGTCAGAAAAAAATTTAACATTGCATATGGACCTGTGGTATAACGTGAAATAAATATTTTCGACTGGATCTTAACAACATATGTTACTTTTAACTCTTTGATCAAGGCTTAGAAGTGATAGGGTCAAATAAGTGGCAGACTGACACATAAAATATGCAAAATAGAAATACAATATGAAAAAACAAAAAATACAATGGCTATCATAAATTACGTTCTTCCGCATTTAATAGTTCTTTTCTGGAGCACATAATACAATGGAAAAAAACCCACAATGAAGCCTGCATTGAAAAGTCATGAAGCACGAGAACAAGACTCTCTTTACATGTGATTTACATGATATCTGTTTCCAGAACGTTGCGAAAGTTTCCTCCGCCGTTGAAAGGCATACATGGAAGAAGTATCCAATAATGTTTATTAACTAATTGCGGAAAAGGATGTGCGTTTTATCTAGGTACTTTCTTGTATATATGATCCACCTTCTTCTAATATGATGAACGTGACCTTTGAAAATATGGTTCGAACAAAACAAACACACACAAAAAACAAAACTTGGAAATTGTTAATAGAACTGTATTACGTCTGTGTGTTGTTTTATACGGAAATGACGTAGGTCACTGTTGCTAGCAAGTGATTACATATCCATTGTCTCAATGCCGTCTTTTATTGTGCGTTACTGTTGAATCGGCCTAATGTGCAACATGCTTGTGCAGTCCCGGTGCAACGATAGGTTTGTGACGTCACCGAACCCAGCCCTAACCAGATCGCATTTGTGGACGAAGAATCTGGTTGCACACCGGTACACAGCTGAAAAAGATAAAAAAAAACCCAAATTAACAAAACGATCGAGCCATTCAGGGAACCTTGTCCTTTCATCATTGGTGAAAGACGCTGAACCTGACATATTTAAAATCGTGTTGGAAAAATTCCCAAGCAATGAGAGAATTACATCACATTCCGTATTTAGATTTGCAGTTCTGCTCATGGGTCATAACGGTTAGGCAAAGTAGACAGAGATTCGAGAATGACGTTTAGCCGTAGGCTATGAATACATCCGTCATGAAAGACAGAGCACATTAATCTCACAATAACAAATCAGTTTAAAGGGAGGGTTGACTGACCGAAAGGTGCTGCTCAATATTCATCAGACAAAATATATTCATGAGGGCAAGATCAGGTACGGGATTAACGATTCATAATGATGAGTGGAAACATGAGACCAAGATCAGGTCAGGCCCGAACCATGTAAAAAACAGAGTTTGGTAGAGTGCCGCGCCCTCGGAAGTCAGCTGCCCCGGTGGTACGAGCCTACCGTGTCTGTTGGTGAAGTTGTATTTCACGCCCTCACGAAAGACAGATTGAGACAGAGTATAAACTTGCGTTTATCTTTGAATGTATGTGTGCCAGTACATGAATGGTATGTGGTTAGTTATGAGTCACGGTCGTCCTATCCCTCGCTCTTTGACTTAACAATGGACCGCGCAAGTTGAGCGCCAGAGCTACCATCTCATCAGACAATGTGGAACGACCATAATGAGTAGGTAACTCCGGTATGGTTTACTGAAGCTCAGTCGCCCGGCCAACAGGACATATGAGCGTCTTGAAAAGAAACTTTTCAGAATGGTTTAACATGAACAAATTATTATGTGCATAATTATTTTGTCAGGGAATAGACATTTTTCTTATTTTTGAGTGAACTGCATTGAACATCGTCATGGGTGGACAGATCAATTCAACGTCATGTTAAACTGCATTTCAGTTACCACGGATGACAAACAAATCCTTACAACCATGTTAATATCCTGGCGTGACTAAGGGAAGTAACTCTGTGGAGCAAATTGTATTTCTTCAAAGGACGCGTACCATTTTTATCCCGAATTGCTCGAAAAGGATTCAAGCATTTTCGGAAGCAAACTTACGGCAACAGAGATTCCAAAGCCATCTTGTAAGGCACGGAGGGGGAGATTTCGGAATGTTTTCGTCGGCACAGTTTGGCTAGGTTGAATGGTGAATGTTTCCAGCACACCATTGTCGGCGAACAGTGGGTTCACGTTCCTTCAAGCAAATAATTGATAATGTTTACATTTTACATGTCATAATGTGCGTTGAAGTCAAACAATTCACTCTATATTCTCTTTGGCAAAACTAAATTAGAATTAATGGCAAAACATATTTACTACATGGATAAGAGATCACGTCATATGCCTACGTCATGGAAACCAGAACATTAGGATGTGATACACCTAATATAAGGATAGAAATCTGAGGTATAATTATTCCTAACATAGACACCAAAACAGTTAATTGTAAGCCGTACCCATTGACATCCGGGTTAAAACTGATCTTCGGTAGCCCATATTTGTCTTAAGAAACGACTAACGGGATCGGGTGGTCAGACTCACCGACTTGGTTGACACATGTCATCGTATCCCAATTGCGTAGATCGATGCTGAAGTTGTTGATCACTAGATTGCCTGGTCCAGACGCGATTATTTACAGACCGCCACCATATAGCTGAAATATTGCTGCGTGCGGCGTAAAACTAAACTCACTTACAGAGAACAACGTGGTACCAAACACATAGCACATGAAAAGCCATTAACTTGCTGAAACTTTCGCACCCAACTATCTCCCTCCGTGTCAGCCTTCAGTTGTTTGTCATTATCGCAAATTAGCAACGTTACCATATTAGAGGCGGTTGGGTACCTGAGCATTCGTTAAAGCGTTCGCTCGTCACGTCGCAGACTCGAATTTACACATAGGTAAATGCGTGAGGCCCATTTCTGGTATCCTGTGCGGTGATATTGCTTGAATATTGCTAAAAGCGACATAACACCAAATTCACTCGTTCACTACAACTGTATTAGGCCAAGTCGCGGTAAGGCGACTTCGATCCGTCTTTACAGACACTGGTACCTTGTGAGGATATCCCCAAGGTTAGCAGGAGAGCACCCGCCCGTGTTAGATGATGCTCCGAATTGTGTCAGAACGATGTTGGCCGTTCCAGAAGCTCCCGCGCCAGTCGTCACATCCACAACCAGTTCGGCCTGGATGCCAAGCTAAAAAGCAAACAGCAGTTAGGACATAAAAAACACATTGCTTGTTTGTTTACTTTCTTCCGTGACCCGTGAAGGTCCCGGGGTAGAATATGAATTCAGCAACCCATGCTTGACATAAAAGGCGACTATTCTTGTCGTAAGACGCGACTAACGGGATCGGGTGGTCAGGCTCGCTGATTTGGTTGACACATCAACGGTTCCCAATTGCACAGATCGATGCTCATGTTGTTGGTCACTGGATGGTCTGGTCCAGACTCTTTGATTTACAGACCGCCGCCATATGGGTGGAATATTGCTGAGTGCGGCGTAAAACTAAACTCACTCACCCGTTTACTATCATGACACGTTTAGTTCGACTGCATGAAACTGCCCGCAGTGAAATGAGAGACGAACCATTTATACATTTAAGGAGGGATGAGGATGGTGGTGAAGTCGGGCGTCGAAATGCATCTTGATGATGGTATGGTATTTTTGAAAAATGGCTGTACCAGGTTATATACTAAGAAGAAAATCGCAGAGGATAACAGTATGAACCTTGGTCTCCAAATACATGTTCGCCTTATGAATGAATTAATGAATATATACGTTTAGAAAGACAGTAGTGGGATATTTCCAGTCTCTTGAACAAAAAACAACCAAACAAAAAACAACACAAAAAAAACCCCAAACAACAATAACACATCAACCAATGTCAGTGCAATATGCAAAGTATCTGTATTATGATCTCAGTATAATGCCATTACGTGGGTTTAGATTGCATTCAGTAGTGATACACATAATCTCTATTTTCTAGTTAACTGTTAACTTCCATTGTCTAGCCCCCATCTTTGTAGTCTTTTTGTTTTTGTTTAGTGACATGTGCATAGTTACACACTTCAAAACACAAGAAAGAAACGCATAGGTATTTTTTAGAATATTGGACTCATGTAGCTGCGGCAAAAACAATACAAATAAACTATTTCTTTATTGAACGTCATCTTTGTGTGATTAGAAACAGCTTCAGCGTCTAAACGCGACAATGTTAACTTCTCCCCTTAATTTAGATGCGTGTGAAGAAATATTCGCCAGAAGTTCACCCAGAAAACAGATAAAACACGTTTAAGTAAGCGCGATAGGATGCGATACTGTGTTTAATTTTGTCATTCGTTTTTTCCTGGCAAAGAGTTCCACGACTGAGTGCCGCAATCGAAACCTCGACAACGGTCACCTTGAAGCTGGGAGGGCGCAGTCTTCTGTTGTTCTGTCAACGTTCATCAGATCACCATATCTCGCCTTTCAGATCGTTTTCTGCAGGCTAATTCCGTCCAAGATCGCCCGAGAAAAGTCAATCCGCCCAAGCCCAGGACCCCTACATCCGGACTGCTCACTTGCGTCACCGTCTTGCCACAGCTCTGGAAACCCCACAATGCACCTCTGGCTTACGGAACATTTCCGACCAAAGTGTCAGGAATCGATTACGTGAAGTGGGGATTCGCCCAAGAAGGCCAGTTGTCTCCCCTGTTTTGAGAAACGTCCATCGGCGTAGTCGCCTACGATGGTGTCCGGAACAGGAACCTCAGGAAACTGAAGGAGAGTTCTGGTTCACGGTTTCTACTTTCCCGACAAAATGGAAGAAGGCACGTTTACAATCGGAGAAATGAATATTTCGCTTCTAATTGCATTCGACAGGTCCACCGATTTGGTGGAAAAAGTGTCATGGTGTAGGGTGCGATTTCGAACACACGAAGATCTTATTCAGTGGTGATTCAGTGGAATTTGACAGCAAATGGGTACATTAACAAAGACCTTGCACGTCACATGCTTCCTCTTTTGCCATCGCCTTCCCGATCACCAGACCTAAACCTGATAGAACACCTATGGAGTGAACGCGGAGATCGTGTACGTCAATGTCAAAACACGTCTCTGACACATCCGCAACTGGCAGTCGCATTGCAGGAAGAGTGGATTAAGTAAGGAAGTAAGGCTTCTCCTTAGGCAGACTCATGTACTATGTGCTGAGACGTGCAGAACAGTATTTGCAGTAGCCATACAAAGTACTGACTTTGACGCCATCCTGTGGACTGTTGTTGACTTGACGAATTCTATGGCTTTAGATATGTGAATTTTCACCTTGTTACCATTGAAATAACATGAAATAATTGATCTTAAACTAACTCAATAAATTCTCCCTGATTCATAGCATTCACTCAGTTGAAGAAAACATACACCGAAGCGTCGTGTTACTCGTAATAAAGAACGCAAATGCAAATTGGGGAAATTTCCAGCATCGGACAAAACTTACGAAAACATTAGTCAGTGATCTTCGCAGAGTAGCAGTGAATGTGACGCCTGTTCCAGCAGTGTCAACTGATGTGCACACAGCAGTGGTTGCTGAAACAAAGAAAAACAATCAAAAAGTACTGTTTAGTGATTCTGACAAGTGTTCACTTTTGACACTGTAGGCTCGTACACGAGAATGCTCTGCGACGTCCATTCCTCGTACTCTCTACTCCGGACAACTACCAAGGGCGTCAACAATCTGACTCTCTCTTAGAGTCCAAAAGGGGCACACTCAGCGTTATTTCAGTTCCATCACGTTGTGATATACGACAAAATGTTCTGGATGTCAACTTATACTTTATTGTTTTCACGACGTTTCTGGGTTATTCTTGCCCCTTCGTCAGGTGGATGCTAACTAGATAGATAGACAGATTTATGGATTTTACGTCGGCTTTTGGCCGGGCCAATGTCGTCGAAGGGGTAGGTAGGGGAAATAAATAGTACAGAGACTAAGGGGTTCAGCTGCCCATTGCCTGGGAAATCAGTTAGACGCATGGCTTCACCAGTCACCTGTTAATCCACCGTTACAGCATCATCCCACCCTTAGTATCTTATCCTAGCTTTTGCATATTGTTAGACTATTACCTCCCCCCACACACCTCTCCCAGCCCCCCCTCCACACACACACGCACACACACACACATACTAGATATAAACTAACCAGATATAGAAACATACATATGTTCGCTTATTTACAAATTGGAACACTCACAGAATATAGATGGTCCCTTTTGAAATATACACAAACGTTCCACAAAGTACGTACCTGCCTGAGCATTTCCACCAAGTCCACCTATACCACGGTTCAAGCCTGGGATCAAACCTGTTGTGAGTCCAGTGGTCACTCCTGGCGTGAGCCCTGGTGTGAGACCTGTCGTGAGACCTGTCGTGAGACCTGGTGTGAGACCTGGCGTTAGACCAGGGGTAAAACCTGGGGTAAAACCTGGGGTAAAACCTGGGGTGAAACCTTGAGGTAGGCCGATGCCCAACCCAGCTATTCCAGGAGCTCGAACCCCGCCAAATGCACGTGCTGATAACGAAGTTGATCCTTGGCGTCCCCAGCCTGTTCCAGATGGTGGAGAGTTTCCAGATCCAGATTGCCTGGAGTTATCTCCCCATCCAGCCCGTGCGTTATTGCCTCCCCAACCTGCAGGACCCGATCCTCCACTTGGACCAGCTTGGAAAGGATTTTGGAATTGTCCTGATGTCTGTTGCAAAGTGACCAAAAGCCCCAAAGAGACAACAAATGCCAGTTTAAACCCTGACATTTTTCACCTGCAAGAATCAGAGGATAAAGTGCAAACGTACAATTTTCTTGTATCGATTGAGATTGAGAAAGAAAATTTAGTTTTACGCCGCTTTCAGCAGTATTCTAGCTATGGCGGAGGTCTGTACGTAATCGAGTCCGGACCAGACAATCCAGTGATCGATCTACACAATCGGGATCAGTGAGCTTGGCCACCCGATCCCGTTAGTCGTCCCTTACGTCCATGGGTTTCTGAAGACCAATTCTAGCCCGGTTTATGAGGATCATTTAATGAAAATGGCCCATGTCATTTTCTTCAATCGATGGAGAATATACAATAACTGTGATCACATGAAACACGACAGCAAACACCTTTATGTTCACATCCCTCGCCACTGTTACACGGCAACAACTATATACTGACCAGCAAAAGAAACGCAAGTTTTGAAATATATAAAATCCCCTAAAAGTAAGCTGTTCAGTGTATTACGGTATCATGTGCATGTGTTTATGAAACAGGGACAACACCTAGTGATCTGACCCTGTCTCGTGGGTGGCGCTCAAACTCAAGAGACATACGTACTAAGCTAGGAATAAAATACTACGACTCAGATTTACAAAAGATAAAATATGCTACTCGAAAGCTGCTCGCTTGTCCCACCGACAGCCCTGGTCGATTTCTCAAACGGATTCAATGTGTGAAGCCCATTTGTGGTTTTCACTGCCGTGGTGGTGCTGGAATAGTGCTATAAGCGGTATAAAACCATACCCACTCATCCATTATTTCAAGTGAAACTCCGTATCCTGAGTACAGGCTTAAAGTGTCTTGTTCCTGTTGCATATAACAAAACCCAATAAGAAACTTGGGATCAGCTTCAGGACAAAGAAGAACACTTATGCAACAGTGATCTCCCACCTGAAAGTGAGGGTAACCAATGATGCCATTATTGAGCCAACAACGAGCCAGTGGGAATAGGTCTGCGAGTCAAGACTAGTCAAAATAAAGTGAAAGTTATAAAAGCTATGGAGACTATTCTCTCTTTCAACATTTGGTCCAGGCTTTATGTGTTTCATGGTTTACAGGACCGTTGACGATCTGGGATTGAATAGACTTTGGCAACCCATGCTTATCACAAGATTGTGTGGTCAGGCTAAAAGCGGCGTAAATCAATCCTCACTCATATTACAATAGCAATTAATCAGTCAAGTGAAAGAATCGATCTGTTGTGCCAGAGCAACCATAGAAATACGAAAACAATCAAGCTGACCTAACTTACGCTGAGTAAACTATATGCTCCCGAGTCATAAACTGTGTCAAGTAAAACATTGACATTTGAAAGCATACATAAATTAATTCCAGTCAAACGTCACGGTTATGTCCACAGAACAGAAAGAGCTTACCGTCCTCTGAGATGTCTTCCCGCAGTTGTAAGAGATGTCACGAACGTGGCATGATTTTTATGTAGCTTCGAGGGACGTCAAAAAAGCACATCACAGACATCAATCAAACTTTATAGATTTCACCGGAAGTGTACTGATACTTGTATATTACATATTTATTATAATTTACTTTGTACTGTTCACGTGAATGGATTTCCATGTATTTACATATCGTTTAATCTATCTGGTGTAAATATTGATGAACTGATTATATTCATGTATCCCATTACATCGTAATATCATATACTGAGTCAAAAAAGAAGCTTCACAAAATGTCATTTCTTTTTTGACTCAGTATATGCTAACTGTATTCATAATTTGTTATTCCTTAAGATTACACTACTGAGCTGTTAGGACATCTTTAATAATAACGTAATTAATTATTTTACATACTGTTTGTGTTGGAATTTCACATTCAGGTTGTGTTCTGGTGTGATGTGTGAGGTTTTTTCTGAGTTGATGTAAATATAACACTTTAATTCTGTATGATAAGGAACATAGACCTAGAGGAGAGTAGACTATGTTTTACGAAAACCGTTATTGTTTCGCTATCCCCTATTTGGGTATGAAACACACTATTGTGCTAGTCCCTTATGGAACACCCCAGAAGGTCCGGAGTAGAGCTAGTCTTCAGCAACCAGTGCTTGTCGTAATAGACTACTAACATGATAGGGTGGTCAGGCTTACTGACTTGGTTGACACGTGTCATCGTATCCCATTTGCTCATGGTATTGATCACTGGGTCGTATGGCCCAGACACGATTACTTACACACTGGTGCCATGTAGCTGGAATGTTGCTGAGTGTGTCGTTAAACAATAAACAAACAATGCTGGACACTGTGTAATATTTCCAACCCACTGGCATTGTGTTTGCAAGAGGGTATTTACAAACATTCCAGATTCGCATTGATACGTTCATTACTATTGTGTTTGCAGTGAATATTTACAAACATTCCAGATTCGCATTGATATGTTCATTACTATTGTGTTTGCAGTGAATATTTACAAACATTCCAGATTCGCATTGATATGTTCATTACTATTGTGTTTGCAGTGAATATTTACAAACATTCCAGATTCGCATTGATATGTTCATTGGTATTGTGCTTGCGGTGAATATTTTCAAACATTCCCGATTCGTCATAAGCAGTTGGACGGAGACTCGAGGGTCATGCAGTCTAAGTTGCACCTCCTTTCGGTTTCCAAGAGCTACGTCGTCGTGGATTCTGATGCCAGACTCGCTCTGATTATGTCAATTTTCAGGTCGCAGGTTTCATCGGTGGTGATCATCTTTCATCTGCTTTATATCGTTATTTCCTTAACAAGCTAACGCCATCAGCACACAGGTGTTGCTAGATTCTTGTTACAATGCATAGTACACCTTAAGTCGACTAGAGAATCTGCAGAAGTAAGTGAGCTATTTTCCAGTTATATTATAACAACGGATGCATTGTCCCCAGAAACAAAGAGGCCCACCCCCGCAGCAAGCTGACATGGTAAGGACGTCATCTATGGAATAAGGCCACCTCCTGCTGCAGTTAAAAAGTGAGGCAACATTTTAACACCTGGCGTTATATAAATCACACTAACTTAAACGTACCATGCTTGAATATTGTTTAAGGTCACGTCTTAGTTTGTTTAAGATGTTTGATGGGGTCATCTCTTTAATAATTCTTAAATCAGCTATCACTTGACCATCAATCAACCTATAGTTATCGTTTTTGACCGTGGGGAACGGTTGGCCTGGAGCACTGTTCCGGGTCCAAGCCGCTCCTAATCAATTAGAATGCGAGCAAGCCCCCGGTCAGTCGTGTAGGTGCCCGGATGTGAGAATAGCCCATGGCGGAACAAGATCGCGTTGCTTGCGTGACATGATTTGTGAACGGAACATCATTTTACGCACGAAAGGCGTAGTGTGACATTTCTGACCACAAAAATGTCGTTTGAAAAAAAAAATGAAATGACGTGCTTTGGTGCTCATAAATAATTTGAATGTAGTAAGGATGGTACTGACCGCTCCCATAAGCGTCAAGATAGACGAATACAGTGAATGAGTGAGTGAGTGAGTGAGTGAGTGAGTGAGTTGAGATTTAATGTCATATCGGCAATATTTCAGCCATCTTGTGACTAAATCATCTTACAGATTTATATTATTTAAAAGTAATTTAAATTTAAAACATGTGTCAGCGAAGGACACTAAAACACCTTGACTGTCACAGATATTTTTTCAACTAGTAATTAAATCTAAAATACTTTAACTAGGGCTGCACGGTATTACCGGTGTATCACTATACGCTTTTCAAACGATTGCAATAGTTTGTGATAGCCGGTATATTGTTTAAGTTGCTTTGTGATTACATTCATGGTTTAAATAAAATCGACACATACTTTCATTCACAACAAATGGTTTACTTCTTTATTCAGTGACAAAACTGTATGTATACTGTAATACTACAGATTGCATACAGAGGGAAATAGAATTGAAAGATAGATGCTCATGCAGTTGATCACTGGATTGTCTTGTCCAGATTCGATTATTTACAAACCGCCGCCATATACCTGGAATAGCGCTGAGTGCTGCGTAAAACTAAACACACTCACTCACCCATACACGAGTCAAAACCAGTCCAGCTGATACAGTCATATCCCCGTCCATACAGCAAATGTTATACAGGTCGCTCTGAGCCAACGCTCTTGCTTCTACTGATGTTAAGTCTCTTACAATACTCAATGCATTGACAAGTTGGCAACAATCGATTGGGTTGTTTTGTGTTTACTTTACCACTGTTTATTAAGAGATTTCATTTTAACACCTCCAATTTACAAATAATTCTGTTGTTTCGCTGCAAATATTCGAGAGAGAGGAATCATTAATGCAAACACAAGCAGAGTCACTGTTTACTTTCTGATCGACTTAAATCGCTCGTTAAAGGCATGCAAAGAACGCAGTTGTAGATTGCGCTTATTGCCCTTGTTCGCATTCCCTTCGTACCGCGTGCCATATGTTTTTTTTTCTCGTAAAAAGACAACATGCCTTTTGACTTACAGTGAGTATACATAGCATTTGAACTGTTGAGAATTTGATATACATGTACAGGGTTTAAACGTATCTCTTTTTGTGTGTTGAGCGTCGCGGCGGGTCTGCTCAGAAATGATGACAATGGACACCATTGCACAACAGCTTCTTGATAACCCAGAATACTTATCCACACACACAGTTTTTGTTAGCGTGTCATCCTAGTCGCGTTAAGTACCTCTTTAAAGGAAATCCGGGGCAAACTGTGAAAATATATACTCCGAATTTCCTAGGATGTTTAAGTCGTGTCCCGACGTCTCTAGTCTCACGCTACAATTTAGTGTCACATGCACTTCAAATGAAAGTTTACTTTTGAAATCCCCCCTCCCCTTTTCATATTTTGTAATTGATGAACTAATGTTGTAATGAGTTGTCATCTAAAGCAATATTTTGAAATATAATTCAAGTACCTTTTAAGAATAACATGAAGGTATGATGTTTTATATGAACAGTTTTGAAATAAATCTAGGATAAATGAAAACTGTGACAAGATTGTTTTAATTAAATTCGAGTTTATTCACAGAACAACTTAACACAAGCCTTCTCTAGAACCCAAGAAGTACGTCGAGGAGCAGTGAGAGGGTTTGATATATTTGTCAACGGATCAGACCTGATTCGCGTTAAAACTATTCTTATAATTAATTTCAATTGTATTTGGAGAATACAAGAAAAGGAATGTCTAAAGATTTCATTCAGAACATAACAGTTATTCATGTAACATCATTGTTACTATATAACATTATCCGTTCGGAGATCAGAACAAAAAGAAATGTATGAGACCACCGATGTTCTTTGAATAGGTTTTAGAATAGGCTTAATTGTTCTGGGAAAACAATGACTAGTTGTAAGTTAATCGAAAAAGGTGTTATCGGTATAGTAAATCGTTCAATGAATATGTTATTAAACCTCTCAAATAATAGATAGTAACCGCTGGAACTGAAGAGTTTGTTTCTAAGAAAAGGCGTATTTTATGGTTTATATTTGTAAATAACCCTTGACAAAATCCTTTCAATAATCATACAAACTATTTAATGAAAGATTAAGTCAGTGAACAATTTACAACGCTGTCCGTCATGTGACCAAACGGGTCTTAGCTTCGGAAATATTGAATCTCCAGACTTGCACTTGTACCGAGTTATTTTACAGAACACGCGATAATATCAATTTCCTTATATATTTATATATATGTAAATATCGTTTATAGCATATATAATTTACTTCTAACGAGTAAATGTGTTTCAAAACACGTACAAAGTGACCTTAGCTGTCATAATAACTGCAATAATAAAATATAATTGTACACATAAACATATATTTTTCTCCTAATAGTTTAAAATAATGTTGGTTAGCAGACCTACACAAAATGCCTGACTTAAAAATGCCTAAAAAATATATTTAGTCGAGAACAGTAAAAATAGTCTCATGTCCCAGACGAAGATTACGAAAAAAGAAAACAAGGAGTTTAAAACAACAAAGTAAATGCTTTAAGGACAACGCATACACAAACCTTCCCTAAGCATCAGCCAAGAGCATGGGGTCCTTCAAGTGACTATGGCGGGACAAAAGGCGCACTTTATCCCTCAAACTGGGTGGGGAATAGTGGTTGTATGCTCAGAGGGAGGACTTTTTTACTCTTATATGCTTCCGTGAGCAGATGCCAGTCCAAAATAATCACAAGCGTAACAGCATTGGCGGTCTCACAAGTAACATTCAAATACAGGGCAAGGCTAGGGATTCGTCACCAAGGATTCGGGTCTCATACGATGCTTACGTAATGTATATCTAATGGTTTGTTTTCAAAAAACGGAGGCGTTTATGGACGACGGAAGACTTGAAAAAACTTCATTTGTAAGATGTGATAACATCCGCAGGGAAGTTCGAAGAGATACAGCACTGGCCTAAGTACGATTGCCCAAAACAACTAATACAACACGTCCCGGAAACGGGTTTCAGTTTAAATCAGCTATTTCTATTTAGCACAAGTTCCGATGGAAATTAGACCACATAAAACGACAGTGATCTGTTTGGTGAACCTCTGCCACTGACTCACCATTATAAGATGTTTCAGACCTAATTCTTGCTCAGCATTGACCTGATGAAAAGTAAGAACTAGCTCTGAAACATTGACTAAAGATTTAAAAGAAACCGTTATCTTAAAAACGTGTCATGTATTCATGGACAGAAAATATTGGGGAAAAAATAATCGAACAATAGATATCCATCAAACAAAATCAATTTTTCCATCACCACATTATATCTACGGTTGCGTAGATCAATGCTCTTGCTATTGAGCACTGGATTGTCTGGTCCAGACTCTATTATTTACAGACCAGCCCCATATAGCTCGAAGTTTACGGCGTTACACAAGAAACAAACAAACAAGCAAGCAAACAAACAAACAAACAAGTCACGATTATCCCACGAAACGGAAACGAGATTATACTGGGAGTAAAAAGTAAAACTGGCCTTGACAATTACATGACCGAATCAATGAAACTCATGATTTGTTCTTGAAAAGAAAATAAATTCTTCAACCCAGAATGTATTAAAAGTCATTTGGCCTTTCACTGAAACGTAAACATTTTTTCATTGACTATGGAAACTTAAATAAGAGAAAACAAAACACGTTACAATAGTCGGCAATTTAGCTTAGAATAGTACATAAAAATACCCCCAAACTATACAAAGCACTCAAATGTGAGCTCACGTGTTTCTCACGAATGTGTCAAGGATGTCTGGTTTATTTAGTGTCACATGTACCACATGATCTGAAAAGGATTTCTGATTTAAAAAGTACATACAAAAATGTACATAAACATTCATTGTGCATCAGTCTCTTAAATAGCAGTCAGATTTTGTCGTTCCAGTTTCTTAGTCTCCTGTGTCAATGAACGCCTGTAGAAACTCGCACTGAAATACGTTAGTAAATGTATTTCAAGCGTGTGAGAAAGTCTTTTCAAAGGAAACATCCAACGTTGTCAAGATCACGTAAACATTCCAAGAAATAATTAACGCTGTTTTCCACGAGTCTAAGTTTGAAGGATACCACACAACCCTATACAAATTTGAAAGCGAGGAAAACCGTTCCGACTTTTATTTAAATGGGCGTATGTACCATACCTGTTGTCTAATTTGTCGACTGTCATGCCAACGTTAAGTTCCACATTTTTCAACTGGAATCCGCAAAGCTAATTTCACAATACCAACCTTTACGACCACATCAACCAGCCCTTACCCGAAACAATGGCTTCATTTATTGTTATTTTTGGTCAAGGTGTACGTAAAGTTCTCAGTGTTTTTATGCTTTATTTTTTTCACTTAAGCTTTCGTTTGTTCGAAGGAATCCCCGCTCATCCACATGGAATTCTTAAGTATAATTGCCGGGAGTATGGCTTTCATAAAAGGCAAATGTGGGTTCTATTGGTGTTCAGAATTAACTAATTCAGAATCTGTGTCTGAAAGAAGAGATTATTTGCACGCACAGCAAACCTAATTTAAGCTCCAAAGAATACCAGGAGTTCCTGCTTGAAAAACTCAAACTGTTCACCAAATAATTGAGTGTGTAAGGCGAGGATGCCAGTTTGTCAGGATTAAGTGAGTGACAGAAGAACTCCCTGCAATCCCAACCATGCCTAAAGACATTGATCCCTTTCGTCTCGCGCACTTTCGGGAAAGTACAGAGACCCTCTGATCGCCAAATGTCTGAAAAAGGCGGATAATCTTTGTCAATCGTTTGAGAAATCCTCCCTAGCCAACGAAATGGCGGATATCCGCTGCTAATCTCAAATCGACATTCGAACAAATATGAAGTGTTTGGACTCTTAGGAGGGACCATTTGACAGTTTGACAGCCAGGACCGTACTGTGGAGACCTCCATGCCAAGTTGACTCAAGACCGAACGCCAAAGACCGAGAAATATTAAACGGGGACGACTAGTTGGAACCATTTATCCAAGAGTTCGGCATTACACCAAGATGGCAATTGCGACAATAATTGCTGTAATAGGTTTCTCAATACCTGGATATATATCAGCTGATAGTTTTACTACAGGTAAAGTTTTTTGTCGCATGCATTTGTTGCATTTCGTTGCGTAACGTTCTGTGATATATTGTGCACTACCATTGTATTTAAAAAGTCTTACTTCTCATGTTCTAAGATAAGTTCTGACATCGCTCATATTTCCAAACTTGTGTATTCATACGTGTTTTGTACCACATTTTGTCGTTGTATAGTTGGATATTTATGCTTTTGTAACTGACAGTCAACATTTTTTCGATTTTCATCCCAACGGTTTTGTTTTAATTTAAAACATCAACATTGTAAAATGTACATATTTGGACATAGCAGCTACTGCGAGCTTACCCCGTGAATGTTGAATTACATTTTGCCATAGTGAGAGAAAGCCATGTAAAATGTATCGATTCAGTAAACAGTCATGTTTAAATCACGTAAACCGAAGCATGCATGGAGATCCCTTACAGTCATACACTGGTTTTGACTAACGGGATCGGGTGGTCAGGTTCACTGACTTGAATGACACATGTCACAGCACCCAAATGGCGTAGATCGATGCTCATGCTGTTGATCACTGTATTGGCTATGACAGAGAAGCTTACTTACGGACTACCGCCATATACTAGTAACTGTGTGTGGCGTAAAACTAAATTCACTCAAATTCATATCAAGCCTCTATGCATTCCAATCTAGGGGCGGTGGGCTAGCCTAGTAGTTGAACTGTTCGTTTGTTCGCTATTCTGACATGAAAAAGAAACATACTTCAAGCTGCATACACAATGTCAATCGTGAGATCGTGTTTCACATGAAATGGTCATTTCTGGTTAAATTGTCTGGAAATTGCTAGGAGTGGTCATGCATACAAGATCGTTCGTTTTTTTGTTCTGCCGATAGAACACATGCACACGCACACGCACACGCACAAGCACACACGTGCGCACGCACAACATATATTATATTATATTATATTATATTATATTATATTATATTATATTATATTATATTATATTATATTATATTAATCGTCAATGAACAAAAAAAAAAGAAAGATGTTTCTGTTTCCTTTTGTCTTTAACAGGGGAAGGAAGTTGTTTTCCCTCCATTATTGTAGCATGCAGTCGAACGCCCATAGCAAATATCACAAGAAGGTCAAACGGCTCAACGCTCACTTTTACGCAACAACGGTATATTTCTATAGCCATGTTAAGTTAGAAACGTAATCTCCTTTTGTCATTTACCCGCTATCAGACGCGCACTTATGTTTGTGGCTTTAACCTGAAACGTCGATTGTGATGCTCCTGCAAGTGAACTAGTGGGTAGCAACTCGAGACAGCACAACGGCATTGCGTATGTAAGGTATCGTTTGTATGGAGAAGGTGATTTATTAAACTCGCTGGTATACATAATTTAACTCATCGGCCATACACATTTGAGAAATGGTAGCTAATCCAAAATAACGGCTGAAATATTGTTTATACCAGTGGGATGTACTTTTGTCCAGTTAGAAGGCAAGAGGTTTCTTTCGTGATTTCAATAGAAAGTAATTGGAAAAAATGGATTACTTTATGCGCTACTCCCATCCCCTCCCCTCCCCATCTCTCTCTCAATCATATTTTCAAAGTAGATGGATGATTCTACACAAGGTTAAGACGTGGGATTTATGTCGGTATTATATTAAATGCAGGGTAAAACTATGTAGCTTTAGCAACCACATAGAACTATGATATGACGGCGGTACGTGTATATTGGTAAATGAGGTCATGGTAGTGATCTGCCTCATCTTCCTCCTCAAACACCGCGTTGAGCCTAGTTACCTCTAATCACATTTATTGAATCTTGAAAATGTAAAATAGATGCTTGGAAACAACACTACTGCCGAACCCCTACCGTAAGTGGAAACCACATGTTGAAAAGGAAACTGTTAGATGAACGTATAAAAAGTGGATGCATATTGCTACCAAGTTGGTGGGTCCATCACACCAACACCAGTGCAGACAAGGCCATAGTGTGAGTCAGTGAAATCGGTATTACAATGCTTCCAGCACTATTCCAGCAGTATCACGGCTGGGGGCACCAGAAATGGGCTTCATACATTGCACCCATGTGAGGAGGAATCGAACCCGAGTCTTTGGTGTGACGAGTGAATGATCTAACCATTAAGCTAGCCAACTATCCCCCAAACACCAAAGACGCTCATACCACAACTGTTATGCCTGATATATGACTCAATATACGACACCGATATAGACCGACTGATATAGTCTTTCGTACATGTGACCTTTACGCTATAGTCATATGTCATATCATATGTCATATTTGGTTTTAGTGAACAATTTGGACGACAATCCAAATTCAGGTGAGTATTTATGGGTCGCTTCAGTCGTTTATGGCACTGTTGTGCCAGATGAAGGCCTGCACTCTAATTCTACTCACCTGCTTGTAATTTACATCCGGCGACTCGACGCTACATTCAAAGGAGACTTTGCGAATTCTCGCAGATGTGTTTATTTACCAAATGCGAGGATCAGCGATCAAACGCTATTTCTCAACAAATTACGCTACTGAAAAGGATACATGTTTGTTGAAGGAAAAGGGGAAATATGTAAAATCCCTGTGGTTGGTGGCGAGAATGGGGCTACTCATTGGTGTAATGTCAAGAGATTAGCCAGTGGGTCGATAAGTGTGTGCACCACCGTCACCCATGGCGAATTGTAAACATGTCCGTTGTATCGTGCACTAAAACATGTCATGTGCTTTCGAAATTAAATAAAAAATCATTGAAATCAATGCTGTATCGGGTTCGAATAATAGCAATCTACACTGGACACGTGTCCAATTAATATTCGGTTATTTTATGATGTATACAATATGACTTGTTTGAACTCTCTGTAAAATCAGTTTCTATACGGGACAAAAAAGTTAGGGATATATGTAAATTTTGAAATTATGAATAATGATCTATCTACTCATTGACATGTATCGAATTTGGACATGTCCTACATAAGGCTTTGGTTTTCTGAGACATTGATCATGAATGTTGTACCGGTGAACAAACACCCTTTGCGGAACAGTCGGTCTTACGACCATATTTGCAGGTGTCGCTAAGCAGCACGCCTGATTGTACCTCAATATTTGCGAAAAGCAGTCTCCAAAGACGAAAAGGAAACTTGAAGCTACCCACTCTGGTGGATAGTTTTGTTTGAGAATGCCATGAAGAAAGTGGTCAAATGTAGCATATGTTATATTTGGGATTATACTTTCTTCGAATAGAAGTACAGATTCTTGTAGTTTTATTGGATTGAGTCCCAGAACCCACATTCTAAGATTCGCCAGCACATAAAGTCAGCCGCAAAGCTTACTCAGTGATATTCAGGGATGTCCTTGTTTGTTCCTGGCATTTAACTGACATTTGTTGAACCACATCAGAATTTCAATACCTAAGAAGCTGAACCTAGTTTCATTTCGCAGATGCGAGTAGCTATTCTACAACCACAACGTTTAATGACAGTTACTCTAAATACATAGCGTGTGATATAATTTACCTTTGATTCATTAATCACATACCAAAAGTACTTGCATTTAGCTATGCATAAATGGTTTACAAGAACACTGGTGATAGGATCTCAACAAGAGTTTTTGAACTAATACACAGAGGTTGGAAAGATGTGTCTTCAAAGTATTAGGAACAATAACAGATGTAACAGATGCGCAGTGTAATCATAAAAAGTATGCATGATGATGATGATGATGATTATGATGATCATTATTATCATTTCAGCTGAAGAAAGACAGCCTGGCTCCTCGATGGACCAGTTAAGTCACACTTGGTCAACCGGACAGCACCTGGAAAGGAGATTCACGGACTCACCTTTGATTGAATGGACTTTCTTTCAGAAAACAAATGACGTATATGATTCCAGTGACCATAGTTCACAGACCACTGACTCCAGTGTGGACGGTTATGCAGATTCCAGTACAACCGAACACTATCACTACGATTATTACAGCGATGAAAGTAAACCATCCGTTACGGATCAACATGCCTTGTACGGAACAAGTGAAGACAAAAGGCAAGAAACGACCAATTCACAACCGAAAACAACCTATTCTGAACTACCGCAGTTAAATTCCCATTCAAGCCACATGTCGTCTGAATCTAGTACACAGTATGAGACTTTAACACCAAATATGGACACCAGTACATTTAGCCTGACAGTGGGTGAAGAAACCCATCACGCTCATCCCACTACAATCTCATCACAAGGTATCTCGACTGATGTTTCCACACCATCCAAGTTCACTGATGATTGTGTTTATGATGTTTCAAGGACGTCAGGGGAGATAATCTTTCCGGACAATCTGCCCAGAGCTAATTCATCCGAGGTGTTAACATGTAAATGGCGAGTTCGAACCCCCGTCGGACCAAATATCAAACTACATTTTAGAAAGTTGGAACTGGAACTAGGATCAGAGTACCTGGAACTTGCAGTGGGTATGGCAAAAAACACAGCTACCAGGCTTATCACTGGTACCAAACTGCCAGCTGACATAATCGTAAAAGGAACAGAGTTGTGGCTGACACTCAAGTCAAGGCAAAAGGATGGATTTACACAAGTGTCTTTGGAGTTTGAGGAAACAAGTTCAAGTATGTATACATTTGTATCTATTTCTCCAGTTTACTACTGATTTGATTTTTAATAACTATAATTTAAACGTCAATAATTCGATTATCACCTATTCTAATGGTCGTAACAGACAAAAGTGGTTATTGCTTTTGGATGGATTACTAAAAGAGGTGATGCATGTTTGTCCCACCTTTCACCTTCACGAAAGTTACATAAGTGTAGCGTCATAGTATTCACCCGTCCACGGATATCAAATGGATAAGTGTATGAAAGTTGAAAAGGTACCTCTAAATCATTGTGATCCACGAGTCTTTGCGGCCCACGGATATTAAATGGATAAGTGTATGACAGTTGAAAAGGTACCTTTAAATCATTGTGATGCACGAGTCTTCGCTCCCCACCATTTTATTAAATGGATAAGTGTATGAAAATAAGGCCCACGATTATTGAGTGCATAATTCATCAAGCTATGTCCGAGGCATCTGTGTCCGAACATTTCTCATTTTGATTCGCAATAAAATCGTCACATCAAATCAAATTTAGAACCATTTGGGAAAACGTCACTTTGCTTTCGGATGAATTTGTGAAGTACGTTAATAGTGAATAAATGTTTCATAATTCTAATGTGTAACATTAAGTATGTAAATGTAAAATGCATGAATACTGTTACGTCATTTCACAGTGACGTGGACACGTTCTTTCTTTAGACAGCACATTCCCTGTGTCTGAGAATACAACCTGTGGCGGCCTGTTGGTCGACATGCAGGGCAACGTGTCCTCTCCCGGATACCCTGACAGGAACTACTCAACTAACGAGGTAAAGAGTCTGGATATATCAAAGTCGGATTTCTCGAATATTGATCTAGTGTTCTAATTAACATAAACCCATGATTATCCGGGGTAGAATAGGTCTTCAGCAACCCAGGCTTCAATTGCTTGCCACAAAGGCGACTATGGCTGTGGTAAGAGGCGACTAACTGGATCGGGTGGTCAGGCTTGCTGACTTGGTTTACACATGTCATCGATTCCCAATTGCAATTGCGATGTTGCTGATGACTGGATTGTCTGGTCCAGACTCGATTATTAACAGACCGCCGTCATATAGTTGGAATATTGCTGAGTGCGGCGTTAAACTAAACTCACTCATTCACGGCATTTACCATATATGGAACTGAAATTTGTACAGTATAACACACATTACGAAACTTCAAACGGTTAGGGTTGGTGGGGTAGCCTGGTGTCAAACCGCACTCGTCTCACCGAAGGCCCGGATTCAATTCTCCGCATAGGTGCAGTGATGTTCCCTGGGGTGCTATTGCCGGAATACTGTTAAAGGAAGCGTAAAGCCATACACACTACAACAACTGGAAATGTTATTTATGTAGAAGTTTTACATCCCATTTGTTTTTGTTGCATTTTCATGTTATATTTGAAAAAACTCCAAACGATATGCTGGATAGATCAACTGATTGAGAAGTTCCTTAGATATAAAGAAGAACACGTATTATCCATTTACATGTAACTGTACATGTACATGCAACTGGCAAACAACATTTTCATGCAGTTCTGTTCAAATATTCCTTTCAATTTAGCACATACCTTACGTATTGTGAATCTTGCTGCGTGACATTATTGTCGTTTCTGATTTCCAAGGAGTGTACCTGGTTCATTGCTGCCCCGGCCCACTCCGTCATCCAGATGAGCATCTTGGATTTCAAGACTGAGGTATACGACCAGGTTCGGATTGGTGTGGGCCTGCTGGCTAAGGCGCCATCTACCAGGCTCCTAACTCTCTTTGGCGATCTGTTTCACGAGAGGGAGACCATAGTCCCAGCCAACTCCTTATGGATAAACTTCTACTCCGATGACACAGTAACTGCTAAGGGTTTCTTCATCCGTTACAAGATTATCCCAAGAGGTTTGTTAAGTTTTTCTCTGTACAGATAATTTTGTGTGATATGGATCTTCATAATCCACATTCAGG
Source organism: Haliotis asinina (assembly GCF_037392515.1). Lineage (NCBI taxonomy): Eukaryota > Metazoa > Mollusca > Gastropoda > Lepetellida > Haliotidae > Haliotis > Haliotis asinina. The sequence continues at coordinate 26,648,300 of NC_090286.1, read as the reverse complement.
TAAATCAGACACGTGAAGCTCAGGGGTAGAATAGGTCTTCAGCAACCAATGCTTGCCATAAAAGGCGACTATGCTTGTCGTAAGAGGTGACTAACGACATGGTCAATCTCGCTGACTTGGTTGCGCAGATCAATGCGCATGCTGTTGATCGTCTGGTCCAGACTCGATTATTTAGAGACGACCGCAATATGGTTGGAATATTGTTGGGTGGGACGTAAAACTAAACTCACTCAGGTAAATTATGTATATAATGTTATATTTATATATGGTGTGATATTATTTAAGGAAACAATAAATGTGCGTCATATTTTAATGTCCCCGTATGAAGTTTAATTGGAATAGAAGATTCTGATACGGAATAAAGCATCCTTCAAATTGAATACGCTTTCATGAATACATCTCCCCATCTCGCCAACAAATTCACCAGAAGCACATGCATGGTAATGTCTAGCTCACGATGTGTACATTTAGCAGTGAGGGCCCTATGTACTGAGAACGGGTAACAAATCATGTGAACGTTGATAGAGGAGAGTCTTTGAATGGGTGACAATGTTTGGCAGCTATACCCTTCAGAGTGGACAGCGCTACAAGAACGACATTTGCAGATATATTGTGGTGATACTGGTGACATTGAACAAAACGCAGATTCGGTCACACCCGGTTTTGGTATTGTCACTTGTGCTGTTACGCCATCCCCTTGTATTGGGCGTGTCGCCCTGAAACTTCAGCAACCCATGCTTGTCGTAAGAGGCGACTAACGACGTCGGATAGTCAGACTGGCTGAGTTGACAAGACATACGTCATCTTATGCCAATTGCGTAGATGATTATTCTGTTGATCACTGAATTTTCTGGTCCACACTCGATCATACACTGACCACCGCCATGAGGATGGTATATCGCTGAGTGCGTAGTTAACAACAAACAAAATTGTATTTTGTCCCATTTTTGTGTCATTGAATGTGTTATGATGAAGCATCGGTGAATGATATTGAAGTATTCACACTTGCACCAGTCTCTAATATTAGGAAGTTCCGTCACTTTTTCCCCACCAGAAATGAAAATATGTAAAATACATGGAATTACAGTAGTTTGTATGTTAAAAGTAGTGTTGCAGTAAAGTGTTTTCACTTTATCTTGTTAGCTATCTGCAATACAAGCAATGTGTTCGACTCTGAAAAGGGCCTCATCACGTCTGTCAACTACCCCAAACCCTACCCCATTAACAGCGAGTGTACCTGGACCATTGCCGGCAAGCCAGGGTCTTACATAAACATGACTTTCCACGACCTAAGGATCCAAGATGGCCGTGACTTCGTTCTGGTTGGTCAAGGTACGTTTCACTGCAGACTAATGCATAAATGCCACATCAAAAATTAACGAATTGCGCAAAAGTAAAAGGAAAAAGGTTTATAACTTATAATGAAATTACGTAATGGCTTTAAGATCACAATCAACACAACAACAAAACGACGATAGAATAGAGTCGAAAAACTGTACATGACGTTAAAGTGAGTGAGTGGCGTGAGGTTTTAAGTCACATCGGCAATATTTCAGCCATATAATGACTATTAACAAGTTAGAATATTATAATGAGAAACTGTCCGCAATGGACCAGTAAAAATAACTAGAATATCACAGATATAATTATAAATATAAAATTAGTGTAAAAATATGAATTATCTTAACCATGAAACATAAAATACGTCGAAATAGATCACCAAAATAATCACCATACTAGGGACCATTGGGACTTCCAGTACCTCTGCTTCCTGCATGGACCTAAGCTGGATTTACTTCATCCCTGCAGCCACTGGCGAATGTTGTCAACATGTTTTTCACCCCACAATTAAACAATACACTTAACTTTGTTCATGAACATTGTATTTTAACTCCAGCGTTGATACCGTGTTTCCTATCCACACTTTGAAGGTAAAGAAGTATTCGATGGGCCATTCACTACCTACACTGGGAACATCACCCAATCCTTCACGCTGACTGTGAAGGCCAGCAATGCCTGGCTGCACTTTACATCAGATCATCTAATGGGAGGCAGTGGGTACAGAGGATTTAACCTCTCTTTCACTGTCTTTGAGGAGAATCGTCAAGGTGCGTTTATCAATGTTTGACAATATTTCTACCAAGTATCCAACTGTATATTCTTGAAGGCTGAACCGTGAAGGTACGAGTTAGAATTGAAGGTTATCCATGCAAATCACATAATTAGCCACTCACCTCACATAGGAACATGTTGATATTTTATCGCTCTTAAAGAACCTGTATGTACAAACACACACACGCACGTACGCACGCACGCACACACGCACGCACACACACTCACTCACAGGTGCTTTAAGAACGATTGCTTCACATATATCGAAAAGTTTCGTGACTGTTGCCGGTGTGTTTTAGAAAAAAACGGAAACTACTTATGCATTTGTCGTTTTACGTTGTATTTATGTCTCTGTACGTGTAAATAGATGTCTAGGTTCTTAAAACTTTGCATATTATGTATCTACAATCAATCAACAGCTTAAACATATCTACCACTAGAATTCAAGAAGGCTGACATACAAAACATGAGACAAAATTATCAAATGGTGATAAATGATGGTAAAATTATAATATCATATTAGTGATATCTATTATGTCAAAAAGATGTGTATATACATAGCTATCATCCGGTATTAACATATTGTTTTCTTAACACCCGGTAGATTTACCATCATTATTCATATATATGTGTGCGTGCGTGCGTGCGTGTGTGCGTGTGGTCAGAAACATTTTATGTTAAATGACCACATATATGGGTCTACATTCTCCGTGAGACTAGACATCTTTCCGATCTGCTGCTTGAGTTAAGAACAGGTGTTTGAGATTAAAATCGTAAATTTGAACTGACATTTTTATGGTGCATTTACAACATTTCACATCACCATATGAGAGTTTGTAATCCACACATAGGCAGTGGAATGCATCTCAAATCTTCAAAATCTTTTGTCAGAATGGATTTAATTTCTGTGAATATTTGCATCACAGTGTTACAGTGAACAACTATCCAATACGACAGAGAACACATGGAGACTGACATTACAATCTTCTTTATCATTTAACCGAGACGTGTCGATGTTGATGGAGTATGGTTTAACGAGTTCATAGAGTCATGTCAGAGCAAATAAGAACATTACAGCAAGGACGAGATATACGTTCTTTACATTCCACCAGTTCCACTTACCGCCACTGTTTTTTTCTTCACTCTGAGATTTTCACTAATCGCTACCGAGTATGAGAGATGTCTTCTACTAGTACTCTTAATCTCCCACGCTTTAAAATTCCTAATCGTACTGGCGTTTTTGTGGAGTTTTGCCGTTATTGGTAGTCCCCGTTCTGTGACATTTGCCTTTTGCAGCTGATATCTCTCTTCAAATAAAGTACTACTGCTTAAAGGTCGAGAGTATATAGCGATATACACTGACAATGATACGGCCACTCAAGGAAAGAATTGCCTTATTGTTAATATTCTGAACGTTTAGCTAAAATGAAACTTCTCCTAGGAAGCGTGTGCAGGATACATTTGACATATTATCAGACACATCATTGTGTTTTATTTTGTGTATGTTTGTTTTGCTACCACTCTGTGTGTGTGTGTGTGTGTGTGTGTGTGTGTATGGGGGGGGGGGACAATTAGAGAAACAGTTACACTGTGTATGTGAAAACAGTAAACGACGTAAATAAGACGTGTGTCTGTGTCTGTGTCAGCATCTCTCTCTCTCTCTCTCTCTCTCTCTCTCTCTCTCTCTCTCTCTCTCTCTGTGTGTGTGTGTGTGTGTGTGTGTGTGTGTGTGTGTTTCAGTCAAAATCCGAGCAGAGGAAAACAATACTGGTCCCTTTCAGTTTGTTACAACCGATGTTAGTAGAGTACATTATCATATCGCTATAACCCACACAATGAACAGGCTGTGCAATACACTGACGACATAGCGTACGCTGATACGGCGTGTTGCAAGTATGTTGCAAATATGTAACAATGTGTCGAATTATACATACAGACGACGTGTTACACATGGAGACCTCGTGTTATACATGGGAACGTCGTGTCATTCAATGATACATGATGAAAAACGTCAAAAAAGTTTGCCATTGCGTTCACTTTTGCCACATGCCTTAATGCGCCACTGTAAAATGTTTCATCGTGGTGTGAGTGAGTGAGTGAGTGAGTGAGTGAGTGAGTGTAGTTTCATGCCGCCTTTAGCAATATCACAGTAATGTCATGGCATGGGATAGCAGAAATGGCTTTCAGGCTTGTACCCATATAGGGAATGGACCCGGACCCCTGGCATGACGAGCGAACGCTTTAACGATTAGCTATCAAACCGCCTCGTGGTGTGAAGCTGTATATGCTATATAGAAGCCATGGTAAGTAATGACATTATTTTAAATGTTTTCGTAGAACATGCCACAACACCAAGTGGGGAAAAGATTGAGGATAACTACAAGCTGGACCAAGTACCACGTAAAGATGTCCTCATCTTCAGACTCTCCGGAGTGGAGAAAAAGCAGGTAAGGAGTGAGTTCAAATTTAGTGAGTTCAAATTTACCTTCAGATCGGCAATATTTCAGCCATATCGTGATGAGAACAATAAATGATTCTATCAACAAAAGAATGAGAAAAGTGTTGACGAAGAACCGTGAAACTACTAGTGTCACAGATATCCATTTAAAACTAACAATTCATTCTAAATATTTTAACTATACACGACAATACAACATAAAAATAGACTATAGATTGCCAACAATCGAAGGTAGATCACCACAAGAGGGACTCAGGTAAGGATGGATGCATGCGGGTATAATGCAAATTTGTCATAACTTCTAACTCTTTATACGAGATAGATCAGGATGAAGATTTTTATGGATATCAACTCCTTTATTATGAGAACACAACGTTTCGGAGTTAATGCTTACTCCACTTGATGAAGGAGTAAGCATTAACTCCGAAAAGTTGTGTTGTCATAATAAAGACGTTGATATCCATAAAAATCTTCATTCTTATGTATTTCACTTCTAAATGCCCTTCAAAGACGAGATAGATCAGCATAAAACTAGGATCACACACATGTAAAGTTATGTAGTTATTTATGTTGCAATGACTTAAACGGTGTGATGAACACCTGATGAAAAAACGGTACATGTCAACGATTTTGTTTTTCATTTTAGCATTTCTTGACACAATTCCCGTCTGTTATGTTGTCTTGTGTTATCTTAACCCCTCCGCCATTTTTCATATTTACTTATGTGATCGCTGTCCAAAGAATTTCCCTAGGTCTAATAAAGATTTGTCATTGTCATAGGATCACAAACTGTGTCATAAGTAAGATATCTGTAGAGGCATTTAACAAATCCATACACACAACAAAACATTCACTCGCTATCATCTGCCATCGATTTACGTTTCCTAAGCTTACAAAATAATGTATTTCATATTTTATCCTACAGTTTGAATCCCGACTAACACAGTTTCGAACTGAATTAACAAGGGTAGTTAACGAAAGATGTCAAGAAAACCCATCCTGCAAAGACAGCGACAAACCTGTCAGGTAAGAAACACTAGAAATAGGTTTTCCTGCTTTCTGTTTGCAGAGAATATTGACAGATATATGTATAAACACGTTTTCACTAATGATAATCTTGAAGAAAATCCAGGTTAAAGTTAGCCGACAGCAAGCTGTGGTTGCAGTGACGGTGATAACATCAATCACGTGTTTGTAAAATCCAGATTCGAATAAGTACGGACTGCCATCATACATAACAAAAGAAAACGGCCTAACAAACAAAAGCAGGGTGCATCATCAACATCACTAAACTGTTTTGCAGTAGACCGTTGCAGTGCAAGCCTAATACATTATGGAAGTATCTTTTATCTACAGGATCCTATTTCCAAATTTCCCCTTAAAAAATTAAACATATCTATTTATAACTGTTCTTCAATAACATAAGGTTCAATACAAAACCTGAGAAAGAAAAACACTATTTTAATAATATATGAAACGTGTCACTTTGAGATTATTTCAAGGATAATGTCCTCACATTCTTTCAAGGATAATGTCATTACATTCTTTCAAGGATAATGTCCTCACATTCTTTCAAGGATAATGTCCTCACATTCTTTCAAGGATAATGTCATTACATTCTTTCAAGGATAATGTCCTCACATTCTTTCAAGGATAATGTCCTCACATTCTTTCAAGGATAATGTCCTCACATTCTTTCAAGGATAATGTCATTACATTCTTTCAAGGATAATGTCCTCACATTCTTTCAAGGATAATGTCATTACATTCTTTCAAGGATAATGTCCTCACATTCTTTCAAGGATAATGTCCTCACATTCTTTCAAGGATAATGTCCTCACATTCTTTCAAGGATAATGTCATTACATTCTTTCAAGGATAATGTCCTCACATTCTTTCAAGGATAATGTCCTCACATTCTTTCAAGGATAATGTCATTACGTGCCTTAACAGACAATTGTATGGTCTCATTTGGATTCTTCTTTCTTCTTTGTCAAACAGTTGACCTGAAAGTAGATGATAATGAACATAGCTTCTTGATTGATACTATGCCTTGTTACACTGATATGCACATGGCTCCGATGTTGAACTGTCCGAAGAACACTGAAATCTTTGTTCCTCTGGTTCACGTCAAGGATACATTAAAAGTATGCCAATAAATACACACCATGGTACTGCTGTATAAAGAGTTGATCTTGTTCGTTCAGCTGTTTTGCGCATGCTATTCTATTTGGACGTTATTTGTTCAGCTTTTTTTAACTTTTTTTTCGCAGCATCCATTCATAACAAACATTCTCCTGGCTTCAACATATTTACAAAGCGGTCCATGGCATTTAAAGCATCCCACAAGGACACGACAACATATGCACTTTTAATTATGTCATTAATAAACGATTGTTAAATGAAAGCATCACTTTTTGTGAAATATAAAGTAGTATACACAATGGTTGTTCTGGCTCAACCTATATAATCCATAATATAATAGCCTATCCTTCCCTCACCCATCTTAATTTATAAATCCCATAACAGGACCACTTTTCATCTTCCATGTAAAAGTTTATGATTAGTGATAGTGTTCTGGCTCAACCTATATAATCCATAATATAATAGCCTATCCTTCCCTCACCCATCTTAATTTATAAATCCCATAACAGGACCACTTTTCATCTTCCATGTAAAAGTTTATGATTAGTGATAGTGTTCTGGTTCACCCTATATAATCCATAATATAATAACCTATCCTTCCCTCACCCATCTTAATTTATAAATCCCATAACAGGACCACTTTTCATCTTCCATGTAAAAGTTTATGATTAGTGATAGTGTTCTGGCTCAACCTATATAATCCATAATATAATAGCCTATCCTTCCCTCACCCATCTTAATTTATAAACCCCATAACAGGACCACTTTTCAACTAATCATATAAAAGTTTATGATTAGTGATAAAAAGGCTCAATGTGGGGTTCTGGATCGTCGTGTATAACTCATAATATATATAAGATCAATTTATATATTCATTATCAGTGACTCCTCCTTCTCTTCTGTTACATCATTTAGTAATTCATCTGAATTATCTTTATGTTTATCTTCACCCTTTTCTAGAATCGCAGTTTGTAACTTAACGCCAAGTAAAGTACCAGTAGTATTAATACATAAAGAGCTAACATCAACCACCCCTGAATATTTTGATTCTTTAACAAGAAGTCTATGAATATTATTCTGATCAGGGTCTTTGTCATTTTCCCTTAATGGATAATAACCAGATATTTTACCATTTATAATAATTGGTTTACCTTTATCGTATAATTTTACCAAATCAGCAAATTGAGATGAATGAGGTAGAGAGGATATTGGAAAGGAGCAGACGCTATTAAAATATTATCTAAAGCCGCACGTGTTTCAGAAGAAAAAACAAAAGTCTGGTTACAGAAACAAGCTATATGGCAAGTTTAGTTACCAATACCGAAATATATATACCTAGGAGAAAATTCGGTATTCATATACCTTATCAAGTGCACCAGGCTGACTTGTTGTTTCTTCCACACGACACGGTCAGAGGTAAAACCTGCAAGTATGCACTAACTGTTGTAGATGTAGCTACCTCAACTTTGCTTCCTTTACCACAAATATCAGTTTTCCCCATAAGTACCCACTGACAAGTATATGGTGCTGTCCTCATTTTTTATATAATATTTTGTGTAATTAGTCTAATTGTTTAACGATTAACACTGTAGCTGCTACCCCCCTGTAGCACGAATACCAACTCATGATCTTTCTGCCCCTCTGAAGGTGTGTAATACTGAGAAATCGTTGGTTCATTACCTAATGGTTCTAGTTGTTTACCTGTTAACACATAGTATTCTTTCATAGCTTCATCGACGTCCTTAAAAGTTCTAATGGAATGATTTTCGCGTTGGAATTGAGTATTGATAAAATCTAGTCTCTTCATTCGTCTCATAGCGCATTCAGCCTATGCGGCCTGTAGTTTTTCTACGGTTATATCGTGTCGTTTTCGTTCCACTTCTACCTCAGCAGCGTTTGACCCTCCAAATTTTGAAAATAGAAAATTGCTCCCAGAAAATGCTATGAATGCTATGAATCGTTAAAGGTTAAAGGTCGTTAAAGGTCACACGCAACGTAAAACGTAGCTTTGCAGATTCTGGTACCTTTCAGTATGCACTTACCGAAACAAATCATTAAAAATGCCAATTCAACCTATTAAGTTGAAAAAAATGCGATGAAAAAAAAGCCCGCGAAATCGGAGTTCAAACGTTTCACTAAATTTCCCCCAGCGCTGGGGGGAACTGGTTTCAACATCTGTGCTGCGCTGCGTCCATAACGCATGCTCAGTGAATAGGTTCGCGGAGCTTGAAACAGTATGCATGCCGAGAGTCTGAGGTCGTGAGCAGTAGTCTAATCTAGGTTGTGTACACAAACAAGTAAATAATCTACTCGTTACGTAAAAAAACTTGTTGATTGTGGTAAGCAGTCTCTGTCACAGAGAAAGCTCAGTGTCTGGTTTATTCACACCTATATGTCTGCTTGCCTGTCTGCTAACGACAACATTTAGTACACAGCTTCAGTCATTGACCACATGCAATTTGAACTTAACACCTATCAGACTATACGACATAAAGAAAATAAATTGATTTATGACTTGTGCACCCGAGTCCCGCCTCTGCCACATTATGTAATTAGGCAGGTGTGATACACATGACATGTTTTTATGTCTGTGGGTTGCAAACAAACTACATTAATTTTGTTCGGATGATTGGATCTGACGGAAACTGGTGCAAACTCTTGTCAGTTTCAAGTCCTGCTTTGTACTTGGACGAATGACAGATTCCAGCCACCCAGTAGTTTACCATCTCTACTGAGGTTATTTTTGATTGGATCGAGCGCAAATTCAGAGAACATGAATTTTCAAAACCTAACATCTCTATATACATTCTTCATGGATAACAACTTCTTTTCGTGTATATGATGTTGTTTGACAACAGTATGTGAATCCATACTGAAACGACGCATCAAGTGCACAAAAAGAAGTTATCCTTAAAGAATCTTACTTTCTGGTGACTCGCCATACTTCTAAAATGCCCATCAAACAGATCATCTTTCGGTACACACAATGAACCCTCGGCATATCAGCAAATGAAACAGCCAATCGGAAGCCGTCGTTACACTTGAGTGCACATCCACCCGCTATGACTGGGTTCGGTCTCCCGAGGGCTTCGTTTCGGGGCAAGTGAGCCCAAGTACAAAATACTGCACTTTTGAATCGCGATTGTACGCTTATGATATTTTTATTTGTATCTTTTATGAGCAGTAATGTATATTATATGTCATGAATAAGTGACAAATCTGTTTCAATTATGTTTGAATTTTTGGTTGCATGTGACCTTTAACGAATGTTTTTCCCTCAGACATTATATATATTGAGGAAATATATAATTTTTATCATAACATAATATGAGGGTCGATGGTGGTACTTGCAGTCGGCTGTCCGCATGACCTCACACCCCCTTGAATGTCCGCAACTGGTTGTGGTAGGTGAGGTTTGCCTCAACACATGTATAATGAAACAGTAGCAGTGGCTACTACACCACCTACGGCTATCCACAGGGGTGTGGGGTATCCCCACTCCGCAGGACTCCACGTGTAGTTATGTTTATTATGCCTTGCTAAGGCATTTTTTCTATCAGCTTCAACTCTTTTCTAGTTCTTCTTGTTGGTGACTTGTGTCACTGGTTCCTGGAGACTATCCAAAGGACTCGGTTTCGGTGTTTCCTCTTTGGTTATCTCTTGGGCAGCATCCATCTTGTATATTACTATTATTATATTCTGTTTTATCAAATTTATAATGCTTTGCCGTGATGATTGCTGCAGTCATCGGGGCTAGATACATACCGTATTTGTGATACAAAGCACAACTGATATAGCTCAAGGCATTATCGATAATAAGTGATTTTGTCACCTAAATATTGTTTTCCCTTACCATCCACGACTAGTGTTACCAGTCTGTCTCGCTGCTTGTTGTCGTTTTGTTCATCTGAAACTAACATCTGTTCTAGTAATTCATCACACTCCATTTTATGATATAGTAATCTAGTTATTATTTTTTCTAAAATGATAACCAACATACACTAAATACATAGAGATAAAGGTTAGGTTACATACGACTAGAACTTCAAAAACCGACATGTATTCTAGAATTTACTCAAATTTACTAAAACGTTACTAAAATTTACTAAAACGTTACTAAAAATTACTAAAATATTATTTTATAAAAACAAAGGCCGGCCGCAGTCCATTACTAACATTTACTAAAATCTTATGAAACATAAAGGCCGGGCATTACTAAAAGTTACTAAAACATTGCCGTTCCCGTTCTGTTTTACTCATCACATCGTTCTCTCTCAAACACTCCTCGAACGAATCCCTGTCCTTGCAGTGAAATAATGCTACCCATCGCGTCTACTCCCTCCAATCTTTCAACGGCGAGTTGAAGTTTTGCGTCAAAACCCAGATACTATGATGTGCATGTCGGCCTGAAAATGCTAGGTATGACAGCATATCTCTCTTTTTTGTTATCTCTCTATTAGCGCTACAGCCATCTAGTATGAACAACGTCGGTATTCCTTTAAATTGGTTGTGAAAAACTTGTAAACACTCATGTAAACTGCTGGTATGCTCTCATTCCATGGCTAAATAACTGATTAGGCACTCCCTCTATGGTCACCTCTACTTTGGTGATTTCTGGTTTCAAAAATTTCTCGCTGTCTCTTGCGAATTGACCGTATTCCTCAACTGGTATGATTAAAATACATTTCATCGATCGTTCTGGAACGTTCATATTGAAACCATACCATGTCGCTTTTATCGAGTAGTATCATTCTTTGTCTCAGTATCCTATCGTACAAGATTGTCATTTTTCCGGAGTACTGATTTCGAATCTGCCTGGCAAGATCCGGACTAGTAATCTTGTCGAACTCCAACGATATGTCATAGCTACCCTCATCATCACCGTTTGGTGTATACACGACTTTGCTGTAATCATTGAACGTGAGTTCGTATTCCAACCTGTCACCCAATGCAGCTTGGTAAAACGGCGCATGCCCAGTAATAACCCAAAGTCTAGTGGGATACAAAATCTGTTATTATACGCTTCATAACTTGATTGTTCACTAACCAATATTTTACCTAACTCATCTGCCGTGAAAACGTACCCGATACGTAACCTATTCAATGTTTTGTTACCTACTCCCGGGTACGAACCATTGTCGCGTTCACTTTAACTTTTACATAGGTCTGTGTAACAGTAATATATATCGCTATAATCTATACTAAGCACCTTGTTACCGCTAATTTTTATGGTGGTGTTCTTGACTATAGCAAGACCCACATTATTCACGATCTCACGTTTGTCATTTTCTGAAGTCAACGTGATATTAAACGCCAATCGTGCCTATCCGGGGTACCTGGAACTATAATGTCGTTCTCACCACAAGTTGGCTCTGGTCTATCTTGCTGGGATTATTTGTAATAGCAACCGACTGACGCACGGCTTTGACACCTAGTGGTTCCCTTAATCTTCGGAAAGGATTTAACTTTCTACCGTATGACATTATTATATATTTATATTAGTATAATATAATTTCAAAAATATTAACGATTTTGAGATGGATGATTTTGGAGCGACTGCTCTTCCTGATGTTGATGTTGATGAAGACACTTCGTTTACTAGTTTGTCATCGAGTGAATAAATGTTAAAAACAACAGTAGATGATTATTATGATGCATTAAAAAGTGATATAAACTACGTTGAGCCTCAAGGTCGAGACTATTCTAATTTTACTATAGATAGTAAGGGCATCCTACGTCTTTAGGATAACCTGGAGATTGACATCATTAACAGGCGCAATAGAAAACCATTTGCCTTATCAACTCTAACCAGTCGCCATGGTACCAATTTTATCCGGGGTAAACTAAACATGCAAGATTACGGTGGTGCAAAACCTAAAATGGGGGTTTCCCCCATACCCCCCAAGGGGTACAGCTAAGGTTGTAGAAGATCTGCAAACCATACGATCCGAATTTGTGGGGGATACCCCCACTGATATAACACAGAGTGCTACAGAAGCTTCGGACAGTACTGAAAAACTGTTGAGTAAACACTGGGATAAACTATTACCAGGATTTGAATTTCCAATGAGGGAACTGTACGGTCTAGACGAAGCCTTGAAACACGTACACGGAGAACTAGTGAACAATATGGGAAAACTGAATGAACTCGATGAGCACATCGCTAGTGAAAACGTTTAACTCATGGAAACGGAAGACAATATGAAACGTCGTATCATGCGCGTTAACTTGGAAGACGCTATATCTGTAATCAATATTATGATAAATGAACGCATAAGTTCTATTGGTTTGACAATAACCCCTGTGACATTATCAGAAACACAATTTGAAACTATTTTCTAACTGTTATATAAACAATTGTGAGCAATCACTCCAAAGTAACACTCAGTGATCTAGGTGACACAAAGCATTTCAATTTACCTGGTGAAGAAGGCACCCCATACCTCCTATACTTTAAACACCGCGCATATGAACGAATGCCACTAACAGATTTTGCAGAGCTTGAATGGTTAATTAAAATAACACTAACCAACCCTTATATCTATTTTAATCAAAATGATTTCGTTTCCAATATTACTAACAGCGGGATCCTTCTCACTTCCTTTAATCCTTTAAAAGATAATACTATACAAGTATTGTGAATACTAGGTCACACTGGTAACATGTTAGCTCTAGTTGACTTGAATACCAGTTTAGTCATTTGCAGTATTTACGATTACCAACGTGATTTCTTTTCAGATTCAAATTATTGTATGAAACCCAACACCACATTAATTATAGACTTATATCTTGCAGAGATTTCCGAGCCAAGAATACTTTTAGATGGACTGAGAATAATTTAGTTTAAAAGACATGAGAATAAACGTTGTCGAATCATAATAAGGCAAGGTTATGAACCATTAATAAGCCCCGATGGGGTTCGTATTATAGATAAAAACAAACCTATTAATATTTCACCCATTTACCTGTACTATAATCTGAACCTTATGAGCTTGAAATATATCAATCAAAAATTTAATGACGGATAATTAAAAATAGTATATTTTATATATTATAGTCCCACAGAATAGGGCTGTATCCAGCCCTAGAGGAAGAAGGAAATGTCAGGGTGAGTGTAGAGGGGTTTCGTCTTAAACAGATGTGTGAAATAAAACGACAGCTAGAACAAGAGCGTGATATTCAAGCATCCCTACATAAAAAATACAATAGAGCTTTAAACCATATAGATGGTGCTGATACCACACCAATGACAACTAGTATGGGATTAGGAGCCGTAGGAGTTGGGTTGTTGACAACAATCGTAGTGGCACCTGTGGTGTTAGGACTTGAATTAGCAGCTATATAGTTACAGGAACAGCTGGGATGGTATTTAAGTTTGTACCTGCAAATTGAACTGTAAAACAAAGAAACACAATGAAATTAGAATCCTTGCTGAGGCAAAGTTAAACACTATAGGAGATCATATTTCTACCGCACTCAGTGATAATGAAATCTCAGAAGATGAGTTTCATTTGATCCTTAGTGAACTAGAAAAATACAATAAAATTAAAGAAGATATTAGGTCAAAGATTAAAAAAATTCTGGAATAAAAGAGGACGAGAAAAATATATATATAAAACTAGGGATACAACAATCCCATCAAACATTTATTACAAAAACCAACGACATAATAGAAGATACACGTTAAACTGTTTCACTGAGGTCAATATTTTAAACTGATCTTGTATATATCATGGGTTATATAAGACGATCCAGAACCCCACACAACGCCTTCTTATCACTAATCGTAAACTTTTACATGGAAGATGAAAAGTGGTCCTGTTATGGGGTTTATAAATTAAGATGGGTGAGGGAAGGATAGGTTATTATATTATGGATTATATAGGGTGAACCAGAACAGCCATTGTGTATACTACTTATAATCTTTTTCAGGCTTATAAGCTTGCATTATCTTAAGAGCTTAAAGTCAAAGATGTGACAAAGGTCAAAGTCAGGTCAAAAAGATGAGTGGAATGTATGTCACTGGCATGAAAAGAATAATAGTAAATAGCACATTTGTATATTGAAACCACTTTATTCCAAACTTTAAGAACTTTCAATCTCTCGGTATGCATTGAAAGTGAATAAAGTTAAATGAAGATAATATAATAATCGAACTTAACATGTTATGTTAGCATTACAATATTTTTTATAGTTTGATGCCATGTATTAACGCTAACAATTCCCAAGTTAGGACGTTATTAACTAATAAATAACTAATAATTACATTTCATCACTAATACTTTTTTGTTTACTTAACTATTATAATCTGCTATTTTGCTGATTGATAGTGATTACTACACGTTGATATATAGTCAGAGATTATTCTTATAAACTGGATAAGGATTTATCACTTCTGATTTGTCATTGAAATCACATCAAAGCACCACTTACTCTACATTTGCATACAAAATAACGAAAGCATGTTACTTTGTTTACGGAAAAGTGAGCGAGTTAAAATTTGTTGTCACTATTTCAGCCATATCGTGAAGAGAACAATTAATTGTTATACATAGTAATTAATGGTATATTATAAAAATAAGTGTCACGAAGGACAGTAAAATAACTATATTGTCATAGATATGAATTTCAAACACTAGTAACTAAATCTGAAACAGTTTAAATGTTGATGACAATACAATATGAAAAGGGGCTGTGAACTTTTTTACCAACAAGTCACGGTAAATCATCATGCCAAGGACTTGACGGTAGAGTGGCAGCAAGAGTTGTATACTCCCCGGGAAGTTGAGACTAAAATACGAAGTGCTGTTGAGATTGACATTCAGTGCCTTGAGCATGCACTAGCGTGTGGATATGTGCGCTATATAAACATCCTATATCATGTCATGTCATGTCATGTCATGTCATGTCATGTCATGTCTCATGTCATGTCTCATGTCTCATGTCTCATATCATATCATATCATATCATATCATATCATATCATATCATATCAGATGCTTGTTTTTTCTACTGAAATACACATAGAAAAACAAGTTATCCAGTGACTTCATTTGTAATTGTTCGTGATAGGAACTAGTAGCTGGTGTCCGTTTCAGTTCCTGCCTCTGCTTAATGTCGAAACCCACACTGCTTTTACACAAATGTTTCTATAGACATGTAGTTTGTCTCTATGACACACACTTTTGATGAAACATTCACATTCCCACTCAAGTTTTTCACCTATCCTCTACCGGCCTAAATCATCCCTTTCTATTTAACCACACACAAAATAAATACATTTGAAGCACTATATGTTAGTTTAATATCGTTTGAATACTTGATATAAACTAAACTGAGAATAATGCCATATTTTACGATTAAATATTAGAAATCTGTCATTGTTCATATGACATGCGTATAGGTTTAGATGAATTGCAGAAAAATAGTTACAAACATCTGTCTTGTTATAAAAGATGCTTGTGTATAACTATGTTGACTGTATGCAGGTGGGAAGCGTTAAATTCACTAACATTCTTGTCTTTTCTTCATGGACATTGAAGCTGAAGACGTATAGTGAGTGAGTGAGTTAAAATTTAACAACTCGGCAAAATGTCAGCCATATAGCGACGAGAAACGTCGTACATACACAATAAATATAAGTACTAAAACAAACTGTAAAATAACTACAGTAGCACAAAAAGAGTTAAAACAAGCTAACGTGTATTTTGAAAGAAGAAAAGTATTTTAGACAATACAGTGTAAAAATGGGCTTTTGGTCGCTAACAATTGAAGGTAGATCACTATACCAGGGACCATGGGACTTGTGCCTCTGCTACCTGCATGGGCCCAAGCTGGGTATACACAATCCCTTCAGCTGCTGGCAGGTTTAGGGAAATTGAGCCACAAATTAAAATGACACAAATACTACGAGTAAAACAGTGGACAAATAAATCTTTTGTGAAACTTTGGGGCTTACGTATCCTCTAAGGAGGGCAATAATTTGCGGACGGCTTATTGACACAAAACACTAAACAGTAATCTTTATATTTTCCTTCATGAAACCATTCATTAAAGGAACTTTAACGTCTTTTTTCATTCTTAAATTGCAATTCCTGGTCAACTAAAGGATTGTAGAATGTGAAAGTGGTTGCAAAATAAACATCTGTAATTACCTTCCTTTGTCGAAGTAAGCATGTAAGTGACTGAAATATACATGTTGTTTACATGTCTGTCTTTTGTTGAATAGCTTTAGACGTGTTTTCAAATACCCATCAATAGATGTTAACATCGTGCCTGGCACGAGCAAAAAGGTATTGGCAGTTCTTCTAACTCTTTTCAATAGGATCGGTCAAGCCTCTTTTTCTCCCACTTTGGGAAGGAACTCACATACAAGCATTCCTTAACTTCCCAGATTATACAAATTACATCCGCTAGACCGCCTTTCAAGGTTTCAAGAGCGTCAAACGTTAATATTTGCAAATCCATTTAAACAACAATAAAGTTTTTTTTATAGCAATGCACTTTTAAACTTAAATGCAATTCATACAAAACGTCAGGAAATTATCAATTTGAATTGAATTATGATTCGACGTTTTGAATTATTATTAGATGAACATTATGTTCAGTTGAAATTTTGAATACGTGTAAAGGGTGTTGTTTCAAGCTGGGGTGAGCTTTTTCCGACAGGCGCTTGGCTTGTGTTTGTCTAGGGATTTAAGCGGGACAGTCGAAGTATGTTCTCAATGTGGCTGAGGACATTCACAGGGGCGCAAGGTTGACAGTCACTGCAACTTCTCACGGTAGTACGGACTAGCCATGTTCACCGTTTAACATTTACCCTCAAATCGTGAAGGATGTCAAAAAATGCCTGAACACATATCCACAAATACTAAATCATGGTACAAATCACCCTGAACCATATGTAAAATGGGGTATAAAGCAGCACCGTCATCATCTGAAAAATGAATAATATCAAATACTCTTGACGGTCTAACAATAGGCGTAGACAAATTTAGCAAAGCTTCTGGATCGAGTGACAAACATGCTTTGTTTGGCTAGCTTCACGTGGTCAAATATGTCTGACGTGACGTCACTGCGACTGAGTGATGTCATGGTCCCAGTTTGATGTGTGCGTTTCAGGACAGAGGACGTGGAAGTCACCTCACTGACAAACGAAGGTGGCCAGTTGGTTGTGGAAGTGCTTGTTCGAACAGCTCTTGCTGGAGACTATGCAATGGACTCCCTAGACTATGAGGAGCTAGAGAAACTCTTTCACTCCGACCTGCAGACGCTGGATCTTCAGGTAGGACATTTGGTTTCCAGGATTATATTCAGGATTTAAAGGGACTTTCAGAACGTGTATTCAGATCCCCACATTCTTTGACTCGAAGTGAAAATCCCCCAGAGAGGACAACGTTTAGACTTTGGGTCAGACTTTGTTGTTTAGCACCTACTTCAAGAGTTTCACGATCATTTTGTCTACAAAGTTTCACGTCTGAAGCATGTTTACTTTTTAGATGAAAATGAAGATAAAGATTGACGTATTGTTTGATTATGACATTGCGTCTGATGTCTTAAGCTTCCATATCCACAAACGGTTAACTGCAACGTCAATCATTTGACGTTAGAGCTTGCAAATGCTAAGGTCATAGGTTAAGAAAAATAACTTTAGAAATTGCTTTAAAGTAGTTTCTTTGTTCATCATTCTTGAATTGTCTAATTTGTAAATCGCAGTTCTACTCAAATGAACAATAACTTGCCGCAGGTTGTATATAGAGTGGGTTATTATCGAAACAAATAGTGAGGGAGTTAGCATTGACAGTTACATTGGCAATATTTCAAGCATGACATGACTAAAAAAGATATGTATTGTTAAGGAAAGACAGTAAATTCACTAGATATCACAGAAGTTCTATTTTAAACTAGATCGTAACCATAAAAATACAGTACTCTAAACACCAATATAATATCAAAACGGGCCTTCAGATCGCCAATATTTGAAGGTAGATCACCATACTACACACTAGATAAATAGGGGCAGTTGGTAGCATTTTGTGGCAGTCCAATGTATAGATCAATTTAGTAGAGTACTTGATAGACTTATAGGAGCGCCATACAGTGTATATTTGCCTTCGTCAATCGTCCGAAAATGTAATAATCTCTATACTCTTAAGTATAGATTTGTCGTTCATGTTTGTGTTTCATCTGCAAATAAGTAAATAAGTAAATGAAACTATGCATTTTATGTGTTTCTAGTGATTCTAAACAAGTACTTTTATAGAACCTTCCATTCTAAAATCCCTCTTCTGTTTTTTTTATTCTGAACACTTCAACACACTCGTGAGATATACATTTTGCTTGACTTCGCCATTTTCACCACGACATTTCGCATTTCGTCATTTTCAACCATCATGTGTTGAGTTCGTGCTCTTTGACCCTTGTAAGTGGCAAGGTGACATAAGACCCCTGACATGCTACAATCAATAACTGCATTTCTCACCGGTGGGAATAAACAACTGTTGTTGTTCTAAAGATTTGATTTTCAAGACAATATAATCTGTCTGCTGAAATAACAAGCGCGGCCTTGTGTTTTGTCACTTGCATGAATCATCCCTTTGATCATTATGACGCATTCACACTGGTTCGAAGAATTTTAGCCAGAAAATCAGAAATCAAGAATGTTGGTCCTCTTGGGTTGCATTTGAGGAGAAGGCATGGTGGTAGCTTCTGTAGTTTCCCACTTGAAATTGTTTGGAATGTTTTCAAAACAGGTGTGTGATTTTGAAAGGACAAAATAATGCTATGAATTTGCATTTACTTTAAGAGATTCATATTCATATTTGTCGCAGAAGCAGATATTGGAACAATTGATGTTTACCTCCTGAATAATTGCTAATACTATTTTATGACAAAATATGTGATTTTTATCAGTATTACATAACTGAGAGACCTGGCCTGTTGCCTCTCGAACACATTAAGGTATGCACGTAAATGTAAACTGTAGCAATTTCATAGTCATCACTTCTAAGTAATGAATTCCATTAGTCCTGCCTGTCCATATTTTTGCATTCATCCTGTCATTTTTCCTGGTTACCCTTTCCATCGATCCGTTTTGTCAGCTCCTCACATTTATGTATCCCTTAGCAATCCCTCACCTCCTCATGTTATGTTTCCCTCTGGGGCTTCCTATGAGTGCCTTTCGTAAGCCCTTTCTATCATTGTTAATCAGCTTCTCATCCATGTCTTCCGTTAGCTGTACCAAACCCTGTGTTCCGTTAGCCTCTCCTTTTAGTGCGACGTTAGGTATATCTACATATCGCCTTCCTCTGACATCTGCATACACGCAGGTCTGAGTGTGAATGTTCCAACCCATTTGTTGTTTTGACTCCATTTTCAAGCCTTATGTGGATCTTTTGCTGTGTACTTTCTGTTCTGTTAGCTGCTTCTATCAGTGTTTTCCGTTGTCTCTTCAATGTGTTCTGTCGTCTTCAGCACGGCCCTGGTGGCGCAGAAGGAGGGGAGGAGTCGAGGCTACCCGAGTGGTTAATCGGGGTCATCGTGGTGGTCATTCTGCTCATTGTGGTCTTCTTTGCAATGGTCATATACTCGCTGGTGAAAGAGAGAAATAAGTAAGTATTTTAACAGACAAAATAATAGGTATATGGTACGCAAATGTTGCCTTAATTGCTTCTTGATCAACATTGATATTGACATGGCGCGGATTATGCACATGTTGGATAAATTCTTTCTTGATTTTCATATTCATGTTCGGTGTTTTCCCATCATATGGGCACACGCCATTATTCTAGTCTGAAATGAGTGCGTCAAACTTACTGCTGTGAATGGAACAGTACCATGTCAATTTAGGCCGTAAATATAACAGTTCTCAATGGTTATTACTAAACACCTATGTACATATAAAAACAAATGCTATAATTCACAGTATATGCCTTGACGAATAATGCTTTATGCATTTCTAGCCTAAAAGGTCACGCATTTACAAGCGGTTTTTACAAGTGAACAAGGAACATTTCCATTGCCAATGATAGCATTTTGCATTTGCAAGGACGTCCAGGAACATGTCAGTTCAAAATAGCCAGTACCTGACGCGTAACAGCGTGTTGCATTAGAAAACATATTTGAGCGGCTATCATTTGTAACCAGCCGACAATGTTAGTGACATTTTAGTGTGCAAAGACATCAAACATTTGAGCATAAACCATTTCCCAGCTTTTTGTACTTTTAAAAGGTTTCTTATACAATAACACGTAAAGACGTATAATACAATCACATTGTACTAATGATGCTTCAACTGTGCATGAGACGCGTTTCAGTACCAAAAACAGTCATATGATAAAAGCAGTAGTGCGTCAATCTAAAATACTAGGATTGCGTAAAAACAATCGGTACTAACAAATTACTGATTTTATGAACAGCTGAGATATCTTCACAGAAACAGACTTTAAATGTCCCATTCTTTTCTTATGGCCTATATGTAAGGTCATATTGCTATTAATGTAACACTCATGCTGTCAATCACTGTCTTCTGTACTACAATACTATATAACTAAACAGTCACCACAAACGCCCTTATTCACAATGACACATTCAAAGCAAATTTGCATATAGAGACTTATTATGTTAACCTTAAAACCTAATCCCGTATACGTTAGAGCTACTGACGTGCTTCAGGATATCCACAACACAATTCGTTTACAGCAAAGTTCATACTCTCCGCACAGATAAAATACCTAACACGATTCTTTAATGCTATAATCTTGCTAAAGTGTATCACAACATCATCATGCGGCATTTATTCGGTTCAACGTAGCCATAGCACGCTTCTATGGACTATTTCCCACTACCTCTAGTACAAGGTAGAGAAAGTGTCGTCAACGAGAACGTTACAAAAAGAAGATTCCCTGCATTCTCTTGCATAAAAAGTCTAGGAAGTGGCTCATGTCGTATCGCTGTCGACCAGAGTCAACACTGCAACACGGGCCGTTGTCCGAACAAAGATGTAATATCGGTTTGAACGACTTGCAAGGCCGGAGCCAAGGATCCGTGAGGGAATGCCACATGTGATGGTCTTAAGGACGGGGCTTAGGTGATTCTGAACAAACACCGGGGATCAACACGCCATATTTGACTATTTGGAGTCCATGAGAGACGCTTTACACGTACACCAATCTTCCTTCCCTCTGATTCAATATTTGAAAACTTGGCCATCGATAAATAGCTTCTACTGCACATATCACCTTCTTGCTACGCAAGACATGTACATGTTTTCTTAATTACTTTCACGGTTTACGTGGAAAAGAATGGCGTTAAATGATACTATAAAATATTTGATGTTTGTGCTCAAGCAGATAGCTGAGGGGAACATATTTGCAACTGACGACTGCCCTTTGTCAAATTTTAGAGCAGAACCGTTTCTTAAATGTCAAATTGGAAGATTCCAGAAATAATCTTTACATGAAACATCAAATGCCCATACATTTGTTTTGGGAAATAACATACAACAGGACTGTTTGGTTAAATGTCAGCATCAAGGTCGACTGGACTGATTTTACAGTGGAGAACATATGTTCAAACAATTTTTTTCATTCTTGTTTGTTATTCCTTGTCTGTTCGTGTGTTTTGAAACAAATACCACATAGTCTGTTTGGGTGAAATGATAACCCAAAAATGAAACCAAGAAGAATAAGCGCAGCATGTGTATTATTAGCAGAATGAATGTAAGTAAATTAACGGTGGTAGTTTTTCTTGACTTGTCCCTGTACCGCAGCGCTTTTTCTGTAGGGATTTACTGAACTGTTCGTTATATACATGTTAACTTTTCCATTCAAAATCGCACCTTTTTCCTTGGAAAAGCAGTGGTATTTTTACATTCATTTCGCATATAGAAATGTGTTAGTCTGCCGCGTGTACAATTACTTTTAATTACTGGTCAGTTACTTATTTTTTTCAAATAAAATGTGTATATATATTTTTTATGATATTGTCTCCACCTTTGGCTCAATTCTATATTTTTTATATGCTGATCCTTTCCACTTAGCCAACTTTGCTTTCAGGTTCATATTATATTTAAGATAACAGTAATGTATTTTCTCTGCCTCTGCCCATTTAGACAACATGCATATTTGTTGAGATTTTCTTAACTAGACTGTCAAAATAGTACGTTATGTCTATTTTACTTAGGCATGGTTTAAATGAAACTAAACATCTGTATGTTACATATGTCATAACGAGTAATATTCCACACTACCTTGTCCCAAATGTCAAATTTGTAACTATTCGTGAACTGTATGTTTAATGATGACACGGAAAAGAGTATTTAACGTGTACTCGAACATCTCAAAATGGTGCCAAAGGGTACTGCGTGAAAACCAATAACACCTTGACGCATTTTCGTGACGCGTGTCCAACTTTGTCAACATCGCTGTGTAATTCTGGAGTCGGGTTATTTCACCCCAAACACGTTCACCCCAGCAGTTTGACCCCAGACTGTTTCACCCGGGTTGTGTCACCCCATTTAAAGGTTGTTTCACGCTAGCACATAATAAACGTTGTTATTATCAACTATAACATTGTTCCTATCTGTTATTCATTTATGTATAGTGTCAAAACATCATATTCAGATTGTTTGAATGTTGTATCAGTTCATACTGGCTTTTTTATCGGGTGAAATCCGGGTGAAATCCTAGTGACACTATAGCGTAAATACTCCATAGAATAATGATTTACAGACTACATGTACGTATTGGATATTTAAGAAGTATGAATCATACATTATTTATTAATGGGTATTACGTATACAAAGGATGGGTCTATAAGGGCTCCGTGTGCTAACATGAAGACAGACAGACAGGGGCAGCTGAGACAGATCTTAAAACATGCAGTCATCTGTGCAGAAATGTAATGTCTAACTCATTTATTTAAATGCTCATTTAAGTTTTAAGCATGATGAAATGAAAGTATGTGAGATACATGCTGAAGTCATGTGCCGTCTCAATATAGATAATAAGAACACTTACCTGATTGCTGTAAAAGCATTGCAGTAATAAACAGACTTAAGCATTAATAAAATTTTATATGTATACTGAATTAGTTGGGTGCAACAACCCTTGATTTGGAGTGAAACAAGCCTTAGTATGGCATGAATCGCTGGTTTGGAACTGGGATGAAACAACATGGGTGAAATGCCCCAGGTGAAACTACTCTGGGTGAAACGGCCCGAAACATCAACAGAGGAGTAAACCTCAGTAATAAGATTGATTTTAGCCATCCTCATGGCTTTCAAATACATTGATCAAATTTTCCAGGACTCCAAAATAGTTCCAGTCTTGATGTTCTTTAAAAATGTTCTTTCAAAACAAACACGTCACTTGCAATATGGTGGAATATCCATTACTCTCATCTGCTTGTCGAATATCTGCTTTTCTCCAACTTCTATCTAACGATCCAACTGAATATGCGATAGAACCAACCACTGAACTCAAGACCGGAGTCAGTGTAACATCAAATTCATCTTGTGGAACATTTCTACACACATATGAATGTATTTGGAGAAGTGGAACTACATAAACATAAAAGCATTTCCTAACAGTGTTGTCCTATTGACTTGAGATTGTCCACGTCTACGAGAAGTTCTGGTGAGAAGAAATGACAGATGAATTGGTATCCAAATGTTTTTCAGACGGGTCATTCTTTGTGCACATTATATCTTTTCAAATCAGTTGTACCACCACGTTAACACCCAATGGAATGTTTTGGGTCTTTTTTATTACCACTGAAAATTTTATTTGAAGCGACTATTTGTGTTCTCATACTTCAGAATATTTATGATGTGCCTTGTTTTCAGTATGATTTCATTAATTTTAGATAAACCACTAACATGTTTATTGCAGACAAAGGGCTGGAAGCTATGGTGGAAATACGTCATCCGCATCAATGTGTGATGAGGTTGAAGTTGGAAAAGATGACGGAAACATACGAATAACTTCCTTCATTGTCGACAATGAGAAAAGCAACGGAAACGGATGGGTAGATACCGAGGCCTCAACGCTTCAGAGGCGCCCCCAAGCCGGCCTCCATGGCTGCATGAACCCCGCATACGTCGACGACGAGGAGCAAGGAAAGACTAAATCTGCCGACAAGAAGAAGGATCAGAAACCAAAGGAAAATGGTAAGGAATCCAGCGATGCTGACGTGAGAGAGAAGGCCGTTGACGTTGAACCACAAACGGATAATGAGGACAATGAGGTTGACACAAAGACTACAACGCCATCGATAGAAATTAAAACGGAACTGGAACCAACCCAAGGGGCTTCGACGTCGAAGGAGGAAGTCAAAAGTGCTGAAACCCACAAAGATGAAGTAAAGGATGCTGACAATAGTATATCTTTGGAAGCGGACAACCAGACACGGTAAATGTTTAAGTTAGCTGACGTTATCATGTTTCAGTTCACTGATATTAGTGTGATTTAAATGAATTCGTTGTTGTAAATGAAATGAAAATGCGGCCATTTTATTGACGCAAAAATGTTGAAGCAGATGTAATAAGAGAAATCGTGACGTATCACTACGTGTAGATGTTTTTCTTCAAAAGAATCTTTATTCCATTCCCACATTTAAAACAAATGTGGCATTCGGTGTGTATCAGCATTAATACGTCCATTAACAATATAATTATTTACAAAGCCAACTTTGATGTTTTCACATTCCGGACTCAAAAAGTGTATTGTGGCCATTTCTGCTATTTCTGACTGTAATATTAATTGAATATTGCTGAAGAGCGACCAACTCCCTCACCCACTTAAATAGAGGTGGACATTGGCGTAGCCTCGTGGGTACACCTGGGGCTCGATTCCCCCAGGGGCAACCGCAAAAACACTACTAGCACACCGAAACACCTCGATCAAACAGGTGCGAGGGCCCAAGCGTCAATTTAAGCCATGGCAAAGACCAAATGTCAACAGGCAAGCAATTGATTTAATGCTACTTGAAAGCGTGTTATTGTCGGGTTTATTTATTTAAATCTCAAAATACCGCTTAAATGACATCTTGCTTCCCGTTCCGATTAGGTGCCTGACTCTGAGAGTGCGGGTTCGAATCCCCGATAGGACTCAACCCAACAAAAGTTCTGGAATCTGTACTTTATCGATAAAGTGTACTCACAAATAAAGCATGTGCTATATCTTGTTTTCCGACTGAAATCTAATAGATGATGATGTACATCTGGTTGATGTTGAAGGGTGCCAAAGTTAACCAAGAAGCAGCAGTTTACCTCTTTGTCAGAAACTCACGACCAAGGAATGAATATTAAGATACCAAGGATCAAAATCAAAGGATATCTGGGATTTTAACCAATGATCAGGGGAATCGAACACTTCTAAGGGACGCAATGTTCATGGAACTAGGGACGAAGTCATCAATTTCATGAACCAAATGAACCAGATATTGATGGCATATACTAAAATTAATGCAATACCAATACGAGATTAAATTTGTTTTTTTCATTGACAGAAAGGGCAGTTCTTCAGATTCCTGTAACAGCGACAAGGGAGATAATTCAGACTTGAGCACCAACTTGTGAGCCACGGACTGTCGGTGTGAAAATACGGACTGGTACATAAAACTGAAATGACAATAGCTACCGGGACATGTTGAGTAATCTACAGCTTATGCTTATTACATGCGGTCGTCAGCAAATGTTGCACTACAAATACTTATTTTTATTGATTTGTCACTACACTGTGTATGTTCCCGTTAGTGTGAATGTAGAGAGATTGTCTGAGTGCGTTGTTTTATATTTGTAAAATACTGTGTATTTAGAGAAGAATAAAATATCATTTTATGTACATTGTTGTTCTGTGACAATTTGATGCTTATACATTTATTATGAGACAGTGATTCTGTCGAAACTTTTATTAATTGTGGTACTGTTTCGTTATACAAGACAGTACAGATGTGTTAATGTATAGTTTTTATGATAATGGTTATAAACATATCAATACCCTTAATATCAATTATATCATTAAAATTTAGTAATCCTATCTTGAATGTCTTTTTTGCTACATAGTTTTGAAGGTGTGTTTATTTTTGGATCAAGAGTACTTTCAAGCAATTCGATGTCAGCTGACAAGACATATTGACGTACAACTGAAGAAACTAGACTGTCACAAGTAAAAACCGCGGAATTGTCCTCATCAAATGGGTGAAAGAGTGTGTGAGTTCAGTTGTATGCTGTCCTCAGCAATAATTCCGCTGAGTGACAGCGATCTGTAAATATTCGGGGCTGGACCAGACAATTAGGGGGTCAACAGCATGAGCATCGATCACGGAGTTGGTATATGATGACATGTGTCAACCAAGTCAACAATATTGACCATCCGGTCCCGTTAGTTGCCTCCTATGGCAATCGTGGGTTACTGAAGACCAATTCTACCCCAGATCTTCATGGGTCATCAAATACGTGAATAGATCAAAGGTTGCGCATTGAGCGATACAAATAAAAAATGGGTTTAAATGCACTGTACTCATTTACAAAGCTCTACACAACGTTGAGGATCATTAACCTTTCCTCATGTTTGTTATTAGCAGTCTTTGGAAATGCCATGGCAGTTTGTAATGCGTAACGGTTATGTGCTTTGTGTAAGTGTACAATGGTCGTTTTGAACGTGATCATATATAGATCCAACTGATAGTTTTCCACGTGTACGTGAAAAGTCCCTGAATGGCAGGATCAAGGTATGAGAGGTTATTATGTGAGATGTGTTTTGGAGGGCATGGCACCGTCTAGGGACATCGTTGCAGCTTACACTGCTAACACTGATACAAATAAAGCTTAAAAAGTGACTGGGCTTTTCTGGTATCTCAGCCGTAATTTTGTTTGAATCTGGCAAACATCCTCGTAAATCCACTCACTCATTCACTCACTCACACACTTGTCATAAACGTCTTCAGTTATTTCTTTCCTCGTTGAAAGGCACGGTGTATATTTTGTTAAGATTAAAGGACACTTCACAGCTCAAGTGAGTCTTTACAAAGACTTATACCTGTACAAAGAAACTGCCAGTTGCCCTTTATTTGCCATGTAAAATGACAAGGCAGTGTAAGTGCTCCTTCAGACTTTTGTCAAAGAGTTCGGACATGACTTTCTTGGATTCCCACATGAGTTAGAATCTGGTCGTGTTGGGAAAGAACGATGTCATCTCCAGTGTGTTCGTTACGTCAGAAGACCTGACGTTGGAGAGCCAAAAGTCATAGTGCGTTGACAACTGAGGTGATGGAACGCGCAGTGTTTACTGTGAACAAGCGTCTGGCAACAAGTCTGTGGGTTGTTTGACACCTTCTGGAGAACTGTGCCAAACCCTGTTTATAGTTTACAATGTTTTTGTCTCTATTTCATGGCCAATGTCCAAACTGATTGCAAAACTGGTTTAGGCTAACAGATTAAAAAGTTAACGCTGGTCAGACAGGTGCAGTTTTCTTTCTTGTCGGATGTTTAACGCTGCACTCAGCAGTATTTAGCTATATTACAGTGGTAGAGTCTGGACCAGATAATGCATTGACTGACATGACTGGCATGTATTAACTACGCCAGCAAGCCTGACAACCCAACTCCATGTCGCCTTTTACGACAAGCATGGGTTGATAAAAGCTAATTCTAATCGGATCTGCGCGTTCAAAAGGTTTCCCTAATGGGACATTTATTACGTATTCTATTTGCAGGAATACCGAATCTCCAACGATCTTAAAATAGGATGGCATTCGACTTGGCACGTATCACGAACCGATGTTGACTTTCAGTCAGAATCAATAGATACAGCAACCAATACTTTCACGACAAAGAAGAAAAGAACCACGAGAATGAAAGCAATATTTACTAATTATTGATATCAGCTGGAATTCTAGGAACACATAATTCCTTTCTAACCAAACGAATTATCATTAATGTCAATATGCTTAACCAATATGTTCTGTACGTTAGGAAGCATTAATCAGCATTCAAATATCTGATAGTTTGTGATCTAGCAAATCGATTAATTCTTTTGAGGTGTCATCTTCTAATTTGGGATTACTACGGATGTAAATGTAAGCTTCAACCATACGTTACTTGGTATTCCATACGGCGGTCATTCATGCATAAAATGGTATTAATGACAGTGTTTACAGAATGTTTTAATAAGGCTAATCAAATAATCAGTCAATGCTATCTACCATTTACACATGGTGCCATCATCGTTTGATAGTGATTCATCGAGACATGATCATTGTATAATTCATAGAATTGTTCAACAGACTCTGTCGCTAATGAGATACTCTCACTCTTATTCATTTGGCTAGTAGGTAGAAAGAATATTAAGCTTATGTAATAGTGCAAAATGTTGGACTTCACCTTTTGTGTAAGTATCTACATTTTGGCAATCATGCGGACCACATCCATTAACGTATTATA
This sequence comes from Haliotis asinina, assembly GCF_037392515.1. Classification (NCBI taxonomy): domain Eukaryota; kingdom Metazoa; phylum Mollusca; class Gastropoda; order Lepetellida; family Haliotidae; genus Haliotis; species Haliotis asinina. Next base: position 26,619,142 of record NC_090286.1, on the reverse strand, counting down.
CTATTTTAAAATGTTGGGGTATTCCATTTTGCGAGCACCCCACTAGCCATAGCCAATATGAAAATGCTTATACGAAAAAGTACACACACACACACACACACACACACACACACACACACACACACACACACACACACACACACACACACACACACACACACACACACACACACACACACACACACACACACACACACACACACACACACACACACACACACACACACACACACGTGCCTACATACAGATGAATCATTTACAAAAAAATGGAACTGGTCACGTTTCCCCTACTTTTTGATAGTATATGTAAAATGCATAATGTTTATGCCTTTTGATATCATTCATGAGTGTTATGTCAAACAGCAAATGAAAGACAAAATAAAAAAGTACATCCCCCGGTAAGGCTCATGGATCGGTCTGCAACTATGGATAACATCAAACATTTGCATTCCTGCATCAGTTCACGTCTATGATTCACCCATGTATTGAACATCCCGGTCGTACCAAGTGCACTGACGTTTTCATTTCACTACCCATAATACAAAGGTAAAACTAATATACTGTTTGTAGAACAGTCAATGTGTTTGAGACGCACATCAGTCAATAAATAATGTGGTTGTCGTGGAATGAAACAATGGCTTGGCAGACATCATCATGTCATGCTTCAAGCTTTCCCCCATGCTTTGGATCGATATTGAACGGCGAATCATGTGTAGTTACATTATCGAGTAGTATGTACCGACGAACCTCATACATAAAGATGAGGTAACTACATTTCAGATGCTTAACAGTTCTGTCTCTGTCAACTTCATTTGGAAAATGAACTGTAATTTCCAAATGTATTCCCAGCTGTCTTTCCCTGTGTTTTTGATTACCTTTGCGTGTCTTTGCGTGGTAAAAGCAGACATAGATGTAGAGTTAAACCTGATCAAGGATGTCATAGAAAAGCGTTCAGTGTTTTCCAAATGCGATCCGCAAAGTGGAAGAAATATTTCCGTCAATGTTATCTTCTATCCTCAGTATATCATTTCACTGGATGAAAGGGAACAAGTTCTTACCTCGAGTGGATGGGTCGACCTGTGGTGGACGGATACGAGATTAACGTGGAATGCCAGCAGTTATGGCGGAATCGACAGAATGTATGTAAATCAAAATATGATATGGATTCCAGATATCATTACTGAAAATTCTGTTGCCGGTTTTTATATCTTGGGATCTGGTCAAGATTTTGTTCTCGTTCATTCGAGTGGAGAGGTGGAGTGGTCACCAGGGAATGTTTACAAAACCGTCTGTGAAATTGATGTTGTTACATTTCCATTTGATTCTCAGCAATGCTTTTTAAATTTCTCCTCTTGGATGTATTTCAAAGATGCAGTTACACTCGTGGTCACAGATGATTCCGTCAACATGGACTTTTTCCAGTCCAACTCTGAATGGATATTGTCAAACATATCAATTTTAGAAACAGATTTTGTTTACCAAGATGTTGACGGCTCTCAAGGGGGCATTGTCTTCGTTCTCAAGCTGAAACGTTATAGTGCTTTCTATGTCCTCAAAATAATTATCCCGGCTATCATCCTATCAGTTTTGAACAGTTTTGTGTTTATCGTTCCACCAGAGTCTGGAGAGAAAGTATCAATGTCTGTAACCACAATGCTATCACTGACGGTGTTCCTCAGTTACATCGGTGACATTACCCCCAACAACTCAGAGAGCATCCCTATCATTGCTCTGTTTGTTGTCCTTCATCTTGCCCTGGGAGCTTTCTCCATCATCTGCAACATCCTCATTTTGAACATACACTACAAAGCCACGAAGGAAAAGGCAAAGGGTGTTCTGAGAAGGGACACAATTGTCCAAAGGACAAATAAAACTGAACCTGCCGAATTGAATATGGACACAATACCTGAGAAAGGTACGATCTCAGGGTGTATAGTGGGTCAAGGGGCCATGAAAATTATGAGACACATTGACATTTTCTTCTTTGGTTTCTTTATGTTGTTATCTGCAGGTGTGACGATAGGCTGCGTAGTAAAGATGCTAAATTAATGTGCGATGTGCGATATTTTGTCTTAGCATTTTTCATGTTGTTATGTGCAGTTGTGACGATTGGCTGCTTAGCTAATATATTAAATTAACGGCCCCATGTACCACAAAATTATGAGACAGTGATACTTTCACCCGGCGTTTTTCATGTTGCAATCTGCAGGTGTGTTACTTTAATGTTCTTTCAAAATTTATGACGTGCAGCTATAACATGTAGTTGGCCTACATCTACTGTCAGTTATAACATGTACAGAATATGCTCATTCTGATTCCTTTTATTTCCAATATTCAAAACTAAAACTTAATTTGATTGTGATGCTCGTAACAGTTTTCGACATGTCTCAGTGCTTTACTAGGTTTAGTACCCTTTGAATGGTCAACCCTCTCTCTGGAACATGCCTTTCTTAGTATATTCTAGAGATGCGTTTGTACCAGTAGCAGGTTAATACATGAATTTTAGACCCTGACCCTTAACTTTAGATATGAATTTAATAACATTAGGTTAAAATATAAGTTTATACAATCGGCTGCTTCGAGCATCGTAGGGCATTTTTTACAAATATACACCATATAAAACTAGATCGTTTCCTGTTCTCTAGAGGCGTATGATGAAATTAAGTTCACGGGGTTTCAAACCACGTGACTCCATGGTGTCTTTCTAGATCTAGAAGAAGCAATTAAATATCCAGATATACTCTAGTCTTCACAAATCCATGCATACCTATTTTAACTTTCTGGAAATAATAGGCTCAATCGATACCAGTCATCAACTTATCTATGACCAAAGTGTCTACACATATTTACATTAGAAGCAAACTAGTATATCTATTAATTATTGGCTCGTGTATCCAAGGGTATAACACCAATGCAAATTGATTAATTGATCCTACTTTTTGTGTAAATAGGATTTTACAAGAACACATTTTGGGGCTCATTATACACATGAAACTACAATTAGTTGATGAGTAGGGGCTCAGTCTCAAATGAGTAGGGGCTCAATTTCTAATTTCGATAATTAACAGTTGTATATACAAGCAAGGACACACGCTTAAAACACAACACACGTCTGGAAGAATACATTTTTAATGTCGGTGTAAAATGCAAATACATGTTTTCATAATATTTTAAATATTTTGTATGACTTGTTGTCTTCTCTTGCCCATCAAGTGGTGGCTTGGTGGGTACCATAAATTGTAGATTCATGAACTTATTTACTGAAAATAAAATATTATAAAGACAAATTACTATTGTAACAAATATTATTCACAATGGCCCGGTTAGCTGGGTCTCCGGTGGATTAATTTATATGCAGTATGTGGTTTTGTTGTCATTAGATATTGATCACAGCATTTGTGGGTAGAGAGGAAGACCAATTGTATGACCCCGGTAACATCATATCGTCAAAGGTTTTGCTGTTTTCACATGGTGTTCGGTATTAGAGTGATTGCAAAGGTACAAGTGGGTTCGTAGTTAGTGTTATGTATCTACGTATGTTATGCTTGCTTGACTATAGCGTTGTATTTTACTTTCATCTGCCCTAGATATGATGACTTACATCGTAAATATTTACCAAATGATTTCAAAATGAATATGTATAGCTTCAAGAAACTACTGTGGATAAATGACGTTCATAGTTTGAAAATGGTCAGCCTATGTATATAATGCACGAAGATGTGCGCCATTACAAGAATGATAATATTAAATTGTACCTTTCTCTATTCTAACCTGTGTTGTATGTTCTCAGTATTTGCGTGTATTATAAACAATGCGTAAAATAGGTAATATTATAAATTGCCTGATTCACTTACAAATTGCCTGAAAATATGCCGATTTATTTCACAGATTGCTTCAGTTTCTTTGTGTATTATCATTATTAGTATAGAGAAAAAAATTACAAGACAGACACACAAGGGACATATTTACAGTACATGTACATGCATGCGAATGGGCGAGTATACTATGTATGAAACTGTATGTGTATGGGTCCGATAGCCTTTGTACGGAAATGAAGTTTGATAGTGATCTTGTTTTGACACAAGCACAATTATGGCAGAAAAAACACACAAATCAGAAACATGCACGTTGCAATATATGTTCAAAACATATTCAATTCAAAGGTTAAATATAACCGACAGACAGGATAATATTCCTAGTATAGACATTAGGAATTTCAGACAAAACTGACGTGCTTTTACAATTTCTACTATATTAAGCATATTTCCACCTATCAGTATCAAATAGTAATGGTACAACGTGCTGACGAATCGGTGTGTTGATTCTGGGTCTTCTCATAAAGTATTTAACAGAATACTTTCGTTACCAGAACTTGATAATCAATACAAGTCACAGTTCATTGTGATCTGTGTGTTGCATAGAGAATTGATTGTCATTAATTCCACAAAATGTTCTGTGAAGCAGATCATGGGCACAACAAACGTATCTTTTTTCCATTCCCCAGTTGTTTGAATCTGGCTTGTGGATTCAAAAATGTTTCGCGTATGTTCACCAAGGTTTTCTTGGACCTAAAGAATGGACGGTATTGTTCGATTATTGTCACGTTCACACGCAGACTCGGTTGGTTCAACCATAGACTGAAACTGTATATTTCACACATACAAATAGTCAACTGGTTTACCCTTTCACATTATTGTTTACATTCACATTGGTGTATCGACACTGTCTTTTCGCCTAAAGCAGTTATCTATATATTGTCCTGTCAAGGAAAACATGCTTGGCGGTTCAATAATTGAGCAAGTGAGTTCATAATTACACCACGTTTATCAATATTCTAAAATATTAAGGCGGGGAAAATGGGTTTGGCACATTGCACCAAAGGGGAAAATCGAAACCGGGTCTTTAAACGACAGCTTTAATCACTAGGATACTCCCCCATTAAATACATGACCTCACTGTAAAAGTGGTCTGTCTTTCAAAAAGAATAGGCTGGAACCCATGAGTGAAAACTGATCTTCTCACAACTGCCAGACTTCATGCTATGTCCCGTGTGATAACATAATTACACACTTTATAATGCTTCCAGAAGTTTCTCCAACTTCCAGGGTCAGACTACGTTGGTGGAATAATCCAGATGCTCTAGAAACCTCGGGACTCGCGGCCTTACATTGTAAGTAACAATCAGCTGCCCTCTCCAGAACGCCAACAGTACCAATGCAATACGATAACAATATTATTCCATAATACTGCCATACAACACTCATTTTGGAGAAAGTAAATTTGAACAAAGTAATCCTTTTCGAATTAAAGTAGAAAACCCTGACAATTACAATGATTAAAGGTAATGAATACTATAATTATGTGAATGTTTTCACGAATGAAAATCATGTCTGCTGTCAAATCAGATCATATTCAACCAACTCGTGATAATGTTGTTTTTACCTTTTTAATCGATGTGCATAATGTCCAAATGTAATTCCCCAAGAGACACGCGTTGTGATGGTTATTCATTTAATGAAGAAAGGTTGGTGAATGGTGATCAGTGTGGAGGAAAAAGTAGGTCACAGACACAAGTGAAATAGTTCCAAACAGAGCTGGAGTTTATCTGATGTTTGTCAAAAATGACCAAAATCTCCTTCTTTGTATTGCAGTGGGACATGTCTGGCAGCAATGCCACTAGCGATGTCAAAGGAGCCGGTGAACTTGGCTTCCGTGGATCTTTGAAAGAAAGCATGGGTCCTCTTCTGGAGTTTTGATCCACTACATGGAATGTCCAGTGGCATCTTTTATACTGGCGTCGACAGCCGTCAGATTACATGTTATATCACTGAAAATATCTTGGGAGGTGTCTGGGGCTTCCTTTCTTTCTGAGACAGGAATGAGACCCTTATGGCAAGCTAGTGGAATTTGCCATTACCGTTTAATTTGGTCAAACTTGCTGATGCATGTGGCTGGACCGATTCTGACAATGCTGCCATTAGTTCTTGGTGTTGGGTATGAGTCACTAATTCCATCAGCTACCATCCGTTTCCCGTCTGTGCTGTACCTGCAACTACTGTACGATTTGAGCACAAGAATGAAGGGTGAACCCTAATCACAATAACATGGACGTCTTGTCATGTTATATTCTGTCTTCAGTCTCAATGGACTCATCGGGTAGGAATGGTGAATTGCAGATACACTGCCACCTACATCTACATGGCATACTGAAACTGTACGTCCAGGTACATCCGGAAACAAGTGACAGAACCCATTTCAGAAGAAATTTGGGCAGTTTCAGCACAATTGAGAACATAAAAGAAAACATCTGGAATTTCTTTCTGTTTCAAAACCATATTACATTCTGAAATGTTGGGCTCGTGACAGACAACAGGAGGAACAAACATTCCTCCCTTCCATATCACACTCCAGTAAGCAAGTTTACATCTTTAAATAGGGAGAGTATCTATAAGCACAAACTAGTGAAAATCAGACACCATCTTCTCTGAATATTATGCTTAAAAATATTCTTACATTTTGAAAAGGCAGCTCACAAATGGTCTGAGAATCAGAATCATTGGTAGTCTGAGATATACAGGTGCTATTTTGGTGGTTTCTTGCCACATTTTGGGGAGTGTTCAGCTAACTATGAGAGGGTTATGTGGCTTAGGTGACACTTGAAAGCATGCACGAAGGCAAAAGTGGATCTAAGGATAAATGAGATTCATGCGCTCTTGGTCGTGTCATCCTTTGCTGAAGTACGTTATTCCTATATGTACATGTATCAGATTTACTTGATAGCTAAATTTGAGTACAAGTGTCAGCAGCTAGAGGGATGATGTCAACTTTAGGACTCTTCCAGTGTTGTCGCAGCTCCTATCGTACAATACGCAACCCTGTGCACATAGAAAACCCCACGAATCGGTTGGTATATGACCAGGTGGTGGCCACATGAACACGTGCAAATACCCATTTGTGGGTACAGCAACGTGCAATAAACATGAACAAAGTACTGTAACTATGTGTCCCAGTCCACCCTGCTGTGAACTCGTACCTCGTAAGGTTGGGAAGCTTTTAGCAACACTGTAGCAATATCATGACGGGAGATATCAGAAATGGGCTTCATGCAATGTATCGTTAAAGGAAATCAGGCTGTAGGTACAGGTTACACGCTATAGTCACTAATCTACCCCACTGATCCGTGGAACGGAAAAAGGACGTGTTATGCAACCTATATATCGGATAGCCGTTGTGTACTGGCGACTCGGTGCCTGACATTTAAATCGTGGACTCGCATTTGGAATCTGTGTTGAGTTTATGGAAAACTCGTTATCCGTACATTATATGAGGAACTGAGAAAGATTTTATGTCTCTTTCATTAGTATTCTTGTGACTCCCTTTGACAGCTTGGGCTCGACATCTGAGAGTGTTTAGTTTATACATGCAGAGGAAATTGAAAGAACATCGGTAACCGTCAGTGTTCTAGTTAATGGAGAGAAAAAACACTGTGAATCGCAATGAAGAAAATTGGTTAAATGCAAGTGGTCTTTGCTCGCTTTAATTAACTTCCCAATCCTTTTACATGATGACTGTTAACTTGATGGCATGATTTTGAAAAGCTCCAGCGTTTCCTTTCGTCTCACACTTAACAATGATGCCTGAAAGCTGATCCATAATAATATGAATTGTGTTTACCTTGAGTGTGATAAATATATTTTGCGCCAACAAACTCCAGATTAGAATACGTATCGATAAGCTTTCATATGTTTTATTTTCAAAAGGTATGAACACACTATACACTGTATGATATAAATATCTACCAGTTCATTCCTCTCATTATGATCCGTTTTCAGTATCCCAAGATCGGCTGGTCAGGCTCGCAAACGTGGTTGACAGATGTCAACATATCCCAATTACATATAACGATGCTCACAATGTTGATCACTAGATTGTCTGGTTCACATTCGATATCTACAGACCGCAACCATTTAACTCACTCACTCACCCACTAACTCTTACTATGAATACCATATGTAAAACATATGTGAGACGAACACCATGAGATTAACAAACCTGGTATCAGTTGATAACTGCAAGCCAGTACCACCGCTACAAAATGTTTCATGAAAAGGTCGTTTGAAAATTCACAGTTGTTTAAATAATGACTTCAACTCATCAATACAACGTTGAAGTCTCATACATGCTTAACCATTTACGTACAAGATACGAGACTATGTTAAGGATCTGTAACCAATGTTGTCTTGACAACCCATTATTCTGCTTCCTGTATTCAGAAAAAAAATCTGCTAAGGTTTAAGCTTCTCGTAATCCACAGGCCCGCGATACATGCGGTGAAGAATAAAGTTGATTAATGGCTTACATAAATGTTTATTTTATGGCATTTGCATTTACAACGAGTATACTATGTATGAAACTGTATGTGTATGGGTCCGATAGCCTTTGTACGGAAATGAAGTTTGATAGTGATCTTGTTTTGACACAAGCACAATTATGGCAGAAAAAACACACAAATCAGAAACATGCACGTTGCAATATATGTTCAAAACATATTCAATTTAAAGGTTAAATATAACCGACAGACAGGATAATATTCCTAGTATAGACATTAGGAATTTCAGACAAAACTGACGTGCTTTTACAATTTCTACTATATTAAGCATATTTCCACCTATCAGTATCAAATAGTAATGGTACAACGTGCTGACAAATCGGTGTGTTGATTCTGGGTCTTCTCATAAAGTATTTAACAGAATACTTTCGTTACCAGAACTTGATCATCAATACAAGTCACAGTTCATTGTGATCTGTGTATTGCATAGAGAATTGATTGTCATTAATTCCACAAAATGTTCTGTGAAGCAGATCATGGGCACAACAAACGTATCTTTTTTCCATTCCCCAGTTGTTTGAATCTGGCTTGTGGATTCAAAAATGTTTCGCGTATGTTCACCAAGGTTTTCTTGGACCTAAAGAATGGACGGTATTGTTCGATTATTGTCACGTTCACACGCAGACTCGGTTGGTTCAACCATAGACTGAAACTGTATATTTCACACATACAAATAGTCAACTGGTTTACCCTTTCACATTATTGTTTACATTCACATTGGTGTATCGACACTGTCTTTTCGCCTAAAGCAGTTATCTGTATATTGTCCTGTCAAGGAAAACATGCTTGGCGGTTCAATAATTGAGCAAGTGAGTTCATAATTACACCACGTTTATCAATATTCTAAAATATTAAGGCGGGGAAAATGGGTTTGGCACATTGCACCAAAGGGGAAAATCGAAACCGGGTCTTTAAACGACAGCTTTAATCACTAGGATACTCCCCCATTAAATACATGACCTCACTGTAAAAGTGGTCTGTCTTTCAAAAAGAATAGGCTGGAACCCATGAGTGAAAACTGATCTTCTCACAACTGCCAGACTTCATGCTATGTCCCGTGTGATAACATAATTACACACTTTATAATGCTTCCAGAAGTTTCTCCAACTTCCAGGGTCAGACTACGTTGGTGGAATAATCCAGATGCTCTAGAAACCTCGGGACTCGCGACCTTACATTGTAACTAACCATCAGCTGCCTTCTCCAGAACGCCAACAGTACCAATGCAATACGATAACAATATTATTCCATAATACTGCCATACAACACTCATTTTGGAGAAAGTAAATTTGAACAAAGTAATCCTTTTCCAATTAAAGTAGAAAATCCTGACAATTACAATGATTAAAGGTAATGAATACTATAATTATGTGAATGTTTTCACGAATGAAAATCATGTCTGCTGTCAAATCAGATCATATTCAACCAACTCGTGATAATGTTGTTTTTACCTTTTTAATCGATGTGCATAATGTCCAAATGTAATTCCCCAAGAGACACGCGTTGTGATGGTTATTCATTTAATGAAGAAAGGTTGGTGAATGGTGATCAATGTGGAGGAAAAAGTAGGTTGATAATGTTGTTTTTACCTTTTTAATCGATGTGCATAATGTCCAAATGTAATTCCCTAAGAGACACGCGTTGTGATGGTTATTCATTTAATGAAGAAAGGTTGGTGAATGGTGATCAGTGTGGAGGAAAAAGTAGGTCACAGACACAAGTGAAATAGTTCCAAACAGAGCTGGAGTTTATCTGATGTTTGTCAAAAATGACCAAAGTCTCCTTCTTTGTATTGCAGTGGGACATGTCTGGCAGCAATGCCACTAGCGATGTCAAAGGAGCCGGTGAACTTGGCTTCCGTGGATCTTTGAAAGAAAGCATGGGTCCTCTTCTGGAGTTTTGATCCACTACATGGAATGTCCAGTGGCATCGACAGCCGTCAGATTACATGTTATATCACTGAAAATATCTTGGGAGGTGTCTGGGGCTTTCTTTCTTTCTGAGACAGGAATGAGACCCTTATGGCAAGCTAAGTCAGTGGAATTTGCCATTACCGTTTAATTTGGTCAAACTTGCTGATGCATGTGGCTGGACCGATTCTGACAATGCTGCCATTAGTTCTTGGTGTTGGGTATGAGTCACTAATTCCATCAGCTACCATCCGTTTCCCGTCTGTGCTGTACCTGCAACTACTGTACGATTTGAGCACAAGAATGAAGGGTGAACCCTAATCACAATAACATGGACGTCATGTCATGTTTTATTCTGGCTTCAGTCTCAATGGACTCATCGGGTAGGAATGGTGAATTGCAGATACACTGCCACCTACATCTACATGGCATACTGAAACTGTACGTCCAGGTACATCCGGAAACAAGTGACAGAACCCATTTCAGAAGAAATTTGGTCAGTTTCAGCACAATTGAGAACATAAAAGAAAACATCTGGAATTTCTTTCTGTTTCAAAACCATATTACATTCTGAAATGTTGGGCTCGTGACAGACAACAGGAGGAACAAACATTTCTCCCTTCCATATCATTCCAGTAAGCAAGTTTACATCTTTAAATAGGGAGAGTATCTATAAGCACAAACTAGTGAAAATCAGACACCATCTTCTCTGAATATTATGCTTAAAAATATTCTTACATTTTGAAAAGGCAGCTCACAAATGGTCTGAGAATCAGAATCATTGGTAGTCTGAGATATACTGGTGCTATTTTGGTGGTTTCTTGCCACATTTTGGGGAGTGTTCAGCTAACTATGAGAGGGTTATGTGGCTTAGGTGACACTTGAAAGCATGCACGAAGGCAAAAGTGGATCTAAGGATAAATGAGATTCATGCGCTCTTGGTCGTGTCATCCTTTGCTGAAGTACGTTATTCCTATATGTACATGTATCAGATTTACTTGATAGCTAAATTTGAGTACAAGTGTCAGCAGCTAGAGGGATGATGTCAACTTTAGGACTCTTCCAGTGTTGTCGCAGCTCCTATCGTACACTACGCAACCCTGTGCACATAGAAAACCCCACGAATCGGTTGGTATATGACCAGGTGGTGGCCACATGAACACGTGCAAATACCCATTTGTGAGTACAGCAACGTGCAATAAACATGAACAAAGTACTGTAACTATGTGTCCCAGTCCACCCTGCTGTGAACTCGTACCTCGTAAGGTTGGGAAGCTTTTAGCAACACTGTAGCAATATCATGACAGGAGATATCAGAAATGGGCTTCATGCAATGTATCGTTAAAGGAAATCAGGCTGTAGGTACAGGTTACACGCTATAGCCACTAATCGACCCCACTGATCCGTGGAACGGAAAAAGGATGTGTTATGCAACCTATATATCGGATAGCCGTTGTGTACTGGCGACTCGGTGCCTGACATTGAAATCGTGGACTCGCATTTGGAATCTGTGTTGAGTTTATGGAAAACTCGTTATCCGTATATTATATGAGGAACTGAGAAAGATTTTATGTCTCTTTCATTAGTATTCTTGTGACTCCCTTTGACAGCTTGGGCTCGACATCTGAGAGTGTTTAGTTTATACATGCAGAGGAAATTGAAAGAACATCGGTAACCGTCAGTGTTCTAGTTAATGGAGAGAAAAAACACTGTGAATCGCAATGAAGAAAATTGGTTAAATGCAAGTGGTCTTTGCTCGCTTTAATTAACTTCCCAATCCTTTTACATGATGACTGTTAACTTGATGGCATGATTTTGAAAAGCTCCAGCGTTTCCTTACGTCTCACACTTAACAATGATGCCTGAAAGCTGATCCATAATAATATGCATTGTGTTTACCTTGAGTGAAATAAATATATTTTGCGCCAACAAACTCCAGATTAGAATACGTATCGATAAGCTTTCATATGTTTTATTTTCAAAAGGTATGAACACACTATACACTGTATGATATAAATATCTACCAGTTCATTCCTCTCATTATGATCCGTTTTCAGTATCCCAAGATCGGCTGGTCAGGCTCGCAAACGTGGTTTCACAGATGTCATCATATCCCAATTACATATAACGATGCTCACGATGTTGATCACTAAATTGTCTGGTTCACACTCGATATCTACAGACCGCAACCATTTAACTCACTCACTCACCCACTAACGCTTACTATGAATACCATATGTAAACATATGTGAGACGAACACCATGAGATTAACAAGCCTGGTATCAATTGATAACTGCAAGCCAGTACCACCGCTACAAAATGAAAAGGTCGTTTGAAAATTCACAGTTAACCATGCTTAACCATTTACGTACAAGATACGAGACTATGTTAAGGATCTGTAACCAATGTTGTCTTGACAACCGAATATTCTGCTTCCTGTATTCAGAAAAAAAATCTGCTAAGGTTTAAGCTTCTCGTAATCCACAGGCCCGTGATACATGCGGTGAAGAATAAATTTGATTAATGGCTTACATAGATGTTTATTTTATGGCATTTGCATTTACAACGTAAAGTTAAGAGCTGGCATGAATGTAAACAACACGCAATCTTGTTTAACTTAAACCTGGTATCAAAAACAAACACAATTGCTGAAATGGACATGACGCGTATGCATTACCGCGGCTTACTGACAATCAGTGTCACTGGCGCTAAATGAAGCCACCAGTTATGGTTACGTTCAGGGATCATTGGGGATTTCGAACGGGTCGGGCATCTAGCTATAGGTTTTACGTCACATGACAACCATGTACATTAGTACATCTAAAATGTTACAAACATATCTAAAAATTCCTTGACAATTCCTGGTTTCAGACTGATATGTACAACTCCAAGCTACATGTATGTATGTATGTATGTGTGTGTGTGTGTGTGTGTGTGTGTGTGTGTGTGCGCGCGTGTGTGTGTGTGTGTGTATGTATGTATAGTTAGTTAGTTAGTTAACATGGACATCTGTCACCCAAGGACTAGGAGTAACTATCAATAATGTCTACGGACTATCTACATAATTTCAAAATTGATAAACCGGTTCAGTTTCTTCGAAATGGGGACAAATAAGATAAAGCCGGTTCATTAAAGACGGAACTGTCAAATAGTTATCCCTTGCGATGCCCTACACTCATCTCATAGTCGAGTAAATGTCTACAGCATTCGTCACCACTCGCCCCTTTCCGAAACTCTCTCGCTCTTCGGCTTGTCCCGGAAGAACATGAGTTGCTGCACAATAGGGAATTTGGTTGTATTTTTCTCGCGGTACAAGGAATGGAGCGGTCGTTATGATATAATCAACAACAACTAGCATGTCCTTGAAGTCTAAAGCGATGAAAACGGTCGTTTTATTAACTGGGATATCGATATAGATGTACGCGCGTGTCTATCGTAAATACATGAAGAGTCGTATCTTTTACCCCACAGTATTGCCTTACATCTCACTCTCAACATTGAGGCTCGCTGACTTGGATAACAAATGTCATCGTATCACAACTGCTCAGAACGATGCTCATGATGTTGATCACTGGCTGTGTGTATTCTTTTCTTTTTGCACAATTTGTTGAGGATGATTGTTCTGAGAGTGGTAGCGACTGTGTCTCGCTCTCTGCACAAGACGTTGAAGCTGAGATCAAGCTGGGTGGCAGGTGCAGTTGACAAGGGTCGAACAGATTTGACCCATTTGAGTTGAGTCGGACCTGACACAGATTAAGTCTGAGTTGGCCTGGCCAATTGTTATAGATGGAGTACGACAAATGACCATGACAAGAAAGTGGATATATTCCGAATTTCAACGCCAACACCACCACATTGGTCCACGAGACACCACCATCTGGTATAGGACGCCCGGCGAAGATCGGCGTGTCATACAGTTCACAAACACGTGTGTGGTTCAACGTCGTTTCTTGGCGAAAAGGTTATGGTGTGGGAGTCAACATATCTCATGGCCGAACACACAATGGCAATCTGACAGCTCTGCGATACAGGGATGAGACCACTGTCCCTCATGTGCAGCCGTCCATTGGTAGACAGAGACGTACTTTCAGACTTCCGACCATCCACTTGTAGACAGATTTCCTGAGACAGCAGGACGTTAAGGTACTCCCCTGTCGAGTGGTTTCTCTTGACATGTCTCCAGCGAGCAAACCTGGGACGACACAGAGCGACGTTAAGTTCAGAATCAACCATTGACGTTACTGAATTGAGACAAGTGTTGGTAAGACATGGAACGGCATTCCACGAGATTTCTTCAATTGTTTAGTTTTGTTGTCAAGCATCAATACCATTGGTGGACTCACGCGATTCTGACTTTTGACACTTCTCTTTGTGTCCAGCGTCAAATCATACAGATTTCGATATGACGTTCAAGAGATATTATGCCATGAGATAAGGAATATAGGATTATATAAAGGAATATAGACAGAGACTTCAGCAACACAACAGTAGCCTTTATTGTTTCTGTTTACTTGAGTCGGCAAGATGGCGTCAAAGCAAGATGGCGTCAACCATCCCATAGACGTTCCATCGGATTTAGATCTGTGATCGGGAAAACTATGGCAAGACACTGGCGTTAAAATTGACAAGGCGGCGGACCATGACCCGTAATGTATGTGAAGTAGCATTGTCATTCCACACTCCCTCTTTCGGTCCATAATCGGATGTATGTGACGCACAAGAGCTTCGTTGATGTATTGATTTTCCGCCACGAAATCAGATCTTCGTGTACTGGACATCGCACTGACACAGTCTCCACCCGATCTGTCGACCTGATGAAGGGGCAAAACGTTTATCTGTCCAAAGGTAAACAAGCAGTCTTCCATCTCGCCGGTACGAAAAAAAACAGTGATTCATCACTGAATAAGACTCATCTCCAATTTCTAACGTTCCAGTTCTGGACTCTATCACACCACCGTGCGTGATTAGGCCAGTGGAAATCTCTCACACCAGGCGCGACACTGGCTTTCTTGGTCAACTCCATATGTGCCGCAATCGATTCCTGAAAGTGTGGTCGGAAATTGTTCTCAAATTGTGTTGTGCAGTCCCGGGTTTGGATGGTAACTCTTGGACGGCCGCTTGTCGGGCGATTTTGAGTGTACGGGAAGCGATTCCAAAGGCAAAACATGTTGTTCTGGTGGATGTTGAAATGTCTGCTATCTGCAGACTGAAACTCCCAAGCTTCAAGGCAGCCAATGGCTATATTTCGATTAGCGGCACCCAGTCGTGGAAGGACGGCTCTTTCCAGGCTAAAATGAATGATACAACGTTAAGCTTTTCGCAGCGACATCGCATGCTTTTCGGTGTACTTGCACGTGCATTTTGCTTTGCATGTTTTCTGGTTGGCGTTTTGGTGAGCATTTCGTCAAACGCTTCCAAAGCAACGGGAAAAGTTGTATTGTTTTTTTAAACAGCGATATGAGTCCAATATTGAATTTCTCAAAATATCCTCACCTATGCGTTTCTTTTTGTAAAGAGTACGATATGTTGTCTTTACAGACGTGTTCCCATCGCTGTGTGGCAGAATTATTGCTGATGCAATGTGAAAATGAACCCGCCCACATTGTGTTCACGGGTAGGACTAATTTTGTTGTGTATCGTGTCACTATGTGAACTCAGTTTTCGCTGAAGAGCATAAACATGAAGTAAAACGCATATGAAAGAGAACCTATAGCGCATCGTTTGTCCTTGGCATGAAAATGAGTTTTGGAAAATGGAAGCAACCTTATGCTCGTAGTCTGGGATCATCTCCGTGTTAGTTCTTTCAATATTCTGATTAAGGATAGTCCCAACATGAATCCAGTCACCTGTGCAGCCCACCGTGGTTTATTAATGAACGTATCAAGCGTCCAATGAACATTATACTTCATGTAGAAAATGACGAGCATGGCACAGACGTGATTATTTACCATTGTATGTGAGGTATTGTTGAGCAACAAGATGGTTCATATCATACTGCAGCGTTCCTAAGTCTTAAGACCGTTAACACGCAAATGCATTATGTTTACTTAGTGATTGTGCTGCATTATGACCTTTAAGCACACGTCTGTGTAAATTATATGTAAATAATGGAATGTTGACATAAAAGAAATTCCTTATACTTGTGCATTGAGGTTTATACCATTTCTTGTGTAATTTACATCAGTGACTTGAATATTATCGATGAGGTATAAGATAAAATTGCATCCATACCATACAGATGAAAGGACAAAATATAAGATGTTGACAGACTTCACAAACAATCGCATTGTCAACACTGATGTATTGATTTCGGTGCAGCTACAAGAGAGCACTAAGGCCAAAAGATGCCATTTATTTGGAGAAGATGCAGTCTTTACCTCAGGATTTATTCCCACTCAAGAAAATTGTGATTACAGGATATAATGTTGATTGGTTGGTCTTATAACAGTGGAAGAATTTGGTATTCAATTTTATTTGCTTTTAAGGAATCGATAATTAAATGAAATGTTAACGTTATCTAAAAGATCCTTTATTAAATGAAATTTTGAAATAATTATCCCGTTTGATGAAAACTATTAAGAGTCAACAAGACATGTTTGGCAGTAATTCTCGCATCACAAGGAATAGTAAATGGAGGATCCTCGACTTGTCAATAAATACATATATCAAATAATCTTACATATGAGTTTTGTATTGATAAATGAGGAAGAAACGTGCATCATTACTAACATCCCAAAAATACAATACGAAGGTTATTTGATACTGCAAGTTCCAGTAATTGTATCATATTCCCACCGTTATCCCTCGTCGAATGTCAGTTCTGTAAAATCCTTGATTTATCAACTTAATTTATACTACTCTCTCGCTTCTACGTATACCGAAAAGGTTTGTGAAATGGTGGACGTCCTCGTTGATAATATATTTGTGAATTATGGGAACCAGTTGTGTTACTCTTCTTGCTGCCAACTAGGCATATTAGTAAGTTTTCTAAGCCAAGCAATATATGGGTAATCTTCAGTCACTAAGGTAACATTCGAACAATGTTTAGAATCTGAGTTAAAGTTAACCATAGTAAAGGCTGCTTCGTGAAGGGAGCCCTTAGTCTAAAACTTAACTGGTTAAGCTTCAGTTAAATTGACGATCAACCATAATGTGCTGAACTGCCATCAAATGGCCATTTCAGTTCCACTGATTTTGTTAATGTGATCTAGGAGAACAGTGAAAGAAACTCGTCTCTATAAATTGTACATTGCCGCACACAACGCACACAAACCAATAAGGTCATATGGCGAGAGATGCTTGACAACAACCAACCTGCCATTTACAAGCAGTTACAGCCTCTGGGGTCTACATGTCACAACTTTTGACATGCCACCTCAGCGTCTATATACACCCAGAGAATTCATCGTGGTATGATCAAGCAAATATTACAAATAAAAATGGTATCAGCCTCTTCTTAGAGGCACTATCACTCGCGGAGAGTGGTGTGAAAACATATATCAGAAATACATATAATAATTTTTATAAGAAATGGTTTGATAAAAGAATGTGACCAACAGAAACGTAGTAGATGCAGATGTTTAATCAAAATCAGAAAGTCAAATGATACAGAATCCCAACATGCATATAACTTCGCTAGGAATAGGCGCAAAGACAAAATCGACACAGTTATCTGCAAAACAGAGACAAACATTAGAAAATAGTGTAAAAGGAGTTATGATCCCCACTAATCTTAATGGTAAACCACACCCGTGCAACCGTGGAAGCTGTCAAACTGGCATCTGACCAAACTGGCAAGTTGTCAACACCAGCATAAAGTCTCAATCCCACCCGTAGCTTGTACATGTATCATCAGCACTATAATCCAGCACACTGTCTAAACCGCATTATTTCTTCAGTCACGACGAGTGCCGGTTTATTCAGCTTCCACTGTAATATGAATGAGTGACTGTTACATTTCAACAACCTATTTTCTACCGACACACAGGCTAGTAATCAAGATAACCAGACCTCAAATGTAACACCTCCTCCAATAGGTTAACTTACATGTGATACATTAGATTCTCCTATTAGCCACGAAAAACTAACCAAAAATATTGACTCAAAACTGGCAAATCACCAGGATATGATTAAATACCTCCTGAATGTTTTATATATTGCTCTGACATAGTTACACCATGCCTTGTTTTACTTTTTTGCCAGATTTTAGACATAGTGTGCTTTAAGAAATCTTGGACTGGTGCATAAATAAGGTGATAGAAACAATACCAACTAACAATTACAGAGGCATAACGTTGCTAAGCGTGTTCAGTAAGATTCGTCTACATTACGAATGAGAGTCTAAAGGTCTGGGCCGATAGTACAAATAAGGTAAACGAAGCCCAAGCAGGATTAATATTCTGTGAGGATTACACATCAGTTGACAACATCCTCATCCTATAATCCTTTACAGAAAGGTACTTAAATATGAAAGGTTGTGAATTCGATGCCCTTTTAATTTTTCTAAAGCCTTTAACTCGGTAGATAGAAAGAAACTGTAGACATCCTCACGGAATTAACGCCAGATTGAACATATTCACAAAAACCATGTACGAGCATGTAAAAACATTTTTAAGAATGACAGTGAAGTTTCATTCATGTTTAAAATACATACAGGAGTTAGACAAGGTTGCATTCTGAGCCATTTTCTATTTTTTTCTTTATTAATAAATTAGCCTGACAAATTCATGAAACCTACAAGTGTGGAATATAGCTACACCCCGATACGATGAGCCTTTGTTTTTGCAGATGATGTTACAGTGTTTTTTCCACTACAATAAACGGACCTTAGTGGCAAATTGGGACCTTGAAAAATACAGTGAAGATACACAATTGAGTGTAAATATGGACAAAACTAAAGTGATTGCCTTCAAAAACTGGACGTCCATCACGAGGGATAAATATTTCAATGTCAAAACGGTTAAGGATCATTTTACCAGTGTTAGTTCTCATTTAATTATTGGGTTTTTTTTAAGAAATTGATTTCATGATTGAATTTTGATTAATATGTGTTGTAGATAGATGCATTTTAATGATTGGTAGTATAAATTAGCAACTGGTATTGTTAGTGGCTGTATCCTCAAAGGCAGTCAAAGTATTGTAAAATTATTATCCTCCTGAGAGGGTACGTAAGTCCCAAAAACGTTCACAGTTTAGTTTTTGCTTACCCGGTTTTAAACGTAGTATATTTGTTCTTTTAAAATTTGGCTAAACATTCGTACAATCGCCAGCGGCTGAAGGGATGGTGTAAATCCAACTACGGTCCATGCAGGTAGCACAGGTACTGTAAGTCCCCATGGACCCCGGTATGGTGATCTACCTTCAGTTGTTGGCGGTTTGTATATGTTATAGTCCTCTATAGTTAAATTGTTTTAGATTTAATTACTAGCTTTAAATATCTGTCTGTAATAGTCCAGTTGTTTTACTGTCCTTCGTTGACAGACTTTTTGCCATTTTGTATTATGTATGATAGTAATGGTTCTCCTCACAACATGACTGCAATTTTTCCGATGTGAAGTATTCTTTCAACTTACTCATTTGATTCAGTTCCCCAAAACATAGAAACTATGTTGCGCTAGCTGAGTCTGTTTGCTAGTGTAGGCAGTGATGCCAAGTTTACACGGGTGAATAAACCTCATGGCTACAACATCGATAACTGACTAGAGAAGCGCATAGATAGCTTCCTGCAGCTTATTCACAACTGTTTCAATATTGAGTTTAGGCGTTGATTTATTGATGAGTTAATCTATTTACACTTGGTTTATACACTAGAATTGAGAGTCCGATGGATTGACAGTGAAACTGGGAATCCAGGCAATGCATCAATTGACATCAGGTTAGATACTTGTTGCCATGTGTTACATTCTATGAGTAACGACCCAGATCTCATTCGCTTGATATTTTTGATGACGTCTCCTGATATAGCATACACTGCTTTAGAAACAGCAAATGGGTAGAGTTTGGGTTTTGTTTTGAATGTTCTGTCACAAGAAAGCTTGGCCAGTACTCTACGTGCTTTGATTTTATACAACTTTGATTTTATACAACTAAGTAATCATTCTACCAGATTGGGCCATGAGCCACCGCCTTCTGGGCATGAGGCCCTGGGCAAATTACAAAATTGAAGCTTTTTAATTTCAAACATATAAGCACAAGCCAATGCATCTGACGGAAATTTTACATAGTTTGTTACTTTTCTGCAGAAGAAAATATACATGTCATACGGCTAGGCATGACCAGCCGAATGACTGAATCGGGCGCTTTCAACCACCTGTCCAGTACGGTTGACGTGATATGTTGAGGAAAGGGACACTGTTCCAGGAACCAGTACACTCAACCGCAAGACTCGTGTCTTCCACCGACACAGGGGCGCAACCCACGGCAAACGCGTTGCCCTGTTCGACCCAAGGCCAGCAACGGGGTGTAGACCAAAAATGCCCCCGGGTCCACACGGTGGATTGGAGAGCTCTTAACGTTACCCAGCACCCACCACTTAGAGATGGCTCTTCACGAATGCCTCTTCTCAAGAGGACAATACAATTTACACTACTTCCTCGGTAGCAGACTAAGTTGCGAATTACAAATAGTAAACTATCTACACAAAATCATAATTGATCAGCCGGTTAAATTTCTTTTAAATGAGTACTAATAAGATACAAACGATCCATTACAGACGGAACTTTCAAATAGTTATCCCTTGCGATACCTACACTGTATCATCTTATAGTCGTGCAAAGATCTACAGAGGTTCGGGTAACATCTCTTTAATCTGAGGGAGAAGAACAGTTGTATTACGTAGCTTAACAACACATGGTAAACGCAACTCCTTTTTATTGATGGTATTTTTGAATGGCTTTCACTACTTGGACGACACAATTAGAGATCGTGTGCAACCCCGACCCCGAGACGAGGTAACTCACTCTACAGCATGATATGAAAACAATGAATAGTGAAACATCCTCGATCATATTAATACAAGAATCACATAGCACTTCATGCAGTTCGTAATGAAAATATAATATACTCTTCACAAAAAGTTATGCTACACAAGTTATCATGTCATTACATCTTCATTTATTGAATTTTCATATCATCGAATAATGCAATAAAAAGGTGAAACACAGTTATGGTTGATGAGAACGACACTGAGCACACGATTAGCATAATGAAATGGTATTGAGCAATGATAAACTTACACATCATCAAAAGCTTGTACCAGAGAAACAGTCGTGCCACATGTGCTGCATTGATGGAACAAAAGCTTAACATTAATGTTAAGATTCTAGTCAGTTTTGGACAGTGAAGCAGTGTTCAGGAAGCAGGATTAATATTCTGTGAGGATTACACAACAGTTGACAACACCCTCATCCTATAATCCTTTACAGAAAGGAACTTAAATATGAAAGGTTGTGAATTCGATGCCCTTTTAATTTTTCTAAAGCCTTTGACTCGGTAGATAGAAAGAAACTGTAGACACTCCTGCATTCTCACGGAATTAACCCCAGATTGAACATATTCTTAAAAACCATGTACGAACATGTGAAAACATTTTTAAGAATGACAGTGAAGTTTCATACATGTTTAAAATACATACAGGAGTTAGACAAGGTTGCATTCTGAGCCATTTTCTATTTTTTTCTTTATTAATAAATTAGCCTGACAAATTCATGAAACCTACAAGTGTGGAATATAGCTACACCCCGATACGATGAGCCTTTGTTTTTGCAGATGATGTTACAGTGTTTTTTCCACTACAATAAACGGACCTTAGTGGCAAATTGGGACCTTGAAAAATACAGTGAAGATACACAATTGAGTGTAAATATGGACAAAACTAAAGTGATTGCTTTCAAAACTGGACGTCCATCACAAGGGATAAATATTTCAATGTCAAAACGGTTTAGGATCTTTTTACCAGTGTTAGTTCTCATTTAATTATTGGTTTTTTAAGAAATTGATTTCATGATTGAATTTTGATTAATATGTGTTGTAGATAGATGCATTTTAATGATTGGTAGTATAAATTAGCAACTGGTATTGTTAGTGGCTGTATCCTCAAAGGCAGTCAAAGTATTGTAAAATTATTATCCTCCTGAGAGGGTACGTAAGTCCCAAAAACGTTCACAGTTTAGTTTTTGCTTACCCGGTTTTAAACGTAGTATATTTGTTCTTTTAAAATTTGGCTAAACATTCGTACAATCGCCAGCGGCTGAAGGGATGGTGTAAATCCAACTACGGTCCATGCAGGTAGCACAGGTACTGTAAGTCCCCATGGACCCTGGTATGGTGATCTACCTTCAGTTGTTGGCGGTTTGTATATGTTATAGTCCTCTATAGTTAAATTGTTTTAGATTTAATTACTAGCTTTAAATATCTGTCTGTAATAGTCCAGTTGTTTTACTGTCCTTCATTGACAGACTTTTTGCCATTCTGTATTATGTATGATAGTAATGGTTCTCCTCACAACATGACTGCAATTTTTCCGATGTGAAGTATTCTTTCAACTTACTCATTTGATTCGGTTCCCCAAAACATAGAAACTATGTTGCGCTAGCTGAGTCTGTTTGCTAGTGTAGGCAGTGATGCCAAGTTTACACGGGTGAATAAACCTCATGGCTACAACATCGATAACTGACTAGAGAAGCGCATAGATAGCTTCCTGCAGCTTATTCACAACTGTTTCAATATTGAGTTTAGGCGTTGATTTATTGATGAGTTAATCTATTTACACTTGGTTTATACACTAGAATTGAGAGTCCAATGGATTGACAGTGAAATTGGGAATCCAGGCAATGCATCAATTTACATCAGGTTAGATACTTGTTGCCATGTGTTACATTCTATGAGTAACGACCCAGATCTCATTCGCTTGATATTTTTGATGACGTCTCCTGATATAGCATACACTGCTTTAGAAACAGCAAATGGGTAGAGTTTAATTGTTGGGTTTTCTTTTGAATATTCTGTCACAAGAAAGCTTGGCCAGTACTCTACGTGCTTTGATTTTATACAATTTTGATTTTATACAACTAAGTAATTATTCTACCAGATTGGGCCATGAGCCACCGCCTTCTGGGCATGAGGCCCTGGGCAAATTACAAAATTGAAGCTTTTTAATTTCAAACATATAAGCACAAGCCAATGCATCTGACGGAAATTTTACATAGTTTGTTACTTTTCTGCAGAAGAAAATATACATGTCATACGGCTAGGCATGACCAGCCGATTGACTGAATCGGGCGCTTTCAACCACCTGTCCAGTAAGGTTGACGTGATATGTTGAGGAAAGGGACACTGTTCCAGGAACCAGTACACTCAACCACAAGACTCGTGTCTTCCACCTACACAGGGGCGCAACCCACGCCAAACCCGTTGCCCTGTTCGACCCAAGGCCAGCAACGGGGTGTAGACCAAAAATGCCCCCGGGTCCACACGGTGGATTGGAGAGCTCTTAACGTTACCCAGCACCCACCACTTAGAGATGGCTCTTCACGAATGCCTCTTCTCAAGAGGACAATACAATTTACACTACTTTCTCGGTAGCAGACTAAGTTGCGAATTACAAATAGTAAACTATCTACACAAAATCATAATTGATCAGCCGGTTAAATTTCTTTTAAATGAGTACTAATAAGATACAAACGATCCATTACAGACGGAACTTTCAAATAATTATCCCTTGCGATACCTACACTGTATCATCTTATAGTCGTGCAAAGATCTACAGAGGTTCGGGTAACATCTCTTTAATCTGAGGGAGAAGAACAGTTGTATTACGTAGCTTAACAACACATGGTAAACGCAACTCCTTTTTATTGATGGTATTTTGAATGGCTTTCACTACTTGGACGACACAATTAGAGATCGTGTGCAACCCCGACCCCGAGACGAGGTAACTCACTCTACAGCATGATATGAAAACAATGAATAGTGAAACATCCTCGATCATATTAATACAAGAATCACATAGCACTTCATGCAGTTCGTAATGAAAATATAATATACTCTTCACAAAAAGTTGAGCTACACAAGTTATCATCTCATTACATCTTCATTTATTGAATTTTCAAATCATCGAATAATGCAATAAAAAGGTGAAACACAGTTATGGTTGATGAGAACGACACTGGGCACACGATTAGCATAATGAAATGGTATTGAGCAATGATAAACTTACACATCATCAAAAGCTTGTACCAGTGAAACAGTCGTGCCACATGTGCTGCATTGATGGAACAAAAGATTAACATTAATGTTAAGATTCTAGTCAGTTTTGGACAGTGAAGCAGTGTTCAGTAACATGTGAAACTATCATGATCACGAATGCAAGTCTGTACATGTCCTTGCATAAACAAAATGAGCAATTAAAGCTGCTCTTGGGGAATCTTCTACCATTCTCCCTTCAACGACTGTTCAAGTTCATCCAGTGTTTAGGGTGAACATGGAGACTGTAAGCACGGCTTCCAATATGCTGTTCATTTTAACAACATCTTTAAGAACTCTTTCTCGGGCATTATCATTCATAGACGGGCATTATCATTCATAAAATGAAGCTATGACCCGCTTGTTGTCCTACAGGAATGATTACAGATAAGGTGTTAACCGATCAGACTGCATTTGCGAAATGTGGAGCAAATTCATGCCGCACATGCATCTTGAATGTTGTTTCTGAGGGAGGTTGTGTTCGGTGATGTTATCAATATTATGAGATAAATATGACAGTCACTGAAGGTTACGTATTGTGTGAATATTTACCTTTCTGTGACATGCTGGCAAAAATCGCTATCGAGATTGATAAAAAATATTGCAATGAAAATAGTTGTTGCTTAATTTTGTATGAAGAGTAAGTAATAATAACGTCAAAGCTTGACATTGTGTATATATACTTTAAATTATTTCTTGTTATATGCTTTGCATTCGATCTTTGAATGCAAGACAAATTTCATTTGAGGGACAATAAAGTTTAACTTGTCATATCTTAAGTTAGCATCATTGCTACACAGCCAACTGTCACACCAACAGAAATCAGAATGGAGAAACCAAAGAAGAACATATCAAGGTTTCTAACAATTTTCCTGGTCCTCTGAACCTTCATGTCGTTAGGTATTTCCCCACAGTAAGGTGTTTTGTCCATTGTGACATCGGCAGATTCCTTTTTGTTTGATCTGTTGACTATTGATTCCCTTCTTAAATCCCGTTTTTGGTTTTTCTTCATATCCTCAAAGTGTAGGTTCAAAATTAGGATGTTACAGACGATAGATAAGGCTCCCAGGGCAAGATGAAGGACAACAAACAGAGCAATGATAGGGATGCTCTCTGAGTTGTTGGGGGTAATGTCACCGATGTAACTGAGGAACACTGTCAGGGATAGCATGGTGGTTACAGACATGGATACTTTCTCTCCAGACTCTGGGGGAACGATGAACACAAAAGTGTTCAAAATGGATAAGATGACAGGGGGAATGATTATTTTGAGGACGTAAAACGTACTGTGTCGTTTCAACTTAAATGTAAAAGACATCACCTCTTGTGTCTCAATTTCACCCGTGAAGCTAGATGCAGACTTAGAAATAGATATGTTTAACAATTTCCATTCAGAGTTCGACGTGAAAAAGTCCATGTTAATGGAATCCTCTGTGGCTAAAAGACTTACCTCGTTGCTGTAATACATCCATGAGCTAATATTTAAAAAACATTGCTGAGAATCAAAAGGAAACGTAAATACGTCAACTTTGCAGATAGTTTTGAAAATGTTTCCAGGTGACCATTCAACTTCTCCATCAGAGTGAACCAGAACATAATCCTCACCCGATCCCAGGATGTTGTAACCTGCGACTGAATTTTCGGTTATGATATCCGGAATCCATATCATATTTTGTTTAACATACATATTCTCGATTCCGCCATAATTGCTGGCATTCCACGTTAATCTCGAATCCGTCCACCACAGGTCCATCCACCCACTTGAAGAAAGAACTTGCTCTCTTTCCTGCAGTTCAATGATAAACAGAGGGTAGAATATGACGTTGATATATACAATCTTTCTACTTTGAGGGTCACATTTGGAGAACAGTGAACGCTTTTCGATGACATCTTTGATAAGGTTAATCTCATCTTCTGTTGTTGCTGTCACAGTAAGCTGGTACAAGCAACACATGGTTATCAACATGACATGTGAAACAAGTTCGGATTGCATTTTGAAAGTATGTTTCAATTTTTTTCGTCCTAGTTAATTCTACATCTGATGCAACCAAATGTGATCCGCAGAGTATATTCTTCCTGGTATAATACACGTCAGTCTCAGCTAATTGATCTGATAGAGAACGGTGACAATATGATGCTGTTGCCTTGATAATGTTTTGTATCATACCATACTTTCAGTTATCGTGTTTATGTATTAATCCAGGGAGGAAACGAGGCAGTGTTCCACATGCAAATCCTCATTTACTTTGTGTCCTCGCCCTCCAGTACTTCTTCTGTCATGCCGTGAAATAGCTGGATCAGCTTGATGAACTTCATCGGGCAATTCAGTTTCCGGATTGCCTCTCTATTGACCATACCGAATGCCTTTGTCAGATCGATAATGAGAGATAGCAAAATCAGCCTGTTCAAGATGATGCATGCCAGAATCTTCCCAGTCCTTGGCATCAGTGAAATGCCGCTATGAATCACAAATTCAGCTCGTGAGCCCTTATTTGGTTCAGGTCGACCGTTGTAATATCTCTGAAGTCTGGTGACATTCTTCTTTTTCCCAAATACAGGTCATGGAAAGTCTGCAATAACTCTTTATCAAATGCCTTGAACAGATCAGCGAGAATTGCTACTATCCAGGAGCCTTGCTGAAGATCATGTAGTTTATTGGAGTTTCAGCTACATCTTCAAGAACTTGGTTTTTTTCCGGCGAAAGTCCCTGATGCCACTGGAGCAGGCGAATGTGCGTTTTCCAGCACTGGTTTGTAGTATTTTGCTCCCTTCGTCACAAGCTTTTAGGTTGGAACACCAGCTTACGGTGTTGTAGACAGCTTCTCATCAAGTGTGGATTGAGATTTGCGGACACAGTGAGACTCTCACAGTTTGGCAGTGTTGAAGAAAAAGTTAACAACGTTGAGGTTAGGAGTAGCATGAAGTAGTCTGTAGTCTGTCCTGTGTTCAGTTCCTTTCATGGCACAAACATCCCGGGTATTCCGTTGACGCATAAATATGCTGGATCAGATGCTAGATGTTATTGCCTGGATCGTGAATGCATCCAGGTAAGTGCGTCCTTGACTGCCTGTTTAAGAGTAGTGTTCATTACAAGGCATTTCATCAGAAATACTCAGTATCATTAGAGTACTCCATGCTTGCCAAGGGCTGCCTCCCAATAACTTGTCACTGGCAGGCACCGGACATACGACGGATCTGTCAGCTTGTCCCATCTGTGTTGGCATGGGCACTGTTAACTGTTAGCTTAGCCAGGCCCTCATTGATCACAATTGGTAAGTCAACTATATCTTTCAATCAATATGATAGCCTGCAAACCTCATTTTTACAGTTGTTCCCATCTAAAAGAAGGTGTTTACATTGAGAGATCGTTGAGGGAACCATCACCAGAGGTATTGCATGGGTATCAGTTTATCTATCTAATCAATAGTATTTCAGTCACTGAAATTACATGATGTACAGGTTCCAATTGATGAAAGCACATTACACACGCGTAATTGCTCTGTATACCCTAATTCTATGTATTTAGAGACTAGTTTAGCAGACACGTGCTTACAGTTCTACATGCAGCGGGACACTAAGCAAACATAACGCACGAGGCTGCAATACGTTTACAGAAAATGATCTATATGTGACGCGTATAGTGCAGGACAAATAATGAAAATCGGTCTTTCTGTTTATACAGGAACATAAAAGTCTAAAAACATGTGCTCAATGTCACGTCGATGTCATCAGAACCTCATATTTATAACGTTTTCCACTTCAATGTCTAAACAAGCCATGTTCAATTATATGAAAGTTAAAGGACTTTCAGTTGAATCAATGAATTATCACTTTTGCCCTTTTGTCTTGAATCTTTTTTAAACTGTAATATGACATAAAGCCAGTTTATGCATTAAACAAATTATTTCAACGCTATCGGTAAATAATCTACTTTAGACCAGTCAATCTACAGCTCCTAATTTTCTGTGTCACATGGAAAATCACGAATTAAAGGCAAAATGTCACACTACATTTCCCCAATACATGATACATTTATTTCAACAATACTAGCTGTCATCACCCAGAAAAAGCTACTGTATCATTCTTTTTTTGTAAATAGATACGTAGTTAGATTACAATATTAAATTACAAAGTTCGAATGAATTGATGCCACATTGCATTAAATCGACTCTCGCGCCCTCTACGGACCAAACATTATTTCTCTATTTGTCTGAAATGTGATAATATATTGTTCTTTCTAAATCGGAGTGGCGGCAACCGTAGAAGATTAGATCTACCAATGATGTCATCGGAAAACGTTCACTGTTCTCCAAGTGTGACCCTTAAAGTGAAAGGATTGTTCATATCAACGTCGAGTTTTCCCTATGTTTATAATACAGCTACAGGAAAGAGAGGAAGTTCGTTCCTCGAGTGTTCAACCTAAGGTGGACAGGTTCAAGATTGGAATGCCAGCAGTTATGGCGGATTGATAGACTGTATTTTAAACAAAATTCTGTTGCAGTTTGCAACATCCGGGGATCGGGTAAGGATTTTGTTCTGGTTCTCTCTAGTAAAAGTGTTGAATGGTCGCCTGGAAATATTTTCAAGACTATAAAGTGTGTAAAGTTGACGTTTCCACGGTTGCATTTCATCCTCAGCAATGTTCCTTCGATATAAGCTCATGGATGTTTTACAACAATGACCTAAGTGTGACGTCAAAGGACTCCATTTAATAACACTTTATAAGTCGAACTCTAAATGGAAATTGTCAAACATATCAATATAAAGGGTTTTTGGAACTACACGAATTCAGTTAAACAACAGGAGGTGTTGTCTTTACATTTACGCTAGCACGACACAGTACGTTTTACGTCCTCAAAATAGTAATCCTCGCTGTTATCTTAAACATTTTGAACGGTTGATGTAACATTGCATTAAATCGTCTCTCGCTCCCTCTACTCAAGGAACATTATTTCAAACGAATTCCATGAAGTTATGTCCTTGGTGCGCTCTTTACGAATATCCTATTATCCAGCTTGTGAGTGATGCCAGTTCAGCAAACACTGACAATACATGCAGTACAGCATGCGACAGCTGGAGCAATCGTTTACTTTCCATATACGGCAAGTGTTATCTGTTAGATTTCAATTATCGATTTCAGACAATTCGTAAGACGTGATACGTATTTTATTGCAGCAATATGTAGCTAAAGTGTGCGCACATGTCCTCGACTTATAAAATATAGGCCAAAATATTGTCGAAAAAGTGTGACACTGTGCTTTTAATACTCGTTCAACGTAACTGGACTCAGGCACGTCCAAATTCCCATGATGAGACATGGTAGAATGAAGTTGAAACCAGTAAAGACTGGATTCAGGCTGGAACTGACATTATTTCACATGTTCAAGGAAATGACTGACCCATGTTACTGGATTCTGAGCATAGGGTTGTAGGCTTTCCATACCTCATTTCATGCCACGGGCAATAATAGTCTTATGCTAAGGTTTCAAAGTATACATCCTTAATGCTCCATTTTAATGTCTATGTGAAGATCACAGTAACTGAGGAAGTGTTTGAGGCAAAATGGGCATCTCTATCGATTTAGGAGATTCGGGAATTGAACATTTTTAAAGGAATGTAACAGCACACCTTCCACTCACTGGTCATCGGGATTTGAGATGAACTTCTGAATGGTCTTTGTGACTACTGCGCTATTCATCATGCTTGGATGTTCATTTCGTTCCACAGCTAGATAAGGGTTGGATAGGTGTTCTCCTGGACGACACCCCGTCATTCGAAACGTTAGCAATGATATTTCTGTTTTTTGGGGTTCTTCTCAGCACAGACATGTTATCACGCGAGTTGATTTTGGTATCACTGGAACACTTGAGAATCTGGATTCAATTAGTTTCCGAAATAAATCACATCCTTTTTATGTTTGTTGTTGAATGCCACACTGAGCAATATCCTATCTCTTTTCCGGCGGATCAGACAATCCAGTGATCAACATCATTAGCATCGACCCACGCAAATGGGATACGATGACAGGTGTCAACCAGATAATCAACCTGACCATCAACCCCGTCAGTCGCCTCCTCCGGCAAGCATGCATTCCTGAAGACCATTTCTAATCCAGATGTTCAGGGGCAGCAGCTGTGAGGAAACAAAATCACCGTTAGTTCCCATGATCCCCAGTAAGGTAGTCTAATTTGAGCTGGATGATATAGCCTAATATATCCTGACTAACCTGCAGACACATGAGATCTTTTTCTATACTGATTTTGTGTGGTTTCTACGTAAAACGTAATACCAACCTCACTGTTTAATGTCCTTTGCCAGTAGGTCTTCTTAGCACCAAGTTGCTGAATATTGCCGATGTAAGATACCAGTGCGTGTGCTACAAATCTAAGGAAAAGGAGATCGTCAAAAACACGCTTGGTGCGACATATGTTTCCAGATTCTATACCCGACTCACAGAGATATATGAAAAAGTGTAGACATCGGAAACAGTGCAAGAGTCTGTGATAATAGTTCTTGGAAATCCTGTTTCCTTTCACCTACAGAACGATAAGAGGACTGTCCAGCCGCGTCTGATCTTTCACCATGGTTAGCAAACATTGTATTTAGATCACCTCAGCTAGTGTGGAATATGTTGTTCAGCATGGTTAGAATGACCTGCTTTGATAGTGTCGGGTGCAGACGGACAGACACAAGTATGTGTTTGATTCATTTCCGGAATTTGACGTCAAGAAAATCGTTTGGCATGTCACTGTGATCTCTCAATTTCACCACCAATACCGTATCACCTTGAAGAAAGGCAGAGGTCAGTGTATCTTTACATAATGAGGACGTTGTTGGTATAATGTATAACCTCCAGCAAGGTATATAAGTTAAGGCTTGAATAATAATAATGAAAATGAGTAAAACTGTTGTTTTCAACATCTTGTGGCGATCTTGTCAAGGCTTAAGTTAAGCCCCCTTTTATTTTCTTCCTAAACTTGTCACGATATGACGTATGTGAGGTAGCCTAGTGGTTATAGCGTTCGTGTGGAGCCCATTCCTGATGTACCCTGTCATGATATTGCTGGAATATTGCTAAAGGTGACATAACGCCATACTCACTGACACGTTCTCCCGTCACATGCTAAAGAATCACAGATACGAATATAAAACTAGCGCGCATAGCTAAAACATTCTAACTGAAGAGGACAATACGGTATGAAACACGGGCAGTAGTATATACAATGGGGGTTCTGGACCACTTTCAAAAAAAAGTCTCTACAACGCCTTATTTACTAACTAAGGCTTTGGTTGGGCCCTTAGCTCTTGCTACTATTACCCCTACTACTTAACGTGTGTTGGAGGTAACACTGTGCCGTACGGTACGATCAATAATTCTTCTCTTACAAACCCCCTACCCGGCCCATCCCTCAAGTAGTATAAGTTAGGTTCGTCGGCTTTCATATCCACTTTATCTATGTTGTAAGTTTTGACTGACCATATAGGATCGGTGGCCCGCTTACGGCTATCACCCTCGTGTTCCCCCGGCTGGTATAGATACCTCACTAGGGCCCTATCTGGTATCTGTTTCTCCTTCCCACGCAATGGAGCGGCCGACTCTGCAACTATTGATTTTAGTTTGATAGCGTCTGCCGGTTTCTTACCGGTGAGACGGGTGACTTCATGGTTGATTGCCGACACCACCTTGGGTAACCTCGTGACCCATTCAGTCGATCGTTTTCCAGGCTTGGCCATCTCCCTAGCATACTGATGGCCGAACAAGCGCTCAGCCAAAGTCCTATTAAATCTCTCAACTATGGCTTGGCTGCGATGGGCTTCGGCCGTGCCACGCCTGACCTTTGTATCGTGTTTGGCTAGCAGTTGTGACACGGCACCCATGAACTCCCGTCCGGGGTCAACTTGCAGCTCTGTTGGCCACGTCAGCGGGCTGCGTTTGTATATGCGTTCGAATCCTCTGGCTACCTGGGCCGAATCTTTCGTGGTCATGGGTTCGGCTTCCTTGTAACGACTGGCTACGTCCACTACGGTTAAGGCATACTTGTACCTCTTGTCGTGGGGTAGGAACAGTAGGTCTGCCTGGTGAACGCTATTAGGTATGTTAATACCGAACCTCCTTCTAGGCACGTAGCGTGGTGCCGGCAAATAGATCTGCCACAGGGCTTGTTTTTCAAGCCACGCTTTGGCTTCCTCCGGGGGTACTCGCGCTATTTTAGCTAGCTTATCTACTGCGCTAGCTCCTTTCCAGTACCCACGCGGGCTGTAGTAAATAGCCTCAAATTTTTTCATGTCCATACGCGTATGTGTTTATCCCATCAATAGCTATCCAACGTTTCGTGTCCATAGGCGACAGGGACGTCTTGTTTATAGTCAGTCCGTATATCTTATGTCCATCACTTCTAAGTGTGTTCATTTTATGCCTAAAGGTACGGGTCTTGAACAGGGCTTCCTTGAATCTGGCGTGTTTGATGTGTTGTTTCACCACATACTTCTTAACCCCCTTAGCCTTCCGGATCTCACTATTGTCGGCTTTCAGTATGGAGTACATCTTAGGTCTCAAACCTATGTACTCGGCTATGGGCGTGCCAGCACACTCGTCCTTCATCTTACCTAGGACCTTTTTATTTACCGTACTGTGTATGGTATGGGTCTTAGGGTAGTCGCTGGTGTCGTATAAATCGAAGTGTTTTTTCATGTCCTCGTACACGTCCTCGGTTCGAATCTCCATCAGCAGGGAATCCGTGTCAGTGTACAGCACTTCACACCTGTCGCCGTACTGTTTCTTGAGCTCGTTGTAGTAAAAGTCGTACATCAGGTGTTTGGATAAATCGAGGATGCTCATCCCCACGTAAACAGGCCGTTTGAATTTTATGTGGCTTTTCTTCATGTGTAGGGCAACCAGGTTGTCTGTGAATATCTTACTACGGTTGAATGCCGGACTGGCTATCAATCTCCTGAGCTTGTCTTCCTCACTCGACCGAACCAGCTTCACGGTCACGCGTTTCCTCAGGTTCTCCATAGTCTTACCAAACACCGAGTTGTTCATGAGCTTGTAGAGATTTTTCTCAAAATCACTGGTGGCTTTTTTTCGTAGGTCTGTGTTCATTCTGATGTAGGGCTCCATCCATGGGCTCGAACATGAGCACCCTGTGTATTTTGGTCAGCCTCATACCCAACGACAGGTACAGCTGTAGGTTGCGATAGTGAACGATGTACTTGGTCTTATTCATTAAGTTAGGAACGAGTTTTTCAACGTCTGTCACACGCCCACCTAACAAGTTATGTTGGTACTCAGACATCCAGTCTGGGTTAACCCTCATACGTTCGGGGGCCAGGGGGTAGCTGTTGTGTGATGTGTGTAATTCCTTGGTATACTCTAAGTCAACCTCGAGGATATACCCTTTGTTCGAATCTGGTGCAACCCCCATAACATCAACGTGGGGTACCCATTCGAATCCCCCTGTAGGTAGATACTGACTCATGGCCCAGCCGTACAGGTTGTTTGCGTCGAGGTAGAGAATGTGATTGGTTGGCTTGTTAGGATCGTAACCTTTCACGTATTGATTATTTGCTTTCGCGTATCATTTGGATGCCATGGAAATCCCACCTCGCAAGCCTTTCTCAATGATTAGGTGCATGTCGTAATCTGTGAGCAATTCCAAATTAACTCCGGTCTTTTTAAGCAAGGCGTCCCTCGACAGACCTGGGCTGGTGTAATACCATGCGGGGTCGAGTTTATACTGCTTGAAACACGTCCGCCTAAACGTCTCAAACACGTCGGCTAACAGCAGTACATCTGTCCTCAAGTACAGGTCGTGATAATCACCCAGGTTCTTACAACCCAGTTTATTCCATACGTTAGTCGCGTGCGAGTAATCATCTCGTGAGACGGACGCCTCATTCAGCTTGCTATAAAAGCAGTCAATAGGGGGTAGTCTGGTCTCGGTGAACTTGACCCAACTATCCATGTACTCATAGGGGTACACACCCTTCCTCATAAGCAGGGGTCTAGTCTCGGCGTCTGTGTATCGATCGGTGATAGGGAAGGTATTGTTGGCCTTGACCAGACTGTCGAGTGACGACAGGAGGAACTGAAACGAGTCAATGAACCTAAGTCCGTTTAAGCTGAAGGAGATGTATCTCTCCATGTTGTTGGGAATGCACGTTATATTACCATCGATTTTCGCGATGGCCTGCATGATCAAGTGTGAGTCGTACCCTCTCAAGTTGTGAAAGACAACGGGGATGTTTATTGTCTTAGGGTTGATTTTAAGCTTGAGGTTGCACGCGCTGTGAGCGGCGCCTCTATACTTACCAGTTATGTGGCAGTGATCTCTCACCGAATCACCGTTAAGTGGTGAGTCACACACGTGACAGTTAGGCATCGTTCACAGAAGTGGGTCTTTTCTCTGTGTGCCGATTGGTCATACAACAGCCTGCTAAAGTGTTTTATCCATGTGTAGTGATACTTGTCACCTCGCTGGATCATGAATATATTGATAACTTGGCGATCGTTCACCCCGCTGACCCTGTGTACTATTGTTGTGTTACCTTCGTGCCCAAAGATATTTATAGCCAGATTATTCTGTTTTTCTACTTTAGTGATCTGGGATATGGGGGTGGGTTCATCTATACCATCCCAGTTGAGTCCATCGTCTTGGGGATAGCTAGAAAGCCTATCTGAATGAGTGCCAGCTGGAAATAAGGCTGACCTGATAGCTAACCTCAGGCAATCGTTTCCTCTATTCTTAACGTTTACTATGGCATGTTTGTTCCTATAGTAGGGGGGCAAGGCTAGGTATGACCCGCCTCTGAATGGCACGTAGTTAGCTATGTCTAGATAGACATTATCGATTTTATCTACAGCCCACCCGGACCCCAAGTGTGTGTAGCGTTCTAGGTATTCTCGTATCTGCTGAAAACTGGTATCGATTGATGTGTCAATGGTCTCTGTATGTGTGACGACCTCTTGTTTACCTCGGAAATAAGGCTGAACATACTCAGTGAGGTCCCCAACCTGCTTATCGAGCGACATTTTCACTGTGATCTGAAACTTGATACTTCCTAGATTATTTAGTTCCTGGTTGACCTTATCAACTATCAGAGGCTTGATATCTGTAATGTCTATGTTTCTATCAACGTGCATGCGCCAACCTCTCAAATAGTTGCCTACAGCGCGCTCAGTGCGCACGAACTGTAGGTCAATAGCTCTATTCTGTCGTAATAGTTCTAAAAGTTGTGGTTTTCTCATACGGGAATACCCACCTAAACCCAAATCGCATGCCTCGGCTTTCAGTTGTTTTACAGTGGGACGTGCTACGGGGCATGTGATAACAATGCGACTAACCTGGCTCTCCCCAGGTTTGAATAACCCGTGTATCCAAGCTGTTTTGCTTGAGCTTTTAATTGTTTTACCGTAGGAGGGGCTTCTAAACCTAGTAATCTCAACAATGCTGACTTCCGCATTCGAGAATACCCGATCACACCACGACTTCTCGCGATATGCTTAAGCTTGCGTACAGTAGTCATAGTTGTGTTTACACCTAAGAGAACCAATGTCTAATTGGAGTCTATCTTGAGCAGTCGCCTACGTTCTTTTATGTAGCCCTTTTTATTCTCGTAGATGAGTTGATGTCTGACTACGTTCGCTCCGTGAGCTTTACATAGACAGTAGTGACCTTTAACCCCGATACCACACACAGAACACGTGTAGTTAGGACTTCCCATATGGAAACAACAGAATCCCTGATTCCTGCATTTCCTACCACAGGCCTCGGTCTTCCCCATAAGTATGTATTCGCATCGGTATGGAGCGGGTCTCATGTTTACTTATATAGGTATTTAATTTAATTGCTTCGCAACCAACGCAGTAGCTGCTATACCCAACACTATGAAGCCCAGTTCACGATCCATTTGCCCCTTGGATGGTGTGTAGTACTGAGCGAGTGTGGGTTTATTGAGCGGTTTCAATTGTTTACCAGTTAGTAGGTAGTATTCTTTCATTGCTTCATCGGCATCGTTGAATGTTTGAACGGCATGGTTTTCACGCTGGAGTTGTTCGGTAATAAAATCGATCCTCTGGAGGCGTTTTTTAGCGTACTCGGCCTGTGCCTTTTGTAATTTCTCAGTAGCGAGATCGTGCCGCTTCCTTTCTTCCTGTATTTCAGCCGCGTGGTCATCTCGTAGTTTCGAGAAGAGGAAATTACTCCCGGAAAATGCCAGGGCATTCACTAACGCCCCACCGACCATCATAGCTATCGTGGCCATCCTATATTTATTTCATTATATTTTCAGGTATTATCCCTTGTTTTACTAGGATGTCTTTTGTGGCCATCGCCATACCAAGGTTCATTATGAGCATACCCATATCCTGCAGGTTGAAATCTAGCTTGATAGTTGGTTGTTTAAGCACCATTTTAGTCAACCGAGCGTACCCTACGGCTAGACTGGCGACCACTGTGGCGTGGTATGCGTCGTTGACGAACGTTTTCCCCTCAGACATTATGTATATGATATAAAAATATTTAAATTATAACATGATATGCGGGTCGACAGTGGGTACCACCTCACTGTTGGGGGGTACCACCTCACTGTGGGAGGGTACCCCCACATATAACCATGTTATAACCACGGCAGCGCCTACAGCCAACAACAGTCGGGGGTTGATAATTTTATGTTGGTTACACCACCGTTTTTTACCGGCAGCTACTCTCTTAGGATTCTTCTGCCTGGTTACTGTTTCCCTGGTCTCCACTGTCACCTCGGGAGGGGTTTCCCTCACTGTGGGGGGTACCCCCACCGTCACCTCGGGAGCAGCATCCATCTATACTATTATTATTATTTTTTCTCTCAAATTGACAATGCTTTGCCGTGATAATCGCCGCCGTCACTGGAGCCAACAACATGCCATATTTGTGGTACAGCTCGCAGCTGATAGAGCTCACGGCGTGTTCGATAAAAGGGTCTTTCTCGAGGTCCTCCCACAGGTAAAGTCAGCGCTCTGGTGGAATGGGAAGGAAGTATGACACAATACCGGTGTATATCTGGGTCATAGCCGATCCTATTGTCTTTGTCATTTCTGCTCCGAGCCGGGACTCGTATCTAGCGTACAGCTTATCGATTTCTTCGGCTGACATTTTGTGAATTTTATCCGGAGTGTAGTCTCCAAAGTAATGTTTGGCTTTGCCGCCAACAGCCAACGCCACCAGTTTCTCTCGCTTATCATCAGTGGGGGAGACCCCCACACCCCCAGGTACCAACAATTGTTCGAGCAATTCCTCACACTCCATCTTATAATATAACAAGTAAGATTTAGTTTTAACTATATAATACCCGATGCAGACAAAACCCTCGCTTTTCCAGAGATCCCCGTAGCAGTGAAACACGTCGCTGTCGTCGATGCTCAGCACCTCGTTACCGCTGATCTTGACGGTCGTTTTCTTGATGATAGCTCGACCCACGTTCCGCACTAGCTCGCGTTTGTCGTTGTCGGAGGTCAACGTGATATTGAACGCCAGTCGAACAGTGCCTGGTACAATGAGGTCATTCTCACCAAGGTTTGGAAATCTAACCAGCAGAGTTTGATTCTGGTCTATCTTGCTGGGATTGTTGGTGATGGTCACCGACTGGCGCATGGCTCTGGCTCCTAATGGCTCTCTCAATCTTCTGAAAGGATCTAATTTTCTGCCGTACATTGTTATATAAATGAAATATATTTTTAATACTAATGGATGAAGACATACCTATGGATGATATGCGGGGCGATAGTGCCCAGGCATTCGATGATGACCAGGAGACCTCATTCAGTACTGGCCTTCTACAGCAGGCTGTTGACGATTATTACGACGCAGTTGAAAATAGAGACAACATCAAGCCGTTGGGAAGGGACTATTCCAGGTTTACCATCGATAGCAATGGCACGCTGCGTTTGAAGGCTCGCCCGGAGAGCGATCTCATGAATAAACGCACGAGAGAACCGCTTGCCTTATCAACATTGGTCAGTAAACATGGGAATGACTTTGTCCGCGATAAACTAGGCTTCATAGATTACGATGGCGTGCGACCTAAGCAGTATCCTCCGAAGTTAGTTCAAAGTCTGGAAGACATCAGGGACGCCTCATCGGATCAAAACATGACTTATGATATTAAAAAGGTGTTGGCCGACTACGAGAACAAGCCCTTCCCGGGTCTCGAATTTACCTTTCGGGAACTGCGGGGGTTGGATCTGACGATGCAAACCATTCGCGGACATCTCGCGAAAAGCACGGCCAAAATTAGCGTGATAGACGACCACATCGCCCATGAAAAGACCAAACTCGGTGAAACTGAGGACGAGGCTCTGAAAGCCACCATCAAGAAACGAATACGTAATTTGGAAGAGGAAAGGCAGACCTGGCTGGAGACAGCATCCTCCTTCAAAGAAAAGCTTCGATCCCAGGTCAGCCGTGTGCGGGAAACCATCAATCAAGTCCTCCACCGAGACACCACGTTAGCAGACAGGATTCGGATATTGTTCCGGGAGCAAGGGATCACCATCGCCAGCGTTCTGACTGCATTGGGTTTCATCATATCAACCCTGGCGGTGTCGTTGAGTGGGGGTGTTAAAGTCGTGATAAAAAAACTCGGGGAATCCCTAGCTAAACTGGCTGGTAAAGCCGCCGAAGCCCTTCCCGGCATCCTGGGTAGCGTCGTCTCGGGGCTGTTGAGCACTCTGTTTAAAACTACCACGTGGCTCAGTCAAAACCTGTGGGCAGCCATC
Organism: Haliotis asinina; assembly: GCF_037392515.1. Classification (NCBI taxonomy): domain Eukaryota; kingdom Metazoa; phylum Mollusca; class Gastropoda; order Lepetellida; family Haliotidae; genus Haliotis; species Haliotis asinina. The sequence continues at coordinate 26,579,846 of NC_090286.1, read as the reverse complement.
GTCGTCGTGGCGGGTCTGGTGTACGTAGCGGCTAAGAAATTTTTAACCAAATAAGTCCCAAAGCTACCCCACCAACCACCAGGGCCGTTTTACTATCGATGTGCTGCTGATTGGAGGCCTGAATGTGGGGGGCCACCTCCTGTGGTGTTGGTTGAACTTTAGACTCCGGGGGTGGCGCCACTATACCCGTTTCACGTGGTGGGATGTGTGGGATATAGGGGGTGTTAATATCGGGGTTGATACCCAACTTTTGATCCGCCGTGGCTATGACTATTTTGTTGTTATAACCCACCACTTTTTTTACTCTCAGTTGCATATCACTCGGAGCCATGTACAGCCCCACGCCGAACACGTAATTGACTTTCGATCTGGCGTATTCTAACACGTTTTGGTAGCGTTCGATGGCCCGCGGGAGATCAACTGGAGAATTGATAGCATCCTCAACGTTGGCAACGAACTGTTTCTGAGCGTCGTAAGCAGTTCCCTTACCGAGGATGTTGGAACGCGTCATCGACTGCGCACCCAACAGCGCCCACACGTACGTTCGAATCGAGTCGTTCAAGCGTATTGTACCAGCACGAGTGAATCCTTTCGATGTTTTTGAGATCATTTTAGTCCAGGCTGTGGCTGCATCAGGATTGGTTTGCTTTATGTAGCTGACATGGATCTGTTCATTCGTTGTGGGGCCTGTAAATGTATGACGGTGTGGGTTGTATGTACCATCTGCAGAACCGGCTATATATGTTCCGGACCTGTAGAAGTACACGTAAACTATACCGAGACCATGGTTAACACCAGGAAGGCGAAAGTCTTTATTCGTTGGAATCTCAAACTCCCCACAAACACGTTCATAAGCGCGTTTATCATAGGGGTTATTCGTCATACTCCACGCTTTATCTTGGGGAAGAGGAGCACTTATTTCCTTCAATATTCGTCTCGTTTGATAATAAATATGAAACAAAATGACTGCCTTACTCAGTTCGTCTATACCGTAGTCTAGTGTCACACCCGACCCTGTCGTCGCACACCACACAGCAAAGTTGAGTTGGTTCTGCCAAAACTGCATTGGGTTTTGATTCCAGTTTACCACCGCCTGCGCTTTATTAACGGTCACGATATAGTTTTCAAAGATATTAATAAAGGTTGTTTTAAACCCCGTATTATCTGCCACCACGATTTTCAAGTGTGCTAAGTCCATATTATAATATATAATTTATATATTATAATATGTACATAACACTTCCAGGAATAACGAGCGGTGAGGCCGTTCAGCTGACGCATGCGATCGATAACACGTCAGGCCAACTCGAAGTCGCACTCTGCGATATCACCTACCTACCGCAATGGACTAACATCAACGCCAGCAACAATAAGCTGTTCGTCAGTGGAACTCGCAGCCAGATAACTGACGGTTACTACAGCGTGTGCTCTCTAAACGACGAGGTCTTCAAACCCCTGGGAGCCGAACTCAAGATGAACGACTCAAACGGCACAGTGGTGTTAATCAACAACGGAAGAACCTCCTTGAGGCTCGGCCGACCATTAGCGAGGATACTCGGTATGTCTCCTGACGAGATAAAACCAACAACAACCGTCACAGGCACGAAGTTACCCGATCTAGTACCGTACCGAGAGCTGTACATTCATCTCGGTCAGGTGAGCACAACGTACAACATTCAAGGAGGTCACCCTTCCACTATACTGAGAGCAGTGCCGGTGAAAACTGAGAAATACAACGACGGTAGAACCGAGTCGTTTTCACCACGGCAGTATAAGAGATTAACCCAGGGCAACATACCTGAGCTGATAATATCGGTGTTAGATATAAATCATAATCCTGTAAATATAGGATACCTCAGCTTAACGCTTCATGTAAAATGACCAGCGCACAAGGGCCCGGAGTGAAAAAATGCGTCAATATCGGGATCTCCGACCTGGGATCGAGACACGCGCGGTTTCGACGCTCCCGGAGTAGATGGTAAATCGTATGCCTTGCAACTGAAAAACAACATTTACAAATGCGTTGAAGTCCCCTCCGGTGGAACCCTAAGTGATATAGTAGATACCACAAGAGCAACAGTCAACACTAAGTACGCCCTTGTCAACACCGGTAATAACTGGATAATATACCCATCGTTCGGGGGTAAACTGTTCGACTTAGACGATGTTGAGAGCACTACCGTCGCCCGAAACAAGCCATATATGCTCGTCTTCACCGAAGATGACAAGTGGGTGTTGTTACCCGATAACGACTGGTTTCTCAATATTAGGCTCGGCTCTCCCTACGTGTTCACGGATAACAAAGACAACCACCTAAACAAAGTCGTGAATAATGGAACCCTGCTCGTGGCTTACGTCCCAACTCAGAGACGTAGCGTAGTCGTCAGCCCACTCGACACTATGGCAGCCCACATGCTATCGAGTAAACCGGCCATACAAAACGTGACATTGCAGTTGGTGTCTGAATTCGAAGGCGCGGTCAGTATACTAGAGATACGCAGATACGTGGTATATCTCTAAGATTAGGAACAACGGTATCTGGTTCGGGGATTTCATTCCGGAGGAATTAGTACCCACGAAAACTACTGATACCGAAAAAAATAGGTTAAAGTCTGGAGCAAAAAATAAATTAACATTTAGTAATAATCCTTATGGCATAGATCTTGTTGGTAGAATATTCTCCTCTTTCACACTCATCATAGAAGTCTTCTTTTATTCAGACAATGAAAACACCTCAAGAGTACACCAATTTTTACCCGGGGTGTCAATACACTGGTATGAAGAACACCTAGACCAATATTGTCGTATTGTTATACAACGGGATACCTCCACGGGTCCTATAAACCGCTTAATAAGCCTCAGTGGGGTTTTTATTACAACAGGAAAGTCTATTAGCCTCTCACCTATTACCCTGAGTAGTAATCTAGAACTTGTAGACTTCAAATTCATTGATAGACTATTAACTGAAACCCAATTAAAATATCTTTCAAAATATATATTATAGGATGGGCCTGTACCCAGGCGTAGATGAAGTAGCGAAGACGCTGGAAACCGTAGATGGGTTCCGCTTGAGGCAGTTATGTGACGTGAAACGCCAACTAGAACAAGACCGTGACACGAGGAAAGCACTATACAAAAAGTACCATAGAGCTTTCAATATCGTGGACGGGGCTGACACTACCCTTATGGCAACCAGCATAGGACTAGGGGCGGCAGGTGTTGGGGTGTTAGCTACCATCGTGGCTGCACCTATAGTGCTAGGTATTGAAATAACGGCTGGGATAGCAGGGGGGTTAGGGTTGGCGCTTAAGTTGGTATCACGCAGACTGCATCGTAAGGCATTGAAACACGACGAGATCAGGGTTCTGGCCGAAGCAAAGCTGAACACAGTGAGTGAGCGTATTTCCACGGCACTCTCTGACAGTAAGATCTCAGAAGAGGAGTTTCGTTCAATCCTCTCTGAACTCACAAAATATAACGGAATGAAACAAGATATTCGATCCAAGTCTCGTAAGTCTGCTATCAGCGAAGATGAGAAAAAAAAGTACATAGAACAGGGGATACAAAAAGCCCAGGCGGTTCATCGAGGTAAAACAGGCAGTATTAGATAATCCCGGTGGCACAGTATTACCACCAATTTTTTATAGTAGGGGTAATAGTAGCAAGAGCTAAGGGCCCAACCAAAGCCTTAGTTAGTAAATAAGGCGTTGTAGAGACTATTTTTTGAAAGTGGTCCAGAACCCCCATTGTATATACTACTCGGGCTATAGATCGCCAACAACTAAAGGTAGATCACCATGCTGGGATCAGTGGGGACCTACATTACCTTTGTGTTGATTTGGAGTAAGGATAGAAGTGGTGCATTGGGAAAAGGAGCGCCATTACTGGAACCAGTGCCCCCAACTACCAGAACCCCTCATACACAAGGGTGCAAAAGGTTTGCCCTGATTTTATCGCTTCTTGCAACCTATATTGTTAACCAAAAGACACTGTGTTCTTTAAACTGATTAGTTGAAAAACGTGATCTGAAATATACAAGACTAAACGCCGAGTATTGGTACGTTCAAATATCGCACACAATTGAAATGCTGTGTCGTCATCGGCGGTGACGGGATACAAATCTAATGTGACGTAAAGTCGGAATGAGGTCAGAAATGAGCTAACGCCGTCGGTTCGAATACTCAATAACACCCGAAAACTGTCAAACACATCCCCTAAAAGGATGCAGATGTTTTGGGCTTATGTCCACGGTAAGGAATGACTATTACCGCTGGTAGAGATACCAGGATTAACCACGAGGAGAGTCAAGAAATTCTATTCCATGACGCAAAGGAGGTACAAACATATCGCCATACATGTGCAGCAAGCATGAACACACTGTTAATTGCCTTGTTAGAAATATGTGTATATATATCACTATGACAGTGATTACATCAGGTGTTCGTTAAAAGGTGAGTCGATTTCACATCATGCCATCTAGTCCTGAGCAGAATGCCCCGTTTCCGACAGAAATACAGCGCTTACCTGTCAACGCGAGACAAAGTAAGTAATGACTAGTTTGTAAACAATTACCATCATTTCCTTGACTAAGAGCAAGGACACAGACCAAGAAAAAGGCAACCGTGTCGTCTACAGTCGTGTTGTTTGTACATTACTCTAATAAACTTATTCACTACATGTCACTTGTAGTTTCTCCATTTGTACATTTTGCTGAGACGAGTAGCACTGAAGTCTACGTTCAAAATGCAACTTTATTTTACAGTTCCATTTGATTCTCGTCAATGTTCTTTAGATATAAACTCATGGATGTATTACAACGATGAGGTAAGACTTCACGTAGACTCCATCACAAGGAATAAGTGTTTCACTGTAAAAACAGTTAAGGATCTTTCAACACTATTAATTCTCATTTAATTATTGCTTTTTTATAAGGAAATTGATTTCTGTTTTGAATTTTGATCTGTAGATATGATCTGTAGATAGATACATTTTAATGATTGGTAGTTTAGATTAGTAACTAGGATTGGTTAGTGGCTGTACCTTCACAGGGGGTTGAAGTATTTTGACTAACTTTTCCTATAATCGCCAGCAGTCGAAGGGATGGTATAAATCCAACTTGGGTCCATGTAGGAAGTAAAGGTACTGTAAGTCCACATGGCTCCTAGTATGGTGATCATCTACCTTCTGTTGTTGGCGATCTGTGGCCTGCTTTTATATTGTATTGTCTAAATAGTGATATAAGTTTTAACTTTCCATATGATATTAGTTTAACTTTCCATGTTAGTTTTAATTCAAATTGTGATATTCTAGATGTTTAACTGTCCCTCGTTGACAGATTTTCACAATATGCATATATTTCATTTAATTGTTAAATGTTCTCATTATGGCTGAGATATTGCCGATGTGACGTTACATATCTATTCACTCACTCACTCACTCACTCTTCCACGTCGGACTGTTAATGGATAGTGTCATACATATCAATTTGTTTGGTTTTTGGAACTACACGAATTAAGTAAAAGGTGTTTTCTTTTATATCTATGCTCAAACGACACAGTACCTTGTACGTACTCAAAATGATCTCCACTGCCAACGTATCCAAGTATGAAAAGTTTCAGTGTCATCGTTCCATCAGAGGCTGGAGAGAAAATATCCATGTCTGTAACCACCATGTTATCCCTGACAGTGTTCCTCAGTTACATCCGTGACATCACCCCCAACAATTCTCAGAGTATCCCTATCATTGCCAAATTTGTTGTCCTTCATCTTGCCCTGGGAGCCTTTTCCATCATGATTGCCAACTTTCTTCTTCTGTCATCTGTAACATTTTCATTTTGAACATACACTACAATTGAGTAAAGAAGAATGGAACATGGAGTTTAGTGGGAAACAATGGCCAGACGGTCAAATGAATCTGCTGAAAGGACAATGGACACAAAACCTACTGAAGTACTCGATGGAATAAGGGCTGACAGGGCCATGAGATTTATAAGAAAACCGGACATTTACCTAAATGGTCTCTTCATTTGTCTGTCTGTTGGTGTGACGATTGATTGCATACCAATAATGATAATTTGACTCAAGATTGGCCTTCAATGTCAAATACTAGATTTCAGGACTGTGTGAGGACTGCGTATCATTTCACAGGATTTCAGTATGTAAATGACCTATTTCTATATCTATTTCAATATCACATTATACTAGTAGTCCCAAATGACACAGGGTGTAAAACATATGATATGTGCTGATAAGGGAATTATGATAATAGGATAATAGGAGTAAATCTATGTCTCTTTTCACAGCCTTTATGCCCTGATACGACAACGGTTTTTGAGATGATGAGTCGTGAGTTTGGTTAAGCCTGGACTGAAAGAAGAAAGTGAAGCCAAAATGCTCTACCCTGGTCCACTGTCTTACATTTGTAACGGCACATCGACGAAGTGTTTTCTAAAAGTAGCCATATATATGACATTACCACACTGGACGATTTCGTGGCAGCTGCTCCCTTTCGTTTTCAGCTGAATAATTCGTTCAAGTTGTAAATGATTTGCCACCACATTTTACGGAGATATCATCAACGACGACGTCCAGACTTTCACCAACCTTTCAGCTAGTTGTCTTCTGATGTCAAGTGATTTACTCCATGTGAGAGAGAAGTATACGAAGTACATAAATCAAATATTTGGCAGAAGCGACTTTGTTCCCTTGGTCATTTGTAGCTAATCTTACAAATAGGGATCTGGTACAATTGTTGGACCATGCAGTATCAAAATTTACTTCCTATGGTGTTTGTTGGGATGAAAAGTGTCATTACGGTTTTTCGTCATGCAAACAATATTGAGAATGTAAGACTATTTGATATGTCCACCTTAGTTATACTTCTTTGATGACTGATGTGACGCGTACACACTGTTATGTTTCTTGAGACCTTTTCATTGGCAACAGTTGCACATGTTCCATGTCAGGCAGCAAGACTGAGGAAACCAGCTGAAAGGGACAGAATACATTTATTTTAATACTGCTTTTATCTTGTTCGTCTTTTCGAGGAGGTCATTGAACAACAATTTCGAACTGACCATGCAAGATATGCTCATATATATTTGCTGAAAGGTACTGATCCTCCATTAAGTATCCCTTGTGATGGGAGAATTACCAGGAGAGGTGGGGTGGCGTTGCGGTTAAAGCGTTGGCTCGTCACGCAGAAGACCCTGGTTCCAGTGCCCCCCATTGGTACAATGAATTGTAACAAAAAAATCATGTCTATTCTTGGCTTCAAGTACCGAGATAATCAATTTCTCAGCCATCACAGTGATTCCAGCCAAGATACCAGCCTCATGCTGCATTTAATTAAGATGACCTACCTTTTGTGCAGTCAGCTTCGAAGCTACAATAGTAGGTATAACAGTAAATTACGGCACAAGTAACGTCAGTCATGTTTACAGTCGCCATCTTGAATTCCCTGACGTCACGTTTGCGTGTCATGTGACCTTATGTCACCAATAAATAGAACTGTCAAGGTTAAAGTCGGGGCGGCAAATTTGACTTCTCAAGCAAGGTAGGGTTCCATGGTTACGTCACAGCTTAATTCTCATTTTCGCATGATGGGACATCTTTATTGTGTAACTTTTAATTAACAAGGATATTGTTAACACTTGGTCTGCTCTCTAAGTATCTAGTTGTAGATAGGTGATTACTGTGGTTTTATTTTTCAACCTTGTTGAGATCCGGATTTATTCCGGCGAATTCATTCTGGCAGATTCATTCCGACGGATTATCCTTTGCTTATGGGAATCAAGTATACAGATTACAGATACAGAAGTAGGTATAAAATACCGCTTATACACAAATTCCATAGGTTAAAAACCGCTTATACACAAATTCCATAGGTTAAAAACCGCTTATACACAAATTCCACAAATTCTATAGGTAACAACCGCTTTAAACTGTAGGTTCAAATTTACACATTCATATAGGTTCAATCCATAAATACCACTCATAAAAGAAATTCTTGAAGTTTTAATGTATACCAAGATCACATGACTCATAGCATTATATTGATGCAAAGAATTTTTTACATTCTAAGTTCATATCCAATCACATGAAGTGTTACGTACATGTTATCCAATCGGCGGACATACCTGCTATACAATTTTATCACAAACCACAAACGTTTTACTCCTTTCATACCAGTGTCAATTCCAGCTTGCTGCAAAAAGGTACTGAAAATTGTTCACCGCTTAGAACTCCAGTATGGCACGGAAAACTTTAGATATGAAACATGATGCTTTTTCAACAACCAACACACATTCAGATGTGACACCCCAACTAAAAGATATACTTGATACTCAGGTCTATCTGCATGAACTTACGATGAGAACCTGCATACTGTACAAATCCATATACTTGGATATGGTAGAGAAGATGAAAGGATTGGAAGGAAAACTTCAACCTCTATCTCCTGTTTTTCTGAGATCGCTGTTGGATTATACTGATAACATAGCTTCTTCCTAACCTATGGATATCAATACTAAGAATGCAAAACTTCCGACAACATCAGTTCCAAACAAAAAGAAGAGAACCAAAAAAGAGCACAATAATCAACCGATTGTAAAGAAGTCAAAGAAGCGGAAGTCTACACAACAGCAAGACATTCAAGAAACAAAGTAAGTAATTGTCATAAATGTTTGTGTCAACCCTATGCTCATTACTCTTAGTATGTATCATGCATGTGTTTGAGATTTATATCTGTTTTCTTTCTCTTTATTGAAAGGACAACCTCCATCAATGGTCAGAAACTTACTCCAACTTCATCCCAGTTACTTGATGACAAAACTCAAAGTAAAGCTACTTTACATGACTCCCAACCTCACATGGTCTTGAATGTCAATGAAGACACCTTGTTAGTTGACTGGCAACTAACGGAATCAACTGCAGTGGAACCTACAACAACTCACTCTCCACTGGATGAATGGAATCCAAATGTGTTTTATTTTGATGGCAAGTGGATGGATAATTCTTTGTTAGAAGATCCATTTGAAGAAAATAAATTAACCCCTCTACAGAGAGGCTGTAGCACATGTCTCCACAATAATATGTTGAGACATATGAGTTGTCACAGCGGTCAAGTTCAGTGTCATGTATGCTGTATGGATCTGATGAACTGTATGTGTTATCACGATCAAGAGGGGATGGTGGATGAAGCAGTGGCACAAGACTTTGAGGGACATATTCTCACTGTGTGAATGTTGCTCAATTTATCTGGAGACAGTGAACTGTACAGACTGTAAAACACCATGTTGAGAAGAAGAAACTTTATGAAGTTGTTGAGAAAGAGAAGGAACGATGGTGACACCTTGAAGAGACCTCTGAACGCTATCCAGTGATTAATTACTTTGTATACAGATGACACTGCTGACAAACTGGAGGAAGCCTATGATTTGTTAACAGAAGAAATGGTCAAGGACATAATGTGGAATTATCGTTTGTGTCCACGGAAATGTGAACAGGCTGGAGTATAGGCACATGACAGAGTGGACATTGTGAGAAACGTATTCAATTATCATCACCCATCTGGACCATTCCCAGGATTTGATTTTTATGCTGTAGAACTTTATAAGAGTTGGCATGATGAAAAACCTCATGATTGTCATAAGGAATGTGAATCAGTGATCAACGCTTAAATCATGTATCTTATACTTGTAGTTGGTGATGTATATATCTATGCATGTTCTGAATAAAAAGCGAAAAGTAAACTTGTTGTGTTGTATAAAGATTGATAGATGTATGTTTGCTTCACTTCATCATGAGTGCTCTGAAAGAGAAGACATTAAAGAAGCAAGAGCAAGCTTTAGAAAAGTATTATTTTAATCCTAAAAACTCAGGTGCTTTTTATGGCCCAAGCAAACTTTGTGATGAATTGAAGGAAAGCAAGCAAGATCTTATCAAGTTGAGAAATGTGAAACGGTTTGTCAACAGTCAGGATGCTTACCGCCTGCACAAACCTGTCAAGCATAGGTTTAAAAGATTACAAGTAAGAGTACAAAAGATGAATGAGGTTTTTGGAGCAGACCTTGCAGATATGAGCAGGTACATGTCAGAAAACCAGAATATCAGATATTTGTTGGTAGTTGTAGACATATTTTCAAGGTATGCCTTTGTTCTTCCATTAGAGAACAAGAAGCCAAAAACCGTGTTGAAAGCTTTCAAAATCATACTCAAAGAAAGAAAACCTCAAAAGCTTCGTACTGATGCTGGATCAGAGTTTCGTGGTGAATTTGATTCCTTTTTGAAGAAAGAAAACATCACTCACATCATCACACGTAATGAAAATATTAAAGCCAATTATGTGGAACGATTCAACAGAACACTCAAGGCGCTTATCACTCGCTATATGACGCATAACAACACCAAAGAATACCTTTCTGTTTTACCTCAACTGGTGTACAACTACAACCATACTTTACATTCCTCACTGCCACATTTATCACCTGCTCAGATCAATATAAGTAATGAATTGAAGGTATGGCAACATCTGTATGTGAAACCATTATTGAGAAAGCTTAAAAACAAACAGAAGTATCCTGTAAAGAGATTTAAATATAAGGTTGGAGATATTGTTCGCATTCCATATTTGAAAAAAACTTTCAGCAAAGAACTTGATTTACGCTGGACTCAAGAATTGTTCAAAATTGCTCATTGTTACAAAAAGCAGGAAATACCTTTGTACACAATTAAAGACTTTCATAATCAACCAATCAAAGGGTCATTTTACATACAAGAACTTCAAAGAGTGAACAAAGGAGAGGACATTGAATGGCATGTGGAAAAAATCTTGAAAAGAAAAGGGAGAAGAGGTAAAACCTATGCTCTTGTGCGCTGGTTAGGCTGGCCAAGTTCTTTTGATTCTTATGTGGAAGAAAGTCAGTTGAAAGATTTGTGATGGAAAAATATATTTTTCTGAGGTCCTCCGATTCAAAACACAACTATTTTAAGGATAACAATTCCTATCATTTCCGTGTGAAACTGAATCAAAGGCTTGTGTTTGAAGGATATTGGGTAGTTTCACTCAGAGAAATTAATTTTGGAAAACTGAATGGTGTGGACAAACTCAAAGACCCATATGTCAACATATTGTGCAACTTGTGTGATACATCTTTTACGGGAGATGTTCAGTTACCTTTGTTGAGACGTATTGACTTAAGAGCTGGTCCTAACTATACCTTTGCAAACGAATATAATATTCATGTGGTAGTGAAAGAGTCGCCTGACATAGAAATTGTTATAAAAGCAAGTGATGAAGTGTCACAGACATTCTTGAGCGAGGACACTACAGCAACACTTCACCTGCAACGATATCCATTTGCAAGCTGAGATAGAAGACCAACCAATGTATGTACCTCACTTTGAAAATTGGAAACATTACATTAAGAAACTGAGCGAGAGTAAACAACCCTATCACAATGGAAAATTATTACCTAAAGTAATACAGTCCCATGCACTTAACAGAAAAGAAGGAGGAGGACCTGCTATCGAATTACAAATAACATCCGAGACCCAAAACACAGTGGAAAAGGCAGATGCTAAAGAGAGACGACGCAAGTCCTTAAAAAGAGCTGCAGGTGGACAAATCATCACTTCTAAGAGGATACGTCAGACAGACAACACTACACTCTCTAAGACAGCTAAAGCTTTGAAGTGTACTCCTGTGGAGGAAAACGATATTTTTAGTTAACACGTCTCTCTTATCCAGCAACAACTTTTCCGAATATCTTCCAGATTCCTACTCTATCTTCACGCTACCTAGTTATAGCACAACTACAGAGCATTTCTAGTTCAATGATGTGCGACCATGAAGTCAAATCAATGACATGTCACCATTGGAATTCAGCATCCCTAATCAAGGCAGTGAGTACATTGATTTGAAGAGAACAAGATTGCATGTGAAACTGAAAGTGGTACATGATGATGGTACACCACTGGTTGAGAATGAACATGTTGCTCCGACCAATCTGTTTTTAGCATCAATGTTTTCACAAGTTTCTGTTTCCCTAGGAAACCAATTGGTATCCAGCGCCAATAATCACTATCCCTATAAGTCCATGTTCAGGACATTGTGAGATTATGGAGCGGATGCCAAGAGTTCCCAGTTAACATCACAGTTGTTCTATAAAGATAGAGGTGTCAGCAATGATGACATTGAAGACACTGATGCAGTTGCAGGTGGTAACAAGGGATTGTTGATACGAGGAGACTTTATAGTTAAAAGTAAAGAGTTGACAATGGTTGGGAATTTGTTTGAAGACGTGTTCAATATGGAACGACATATGATTAATGGTGTAAAATTGAATGTAACCTTGTATAGGTCGGATCCTAAGTTTTGTCTCATGAGTGGGGTTGCTAATACAAAATACAAAATAAATATTTTAGATGCAACTCTCAAAGTGTGCTATTTGAAAGTGAACCCAGCTTTGATCCTTGCTCATAATGCATTGTTTGAGGAGAAGACAAATGGAAAACCAAACAATGCACTGTATCCCTATGTAAAGACTGAAGTCAAATCTACCACTATTCCTGTCTCTACTGAATCATTCACGATTGAGAATATCTCAAACCCGGTTGCTCAACGATACACAGTTGGGTTTGTTGAGAGCAGCAGTATGACAGGTTCATATGATAAGAACCCATTTAACTTTCAATCAAGCATGATTAAAAAGGTGACACTGAACATAAATGGTGTCAGTCTGCCAGGGAGAGCATCCAATGCAGACGATGTGAACACTTATTATAATCTTTTTGATGGTGTCAATGTAAAGAGAGAAAGTAAAGGAAACTTCATCAGCAGAAAGGAATTTTTACTAGGGAGTGCACTGTTTGTTTTTGAACTGGGTGAGACTGAGGTAGAGCATCTCAATCTAGTAAGACGAGGAAATGTCTCACTTGAAATTCAGTTCAATGCTGCCTTAACCAAAACACTGAGTTGTCTTATCATGACAGAGAGAACCTCACTCATAGAGATTGATCAGGCTAGAAATGTATATGTCAAGTGAGTGACAATGAAAGAGTCAGAATTGTTATGTGCTATTCAATGTGATTCAGTCCTTAAAAATCATGTCATAGGTGTGTATGCCAGAGACAATTTACCTGTGCTTACATCTCAAATGTTGTTGAGAGGTGTTGGACTTATTGTGAATACAGACAAGAGAGGAAAAGAAGGTCAACATTGGATTGCAATGTATTTTAAAGACAACAGAGCGGAACTGTTTGACAGTCTTGGTGAACCTGTACACAAAGATTTTGTTAACTACCTAATGTTGTATGCTGAGTCTTATGTATCCAATCAACTCCAGTTTCAAGCTTCTGATTCCAATCTATGTGGATTGTATTGTTTATATTATTTGCTTTGTAAATTTCAAGCTTTTATGACATTAACATCTATTTCTAATCAGTTTGATTTGAAATATTTGCTGTGGAATGATATGTTCATATCTCAATATATATGTCATTACTTCAAATATTGTCACCCACCTTGTATGAATTGTATATAATCTATCATGAAAAAAAATAATAAATAAATAAATAAATAAAGTTAGTTTAGTTGAAGTCATGAGTTTGTGTTGTCTTTGATATAAAGGTTGCTACAAAATGATATTCAAGTCATTATTCAGAAATAAATTGAGTCGTTTACATCCACCATCATGGAAGAAATGTCTGATACCATTTCACACACCTTCGACACTGACAGTCCTTGGAGGTTCAAGTTCAGGGAAGACATATTTTGTTTCGGAGCTCTTAAAAAAGGTTTCAATGATGTATGATACACCACCTAACTTGATTGTGTATTGTTATGCTGTGTGGCAAGACATCTATGCTGATTTAGAAGGAAGTGTACACAATATCCAATTTCGTGATACTTTGCCAACAGAAGAGGAGCTGAAATCCTACTCACAAAAATCGGATAAGCAAGTGTTACTTGTCTTTGATGATAAAATGGGAGAAATTTGTAAGAGTCAACTGATTTTAAATCTGTACACAACGCTGTCACACCATCTTGGAATTTCAGTTATTTCCATACAACAAAGTGCCTATCCTAAAGGTGAATGTAGCAGAACAATTTCGTTAAATACACATTACTTTATACTTTTATCAAACCGACGCTGTTTCAATGAATATAAAATCTTAGCATCACAAATATTTCCGGGGCAAATGAAATATTTTACTGAATCATTTCAAGATGCTGTTGAGAATAAAAGATATGGTTATTTACTTGTAGATGTCAGTCCATTTACAAGTGAAGATTATCCCCGTTTAAGAACTTCCATATTCAGCAATGATGCATGTATAGTGTATTCGCCACAATAAAACACATGTTGTGGCTATAACTTGATCATTTTTATACGGAGTTCAGCTTGAAAGCATTATACTAAAATGGATGTGTGTGGACGTTTTCTTGATGATGAAGTGGTAACTGACTGTGTTGAAGTATCTCCCTTCAACAAACTTTATGGACAGAAGTTTGTTGACAGAATAGCTTCATTTAAGACTTGGCCTATACAAATGAAACAGTCTCCTAAAGCCATGGCTGAAGCAGGATTTATTTACACTGGCAATTCTGATAAAGTGTACTGTTTCAAATGTAAACTTCATTCATCACAGTGGATACCAGAGGATGATCCTATGAGTGAACATTTTAGACTGTCTGCACACTGCAGCTACATTCAGATGGTTGCTGAACATCAAGATGTCAAATCAACTTAACATAAACGTCTATAAATGAAGTTATTCTTATTGAATTTTCTCCATTTTAATCACAGACTCACAGAGTGAAGTATCATTACAATGAGTGAACTGATAAAACAACATTCAACATTTCTTCACATGTTGGAGATAAGTTCAACAAGACAAAGAAAGGCTTTGTTGGAGCATGCAACACAGAAACAGATTACAAGCATCTTAACACTTCTATTTAACACTTTAAAAGGAATCATACCACTAAATGATGGTGATAAGAGAAGACTCTCCAGACATAAGAGCTGCATTCGATCTTTGGCTCACAAGACAGTAAGTAAACATCGGAAACGCCAACTTCTGATTAACCACCAGACAATTCTACCTGTTTGTGTGAGAGCCTATTGGTTATATTCATCATTGCTAGCACGTGAAGTTGATAGTTATCATCATGAGCAAACCAATGATTCTTGTGCCCAAGGAGACCTATCAAAGGTTAGTGGCCAATGATTCTTGTGCCCAAGGAGACCTATCAAAGGTTAGTGGCCAACAATCAGTGTTCACCTCAGACAGGAGATATGAATCATCAGAGACAAACAGTGAATCCGGAAGTGAATCAGACACTGAATCCACCAGTGAATCCTCCACAGGAGGAGAATCCAGTGACAGCGAATGATCAAAGTGATACTAGACCAAGAGAAGATAATACTTCATCTCTTCATGCTGATGAAAATGTGATGCTTCGAGTACCTGATCAACTTATTCAAGACATTTCATCTGCAAATGCTGTTGGCAAGCTCTTATCCATGTGGTTCTTTTTGAAAAACAATATTACAACTGGGAAAATTGGATTAACGCAAAATTTGCAACTGGTGTTAGAGAATGGAAAAGTGTTGTATGGAACTAACATTGTAGACTTAATTCGTTTTGTCATACTGTCTCCTCAGAGTAAATCTTCACCACCAGGATATACCAAGTTTCATAAACTTCTAAAGTTCTTGCATGTACCAAAACAACTAATGAAGAAAAGAAAAACAAAAAGACAAAAAACAGTGGTGAAAACTTTATACATGAAAAGAAAGGCAGCTCAGGGTGTACCTGGAGCAACAAAGTTGAGATCATTAGAACCTCTATAGTAATATGCTTCTTGAATAAATATTGAAATTTTCATTTCTCTGTGTTGTCCTCCTATGCTCCATATGGATAAATTGTCACATCACACAGAGATCCTCTCTTCACAGATATATCATGGCAAACACACATGTTGTATACATAGTGCTGAGCACAAAACAGATAAGAATATTGGTACATTTGAATACCAAGAATTCAGTCATTATGGTATGACTTATGACAAGTGCATACCCGAGGTTTAGTCTTGTACTTCTTCTTGTGCACTTGTATCCTCACAAGACATTTGTCTTTGTGTACCATAACTTTATGGTAGTGGCAATAAACACATTCAAAAAGTCCACAACTGTCTTCACCATTGGTATCAACTGGCAAAAATCCACTGCAGCTTCCACAGATATATGTTGTTTGTTCCATCTATGGAATAAAAAGAATAATGGGAACAGAGGTGAAAACACAATGTTCAATCTTAAAATTAGTGTTCATGTTTAGTAAATGTTACTATTATTATTATTGTCTGAAGAGAAAATGATTCAATTTATTAAAAACAAGGATGCATACCTCAACTGCTTCATCAATGGTTTTCCCACAGACACCATATGAATCTACTCTGGTGAATAACCATAAGGAACACTATGTATTCCATCCTCTAAAATGAAGCGTTTGTTGTCTATTGCTGTCAATGCCACTTTGGTGTGATGTTCAGTATACAGTGTGTTATTATGTGATCTGATGAGTTTGAAAGAACATGAAAAAGATTTATTTTGAAAAAGACACTCTCTAAACATTTCATGTCTGAGAACTTTTTTGATCACAGATTTCTTTATACCTTTGGCAGTTTTCTTTTCCACATTGTCTTTGTCTGTTTTCATTAAAAAAGAGTACATCTTACTTTTTAAACCACAGAATTCTAAGATAATTTTTCCACCTGCCTCATCCTTCATTTTTCCTGTTACCTTCTTATTATGCAGTGAATACAATCCCTTAGAATCATGAAGTGCATAATTAGAAGTGTCAAATAAATGGAGATTATGCTTCATAAATACATAAGGATCAAGAAGGAAAGTGTGTGGTGGAGCATGGATTTGCATGAACAAACTGTCTGTGTCAGTCATTAGCAAATCCATGTGTTCATGTTCATACTGGTCTTGCATGACATCATAGTAAAAGGAATAGATTTCATATTTAGCCAAATCTAAAATGCTAAATCCAACTGCAATGGGTTGATCTAAACAAACAGATAGCTTTTCCATTTCCACTGCTACCACATCCTCTGAATAAATTTTTCTACTTTTGAAGTTGGATTTTGCAGCAAGTTTTTGTAACTTTGCACGCTGGGTGACTAAATGTACTGTTTTATGTTTGCGCTTATTCATACAGAACCGACCGAACACACAGTTGTTCATCAATTTGTATCGATCTTTATCGCAATCATCTTTTGCCTGTTTGCGATTCCGTAGATTGAGTTCTACATAAGGTTTCAACCATGCTTTCTGAGAGAAGCTTAATACTTTGTGTATGCGATCTAACACTAAACCATGCTTCAAATATAATTTCAAGGTTTTGAAATGAACCACATAATGGAAGCGATCTTTCAATGTGCAAAAGAGTTTTCGACCAGATGATTTTTGAGGCATATTATCAATTGGATTTTGGAAGAAATGAGCCAACTGTTCTTTGTGTTTCTCTGAAAACTCTTCAAAAGGGATATCATCATGAGCGGGAGCCATGGGGAAAGCTACGTGTTTTTTGTGTAAGTGATGAGGATACAATAAATCCACCTCCAAGATGTATCCTGTGTCACCTTGTGTATCAACATTTTGCCAAATGATAGAGTTAAACTCTTCAGGTTTCATGAACTGAAAGTTTCCAACAGGTAGGGGTTGCAGCATAACTGTAGCATATAATGAATTATATCAAAACATCAAAATAAAGAAGAGTAGATGTGTCTTTTTCTGGATCAAAATTGTCACCCATGTGTTTGTTGTTGGCTTCCGCATATTTCTTGCCAATGACTGACACCCCACCTCTGATAGAATTTTCAATGAAATTGTAAGAGTCTACATCTGTAAGCAGATCTAATTTTGCTCCTGTGATTTTCAAAGCTGCATCTAGACAGAATCCTGGCATACTATAATAGTGTGCTGGATCAAGTCCATAGTCATTCAAACAACCGGTTCGAAATGTTTCAACAATATCTGTAAGCAGTAATACATCTGTTTTGACATAGAGTTTTGTGAAGTCACTGATGGTTTTACATTGAAATGTTTGCCATAATTTCTGAGTATAAGCATATTCTTCATCACTGATACCTTGTTCATTGAGTGAGCTGTAAAATGCTTCCTTAGGTGGCAGTGATGTCTCCTCTAAAGTTTCCCATGATTGCATATATTCATAAGGAAAGTTTAGTTTTCTTGTGAGAAGATGTGCTTTGTCTCCAAAATGTTCATTTAGATACACAAAGGTATCTGCTCCTTTGTCTAACTGATTTTTTGTCAATTTATCTAATGAACTTTGTAAAAATTTATATGAATCAAGAAAGATGAGATTTTTGTCCACAGTAAAAGATAGAAATTGTTCAGCAGTATGAGGTATGACTTCAATTTCGCGATCACCAAATTTTTGTGCCACCTCCAACAAAAGATGTGCATCATAATGTTCCAAATTGTGAAACATGACCACCACCTTCTTTCTAAGCTGAAAATTTAGATTGCATTTGTTATGTAAAACCTGACGGAATTTGCCTGACAAGTGATCATGATCCAACACTCTATCAGTGCCCAGCAGCTCACCACATAAACCACAATGAGTTGTGTTAGCTATTATAAGATGCTCCTGATTGGTAAGCTGCATAGGTTTAACTGAATCAAACAAATTCATGATTTCATCATATTCTTTCAAAATAGTTTCAATAAAATGTTCTGCTGCATTTTCTCCTACATAAGTTTGAATAGGTTTAGAATACTGCTTGTCAGTGCATACTATTTTGTAGGCATAAGCACAGGGGACATGCTTATTCAAAAGGTTCTTATCATTGACTTGTTCCGCTAGTAATAAACTTTCGAAGTCGGCCAAAATCAAGACCTTAGACCTTTCACTTTCGCTTTGTGATCTTAAACCAAACTGATAAACAGCCTCCTCTTTTTTAGGTAAATCAACTCTTTGTGCCTTTGTGTAAAAGTAAGGTTTGTGATTTTCTAATACTCTCTCAGATGAAAATGAGCATAAACACTTTCTACAAATATGGTGTTCACAATCGTTGTGAGTGCTTCTGATTAATCCAGACAAATTGTTGATGAGACAAAAGTGTGTATTTGGCAGACTATCAATCTCCATGACTTCCTCATGATCTTCCATCCCTAATATGCCCTCAAAATCATCTGGTTGACTTTCTTCTGACAAAAGCAATAAATCTATTTGTCTGTCAACTTGTACATTCTGTACATCACTGATGTACAATGGATACAATGTCCCATCTTCAAATCCATACACATTGATGCTCAACTGGTTTACCTGTTCAAAACGTGGGATTTGTTTTAATGTCATGGGGAAACTAAAACCTTCCAAGTTCAACTGATTCAAATATGGAAGGTAGTGTGTCTGTCTCTGTTTATTCTAACGAGCTGGATACAATTTGACAAGAATGGATAAAGGAAAACATAAATCATTACCCTCATTTTTTATATTGGTTATACAATGAGTATGTTTTGCCAGTGCTGGTGGTAGAGGATGTAACTACCTCCTCTAAAGGGGTTGAACTTTACTACACTGAGTTTCAAAAGGATAATTGCAGAGACATTTAATCCTGAATGAACTCCTTCATAATCATCTAATGTTTGAAGCATTTTGTTCATAGCTTGAACATATTGTTCCAGTAAATCCGTACTTTTTGTTGCAATTTGCATTTCTGATCTAAAGTAGGCTTCATGAAAATGTGAAGGAGCATCTTCACTTGGTTTCTCCATTTTGATGTGTAAACACAAACTCTTCTCTGCTATTTCAGATTCAAGAGCAACTATAACATTGTTCTGTTCACTAACAAGAAATTCCAAAACATCAGAAGCATTTCCACCTTCAAAATCGTATACTCTAGCTTCACCTTTTAAAGCTTCAGAAACACATGGTTTTGAATGATCTTTGGGTTGACTAGATTGTGTAGAAGTAGAGGGTGGAGAGGTTAGAAGTGATGAATTGGGAGGTGCTACTGACACAGTTGCTGGCTTCATTTTTTCTTAGCCTTGCCTTTGCCATGTCCTATCATATGATGACCTGATTGGCTTTTGTGCATTTGCAGGGCTTTAGATGTAGGAAAAGATTGATGACATGTTTGACAAATGTGACTGGTGTTAGCATTTGAACCAGTTGTGCTGTTTGATGTTACACAGTGATGATTTTGAAAATCAGTCTCATTTAGAAAATTGTGAAAGCAGTGTGAGCATTGACGGCAATAGATAAATCGCTTTTTGCAGGTTTTGACATGTTGATGCAAGTTATCTTTTTGATTAAAAGTCTTTTCACAAAACTGACAGGTAAATAACGAACCTGTTCTTCCACAATTTTTAATATGACGTACTAAACTGGATTTATAACTGAAGTGATAATTACAATGTCCACAAATGAAGACTGAACAAGTTGTATGATTTGACATTATTAGGTTATTTGTCCAGAATAATATGCATGACAGCGTGGATCTAAGTGAAAAAAAAAGAATAAATTAAATACAATATTTCACTAAAAACAACATCTATATTGCAATCAATACATTGCTCTTTTCTATATTTCTAAGATGATTTTCAGCTGATACATTGTTAGACATGTTACACTAGTGATAACTGATGGTGAAACAATGTTGGTCTTGGTAAAGTAAAAGTAAAGTTAACTGCGAATGGTTGAATATTCAGTTTAACAAAAAACTATTTCTCATCATGATTAAAGGAACAATATAACAAATTTCAGTCAATAAGCATATGAAAAAATGACAAAGACTTACCTTTCTGTTCTCTTTCTGTTGTTTCAAATATAGAGGGATAGAATGTCTTCAAGCATATGTGATGAAAAATGGTGAAGTCCCACCTTTTATACCTTCATATATGTGATGGGTTACGAAAGAAATGCTTCGAAAGAAACCAGACAGCCTGTAGCATGGTTATGCTTGAAACGTCCTAACGGTAATGTCACCTTGAGAAAGACAAAACACCATAAAATATACTTCCATAAACCATAGAGCATGTTTTATGATGTCATTTTGCATCAACTGAAAACATGATGTCGTGACAAAAGTGTTGTGAAATTTGAATAGTTATCTCACGTGAATGTGATTAAGTAAGTTTGGTATGTAAAAGTGACTGGCAATAAAACCGGTTGAAGCTTTTTCGTAACCTTTTCCTTATGTAAATGTCACTTTAACGTGTTTGTGACGTCATATACCCGACTTTCTGTCTTTGACATGATGTAAAGTAGCTTATATAACATGAAGAATCAGCACATTTCAAGGTGAAAAGCAACATTATGTCTATCACATGACGACATTAGGTTATATAAATGAATAATTAACAAATTTGAAGGTGATAAACAACATTCCAGAATATTTCAAACATCACATGATGAAACTGTTTGAGTATAAATAGGTTTGTGGCTCTGCTTGATAGTACAACTTCTTGCAGCCACTAGAAGCTACAACCTATATTCATCATGAGCAGAACACCATCAGAAGTCATCTACCAATTCGCGGACAAGCATTATATGAGCATCAATTACTTCAATGGTGTTGTATATGTGCATCTATCAAACTGGAATGCAAAAGGGATGAAAAAAACAATATCTATGACGTCGGAGGTTTTCAGAAACTTCATTGCCACTAACAATGATTACATCACTCAACTTGACAAATATGAAAACAACATTCAAAATGATGTGCCCCAGCCTGAGTTGCCTCAGCCTGAAATGATGTCAGCAGCTCGGCAGCCTCCCTCTGCTGAGACTGGTGCACGAGTAAGGTCACATGGACCACTGGATGGACATACACAGTCAACACAACTCCTGTCTGCTGGGGTTCAGGGTGGGTTTATGCCACCTGCAGGACATGGAAGAGGGTACCAAATGAACCTCATGTCTCCGCCGCCTTATCCTAACCAACAATAGGCTGGTAAGTCATTATACATTTATAATATTTGTGATTAGGTTCAATTAATGTACTGTGACTATGAGCATTATATTACAAGTTCAAGGGACAGTTTTACCAGAAGTATTTTTGTGGTTAGAAAAACGACAAATGTCTTATCAATCAAGATTAAGTGTTTTGACTGAAAATACCACAATTTTGTGGTGTGCAAGATATTGTGCAGACTGTGGTGAAGTAATACCTGTAAGTTGGAGCATATGAGACACACCTAAATATGTTTAACACACTGTTTTCAAAACTGAGCTGATTTCATATCTGGTGAAATTTATGTTGTATAATTTCTTATCTGGTAAATGTAACAGCAACTTTGACTAAGTTAGTTTAAATCATATTTTAGTTTACACTATAATTTTTAAATAGTTCCTTGAGATACTGTCCATGCTGAAATGTATGACATTAAGTCATTTAATTATATCTAATAGTATCTATGTAATCATTTCAGATGATGAACTTGGGAACATTGACTCACTTGGAACATTGACTCACTTGCTGTGGCTCACTCAGAAAAGAAAAAATAAAGTTGTAAAATTTGAAATGGATGCTTTCTTATGTTTATACATATTATAAGTAATTACATGTGAGAAACTGACCATTTATGACATACAAGCAACATGAAATATTGAGATATTCGCAAAGTTAAAAATATACAAGTTCTTAATTTGATACATAATAATTGCTAAAACTACATTTTTATTTTTATGATGTATTTTTTTATCTATGCGAATATCTCAATCAACATGAGACTGAACAATAATAGGTGAAAGAAAGACAAGGAGACTAAATGAACATTTATTCAAGATACAATTGATAAAATGAATACATGGGTTATTAAGATGTGTTGATCACTGACATTTATCAAAGAGATAATTCAAAACTAATTATTTCTACTTTATAGCACTTAAGCTTATATGATCTGTGATAATGTGTCTTCAGTTTTTAATAGTATGTTGTATTTGAGTAATTCATAGACTTAATTACACTCACCAATTCATACATGAAATATTGGAAATGGATCCATGCTGGGATACTACACTAGTTGACATTGTGTGTGTGTAAGAAGATAGTGGTGGTTCTAGTTGTCAGAGTCAAAGTCAGACTCATACATCAGAATCATAGTTAGATAAGCTGGAAGTCAGGAGGGAGTGTGATGAAGACGGTTGATGGAATGCACAACCTGAAGAACGCACCAACAACATGTAAGATGTCAAGTGTAAGCAAGTTTCAAAATGTTTCAACAACAACAAACCTCATACATGAAGTATAAAAGAAAATTTAATAAACATTTCTCCATTTGTACAACAATTGTTTGGAGGCTCTAACTCGTTTGATCTCATGTCATTCATGGTATCCTCATTGGAATTTACTACAAAGTGAACTGATTTAGAAGCAGATGTCTGGATGGGCTTAGATGTTGTGATTGGAGTAGCGTCGGTCGTATGTGTCGCTGTCATAACAGCTGCTTGTAGCAGCTACAGTCTATCGAGTAGTCTCACCTGCAGCTGTTGGGATAAACTGTACGTGAAGGGGATATGGAGAGCGGGTGGTGTATATTGGCGACTGTAAACGGCTTCGAAGTACGTTCATCTCCACCTCGGGTTCAAGATTATGTTGACGTCGATGAGGAAGGTGACATCTATGGATGATTTCTTGTAGACGTTGTCTATTTCTTCTTATCAACCATATCAAAGCGCTCAGCAACATGAGTGACACTATACCCAAAATTGCTGCCAATATCTGACCTGAAACGAGGTAAACTGTAAATAAGTGAAACTAAAATATGAGTATGACTTTTTTTTTTAAGATATCTAAAATGTGACTAAGTGTGCCTATATAACTTTAAAACTAGATATCATTCAAGTTTTACTGAAAATTTTACAAAGGTACAATGTGGTTCATGTTTTGCTGTACCTACCAGTTGTATCAATTGCAGTTCTAACACCTTCAGTGTCATCACCACCATCATCATTAATGTCATAGTTGTCATCTGTATGCTGAACTGAAGGAGAGGACGAGTTGATCCATGGATAAAGTAAAGGAATTTATATGCAAATATATTTGAATATTGTTTTGTTTGTCATGATGATACCTTACTCATGATTTATCCTTTTTGTATCTTTCAAAATTTGTCTTCAACTTGAACATTATATCTTACTACATAAAAGTTTATTGATAGGGCTCCTGATCTCGTATTTTTATGCATAGTCAAAATAATACAAAGTACAACGAACCAAAATACTGTGATCAGCAGCAGCAGCAATACCTGTTATATACTTATCAGTTGAAGTTGAAATAGCTGTGGTTATGATTGAGGCTGTGGACGTTGTAGTAGGCTCCTGACTAGTGCTGATGAAGGCAATAGTTGTCCTATGTGATGCATGTTTTAAAGTAGTAGTGCGTGGTGTAGGTATCAAAGTGGTAGGTGTCCACTTAGTTATTGTGGAGGAAACATGTGTAATTATTCTTGACAGTCTTGTTGTGGTATGAAGTGTGGACATATTATATGTTGTATGTGTTAAGGTAGTAACAGAAATAAGAGATTTATCAGTACTTGTTTGTGTAGTAGTCAAGGAAACAAATGGTTCATTGCTTGTAGATGGAATTGGAGATCTGGTAGAAGTTAACGTAGTATTAACTGTAAAACATAAACAAACAAGTAAAGTGGAAATAACAATTTAGTAAATAAAACTAACATGAAACGATAATTGAAATAATATTTTATCAATATCATGATATCAGATGTATCAGATAAATAAGTGATAAAATAAACATGGTAACTCAATTAACAAGACAAAAAGTTCATGATAGTGAAGCATGAAGAACTAAAAACTAATATTTATGTGAAATCTTTTGGGTATAAATTGATTGATATATTGTCCTTGCAATGTCAAAGTGTCACTAGATGGGATTGGAATCCTCCTCAGGAGACAGAGTTTTAATGGGGGAATCATTCCTCCCTCCCTCCCTCCCTCGACCTGTCTGGGATGTAGACGGGAGGGTAGAAAGACGAGTGTGTAATGTTATCCATTATCAAGTCGAGGGGCTGGGGGTTATCTTATCAGTAAAATGTGTTTTAAAACAAATTGTTCTTTGACAAGCAGTAAATATAAAAAAGAAAGCTAGGATAGACTCCCATCAGAAAATGTAAGTGATAATTATAGTTTTAAATAAGAAATATTTGTCCTTTGACTAAAAATTTGTGAGAGTAAAATGACATAGTGCATCATCGATCTCTTCATAACATTTGACAAAATATTGGTGCAATGAAATACAAAATACCTACAGATACACTTCTTTCCATTTATGGTAATAGTCCTGGAGACATCAGACTGTAACGACAGTACACTTTCACATGAAACCTTCCCGCCTGTGATGGTCTGTTAAATAAATTATAATTTCATATTTTGCACTATCCTTTAAAATTATCCTTTGCTTACATCTTATGAGTTAAACTCATGCTTGATAATTAAAGCCAGAACATGAATATTGATTCAATCAAATGTTTAAATATCGAAGATGTGCTGCTAAGTTCTATTATGATGTTCATGTAAATGTTTTTTCAACAAATTTGATGTGATAGAAAAACATAATAAACCACACAAAATTAATTTATGGAGTGAAACAATAAGGTTACAGAAGTTAAAGGTGCATGGTTGGAGTTGTCTCTCTTTCAGCAAACAAAAAATTCGTTTTCAATCATCTACAAAGTACCTACTTTTATTTTCACAGAGGTTCACAATATTGCTTGGATGCATAAAATCTTGAACAATACGACATAAATGTGATAAAGAAATATGTTATATCTACCATTGTCACTTTAAGATCACTGATAAAAAAATAAACAGTGATGTGTACCAATTACTAAAATGTTATTGTAAACTTGATCACTTATAGATAAATTGATTATTGATTAAGAATAAAAAATCAAGCTGTAATAATATGAAAGATAATAAATCGTGTTGAAATTAACTTCCTACCTTCAAAACTGGAAACAGCAAGATGTCTATTCTTATATCCATGAATGATGATTGTAATATTAGATATTTTGCTTGAGTATAATTGTTTCCAGTCTGATGAATTAACATGTGCGTTGTCCCTTCACATACAATCACTTGACTAGTCTGCATAGCACAATAACGCGAGAAATATTGGGATTTAGCCTCAGCACAGGTGAAAATCGTCAACAGTATAATCCAGACATTTGACATTGTCACAAATGAATTGGAAACTTTCTGCTGAATATGAATGACAGATTCAATGTTTGTCAATGAAATTGTGAGCACGTGTATTATAGGACAACAATAGTATCCAGTGTCAAAATTCACATGTGCGATCCTAAGACAAGAAACAACCACAACGGGAAATACGCTTCACTGTGTTCCACAAAATATGAGGAATATGATTTTAAAATGGTTGAGTTGACACTAACGTCACCAAGAGTCTACGCCTGTCATGTTTCTAAATTCATCAAGTTGAAAATCGTGATACACTAGCTTTGAAACTTTCCCTCCCTATAATTCATAATGCAAAGATGACATAAATGTCATTGAGTGAAGACGGTATCACCTTTATTAAAGATAAATGACACAAAATAGCTTCAACTATGTTAACTTTACATATTTGTGAAATTTGTGTATAAGCGGTTTTTAACCTATGGAATTTGTGTATAAGCGGTTTTTAACCTATGGAATGTGTGTGTAAGCGGTATTTTATACCTACTTACAGATACACTCACAGTAACAGTTGTCCATTACAAGTCAAGTATGATTTATCGCCAGTAGGAAATATTACAGTTTAATTTAATGTTTGACAGTCGCTGACTGTTTTCGCGATGCGGGGGGTCCAAGGTCATTCCGACATGCTATGTTGACCTTATTAAGTTACAGTCTGTGCTGAGGGTTTCTTACACAGGGGATTATTGGAATCGTCTGTAGCCGAGACATACGTTTTACAATGCAAGTTATAAGTGGGATTTAGCCTTATTATTACTCGTATCACATTTTGACAGCTGTTGGAGGTGTGACCTCCTTGTCATTCATTCCGGATCACGTGACGTCCGGAATACGTTGTTTACATTATCTGGATCCAGTTCCGGTTGCTGCAAGTTCATTCACTTTCCAGTTTCAAAGTTTATTGAACAGTTTAATTCATTTAACAGCTTTGAGTCTTAGTCAAGACTGCCATACAGCATTGCAAGACTTTTACAACCACGAAGACACGGTTTGACAAGCATGATATCCAGTCCTGATGACAGTCCAGGTGACAGTTTCGAGATCGTGTACATGTATTTTCAGTTTAGTGCTCATTAAATAAAATCGTTATTGGAACTTTATCTACTTGTTGTGTGATCCTTCTGCATATCGCCAGTTTCTTCATTCTTTGAATGTTAGGTCCTTGTGATATATTTTCACTGAACTTCGTCTCCGAACTCTGGTATTTATTTTGTCACATTTTGTGACTGGTGGCAGCATCCATTATATTTCTGTAGTTTGTCTACTAGTATTTTGACTAGTCCTTGGCCGTTCCGTTACAGTATGAAACCCACTTCGGTGATGTTGCCGGAATATTGCTAAAACTGGCTTTAAACCAAACTCAGTCCGTCGAAAAATACTGTCAAGCATGTCTTGTTGTTAATTTTTCCATCACAAGGGATAATTATTTCAAAGCGCCGAAGTAAGGATCTTGAAGTGAAGTAAGTTTTCATTTTAATTCTTGATTCATTTGAAAATAGAATCGAATACCAAATTCACTCACTCTTAAAAGGCCAACGAATCAACATAAATTCTTGTCATTTTTTTCATGTCCTCAGTTTACTTTTGCGTGGAAATAGATCATGAGGAAGAGGCTACACGTCCTACAGATAAATGGAATCATTTGGGCTCCGAACTCTCTTGTAGTTGCACTGAAATCAATACATTGACGTTGGCAATGCGATTGTTTACGAAGGCTGCCAACATCTTATATTTTACATATGCATGGTATGGATGCAATTTCATCCCATATTTTATCGATAATATTTAAGCCACTGATTCAAAACACGACAAATGACGCGAACCGGGATGCACAAGGGCAAGTAATTTTTTATGTCAGCATTCCATTATTTACGAATAATTTAGACAGACGTGATTAAAGGTCAAAATGCACCACAAACACTTAAGTAAACATAATGCATGCGACTACAGTGTTTTAAAAGGAAACAACCTATCAGTGACATCCGTACAAAGAGCAAACCAAATAAATAACACCAGGCTTCCTGTCTATACAAGAAACATAGGCTGTCTAAAACTATTTTGTTCGATGTGAATACGATGTTCAGTATTCACTGTTCGTTTCACTTAATAACCATTTAAAGAATTCTTTCAAGTCGTAAACTAGTCATCGGTTTGTTAAATACTTTTCAGTGTCTTACTGACTCTTGTATCCCTATTTTGATTTGCGAGTTCGTGTTCTTTAAGACTTTGGAAAGCTGCAGTATGATATGAATCATCTTGTTGCTCAACAATATCCCTGATATAATGGTTAATAATCACGTCTGCACCATGTTCATCATTTTCTGCACCACATGAAAATAACAGTTCAATGCTCATACGTTCGTTGATCCGTTTAACACAGGTGACCGGATTCATGAGGGACTATCCTTACTCAAAATATTGAAAGAACTAACAGAGAGATGCTAACAGATTTCCAGCAAAAGGTAAGTGGAAAAGCATACGGAATCGATCACTACAGAGGGCAAATGCTTTGCATAATTTAGTCTTTACCATAGTATCGATGAAAATGCTATGAAACACGTTAAGCATCCGTTCTCAGATTTTTTACTAAGCGTTAGCGCAGGCGCAACAGAACCCGGAAACCAGGCTGCGATCAGTGATATTATTTACAGAAAAGGTGAATATATGATATAGCAAGAGTAGAAATGCAAAGTTAATCCTATTATCATATTCCTATTATTTCGAAACTTTAGATGATACATGCTCCATGTGACTGTGACACTAGTCCTGGAGATTTTACTGGTACTTCTCATTAGAAGAGACCCGTGAAGGTCCCGGGGTAGAATAGGCCTTCAGCAACCCATGCTTGCCATAAAAGGCGACTATGCTTGTCGTAAGAGGCGACTAACGGGATCGGGAGGTCAGATTAGCTGACTTGGTTGACATATGTCATCGGTTCCCAATTGCGCAGATCGATGCTCATGTTGTTGATCACTGGCTTGTCTGGTCCAGACTCGATTATGTACAGACCGCCGCCATATAGCTGGAATATTGCTGAGTGCGGCGTAAAACTAAACTCACTCTTTATAAGACACTATTATGAGATAGACAAAAAGTCGATAAAAGTCAATATAATCAGTCCTTTGTAATTACAGCCGGCAGTGAGACAAGTGACTGATCTTGACGGACGACATAGAGAAGTAAGTTTGTTGGATCATATGGAATATCATTTTTCTTTTCATTTTGATTGTTTGTTATTTAACGCTGCACTCAGCAATATTCCAGCAACATGGCGGTGGCTGCAAATAATCGTGTCCTGGCCTGATTATCCTGCGATCAGCATCATGTGCATTGAGCTACTCAATTGGGATACGATGACATCGGTCAGTCAAATCAACGAACCTTTCTTTGCTGGCCATGACACCCCGCAACACGACAATTTAAACCACACGTCTTAAACATATGATGTCCTGATAGTATTAAGTCTTGCCAAGGCAGCAGGAAGTCTTGTTTGTTCAATCATAGGGACGCCATCCAACTCTATAACCGATCCCCGTTAGGTCTACGGTTGAAGACGGTTTTTCCAATGTCCTGAAGCTTCCACGCCTATCAAGAAAACATGAGGTGAATCTGTATCATCTGAAGACATGGCACATTTCCCAGTGATACAAAATGACGCATAGGATGAGTATCGTCCACACCTATCGTTGCTCTAACACTTTCACTTTTTCAAGAGTTTGTGTAAATGTGTTTCCAAGTATAGATTAGTCACATCTGTTCTTATTCCATATACCCACCAGTAGTTACACCCGTCATAGTAGTTTCAGCTAATATGTTAATATCATCCATTTATATAATACAGGCTACTGAGGTCTAGCTGTGTCTGTGTATCATTAATGAATCGTCAAATGTTGATCCGTTACTATAAGAGTGAGTGAGTTAACATTTAACGTCACATCGGCAATATTTTAGCCACATCGTGATGAGAACATTTCTACTATAAAAACCTGTCGACGAAAGACAGCAAAACAACTAGAATATCACAATTATCATTGAAACTAGCGAGGAAGTTAAAACCAATATCACTGTTTGGACAATACGGGATTGTTGTTTTGTTTTGATTTAGTGAAAACATTCAGATAGATGAATGAGTTATCACATGGTGTCGAGGGAAATACGGGGCTTTATCAATCCCTCGTAAGGTTGAATACAACCTCACTCGGAACTGATAAAACCCCGTATTTCCCTCGACACGATGTGATAATTTATAATATTATGTCTGGACTCCCTAAAGCTGGTATCCAACAATATATTCTGTCTAGTCACCCATAAAGCTGGTATACAACTAACCATTCTGTCTGGTTTCATTAAAGCTGGTATACAACTATATAATCTGTCTGATCTCCCTAAAAGTGGTATTCAACTATTTATTCTGTCTGGTCTCCCTAAGGCTGGTATACAAACATATATTCTCTCAGGACTTCGTAATGCTGGTATACAACCATATATTATGTCTGCACTCCATAAAGCTGGTATACAAATATACATTCTGCCTGGTCTCAATAAAGCTGGTATACAATGATTCCTTATGTCTTGTCTCCCTAAAGCTGGTATACAACCATATATTCTGTCTGGTCTCCCTAAAGCTGCTATATAATCACATATTCTGTTTGGACTTTGTAGTGTTGGTATGCAACCATATATTATGTCCGATCTTCTATAAAGGTGGTATACAGCTATACATTCTGTCTGGACTCAATCAAGCTTGTATACTACCATATATTATGTCTGTTCTCCCTAAAGCTGATATACAACCACATATTCTATCTGGACTTGCTCATGCTGGTATACAACTATACATTCTCTCTGGAGCTAGTATATAAACATATATTCTGTCTGGTCTCCCTAATGCTGGTATCCAACCATATATCCTGTCTGGACTCCCTAAAGCTGGTATGCAACCATATTTTCTGTCAGGAATTCCTAATGCTGGTATATAATATATACACTGTCTTGACTTCCTTAAGCTGGTATACTACTATACATTATGTCTGGATTCCCCAGAGATGGTATATAATCATATATTCTGTGTGGACTTCATAGTGTCGGTATACAGCCATATATTCTGCCTGGCCTCCCTAAAGCTGGTATACAACCATGTATTCTGTCTTATCTCCTTAAAGCTGCTATGCAACAGCGTATTCTGTCTGGTCTCCCTAAAGCTGGTATAGTTCTGTCAGGATTTCTTACTGCCGGTATACAACTATTTACTCTGTCTGGACTTCCTAACGCCAGTATACAACACTATATTCTGCCTGGTCTCCCTAAAGCTGGTATAGAAACATACATTCTGTCCTGTTTCCCTAAAGCTGCTATACAAGTATATATTCTTTCTGGTCTCCCTGAAACTGGTATACAACCATACACACTGCCCTTACTCTCTAAACCTTCTATAAAACTATATACACTGTCTTGACTCCCTAAAGCTGCTATACAAACATATATTCTGTCTGGTCTCCCTCATCATGTTATACAAATATACATTCTCTCTGGAATCCCTAAAGCTGGTATACAACCATATATTCTGTCTGGAATAAAGCTGCTTTACAACTATATAGTCTGTATGGTCTCCCAAAAGCTGGTATACAACATATTCTGTCTGGTCTCCCTAAAGCTGGTATAGAAAAATACATTCTGTCAGGATTTCCTACTGCTTGTATACAACTGTATATTCTGTCTGGACTCCCTAAAGTTGATATAGAACCGTACACACTGTCTTCCCTTTCTAAAGCTAGAATACAACAGTATATTCTTTTGTCTGACTAAAGCTGGCATACAAATATATATTATATCTGGACTTCCTGATGCCAGTATACAACCATGTATTCTGTCTGGACTCCCTAAAGCTGGTAAAGAACCATATAATCTGTGTGGTCTCCCTAAAGCTCGTATACAACTATATAATCTGTGTGGTCTCCCTAAAGCTCGTATACAACTATACATTCTGTCTTGACTCAATAAAGTTGGTATGCAACCATATATTCTGTCTGGTCTGCCTAAAACTGGTATACAACTGTACATTCTGTCTTGACTCAATAAAGTTGGTATGCAACCATATATTCTGTCTGGTCTGCCTAAAACTGGTATACAACTGTACATTCTGTCTTGAGTCCCTTAAGCTGGTTAACAACCACATACTCTGTCTGGACTAACTAAAGCTAGTAAACACACATATACTTTGTCTGGTCTCCCTAAAGCTGGTATACAACTATGTATTCTGTCTGGACTCCCTCATGTTGGTATAGAACTACATATTCTGGATGGAGTCCCTAAAGCTGGTATACAACCATATACTCTGTCTCGTCTCCATAAAGCTTTTATACAACGACAGATTCTGTCTGGTCTTTCTAAAGCTGGTATAGAAACATACATTCTGTCAGGATTTCCTACTGTCGGAAAACAACTATATATTCTGTCTGGACTTTATGACGCCAGTGTACAACTATACATTCTGTCTGGACTCCCTAAAGGTGATATACAACCATACACACTGTCTTCACTTCCTGAAGCTAGAATACAACAGTATATTCTGTTTGTCTCCCTAAAACTGGTATACAACTATATATTCTGTCTGGAATTCCTGATGTCAGTATACAACCATATATTATGTCTGGACTCAACAAAGCTGGTATATAACCAGATATTCTGTCTTGTCTTCCATAAAGCTGGTACACAACTAAACATTCTGTCTGGACTACCTAAAGCTTGTATACAACAATATCATTTGTCTAGTCTCCCTAAAGCTGGTATAGAAACATACAATTTGTCAGGATTTCCTACTGCCGGTATATTCTGTCTGGACTTCCCGATGCCAGTATACAACTATACATTCTGTCTGGACTCCCTAAATGTGATATACAACCATACACACTGTGTTCACTTCCTAAAGCTAGAATACATCAGTATATTCTGTTTGTCTTCCTAAAACTGGTATACAACTATATATTCTGTCTGGACTTAATCATGCCAGTATACAACCATATATTCTGTCCGGATTCCTGCTGGTAAAGAACCATATAATCTGTGTGCTCTCCCTAAAGCTGGTATAAAACTATATATTCTGTCTGGTCTGCCTAAATCTAGTATACACCCATATATTCTGTCTCGTCTGCCTAAACCTGGTATACAACTGTACATTTTGTCTTCATTCCCTTACGCTGGTGCACAACCATATACACTGTCTGGACTCCCTAAAGCTAGTATGCAACTATATATTCTGTCTGGACTCCCTAAGTCTGGTATACAAACATATATTCTTTCAGGACTTCGTAATGCTGATATACAACCATATAATATATCTGCACTCCCTAAAGCTGGGATATGAATATACATTCTGTCTGGTCTCCAATGATACATTATGTCTTGTCTCCCTAAAGCTGTTATACAAGCATATATTTTGTCTGGTCTCCCTAAAGCTCCTATACAGTCATCTATTCTGTTTGGACTGTGTAGTGTTGGTATGCAACCATATATTCTGTCCGATCTTCTATACAGTTGGTATACAACTATACATTCTGTCTGGACTCCCTGAAGCTTGTATACAACCATATATTCTATCCGGTCAACTGTATAGGTGGTATACAACTATACATTCTGTCTCGTCTCCCTAAAGCTGGTATACAACCAGACAGAGTGTCTGGTCCCCCTAAAGCTAGTATGCATCTATATATTCTGTCTGGACTCCCTAAGTCTGGTATACAAACATATATTCTTTCAGGACTTCGTAATGCTGATATACAACCATATAATATATCTGCACTCCCTAAAGCTGGGATACGAATATACATTCTGTCTGGTCTCCCTAAAGCTGGGATACGAATATACATTCTGTCTGGTCTCCCTAAAGCTAGTATACAATGATACATTATGTCTTGTCTCCCTAAAGCTGGTATACCACCACATATTCTGTCTGGTCTCCCTAAAGCTACTATATAATCATATATTCTGTTTGGACTGTGTAGTGTTGGTATGCAACCATATATTCTGTCCGGTCAACTGTAAAGCTGGTATACAACTGTACATTCTCTCTGGACTCCCTAAAGCTAGTATACAATGATACATTATGTCTTGTCTCCCTAAAGCTGATATACAACCATATATTCTGTCTGGACTCCCTCATGCTGGTATACAACTATACATTCGCTCTGAAGTCCCTTAAAAGCTGGTATATAAACATATATTCTGTCTGGACTCCCTAAAGCTGGTATACATCGATACTTTCTGTCAGGAATTCCTAATGCTGGTATACAAATATATAGACTGTCTTGACTCCCTAATGCTGGTATACAACTATACATTATGTCTGGATTCCCCAAAGCTGGTATATAATCATATATTCTGTGTGGACTTTATAGTGTCGGTATACAACCATATATTCTGTCTGGACTCCCTCATGCTGGTATAGAACTATATATTCTGCCTGAACTCCCTAAAGCTGGTTACAACCATGTATTCTGTCTGGAGTCCCCAATGCTGGTATATAACTATATATTCCATCTTGACTCCCTAAAGCTGGTACACAACCATAGTTTCTGTCTGGTCTCCCTACAGCTGGTGTACAACAATATATTCTATCTGGTCTCCCTAAAGCTGGTATACAAATATATATTCTGTCTGGACTCCCTAAAGCTGCTATACAACCATATACTCTGTCTGGACTCCCTAAAGCTCATATACAACTATATATTCTGTCTCCCTAAAGCTGGTATACAACCATATATTCTGTCTAGTCGCTCTAAAGCTGGTATACAAGTATACATTCTGTGTGGACTCCCTATTGCTGGAATACAACTGTACATTCTGTCTGGACTCCCTAAAGCTGATATACAAACATATACTCTGTATGGTCTCCGTAAAGCTGGTATAAAACCGTATATTATCTCTGATCTGAATAAAACTGGTATACGACTGTGGATTCTGTCTGGTGTACCTAAAGCTGGTATAGGACTCTACCTTATGTCTGGACTCCCCAAAGCTGGTATACAACAATACATTCTGTCTGGACTCTCTAAAGTTGGTATGCAATCACATATTCTGTCTGGTCTCCCTAAAACTGGTATACAACCATATATTTTTTCTGGTGTTCCTTAAGCTGGTATACAACTATATATTCTGTCTGGTCTTCCTTAAGCTGGCATACAACTGTACATACTGTCTGGGCTCCCTAAAGCTGGTATACAACCAAATACTAGTATACTGCCTCGCCTCCATATTGCTGGTATACAACTAAACACAGATTCTGATCTCTATATTGCTGGTATTGAACGACTTATTCTGTCAGAACTCCCTAATGCTGGCACAGAACAATACATACTTTCTGGTCTCCACAAAGCTGGCATGCAACTGTATATACAGTCTGGTCTCCCTAATTGTGGCATACAAGTATACAGTTTGGTCTCTCTTATGCTGGTATACAACTGTATATACTTTCTGGTCCCTACAGTACTGGTATGCAACTGTACATACTGTCTGATCTGCCTAAAGCTGGCATACAACTGTACATCCTGTCTGGTGTCTCTAATGCTGGTATACAACTGCATTATAGTCGTAGTCTGTCTGATGCTGTATACAAGTATATATACTGGTATAGAACTATACACACTGTCTGGTCTCTCCAAAGCTGGTATAGAACTATACACACTGTCTGGTCTCTCCAAAGCTGGGATACAACTGTACATACTGTCTGGTGTCTCTAATGCTGGTACACAACTGCACATATAGTCTAGTCTGTCTAATGCTGGTATACAACTATACAGACTACCTGGTCCCCATATTGCCGGTATTCAACTATACATTCAGTCTGGACTCTGAATACAGTATACAAGTGTATATAGTGTTTCGTCTTTCTACAGCTTCTATACTACTGTATATATAGCGTGGTCTCGATAATTATTGTGTATCGCTATGTATGCAGTCTGGTCTCTAATGCTGGCACACAACTATACACACTGCCTGGTTTCAACATCCCTGATATACAACTGTGTATTCTGTCTGGTCTTCATATTGCCGATGTTCAAGCATATTTTCTGTCTGGACTCCTTAATCCTGATATACAACTGTACATTCTGTCTGTATTCCCAAATGCTAGTATACAACTACATATACTGCCTGGTCTTCCAAATGCTGGCTTTCAAGAATAGATAATGTCTGGTCTTTGTGATGCTGGTCTACAACAATATATGCTCCCTAGTTTCTATAATGTTGGCTTACAACTGTATATATAGTCCGGCTGCCCTTATGCTAGAATACAGTGATGTATAATGTGAGGTCACCCTAACTACATGTACTGTCTTGTCTGGTATAAAAACATCCAAAGTGTATGGTCTCTCTCTAATCCTGGTTTACAACCATATGCACATATATATATATAGTATTCCCAGAAATTATTGAGAATCATGTTGCGTCATGTAACTCATTACGTTTATTAACTTCTGGCGTTTTACTTACATAAACATGTTAACCCCCTGGATGCCGAGCTTTTTTTCAGGCGCACATTTTCGTAAGGTTTGAAAAGTGAACGTTGTGCGAGAATTGCGCTTGCGTGGTCCTGGATCTGCGTACGGCCATAAAATTGCACAGAAATGTAGAATATTTAATTTCCTATCCGTTGGTATAAATATAATTGTGATTACCTGAGGGGTTTGAGAAATAGACACTGCTAAAAGCTGTCCAAAACTTTTGTGTGTGTTGAAAAACAGTAAATTTCTCCGTTTCTTATCGTGCACCAATAATTGCACTCTGCTACGACTTTTTTAATTTGGCATCTTTACGGAAAGTGTGAGCGAAGAAAATACAGCTTGATATCTGAACGACGTAAGTGTATATGAAATGGATGTATGTGCTAATGCATAACGTCATGCTCACAAAATAAAAAATGACCAGCAATAAATGTCAAAAATCGATTTTCTACTATGACGTCAAATGTCGACAGAGAGGTCATGCACGTATAAAGATAAGGGGGCATAACTCCGCTATGGGTTGCATTAGGTCAAGGTAACTCCGATCACATGGAGAGAATTTGCTGTGGATATGGACAGTATATTTTCGTGATGTTTTGTTCACAGTGAACCAAACTATTCCAATACAAATTTCCCCAATGTGACAGAATACCTTTTGGTAGTTTCACAATTTGTAAGAAAACATGCAAATATACTACATAAAAAAACAGGCAATAGCGATTTGGATGTCCCTGTCCGATACATATTTTAGTTCTTAGATTCCCATATTCTCCTGTTTGTGTATATGTATTTTTATTAATTTTCCATCATTATTAACGGAGTAACAGCCACATTTTCAAACGTAATGAAATAACTGAAAATAATGCGACATTTTTTAGTTGACGTCACGGCATGTTTTGTGCATTTTGTGACGTCGGAAAAAGACTACTCTGGTTGCTGATTAGTATATATCTAACCTAATTTCTACTCAATGTGTAAAAGATCTCGGCTTCTGTGTCAGAATTCAACACTTTTTAGCCAAAATATGAAATGAATGGTTTTATCACTGAAATAGTGTCCTGAATATATCAACAATTACACGGTTTTACTACATATCTTATTGTGAGCAACACGCGCACCTGTCTAGCATCAGTTTAGCGTAAATGAAAATTTCACAACACCTGAATATTCATTGAGTATTCATTTAGGAAAAAGACTTTTCTTCTCGTGATTATGAAATCAATTCCCTTCATAAGTATGCAATGAAAGGTACAAAGAGATCGCTTTTTCAGTAAAGAAGTATTAGAAAATGGACGTAAGGCTTGTCCAAATTAAGACTTGACCTGATTCATATATTTTTAACAATTTCCGTATAAATATTGTTTGAGTTAGACATTCTGCCATCAGATATATTTTAATCGCATTTGAATTGACTTTATTATCGAAAAACAATGATAATGAATCATGAAACGTTTTGACAAAGTCGCACCTGGTCAATTAATATTCATAATAGTTTTGTCTATAAAAACGACACAAACCAATACAATGAACAAGACAATTCCTTTAAATAGTAGTATGTGTGCCCCTACATTTGATAAAATGTACAAATCATTTTCATTAATATTATCCGTTTTACTTATAAGTTGGAAGTAAATCGCTGTTTATTAACCTGTTCATATGAAACTGCAATATTTGTCCCAACGTATTGAATATTGCACATGACGGGAACTAAAGCATATGTTGCAGTAATGGCTACGTGTGATCTTCTAACACTTGTGTAGAGGCTTAAAATGTGGTGTAATAGACTTACTGAGTCAATTTCCCATGTAAATATTATTCAAACAATCAAAAGCTTTCAAAGAATAAAAACGGATACCTTATATCCACACATGATATGGTGTTGAACATGGATATATGTAGATACTGAAATCAATTTCATGAAAAAATATCTGAACGATGCGCAAAATATACATCACAATACTAAAAGTGCAATCGGAATGGTATGGGAATTGTGTTTACTCTTGTTCAACCGACCTTCACCTCAAAGAAATTGCCTAATATGTGCAACAATGTTGACGTGTGACATCACTACCGATGACCGATTTCTTTCAAAATGGCGGCTTCGTTGAGAAGGGTACACAGGATTTTGCGACGACTTTTTGCTTGATTCAGGGATCTTTTGTATATAAATGTGAGATGTAAGTAATCAGAGTTATTCTGACTATCTGTGTATTGTTATATGTTTTTGTCGTTTACATTGTAAATGACGGAAGAAGCCAGAAATGCAGATAAGTACCGTTGTCGTTCTGCGTGATTTTGCGTCAGTCATGGCGTCACGCTGCACTAAAAGTTTTACAGTTTCTCATGAATTACCAAATGCCTTCATTGCATCTGTTTTCAGTTTGCTTTTTCTTGCTACGATACTCTTCCCCCGAATATACTAAAAGTATTGAGCCATTGTAAGCAATGATTAGACATCTGGATGTTGGAAAATTTCCGAAAATGCTACGCAGTGTAAAATTGGAATTTTTCTTTGTTTACAGTTCAGTCAAGCGCTGTCTTTCGAGCACAGCGTTCGTTTTCTTACAAAGTATATTTCGTTTCGTTTTGTCTAGACAGTTGGTATTGGTGACAAAGACCTTTTGTAATTTGATTCTAAGATGCTTGTATAATTCAATGATGCATTTGTCGCAGCTAACTATGAAGAATACATGATGCAATAGGCGTCTCAATACCGGCCTTCTCGAAACGTGATTTTGTAAACACTATCCAATATGGCGGAAAGCGCACTTCGGCGTTCGTGTAAGTGTATTTTCGAAAACATCCCAACCGATTCTAGGTACATCGGTGACGTTTCAGAATTATCATTACTGGTTACATGAAAACGTAATATCAGTGATCATTAATATGCTATTTTTGAAATTCATCACTCCCAGTAATTATCCGATTTTCACATTTCAAAAGATACTGCAAATAACGCTGTGAATCTCGATTTTGTACAGTTTGAAAAATGGCGACATTTACGATGAAGCCTATTTTGAAAGACGATTTTAAGCACTTTAGCTTGGTCTGAG
Source organism: Haliotis asinina (assembly GCF_037392515.1). Lineage (NCBI taxonomy): Eukaryota > Metazoa > Mollusca > Gastropoda > Lepetellida > Haliotidae > Haliotis > Haliotis asinina. Next base: position 26,540,035 of record NC_090286.1, on the reverse strand, counting down.
ATAATAGTGGATGGTATCAAGAAACTGGGAATTCCCCGCAGAATTCAAAACTGTGAAGTATTTATATATGCGTGGTATATTTAGAATTTTATCGGACTTCCAAGTGAGGTATGTAGAGGAAGGACATATATGTCCCTGTGGCATCCAGGGGGTTAAAACATCATCCTTTTACAGTCTCAGTCTTGTTTTAGTACTTTGTTAGACCTCCTCGCTCAGCAATGCATGCCTGAATACGCCTAGGCACACTACCCATCAAAGTTTGTAGGTAATCGTGTGACAGGGTATCCCAATATTGGACCACCTCGGCCTTCATATCTTCAATATTTCTCAGTCCCTTTTGGTTTATTCTGTCCTTCATGACTCCCCACACATTCTCAATTGGGTTTGGGTCTGGGCTGTAACTGGGCCAGTCTAAAACTTGAACATTTTCGCCCGACAACCACTGTTTTGTGTAGCGCGCAGTGTGTTTTGGGTCTTTATCATGCTGGAAAATCCAATCATCTTCATACAATGTTTGTGCTGTCGGAAGAAGGTGACCATTTAGAATGTCAACGTATCTTTCTTTTGTCAAGTTTCCCGTGAAAACACACAATGGCGTCACTCCGCGAGCCGATATGCCACCCCGCATGTGAAACTTCGGGCTATGTTTTGGTCGCTGGTAGATAGGTTTGACAGTATCTTTGGTCCAAATTTTCACACAATTAGGGAAAAGCCAAACAGAACTTTCATCCGAAAAGAAAACATTATCCCAGTCTTGATTTTCATGAGCCCGACACCAGTTTAAACGTTTTTCCTTTTGTGCATCTTTCATCAACGGCGAGGGAATTCCACATTTTTTCACCCAATTAAGTCTCTGTAATTCCTGCCTAACTGTTTCATTGCATACCTGAGGACTTCCTCTGCTAATCATTTCATTTCTGATGTTCTCAACACTTTTCAATTTGCCCCTACTCACAATCTGCCCAAGTCTTCGACGATCCACAACACTGAATTTCCTAGGCCGACCTGCCCCTGCTTTGTGCTCTATCCCGGTTCTTGTTTGAATATTCTTCACAGTTCTGTATACTGTAGACAGAGGAATACCATGTCTACAAGCTAACACTTTAGCATCAGCCTCACCCCTTTCAAAATCATCTAGAAAGAGCTTTCTTTTCTCTCTTGCTGTAAATTCTGCCATGTCAACACAGGAAGCCGTCTGCTCAGACAAGGGAGATAACTCGTAATGAGCTGCCTTCTAAGCCTTCAAGAGTTGTCTCCCTTATTTAGTATGCTTAGTGCATAGTGAAAGCCCTTTTTCCAGTCTTAGCATCATTAGAAAAAAAACAAAGATTTTCTCAATAATTTCTGGGAACACTGTATATACAGGCAGATCTTTACATTATTGGCCTTTAACTCTTAAAGACATATTGTACCTTTATCTTGCTTATCCCATTGTTCATATTGTACTCTCTCTTAAGTCTGTCACCTGAGTAGCAATGAACAGTAACAAAGTTTTTGGCCTATCTGAACAGCTCATCCGAACACATCTCTGCTACCCTCTCAGGTCTGGACAACTCGAACAGCTCTCTAAAGTGAGGGAAGGGGTGAGGAAGGTCATCAGTTGACATACTGATCTTTGTTGGTCCATTTCTTCTGTTCAAAGGTCAAAAATCACTGATGAACAGAAACTCTTCAGGGGTTGACACACTGCACATGTAGAGCATACATTCATTGTGGCTTTCAACCTGTGCAAGATTATGTCGGTTCTTGATGGACTTGATTCTACCAAAAAAATATGGCTTGGTATTACAAACAGAACAACAGAGCCAGTGACTGTGCTTAAGAAATAGATCCGTAAAATATTTCCAAGAGAAATCATGAAATTCTGCTAATGCTTGAATTAAATTCTACATAGACATGACTTGGTCCAATAATCATGCACTGTCGATAATAGTGACAGATTGTTGTAAGCAGAAAAATAAGTGTCAGTCACATGTTGTTTGTTGTTTAACTATACACTCATTAATATTCAAGCTATGTGGTAATGGTGCATAAATAATAAAGGAATGATTTCATGTGTATTGATCTACACAACTGAGATATGCATCAACTTCCAAATCTGACCATCTAATCCTCCTAACTGCCCTTCAGTTCCATGGGTGTTGGTCACACAATCATATAAGCTGAAATAAGCTGCCAGTTTCTACGGCCGCTAAACATCATATGATTGTCTATTAACAAAAGTACTTAAATAAGTGCTTTACAGAAAAATTGCAACTACAAATATAACAGGATACATTTGACCACTTTCTGTTTAGCATTGTGTATTCATACCAAAAATGCTGTAACGTTATTTCTCATCAATACAAGTTGTAAACCATGAAGTATTGTGATGAGAGAGTGGGTTTGGTTTTACGATTGCTTTAAGCAATATTCTAGCATTATCATGGCATGGACACCAGACACAGGCTTCACACATTGTGCCCATTTGGGGAATCAAACCTGAAACTTTGCTGTGACAAGTGATGAAACTTTACTCACTAGGCTACCCCACAGCCTTTTAGGATGAAATAATTTTCCACACTTATGCTTCCTTCAAGCGTGCACTGTTCAAAGATGGAAATGAAAACCAATTTATGTTCTTTTCTTTCTGAAGATGTAGTGTACTTTTATACATAATGATGTGGCAGGATATTTAGTATCATTGCGGAGACACATCGGTTTTACTGTTATCAAATTATCATCAGATTCTGCTAATGTCCAAAATACGGTTGATGCTCTTTTAAAGGGTTCTTGTTTAAACATTGTGGATATCTGCCAACCGTTTAATAAGCTGATAATAGGTTTCAACATTAATTTGGTGGAGAAATTTTACTTGATAAAAGTACATGCAAATTGTTTCCCTTTTGGGGATATTTACATCACTAAGGTTCAGGCTGGCCTCAGTGTTGCTTGTGTATAATGTGATTAGAGCTCCAGGTGTTTAACCCATTCAATCACACATCACTTTACAACTCCAGTCTCAGCCAGTGTTTGACCTGACACAGAAAACCTGCATATTCGATGCACACATTATCTCATATACACAGTGAATCTAAAAGCTTGCATCACTGTTGACGCAATGCTACTGGACCAAAAGTTCAGATGATCTAAGCTTGTAATTTGCCTTTGTTGAAAATTACTTTGTTTATTGTTTGCCACTTAACTGCTCAGTGCTAATTAAATACATGACCTGCTTTACTTTGTTTTTTTCATTGTATTTAATCAATCACAACTGATGTCTTGATGAAAGTTCCATACTGAAGTTGACTCCACAAAACATATCCATGACTCCCTCTCATGATATTTGAAAGCCAAGTTGACTCCTAAATTTTCATGTCATGGACAAACACTGGTCTCAATCCTGTTAACAAGCTTAGTTTAAGTTTATTTTGACTGAATGACAGCTAAAAGTTGTTCACATTAATATTTTAGTAACCGAAAAACAATCATGCAATACCACTTATCAAATTAGTTACTGTTTAATGTTTATCAGTATAATATTTGTCATAAATCTGAAGTTTGCATGCATTTTCATTTAATGAACCTGGCAAATGTTGACTACAGCAGCAAATGTGTAAAAGAGATGGGTATTTAAGTCTTAGTAATAACAACTACAAAACTGGATAAGGTTTTTGCTGAAATGATTGACTGAGTTTAGTTTTAGGGCACTTTTAGCAATATTCCAGCAATATCACCTTGTACCCATGTGGGGAATCAAACCCGGGTCTCCACCGTGACCAGCAAATGCTTTAACCACTAGGCTACCCCACCGCCCCAGGTTTTTGCTGAAAGAAAAGTTATTCAAAGACGGTTTTTGCTACTTTTGCTCATTTCAGTATTTATTTTCTGCAAATATATCTGATAGAGATGTAATGTATGGTATGCATAAGGTGATTATGTAAATGAGTTAGATGCTTCTATCAATCCATGCAAGCAGCAACCTTAGTGAAGTGTGTACTCTATGAGACCAATATATAGTCTGGTTCATAATTATTGAGAATTTTTCTTCTTACTTTGAGCTATCCTAACACCTCAACTGATTCACTGATACTTAAAACTAAGTAATGGTATAAGGGAGGTAACTCATCTTGGCCTACTGAATATAGTACAATTAGAGTTACCTCCCCTGAATTTGTAGCAGACGTCATTTTCCTCAGCACTGTCAACAATGTCTGCTGAAGATAAAAGAAGGTTGATTTTTGAGTTGTGTAATCAAGGAATTGATGATGTAAATACATTGGCAGAGAGAACAGGAACTCCTCTTTCTACTGTGTATAGGATTAGGAAGAATTTTAAAGAGGGAAAGGATTTTGGGCACCAGAAAGGAGCAGGGAGACCCAGAAAATTGGACTTTTCAGATCGCGTCCGGCTGGGAATTTTAGCGTCTAAAAAGCAAAGGACAAGCATCTCCAACATCAGGTATGAAATGATAGAAAGGGGATCAACAGTTGTATCAAAATCTACAGTTAGAAGAAATTTGATTGATTTTGGATGGGAGAAAAAGACTGGAATTCCTTCTCCTCTCATGAAACAAGAACATAAAGACAGGCGTGTTGAGTGGTGTTTGGCACATGAAAACTTTGACTGGGAAAATGTGGTTTTTACTGATGAAAGCTCAATATGGGTATATCCCAATAATGTGAAAATATGGACAAAGTCTGCGTCAGCACCGTTGTATCGACGACCTAAATACAGCCCAAAGTTTCATGTATGGGGAGGGATATCCTTATTAGGAACGACCCCGCTGTGTGTGTTTGAGGGAAATCTGACAAGTCAACGCTACACTAACATATTAGATAATTTTCTCCTTCTAAGTGCACATGTGTTTTATGGAAATGACTGGATTTTGCAGCAAGATAATGATCCTAAACACACCGCAAAACATGCCAAGCAGTGGTTTCAGGAGAAAAATGTGACTGCATTACCATTTCCTGCATATAGTCCTGACTTAAATCCCATTGAGAACATTTGGGGGATGATGAAGGAATGTGTGAATCAAAAGGGGTTGACAAAAATTGAAGACATGAAGAGAGAAGTGGTCCGATACTGGGACAGCATAACTCACGAGACACTAACCTCTCTGATAGGAAGTATGCCTACCCGTCTTAGACTGTGCCGTGAAGCTCAAGGAGACTTGATAAAATATTAAATTGTTACCTACACAACATGAAAAGGTCAGTTCACTTTCACAATACATTCAATTTTATCTGATTTGTTCTCGTTTAATAATATGAAATGCTTTAGCTATTCTCAATAATTTTGAACCATACTGTATATTTGTGATAAATATTGCTACTCTTTGTAACATATTTCTCAGAATGAGGGAGTGAGTGAGTTTAGTTTTACGCCACACTCAGCAATATTCAAGCTATATGGCGGCAGTCTGTAAATGATCAACAACATAAGCATCGATCTGTGCAATTGGGAACCGATGACATGTGTCAACCAAGTCAGCGAGCCTGACCACCCGATCCCGTTAGTCGCCTTTTATGGCAAGCATGGGTTGCTGAAGGCCTATTCTAACCCAGGACCTTCACGGGTCTATTTCTCAGAAGAATTGTGCTTTGACAACTGGAAAAGTTGTAATGAATCAATAATGATATTGACTGCTGGATTTTTTTTTAAGAAGTAAAGACTTTTATTTTGAAAAAAATGTCACTAGTATCTCCAAAATAGCAAAACTTACAACCAACCTTACTGAAAAATAGTATATAAAAAATAAAATAGAAAATAGCAAGGTTATGCATAATTTTAAGTGAATGGAGAAGAGTAACGGCATAAACTAGACATACGCCACAAGATCAGGTTGGGAAACCTATGGATTGGCCTAAAATGAGCCAAACAGGATATTAAAGGCAGTCTATTTTGCTATAGGCCGCTCACCCTATAATTATGTTATTACCAAATAAAGCTGTGCGTTTCTACATGAGGATATTGATACAATTCAAGTTTTGATGCCCTAAGGTTTTCATTCAAACCCTTTTTGACAATTTGGAAATTTCTAATTAAATATAAGTCTATAACATTTCTGACAATTTTCACTGAAAATCAATGACATAGAGAGTCAGTCTTAGTTCGCAGTAGGAAAATCTGTGAAACATTCTGTTCTTAATGAAACATCCTTTCTTGAACATAATATCAATTTCAATTTTGTCCAAAAACATTGTTTTTGTTTTTGACTGAGGAGGCCCATTAACTTTTCATCTCTGTGATAAAACAGTTTGGGCGGAAATTGATAGTTTGTGAAATAATTAGAAATAAGTCCAACTATAATCCGATTCGCCTATAGCAAAATAGGCAGGACGGCCTATAATATCCCGCTGTGCCAACATTATATAGGCAGATACGTTTCTCCAACCTGATTGCTGATGACCTCAGTCGTCAATGTTAAAGAGATCGAAAATCATATCGATTTTCAAATTGTGACACAGGTAGCTCTACATGTGTGTATTAAAACCGTACTAACTACTATATGCATACAATTCGTTTAATCGTTTCTTTGTAATTTGTCAGTGTCCTAAGACATGACAACCTCAAAAGTCAGTGAACGAAAACTGAAACCGAGCTCCCGTGTCAACTGCAGGAATGTCCGGGTGTTAAGGACGCGCTAATTATCTTTCAGTTGTCACAATAGACTAACCCTCACAATAAAGAATTGAATGAAAACAACAACCAGATAACACATACCTTGGAAACATCTTTGGTAAGGTCGACACAGCACAAGCAACCAAAGATTCCCTCGGAAACCGCAGCGGCAGCTAAATGGCCGCCATCGTCAAAGGTCCGAAACGATTGAAGCACCGCACAAACGGTTGATAATGTTAAAGACAATGTCAACACGAACAATACACCCCCCAAAGTTATGGAAGCAGTGCTGTTTTATGCAATCACCGGTTGCCTGAAAATTAGGGAGACCGGACTTTGGTCTCCCTAAGTTTGTGGTCTCCCTAAAGCTGGTTTTTAAATACATTTGGTCTCCCTAATGCTGGTGTCACACACACACACACATATATAGTGAGTTTACAGTATGTATTTGTAAGTGTCAAATGTTCCATACACTCACATAAACTAAATCACTTATTCACTTTTTTGTACAAAATGCAACGTAGTTCCATCTTTGTGCACAGATGTACACATAAAATATAACATAATGTATTTCACATTGGTGCAATATTGTACCAAATGAGGAATATTTAAAAGTTTTAATAAGATGCTATATAGAGAGAGGTGTCGTCAGTGTCGATTCATGCATTCGTCCATAATAGGAGAACCAACAGACCAGTAACATGGTCATAATACAATGCTCATCTGTATATTTGAATTTAGCATACATCCTTTGAACAGAATAATCTCTTGACGTCTGAATTATGAATAATAACATATATGAAAACGAATCACCGTACAACTAACAAAGTGCAAACTTCGAAATATTACCAACATTCTATTAATAATCAACCTACCATTTCTCACTGGGGAACAAAGTGTAATTACATTTATACTGGGTACAGGAACACTTGAAACCCCAGGACTGCGTAGTGTGCTTTATGACACGACATCAACGTGACTGGCGCGGGGTAGTCTAGTTGTTTAAGCGTTCGCTTGTCACACCAACCATACGAGTTCGATTTTTCATATAGGTAAAATGTTTCAAGCTCATTTCAGGCGTTCCCCTCCGTGATGTAGTTGTTATATTGCTAACAGCAGCGTGATACAAAAGTCACTCACATTGGTGTGAAGGAAGAACCAACAGCAGAATACACCTTTTTGACTGGAATGTTCATAGGATTCTTTGAGTACATCAAGGTAAAGGTGCGCTGACAGCAAAATCCAATTTCTCTATATAAGGCAATCGCCACGTGATTCTCGACGTATGAATTCACAACCATGACGTCTCCTTCCGAGACTTCATTATAGAGCGTTCTGAAGAGTTCGTATCCCACTTCATCATTATCAGCGTACGTTGGACTCAGTTTCCAACTGAGTCGTGTTGTTGATGTCCTAAAAGTTTAAAATGCAATGTTGACATCAAAGACGTAACGCTCTCTTATTAGGTCTGATGGTTATAGCATCTGTTTGTCACACTGAAGACCCGTGATCTAATCCCAACACGTGAAGCCCATTTCTGGTATCCACCACCGTGATATTGTTGGAATATTGCTAAATGCGGCATTAAACCACGGTCACTGATTCTGCTGTAAAAGTTCGGTATAATGAGGTTTTTGGTGATAGAGGCTGCAAGGCAGGCCAGAATTGTAAGTAGCTGTTTTTAAACCCTTGTCTTACAGATTTTGAAAAACACAGATTTAAAAACTAATGGAATCTCGTCGCCTCGTCTCGTTGGCAGGCAGTACTGACACTTACACTATACCGTTACAGACAACGACGAGAGACAACGGCGCCACAGTCGAGAAACACTGTGGTACACGCTGTTCAAGGCTGTTACATATTTCATATATGGTATAAAACAGCGTTCAAACCATCTGTTGTGGAAAAAGGCCTCGGTCAAGCATTGAAATCCATTCAGGTTGTGCGTAGCAGAAGAGGGTAGGTGTTTTCAACTATACTATCATGGCAGGAGTTGTGATCAGACGTTTGGTTGGCCGATCTGAAGTGAAATATGTAGCTGAGCTAGCTAAACATGAAGGCTGGAGTAGGTCACTCCCATATCTGCTCAAATGTTTTGATAGCGATCACTCGAATTGGTGGTAGCAGAAGAGAAAGATGGAAGAACCGTTGGTGAGTCAGTTGTTGTCTCTGTGACGAATTGTGCTAGTTATTGCTAGGTTTGATTATCAGGATGGGAGTAAGCCAGGTGAAGTCCTTCACCAAGTCTGCCCAGAGTCGTCCCTTTGTGGAAAAGCTGTCTGAGAAGCCATTGCTGTCTCAAATGTGAAACTGAGGGCTTCCTTTTTGCTGCTCAGGGCCAGTCACTTCCCATTCGCAATCGTCAGAATGTGATTCTTAACCAAAATGTGAACGAAATGTCGTCTTTACAATGCATTTACAGAGACTGTCCAACATCTTGTGAGTGGATGCCCTTACTTGGCACAAACAGCATATCTTAAAAGACATGATGGCATGGCTCGCTGCTTTTATTATCGTCTCCACCATGCCTGTGGCTTTGACCCCGAGGTCCATCCATGGTACGACCCTGAACATGTCCAGGGCGTCCTGGAAAATGATGTTTTTAAAATTCTCAATATGCAGCCTGAGACAAATTCAGCCAACAAACCTGATCTTGTTCTTTTTCATAAAACCAATGTAATTATTTGTATCATTGAATTTTCTGTCCCTTTTGACAGCAATGTGATTGCCAAGATTCAGGAAAAGCATGATAAATATGCGGACCTCGCCTTTGAAATGTCTCGCTTGCATCCCACGTACACAGTCGTTAGGCTCCCGATTGTTCTCGGTGCCCTTGGTTTGGTACCTCCTGATCTCTTGGCGCAGATCAGGAGCATGCCCGGGTTCTCCACCGGGAGCACAGCCCTTCTGACAATCTGGGTAATGCAGAAGGCTGCAGTGTTGGGGAGCCTCCATATTATCCGGAAAGTTCTTGGTGGGTTCGACTAGGCAGTGTTTCCTGGGAGAAGTCTCATTCGCTGTCTGGGCGGCGTGTAGAGGGGGCGTGGACACTGAGCTGATGATGAGCTTTACCAGCCTGACTGTGGCAGGATCACCCAAACCCTCTCTGCTGCATTTCTATCTCAATCTGTAAAACATAATAATGGCTTGATGATGTACGCCTCTCCGTGGTGGGCCTAGGTAGGGGAATTTTATTGAATTTTTTAATCACCCAGTTAGGGTTGGTTATCTAACTGGCTTACTGACAGATAAGAGGAAAATATTCTTTCACTTCCGCAGCCCAGTCAGCCTTCCTCCGGTAGTCAAACCAACCTTACTGGAGATGGGACTTGCCCCAGGAGAAGGCACAGAACCCGGCCAAGAATATCGTGGTCAAAACATCTCAAATCCACACTACTTGAGTGTGCGATGGCGACTGGATGACCTGATAATCCACGTATTAATGGCAAGTCGCTTAAGCTACATTGGGACAATGCCATGCCCATGTATGCTTACCTGACGGAGCAAAATCTCCGAGATCAACCCCGGCGGCGGTTTAATCATCTTACGCCCCGTGAGCCAGTTCAACCCAAAACTGGTGCCCATCAGGAACCATTGCATGAGCAAACTGCTCACGTGGCAGCAGATCCAAAACATCTGATGGACGTCCGCGTGAACCTCTTTCCTCTTCCAGAAACAAACTCTTCCGGCGGAGAGGCAATTGGCCCCGAAATTTTGGACCCTCACTCTTCCTCTTCCTAAATTGCTGACCTTCAGAAAACCATGTGTATATTTTCTTTTCCCAAAACTGAAACTGATTTATTAAATGACATTACTTCCATGAAACATTTTGCGGACTGTTCATTAAATGAAGTAAACAGCTGTGTTTATGCTGCCGTTCAGACCTTGGAGGAACCTCACGAGGTTTCCAAAGAAAAGTCTTCTAATACTAAGAACAATAAACCAAGGAAAAACTGGTTTCAAGAAAAATTAAGAGAAACTAGAAAATATCTGTCCTGGATAGAGTTGCGCTTGATATTACTTTTCTACAGTTATTGCATAGAAATGAAATACATGGATACCATTCTACCATGTGTAGCGTGACATCTGACACTTTAATACAGTTTATATGTCCAGGTTCCTAAAAGTAAAGGTAATGAAGAGTTTAGTGTTTGAAACAATTGATGTTAATTGATCTACTTGCCTTTATGATCCTCTTTCGGCTTGGTGGCAGTAGTCCATCGTCCCGTTCTGCCATGTGTGGCATGACTTCTACCAAATATTCTGCAGTTAATACATGAAAACATAATCCATGTATACCATTCTGCCCTGTGTGGCGTGACTTCTACCACTATGCCACAGTTATTCCATGCAACTCTAAGATATGTATGCCTTCTGCCATGTGTTGCGAGACATCTGTCACTTTTCTACAGTTATTACATGAAAATATAATACATGGATACCATTCTGCCATGTGTAGCGTGACGTCTACAATTATACCACAGTTATTGCATAAAACCATAATCTATCTATACTGTTCTACCATGTGTGGCGTGATTTCTACCACCTTACCACAGTTATTACATAAAACCCTAATCTATGTATACCATTCTGAAATGTGTACGGTGACTTCTTTCACTATACGACAGTTATTCCATGAAACTCTAATCCATGTATACCATTCTGCCTTGTGTGGCCTGATCTCTACCACTATACCACATTTATTTCATCAAACTCTAAGACATGTTTACTTCTACCATGTGTGGCGTGACTTCTACTAATATTCTGCTGTTAAAACGTGAAAATAAAGTATACTCGGACCTCGTTGTATAACGGTATTTCCGGTTTTCCGCTCGAGACACGCCTCCTAGCGGTCATTTGCATATGCAAATCGGCAGTCAGACGTCAGTCGCTTGTTTACATTTTGGAAAACAAGCACGATGTATCAAATCTTCGTAAGTATTATCCAGGAGAAATGTTAACATTAAAGTCTTTTGGAATGTGTTTCAACCCCATCCATGAAATACTTGCAATAATATTTACGTGTCGTTTACTACAACTCCCACTTGATCTGAACTAGGTCGCCTGCATCTTATTGATGCCATATATGGTAACGGAAGTGGCGTTAAAAGCTATATTAATCTACCGGTGGATGCCAAAAGTTGTAATATAAATAAGGAAAGAAAATGTAAAATGATCCCTGATCAATGAAAACGAATTTCCACACTCAAACAAAATAGACATTAAGAAAGAATTTTATAGTACTCTTGTACACATAATTTTTATTTCATTCATATTCTCTCATTATTTAACATCATATTTTGCATTGAAATATGGTTGAAATCATGTATAAAATCAAACAATATATGAAATATAAAAGAACATTACAATGAAAAATGAAATAATTGTAAGATATTAAATTTTCTGAAATATTCTTTTCTCTTTTTTATTCAAATATCTTTAAAAAGACATCATTTTTGAAAAATAATGATTTCAATTTAAAAAATAATTTTTTTTCAGGATTTTCGCACAGCTAAGAGAAAACTCAATTTTCCTGCTAAGGCAAGACGACAGTATGATCCTGTTAGTTTGCACCAAGCATTTGCTGCCACCCAGACTGGGATGTCGGTTTATCGTGCTGCGCTCCAGTATGGTGTTCCGGAGTCAACTCCGGACAGGACAAGGGGTAATGTTGCAGTTGGTGCACAGCCGGGTGGAGATACCCTTCTCTCCCATGAAGAGGAGAAACAGTTAGTTAAACATGTTAAATACATGTCTTCTATAGGCTATGGGCACACCAAACTTAATGTACTATATCTTGCTGCAGACTTCGCAGTCACTCAAGGTAAAAAAAACACCAACTGACAAACCTTTGAGTGACAACTGGTTTTATGGTTTCCTGAGACGCTGGCCTGACTTGAAATTGGCGAAACCTCAAAAACTCTCAATGCTGCGAGCTCAATATGCATCTAAAGAAGTCCTCTCTGCATACTTCAGAGAATTGGCCACCCTCATTACGCTTCATGATTTCTACCACATGACAAGCCTGAACGCGTCTTTAACTTGGATGAAACGGGTGTGACAACTGAACACGCACCACCCAAGATTGTATGTGTTGCTACATGTCAACCACAGGCTGTTACGTCCCCAAGGTCCTCTACAGTAACCATCATTGAAGGACAACCCCCCCCCCCCCCCCCCTTTCTTTTATGTATTTCCTGGGAAGAGATGGAATGATGGATTACTAACAGGTGCTCCATCAGGTTCCTCTGGTTCCATGTCAGTGAGTGGCTGGTCCAACACAAATATATTTCAGGACTATCTGACCAAACACTTCATCAAGTATGCTGGTATTTCAGCAGATCCGTCAGGACCCAAGACTCTTCTTCTCTGTGACGGCCATAGATCACATGTTTCTTTGACGCTTGTGGTATGGGCGAAAATGCACAACATAATTTTATTCGTGCTGCCACCTCACACAAGACACATCACACAACCACTGTATTTGGACCCTTTAAATGTATGTACAACAGAGAATGCCAGCTCTTTCTTCAACAGAATCTAGGAATGAAGATCACAAAGTATGAAGTTGCCAAGCTCACAGCTAAACCCTACTTGAAAGCCCTCTCTCCAGAAACCTAACTTCAGCATTCAGAAAATCTGGCATCTTCCCTCTCTGCAATCATGCATATCCTGAGATGTTGGTCTCACCGGCTAATATCTATGCTGCTGCACAAGATCAGAATCAGAATCAGAATCAGAATAAGGAAAATGAAGTGCGGGCATCAGCTACCATTCCACGATCCTCATCACAGGCATCAGCTACTAGTCCATCATCATTTTCACAGAACGAACACAAGTTCTTTGAGGAGAGGAAAATCACTCCAGTGACCGCCAAACCGAAAAAGAAGAGATTTGTACCACCATATCTTGGAGGAAACCTGCTCAAACAGAAAAATGTAAACATCATGAAATCAACAAAAAAAGCCCACTCAACTAAAAAGAAAGAATTTGTTCCTCCGGTAAAGAAAAACAAACCTTCAATAGAAATAACAAACACGTCTACTTCAAGTCCACAGCCTGGTCCATCGGCATACTATGTAGATGTTTCGGACAACAGCAATTCGTCCCCTGCGTCTGATGATGACTATGAAAATTGTTGTGTTTGTGGTAAGAACAGTCCTCCAGCCATGAGGTCCCTCCCCTATCTTGTCATAGTGAAGTGGGCTCAGTGTGACAAGTGTCAGCACTGGACCCATTTTTCATTTTGCACTGACATCACTTGTGTGAGGCGCCACAGTGAATTTCTCTGTCCACATTGTGAATAAATTCTCTAAATGACTGTGAAACTAATTTGATTGAACATTTGTGCATTCTATTTTTGGGATAATGTTTCATTATGGACACAGTTTTGTGCAACTTGGATAGCCAAAAAATTTCTCAACCGTTTTCACACTGAGGTGAGTAAAGAAATTTCATTTTCTTTCCCTATTTCACTTTGCAATCCGAGTTTTAGTGTTTACCGCGATACGATGGAGTCATCTCCTTTGGTAAATATTAACCGACTTCGTTCGTCTAATGGCTCTCGCTGAAACACTATCAAAGTTAAAATAATATTTTCTACACAAATGTGCTGATTTCCCCTGAATGTCATTGTAATAGGGTTTCATGATGAAAAAGACCTCATAAGATCCAAATTCTCTTGACGATTACGGATATGCTAAGTACCGCAACAGGCTACATGTATACGATTCTTCCATTTGTAGCGAGACCTCTACCACTTTTCTACAGTTATCCCATAGAAATACAATACATGGATACCATTCTCCCATGTGTAGCTTGAATTCTACCTCAATACCACAGTCATTCCACGAAATACTAAGATATGTATACCATTCTGAGATGTTTGGCATGACTTCTACCACTATACCACAGTTATTCCATCAAACTCTACTCTATGTATACCATTCTGCCATGTTTGGCATGACTTCTACCACTACACCACAGTTATTCCATGAAACACTAAGATATGTATACCATTCTGCCAAGTGTGGCGTGACTTCTACCACTTTTCTGCAGTTAATACATGAAAATAAAATACATAGATACCATTCTGCCATGTGTAGCTTGATTTCTACCACTCTACCACAGTTATTACATAAAACCGTTATCAATGTATATCATTCTGCCATGTTTGGCATGACCTTTACCACTGTGAGACAGTTATTCCATAAAACTCTAATCCATGTATACTATTCTCCCGTGTGTGGCCTGACTTCTACCACTATACCACAGTTGTTTTATGAAACTAAAATACATAGATACCATTCTGCCATGTATAGCTTGATTTCTACCACTATACCACAGTTATTGATAAAACCGTAATCCATGTATATCATACTGCCTTGTGTGGCGTGAATTGTACTAATATTCTGCTGATATATCTGAAAATACATGTATACGAGTCTTCCATGTGTAGCGAGACATCTGACACTTTTCTACAGATATGTATACCATTCTGCCATGTGTGGCGTGACTTCTACCACAATACCAAAGTTATTCCACGAAACTCTACTATATGTATACCATTCTGCCAGGTGTGGCGTCACGTCTACCACTCTACCACAGTTATTCAATTAAACTCTAATCCATACATACCATTCTGCCTTGTGTGGCCTGACTTCTACCACTATAACATAGTTATTTCATGAAACTCTAAGACATGTTTACTTGATTTCTACCACTATACCACAGTTATCGCATAAAACCGTTATCTATGTATACCATTCTGCCATGTGTGGCGCAACTTCTTTCACAATATCACAGTTATTCCATGAAACACTAAGATATGTATACCATTCTGCCAAGTCTGGAGTGACATCTTTCACTATACCACAGTTATTCCATGAAACGCTAGGATATGTATACCATTTTGCCATGTGTGGCGTGACGTTCGCCACTATACCACAGTTATTCCATCAAACTCTAATCCATGCATACCATTCTCCCATGTGTGGCATGACTTCTACCACTATTCTGCGGTTAATGCATGAAAATAAAATATATAAATACCATTCTACCATTTGTAGCTTGATTTCTACCACTATACCACAGTTATTACATAACACCCTAAGACATGTATACATGAATTCTTTTACTATACCACAGTTATTGCATAAAACCATTATCTATGTATAACATTCTGCTATGTGTGGCGCAACTTCTTTCACAATACCACAGTTATTCCATGAAACTCTACTATATTTATACCATTCTGTTAAGTGTGGCGTCATGTCTCAAACTATACCAAAGTAAACACTAAGATATGCATACTGTCAACGGGTGGATGTGATCATCATCGGCTCGTGGTGAATTAGCTGATGATTTCGATGGACACTACGTTGACGAAGACAAATGAATACGTTGATGAAGACGAAGGCATGGTTTAGTTCGAACTTCTTTATTTGGTTTCACAAGACATGACAAACAACTATACATGAATGAGGTGAGCGGACTTCCAGCTCAACCTCAGGGCCTTTCCAGCGAGCGGCATAATCCTGCTCGCGGTCGTCCCTGCAAAGACAGTCGGAATGTCGGTCTCCACACTCACATCTCACCTCCCAGTATAGATGTGAGTATACATATATATAGTTTTTAACAACAATAGACAGGCAAAGATTCAACAATGGACAGATAGAGAAACTAATAGCACTTCCTTCTACAGTTGATGGGATGACAGACACAGCCAACGGGGATAACCAATAAAGGCCATAAACGTCATATACAGTAATTAATGGAAGTGACAAAGAGGAACGAGGTAGCTGACAAAACAATGTACTCTGCGGCAGTGATAAAGATCAAGATTGCAGAATAATAATAATAACTAAATATCATATAGCCTGGCTACCTAGTTTGTGGACTGTAGAAATATTTGGACATGGCTGTCCTGAAGTAGACACTATAACAACCGTTCTGCTAAGTGTGGCGTTATTTCTACTACTATTCAGCAGTTAAAACGTGAAAATAAATGCATGTATACGATTCTTCCATGTGTAGCGAGACATCTGATACATTTCTACAGTTATTACATAGAAAAACAATACATAGATACCATTCTAGCATGCGTACCTTGATTTCTAACACTCTATCATAGTTATTACATAAAACCCCGAATTATGTATACCATTCTGACATGTGTGGCGTGATAACTTTCAGTATACCACAGTTATTCCATGAATCACTAAGATATGTATACCGTTCCGCTAAGTGTGGCGTGACTTTTCCTACTATTCTGCAGTTAAAACGTGAACAAAATGTATACGATTCTTCCATGTGTAGCGAGGCATCTACCACTTTTCTACAGTTATTACACAGAAATACAATGCATGGATACCATTTTACTATGTGTAGCTTGATTTCTACCACTATACCACAGTTATTACAGAAACCCCTAATCTATGTATACCATTCTGTGCTGTTTGACGTAACTTCTACCACTATTCTGCAGTTAATACATGGAAATAAAACACATAGATACTGTTCTGCCATGTGTAGCTTGATTTCTACCATTATACCACAGTTATTACATAAAACCGTTATCAATGTATACCAATCTGCCATGTGTGGCGTCACGTGTACCATCATACGATACTTTTTACATAGGACTCTAATCCATGTATACCATTCTGCGTTATGTCGCCTGACTTCTACCACTAACACGACAGTTATTTCATGAAACTCTAAGACATGTTTACTTTTGCCAAGTGTGGCGTCACGTCTACCACTATACCACAGTTTTACATAAAACTCCAATCCATGTATACCATTTTGCCATCTGTGGCCTGACTTCTACCACTATACCACAGTTATTTCATAAAACCGTTATCTATGTATACCATTCTTCTACGTTTGGCATTACTTCTTTCACTATACCACAGTTATTCCATGAAACACTAAGATATGTATACCGTTCTGCTAAGTGTGGCGTGACTTCTACTCCTATTCTGCAGTTAAAAGGTAAAAATAAAATACATGTGTACGATTCTTCCATGTGTAGCGAGACATCTGCTACTTTTCTACAGTTATTACATAGAAATACAATACAGGGATACCATTAAACCATGTGTAGCTTGATTTCTACCAAAGTACCACAGTTATTACATAAAACCGTTATCAATGTATACCATTCTCCCATGTTTGGCATGACTTCTTTCACTATCCAACAGTTATTCCAAGAAACACTAAGATATGCATACTGTCAACGGGTGGATGTGATCATCATCGGCTCGTGGTGAATTAGCTGATGATTTCGATGGACACTACGTTGACGAAGACAAATGAATACGTTGATGAAGACGAAGGCATGGTTTAGTTCGAACTTCTTTATTTGGTTTCACAAGACATGACAAACAACTATACATGAATGAGGTGAGCGGACTTCCAGCTCAACCTCAGGGCCTTTCCAGCGAGCGGCATAATCCTGCTCGCGGTCGTCCCTGCAAAGACAGTCGGAATGTCGGTCTCCACACTCACATCTCACCTCCCAGTATAGATGTGAGTATACATATATATAGTTTTTAACAACAATAGACAGGCAAAGATTCAACAATGGACAGATAGAGAAACTAATAGCACTTCCTTCTACAGTTGATGTGATGACAGACACAGCCGACGGGGATAACCAATAAAGGCCATAAACGTCATATACAGTAATTAATGGAAGTGACAAAGAGGAACAAGGTAGCTGACAAAACAATGTACTCTGCGGCAGTGATAAAGATCAAGATTGCAGAATAATAATAATAACTAAATATCATATAGCCTGGCTACCTAGTTTGTGGACTGTAGAAATATTTGGACATGGCTGTCCTGAAGTAGACACTATAACAACCGTTCTGCTAAGTGTGGCGTTATTTCTACTACTGTTCAGCAGTTAAAACGTGAAAATAAATGCATGTATACGATTCTTCCATGTGTAGCGAGACATCTGACACATTTCTACAGTTATTACATAGAAAAACAATACATAGTTATTACATAAAACTCCAAATTATGTATGCCATTCTGACATGTGTGGCGTGATAACTTTCAGTATACCACAGTTATTCCATGAATCACTAAGATATGTATACCGTTCCGCTAAGAGTGGCGTGACTTCTACTACTATTCTGCAGATAAAAAGTGAAAATAAAATATATGTGTACGATTCTTCCATGTGTAGCGACATATCTCCCACTTCTCTACAGTTATTACACAGAAATGCAATGCAAGGATACCATTCTACCATGTATAGCTTGATTTCTACCAAAGTACCACAGTTATTACATAAAACCGTTTTCAATGTATACCATTCTGTCATGTTTGGCATGGCGTCTATCACTATACCACAGTTATTCCATAAAACACTAAGATATGTATACCATTCTGTCATGTGTGGCGTGACTTCTACTACTATTCTGCAGTTAAAACGTGAAAATAAAATACATAGATACCATTCTGCTATGTGTAACAATATTTCGACCACTATACCAGAGTTATTAAATAAAAGAGGTATCTATGTATACCATTCTGCCATGTGTGGCGTGACTTCTACCACTATTCTCCTGTTAATACATGAAAATAAAATACATAGATACCATTCTGCCTTCTGTAGCTTGATTTCTTTTACTATACCACAGTTATTACATAAAACCGTTATCTATGTATACCATTCTGCCATCTGTGGACTGATTTCTTTTACCATACCACAATTACTCCAAGAAACTCTAAGACATGTATACCATTCCGTCATGTGTTTCGTGGCTTCTACCACTATTCTGCTGTAAATACATGAAAATAAAATACATAGATACCATTCTGCAATGAATAGCTTGATTTCTACCACTCTACCACATTTATCCCATAAAACACTAAGATATGCATACCAGTTTGTCATGTGTGGCATAACTTCTACTACTATTCTGCAGTTAAAAAGTGAAATAAAAATACATGTATCTGATTCTTGTATGTGTAGCGAGACATCTGACACTTTAATACAGTTTATATGTCCAGGTTCCTAAAAGTAAAGGAAATGAAGAGTTTAGTGTTTGAAACAATTGATGTCAATTGATCTACTTGCCTTCATGGGCCCCTCTCGGCTTGATTGCAGAC
The DNA here is from genome assembly GCF_037392515.1 of Haliotis asinina. Lineage (NCBI taxonomy): Eukaryota > Metazoa > Mollusca > Gastropoda > Lepetellida > Haliotidae > Haliotis > Haliotis asinina. The sequence goes on along the minus strand of NC_090286.1, from coordinate 26,520,301 downwards.
GTCCATCGTCCCTCCTCCTTGGTCCCTCTTCTGTACATGCAGTGTCTTCGCGGCAGTCGTCACTGCCCATTTCTGCCCCCAGGGATCATGATGTCCATGGTCCTGAAAGTGAACATATTCAAAAGACTAGTGTTTGAAGTAGTTGAAGTTAACAGATATATACTTGCCTTTATGAGTATCTATCGACGTGGTGGCAGTCGTCCATCGTCACTCCCTCCGTGGTCCACTTCTGTATATAGAGAGTCTTCGTAGCAGTCGTCACTGCCTCTGGGGGACTTCACGGTCCATTTCTGCCCCCACGATGATGATGTCCACGTTCCTGATAGTAAACATATTGAAGAGTTTAGTGTTTGAAGTAGTTGATGTAAATACATATATACTTGCCTTCATGGGTATCTGTCGACTTGGTGGCAATCGTCCATCGTCCCTCCCTCCGTGGTCCACTTCTGTCCATGATCCTCTGTCTCTGGGGGACTTCACGGTCCATATCTGCCCCCAGGATGATGATGTCCATGTTCCTGATAGTAAATATATTGAAACGTTTAGTGTTTGAAGTAGTTGATGTAAATAGATATATACTTGCCTTTATGGGTATCTGTCGACTTGGTGGCAGTCGTCCATCGTCCCTGCCTCCGTGGTCCACTTCTGTCCATGATCCTCTGTCTCTGGGGGACTTCACGAACCATTTCTGCCCCCAGGATGATGATGTCCACGTTCCTGATAGTAAACATATTGAAGAGTTTAGTGTTTGAAGTAGTTGATGTAAACAGATATATACTTGCCTTCATGGATATCTGTCGACTTGGTGGCAATCGTCCATCGTCCCTCCCTCCGTGGTCCACTTCTGTCCATGATCCTCTGTCTCTGGTGGACTTCACGAACCATTTCTGCCCCCAGGATGATGATGTCCATGTTCCTGATAGTAAATATATTGAAACGTTTAGTGTTTGAAGTAGTTGATGTAAATAGATATATACTTGCCTTTATGGGTATCTGTCGACTTGGTGGCAATCGTCCATCGTCCCTGCCTCCGTGGTCCACTTCTGTCCATGATCCTCTGTCTCTGGGGGACTTCACGGTCCATTTCTGCCCCCAGGATGATGATGTCCATGTTCCTGATAGTAAATATATTGAAACGTTTAGTGTTTGAAGTAGTTGATGTAAATAGATATATACTTGCCTTCATGGGTATCTGTCGACTTGGTGGCAGTCGTCCATCGTCCCTGCCTCCGTGGTCCACTTCTGTCCATGATCCTCTGTCTCTGGGGGACTTCACGAACCATTTCTGCCCCCAGGATGATGATGTCCATGTTCCTGATAGTAAACATATTGAAGAGTTTAGTGTTTGAAGTAGTTGATGTAAATACATATATCCTTGCCTTCATGGGTATCTGTCGACTTGGTGGCAATCGTCCATCGTCCCTCCCTCCGTGGTCCACTTCTCTCCATGATCCTCTGTCTCTGGGGGACTTCACGGTCCATTTCTGCCCCCAGGATGATGATGTCCATGTTCCTGATAGTAAATGTATTGAAGAGTTTAGTGTTTGAAGTAGTTGATGTAAATAGATATATACTTGCCTTTATGGGTATCTGTCGACTTGGTGGCAGTCGTCCATCGTCCCTTTCTCCGTGGTCCACTTCTGTCCATGATCCTCTGTCTCTGGGGGACTTCACGGTCCATTTCTGCCCCCAGGATGATGATGTCCATGTTCCTGATAGTAAACATATTGAAGAGTTTAGTGTTTGAAGTAGTTGATGTAAATACATATATATACTTGCCTTTGTAGGTGTCTGTCGACTTGGTGGCAGTCGCCCATTGTCCCTTCCTCCGTGGTCCACTTCTGTCCATGATCCTCTGTCTCTGGGGGACTTCACGGTCCATTTCTGCCCCCAGGATGATGATGTCCATGTTCCTGATAGTAAATATATTGAAAAGATTAGTGTTTGAAGTAGTTGATGTAAATAGATATATACTTGCCTTTATGGGTATCTGTCGACTTGGTGGCAGTCGTCCATCGTCCCTTCCTCCGTGGTCCACTTCTGTCCATGATCCTCTGTTTCTGGGGGACTTCACGGTCCATTTCTGCAACCAGGATGATGATGTCCACATTCCTGATAGTAAACATATTGAAGAGTTTAGTGTTTGAAGTATTTGATGTAAATAGATATATACTTGCCTTCATGGGTATCTGTCGACTTGGTGGCAATCGTCCATCGTCCCTCCCTCCGTGGTCCACTTCTCTCCATGATCCTCTGTCTCTGGGGGACTTCACGAACCATTTCTGCCCCCAGGATGATGATGTCCATGTTCCTGATAGTAAATATATTGAAACGTTTAGTGTTTGAAGTAGTTGATGTAAATAGATATATACTTGCCTTTATGGGTATCTGTCGACTTGGTGGCAATCGTCCATCGTCCCTCCCTCCGTGGTCCACTTCTGTCCATGATCCTCTGTCTCTGGGGGACTTCACGGTCCATTTCTGCCCCCAGGATGATGATGTCCATGTTCCTGATAGTAAATATATTGAAACGTTTAGTGTTTGAAGTAGTTGATGTAAATAGATATATACTTGCCTTTATGGGTATGTGTCGACTTGGTGGCAGTCGTCCATCGTCCCTGCCTCCGTGGTCCACTTCTGTCCATGATCCTCTGTCTCTGGGGGACTTCACGATCCATTTCTGCCCCCAGGATGATGATGTCCATGTTCCTGATAGTAAACATATTGAAGAGTTTAGTGTTTGAAGTAGTTGATGTAAATAGATATATCCTTGCCTTCATGGGTATCTGTCGACTTGGTGGCAATCGTCCATCGTCCCTCCCTCCGTGGTCCACTTCTCTCCATGATCCTCTGTCTCTGGGGGACTTCACGGTCCATTTCTGCCCCCAGGATGATGATGTCCATGTTCCTGATAGTAAATATATTGAAGAGTTTAGTGTTTGAAGTAGTTGATGTAAATAGATATATACTTGCCTTTATGGGTATCTGTCGACTTGGTGGCAGTCGTCCATCGTCCCTTTCTCCGTGGTCCACTTCTGTCCATGATCCTCTGTCTCTGGGGGACTTCACGGTCCATTTCTGCCCCCAGGATGATGATGTCCATGTTCCTGATAGTAAACATATTGAAGAGTTTAGTGTTTGAAGTAGTTGATGTAAATACATATATATACTTGCCTTTGTAGGTGTCTGTCGACTTGGTGGCAGTCGCCCATTGTCCCTTCCTCCGTGGTCCACTTCTGTCCATGATCCTCTGTCTCTGGGGGACTTCACGGTCCATTTCTGCCCCCAGGATGATGATGTCCATGTTCCTGATAGTAAATAATTTGAAAAGATTAGTGTTTGAAGTAGTTGATGTAAATAGATATATACTTGCCTTTATGGGTATCTGTCGACTTCGTGGCAGTCGTCCATCGTCCCTTCCTCCGTGGTCCACTTCTGTCCATGATCCTCTGTTTCTGGGGGACTTCACGGTCCATTTCTGCAACCAGGATGATGATGTCCACATTCCTGATAGTAAACATATTGAAGAGTTTAGTGTTTGAAGTATTTGATGTAAATAGATATATACTTGCCTTCATGGGTATCTGTCGACTTGGTGGCAATCGTCCATCGTCCCTCCCTCCGTGGTCCACTTCTGTCCATGATCCTCTGTCTCTGGGGGACTTCACGGTCCATTTCTGCCCCCAGGATGATGATGTCCATGTTCCTGATAGTAAATATATTGAAAAGATTAGTGTTTGAAGTAGTTGATGTAAATAGATATATACTTGCCTTTATGGGTATCTGTCGACTTGGTGGCAGTCGTCCATCGTCCCTTCCTCCGTGGTCCACTTCTGTCCATGATCCTCTGTCTCTGGGGGACTTCACGGTCCATTTCTGCCCACAGGATGATGATGTCCATGTTCCTGATAGTAAACATATTGAAGAGTTTAGTGTTTGAAGTAGTTGATGTAAATACATATATATACTTGCCTTTGTAGGTGTCTGTCGACTTGGTGTCAGTCGCCCATTGTCCCTTCCTCCGTGGTCCACTTCTGTCCATGATCCTCTGTCTCTGGGGGACTTCACGGTCCATTTCTGCCCCCAGGATGATGATGTCCATGTTCCTGATAGTAAATATATTGAAAAGATTAGTGTTTGAAGTAGTTGATGTAAATAGATATATACTTGCCTTTATGGGTATCTGTCGACTTGGTGGCAGTCGTCCATCGTCCCTTCCTCCGTGGTCCACTTCTGTCCATGATCCTCTGTTTCTGGGGGACTTCACGGTCCATTTCTGCAACCAGGATGATAATGTCCACATTCCTGATAGTAAACATATTGAAGAGTTTAGTGTTTGAAGTAGTTGATGTAAATACATATATATACTTGCCTTTGTAGGTGTCTGTCGACTTGGTGGCAGTCGCCCATTGTCCCTTCCTCCGTGGTCCACTTCTGTCCATGATCCTCTGTCTCTGGGGGACTTCACGGTCCATTTCTGCCCCCAGGATGATGATGTCCATGTTCCTGATAGTAAATAATTTGAAAAGATTAGTGTTTGAAGTAGTTGATGTAAATAGATATATACTTGCCTTTATGGGTATCTGTCGACTTCGTGGCAGTCGTCCATCATCCCTTCCTCCGTGGTCCACTTCTGTCCATGATCCTCTGTTTCTGGGGGACTTCACGGTCCATTTCTGCAACCAGGATGATGATGTCCACATTCCTGATAGTAAACATATTGAAGAGTTTAGTGTTTGAAGTATTTGATGTAAATAGATATATACTTGCCTTCATGGGTATCTGTCGACTTGGTGGCAATCGTCCATCGTCCCTCCCTCCGTGGTCCACTTCTCTCCATGATCCTCTGTCTCTGGGGGACTTCACGGTCCATTTCTGCAACCAGGATGATGATGTCCATGTTCCTGATAGTAAATATATTGAAAAGATTAGTGTTTGAAGTAGTTGATGTAAATAGATATATACTTGCCTTTATGGGTATCTGTCGACTTGGTGGCAGTCGTCCATCGTCCCTTCCTCCGTGGTCCACTTCTGTCCATGATCCTCTGTCTCTGGGGGACTTCACGGTCCATTTCTGCCCACAGGATGATGATGTCCATGTTCCTGATAGTAAACATATTGAAGAGTTTAGTGTTTGAAGTAGTTGATGTAAATACATATATATACTTGCCTTTGTAGGTGTCTGTCGACTTGGTGTCAGTCGCCCATTGTCCCTTCCTCCGTGGTCCACTTCTGTCCATGATCCTCTGTCTCTGGGGGACTTCACGGTCCATTTCTGCCCCCAGGATGATGATGTCCATGTTCCTGATAGTAAATATATTGAAAAGATTAGTGTTTGAAGTAGTTGATGTTAATAGATATATACTTGCCTTTATGGGTATCTGTCGACTTCGTGGCAGTCGTCCATCGTCCCTTCCTCCGTGGTCCACTTCTGTCCATGATCCTCTGTTTCTGGGGGACTTCACGGTCCATTTCTGCAACCAGGATGATAATGTCCACATTCCTGATAGTAAACATATTGAAGAGATTAGTGTTTGAAGTATTTGATGTAAATAGATATATGCTTGCCTTTATGGGTATCTGTCGACTTGGTGGCAGTCGTCCATCGTCCCTGCCTCCGTGGTCCACTTCTGTCCATGATCCTCTGTCTCTGGGGGACTTCACGAACCATTTCTGCCCCCAGGATGATGATGTCCACGTTCCTGATAGTAAACATATTGAAGAGTTTAGTGTTTGAAGTAGTTGATGTAAATAGATATATACTTGCCTTTATGGGTATCTGTCGACTTGGTGGCAGTCGTCCATCGTCCCTGCCTCCGTGGTCCACTTCTGTCCATGATCCTCTGTCTCTGGGGGACTTCACGAACCATTTCTGCCCCCAGGATGATGATGTCCACGTTCCTGATAGTAAACATATTGAAGAGTTTAGTGTTTGAAGTAGTTGATGTAAACAGATATATACTTGCCTTCATGGATATCTGTCGACTTGGTGGCAATCGTCCATCGTCCCTCCCTCCGTGGTCCACTTCTGTCCATGATCCTCTGTCTCTGGTGGACTTCACGAACCATTTCTGCCCCCAGGATGATGATGTCCATGTTCCTGATAGTAAATATATTGAAACGTTTAGTGTTTGAAGTAGTTGATGTAAATAGATATATACTTGCCTTTATGGGTATCTGTCGACTTGGTGGCAATCGTCCATCGTCCCTGCCTCCGTGGTCCACTTCTGTCCATGATCCTCTGTCTCTGGGGGACTTCACGGTCCATTTCTGCCCCCAGGATGATGATGTCCATGTTCCTGATAGTAAATATATTGAAACGTTTAGTGTTTGAAGTAGTTGATGTAAATAGATATATACTTGCCTTCATGGGTATCTGTCGACTTGGTGGCAGTCGTCCATCGTCCCTGCCTCCGTGGTCCACTTCTGTCCATGATCCTCTGTCTCTGGGGGACTTCACGAACCATTTCTGCCCCCAGGATGATGATGTCCATGTTCCTGATAGTAAACATATTGAAGAGTTTAGTGTTTGAAGTAGTTGATGTAAATACATATATCCTTGCCTTCATGGGTATCTGTCGACTTGGTGGCAATCGTCCATCGTCCCTCCCTCCGTGGTCCACTTCTCTCCATGATCCTCTGTCTCTGGGGGACTTCACGGTCCATTTCTGCCCCCAGGATGATGATGTCCATGTTCCTGATAGTAAATGTATTGAAGAGTTTAGTGTTTGAAGTAGTTGATGTAAATAGATATATACTTGCCTTTATGGGTATCTGTCGACTTGGTGGCAGTCGTCCATCGTCCCTTTCTCCGTGGTCCACTTCTGTCCATGATCCTCTGTCTCTGGGGGACTTCACGGTCCATTTCTGCCCCCAGGATGATGATGTCCATGTTCCTGATAGTAAACATATTGAAGAGTTTAGTGTTTGAAGTAGTTGATGTAAATACATATATATACTTGCCTTTGTAGGTGTCTGTCGACTTGGTGGCAGTCGCCCATTGTCCCTTCCTCCGTGGTCCACTTCTGTCCATGATCCTCTGTCTCTGGGGGACTTCACGGTCCATTTCTGCCCCCAGGATGATGATGTCCATGTTCCTGATAGTAAATATATTGAAAAGATTAGTGTTTGAAGTAGTTGATGTAAATAGATATATACTTGCCTTTATGGGTATCTGTCGACTTGGTGGCAGTCGTCCATCGTCCCTTCCTCCGTGGTCCACTTCTGTCCATGATCCTCTGTTTCTGGGGGACTTCACGGTCCATTTCTGCAACCAGGATGATGATGTCCACATTCCTGATAGTAAACATATTGAAGAGTTTAGTGTTTGAAGTATTTGATGTAAATAGATATATACTTGCCTTCATGGGTATCTGTCGACTTGGTGGCAATCGTCCATCGTCCCTCCCTCCGTGGTCCACTTCTCTCCATGATCCTCTGTCTCTGGGGGACTTCACGAACCATTTCTGCCCCCAGGATGATGATGTCCATGTTCCTGATAGTAAATATATTGAAACGTTTAGTGTTTGAAGTAGTTGATGTAAATAGATATATACTTGCCTTTATGGGTATCTGTCGACTTGGTGGCAATCGTCCATCGTCCCTCCCTCCGTGGTCCACTTCTGTCCATGATCCTCTGTCTCTGGGGGACTTCACGGTCCATTTCTGCCCCCAGGATGATGATGTCCATGTTCCTGATAGTAAATATATTGAAACGTTTAGTGTTTGAAGTAGTTGATGTAAATAGATATATACTTGCCTTTATGGGTATGTGTCGACTTGGTGGCAGTCGTCCATCGTCCCTGCCTCCGTGGTCCACTTCTGTCCATGATCCTCTGTCTCTGGGGGACTTCACGATCCATTTCTGCCCCCAGGATGATGATGTCCATGTTCCTGATAGTAAACATATTGAAGAGTTTAGTGTTTGAAGTAGTTGATGTAAATAGATATATCCTTGCCTTCATGGGTATCTGTCGACTTGGTGGCAATCGTCCATCGTCCCTCCCTCCGTGGTCCACTTCTCTCCATGATCCTCTGTCTCTGGGGGACTTCACGGTCCATTTCTGCCCCCAGGATGATGATGTCCATGTTCCTGATAGTAAATATATTGAAGAGTTTAGTGTTTGAAGTAGTTGATGTAAATAGATATATACTTGCCTTTATGGGTATCTGTCGACTTGGTGGCAGTCGTCCATCGTCCCTTTCTCCGTGGTCCACTTCTGTCCATGATCCTCTGTCTCTGGGGGACTTCACGGTCCATTTCTGCCCCCAGGATGATGATGTCCATGTTCCTGATAGTAAACATATTGAAGAGTTTAGTGTTTGAAGTAGTTGATGTAAATACATATATATACTTGCCTTTGTAGGTGTCTGTCGACTTGGTGGCAGTCGCCCATTGTCCCTTCCTCCGTGGTCCACTTCTGTCCATGATCCTCTGTCTCTGGGGGACTTCACGGTCCATTTCTGCCCCCAGGATGATGATGTCCATGTTCCTGATAGTAAATAATTTGAAAAGATTAGTGTTTGAAGTAGTTGATGTAAATAGATATATACTTGCCTTTATGGGTATCTGTCGACTTCGTGGCAGTCGTCCATCGTCCCTTCCTCCGTGGTCCACTTCTGTCCATGATCCTCTGTTTCTGGGGGACTTCACGGTCCATTTCTGCAACCAGGATGATGATGTCCACATTCCTGATAGTAAACATATTGAAGAGTTTAGTGTTTGAAGTATTTGATGTAAATAGATATATACTTGCCTTCATGGGTATCTGTCGACTTGGTGGCAATCGTCCATCGTCCCTCCCTCCGTGGTCCACTTCTGTCCATGATCCTCTGTCTCTGGGGGACTTCACGGTCCATTTCTGCCCCCAGGATGATGATGTCCATGTTCCTGATAGTAAATATATTGAAAAGATTAGTGTTTGAAGTAGTTGATGTAAATAGATATATACTTGCCTTTATGGGTATCTGTCGACTTGGTGGCAGTCGTCCATCGTCCCTTCCTCCGTGGTCCACTTCTGTCCATGATCCTCTGTCTCTGGGGGACTTCACGGTCCATTTCTGCCCACAGGATGATGATGTCCATGTTCCTGATAGTAAACATATTGAAGAGTTTAGTGTTTGAAGTAGTTGATGTAAATACATATATATACTTGCCTTTGTAGGTGTCTGTCGACTTGGTGTCAGTCGCCCATTGTCCCTTCCTCCGTGGTCCACTTCTGTCCATGATCCTCTGTCTCTGGGGGACTTCACGGTCCATTTCTGCCCCCAGGATGATGATGTCCATGTTCCTGATAGTAAATATATTGAAAAGATTAGTGTTTGAAGTAGTTGATGTAAATAGATATATACTTGCCTTTATGGGTATCTGTCGACTTGGTGGCAGTCGTCCATCGTCCCTTCCTCCGTGGTCCACTTCTGTCCATGATCCTCTGTTTCTGGGGGACTTCACGGTCCATTTCTGCAACCAGGATGATAATGTCCACATTCCTGATAGTAAACATATTGAAGAGTTTAGTGTTTGAAGTAGTTGATGTAAATACATATATATACTTGCCTTTGTAGGTGTCTGTCGACTTGGTGGCAGTCGCCCATTGTCCCTTCCTCCGTGGTCCACTTCTGTCCATGATCCTCTGTCTCTGGGGGACTTCACGGTCCATTTCTGCCCCCAGGATGATGATGTCCATGTTCCTGATAGTAAATAATTTGAAAAGATTAGTGTTTGAAGTAGTTGATGTAAATAGATATATACTTGCCTTTATGGGTATCTGTCGACTTCGTGGCAGTCGTCCATCATCCCTTCCTCCGTGGTCCACTTCTGTCCATGATCCTCTGTTTCTGGGGGACTTCACGGTCCATTTCTGCAACCAGGATGATGATGTCCACATTCCTGATAGTAAACATATTGAAGAGTTTAGTGTTTGAAGTATTTGATGTAAATAGATATATACTTGCCTTCATGGGTATCTGTCGACTTGGTGGCAATCGTCCATCGTCCCTCCCTCCGTGGTCCACTTCTCTCCATGATCCTCTGTCTCTGGGGGACTTCACGGTCCATTTCTGCAACCAGGATGATGATGTCCATGTTCCTGATAGTAAATATATTGAAAAGATTAGTGTTTGAAGTAGTTGATGTAAATAGATATATACTTGCCTTTATGGGTATCTGTCGACTTGGTGGCAGTCGTCCATCGTCCCTTCCTCCGTGGTCCACTTCTGTCCATGATCCTCTGTCTCTGGGGGACTTCACGGTCCATTTCTGCCCACAGGATGATGATGTCCATGTTCCTGATAGTAAACATATTGAAGAGTTTAGTGTTTGAAGTAGTTGATGTAAATACATATATATACTTGCCTTTGTAGGTGTCTGTCGACTTGGTGTCAGTCGCCCATTGTCCCTTCCTCCGTGGTCCACTTCTGTCCATGATCCTCTGTCTCTGGGGGACTTCACGGTCCATTTCTGCCCCCAGGATGATGATGTCCATGTTCCTGATAGTAAATATATTGAAAAGATTAGTGTTTGAAGTAGTTGATGTTAATAGATATATACTTGCCTTTATGGGTATCTGTCGACTTCGTGGCAGTCGTCCATCGTCCCTTCCTCCGTGGTCCACTTCTGTCCATGATCCTCTGTTTCTGGGGGACTTCACGGTCCATTTCTGCAACCAGGATGATAATGTCCACATTCCTGATAGTAAACATATTGAAGAGATTAGTGTTTGAAGTATTTGATGTAAATAGATATATGCTTGCCTTTATGGGTATCTGTCGACTTGGTGGCAGTCGTCCATCGTCCCTGCCTCCGTGGTCCACTTCTGTCCATGATCCTCTGTCTCTGGGGGACTTCACGAACCATTTCTGCCCCCAGGATGATGATGTCCACGTTCCTGATAGTAAACATATTGAAGAGTTTAGTGTTTGAAGTAGTTGATGTAAATAGATATATACTTGCCTTTATGGGTATCTGTCGACTTGGTGGCAGTCGTCCATCGTCCCTGCCTCCGTGGTCCACTTCTGTCCATGATCTTCTGTCTCTGGGGGACTTCACGAACCATTTCTGCCCCCAGGATGATGATGTCCACGTTCCTGATAGTAAACATATTGAAGAGTTTAGTGTTTGAAGTAGTTGATGTAAATAGATATATCCTTGCCTTCATGGGTATCTGTCGACTTGGTGGCAATCGTCCATCGTCCCTCCCTCCGTGGTCCACTTCTGTCCATGATCCTCTGTCTCTGGGGGACTTCACGGTCTATTTCTGCCCCCAGGATGATGATGTCCATGTTCCTGATAGTGAATATATTGAAGAGTTTAGTGTTTGAAGTAGTTGATGTAAATAGATATATACTTGCCTTTATGGGTATCTGTCGACTTGGTGGCAGTCGTCCATCGTCCCTTTCTCCGTGGTCCACTTCTGTCCATGATCCTCTGTCTCTGGGGGACTTCACGGTCCATTTCTGCCCCCAGGATGATGATGTCCATGTTCCTGATAGTAAACATATTGAAGAGTTTAGTGTTTGAAGTAGTTGATGTAAATACATATATATACTTGCCTTTGTAGGTGTCTGTCGACTTGGTGGCAGTCGCCCATTGTCCCTTCCTCCGTGGTCCACTTCTGTCCATGATCCTCTGTCTCTGGGGGACTTCACGGTCCATTTCTGCCCCCAGGATGATGATGTCCATGTTCCTGATAGTAAATAATTTGAAAAGATTAGTGTTTGAAGTAGTTGATGTAAATAGATATATACTTGCCTTTATGGGTATCTGTCGACTTCGTGGCAGTCGTCCATCGTCCCTTCCTCCGTGGTCCACTTCTGTCCATGATCCTCTGTTTCTGGGGGACTTCACGGTCCATTTCTGCAACCAGGATGAAGATGTCCACATTCCTGATAGTAAACATATTGAAGAGTTTAGTGTTTGAAGTATTTGATGTAAATAGATATATACTTGCCTTCATGGGTATCTGTCGACTTGGTGGCAATCGTCCATCGTCCCTCCCTCCGTGGTCCACCTCTCTCCATGATCCTCTGTCTCTGGGGGACTTCACGGTCCATTTCTGCCCCCAGGATGATGATGTCCATGTTCCTGATAGTAAATATATTGAAACGTTTAGTGTTTGAAGTAGTTGATGTAAATAGATATATACTTGCCTTTATGGGTATCTGTCGACTTGGTGGCAGTCGTCCATCGTCCCTTCCTCCGTGGTCCACTTCTGTCCATGATCCTCTGTCTCTGGGGGACTTCACGGTCCATTTCTGCAACCAGGATGATAATGTCCACATTCCTGATAGTAAACATATTGAAGAGTTTAGTGTTTGAAGTAGTTGATGTAAATACATATATATACTTGCCTTTGTAGGTGTCTGTCGACTTGGTGGCAGTCGCCCATTGTCCCTTCCTCCGTGGTCCACTTCTGTCCATGATCCTCTGTCTCTGGGGGACTTCACGGTCCATTTCTGCCCCCAGGATGATGATGTCCATGTTCCTGATAGTAAATAATTTGAAAAGATTAGTGTTTGAAGTAGTTGATGTAAATAGATATATACTTGCCTTTATGGGTATCTGTCGACTTCGTGGCAGTCGTCCATCGTCCCTTCCTCCGTGGTCCACTTCTGTCCATGATCCTCTGTTTCTGGGGGACTTCACGGTCCATTTCTGCAACCAGGATGATGATGTCCACATTCCTGATAGTAAACATATTGAAGAGTTTAGTGTTTGAAGTATTTGATGTAAATAGATATATACTTGCCTTCATGGGTATCTGTCGACTTGGTGGCAATCGTCCATCGTCCCTCCCTCCGTGGTCCACTTCTCTCCATGATCCTCTGTCTCTGGGGGACTTCACGGTCCATTTCTGCCCCCAGGATGATGATGTCCATGTTCCTGATAGTAAATATATTGAAAAGATTAGTGTTTGAAGTAGTTGATGTAAATAGATATATACTTGCCTTTATGGGTATCTGTCGACTTGGTGGCAGTCGTCCATCGTCCCTTCCTCCGTGGTCCACTTCTGTCCATGATCCTCTGTCTCTGGGGGACTTCACGGTCCATTTCTGCCCACAGGATGATGATGTCCATGTTCCTGATAGTAAACATATTGAAGAGTTTAGTGTTTGAAGTAGTTGATGTAAATACATATATATACTTGCCTTTGTAGGTGTCTGTCGACTTGGTGTCAGTCGCCCATTGTCCCTTCCTCCGTGGTCCACTTCTGTCCATGATCCTCTGTCTCTGGGGGACTTCACGGTCCATTTCTGCCCCCAGGATGATGATGTCCATGTTCCTGATAGTAAATATATTGAAAAGATTAGTGTTTGAAGTAGTTGATGTAAATAGATATATACTTGCCTTTATGGGTATCTGTCGACTTGGTGGCAGTCGTCCATCGTCCCTTCCTCCGTGGTCCACTTCTGTCCATGATCCTCTGTTTCTGGGGGACTTCACGGTCCATTTCTGCAACCAGGATGATAATGTCCACATTCCTGATAGTAAACATATTGAAGAGATTAGTGTTTGAAGTATTTGATGTAAATAGATATATGCTTGCCTTTATGGGTATCTGTCGACTTGGTGGCAGTCGTCCATCGTCCCTGCCTCCGTGGTCCACTTCTGTCCATGATCCTCTGTCTCTGGGGGACTTCACGAACCATTTCTGCCCCCAGGATGATGATGTCCACGTTCCTGATAGTAAACATATTGAAGAGTTTAGTGTTTGAAGTAGTTGATGTAAACAGATATATACTTGCCTTCATGGGTATCTGTCGACTTAGTGGCAATCGTCCATCGTCCCTACCTCCGTGGTCCACTTCTCTCCATGATCCTTTGTCTCTGGGGGACTTCACGGTCCATTTCTGCCCCCAGGATGATGATGTCCATGTTCCTGATAGTAAATATATTGAAAAGATTAGTGTTTGAAGTAGTTGATGTAAATAGATATATACTTGCCTTCATGGGTATCTGTCGACTTGGTGCCAATCGTCCATCGTCCCTCCCTCCGTGGTCCACTTCTGTCCATGATCCTCTGTCTCTGGGGGACTTCACGGTCCATATCTGCCCCCAGGATGATGATGTCCACGTTCCTGATAGTAAACATATTGAAGAGTTTAGTGTTTGAAGTAGTTGATGTAAATAGATATATACTTGCCTTTATGGGTATCTGTCGACTTGGTGGCAATCGTCCATCGTCCCTCCCTCCGTGGTCCACCTCTCTCCATGATCCTCTGTCTCTGGGGGACTTCACGGTCCATTTCTGCCCCCAGGATGATGATGTCCATGTTCCTGATAGTAAATATATTGAAACGTTTAGTGTTTGAAGTAGTTGATGTAAATAGATATATACTTGCCTTTATGGGTATCTGTCGACTTGGTGGCAGTCGTCCATCGTCCCTTCCTCCGTGGTCCACTTCTGTCCATGATCCTCTGTCTCTGGGGGACTTCACGGTCTATTTCTGCCCACAGGATGATGATGTCCATGTTCCTGATAGTAAACATATTGAAGAGTTTAGTGTTTGAAGTAGTTGATGTAAATACATATATATACTTGCCTTTGTAGGTGTCTGTCGACTTGGTGTCAGTCGCCCATTGTCCCTTCCTCCGTGGTCCACTTCTGTCCATGATCCTCTGTCTCTGGGGGACTTCACGGTCCATTTCTGCCCCCAGGATGATGATGTCCATGTTCCTGATAGTAAATATATTGAAAAGATTAGTGTTTGAAGTAGTTGATGTAAATAGATATATACTTGCCTTTATGGGTATCTGTCGACTTCGTGGCAGTCGTCCATCGTCCCTTCCTCCGTGGTCCACTTCTGTCCATGATCCTCTGTTTCTGGGGGACTTCACGGTCCATTTCTGCAACCAGGATGATAATGTCCACATTCCTGATAGTAAACATATTGAAGAGATTAGTGTTTGAAGTATTTGATGTAAATAGATATATGCTTGCCTTTATGGGTATCTGTCGACTTGGTGGCAGTCGTCCATCGTCCCTGCCTCCGTGGTCCACTTCTGTCCATGATCCTCTGTCTCTGGGGGACTTCACGAACCATTTCTGCCCCCAGGATGATGATGTCCACGTTCCTGATAGTAAACATATTGAAGAGTTTAGTGTTTGAAGTAGTTGATGTAAACAGATATATACTTGCCTTCATGGGTATCTGTCGACTTAGTGGCAATCGTCCATCGTCCCTACCTCCGTGGTCCACTTCTCTCCATGATCCTTTGTCTCTGGGGGACTTCACGGTCCATTTCTGCCCCCAGGATGATGATGTCCATGTTCCTGATAGTAAATATATTGAAAAGATTAGTGTTTGAAGTAGTTGATGTAAATAGATATATACTTGCCTTCATGGGTATCTGTCGACTTGGTGGCAATCGTCCATCGTCCCTCCCTCCGTGGTCCACTTCTGTCCATGATCCTCTGTCTCTGGGGGACTTCACGGTCCATATCTGCCCCCAGGATGATGATGTCCACGTTCCTGATAGTAAACATATTGAAGAGTTTAGTGTTTGAAGTAGTTGATGTAAATAGATATATACTTGCCTTTATGGGTATCTGTCGACTTGGTGGCAATCGTCCATCGTCCCTCCCTCCGTGGTCCACTTCTCTCCATGATCCTCTGTCTCTGGGGGACTTCACGGTCCATTTCTGCCCCCAGGATGATGATGTCCATGTTCCTGATAGTAAATATATTGAAACGTTTAGTGTTTGAATTAGTTGATGTAAATAGATATATACTTGCCTTTATGGGTATCTGTCGACTTGGTGGCAGTCGTCCATCGTCCCTTCCTCCGTGGTCCACTTCTGTCCATGATCCTCTGTCTCTGGGGGACTTCACGGTCCATTTCTGCCCACAGGATGATGATGTCCATGTTCCTGATAGTAAACATATTGAAGAGTTTAGTGTTTGAAGTAGTTGATGTAAATACATATATATACTTGCCTTTGTAGATGTCTGTCGACTTGGTGGCAGTCGCCCATTGTCCCTTCCTCCGTGGTCCACTTCTGTCCATGATCCTCTGTCTCTGGGGGACTTCACGGTCCATTTCTGCCCCCAGGATGATGATGTCCATGTTCCTGATAGTAAATATATTGAAAAGATTAGTGTTTGAAGTAGTTGATGTAAATAGATATATACTTGCCTTTATGGGTATCTGTCGACTTCGTGGCAGTTGTCCATCGTTCCTTCCTCCGTGGTCCACTTCTGTCCATGATCCTCTGTTTCTGGGGGACTTCACGGTCCATTTCTGCAACCAGGATGATAATGTCCACATTCCTGATAGTAAACATATTGAAGAGATTAGTGTTTGAAGTATTTGATGTAAATAGATATATGCTTGCCTTTATGGGTATCTGTCGACTTGGTGGCAGTCGTCCATCGTCCCTGCCTCCGTGGTCCACTTCTGTCCATGATCCTCTGTCTCTGGGGGACTTCACGAACCATTTCTGCCCCCAGGATGATGATGTCCACGTTCCTGATAGTAAACATATTGAAGAGTTTAGTGTTTGAAGTAGTTGATGTAAACAGATATATACTTGCCTTCATGGGTATCTGTCGACTTAGTGGCAATCGTCCATCGTCCCTACCTCCGTGGTCCACTTCTCTCCATGATCCTTTGTCTCTGGGGGACTTCACGGTCCATTTCTGCCCCCAGGATGATGATGTCCATGTTCCTGATAGTAAATATATTGAAAAGATTAGTGTTTGAAGTAGTTGATGTAAATAGATATATACTTGCCTTTATGGGTATCTGTCGACTTGGTGGCAGTCGTCCATCGTCCCTTCCTCCGTGGTCCACTTCTGTCCATGATCCTCTGTCCCTGGGGGATTTCACGAACCATTTCTGCCCCCAGGATGATGATGTCCACGTTCCTGATAGTAAACATATTGAAGAGTTTAGTGTTTGAAGTAGTTGATGTAAATAGATATATACTTGCCTTCATGGGTATCTGTCGACTTGGTGGCAATCGTCCATCGTCCCTTCCTCCGTGGTCCACTTCTGTCCATGATCCTCTGTCTCTGGGGGACTTCACGAACCATTTCTGCCCCGAGGATGATGATGTCCACGTTCCTGATAGTAAACATATTGAAGAGTTTAGTGTTTGAAGTATTTGATGTAAATAGATATGTGCTTGCCTTTATGGGTATCTGTCGACTTGGTGGCAGTCGTCCATCGTCCCTGCCTCCGTGGTCCACTTCTGTCCATGATCCTCTGTCTCTGGGGGACTTCACGAACCATTTCTGCCCCCAGGATGATGATGTCCACGTTCCTGATAGTAAACATATTGAAGAGTTTAGTGTTTGAAGTAGTTGATGTAAATAGATATATGCTTGCCTTTATGGGTATCTGTCGACTTGGTGGCAGTCGTCCATCGTCCCTGCCTCCGTGGTCCACTTCTGTCCATGATCCTCTGTCTCTGGGGGACTTCACGAACCATTTCTGCCCCCAGGATGATGATGTCCACGTTCCTGATAGTAAACATATTGAAGAGTTTAGTGTTTGAAGTAGTTGATGTAAACAGATATATACTTGCCTTCATGGGTATCTGTCGACTTGGTGGCAATCGTCCATCGTCCCTCCCTCCGTGGTCCACTTCTGTCCATGATCCTCTGTCTCTGGGGGACTTCACGGTCCATTTCTGCCCCCAGGATGATGATGTCCATGTTCCTGATAGTAAACATATTGAAGAGTTTAGTGTTTGAAGTAGTTGATGTAAATAGATATATACTTGCCTTTATGGGTATCTGTCGACTTGGTGGCAGTCGTCCATCGTCCCTGGCTCCGTGGTCCACTTCTGTCCATGATCCTCTGTCTCTGGGGGACTTCACGGTCCATTTCTCCCCCCAGGATGATGATGTCCATGTTCCTGATAGTAAACATATTGAAGAGTTTAGTGTTTGAAGTAGTTGATGTAAATACATATATATACTTGCCTTTATGGGTGTCTGTCGACTTGGTGGCAGTCGTCCATCGTCCCTTTCTCCGTGGTCCACTTCTGTCCATGATCCTCTGTCTCTGGGGGATTTCACGAACCATTTCTGCCCCCAGGATGATGATGTCCACGTTCCTGATAGTAAACATATTGAAGAGTTTAGTGTTTGAAGTAGTTGATGTAAATAGATATATACTTGCCTTCATGGGTATCTGTCGAGTTGGTGGCAGTCGTCCATCGTCCCTCCCTCCGTGGTCCACTTCTGTCCATGATCCTCTGTCTCTGGGGGACTTCACGGTCCATTTCTGCCCCCAGGATGATGATGTCCATGTTCCTGATAGTAAACATATTGAAAAGTTTAGTGTTTGAAGTAGTTGATGTAAATAGATATATACTTGCCTTTATGGGTATCTGTCGACTTGGTGGCAGTCGTCCATCGTCCCTTCCTCCGTGGTCCACTTCTGTCCATGATCCTCTGTCTCTGGGGGACTTCACGGTCCATTTCTGCAACCAGGATGATGATGTCCACGTTCCTGATAGTAAACATATTGAAGAGTTTAGTGTTTGAAGTATTTGATGTAAATAGATATATGCTTGCCTTTATGGGTATCTGTCGACTTGGTGGCAGTCGTCCATCGTCCCTGCCTCCGTGGTCCACTTCTGTCCATGATCCTCTGTCTCTGGGGGACTTCACGAACCATTTCTGCCCCCAGGATGATGATGTCCACGTTCCTGATAGTAAACATATTGAAGAGTTTAGTGTTTGAAGTAGTTGATGTAAACAGATATATACTTGCCTTCATGGATATCTGTCGACTTGGTGGCAATCGTCCATCGTCCCTCCCTCCGTGGTCCACTTCTGTCCATGATCCTCTGTCTCTGGGGGACTTCACGGTCCATTTCTGCCCCCAGGATGATGATGTCCATGTTCCTGATAGTAAACATATTGAAGAGTTTAGTGTTTGAAGTAGTTGATGTAAATAGATATATACTTGCCTTTATGGGTATCTGTCGACTTGGTGGCAGTCGTCCATCGTCCCTGCCTCCGTGGTCCACTTCTGTCCATGATCCTCTGTCTCTGGGGGACTTCACGGTCCATTTCTCCCCCCAGGATGATGATGTCCATGTTCCTGATAGTAAACATATTGAAGAGTTTAGTGTTTGAAGTAGTTGATGTAAATACATATATATACTTGCCTTCATGGGTGTCTGTCGACTTGGTGGCAGTCGTCCATCGTCCCTTCCTCCGTGGTCCACTTCTGTCCATGATCCTCTGTCTCTGGGGGACTTCACGGTCCATTTCTGCCCCCAGGATGATGATGTCCATGTTCCTGATAGTAAACATATTGAAGAGTTTAGTGTTTGAAGTAGTTGATGTAAATACATATATATACTTGCCTTTATGGGTGTCTGTCGACTTGGTGGCAGTCGTCCATCGTCCCTTCCTCCGTGGTCCACTTCTGTCCATGATCCTCTGTCTCTGGGGGACTTCACGGTCCATTTCTGCCCCTAGGATGATGATGTCCACAGTCCCAAAAGTAAAGATAATGAAGAGTTTAGTGTTTGAAACAATTGACGTTAATTCATTTACCTGCCTTCATGGGCCCCTCTCGGCTTGATTGCAGACGTCCGTCGTCCCTCCTCCTTGGTCCCTCTTGTCTCCATGCAGTGTCTTCGCGGCAGTCGTCACTGCCCATTTCTGCAACCAGGATGATGATGTCCATGTTCCTGATAGTAAACATATTGAAGAGTTTAGTGTTTGAAGTAGTTGATGTAAACAGATATATACTTGCCTTCATGGGTATCTGTCGACTTAGTGGCAATCGTCCATCGTCCCTACCTCCGTGGTCCACTTCTGTCCATGATCCTTTGTCTCTGGGGGACTTCACGGTCCATTTCTGCCCCCATTATGATGATGTCCATGTTCCTGATAGTAAATATATTGAAAAGATTAGTGTTTGAAGTAGTTGATGTAAATAGATATATACTTGCCTTTATGGGTATCTGTCGACTTGGTGGCAGTCGTCCATCGTCCCTTCCTCCGTGGTCCACTTCTGTCCATGATCCTCTGTCTCTGGGGGATTTCACGAACCATTTCTGCCCCCAGGATGATGATGTCCACGTTCCTGATAGTAAACATATTGAAGAGTTTAGTGTTTGAAGTAGTTGATGTAAATAGATATATACTTGCCTTCATGGGTGTCTGTCGACTTGGTGGCAATCGCCCATCGTCCCTCCCTCCGTGGTCCACTTCTGTCCATGATCCTCTGTCTCTGGGGGACTTCACGGTCCATTTCTGCCCCGAGGATGATGATGTCCATGTTCCTGATAGTAAACATATTGAAAAGTTTAGTGTTTGAAGTAGTTGATGTAAATAGATATATACTTGCCTTTATGGGTATCTGTCGACTTGGTGGCAGTCGTCCATCGTGCCTTCCTCCGTGGTCCACTTCTGTCCATGATCCTCTGTCTCTGGGGGACTTCACGGTCCATTTCTGCAACCAGGATGATGATGTCCACGTTCCTGATAGTAAACATATTGAAGAGTTTAGTGTTTGAAGTATTTGATGTAAATAGATGTATACTTGCCTTTGTGGGTATCTGTCGACTTGGTGGCAGTCGTCCATCGTCCCTGCCTCCGTGGTCCACTTCTGTCCATGATCCTCTGTCTCTGGGGGACTTCACGGTCCACTTCTGCCCCCAGGATGATGATGTCCATGTTCCTGATAGTAAACATATTGAAGAGTTTAGTGTTTGAAGTAGTTGATGTAAATAGATATATACTTGCCTTTATGGGTATCTGTCGACTTGGTGGCAGTCGTCCATCGTCCCTGCCTCCGTGGTCCACTTCTGTCCATGATCCTCTGTCTCTGGGGGACTTCACGGTCCATTTCTCCCCCCAGGATGATGATGTCCATGTTCCTGATAGTAAACATATTGAAGAGTTTAGTGTTTGAAGTAGTTGATGTAAATACATATATATACTTGCCTTTATGGGTGTCTGTCGACTTGGTGGCAGTCGTCCATCGTCCCTTCCTCCGTGGTCCACTTCTGTCCATGATCCTCTGTCTCTGGGGGACTTCACGGTCCATTTCTGCCCCCAGGATGATGATGTCCATGTTCCTGATAGTAAACATATTGAAGAGTTTAGTGTTTGAAGTAGTTGATGTAAATACATATATATACTTGCCTTTATGGGTGTCTGTCGGCTTGGTGGCAGTCGTCCATCGTCCCTTCCTCCGTGGTCCACTTCTGTCCATGATCCTCTGTCTCTGGGGGACTTCACGGTCCATTTCTGCCCCCAGGATGATGATGTCCACAGTCCCGAAAGTAAAGATAATGAAGAGTTTAGTGTTTGAAACAATTGACGTTAATTCATTTACCTGCCTTCATGGGCCCCTCTCGGCTTGATTGCAGACGTCCATCGTCCCTCCTCCTTGGTCCCTCTTGTCTCCATGAAGTGTCTTCGCGGCAGTCGTCACTGCCCATTTCTGCCCCCAGGATGATGATGTCCACGTTCCTGATAGTAAACATATTGAAGAGTTTAGTGTTTGAAGTAGTTGATGTAAACAGATATATACTTGCCTTCATGGGTATCTGTCGACTTAGTGGCAATCGTCCATCGTCCCTACCTCCGTGGTCCACTTCTGTCCATGATCCTTTGTCTCTGGGGGACTTCACGGTCCATTTCTGCCCCCAGGATGATGATGTCCATGTTCCTGATAGTAAATATATTGAAAAGATTAGTGTTTGAAGTAGTTGATGTAAATAGATATATACTTGCCTTTATGGGTATCTGTCGACTTGGTGGCAGTCGTCCATCGTCCCTTCCTCCGTGGTCCACTTCTGTCCATGATCCTCTGTCTCTGGGGGATTTCACGAACCATTTCTGCCCCCAGGATGATGATGTCCACGTTCCTGATAGTAAACATATTGAAGAGTTTAGTGTTGGAAGTAGTTGATGTAAATAGATATATACTTGCCTTCATGGGTATCTGTCGACTTGGTGGCAATCGTCCATCGTCCCTCCCTCCCTCCCTCCGTGGTCCACTTCTGTCCATGATCCTCTGTCTCTGGGGGACTTCACGGTCCATTTCTGCCCCGAGGATGATGATGTCCATGTTCCTGATAGTAAATATATTGAAAAGTTTAGTGTTTGAAGTAGTTGATGTAAATAGATATATACTTGCCTTTATGGGTATCTGTCGACTTGGTGGCAGTCGTCCATCGTCCCTTCCTCCGTGGTCCACTTCTGTCCATGATCCTCTGTCTCTGGGGGACTTCACGGTCCATTTCTGCAACCAGGATGATGATGTCCACGTTCCTGATAGTAAACATATTGAAGAGTTTAGTGTTTGAAGTATTTGATGTAAATAGATATATGCTTGCCTTTATGGGTGTCTGTCGACTTGGTGGCAGTCGTCCATCGTCCCTGCCTCCGTGGTCCACTTCTGTCCATGATCCTCTGTCTCTGGGGGACTTCACGAACCATTTCTGCCCCCAGGATGATGATGTCCACGTTCCTGATAGTAAACATATTGAAGAGTTTAGTGTTTGAAGTAGTTGATGTAAACAGATATATACTTGCCTTCATGGGTGTCTGTCGACTTGGTGGCAATCGTCCATCGTCCCTCCCTCCGTGGTCCACTTCTGTCCATGATCCTCTGTCTCTGGGGGACTTCACGGTCCATTTCTGCCCCCAGGATGATGATGTCCATGTTCCTGATAGTAAACATATTGAAGAGTTTAGTGTTTGAAGTAGTTGATGTAAATAGATATATACTTGCCTTTATGGGTATCTGTCGACTTGGTGGCAGTCGTCCATCGTCCCTGCCTCCGTGGTCCACTTCTGTCCATGATCCTCTGTCTCTGGGGGACTTCACGAACCATTTCTGCCCCCAGGATGATGATGTCCACGTTCCTGATAGTAAACATATTGAAGAGTTTAGTGTTTGAAGTAGTTGATGTAAATAGATATATACTTGCCTTTATGGGTATCTGTCGACTTGGTGGCAGTCGTCCATCGTCCCTTCCTCCGTGGTCCACTTCTGTCCATGATCCTCTGTCTCTGGGGGACTTCACGGTCCATTTCTCCCCCCAGGATGATGATGTCCATGTTCCTGATAGTAAACATATTGAAGAGTTTAGTGTTTGAAGTAGTTGATGTAAATACATATATATACTTGCCTTTATGGGTGTCTGTCGACTTGGTGGCAGTCGTCCATCGTCCCTTCCTCCGTGGTCCACTTCTGTCCATGATCCTCTGTTTCTGGGGGACTTCACGGTCCATTTCTGCAACCAGGATGATAATGTCCACATTCCTGATAGTAAACATATTGAAGAGTTTAGTGTTTGAAGTAGTTGATGTAAATACATATATATACTTGCCTTTATGGGTGTCTGTCGGCTTGGTGGCAGTCGTCCATCGTCCCTTCCTCCGTGGTCCACTTCTGTCCATGATCCTCTGTCTCTGGGGGACTTCACGGTCCATTTCTGCCCCCAGGATGATGATGTCCACAGTCCCGAAAGTAAAGATAATGAAGAGTTTAGTGTTTGAAACAATTGACGTTAATTCATTTACCTGCCTTCATGGGCCCCTCTCGGCTTGATTGCAGACGTCCATCGTCCCTCCTCCTTGGTCCCTCTTGTCTCCATGCAGTGTCTTCGCGGCAGTCGTCACTGCCCATTTCTGCAACCAGGATGATGATGTCCACGTTCCTGATAGTAAACATATTGAAGAGTTTAGTGTTTGAAGTAGTTGATGTAAACAGATATATACTTGCCTTTATGGGTATCTGTCGACTTGGTGGCAGTCGTCCATCGTCCCTCCCTCCGTGGTCCACTTCTGTCCATGATCCTCTGTCTCTGGGGGACTTCACGAACCATTTCTGCCCCCAGGATGATGATGTCCACGTTCCTGATAGTAAACATATTGAAGAGTTTAGTGTTTGAAGTAGTTGATGTAAATAGACATATACTTGCCTTTATGGGTATCTGTCGACTTGGTGGCAGTCGTCCATCGTCCCTTCCTCCGTGGTCCACTTCTGTCCATGATCCTCTGTCTCTGGGGGACTTCACGGTCCATTTCTCCCCCCAGGATGATGATGTCCATGTTCCTGATAGTAAACATATTGAAGAGTTTAGTGTTTGAAGTAGTTGATGTAAATAGATATATACTTGCCTTTATGGGTATCTGTCGACTTGGTGGCAGTAGTCCATCGTCCCTGCCTCCGTGGTCCACTTCTGTCCATGATCCTCTGTCTCTGGGGGACTTCACGAACCATTTCTGCCCCCAGGATGATGATGTCCACGTTCCTGATAGTAAACATATTGAAGAGTTTAGTGTTTGAAGTAGTTGATGTAAACAGATATATACTTGCCTTCATGGGTGTCTGTCGACTTGGTGGCAATCGTCCATCGTCCCTCCCTCCGTGGTCCACTTCTGTCCATGATCCTCTGTCTCTGGGGGACTTCACGGTCCATTTCTGCCCCCAGGATGATGATGTCCATGTTCCTGATAGTAAACATATTGAAGAGTTTAGTGTTTGAAGTAGTTGATGTAAATAGATATATACTTGCCTTTATGGGTATCTGTCGACTTGGTGGCAGTCGTCCATCGTCCCTGCCTCCGTGGTCCACTTCTGTCCATGATCCTCTGTCTCTGGGGGACTTCACGAACCATTTCTGCCCCCAGGATGATGATGTCCACGTTCCTGATAGTAAACATATTGAAGAGTTTAGTGTTTGAAGTAGTTGATGTAAATAGATATATACTTGCCTTTATGGGTATCTGTCGACTTGGTGGCAGTCGTCCATCGTCCCTGCCTCCGTGGTCCACTTCTGTCCATGATCCTCTGTCTCTGGGGGACTTCACGAACCATTTCTGCCCCCAGGATGATGATGTCCACGTTCCTGATAGTAAACATATTGAAGAGTTTAGTGTTTGAAGTAGTTGATGTAAACAGATATATACTTGCCTTCATGGGTGTCTGTCGACTTGGTGGCAATCGTCCATCGTCCCTCCCTCCGTGGTCCACTTCTGTCCATGATCCTCTGTCTCTGGGGGACTTCACGGTCCATTTCTGCCCCCAGGATGATGATGTCCATGTTCCTGATAGTAAACATATTGAAGAGTTTAGTGTTTGAAGTAGTTGATGTAAATAGATATATACTTGCCTTTATGGGTATCTGTCGACTTGGTGGCAGTCGTCCATCGTCCCTGCCTCCGTGGTCCACTTCTGTCCATGATCCTCTGTCTCTGGGGGACTTCACGAACCATTTCTGCCCCCAGGATGATGATGTCCACGTTCCTGATAGTAAACATATTGAAGAGTTTAGTGTTTGAAGTAGTTGATGTAAATAGATATATACTTGCCTTTATGGGTATCTGTCGACTTGGTGGCAGTCGTCCATCGTCCCTTCCTCCGTGGTCCACTTCTGTCCATGATCCTCTGTCTCTGGGGGACTTCACGGTCCATTTCTCCCCCCAGGATGATGATGTCCATGTTCCTGATAGTAAACATATTGAAGAGTTTAGTGTTTGAAGTAGTTGATGTAAATACATATATATACTTGCCTTTATGGGTGTCTGTCGACTTGGTGGCAGTCGTCCATCGTCCCTTCCTCCGTGGTCCACTTCTGTCCATGATCCTCTGTTTCTGGGGGACTTCACGGTCCATTTCTGCAACCAGGATGATAATGTCCACATTCCTGATAGTAAACATATTGAAGAGTTTAGTGTTTGAAGTAGTTGATGTAAATACATATATATACTTGCCTTTATGGGTGTCTGTCGGCTTGGTGGCAGTCGTCCATCGTCCCTTCCTCCGTGGTCCACTTCTGTCCATGATCCTCTGTCTCTGGGGGACTTCACGGTCCATTTCTGCCCCCAGGATGATGATGTCCACAGTCCCGAAAGTAAAGATAATGAAGAGTTTAGTGTTTGAAACAATTGACGTTAATTCATTTACCTGCCTTCATGGGCCCCTCTCGGCTTGATTGCAGACGTCCATCGTCCCTCCTCCTTGGTCCTTCTTGTCTCCATGCAGTGTCTTCGCGGCAGTCGTCACTGCCCATTTCTGCAACCAGGATGATGACGTCCACGTTCCTGATAGTAAACATATTGAAGAGTTTAGTGTTTGAAGTAGTTGATGTAAACAGATATATACTTGCCTTTATGGGTATCTGTCGACTTGGTGGCAGTCGTCCATCGTCCCTGCCTCCGTGGTCCACTTCTGTCCATGATCCTCTGTCTCTGGGGGACTTCACGAACCATTTCTGCCCCCAGGATGATGATGTCCACGTTCCTGATAGTAAACATATTGAAGAGTTTAGTGTTTGAAGTAGTTGATGTAAATAGACATATACTTGCCTTTATGGGTATCTGTCGACTTGGTGGCAGTCGTCCATCGTCCCTTCCTCCGTGGTCCACTTCTGTCCATGATCCTCTGTCTCTGGGGGACTTCACGGTCCATTTCTCCCCCCAGGATGATGATGTCCATGTTCCTGATAGTAAACATATTGAAGAGTTTAGTGTTTGAAGTAGTTGATGTAAATAGATATATACTTGCCTTTATGGGTATCTGTCGACTTGGTGGCAGTAGTCCATCGTCCCTGCCTCCGTGGTCCACTTCTGTCCATGATCCTCTGTCTCTGGGGGACTTCACGAACCATTTCTGCCCCCAGGATGATGATGTCCACGTTCCTGATAGTAAACATATTGAAGAGTTTAGTGTTTGAAGTAGTTGATGTAAATAGATATATACTTGCCTTTATGGGTATCTGTCGACTTGGTGGCAGTCGTCCATCGTCCCTTCCTCCGTGGTCCACTTCTGTCCATGATCCTCTGTCTCTGGGGGACTTCACGGTCCATTTCTCCCCCCAGGATGATGATGTCCATGTTCCTGATAGTAAACATATTGAAGAGTTTAGTGTTTGAAGTAGTTGATGTAAATACATATATATACTTGCCTTTATGGGTGTCTGTCGACTTGGTGGCAGTCGTCCATCGTCCCTTCCTCCGTGGTCCACTTCTGTCCATGATCCTCTGTCTCTGGGGGACTTCACGGTCCATTTCTGCCCCCAGGATGATGATGTCCATGTTCCTGATAGTAAACATATTGAAGAGTTTAGTGTTTGAAGTAGTTGATGTAAATACATATATATACTTGCCTTTATGGGTGTCTGTCGACTTGGTGGCAGTCGTCCATCGTCCCTTCCTCCGTGGTCCACTTCTGTCCATGATCCTCTGTCTCTGGGGGACTTCACGGTCCATTTCTGCCCCCAGGATGATGATGTCCACAGTCCCGAAAGTAAAGATAATGAAGAGTTTAGTGTTTGAAACAATTGACGTTAATTCATTTACCTGCCTTCATGGGCCCCTCTCGGCTTGATTGCAGACGTCCATCGTCCCTCCTCCTTGGTCCCTCTTGTCTCCATGCAGTGTCTTCGCGGCAGTCGTCACTGCCCATTTCTGCAACCAGGATGATGATGTCCACGTTCCTGATAGTAAACATATTGAAGAGTTTAGTGTTTGAAGTAGTTGATGTAAACAGATATATACTTGCCTTTATGGGTATCTGTCGACTTGGTGGCAGTCGTCCATCGTCCCTGCCTCCGTGGTCCACTTCTGTCCATGATCCTCTGTCTCTGGGGGACTTCACGAACCATTTCTGCCCCCAGGATGATGATGTCCACGTTCCTGATAGTAAGCATATTGAAGAGTTTAGTGTTTGAAGTAGTTGATGTAAATAGACATATACTTGCCTTTATGGGTATCTGTCGACTTGGTGGCAGTCGTCCATCGTCCCTTCCTCCGTGGTCCACTTCTGTCCATGATCCTCTGTCTCTGGGGGACTTCACGGTCCATTTCTCCCTCCAGGATGATGATGTCCATGTTCCTGATAGTAAACATATTGAAGAGTTTAGTGTTTGAAGTAGTTGATGTAAATACATATATATACTTGCCTTTATGGGTGTCTGTCGACTTGGTGGCAGTCGTCCATCGTCCCTTCCTCCGTGGTCCACTTCTGTCCATGATCCTCTGTCTCTGGGGGACTTCACGGTCCATTTCTGCCCCCAGGATGATGATGTCCATGTTCCTGATAGTAAACATATTGAAGAGTTTAGTGTTTGAAGTAGTTGATGTAAATACATATATATACTTGCCTTTATGGGTGTCTGTCGGCTTGGTGGCAGTCGTCCATCGTCCCTTCCTCCGTGGTCCACTTCTGTCCATGATCCTCTGTCTCTGGGGGACTTCACGGTCCATTTCTGCCCCCAGGATGATGATGTCCACAGTCCCGAAAGTAAAGATAATGAAGAGTTTAGTGTTTGAAACAATTGACGTTAATTCATTTACCTGCCTTCATGGGCCCCTCTCGGCCTGATTGCAGACGTCCATCGTCCCTCCTCCTTTGTCCCTCTTGTCTCCATGCAGTGTCTTCGCGGCAGTCGTCACTGCCCATTTCTGCAACCAGGATGATGATGTCCACGTTCCTGATAGTAAACATATTGAAGAGTTTAGTGTTTGAAGTAGTTGATGTAAACAGATATATACTTGCCCTCATGGGTATCTGTCGACTTATTGGCAATCGTCCATCGTCCCTACCTCCGTGGTCCACTTCTGTCCATGATCCTTTGTCTCTGGGGGACTTCACGGTCCATTTCTGCCCCCAGGATGATGATGTCCACGTTCCTGATAGTAAACATATTGAAGAGTTTAGTGTTTGAAGTAGTTGATGTAAATAGACATATACTTGCCTTTATGGGTATCTGTCGACTTGGTGGCAGTCGTCCATCGTCCCTTCCTCCGTGGTCCACTTCTGTCCATGATCCTCTGTCTCTGGGGGACTTCACGGTCCATTTCTCCCCCCAGGATGATGATGTCCATGTTCCTGATAGTAAACATATTGAAGAGTTTAGTGTTTGAAGTAGTTGATGTAAATACATATATATACTTGCCTTTATGGGTGTCTGTCGACTTGGTGGCAGTCGTCCATCGTCCCTTCCTCCGTGGTCCACTTCTGTCCATGATCCTCTGTCTCTGGGGGACTTCACGGTCCACTTCTGCCCCGAGGATGATGATGTCCATGTTCCTGATAGTAAATATATTGAAAAGTTTAGTGTTTGAAGTAGTTGATGTAAATAGATATATACTTGCCTTTATGGGTATCTGTCGACTTGGTGCCAGTCGTCCATCGTCCCTTCCTCCGTGGTCCACTTCTGTCGATGATCCTCTGTCTCTGGGGGACTTCACGGTCCATTTCTGCAACCAGGATGATGATGTCCACGTTCCTGATAGTAAACATATTGAAGAGTTTAGTGTTTGAAGTATTTGATGTAAATAGATATATGCTTGCCTTTATGGGTATCTGTCGACTTGGTGGCAGTCGTCCATCGTCCCTGCCTCCGTGGTCCACTTCTGTCCATGATCCTCTGTCTCTGGGGGACTTCACGAACCATTTTTGCCCCCAGGATGATGATGTCCACGTTCCTGATAGTAAACATATTGAAGAGTTTAGTGTTTGAAGTGGTTGATGTAAACAGATATATACTTGCCTTCATGGGTGTCTGTCGACTTGGTGGCAATCGTCCATCGTCCCTTCCTCCGTGGTCCACTTCTGTCCATGATCCTCTGTCTCTGGGGGACTTCACGGTCCATTTCTGCCCCCAGGATGATGATGTCCATGTTCCTGATAGTAAACATATTGAAGAGTTTAGTGTTTGAAGTAGTTGATGTAAATACATATATACTTGCCTTTATGGGTATCTGTCGACTTGGTGGCAGTCGTCCATCGTCCCTGCCTCCGTGGTCCACTTCTGTCCATGATCCTCTGTCTCTGGGGGACGTCACGAACCATTTCTGCCCCCAGGATGATGATGTCCACGTTCCTGATAGTAAACATATTGAAGAGTTTAGTGTTTGAAGTAGTTGATGTAAATAGATATATACTTGCCTTTATGGGTATCTGTCGACTTGGTGGCAGTCGTCCATCGTCCCTTCCTCCGTTGTCCACTTCTGTCCATGATCCTCTGTCTCTGGGGGACTTCACGGTCCATTTCTGCCCCCAGGATGATGATGTCCACAGTCCCGAAAGTAAAGATAATGAAGAGTTTAGTGTTTGAAACAATTGACGTTAATTCATTTACCTGCCTTCATGGGCCCCTCTCGGCTTGATTGCAGACGTCCATCGTCCCTCCTCCTTGGTCCCTCTTGTCTCCATGCAGTGTCTTCGCGGCAGTCGTCACTGCCCATTTCTGCAACCAGGATGATGATGTCCACGTTCCTGATAGTAAACATATTGAAGAGTTTAGTGTTTGAAGTAGTTGATGTAAACAGATATATACTTGCCTTCATGGGTATCTGTCGACTTAGTGGCAATCGTCCATCGTCCCTACCTCCGTGGTCCACTTCTGTCCATGATCCTTTGTCTCTGGGGGACTTCACGGTCCATTTCTGCCCCCAGGATGATGATGTCCATGTTCCTGATAGTAAATATATTGAAAAGATTAGTGTTTGAAGTAGTTGATGTAAATAGATATATACTTGCCTTTATGGGTATCTGTCGACTTGGTGGCAGTCGTCCATCGTCCCTTCCTCCGTGGTCCACTTCTGTCCATGATGCTCTGTCTCTGGGGGATTTCACGAACCATTTCTGCCCCCAGGATGATGATGTCCACGTTCATGATAGTAAACATATTGAAGAGTTTAGTGTTTGAAGTAGTTGATGTAAATAGATATATACTTGCCTTTATGGGTATCTGTCGACTTGGTGGCAGTAGTCCATCGTCCCTGCCTCCGTGGTCCACTTCTGTCCATGATCCTCTGTCTCTGGGGGACTTCACGAACCATTTCTGCCCCCAGGATGATGATGTCCACGTTCCTGATAGTAAACATATTGAAGAGTTTAGTGTTTGAAGTAGTTGATGTAAATAGATATATACTTGCCTTTATGGGTATCTGTCGACTTGGTGGCAGTCGTCCATCGTCCCTTCCTCCGTGGTCCACTTCTGTCCATGATCCTCTGTCTCTGGGGGACTTCACGGTCCATTTCTCCCCCCAGGATGATGATGTCCATGTTCCTGATAGTAAACATATTGAAGAGTTTAGTGTTTGAAGTAGTTGATGTAAATACATATATATACTTGCCTTTATGGGTGTCTGTCGACTTGGTGGCAGTCGTCCATCGTCCCTTCCTCCGTGGTCCACTTCTGTCCATGATCCTCTGTCTCTGGGGGACTTCACGGTCCATTTCTGCCCCCAGGATGATGATGTCCATGTTCCTGATAGTAAACATATTGAAGAGTTTAGTGTTTGAAGTAGTTGATGTAAATACATATATATACTTGCCTTTATGGGTGTCTGTCGGCTTGGTGGCAGTCGTCCATCGTCCCTTCCTCCGTGGTCCACTTCTGTCCATGATCCTCTGTCTCTGGGGGACTTCACGGTCCATTTCTGCCCCCAGGATGATGATGTCCACAGTCCCGAAAGTAAAGATAATGAAGAGTTTAGTGTTTGAAACAATTGACGTTAATTCATTTACCTGCCTTCATGGGCCCCTCTCGGCTTGATTGCAGACGTCCATCGTCCCTCCTCCTTGGTCCCTCTTGTCTCCATGCAGTGTCTTCGCGGCAGTCGTCACTGCCCATTTCTGCAACCAGGATGATGATGTCCACGTTCCTGATAGTAAACATATTGAAGAGTTTAGTGTTTGAAGTAGTTGATGTAAACAGATATATACTTGCCTTTATGGGTATCTGTCGACTTGGTGGCAGTCGTCCATCGTCCCTGCCTCCGTGGTCCACTTCTGTCCATGATCCTCTGTCTCTGGGGGACTTCACGAACCATTTCTGCCCCCAGGATGATGATGTCCACGTTCCTGATAGTAAGCATATTGAAGAGTTTAGTGTTTGAAGTAGTTGATGTAAATAGACATATACTTGCCTTTATGGGTATCTGTCGACTTGGTGGCAGTCGTCCATCGTCCCTTCCTCCGTGGTCCACTTCTGTCCATGATCCTCTGTCTCTGGGGGACTTCACGGTCCATTTCTCCCTCCAGGATGATGATGTCCATGTTCCTGATAGTAAACATATTGAAGAGTTTAGTGTTTGAAGTAGCTGATGTAAATACATATATATACTTGCCTTTATGGGTGTCTGTCGACTTGGTGGCAGTCGTCCATCGTCCCTTCCTCCGTGGTCCACTTCTGTCCATGATCCTCTGTCTCTGGGGGACTTCACGGTCCATTTCTGCCCCCAGGATGATGATGTCCATGTTCCTGATAGTAAACATATTGAAGAGTTTAGTGTTTGAAGTAGTTGATGTAAATACATATATATACTTGCCTTTATGGGTGTCTGTCGGCTTGGTGGCAGTCGTCCATCGTCCCTTCCTCCGTGGTCCACTTCTGTCCATGATCCTCTGTCTCTGGGGGACTTCACGGTCCATTTCTGCCCCCAGGATGATGATGTCCACAGTCCCGAAAGTAAAGATAATGAAGAGTTTAGTGTTTGAAACAATTGACGTTAATTCATTTACCTGCCTTCATGGGCCCCTCTCGGCCTGATTGCAGACGTCCATCGTCCCTCCTCCTTTGTCCCTCTTGTCTCCATGCAGTGTCTTCGCGGCAGTCGTCACTGGCCATTTCTGCAACCAGGATGATGATGTCCACGTTCCTGATAGTAAACATATTGAAGAGTTTAGTGTTTGAAGTAGTTGATGTAAACAGATATATACTTGCCCTCATGGGTATCTGTCGACTTATTGGCAATCGTCCATCGTCCCTACCTCCGTGGTCCACTTCTGTCCATGATCCTTTGTCTCTGGGGGACTTCACGGTCCATTTCTGCCCCCAGGATGATGATGTCCACGTTCCTGATAGTAAACATATTGAAGAGTTTAGTGTTTGAAGTAGTTGATGTAAATAGACATATACTTGCCTTTATGGGTATCTGTCGACTTGGTGGCAGTCGTCCATCGTCCCTTCCTCCGTGGTCCACTTCTGTCCATGATCCTCTGTCTCTGGGGGACTTCACGGTCCATTTCTCCCCCCAGGATGATGATGTCCATGTTCCTGATAGTAAACATATTGAAGAGTTTAGTGTTTGAAGTAGTTGATGTAAATACATATATATACTTGCCTTTATGGGTGTCTGTCGACTTGGTGGCAGTCGTCCATCGTCCCTTCCTCCGTGGTCCACTTCTGTCCATGATCCTCTGTCTCTGGGGGACTTCACGGTCCACTTTTGCCCCGAGGATGATGATGTCCATGTTCCTGATAGTAAATATATTGAAAAGTTTAGTGTTTGAAGTAGTTGATGTAAATAGATATATACTTGCCTTTATGGGTATCTGTCGACTTGGTGCCAGTCGTCCATCGTCCCTTCCTCCGTGGTCCACTTCTGTCGATGATCCTCTGTCTCTGGGGGACTTCACGGTCCATTTCTGCAACCAGGATGATGATGTCCACGTTCCTGATAGTAAACATATTGAAGAGTTTAGTGTTTGAAGTATTTGATGTAAATAGATGTATGCTTGCCTTTATGGGTATCTGTCGACTTGGTGGCAGTCGTCCATCGTCCCTGCCTCCGTGGTCCACTTCTGTCCATGATCCTCTGTCTCTGGGGGACTTCACGAACCATTTTTGCCCCCAGGATGATGATGTCCACGTTCCTGATAGTAAACATATTGAAGAGTTTAGTGTTTGAAGTGGTTGATGTAAACAGATATATACTTGCCTTCATGGGTGTCTGTCGACTTGGTGGCAATCGTCCATCGTCCCTTCCTCCGTGGTCCACTTCTGTCCATGATCCTCTGTCTCTGGGGGATTCACGGTCCATTTCTGCCCCCAGGATGATGATGTCCATGTTCCTGATAGTAAACATATTGAAGAGTTTAGTGTTTGAAGTAGTTGATGTAAATACATATATACTTGCCTTTATGGGTATCTGTCGACTTGGTGGCAGTCGTCCATCGTCCCTGCCTCCGTGGTCCACTTCTGTCCATGATCCTCTGTCTCTGGGGGACGTCACGAACCATTTCTGCCCCCAGGATGATGATGTCCACGTTCCTGATAGTAAACATATTGAAGAGTTTAGTGTTTGAAGTAGTTGATGTAAATAGATATATACTTGCCTTTATGGGTATCTGTCGACTTGGTGGCAGTCGTCCATCGTCCCTTCCTCCGTTGTCCACTTCTGTCCATGATCCTCTGTCTCTGGGGGACTTCACGGTCCATTTCTGCCCCCAGGATGATGATGTCCACAGTCCCGAAAGTAAAGATAATGAAGAGTTTAGTGTTTGAAACAATTGACGTTAATTCATTTACCTGCCTTCATGGGCCCCTCTCGGCTTGATTGCAGACGTCCATCGTCCCTCCTCCTTGGTCCCTCTTGTCTCCATGCAGTGTCTTCGCGGCAGTCGTCACTGCCCATTTCTGCAACCAGGATGATGATGTCCACGTTCCTGATAGTAAACATATTGAAGAGTTTAGTGTTTGAAGTAGTTGATGTAAACAGATATATACTTGCCTTCATGGGTATCTGTCGACTTAGTGGCAATCGTCCATCGTCCCTACCTCCGTGGTCCACTTCTGTCCATGATCCTTTGTCTCTGGGGGACTTCACGGTCCATTTCTGCCCCCAGGATGATGATGTCCATGTTCCTGATAGTAAATATATTGAAAAGATTAGTGTTTGAAGTAGTTGATGTAAATAGATATATACTTGCCTTTATGGGTATCTGTCGACTTGGTGGCAGTCGTCCATCGTCCCTTCCTCCGTGGTCCACTTCTGTCCATGATGCTCTGTCTCTGGGGGATTTCACGAACCATTTCTGCCCCCAGGATGATGATGTCCACGTTCATGATAGTAAACATATTGAAGAGTTTAGTGTTGGAAGTAGTTGATGTAAATAGATATATACTTGCCTTCATGGGTATCTGTCGACTTGGTGGCAATCGTCCATCGTCCCTCCCTCCGTGGTCCACTTCTGTCCATGATCCTCTGTCTCTGGGGGACTTCACGGTCCATTTCTGCCCCGAGGATGATGATGTCCATGTTCCTGATAGTAAATATATTGAAAAGTTTAGTGTTTGAAGTAGTTGATGTAAATAGATATATACTTGCCTTTATGGGTATCTGTCGACTTGGTGCCAGTCGTCCATCGTCCCTTCCTCCGTGGTCCACTTCTGTCCATGATCCTCTGTCTCTGGGGGACTTCACGGTCCATTTCTGCAACCAGGATGATGATGTCCACGTTCCTGATAGTAAACATATTGAAGAGTTTAGTGTTTGAAGTTTTTGATGTAAATAGATATATGATTGCCTTTATGGGTGTCTGTCGACTTGGTGGCAGTCGTCCATCGTCCCTGCCTCCGTGGTCCACTTCTGTCCATGATCCTCTGTCTCTAGGGGACTTCACGAACCATTTCTGCCCCCAGGATGATGATGTCCACGTTCCTGATAGTAAACATATTGAAGAATTTAGTGTTTGAAGTAGTTGATGTAAACAGATATATACTTGCCTTCATGGGTGTCTGTCGACTTGGTGGCAATCGTCCATCGTCCCTTCCTCCGTGGTCCACTTCTGTCCATGATCCTCTGTCTCTGGGGGACGTCACGGTCCATTTCTGCCCCCAGGATGATGATGTCCATGTTCCTGATAGTAAACATATTGAAGAGTTTAGTGTTTGAAGTAGTTGATGTAAATAGATATATACTTGCCTTTATGGGTATCTGTCGACTTGGTGGCAGTCGTCCATCGTCCCTGCCTCCGTGGTCCACTTCTGTCCATGATCCTCTGTCTCTGGGGGACTTCACGAACCATTTCTGCCCCCAGGATGATGATGTCCACGTTCCTGATATTAAACATATTGAAGAGTTTAGTGTTTGAAGTAGTTGATGTAAATAGATATATACTTGCCTTTATGGGTATCTGTCGACTTGGTGCCAGTCGTCCATCGTCCCTTCCTCCGTGGTCCACTTCTGTCCATGATCCTCTGTCTCTGGGGGACTTCACGGTCCATTTCTGCCCCGAGGATGATGATGTCCATGTTCCTGATAGTAAACATATTGAAGAGTTTAGTGTTTGAAGTAGTTGATGTAAATACATATATATACTTGCCTTTATGGGTGTCTGTCGACTTGGTGGCAGTCGTCCATCGTCCCTTCCTCCGTGGTCCACATCTGTCCATGATCCTCTGTCTCTGATTGACTTCACGGTCCATTTCTGCCCCCAGGATGATGATGTCCACAGTCCCGAAAGTAAAGATAATGAAGGGTTTAGTGTTTGAAACAATTGACGTTAATTGATTTACCTGCCTTCATGGGCCCCTCTCGGCTTGATTGCAGACGTCCATCGTCCCTCCTCCTTGGTCCCTCTTGTCTCCATGCAGTGTCTTCGCGGCAGTCGTCACTGCCCATTTCTGCAACCAGGATGATGATGTCCACGTTCCTGATAGTAAACATATTGAAGAGTTTAGTGTTTGAAGTAGTTAATGTAAATACATATATACTTGCCTTTATGGGTATCTGTCGACTTGGTGGCAGTCGTCCATCGTCCCTGCCTCCGTGGTCCACTTCTGTCCATGATCCTCTGTCTCTGGGGGACTTCACGAACCATTTCTGCCCCCAGGATGATGATGTCCACGTTCCTGATAGTAAACATATTGAAGAGTTTAGTGTTTGAAGTAGTTGATGTAAATAGATATATACTTGCCTTTATGGGTATCTGTCGACTTGGTGGCAGTCGTCCATCGTCCCTTCCTCCGTGGTCCACTTCTGTCCATGATCCTCTGTCTCTGGGGGACTTCACGGTCCATTTCTGCCCCCAGGATGATGATGTCCACAGTCCCGAAAGTAAAGATAATGAAGAGTTTAGTGTTTGAAGCAATTGACGTTAATTCATTTACCTGCCTTCATGGGCCCCTCTCGGCTTGATTGCAGACGTCCATCGTCCCTCCTCCTTGGTCCCTCTTGTCTCCATGCAGTGTCTTCGCGGCAGTCGTCACTGCCCATTTCTGCAACCAGGATGATGATGTCCACGTTCCTGATAGTAAACATATTGAAGAGTTTAGTGTTTGAAGTAGTTGATGTAAACAGATATATACTTGCCTTCATGGGTATCTGTCGACTTAGTGGCAATCGTCCATCGTCCCTACCTCCGTGGTCCACTTCTGTCCATGATCCTCTGTCTCTGGGGGACTTCACGGTCCATTTCTTCCCCCAGGATGATGATGTCCATGTTCCTGATAGTAAATATATTGAAAAGATTAGTGTTTGAAGTAGTTGATGTAAATAGATATATACTTGCCTTTATGGGTATCTGTCGACTTGGTGGCAGTCGTCCATCGTCCCTTCCTCCGTGGTCCACTTCTGTCCATGATCCTCTGTCTCTGGGGGATTTCACGAACCATTTCTGCCCCCAGGATGATGATGTCCACGTTCCTCATAGTAAACATATTGAAGAGTTTAGTGTTGGAAGTAGTTGATGTAAATAGATATATACTTGCCTTCATGGGTATCTGTCGACTTGGTGGCAGTCGTCCATCGTCCCTTCCTCCGTGGTCCACTTCTGTCCATGATCCTCTGTCTCTGGGGGACTTCACGGTCCATTTCTGCAACCAGGATGATGATGTCCACGTTCCTGATAGTAAACATATTGAAGAGTTTAGTGTTTGAAGTATTTGATGTAAATAGATATATGCTTGCCTTTATGGGTATCTGTCGACTTGGTGTCAGTCGTCCATCGTCCCTTCCTCCGTGGTCCACTTCTGTCCATGATCCTCTGTCTCTGGGGGACTTCACGGTCCATTTCTGCCCCCAGGATGATGATGTCCATGTTCCTGATAGTAAACATATTGAAGAGTTTAGTGTTTGAAGTAGTTGATGTAAATAGATATATACTTGCCTTAATGGGTATCTGTCGACTTGGTGGCAGTCGTCCATCGTCCCTTCCTCCGTGGTCCACTTCTGTCCATGATCCTCTGTCTCTGGGGGACTTCACGAACCATTTCTGCCCCCAGGATGATGATGTCCACGTTCCTGATAGTAAACATATTGAAGAGTTTAGTGTTTGAAGTAGTTGATGTAAATAGATATATACTTGCCTTTATGGGTATCTGTCGACTTGGTGGCAGTCGTCCATCGTCCCTTCCTCCGTGGTCCACTTCTATCCATGATCCTCTGTCTCTGGGGGACTTCACGGTCCATTTCTGCCCCCAGGATGATGATGTCCATGTTCCTGATAGTAAACATATTGAAGAGTTTAGTGTTTGAAGTAGTTGATGTAAATACATATATATACTTGCCTTTATGGGTGTCTGTCGACTTGGTGGCAGTCGTCCATCGTCCCTTCCTCCGTGGTCCACTTCTGTCCATGATCCTCTGTCTCTGATTGACTTCACGGTCCATTTCTGCCCCCAGGATGATGATGTCCACAGTCCCGAAAGTAAAGATAATGAAGAGTTTAGTGTTTGAAACAATTGACGTTAATTGATTTACCTGCCTTCATGGGCCCCTCTCGGCTTGATTGCAGACGTCCATCGTCCCTCCTCCTTGGTCCCTCTTGTCTCCATGCAGTGTCTTCGCGGCAGTCCTCACTGCCCATTTCTGCAACCAGGATGATGATGTCCACGTTCCTGATAGTAAACATATTGAAGAGTTTAGTGTTTGAAGTAGTTAATGTAAATACATATATACTTGCCTTTATGGGCATCTGTCGACTTGGTGGCAGTCGTCCATCGTCCCTTCCTCCGTGGTCCACTTCTATCCATGATCCTCTGTCTCTGGGGGACTTCACGGTCCATTTCTGCCCCCAGGATGATGATGTCCATGTTCCTGATAGTAAACATATTGAAGAGTTTAGTGTTTGAAGTAGTTGATGTAAATAGGTATATACTTGCCTTTATGGGTGTCTGTCGACTTGGTGGCAATCGTCCATCGTCCCTTCCTCCGTGGTCCACTTCTGTCCATGATCCTTTCTCTCTAGGGGACTTCACGGTCCATTTCTGCCCCCAGGATGATGATGTCCATGTTCCTGATAGTAAACATATTGAAGAGTTTAGTGTTTGAAGTAGTTGATGTAAATACATATATATACTTGCCTTTATGGGTGTCTGTCGACTTGGTGGCAGTCGTCCATCGTCCCTTCCTCCGTGGTCCACTTCTGTCCATGATCCTCTGTCTCTGATTGACTTCACGGTCCATTTCTCTTCCCAGGATGATGATGTCCACAGTCCCGAAAGTAAAGATAATGAAGAGTTTAGTGTTTGAAACAATTGACGTTAATTGATTTACCTGCCTTCATGGGCCCCTCTCGGCTTGATTGCAGACGTCCATCGTCCCTCCTCCTTGGTCCCTCTTCTCTCCATGCAGTGTCTTCGCGGCAGTCGTCACTGCCCATTTCTGCAACCAGGATGATGATGTCCACGTTCCTGATAGTAAACACATTGAAGAGTTTAGTGTTTGAAGTAGTTAATGTAAATACATATATACTTGCCTTTATGGGTATCTGTCGACTTGGTGGCAGTCGTCCATCGTCCCTTCCTCCGTGGTCCACTTCTATCCATGATCCTCTGTCTCTGGGGGACTTCACGGTCCATTTCTGCCCCCAGGATGATGATGTCCATGTTCCTGATAGTAAACATATTGAAGAGTTTAGTGTTTGAAGTAGTTGATGTAAACAGGTATATACTTGCCTTTATGGGTATCTGTCGACTTGGTGGCAATCGTCCATCGTCCCTCCCTCCGTGGTCCACTTCTGTCCATGATCCTTTGTCTCTAGGGGACTTCACGGTCCATTTCTGCCCCCAGGATGATGATGTCCATGTTCCTGATAGTAAACATATTGAAGAGTTTAGTGTTTGAAGTAGTTGATGTAAATAGATATATCCTTGCCTTTATGGGTGTCTGTCGACTTGGTGGCAGTCATCCATCGTCCCTTCCTCCGTGGTCCACTTCTGTCCATGATCCTCTGTCTCTGGGGGACTTCACGGTCCATTTCTGCCCCCAGGATGATGATGTCCATGTTCCTGATAGTAAACATATTGAAGAGTTTAGTGTTTGAACTAGTTGATGTAAATACATATATATACTTGCCTTTATGGGTGTCTGTCGACTTGGTGGCAGTCGTCCATCGTCCCTTCCTCCGTGGTCCACTTTTGTCCATGATCCTCTGTCTCTGATTGACTTCACGGTCCATTTCTGCCCCCAGGATGATGATGTCCACAGTCCCGAAAGTAAAGATAATGAAGAGTTTAGTGTTTGAAACAATTGATGTTAATTGATTTACCTGCCTTCATGGGCCCCTCTCGGCTTGATTGCAGACGTCCATCGTCCCTCCTCCTTGGTCTCTCTTGTCTCCATGCAGTGTCTTCACGGCAGTCGTCACTGCCCATTTCTGCAACCAGGATGATGATGTCCACGTTCCTGATAGTAAACATATTGAAGAGTTTAGTGTTTGAAGTAGTTGATGTAAATAGATATATACTTGCCTTTATGGGCATCTGTCGACTTGGTGGAAGTCGTCCATCGTCCCTTCCTCCGTGGTCCACTTCTATCCATGATCCTCTGTCTCTGGGAGACTTCACGGTCCATTTCTGCCCCCAGGATGATGATGTCCATGTTCCTGATAGTAAACATATTGAAGAGTTTATTGTTTGAAGTAGCTGATGTAAATAGATATATACTTGCCTTTTTGGGTGTCTGTCGACTTGGTGGCATTCGCCCATTGTCCCTTCCTCCGTGGTCCACTTCTGTCCATGATCCTCTGTCTCTGGGGGACTTCACGGTCCATTTCTGCAACCAGGATGATGATGTCCATGTTCCTGATAGTAAACATATTGAAGAGTTTAGTGTTTGAAGTAGCTGATGTAAATAGATATATACTTGCCTTCATGGGTGTCTGTCGACTTGGTGGCAGTCGCCCATTGTCCCTTCCTCCGTGGTCCACTTCTGTCCATGATCCTCTGTCTCTGGGGAACTTCACGGTCCATTTCTGCCCCCAGGATGATGATGTCCATGTTCCTGATAGTAAACATATTGAAGAGTTTATTGTTTGAAGTAGTTGATGTAAATACATATATATACTTGCCTTTATGGGTGTCTGTCGACTTGGTGGCAGTCGTCCATCGTCCCTTCCTCCGTGGTCCACTTCTGTCCATGATCCTCTGTCTCTGATTGACTTCACGGTCCATTTCTGCAACCAGGATGATGATGTCCATAGTCCCGAAAGTAAAGATAATGAAGAGTTTTGTGTTTGAAACAATTGACGTTAATTGATTTACCTGCCTTCATGGGCCCCTCTCGGCTTGATTGCAGACGTTCATCGTCCCTCCTCCTTGGTCTCTCTTGTCTCCATGCAGTGTCTTCACGGCAGTCGTCACTGCCCATTTCTGCAACCAGGATGATGATGTCCACGTTCCTGAT
The DNA here is from genome assembly GCF_037392515.1 of Haliotis asinina. Lineage (NCBI taxonomy): Eukaryota > Metazoa > Mollusca > Gastropoda > Lepetellida > Haliotidae > Haliotis > Haliotis asinina. The sequence continues at coordinate 26,478,946 of NC_090286.1, read as the reverse complement.
AGTAAACATATTGAAGAGTTTAGTGTTTGAAGTAGTTGATGTAAATAGATATATACTTGCCTTTATGGGCATCTGTCGACTTGGTGGCAGTCGTCCATCGTCCCTTCCTCCGTGGTCCACTTCTATCCATGATCCTCTGTCTCTGGGGGACTTCACGGTCCATTTCTGCCCCCAGGATGATGATGTCCATGTTCCTGATAGTAAACATATTGAAGAGTTTATTGTTTGAAGTAGCTGATGTAAATAGATATATACTTGCCTTTTTGGGTGTCTGTCGACTTGGTGGCAGTCGCCCATTGTCCCTTCCTCCGTGGTCCACTTCTGTCCATGATCCTCTGTCTCTGGGGGACTTCACGGTCCATTTCTGCAACCAGGATGATGATGTCCATGTTCCTGATAGTAAACATATTGAAGAGTTTAGTGTTTGAAGTAGTTGATGTAAATACATATATATACTTGCCTTTGTAGGTGTCTGTCGACTTGGTGGCAGTCGCCCATTGTCCCTTCCTCCGTGGTCCACTTCTGTCCATGATCCTCTGTCTCTGGGGGACTTCACGGTCCATTTCTGCCCCCAGGATGATGATGTCCATGTTCCTGATAGTAAACATATTGAAGAGTTTATTGTTTGAAGTAGTTGATGTAAATACATATATATACTTGCCTTTATGGGTGTCTGTCGACTTGGTGGCAGTCGTCCATCGTCCCTTCCTCCGTGGTCCACTTCTGTCCATGATCCTCTGTCTCTGGGGGACTTCACGGTCCATTTCTGCAACCAGGATGATGATGTCCACGTTCCTGATAGTAAACATATTGAAGAGTTTATTGTTTGAAGTAGTTGATGTAAATAGATATATACTTGCCTTTATGGGTATCTGTCGACTTGGTGGCAGTCGTCCATCGTCCCTTCCTCCGTGGTCCACTTCTGTCCATGATCCTCTGTCTCTGGGGGACTTCACGGTCCATTTCTGCCCCCAGGATGATGATGTCCACAGTCCCGAAAGTAAAGATAATGAAGAGTTTAGTGTTTGAAGTAGTTGATGTAAATAGATATATACTTGCCTTTATGGGTATCTGTCGACTTGGTGGCAGTCGTCCATCGTCCCTTCCTCCGTGGTCCACTTCTGTCCATGATCATCTGTCTCTGGGGGACTTCACGGTCCATTTCTGCCCCCACGATGATGATGTCCACGTTCCTGACAGTAAACATATTGAAGAGTTTAGTGTTTGAAGTAGTTGATGTAAATAGATATATACTTGCCTTTATGGGTATCTGTCGACTTGGTGTCATTCGTCCATCGTCCCTGCCTCCGTGGTCCACTTCTGTCCATGATCCTCTGTGTCTGGGGGACTTCAAGAACCATTTCTGCCCCCAGGATGATGGTGTACACGTTCCTGATAGTAAACATATTGAAGAGTTTAGTGTTTGAAGTAGTTGATGTAAATAGATATATGCTTGCCTTTATGGGTATCTGTCGACTTGGTGTCATTCGTCCATCGTCCCTGCCTCCGTGGTCCACTTCTGTCCATGATCCTCTGTGTCTGGGGGACTTCAAGAACCATTTCTGCCCCCAGGATGATGGTGTACACGTTCCTGATAGTAAACATATTGAAGAGTTTAGTGTTTGAAGTAGTTGATGTAAATAGATATATGCTTGCCTTTATGGGTATCTGTCGACTTGGTGGCAGTCGTCCATCGTCCCTGCCTCCGTGGTCCACTTCTGTCCATGATCCTCTGTCTCTGGGGGACTTCACGAACCATTTCTGCCCCCAGGATGATGATGTCCATGTTCCTGATAGTAAATATATTGAAAAGTTTAGTGTTTGAAGTAGTTGATGTAAATAGATATATACTTGCCTTCATGGGTGTCTGTCGACTTGGTGGCAGTCGTCCATCGTCCCTTCCTCCGTGGTCTACTTCTGTCCATGATCCTCTGTCTCTGGGGGACTTCACGGTCCATTTCTGCCCCCAGGATGATGATGTCCACGTTCCTGATAGTAAACATATTGAAGAGTTTAGTGTTTGAAGTAGTTGATGTAAATAGATATATATACTTGCCTTTGTAGGTGTCTGTCGACTTGGTGGCAGTCGTCCATCGTCCCTTCCTCCGTGGTCCACTTCTGTCCATGATCCTCTGTCTCTGGGGAACTTCACGGTCCATTTTTGCCCCCAGGATGATGATGTCCATGTTCCTGATAGTAAACATATTAAAGAGTTTAGTGTTTGAAGTAGTTGATGTAAATACATATATATACTTGCCTTTGTAGGTGTCTGTCGACTTGGTGTCAGTCGTCCATCGTCCCTTCCTCCGTGGTCCACTTCTGTCCATGATCCTCTGTCTCTGGGGGACTTCACGGTCCATTTCTGCAACCAGGATGATGATGTCCACGTTCCTGATAGTAAACATATTGAAGAGTTTATTGTTTGAAGTAGTTGATGTAAATAGTTATATACTTGCCTTTATGGGTATCTGTCGACTTGGTGGCAGTCGTCCATCGTCCCTTCCTCCGTGGTCCACTTCTGTCCATGATCCTCTGTCTCTGGGGGACTTCACGGTCCATTTCTGCCCCCAGGATGATGATGTCCATGTTCCTGATAGTAAACATATTGAAGAGTTTAGTGTTTGAAGTAGTTGATGTAAATACATATATATACTTGCCTTTATGGGTATCTGTCGGCTTGGTGGCAGTCGTCCATCGTCCCTTCCTCCGTGGTCCACTTCTGTCCATGATCCTCTGTCTCTGGGGGACTTCACGGTCCATTTCTGCCCCCAGGATGATGATGTCCACAGTCCCGAAAGTAAAGATAATGAAGAGTTTAGTGTTTGAAGTAGTTGATGTAAATAGATATATACTTGCCTTTATGGGTATCTGTCGACTTGGTGGCAGTCGTCCATCGTCCCTTCCTCCGTGGTCCACTTCTGTCCATGATCCTCTGTCTCTGGGGGACTTCACGGTCCATTTCTGCCCCCAGGATGATGATGCCCACGTTCCTGATAGTAAACATAATGAAGAGTTTAGTCTTTGAAGTAATTGATGTAAATAGATATATACTTGCCTTTATGGGTGTCTGTTTACTTGGTGGCAGTCGTCCATCGTCCCTGCCTCCGTGGTCCACTTCTATCCATGATCCTCTGTCTCTGGGAGACTTCACGGTCCATTTCTGCCCCCAGGATGATGATGTCCATGTTCCTGATAGTAAACATATTGAAGAGTTTATTGTTTGAAGTAGCTGATGTAAATAGATATATACTTGCCTTTTTGGGTGTCTGTCGACTTGGTGGCATTCGCCCATTGTCCCTTCCTCCGTGGTCCACTTCTGTCCATGATCCTCTGTCTCTGGGGGACTTCACGGTCCATTTCTGCAACCAGGATGATGATGTCCATAGTCCCGAAAGTAAAGATAATGAAGAGTTTTGTGTTTGAAACAATTGACGTTAATTGATTTACCTGCCTTCATGGGCCCCTCTCGGCTTGATTGCAGACGTTCATCGTCCCTCCTCCTTGGTCTCTCTTGTCTCCATGCAGTGTCTTCACGGCAGTCGTCACTGCCCATTTCTGCAACCAGGATGATGATGTCCACGTTCCTGATAGTAAACATATTGAAGAGTTTAGTGTTTGAAGTAGTTGATGTAAATAGATATATACTTGCCTTTATGGGCATCTGTCGACTTGGTGGCAGTCGTCCATCGTCCCTTCCTCCGTGGTCCACTTCTATCCATGATCCTCTGTCTCTGGGGGACTTCACGGTCCATTTCTGCCCCCAGGATGATGATGTCCATGTTCCTGATAGTAAACATATTGAAGAGTTTATTGTTTGAAGTAGCTGATGTAAATAGATATATACTTGCCTTTTTGGGTGTCTGTCGACTTGGTGGCAGTCGCCCATTGTCCCTTCCTCCGTGGTCCACTTCTGTCCATGATCCTCTGTCTCTGGGGGACTTCACGGTCCATTTCTGCAACCAGGATGATGATGTCCATGTTCCTGATAGTAAACATATTGAAGAGTTTAGTGTTTGAAGTAGTTGATGTAAATACATATATATACTTGCCTTTGTAGGTGTCTGTCGACTTGGTGGCAGTCGCCCATTGTCCCTTCCTCCGTGGTCCACTTCTGTCCATGATCCTCTGTCTCTGGGGGACTTCACGGTCCATTTCTGCCCCCAGGATGATGATGTCCATGTTCCTGATAGTAAACATATTGAAGAGTTTATTGTTTGAAGTAGTTGATGTAAATACATATATATACTTGCCTTTATGGGTGTCTGTCGACTTGGTGGCAGTCGTCCATCGTCCCTTCCTCCGTGGTCCACTTCTGTCCATGATCCTCTGTCTCTGGGGGACTTCACGGTCCATTTCTGCAACCAGGATGATGATGTCCACGTTCCTGACAGTAAACATATTGAAGAGTTTATTGTTTGAAGTAGTTGATGTAAATAGATATATACTTGCCTTTATGGGTATCTGTCGACTTGGTGTCATTCGTGCATCGTCCCTGCCTCCGTGGTCCACTTCTGTCCATGATCCTCTGTGTCTGGGGGACTTCAAGAACCATTTCTGCCCCCAGGATGATGGTGTACACGTTCCTGATAGTAAACATATTGAAGAGTTTAGTGTTTGAAGTAGTTGATGTAAATAGATATATGCTTGCCTTTATGGGTATCTGTCGACTTGGTGTCATTCGTCCATCGTCCCTGCCTCCGTGGTCCACTTCTGTCCATGATCCTCTGTGTCTGGGGGACTTCAAGAACCATTTCTGCCCCCAGGATGATGGAGTACACGTTCCTGATAGTAAACATATTGAAGAGTTTAGTGTTTGAAGTAGTTGATGTAAATAGATATATGCTTGCCTTTATGGGTATCTGTCGACTTGGTGGCAGTCGTCCATCGTCCCTGCCTCCGTGGTCCACTTCTGTCCATGATCCTCTGTCTCTGGGGGACTTCACGAACCATTTCTGCCCCCAGGATGATGATGTCCATGTTCCTGATAGTAAATATATTGAAAAGTTTAGTGTTTGAAGTAGTTGATGTAAATAGATATATACTTGCCTTCATGGGTGTCTGTCGACTTGGTGGCAGTCGTCCATCGTCCCTTCCTCCGTGGTCTACTTCTGTCCATGATCCTCTGTCTCTGGGGGACTTCACGGTCCATTTCTGCCCCCAGGATGATGATGTCCACGTTCCTGATAGTAAACATATTGAAGAGTTTAGTGTTTGAAGTAGTTGATGTAAATAGATATATATACTTGCCTTTGTAGGTGTCTGTCGACTTGGTGGCAGTCGTCCATCGTCCCTTCCTCCGTGGTCCACTTCTGTCCATGATCCTCTGTCTCTGGGGAACTTCACGGTCCATTTTTGCCCCCAGGATGATGATGTCCATGTTCCTGATAGTAAACATATTAAAGAGTTTAGTGTTTGAAGTAGTTGATGTAAATACATATATATACTTGCCTTTGTAGGTGTCTGTCGACTTGGTGTCAGTCGTCCATCGTCCCTTCCTCCGTGGTCCACTTCTGTCCATGATCCTCTGTCTCTGGGGGACTTCACGGTCCATTTCTGCAACCAGGATGATGATGTCCACGTTCCTGATAGTAAACATATTGAAGAGTTTATTGTTTGAAGTAGTTGATGTAAATAGTTATATACTTGCCTTTATGGGTATCTGTCGACTTGGTGGCAGTCGTCCATCGTCCCTTCCTCCGTGGTCCACTTCTGTCCATGATCCTCTGTCTCTGGGGGACTTCACGGTCCATTTCTGCCCCCAGGATGATGATGTCCATGTTCCTGATAGTAAACATATTGAAGAGTTTAGTGTTTGAAGTAGTTGATGTAAATACATATATATACTTGCCTTTATGGGTATCTGTCGGCTTGGTGGCAGTCGTCCATCGTCCCTTCCTCCGTGGTCCACTTCTGTCCATGATCCTCTGTCTCTGGGGGACTTCACGGTCCATTTCTGCCCCCAGGATGATGATGTCCACAGTCCCGAAAGTAAAGATAATGAAGAGTTTAGTGTTTGAAGTAGTTGATGTAAATAGATATATACTTGCCTTTATGGGTATCTGTCGACTTGGTGGCAGTCGTCCATCGTCCCTTCCTCCGTGGTCCACTTCTGTCCATGATCATCTGTCTCTGGGGGACTTCACGGTCCATTTCTTCCCCCAGGATGATGATGCCCACGTTCCTGATAGTAAACATAATGAAGAGTTTAGTCTTTGAAGTAATTGATGTAAATAGATATATACTTGCCTTTATGGGTGTCTGTTTACTTGGTGGCAGTCGTCCATCGTCCCTTCCTCCGTGGTCCACTTCTGTCCACGATCCTTTGTCTCTGGGGGACTTCACGGTCCATTTCTGCAACCAGGATGATGATGTCCATGTTCCTGATAGTAAACATATTGAAGAGTTTATTGTTTGAAGTAGTTGATGTAAATAGATATATACTTGGCTTTATGGGTATCTGTCGACTTGGTGGCAGTCGTCCATCGTCCCTTCCTCCGTGGTCCACTTCTGTCCATGATCCTCTGTCTCTGGGGGACTTCACGGTCCATTTCTGCCCCCAGGATGATGATGTCCATGTTCCTGATAGTAAACATATTCAAGAGTTCAGTGTTTGAAGTAGTTGATGTAAATAGAAATATACTTGCCTTTATGGGTGTCTGTCGACTTGGTGTCAGTCGTCCATCGTCCCTTCCTCCGTGGTCCACTTCTGTCCATGATCCTCTGTCTCTGGGGGACTTCACGGTCCATTTCTGCCCCCAGGATAATGATGTCCACAGTCCCGAAAGTAAAGATAATGAAGAGTTTAGTGTTTGAAGTAGTTGATGTAAATAGATATATACTTGCCTTTATGGGTATCTGTCGACTTGGTGGCAGTCGTCCATCGTCCCTTCTTCCGTGGTCCACTTCTGTCCATGATCATCTGTCTCTGGGGGACTTCACGGTCCATTTCTACCCCCACGATGATGATGCCCACGTTCCTGATAGTAAACATATTGAAGAGTTTAGTCTTTGAAGTAATTGATGTAAATAGATATATACTTGCCTTTATGGGTGTCTGTGGACTTGGTGGCAATCGTCCATCGTCCCTTCCTCCGTGGTCCACTTCTGTCCATGATCCTTTGTCTGTGGGGGACTTCACGGTCCATTTCTGCCCCCACGATGATGATGCCCACGTTCCTGATAGTAAACATATTGAAGAGTTTAGTCTTTGAAGTAATTGATGTAAATAGATATATACTTGCCTTTATGGGTATCTGTCGACTTGGTGGCAGTCGTCCATCGTCCCTTCTTCCGTGGTCCACTTCTGTCCATGATCCTCTGTCTCTGGGGGACTTCACGGTCCATTTCTGCCCCCAGGATGATGATGTCCATGTTCCTGATAGTAAACATATTGAAGAGTTTAGTGTTTGAAGTAGTTGATGTAAATAGATATATACTTGCCTTTATGGGTATCTGTCGACTTGGTGTCATTCGTCCATCGTCCCTGCCTCCGTGGTCCACTTCTGTCCATGATCCTCTGTGTCTGGGGGACTTCAAGAACCATTTCTGCCCCCAGGATGATGGTGTACACGTTCCTGATAGTAAACATATTGAAGAGTTTAGTGTTTGAAGTAGTTGATGTAAATAGATATATACTTGCCTTTATGGGTATCTGTCGACTTGGTGGCAGTCGTCCATCGTCCCTGCCTCCGTGGTCCACTTCTGTCCATGATCCTCTGTCTCTGGGGGACTTCACGGTCCATTTCTGCCCCCAGGATGGTGATGTGCATGTTCCTGAAAGTAAATATATTGAAAAGTTTAGTGTTTGAAGTAGTTGATGTAAATAGATATATACTTGCCTTTCTGGGTGTCTGTCGACTTGGTGGCAGTCGTCCATCGTCCCTTCCTCCGTGGTCTACTTCTGTCCATGATCCTCTGTCTCTGGGTGACTTCACGGTCCATTTCTGCCCCCAGGATGATGATGTCCATGTTCCTGATAGTAAACATATTGAAGAGTTTAGTGTTTGAAGTAGTTGATGTAAATACATATATATACTTGCCTTTGTAGGTGTCTGTCGACTTGGTGGCAGTCGCCCATTGTCCCTTCCTCCGTGGTCCACTTCTGTCCATGATCCTCTGTCTCTGGGGGACTTCACGGTCCATTTCTGCAACCAGGATGATGATGTCCATGTTCCTGATAGTAAACATATTGAAGAGTTTAGTGTTTGAAGTAGTTGATGTAAATACATATATATACTTGCCTTTATGGGTATCTGTCGACTTGGTGTCATTCGTCCATCGTCCCTGCCTCCGTGGTCCACTTCTGTCCATGATCCTCTGTGTCTGGGGGACTTCAAGAACCATTTCTGCCCCCAGGATGATGGTGTACACGTTCCTGATAGTAAACATATTGAAGAGTTTAGTGTTTGAAGTAGTTGATGTAAATAGATATATGCTTGCCTTTATGGGTATCTGTCGACTTGGTGGCAGTCGTCCATCGTCCCTGCCTCCGTGGTCCACTTCTGTCCATGATCCTCTGTCTCTGGGGGACTTCACGAACCATTTCTGCCCCCAGGATGATGATGTCCATGTTCCTGAAAGTAAATATATTGAAAAGTTTAGTGTTTGAAGTAGTTGATGTAAATAGATATATACTTGCCTTGATGGGTGTTTGTCGACTTGGTGGCAGTCGTCCATCGTCCCTTCCTCCGTGGTCTACTTCTGTCCATGATCCTCTGTCTCTGGGGGACTTCACGGTCCATTTCTGCCCCCAGGATGATGATGTCCATGTTCCTGATAGTAAACATATTGAAGAGTTTAGTGTTTGAAGTAGTTGATGTAAATACATATATATACTTGCCTTTGTAGGTGTCTGTCGACTTGGTGGCAGTCGCCCATTGTCCCTTCCTCCGTGGTCCACTTCTGTCCATGATCCTCTGTCTCTGGGGGACTTCACGGTCCATTTCTGCAACCAGGATGATGATGTCCATGTTCCTGATAGTGAACATATTGAAGAGTTTATTGTTTGAAGTAGTTGATGTAAATACATATATATACTTGGCTTTGTAGGTGTCTGTCGACTTGGTGTCATTCGTCCATCGTCCCTTCCTCCGTGGTCCACTTCTGTCCATGATCCTCTGTCTCTGGGGGACTTCACGGTCCATTTCTGCCCCCAGGATGATGATGTCCATGTTCCTGATAGTAAACATATTGAAGAGTTTAGTGTTTGAAGTAGTTGATGTAAATACATATATATACTTGCCTTTATGGGTATCTGTCGACTTGGTGGCAGTCGTCCATCGCCCCTTCCTCCGTGGTCCACTTCTGTCCATGATCCTCTGTCTCTGGGGGACTTCACGGTCCATTTCTGCCCTTACGATGATGATGTCCACGTTCCTGACAGTAAACATATTGAAGAGTTTAGTGTTTGAAGTAGTTGATGTAAGTAGATATATGCTTGCCTTTATGGGTATCTGTCGACTTGGTGTCAGTCGTCCATCGTCCCTTCCTCCGTGGTCCACTTCTGTCCATGATCCTCTGTCTCTGGGGGACTTCACGGTCCATTTCTGCCCCCAGGATGATGATGTCCATGTTCCTGATAGTAAATATGTTGAAGAGTTTAGTGTTTGAAGTAGTTGATGTAAATAGATATATACTTGCCTTTATGGGTATCTGTCGACTTGGTGGCAGTTGTCCATCGTCCCTTCCTCCGTGGTCCACTTCTGTCCATGATCCTCTCTCTCTGGGGGACTTCACGGTCCATTTCTGCAACCAGGATGATGATGTCCACGTTCCTGATAGTAAACATATTGAAGAGTTTAGTGTTTGAAGTAGTTGATGTAAATAGATATATACTTGCCTTTATGGGTATCTGTCGACTTGGTGGCAGTCGTCCATCGCCCCTTCCTCCGTGGTCCACTTCTGTCCATGATCCTCTGTCTCTGGGGGACTTCACGGTCCATTTCTGCCCTTACGATGATGATGTCCACGTTCCTGACAGTAAACATATTGAAGAGTTTAGTGTTTGAAGTAGTTGATGTAAATAGATATATACTTGCCTTTATGGGTATCTGTCGACTTGGTGGCAGTCGTCCATCGTCCCTTCCTCCGTGGTCCACTTCTGTCCATGATCCTCTGTCTCTGGGGGACTTCACGGTCCATTTCTGCCCCCAGGATGATGATGTCCATGTTCCTGATAGTAAATATGTTGAAGAGTTTAGTGTTTGAAGTAGTTGATGTAAATACATATATATACTTGGCTTTGTAGGTGTCTGTCGACTTGGTGTCATTCGTCCATCGTCCCTTCCTCCGTGGTCCACTTCTGTCCATGATCCTCTGTCTCTGGGGGACTTCACGGTCCATTTCTGCCCCCAGGATGATGATGTCCATGTTCCTGATAGTAAACATATTGAAGAGTTTAGTGTTTGAAGTAGTTGATGTAAATACATATATATACTTGCCTTTATGGGTATCTGTCGACTTGGTGGCAGTCGTCCATCGCCCCTTCCTCCGTGGTCCACTTCTGTCCATGATCCTCTGTCTCTGGGGGACTTCACGGTCCATTTCTGCCCTTACGATGATGATGTCCACGTTCCTGACAGTAAACATATTGAAGAGTTTAGTGTTTGAAGTAGTTGATGTAAGTAGATATATGCTTGCCTTTATGGGTATCTGTCGACTTGGTGTCAGTCGTCCATCGTCCCTTCCTCCGTGGTCCACTTCTGTCCATGATCCTCTGTCTCTGGGGGACTTCACGGTCCATTTCTGCCCCCAGGATGATGATGTCCATGTTCCTGATAGTAAATATGTTGAAGAGTTTAGTGTTTGAAGTAGTTGATGTAAATAGATATATACTTGCCTTTATGGGTATCTGTCGACTTGGTGGCAGTTGTCCATCGTCCCTTCCTCCGTGGTCCACTTCTGTCCATGATCCTCTCTCTCTGGGGGACTTCACGGTCCATTTCTGCAACCAGGATGATGATGTCCACGTTCCTGATAGTAAACATATTGAAGAGTTTAGTGTTTGAAGTAGTTGATGTAAATAGATATATACTTGCCTTTATGGGTATCTGTCGACTTGGTGGCAGTCGTCCATCGTCCCTTCCTCCGTGGTCCACTTCTGTCCATGATCCTCTGTCTCTGGGGGACTTCACGGTCCATTTCTGCCCCCAGGATGATGATGTCCATGTTCCTGATAGTAAACATATTGAAGAGTTTAGTGTTTGAAGTAGTTGATGTAAATACATATATATACTTGCCTTTATGGGTATCTGTCGACTTGGTGGCAGTCGTCCATCGTCCCTTCCTCCATGGTCCACTTCTGTCCATGATCCTCTGTCTCTGGGGGACTTCACGGTCCAATTCTGCCCCCACGATGATGATGTCCATGTTCCTGATAGTAAAGATATTGAAGAGTTTAGCGTTTGAAGTAGTTGATGTAAGTAGATATATGCTTGCCTTTATGGGTATCTGTCGACTTGGTGTCAGTCGTCCATCGTCCCTCCCTCCGTGGTCCACTTCTGTCCATGATCCTCTGTCTCTGGGGGACTTCACGGTCCATTTCAGCCCCCAGGATGATGATGTCCATGTTCCTGATAGTAAATATATTGAAGAGTTTAGTGTTTGAAGTAGTTGATGTAAATAGATACATACTTGCCTTTATGGGTATCTGTCGACTTGGTGGCAGTCGTCCATCGTCCCTTCCTCCGTGGTCCACTTCTGTCCATGATCCTCTGTCTCTGGGGGACTTTACGGTCCATTTCTGCCCCCAGGATGATGATGTCCACAGTCCCGAAAGTAAAGATAATGGAGAGTTTAGTGTTTGAAGTAGTTGATGTAAATAGATATATACTTGCCTTTATGGGTATCTGTCGACTTGGTGGCAGTCGTCCATCGTCCCTTCCTCCGTGGTCCACTTCTGTCCATGATCATCTGTCTCTGGGGGACTTCACGGTCCATTTCTGCCCCCAGGATGATGATGCCCACGTTCCTGATAGTAAACATATTGAAGAGTTCAGTCTTTGAAGTAATTGATGTAAATAGATATATACTTGCCTTTATGGGTGTCTGTGGACTTGGTGGCAATCGTCCATCGTCCCTTCCTCCGTGGTCCACTTCTGTCCATGATCCTTTGTCTCTGGGGGACTTCACGGTCCATTTCTGCCCCCAGGATGATGATGTCCATGTTCCTGATAGTAAACATATTGAAGAGTTTAGTGTTTGAAGTAGTTGATGTAAATAGATATATACTTGCCTTTATGGGTGTCTGTCGACTTGGTGGCAGTCGTCCATCGTCCCTTCCTCCGTGGTCCACTTCTGTCCATGATCCTCTGTCTCTGGGGGACTTCACGGTCCATTTCTGCCCCCAGGATGATGATGGCCATGTTCCTGATATTAAACATATTGAAGAGTTTAGTGTTTGAAGTAGTTGATGTAAATAGATATATACTTGCCTTTATGGGTATCTGTCGACTTGGTGGCAGTCGTCCATCGTCCCTTCCTCCGTGGTCCACTTCTGTCCATGATCCTCTGTCTCTGGGGGAGTTCACGGTCCATTTCTGCCCCCAGGATGATGATGTCCATGTTCCTGATAGTAAACATATTGAAGAGTTTAGTGTTTGAAGTAGTTGATGTAAATACATATATATACTTGCCTTTATGGGTATCTGTCGACTTGGTGGCAGTCGTCCATCGTCCCTTCCTCCGTGGTCCACTTCTGTCCATGATCCTCTGTCTCTGGGGGACTTCACGGTCCAATTCTGCCCCCACGATGATGATGTCCACGTTCCTGACAGTAAACATTTTGAAGAGTTTAGTGTTTGAAGTAGTTGATGTAAGTAGATATATGCTTGCCTTTATGGGTATCTGTCGACTTGGTGTGAGTCGTCCATCGTCCCTCCCTCCGTGGTCCACTTCTGTCCATGATCCTCTGTCTCTGGGGGACTTCACGGTCCATTTCTGCCCCCAGGATGATGATGTCCATGTTCCTGATAGTAAATATATTGAAGAGTTTAGTGTTTGAAGTAGTTGATGTAAATAGATATATACTTGCCTTTATGGGTATCTGTCGACTTGGTGGCAGTCGTCCATCGTCCCTTCCTCCGTGGTCCACTTCTGTCCATGATCCTCTGTCTCTGGGGGACTTTACGGTCCATTTCTGCCCCCAGGATGATGCTGTCCACAGTCCCGAAAGTAAAGATAATGAAGAGTTTAGTGTTTGAAGTAGTTGATGTAAATAGATATATACTTGCCTTTATGGGTGTCTGTGGACTTAGTGGCAATCGTCCATCGTCCCTTCCTCCGTGGTCCACTTCTGTCCATGATCCTCTGTCTCTGGGGGACTTCACGGTCCATTTCTGCCCCCAGGATGATGATGGCCATGTTCCTGATATTAAACATATTGAAGAGTTTAGTGTTTGAAGTAGTTGATGTAAATAGATATATACTTGCCTTTATGGGTATCTGTCGACTTGGTGGCAGTCGTCCATCGTCCCTTCCTCCGTGGTCCACTTCTGTCCATGATCCTCTGTCTCTGGGGGACTTCACGGTCCATTTCAGCCCCCAGGATGATGATGTCCATGTTCCTGATAATAAACATATTGAAGAGTTTAGTGTTTGAAGTAGCTGATGTAAATACATATATATATACTTGCCTTTATGGGTATCTGTCGACTTGGTGGCAGTCGTCCATCGTCCCTTCCTCCGTGGTCCACTTCTGTCCATGATCCTCTGTCTCTGGGGGACTTCACGGTCCAATTCTGCCCCCACGATGATGATGTCCACGTTCCTGACAGTAAACATATTGAAGAGTTTAGTGTTTGAAGTAGTTGATGTAAATAGATATATACTTGCCTTTATGGGTGTCTGTGGACTTAGTGGCAATCGTCCATCGTCCCTTCCTCCGTGGTCCACTTCTGTCCATGATCCTTTGTCTCTGGGGGACTTCACGGTCCATTTCTGCAACCAGGATGATGATGTCCATGTTCCTGATAGTAAACATATTGAAGAGTTTATTGTTTGAAGTAGTTGATGTAAATAGATATATACTTGCCTTTATGGGTGTCTGTCGACTTGGTGGCAGTCGTCCATCGTCCCTTCCTCCGTGGTCCACTTCTGTCCATGATCCTCTGTCTCTGGGGGAGTTCACGGTCCATTTCTGCCCCCAGGATGATGATGTCCATGTTCCTGATAGTAAACATATTGAAGAGTTTAGTGTTTGAAGTAGTTGATGTAAATACATATATATACTTGCCTTTATGGGTATCTGTCGACTTGGTGGCAGTCGTCCATCGTCCCTTCCTCCGTGGTCCACTTCTGTCCATGATCCTCTGTCTCTGGGGGACTTCACGGTCCAATTCTGCCCCCACGATGATGATGTCCACGTTCCTGACAGTAAACATTTTGAAGAGTTTAGTGTTTGAAGTAGTTGATGTAAGTAGATATATGCTTGCCTTTATGGGTATCTGTCGACTTGGTGTGAGTCGTCCATCGTCCCTCCCTCCGTGGTCCACTTCTGTCCATGATCCTCTGTCTCTGGGGGACTTCACGGTCCATTTCTGCCCCCAGGATGATGATGTCCATGTTCCTGATAGTAAATATATTGAAGAGTTTAGTGTTTGAAGTAGTTGATGTAAATAGATATATACTTGCCTTTATGGGTATCTGTCGACTTGGTGGCAGTCGTCCATCGTCCCTTCCTCCGTGGTCCACTTCTGTCCATGATCCTCTGTCTCTGGGGGACTTTACGGTCCATTTCTGCCCCCAGGATGATGATGTCCACAGTCCCGAAAGTAAAGATAATGAAGAGTTTAGTGTTTGAAGTAGTTGATGTAAATAGATATATACTTGCCTTTATGGGTGTCTGTGGACTTAGTGGCAATCGTCCATCGTCCCTTCCTCCGTGGTCCACTTCTGTCCATGATCCTTTGTCTCTGGGGGACTTCACGGTCCATTTCTGCAACCAGGATGATGATGTCCATGTTCCTGATACTAAACATATTGAAGAGTTTATTGTTTGAAGTAGTTGATGTAAATAGATATATACTTGCCTTTATGGGTGTCTGTCGACTTGGTGGCAGTCGTCCATCGTCCCTTCCTCCGTGGTCCACTTCTGTCCATGATCCTCTGTCTCTGGGGGACTTCACGGTCCATTTCTGCCCCCAGGATGATGATGGCCATGTTCCTGATATTAAACATATTGAAGAGTTTAGTGTTTGAAGTAGTTGATGTAAATAGATATATACTTGCCTTTATGGGTATCTGTCGACTTGGTGGCAGTCGTCCATCGTCCCTTCCTCCGTGGTCCACTTCTGTCCATGATCCTCTGTCTCTGGGGGACTTCACGGTCCATTTCAGCCCCCAGGATGATGATGTCCATGTTCCTGATAATAAACATATTGAAGAGTTTAGTGTTTGAAGTAGCTGATGTAAATACATATATATACTTGCCTTTATGGGTATCTGTCGACTTGGTGGCAGTCGTCCATCGTCCCTTCCTCCGTGGTCCACTTCTGTCCATGATCCTCTGTCTCTGGGGGACTTCACGGTCCAATTCTGCCCCCACGATGATGATGTCCACGTTCCTGACAGTAAACATATTGAAGAGTTTAGTGTTTGAAGTAGTTGATGTAAATAGATATATACTTGCCTTTATGGGTGTCTGTGGACTTAGTGGCAATCGTCCATCGTCCCTTCCTCCGTGGTCCACTTCTGTCCATGATCCTTTGTCTCTGGGGGACTTCACGGTCCATTTCTGCAACCAGGATGATGATGTCCATGTTCCTGATAGTAAACATATTGAAGAGTTTATTGTTTGAAGTAGTTGATGTAAATAGATATATACTTGCCTTTATGGGTGTCTGTCGACTTGGTGGCAGTCGTCCATCGTCCCTTCCTCCGTGGTCCACTTCTGTCCATGATCCTCTGTCTCTGGGGGACTTCACGGTCCATTTCTGCCCCCGGGATGATGATGGCCATGTTCCTGATATTAAACATATTGAAGAGTTTAGTGTTTGAAGTAGTTGATGTAAATAGATATATACTTGCCTTTATGGGTATCTGTCGACTTGGTGGCAGTCGTCCATCGTCCCTTCCTCCGTGGTCCACTTCTGTCCATGATCCTCTGTCTCTGGGGGACTTCACGGTCCATTTCAGCCCCCAGGATGATGATGTCCATGTTCCTGATAGTAAACATATTGAAGAGTTTAGTGTTTGAAGTAGCTGATGTAAATACATATATATACTTGCCTTTATGGGTATCTGTCGACTTGGTGGCAGTCGTCCATCGTCCCTTCCTCCGTGGTCCACTTCTGTCCATGATCCTCTGTCTCTGGGGGACTTCACGGTCCAATTCTGCCCCCACGATGATGATGTCCACGTTCCTGACAGTAAACATATTGAAGAGTTTAGTGTTTGAAGTAGTTGATGTAAGTAGATATATGCTTGCCTTTATGGGTATCTGTCGACTTGGTGTCAGTCGTCCATCGTCCCTCCCTCCGTGGTCCACTTCTGTCCATGATCCTCTGTCTCTGGGGGACTTCACGGTCCATTTCTGCCCCCAGGATGATGATGGCCATGTTCCTGATATTAAACATATTGAAGAGTTTAGTGTTTGAAGTAGTTGATGTAAATAGATATATACTTGCCTTTATGGGTATCTGTCGACTTGGTGGCAGTCGTCCATCGTCCCTTCCTCCGTGGTCCACTTCTGTCCATGATCCTCTGTCTCTGGGGGACTTCACGGTCCATTTCAGCCCCCAGGATGATGATGTCCATGTTCCTGATAATAAACATATTGAAGAGTTTAGTGTTTGAAGTAGCTGATGTAAATACATATATATATACTTGCCTTTATGGGTATCTGTCGACTTGGTGGCAGTCGTCCATCGTCCCTTCCTCCGTGGTCCACTTCTGTCCATGATCCTCTGTCTCTGGGGGACTTCACGGTCCAATTCTGCCCCCACGATGATGATGTCCACGTTCCTGACAGTAAACATATTGAAGAGTTTAGTGTTTGAAGTAGTTGATGTAAATAGATATATACTTGCCTTTATGGGTGTCTGTGGACTTAGTGGCAATCGTCCATCGTCCCTTCCTCCGTGGTCCACTTCTGTCCATGATCCTTTGTCTCTGGGGGACTTCACGGTCCATTTCTGCAACCAGGATGATGATGTCCATGTTCCTGATAGTAAACATATTGAAGAGTTTATTGTTTGAAGTAGTTGATGTAAATAGATATATACTTGCCTTTATGGGTGTCTGTCGACTTGGTGGCAGTCGTCCATCGTCCCTTCCTCCGTGGTCCACTTCTGTCCATGATCCTCTGTCTCTGGGGGAGTTCACGGTCCATTTCTGCCCCCAGGATGATGATGTCCATGTTCCTGATAGTAAACATATTGAAGAGTTTAGTGTTTGAAGTAGTTGATGTAAATACATATATATACTTGCCTTTATGGGTATCTGTCGACTTGGTGGCAGTCGTCCATCGTCCCTTCCTCCGTGGTCCACTTCTGTCCATGATCCTCTGTCTCTGGGGGACTTCACGGTCCAATTCTGCCCCCACGATGATGATGTCCACGTTCCTGACAGTAAACATTTTGAAGAGTTTAGTGTTTGAAGTAGTTGATGTAAGTAGATATATGCTTGCCTTTATGGGTATCTGTCGACTTGGTGTGAGTCGTCCATCGTCCCTCCCTCCGTGGTCCACTTCTGTCCATGATCCTCTGTCTCTGGGGGACTTCACGGTCCATTTCTGCCCCCAGGATGATGATGTCCATGTTCCTGATAGTAAATATATTGAAGAGTTTAGTGTTTGAAGTAGTTGATGTAAATAGATATATACTTGCCTTTATGGGTATCTGTCGACTTGGTGGCAGTCGTCCATCGTCCCTTCCTCCGTGGTCCACTTCTGTCCATGATCCTCTGTCTCTGGGGGACTTTACGGTCCATTTCTGCCCCCAGGATGATGATGTCCACAGTCCCGAAAGTAAAGATAATGAAGAGTTTAGTGTTTGAAGTAGTTGATGTAAATAGATATATACTTGCCTTTATGGGTGTCTGTGGACTTAGTGGCAATCGTCCATCGTCCCTTCCTCCGTGGTCCACTTCTGTCCATGATCCTTTGTCTCTGGGGGACTTCACGGTCCATTTCTGCAACCAGGATGATGATGTCCATGTTCCTGATACTAAACATATTGAAGAGTTTATTGTTTGAAGTAGTTGATGTAAATAGATATATACTTGCCTTTATGGGTGTCTGTCGACTTGGTGGCAGTCGTCCATCGTCCCTTCCTCCGTGGTCCACTTCTGTCCATGATCCTCTGTCTCTGGGGGACTTCACGGTCCATTTCTGCCCCCAGGATGATGATGGCCATGTTCCTGATATTAAACATATTGAAGAGTTTAGTGTTTGAAGTAGTTGATGTAAATAGATATATACTTGCCTTTATGGGTATCTGTCGACTTGGTGGCAGTCGTCCATCGTCCCTTCCTCCGTGGTCCACTTCTGTCCATGATCCTCTGTCTCTGGGGGACTTCACGGTCCATTTCAGCCCCCAGGATGATGATGTCCATGTTCCTGATAATAAACATATTGAAGAGTTTAGTGTTTGAAGTAGCTGATGTAAATACATATATATACTTGCCTTTATGGGTATCTGTCGACTTGGTGGCAGTCGTCCATCGTCCCTTCCTCCGTGGTCCACTTCTGTCCATGATCCTCTGTCTCTGGGGGACTTCACGGTCCAATTCTGCCCCCACGATGATGATGTCCACGTTCCTGACAGTAAACATATTGAAGAGTTTAGTGTTTGAAGTAGTTGATGTAAATAGATATATACTTGCCTTTATGGGTGTCTGTGGACTTAGTGGCAATCGTCCATCGTCCCTTCCTCCGTGGTCCACTTCTGTCCATGATCCTTTGTCTCTGGGGGACTTCACGGTCCATTTCTGCAACCAGGATGATGATGTCCATGTTCCTGATAGTAAACATATTGAAGAGTTTATTGTTTGAAGTAGTTGATGTAAATAGATATATACTTGCCTTTATGGGTGTCTGTCGACTTGGTGGCAGTCGTCCATCGTCCCTTCCTCCGTGGTCCACTTCTGTCCATGATCCTCTGTCTCTGGGGGACTTCACGGTCCATTTCTGCCCCCGGGATGATGATGGCCATGTTCCTGATATTAAACATATTGAAGAGTTTAGTGTTTGAAGTAGTTGATGTAAATAGATATATACTTGCCTTTATGGGTATCTGTCGACTTGGTGGCAGTCGTCCATCGTCCCTTCCTCCGTGGTCCACTTCTGTCCATGATCCTCTGTCTCTGGGGGACTTCACGGTCCATTTCAGCCCCCAGGATGATGATGTCCATGTTCCTGATAGTAAACATATTGAAGAGTTTAGTGTTTGAAGTAGCTGATGTAAATACATATATATACTTGCCTTTATGGGTATCTGTCGACTTGGTGGCAGTCGTCCATCGTCCCTTCCTCCGTGGTCCACTTCTGTCCATGATCCTCTGTCTCTGGGGGACTTCACGGTCCAATTCTGCCCCCACGATGATGATGTCCACGTTCCTGACAGTAAACATATTGAAGAGTTTAGTGTTTGAAGTAGTTGATGTAAGTAGATATATGCTTGCCTTTATGGGTATCTGTCGACTTGGTGTCAGTCGTCCATCGTCCCTCCCTCCGTGGTCCACTTCTGTCCATGATCCTCTGTCTCTGGGGGACTTCACGGTCCATTTCAGCCCCCAGGATGATGATGTCCATGTTCCTGATAGTAAACATATTGAAGAGTTTAGTGTTTGAAGTAGTTGATGTAAATACATATATATACTTGCCTTTATGGGTATCTGTCGACTTGGTGGCAGTCGTCCATCGTCCCTTCCTCCGTGGTCCACTTCTGTCCATGATCCTCTGTCTCTGGGGGACTTCACGGTCCAATTCTGCCCCCACGATGATGATGTCCACGTTCCTGACAGTAAACATTTTGAAGAGTTTAGTGTTTGAAGTAGTTGATGTAAGTAGATATATGCTTGCCTTTATGGGTATCTGTCGACTTGGTGTCAGTCGTCCATCGTCCCTCCCTCCGTGGTCCACTTCTGTCCATGATCCTCTGTCTCTGGGGGACTTCACGGTCCATTTCTGCCCCCAGGATGATGATGTCCATGTTCCTGATAGTAAATATATTGAAGAGTTTAGTGTTTGAAGTAGTTGATGTAAATAGATATATACTTGCCTTTATGGGTATCTGTCGACTTGGTGGCAGTCGTCCATCGTCCCTTCCTCCGTGGTCCACTTCTGTCCATGATCCTTTGTCTCTGGGGGACTTCACGGTCCATTTCTGCCCCCAGGATGATGATGTCCACAGTCCCGAAAGTAAAGATAATGAAGAGTTTAGTGTTTGAAGTAGTTGATGTAAATAGATATATACTTGCCTTTATGGGTGTCTGTGGACTTAGTGGCAATCGTCCATCGTCCCTTCCTCCGTGGTCCACTTCTGTCCATGATCCTTTGTCTCTGGGGGACTTCACGGTCCATTTCTGCAACCAGGTTGATGATGTCCATGTTCCTGATAGTAAACATATTGAAGAGTTTATTGTTTGAAGTAGTTGATGTAAATAGATATATACTTGCCTTTATGGGTGTCTGTCGACTTGGTGGCAGTCGTCCATCGTCCCTTCCTCCGTGGTCCACTTCTGTCCATGATCCTCTGTCTCTGGGGGACTTCACGGTCCATTTCTGCCCCCAGGATGATGATGGCCATGTTCCTGATATTAAACATATTGAAGAGTTTAGTGTTTGAAGTAGTTGATGTAAATAGATATATACTTGCCTTTATGGGTATCTGTCGACTTGGTGGCAGTCGTCCATCGTCCCTTCCTCCGTGGTCCACTTCTGTCCATGATCCTCTGTCTCTGGGGGACTTCACGGTCCATTTCTGCCCCCAGGATGATGATGTCCATGTTCCTGATAGTAAACATATTGAAGAGTTTAGTGTTTGAAGTAGTTGATGTAAATACATATATATACTTGCCTTTATGGGTATCTGTCGACTTGGTGGCAGTCGTCCATCGTCCCTTCCTCCGTGGTCCACTTCTGTCCATGATCCTCTGTCTCTGGGGGACTTCACGGTCCAATTCTGCCCCCACGATGATGATGTCCACGTTCCTGACAGTAAACATTTTGAAGAGTTTAGTGTTTGAAGTAGTTGATGTAAGTAGATATATGCTTGCCTTTATGGGTATCTGTCGACTTGGTGTCAGTCGTCCATCGTCCCTCCCTCCGTGGTCCACTTCTGTCCATGATCCTCTGTCTCTGGGGGACTTCACGGTCCATTTCAGCCCCCAGGATGATGATGTCCATGTTCCTGATAGTAAATATATTGAAGAGTTTAGTGTTTGAAGTAGTTGATGTAAATAGATATATACTTGCCTTTATGGGTATCTGTCGACTTGGTGGCAGTCGTCCATCGTCCCTTCCTCCGTGGTCCACTTCTGTCCATGATCCTCTGTCTCTGGGGGACTTTACGGTCCATTTCTGCCCCCAGGATGATGATGTCCACAGTCCCGAAAGTAAAGATAATGAAGAGTTTAGTGTTTGAAGTAGTTGATGTAAATAGATATATACTTGCCTTTATGGGTGTCTGTGGACTTAGTGGCAATCGTCCATCGTCCCTTCCTCCGTGGTCCACTTCTGTCCATGATCCTTTGTCTCTGGGGGACTTCACGGTCCATTTCTGCAACCAGGATGATGATGTCCATGTTCCTGATAGTAAACATATTGAAGAGTTTATTGTTTGAAGTAGTTGATGTAAATAGATATATACTTGCCTTTATGGGTGTCTGTCGACTTGGTGGCAGTCGTCCATCGTCCCTTCCTCCGTGGTCCACTTCTGTCCATGATCCTCTGTCTCTGGGGGACTTCACGGTCCATTTCTGCCCTTACGATGATGATGTCCACGTTCCTGACAGTAAACATATTGAAGAGTTTAGTGTTTGAAGTAGTTGATGTAAATAGATATATACTTGCCTTTATGGGTATCTGTCGACTTGGTGGCAGTCGTCCATCGTCCCTTCCTCCGTGGTCCACTTCTGTCCATGATCCTCTGTCTCTGGGGGACTTCACGGTCCATTTCAGCCCCCAGGATGATGATGTCCATGTTCCTGATAGTAAACATATTGAAGAGTTTAGTGTTTGAAGTAGCTGATGTAAATACATATATATACTTGCCTTTATGGGTATCTGTCGACTTGGTGGCAGTCGTCCATCGTCCCTTCCTCCGTGGTCCACTTCTGTCCATGATCCTCTTTCTCTGGGGGACTTCACGGTCCAATTCTGCCCCCACGATGATGATGTCCACGTTCCTGACAGTAAACATATTGAAGAGTTTAGTGTTTGAAGTAGTTGATGTAAATAGATATATACTTGCCTTTATGGGTGTCTGTGGACTTAGTGGCAATCGTCCATCGTCCCTTCCTCCGTGGTCCACTTCTGTCCATGATCCTTTGTCTCTGGGGGACTTCACGGTCCATTTCTGCAACCAGGATGATGATGTCCATGTTCCTGATAGTAAACATATTGAAGAGTTTATTGTTTGAAGTAGTTGATGTAAATAGATATATACTTGCCTTTATGGGTGTCTGTCGACTTGGTGGCAGTCGTCCATCGTCCCTTCCTCCGTGGTCCACTTCTGTCCATGATCCTCTGTCTCTGGGGGACTTCACGGTCCATTTCTGCCCCCGGGATGATGATGGCCATGTTCCTGATATTAAACATATTGAAGAGTTTAGTGTTTGAAGTAGTTGATGTAAATAGATATATACTTGCCTTTATGGGTATCTGTCGACTTGGTGGCAGTCGTCCATCGTCCCTTCCTCCGTGGTCCACTTCTGTCCATGATCCTCTGTCTCTGGGGGACTTCACGGTCCATTTCAGCCCCCAGGATGATGATGTCCATGTTCCTGATAGTAAACATATTGAAGAGTTTAGTGTTTGAAGTAGCTGATGTAAATACATATATATACTTGCCTTTATGGGTATCTGTCGACTTGGTGGCAGTCGTCCATCGTCCCTTCCTCCGTGGTCCACTTCTGTCCATGATCCTCTGTCTCTGGGGGACTTCACGGTCCAATTCTGCCCCCACGATGATGATGTTCACGTTCCTGACAGTAAACATATTGAAGAGTTTAGTGTTTGAAGTAGTTGATGTAAATAGATATATACTTGCCTTTATGGGTGTCTGTGGACTTAGTGGCAATCGTCCATCGTCCCTTCCTCCGTGGTCCACTTCTGTCCATGATCCTTTGTCTCTGGGGGACTTCACGGTCCATTTCTGCAACCAGGATGATGATGTCCATGTTCCTGATAGTAAACATATTGAAGAGTTTATTGTTTGAAGTAGTTGATGTAAATAGATATATACTTGCCTTTATGGGTGTCTGTCGACTTGGTGGCAGTCGTCCATCGTCCCTTCCTCCGTGGTCCACTTCTGTCCATGATCCTCTGTCTCTGGGGGACTTCACGGTCCATTTCTGCCCCCGGGATGATGATGGCCATGTTCCTGATATTAAACATATTGAAGAGTTTAGTGTTTGAAGTAGTTGATGTAAATAGATATATACTTGCCTTTATGGGTATCTGTCGACTTGGTGGCAGTCGTCCATCGTCCCTTCCTCCGTGGTCCACTTCTGTCCATGATCCTTTGTCTCTGGGGGACTTCACGGTCCATTTCTGCAACCAGGATGATGATGTCCATGTTCCTGATAGTAAACATATTGAAGAGTTTATTGTTTGAAGTAGTTGATGTAAATAGATATATACTTGCCTTTATGGGTGTCTGTCGACTTGGTGGCAGTCGTCCATCGTCCCTTCCTCCGTGGTCCACTTCTGTCCATGATCCTCTGTCTCTGGGGGACTTCACGGTCCATTTCTGCCCCCGGGATGATGATGGCCATGTTCCTGATATTAAACATATTGAAGAGTTTAGTGTTTGAAGTAGTTGATGTAAATAGATATATACTTGCCTTTATGGGTATCTGTCGACTTGGTGGCAGTCGTCCATCGTCCCTTCCTCCGTGGTCCACTTCTGTCCATGATCCTCTGTCTCTGGGGGACTTCACGGTCCATTTCAGCCCCCAGGATGATGATGTCCATGTTCCTGATAGTAAACATATTGAAGAGTTTAGTGTTTGAAGTAGCTGATGTAAATACATATATATACTTGCCTTTATGGGTATCTGTCGACTTGGTGGCAGTCGTCCATCGTCCCTTCCTCCGTGGTCCACTTCTGTCCATGATCCTCTGTCTCTGGGGGACTTCACGGTCCAATTCTGCCCCCACGATGATGATGTTCACGTTCCTGACAGTAAACATATTGAAGAGTTTAGTGTTTGAAGTAGTTGATGTAAATAGATATATACTTGCCTTTATGGGTGTCTGTGGACTTAGTGGCAATCGTCCATCGTCCCTTCCTCCGTGGTCCACTTCTGTCCATGATCCTTTGTCTCTGGGGGACTTCACGGTCCATTTCTGCAACCAGGATGATGATGTCCATGTTCCTGATAGTAAACATATTGAAGAGTTTATTGTTTGAAGTAGTTGATGTAAATAGATATATACTTGCCTTTATGGGTGTCTGTCGACTTGGTGGCAGTCGTCCATCGTCCCTTCCTCCGTGGTCCACTTCTGTCCATGATCCTCTGTCTCTGGGGGACTTCACGGTCCATTTCTGCCCCCGGGATGATGATGGCCATGTTCCTGATATTAAACATATTGAAGAGTTTAGTGTTTGAAGTAGTTGATGTAAATAGATATATACTTGCCTTTATGGGTATCTGTCGACTTGGTGGCAGTCGTCCATCGTCCCTTCCTCCGTGGTCCACTTCTGTCCATGATCCTCTGTCTCTGGGGGACTTCACGGTCCATTTCAGCCCCCAGGATGATGATGTCCATGTTCCTGATAGTAAACATATTGAAGAGTTTAGTGTTTGAAGTAGCTGATGTAAATACATATATATACTTGCCTTTATGGGTATCTGTCGACTTGGTGGCAGTCGTCCATCGTCCCTTCCTCCGTGGTCCACTTCTGTCCATGATCCTCTGTCTCTGGGGGACTTCACGGTCCAATTCTGCCCCCACGATGATGATGTCCACGTTCCTGACAGTAAACATTTTGAAGAGTTTAGTGTTTGAAGTAGTTGATGTAAGTAGATATATGCTTGCCTTTATGGGTATCTGTCGACTTGGTGTCAGTCGTCCATCGTCCCTCCCTCCGTGGTCCACTTCTGTCCATGATCCTCTGTCTCTGGGGGACTTCACGGTCCATTTCAGCCCCCAGGATGATGATGTCCATGTTCCTGATAGTAAATATATTGAAGAGTTTAGTGTTTGAAGTAGTTGATGTAAATAGATATATACTTGCCTTTATGGGTATCTGTCGACTTGGTGGCAGTCGTCCATCGTCCCTTCCTCCGTGGTCCACTTCTGTCCATGATCCTCTGTCTCTGGGGGACTTTACGGTCCATTTCTGCCCCCAGGATGATGATGTCCACAGTCCCGAAAGTAAAGATAATGAAGAGTTTAGTGTTTGAAGTAGTTGATGTAAATAGATATATACTTGCCTTTATGGGTGTCTGTGGACTTAGTGGCAATCGTCCATCGTCCCTTCCTCCGTGGTCCACTTCTGTCCATGATCCTTTGTCTCTGGGGGACTTCACGGTCCATTTCTGCAACCAGGATGATGATGTCCATGTTCCTGATAGTAAACATATTGAAGAGTTTATTGTTTGAAGTAGTTGATGTAAATAGATATATACTTGCCTTTATGGGTGTCTGTCGACTTGGTGGCAGTCGTCCATCGTCCCTTCCTCCGTGGTCCACTTCTGTCCATGATCCTCTGTCTCTGGGGGACTTCACGGTCCATTTCTGCCCCCAGGATGATGATGGCCATGTTCCTGATATTAAACATATTGAAGAGTTTAGTGTTTGAAGTAGTTGATGTAAATAGATATATACTTGCCTTTATGGGTATCTGTCGACTTGGTGGCAGTCGTCCATCGTCCCTTCCTCCGTGGTCCACTTCTGTCCATGATCCTCTGTCTCTGGGGGACTTCACGGTCCATTTCAGCCCCCAGGATGATGATGTCCATGTTCCTGATAGTAAACATATTGAAGAGTTTAGTGTTTGAAGTAGCTGATGTAAATACATATATATACTTGCCTTTATGGGTATCTGTCGACTTGGTGGCAGTCGTCCATCGTCCCTTCCTCCGTGGTCCACTTCTGTCCATGATCCTCTGTCTCTGGGGGACTTCACGGTCCAATTCTGCCCCCACGATGATGATGTCCACGTTCCTGACAGTAAACATATTGAAGAGTTTAGTGTTTGAAGTAGTTGATGTAAATAGATATATACTTGCCTTTATGGGTGTCTGTGGACTTAGTGGCAATCGTCCATCGTCCCTTCCTCCGTGGTCCACTTCTGTCCATGATCCTTTGTCTCTGGGGGACTTCACGGTCCATTTCTGCAACCAGGATGATGATGTCCATGTTCCTGATAGTAAACATATTGAAGAGTTTATTGTTTGAAGTAGTTGATGTAAATAGATATATACTTGCCTTTATGGGTGTCTGTCGACTTGGTGGCAGTCGTCCATCGTCCCTTCCTCCGTGGTCCACTTCTGTCCATGATCCTCTGTCTCTGGGGGACTTCACGGTCCATTTCTGCCCCCGGGATGATGATGGCCATGTTCCTGATATTAAACATATTGAAGAGTTTAGTGTTTGAAGTAGTTGATGTAAATAGATATATACTTGCCTTTATGGGTATCTGTCGACTTGGTGGCAGTCGTCCATCGTCCCTTCCTCCGTGGTCCACTTCTGTCCATGATCCTCTGTCTCTGGGGGACTTCACGGTCCATTTCAGCCCCCAGGATGATGATGTCCATGTTCCTGATAGTAAACATATTGAAGAGTTTAGTGTTTGAAGTAGCTGATGTAAATACATATATATACTTGCCTTTATGGGTATCTGTCGACTTGGTGGCAGTCGTCCATCGTCCCTTCCTCCGTGGTCCACTTCTGTCCATGATCCTCTGTCTCTGGGGGACTTCACGGTCCAATTCTGCCCCCACGATGATGATGTCCACGTTCCTGACAGTAAACATTTTGAAGAGTTTAGTGTTTGAAGTAGTTGATGTAAGTAGATATATGCTTGCCTTTATGGGTATCTGTCGACTTGGTGTCAGTCGTCCATCGTCCCTCCCTCCGTGGTCCACTTCTGTCCATGATCCTCTGTCTCTGGGGGACTTCACGGTCCATTTCAGCCCCCAGGATGATGATGTCCATGTTCCTGATAGTAAATATATTGAAGAGTTTAGTGTTTGAAGTAGTTGATGTAAATAGATATATACTTGCCTTTATGGGTATCTGTCGACTTGGTGGCAGTCGTCCATCGTCCCTTCCTCCGTGGTCCACTTCTGTCCATGATCCTCTGTCTCTGGGGGACTTTACGGTCCATTTCTGCCCCCAGGATGATGATGTCCACAGTCCCGAAAGTAAAGATAATGAAGAGTTTAGTGTTTGAAGCAGTTGATGTAAATAGATATATACTTGCCTTTATGGGTGTCTGTGGACTTAGTGGCAATCGTCCATCGTCCCTTCCTCCGTGGTCCACTTCTGTCCATGATCCTTTGTCTCTGGGGGACTTCACGGTCCATTTCTGCAACCAGGATGATGATGTCCATGTTCCTGATAGTAAACATATTGAAGAGTTTATTGTTTGAAGTAGTTGATGTAAATAGATATATACTTGCCTTTATGGGTGTCTGTCGACTTGGTGGCAGTCGTCCATCGTCCCTTCCTCCGTGGTCCACTTCTGTCCATGATCCTCTGTCTCTGGGGGACTTCACGGTCCATTTCTGCCCCCAGGATGATGATGGCCATGTTCCTGATATTAAACATATTGAAGAGTTTAGTGTTTGAAGTAGTTGATGTAAATAGATATATACTTGCCTTTATGGGTATCTGTCGACTTGGTGGCAGTCGTCCATCGTCCCTTCCTCCGTGGTCCACTTCTGTCCATGATCCTCTGTCTCTGGGGGACTTCACGGTCCATTTCAGCCCCCAGGATGATGATGTCCATGTTCCTGATAGTAAACATATTGAAGAGTTTAGTGTTTGAAGTAGCTGATGTAAATACATATATATACTTGCCTTTATGGGTATCTGTCGACTTGGTGGCAGTCGTCCATCGTCCCTTCCTCCGTGGTCCACTTCTGTCCATGATCCTCTGTCTCTGGGGGACTTCACGGTCCAATTCTGCCCCCACGATGATGATGTCCACGTTCCTGACAGTAAACATATTGAAGAGTTTAGTGTTTGAAGTAGTTGATGTAAATAGATATATACTTGCCTTTATGGGTGTCTGTGGACTTAGTGGCAATCGTCCATCGTCCCTTCCTCCGTGGTCCACTTCTGTCCATGATCCTTTGTCTCTGGGGGACTTTACGGTCCATTTCTGCAACCAGGATGATGATGTCCATGTTCCTGATAGTAAACATATTGAAGAGTTTATTGTTTGAAGTAGTTGATGTAAATAGATATATACTTGCCTTTATGGGTGTCTGTCGACTTGGTGGCAGTCGTCCATCGTCCCTTCCTCCGTGGTCCACTTCTGTCCATGATCCTCTGTCTCTGGGGGACTTCACGGTCCATTTCTGCCCCCGGGATGATGATGGCCATGTTCCTGATATTAAACATATTGAAGAGTTTAGTGTTTGAAGTAGTTGATGTAAATAGATATATACTTGCCTTTATGGGTATCTGTCGACTTGGTGGCAGTCGTCCATCGTCCCTTCCTCCGTGGTCCACTTCTGTCCATGATCCTCTGTCTCTGGGGGACTTCACGGTCCATTTCAGCCCCCAGGATGATGATGTCCATGTTCCTGATAGTAAACATATTGAAGAGTTTAGTGTTTGAAGTAGCTGATGTAAATACATATATATACTTGCCTTTATGGGTATCTGTCGACTTGGTGGCAGTCGTCCATCGTCCCTTCCTCCGTGGTCCACTTCTGTCCATGATCCTCTGTCTCTGGGGGACTTCACGGTCCAATTCTGCCCCCACGATGATGATGTTCACGTTCCTGACAGTAAACATATTGAAGAGTTTAGTGTTTGAAGTAGTTGATGTAAATAGATATATACTTGCCTTTATGGGTGTCTGTGGACTTAGTGGCAATCGTCCATCGTCCCTTCCTCCGTGGTCCACTTCTGTCCATGATCCTTTGTCTCTGGGGGACTTCACGGTCCATTTCTGCAACCAGGATGATGATGTCCATGTTCCTGATAGTAAACATATTGAAGAGTTTATTGTTTGAAGTAGTTGATGTAAATAGATATATACTTGCCTTTATGGGTGTCTGTCGACTTGGTGGCAGTCGTCCATCGTCCCTTCCTCCGTGGTCCACTTCTGTCCATGATCCTCTGTCTCTGGGGGACTTCACGGTCCATTTCTGCCCCCGGGATGATGATGGCCATGTTCCTGATATTAAACATATTGAAGAGTTTAGTGTTTGAAGTAGTTGATGTAAATAGATATATACTTGCCTTTATGGGTATCTGTCGACTTGGTGGCAGTCGTCCATCGTCCCTTCCTCCGTGGTCCACTTCTGTCCATGATCCTCTGTCTCTGGGGGACTTCACGGTCCATTTCAGCCCCCAGGATGATGATGTCCATGTTCCTGATAGTAAACATATTGAAGAGTTTAGTGTTTGAAGTAGCTGATGTAAATACATATATATACTTGCCTTTATGGGTATCTGTCGACTTGGTGGCAGTCGTCCATCGTCCCTTCCTCCGTGGTCCACTTCTGTCCATGATCCTCTGTCTCTGGGGGACTTCACGGTCCAATTCTGCCCCCACGATGATGATGTCCACGTTCCTGACAGTAAACATATTGAAGAGTTTAGTGTTTGAAGTAGTTGATGTAAGTAGATATATGCTTGCCTTTATGGGTATCTGTCGACTTGGTGTCAGTCGTCCATCGTCCCTTCCTCCGTGGTCCACTTCTGTCCATGATCCTCTGTCTCTGGGGGACTTCACGGTCCATTTCAGCCCCCAGGATGATGATGTCCATGTTCCTGATAGTAAACATATTGAAGAGTTTAGTGTTTGAAGTAGTTGATGTAAATACATATATATACTTGTTTTTATGGGTATCTGTCGACTTGGTGGCAGTCGTCCATCGTCCCTTCCTCCGTGGTCCACTTCTGTCCATGATCCTCTGTCTCTGGGGGACTTCACGGTCCAATTCTGCCCCCACGATGATGATGTCCACGTTCCTGACAGTAAACATTTTGAAGAGTTTAGTGTTTGAAGTAGTTGATGTAAGTAGATATATGCTTGCCTTTATGGGTATCTGTCGACTTGGTGTCAGTCGTCCATCGTCCCTCCCTCCGTGGTCCACTTCTGTCCATGATCCTCTGTCTCTGGGGGACTTCACGGTCCATTTCTGCCCCCAGGATGATGATGTCCATGTTCCTGATAGTAAATATATTGAAGAGTTTAGTGTTTGAAGTAGTTGATGTAAATAGATATATACTTGCCTTTATGGGTATCTGTCGACTTGGTGGCAGTCGTCCATCGTCCCTTCCTCCGTGGTCCACTTCTGTCCATGATCCTCTGTCTCTGGGGGACTTTACGGTCCATTTCTGCCCCCAGGATGATGATGTCCACAGTCCCGAAAGTAAAGATAATGAAGAGTTTAGTGTTTGAAGTAGTTGATGTAAATAGATATATACTTGCCTTTATGGGTGTCTGTGGACTTAGTGGCAATCGTCCATCGTCCCTTCCTCCGTGGTCCACTTCTGTCCATGATCCTTTGTCTCTGGGGGACTTCACGGTCCATTTCTGCAACCAGGATGATGATGTTCATGTTCCTGATAGTAAACATATTGAAGAGTTTATTGTTTGAAGTAGTTGATGTAAATAGATATATACTTGCCTTTATGGGTGTCTGTCGACTTGGTGGCAGTCGTCCATCGTCCCTTCCTCCGTGGTCCACTTCTGTCCATGATCCTCTGTCTCTGGGGGACTTCACGGTCCATTTCTGCCCCCAGGATGATGATGGCCATGTTCCTGATATTAAACATATTGAAGAGTTTAGTGTTTGAAGTAGTTGATGTAAATAGATATATACTTGCCTTTATGGGTATCTGTCGACTTGGTGGCAGTCGTCCATCGTCCCTTCCTCCGTGGTCCACTTCTGTCCATGATCCTCTGTCTCTGGGGGACTTCACGGTCCATTTCTGCCCCCAGGATGATGATGTCCATGTTCCTGATAGTAAACATATTGAAGAGTATAGTGTTTGAAGTAGCTGATGTAAATACATATATATACTTGCCTTTATGGGTATCTGTCGACTTGGTGGCAGTCGTCCATCGTCCCTTCCTCCGTGGTCCACTTCTGTCCATGATCCTCTGTCTCTGGGGGACTTCACGGTCCAATTCTGCCCCCACGATGATGATGTCCACGTTCCTGACAGTAAACATATTGAAGAGTTTAGTGTTTGAAGTAGTTGATGTAAGTAGATATATGCTTGCCTTTATGGGTATCTGTCGACTTGGTGTCAGTCGTCCATCGTCCCTCCCTCCGTGGTCCACTTCTGTCCATGATCCTCTGTCTCTGGGGGACTTCACGGTCCATTTCAGCCCCCAGGATGATGATGTCCATGTTCCTGATAGTAAATATATTGAAGAGTTTAGTGTTTAAAGTAGTTGATGTAAATAGATATATACTTGCCTTTATGGGTATCTGTCGACTTGGTGTCAGTCGTCCATCGTCCCTTCCTCCGTGGTCCACTTCTGTCCATGATCCTCTGTCTCTGGGGGACTTCACGGTCCATTTCTGCCCCCAGGATGATGATGTCCACAGTCCCGAAAGTAAAGATAATGAAGAGTTTAGTGTTTGAAGTAGTTGATGTAAATAGATATATACTTGCCTTTATGGGTATCTGTCGACTTGGTGGCAGTCGTCCATCGTCCCTTCCTCCGTGGTCCACTTCTGTCCATGATCCTTTGTCTCTGGGGGACTTCACGGTCCATTTCTGCCCCCAGGATGATGATGTCCATGTTCCTGATAGTAAACATATTGAAGAGTTTAGTGTTTGAAGTAGTTGATGTAAATAGATATATACTTGCCTTTATGGGTGTCTGTCGACTTGGTGGCAGTCGTCCATCGTCCCTTCCTCCGTGGTCCACTTCCGTCCATGATCCTCTGTCTCTGGGGGACTTCACGGTCCATTTCTGCCCCCAGGATGATGATGTCCATGTTCCTGATAGTAAACATATTGAAGAGTTTAGTGTTTGAAGTAGTTGATGTAAATAGATATATACTTGCCTTTATGGGTGTCTGTCGACTTGGTGGCAGTCGTCCATCGTCCCTTCCTCCGTGGTCCACTTCTGTCCATGATCCTCTGTCTCTGGGGGACTTCACGAACCATTTCTGCCCCCAGGATGATGATGTCCATGTTCCTGATAGTAAACATATTGAAGAGTTTAGTGTTTGAAGTAGTTGATGTAAATAGATATATACTTGCCTTTATGGGTGTCTGTCGACTTGGTGTCAGTCGTCCATCGTCCCTTCCTCCGTGGTCCACTTCTGTCCATGATCCTCTGTCTCTGGGGGACTTCACGGTCCATTTCTGCCCCCAGGATGATGATGTCCACAGTCCCGAAAGTAAACATATTGAAGAGTTTATTGTTTGAAGTAGTTGATGTAAATAGATATATACTTGCCTTTATGGGTGTCTGTCGACTTGGTGGCAGTCGTCCATCGTCCCTTCCTCCGTGGTCGACTTCTGTCCATGATCCTCTGTCTCTGGGGGACTTCACGGTCCATTTCTGCCCCCAGGATGATGATGGCCATGTTCCTGATATTAAACATATTGAAGAGTTTAGTGTTTGAAGTAGTTGATGTAAATAGATATATGCTTGCCTTTATGTTTGTCTTTCGACTTGGTGGCAGTCGTCCATCGTCCCTTCCTCCGTGGTCCACTTCTGTCCATGATCCTCTGTCTCTGGGGGACTTCACGGTCCATTTCTGCCCCCAGGATGATGATGTCCATGTTCCTGATAGTAAACATATTGAAGAGTTTAGTGTTTGAAGTAGTTGATGTAAATAGACACATACTTGCCTTTATGGGTATCTGTCGACTTGGTGTCAGTCGTCCATCGTCCCTTCCTCCGTGGTCCACTTCTGTCCATGATCCTCTGTCTCTGGGGGACTTCACGGTCCATTTCTGCCCCCAGGATGATGATGTCCATGTTCCTGATAGTAAACATATTGAAGAGTTTAGTGTTTGAAGTAGTTGATGTAAATAGATATATACTTGCCTTTATGGGTGTCTGTCGACTTGGTGTCAGTCGTCCATCGTCCCTTCCTCCGTGGTCCACTTCTGTCCATGATCCTCTGTCTCTGGGGGACTTCACGGTCCATTTCTGCCCCCAGGATGATGATGTCCACAGTCCCGAAAGTAAACATATTGAAGAGTTTATTGTTTGAAGTAGTTGATGTAAATAGATATATACTTGCCTTTATGGGTGTCTGTCGACTTGGTGGCAGTCGTCCATCGTCCCTTCCTCCGTGGTCGACTTCTGTCCATGATCCTCTGTCTCTGGGGGACTTCACGGTCCATTTCTGCCCCCAGGATGATGATGGCCATGTTCCTGATATTAAACATATTGAAGAGTTTAGTGTTTGAAGTAGTTGATGTAAATAGATATATGCTTGCCTTTATGTTTGTCTTTCGACTTGGTGGCAGTCGTCCATCGTCCCTTCCTCCGTGGTCCACTTCTGTCCATGATCCTCTGTCTCTGGGGGACTTCACGGTCCATTTCTGCCCCCAGGATGATGATGTCCATGTTCCTGATAGTAAACATATTGAAGAGTTTAGTGTTTGAAGTAGTTGATGTAAATAGACACATACTTGCCTTTATGGGTATCTGTCGACTTGGTGTCAGTCGTCCATCGTCCCTTCCTCCGTGGTCCACTTCTGTCCATGATCCTCTGTCTCTTGGGGACTTCACGGTCCATTTCTGCCCCCAGGATGATGATGTCCACGTTCCTGATAGTAAACATATTGAAGAGTTTAGTCTTTGAAGTAGTTGATGTAAATAGATATATACTTGCCTTTATGGGTGTCTGTGGACTTGGTGACAATCGTCCATCGTCCCTTCCTCCGTGGTCCACTTCTGTCCATGATCCTTTGTCTCTGGGGGACTTCACGGTCCATTTCTGCAACCAGGATGATTATGTCCATGTTCCTGATAGTAAACATATTGAAGAGTTTAGTGTTTGAAGTAGTTGATGTAAATAGATATATACTTGCCTTTATGGGTGTCTGTCGACTTGGTGTCAGTCGTCCATCGTCCCTTCCTCCGTGGTCCACTTCTGTCCATGATCCTCTGTCTCTGGGGGACTTCACGGTCCATTTCTGCCCCCAGGATGATGATGGCCATGTTCCTGATATTAAACATATTGAAGAGTTTAGTGTTTGAAGTAGTTGATGTAAATAGATATATGCTTGCCTTTATGTTTATCTTTCGACTTGGTGGCAGTCGTCCATCGTCCCTTCCTCCGTGGTCCACTTCTGCCCATGATCCTTTGTCTCTGGGGGACTTCACGGTCCATTTCTGCCCCCAGGATGATGATGTCCATGTTCCTGATAGTAAACATATTGAAGAGTTTATTGTTTGAAGTAGTTGATGTAAATAGATATATACTTGCCTTTATGGGTGTCTGTCGACTTGGTGGCAGTCGTCCATCGTCCCTTCCTCCGTGGTCCACTTCTGTCCATGATCCTCTGTCTCTGGGGGACTTCACGGTCCATTTCTGCCCCCAGGATGATGATGTCCATGTTCCTGATAGTAAACATATTGAAGAGTTTAGTGTTTGAAGTAGTTGATGTAAATAGACATATACTTGCCTTTATGGGTGTCTGTGGACTTAGTGGCAATCGTCCATCGTCCCTTCCTCCGTGGTCCACTTCTGTCCATGATCCTTTGTCTCTGGGGGACTTCACGGTCCATTTCTGCCCCCAGGATGATGATGTCCATGTTCCTGATAGTAAACATATTGAAGAGTTTATTGTTTGAAGTAGTTGATGTAAATAGATATATACTTGCCTTTATGGGTATCTGTCGACTTGGTGGCAGTCGTCCATCGTCCCTTCCTCCGTGGTCCACTTCTGTCCATGATCCTCTGTCTCTGGGGGACTTCACGGTCCATTTCTGCCCCCAGGATGATGATGTCCATGTTCCTGATAGTAAACATATTGAAGAGTTTAGTGTTTGAAGTAGTTGATGTAAATAGATATATGCTTGCCTTTATGTTTATCTTTCGACTTGGTGGCAGTCGTCCATCGTCCCTTCCTCCGTGGTCCACTTCTGTCCATGATCCTCTGTCTCTGGGGGACTTCACGGTCCATTTCTGCCCCAGGATGATGATGTCCATGTTCCTGATAGTAAACATATTGAAGAGTTTAGTGTTTGAAGTAGTTGATGTAAATAGATATATACTTGCCTTTATGGGTATCTGTCGACTTGGTGGCAGTCGTCCATCGTCCCTTCCTCCGTGGTCCACTTCTGTCCATGATCCTCTGTCTCTTGGGGACTTCACGGTCCATTTCTACCCCCATGATGATGATGTCCATGTTCCTGATAGTAAACATATTGAAGAGTTTAGTGTTTGAAGTAGTTGATGTAAATAGATATATACTTGCCTTTATGGGTATCTGTCGACTTGGTGGCAGTCGTCCATCGTCCCTTCCTCCGTGGTCCACTTCTGTCCATGATCCTCTGTCTCTTGGGGACTTCACGGTCCATTTCTGCCCCCAGGATGATGATGCCCACGTTCCTGATAGTAAACATATTGAAGAGTTTAGTCTTTGAAGTAATTGATGTAAATAGATATATACTTGCCTTTATGGGTGTCTGTGGACTTGGTGGCAATCGTCCATCGTCCCTTCCTCCGTGGTCCACTTCTGTCCATGATCCTTTGTCTCTGGGGGACTTCACGGTCCATTTCTGCCCCCAGGATGATGATGTCCATGTTCCTGATAGTAAACATATTGAAGAGTTTAGTGTTTGAAGTAGTTGATGTAAATAGATATATACTTGCCTTTATGGGTGTCTGTCGACTTGGTGGCAGTCGTCCATCGTCCTTTCCTCCGTGGTCCACTTCTGTCCATGATCCTCTGTCTCTGGGGGACTTCACGGTCCATTTCTGCCCCCAGGATGATGATGGCCATGTTCCTGATATTAAACATATTGAAGAGTTTAGTGTTTGAAGTAGTTGATGTAAATAGATATATGCTTGCCTTTATGTTTATCTTTCGACTTGGTGGCAGTCGTCCATCGTCCCTTCCTCCGTGGTCCACTTCTGCCCATGATCCTCTGTCTCTGGGGGACTTCACGGTCCATTTCTGCCCCCAGGATGATGATGTCCATGTTCCTGATAGTAAACATATTGAAGAGTTTAGTGTTTGAAGTAGTTGATGTAAATAGATATATACTTGCCTTTATGGGTATCTGTCGACTTGGTGGCAGTCGTCCATCGTCCCTTCCTCCGTGGTCCACTTCTGCCCATGATCCTTTGTCTCTGGGGGACTTCACGGTCCATTTCTGCCCCCAGGATGATGATGGCCATGTTCCTGATAGTAAACATATTGAAGAGTTTATTGTTTGAAGTAGTTGATGTAAATAGATATATACTTGCCTTTATGGGTGTCTGTCGACTTGGTGGCAGTCGTCCATCGTCCCTTCCTCCGTGGTCCACTTCCGTCCATGATCCTCTGTCTCTGGGGGACTTCACGGTCCATTTCTGCCCCCAGGATGATGATGTCCATGTTCCTGATAGTAAACATATTGAAGAGTTTAGTGTTTGAAGTAGTTGATGTAAATAGATATATACTTGCCTTTATGGGTGTCTGTCGACTTGGTGGCAGTCGTCCATCGTCCCTTCCTCCGTGGTCCACTTCTGTCCATGATCCTCTGTCTCTGGGGGACTTCACGGTCCATTTCTGCCCCCAGGATGATGATGTCCATGTTCCTGATAGTAAACATATTGAAGAGTTTAGTGTTTGAAGTAGTTGATGTAAATAGACATATACTTGCCTTTATGGGTGTCTGTGGACTTAGTGGCAATCGTCCATCGTCCCTTCCTCCGTGGTCCACTTCTGTCCATGATCCTTTGTCTCTGGGGGACTTCACGGTCCATTTCTGCCCCCAGGATGATGATGTCCATGTTCCTGATAGTAAACATATTGAAGAGTTTATTGTTTGAAGTAGTTGATGTAAATAGATATATACTTGCCTTTATGGGTATCTGTCGACTTGGTGGCAGTCGTCCATCGTCCCTTCCTCCGTGGTCCACTTCTGTCCATGATCCTCTGTCTCTGGGGGACTTCACGGTCCATTTCTGCCCCCAGGATGATGATGTCCATGTTCCTGATAGTAAACATATTGAAGAGTTTAGTGTTTGAAGTAGTTGATGTAAATAGATATATGCTTGCCTTTATGTTTATCTTTCGACTTGGTGGCAGTCGTCCATCGTCCCTTCCTCCGTGGTCCACTTCTGTCCATGATCCTCTGTCTCTGGGGGACTTCACGGTCCATTTCTGCCCCAGGATGATGATGTCCATGTTCCTGATAGTAAACATATTGAAGAGTTTAGTGTTTGAAGTAGTTGATGTAAATAGATATATACTTGCCTTTATGGGTATCTGTCGACTTGGTGGCAGTCGTCCATCGTCCCTTCCTCCGTGGTCCACTTCTGTCCATGATCCTCTGTCTCTTGGGGACTTCACGGTCCATTTCTACCCCCATGATGATGATGTCCATGTTCCTGATAGTAAACATATTGAAGAGTTTAGTGTTTGAAGTAGTTGATGTAAATAGATATATACTTGCCTTTATGGGTATCTGTCGACTTGGTGGCAGTCGTCCATCGTCCCTTCCTCCGTGGTCCACTTCTGTCCATGATCCTCTGTCTCTTGGGGACTTCACGGTCCATTTCTGCCCCCAGGATGATGATGCCCACGTTCCTGATAGTAAACATATTGAAGAGTTTAGTCTTTGAAGTAATTGATGTAAATAGATATATACTTGCCTTTATGGGTGTCTGTGGACTTGGTGGCAATCGTCCATCGTCCCTTCCTCCGTGGTCCACTTCTGTCCATGATCCTTTGTCTCTGGGGGACTTCACGGTCCATTTCTGCCCCCAGGATGATGATGTCCATGTTCCTGATAGTAAACATATTGAAGAGTTTAGTGTTTGAAGTAGTTGATGTAAATAGATATATACTTGCCTTTATGGGTGTCTGTCGACTTGGTGGCAGTCGTCCATCGTCCTTTCCTCCGTGGTCCACTTCTGTCCATGATCCTCTGTCTCTGGGGGACTTCACGGTCCATTTCTGCCCCCAGGATGATGATGGCCATGTTCCTGATATTAAACATATTGAAGAGTTTAGTGTTTGAAGTAGTTGATGTAAATAGATATATGCTTGCCTTTATGTTTATCTTTCGACTTGGTGGCAGTCGTCCATCGTCCCTTCCTCCGTGGTCCACTTCTGCCCATGATCCTCTGTCTCTGGGGGACTTCACGGTCCATTTCTGCCCCCAGGATGATGATGTCCATGTTCCTGATAGTAAACATATTGAAGAGTTTAGTGTTTGAAGTAGTTGATGTAAATAGATATATGCTTGCCTTTATGGGTATCTGTCGACTTGGTGTCAGTCGTCCATCGTCCCTCCCTCCGTGGTCCACTTCTGTCCATGATCCTCTGTCTCTGGGGGACTTCACGGTCCATTTCAGCCCCCAGGATGATGATGTCCATGTTCCTGATAGTAAATATATTGAAGAGTTTAGTGTTTAAAGTAGTTGATGTAAATAGATATATACTTGCCTTTATGGGTATCTGTCGACTTGGTGTCAGTCGTCCATCGTCCCTTCCTCCGTGGTCCACTTCTGTCCATGATCCTCTGTCTCTGGGGGACTTTACGGTCCATTTCTGCCCCCAGGATGATGATGTCCACAGTCCCGAAAGTAAAGATAATGAAGAGTTTAGTGTTTGAAGTAGTTGATGTAAATAGATATATACTTGCCTTTATGGGTATCTGTCGACTTGGTGGCAGTCGTCCATCGTCCCTTCCTCCGTGGTCCACTTCTGTCCATGATCCTTTGTCTCTGGGGGACTTCACGGTCCATTTCTGCCCCCAGGATGATGATGTCCATGTTCCTGATAGTAAACATATTGAAGAGTTTAGTGTTTGAAGTAGTTGATGTAAATAGATATATACTTGCCTTTATGGGTGTCTGTCGACTTGGTGGCAGTCGTCCATCGTCCCTTCCTCCGTGGTCCACTTCCGTCCATGATCCTCTGTCTCTGGGGGACTTCACGGTCCATTTCTGCCCCCAGGATGATGATGTCCATGTTCCTGATAGTAAACATATTGAAGAGTTTAGTGTTTGAAGTAGTTGATGTAAATAGATATATACTTGCCTTTATGGGTGTCTGTCGACTTGGTGGCAGTCGTCCATCGTCCCTTCCTCCGTGGTCCACTTCTGTCCATGATCCTCTGTCTCTGGGGGACTTCACGAACCATTTCTGCCCCCAGGATGATGATGTCCATGTTCCTGATAGTAAACATATTGAAGAGTTTAGTGTTTGAAGTAGTTGATGTAAATAGATATATACTTGCCTTTATGGGTGTCTGTCGACTTGGTGTCAGTCGTCCATCGTCCCTTCCTCCGTGGTCCACTTCTGTCCATGATCCTCTGTCTCTGGGGGACTTCACGGTCCATTTCTGCCCCCAGGATGATGATGTCCACAGTCCCGAAAGTAAACA
This sequence comes from Haliotis asinina, assembly GCF_037392515.1. Taxonomy (NCBI): domain Eukaryota; kingdom Metazoa; phylum Mollusca; class Gastropoda; order Lepetellida; family Haliotidae; genus Haliotis; species Haliotis asinina. The sequence continues at coordinate 26,439,059 of NC_090286.1, read as the reverse complement.
TATTGAAGAGTTTATTGTTTGAAGTAGTTGATGTAAATAGATATATACTTGCCTTTATGGGTGTCTGTCGACTTGGTGGCAGTCGTCCATCGTCCCTTCCTCCGTGGTCGACTTCTGTCCATGATCCTCTGTCTCTGGGGGACTTCACGGTCCATTTCTGCCCCCAGGATGATGATGGCCATGTTCCTGATATTAAACATATTGAAGAGTTTAGTGTTTGAAGTAGTTGATGTAAATAGATATATGCTTGCCTTTATGTTTGTCTTTCGACTTGGTGGCAGTCGTCCATCGTCCCTTCCTCCGTGGTCCACTTCTGTCCATGATCCTCTGTCTCTGGGGGACTTCACGGTCCATTTCTGCCCCCAGGATGATGATGTCCACGTTCCTGATAGTAAACATATTGAAGAGTTTAGTGTTTGAAGTAGTTGATGTAAATAGACACATACTTGCCTTTATGGGTATCTGTCGACTTGGTGTCAGTCGTCCATCGTCCCTTCCTCCGTGGTCCACTTCTGTCCATGATCCTCTGTCTCTTGGGGACTTCACGGTCCATTTCTGCCCCCAGGATGATGATGTCCACGTTCCTGATAGTAAACATATTGAAGAGTTTAGTCTTTGAAGTAGTTGATGTAAATAGATATATACTTGCCTTTATGGGTGTCTGTGGACTTGGTGACAATCGTCCATCGTCCCTTCCTCCGTGGTCCACTTCTGTCCATGATCCTTTGTCTCTGGGGGACTTCACGGTCCATTTCTGCAACCAGGATGATTATGTCCATGTTCCTGATAGTAAACATATTGAAGAGTTTAGTGTTTGAAGTAGTTGATGTAAATAGATATATACTTGCCTTTATGGGTGTCTGTCGACTTGGTGTCAGTCGTCCATCGTCCCTTCCTCCGTGGTCCACTTCTGTCCATGATCCTCTGTCTCTGGGGGACTTCACGGTCCATTTCTGCCCCCAGGATGATGATGGCCATGTTCCTGATATTAAACATATTGAAGAGTTTAGTGTTTGAAGTAGTTGATGTAAATAGATATATGCTTGCCTTTATGTTTATCTTTCGACTTGGTGGCAGTCGTCCATCGTCCCTTCCTCCGTGGTCCACTTCTGCCCATGATCCTTTGTCTCTGGGGGACTTCACGGTCCATTTCTGCCCCCAGGATGATGATGTCCATGTTCCTGATAGTAAACATATTGAAGAGTTTATTGTTTGAAGTAGTTGATGTAAATAGATATATACTTGCCTTTATGGGTGTCTGTCGACTTGGTGGCAGTCGTCCATCGTCCCTTCCTCCGTGGTCCACTTCTGTCCATGATCCTCTGTCTCTGGGGGACTTCACGGTCCATTTCTGCCCCCAGGATGATGATGTCCATGTTCCTGATAGTAAACATATTGAAGAGTTTAGTGTTTGAAGTAGTTGATGTAAATAGACATATACTTGCCTTTATGGGTGTCTGTGGACTTAGTGGCAATCGTCCATCGTCCCTTCCTCCGTGGTCCACTTCTGTCCATGATCCTTTGTCTCTGGGGGACTTCACGGTCCATTTCTGCCCCCAGGATGATGATGTCCATGTTCCTGATAGTAAACATATTGAAGAGTTTATTGTTTGAAGTAGTTGATGTAAATAGATATATACTTGCCTTTATGGGTATCTGTCGACTTGGTGGCAGTCGTCCATCGTCCCTTCCTCCGTGGTCCACTTCTGTCCATGATCCTCTGTCTCTGGGGGACTTCACGGTCCATTTCTGCCCCCAGGATGATGATGTCCATGTTCCTGATAGTAAACATATTGAAGAGTTTAGTGTTTGAAGTAGTTGATGTAAATAGATATATGCTTGCCTTTATGTTTATCTTTCGACTTGGTGGCAGTCGTCCATCGTCCCTTCCTCCGTGGTCCACTTCTGTCCATGATCCTCTGTCTCTGGGGGACTTCACGGTCCATTTCTGCCCCAGGATGATGATGTCCATGTTCCTGATAGTAAACATATTGAAGAGTTTAGTGTTTGAAGTAGTTGATGTAAATAGATATATACTTGCCTTTATGGGTATCTGTCGACTTGGTGGCAGTCGTCCATCGTCCCTTCCTCCGTGGTCCACTTCTGTCCATGATCCTCTGTCTCTTGGGGACTTCACGGTCCATTTCTACCCCCATGATGATGATGTCCATGTTCCTGATAGTAAACATATTGAAGAGTTTAGTGTTTGAAGTAGTTGATGTAAATAGATATATACTTGCCTTTATGGGTATCTGTCGACTTGGTGGCAGTCGTCCATCGTCCCTTCCTCCGTGGTCCACTTCTGTCCATGATCCTCTGTCTCTTGGGGACTTCACGGTCCATTTCTGCCCCCAGGATGATGATGCCCACGTTCCTGATAGTAAACATATTGAAGAGTTTAGTCTTTGAAGTAATTGATGTAAATAGATATATACTTGCCTTTATGGGTGTCTGTGGACTTGGTGGCAATCGTCCATCGTCCCTTCCTCCGTGGTCCACTTCTGTCCATGATCCTTTGTCTCTGGGGGACTTCACGGTCCATTTCTGCCCCCAGGATGATGATGTCCATGTTCCTGATAGTAAACATATTGAAGAGTTTAGTGTTTGAAGTAGTTGATGTAAATAGATATATACTTGCCTTTATGGGTGTCTGTCGACTTGGTGGCAGTCGTCCATCGTCCTTTCCTCCGTGGTCCACTTCTGTCCATGATCCTCTGTCTCTGGGGGACTTCACGGTCCATTTCTGCCCCCAGGATGATGATGGCCATGTTCCTGATATTAAACATATTGAAGAGTTTAGTGTTTGAAGTAGTTGATGTAAATAGATATATGCTTGCCTTTATGTTTATCTTTCGACTTGGTGGCAGTCGTCCATCGTCCCTTCCTCCGTGGTCCACTTCTGCCCATGATCCTCTGTCTCTGGGGGACTTCACGGTCCATTTCTGCCCCCAGGATGATGATGTCCATGTTCCTGATAGTAAACATATTGAAGAGTTTAGTGTTTGAAGTAGTTGATGTAAATAGATATATACTTGCCTTTATGGGTATCTGTCGACTTGGTGGCAGTCGTCCATCGTCCCTTCCTCCGTGGTCCACTTCTGCCCATGATCCTTTGTCTCTGGGGGACTTCACGGTCCATTTCTGCCCCCAGGATGATGATGGCCATGTTCCTGATAGTAAACATATTGAAGAGTTTATTGTTTGAAGTAGTTGATGTAAATAGATATATACTTGCCTTTATGGGTGTCTGTCGACTTGGTGGCAGTCGTCCATCGTCCCTTCCTCCGTGGTCCACTTCCGTCCATGATCCTCTGTCTCTGGGGGACTTCACGGTCCATTTCTGCCCCCAGGATGATGATGTCCATGTTCCTGATAGTAAACATATTGAAGAGTTTAGTGTTTGAAGTAGTTGATGTAAATAGATATATACTTGCCTTTATGGGTGTCTGTCGACTTGGTGGCAGTCGTCCATCGTCCCTTCCTCCGTGGTCCACTTCTGTCCATGATCCTCTGTCTCTGGGGGACTTCACGGTCCATTTCTGCCCCCAGGATGATGATGTCCATGTTCCTGATAGTAAACATATTGAAGAGTTTAGTGTTTGAAGTAGTTGATGTAAATAGACATATACTTGCCTTTATGGGTGTCTGTGGACTTAGTGGCAATCGTCCATCGTCCCTTCCTCCGTGGTCCACTTCTGTCCATGATCCTTTGTCTCTGGGGGACTTCACGGTCCATTTCTGCCCCCAGGATGATGATGTCCATGTTCCTGATAGTAAACATATTGAAGAGTTTATTGTTTGAAGTAGTTGATGTAAATAGATATATACTTGCCTTTATGGGTATCTGTCGACTTGGTGGCAGTCGTCCATCGTCCCTTCCTCCGTGGTCCACTTCTGTCCATGATCCTCTGTCTCTGGGGGACTTCACGGTCCATTTCTGCCCCCAGGATGATGATGTCCATGTTCCTGATAGTAAACATATTGAAGAGTTTAGTGTTTGAAGTAGTTGATGTAAATAGATATATGCTTGCCTTTATGTTTATCTTTCGACTTGGTGGCAGTCGTCCATCGTCCCTTCCTCCGTGGTCCACTTCTGTCCATGATCCTCTGTCTCTGGGGGACTTCACGGTCCATTTCTGCCCCAGGATGATGATGTCCATGTTCCTGATAGTAAACATATTGAAGAGTTTAGTGTTTGAAGTAGTTGATGTAAATAGATATATACTTGCCTTTATGGGTATCTGTCGACTTGGTGGCAGTCGTCCATCGTCCCTTCCTCCGTGGTCCACTTCTGTCCATGATCCTCTGTCTCTTGGGGACTTCACGGTCCATTTCTACCCCCATGATGATGATGTCCATGTTCCTGATAGTAAACATATTGAAGAGTTTAGTGTTTGAAGTAGTTGATGTAAATAGATATATACTTGCCTTTATGGGTATCTGTCGACTTGGTGGCAGTCGTCCATCGTCCCTTCCTCCGTGGTCCACTTCTGTCCATGATCCTCTGTCTCTTGGGGACTTCACGGTCCATTTCTGCCCCCAGGATGATGATGCCCACGTTCCTGATAGTAAACATATTGAAGAGTTTAGTCTTTGAAGTAATTGATGTAAATAGATATATACTTGCCTTTATGGGTGTCTGTGGACTTGGTGGCAATCGTCCATCGTCCCTTCCTCCGTGGTCCACTTCTGTCCATGATCCTTTGTCTCTGGGGGACTTCACGGTCCATTTCTGCCCCCAGGATGATGATGTCCATGTTCCTGATAGTAAACATATTGAAGAGTTTAGTGTTTGAAGTAGTTGATGTAAATAGATATATACTTGCCTTTATGGGTGTCTGTCGACTTGGTGGCAGTCGTCCATCGTCCTTTCCTCCGTGGTCCACTTCTGTCCATGATCCTCTGTCTCTGGGGGACTTCACGGTCCATTTCTGCCCCCAGGATGATGATGGCCATGTTCCTGATATTAAACATATTGAAGAGTTTAGTGTTTGAAGTAGTTGATGTAAATAGATATATGCTTGCCTTTATGTTTATCTTTCGACTTGGTGGCAGTCGTCCATCGTCCCTTCCTCCGTGGTCCACTTCTGCCCATGATCCTCTGTCTCTGGGGGACTTCACGGTCCATTTCTGCCCCCAGGATGATGATGTCCATGTTCCTGATAGTAAACATATTGAAGAGTTTAGTGTTTGAAGTAGTTGATGTAAATAGATATATACTTGCCTTTATGGGTATCTGTCGACTTGGTGGCAGTCGTCCATCGTCCCTTCCTCCGTGGTCCACTTCTGCCCATGATCCTTTGTCTCTGGGGGACTTCACGGTCCATTTCTGCCCCCAGGATGATGATGGCCATGTTCCTGATAGTAAACATATTGAAGAGTTTATTGTTTGAAGTAGTTGATGTAAATAGATATATACTTGCCTTTATGGGTGTCTGTCGACTTGGTGGCAGTCGTCCATCGTCCCTTCCTCCGTGGTCCACTTCCGTCCATGATCCTCTGTCTCTGGGGGACTTCACGGTCCATTTCTGCCCCCAGGATGATGATGTCCATGTTCCTGATAGTAAACATATTGAAGAGTTTAGTGTTTGAAGTAGTTGATGTAAATAGATATATACTTGCCTTTATGGGTGTCTGTCGACTTGGTGGCAGTCGTCCATCGTCCCTTCCTCCGTGGTCCACTTCTGTCCATGATCCTCTGTCTCTGGGGGACTTCACGAACCATTTCTGCCCCCAGGATGATGATGTCCATGTTCCTGATAGTAAACATATTGAAGAGTTTAGTGTTTGAAGTAGTTGATGTAAATAGATATATACTTGCCTTTATGGGTGTCTGTCGACTTGGTGTCAGTCGTCCATCGTCCCTTCCTCCGTGGTCCACTTCTGTCCATGATCCTCTGTCTCTGGGGGACTTCACGGTCCATTTCTGCCCCCAGGATGATGATGTCCACAGTCCCGAAAGTAAACATATTGAAGAGTTTATTGTTTGAAGTAGTTGATGTAAATAGATATATACTTGCCTTTATGGGTGTCTGTCGACTTGGTGGCAGTCGTCCATCGTCCCTTCCTCCGTGGTCGACTTCTGTCCATGATCCTCTGTCTCTGGGGGACTTCACGGTCCATTTCTGCCCCCAGGATGATGATGGCCATGTTCCTGATATTAAACATATTGAAGAGTTTAGTGTTTGAAGTAGTTGATGTAAATAGATATATGCTTGCCTTTATGTTTGTCTTTCGACTTGGTGGCAGTCGTCCATCGTCCCTTCCTCCGTGGTCCACTTCTGTCCATGATCCTCTGTCTCTGGGGGACTTCACGGTCCATTTCTGCCCCCAGGATGATGATGTCCATGTTCCTGATAGTAAACATATTGAAGAGTTTAGTGTTTGAAGTAGTTGATGTAAATAGACACATACTTGCCTTTATGGGTATCTGTCGACTTGGTGTCAGTCGTCCATCGTCCCTTCCTCCGTGGTCCACTTCTGTCCATGATCCTCTGTCTCTTGGGGACTTCACGGTCCATTTCTGCCCCCAGGATGATGATGTCCACGTTCCTGATAGTAAACATATTGAAGAGTTTAGTCTTTGAAGTAGTTGATGTAAATAGATATATACTTGCCTTTATGGGTGTCTGTGGACTTGGTGACAATCGTCCATCGTCCCTTCCTCCGTGGTCCACTTCTGTCCATGATCCTTTGTCTCTGGGGGACTTCACGGTCCATTTCTGCAACCAGGATGATTATGTCCATGTTCCTGATAGTAAACATATTGAAGAGTTTAGTGTTTGAAGTAGTTGATGTAAATAGATATATACTTGCCTTTATGGGTGTCTGTCGACTTGGTGTCAGTCGTCCATCGTCCCTTCCTCCGTGGTCCACTTCTGTCCATGATCCTCTGTCTCTGGGGGACTTCACGGTCCATTTCTGCCCCCAGGATGATGATGGCCATGTTCCTGATATTAAACATATTGAAGAGTTTAGTGTTTGAAGTAGTTGATGTAAATAGATATATGCTTGCCTTTATGTTTATCTTTCGACTTGGTGGCAGTCGTCCATCGTCCCTTCCTCCGTGGTCCACTTCTGCCCATGATCCTTTGTCTCTGGGGGACTTCACGGTCCATTTCTGCCCCCAGGATGATGATGTCCATGTTCCTGATAGTAAACATATTGAAGAGTTTATTGTTTGAAGTAGTTGATGTAAATAGATATATACTTGCCTTTATGGGTGTCTGTCGACTTGGTGGCAGTCGTCCATCGTCCCTTCCTCCGTGGTCCACTTCTGTCCATGATCCTCTGTCTCTGGGGGACTTCACGGTCCATTTCTGCCCCCAGGATGATGATGTCCATGTTCCTGATAGTAAACATATTGAAGAGTTTAGTGTTTGAAGTAGTTGATGTAAATAGACATATACTTGCCTTTATGGGTGTCTGTGGACTTAGTGGCAATCGTCCATCGTCCCTTCCTCCGTGGTCCACTTCTGTCCATGATCCTTTGTCTCTGGGGGACTTCACGGTCCATTTCTGCCCCCAGGATGATGATGTCCATGTTCCTGATAGTAAACATATTGAAGAGTTTATTGTTTGAAGTAGTTGATGTAAATAGATATATACTTGCCTTTATGGGTATCTGTCGACTTGGTGGCAGTCGTCCATCGTCCCTTCCTCCGTGGTCCACTTCTGTCCATGATCCTCTGTCTCTGGGGGACTTCACGGTCCATTTCTGCCCCCAGGATGATGATGTCCATGTTCCTGATAGTAAACATATTGAAGAGTTTAGTGTTTGAAGTAGTTGATGTAAATAGATATATGCTTGCCTTTATGTTTATCTTTCGACTTGGTGGCAGTCGTCCATCGTCCCTTCCTCCGTGGTCCACTTCTGTCCATGATCCTCTGTCTCTGGGGGACTTCACGGTCCATTTCTGCCCCAGGATGATGATGTCCATGTTCCTGATAGTAAACATATTGAAGAGTTTAGTGTTTGAAGTAGTTGATGTAAATAGATATATACTTGCCTTTATGGGTATCTGTCGACTTGGTGGCAGTCGTCCATCGTCCCTTCCTCCGTGGTCCACTTCTGTCCATGATCCTCTGTCTCTTGGGGACTTCACGGTCCATTTCTACCCCCATGATGATGATGTCCATGTTCCTGATAGTAAACATATTGAAGAGTTTAGTGTTTGAAGTAGTTGATGTAAATAGATATATACTTGCCTTTATGGGTATCTGTCGACTTGGTGGCAGTCGTCCATCGTCCCTTCCTCCGTGGTCCACTTCTGTCCATGATCCTCTGTCTCTTGGGGACTTCACGGTCCATTTCTGCCCCCAGGATGATGATGCCCACGTTCCTGATAGTAAACATATTGAAGAGTTTAGTCTTTGAAGTAATTGATGTAAATAGATATATACTTGCCTTTATGGGTGTCTGTGGACTTGGTGGCAATCGTCCATCGTCCCTTCCTCCGTGGTCCACTTCTGTCCATGATCCTTTGTCTCTGGGGGACTTCACGGTCCATTTCTGCCCCCAGGATGATGATGTCCATGTTCCTGATAGTAAACATATTGAAGAGTTTAGTGTTTGAAGTAGTTGATGTAAATAGATATATACTTGCCTTTATGGGTGTCTGTCGACTTGGTGGCAGTCGTCCATCGTCCTTTCCTCCGTGGTCCACTTCTGTCCATGATCCTCTGTCTCTGGGGGACTTCACGGTCCATTTCTGCCCCCAGGATGATGATGGCCATGTTCCTGATATTAAACATATTGAAGAGTTTAGTGTTTGAAGTAGTTGATGTAAATAGATATATGCTTGCCTTTATGTTTATCTTTCGACTTGGTGGCAGTCGTCCATCGTCCCTTCCTCCGTGGTCCACTTCTGCCCATGATCCTCTGTCTCTGGGGGACTTCACGGTCCATTTCTGCCCCCAGGATGATGATGTCCATGTTCCTGATAGTAAACATATTGAAGAGTTTAGTGTTTGAAGTAGTTGATGTAAATAGATATATACTTGCCTTTATGGGTATCTGTCGACTTGGTGGCAGTCGTCCATCGTCCCTTCCTCCGTGGTCCACTTCTGCCCATGATCCTTTGTCTCTGGGGGACTTCACGGTCCATTTCTGCCCCCAGGATGATGATGGCCATGTTCCTGATAGTAAACATATTGAAGAGTTTATTGTTTGAAGTAGTTGATGTAAATAGATATATACTTGCCTTTATGGGTGTCTGTCGACTTGGTGGCAGTCGTCCATCGTCCCTTCCTCCGTGGTCCACTTCTGTCCATGATCCTCTGTCTCTGGGGGACTTCACGGTCCATTTCTGCCCCCAGGATGATGATGTCCATGTTCCTGATAGTAAACATATTGAAGAGTTTAGTGTTTGAAGTAGTTGATGTAAATAGATAATTTTTATATACTTGCCTTTATGGGTATCTGTCGACTTGGTGTCATTCGTCCATCGTCCCTTCCTCCGTGGTCCACTTCTGTCCATGATCCTCTGTGTCTGGGGGACTTCAAGAACCATTTCTGCCCCCAGGATGATGGTGTACACGTTCCTGATAGTAAACATATTGAAGAGTTTAGTGTTTGAAGTAGTTGATGTAAATAGATACATGCTTGCCTTTATGGGTATCTGTCGACTTGGTGGCAGTCGTCCATCGTCCCTGCCTCCGTGGTCCACTTCTGTCCATGATCCTCTGTCTCTGGGGGACTTCACGAACCATTTCTGCCCCCAGGATGATGATGTCCATGTTCCTGAAAGTAAATATATTGAAAAGTTTAGTGTTTGAAGTAGTTGATGTAAATAGATATATACTTGCCTTTATGGGTATCTGTCGACTTGGTGGCAGTCGTCCATCGTCCCTTCCTCCGTGGTCCACTTCTGTCCATGATCCTCTGTCTCTGGGGGACTTCACGGTCCATTTCTGCCCCCAGGATGATGATGGACATGTTCCTGATAGTAAACATATTGAAGAGTTTAGTGTTTGAAGTAGCTGATGTAAATACATATATATACTTGCCTTTATGGGTATCTGTCGACTTGGTGGCAGTCGTCCATCGTCCCTTCCTCCGTGGTCCACTTCTGTCCATGATCCTCTGTCTCTGGGGGACTTCACGGTCCAATTCTGCCCCCACGATGATGATGTCCACGTTCCTGACAGTAAACATATTGAAGAGTTTAGTGTTTGAAGTAGTTGATGTAAGTAGATATATGCTTGCCTTTATGGGTGTCTGTCGACTTGGTGTCAGTCGTCCATCGTCCCTCCCTCCGTGGTCCACTTCTGTCCATGATCCTCTGTCTCTGGGGGACTTCACGGTCCATTTCAGCCCCCAGGATGATGATGTCCATGTTCCTGATAGTAAATATATTGAAGAGTTTAGTGTTTAAAGTAGTTGATGTAAATAGATATATACTTGCCTTTATGGGTATCTGTCGACTTGGTGGCAGTCGTCCATCGTCCCTTCCTCCGTGGTCCACTTCTGTCCATGATCCTCTGTCTCTTGGGGACTTCACGGTCCATTTCTACCCCCATGATGATGATGTCCATGTTCCTGATAGTAAACATATTGAAGAGTTTAGTGTTTGAAGTAGTTGATGTAAATAGATATATACTTGCCTTTATGGGTATCTGTCGACTTGGTGTCAGTCGTCCATCGTCCCTTCCTCCGTGGTCCACTTCTGTCCATGATCCTCTGTCTCTTGGGGACTTCACGGTCCATTTCTGCCCCCAGGATGATGATGCCCACGTTCCTGATAGTAAACATATTGAAGAGTTTAGTCTTTGAAGTAATTGATGTAAATAGATATATACTTGCCTTTATGGGTGTCTGTGGACTTGGTGGCAATCGTCCATCGTCCCTTCCTCCGTGGTCCACTTCTGTCCATGATCCTTTGTCTCTGGGGGACTTCACGGTCCATTTCTGCCCCCAGGATGATGATGTCCATGTTCCTGATAGTAAACATATTGAAGAGTTTAGTGTTTGAAGTAGTTGATGTAAATAGATATATACTTGCCTTTATGGGTGTCTGTCGACTTGGTGGCAGTCGTCCATCGTCCTTTCCTCCGTGGTCCACTTCTGTCCATGATCCTCTGTCTCTGGGGGACTTCACGGTCCATTTCTGCCCCCAGGATGATGATGGCCATGTTCCTGATATTAAACATATTGAAGAGTTTAGTGTTTGAAGTAGTTGATGTAAATAGATATATGCTTGCCTTTATGTTTATCTTTCGACTTGGTGGCAGTCGTCCATCGTCCCTTCCTCCGTGGTCCACTTCTGTCCATGATCCTCTGTCTCTGGGGGACTTCACGGTCCATTTCTGCCCCCAGGATGATGATGTCCATGTTCCTGATAGTAAACATATTGAAGAGTTTAGTGTTTGAAGTAGTTGATGTAAATAGATATATACTTGCCTTTATGGGTATCTGTCGACTTGGTGGCAGTCGTCCATCGTCCCTTCCTCCGTGGTCCACTTCTGCCCATGATCCTTTGTCTCTGGGGGACTTCACGGTCCATTTCTGCCCCCAGGATGATGATGTCCATGTTCCTGATAGTAAACATATTGAAGAGTTTATTGTTTGAAGTAGTTGATGTAAATAGATATATACTTGCCTTTATGGGTGTCTGTCGACTTGGTGGCAGTCGTCCATCGTCCCTTCCTCCGTGGTCCACTTCTGTCCATGATCCTCTGTCTCTGGGGGACTTCACGGTCCATTTCTGCCCCCAGGATGATGATGTCCATGTTCCTGATAGTAAACATATTGAAGAGTTTAGTGTTTGAAGTAGTTGATGTAAATAGATAATTTTTATATACTTGCCTTTATGGGTATCTGTCGACTTGGTGTCATTCGTCCATCGTCCCTTCCTCCGTGGTCCACTTCTGTCCATGATCCTCTGTGTCTGGGGGACTTCAAGAACCATTTCTGCCCCCAGGATGATGGTGTACACGTTCCTGATAGTAAACATATTGAAGAGTTTAGTGTTTGAAGTAGTTGATGTAAATAGATACATGCTTGCCTTTATGGGTATCTGTCGACTTGGTGGCAGTCGTCCATCGTCCCTTCCTCCGTGGTCCACTTCTGTCCATGATCCTCTGTCTCTGGGGGACTTCACGAACCATTTCTGCCCCCAGGATGATGATGTCCATGTTCCTGATAGTAAATATATTGAAAAGTTTAGTGTTTGAAGTAGTTGATGTAAATAGATATATACTTGCCTTTATGGGTATCTGTCGACTTGGTGGCAGTCGTCCATCGTCCCTTCCTCCGTGGTCCACTTCTGTCCATGATCCTCTGTCTCTGGGGGACTTCACGGTCCATTTCTGCCCCCAGGATGATGATGTCCATGTTCCTGATAGTAAACATATTGAAGAGTTTAGTGTTTGAAGTAGCTGATGTAAGTAGATATATGCTTGCCTTTATGGGTGTCTGTCGACTTGGTGTCAGTCGTCCATCGTCCCTCCCTCCGTGGTCCACTTCTGTCCATGATCCTCTGTCTCTGGGGGACTTCACGGTCCATTTCAGCCCCCAGGATGATGATGTCCATGTTCCTGATAGTAAATATATTGAAGAGTTTAGTGTTTAAAGTAGTTGATGTAAATAGATATATACTTGCCTTTATGGGTATCTGTCGACTTGGTGTCAGTCGTCCATCGTCCCTTCCTCCGTGGTCCACTTCTGTCCATGATCCTCTGTCTCTGGGGGACTTTACGGTCCATTTCTGCCCCCATGATGATGATGTCCATGTTCCTGATAGTAAACATATTGAAGAGTTTAGTGTTTGAAGTAGTTGATGTAAATAGATATATACTTGCCTTTATGGGTATCTGTCGACTTGGTGTCAGTCGTCCATCGTCCCTTCCTCCGTGGTCCACTTCTGTCCATGATCCTCTGTCTCTTGGGGACTTCACGGTCCATTTCTGCCCCCAGGATGATGATGCCCACGTTCCTGATAGTAAACATATTGAAGAGTTTAGTCTTTGAAGTAATTGATGTAAATAGATATATACTTGCCTTTATGGGTGTCTGTGGACTTGGTGGCAATCGTCCATCGTCCCTTCCTCCGTGGTCCACTTCTGTCCATGATCCTTTGTCTCTGGGGGACTTCACGGTCCATTTCTGCCCCCAGGATGATGATGTCCATGTTCCTGATAGTAAACATATTGAAGAGTTTAGTGTTTGAAGTAGTTGATGTAAATAGATATATACTTGCCTTTATGAGTGTCTGTCGACTTGGTGGCAGTCGTCCATCGTCCTTTCCTCCGTGGTCCACTTCTGTCCATGATCCTCTGTCTCTGGGGGACTTCACGGTCCATTTCTGCCCCCAGGATGATGATGGCCATGTTCCTGATATTAAACATATTGAAGAGTTTAGTGTTTGAAGTAGTTGATGTAAATAGATATATGCTTGCCTTTATGTTTATCTTTCGACTTGGTGGCAGTCGTCCATCGTCCCTTCCTCCGTGGTCCACTTCTGTCCATGATCCTCTGTCTCTGGGGGACTTCACGGTCCATTTCTGCCCCCAGGATGATGATGTCCATGTTCCTGATAGTAAACATATTGAAGAGTTTAGTGTTTGAAGTAGTTGATGTAAATAGATATATACTTGCCTTTATGGGTATCTGTCGACTTGGTGGCAGTCGTCCATCGTCCCTTCCTCCGTGGTCCACTTCTGCCCATGATCCTTTGTCTCTGGGGGACTTCACGGTCCATTTCTGCCCCCAGGATGATGATGGCCATGTTCCTGATAGTAAACATATTGAAGAGTTTATTGTTTGAAGTAGTTGATGTAAATAGATATATACTTGCCTTTATGGGTGTCTGTCGACTTGGTGGCAGTCGTCCATCGTCCCTTCCTCCGTGGTCCACTTCTGTCCATGATCCTCTGTCTCTGGGGGACTTCACGGTCCATTTCTGCCCCCAGGATGATGATGTCCATGTTCCTGATAGTAAACATATTGAAGAGTTTAGTGTTTGAAGTAGTTGATGTAAATAGATAATTTTTATATACTTGCCTTTATGGGTATCTGTCGACTTGGTGTCATTCGTCCATCGTCCCTTCCTCCGTGGTCCACTTCTGTCCATGATCCTCTGTGTCTGGGGGACTTCAAGAACCATTTCTGCCCCCAGGATGATGGTGTACACGTTCCTGATAGTAAACATATTGAAGAGTTTAGTGTTTGAAGTAGTTGATGTAAATAGATACATGCTTGCCTTTATGGGTATCTGTCGACTTGGTGGCAGTCGTCCATCGTCCCTGCCTCCGTGGTCCACTTCTGTCCATGATCCTCTGTCTCTGGGGGACTTCACGAACCATTTCTGCCCCCAGGATGATGATGTCCATGTTCCTGATAGTAAACATATTGAAGAGTTTAGTGTTTGAAGTAGCTGATGTAAATACATATATATACTTGCCTTTATGGGTATCTGTCGACTTGGTGGCAGTCGTCCATCGTCCCTTCCTCCGTGGTCCACTTCTGTCCATGATCCTCTGTCTCTGGGGGACTTCACGGTCCAATTCTGCCCCCACGATGATGATGTCCACGTTCCTGACAGTAAACATATTGAAGAGTTTAGTGTTTGAAGTAGTTGATGTAAGTAGATATATGCTTGCCTTTATGGGTGTCTGTCGACTTGGTGTCAGTCGTCCATCGTCCCTCCCTCCGTGGTCCACTTCTGTCCATGATCCTCTGTCTCTGGGGGACTTCACGGTCCATTTCAGCCCCCAGGATGATGATGTCCATGTTCCTGATAGTAAATATATTGAAGAGTTTAGTGTTTAAAGTAGTTGATGTAAATAGATATATACTTGCCTTTATGGGTATCTGTCGACTTGGTGTCAGTCGTCCATCGTCCCTTCCTCCGTGGTCCACTTCTGTCCATGATCCTCTGTCTCTGGGGGACTTTACGGTCCATTTCTGCCCCCAGGATGATGATGTCCACAGTCCCGAAAGTAAAGATAATGAAGAGTTTAGTGTTTGAAGTAGTTGATGTAAATAGATATATACTTGCCTTTATGGGTATCTGTCGACTTGGTGGCAGTCGTCCATCGTCATTCCTCCGTGGTCCACTTCTGTCCATGATCCTTTGTCTCTGGGGGACTTCACGGTCCATTTCTGCCCCCAGGATGATGATGTCCATGTTCCTGATAGTAAACATATTGAAGAGTTTAGTGTTTGAAGTAGTTGATGTAAATAGATATATACTTGCCTTTATGGGTGTCTGTCGACTTGGTGGCAGTCGTCCATCGTCCCTTCCTCCGTGGTCCACTTCCGTCCATGATCCTCTGTCTCTGGGGGACTTCACGGTCCATTTCTGCCCCCAGGATGATGATGTCCATGTTCCTGATAGTAAACATATTGAAGAGTTTAGTGTTTGAAGTAGTTGATGTAAATAGATATATACTTGCCTTTATGGGTGTCTGTCGACTTGGTGGCAGTCGTCCATCGTCCCTTCCTCCGTGGTCCACTTCTGTCCATGATCCTCTGTCTCTGGGGGACTTCACGGTCCATTTCTGCCCCCAGGATGATGATGGCCATGTTCCTGATATTAAACATATTGAAGAGTTTAGTGTTTGAAGTAGTTGATGTAAATAGATATATGCTTGCCTTTATGTTTGTCTTTCGACTTGGTGGCAGTCGTCCATCGTCCCTTCCTCCGTGGTCCACTTCTGTCCATGATCCTTTGTCTCTGGGGGACTTCACGGTCCATTTCTGCCCCCAGGATGATGATGTCCATGTTCCTGATAGTAAACATATTGAAGAGTTTAGTGTTTGAAGTAGTTGATGTAAATAGATATATACTTGCCTTTATGGGTGTCTGTCGACTTGGTGGCAGTCGTCCATCGTCCTTTCCTCCGTGGTCCACTTCTGTCCATGATCCTCTGTCTCTGGGGGACTTCACGGTCCATTTCTGCCCCCAGGATGATGATGGCCATGTTCCTGATATTAAACATATTGAAGAGTTTAGTGTTTGAAGTAGTTGATGTAAATAGATATATGCTTGCCTTTATGTTTATCTTTCGACTTGGTGGCAGTCGTCCATCGTCCCTTCCTCCGTGGTCCACTTCTGTCCATGATCCTCTGTCTCTGGGGGACTTCACGGTCCATTTCTGCCCCCAGGATGATGATGTCCATGTTCCTGATAGTAAACATATTGAAGAGTTTAGTGTTTGAAGTAGTTGATGTAAATAGATATATACTTGCCTTTATGGGTATCTGTCGACTTGGTGGCAGTCGTCCATCGTCCCTTCCTCCGTGGTCCACTTCTGCCCATGATCCTTTGTCTCTGGGGGACTTCACGGTCCATTTCTGCCCCCAGGATGATGATGTCCATGTTCCTGATAGTAAACATATTGAAGAGTTTATTGTTTGAAGTAGTTGATGTAAATAGATATATACTTGCCTTTATGGGTGTCTGTCGACTTGGTGGCAGTCGTCCATCGTCCCTTCCTCCGTGGTCCACTTCTGTCCATGATCCTCTGTCTCTGGGGGACTTCACGGTCCATTTCTGCCCCCAGGATGATGATGTCCATGTTCCTGATAGTAAACATATTGAAGAGTTTAGTGTTTGAAGTAGTTGATGTAAATAGATAATTTTTATATACTTGCCTTTATGGGTATCTGTCGACTTGGTGTCATTCGTCCATCGTCCCTTCCTCCGTGGTCCACTTCTGTCCATGATCCTCTGTGTCTGGGGGACTTCAAGAACCATTTCTGCCCCCAGGATGATGGTGTACACGTTCCTGATAGTAAACATATTGAAGAGTTTAGTGTTTGAAGTAGTTGATGTAAATAGATACATGCTTGCCTTTATGGGTATCTGTCGACTTGGTGGCAGTCGTCCATCGTCCCTTCCTCCGTGGTCCACTTCTGTCCATGATCCTCTGTCTCTGGGGGACTTCACGAACCATTTCTGCCCCCAGGATGATGATGTCCATGTTCCTGATAGTAAATATATTGAAAAGTTTAGTGTTTGAAGTAGTTGATGTAAATAGATATATACTTGCCTTTATGGGTATCTGTCGACTTGGTGGCAGTCGTCCATCGTCCCTTCCTCCGTGGTCCACTTCTGTCCATGATCCTCTGTCTCTGGGGGACTTCACGGTCCATTTCTGCCCCCAGGATGATGATGTCCATGTTCCTGATAGTAAACATATTGAAGAGTTTAGTGTTTGAAGTAGTTGATGTAAATAGATATATACTTGCCTTTATGGGTGTCTGTCGACTTGGTGGCAGTCGTCCATCGTCCTTTCCTCCGTGGTCCACTTCTGTCCATGATCCTCTGTCTCTGGGGGACTTCACGGTCCATTTCTGCCCCCAGGATGATGATGGCCATGTTCCTGATATTAAACATATTGAAGAGTTTAGTGTTTGAAGTAGTTGATGTAAATAGATATATGCTTGCCTTTATGTTTATCTTTCGACTTGGTGGCAGTCGTCCATCGTCCCTTCCTCCGTGGTCCACTTCTGTCCATGATCCTCTGTCTCTGGGGGACTTCACGGTCCATTTCTGCCCCCAGGATGATGATGTCCATGTTCCTGATAGTAAACATATTGAAGAGTTTAGTGTTTGAAGTAGTTGATGTAAATAGATATATACTTGCCTTTATGGGTATCTGTCGACTTGGTGGCAGTCGTCCATCGTCCCTTCCTCCGTGGTCCACTTCTGCCCATGATCCTTTGTCTCTGGGGGACTTCACGGTCCATTTCTGCCCCCAGGATGATGATGTCCATGTTCCTGATAGTAAACATATTGAAGAGTTTATTGTTTGAAGTAGTTGATGTAAATAGATATATACTTGCCTTTATGGGTGTCTGTCGACTTGGTGGCAGTCGTCCATCGTCCCTTCCTCCGTGGTCCACTTCTGTCCATGATCCTCTGTCTCTGGGGGACTTCACGGTCCATTTCTGCCCCCAGGATGATGATGTCCATGTTCCTGATAGTAAACATATTGAAGAGTTTAGTGTTTGAAGTAGTTGATGTAAATAGATAATTTTTATATACTTGCCTTTATGGGTATCTGTCGACTTGGTGTCATTCGTCCATCGTCCCTTCCTCCGTGGTCCACTTCTGTCCATGATCCTCTGTGTCTGGGGGACTTCAAGAACCATTTCTGCCCCCAGGATGATGGTGTACACGTTCCTGATAGTAAACATATTGAAGAGTTTAGTGTTTGAAGTAGTTGATGTAAATAGATACATGCTTGCCTTTATGGGTATCTGTCGACTTGGTGGCAGTCGTCCATCGTCCCTTCCTCCGTGGTCCACTTCTGTCCATGATCCTCTGTCTCTGGGGGACTTCACGAACCATTTCTGCCCCCAGGATGATGATGTCCATGTTCCTGATAGTAAATATATTGAAAAGTTTAGTGTTTGAAGTAGTTGATGTAAATAGATATATACTTGCCTTTATGGGTATCTGTCGACTTGGTGGCAGTCGTCCATCGTCCCTTCCTCCGTGGTCCACTTCTGTCCATGATCCTCTGTCTCTGGGGGACTTCACGGTCCATTTCTGCCCCCAGGATGATGATGTCCATGTTCCTGATAGTAAACATATTGAAGAGTTTAGTGTTTGAAGTAGCTGATGTAAATACATATATATACTTGCCTTTATGGGTATCTGTCGACTTGGTGGCAGTCGTCCATCGTCCCTTCCTCCGTGGTCCACTTCTGTCCATGATCCTCTGTCTCTGGGGGACTTCACGGTCCAATTCTGCCCCCACGATGATGATGTCCACGTTCCTGACAGTAAACATATTGAAGAGTTTAGTGTTTGAAGTAGTTGATGTAAGTAGATATATGCTTGCCTTTATGGGTGTCTGTCGACTTGGTGTCAGTCGTCCATCGTCCCTCCCTCCGTGGTCCACTTCTGTCCATGATCCTCTGTCTCTGGGGGACTTCACGGTCCATTTCAGCCCCCAGGATGATGATGTCCATGTTCCTGATAGTAAATATATTGAAGAGTTTAGTGTTTAAAGTAGTTGATGTAAATAGATATATACTTGCCTTTATGGGTATCTGTCGACTTGGTGTCAGTCGTCCATCGTCCCTTCCTCCGTGGTCCACTTCTGTCCATGATCCTCTGTCTCTGGGGGACTTTACGGTCCATTTCTGCCCCCATGATGATGATGTCCATGTTCCTGATAGTAAACATATTGAAGAGTTTAGTGTTTGAAGTAGTTGATGTAAATAGATATATACTTGCCTTTATGGGTATCTGTCGACTTGGTGTCAGTCGTCCATCGTCCCTTCCTCCGTGGTCCACTTCTGTCCATGATCCTCTGTCTCTTGGGGACTTCACGGTCCATTTCTGCCCCCAGGATGATGATGCCCACGTTCCTGATAGTAAACATATTGAAGAGTTTAGTCTTTGAAGTAATTGATGTAAATAGATATATACTTGCCTTTATGGGTGTCTGTGGTCTTGGTGGCAATCGTCCATCGTCCCTTCCTCCGTGGTCCACTTCTGTCCATGATCGTTTGTCTCTGGGGGACTTCACGGTCCATTTCTGCCCCCAGGATGATGATGTCCATGTTCCTGATAGTAAACATATTGAAGAGTTTAGTGTTTGAAGTAGTTGATGTAAATAGATATATACTTGCCTTTATGAGTGTCTGTCGACTTGGTGGCAGTCGTCCATCGTCCTTTCCTCCGTGGTCCACTTCTGTCCATGATCCTCTGTCTCTGGGGGACTTCACGGTCCATTTCTGCCCCCAGGATGATGATGGCCATGTTCCTGATATTAAACATATTGAAGAGTTTAGTGTTTGAAGTAGTTGATGTAAATAGATATATGCTTGCCTTTATGTTTATCTTTCGACTTGGTGGCAGTCGTCCATCGTCCCTTCCTCCGTGGTCCACTTCTGTCCATGATCCTCTGTCTCTGGGGGACTTCACGGTCCATTTCTGCCCCCAGGATGATGATGTCCATGTTCCTGATAGTAAACATATTGAAGAGTTTAGTGTTTGAAGTAGTTGATGTAAATAGATATATACTTGCCTTTATGGGTATCTGTCGACTTGGTGGCAGTCGTCCATCGTCCCTTCCTCCGTGGTCCACTTCTGCCCATGATCCTTTGTCTCTGGGGGACTTCACGGTCCATTTCTGCCCCCAGGATGATGATGGCCATGTTCCTGATAGTAAACATATTGAAGAGTTTATTGTTTGAAGTAGTTGATGTAAATAGATATATACTTGCCTTTATGGGTGTCTGTCGACTTGGTGGCAGTCGTCCATCGTCCCTTCCTCCGTGGTCCACTTCTGTCCATGATCCTCTGTCTCTGGGGGACTTCACGGTCCATTTCTGCCCCCAGGATGATGATGTCCATGTTCCCGATAGTAAACATATTGAAGAGTTTAGTGTTTGAAGTAGTTGATGTAAATAGATAATTTTTATATACTTGCCTTTATGGGTATCTGTCGACTTGGTGTCATTCGTCCATCGTCCCTTCCTCCGTGGTCCACTTCTGTCCATGATCCTCTGTGTCTGGGGGACTTCAAGAACCATTTCTGCCCCCAGGATGATGGTGTACACGTTCCTGATAGTAAACATATTGAAGAGTTTAGTGTTTGAAGTAGTTGATGTAAATAGATACATGCTTGCCTTTATGGGTATCTGTCGACTTGGTGGCAGTCGTCCATCGTCCCTGCCTCCGTGGTCCACTTCTGTCCATGATCCTCTGTCTCTGGGGGACTTCACGAACCATTTCTGCCCCCAGGATGATGATGTCCATGTTCCTGATAGTAAACATATTGAAGAGTTTAGTGTTTGAAGTAGCTGATGTAAATACATATATATACTTGCCTTTATGGGTATCTGTCGACTTGGTGGCAGTCGTCCATCGTCCCTTCCTCCGTGGTCCACTTCTGTCCATGATCCTCTGTCTCTGGGGGACTTCACGGTCCAATTCTGCCCCCACGATGATGATGTCCACGTTCCTGACAGTAAACATATTGAAGAGTTTAGTGTTTGAAGTAGTTGATGTAAGTAGATATATGCTTGCCTTTATGGGTGTCTGTCGACTTGGTGTCAGTCGTCCATCGTCCCTCCCTCCGTGGTCCACTTCTGTCCATGATCCTCTGTCTCTGGGGGACTTCACGGTCCATTTCAGCCCCCAGGATGATGATGTCCATGTTCCTGATAGTAAATATATTGAAGAGTTTAGTGTTTAAAGTAGTTGATGTAAATAGATATATACTTGCCTTTATGGGTATCTGTCGACTTGGTGTCAGTCGTCCATCGTCCCTTCCTCCGTGGTCCACTTCTGTCCATGATCCTCTGTCTCTGGGGGACTTTACGGTCCATTTCTGCCCCCAGGATGATGATGTCCACAGTCCCGAAAGTAAAGATAATGAAGAGTTTAGTGTTTGAAGTAGTTGATGTAAATAGATATATACTTGCCTTTATGGGTATCTGTCGACTTGGTGGCAGTCGTCCATCGTCATTCCTCCGTGGTCCACTTCTGTCCATGATCCTTTGTCTCTGGGGGACTTCACGGTCCATTTCTGCCCCCAGGATGATGATGTCCATGTTCCTGATAGTAAACATATTGAAGAGTTTAGTGTTTGAAGTAGTTGATGTAAATAGATATATACTTGCCTTTATGGGTGTCTGTCGACTTGGTGGCAGTCGTCCATCGTCCCTTCCTCCGTGGTCCACTTCCGTCCATGATCCTCTGTCTCTGGGGGACTTCACGGTCCATTTCTGCCCCCAGGATGATGATGTCCATGTTCCTGATAGTAAACATATTGAAGAGTTTAGTGTTTGAAGTAGTTGATGTAAATAGATATATACTTGCCTTTATGGGTGTCTGTCGACTTGGTGGCAGTCGTCCATCGTCCCTTCCTCCGTGGTCCACTTCTGTCCATGATCCTCTGTCTCTGGGGGACTTCACGGTCCATTTCTGCCCCCAGGATGATGATGGCCATGTTCCTGATATTAAACATATTGAAGAGTTTAGTGTTTGAAGTAGTTGATGTAAATAGATATATGCTTGCCTTTATGTTTGTCTTTCGACTTGGTGGCAGTCGTCCATCGTCCCTTCCTCCGTGGTCCACTTCTGTCCATGATCCTCTGTCTCTGGGGGACTTCACGGTCCATTTCTGCCCCCAGGATGATGATGTCCATGTTCCTGATAGTAAACATATTGAAGAGTTTAGTGTTTGAAGTAGTTGATGTAAATAGACATATACTTGCCTTTATGGGTATCTGTCGACTTGGTGTCAGTCGTCCATCGTCCCTTCCTCCGTGGTCCACTTCTGTCCATGATCCTCTGTCTCTTGGGGACTTCACGGTCCATTTCTGCCCCCATGATGATGATGTCCATGTTCCTGATATTAAACATATTGAAGAGTTTAGTGTTTGAAGTAGTTGATGTAAATAGATATATACTTGCCTTTATGGGTGTCTGTCGACTTGGTGTCAGTCGTCCATCGTCCCTTCCTCCGTGGTCCACTTCTGTCCATGATCCTCTGTCTCTTGGGGACTTCACGGTCCATTTCTGCCCCCAGGATGATGATGTCCACGTTCCTGATAGTAAACATATTGAAGAGTTTAGTCTTTGAAGTAATTGATGTAAATAGATATATACTTGCCTTTATGGGTGTCTGTGGACTTGGTGACAATCGTCCATCGTCCCTTCCTCCGTGGTCCACTTCTGTCCATGATCCTTTGTCTCTGGGGGACTTCACGGTCCATTTCTCCCCCCAGGATGATGATGTCCATGTTCCTGATAGTAAACATATTGAAGAGTTTAGTGTTTGAAGTAGTTGATGTAAATAGATATATACTTGCCTTTATGGGTGTCTGTCGACTTGGTGTCAGTCGTCCATCGTCCCTTCCTCCGTGGTCCACTTCTGTCCATGATCCTCTGTCTCTGGGGGACTTCACGGTCCATTTCTGCCCCCAGGATGATGATGGCCATGTTCCTGATATTAAACATATTGAAGAGTTTAGTGTTTGAAGTAGTTGATGTAAATAGATATATGCTTGCCTTTATGTTTATCTTTCGACTTGGTGGCAGTCGTCCATCGTCCCTTCCTCCGTGGTCCACTTCTGCCCATGATCCTTTGTCTCTGGGGGACTTCACGGTCCATTTCTGCCCCCAGGATGATGATGTCCACGTTCCTGATAGTAAACATATTGAAGAGTTTATTGTTTGAAGTAGTTGATGTAAATAGATATATACTTGCCTTTATGGGTGTCTGTCGACTTGGTGGCAGTCGTCCATCGTCCCTTCCTCCGTGGTCCACTTCTGTCCATGATCCTCTGTCTCTGGGGGACTTCACGGTCCATTTCTGCCCCCAGGATGATGATGTCCATGTTCCTGATAGTAAACATATTGAAGAGTTTAGTGTTTGAAGTAGTTGATGTAAATAGACATATACTTGCCTTTATGGGTGTCTGTGGACTTAGTGGCAATCGTCCATCGTCCCTTCCTCCGTGGTCCACTTCTGTCCATGATCCTTTGTCTCTGGGGGACTTCACGGTCCATTTCTGCCCCCAGGATGATGATGTCCATGTTCCTGATAGTAAACATATTGAAGAGTTTATTGTTTGAAGTAGTTGATGTAAATAGATATATACTTGCCTTTATGGGTATCTGTCGACTTGGTGGCAGTCGTCCATCGTCCCTTCCTCCGTGGTCCACTTCTGTCCATGATCCTCTGTCTCTGGGGGACTTCACGGTCCATTTCTGCCCCCAGGATGATGATGTCCATGTTCCTGATAGTAAACATATTGAAGAGTTTAGTGTTTGAAGTAGTTGATGTAAATAGATATATGCTTGCCTTTATGTTTATCTTTCGACTTGGTGGCAGTCGTCCATCGTCCCTTCCTCCGTGGTCCACTTCTGTCCATGATCCTCTGTCTCTGGGGGACTTCACGGTCCATTTCTGCCCCCAGGATGATGATGTCCATGTTCCTGATAGTAAACATATTGAAGAGTTTAGTGTTTGAAGTAGTTGATGTAAATAGATATATACTTGCCTTTATGGGTATCTGTCGACTTGGTGGCAGTCGTCCATCGTCCCTTCCTCCGTGGTCCACTTCTGTCCATGATCCTCTGTCTCTTGGGGACTTCACGGTCCATTTCTGCCCCCAGGATGATGATGTCCATGTTCCTGATAGTAAACATATTGAAGAGTTTAGTGTTTGAAGTAGTTGATGTAAATAGATATATACTTGCCTTTATGGGTATCTGTCGACTTGGTGGCAGTCGTCCATCGTCCCTTCCTCCGTGGTCCACTTCTGTCCATGATCCTCTGTCTCTTGGGGACTTCACGGTCCATTTCTGCCCCCAGGATGATGATGCCCACGTTCCTGATAGTAAACATATTGAAGAGTTTAGTCTTTGAAGTAATTGATGTAAATAGATATATACTTGCCTTTATGGGTGTCTGTGGACTTGGTGGCAATCGTCCATCGTCCCTTCCTCCGTGGTCCACTTCTGTCCATGATCCTTTGTCTCTGGGGGACTTCACGGTCCATTTCTGCCCCCAGGATGATGATGTCCATGTTCCTGATAGTAAACATATTGAAGAGTTTAGTGTTTGAAGTAGTTGATGTAAATAGATATATACTTGCCTTTATGGGTGTCTGTCGACTTGGTGGCAGTCGTCCATCGTCCTTTCCTCCGTGGTCCACTTCTGTCCATGATCCTCTGTCTCTGGGGGACTTCACGGTCCATTTCTGACCCCAGGATGATGATGTCCATGTTCCTGATAGTAAACATATTGAAGAGTTTAGTGTTTGAAGTAGTTGATGTAAATAGATATATACTTGCCTTTATGGGTGTCTGTCGACTTGGTGGCAGTCGTCCATCGTCCCTTCCTCCGTGGTCCACTTCTGCCCATGATCCTTTGTCTCTGGGGGACTTCACGGTCCATTTCTGCCCCCAGGATGATGATGGCCATGTTCCTGATAGTAAACATATTGAAGAGTTTATTGTTTGAAGTAGTTGATGTAAATAGATATATACTTGCCTTTATGGGTGTCTGTCGACTTGGTGGCAGTCGTCCATCGTCCCTTCCTCCGTGGTCCACTTCTGTCCATGATCCTCTGTCTCTGGGGGACTTCACGGTCCATTTCTGCCCCCAGGATGATGATGTCCATGTTCCTGATAGTAAACATATTGAAGAGTTTAGTGTTTGAAGTAGTTGATGTAAATAGATAATTTTTATATACTTGCCTTTATGGGTATCTGTCGACTTGGTGTCATTCGTCCATCGTCCCTTCCTCCGTGGTCCACTTCTGTCCATGATCCTCTGTGTCTGGGGGACTTCAAGAACCATTTCTGCCCCCAGGATGATGGTGTACACGTTCCTGATAGTAAACATATTGAAGAGTTTAGTGTTTGAAGTAGTTGATGTAAATAGATACATGCTTGCCTTTATGGGTATCTGTCGACTTGGTGGCAGTCGTCCATCGTCCCTGCCTCCGTGGTCCACTTCTGTCCATGATCCTCTGTCTCTGGGGGACTTCACGAACCATTTCTGCCCCCAGGATGATGATGTCCATGTTCCTGATAGTAAATATATTGAAAAGTTTAGTGTTTGAAGTAGTTGATGTAAATAGATATATACTTGCCTTTATGGGTGTCTGTCGACTTGGTGGCAGTCGTCCATCGTCCCTTCCTCCGTGGTCTACTTCTGTCCATGATCCTCTGTCTCTGGGGGACTTCACGGTCCATTTCTGCCCCCAGGATGATGATGTCCATGTTCCTGATAGTAAACATTTTGAAGAGTTTAGTGTTTGAAGTAGTTGATGTAAATACATATATATACTTGCCTTTGTAGATGTCTGTCGACTTGGTGGCAGTCGCCCATTGTCCCTTCCTCCGTGGTCCACTTCTGTCCATGATCCTCTGTCTCTGGGGGACTTCACGGTCCATTTCTGCCCCCAGGATGATGATGTCCATGTTCCTGATAGTAAATATATTGAAGAGTTTAGTGTTTGAAGTAGTTGATGTAAATACATATATATACTTGCCTTTGTAGGTGTCTGTCGACTTGGTGGCAGTCTTCCATCGTCCCTTCCTCCGTGGTCCACTTCTGTCCATGATCCTCTGTCTCTGGGGGACTTCACGGTCCATTTCTGCCCCCACGATGATGATGTCCACGTTCCTGACAGTAAACATATTGAAGAGTTTAGTGTTTGAAGTAGTTGATGTAAGTAGATATATGCTTGCCTTTATGGGTATCTGTCGACTTGGTGTCAGTCGTCCATCGTCCCTCCCTCCGTCGTCCACTTCTGTCCATGATCCTCTGTCTCTGGGGGACTTCACGGTCCATTTCAGCCCCCAGGATGATGATGTCCATGTTCCTGATAGTAAACATATTGAAGAGTTTAGTGTTTGAAGTAGTTGATGTAAATAGATATATACTTGCCTTTATGGGTGTCTGTCGACTTGGTGGCAGTCGTCCATCGTCCCTTCCTCCGTGGTCCACTTCTGTCCATGATCCTCTGTCTCTGGGGGACTTCACGGTCCATTTCTGCCCCCAGGATGATGATGTCCATGTTCCTGATAGTAAACATATTGAAGAGTTTAGTGTTTGAAGTAGTTGATGTAAATACATATATATACTTGCCTTTATGGGTATCTGTCGGCTTGGTGGCAGTCGTCCATTGTCCCTTCCTCCGTGGTCCACTTCTGTCCATGATCCTCTGTCTCTAGGGGACTTCACGGTCCATTTCTGCCCCCAGGATGATGATGTCCACAGTCCCGAATGTAAAGATAATGAAGAGTTTACTGTTTGAAGTAGTTGATGTAAATAGATATATACTTGCCTTTATGGGTATCTGTCGACTTGGTGGCAGTGGTCCATCGTCATTCCTCCTTGGTCCACTTCTGTCCATGATCCTTTGTCTCTGGGGGACTTCACGGTCCATTTCTGCCCCCAGGATGATGATGTCCATGTTCCTGATAGTAAACATATTGAAGAGTTTAGTGTTTGAAGTAGTTGATGTAAATAGATATATACTTGCCTTTATGGGTGTCTGTCGACTTGGTGGCAGTCGTCCATCGTCCCTTCCTCCGTGGTCCACTTCTGTCCATGATCCTCTGTCTCTGGGGGACTTCACGGTCCATTTCTGCCCCCAGGATGATGATGTCCATGTTCCTGATAGTAAACATATTGAAGAGTTTAGTGTTTGAAGTAGTTGATGTAAATAGATATATACTTGCCTTTCTGGGTGTCTGTCGACTTGGTGGCAGTCGTCCATCGTCCCTTCCTCCGTGGTCCACTTCTGTCCATGATCCTCTGTCTCTGGGGGACTTCACGGTCCATTTCTGCCCCCAGGATGATGATGTCCACAGTCCCGAAAGTAAAGATAATGAAGAGTTTAGTGTTTGAAGTAGTTGATGTAAATAGATACATACTTGCCTTTATGGGTATCTGTCGACTTGGTGGCAGTCGTCCATCGTCCCTTCCTCCGTGGTCCACTTCTGTCCATGATCCTCTGTCTCTGGGGGACTTCACGGTCCATTTCTGCAACCAGGATGATGATGTCCATGTTCCTGATAGTAAACATATTGAAGAGTTTAGTGTTTGAAGTAGTTGATGTAAATAGATATATACTTGCCTTTATGGGTGTCTGTCGACTTGGTGGCAGTCGTCCATCGTCCCTTCCTCCGTGGTCCACTTCTGTCCATGATCCTCTGTCTCTGGGGGACTTCACGGTCCATTTCTGCCCCCAGGATGATGATGTCCATGTTCCTGATAGTAAACATATTGAAGAGTTTAGTGTTTGAAGTAGTTGATGTAAATACATATATATACTTGCCTTTATGGGTATCTGTCGGCTTGGTGGCAGTCGTCCATCGTCCCTTCCTCCGTGGTCCACTTCTGTCCATGA
This sequence comes from Haliotis asinina, assembly GCF_037392515.1. NCBI lineage: Eukaryota > Metazoa > Mollusca > Gastropoda > Lepetellida > Haliotidae > Haliotis > Haliotis asinina. Next base: position 26,411,215 of record NC_090286.1, on the reverse strand, counting down.
TCCTCTGTCTCTGGGGGACTTCACGGTCCATTTCTGCCCCCAGGATGATGATGTCCACAGTCCCGAAACTAAAGATAATGAAGAGTTTACTGTTTGAAGTAGTTGATGTAAATAGATATATACTTGCCTTTATGGGTATCTGTCGACTTGGTGGCAGTCGTCCATCGTCATTCCTCCTTGGTCCACTTCTGTCCATGATCCTTTGTCTCTGGGGGACTTCACGGTCCATTTCTGCCCCCAGGATGATGATGTCCATGTTCCTGATAGTAAACATATTGAAGAGTTTAGTGTTTGAAGTAGTTGATGTAAATAGATATATACTTGCCTTTCTGGGTGTCTGTCGACTTGGTGGCAGTCGTCCATCGTCCCTTCCTCCGTGGTCCACTTCTGTCCATGATCCTCTGTCTCTGGGGGACTTCACGGTCCATTTCTGCCCCCAGGATGATGATGTCCACAGTCCCGAAAGTAAAGATAATGAAGAGTTTAGTGTTTGAAGTAGTTGATGTAAATAGATACATACTTGCCTTTATGGGTATCTGTCGACTTGGTGTCAGTCGTCCATCGTCCCTTCCTCCGTGGTCCACTTCTGTCCATGATCATCTGTCTCTGGGGGACTTCACGGTCCATTTCAGCCCCCAGGATGATGATGCCCACGTTCCTGATAGTAAACATATTGAAGAGTTTATTGTTTGAAGTAGTTGATGTAAATAGATATATACTTGCCTTTATGGGTGTCTGTCGACTTGGTGGCAGTCGTCCATCGTCCCTTCCTCCGTGGTCCACTTCTGTCCATGATCATCTGTCTCTGGGGGACTTCACGGTCCATTTCTGCCCCAAAGATGATGATGGCCATGTTCCTGATATTAAACATATTGAAGAGTTTAGTGTTTGAAGTAGTTGATGTAAATAGATATATGCTTGCCTTGATGTTTATCTTTCGACTTGGTAGCAGTCGTCCATCGTCCCTTCCTCCGTGGTCCACTTCTGTCCATGATCCTCTGTCTCTGGGGGACTTCACGGTCCATTTCTGCCCCCAGGATGATGATGTCCATGTTCCTGATAGTAAACATATTGAAGAGTTTAGTGTTTGAAGTAGTTGATGTAAATAGATATATACTTGCCTTTATGGGTGTCTGTCGACTTGGTGGCAGTCGTCCATCGTCCCTTCCTCCGTGGTCCACTTCTGTCCATGATCCTCTGTCTCTTGGGGACTTCACGGTCCATTTCTGCCCCCATGATGATGATGTCCATGTTCCTGATAGTAAACATATTGAAGAGTTTAGTGTTTGAAGTAGTTGATGTAAATAGATATATACTTGCCTTTATGGGTGTCTGTCGACTTGGTGGCAGTCGTCCATCGTCCCTTCCTCCGTGGTCCACTTCTGTCCATGATCCTCTGTCTCTGGGGGACTTCACGGTCCATTTCTGCCCCCACGATGATGATGTCCATGTTCCTGATAGTAAACATATTGAAGAGTTTAGTGTTTGAAGTAGTTGATGTAAATAGATATATACTTGCCTTTATGGGTATCTGTCGACTTGGTGGCAGTCGTCCATCGTCCCTTCCTCCGTGGTCCACTTCTGTCCATGATCCTCTGTCTCTGGGGGACTTCATGGTCCATTTCTGCAACCAGGATGATGATGTCCTCGTTCCTAATAGTAAACATATTGAAGAGTTTAGTTTTTGAAGTAGTTGATGTAAATAGATATATACTTGCCTTTATGGGTGTCTGTCGACTTGGTGGCAGTCGTCCATCGTCCCTTCCTCCGTGGTCCACTTCTGTCCATGATCCTCTGTCTCTGGGGGACTTCACGGTCCATTTCTGCCCCCACGATGATGATGTCCATGTTCCTGATAGTAAACATATTGAAGAGTTTAGTGTTTGAAGTAGTTGATGTAAATACATATATATACTTGCCTTTATGGGTGTCTGTCGGCTTGGTGGCAGTCGTCCATCGTCCCTTCCTCCGTGGTCCACTTCTGTCCATGATCCTCTGTCTCTGGGGGACTTCACGGTCCATTTCTGCAACCAGGATGATGATGTCCATGTTCCTGATAGTAAACATATTGAAGAGTTTAGTGTTTGAAGTAGTTGATGTAAATAGATATATACTTGCCTTTATGGGTGTCTGTCGACTTGGTGGCAGTCGTCCATCGTCCCTTCCTCCGTGGTCCACTTCTGTCCATGATCCTCTGTCTCTGGGGGACTTCACGGTCCATTTCTGCCCCCACGATGATGATGTCCATGTTCCTGATAGTAAACATATTGAAGAGTTTAGTGTTTGAAGTAGTTGATGTAAATACATATATATACTTGCCTTTATGGGTGTCTGTCGGCTTGGTGGCAGTCGTCCATCGTCCCTTCCTCCGTGGTCCACTTCTGTCCATGATCCTCTGTCTCTGGGGGACTTCACGGTCCATTTCTGCAACCAGGATGATGATGTCCATGTTCCTGATAGTAAACATATTGAAGAGTTTAGTGTTTGAAGTAGTTGATGTAAATAGATATATACTTGCCTTTATGGGTGTCTGTCGACTTGGTGGCAGTCGTCCATCGTCCCTTCCTCCGTGGTCCACTTCTGTCCATGATCCTCTGTCTCTGGGGGACTTCACGGTCCATTTCTGCCCCCAGGATGATGATGTCCATGTTCCTGATAGTAAACATATTGAAGAGTTTAGTGTTTGAAGTAGTTGATGTAAATACATATATATATACTTGCCTTTATGGGTGTCTGTCGGCTTGGTGGCAGTCGTCCATCGTCCCTTCCTCCGTGGTCCACTTCTGTCCATGATCCTCTGTCTCTGGGGGACTTTACTGTCCATTTCTGCCCCCAGGATGATGATGTCCACAGTCCCGAAAGTAAAGATAATGAAGAGTTTAGTGTTTGAAACAATTGACGTTAATTGATTTACCTGCCTTCATGGGCCCCTCTCGGCTTGATTGCAGACGTCCATCGTCCCTCCTCCTTGGTCCCTCTTCTCTCCATGTAGTGTCTTCGCGGCAGTCGTCACTGCCCATTTCTGCAACCAGGATGATGATGTCCACGTTCCTGATAGTAAACATATTGAAGAGTTTAGTGTTTGAAGTAGTTGATGTAAATAGATATATACTTGCCTTTATGGGTATCTGTCGACTTGGTGGCAGTCGTCCATCGTCCCTTCCTCCGTGGTCCACTTCTGTCCATGATCCTTTGTCTCTGGGGGACTTCACGGTCCATTTCTGCCCCCAGGATGATGATGTCCACGTTCCTGATAGTAAACATATTGAAGAGTTTAGTGTTTGAAGTAGTTGATGTAAATACATATATATACTTGCCTTTATGGGTATCTGTCGACTTGGTGGCAGTCGTCCATCGTCCCTTCCTCCGTGGTCCACTTCTGTCCATGATCCTCTGTCTCTGGGGGACTTCACGGTCCATTTCTGCGACCACGATGATGATGTCCACGTTCCTGACAGTAAACATACTGAAGAGTTTAGTGTTTGAAGTAGTTGATGTAAATAGATATATGCTTGCCTTTATGGGTATCTGTCGACTTGGTGGCAGTCGTCCATCGTCCCTTCCTCCGTGGTCCACTTCTGTCCATGATCCTCTGTCTCTGGGGGACTTCAAGAACCATTTCTGCCCCCAGGATGATGATGTCCACGTTCCTGATAGTAAACATATTGAAGAGTTTAGTGTTTGAAGTAGTTGATGTAAATAGATATATGCTTGCCTTTCTGGGTATCTGTCGACTTGGTGGCAGTCGTCCATCGTCCCTTCCTCCGTGGTCCACTTCTGTCCATGATCCTCTGTCTCTGGGGGACTTCACGGTCCATTTCTGCCCCCACGATGATGATGTCCATGTTCCTGATAGTAAACATATTGAAGAGTTTAGTGTTTGAAGTAGTTGATGTAAATAGATATATACTTGCCTTTATGGGTATCTGTCGACTTGGTGGCAGTCGTCCATCGTCCCTTCCTCCGTGGTCCACTTCTGTCCATGATCCTCTGTCTCTGGGGGACTTCATGGTCCATTTCTGCAACCAGGATGATGATGTCCACGTTCCTAATAGTAAACATATTGAAGAGTTTAGTTTTTGAAGTAGTTGATGTAAATAGATATATACTTGCCTTTATGGGTGTCTGTCGACTTGGTGGCAGTCGTCCATCGTCCCTTCCTCCGTGGTCCACTTCTGTCCATGATCCTCTGTCTCTGGGGGACTTCACGGTCCATTTCTGCCCCCAGGATGATGATGTCCATGTTCCTGATAGTAAACATATTGAAGAGTTTAGTGTTTGAAGTAGTTGATGTAAATACATATATATACTTGCCTTTATGGGTGTCTGTCGGCTTGGTGGCAGTCGTCCATCGTCCCTTCCTCCGTGGTCCACTTCTGTCCATGATCCTCTGTCTCTGGGGGACTTTACTGTCCATTTCTGCCCCCAGGATGATGATGTCCACAGTCCCGAAAGTAAAGATAATGAAGAGTTTAGTGTTTGAAACAATTGACGTTAATTGATTTACCTGCCTTCATGGGCCCCTCTCGGCTTGATTGCAGACGTCCATCGTCCTCCTCCTTGGTCACTCTTCTCTCCATGCAGTGTCTTCGCGGCAGTCGTCACTGCCCATTTCTGCAACCAGGATGATGATGTCCACGTTCCTGATAGTAAACATATTGAAGAGTTTAGTGTTTGAAGTAGTTGATGTAAATAGATATATACTTGCCTTTATGGGTGTCTGTCGACTTGGTGGCAGTCGTCCATCGTCCCTTCCTCCGTGGTCCACTTCTGTCCATGATCCTCTGTCTCTGGGGGACTTCACGGTCCATTTCTGCCCCCAGGATGATGATGTCCATGTTCCTGATAGTAAACATATTGAAGAGTTTAGTGTTTGAAGTAGTTGATGTAAATACATATATATACTTGCCTTTATGGGTGTCTGTCGGCTTGGTGGCAGTCGTCCATCGTCCCTTCCTCCGTGGTCCACTTCTGTCCATGATCCTCTGTCTCTGGGGGACTTCACGGTCCATTTCTGCAACCAGGATGATGATGTCCACGTTCCTGATAGTAAACATATTAAAGAGTTTAGTGTTTGAAGTAGTTGATGTAAATACATATATATACTTGCCTTTATGGGTGTCTGTCGACTTGGTGGCAGTCGTCCATCGTCCCTGCCTCCGTGGTCCACTTCTGTCCATGATCCTCTGTCTCTGGGGGACTTCAAGAACCATTTCTGCCCCCAGGATGATGATGTCCACGTTCCTGATAGTAAACATATTGAAGAGTTTAGTGTTTGAAGTAGTTGATGTAAATAGATATATGCTTGCCTTTCTGGGTATCTGTCGACTTGGTGGCAGTCGTCCATCGTCCCTTCCTCCGTGGTCCACTTCTGTCCATGATCCTCTGTCTCTGGGGGACTTCACGGTCCATTTCTGCCCCCACGATGATGATGTCCATGTTCCTGATAGTAAACATATTGAAGAGTTTAGTGTTTGAAGTAGTTGATGTAAATAGATATATACTTGCCTTTATGGGTATCTGTCGACTTGGTGGCAGTCGTCCATCGTCCCTTCCTCCGTGGTCCACTTCTGTCCATGATCCTCTGTCTCTGGGGGACTTCACGGTCCATTTCTGCCCCCAGGATGATGATGTCCATGTTCCTGATAGTAAACATATTGAAGAGTTTAGTGTTTGAAGTAGTTGATGTAAATACATATATATACTTGCCTTTATGGGTGTCTGTCGGCTTGGTGGCAGTCGTCCATCGTCCCTTCCTCCGTGGTCCACTTCTGTCCATGATCCTCTGTCTCTGGGGGACTTTACTGTCCATTTCTGCCCCCAGGATGATGATGTCCACAGTCCCGAAAGTAAAGATAATGAAGAGTTTAGTGTTTGAAACAATTGACGTTAATTGATTTACCTGCCTTCATGGGCCCCTCTCGGCTTGATTGCAGACGTCCATCGTCCTCCTCCTTGGTCACTCTTCTCTCCATGCAGTGTCTTCGCGGCAGTCGTCACTGCCCATTTCTGCAACCAGGATGATGATGTCCACGTTCCTGATAGTAAACATATTGAAGAGTTTAGTGTTTGAAGTAGTTGATGTAAATAGATATATACTTGCCTTTATGGGTGTCTGTCGACTTGGTGGCAGTCGTCCATCGTCCCTTCCTCCGTGGTCCACTTCTGTCCATGATCCTCTGTCTCTGGGGGACTTCACGGTCCATTTCTGCCCCCAGGATGATGATGTCCATGTTCCTGATAGTAAACATATTGAAGAGTTTAGTGTTTGAAGTAGTTGATGTAAATACATATATATACTTGCCTTTATGGGTGTCTGTCGGCTTGGTGGCAGTCGTCCATCGTCCCTTCCTCCGTGGTCCACTTCTGTCCATGATCCTCTGTCTCTGGGGGACTTCACGGTCCATTTCTGCCCCCAGGATGATGATGTCCACGTTCCTGATAGTAAACATATTGAAGAGTTTAGTGTTTGAAGTAGTTGATGTAAATAGATATATACTTGCCTTTATGGGTGTCTGTCGACTTGGTGGCAGTCGTCCATCGTCCCTTCCTCCGTGGTCCACTTCTGTCCATGATCATCTGTCTCTGGGGGACTTCACGGTCCATTTCTGCAACCAGGATGATGATGTCCATGTTCCTGATAGTAAACATATTGAAGAGTTTAGTGTTTGAAGTAGTTGATGTAAATAGATATATACTTGCCTTTATGGGTGTCTGTCGACTTGGTGGCAGTCGTCCATCGTCCCTTCCTCCGTGGTCCACTTCTGTCCATGATCCTCTGTCTCTGGGGGACTTCACGGTCCATTTCTGCCCCCAGGATGATGATGTCCATGTTCCTGATAGTAAACATATTGAAGAGTTTAGTGTTTGAAGTAGTTGATGTAAATACATATATATACTTGCCTTTATGGGTGTCTGTCGGCTTGGTGGCAGTCGTCCATCGTCCCTTCCTCCGTGGTCCACTTCTGTCCATGATCCTCTGTCTCTGGGGGACTTTACTGTCCATTTCTGCCCCCAGGATGATGATGTCCACAGTCCCGAAAGTAAAGATAATGAAGAGTTTAGTGTTTGAAACAATTGACTTTAATTGATTTACCTGCCTTCATGGGCCCCTCTCGGCTTGATTGCAGACGTCCATCGTCCCTCCTCCTTGGTCCCTCTTCTCTCCATGTAGTGTCTTCGCGGCAGTCGTCACTGCCCATTTCTGCAACCAGGATGATGATGTCCACGTTCCTGATAGTAAACATATTGAAGAGTTTAGTGTTTGAAGTAGTTGATGTAAATAGATATATACTTGCCTTTATGGGTATCTGTCGACTTGGTGGCAGTCGTCCATCGTCCCTTCCTCCGTGGTCCACTTCTGTCCATGATCCTTTGTCTCTGGGGGACTTCACGGTCCATTTCTGCCCCCAGGATGATGATGTCCACGTTCCTGATAGTAAACATATTGAAGAGTTTAGTGTTTGAAGTAGTTGATGTAAATACATATATATACTTGCCTTTATGGGTATCTGTCGACTTGGTGGCAGTCGTCCATCGTCCCTTCCTCCGTGGTCCACTTCTGTCCATGATCCTCTGTCTCTGGGGGACTTCACGGTCCATTTCTGCGACCACGATGATGATGTCCACGTTCCTGACAGTAAACATACTGAAGAGTTTAGTGTTTGAAGTAGTTGATGTAAATAGATATATGCTTGCCTTTATGGGTATCTGTCGACTTGGTGGCAGTCGTCCATCGTCCCTGCCTCCGTGGTCCACTTCTGTCCATGATCCTCTGTCTCTGGGGGACTTCAAGAACCATTTCTGCCCCCAGGATGATGATGTCCACGTTCCTGATAGTAAACATATTGAAGAGTTTAGTGTTTGAAGTAGTTGATGTAAATAGATATATGCTTGCCTTTCTGGGTATCTGTCGACTTGGTGGCAGTCGTCCATCGTCCCTGCCTCCGTGGTCCACTTCTGTCCATGATCCTCTGTCTCTGGGGGACTTCACGAACCATTTCTGCCCCCAGGACGATGATGTCCACGTTCCTGATAGTAAACATTTTGAAGAGTTTAGTGTTTGAAGTAGTTGATGTAAATAGATATATACTTGCCTTCATGTTTATCTGTCGACTTGGTGGCAGTCGTCCATCGTCCCTCCCTCCGTGGTCCAGTTCTGTCCATGATCCTCTGTCTCTGGGGGACTTCACGGTCCATTTCTGCCCCCAGGATGATGATGTCCATGTTCCTGATAGTAAATATATTGAAAAGTTTAGTGTTTGAAGTAGTTGATGTAAATAGATATATACTTGCCTTTATGGGTATCTGTCGACTTGGTGGCAGTCGTCCATCGTCCCTTCCTCCGTGGTCCACTTCTGTCCATGATCCTCTGTCTCTGGGGGACTTCACGGTCCATTTCTGCAACCAGGATGATGATGTCCACGTTCCTGATAGTAAACATATTGAAGAGTTTAGTGTTTGAACTAGTTGATGTAAATAGATATGTACTTGCCTTTATGGGTGTCTGTCGACTTGGTGGCAGTCGTCCATCGTCCCTTCCTCCGTGGTTCACTTCTGTCCATGATCCTCTGTCTCTGGGGGACTTCACGGTCCATTTCTGCCCCCAGGATGATGATGTCCATGTTCCTGATAGTAAACATATTGAAGAGTTTAGTGTTTGAAGTAGTTGATGTAAATACATATATATACTTGCCTTTATGGGTGTCTGTCGGCTTGGTGGCAGTCGTCCATCGTCCCTTCCTCCGTGGTCCACTTCTGTCCATGATCCTCTGTCTCTGGGGGACTTTACTGTCCATTTCTGCCCCCAGGATGATGATGTCCACAGTCCCGAAAGTAAAGATAATGAAGAGTTTAGTGTTTGAAACAATTGACGTTAATTGATTTACCTGCCTTCATGGGCCCCTCTCGGCTTGATTGCAGACGTCCATCGTCCTCCTCCTTGGTCACTCTTCTCTCCATGCAGTGTCTTCGCGGCAGTCGTCACTGCCCATTTCTGCAACCAGGATGATGATGTCCACGTTCCTGATAGTAAACATATTGAAGAGTTTAGTGTTTGAAGTAGTTGATGTAAATAGATACATACTTGTCTTTATGGGTATCTGTCGACTTGGTGGCAGTCGTCCATCGTCCCTTCCTCCGTGGTCCACTTCTGTCCATGATCCTCTGTCTCTGGGGGACTTCACGGTCCATTTCTGCAACCAGGATGATGATGTCCACGTTCCTGATAGTAAACATATTGAAGAGTTTAGTGTTTGAAGTAGTTGATGTAAATAGATATATACTTGCCTTTATGGGTGTCTGTCGACTTGGTGGCAGTCGTCCATCGTCCCTTCCTCCGTGGTCCACTTCTGTCCATGATCATCTGTCTCTGGGGGACTTCACGGTCCATTTCTGCCCCCAGGATGATGATGTCCATGTTCCTGATAGTAAACATATTGAAGAGTTTAGTGTTTGAAGTAGTTGATGTAAATAGATATATACTTGCCTTTATGGGTGTCTGTCGACTTGGTGGCAGTCGTCCATCGTCCCTTCCTCCGTGGTCCACTTCTGTCCATGATCCTCTGTCTCTGGGGGACTTCACGGTCCATTTCTGCCCCCAGGATGATGATGTCCATGTTCCTGATAGTAAACATATTGAAGAGTTTAGTGTTTGAAGTAGTTGATGTAAATACATATATATACTTGCCTTTATGGGTGTCTGTCGGCTTGGTGGCAGTCGTCCATCGTCCCTTCCTCCGTGGTCCACTTCTGTCCATGATCCTCTGTCTCTGGGGGACTTTACTGTCCATTTCTGCCCCCAGGATGATGATGTCCACAGTCCCGAAAGTAAAGATAATGAAGAGTTTAGTGTTTGAAACAATTGACGTTAATTGATTTACCTGCCTTCATGGGCCCCTCTCGGCTTGATTGCAGACGTCCATCGTCCCTCCTCCTTGGTCCCTCTTCTCTCCATGCAGTGTCTTCGCGGCAGTCGTCACTGCCCATTTCTGCAACCAGGATGATGATGTCCACGTTCCTGATAGTAAACATATTGAAGAGTTTAGTGTTTGAAGTAGTTGATGTAAATAGATATATACTTGCCTTTATGGGTATCTGTCGACTTGGTGGCAGTCGTCCATCGTCCCTTCCTCCGTGGTCCACTTCTGTCCATGATCCTTTGTCTCTGGGGGACTTCACGGTCCATTTCTGCCCCCAGGATGATGATGTCCACGTTCCTGATAGTAAACATATTGAAGAGTTTAGTGTTTGAAGTAGTTGATGTAAATACATATATATACTTGCCTTTATGGGTATCTGTCGACTCGGTGGCAGTCGTCCATCGTCCCTTCCTCCGTGGTCCACTTCTGTCCATGATCCTCTGTCTCTGGGGGACTTCACGGTCCATTTCTGCGACCACGATGATGATGTCCACGTTCCTGACAGTAAACATACTGAAGAGTTTAGTGTTTGAAGTAGTTGATGTAAATAGATATATGCTTGCCTTTATGGGTATCTGTCGACTTGGTGGCAGTCGTCCATCGTCCCTGCCTCCGTGGTCCACTTCTGTCCATGATCCTCTGTCTCTGGGGGACTTCAAGAACCATTTCTGCCCCCAGGATGATGATGTCCACGTTCCTGATAGTAAACATATTGAAGAGTTTAGTGTTTGAAGTAGTTGATGTAAATAGATATATGCTTGCCTTTCTGGGTATCTGTCGACTTGGTGGCAGTCGTCCATCGTCCCTGCCTCCGTGGTCCACTTCTGTCCATGATCCTCTGTCTCTGGGGGACTTCACGAACCATTTCTGCCCCCAGGACGATGATGTCCACGTTCCTGATAGTAAACATTTTGAAGAGTTTAGTGTTTGAAGTAGTTGATGTAAATAGATATATACTTGCCTTCATGTTTATCTGTCGACTTGGTGGCAATCGTCCATCGTCCCTCCCTCCGTGGTCCAGTTCTGTCGATGATCCTCTGTCTCTGGGGGACTTCACGGTCCATTTCTGCCCCCAGGATGATGATGTCCATGTTCCTGATAGTAAACATATTGAAGAGTTTAGTGTTTGAAGTAGTTGATGTAAATACATATATATACTTGCCTTTATGGGTGTCTGTCGGCTTGGTGGCAGTCGTCCATCGTCCCTTCCTCCGTGGTCCACTTCTGTCCATGATCCTCTGTCTCTGGGGGACTTCACGGTCCATTTCTGCCCCCAGGATGATAATGTCCACAGTCCCGAAAGTAAAGATAATGAAGAGTTTAGTGTTTGAAGTAGTTGATGTAAATAGATATATACTTGCCTTTATGGGTATCTGTCGACTTGGTGGCAGTCGTCCATCGTCCCTTCCTCCGTGGTCCACTTCTGTCCATGATCCTCTGTCTCTGGGGGACTTCACGGTCCATTTCTGCAACCAGGATGATGATGTCCACGTTCCTGATAGTAAACATATTGAAGAGTTTAGTGTTTGAAGTAGTTGATGTAAATAGATATATACTTGCCTTTATGGGTATCTGTCGACTTGGTGGCAGTCGTCCATCGTCCCTTCCTCCGTGGTCCACTTCTGTCCATGATCCTTTGTCTCTGGGGGACTTCACGGTCCATTTCTGCCCCCAGGATGATGATGTCCACGTTCCTGATAGTAAACATATTGAAGAGTTTAGTGTTTGAAGTAGTTGATGTAAATACATATATATACTTGCCTTTATGGGTATCTGTCGACTCGGTGGCAGTCGTCCATCGTCCCTTCCTCCGTGGTCCACTTCTGTCCATGATCCTCTGTCTCTGGGGGACTTCACGGTCCATTTCTGCGACCACGATGATGATGTCCACGTTCCTGACAGTAAACATACTGAAGAGTTTAGTGTTTGAAGTAGTTGATGTAAATAGATATATGCTTGCCTTTATGGGTATCTGTCGACTTGGTGGCAGTCGTCCATCGTCCCTGCCTCCGTGGTCCACTTCTGTCCATGATCCTCTGTCTCTGGGGGACTTCAAGAACCATTTCTGCCCCCAGGATGATGATGTCCACGTTCCTGATAGTAAACATATTGAAGAGTTTAGTGTTTGAAGTAGTTGATGTAAATAGATATATGCTTGCCTTTCTGGGTATCTGTCGACTTGGTGGCAGTCGTCCATCGTCCCTGCCTCCGTGGTCCACTTCTGTCCATGATCCTCTGTCTCTGGGGGACTTCACGAACCATTTCTGCCCCCAGGACGATGATGTCCACGTTCCTGATAGTAAACATTTTGAAGAGTTTAGTGTTTGAAGTAGTTGATGTAAATAGATATATACTTGCCTTCATGTTTATCTGTCGACTTGGTGGCAATCGTCCATCGTCCCTCCCTCCGTGGTCCAGTTCTGTCCATGATCCTCTGTCTCTGGGGGACTTCACGGTCCATTTCTGCCCCCAGGATGATGATGTCCATGTTCCTGATAGTAAATATATTGAAAAGTTTAGTGTTTGAAGTAGTTGATGTAAATAGATATATACTTGCCTTTATGGGTATCTGTCGACTTGGTGGCAGTCGTCCATCGTCCCTTCCTCCGTGGTCCACTTCTGTCCATGATCCTCTGTCTCTGGGGGACTTCACGGTCCATTTCTGCAACCAGGATGATGATGTCCACGTTCCTGATAGTAAACATATTGAAGAGTTTAGTGTTTGAACTAGTTGATGTAAATAGATATGTACTTGCCTTTATGGGTGTCTGTCGACTTGGTGGCAGTCGTCCATCGTCCCTTCCTCCGTGGTTCACTTCTGTCCATGATCCTCTGTCTCTGGGGGACTTCACGGTCCATTTCTGCCCCCAGGATGATGATGTCCATGTTCCTGATAGTAAACATATTGAAGAGTTTAGTGTTTGAAGTAGTTGATGTGAATACATATATATACTTGCCTTTATGGGTGTCTGTCGGCTTGGTGGCAGTCGTCCATCGTCCCTTCCTCCGTGGTCCACTTCTGTCCATGATCCTCTGTCTCTGGGGGACTTCACGGTCCATTTCTGCCCCCAGGATGATAATGTCCACAGTCCCGAAAGTAAAGATAATGAAGAGTTTAGTGTTTGAAGTAGTTGATGTAAATAGATATATACTTGCCTTTATGGGTATCTGTCGACTTGGTGGCAGTCGTCCATCGTCCCTTCCTCCGTGGTCCACTTCTGTCCATGATCCTCTGTCTCTGGGGGACTTCACGGTCCATTTCTGCAACCAGGATGATGATGTCCACGTTCCTGATAGTAAACATATTGAAGAGTTTAGTGTTTGAAGTAGTTGATGTAAATAGATATATACTTGCCTTTATGGGTATCTGTCGACTTGGTGGCAGTCGTCCATCGTCCCTTCCTCCGTGGTCCACTTCTGTCCATGATCCTTTGTCTCTGGGGGACTTCACGGTCCATTTCTGCAACCAGGATGATGATGTCCATGTTCCTGATAGTAAACATATTGAAGAGTTTATTGTTTGAAGTAGTTGATGTAAATAGATATATGCTTGCCTTTATGGGTGTCTGTCGACTTGGTGGCAGTCGTCCATCGTCCCTTCCTCCGTGGTCCACTTCTGTCCATGATCCTCTGTCTCTGGGGGACTTCACGGTCCATTTCTGCCCCCAGGATGATGATGTCCATGTTCCTGATAGTAAACATATTGAAGAGTTTAGTGTTTGAAGTAGTTGATGTAAATAGATATATGCTTGCCTTTATGGGTATCTGTCGACTTGGTGGCAGTCGTCCATCGTCCCTTCCTCCGTGGTCCACTTCTGTCCATGATCCTCTGTCTCTGGGGGACTTCACGGTCCATTTCTGCCCCCAGGATGATGATGTCCACGTTCCTGATAGTAAACATATTGAAGAGTTTAGTGTTGGAAGTAGTTGATGTAAATACATATATGCTTGCCTTTATGGGTATCTGTCGACTTGGTGGCAATCGTCCATCGTCCCTTCCTCCGTGGTCCACTTCTGTCCATGATCATCTGTCTCTGGGGGACTTCACGGTCCATTTCTGCAACCAGGATGATGATGTCCACGTTCCTGATAGTAAACATATTGAAGAGTTTAGTGTTTGAAGTAGTTGATGTAAATAGATATATACTTGCCTTTATGGGTGTCTGTCGACTTGGTGGCAGTCGTCCATCGTCCCTTCCTCCGTGGTCCACTTCTGTCCATGATCCTCTGCCTCTGGGGGACTTCACGGTCCATTTCTGCCCCCAGGATGATGATGTCCATGTTCCTGATAGTAAACATATTGAAGAGTTTAGTGTTTGAAGTAGTTGATGTAAATACATATATATACTTGCCTTTATGGGTGTCTGTCGGCTTGGTGGCAGTCGTCCATCGTCCCTTCCTCCGTGGTCCACTTCTGTCCATGATCCTCTGTCTCTGGGGGACTTTGCTGTCCATTTCTGCCCCCAGGATGATGATGTCCACAGTCCCGAAAGTAAAGATAATGAAGAGTTTAGTGTTTGAAACAATTGACTTTAATTGATTTACCTGCCTTCATGGGCCCCTTTCGGCTTGATTGCAGACGTCCATCGTCCCTCCTCCTTGGTACCTCTTCTCTCCATGTAGTGTCTTCGCGGCAGTCGTCACTGCCCATTTCTGCAACCAGGATGATGATGTCCACGTTCCTGATAGTAAACATATTGAAGAGTTTAGTGTTTGAAGTAGTTGATGTAAATAGATATATACTTGCCTTTATGGGTATCTGTCGACTTGGTGGCAGTCGTCCATCGTCCCTTCCTCCGTGGTCCACTTCTGTCCATGATCCTTTGCCTCTGGGGGACTTCACGGTCCATTTCTGCCCCCAGGATGATGATGTCCACGTTCCTGATAGTAAACATATTGAAGAGTTTAGTGTTTGAAGTAGTTGATGTAAATAGATATATGCTTGCCTTTCTGGGTATCTGTCGACTTGGTGGCAGTCGTCCATCGTCCCTGCCTCCGTGGTCCACTTCTGTCCATGATCCTCTGTCTCTGGGGGACTTCACGAACCATTTCTGCCCCCAGGACGATGATGTCCACGTTCCTGATAGTAAACATTTTGAAGAGTTTAGTGTTTGAAGTAGTTGATGTAAATAGATATATACTTGCCTTCATGTTTATCTGTCGACTTGGTGGCAATCGTCCATCGTCCCTCCCTCCGTGGTCCAGTTCTGTCCATGATCCTCTGTCTCTGGGGGACTTCACGGTCCATTTCTGCCCCCAGGATGATGATGTCCATGTTCCTGATAGTAAATATATTGAAAAGTTTAGTGTTTGAAGTAGTTGATGTAAATAGATATATACTTGCCTTTATGGGTATCTGTCGACTTGGTGGCAGTCGTCCATCGTCCCTTCCTCCGTGGTCCACTTCTGTCCATGATCCTCTGTCTCTGGGGGACTTCACGGTCCATTTCTGCAACCAGGATGATGATGTCCACGTTCCTGATAGTAAACATATTGAAGAGTTTAGTGTTTGAAGTAGTTGATGCAAATAGATATATACTTGCCTTTATGGGTATCTGTCGACTTGGTGGCAGTCGTCCATCGTCCCTTCCTCCGTGGTCCATTTCTGTCCATGATCCTTTGTCTCTGGGGGACTTCACGGTCCATTTCTGCAACCAGGATGATGATGTCCATGTTCCTGATAGTAAACATATTGAAGAGTTTATTGTTTGAAGTAGTTGATGTAAATAGATATATGCTTGCCTTTATGGGTGTCTGTCGACTTGGTGGCAGTCGTCCATCGTCCCTTCCTCCGTGGTCCACTTCTGTCCATGATCCTCTGTCTCTGGGGGACTTCACGGTCCATTTCTGCCCCCAGGATGATGATGTCCACGTTCCTGATAGTAAACATATTGAAGAGTTTAGTGTTGGAAGTAGTTGATGTAAATACATATATGCTTGCCTTTATGGGTATCTGTTGACTTGGTGGCAATCGTCCATCGTCCCTTCCTCCGTGGTCCACTTCTGTCCATGATCATCTGTCTCTGGGGGACTTCACGGTCCATTTCTGCAACCAGGATGATGATGTCCACGTTCCTGATAGTAAACATATTGAAGAGTTTAGTGTTTGAAGTAGTTGATGTAAATAGATATATACTTGCCTTTATGGGTGTCTGTCGACTTGGTGGCAGTCGTCCATCGTCCCTTCCTCCGTGGTCCACTTCTGTCCATGATCCTCTGTCTCTGGGGGACTTCACGGTCCATTTCTGCCCCCAGGATGATGATGTCCATGTTCCTGATAGTAAACATATTGAAGAGTTTAGTGTTTGAAGTAGTTGATGTAAATACATATATATACTTGCCTTTATGGGTGTCTGTCGGCTTGGTGGCAGTCGTCCATCGTCCCTTCCTCCGTGGTCCACTTCTGTCCATGATCCTCTGTCTCTGGGGGACTTTGCTGTCCATTTCTGCCCCCAGGATGATGATGTCCACAGTCCCGAAAGTAAAGATAATGAAGAGTTTAGTGTTTGAAACAATTGACGTTAATTGATTTACCTGCCTTCATGGGCCCCTTTCGGCTTGATTGCAGACGTCCATCGTCCCTCCTCCTTGGTACCTCTTCTCTCCATGTAGTGTCTTCGCGGCAGTCGTCACTGCCCATTTCTGCAACCAGGATGATGATGTCCACGTTCCTGATAGTAAACATATTGAAGAGTTTAGTGTTTGAAGTAGTTGATGTAAATAGATATATACTTGCCTTTATGGGTATCTGTCGACTTGGTGGCAGTCGTCCATCGTCCCTTCCTCCGTGGTCCACTTCTGTCCATGATCCTTTGCCTCTGGGGGACTTCACGGTCCATTTCTGCCCCCAGGATGATGATGTCCACGTTCCTGATAGTAAACATATTGAAGAGTTTAGTGTTTGAAGTAGTTGATGTAAATACATATATATACTTGCCTTTATGGGTATCTGTCGACTCGGTGGCAGTCGTCCATCGTCCCTCCCTCCGTGGTCCACTTCTGTCCATGATCCTCTGTCTCTGGGGGACTTCACGGTCCATTTCTGCGACCACGATGATGATGTCCACGTTCCTGACAGTAAACATACTGAAGAGTTTAGTGTTTGAAGTAGTTGATGTAAATAGATACATACTTGCCTTTATGGGTATCTGTCGACTTGGTGGCAGTCGTCCATCGTCCCTGCCTCCGTGGTCCACTTCTGTCCATGATCCTCTGTCTCTGGGGGACTTCAAGAACCATTTCTGCCCCCAGGATGATGATGTCCACGTTCCTGATAGTAAACATATTGAAGAGTTTAGTGTTTGAAGTAGTTGATGTAAATAGATATATGCTTGCCTTTCTGGGTATCTGTCGACTTGGTGGCAGTCGTCCATCGTCCCTGCCTCCGTGGTCCACTTCTGTCCATGATCCTCTGTCTCTGGGGGACTTCACGAACCATTTCTGCCCCCAGGACGATGATGTCCACGTTCCTGATAGTAAACATTTTGAAGAGTTTAGTGTTTGAAGTAGTTGATGTAAATAGATATATACTTGCCTTCATGTTTATCTGTCGACTTGGTGGCAATCGTCCATCGTCCCTCCCTCCGTGGTCCAGTTCTGTCCATGATCCTCTGTCTCTGGGGGACTTCACGGTCCATTTCTGCCCCCAGGATGATGATGTCCATGTTCCTGATAGTAAATATATTGAAAAGTTTAGTGTTTGAAGTAGTTGATGTAAATAGATATATACTTGCCTTTATGGGTATCTGTCGACTTGGTGGCAGTCGTCCATCGTCCCTTCCTCCGTGGTCCACTTCTGTCCATGATCCTCTGTCTCTGGGGGACTTCACGGTCCATTTCTGCAACCAGGATGATGATGTCCACGTTCCTGATAGTAAACATATTGAAGAGTTTAGTGTTTGAAGTAGTTGATGCAAATAGATATATACTTGCCTTTATGGGTATCTGTCGACTTGGTGGCAGTCGTCCATCGTCCCTTCCTCCGTGGTCCATTTCTGTCCATGATCCTTTGTCTCTGGGGGACTTCACGGTCCATTTCTGCAACCAGGATGATGATGTCCATGTTCCTGATAGTAAACATATTGAAGAGTTTATTGTTTGAAGTAGTTGATGTAAATAGATATATGCTTGCCTTTATGGGTGTCTGTCGACTTGGTGGCAGTCGTCCATCGTCCCTTCCTCCGTGGTCCACTTCTGTCCATGATCCTCTGTCTCTGGGGGACTTCACGGTCCATTTCTGCCCCCAGGATGATGATGTCCACGTTCCTGATAGTAAACATATTGAAGAGTTTAGTGTTGGAAGTAGTTGATGTAAATACATATATGCTTGCCTTTATGGGTATCTGTTGACTTGGTGGCAATCGTCCATCGTCCCTTCCTCCGTGGTCCACTTCTGTCCATGATCATCTGTCTCTGGGGGACTTCACGGTCCATTTCTGCAACCAGGATGATGATGTCCACGTTCCTGATAGTAAACATATTGAAGAGTTTAGTGTTTGAAGTAGTTGATGTAAATAGATATATACTTGCCTTTATGGGTGTCTGTCGACTTGGTGGCAGTCGTCCATCGTCCCTTCCTCCGTGGTCCACTTCTGTCCATGATCCTCTGTCTCTGGGGGACTTCACGGTCCATTTCTGCCCCCAGGATGATGATGTCCATGTTCCTGATAGTAAACATATTGAAGAGTTTAGTGTTTGAAGTAGTTGATGTAAATACATATATATACTTGCCTTTATGGGTGTCTGTCGGCTTGGTGGCAGTCGTCCATCGTCCCTTCCTCCGTGGTCCACTTCTGTCCATGATCCTCTGTCTCTGGGGGACTTTGCTGTCCATTTCTGCCCCCAGGATGATGATGTCCACAGTCCCGAAAGTAAAGATAATGAAGAGTTTAGTGTTTGAAACAATTGACGTTAATTGATTTACCTGCCTTCATGGGCCCCTTTCGGCTTGATTGCAGACGTCCATCGTCCCTCCTCCTTGGTACCTCTTCTCTCCATGTAGTGTCTTCGCGGCAGTCGTCACTGCCCATTTCTGCAACCAGGATGATGATGTCCACGTTCCTGATAGTAAACATATTGAAGAGTTTAGTGTTTGAAGTAGTTGATGTAAATAGATATATACTTGCCTTTATGGGTATCTGTCGACTTGGTGGCAGTCGTCCATCGTCCCTTCCTCCGTGGTCCACTTCTGTCCATGATCCTTTGCCTCTGGGGGACTTCACGGTCCATTTCTGCCCCCAGGATGATGATGTCCACGTTCCTGATAGTAAACATATTGAAGAGTTTAGTGTTTGAAGTAGTTGATGTAAATACATATATATACTTGCCTTTATGGGTATCTGTCGACTCGGTGGCAGTCGTCCATCGTCCCTCCCTCCGTGGTCCACTTCTGTCCATGATCCTCTGTCTCTGGGGGACTTCACGGTCCATTTCTGCGACCACGATGATGATGTCCACGTTCCTGACAGTAAACATACTGAAGAGTTTAGTGTTTGAAGTAGTTGATGTAAATAGATATATGCTTGCCTTTATGGGTATCTGTCGACTTGGTGGCAGTCGTCCATCGTCCCTGCCTCCGTGGTCCACTTCTGTCCATGATCCTCTGTCTCTGGGGGACTTCAAGAACCATTTCTGCCCCCAGGATGATGATGTCCACGTTCCTGATAGTAAACATATTGAAGAGTTTAGTGTTTGAAGTAGTTGATGTAAATAGATATATGCTTGCCTTTCTGGGTATCTGTCGACTTGGTGGCAGTCGTCCATCGTCCCTGCCTCCGTGGTCCACTTCTGTCCATGATCCTCTGTCTCTGGGGGACTTCACGAACCATTTCTGCCCCCAGGACGATGATGTCCACGTTCCTGATAGTAAACATTTTGAAGAGTTTAGTGTTTGAAGTAGTTGATGTAAATAGATATATACTTGCCTTCATGTTTATCTGTCGACTTGGTGGCAATCGTCCATCGTCCCTCCCTCCGTGGTCTAGTTCTGTCCATGATCCTCTGTCTCTGGGGGACTTCACGGTCCATTTCTGCCCCCAGGATGATGATGTCCATGTTTCTGATAGTAAATATATTGAAAAGTTTAGTGTTTGAAGTAGTTGATGTAAATAGATATATACTTGCCTTTATGGGTATCTGTCGACTTGGTGGCAGTCGTCCATCGTCCCTTCCTCCGTGGTCCACTTCTGTCCATGATCCTCTGTCCCTGGGGGACTTCACGGTCCATTTCTGCAACCAGGATGATGATGTCCACGTTCCTGATAGTAAACATATTGAAGAGTTTAGTGTTTGAACTAGTTGATCTAAATAGATATGTACTTGCCTTTATGGGTGTCTGTCGACTTGGTGGCAGTCGTCCATCGTCCCTTCCTCCGTGGTCCACTTCTGTCCATGATCCTCTGTCTCTGGGGGACTTCACGGTCCATTTCTGCCCACAGGATGATGATGTCCATGTTCCTGATAGTAAACATATTGAAGAGTTTAGTGTTTGAAGTAGTTGATGTAAATACATATATATACTTGCCTTTATGGGTGTCTGTCGGCTTGGTGGCAGTCGTCCATCGTCCCTTCCTCCGTGGTCCACTTCTGTCCATGATCCTCTGTCTCTGGGGGACTTCACGGTCCATTTCTGCCCCCAGGATGATAATGTCCACAGTCCCGAAAGTAAAGATAATGAAGAGTTTAGTGTTTGAAGTAGTTGATGTAAATAGATATATACTTGCCTTTATGGGTATCTGTCGACTTGGTGGCAGTCGTCCATCGTCCCTTCCTCCGTGGTCCACTTCTGTCCATGATCCTCTGTCTCTGGGGGACTTCACGGTCCATTTCTGCAACCAGGATGATGATGTCCACGTTCCTGATAGTAAACATATTGAAGAGTTTAGTGTTTGAAGTAGTTGATGTAAATAGATATATACTTGCCTTTATGGGTATCTGTCGACTTGGTGGCAGTCGTCCATCGTCCCTTCCTCCGTGGTCCACTTCTGTCCATGATCCTTTGTCTCTGGGGGACTTCACGGTCCATTTCTGCCCCCAGGATGATGATGTCCACGTTCCTGATAGTAAACATATTGAAGAGTTTAGTGTTTGAAGTAGTTGATGTAAATACATATATATACTTGCCTTTATGGGTATCTGTCGACTCGGTGGCAGTCGTCCATCGTCCCTTCCTCCGTGGTCCACTTCTGTCCATGATCCTCTGTCTCTGGGGGACTTCACGGTCCATTTCTGCGACCACGATGATGATGTCCACGTTCCTGACAGTAAACATACTGAAGAGTTTAGTGTTTGAAGTAGTTGATGTAAATAGATATATGCTTGCCTTTATGGGTATCTGTCGACTTGGTGGCAGTCGTCCATCGTCCCTGCCTCCGTGGTCTACTTCTGTCCATGATCCTCTGTCTCTGGGGGACTTCAAGAACCATTTCTGCCCCCAGGATGATGATGTCCACGTTCCTGATAGTAAACATATTGAAGAGTTTAGTGTTTGAAGTAGTTGATGTAAATAGATATATGCTTGCCTTTATGGGTATCTGTCGACTTGGTGGCAGTCGTCCATCGTCCCTGCCTCCGTGGTCCACTTCTGTCCATGATCCTCTGTCTCTGGGGGACTTCACGAACCATTTCTGCCCCCAGGACGATGATGTCCACGTTCCTGATAGTAAACATTTTGAAGAGTTTAGTGTTTGAAGTAGTTGATGTAAATACATATATACTTGCCTTCATGTTTATCTGTCGACTTGGTGGCAATCGTCCATCGTCCCTCCCTCCGTGGTCCAGTTCTGTCCATGATCCTCTGTCTCTGGGGGACTTCACGGTCCATTTCTGCCCCCAGGATGATGATGTCCATGTTCCTGATAGTAAATATATTGAAAAGTTTAGTGTTTGAAGTAGTTGATGTAAATAGATATATACTTGCCTTTATGGGTATCTGTCGACTTGGTGGCAGTCGTCCATCGTCCCTTCCTCCGTGGTCCACTTCTGTCCATGATCCTCTGTCTCTGGGGGACTTCACGGTCCATTTCTGCAACCAGGATGATGATGTCCACGTTCCTGATAGTAAACATATTGAAGAGTTTAGTGTTTGAACTAGTTGATGTAAATAGATATGTACTTGCCTTTATGGGTGTCTGTCGACTTGGTGGCAGTCGTCCATCGTCCCTTCCTCCGTGGTTCACTTCTGTCCATGATCCTCTGTCTCTGGGGGACTTCACGGTCCATTTCTGCCCCCAGGATGATGATGTCCATGTTCCTTATAGTAAACATATTGAAGAGTTTAGTGTTTGAAGTAGTTGATGTGAATACATATATATACTTGCCTTTATGGGTGTCTGTCGGCTTGGTGGCAGTCGTCCATCGTCCCTTCCTCCGTGGTCCACTTCTGTCCATGATCCTCTGTCTCTGGGGGACTTCACGGTCCATTTCTGCCCCCAGGATGATAATGTCCACAGTCCCGAAAGTAAAGATAATGAAGAGTTTAGTGTTTGAAGTAGTTGATGTAAATAGATATATACTTGCCTTTATGGGTATCTGTCGACTTGGTGGCAGTCGTCCATCGTCCCTTCCTCCGTGGTCCACTTCTGTCCATGATCCTCTGTCTCTGGGGGACTTCACGGTCCATTTCTGCAACCAGGATGATGATGTCCACGTTCCTGATAGTAAACATATTGAAGAGTTTAGTGTTTGAAGTAGTTGATGTAAATACATATATACTTGCCTTTATGGGTATCTGTCGACTTGGTGGCAGTCGTCCATCGTCCCGTCCTCCGTGGTCCATTTCTGTCCATGATCCTTTGTCTCTGGGGGACTTCACGGTCCATTTCTGCAACCAGGATGATGATGTCCACGTTCCTGATAGTAAACATATTGAAGAGTTTATTGTTTGAAGTAGTTGATGTAAATAGATATATGCTTGCCTTTATGGGTGTCTGTCGACTTGGTGGCAGTCGTCCATCGTCCCTTCCTCCGTGGTCCACTTCTGTCCATGATCCTCTGTCTCTGGGGGACTTCACGGTCCATTTCTGCAACCAGGATGATGATGTCCATGTTCCTGATAGTAAACATATTGAAGAGTTTAGTGTTTGAAGTAGTTGATGTAAATACATATATATACTTGCCTTTATGGGTGTCTGTCGGCTTGGTGGCAGTCGTCCATCGTCCCTTCCTCCGTGGTTCACTTCTGTCCATGATCCTCTGTCTCTGGGGGACTTCACGGTCCATTTCTGCCCCCAGGATGATGATGTCCACAGTCCCGAAAGTAAAGATAATGAAGAGTTTAGTGTTTGAAACAATTGACGTTAATTGATTTACCTGCCTTCATGGGCCCCTTTCGGCTTGATTGCAGACGTCCATCGTCCCTCCTCCTTGGTACCTCTTCTCTCCATGTAGTGTCTTCGCGGCAGTCGTCACTGCCCATTTCTGCAACCAGGATGATGATGTCCACGTTCCTGATAGTAAACATATTGAAGAGTTTAGTGTTTGAAGTAGTTGATGTAAATACATATATATACTTGCCTTTATGGGTATCTGTCGGCTTGGTGGCAGTCGTCCATCGTCCCTTCCTCCGTGGTTCACTTCTGTCCATGATCCTCTGTCTCTGGGGGACTTCACGGTCCATTTCTGCCCCCAGGATGATGATGTCCACAGTCCCGAAAGTAAAGATAATGAAGAGTTTAGTGTTTGAAACAATTGACGTTAATTGATTTACCTGCCTTCATGGGCCCCTTTCGGCTTGATTGCAGACGTCCATCGTCCCTCCTCCTTGGTACCTCTTCTCTCCATGTAGTGTCTTCGCGGCAGTCGTCACTGCCCATTTCTGCAACCAGGATGATGATGTCCACGTTCCTGATAGTAAACATATTGAAGAGTTTAGTGTTTGAAGTAGTTGATGTAAATACATATATATACTTGCCTTTATGGGTATCTGTCGACTTGGTGGCAGTCGTCCATCGTCCCTTCCTCCGTGGTCCACTTCTGTCCATGATCCTCTGTCTCTGGGGGACTTCACGGTTCATTTCTGCGACCACGATGATGATGTCCACGTTCCTGATAGTAAACATATTGAAGAGTTTAGTGTTTGAACTAGTTGATGTAAATAGATATGTACTTGCCTTTATGGGTGTCTGTCGACTTGGTGGCAGTCGTCCATCGTCCCTTCCTCCGTGGTTCACTTCTGTCCATGATCCTCTGTCTCTGGGGGACTTCACGGTCCATTTCTGCCCCCAGGATGATGATGTCCATGTTCCTTATAGTAAACATATTGAAGAGTTTAGTGTTTGAAGTAGTTGATGTGAATACATATATATACTTGCCTTTATGGGTATCTGTCGACTTGGTGGCAGTCGTCCATCGTCCCTTCCTCCGTGGTCCACTTCTGTCCATGATCCTCTGTCTCTGGGGGACTTCACGGTTCATTTCTGCGACCACGATGATGATGTCCACGTTCCTGATAGTAAACATATTGAAGAGTTTAGTGTTTGAACTAGTTGATGTAAATAGATATGTACTTGCCTTTATGGGTGTCTGTCGACTTGGTGGCAGTCGTCCATCGTCCCTTCCTCCGTGGTCCACTTCTGTCCATGATCCTCTGTCTCTGGGGGACTTCACGGTCCATTTCTGCCCCCAGGATGATAATGTCCACAGTCCCGAAAGTAAAGATAATGAAGAGTTTAGTGTTTGAAGTAGTTGATGTAAATAGATATATACTTGCCTTTATGGGTATCTGTCGACTTGGTGGCAGTCGTCCATCGTCCCTTCCTCCGTGGTCCACTTCTGTCCATGATCCTCTGTCTCTGGGGGACTTCACGGTCCATTTCTGCAACCAGGATGATGATGTCCACGTTCCTGATAGTAAACATATTGAAGAGTTTAGTGTTTGAAGTAGTTGATGTAAATAGATATATACTTGCCTTTATGGGTATCTGTCGACTTGGTGGCAGTCGTCCATCGTCCCGTCCTCCGTGGTCCATTTCTGTCCATGATCCTTTGTCTCTGGGGGACTTCACGGTCCATTTCTGCAACCAGGATGATGATGTCCATGTTCCTGATAGTAAACATATTGAAGAGTTTATTGTTTGAAGTAGTTGATGTAAATAGATATATGCTTGCCTTTATGGGTGTCTGTCGACTTGGTGGCAGTCGTCCATCGTCCCTTCCTCCGTGGTCCACTTCTGTCCATGATCCTCTGTCTCTGGGGGACTTCACGGTCCATTTCTGCCCCCAGGATGATGATGTCCACGTTCCTGATAGTAAACATATTGAAGAGTTTAGTGTTGGAAGTAGTTGATGTAAATACATATATGCTTGCCTTTATGGGTATCTGTCGACTTGGTGGCAATCGTCCATCGTCCCTTCCTCCGTGGTCCACTTCTGTCCATGATCATCTGTCTCTGGGGGACTTCACGGTCCATTTCTGAAACCAGGATGATGATGTCCACGTTCCTGATAGTAAACATATTGAAGAGTTTAGTGTTTGAAGTAGTTGATGTAAATAGATATATACTTGCCTTTATGGGTGTCTGTCGACTTGGTGGCAGTCGTCCATCGTCCCTTCCTCCGTGGTCCACTTCTGTCCATGATCCTCTGTCTCTGGGGGACTTCACGGTCCATTTCTGCCCCCAGGATGATGATGTCCATGTTCCTGATAGTAAACATATTGAAGAGTTTAGTGTTTGAAGTAGTTGATGTAAATACATATATATACTTGCCTTTATGGGTGTCTGTCGGCTTGGTGGCAGTCGTCCATCGTCCCTTCCTCCGTGGTCCACTTCTGTCCATGATCCTCTGTCTCTGGGGGACTTTGCTGTCCATTTCTGCCCCCAGGATGATGATGTCCACAGTCCCGAAAGTAAAGATAATGAAGAGTTTAGTGTTTGAAACAATTGACGTTAATTGATTTACCTGCCTTCATGGGCCCCTTTCGGCTTGATTGCAGACGTCCATCGTCCCTCCTCCTTGGTACCTCTTCTCTCCATGTAGTGTCTTCGCGGCAGTCGTCACTGCCCATTTCTGCCACCAGGATGATGATGTCCACGTTCCTGATAGTAAACATATTGAAGAGTTTAGTGTTTGAAGTAGTTGATGTAAATACATATATATACTTGCCTTTATGGGTATCTGTCGACTTGGTGGCAGTCGTCCATCGTCCCTTCCTCCGTGGTCCACTTCTGTCCATGATCCTCTGTCTCTGGGGGACTTCACGGTCCATTTCTGCGACCACGATGATGATGTCCACGTTCCTGACAGTAAACATACTGAAGAGTTTAGTGTTTGAAGTAGTTGATGTAAATAGATATATGCTTGCCTTTATGGGTATCTGTCGACTTGGTGGCAGTCGTCCATCGTCCCTGCCTCCGTGGTCCACTTCTGTCCATGATCCTCTGTCTCTGGGGGACTTCAAGAACCATTTCTGCCCCCAGGATGATGATGTCCACGTTCCTGATAGTAAACATATTGAAGAGTTTAGTGTTTGAAGTAGTTGATGTAAATAGATATATACTTGCCTTCATGTTTATCTGTCGACTTGGTGGCAATCGTCCATCGTCCCTCCCTCCGTGGTCCACTTCTGTCCATGATCCTCTGTCTCTGGGGGACTTCACGGTCCATTTCTGCCCCCAGGATGATGATGTCCATGTTCCTGATAGTAAATATATTGAAAAGTTTAGTGTTTGAAGTAGTTGATGTAAATAGATATATACTTGCCTTTATGGGTATCTGTCGACTTCGTGGCAGTCGTCCATCGTCCCTTCCTCCGTGGTCCACTTCTGTCCATGATCCTCTGTCTCTGGGGGACTTCACGGTCCATTTCTGCAACCAGGATGATGATGTCCACGTTCCTGATAGTAAACATATTGAAGAGTTTAGTGTTTGAAGTAGTTGATGTAAATAGATATGTACTTGCCTTTATGGGTGTCTGTCGACTTGGTGGCAGTCGTCCATCGTCCCTTCCTCCGTGGTCCACTTCTGTCCATGATCCTCTGTCTCTGGGGGACTTCACGGTCCATTTCTGCCCCCAGGATGATGATGTCCATGTTCCTGATAGTAAACATATTGAAGAGTTTAGTGTTTGAAGTAGTTGATGTAAATACATATATATACTTTCCTTTATGGGTGTCTGTCGGCTTGGTGGCAGTCGTCCATCGTCCCTTCCTCCGTGGTCCACTTCTGTCCATGATCCTCTGTCTCTGGGGGACTTCACGGTCCATTTCTGCCCCCAGGATGATAATGTCCACAGTCCCGAAAGTAAAGATAATGAAGAGTTTAGTGTTTGAAGTAGTTGATGTAAATAGATATATACTTGCCTTTATGGGT
Source organism: Haliotis asinina (assembly GCF_037392515.1). Classification (NCBI taxonomy): domain Eukaryota; kingdom Metazoa; phylum Mollusca; class Gastropoda; order Lepetellida; family Haliotidae; genus Haliotis; species Haliotis asinina. The sequence goes on along the minus strand of NC_090286.1, from coordinate 26,383,988 downwards.
ATCTGTCGACTTGGTGGCAGTCGTCCATCGTCCCTTCCTCCGTGGTCCACTTCTGTCCATGATCCTCTGTCTCTGGGGGACTTCACGGTCCATTTCTGCAACCAGGATGATGATGTCCACGTTCCTGATAGTAAACATATTGAAGAGTTTAGTGTTTGAAGTAGTTGATGTAAATAGATATATACTTGCCTTTATGGGTATCTGTCGACTTGGTGGCAGTCGTCCATCGTCCCTTCCTCCGTGGTCCATTTCTGTCCATGATCCTTTGTCTCTGGGGGACTTCACGGTCCATTTCTGCAACCAGGATGATGATGTCCATGTTCCTGATAGTAAACATATTGAAGAGTTTATTGTTTGAAGTAGTTGATGTAAATAGATATATGCTTGCCTTTATGGGTGTCTGTCGACTTGGTGGCAGTCGTCCATCGTCCCTTCCTCCGTGGTCCACTTCTGTCCATGATCCTCTGTCTCTGGGGGACTTCACGGTCCATTTCTGCCCCCAGGATGATGATGTCCATGTTCCTGATAGTAAACATATTGAAGACTTTAGTGTTTGAAGTAGTTGATGTAAATAGATATATGCTTGCCTTTATGGTTATCTGTCGACTTGGTGGCAGTCGTCCATCGTCCCTTCCTCCGTGGTCCACTTCTGTCCATGATCCTCTGTCTCTGGGGGACTTCACGGTCCATTTCTGCCCCCAGGATGATGATGTCCACGTTCCTGATAATAAACATATTGAAGAGTTTAGTGTTGGAAGTAGTTGATGTAAATACATATATGCTTGCCTTTATGGGTATCTGTCGACTTGGTGGCAATCGTCCATCGTCCCTTCCTCCGTGGTCCACTTCTGTCCATGATTCTCTGTCTCTGGGGAACTTCACGGTCCATTTCTGCCCCCAGGATGATGATGTCCATGTTCCTGATAGTAAACAATTTGAAGAGTTTAGTGTTTGAAGTAGTTGATGTAAATAGATATATACTTGCCTTTATGGGTGTCTGTCGACTTGGTGGCAATCGTCCATCGTCCCTTCCTCTGTGGTCCACTTCTGTCCATGATCCTCTGTCTCTGGGGGACTTCACGGTCCATTTCTGCAACCAGGATGATGATGTCCACGTTCCTGATAGTAAACATTTTGAAGAGTTTAGTGTTTGAAGTAGTTGATGTAAATAGATATATACTTGCCTTTATGGGTGTCTGTCGACTTGGTGGCAGTCGTCCATCGTCCCTTCCTCCGTGGTCCACTTCTGTCCATGATCCTCTGTCTCTGGGGGACTTCACGGTCCATTTCTGCCCCCAGGATGATGATGTCCATGTTCCTGATAGTAAACATATTGAAGAGTTTAGTGTTTGAAGTAGTTGATGTAAATACATATATATACTTGCCTTTATGGGTGTCTGTCGGCTTGGTGGCAGTCGTCCATCGTCCCTTCCTCCGTGGTCCACTTCTGTCCATGATCCTCTGTCTCTGGGGGACTTCACGGTCCATTTCTGCCCCCAGGATGATGATGTCCACAGTCCCGAAAGTAAAGATAATGAAGAGTTTAGTGTTTGAAGTAGTTGATGTAAATAGATATATACTTGCCTTTATGGGTATCTGTCGACTTGGTGGCAGTCGTCCATCGTCCCTTCCTCCGTGGTCCACGTCTGTCCATGATCCTCTGTCTCTGGGGGACTTCACGGTCCATTTCTGCAACCAGGATGATGATGTCCACGTTCCTGATAGTAAACATATTGAAGAGTTTATTGTTTGAAGTAGTTGATGTAAATAGATATATGCTTGCCTTTATGGGTGTCTGTCGACTTGGTGGCAGTCGTCCATCGTCCCTTCCTCCGTGGTCCACTTCTGTCCATGATCATCTGTCTCTGGGGGACTTCACGGTCCATTTCTCACCCCAGGATGATGATGTCCATGTTCCTGATAGTAAACATATTGAAGACTTTAGTGTTTGAAGTAGTTGATGTAAATAGATATATGCTTGCCTTTATGGTTATCTGTCGACTTGGTGGCAGTCGTCCATCGTCCCTTCCTCCGTGGTCCACTTCTGTCCATGATCCTTTGTCTCTGGGGGACTTCACGGTCCATTTCTGCCCCCAGGATGATGATGTCCATGTTCCTGATAGTAAACATATTGAAGAGTTTATTGTTTGAAGTAGTTGATGTAAATAGATATATGCTTGCCTTTATGGGTGTCTGTCGACTTGGTGGCAATCGTCCATCGTCCCTCCCTCCGTGGTCCACTTCTGTCCATGATCCTTTGTCTCTGGGGGACTTCACGGTCCATTTCTGCCCCCAGGATGATGATGTCCATGTTCCTGATAGTAAACATATTGAAGAGTTTAGTGTTTGAAGTAGTTGATGTAAATAAATATATACTTGCCTTTATGGGTGTCTGTCGACTTGGTGGCAGTCGTCCATCGTCCCTTCCTCCGTGGTCCACTTCTGTCCATGATCCTCTGTCTCTGGGGGACTTCACGGTCCATTTCTGCAACCAGGATGATGATGTCAACGTTCCTGATAGTAAACATATTGAAGAGTTTAGTGTTTGAAGTAGTTGATGTAAATACATATATGTTTGCCTTCATGGGTATCTGTCGACTTGGTGGCAATCGTCCATCGTCCCTCCCTCCGTGGTCCACTTCTGTCCATGATCCTCTGTCTCTGGGGGACTTCACGGTCCATTTCTGCAACCAGGATGATGATGTCCACGTTCCTGATAGTAAACATATTGAAGAGTTTAGTGTTTGAAGTAGTTGATGTAAATAGATATATACTTGCCTTTATGGGTGTCTGTCGACTTGGTGGCAGTCGTCCATCGTCCCTTCCTCCGTGGTCCACTTCTGTCCATGATCCTCTGTCTCTGGGGGACTTCACGGTCCATTTCTGCCCCCAGGATGATGATGTCCACGTTCCTGATAGTAAACATATTGAAAAGTTTATTGTTTGAAGTAGTTGATGTAAATACATATATACTTGCCTTTATGGGTATCTGTCGACTTGGTGGCAGTCGTCCATCGTCCCTTCCTCCGTGGTCCACTTCTGTCCATGATCCTCTGTCTCTGGGGGACTTCACGGTCCATTTCTGCAACCAGGATGATGATGTCCACGTTCCTGATAGTAAACATATTGAAGAGTTTAGTGTTTGAAGTAGTTGATGTAAATAGATATATACTTGCCTTTATGGGTGTCTGTCGACTTGGTGGCAGTCGTCCATCGTCCCTTCCTCCGTGGTCCACTTCTGTCCATGATCCTCTGTCTCTGGGGGACTTCACGGTCCATTTCTCACCCCAGGATGATGATGTCCACGATCCTGAGAGTAAAGATAATGACAAGTTTAGTATTTCAAGTGATTGATGCTAGTACATATATACTTGCCTTTATGGGTGTCTGTCGGCTTGGTGGCAGTCGTCCATCGTCCCTTCCTCCGTGGTCCACTTCTGTCCATGATCCTCTGTCTCTGGGGGACTTCACGGTCCATTTCTGCCCCCAGGATGATAATGTCCACAGTCCCGAAAGTAAAGATAATGAAGAGTTTAGTGTTTGAAGTAGTTGATGTAAATAGATATATACTTGCCTTTATGGGTATCTGTCGACTTGGTGGCAGTCGTCCATCGTCCCTTCCTCCGTGGTCCACGTCTGTCCATGATCCTCTGTCTCTGGGGGACTTCACGGTCCATTTCTGCAACCAGGATGATGATGTCCACGTTCCTGATAGTAAACATATTGAAGAGTTTAGTGTTTGAAGTAGTTGATGTAAATAGATATATACTTGCCTTTATGGGTATCTGTCGACTTGGTGGCAGTCGTCCATCGTCCCTTCCTCCGTGGTCCATTTCTGTCCATGATCCTTTGTCTCTGGGGGACTTCACGGTCCATTTCTGCAACCAGGATGATGATGTCCATGTTCCTGATAGTAAACATATTGAAGAGTTTATTGTTTGAAGTAGTTGATGTAAATAGATATATGCTTGCCTTTATGGGTGTCTGTCGACTTGGTGGCAGTCGTCCATCGTCCCTTCCTCCGTGGTCCACTTCTGTCCATGATCCTCTGTCTCTGGGTGACTTCACGGTCCATTTCTCACCCCAGGATGATGATGTCCATGTTCCTGATAGTAAACATATTGAAGACTTTAGTGTTTGAAGTAGTTGATGTAAATAGATATATGCTTGCCTTTATGGTTATCTGTCGACTTGGTGGCAGTCGTCCATCGTCCCTGCCTCCGTGGTCCACTTCTGTCCATGATCCTTTGTCTCTGGGGGACTTCACGGTCCATTTCTGCCCCCAGGATGATGATGTCCATGTTCCTCATAGTAAACATATTGAAGAGTTTATTGTTTGAAGTAGTTGATGTAAATACATATATGTTTGCCTTTATGGGTATCTGTCGACTTCGTGGCAGTCGTCCATCGTCCCTTCCTCCGTGGTCCACTTCTGTCCATGATCCTCTGTCTCTGGGGGACTTCACGATCCATTTCTGCCCCCAGGATGATGATGTCCATGTTCCTGATAGTAAACATATTGAAGAGTTTAGTGTTTGAAGTAGTTGATGTAAATAGATATATACTTGCCTTTATGGGTGTCTGTCGACTTGGTGGCAGTCGTCCATCGTCCCTTCCTCCGTGGTCCACTTCTGTCCATGATCCTCTGTCTCTGGGGGACTTCACGGTCCATTTCTGCAACCACGATGATGATGTCCACGTTCCTGACAGTAAACATACTGAAGAGTTTAGTGTTTGAAGTAGTTGATGTAAATAGATATATGCTTGCCTTTATGGGTCTCTGTCGACTTGGTGGCAGTCGTCCATCGTCCCTTCCTCCGTGGTCCACTTCTGTCCATGATCCTCTGTCTCTGGGGGACTTCAAGAACCATTTCTGCCCCCAGGATGATGATGTCCACGTTCCTGATAGTAAACAAATTGAAGAGTTTAGTGTTTGAAGTAGTTGATGTAAATAGATATATACTTGCCTTTATGGGTATCTGTCGACTTGGTGGCAGTCGTCCATCGTCCCTTCCTCCGTGGTCCACTTCTGTCCATGATCCTCTGTCTCTGGGGGACTTCACGGTCCATTTCTGCAACCAGGATGATGATGTCCATGTTCCTGATAGTAAACATATTGAAGAGTTTAGTGTTTGAAGTAGTTGATGTAAATACATATATATACTTGCCTTTATGGGTGTCTGTCGGCTTGGTGGCAGTCGTCCATCGTCCCTTCCTCCGTGGTCCACTTCTGTCCATGATCCTCTGTCTCTGGGGGACTTCACGGTCCATTTCTGCACCCAGGATGATGATGTCCATAGTCCCGAAAGTAAAGATAATGAAGAGTTTAGTGTTTGAAGTAGTTGATGTAAATAGATATATACTTGCCTTTATGGGTATCTGTCGACTTGGTGGCAGTCGTCCATCGTCCCTTCCTCCGTGGTCCACGTCTGTCCATGATCCTCTGTCTCTGGGGGACTTCACGGTCCATTTCTGCCCCCAGGATGATGATGTCCACGTTCCTGATAGTAAACATATTGAAGAGTTTAGTGTTTGAAGTAGTTGATGTAAATAGATATATACTTGCCTTTATGGGTATCTGTCGACTTGGTGGCAGTCGTCCATCGTCCCTTCCTCCGTGGTCCACTTCTGTCCATGATCCTCTGTCTCTGGGGGACTTCACGGTCCATTTCTGCAACCAGGATGATGATGTCCACGTTCCTGATAGTAAACATATTGAAGAGTTTAGTGTTTGAAGTAGTTGATGTAAATAGATATATACTTGCCTTTATGGGTGTCTGTCGACTTGGTGGCAGTCGTCCATCGTCCCTTCCTCCGTGGTCCACTTCTGTCCATGATCCTCTGTCTCTGGGGGACTTCACGGTCCATTTCTCACCCCAGGATGATGATGTCCACGATCCTGAGAGTAAAGATAATGACAAGTTTAGTATTTCAAGTGATTGATGTTAGTACATATATACTTGCCTTTATGGGTGTCTGTCGGCTTGGTGGCAGTCGTCCATCGTCCCTTCCTCCGTGGTCCACTTCTGTCCATGATCCTCTGTCTCTGGGGGACTTCACGGTCCATTTCTGCCCCCAGGATGATAATGTCCACAGTCCCGAAAGTAAAGATAATGAAGAGTTTAGTGTTTGAAGTAGTTGATGTAAATAGATATATACTTGCCTTTATGGGTATCTGTCGACTTGGTGGCAGTCGTCCATCGTCCCTTCCTCCGTGGTCCACGTCTGTCCATGATCCTCTGTCTCTGGGGGACTTCACGGTCCATTTCTGCAACCAGGATGATGATGTCCACGTTCCTGATAGTAAACATATTGAAGAGTTTAGTGTTTGAAGTAGTTGATGTAAATAGATATATACTTGCCTTTATGGGTATCTGTCGACTTGGTGGCAGTCGTCCATCGTCCCTTCCTCCGTGGTCCATTTCTGTCCATGATCCTTTGTCTCTGGGGGACTTCACGGTCCATTTCTGCAACCAGGATGATGATGTCCATGTTCCTGATAGTAAACATATTGAAGAGTTTATTGTTTGAAGTAGTTGATGTAAATAGATATATGCTTGCCTTTATGGGTGTCTGTCGACTTGGTGGCAGTCGTCCATCGTCCCTTCCTCCGTGGTCCACTTCTGTCCATGATCCTCTGTCTCTGGGGGACTTCACGGTCCATTTCTCACCCCAGGATGATGATGTCCATGTTCCTGATAGTAAACATATTGAAGACTTTAGTGTTTGAAGTAGTTGATGTAAATAGATATATGCTTGCCTTTATGGTTATCTGTCGACTTGGTGGCAGTCGTCCATCGTCCCTGCCTCCGTGGTCCACTTCTGTCCATGATCCTTTGTCTCTGGGGGACTTCACGGTCCATTTCTGCCCCCAGGATGATGATGTCCATGTTCCTCATAGTAAACATATTGAAGAGTTTATTGTTTGAAGTAGTTGATGTAAATACATATATGTTTGCCTTTATGGGTATCTGTCGACTTGGTGGCAGTCGTCCATCGTCCCTTCCTCCGTTGTCCACTTCTGTCCATGATCCTCTGTCTCTGGGGGACTTCACGATCCATTTCTACCCCCAGGATGATGATGTCCATGTTCCTGATAGTAAACATATTGAAGAGTTTAGTGTTTGAAGTAGTTGATGTAAATAGATATATACTTGCCTTTATGGGTGTCTGTCGACTTGGTGGCAGTCGTCCATCGTCCCTTCCTCCGTGGTCCACTTCTGTCCATGATCCTCTGTCTCTGGGGGACTTCACGGTCCATTTCTGCAACCACGATGATGATGTCCACGTTCCTGACAGTAAACATACTGAAGAGTTTAGTGTTTGAAGTAGTTGATGTAAATAGATATATGCTTGCCTTTATGGGTCTCTGTCGACTTGGTGGCAGTCGTCCATCGTCCCTTCCTCCGTGGTCCACTTCTGTCCATGATCCTCTGTCTCTGGGGGACTTCAAGAACCATTTCTGCCCCCAGGATGATGATGTCCACGTTCCTGATAGTAAACAAATTGAAGAGTTTAGTGTTTGAAGTAGTTGATGTAAATAGATATATACTTGCCTTTATGGGTATCTGTCGACTTGGTGGCAGTCGTCCATCGTCCCTTCCTCCGTGGTCCACTTCTGTCCATGATCCTCTGTCTCTGGGGGACTTCACGGTCCATTTCTGCCCCCAGGATGATGATGTCCATGTTCCTGATAGTAAACATATTGAAGAGTTTAGTGTTTGAAGTAGTTGATGTAAATACATATATATACTTGCCTTTATGGGTGTCTGTCGGCTTGGTGGCAGTCGTCCATCGTCCCTTCCTCCGTGGTCCACTTCTGTCCATGATCCTCTGTCTCTGGGGGACTTCACGGTCCATTTCTGCACCCAGGATGATGATGTCCATAGTCCCGAAAGTAAAGATAATGAAGAGTTTAGTGTTTGAAGTAGTTGATGTAAATAGATATATACTTGCCTTTATGGGTATCTGTCGACTTGGTGGCAGTCGTCCATCGTCCCTTCCTCCGTGGTCCACGTCTGTCCATGATCCTCTGTCTCTGGGGGACTTCACGGTCCATTTCTGCCCCCAGGATGATGATGTCCACGTTCCTGATAGTAAACATATTGAAGAGTTTAGTGTTTGAAGTAGTTGATGTAAATAGATATATACTTGCCTTTATGGGTATCTGTCGACTTGGTGGCAGTCGTCCATCGTCCCTTCCTCCGTGGTCCACTTCTGTCCATGATCCTCTGTCTCTGGGGGACTTCACGGTCCATTTCTGCCCCCAGGATGATGATGTCCATGTTCCTGATAGTAAACATATTGAAGAGTTTAGTGTTTGAAGTAGTTGATGTAAATACATATATATACTTGCCTTTATGGGTGTCTGTCGGCTTGGTGGCAGTCGTCCATCGTCCCTTCCTCCGTGGTCCACTTCTGTCCATGATCCTCTGTCTCTGGGGGACTTCACGGTCCATTTCTGCACCCAGGATGATGATGTCCATAGTCCCGAAAGTAAAGATAATGAAGAGTTTAGTGTTTGAAGTAGTTGATGTAAATAGATATATACTTGCCTTTATGGGTATCTGTCGACTTGGTGGCAGTCGTCCATCGTCCCTTCCTCCGTGGTCCACGTCTGTCCATGATCCTCTGTCTCTGGGGGACTTCACGGTCCATTTCTGCCCCCAGGATGATGATGTCCACGTTCCTGATAGTAAACATATTGAAGAGTTTAGTGTTTGAAGTAGTTGATGTAAATAGATATATACTTGCCTTTATGGGTATCTGTCGACTTGGTGGCAGTCGTCCATCGTCCCTTCCTCCGTGGTCCACTTCTGTCCATGATCCTCTGTCTCTGGGGGACTTCACGGTCCATTTCTGCAACCAGGATGATGATGTCCACGTTCCTGATAGTAAACATATTGAAGAGTTTAGTGTTTGAAGTAGTTGATGTAAATAGATATATACTTGCCTTTATGGGTGTCTGTCGACTTGGTGGCAGTCGTCCATCGTCCCTTCCTCCGTGGTCCACTTCTGTCCATGATCCTCTGTCTCTGGGGGACTTCACGGTCCATTTCTCACCCCAGGATGATGATGTCCACGATCCTGAGAGTAAAGATAATGACAAGTTTAGTATTTCAAGTGATTGATGTTAGTACATATATACTTGCCTTTATGGGTGTCTGTCGGCTTGGTGGCAGTCGTCCATCGTCCCTTCCTCCGTGGTCCACTTCTGTCCATGATCCTCTGTCTCTGGGGGACTTCACGGTCCATTTCTGCCCCCAGGATGATAATGTCCACAGTCCCGAAAGTAAAGATAATGAAGAGTTTAGTGTTTGAAGTAGTTGATGTAAATAGATATATACTTGCCTTTATGGGTATCTGTCGACTTGGTGGCAGTCGTCCATCGTCCCTTCCTCCGTGGTCCACGTCTGTCCATGATCCTCTGTCTCTGGGGGACTTCACGGTCCATTTCTGCAACCAGGATGATGATGTCCACGTTCCTGATAGTAAACATATTGAAGAGTTTAGTGTTTGAAGTAGTTGATGTAAATAGATATATACTTGCCTTTATGGGTATCTGTCGACTTGGTGGCAGTCGTCCATCGTCCCTTCCTCCGTGGTCCACTTCTGTCCATGATCCTCTGTCTCTGGGGGACTTCACGGTCCATTTCTCACCCCAGGATGATGATGTCCACGATCCTGAGAGTAAAGATAATGACAAGTTTAGTATTTCAAGTGATTGATGTTAGTACATATATACTTGCCTTTATGGGTGTCTGTCGGCTTGGTGGCAGTCGTCCATCGTCCCTTCCTCCGTGGTCCACTTCTGTCCATGATCCTCTGTCTCTGGGGGACTTCACGGTCCATTTCTGCCCCCAGGATGATAATGTCCACAGTCCCGAAAGTAAAGATAATGAAGAGTTTAGTGTTTGAAGTAGTTGATGTAAATAGATATATACTTGCCTTTATGGGTATCTGTCGACTTGGTGGCAGTCGTCCATCGTCCCTTCCTCCGTGGTCCACGTCTGTCCATGATCCTCTGTCTCTGGGGGACTTCTAGGTCCATTTCTGCAACCAGGATGATGATGTCCACGTTCCTGATAGTAAACATATTGAAGAGTTTAGTGTTTGAAGTAGTTGATGTAAATAGATATATACTTGCCTTTATGGGTATCTGTCGACTTGGTGGCAGTCGTCCATCGTCCCTTCCTCCGTGGTCCATTTCTGTCCATGATCCTTTGTCTCTGGGGGACTTCACGGTCCATTTCTGCAACCAGGATGATGATGTCCATGTTCCTGATAGTAAACATATTGAAGAGTTTATTGTTTGAAGTAGTTGATGTAAATAGATATATGCTTGCCTTTATGGGTGTCTGTCGACTTGGTGGCAGTCGTCCATCGTCCCTTCCTCCGTGGTCCACTTCTGTCCATGATCCTCTGTCTCTGGGGGACTTCACGGTCCATTTCTCACCCCAGGATGATGATGTCCATGTTCCTGATAGTAAACATATTGAAGACTTTAGTGTTTGAAGTAGTTGATGTGAATAGATATATGCTTGCCTTTATGGTTATCTGTCGACTTGGTGGCAGTCGTCCATCGTCCCTGCCTCCGTGGTCCACTTCTGTCCATGATCCTTTGTCTCTGGGGGACTTCACGGTCCATTTCTGCCCCCAGGATGATGATGTCCATGTTCCTCATAGTAAACATATTGAAGAGTTTATTGTTTGAAGTAGTTGATGTAAATACATATATGTTTGCCTTTATGGGTATCTGTCGACTTGGTGGCAGTCGTCCATCGTCCCTTCCTCCGTGGTCCACTTCTGTCCATGATCCTCTGTCTCTGGGGGACTTCACGATCCATTTCTGCCCCCAGGATGATGATGTCCATGTTCCTGATAGTAAACATATTGAAGAGTTTAGTGTTTGAAGTAGTTGATGTAAATAGATATATACTTGCCTTTATGGGTGTCTGTCGACTTGGTGGCAGTCGTCCATCGTCCCTTCCTCCGTGGTCCACTTCTGTCCATGATCCTCTGTCTCTGGGGGACTTCACGGTCCATTTCTGCAACCACGATGATGATGTCCACGTTCCTGACAGTAAACATACTGAAGAGTTTAGTGTTTGAAGTAGTTGATGTAAATAGATACATGCTTGCCTTTATGGGTATCTGTCGACTTGGTGGCAGTCGTCCATCGTCCCTTCCTCCGTGGTCCACTTCTGTCCATGATCCTCTGTCTCTGGGGGACTTCAAGAACCATTTCTGCCCCCAGGATGATGATGTCCACGTTCCTGATAGTAAACAAATTGAAGAGTTTAGTGTTTGAAGTAGTTGATGTAAATAGATATATACTTGCCTTTATGGGTATCTGTCGACTTGGTGGCAGTCGTCCATCGTCCCTTCCTCCGTGGTCCACTTCTGTCCATGATCCTCTGTCTCTGGGGGACTTCACGGTCCATTTCTGCCCCCAGGATGATGATGTCCATGTTCCTGATAGTAAACATATTGAAGAGTTTAGTGTTTGAAGTAGTTGATGTAAATACATATATATACTTGCCTTTATGGGTGTCTGTCGGCTTGGTGGCAGTCGTCCATCGTCCCTTCCTCCGTGGTCCACTTCTGTCCATGATCCTCTGTCTCTGGGGGACTTCACGGTCCATTTCTGCACCCAGGATGATGATGTCCATAGTCCCGAAAGTAAAGATAATGAAGAGTTTAGTGTTTGAAGTAGTTGATGTAAATAGATATATACTTGCCTTTATGGGTATCTGTCGACTTGGTGGCAGTCGTCCATCGTCCCTTCCTCCGTGGTCCACGTCTGTCCATGATCCTCTGTCTCTGGGGGACTTCACGGTCCATTTCTGCCCCCAGGATGATGATGTCCACGTTCCTGATAGTAAACATATTGAAGAGTTTAGTGTTTGAAGTAGTTGATGTAAATAGATATATACTTGCCTTTATGGGTATCTGTCGACTTGGTGGCAGTCGTCCATCGTCCCTTCCTCCGTGGTCCATTTCTGTCCATGATCCTTTGTCTCTGGGGGACTTCACGGTCCATTTCTGCAACCAGTATGATGATGTCCATGTTCCTGATAGTAAACATATTGAAGAGTTTATTGTTTGAAGTAGTTGATGTAAATAGATATATGCTTGCCTTTATGGGTGTCTGTCGACTTTGTGGCAGTCGTCTATCGTCCCTTCCTCCGTGGTCCACTTCTGTCCATGATCCTCTGTCTCTGGGGGACTTCACGGTCCATTTCTCACCCCAGGATGATGATGTCCATGTTCCTGATAGTAAACATATTGAAGACTTTAGTGTTTGAAGTAGTTGATGTAAATAGATATATGCTTGCCTTTATGGTTGTCTGTCGACTTGGTGGCAGTCGTCCATCGTCCCTGCCTCCGTGGTCCACTTCTGTCCATGATCCTTTGTCTCTGGGGGACTTCACGGTCCATTTCTGCCCCCAGGATGATGATGTCCATGTTCCTGATAGTAAACATATTGAAGAGTTTATTGTTTGAAGTAGTTGATGTAAATAGATATATACTTGCCTTTATGGGTGTCTGTCGACTTGGTGGCAATCGTCCATCGTCCCTCCCTCCGTGGTCCACTTCTGTCCATGATCCTCTGTCTCTGGGGGACTTCACGGTCCATTTCTGCAACCAGGATGATGATGTCCATGTTCCTGATAGTAAACATATTGAAGAGTTTAGTGTTTGAAGTAGTTGATGTAAATAAATATATACTTGCCTTTATGGGTGTCTGTCGACTTGGTGGCAGTCGTCCATCGTCCCTTCCTCCGTGGTCCACTTCTGTCCATGATCCTCTGTCTCTGGGGGACTTCACGGTCCATTTCTGCAACCAGGATGATGATGTCCACGTTCCTGATAGTAAACATATTGAAGAGTTTAGTGTTTGAAGTAGTTGATGTAAATACATATATGTTTGCCTTTATGGGTGTCTGTCGACTTGGTGGCAGTCGTCCATCGTCCCTTCCTCAGTGGTCCACTTCTGTCCATGATCCTCTGTCTCTGGGGGACTTCACGGTCCATTTCTGCCCCCAGGATGATGATGTCCACGTTCCTGATAGTAAACATATTGAAGAGTTTAGTGTTTGAAGTAGTTGATGTAAATAGATATATGCTTGCCTTTATGGTTGTCTGTCGACTTGGTGGCAGTCGTCCATCGTCCCTGCCTCCGTGGTCCACTTCTGTCCATGATCCTTTGTCTCTGGGGGACTTCACGGTCCATTTCTGCCCCCAGGATGATGATGTCCATGTTCCTGATAGTAAACATATTGAAGAGTTTATTGTTTGAAGTAGTTGATGTAAATAGATATATACTTGCCTTTATGGGTGTCTGTCGACTTGGTGGCAATCGTCCATCGTCCCTCCCTCCGTGGTCCACTTCTGTCCATGATCCTCTGTCTCTGGGGGACTTCACGGTCCATTTCTGCAACCAGGATGATGATGTCCATGTTCCTGATAGTAAACATATTGAAGAGTTTAGTGTTTGAAGTAGTTGATGTAAATAAATATATACTTGCCTTTATGGGTGTCTGTCGACTTGGTGGCAGTCGTCCATCGTCCCTTCCTCCGTGGTCCACTTCTGTCCATGATCCTCTGTCTCTGGGGGACTTCACGGTCCATTTCTGCCACCAGGATGATGATGTCCACGTTCCTGATAGTAAACATATTGAAGAGTTTAGTGTTTGAAGTAGTCGATGTAAATACATATATGTTTGCCTTTATGGGTATCTGTCGACTTGGTGGCAATCGTCCATCGTCCCTCCCTCCGTGGTCCACTTCTGTCCATGATCCTCTGTCTCTGGGGGACTTCACGGTCCATTTCTGCCCCCAGGATGATTATGTCCATGTTCCTGATAGTAAATATATTGAAAAGTTTAGTGTTTGAAGTAGTTGATGTAAATAGATATATACTTGCCTTGATGGGTATCTGTCGACTTGGTGGCAGTCGTCCATCGTCCCTTCCTCCGTGGTCCACTTCTGTCCATGATCCTCTGTCTCTGGGGGACTTCACGGTCCATTTCTGCCCCCAGGATGATGATGTCCACGTTCCTGATAGTAAACATATTGAAGAGTTTAGTGTTTGAAGTAGTTGATGTAAATAGATGTATTCTTGCCTTTATGGGTGTCTGTCGACTTGCTGGCAGTCGTCCATCGTCCCTTCCTCCGTGGTCCACTTCTGTCCATGATCCTCTGTCTCTGGGGGACTTTACGGTCCATTTCTGCCCCCAGGATGATGATGTCCACAGTCCCGAAAGTAAAGATGATGAAGAGTTTAGTGTTTGAAACAATTGACGTTAATTGATTTACCTGCCTTCATGGGCCCCTCTCGGCTTGATTGCAGACGTCCATCGTCCCTCCTCCTTGGTCCCTCTTCTCTCCATGCAGTGTCTTCGCGGCAGTCGTCACTGCCCATTTCTGCAACCAGGATGATGATGTCCACGTTCCTGATAGTAAACATATTGAAGAGTTTATTGTTTGAAGTAGTTGATGTAAATAGATATATATACTTGCCTTTAAGGGTGTCTGTCGACTTGGTGGCAGTCGTCCATCGTCCCTTCCTCCGTGGTCCACTTCTGTCCATGATCCTCTGTCTCTGGGGGACTTCACGGTCCATTTCTGCAACCAGGACGATGATGTCCATGTTCCTGATAGTAAACATATTGAAGAGTTTAGTGTTTGAAGTAGTTGATGTAAATAGATTTATGCTTGCCTTTATGGGTATCTGTCGACTTGATGGCAGTCGTCCATCGTCCCTGCCTCCGTGGTCCACTTCTGTCCATGATCCTCTGTCTCTGGGGGACTTCACGGTCCATTTCTCCAACCAGGATGATGATGTCCACGTTCCTGATAGTAAACATATTGAAGAGTTTAGTGTTTGAAGTAGTTGATGTAAATAGATATATACTTGCCTTCATGGGTATCTGTCGACTTGGTGGCAGTCGTCCATCGTCCCTTCCTCCGTGGTCCACTTCTGTCCATGATCCTCTGTCTCTGGGGGACTTCACGGTCCATTTCTGCAACCACGATGATGATGTCCACGTTCCTGACAGTAAACATACTGAAGAGTTTAGTGTTTGAAGTACTTGATGTAAATAGATATATGCTTGCCTTTATGGGTATCTGTCGACTTGGTGGCAGTCGTCCATCGTCCCTTCCTCCGTGGTCCACTTCTGTCCATGATCCTCTGTCTCTGGGGGACTTCAAGAACCATTTCTGCCCCCAGGATGATGATGTCCACGTTCCTGATAGTAAACAAATTGAAGAGTTTAGTGTTTGAAGTAGTTGATGTAAATAGATATATGCTTGCCTTTCTGGGTATCTGTCGACTTGGTGGCAGTCGTCCATCGTCCCTGCCTCCGTGGTCCACTTCTGTCCATGATCCTCTGTCTCTGGGGGACTTCACGAACCATTTCTGCCCCCAGGACGATGATGTCCACGTTCCTGATAGTAAACATATTGAAGAGTTTAGTGTTTGAAGTAGTTGATGTAAATAGATATATACTTGCCTTCATGGGTATCTGTCGACTTGGTGGCAATCGTCCATCGTCCCTCCCTCCGTGGTCCACTTCTGTCCATGATCCTCTGTCTCTGGGGGACTTCACGGTCCATTTCTGCAACCAGGATGATGATGTCCATGTTCCTGATAGTAAATATATTGAAAAGTTTATTGTTTGAAGTAGTTGATGTAAATAGATATATACTTGCCTTTATGGGTATCTGTCGACTTGGTGGCAGTCGTCCATCGTCCCTTCCTCCGTGGTCCACTTCTGTCCATGATCCTCTGTCTCTGGGGGACTTCACGGTCCATTTCTGCCCCCAGGATGATGATGTCCATGTTCCTGATAGTAAACATATTGAAGAGTTTAGTGTTTGAAGTAGTTGATGTAAATACATATATATACTTGCCTTTATGGGTGTCTGTCGGCTTGGTGGCAGTCGTCCATCGTCCCTTCCTTCGTGGTCCACTTCTGTCCATGATCCTCTGTCTCTGGGGGACTTCACGGTCCATTTCTGCACCCAGGATGATGATGTCCATAGACCCGAAAGTAAAGATAATGAAGAGTTTAGTGTTTGAAGTAGTTGATGTAAATAGATATATACTTGCCTTTATGGGTATCTGTCGACTTGGTGGCAGTCGTCCATCGTCCCTTCCTCCGTGGTCCACGTCTGTCCATGATCCTCTGTCTCTGGGGGACTTCACGGTCCATTTCTGCCCCCAGGATGATGATGTCCACGTTCCTGATAGTAAACATATTGAAGAGTTTAGTGTTTGAAGTAGTTGATGTAAATAGATATATACTTGCCTTCATGGGTATCTGTCGACTTGGTGGCAGTCGTCCATCGTCCCTTCCTCCGTGGTCCACTTCTGTCCATGATCCTCTGTCTCTGGGGGACTTCACGGTCCATTTCTGCCCCCAGGATGATGATGTCCATGTTCCTGATAGTAAACATATTGAAGAGTTTAGTGTTTGAAGTAGTTGATGTAAATAGATATATACTTGCCTTTATGGGTGTCTGTCGACTTGGTGGCAGTCGTCCATCGTCCCTTCCTCCGTGGTCCACTTCTGTCCATGATCCTCTGTCTCTGGGGGACTTCACGGTCCATTTCTGCAACCACGATGATGATGTCCACGTTCCTGACAGTAAACATACTGAAGAGTTTAGTGTTTGAAGTAGTTGATGTAAATAGATATATGCTTGCCTTTATGGGTATCTGTCGACTTGGTGGCAGTCGTCCATCGTCCCTTCCTCCGTGGTCCACTTCTGTCCATGATCCTCTGTCTCTGGGGGACTTCAAGAACCATTTCTGCCCCCAGGATGATGATGTCCACGTTCCTGATAGTAAACAAATTGAAGAGTTTAGTGTTTGAAGTAGTTGATCTAAATAGATATATGCTTGCCTTTATGGGTATCTGTCGACTTGGTGGCAGTCGTCCATCGTCCCTGCCTCCGTGGTCCACTTCTGTCCATGATCCTCTGTCTCTGGGGGACTTCACGAACCATTTCTGCCCCCAGGACGATGATGTCCACGTTCCTGATAGTAAACATATTGAAGAGTTTAGTGTTTGAAGTAGTTGATGTAAATACATATATACTTGGCTTTATGGGTATCTGTCGACTTGGTGGCAGTCGTCCATCGTCCCTTCCTCCGTGGTCCATTTCTGTCCATGATCCTTTGTCTCTGGGGGACTTCACGGTCCATTTCTGCAACCAGTATGATGATGTCCATGTTCCTGATAGTAAACATATTGAAGAGTTTATTGTTTGAAGTAGTTGATGTAAATAGATATATGCTTTCCTTTATGGGTGTCTGTCGACTTGGTGGCAGTCGTCCATCGTCCCTTCCTCCGTGGTCCACTTCTGTCCATGATCCTCTGTCTCTGGGGGACTTCACGGTCCATTTCTCACCCCAGGATGATGATGTCCATGTTCCTGATAGTAAACATATTGAAGACTTTAGTGTTTGAAGTAGTTGATGTAAATAGATATATGCTTGCCTTTATGGTTATCTGTCGACTTGGTGGCAGTCGTCCATCGTCCCTGCCTCCGTGGTAGACTTCTGTATATGATCCTTTGTCTCTGGGGGACTTCACGGTCCATTTCTGCCCCCAGGATGATGATGTCCATGTTCCTGATAGTAAACATATTGAAGAGTTTATTGTTTGAAGTAGTTGATGTAAATAGATATATACTTGCCTTTATGGGTGTCTGTCGACTTGGTGGCAATCGTCCATCGTCCCTCCCTCCGTGGTCCACTTCTGTCCATGATCCTCTGTCTCTGGGGGACTTCACGGTCCATTTCTGCAACCAGGATGATGATGTCCATGTTCCTGATAGTAAACATATTGAAGAGTTTAGTGTTTGAAGTAGTTGATGTAAATAAATATATACTTGCCTTTATGGGTGTCTGTCGACTTGGTGGCAGTCGTCCATCGTCCCTTCCTCCGTGGTCCACTTCTGTCCATGATCCTCTGTCTCTGGTGGACTTCACGGTCCATTTCTGCAACCAGGATGATGATGTCCACGTTCCTGATAGTAAACATATTGAAGAGTTTAGTGTTTGAAGTAGTTGATGTAAATACATATATGTTTGCCTTTATGGGTGTCTGTCGACTTGGTGGCAATCGTCCATCGTCCCTCCCTCCGTGGTCCACTTCTGTCCATGATCCTCTGTCTCTGGGGGACTTCACGGTCCATTTCTGCCCCCAGGATGATGATGTCCACAGTCCCGAAAGTAAAGATGATGAAGAGTTTAGTGTTTGAAACAATTGACGTTAATTGATTTACCTGCCTTCATGGGCCCCTCTCGGCTTGATTGCAGACGTCCATCGTCCCTCCTCCTTGGTCCCTCTTCTCTCCATGCAGTGTCTTCGCGGCAGTCGTCACTGCCCATTTCTGCAACCAGGATGATGATGTCCACGTTCCTGATAGTAAACATATTGAAGAGTTTATTGTTTGAAGTAGTTGATGTAAATAGATATATATACTTGCCTTTAAGGGTGTCTGTCGACTTGGTGGCAGTCGTCCATCGTCCCTTCCTCCGTGGTCCACTTCTGTCCATGATCCTCTGTCTCTGGGGGACTTCACGGTCCATTTCTGCAACCAGGACGATGATGTCCATGTTCCTGATAGTAAACATATTGAAGAGTTTAGTGTTTGAAGTAGTTGATGTAAATAGATTTATGCTTGCCTTTATGGGTATCTGTCGACTTGATGGCAGTCGTCCATCGTCCCTGCCTCCGTGGTCCACTTCTGTCCATGATCCTCTGTCTCTGGGGGACTTCACGGTCCATTTCTCCAACCAGGATGATGATGTCCACGTTCCTGATAGTAAACATATTGAAGAGTTTAGTGTTTGAAGTAGTTGATGTAAATAGACATATACTTGCCTTCATGGGTATCTGTCGACTTGGTGGCAGTCGTCCATCGTCCCTTCCTCCGTGGTCCACTTCTGTCCATGATCCTCTGTCTCTGGGGGACTTCACGGTCCATTTCTGCAACCACGATGATGATGTCCACGTTCCTGACAGTAAACATACTGAAGAGTTTAGTGTTTGAAGTAGTTGATGTAAATAGATATATGCTTGCCTTTATGGGTATCTGTCGACTTGGTGGCAGTCGTCCATCGTCCCTTCCTCCGTGGTCCACTTCTGTCCATGATCCTCTGTCTCTGGGGGACTTCAAGAACCATTTCTGCCCCCAGGATGATGATGTCCACGTTCCTGATAGTAAACAAATTGAAGAGTTTAGTGTTTGAAGTAGTTGATGTAAATAGATATATGCTTGCCTTTCTGGGTATCTGTCGACTTGGTGGCAGTCGTCCATCGTCCCTGCCTCCGTGGTCCACTTCTGTCCATGATCCTCTGTCTCTGGGGGACTTCACGAACCATTTCTGCCCCCAGGACGATGATGTCCACGTTCCTGATAGTAAACATATTGAAGAGTTTAGTGTTTGAAGTAGTTGATGTAAATAGATATATACTTGCCTTCATGGGTATCTGTCGACTTGGTGGCAATCGTCCATCGTCCCTCCCTCCGTGGTCCACTTCTGTCCATGATCCTCTGTCTCTGGGGGACTTCACGGTCCATTTCTGCAACCAGGATGATGATGTCCATGTTCCTGATAGTAAATATATTGAAAAGTTTATTGTTTGAAGTAGTTGATGTAAATAGATATATACTTGCCTTTATGGGTATCTGTCGACTTGGTGGCAGTCGTCCATCGTCCCTTCCTCCGTGGTCCACTTCTGTCCATGATCCTCTGTCTCTGGGGGACTTCACGGTCCATTTCTGCCCCCAGGATGATGATGTCCATGTTCCTGATAGTAAACATATTGAAGAGTTTAGTGTTTGAAGTAGTTGATGTAAATACATATATATACTTGCCTTTATGGGTGTCTGTCGGCTTGGTGGCAGTCGTCCATCGTCCCTTCCTTCGTGGTCCACTTCTGTCCATGATCCTCTGTCTCTGGGGGACTTCACGGTCCATTTCTGCACCCAGGATGATGATGTCCATAGACCCGAAAGTAAAGATAATGAAGAGTTTAGTGTTTGAAGTAGTTGATGTAAATAGATATATACTTGCCTTTATGGGTATCTGTCGACTTGGTGGCAGTCGTCCATCGTCCCTTCCTCCGTGGTCCACGTCTGTCCATGATCCTCTGTCTCTGGGGGACTTCACGGTCCATTTCTGCCCCCAGGATGATGATGTCCACGTTCCTGATAGTAAACATATTGAAGAGTTTAGTGTTTGAAGTAGTTGATGTAAATAGATATATACTTGCCTTCATGGGTATCTGTCGACTTGGTGGCAGTCGTCCATCGTCCCTTCCTCCGTGGTCCACTTCTGTCCATGATCCTCTGTCTCTGGGGGACTTCACGGTCCATTTCTGCCCCCAGGATGATGATGTCCATGTTCCTGATAGTAAACATATTGAAGAGTTTAGTGTTTGAAGTAGTTGATGTAAATAGATATATACTTGCCTTTATGGGTGTCTGTCGACTTGGTGGCAGTCGTCCATCGTCCCTTCCTCCGTGGTCCACTTCTGTCCATGATCCTCTGTCTCTGGGGGACTTCACGGTCCATTTCTGCAACCACGATGATGATGTCCACGTTCCTGACAGTAAAAATACTGAAGAGTTTAGTGTTTGAAGTAGTTGATGTAAATAGATATATGCTTGCCTTTATGGGTATCTGTCGACTTGGTGGCAGTCGTCCATCGTCCCTTCCTCCGTGGTCCACTTCTGTCCATGATCCTCTGTCTCTGGGGGACTTCAAGAACCATTTCTGCCCCCAGGATGATGATGTCCACGTTCCTGATAGTAAACAAATTGAAGAGTTTAGTGTTTGAAGTAGTTGATCTAAATAGATATATGCTTGCCTTTATGGGTATCTGTCGACTTGGTGGCAGTCGTCCATCGTCCCTGCCTCCGTGGTCCACTTCTGTCCATGATCCTCTGTCTCTGGGGGACTTCACGAACCATTTCTGCCCCCAGGACGATGATGTCCACGTTCCTGATAGTAAACATATTGAAGAGTTTAGTGTTTGAAGTAGTTGATGTAAATACATATATACTTGGCTTTATGGGTATCTGTCGACTTGGTGGCAGTCGTCCATCGTCCCTTCCTCCGTGGTCCATTTCTGTCCATGATCCTTTGTCTCTGGGGGACTTCACGGTCCATTTCTGCAACCAGTATGATGATGTCCATGTTCCTGATAGTAAACATATTGAAGAGTTTATTGTTTGAAGTAGTTGATGTAAATAGATATATGCTTTCCTTTATGGGTGTCTGTCGACTTGGTGGCAGTCGTCCATCGTCCCTTCCTCCGTGGTCCACTTCTGTCCATGATCCTCTGTCTCTGGGGGACTTCACGGTCCATTTCTCACCCCAGGATGATGATGTCCATGTTCCTGATAGTAAACATATTGAAGACTTTAGTGTTTGAAGTAGTTGATGTAAATAGATATATGCTTGCCTTTATGGTTATCTGTCGACTTGGTGGCAGTCGTCCATCGTCCCTGCCTCCGTGGTAGACTTCTGTATATGATCCTTTGTCTCTGGGGGACTTCACGGTCCATTTCTGCCCCCAGGATGATGATGTCCATGTTCCTGATAGTAAACATATTGAAGAGTTTATTCTTTGAAGTAGTTGATGTAAATAGATATATACTTGCCTTTATGGGTGTCTGTCGACTTGGTGGCAATCGTCCATCGTCCCTCCCTCCGTGGTCCACTTCTGTCCATGATCCTCTGTCTCTGGGGGACTTCACGGTCCATTTCTGCAACCAGGATGATGATGTCCATGTTCCTGATAGTAAACATATTGAAGAGTTTAGTGTTTGAAGTAGTTGATGTAAATAAATATATACTTGCCTTTATGGGTGTCTGTCGACTTGGTGGCAGTCGTCCATCGTCCCTTCCTCCGTGGTCCACTTCTGTCCATGATCCTCTGTCTCTGGGGGACTTCACGGTCCATTTCTGCAACCAGGATGATGATGTCCACGTTCCTGATAGTAAACATATTGAAGAGTTTAGTGTTTGAAGTAGTTGATGTAAATACATATATGTTTGCCTTTATGGGTGTCTGTCGACTTGGTGGCAATCGTCCATCGTCCCTCCCTCCGTGGTCCACTTCTGTCCATGATCCTCTGTCTCTGGGGGACTTCACGGTCCATTTCTGCCCCCAGGATGATGATGTCCATGTTCCTGATAGTAAATATATTGAAAAGTTTAGTGTTTGAAGTAGTTGATGTAAATAGATATATACTTGCCTTTATGGGTATCTGTCGACTTGGTGGCAGTCGTCCATCGTCCCTTCCTCCGTGGTCCACTTCTGTCCATGATCCTCTGTCTCTGGGGGACTTCACGGTCCATTTCTGCAACCAGGATGATGATGTCCACGTTCCTGATAGTAAACATATTGAAGAGTTTAGTGTTTGAAGTAGTTGATGTAAATAGATATATACTTGCCTTTATGGGTGTCTGTCGACTTGGTGGCAGTCGTCCATCGTCCCTTCCTCAGTGGTCCACTTCTGTCCATGATCCTCTGTCTCTGGGGGACTTCACGGTCCATTTTTGCCCCCAGGATGATGATGTCCACGTTCCTGATAGTAAACATATTGAAGAGTTTAGTGTTTGAAGTAGTTGATGTAAATACATATATGTTTGCCTTTATGGGTATCTGTCGACTTGGTGGCAATCGTCCATCGTCCCTCCCTCCGTGGTCCACTTCTGTCCATGATCCTCTGTCTCTGGGGGACTTCACGGTCCATTTCTGCCCCCAGGATGATTATGTCCATGTTCCTGATAGTAAATATATTGAAAAGTTTAGTGTTTGAAGTAGTTGATGTAAATAGATATATACTTGCCTTTATGGGTATCTGTCGACTTGGTGGCAGTCGTCCATCGTCCCTTCCTCCGTGGTCCACTTCTGTCCATGATCCTCTGTCTCTGGGGGACTTCACGGTCCATTTCTGCCCCCAGGATGATGATGTCCACGTTCCTGATAGTAAACATATTAAAGAGTTTAGTGTTTGAAGTAGTTGATGTAAATATATGTATTCTTGCCTTCATGGGTGTCTGTCGACTTGGTGGCAGTCGTCCATCGTCCCTTCCTCCGTGGTCCACTTCTGTCCATGATCCTCTGTCTCTGGGGGACTTCACGGTCCATTTCTGCCCCCAGGATGATGATGTCCACAGTCCCGAAAGTAAAGATGATGAAGAGTTTAGTGTTTGAAACAATTGACGTTAATTGATTTACCTGCCTTCATGGGCCCCTCTCGGCTTGATTGCAGACGTCCATCGTCCCTCCTCCTTGGTCCCTCTTCTCTCCATGCAGTGTCTTCGCGGCAGTCGTCACTGCCCATTTCTGCAACCAGGATGATGATGTCCACGTTCCTGATAGTAAACATATTGAAGAGTTTATTGTTTGAAGTAGTTGATGTAAATAGATATATATACTTGCCTTTAAGGGTGTCTGTCGACTTGATGGCAGTCGTCCATCGTCCCTTCCTCCGTGGTCCACTTCTGTCCATGATCCTCTGTCTCTGGGGGACTTCACGGTCCATTTCTGCAACCAGGACGATGATGTCCATGTTCCTGATAGTAAACATATTGAAGAGTTTAGTGTTTGAAGTAGTTGATGTAAATAGATTTATGCTTGCCTTTATGGGTATCTGTCGACTTGATGGCAGTCGTCCATCGTCCCTGCCTCCGTGGTCCACTTCTGTCCATGATCCTCTGTCTCTGGGGGACTTCACGGTCCATTTCTCCAACCAGGATGATGATGTCCATGTTCCTGATAGTAAACATATTGAAGAGTTTAGTGTTTGAAGTAGTTGATGTAAATAGATATATACTTGCCTTCATGGGTGTCTGTCGACTTGGTGGCAGTCGTCCATCGTCCCTGCCTCCGTGGTCCACTTCTGTCCATGATCCTCTGTCTCTGGGGGACTTCACGGTCCATTTCTGCCCCCAGGATGATGATGTCCATGTTCCTGATAGTAAACATATTGAAGAGTTTAGTGTTTGAAGTAGTTGATGTAAATACATATATATACTTGCCTTTATGGGTATCTGTCGGCTTGGTGGCAGTCGTCCATCGTCCCTTCCTCCGTGGTCCACTTCTGTCCATGATCCTCTGTCTCTGGGGGACTTCACGGTCCATTTCTGCTCCCAGGATGATGATGTCCACAGTCCCGAAAGTAAAGATAATGAAGAGTTTAGTGTTTGAAACAATTGACGTTAATTGATTTACCTGCCTTCATGGGCCCCTCTCGGCTTGATTGCAGACGTCCATCGTCATTCCTCCTTGGTCCCTCTTCTCTCCATGCAGTGTCTTCGCGGCAGTCGTCACTGCCCATTTCTGCAACCAGGATGATGATGTCCACGTTCCTGATAGTAAATATATTGAAGAGTTTAGTGTTTGAAGTAGTTGATGTAAATAGATATATACTTGCCTTTATGGGTATCTGTCGACTTGGTGCCATCGTCCACCGTCCCTCCCTCCGTGGTCCACTTCTGTCCATGATCCTCTGTCTCTGGGGGACTTCACGGTCCATTTCTGCCCCCAGGATGATGATGTCCATGTTCCTGATAGTAAATATATTGAAAAGTTTAGTGTTTGAAGTAGTTGATGTAAATAGATATATACTTGCCTTTATGGGTATCTGTCGACTTGGTGGCAGTCGTCCATCGTCCCTTCCTCCGTGGTCCACTTCTGTCCATGATCCTCTGTCTCTGGGGGACTTCAGGGTCCATTTCTGCAACCAGGACGATGATGTCCATGTTCCTGATAGTAAACATATTGAAGAGTTTAGTGTTTGAAGTAGTTGATGTAAATAGATTTATGCTTGCCTTTATGGGTATCTGTCGACTTGATGGCAGTCGTCCATCGTCCCTGCCTCCGTGGTCCACTTCTGTCCATGATCCTCTGTCTCTGGGGGACTTCACGGTCCATTTCTGCCCCCAGGATGATGATGTCCACAGTCCCGAAAGTAAAGATAATGAAGAGTTTAGTGTTTGAAACAATTGACGTTAATTGATTTACCTGCCTTCATGGGCCCCTCTCGGCTTGATTGCAGACGTCCATCGTCATTCCTCCTTGGTCCCTCTTCTCTCCATGCAGTGTCTTCGCGGCAGTCGTCACTGCCCATTTCTGCAACCAGGATGATGATGTCCACGTTCCTGATAGTAAATATATTCAAGAGTTTAGTGTTTGAAGTAGTTGATGTAAATAGATATATACTTGCCTTTATGGGTGTCTGTCGACTTGGTTCCATCGTCCACCGTCCCTCCCTCCGTGGTCCACTTCTGTCCATGATCCTCTGTCTCTGGGGGACTTCACGGTCCATTTCTGCCCCCAGGATGATGATGTCCATGTTCCTGATAGTAAATATATTGAAAAGTTTAGTGTTTGAAGTAGTTGATGTAAATAGATATATACTTGCCTTTATGGGTATCTGTCGACTTGGTGGCAGTCGTCCATCGTCCCTTCCTCCGTGGTCCACTTCTGTCCATGATCCTCTGTCTCTGGGGGACTTCAGGGTCCATTTCTGCAACCAGGACGATGATGTCCATGTTCCTGATAGTAAACATATTGAAGAGTTTAGTGTTTGAAGTAGTTGATGTAAATAGATTTATGCTTGCCTTTATGGGTATCTGTCGACTTGATGGCAGTCGTCCATCGTCCCTTCCTCCGTGGTCCACTTCTGTCCATGATCCTCTGTCTCTGGGGGACTTCACGGTCCATTTCTCCAACGAGGACGATGATGTCCATGTTCCTGATAGTAAACATATTGAAGAGTTTAGTGTTTGAAGTAGTTGATGTAAATAGATTTATGCTTGCCTTTATGGGTATCTGTCGACTTGGTGGCAGTCGTCCATCGTCCCTTCCTCCGTGGTCCACTTCTGTCCATGATCCTCTGTCTCTGGGGGACTTCACGGTCCATTTCTGCAACCAGGACGATGATGTCCATGTTCCTGATAGTAAACATATTGAAGAGTTTAGTGTTTGAAGTAGTTGATGTAAATAGATATATACTTGCCTTTATGGGTATCTGTCGACTTGGTGGCAGTCGTCCATCGTCCCTTCCTCCGTGGTCCACTTCTGTCCATGATCCTCTGTCTCTGGGGGACTTCAGGGTCCATTTCTGCAACCAGGACGATGATGTCCATGTTCCTGATAGTAAACATATTGAAGAGTTTAGTGTTTGAAGTAGTTGATGTAAATACATATATATACTTGCCTTTATGGGTGTCTGTCGGCTTGGTGGCAGTCGTCCATCGTCCCTTCCTCCGTGGTCCACTTCTGTCCATGATCCTCTGTCTCTGGGGGACTTTACGGTCCATTTCTGCCCCCAGGATGATGATGTCCACAGTCCCGAAAGTAAAGATAATGAAGAGTTTAGTGTTTGAAACAATTGACGTTAATTGATTTACCTGCCTTCATGGGCCCCTCTCGGCTCTATTGCAGACGTCCATCGTCCCTCCTCCGTGGTCCCTCTTCTCTCCATGCAGTGTCTTCGCGGCAGTCGTCACTGCCCATTTTTAACCCCAAGATGATGATGTCCACGTTCCTGATAGTAAACATATTGAAGAGTTTATTGTTTGAAGTAGTTGATGTAAATAGATGTATACTTGCCTTTATGGGTATCTGTCGACTTGGTGGCAATCGTCCATCGTCCCTCCCTCCGTGGTCCACTTCTGTCCATGATCCTCTGTCTCTGGGGGACTTCAGGGTCCATTTCTGCAACCAGGACGATGATGTCCATGTTCCTGATAGTAAACATATTGAAGAGTTTAGTGTTTGAAGTAGTTGATGTAAATAGATTTATGCTTGCCTTTATGGGTATCTGTCGACTTGATGGCAGTCGTCCATCGTCCCTTCCTCTGTGGTCCACTTCTGTCCATGATCCTCTGTCTCTGGGGGACTTCACGGTCCATTTCTCCAACGAGGACGATGATGTCCATGTTCCTGATAGTAAACATATTGAAGAGTTTAGTGTTTGAAGTAGTTGATGTAAATAGATTTATGCTTGCCTTTATGGGTATCTGTCGACTTGGTGGCAGTCGTCCATCGTCCCTTCCTCCGTGGTCCACTTCTGTCCATGATCCTCTGTCTCTGGGGGACTTCACGGTCCATTTCTGCAACCAGGACGATGATGTCCATGTTCCTGATAGTAAACATATTGAAGAGTTTAGTGTTTGAAGTAGTTGATGTAAATAGATATATACTTGCCTTTATGGGTATCTGTCGACTTGATGGCAGTCGTCCATCGTCCCTGCCTCCGTGGTCCACTTCTGTCCATGATCCTCTGTCTCTGGGGGACTTCACGGTCCATTTCTGCCCCCAGGATGATGATGTCCACAGTCCCGAAAGTAAAGATAATGAAGAGTTTAGTGTTTGAAACAATTGACGTTAATTGATTTACCTGCCTTCATGGGCCCCTCTCGGCTTGATTGCAGACGTCCATCGTCATTCCTCCTTGGTCCCTCTTCTCTCCATGCAGTGTCTTCGCGGCAGTCGTCACTGCCCATTTCTGCAACCAGGATGATGATGTCCACGTTCCTGATAGTAAATATATTGAAGAGTTTAGTGTTTGAAGTAGTTGATGTAAATAGATATATACTTGCCTTTATGGGTATCTGTCGACTTGGTGCCATCGTCCACCGTCCCTCCCTCCGTGGTCCACTTCTGTCCATGATCCTCTGTCTCTGGGGGACTTCACGGTCCATTTCTGCCCCCAGGATGATGATGTCCATGTTCCTGATAGTAAATATATTGAAAAGTTCAGTGTTTGAAGTAGTTGATGTAAATAGATATATACTTGCCTTTATGGGTATCTGTCGACTTGGTGGCAGTCGTCCATCGTCCCTTCCTCCGTGGTCCACTTCTGTCCATGATCCTCTGTCTCTGGGGGCCTTCAGGGTCCATTTCTGCAACCAGGACGATGATGTCCATGTTCCTGATAGTAAACATATTGAAGAGTTTAGTGTCTGAAGTAGTTGATGTAAATAGATTTATGCTTGCCTTTATGGGTATCTGTCGACTTGATGGCAGTCGTCCATCGTCCCTGCCTCCGTGGTCCACTTCTGTCCATGATCCTCTGTCTCTGGGGGACTTCACGGTCCATTTCTCCAACGAGGACGATGATGTCCATGTTCCTGATAGTAAACATATTGAAGAGTTTAGTGTTTGAAGTAGTTGATGTAAATAGATTTATGCTTGCCTTTATGGGTATCTGTCGACTTGGTGGCAGTCGTCCATCGTCCCTTCCTCCGTGGTCCACTTCTGTCCATGATCCTCTGTCTCTGGGGGACTTCACGGTCCATTTCTGCAACCAGGACGATGATGTCCATGTTCCTGATAGTAAACATATTGAAGAGTTTAGTGTTTGAAGTAGTTGATGTAAATAGATTTATGCTTGCCTTTATGGGTATCTGTCGACTTGATGGCAGTCGTCCATCGTCCCTGCCTCCGTGGTCCACTTCTGTCCATGATCCTCTGTCTCTGGGGGACTTCACGGTCCATTTCTCCAACCAGGATGATGATGTCCATGTTCCTGATAGTAAACATATTGAAGAGTTTAGTGTTTGAAGTAGTTGATGTAAATAGATATATACTTGCCTTCATGGGTATCTGTCGACTTGGTGGCAGTCGTCCATCGTCCCTTCCTCCGTGGTCCACTTCTGTCCATGATCCTCTGTCTCTGGGGGACTTCACGGTCCATTTCTGCCCCCAGGATGATGATGTCCATGTTCCTGATAGTAAACATATTGAAGAGTTTAGTGTTTGAAGTAGTTGATGTAAATACATATATATACTTGCCTTTATGGGTGTCTGTCGGCTTGGTGGCAGTCGTCCATCGTCCCTTCCTCCGTGGTCCACTTCTGTCCATGATCCTCTGTCTCTGGGGGACTTTACGGTCCATTTCTGCCCCCAGGATGATGATGTCCACAGTCCCGAAAGTAAAGATAATGAAGAGTTTAGTGTTTGAAACAATTGACGTTAATTGATTTACCTGCCTTCATGGGCCCCTCTCGGCTCTATTGCAGACGTCCATCGTCCCTCCTCCGTGGTCCCTCTTCTCTCCATGCAGTGTCTTCGCGGCAGTCGTCACTGCCCATTTTTACCCCCAAGATGATGATGTCCACGTTCCTGATAGTAAACATATTGAAGAGTTTAGTGTTTGAAGTAGTTGATGTAAATAGATATATACTTGCCTTTATGGGTATCTGTCGACTTGGTGGCAATCGTCCATCGTCCCTCCCTCCGTGGTCCACTTCTGTCCATGATCCTCTGTCTCTGGGGGACTTCAGGGTCCATTTCTGCAACCAGGACGATGATGTCCATGTTCCTGATAGTAAACATATTGAAGAGTTTAGTGTTTGAAGTAGTTGATGTAAATAGATTTATGCTTGCCTTTATGGGTATCTGTCGACTTGATGGCAGTCGTCCATCGTCCCTTCCTCTGTGGTCCACTTCTGTCCATGATCCTCTGTCTCTGGGGGACTTCACGGTCCATTTCTCCAACGAGGACGATGATGTCCATGTTCCTGATAGTAAACATATTGAAGAGTTTAGTGTTTGAAGTAGTTGATGTAAATAGATTTATGCTTGCCTTTATGGGTATCTGTCGACTTGGTGGCAGTCGTCCATCGTCCCTTCCTCCGTGGTCCACTTCTGTCCATGATCCTCTGTCTCTGGGGGACTTCACGGTCCATTTCTGCAACCAGGACGATGATGTCCATGTTCCTGATAGTAAACATATTGAAGAGTTTAGTGTTTGAAGTAGTTGATGTAAATAGATATATACTTGCCTTTATGGGTATCTGTCGACTTGATGGCAGTCGTCCATCGTCCCTGCCTCCGTGGTCCACTTCTGTCCATGATCCTCTGTCTCTGGGGGACTTTACGGTCCATTTCTGCCCCCAGGATGATGATGTCCACAGTCCCGAAAGTAAAGATAATGAAGAGTTTAGTGTTTGAAACAATTGACGTTAATTGATTTACCTGCCTTCATGGGCCCCTCTCGGCTTGATTGCAGACGTCCATCGTCATTCCTCCTTGGTCCCTCTTCTCTCCATGCAGTGTCTTCGCGGCAGTCGTCACTGCCCATTTCTGCAACCAGGATGATGATGTCCACGTTCCTGATAGTAAATATATTGAAGAGTTTAGTGTTTGAAGTAGTTGATGTAAATAGATATATACTTGCCTTTATGGGTATCTGTCGACTTGGTGCCATCGTCCACCGTCCCTCCCTCCGTGGTCCACTTCTGTCCATGATCCTCTGTCTCTGGGGGACTTCACGGTCCATTTCTGCCCCCAGGATGATGATGTCCATGTTCCTGATAGTAAATATATTGAAAAGTTTAGTGTTTGAAGTAGTTGATGTAAATAGATATATACTTGCCTTTATGGGTATCTGTCGACTTGGTGGCAGTCGTCCATCGTCCCTTCCTCCGTGGTCCACTTCTGTCCATGATCCTCTGTCTCTGGGGGACTTCAGGGTCCATTTCTGCAACCAGGACGATGATGTCCATGTTCCTGATAGTAAACATATTGAAGAGTTTAGTGTCTGAAGTAGTTGATGTAAATAGATTTATGCTTGCCTTTATGGGTATCTGTCGACTTGATGGCAGTCGTCCATCGTCCCTGCCTCCGTGGTCCACTTCTGTCCATGATCCTCTGTCTCTGGGGGACTTCACGGTCCATTTCTCCAACGAGGACGATGATGTCCATGTTCCTGATAGTAAACATATTGAAGAGTTTAGTGTTTGAAGTAGTTGATGTAAATAGATTTATGCTTGCCTTTATGGGTATCTGTCGACTTGGTGGCAGTCGTCCATCGTCCCTTCCTCCGTGGTCCACTTCTGTCCATGATCCTCTGTCTCTGGGGGACTTCACGGTCCATTTCTGCAACCAGGACGATGATGTCCATGTTCCTGATAGTAAACATATTGAAGAGTTTAGTGTTTGAAGTAGTTGATGTAAATAGATTTATGCTTGCGTTTATGGGTATCTGTCGACTTGATGGCAGTCGTCCATCGTCCCTGCCTCCGTGGTCCACTTCTGTCCATGATCCTCTGTCTCTGGGGGACTTCACGGTCCATTTCTCCAACCAGGATGATGATGTCCATGTTCCTGATAGTAAACATATTGAAGAGTTTAGTGTTTGAAGTAGTTGATGTAAATAGATATATACTTGCCTTCATGGGTATCTGTCGACTTGGTGGCAGTCGTCCATCGTCCCTTCCTCCGTGGTCCACTTCTGTCCATGATCCTCTGTCTCTGGGGGACTTCACGGTCCATTTCTGCCCCCAGGATGATGATGTCCATGTTCCTGATAGTAAACATATTGAAGAGTTTAGTGTTTGAAGTAGTTGATGTAAATACATATATATACTTGCCTTTATGGGTGTCTGTCGGCTTGGTGGCAGTCGTCCATCGTCCCTTCCTCCGTGGTCCACTTCTGTCCATGATCCTCTGTCTCTGGGGGACTTTACGGTCCATTTCTGCCCCCAGGATGATGATGTCCACAGTCCCGAAAGTAAAGATAATGAAGAGTTTAGTGTTTGAAACAATTGACGTTAATTGATTTACCTGCCTTCATGGGCCCCTCTCGGCTCTATTGCAGACGTCCATCGTCCCTCCTCCGTGGTCCCTCTTCTCTCCATGCAGTGTCTTCGCGGCAGTCGTCACTGCCCATTTTTACCCCCAAGATGATGATGTCCACGTTCCTGATAGTAAACATATTGAAGAGTTTAGTGTTTGAAGTAGTTGATGTAAATAGATATATACTTGCCTTTATGGGTATCTGTCGACTTGGTGGCAATCGTCCATCGTCCCTCCCTCCGTGGTCCACTTCTGTCCATGATCCTCTGTCTCTGGGGGACTTCACGGTCCATTTCTGCCCCCAGGATGATGATGTCCATGTTCCTGATAGTAAATATATTGAAAAGTTTAGTGTTTGAAGTAGTTGATGTAAATAGATATATACTTGCCTTTATGGGTATCTGTCGACTTGGTGGCAGTCGTCCATCGTCCCTTCCTCCGTGGTCCACTTCTGTCCATGATCCTCTGTCTCTGGGGGACTTCACGGTCCATTTCTGCTCCCAGGATGATGATGTCTACGTTCCTGATAGTAAACATACTGAAGAGTTTAGTGTTTGAAGTAGTTGATGTAAACAGATATATAGTTGCCTTTATGGGTGTATGTCGACTTGGTGGCAGTCGTCCATCGTCCCTTCCTCCGTGGTCCACTTCTGTCCATGATCCTCTGTCTCTGGGGGACTTCACGGTCCATTTCTGCCCCCAGGATGATGATGTCCATGTTCCTGATAGTAAACATATTGAAGAGTTTAGTGTTTGAAGTAGTTGATGTAAATAGATTTGTACTTGCCTTTATGGGTATCTGTCGACTTGGTGGCAATCGTCCATCGTCCCTCCCTCCGTGGTCCACTTCTGTCCATGATCCTTTGTCTCTGGGGGACTTCACGGTCCATTTCTGCCCCCAGGATGATGATGTCCATGTTCCTGATAGTAAACATATTGAAGAGTTTAGTGTTTGAAGTAGTTGATGTAAATAGATTTATGCTTGCCTTTATGGGTATCTGTCGACTTGATGGCAGTCGTCCATCGTCCCTGCCTCCGTGGTCCACTTCTGTCCATGATCCTCTGTCTCTGGGGGACTTCACGCACCATTTCTGCCCCCAGGATGATGATGTCCACGTTCCTGATAGTAAACATATTGAAGAGTTTAGTGTTTGAAGTAGTTGATGTAAATAGATATATACTTGCCTTCATGGGTATCTGTCGACTTGGTGGCAGTCGTCCATCGTCCCTTCCTCCGTGGTCCACTTCTGTCCATGATCCTCTGTCTCTGGGGGACTTCACGGTCCATTTCTGCCCCCAGGATGATGATGTCCATGTTCCTGATAGTAAACATATTGAAGAGTTTAGTGTTTGAAGTAGTTGATGTAAATACATATATATACTTGCCTTTATGGGTGTCTGTCGACTTGTTGGCAGTCGTCCATCGTCCCTTCCTCCGTGGTCCACTTCTGTCCATGATCCTCTGTCTCTGGGGGACTTTACGGTCCATTTCTGCCCCCAGGATGATGATGTCCACAGTCCCGAAAGTAAAGATAATGAAGAGTTTAGTGTTTGAAACAATTGACGTTAATTGATTTACCTGCCTTCATGGGCCCCTCTCGGCTTGATTGCAGACGTCCATCGTCATTCCTCCTTGGTCCCTCTTCTCTCCATGCGATGTCTTCGCGGCAGTCGTCACTGCCCATTTCTGCAACCAGGATGATGATGTCCACGTTCCTGATAGTAAATATATTGAAGAGTTTAGTGTTTGAAGTAGTTGATGTAAATAGATATATACTTGCCTTTATGGGTATCTGTCGACTTGGTGGCAATCGTCCATCGTCCCTCCCTCCGTGGTCCACTTCTGTCCATGATCCTCTGTCTCTGGGGGACTTCACGGTCCATTTCTGCCCCCAGGATGATGATGTCCATGTTCCTGATAGTAAATATATTGAAAAGTTTAGTGTTTGAAGTAGTTGATGTAAATAGATATATACTTGCCTTTATGGGTGTCTGTCGACTTGGTGGCAGTCGTCCATCGTCCCTTCCTCCGTGGTCCACTTCTGTCCATGATCCTCTGTCTCTGGGGGACTTCACGGTCCATTTCTGCCCCCAGGATGATGATGTCCATGTTCCTGATAGTAAACATATTGAAGAGTTTAGTGTTTGAAGTAGTTGATGTAAATACATATATATACTTGCCTTTATGGGTGTCTGTCGGCTTGGTGGCAATCCTCCATCGTCCCTTCCTCCGTGGTCCACTTCTGTCCATGATCCTCTGTCTCTGGGGGACTTCACGGTCCATTTCTGCTCCCAGGATGATGATGTCTACGTTCCTGATAGCAAACACACTGAAGAGTTTAGTGTTTGAAGTAGTTGATGTAAACACATATATATACTTGCCTTTGTAGGTGTCTGTCGACTTGGTGCCAGTCGCCCATTGTCCCTTCCTCCGTGGTCCACTTCTGTCCATGATCCTCTGTCTCTGGGGGACTTCACATTCAATTTCTGCAACCCGGATGATGATGTCCACGTTCCTGATAGTAAACATATTGAGAAGTTTAGTGTTTGAAGTAGTTGATGTAAATAGATATATACTTGCCTTTATGGGTATCTGTCGACTTGGTGGCAATCCTCCATCGTCCCTCCCTCCGTGGTCCACTTCTGTCCATGATCCTCTGTCTCTGGGGGACTTCACGGTCCATTTCTGCCTCAAGGATGATGATGTCCACGTTCCTGATAGTAAACATATTGAAGAGTTTAGTGTTTGAAGTAGTTGATGTAAATAGATATATACTTGCCTTCATGGGTATCTGTCGACTTGGTGGCAATCGTCCATCGTCCCTTCCTCCGTGGTCCACTTCTGTCCATGATCCTCTGTCTCTGGGGGACTTCACGGTCCATTTCTGCCCCCAGGATGATGATGTCCATGTTCCTGATAGTAAACATATTGAAGAGTTTAGTGTTTGAAGTAGTTGATGTAAATACATATATATACTTGCCTTTATGGGTGTCTGTCGGCTTGGTGGCAATCCTCCATCGTCCCTTCCTCCGTGGTCCACTTCTGTCCATGATCCTCTGTCTCTGGGGGACTTCACGGTCCATTTCTGCTCCCAGGATGATGATGTCTACGTTCCTGATAGCAAACACACTGAAGAGTTTAGTGTTTGAAGTAGTTGATGTAAACACATATATATACTTGCCTTTGTAGGTGTCTGTCGACTTGGTGCCAGTCGCCCATTGTCCCTTCCTCCGTGGTCCACTTCTGTCCATGATCCTCTGTCTCTGGGGGACTTCACATTCAATTTCTGCAACCCGGATGATGATGTCCACGTTCCTGATAGTAAACATATTGAGAAGTTTAGTGTTTGAAGTAGTTGATGTAAATAGATATATACTTGCCTTTATGGGTATCTGTCGACTTGGTGGCAATCCTCCATCGTCCCTCCCTCCGTGGTCCACTTCTGTCCATGATCCTCTGTCTCTGGGGGACTTCACGGTCCATTTCTGCCTCAAGGATGATGATGTCCACGTTCCTGATAGTAAACATATTGAAGAGTTTAGTGTTTGAAGTAGTTGATGTAAATAGATATATACTTGCCTTCATGGGTATCTGTCGACTTGGTGGCAATCGTCCATCGTCCCTTCCTCCGTGGTCCACTTCTGTCCATGATCCTCTGTCTCTGGGGGACTTCACGGTCCATTTCTGCCCCCAGGATGATGATGTCCATGTTCCTGATAGTAAACATATTGAAGAGTTTAGTGTTTGAAGTAGTTGATGTAAATACATATATATACTTGCCTTTATGGGTGTCTGTCGGCTTGGTGGCAATCCTCCATCGTCCCTTCCTCCGTGGTCCACTTCTGTCCATGATCCTCTGTCTCTGGGGGACTTCACGGTCCATTTCTGCTCCCAGGATGATGATGTCTACGTTCCTGATAGTAAACATACTGAAGAGTTTAGTGTTTGAAGTAGTTGATGTAAACAGATATATAGTTGCCTTTATGGGTGTATGTCGACTTGGTGGCAGTCGTCCATCGTCCCTTCCTCCGTGGTCCACTTCTGTCCATGATCCTCTGTCTCTGGGGGACTTCACGGTCCATTTCTGCCCCCAGGATGATGATGTCCATGTTCCTGATAGTAAACATATTGAAGAGTTTAGTGTTTGAAGTAGTTGATGTAAATAGATTTGTACTTGCCTTTATGGGTATCTGTCGACTTGGTGGCAATCGTCCATCGTCCCTCCCTCCGTGGTCCACTTCTGTCCATGATCCTTTGTCTCTGGGGGACTTCACGGTCCATTTCTGCCCCCAGGATGATGATGTCCATGTTCCTGATAGTAAACATATTGAAGAGTTTAGTGTTTGAAGTAGTTGATGTAAATAGATTTATGCTTGCCTTTATGGGTATCTGTCGACTTGATGGCAGTCGTCCATCGTCCCTGCCTCCGTGGTCCACTTCTGTCCATGATCCTCTGTCTCTGGGGGACTTCACGCACCATTTCTGCCCCCAGGATGATGATGTCCACGTTCCTGATAGTAAACATATTGAAGAGTTTAGTGTTTGAAGTAGTTGATGTAAATAGATATATACTTGCCTTCATGGGTATCTGTCGACTTGGTGGCAGTCGTCCATCGTCCCTTCCTCCGTGGTCCACTTCTGTCCATGATCCTCTGTCTCTGGGGGACTTCACGGTCCATTTCTGCCCCCAGGATGATGATGTCCATGTTCCTGATAGTAAACATATTGAAGAGTTTAGTGTTTGAAGTAGTTGATGTAAATACATATATATACTTGCCTTTATGGGTGTCTGTCGACTTGTTGGCAGTCGTCCATCGTCCCTTCCTCCGTGGTCCACTTCTGTCCATGATCCTCTGTCTCTGGGGGACTTTACGGTCCATTTCTGCCCCCAGGATGATGATGTCCACAGTCCCGAAAGTAAAGATAATGAAGAGTTTAGTGTTTGAAACAATTGACGTTAATTGATTTACCTGCCTTCATGGGCCCCTCTCGGCTTGATTGCAGACGTCCATCGTCATTCCTCCTTGGTCCCTCTTCTCTCCATGCGATGTCTTCGCGGCAGTCGTCACTGCCCATTTCTGCAACCAGGATGATGATGTCCACGTTCCTGATAGTAAATATATTGAAGAGTTTAGTGTTTGAAGTAGTTGATGTAAATAGATATATACTTGCCTTTATGGGTATCTGTCGACTTGGTGGCAATCGTCCATCGTCCCTCCCTCCGTGGTCCACTTCTGTCCATGATCCTCTGTCTCTGGGGGACTTCACGGTCCATTTCTGCCCCCAGGATGATGATGTCCATGTTCCTGATAGTAAATATATTGAAAAGTTTAGTGTTTGAAGTAGTTGATGTAAATAGATATATACTTGCCTTTATGGGTGTCTGTCGACTTGGTGGCAGTCGTCCATCGTCCCTTCCTCCGTGGTCCACTTCTGTCCATGATCCTCTGTCTCTGGGGGACTTCACGGTCCATTTCTGCCCCCAGGATGATGATGTCTACGTTCCTGATAGTAAACATATTGAAGACTTTAGTGTTTGAAGTAGTTGATGTTAATACATATACACTTGCCTTTATGGGTATCTGTCGACTTGGTGGCAGTCTTCCATCGTCCCTCCCTCCGTGGTCCACTTCTGTCCATGATCCTCTGTCTCTGGGGGACTTCACATTCAATTTCTGCAACCCGGATGATGATGTCCACGTTCCTGATAGTAAACATATTGAGAAGTTTAGTGTTTGATGTAGTTGATGTAAATAGATATATACTTGCCTTTATGGGTATCTGTCGACTTGGTGGCAATCCTCCATCGTCCCTCCCTCCGTGGTCCACTTCTGTCCATGATCCTCTGTCTCTGGGGGACTTCACGGTCCATTTCTGCCTCAAGGATGATGATGTCCACGTTCCTGATAGTAAACATATTGAAGAGTTTAGTGTTTGAAGTAGTTGATGTAAATAGATATATACTTGCCTTCATGGGTATCTGTCGACTTGGTGGCAATCGTCCATCGTCCCTTCCTCCGTGGTCCACTTCTGTCCATGATCCTCTGTCTCTGGGGGACTTCACGGTCCATTTCTGCCCCCAGGATGATGATGTCCATGTTCCTGATAGTAAACATATTGAAGAGTTTAGTGTTTGAAGTAGTTGATGTAAATACATATATATACTTGCCTTTATGGGTGTCTGTCGGCTTGGTGGCAGTCGTCCATCGTCCCTTCCTCCGTGGTCCACTTCTGTCCATGATCCTCTGTCTCTGGGGGACTTTACGGTCCATTTCTGCCCCCAGGATGATGATGTCCACAGTCCCGAAAGTAAAGATAATGAAGAGTTTAGTGTTTGAAACAATTGACGTTAATTGATTTACCTGCCTTCATGGGCCCCTCTCGGCTCTATTGCAGACGTCCATCGTCCCTCCTCCGTGGTCCCTCTTCTCTCCATGCAGTGTCTTCGCGGCAGTCGTCACTGCCCATTTTTACCCCCAAGATGATGATGTCCACGTTCCTGATAGTAAACATATTGAAGAGTTTAGTGTTTGAAGTAGTTGATGTAAATAGATATATACTTGCCTTTATGGGTATCTGTCGACTTGGTGGCAATCGTCCATCGTCCCTCCCTCCGTGGTCCACTTCTGTCCATGATCCTCTGTCTCTGGGGGACTTCACGGTCCATTTCTGCCCCCAGGATGATGATGTCCATGTTCCTGATAGTAAATATATTGAAAAGTTTAGTGTTTGAAGTAGTTGATGTAAATAGATATATACTTGCCTTTATGGGTATCTGTCGACTTGGTGGCAGTCGTCCATCGTCCCTTCCTCCGTGGTCCACTTCTGTCCATGATCCTCTGTCTCTGGGGGACTTCACGGTCCATTTCTGCTACCAGGATGATGATGTCTACGTTCCTGATAGTAAACATACTGAAGAGTTTAGTGTTTGAAGTAGTTGATGTAAACAGATATATAGTTGCCTTTATGGGTGTCTGTCGACTTGGTGGCAGTCGTCCATCGTCCCTTCCTCCGTGGTCCACTTCTGTCCATGATCCTCTGTCTCTGGGGGACTTCACGGTCCATTTCTGCCCCCAGGATGATGATGTCCATGTTCCTGATAGTAAACATATTGAAGAGTTTAGTGTTTGAAGTAGTTGATGTAAATAGATTTATACTTGCCTTTATGGGTATCTGTCGACTTGGTGGCAATCGTCCATCGTCCCTCCCTCCGTGGTCCACTTCTGTCCATGATCCTTTGTCTCTGGGGGACTTCACGGTCCATTTCTGCCCCCAGGATGATGATGTCCATGTTCCTGATAGTAAACATATTGAAGAGTTTAGTGTTTGAAGTAGTTGATGTAAATAGATTTATGCTTGCCTTTATGGGTATCTGTCGACTTGATGGCAGTCGTCCATCGTCCCTGCCTCCGTGGTCCACTTCTGTCCATGATCCTCTGTCTCTGGGGGACTTCACGCACCATTTCTGCCCCCAGGATGATGATGTCCACGTTCCTGATAGTAAACATATTGAAGAGTTTAGTGTTTGAAGTAGTTGATGTAAATAGATATATACTTGCCTTCATGGGTATCTGTCGACTTGGTGGCAGTCGTCCATCGTCCCTTCCTCCGTGGTCCACTTCTGTCCATGATCCTCTGTCTCTGGGGGACTTCACGGTCCATTTCTGCCCCCAGGATGATGATGTCCATGTTCCTGATAGTAAACATATTGAAGAGTTTAGTGTTTGAAGTAGTTGATGTAAATACATATATATACTTGCCTTTATGGGTGTCTGTCGACTTGTTGGCAGTCGTCCATCGTCCCTTCCTCCGTGGTCCACTTCTGTCCATGATCCTCTGTCTCTGGGGGACTTTACGGTCCATTTCTGCCCCCAGGATGATGATGTCCACAGTCCCGAAAGTAAAGATAATGAAGAGTTTAGTGTTTGAAACAATTGACGTTAATTGATTTACCTGCCTTCATGGGCCCCTCTCGGCTTGATTGCAGACGTCCATCGTCATTCCTCCTTGGTCCCTCTTCTCTCCATGCGATGTCTTCGCGGCAGTCGTCACTGCCCATTTCTGCAACCAGGATGATGATGTCCACGTTCCTGATAGTAAATATATTGAAGAGTTTAGTGTTTGAAGTAGTTGATGTAAATAGATATATACTTGCCTTTATGGGTATCTGTCGACTTGGTGGCAATCGTCCATCGTCCCTCCCTCCGTGGTCCACTTCTGTCCATGATCCTCTGTCTCTGGGGGACTTCACGGTCCATTTCTGCCCCCAGGATGATGATGTCCATGTTCCTGATAGTAAATATATTGAAAACTTTAGTGTTTGAAGTAGTTGATGTAAATAGATATATACTTGCCTTTATGGGTGTCTGTCGACTTGGTGGCAGTCGTCCATCGTCCCTTCCTCCGTGGTCCACTTCTGTCCATGATCCTCTGTCTCTGGGGGACTTCACGGTCCATTTCTGCCCCCAGGATGATGATGTCTACGTTCCTGATAGCAAACACACTGAAGAGTTTAGTGTTTGAAGTAGTTGATGTAAACACATATATATACTTACCTTTGTAGGTGTCTGTCGACTTGGTGCCAGTCGCCCATTGTCCCTTCCTCCGTGGTCCACTTCTGTCCATGATCCTCTGTCTCTGGGGGACTTCACATTCAATTTCTGCAACCCGGATGATGATGTCCACGTTCCTGATAGTAAACATATTGAGAAGTTTAGTGTTTGAAGTAGTTGATGTAAATAGATATATACTTGCCTTTATGGGTATCTGTCGACTTGGTGGCAATCCTCCATCGTCCCTCCCTCCGTGGTCCACTTCTGTCCATGATCCTCTGTCTCTGGGGGACTTCACGGTCCATTTCTGCCTCCAGGATGATGATGTCCACGTTCCTGATAGTAAACATATTGAAGAGTTTAGTGTTTGAAGTAGTTGATGTAAATAGATATATACTTGCCTTCATGGGTATCTGTCGACTTGGTGGCAATCGTCCATCGTCCCTTCCTCCGTGGTCCACTTCTGTCCATGATCCTCTGTCTCTGGGGGACTTCACGGTCCATTTCTGCAACCAGGATGATGATGTCCATGTTCCTGATAGTAAACATATTGAAAAGTTTATTGTTTGAAGTAGTTGATGTAAATAGATATATACTTGCCTTTATGGGTATCTGTCGACTTGGTGGCAGTCGTCCATCGTCCCTTCCTCCGTGGTCCACTTCTGTCCATGATCCTCTGTCTCTGGGGGACTTTACGGTCCATTTCTGCCCCCAGGATGATGATGTCCACAGTCCCGAAAGTAAAGACAATGAAGAGTTTAGTGTTTGAAACAATTGACGTTAATTGATTTACCTGCCTTCATGGGCCCCTCTCGGCTCTATTGCAGACGTCCATCGTCCCTCCTCCGTGGTCCCTCTTCTCTCCATGCAGTGTCTTCGGGGCAGTCGTCACTGCCCATTTTTGCCCCCAAGATGATGATGTCCACGTTCCTGATAGTAAACATATTGAAGAGTTTAGTGTTTGAAGTAGTTGATGTAAATAGATATATACTTGCCTTTATGGGTATCTGTCGACTTGGTGGCAATCGTCCATCGTCCCTCCCTCCGTGGTCCACTTCTGTCCATGATCCTCTGTCTCTGGGGGACTTCACGGTCCATTTCTGCCCCCAGGATGATGATGTCCATGTTCCTGATAGTAAATATATTGAAAAGTTTAGTGTTTGAAGTAGTTGATGTAAATAGATATATACTTGCCTTCATGGGTATCTGTCGACTTGGTGGCAGTCGTCCATCGTCCCTTCCTCCGTGGTCCACTTCTGTCCATGATCCTCTGTCTCTGGGGGACTTCACGGTCCATTTCTGCTCCCAGGATGATGATGTCTACGTTCCTGATAGTAAACATACTGAAGAGTTTAGTGTTTGAAGTAGTTGATGTAAACAGATATATACTTGCCTTTATGTGTGTCTGTCGACTTGGTGGCAGTCGTCCATCGTCCCTCCCTCCGTGGTCCACTTCTGTCCATGATCCTCTGTCTCTGGGGGACTTCACGGTCCATTTCTGCCCCCAGGATGATGATGTCCATGTTCCTGATAGTAAACATATTGAAGAGTTTAGTGTTTGAAGTAGTTGATGTAAATAGATTTATACTTGCCTTTATGGGTATCTGTCGACTTGGTGGCAATCGTCCATCGTCCCTTCCTCCGTGGTCCACTTCTGTCCATGATCCTCTGTCTCTGGGGGACTTCACATTCAATTTCTGCAACCCGGATGATGATGTCCACGTTCCTGATAGTAAACATATTGAAAAGTTTAGTGTTTGAAGTAGTTGATGTAAATAGATATATACTTGCCTTCATTGGTATCTGTCGACTTGGTGGCAATCCTCCATCGTCCCTCCCTCCGTGGTCCACTTCTGTCCATGATCCTCTGTCTCTGGGGGACTTCACGGTCCATTTCTGCCCCCAGGATGATGATGTCCATGTTCCTGATAGTAAATATATTGAAACGTTTAGTGTTTGAAGTAGTTGATGTAAATAGATATATACTTGCCTTTATGGGTATCTGTCGACTTGGTGGCAGTCGTCCATCGTCCCTTCCTCCGTGGTCCACTTCTGTCCATGATCCTCTGTCTCTGGGGGACTTCACGGTCCATTTCTGCTCCCAGGATGATGATGTCTACGTTCCTGATAGTAAACATACTGAAGAGTTTAGTGTTTGAAGTAGTTGATGTAAACAGATATATACTTGCCTTTATGGGTGTCTGTCGACTTGGTGGCAGTCGTCCATCGTCCCTTCCTCCGTGGTCCACTTCTGTCTATGATCCTCTGTCTCTGGGGGACTTCACGGTCCATTTCTGCCCCCAGGATGATGATGTCCATGTTCCTGATAGTAAACATATTGAAGAGTTTAGTGTTTGAAGTAGTTGATGTAAACAGATTTATACTTGCCTTTATGGGTATCTGTCGACTTGGTGGCAATCGTCCATCGTCCCTGCCTCCGTGGTCGACTTCTGTCCATGATCCTCTGTCTCTGGGGGACTTCACATTCAATTTCTGCAACCCGGATGATGATGTCCACGTTCCTGATAGTAAACATATTGAAAAGTTTAGTGTTTGAAGTAGTTGATGTAAATAGATATATACTTGCCTTTATGGGTATCTGTCGACTTGGTGGCAATCGTCCATCGTCCCTCCCTCCGTGGTCCACTTCTGTCCATGATCCTCTGTCTCTGGGGGACTTCACGGTCCATTTCTGCCCCCAGGATGATGATGTCCATGTTCCTGATAGTAAATATATTGAAAAGTTTAGTGTTTGAAGTAGTTGATGTAAATAGATATATACTTGCCTTTATGGGTATCTGTCGACTTGGTGGCAGTCGTCCATCGTCCCTTCCTCCGTGGTCCACTTCTGTCCATGATCCTCTGTCTCTGGGGGACTTCACGGTCCATTTCTGCTCCCAGGATGATGATGTCTACGTTCCTGATAGTAAACATACTGAAGAGTTTAGTGTTTGAAGTAGTTGATGTAAACAGATATATAGTTGCCTTTATGGGTGTCTGTCGACTTGGTGGCAGTCGTCCATCGTCCCTTCCTCCGTGGTCCACTTCTGTCCATGATCCTCTGTCTCTGGGGGACTTCACGGTCCATTTCTGCCCCCAGGATGATGATGTCCATGTTCCTGATAGTAAACATATTGAAGAGTTTATTGTTTGAAGTAGTTGATGTAAATAGATTTATACTTGCCTTTATGGGTATCTGTCGACTTGGTGGCAATCGTCCATCGTCCCTTCCTCCGTGGTCCACTTCTGTCCATGATCCTCTGTCTCTGGGGGACTTCACATTCAATTTCTGCAACCCGGATGATGATGTCCACGTTCCTGATAGTAAACATATTGAAAAGTTTAGTGTTTGAAGTAGTTGATGTAAATAGATATATACTTGCCTTTATGGGTATCTGTCGACTTGTTGGCAGTCG
Organism: Haliotis asinina; assembly: GCF_037392515.1. NCBI lineage: Eukaryota > Metazoa > Mollusca > Gastropoda > Lepetellida > Haliotidae > Haliotis > Haliotis asinina. The sequence goes on along the minus strand of NC_090286.1, from coordinate 26,340,385 downwards.
TCCATCGTCCCTTCCTCCGTGGTCCACTTCTGTCCATGATCCTCTGTCTCTGGGGGACTTCACGGTCCATTTCTGCTCCCAGGATGATGATGTCTACGTTCCTGATAGTAAACATACTGAAGAGTTTAGTGTTTGAAGTAGTTGATGTAAATAGATATATACTTGCCTTTATGGGTGTCTGTCGACTTGGTGGCAGTCGTCCATCGTCCCTTCCTCCGTGGTCCACTTCTGTCCATGATCCTCTGTCTCTGGGGGACTTCACGGTCCATTTCTGCCCCCAGGATGATGATGTCCATGTTCCTGATAGTAAACATATTGAAGAGTTTAGTGTTTGAAGTAGTTGATGTAAGTAGATTTATACTTGCCTTTATGGGTATCTGTCGACTTGGTGGCAATCGTCCATCGTCCCTTCCTCCGTGGTCCACTTCTGTCCATGATCCTCTGTCTCTGGGGGACTTCACATTCAATTTCTGCAACCCGGATGATGATGTCCACGTTCCTGATAGTAAACATATTGAAAAGTTTAGTGTTTGAAGTAGTTGATGTAAATAGATATATACTTGCCTTTATGGGTATCTGTTGACTTGGTGGCAATCCTCCATCGTCCCTCCCTCCTTGGTCCACTTCTGTCCATGATCCTCTGTCTCTGGGGGACTTCACGGTCCATTTCTTCCTCCAGGATGATGATGTCCACGTTCCTGATAGTAAACATATTGAAGAGTTTAGTGTTTGAAGTAGTTGATGTAAATAGATATATACTTGCCTTCATGGGTATCTGTCGACTTGGTGGCAATCGTCCATCGTCCCTTCCTCCGTGGTCCACTTCTGTCCATGATCCTCTGTCTCTGGGGGACTTCACGGTCCATTTCTGCCCCCAGGATGATGATGTCCATGTTCCTGATAGTAAACATATTGAAAAGTTTATTGTTTGAAGTAGTTGATGTAAATAGATATATACTTGCCTTTATGGGTATCTGTCGACTTGGTGGCAGTCGTCCATCGTCCCTTCCTCCGTGGTCCACTTCTGTCCATGATCCTCTGTCTCTGGGGGACTTCACGGTCCATTTCTGCCCCCAGGATGATGATGTCCACAGTCCCGAAAGTAAAGATAATGAAGAGTTTAGTGTTTGAAACAATTGACGTTAATTGATTTACCTGCCTTCATGGGCCCCTCTCGGCTCTATTGCAGACGTCCATCGTCCCTCCTCCGTGGTCCCTCTTCTCTCCATGCAGTGTCTTCGCGGCAGTCGTCACTGCCCATTTTTGCCCCCAAGATGATGATGTCCACGTTCCTGATAGTAAACATATTGAAGAGTTTAGTGTTTGAAGTAGTTGATGTAAATAGATATATACTTGCCTTTATGGGTATCTGTCGACTTGGTGGCAATCGTCCATCGTCCCTCCCTCCGTGGTCCACTTCTGTCCATGATCCTCTGTCTCTGGGGGACTTCACGGTCCATTTCTGCCCCCAGGATGATGATGTCCATGTTCCTGATAGTAAACATATTGAAGAGTTTAGTGTTTGAAGTAGTTGATGTAAATAGATTTATGCTTGCCTTTATGGGTATCTGTCGACTTGATGGCAGTCGTCCATCGTCCCTGCCTCCGTGGTCCACTTCTGTCCATGATCCTCTGTCTCTGGGGGACTTCACGCACCATTTCTGCCCCCAGGATGATGATGTCCACGTTCCTGATAGTAAACATATTGAAGAGTTTAGTGTTTGAAGTAGTTGATGTAAATAGATATATACTTGCCTTCATGGGTATCTGTCGACTTGGTGGCAGTCGTCCATCGTCCCTTCCTCCGTGGTCCACTTCTGTCCATGATCCTCTGTCTCTGGGGGACTTCACGGTCCATTTCTGCCCCCAGGATGATGATGTCCATGTTCCTGATAGTAAACATATTGAAGAGTTTAGTGTTTGAAGTAGTTGATGTAAATACATATATATACTTGCCTTTATGGGTGTCTGTCGACTTGGTGGCAGTCGTCCATCGTCCCTTCCTCCGTGGTCCACTTCTGTCCATGATCCTCTGTCTCTGGGGGACTTTACGGTCCATTTCTGCCCCCAGGATGATGATGTCCACAGTCCCGAAAGTAAAGATAATGAAGAGTTTAGTGTTTGAAACAATTGACGTTAATTGATTTACATGCCTTCATGGGCCCCTCTCGGCTTGATTGCAGACGTCCATCGTCATTCCTCCTTGGTCCCTCTTCTCTCCATGCAGTGTCTTCGCGGCAGTCGTCACTGCCCATTTCTGCAACCAGGATGATGATGTCCACGTTCCTGATAGTAAATATATTGAAGAGTTTAGTGTTTGAAGTAGTTGATGTAAATAGATATATACTTGCCTTTATGGGTATCTGTCGACTTGGTGGCAATCGTCCATCGTCCCTCCCTCCGTGGTCCACTTCTGTCCATGATCCTCTGTCTCTGGGGGACTTCACGGTCCATTTCTGCCCCCAGGATGATGATGTCCATGTTCCTGATAGTAAATATATTGAAAAGTTTAGTGTTTGAAGTAGTTGATGTAAATAGATATATACTTGCCTTTATGGGTGTCTGTCGACTTGGTGGCAGTCGTCCATCGTCCCTTCCTCCGTGGTCCACTTCTGTCCATGATCCTCTGTCTCTGGGGGACTTCACGGTCCATTTCTGCCCCCAGGATGATGATGTCCACAGTCCCGAAAGTAAAGATAATGAAGAGTTTAGTGTTTGAAACAATTGACGTTAATTGATTTACCTGCCTTCATGGGCCCCTCTCGGCTCTATTGCAGACGTCCATCGTCCCTCCTCCGTGGTCCCTCTTCTCTCCATGCAGTGTCTTCGCGGCAGTCGTCACTGCCCATTTTTGCCCCCAAGATGATGATGTCCACGTTCCTGATAGTAAACATATTGAAGAGTTTAGTGTTTGAAGTAGTTGATGTAAATAGATATATACTTGCCTTTATGGGTATCTGTCGACTTGGTGGCAATCGTCCATCGTCCCTCCCTCCGTGGTCCACTTCTGTCCATGATCCTCTGTCTCTGGGGGACTTCACGGTCCATTTCTGCCCCCAGGATGATGATGTCCATGTTCCTGATAGTAAACATATTGAAGAGTTTAGTGTTTGAAGTAGTTGATGTAAATAGATTTATGCTTGCCTTTATGGGTATCTGTCGACTTGATGGCAGTCGTCCATCGTCCCTGCCTCCGTGGTCCACTTCTGTCCATGATCCTCTGTCTCTGGGGGACTTCACGCACCATTTCTGCCCCCAGGATGATGATGTCCACGTTCCTGATAGTAAACATATTGAAGAGTTTAGTGTTTGAAGTAGTTGATGTAAATAGATATATACTTGCCTTCATGGGTATCTGTCGACTTGGTGGCAGTCGTCCATCGTCCCTTCCTCCGTGGTCCACTTCTGTCCATGATCCTCTGTCTCTGGGGGACTTCACGGTCCATTTCTGCCCCCAGGATGATGATGTCCATGTTCCTGATAGTAAACATATTGAAGAGTTTAGTGTTTGAAGTAGTTGATGTAAATACATATATATACTTGCCTTTATGGGTGTCTGTCGACTTGGTGGCAGTCGTCCATCGTCCCTTCCTCCGTGGTCCACTTCTGTCCATGATCCTCTGTCTCTGGGGGACTTTACGGTCCATTTCTGCCCCCAGGATGATGATGTCCACAGTCCCGAAAGTAAAGATAATGAAGAGTTTAGTGTTTGAAACAATTGACGTTAATTGATTTACATGCCTTCATGGGCCCCTCTCGGCTTGATTGCAGACGTCCATCGTCATTCCTCCTTGGTCCCTCTTCTCTCCATGCAGTGTCTTCGCGGCAGTCGTCACTGCCCATTTCTGCAACCAGGATGATGATGTCCACGTTCCTGATAGTAAATATATTGAAGAGTTTAGTGTTTGAAGTAGTTGATGTAAATAGATATATACTTGCCTTTATGGGTATCTGTCGACTTGGTGGCAATCGTCCATCGTCCCTCCCTCCGTGGTCCACTTCTGTCCATGATCCTCTGTCTCTGGGGGACTTCACGGTCCATTTCTGCCCCCAGGATGATGATGTCCATGTTCCTGATAGTAAATATATTGAAAAGTTTAGTGTTTGAAGTAGTTGATGTAAATAGATATATACTTGCCTTTATGGGTGTCTGTCGACTTGGTGGCAGTCGTCCATCGTCCCTTCCTCCGTGGTCCACTTCTGTCCATGATCCTCTGTCTCTGGGGGACTTCACGGTCCATTTCTGCCCCCAGGATGATGATGTCTACGTTCCTGATAGCAAACATACTGAAGAGTTTAGTGTTTGAAGTAGTTGATGTAAACACATATATATACTTGCCTTTGTAGGTGTCTGTCGACTTGATGGCAGTCGCCCATTGTCCCTTCCTCCGTGGTCCACTTCTGTCCATGATCCTCTGTCTCTGGGGGACTTCACATTCAATTTCTGCAACCAGGATGATGATGTCCACGTTCCTGATAGTAAACATATTGAAAAGTTTAGTGTTTGAAGTAGTTGATGTAAGTAGATATATACTTGCCTTTATGGGTATCTGTCGACTTGGTGGCAATCCTCCATCGTCCCTCCCTCCGTGGTCCACTTCTGTCCATGATCCTCTGTCTCTGGGGGACCTAACGGTCGATTTCTGCCTCCAGGATGATGATGTCCACGTTCCTGATAGTAAACATATAGAAGAGTTTAGTGTTTGAAGTAGTTGATGTAAATAGATATATACTTGCCTTCATGGGTATCTGTCGACTTGGTGGCAATCGTCCATCGTCCCTTCCTCCGTGGTCCACTTCTGTCCATGATCCTCTGTCTCTGGGGGACTTCACGGTCCATTTCTGCCCCCAGGATGATGATGTCCATGTTCCTGATAGTAAACATATTGAAAAGTTTATTGTTTGAAGTAGTTGATGTAAATAGATATATACTTGCCTTTATGGGTATCTGTCGACTTGGTGGCAGTCGTCCATCGTCCCTTCCTCCGTGGTCCACTTCTGTCCATGATCCTCTGTCTCTCGGGGACTTCACGGTCGATTTCTGCCCCCAGGATGATGATGTCCACAGTCCCGAAAGTAAAGATAATGAAGAGTTTAGTGTTTGAAACAATTGACGTTAATTGATTTACCTGCCTTCATGGGCCCCTCTCGGCTCTATTGCAGACGTCCATCGTCCCTCCTCCGTAGTCCCTCTTCTCTCCATGCAGTGTCTTCGCGGCAGTCGTCACTGCCCATTTTTGCCCCCAAGATAATGATGTCCACGTTCCTGATAGTAAACATATTGAAGAGTTTAGTGTTTGAAGTAGTTGATGTAAATAGATATATACTTGCCTTTATGGGTATCTGTCGACTTGGTGGCAATCGTCCATCGTCCCTCCCTCCGTGGTCCACTTCTGTCCATGATCCTCTGTCTCTGGGGGACTTCACGGTCCATTTCTGCCCCCAGGATGATGATGTCCATGTTCCTGATAGTAAATATATTGAAAAGTTTAGTGTTTGAAGTGGTTGATGTAAATAGATATATACTGGCCTTTATGGGTATCTGTCGACTTGGTGGCAGTCGTCCATCGTCCCTTCCTCCGTGGTCCACTTCTGTCCATGATCCTCTGTCTCTGGGGGACTTCACGGTCCATTTCTCCAACCAGGATGATGATGTCTACGTTCCTGATAGTAAACATACTGAAGAGTTTAGTGTTTGAAGTAGTTGATGTAAACAGATATATAGTTGCCTTTATGGGTGTCTGTCGACTTGGTGGCAGTCGTCCATCGTCCCTTCCTCCGTGGTCCACTTCTGTCCATGATCCTCTGTCTCTGGGGGACTTCACGGTCCATTTCTGCCCCCAGGATGATGATGTCCATGTTCCTGATAGTAAACATATTGAAGAGTTTATTGTTTGAAGTAGTTGATGTAAATAGATTTATGCTTGCCTTTATGGGTGTCTGTCGACTTGATGGCAGTCGTCCATCGTCCCTGCCTTCGTGGTCCACTTCTGTCCATGATCCTCTGTCTCTGGGGGACTTCACGCACCATTTCTGCCCCCAGGATGATGATGTCCACGTTCCTGATAGTAAACATATTGAAGAGTTTAGTGTTTGAAGTAGTTGATGTAAATAGATATATACTTGCCTTCATCGGTATCTGTCGACTTGGTGGCAGTCGTCCATCGTCCCTTCCTCCGTGGTCCACTTCTGTCCATGATCCTCTGTCTCTGGGGGACTTCACGGTCCATTTCTGCCCCCAGGATGATGATGTCCATGTTCCTGATAGTAAACATATTGAAGAGTTTAGTGTTTGAAGTAGTTGATGTAAATACATATATTTACTTGCCTTTATGGGTGTCTGTCGACTTGGTGGCAGTCGTCCATCGTCCCTTCCTCCGTGGTCCACGTCTGTCCATGATCCTCTGTCTCTGGGGGACTTTACGGTCCATTTCTGCCCCCAGGATGATGATGTCCACAGTCCCGAAAGTAAAGATAATGAAGAGTTTAGTGTTTGAAACAATTGACGTTAATTGATTTACCTGCCTTCATGGGCCCCTCTCGGCTTGATTGCAGACGTCCATCGTCATTCCTCCTTGGTCCCTCTTCTCTCCATGCAGTGTCTTCGCGGCAGTCGTCACTGCCCATTTCTGCAACCAGGATGATGATGTCCACGTTCCTGATAGTAAATATATTGAAGAGTTTAGTGTTTGAAGTAGTTGATGTAAATAGATATATACTTGCCTTTATGGGTATCTGTCGACTTGGTGGCAATCGTCCATCGTCCCTCCCTCCGTGGTCCACTTCTGTCCATGATCCTCTGTCTCTGGGGGACTTCACGGTCCATTTCTGCCCCCAGGATGATGATGTCCATGTTCCTGATAGTAAATATATTGAAAAGTTTAGTGTTTGAAGTAGTTGATGTAAATAGATATATACTTGCCTTTATGGGTATCTGTCGACTTGGTGGCAGTCGTCCATCGTCCCTTCCTCCGTGGTCCACTTCTGTCCATGATCCTCTGTCTCTGGGGGACTTCACGGTCCATTTCTGCAACCAGGATGATGATGTCTACGTTCCTGATAGTAAACATACTGAAGAGTTTAGTGTTTGAAGTAGTTGATGTAAACACATATATATACTTGCCTTTGTAGGTGTCTGTCGACTTGGTGGCAATCGTCCATCGTCCCTCCCTCCGTGGTCCACTTCTGTCCATGATCCTCTGTTTCTGGGGGACTTCACGGTCCATTTCTGCCTCCAGGATGATGATGTCCACGTTCCTGATAGTAAACATATTGAAGAGTTTAGTGTTTGAAGTAGTTGATGTAAATAGATATATACTTGCCTTCATGGGTATCTGTCGACTTGGTGGCAATCGTCCATCGTCCCTTCCTCCGTGGTCCACTTCTGTCCATGATCCTCTGTCTCTGGGGGACTTCACGGTCCATTTCTGCCCCCAGGATGATGATGTCCATGTTCCTGATAGTAAACATATTGAAAAGTTTATTGTTTGAAGTAGTTGATGTAAACAGATATATACTTGCCTTTATGGGTGTCTGTCGACTTGGTGCCAGTCGTCCATCGTCCCTTCCTCCGTGGTCCACTTCTGTCCATGATCCTCTGTCTCTGGGGGACTTCACGGTCCATTTCTGCCCCCAGGATGATGATGTCCATGTTTCTGATAGTAAACATATTGAAGAGTTTAGTGTTTGAAGTAGTTGATGTAAATAGATTTATACTTGCCTTTATGGGTATCTGTCGACTCGGTGGCAATCGTCCATCGTCCCTCCCTCCGTGGTCCACTTCTGTCCATGATCCTTTGTCTCTGGGGGACTTCACGGTCCATTTCTGCCCCCAGGATGATGATGTCCATGTTCCTGATAGTAAACATATTGAAGAGTTTAGTGTTTCAAGTAGTTGATGTAAATAGATTTATGCTTGCCTTTATGGGTATCTGTCGACTTGATGGCAGTCGTCCATCGTCCCTGCCTTCGTGGTCCACTTCTGTCCATGATCCTCTGTCTCTGGGGGACTTCACGCACCATTTCTGCCCCCAGGATGATGATGTCCACGTTCCTGATAGTAAACATATTGAAGAGTTTAGTGTTTGAAGTAGTTGATGTAAATAGATATATACTTGCCTTCATGGGTATCTGTCGACTTGGTGGCAGTCGTCCATCGTCCCTTCCTCCGTGGTCCACTTCTGTCCATGATCCTCTGTCTCTGGGGGACTTCACGGTCCATTTCTGCCCCCAGGATGATGATGTCCATGTTCCTGATAGTAAACATATTGAAGAGTTTAGTGTTTGAAGTAGTTGATGTAAATACATATATATACTTGCCTTTATGGGTGTCTGTCGACTTGGTGGCAGTCGTCCATCGTCCCTTCCTCCGTGGTCCACTTCTGTCCATGATCCTCTGTCTCTGGGGGACTTTACGGTCCATTTCTGCCCCCAGGATGATGATGTCCACAGTCCCGAAAGTAAAGATAATGAAGAGTTTAGTGTTTGAAACAATTGACGTTAATTGATTTACCTGCCTTCATGGGCCCCTCTCGGCTTGATTGCAGACGTCCATCGTCATTCCTCCTTGGTCCCTCTTCTCTCCATGCAGTGTCTTCGCGGCAGTCGTCACTGCCCATTTCTGCAACCAGGATGATGATGTCCACGTTCCTGATAGTAAATATATTGAAGACTTTAGTGTTTGAAGTAGTTGATGTAAATAGATATATACTTGCCTTTATCGGTATCTGTCGACTTGGTGGCAATCGTCCATCGTCCCTCCCTCCGTGGTCCACTTCTGTCCATGATCCTCTGTCTCTGGGGGACTTTACGGTCCATTTCTGCCCCCAGGATGATGATGTCCATGTTCCTGATAGTAAATATATTGAAAAGTTTAGTGTTTGAAGTAGTTGATGTAAATAGATATATACTTGCCTTTATGGGTGTCTGTCGACTTGGTGGCAGTCGTCCATCGTCCCTTCCTCCGTGGTCCACTTCTGTCCATGATCCTCTGTCTCTGGGGGACTTCACGGTCCATTTCTGCCCCCAGGATGATGATGTCTACGTTCCTGATAGTAAACATACTGAAGAGTTTAGTGTTTGAAGTAGTTGATGTAAACACATATATATACTTGCCTTTGTAGGTGTCTGTCGACTTGGTGGCAGTCGCCCATTGTCCCTTCCTCCGTGGTCCACTTCTGTCCATGATCCTCTGTCTCTGGGGGACTTCACATTCAATTTATGCAACCCGGATGATGATGTCCACGTTCCTGATAGTAAACATATTGAAAAGTTTAGTGTTTGAAGTAGTTGATGTAAATAAATATATACTTTCCTTTATGGGTATCTGTCGACTTGGTGGCAATCCTCCATCGTCCCTCCCTCCGTGGTCCACTTCTGTCCATGATCCTCTGTCTCTGCGGGACTTCACGGTCCATTTCTGCCTCCAGGATGATGATGTCCACGTTCCTGATAGTAAACATATTGAAGAGTTTAGTGTTTGAAGTAGTTGATGTAAATAGATATATACTTGCCTTCATGGGTATCTGTCGACTTGGTGGCAATCGTCCATCGTCCCTTCCTCCGTGGTCCACTTCTGTCCATGATCCTCTGTCTCTGGGGGACTTCACGGTCCATTTCTGCCCCCAGGATGATGATGTCCATGTTCCTGATAGTAAACATATTGAAAAGTTTATTGTTTGAAGTAGTTGATGTAAACAGATATATACTTGCCTTTATGGGTGTCTGTCGACTTGCTGCCAGTCGTCCATCGTCCCTTCCTCCGTGGTCCACTTCTGTCCATGATCCTCTGTCTCTGGGGGACTTCACGGTCCATTTCTGCCCCCAGGATGATGATGTCCATGTTCCTGATAGTAAACATATTGAAGAGTTTAGTGTTTGAAGTAGTTGATGTAAATAGATTTATACTTGCCTTTATGGGTATCTGTCGACTTGGTGGCAATCGTCCATCGTCCCTCCCTCCCTCCGTGGTCCACTTCTGTCCATGATCCTTTGTCTCTGGGGGACTTCACGGTCCATTTCTGCCCCCAGGATGATGATGTCCATGTTCCTGATAGTAAACATATTGAAGAGTTTAGTGTTTGAAGTAGTTGATGTAAATAGATTTATGCTTGCCTTTATGGGTATCTGTCGACTTGATGGCAGTCGTCCATCGTCCCTGCCTTCGTGGTCCACTTCTGTCCATGATCCTCTGTCTCTGGGGGACTTCACGCACCATTTCTGCCCCCAGGATGATGATGTCCACGTTCCTGATAGTAAACATATTGAAGAGTTTAGTGTTTGAAGTAGTTGATGTAAATAGATATATACTTGCCTTTATGGGTATCTGTCGACTTGGTGGCAGTCGTCCATCGTCCCTTCCTCCGTGGTCCACTTCTGTCCATGATACTCTGTCTCTGGGGGACTTCACGGTCCATTTCTGCCCCCAGGATGATGATGTCCATGTTCCTGATAGTAAACATATTGAAGAGTTTAGTGTTTGAAGTAGTTGATGTAAATACATATATATACTTGCCTTTATGGGTGTCTGTCGACTTGGTGGCAGTCGTCCATCGTCCCTTCCTCCGTGGTCCACTTCTGTCCATGATCCTCTGTCTCTGGGGGACTTTACGGTCCATTTCTGCCCCCAGGATGATGGTGTCCACAGTCCCGAAAGTAAAGATAATGAAGAGTTTAGTGTTTGAAACAATTGACGTTAATTGATTTACCTGCCTTCATGGGCCCCTCTCGGCTTGATTGCAGACGTCCATCGTCATTCCTCCTTGGTCCCTCTTCTCTCCATGCAGTGTCTTCGCGGCAGTCGTCACTGCCCATTTCTGCAACCAGGATGATGATGTCCACGTTCCTGATAGTAAATATATTGAAGAGTTTAGTGTTTGAAGTAGTTGATGTAAATAGATATATACTTGCCTTTATGGGTATCTGTCGACTTGGTGGCAATCGTCCATCGTCCCTCCCTCCGTGGTCCACTTCTGTCCATGATCCTCTGTCTCTGGGGGACTTCACGGTCCATTTCTGCCCCCAGGATGATGATGTCTACGTTCCTGATAGTAAACATACTGAAGAGTTTAGTGTTTGAAGTAGTTGATGTAAACACATATATATACTTGCCTTTGTAGGTGTCTGTCGACTTGGTGGCAGTCGCCCATTGTCCCTTCCTCCGTGGTCCACTTCTGTCCATGATCCTCTGTCTCTGGGGGACTTCACATTCAATTTCTGCAACCCGGATGATGATGTCCACGTTCCTGATAGTAAACATATTGAAAAGTTTAGTGTTTGAAGTAGTTGATGTAAATAGATATATACTTGCCTTTATGGGTATCTGTCGACTTGGTGGCAGTCGTCCATCGTCCCTCCCTCCGTGGTCCACTTCTGTCCATGATCCTCTGTCTCTGGGGGACTTCACGGTCCACTTCTGCCTCCAGGATGATGATGTCCACGTTCCTGATAGTAAACATATTGAAGAGTTTAGTGTTTGAAGTAGTTGATGTAAATAGATATATACTTGCCTTCATGGGTATCTGTCGACTTGGTGGCAATCGTCCATCGTCCCTTCCTCCGTGGTCCACTTCTGTCCATGATCCTCTGTCTCTGGGGGACTTCACGGTCCATTTCTGCCCCCAGGATGATGATGTCCATGTTCCTGATAGTAAACATATTGAAAAGTTTATTGTTTGAAGTAGTTGATGTAAATAGATATATACTTGCCTTTATGGGTATCTGTCGACTTGGTGGCAGTCGTCCATCGTCCCTTCCTCCGTGGTCCACTTCTGTCCATGATCCTCTGTCTCTGGGGGACTTCACGGTCCATTTCTGCCCCCAGGATGATGATGTCCACAGTCCCGAAAGTAAAGATAATGAAGAGTTTAGTGTTTGAAACAATTGACGTTAATTGATTTACCTGCCTTCATGGGCCCCTCTCGGCTCTATTGCAGACGTCCATCGTCCCTCCTCCGTGGTCCCTCTTCTCTCCATGCAGTGTCTTCGCGGCAGTCGTCACTGCCCATTTTTGCCCCCAAGATGATGATGTCCACGTTCCTGATAGTAAACATATTGAAGAGTTTAGTGTTTGAAGTAGTTGATGTAAATAGATATATACTTGCCTTTATGGGTATCTGTCGACTTGGTGGCAATCGTCCATCGTCCCTCCTTCCGTGGTCCACTTCTGTCCATGATCCTCTGTCTCTGGGGGACTTCACGGTCCATTTCTGCCCCCAGGATGATGATGTCCATGTTCCTGATAGTAAATATATTGAAAAGTTTAGTGTTTGAAGTAGTTGATGTAAATAGATATATACTTGCCTTTATGGGTATCTGTCGACTTGGTGGCAGTCGTCCATCGTCCCTTCCTCCGTGGTCCACTTCTGTCCATGATCCTCTGTCTCTGGGGGACTTCACGGTCCATTTCTGCTCCCAGGATGATAATGTCTACGTTCCTGATAGTAAACATACTGAAGAGTTTAGTGTTTGAAGTAGTTGATGTAAACAGATATATAGTTGCCTTCATGGGTGTCTGTCGACTTGGTGGCAGTCGTCCATCGTCCCTTCCTCCGTGGTCCACTTCTGTCCATGATCCTCTGTCTCTGGGGGACTTCACGGTCCATTTCTGCCCCCAGGATGATGATGTCCATGTTCCTGATAGTAAACATATTGAAGAGTTTAGTGTTTGAAGTAGTTGATGTAAATAGATTTATACTTGCCTTTATGGGTATCTGTCGACTTGGTGGCAATCGTCCATCGTGCCTCCCTCCGTGGTCCACTTCTGTCCATGATCCTTTGTCTCTGGGGGACTTCACGGTCCATTTCTGCCCCCAGGATGATGATGTCCATGTTCCTGATAGTAAAAATATTGAAGAGTTTAGTGTTTGAAGTAGTTGATGTAAATAGATTTATGCTTGCCTTTATGGGTATCTGTCGACTTGATGGCAGTCGTCCATCGTCCCTGCCTCCGTGGTCCACTTCTGTCCATGATCCTCTGTCTCTGGGGGACTTCACGCACCATTTCTGCCCCCAGGATGATGATGTCCACGTTCCTGATAGTAAACATATTGAAGAGTTTAGTGTTTGAAGTAGTTGATGTAAATAGATATATACTTGCCTTCATGGGTATCTGTCGACTTGGTGGCAGTCGTCCATCGTCCCTTCCTCCGTGGTCCACTTCTGTCCATGATCCTCTGTCTCTGGGGGACTTCACGGTCCATTTCTGCCCCCAGGATGATGATGTCCATGTTCCTGATAGTAAACATATTGAAGAGTTTAGTGTTTGAAGTAGTTGATGTAAATACATATATATACTTGCCTTTATGGGTGTCTGTCGACTTGGTGGCAGTCGTCCATCGTCCCTTCCTCCGTGGTCCACTTCTGTCCATGATCCTCTGTCTCTGGGGGACTTTACGGTCCATTTCTGCCCCCAGGATGATGATGTCCACAGTCCCGAAAGTAAAGATAATGAAGAGTTTAGTGTTTGAAACAATTGACGTTAATTGATTTACCTGCCTTCATGGGCCCCTCTCGGCTTGATTGCAGACGTCCATCGTCATTCCTCCTTGGTCCCTCTTCTCTCCATGCAGTGTCTTCGCGGCAGTCGTCACTGCCCATTTCTGCAATCAGGATGATGATGTCCACGTTCCTGATAGTAAATATATTGAAGAGTTTAGTGTTTGAAGTAGTTGATGTAAATAGATATATACTTGCCTTTATGGGTATCTGTCGACTTGGTGGCAATCGTCCATCGTCCCTCCCTCCGTGGTCCACTTCTGTCCATGATCCTCTGTCTCTGGGGGACTTCACGGTCCATTTCTGCCTCCAGGATGATGATGTCCACGTTCCTGATAGTAAACATATTGAAGAGTTTAGTGTTTGAAGTAGTTGATGTAAATAGATATATACTTGCCTTCATGGGTATCTGTCGACTTGGTGGCAATCGTCCATCGTCCCTTCCTCCGTGGTCCACTTCTGTCCATGATCCTCTGTCTCTGGGGGACTTCACGGTCCATTTCTTCCCCCAGGATGATGATGTCCACGTTCCTGATAGTAAACATATTGAAGAGTTTAGTGTTTGACGTAGTTGATGTAAATAGATATATACTTACCTTTATGGGTATGTGTCGACTTGGTGGCAGTCGTCCATCGTCCCTCCCTCCGTGGTCCACTTCTGTCCATGGAGTCTCTTTGTTTCAGTTGTCACTGCCTCTGGGGGACTTCACGGTCCATTTTTGCCCCCAGGATGATGATGTCCACGTTCCTGAGAGTAAACATATTGAAGAGTTTAGTGTTTGAAGTAGTTGATGTTAATACATAAATACTTGCCTTTATGGGTGTCTGTCGACTTGGTGGCAGTCGTCCATCGTCCCTCCCTCCGTGGTCCACTTCTGTCCATGCAGTCTCTTTGTTTCAGTCGTCACTGCCTCTCGTTGACTTCACGGTCGTCCATTTCTGCCCCCAGGATGATGATGTCCATGTTCCGGATAACAAACATTTTGAAGAGTTTAGTGTTGGAAGTAGTTGATGTAAATATAAATATACGTGCCTTTATGGGTATCTGTCCACTTGGTGGCAGTCGTCCATCGTCCCTTCCTCCGTGGTCCACTTCTGTCCATGATCCTCTGTCTCTGGGGGACTTCACGGTCCATTTCTGCTCCCAGGATGATGATGTCCACGTTCCTGATAGCAAAGATATTGAAGAGTTTAGTGTTTCAAGTAGTTGATGTTAATATATATACACTTGCCTTTACGGGTATCTGTCGACTTGGTGGCAGTCGTCCATCGTCCCTCCCTCCGTGGTCCACTTCTGTCCATGATCCTCTGTCTCTGGGGGACTTCACTTTCCATTTCTGCCCCCAGGATGATGATGTCCACAGTCCCGAAAGTAAAGATAATGAAGAGTTTAGTGTTTGAAACAATTGACGTTAATTGATTTACCTGCCTTCATGGGCCCCTCTCGGCTTGATTGCAGACGTCCATCGTCCCTCCTCCTTGCTCCCACTTCTCTCCATGCAGTGTCTTCGCGGCAGTCGTCACTGCCCATTTCTGCAACCAGCATGATGATGTCCACGTTCCTGATAGTAAACATATTGAAGAGTTTATTGTTTGAAGAAGTTGATGTAAATAGATTTATCCTTGCTTTCATGGGTATCTGTCGACTTGGTGGCAGTCGTCCATCGTCCCTTCCTCCGTGGTCCACTTCTGTCCATGATCCTCTGTCTCTGGGGGACTTCACGGTCAATTTCTGCAACCCGGATGATGATGTCCACGTTCCTGATAGTAAACATATTGAAAAGTTTAGTGTTTGAAGTAGTTGATGTAAATAGATATATACTTGCCTTTATGGGTATCTGTCGACTTGGTGGCAATCCTCCATCGTCCCTCCCTCCGTGGTCCACTTCTGTCCATGATCCTCTGTCTCTGGGGGACTTCACGGTCCATTTCTGCCTCCAGGATGATGATGTCCACGTTCCTGATAGTAAACATATTGAAGAGTTTAGTGTTTGAAGTAGTTGATGTAAATAGATATATACTTGCCTTCATGGGTATCTGTCGACTTGGTGGCAATCGTCCATCGTCCCTTCCTCCGTGGTCCACTTCTGTCCATGATCCTCTGTCTCTGGGGGACTTCACGGTCCATTTCTTCCCCCAGGATGATGATGTCCACGTTCCTGATAGTAAACATATTGAAGAGTTTAGTGTTTGACGTAGTTGATGTAAATAGATATATACTTACCTTTATGGGTATGTGTCGACTTGGTGGCAGTCGTCCATCGTCCCTCCCTCCGTGGTCCACTTCTGTCCATGGAGTCTCTTTGTTTCAGTTGTCACTGCCTCTGGGGGACTTCACGGTCCATTTTTGCCCCCAGGATGATGATGTCCACGTTCCTGAGAGTAAACATATTGAAGAGTTTAGTGTTTGAAGTAGTTGATGTTAATACATACATACTTGCCTTTATGGGTGTCTGTCGACTTGGTGGCAGTCGTCCATCGTCCCTCCCTCCGTGGTCCACTTCTGTCCATGCAGTCTCTTTGTTTCAGTCGTCACTGCCTCTCGTTGACTTCACGGTCGTCCATTTCTGCCCCCAGGATGATGATGTCCATGTTCCGGATAACAAACATTTTGAAGAGTTTAGTGTTGGAAGTAGTTGATGTAAATATAAATATACGTGCCTTTATGGGTATCTGTCCACTTGGTGGCAGTCGTCCATCGTCCCTTCCTCCGTGGTCCACTTCTGTCCATGATCCTCTGTCTCTGGGGGACTTCACGGTCCATTTCTGCTCCCAGGATGATGATGTCCACGTTCCTGATAGCAAAGATATTGAAGAGTTTAGTGTTTCAAGTAGTTGATGTTAATATATATACACTTGCCTTTACGGGTATCTGTCGACTTGGTGGCAGTCGTCCATCGTCCCTCCCTCCGTGGTCCACTTCTGTCCATGATCCTCTGTCTCTGGGGGACTTCACGGTCCATTTCTCACCCCATGATGATGATGTCCACGATCCTGAGAGTAAAGATAATGACAAGTTTAGTGTTTCAACTGGTTGATGTTAATACATATATACTTGCCTTTATGGGTATCTGTCGACTTGGTGGCAGTCGTCCATCGTCCCTCCCTCCGTGGTCCACTTCTGTCCATGATCCTCTGTCTTTTGGGGACTTCACGGTCCATTTCTGCCCCCAGGATGATGATGTCCATGTTCCTGATAGTAAATATATTGAAAAGTTTAGTGTTTGAAGTAGTTGATGTAAATAGATATATACTTGCCTTTATGGGTATCTGTCGACTTGGTGGCAGTCGTCCATCGTCCCTTCCTCCGTGGTCCACTTCTGTCCATGATCCTCTGTCTCTGGGGGACTTCACGGTCCATTTCTGCCCCCAGGATGATGATGTCTACGTTCCTGATAGTAAACATACTGAAGAGTTTAGTGTTTGATGTAGTTGATGTAAACACATATATATACTTGCCTTTGTAGGTGTCTGTCGACTTGGTGGCAGTCGCCCATCGTCCCTTCCTCCGTGGTCCACTTCTGTCCATGATCCTCTGTCTCTGGGGGACTTCACATTCAATTTCTGCAACCCGGATGATGATGTCCACGTTCCTGATAGTAAACATATTGAAAAGTTTAGTGTTTGAAGTAGTTGATGTAAATAGATATATACTTGCCTTTATGGGTATCTGTCGACTTGGTGGCAATCGTCCATCGTCCCTCCCTCCGTGGTCCACTTCTGTCCATGATCCTCTGTCTTCTGGGGACTTCACGGTCCATTTCTGCCCCCAGGATGATGATGTCCATGTTCCTGATAGTAAATATATTGAAAAGTTTAGTGTTTGAAGTAGTTGATGTAAATAGATATATACTTGCCTTTATGGGTATCTGTCGACTTGGTGGCAGTCGTCCATCGTCCCTTCCTCCGTGGTCCACTTCTGTCCATGATCCTCTGTCTCTGGGGGACTTCACGGTCCATTTCTGCCCCCAGGATGATGATGTCTACGTTCCTGATAGTAAACATACTGAAGAGTTTAGTGTTTGATGTAGTTGATGTAAACACATATATATACTTGCCTTTGTAGGTGTCTGTCGACTTGGTGGCAGTCGCCCATCGTCCCTTCCTCCGTGGTCCACTTCTGTCCATGATCCTCTGTCTCTGGGGGACTTCACATTCAATTTCTGCAACCCGGATGATGATGTCCACGTTCCTGATAGTAAACATATTGAAAAGTTTAGTGTTTGAAGTAGTTGATGTAAATAGATATATACTTGCCTTTATGGGTATCTGTCGACTTGGTGGCAATCCTCCATCGTCCCTCCCTCCGTGGTCCACTTCTGTCCATGATCCTCTGTCTCTGGGGGACTTCACGGTCCATTTCTGCCTCCAGGATGATGATGTCCACGTTCCTGATAGTAAACATATTGAAGAGTTTAGTGTTTGAAGTAGTTGATGTAAAAAGATATATACTTGCCTTCATGGGTATCTGTCGACTTGGTGGCAATCGTCCATCGTCCCTTCCTCCGTGGTCCACTTCTGTCCATGATCCTCTGTCTCTGGGGGACTTCACGGTCCATTTCTGCCCCCAGGATGATGATGTCCATGTTCCTGATAGTAAACATATTGAAAAGTTTATTGTTTGAAGTAGTTGATGTAAATAGATATATACTTGCCTTTATGGGTATCTGTCGACTTGGTGGCAGTCGTCCATCGTCCCTTCCTCCGTGGTCCACTTCTGTCCATGATCCTCTGTCTCTGGGGGACTTCACGGTCCATTTCTGCCCCCAGGATGATGATGTCCACGTTCCTGATAGTAAACATATTGAAGAGTTTAGTGTTTGAAGTAGTTGATGTAACTAGACATATACTTGCCTTTATGGGTATCTGTCGACTTGCTGTCAGTCGTCCATCGTCCCTCCCTCCGTGGTCCACTTCTGTCCATGATCCTCTGTCTCTGGGGGACTTCACGGTCCATTTCTGCAACCAGGATGATGATGTCCACGTTCCTGATAGTAAACATATTGAAGAGTTTAGTGTTTGAAGTAGTTGATGTAAATAGATATATACTTGCCTTTGTGGGTGTGTGTCGACTTGGTGGCAGTCGTCCATCGTCCCTTCCTCCGTGGTCCACTTCTGTCCATGATCCTCTGTCTCTGGGGGACTTTACGGTCCATTTCTTCCCCCAGGATGATGATGTCCACAGTCCCGAAAGTAAAGATAATGAAGAGTTTAGTGTTTGAAACAATTCACGTTAATTGATTTACCTGCCTTCATGGGCCCCTCTCGGCTCTATTGCAGACGTCCATCGTCCCTCCTCCTTGGTCCCTCTTCTCTCCATGCAGTGTCTTCGCGGCAGTCGTCACTGCCCATTTTTGCCCCCAAGATGATGATGTCCACGTTCCTGATAGTAAACATATTGAAGAGTTTAGTGTTTGAAGTAGTTGATGTAAATAGATATATACTTGCCTTTATGGGTATCTGTCGACTTGGTGGCAATCGTCCATCGTCCCTCCCTCCGTGGTCCACTTCTGTCCATGATCCTCTGTCTCTGGGGGACTTCACGGTCCATTTCTGCCCCCAGGATGATGATGTCCATGTTCCTGATAGTAAATATATTGAAAAGTTTAGTGTTTGAAGTAGTTGATGTAAATAGATATATACTTGCCTTCATGGGTATCTGTCGACTTGGTGGCAGTCGTCCATCGTCCCTTCCTCCGTGGTCCACTTCTGTCCATGATCCTCTGTCTCTGGGGGACTTCACTTTCCATTTCTGCCCCCAGGATGATGATGTCCACAGTCCCGAAAGTAAAGATAATGAAGAGTTTAGTGTTTGAAACAATTGACGTTAATTGATTTACCTGCCTTCATGGGCCCCTCTCGGCTTGATTGCAGACGTCCATCGTCCCTCCTCCTTGCTCCCACTTCTCTCCATGCAGTGTCTTCGCGGCAGTCATCACTGCCCATTTCTGCAACCAGCATGATGATGTCCACGTTCCTGATAGTAAACATATTGAAGAGTTTATTGTTTGAAGAAGTTGATGTAAATAGATTTATCCTTGCTTTCATGGGTATCTGTCGACTTGGTGGCAGTCGTCCATCGTCCCTTCCTCCGTGGTCCACTTCTGTCCATGATCCTCTGTCTCTGGGGGACTTCACGGTCAATTTCTGCAACCCGGATGATGATGTCCACGTTCCTGATAGTAAACATATTGAAAAGTTTAGTGTTTGAAGTAGTTGATGTAAATAGATATATACTTGCCTTTATGGGTATCTGTCGACTTGGTGGCAATCCTCCATCGTCCCTCCCTCCGTGGTCCACTTCTGTCCATGATCCTCTGTCTCTGGGGGACTTCACGGTCCATTTCTGCCTCCAGGATGATGATGTCCACGTTCCTGATAGTAAACATATTGAAGAGTTTAGTGTTTGAAGTAGTTGATGTAAATAGATATATACTTGCCTTCATGGGTATCTGTCGACTTGGTGGCAATCGTCCATCGTCCCTTCCTCCGTGGTCCACTTCTGTCCATGATCCTCTGTCTCTGGGGGACTTCACGGTCCATTTCTTCCCCCAGGATGATGATGTCCACGTTCCTGATAGTAAACATATTGAAGAGTTTAGTGTTTGACGTAGTTGATGTAAATAGATATATACTTACCTTTATGGGTATGTGTCGACTTGGTGGCAGTCGTCCATCGTCCCTCCCTCCGTGGTCCACTTCTGTCCATGGAGTCTCTTTGTTTCAGTTGTCACTGCCTCTGGGGGACTTCACGGTCCATTTTTGCCCCCAGGATGATGATGTCCACGTTCCTGAGAGTAAACATATTGAAGAGTTTAGTGTTTGAAGTAGTTGATGTTAATACATACATACTTGCCTTTATGGGTGTCTGTCGACTTGGTGGCAGTCGTCCATCGTCCCTCCCTCCGTGGTCCACTTCTGTCCATGCAGTCTCTTTGTTTCAGTCGTCACTGCCTCTCGTTGACTTCACGGTCGTCCATTTCTGCCCCCAGGATGATGATGTCCATGTTCCGGATAACAAACATTTTGAAGAGTTTAGTGTTGGAAGTAGTTGATGTAAATATAAATATACGTGCCTTTATGGGTATCTGTCCACTTGGTGGCAGTCGTCCATCGTCCCTTCCTCCGTGGTCCACTTCTGTCCATGATCCTCTGTCTCTGGGGGACTTCACGGTCCATTTCTCACCCCATGATGATGATGTCCACGATCCTGAGAGTAAAGATAATGACAAGTTTAGTGTTTCAACTGGTTGATGTTAATACATATATACTTGCCTTTATGGGTATCTGTCGACTTGGTGGCAGTCGTCCATCGTCCCTCCCTCCGTGGTCCAATTCTGTCCATGATCCTCTGTCTCTGGGGGACTTCACGGTCCATTTCTCACCCTAGGATGATGATGTCCACGTTCCTGATAGTAAACATATTGAAGAGTTTAGTGTTTCAAGAAGTTGATGTTAATACATATACACTTGCCTTTATTTTTATGTGTCGACTTGGTGGCAGTCGTCCATCGTCCCTCCCTCCGTGGTCCACTTCTGTCCATGATCCTCTGTCTCTGGGGGACTTCACGGTCCATTTCTGCCCCCAGGATGATGATATCCATGTTCCTGATAGTAAATATATTGAAAAGTTTAGTGTTTGAAGTAGTTAATGTAAATAGATATATACTTGCCTTTATGGGTATCTGTCGACTTGGTGGCAGTCGTCCATCGTCCCTTCCTCCGTGGTCCACTTCTGTCCATGATCCTCTGTCTCTGGGGGACTTCACGGTCCATTTCTGCCCCCAGGATGATGATGTCCACGTTCCTGATAGTAAACATATTGAAGAGTTTAGTGTTTGAAGTAGTTGATGTAAATAGACATATACTTGCCTTTATGGGTGTCTGTCGACTTGGTGGCAGTCGTCCATCGTCCCTCCCTCCGTGGTCCACTTCTGTCCATGATCCTCTGTCTCTGGGGGACTTCACGGTCCATTTCTGCCCCCAGGATGATGATGTCCACAGTCCCGAAAGTAATGATAATGAAGAGTTTAGTGTTTGAAACAATTGACGTTAATTGATTTACCTGCCTTCATGGGCCCCTCTCGGCTTGATTGCAGACGTCCATCGTCCCTCCTCCTTGGTCCCTCTTCTCTCCATGCAGTGTCTTCGCAGCAGTCGTCACTGCCCATTTCTGCAACCGGCATGATGATGTCCACGTTCCTGATAGTAAACATATTGAAGAGTTTATTGTTTGAAGTAGTTGATGTAAATAGATATATACTTGCCTTCATGGGTATCTGTCGACTTGGTGGCAGTCGTCCATCGTCCCTTCCTCCGTGGTCCACTTCTGTCCATGATCCTCTGTCTCTGGGGGACTTCACGGTCCATTTCTGCCTCCAGGATGATGATGTCCACGTTCCTGATAGTAAACATTTTGAAAAGTTTAGTGTTTGAAGTAGTTGATGTAAATAGATATGTACTTGCCTTTATGGGTATCTGTCGACTTGGTGGCAATCCTCCATCGTCCCTCCCTCCGTGGTCCACTTCTGTCCATGATCCTCTGTCTCTGGGGGACTTCACGGTCCATTTCTGCCTCCAGGATGATGATGTCCACGTTTCTGATAGTAAACATATTGAAAAGTTTAGTGTTTGAAGTAGTTGATGTAAATAGATATATACTTGCCTTTATGGGTGTCTGTCGACTTGGTGGCAGTCGTCCATCGTCCCTCCCTCCGTGGTCCACTTCTGTCCATGCAGTCTCTTTGTTTCAGTCGTCACTGCCTCTCGTTGACTTCACGGTCGTCCATTTCTGCCCCCAGGATGATGATGTCCATGTTCCGGATAACAAACATTTTGAAGAGTTTAGTGTTGGAAGTAGTTGATGTAAATATAAATATACTTGCCTTTATGGGTATCTGTCGACTTGGTGGCAGTCGTCCATCGTCCCTTCCTCCGTGGTCCACTTCTGTCCATGATCCTCTCTCTGGGGGACTTCACGGTCCATTTCTCACCCCATGATGATGATGTCCACGTTCCTGAGAGTAAACATATTGAAGAGTTTAGTGTTTGAAGTAGTTCATGTAAATATATATATTCTTACCTTTATAGGCATCTGTCGACTTGGTGGCAGTCCTTCATCGTCCCTCCCTCCGTGGTCCACTTCTGTCCATGATCCTCTGACTCTGGGGGACTTCACGGTCCATTTCTCACCCCAGGATGATGATGTCCACGTTCCTGATAGCAAAGATATTGAAGAGTTTAGTGTTTCAAGTAGTTGATGTTAATATATATACACTTGCCTTTACGGGTATCTGTCGACTTGGTGGCAGTCGTCCATCGTCCCTGCCTCCGTGGTCCACTTCTGTCCATGATCCTCTGTCTCTGGGGGACTTCACGGTCCATTTCTCACCCCATGATGATGATGTCCACGATCCTGAGAGTAAAGATAATGACAAGTTTAGTGTTTCAACTGGTTGATGTTAATACATATATACTTGCCTTTATGGGTATCTGTCGACTTGGTGGCAGTCGTCCATCGTCCCTCCCTCCGTGGTCCACTTCTGTCCATGATCCTCTGTCTCTGGGGGACTTCACGGTCCATTTCTCACCCTAGGATGATGATGTCCACGTTCCTGATAGTAAACATATTGAAGAGTTTAGTGTTTCAAGTAGTTGATGTTAATACATATACACTTGCCTTTATGGGTATGTGTCGACTTGGTAGCAGTCGTCCATCGTCCCTCCCTCCGTGGTCCACTTCTGTCCATGATCCTCTGTCTCTGGGGGACTTCACGGTCCATTTCTGCCCCCAGGATGATGATGTCCATGTTCCTGATAGTAAATATATTGAAAAGTTTAGTGTTTGAAGTAGTTGATGTAAATAGATATATAATTGCCTTTATGGGTATCTGTCGACTTGGTGGCAGTCGTCCATCGTCCCTTCCTCCGTGGTCCACTTCTGTCCATGATCCTCTGTCTCTGGGGGACTTCACGGTCCATTTCTGCCCCCAGGATGATGATGACCACGTTCCTGATAGTAAACATATTGAAGAGTTTAGTGTTTGAAGTAGTTGATGTAAATAGACATATACTTGCCTTTATGGGTGTCTGTCGACTTGGTGGCAGTCGTCCATCGTCCCTCCCTCCGTGGTCCACTTCTGTCCATGATCCTCTGTCTCTGGGGGACTTCACGGTCCATTTCTGCCCCCAGGATGATGATGTCCACAGTCACGAAAGTAATGATAATGAAGAGTTTAGTGTTTGAAACAATTGACGTTAATTGATTTACCTGCCTTCATGGGCCCCTCTCGGCTTGATTGCAGACGTCCATCGTCCCTCCTCCTTGGTCCCTCTTCTCTCCATGCAGTGTCTTCGCAGCAGTCGTCACTGCCCATTTCTGCAACCGGCATGATGATGTCCACGTTCCTGATAGTAAACATATTGAAGAGTTTATTGTTTGAAGTAGTTGATGTAAATAGATATATACTTGCCTTCATGCGTATCTGTCGACTTG
Organism: Haliotis asinina; assembly: GCF_037392515.1. NCBI lineage: Eukaryota > Metazoa > Mollusca > Gastropoda > Lepetellida > Haliotidae > Haliotis > Haliotis asinina. The sequence continues at coordinate 26,316,396 of NC_090286.1, read as the reverse complement.
GTGGCAGTCGTCCATCGTCCCTTCCTCCGTGGTCCACTTCTGTCCATGATCCTCTGTCTCTGGGGGACTTCACGGTCCATTTCTGCCTCCAGGATGATGATGTCCACGTTCCTGATAGTAAACATATTGAAAAGTTTAGTGTTTGAAGTAGTTGATGTAAATAGATATATACTTGCCTTTATGGGTATCTGTCGACTTGGTGGCAATCCTCCATCGTCCCTCCCTCCGTGGTCCACTTCTGTCCATGATCCTCTGTCTCTGGGGGACTTCACGGTCCATTTCTGCCTCCAGGATGATGAAGTGCACGTTCCTGATAGTAAACATATTGAAGAGTTTAGTGTTTGAAGTAGTTGATGTAAATAGATATATACTTGCCTTCATGGGTATCTGTCGACTTGGTGGCAATCGTCCATCGTCCCTTCCTCCGTGGTCCACTTCTGTCCATGATCCTCTGTCTCTGGGGGACTTCACGGTCCATTTCTGCCCCCAGGATGATGATGTCCATGTTCCTGATAGTAAACATATTGAAAAGTTTATTGTTTGAAGTAGTTGATGTAAATAGACATATACTTGCCTTTATGGGTATCTGTCGACTTGGTGGCAGTCGTCCATCGTCCCTCCCTCCGTGGTCCACTTCTGTCCATGATCCTCTGTCTCTGGGGGACTTCACGGTCCATTTCTGCCCCCAGGATGATGATGTCCACGTTCCTGATAGTAAACATATTGAAGAGTTTAGTGTTTGACGTAGTTGATGTTAATACATAGATACTTGCCTTTATGGGTATGTGTCGACTTGGTGGCAGTCGTCCATCGTCCCTCCCTCCGTGGTCCACTTCTGTCCATGGAGTCTCTTTGTTTCAGTTGTCACTGCCTCTGGGGGACTTCACGGTCCATTTTTCCCCCAGGATGATGATGTCCACGTTCCTGAGACTAAACATATTGAAGAGTTTAGTGTTTGAAGTAGTTGATGTTAATACATACATACTTGCCTTTATGGGTGTCTGTCGACTTGGTGGCAGTCGTCCATCGTCCCTCCCTCCGTGGTCCACTTCTGTCCATGCAGTCTCTTTGTTTCAGTCGTCACTGCCTCTCGTTGACTTCACGGTCGTCCATTTCTGCCCCCAGGATGATGATGTCCATGTTTCGGATAACAAACATTTTGAAGAGTTTAGTGTTGGAAGTAGTTGATGTAAATAGAAATATACTTGCCTTTATGGGTATCTGTCGACTTGGTGGCAGTCGTCCATCGTCCCTTCCTCCGTGGTCCACTTCTGTCCATGATCCTCTGTCTCTGGGGGACTTCACTGTCCATTTCTCACCCCAGGATGATGATGTCCACGTTCCTGTTAGCAAACATATTGAAGAGTTTAGTGTTTCAAGTAGTTGATGTTAATATATATACACTTGCCTTTACGGGTATCTGTCGACTTGGTGGCAGTCGTCCATCGTCCCTCCCTCCGTGGTCCACTTCTGTCCATGATCCTCTGTCTCTGGGGGACTTCACGGTCCATTTCTCACCCCATGATGATGATGTCCACGATCCTGAGAGTAAAGATAATGACAAGTTTAGTGTTTCAACTGGCTGATGTTAATACATATATACTTGCGTTTATGGGTATCTGTCGACTTGGTGGCAGTCGTCCATCGTCCCTCCCTCCGTGGTCCACTTCTGTCCATGATCCTCTGTCTCTGGGGGACTTCACGGTCCATTTCTCACCCTAGGATGATGATGTCCACGTTCCTGATAGTAAACATATTGAAGAGTTTAGTGTTTCAAGTAGTTGATGTTAATACATATACACTTGCCTTTATGGGTATGTGTCGACTTGGTAGCAGTCGTCCATCGTCCCTCCCTCCGTGGTCCACTTCTGTCCATGATCCTCTGTCTCTGGGGGACTTCACGGTCCATTTCTGCCCCAAGGATGATGATGTCCATGTTCCTGATAGTAAATATATTGAAAAGTTTAGTGTTTGAAGTAGTTGATGTAAATAGATATATACTTGCCTTTATGGGTATCTGTCGACTTGGTGGCAGTCGTCCATCGTCCCTTCCTCCGTGGTCCACTTCTGTCCATGATCCTCTGTCTCTGGGGGACTTCACGGTTCATTTCTCACCCCAGGATGATGATGTCCACGATCCTGAGAGTAAAGATAATGAAGAGTTTAGTGTTTGAAACAATTGACGTTAATTGATTTACCTGCCTTCATGGGCCCCTCTCGGCTTGATTGCAGACGTCCATCGTCCCTTCCTCCGTATTCCACTTCTGTCCATGATCCTTTGTCTCTGGGGGACTCCACGGTCCATTTCTGCCTCCAGGATGATGATGTCCATGTTCCTGATAGTAAACATATTCAAGAGTTTATTGTTTGAAGTAGTTGATGTAAATAGATATGTACTTGCCTTCATGGGTGTCTGTCGACTTGGTGGCAGTCGTCCATCGTCCCTTCCTCCGTGGTCCACTTCTGTCCATGATCCTCTGTCTCTGGGGGACTTCACGGTCCATTTCTGCCCCCAGGACCATGATGTCCATGTTCCTGATAGTAAACATATTGAAGAGTTTAGTGTTTGAAGTAGTTGATGTAAATAGATACATGCTTGCCTTTATGGGTATCTGTCGACTTGGTGGCAGTCGTCCATCGTCCCTGCCTCCGTGGTCCACTTCTGTCCATGATCCTCTGTCTCTGGGGGACTTCACGAACCATTTCTGCCCTAGGATGATGATGTCCACGTTCCTGATAGTAAACATATTGAAGAGTTTAGTGTTTGAAGTAGTTGATGTAAATAGATATATACTTGCCTTCATGGGTATCTGTCGACTTGGTGGCAATAGTCCATCGTCCCTCCCTCCGTGGTACACTTCTGTCCATGATCCTCTGTCTCTGGGGGACTTCACGGTCCATTTCTGCCTCCAGGATGATGATGTCCATGTTCCTGACAGTAAATATATTGAAAAGTTTAGTGTTTGAAGTAGTTGATGTAAATAGATATATACTTGCCTTTATGGGTATCTGTCGACTTGGTGGCAGTCGTCCATCGTCCCTTCCTCCGTGGTCCACTTCTGTCCATGATCCTCTGTCTCTGGGGGACTTCACGGTCCATTTCTGCCCCCAGGATGATGATGTCCACGTACCTCATAGTAAACATATTGAAGAGTTTAGTGTTTGAAGTATTTGATGTAAATAGATATATACTTGCCTTCATGGGTATCTGTCGACTTGGTGGCAGTCGTCCATCGTCCCTTCCTCCGTGGTCCACTTCTGTCCATGATCCTCTGTCTCTGGGGGACTCCACGGTCCATTTCTGCAACCAGGATGATGATGTCCATGTTCCTGATAGTAAACATATTGAAGAGTTTTTTGTTTGAAGTAGTTGATGTAAATAGATATATACTTGCCTTCATGGGTGTCTGTCGACTTGGTGGCAGTCGTCCATCGTCCCTTCCTCCGTGGTCCACTTCTGTGCATGATCCTCTGTCTCTGGGGGACTTCACGGTCCATTTCTGCCCCCAGGACGATGATGTCCATGTTCCTGATAGTAAACATATTGAAGAGTTTAGTGTTTGAAGTAGTTGATGTAAATAGATACATGCTTGCCTTTATGGGTATCTGTCGACTTGGTGGCAGTCGTCCATCGTCCCTGCCTCCGTGGTCCACTTCTGTCCATGATCCTCTGTCTCTGGGGGACTTCACGAACCATTTCTGCCCCCAGGATGATGATGTCCACGTTCCTGATAGTAAACATATTGAAGAGTTTAGTGTTTGAAGTAGTTAATGTAAATAGATATATACTTGCCTTCATGGGTATCTGTCGACTTGGTGGCAATAGTCCATCGTCCCTCCCTCCGTGGTCCACTTCTGTCCATGATCCTCTGTCTCTGGGGGACTTCACGGTCCATTTCTGCCTCCAGGATGATGATGTCCATGTTCCTGACAGTAAATATATTGAAAAGTTTAGTGTTTGAAGTAGTTGATGTAAATAGATATATACTTGCCTTTATGGGTATCTGTCGACTTGGTGGCAGTCGTCCATCGTCCCTTCCTCCGTGGTCCACTTCTGTCCATGATCCTCTGTCTCTGGGGGACTTCACGGTCCATTTCTGCCCCCAGGACGATGATGTCCATGTTCCTGATAGTAAACATATTGAAGAGTTTAGTGTTTGAAGTAGTTGATGTAAATAGATACATGCTTGCCTTTATGGGTATCTGTCGACTTGGTGGCAGTCGTCCATCGTCCCTGCCTCCGTGGTCCACTTCTGTCCATGATCCTCTGTCTCTGGGGGACTTCACGAACCATTTCTGCCCTAGGATGATGATGTCCACGTTCCTGATAGTAAACATATTGAAGAGTTTAGTGTTTGAAGTAGTTGATGTAAATAGATATATACTTGCCTTCATGGGTATCTGTCGACTTGGTGGCAATAGTCCATCGTCCCTCCCTCCGTGGTCCACTTCTGTCCATGATCCTCTGTCTCTGGGGGACTTCACGGTCCATTTCTGCCTCCAGGATGATGATGTCCATGTTCCTGACAGTAAATATATTGAAAAGTTTAGTGTTTGAAGTAGTTGATGTAAATAGATATATACTTGCCTTTATGGGTATCTGTCGACTTGGTGGCAGTCGTCCATCGTCCCTTCCTCCGTGGTCCACTTCTGTCCATGATCCTCTGTCTCTGGGGGACTTCACGGTCCATTTCTCACCCCAGGATGATGATGTCCACGATCCTGAGAGTAAAGATAATGAAGAGTTTAGTGTTTGAAACAATTGACGTTAATTGATTTACCTGCCTTCATGGGCCCCTCTCGGCTTGATTGCAGACGTCCATCGTCCCTCCTTATTGGTCCCTCTTCTCTCCATGCAGTGTCTTTGCGGCAGTCGTCACTGCCCATTTCTGCAACCAGGATGATGATGTCCACGTTCCTGATAGTAAACATATTGAAGAGTTTAGTGTTTGAAGTAGTTGATGTAAATAGATATATGCTTGCCTTTATGGGTATCTGTCGACTTGATGGCAGTCGTCCATCGTCCCTGCCTCCGTGGTCCACTTCTGTCCATGATCCTCTGTCTCTGGGGGACTTCACGAACCATTTCTGCCCCCAGGATGATGATGTCCACGTTCGTGATAGTAAACATATTGAAGAGTTTAGTGTTTGAAGTAGTTGATGTAAATAGATATATACTTGCCTTCATGGGTATCTGTCGACTTGGTGGCAATCGTCCATCGTCCCTCCCTCCGTGGTCCACTTCTGTCCATGATCCTCTGTCTCTGGGGGACTTCACGGTCCATTTCTGCCCCCAGGATGATGATGTCCATGTTCCTGATAGTAAATATATTGAAAAGTTTAGTGTTTGAAGTAGTTGATGTAAATAGATATATACTTGCCTTTATGGGTATCTGTCGACTTGGTGGCAGTCGTCCATCGTCCCTTCCTCCGTGGTCCACTTCTGTCCATGATCCTCTGTCTCTGGGGGACTTCACGGTCCATTTCTCACCCCAGGATGATGATGTCCACGATCCTGAGAGTAAAGATAATAAAGAGTTTAGTGTTTGAAACAATTGACGTTAATTGATTTACCTGCCTTCATGGGCCCCTCTCGGCTTGATTGCAGACGTCCATCGTCCCTTCCTCCGTGTTCCACTTCTGTCCATGATCCTTTGTCTTTGGGGGACTCCACGGTCCATTTCTGCCCCCAGGATGATGATGTCCATGTTCCTGATAGTAAACATATTGAAGAGTTTAGTGTTTGAAGTATTTGATGTAAATAGATATATACTTGCCTTCATGGGTATCTGTCGACTTGGTGGCAGTCGTCCATCGTCCCTTCCTCCGTGGTCCACTTCTGTCCATGATCCTCTGTCTCTGGGGGACTCCACGGTCCATTTCTGCCCCCAGGATGATGATGTCCATGTTCCTGATAGTAAACATATTGAAGAGTTTTTTGTTTGAAGTAGTTGATGTAAATAGATATATACTTGCCTTCATGGGTGTCTGTCGACTTGGTGGCAGTCGTCCATCGTCCCTTCCTCCGTGGTCCACTTCTGTGCATGATCCTCTGTCTCTGGGGGACTTCACGGTCCATTTCTGCCCCCAGGACGATGATGTCCATGTTCCTGATAGTAAACATATTGAAGAGTTTAGTGTTTGAAGTAGTTGATGTAAATAGATACATGCTTGCCTTTATGGGTATCTGTCGACTTGGTGGCAGTCGTCCATCGTCCCTGCCTCCGTGGTCCACTTCTGTCCATGATCCTCTGTCTCTGGGGGACTTCACGAACCATTTCTGCCCCCAGGATGATGATGTCCACGTTCCTGATAGTAAACATATTGAAGAGTTTAGTGTTTGAAGTAGTTAATGTAAATAGATATATACTTGCCTTCATGGGTATCTGTCGACTTGGTGGCAATAGTCCATCGTCCCTCCCTCCGTGGTCCACTTCTGTCCATGATCCTCTGTCTCTGGGGGACTTCACGGTCCATTTCTGCCTCCAGGATGATGATGTCCATGTTCCTGACAGTAAATATATTGAAAAGTTTAGTGTTTGAAGTAGTTGATGTAAATAGATATATACTTGCCTTTATGGGTATCTGTCGACTTGGTGGCAGTCGTCCATCGTCCCTTCCTCCGTGGTCCACTTCTGTCCATGATCCTCTGTCTCTGGGGGACTTCACGGTCCATTTCTCACCCCAGGATGATGATGTCCACGATCCTGAGAGTAAAGATAATAAAGAGTTTAGTGTTTGAAACAATTGACGTTAATTGATTTACCTGCCTTCATGGGCCCCTCTCGGCTTGATTGCAGACGTCCATCGTCCCTTCCTCCGTGTTCCACTTCTGTCCATGATCCTTTGTCTTTGGGGGACTCCACGGTCCATTTCTGCCCCCAGGATGATGATGTCCATGTTCCTGATAGTAAACATATTGAAGAGTTTAGTGTTTGAAGTATTTGATGTAAATAGATATATACTTGCCTTCATGGGTATCTGTCGACTTGGTGGCAGTCGTCCATCGTCCCTTCCTCCGTGGTCCACTTCTGTCCATGATCCTCTGTCTCTGGGGGACTCCACGGTCCATTTCTGCCCCCAGGATGATGATGTCCATGTTCCTGATAGTAAACATATTGAAGAGTTTTTTGTTTGAAGTAGTTGATGTAAATAGATATATACTTGCCTTCATGGGTGTCTGTCGACTTGGTGGCAGTCGTCCATCGTCCCTTCCTCCGTGGTCCACTTCTGTGCATGATCCTCTGTCTCTGGGGGACTTCACGGTCCATTTCTGCCCCCAGGACGATGATGTCCATGTTCCTGATAGTAAACATATTGAAGAGTTTAGTGTTTGAAGTAGTTGATGTAAATAGATACATGCTTGCCTTTATGGGTATCTGTCGACTTGGTGGCAGTCGTCCATCGTCCCTGCCTCCGTGGTCCACTTCTGTCCATGATCCTCTGTCTCTGGGGGACTTCACGAACCATTTCTGCCCCCAGGATGATGATGTCCACGTTCCTGATAGTAAACATATTGAAGAGTTTAGTGTTTGAAGTAGTTAATGTAAATAGATATATACTTGCCTTCATGGGTATCTGTCGACTTGGTGGCAATAGTCCATCGTCCCTCCCTCCGTGGTCCACTTCTGTCCATGATCCTCTGTCTCTGGGGGACTTCACGGTCCATTTCTGCCTCCAGGATGATGATGTCCATGTTCCTGACAGTAAATATATTGAAAAGTTTAGTGTTTGAAGTAGTTGATGTAAATAGATATATACTTGCCTTTATGGGTATCTGTCGACTTGGTGGCAATCGTCCATCGTCCCTTCCTCCGTGGTCCACTTCTGTCCATGATCCTCTGTCTCTGGGGGACTTCACGGTCCATTTCTGCCCCCAGGACGATGATGTCCATGTTCCTGATAGTAAACATATTGAAGAGTTTAGTGTTTGAAGTAGTTGATGTAAATAGATACATGCTTGCCTTTATGGGTATCTGTCGACTTGGTGGCAGTCGTCCATCGTCCCTGCCTCCGTGGTCCACTTCTGTCCATGATCCTCTGTCTCTGGGGGACTTCACGAACCATTTCTGCCCTAGGATGATGATGTCCACGTTCCTGATAGTAAACATATTGAAGAGTTTAGTGTTTGAAGTAGTTGATGTAAATAGATATATACTTGCCTTCATGGGTATCTGTCGACTTGGTGGCAATAGTCCATCGTCCCTCCCTCCGTGGTCCACTTCTGTCCATGATCCTCTGTCTCTGGGGGACTTCACGGTCCATTTCTGCCTCCAGGATGATGATGTCCATGTTCCTGACAGTAAATATATTGAAAAGTTTAGTGTTTGAAGTAGTTGATGTAAATAGATATATACTTGCCTTTATGGGTATCTGTCGACTTGGTGGCAGTCGTCCATCGTCCCTTCCTCCGTGGTCCACTTCTGTCCATGATCCTCTGTCTCTGGGGGACTTCACGGTCCATTTCTCACCCCAGGATGATGATGTCCACGATCCTGAGAGTAAAGATAATGAAGAGTTTAGTGTTTGAAACAATTGACGTTAATTGATTTACCTGCCTTCATGGGCCCCTCTCGGCTTGATTGCAGACGTCCATCGTCCCTCCTTATTGGTCCCTCTTCTCTCCATGCAGTGTCTTTGCGGCAGTCGTCACTGCCCATTTCTGCAACCAGGATGATGATGTCCACGTTCCTGATAGTAAACATATTGAAGAGTTTAGTGTTTGAAGTAGTTGATGTAAATAGATATATGCTTGCCTTTATGGGTATCTGTCGACTTGATGGCAGTCGTCCATCGTCCCTGCCTCCGTGGTCCACTTCTGTCCATGATCCTCTGTCTCTGGGGGACTTCACGAACCATTTCTGCCCCCAGGATGATGATGTCCACGTTCGTGATAGTAAACATATTGAAGAGTTTAGTGTTTGAAGTAGTTGATGTAAATAGATATATACTTGCCTTCATGGGTATCTGTCGACTTGGTGGCAATCGTCCATCGTCCCTCCCTCCGTGGTCCACTTCTGTCCATGATCCTCTGTCTCTGGGGGACTTCACGGTCCATTTCTGCCCCCAGGATGATGATGTCCATGTTCCTGATAGTAAATATATTGAAAAGTTTAGTGTTTGAAGTAGTTGATGTAAATAGATATATACTTGCCTTTATGGGTATCTGTCGACTTGGTGGCAGTCGTCCATCGTCCCTTCCTCCGTGGTCCACTTCTGTCCATGATCCTCTGTCTCTGGGGGACTTCACGGTCCATTTCTCACCCCAGGATGATGATGTCCACGATCCTGAGAGTAAAGATAATGAAGAGTTTAGTGTTTGAAACAATTGACGTTAATTGATTTACCTGCCTTCATGGGCCCCTCTCGGCTTGATTGCAGACGTCCATCGTCCCTTCCTCCGTGTTCCACTTCTGTCCATGATCCTTTGTCTTTGGGGGACTCCACGGTCCATTTCTGCCCCCAGGATGATGATGTCCATGTTCCTGATAGTAAACATATTGAAGAGTTTATTGTTTGAAGTAGTTGATGTAAATAGATATATACTTGCCTTCATGGGTGTCTGTCGACTTGGTGGCAGTCGTCCATCGTCCCTTCCTCCGTGGTCCACTTCTGTGCATGATCCTCTGTCTCTGGGGGACTTCACGGTCCATTTCTGCCCCCAGGACGATGATGTCCATGTTCCTGATAGCAAACATATTGAAGAGTTTAGTGTTTGAAGTAGTTGATGTAAATAGATACATGCTTGCCTTTATGGGTATCTGTCGACTTGGTGGCAGTCGTCCATCGTCCCTGCCTCCGTGGTCCACTTCTGTCCATGATCCTCTGTCTCTGGGGGACTTCACGGTCCATTTCTGCCCCCAGGATGATGATGTCCACGTACCTGATAGTAAACATATTGAAGAGTTTAGTGTTTGAAGTAGTTGATGTAAATAGATATATACTTGCCTTCATGGGTGTCTGTCGACTTGGTGGCAGTCGTCCATCGTCCCTTCCTCCGTGGTCCACTTCTGTCCATGATCCTCTGTCTCTGGGGGACTCCACGGTCCATTTCTGCCCCCAGGATGATGATGTCCATGTTCCTGATAGTAAACATATTGAAGAGTTTATTGTTTGAAGTAGTTGATGTAAATAGATATATACTTGCCTTCATGGGTATCTGTCGACTTGGTGGCAATAGTCCACCGTCTCTCCCTCCGTGGTCCACTTCTTTCCATGATCCTCTGTCTCTGGGGGACTTCACGGTCCATTTCTGCCTCCAGGATGATGATGTCCATGTTCCTGACAGTAAATATATTGAAAAGTTTAGTGTTTGAAGTAGTTGATGTAAATAGATATATACTTGCCTTTATGGGTATCTGTCGACTTGGTGGCAGTCGTCCATCGTCCCTTCCTCCGTGGTCCACTTCTGTCCATGATCCTCTGTCTCTGGGGGACTCCACGGTCCATTTCTGCCCCCAGGATGATGATGTCCATGTTCCTGATAGTAAACATATTGAAGAGTTTATTGTTTGAAGTAGTTGATGTAAATAGATATATACTTGCCTTCATGGGTGTCTGTCGACTTGGTGGCAGTCGTCCATCGTCCCTTCCTCCGTGGTCCACTTCTGTCCATGATCCTCTGTCTCTGGGGGACTCCACGGTCCATTTCTGCCCCCAGGATGATCATGTCCATGTTCCTGATAGTAAACATATTGAAGAGTTTATTGTTTGAAGTAGTTGATGTAAATAGATATATACTTGCCTTCATGGGTGTCTGTCGACTTGGTGGCAGTCGTACATCGTCCCTTCCTCCGTGGTCCACTTCTGTGCATGATCCTCTGTCTCTGGGGGACTTCACGGTCCATTTCTGCCCCCAGGACGATGATATCCATGTTCCTGATAGTAAACATATTGAAGAGTTTAGTGTTTGAAGTAGTTGATGTAAATAGATACATGCTTGCCTTTATGGGTATCTGTCGACTTGGTGGCAGTCGTCCATCGTCCCTGCCTCCGTGGTCCACTTCTGTCCATGATCCTCTGTCTCTGGGGGACTTCACGAACCATTTCTGCCCCCAGGATGATGATGTCCACGTTCCTGATAGTAAACATATTGAAGAGTTTAGTGTTTGAAGTAGTTGATGTAAATAGATATATACTTGCCTTCATGGGTATCTGTCGACTTGGTGGCAATAGTCCATCGTCCCTTCCTCCGTGGTCCACTTCTGTCCATGATCCTCTGTCTCTGGGGGACTTCACGGTCCATTTCTGCCCCCAGGATGATGATGTCCACGTACCTGATAGTAAACATATTGAAGAGTTTAGTGTTTGAAGTAGTTGATGTAAATAGATATATACTTGCCTTTATGGGTATCTGTCGACTTGGTGGCAGTCGTCCATCGTCCCTTCCTCCGTGGTCCACTTCTGTCCATGATCCTCTGTCTCTGGGGGACTTCACGGTCCATTTCTGCCCCCAGGATGATGATGTCCACGTACCTGATAGTAAATATATTGAAGAGTTTAGTGTTTGAAGTAGTTGATGTAAATAGATATATACTTGCCTTCATGGGTGTCTGTCGACTTGGTGGCAGTCGTCCATCGTCCCTTCCTCCGTGGTCCACTTCTGTCCATGATCCTCTGTCTCTGGGGGACTTCACGGTCCATTTCTGCCCCAGGATGATGATGTCCATGTTCCTGATAGTAAACATATTGAAGAGTTTAGTGTTTGAAGTAGTTGATGTAAATACATATATATACTTGCCTTTATGGGTATCTGTCGGCTTGGTGGCAGTCGTCCATCGTCCCTTCCTCCGTGGTCCACTTCTGTCCATGATCCTCTGTCTCTGGGGGACTTCACGGTCCATTTCTGCCCCCAGGATGATGATGTCCACAGTCCCGAAAGTAAAGATAATGAAGAGTTTAGTGTTTGAAACAATTGACGTTAATTGATTTACCTGCCTTCATGGGTGTCTGTCGACTTGGTGGCAGTCGTCCATCGTCCCTTCCTCCGTGGTCCACTTCTGTCCATGATCCTCTGTCTCTGGGGGACTCCACGGTCCATTTCTGCCCCCAGGATGATGATGTCCATGTTCCTGATAGTAAACATATTGAAGAGTTTATTGTTTGAAGTAGTTGATGTAAATAGATATATACTTGCCTTCATGGGTGTCTGTCGACTTGGTGGCAGTCGTCCATCGTCCCTTCCTCCGTGGTCCACTTCTGTGCATGATCCTCTGTCTCTGGGGGACTTCACGGTCCATTTCTGCCCCCAGGACGATGATGTCCATGTTCCTGATAGCAAACATATTGAAGAGTTTAGTGTTTGAAGAAGTTGATGTAAATAGATACATGCTTGCCTTTATGGGTATCTGTCGACTTGGTGGCAGTCGTCCATCGTCCCTGCCTCCGTGGTCCACTTCTGTCCATGATCCTCTGTCTCTGGGGGACTTCACGAACCATTTCTGCCCCCAGGATGATGATGTCCACGTTCCTGATAGTAAACATATTGAAGAGTTTAGTGTTTGAAGTAGTTGATGTAAATAGATACATACTTGCCTTCATGGGTATCTGTCGACTTAGTGGCAATAGTCCATCGTCCCTCCCTCCGTGGTCCACTTCTGTCCATGATCCTCTGTCTCTGGGGGACTTCACGGTCCATTTCTGCCTCCAGGATGATGATGTCCATCTTCCTGACAGTAAATATATTGAAAAGTTTAGTGTTTGAAGTAATTGATGTAAATAGATATATACTTGCCTTTATGGGTATCTGTCGACTTGGTGGCAGTCGTCCATCGTCCCTTCCTCCGTGGTCCACTTCTGTCCATGATCCTCTGTCTCTGGGGAACTTCACGGTCCATTTCTGCCCCCAGGATGATGATGTCCACGTACCGGATAGTAAATATATTGAAGAGTTTAGTGTTTGAAGTAGTTGATGTAAATAGATATATACTTGCCTTCATGGGTGTCTGTCGACTTGGTGGCAGTCGTCCATCGTCCCTTCCTCCGTGGTCCACTTCTGTCCATGATCCTCTGTCTCTGGGGGACTTCACGGTCCATTTCTGCCCCAGGATGATGATGTCCATGTTCCTGATAGTAAACATATTGAAGAGTTTAGTGTTTGAAGTAGTTGATGTAAATACATATATATACTTGCCTTTATGGGTGTCTGTCGGCTTGGTGGCAGTCGTCCATCGTCCCTTCCTCCGTGGTCCACTTCTGTCCATGATCCTCTGTCTCTGGGGGACTTCACGGTCCATTTCTGCCCCCAGGATGATGATGTCCACAGTCCCGAAAGTAAAGATAATGAAGAGTTTAGTGTTTGAAACAATTGACGTTAATTGATTTACCTGCCTTCATGGGCCCCTCTCGGCTTGATTGCAGACGTCCATCGTCATTCCTCCTTGGTCCCTCTTCTCTCCATGCAGTGTCTTCGCGGCAGTCGTCACTGCCCATTTCTGCAACCAGGATGATGATGTCCACGTTCCTGATACTAAATATTTTGAAGAGTTTAGTGTTTGAAGTAGTTGATGTAAATAGATATATACTTGCCTTCATGGGTGTCTGTCGACTTGGTGGCAGTCGTCCATCGTCCCTCCCTCCGTGGTCCACTTCTGTCCATGATCCTCTGTCTCTGGGGGACTTCACGGTCCATTTCTGCCCCAGGATGATGATGTCCATGTTCCTGATAGTAAACATATTGAAGAGTTTAGTGTTTGAAGTAGTTGATGTAAATACATATATATACTTGCCTTTATGGGTATCTGTCGACTTGGTGGCAGTCGTCCATCGTCCCTTCCTCCGTGGTCCACTTCTGTCCATGATCCTCTGTCTCTGGGGGACTCCACGGTCCATTTCTGCCCCCAGGATGATGATGTCCATGTTCCTGATAGTAAACATATTGAAGAGTTTATTGTTTGAAGTAGTTGATGTAAATAGATATATACTTGCCTTCATGGGTGTCTGTCGACTTGGTGGCAGTCGTCCATCGTCCCTTCCTCCGTGGTCCACTTCTGTCCATGATCCTCTGTCTCTGGGGGACTCCACGGTCCATTTCTGCCCCCAGGATGATCATGTCCATGTTCCTGATAGTAAACATATTGAAGAGTTTATTGTTTGAAGTAGTTGATGTAAATAGATATATACTTGCCTTCATGGGTGTCTGTCGACTTGGTGGCAGTCGTACATCGTCCCTTCCTCCGTGGTCCACTTCTGTGCATGATCCTCTGTCTCTGGGGGACTTCACGGTCCATTTCTGCCCCCAGGACGATGATATCCATGTTCCTGATAGTAAACATATTGAAGAGTTTAGTGTTTGAAGTAGTTGATGTAAATAGATACATGCTTGCCTTTATGGGTATCTGTCGACTTGGTGGCAGTCGTCCATCGTCCCTGCCTCCGTGGTCCACTTCTGTCCATGATCCTCTGTCTCTGGGGGACTTCACGAACCATTTCTGCCCCCAGGATGATGATGTCCACGTTCCTGATAGTAAACATATTGAAGAGTTTAGTGTTTGAAGTAGTTGATGTAAATAGATATATACTTGCCTTCATGGGTATCTGTCGACTTGGTGGCAATAGTCCATCGTCCCTTCCTCCGTGGTCCACTTCTGTCCATGATCCTCTGTCTCTGGGGGACTTCACGGTCCATTTCTCACCCCACGATGATGATGTCCACGTACCTGATAGTAAACATATTGAAGAGTTTAGTGTTTGAAGTAGTTGATGTAAATAGATATATACTTGCCTTTATGGGTATCTGTCGACTTGGTGGCAGTCGTCCATCGTCCCTTCCTCCGTGGTCCACTTCTGTCCATGATCCTCTGTCTCTGGGGGACTTCACGGTCCATTTCTGCCCCCAGGATGATGATGTCCACGTACCTGATAGTAAATATATTGAAGAGTTTAGTGTTTGAAGTAGTTGATGTAAATAGATATATACTTGCCTTCATGGGTGTCTGTCGACTTGGTGGCAGTCGTCCATCGTCCCTTCCTCCGTGGTCCACTTCTGTCCATGATCCTCTGTCTCTGGGGGACTTCACGGTCCATTTCTGCCCCAGGATGATGATGTCCATGTTCCTGATAGTAAACATATTGAAGAGTTTAGTGTTTGAAGTAGTTGATGTAAATACATATATATACTTGCCTTTATGGGTATCTGTCGGCTTGGTGGCAGTCGTCCATCGTCCCTTCCTCCGTGGTCCACTTCTGTCCATGATCCTCTGTCTCTGGGGGACTTCACGGTCCATTTCTGCCCCCAGGATGATGATGTCCACAGTCCCGAAAGTAAAGATAATGAAGAGTTTAGTGTTTGAAACAATTGACGTTAATTGATTTACCTGCCTTCATGGGTGTCTGTCGACTTGGTGGCAGTCGTCCATCGTCCCTTCCTCCGTGGTCCACTTCTGTCCATGATCCTCTGTCTCTGGGGGACTCCACGGTCCATTTCTGCCCCCAGGATGATGATGTCCATGTTCCTGATAGTAAACATATTGAAGAGTTTATTGTTTGAAGTAGTTGATGTAAATAGATATATACTTGCCTTCATGGGTGTCTGTCGACTTGGTGGCAGTCGTCCATCGTCCCTTCCTCCGTGGTCCACTTCTGTGCATGATCCTCTGTCTCTGGGGGACTTCACGGTCCATTTCTGCCCCCAGGACGATGATGTCCATGTTCCTGATAGCAAACATATTGAAGAGTTTAGTGTTTGAAGAAGTTGATGTAAATAGATACATGCTTGCCTTTATGGGTATCTGTCGACTTGGTGGCAGTCGTCCATCGTCCCTGCCTCCGTGGTCCACTTCTGTCCATGATCCTCTGTCTCTGGGGGACTTCACGAACCATTTCTGCCCCCAGGATGATGATGTCCACGTTCCTGATAGTAAACATATTGAAGAGTTTAGTGTTTGAAGTAGTTGATGTAAATAGATACATACTTGCCTTCATGGGTATCTGTCGACTTAGTGGCAATAGTCCATCGTCCCTCCCTCCGTGGTCCACTTCTGTCCATGATCCTCTGTCTCTGGGGGACTTCACGGTCCATTTCTGCCTCCAGGATGATGATGTCCATCTTCCTGACAGTAAATATATTGAAAAGTTTAGTGTTTGAAGTAATTGATGTAAATAGATATATACTTGCCTTTATGGGTATCTGTCGACTTGGTGGCAGTCGTCCATCGTCCCTTCCTCCGTGGTCCACTTCTGTCCATGATCCTCTGTCTCTGGGGAACTTCACGGTCCATTTCTGCCCCCAGGATGATGATGTCCACGTACCGGATAGTAAATATATTGAAGAGTTTAGTGTTTGAAGTAGTTGATGTAAATAGATATATACTTGCCTTCATGGGTGTCTGTCGACTTGGTGGCAGTCGTCCATCGTCCCTTCCTCCGTGGTCCACTTCTGTCCATGATCCTCTGTCTCTGGGGGACTTCACGGTCCATTTCTGCCCCAGGATGATGATGTCCATGTTCCTGATAGTAAACATATTGAAGAGTTTAGTGTTTGAAGTAGTTGATGTAAATACATATATATACTTGCCTTTATGGGTGTCTGTCGGCTTGGTGGCAGTCGTCCATCGTCCCTTCCTCCGTGGTCCACTTCTGTCCATGATCCTCTGTCTCTGGGGGACTTCACGGTCCATTTCTGCCCCCAGGATGATGATGTCCACAGTCCCGAAAGTAAAGATAATGAAGAGTTTAGTGTTTGAAACAATTGACGTTAATTGATTTACCTGCCTTCATGGGCCCCTCTCGGCTTGATTGCAGACGTCCATCGTCATTCCTCCTTGGTCCCTCTTCTCTCCATGCAGTGTCTTCGCGGCAGTCGTCACTGCCCATTTCTGCAACCAGGATGATGATGTCCACGTTCCTGATACTAAATATTTTGAAGAGTTTAGTGTTTGAAGTAGTTGATGTAAATAGATATATACTTGCCTTCATGGGTGTCTGTCGACTTGGTGGCAGTCGTCCATCGTCCCTCCCTCCGTGGTCCACTTCTGTCCATGATCCTCTGTCTCTGGGGGACTTCACGGTCCATTTCTGCCCCAGGATGATGATGTCCATGTTCCTGATAGTAAACATATTGAAGAGTTTAGTGTTTGAAGTAGTTGATGTAAATACATATATATACTTGCCTTTATGGGTATCTGTCGGCTTGGTGGCAGTCGTCCATCGTCCCTTCCTCCGTGGTCCACTTCTGTCCATGATCCTCTGTCTCTGGGGGACTTCACGGTCCATTTCTGCCCCCAGGATGATGATGTCCACAGTCCCGAAAGTAAAGATAATGAAGAGTTTAGTGTTTGAAACAATTGACGTTAATTGATTTACCTGCCTTCATGGGTGTCTGTCGACTTGGTGGCAGTCGTCCATCGTCCCTTCCTCCGTGGTCCACTTCTGTCCATGATCCTCTGTCTCTGGGGGACTCCACGGTCCATTTCTGCCCCCAGGATGATGATGTCCATGTTCCTGATAGTAAACATATTGAAGAGTTTATTGTTTGAAGTAGTTGATGTAAATAGATATATACTTGCCTTCATGGGTGTCTGTCGACTTGGTGGCAGTCGTCCATCGTCCCTTCCTCCGTGGTCCACTTCTGTCCATGATCCTCTGTCTCTGGGGGACTTCACGGTCCATTTCTGCCCCCAGGATGATGATGTCCACGTTGCTGATAGTAAACACATTGAAGAGTTTAGTGTTTGAAGTAGTTGATGTAAATAGATATATACTTGCCTTTATGGGTATCTGTCGACTTAGTGGCAGTCGTCCATCGTCCCTTCCTCCGTGGTCCACTTCTGTCCATGATCCTCTGTCTCTGGGGGACTTCACGGTCCATTTCTCACCCCAGGATGATGATGTCCATGTTCCTGATAGTAAACCTAATGAAGAGTTTAGTGTTTGAAGTAGTTGATGTAAATAGATATATACTTGCCTTTATGGGTGTCTGTCGACTTGGTGGCAGTCGTCCATCGTCCCTTCCTCCGTGGTCCACTTCTGTCCATGATCCTCTGTCTCTGGGGGACTTCACGGTCCATTTCTGCCCCCAGGATGATGATGTCCACGTACCTGATAGTAAATATATTGAAGAGTTTAGTGTTTGAAGTAGTTGATGTAAATAGATGTATACTTGCCTTTATGGGTATCTGTCGACTTGGTGGCAGTCGTCCATCGTCCCTTCCTCCGTGGTCCACTTCTGTCCATGATCCTCTGTCTCTGGGGGACTTCACGGTCCATTTCTGCCCCCAGGATGATGATGTCCACGTACCTGATAGTAAATATATTGAAGAGTTTAGTGTTTGAAGTAGTTGATGTAAATAGATATATACTTGCCTTCATGGGTGTCTGTCGACTTGGTGGCAGTCGTCCATCGTCCCTTCCTCCGTGGTCCACTTCTGTCCATGATCCTCTGTCTCTGGGGGACTTCACGGTCCATTTCTGCCCCAGGATGATGATGTCCATGTTCCTGATAGTAAACATATTGAAGAGTTTAGTGTTTGAAGTAGTTGATGTAAATACATATATATACTTGCCTTTATGGGTATCTGTCGGCTTGGTGGCAGTCGTCCATCGTCCCTTCCTCCGTGGTCCACTTCTGTCCATGATCCTCTGTCTCTGGGGGACTTCACGGTCCATTTCTGCCCCCAGGATGATGATGTCCAGAGTCCCGAAAGTAAAGATAATGAAGAGTTTAGTGTTTGAAACAATTGACGTTAATTGATTTACCTGCCTTCATGGGTGTCTGTCGACTTGGTGGCAGTCGTCCATCGTCCCTTCCTCCGTGGTCCACTTCTGTCCATGATCCTCTGTCTCTGGGGGACTCCACGGTCCATTTCTGCCCCCAGGATGATGATGTCCATGTTCCTGATAGTAAACATTTTGAAGAGTTTATTGTTTGAAGTAGTTGATGTAAATAGATATATACTTGCCTTCATGGGTGTCTGTCGACTTGGTGGCAGTCGTACATCGTCCCTTCCTCCGTGGTCCACTTCTGTGCATGATCCTCTGTCTCTGGGGGACTTCACGGTCCATTTCTGCCCCCAGGACGATGATGTCCATGTTCCTGATAGCAAACATATTGAAGAGTTTAGTGTTTGAAGTAGTTGATGTAAATAGATACATGCTTGCCTTTATGGGTATCTGTCGACTTGGTGGCAGTCGTCCATCGTCCCTGCCTCCGTGGTCCACTTCTGTCCATGATCCTCTGTCTCTGGGGGACTTCACGGTCCATTTCTGCCTCCAGGATGATGATGTCCATCTTCCTGACAGTAAATATATTGAAAAGTTTAGTGTTTGAAGTAGTTGATGTAAATAGATATATACTTGCCTTTATGGGTATCTGTCGACTTGGTGGCAGTCGTCCATCGTCCCTTCCTCCGTGGTCCACTTCTGTCCATGATCCTCTGTCTCTGGGGAACTTCACGGTCCATTTCTGCCCCCAGGATGATGATGTCCACGTACCTGATAGTAAATATATTGAAGAGTTTAGTGTTTGAAGTAGTTGATGTAAATAGATATATACTTGCCTTCATGGGTGTCTGTCGACTTGGTGGCAGTCGTCCATCGTCCCTTCCTCCGTGGTCCACTTCTGTCCATGATCCTCTGTCTCTGGGGGACTTCACGGTCCATTTCTGCCCCAGGATGATGATGTCCATGTTCCTGATAGTAAACATATTGAAGAGTTTAGTGTTTGAAGTAGTTGATGTAAATACATATATATACTTGCCTTTATGGGTGTCTGTCGGCTTGGTGGCAATCCTCCATCGTCCCTCCCTCCGTGGTCCACTTCTGTCCATGATCCTCTGTCTCTGGGGGACTTCACGGTCCATTTCTGCCCCCAGGATGATGATGTCCACAGTCCCGAAAGTAAAGATAATGAAGAGTTTAGTGTTTGAAACAATTGACGTTAATTGATTTACCTGCCTTCATGGGCCCCTCTCGGCTTGATTGCAGACGTCCATCGTCATTCCTCCTTGGTCCCTCTTCTCTCCATGCAGTGTCTTCGCGGCAGTCGTCACTGCCCATTTCTGCAACCAGGATGATGATGTCCACGTTCCTGATACTAAGTATCTTGAAGAGTTTAGTGTTTGAAGTAGTTGATGTAAATACATATATACTTGCCTTTATGGGTATCTGTCGACTTGGTGGCAATCGTCCATCGTCCCTCCCTCCGTGGTCCACTTCTGTCCATGATCCTCTGTCTCTGGGGGACTTCACGGTTCATTTCTGCCCCCAGGATGATGATGTCCATGTTCCTGATAGTAAATATATTGAAAAGTTTAGTGTTTGAAGTAGTTGATGTAAATAGATATATACTTGCCTTTATGGGTATCTGTCGACTTGGTGGCAGTCGTCCATCGTCCCTTCCTCCATGGTCCACTTCTGTCCATGATCCTCTATCTCTGGGGGACTTCACGGTCCATTTCTGCAACCAGGATGATGATGTCCACGTTCCTGATAGTAAACATATTGAAGAGTTTAGTGTTTGAAGTAGTCGATGTAAATACACATATACTTGCCTTTATGGGTATCTGTCGACTTAGTGGCAGTCGTCCATCGTCCCTTCCTCCGTGGTCCACTTCTGTCCATGATCCTCTGTGTCTGGGGGACTTCACGGTCCATTTCTGCCCCCAGGATGATGATGTCCACGTTCCTGATAGTAAACACATTGAAGAGTTTAGTGTATGAAGTAGTTGATGTAAATAGATATATACTTGCCTTTATGGGTATCTGTCGACTTGGTGGCAGTCGTCCATCGTCCCTTCCTCCGTGGTCCACTTCTGTCCATGATCCTCTGTCTCTGGGGGACTTCACGGTCCATTTCTCACCCCAGGATGATGATGTCCATGTTCCTGATAGTAAACATAATGAAGAGTTTAGTGTTTGAAGTAGTTGATGTAAATAGATATATACTTGCCTTTATGGGTGTCTGTCGACTTGGTGGCAGTCGTCCATCGTCCCTTCCTCCGTGGTCCACTTCTGTCCATGATCCTCTGTCTCTGGGGGACTTCACGGTCCATTTCTGCCCCCAGGATGATGATGTCCATGTTCCTGATAGTAAACATATTGAAGAGTTTAGTGTTTGAAGTAGTTGATGCAAACACATATGTATACTTGCCTTTGTAGGTGTCTGTCGACTTGGTGGCAGTCGCCCATTGTCCCTTCCTCTGTGGTCCACTTCTGTCCATGATCCTCTGTCTCTGGGGGACTTCACGGTCAATTTCTGCAACCCGGATGATGATGTCCACGTTCCTGATAGTAAACATATTGAAGAGTTTAGTGTTTGAAGTAGTTGATGTAAATAGATATATACTTGCCTTTATGGGTATCTGTCGACTTGGTCGTAATCCTCCATCGTCCCTCCCTCCGTGGTCCACTTCTGTCCATGATCCCCTGTCTCTGGGGGACTTCACGGTCCATTTCTGCCTCCAGGATGATGATGTCCACGTTCCTGATAGTAAACATATTGAAGAGTTTAGTGTTTGAAGTAGTTGATGTAAATAGATATATACTTGCCTTTATGGGTGTCTGTCGACTTGGTGGCAGTCGTCCATCGTCCCTTCCTCCGTGGTCCACTTCTGTCCATGATCCTCTGTCTCTGGGGGACTTCACGGTCCATTTCTGCCCCCAGGATGATGATGTCCATGTTCCTGATAGTAAACATATTGAAGAGTTTAGTGTTTGAAGTAGTTGATGCAAACACATATGTATACTTGCCTTTGTAGGTGTCTGTCGACTTGGTGGCAGTCGCCCATTGTCCCTTCCTCTGTGGTCCACTTCTGTCCATGATCCTCTGTCTCTGGGGGACTTCACGGTCAATTTCTGCAACCCGGATGATGATGTCCACGTTCCTGATAGTAAACATATTGAAGAGTTTAGTGTTTGAAGTAGTTGATGTAAATAGATTTATACTTGCCTTTATGGGTATCTGTCGACTTGGTCGTAATCCTCCATCGTCCCTCCCTCCGTGGTCCACTTCTGTCCATGATCCTCTGTCTCTGGGGGACTTCACGGTCCATTTCTGCCTCCAGGATGATGATGTCCACGTTCATGATAGTAAACATATTGAAGAGTTTAGTGTTTGAAGTAGTTGATGTAAATAGATTTATACTTGCCTTCATGGGTATCTGTCGACTTGGTGGCAGTCGTCCATCGTCCCTTCCTCCGTGGTCCACTTCTGTCCATGATCCTCTGTCTCTGGGGGACTTCACGGTCCATTTCTGCCCCCAGGATGATGATGTCCACGTTCCTGATAGTAAACATATTGAAGAGTTTAGTGTTTGAAGTAGTTGATGTAAATACATATATACTTGCCTTTATGGGTGTCTGTCGACTTGGTGGCAGTCGTCCATCGTCCCTTCCTCCGTGGTCCACTTCTGTCCATGATCCTCTGTCTCTGGGGGACTTCACGGTCCATTTCTGCCCCCAGGATGATGATGTCCATGTTCCTGATAGTAAACATATTGAAGAGTTTAGTGTTTGAAGTAGTTGATGCAAACACATATGTATACTTGCCTTTGTAGGTGTCTGTCGACTTGGTGGCAGTCGCCCATTGTCCCTTCCTCTGTGGTCCACTTCTGTCCATGATCCTCTGTCTCTGGGGGACTTCACGGTCAATTTCTGCAACCCGGATGATGATGTCCACGTTCCTGATAGTAAACATATTGAAGAGTTTAGTGTTTGAAGTAGTTGATGTAAATAGATATATACTTGCCTTTATGGGTATCTGTCGACTTGGTCGTAATCCTCCATCGTCCCTCCCTCCGTGGTCCACTTCTGTCCATGATCCCCTGTCTCTGGGGGACTTCACGGTCCATTTCTGCCTCCAGGATGATGATGTCCACGTTCCTGATAGTAAACATATTGAAGAGTTTAGTGTTTGAAGTAGTTGATGTAAATAGATATATACTTGCCTTTATGGGTGTCTGTCGACTTGGTGGCAGTCGTCCATCGTCCCTTCCTCCGTGGTCCACTTCTGTCCATGATCCTCTGTCTCTGGGGGACTTCACGGTCCATTTCTGCCCCCAGGATGATGATGTCCATGTTCCTGATAGTAAACATATTGAAGAGTTTAGTGTTTGAAGTAGTTGATGCAAACACATATGTATACTTGCCTTTGTAGGTGTCTGTCGACTTGGTGGCAGTCGCCCATTGTCCCTTCCTCTGTGGTCCACTTCTGTCCATGATCCTCTGTCTCTGGGGGACTTCACGGTCAATTTCTGCAACCCGGATGATGATGTCCACGTTCCTGATAGTAAACATATTGAAGAGTTTAGTGTTTGAAGTAGTTGATGTAAATAGATTTATACTTGCCTTTATGGGTATCTGTCGACTTGGTCGTAATCCTCCATCGTCCCTCCCTCCGTGGTCCACTTCTGTCCATGATCCTCTGTCTCTGGGGGACTTCACGGTCCATTTCTGCCTCCAGGATGATGATGTCCACGTTCATGATAGTAAACATATTGAAGAGTTTAGTGTTTGAAGTAGTTGATGTAAATAGATTTATACTTGCCTTCATGGGTATCTGTCGACTTGGTGGCAGTCGTCCATCGTCCCTTCCTCCGTGGTCCACTTCTGTCCATGATCCTCTGTCTCTGGGGGACTTCACGGTCCATTTCTGCCCCCAGGATGATGATGTCCACGTTCCTGATAGTAAACATATTGAAGAGTTTAGTGTTTGAAGTAGTTGATGTAAATAGACATATACTTACCTTTATGGGTGTCTGTCGACTTGGTGGCAGTCGTCCATCGTCCCTCCCTCCGTGGTCCACTTCTGTCCATGATCCTCTGTCTCTGGGGGACTTCACGGTCCATTTCTGCCCCCAGGATGATGATGTCCACAGTCCCGAAAGTAAAGATAATGAAGAGTTTAGTGTTTGAAACAAATGACGTTATTTGATTTACCTGCCTTCATGGGCCCCTCTCGGCTTGATTGCAGACGTCCATCGTCCCTCCTCCTTGGTCCCTCTTCTCTCCATGCAGTGTCTTCGCGGCAGTCGTCACTGCCCATTTCTGCAACCAGCATGATGATGTCCACGTTCCTGATAGTAAACATATTGAAGAGTTTATTGTTTGAAGTAGTTGATGTAAATAGATATATACTTGCCTTTCTGGGTGTCTGTCGACTTGGTGGCAGTCGTCCATCGTCCCTTCCTCCGTGGTCCACTTCTGTCCATGATCCTCTGTCTCTGGGGGACTTCACGGTCCATTTCTGCCCCCAGGATGATGATGTCCACGTTCCTGATAGTAAACATATTGAAGAGTTTAGTGTTTGAAGTAGTTGATGTAAATAGATATATACTTCCCTTTATGGGTATCTGTCGACTTGGTGGCAGTCGTCCATCGTCCCTCCCTCCGTGGTCCACTTTTGTCCATGATCCTCTGTCTCTGGGGGACTTCACGGTCCATTTCTGCCGACAGGATGATGATGTCTACGTTCCTGATAGTAAACATACTGAAGAGTTTAGTGTTTGAAGTAGTTGATGTAAACAGATATATACTTGCCTTCATGGGTATCTGTCGACTTCGTGGCAGTCGTCCATCGTCCCTTCCTCCGTGGTCCACTTCTGTCTATGATCCTCTGTCTCTGGGGGACTTCACGGTCCATTTCTACCCCCAGGATGATGATGTCCATGTTCCTGATAGTAAACATAATGAAGAGTTTAGTGTTTGAAGTAGTTGATGTAAATAGATATATACTTGCCTTAATGGGTGTCTGTCGAGTTGGTGGCAGTCGTCCATCGTCCCTTCCTCCGTGGTCCACTTCTGTCCATGATCCTCTGTCTCTGGGGGACTTCACGGTCCATTTCTGCCCCCAGGATGATGATGTCCATGTTCCTGATAGTAAACATATTGAAGAGTTTAGTGTTTGAAGTAGTTGATGTAAACACATATATATACTTGCCTTTGTAGGTGTCTGTCGACTTGGTGGCAGTCGCCCATCGTCCCTCCCTCCGTGGTCCACTTCTGTCCATGATCCTCTGTCTCTGGGGGACTTCACGGTCCATTTCTCACCCCAGGATGATGATGTCCACGTTCCTGATAGTAAACATATTGAAGAGTTTAGTGTTGGAAGTAGTTGATGTCAATAGATATATACTTGCCTTTATGGGTATATGTCGACTTGGTGGCAGTCGTCCATCGTCCCTGCCTCCGTGGTCCACTTCTGTCCATGATCCTCTGTCTCTGGGGGACTTCACGGTCCATTTCTCACCCCAGGATGATGATGTCCACGTTCCTGATAGTAAACATATTGAAGAGTTTAGTGTTTGAAGTAGTTGATGTTAATACATATACACTTGCCTTTATGGGTATCTGTCGACTTGGTGGCAGTTGTCCATCGTCCCTTCCTCCGTGGTCGACTTCTGTCCATGATCCTCTGTCTCTGGGGGACTTCACGGTCCATTTTTTACCCCAGGATGATGATGTCCACGTTCCTGATAGTAAACATATTGAAGAGTTTAGTGTTTGAAGTAGTTGATGTAAATAGATACATACTTGCCTTTTTGGGTATGTGTCGACTTGGTGGCAGTCGTCCATCGTCCCTCCCTCCGTGGTCCACTTCTGTCCATGATCCTCTGTCTCTGGGGGACTTCACGGTCCATTTCTCACCCCAGGATGATGATGTCCACGTTCCTGATAGTAAACATATTGAGGAGTTTAGTGTTTGAAGTAGTTGATGTTAATACATATACACTTGCCTTTCTGGGTATCTGTCGACTTGGTGGCAGTCGTCCATCGTCCCTCCCTCCGTGGTCCACTTCTGTCCATGATCCTCTGTCTCTGGGGGACTTCACGGTCCATTTCTGCCCCCAGGATGATGATGTCCACGTTACTGATAGTAAACATATTGAATTGTTTAGTGTTTGAAGTAGTTGATGTTAATACATAGATACTTGCCTTTATGGGTATGTGTCGACTTGGTGGCAGTCGTCCATCGTCCCTCCCTCAGTGGTCCACTTCTGTCCATGATCCTCTGTCTCTGGGGGAATTCACGGTCCATTTCTCACCCCAGGATGATGATGTCCACGATCCTGAGAGTAAAGATAATGACAAGTTTAGTATTTCAAGTGGTTGATGTTAATACATATATACTTGCCTTTATGGGTATCTGTCGACTTGGTGGCAGTCGTCCATCGTCCCTCCCTCCGTGGTCCACTTCTGTCCATGATCCTCTGTCTCTGGGGGACTTCACGGTCCATTTCTCACCCCAGGATGATGATGTCCACGTTCCTGATAGTAAACATATTGAAGAGTTTAGTGTTTGAAGTAGTTGATGTTAATACATATACACTTGCCTTTCTGGGTATCTGTCGACTTGGTGGCAGTCGTCCATCGTCCCTCCCTCCGTGGTCCACTTCTGTCCATGATCCTCTGTCTCTGGGGGACTTCACGGTCCATTTCTCACCCCAGGATGATGATGTCCACGTTCCTAAAAGTATATATATTGAAGAGTTTAGTGTTTGAAGTAGTTGATGTTAGTACATATACACTTGCCTTTATGGGTATGTGTCGACTTGGTGGCAGTCTTCCATCGTCCCTCCCTCCGTGGTCCACTTCTGTCCATGATCCTCTGTCTCTGGGGGACTTCACGGTCCATTTCTGCCCCCAGGATGATGATGTCCACGTTCCTGATAGTAAACATATTGAATTGTTTAGTGTTTGAAGTAGTTGATGTTAATACATAGATACTTGCCTTTATGGGTATGTGTCGACTTGGTGGCAGTCGTCCATCGTCCCTCCCTCCGTGGTCCACTTCTGTCCATGATCCTCTGTCTCTGGGGGACTTCACGGTCCATTTCTCACCCCAGGATGATGATGTCCACGATCCTGAGAGTAGAGATAATGACAAGTTTAGTATTTCAAGTGGTTGATGTTAAGACATATACTTGCCTTTATGGGTATGTGTCGACTTGGTGGCAGTCGTCCATCGTCCCTCCCTCCGTGGTCCACTTCTGTCCATGATCCTCTGTCTCTGGGGGACTTCACGGTCCATTTCTGCCCCCAGGATGATGATGTCCACGTTCCTGATAGTAAAGATATTGAAGAGTTTAGTGTTTGAAGTAGTTGATGTTAATACATATACACTTGCCTTTCTGGGTATCTGTCGACTTGGTGGCAGTCGTCCATCGTCCCTCCCTCCGTGGTCCACTTCTGTCCATGATCCTCTGTGTCTGGGGGACTTCACGGTCTATTTCTGCCCCCAGGATGATGATGTCCACGTTCCTGATAGTAAACATATTAAAGAGTTTAGTGTTTGAAGTAGTTGATGTTAATACATATACACTTGCCTTTATGGGTATCTGTCGACTTGGTGGCAGTCTTCCATCGTCCCTCCCTCCGTGGTCCACTTCTGTCCATGATCCTCTGTCTCTGGGGGACTTCACGGTCCATTTCTCACCCCAGGATGATGATGTCCACGTTCCTAAAAGTATACATATTGAAGAGTTTAGTGTTTGAAGTAGTTGATGTTAATACATATACACTTGCCTTTCTGGGTATGTGTCGACTTGGTGGCAGTCTTCCATCGTCCCTCCCTCCGTGGTCCACTTCTGTCCATGATCCTCTGTCTCTGGGGGACTTCACGGTCCATTTCTGCCCCCAGGATGATGATGTCCACGTTCCTGATAGTAAACATATTGAATTGTTTAGTGTTTGAAGTAGTTGATGTTAATACATAGATACTTGCCTTTATGGGTATGTGTCGACTTGGTGGCAGTCGTCCATCGTCCCTCCCTCCGTGGTCCACTTCTGTCCATGATCCTCTGTCTCTGGGGGACTTCACGGTCCATTTCTCACCCCAGGATGATGATGTCCACGATCCTGAGAGTAAAGATAATGACAAGTTTAGTATTTCAAGTGATTGATGTTAATACATACATACTTGCCTTTATGGGTATCTGTCGACTTGGTGGCAGTCGTCCATCGTCCCTCCCTCCGTGGTCCACTTCTGTCCATGATCCTCTGTCTCTGGGGGACTTCACGGTCCATTTCTGCCCCCAGGATGATGATGTCCACGTTCCTGATAGTAAACATATTGAAGAGTTTAGTGTTTGAATTAGTTGATGTTAATACATATACACTTGCCTTTATGGGTATCTGTCGACTTGGTGGCAGTCGTCCATCGTCCCTGCCTCCGTGGTCCACTTCTGTCCATGATCCTCTGTGTCTGGGGGACTTCACGGTCCATTTCTGCCCCCAGGATGATTATGTCCACGTTCCTAAAAGTATACATCTTGAAGAGTTTAGTGTTTGAAGTAGTTGATGTTAATACATATACACTTGCCTTTATGGGTATCTGTCGACTTGGTGGCAGTCGTCCATCGTCCCTCCCTCCGTGGTCCACTTCTGTCCATGATCCTCTGTCTCTGGGGGACTTCACGGTCCATTTCTGCCCCCAGGATGATGATGTCCACGTTACTGATAGTAAACATATTGAATTGTTTAGTGTTTGAAGTACTTGATGTTAATACATAGATACTTGCCTTATTGGGTATGTGTCGACTTGGTGGCAGTCGTCCATCGTCCCTGCCTCCGTGGTCCACTTCTGTCCATGATCCTCTGTCTCTGGGGGACTTCACGGTCCATTTCTCACCCCAGGATGATGATGTCCACGATCCTGAGAGTAAAGATAATGACAATTTTTAGCATATCAAGTGGTTGATGTTAATACATATATACTTGCCTTTATGGGTATCTGTCGACTTAGTGGCAGTCGTCCATCGTCCCTCCCTCCGTGGTCCACTTCTGTCCATGATCCTCTGTCTCTGGGGGACTTCACGGTCCATTTTTCACCCCAGGATGATGATGTCCACGTTCCTGATAGTAAACATATTGAAGAGTTTAGTGTTTGAAGTAGTTGATGTTAATACATATACACTTGCCTTTATGGGTATCTGTCGACTTGGTGGCAGTCTTCCATCGTCCCTCCCTCCGTGGTCCACTTCTGTCCATGATCCTCTGTCTCTGGGGGACTTCACGGTCCATTTCTCACCCCAGGATGATGATGTCCACGTTCCTGATAGTAAACATATTGAAGTGTTTAGTATTTGAAGTAGTTGATGTAAATAGATACATACTTGCCTTTATGGGTATGTGTCGACTTGGTGGCAGTCGTCCATCGTCCCTCCCTCCGTGGTCCACTTCTGTCCATGATCCTCTGTCTCTGGGGGACTTCACGGTCCATTTCTCACCCCAGGATGATGATGTCCACGTTCCTGATAGTAAACATATTGAAGAGTTTAGTGTTTGAAGTAGTTGATGTTAATACATATACACTTGCCTTTCTGGGTATCTGTCGACTTGGTGGCAGTCGTCCATCGTCCCTCCCTCCGTGGTCCACTTCTGTCCATGATCCTCTGTCTCTGGGGGACTTCACGGTCCATTTCTCACCCCAGGATGATGATGTCCACGTTCCTAAAAGTATACATATTGAAGAGTTTAGTGTTTGAAGTAGTTGATGTTAATACATATACACTTGCCTTTATGGGTATGTGTCGACTTGGTGGCAGTCTTCCATCGTCCCTCCCTCCGTGGTCCACTTCTGTCCATGATCCTCTGTCTCTGGGGGACTTCACGGTCCATTTCTGCCCCCAGGATGATGATGTCCACGTTCCTGATAGTAAACATATTGAAGAGTTTAGTGTTTGAAGTAGTTGATGTTAATACATAGATACTTGCCTTATTGGGTATGTGTCGACTTGGTGGCAGTCGTCCATCGTCCCTGCCTCCGTGGTCCACTTCTGTCCATGATCCCCTGTCTCTGGGGGACTTCACGGTCCATTTCTCACCCCAGGATGATGATGTCCACGATCCTGAGAGTAAAGATAATGACAATTTTTAGCATATCAAGTGGTTGATGTTAATACATATATACTTGCCTTTATGGGTATCTGTCGACTTGGTGGCAGTCGTCCATCGTCCCTCCCTCCGTGGTCCACTTCTGTCCATGATCCTCTGTCTCTGGGGGACTTCACGGTCCATTTCTGCCCCCAGGATGATGATGTCCACGTTCCTGATAGTAAACATATTGAAGTGTTTAGTGTTTGAAGTAGTTGATGTTAATACATATACACTTGCCTTTATGGGTATCTGTCGACTTGGTGGCAGTCTTCCATCGTCCCTCCCTCCGTGGTCCACTTCTGTCCATGATCCTCTGTCTCTGGGGGACTTCACGGTCCATTTCTGCCCCCAGGATGATGATGTCCACGTTCCTGATAGTAAACATATTGAAGTGTTTAGTATTTGAAGTAGTTGATGTAAATAGATACATACTTGCCTTTATGGGTATGTGTCGACTTGGTGGCAGTCGTCCATCGTACCTCCCTCCGTGGTCCACTTCTGTCCATGATCCTCTGTCTCTGGGGGACTTCACGGTCCATTTCTCACCCCAGGATGATGATGTCCACGTTCCTGATAGTAAACATATTGAAGAGTTTAGTGTTTGAAGTAGTTGATGTTAATACATATACACTTGCCTTTCTGGGTATCTGTCGACTTGGTGGCAGTCGTCCATCGTCCCTCCCTCCGTGGTCCACTTCTGTCCATGATCCTCTGTCTCTGGGGGACTTCACGGTCCATTTCTCACCCCAGGATGATGATGTCCACGTTCCTAAAAGTATACATATTGAAGAGTTTAGTGTTTGAAGTAGTTGATGTTAATACATATACACTTGCCTTTATGGGTATGTGTCGACTTGGTGGCAGTCTTCCATCGTCCCTCCCTCCGTGGTCCACTTCTGTCCATGATCCTCTGTCTCTGGGGGACTTCACGGTCCATTTCTGCCCCCAGGATGATGATGTCCACGTTCCTGATAGTAAACATATTGAAGAGTTTAGTGTTTGAAGTAGTTGATGTTAATACATAGATACTTGCCTTTATGGGTATGTGTCGACTTGGTGGCAGTCGTCCATCGTCCCTCCCTCCGTGGTCCACTTCTGTCCATGATCCTCTGTCTCTGGGGGACTTCACGGTCAATTTCTCACCCCAGGATGATGATGTCCACGATCCTGAGAGTAAAGATAATGACAAGTTTAGTATTTCAAGTGATTGATGTTAATAAAAATATACTTGCCTTTATGGGTATCTGTCGACTTGGTGGCAGTCGTCCATCGTCCCTCCCTCCGTGGTCCACTTCTGTCCATGATCCTCTGTCTCTGGGGGACTTCACGGTCCATTTCTGCCCCCAGGATGATGATGTCCACGTTCCTGATAGTAAACATATTGAAGAGTTTAGTGTTTGAAGTAGTTGATGTTAATACATATACACTTGCCTTTATGGGTATCTGTCGACTTGGTGGCAGTCGTCCATCGTCCCTCCCTCCGTGGTCCACTTCTGTCCATGATCCTCTGTCTCTGGGGGACTTCACGGTCCATTTCTCACCCCAGGATGATGATGTCCACGTTCCTAAAAGTATACATATTGAAGAGTTTAGTGTTTGAAGTAGTTGATGTTAATACATATACACTTGCCTTTATGGGTATGTGTCGACTTGGTGGCAGTCTTCCATCGTCCCTCCCTCCGTGGTCCACTTCTGTCCATGATCCTCTGTCTCTGGGGGACTTCACGGTCCATTTCTGCCCCCAGGATGATGATGTCCACGTTCCTGATAGTAAACATATTGAAGAGTTTAGTGTTTGAAGTAGTTGATGTTAATACATAGATACTTGCCTTATTGGGTATGTGTCGACTTGGTGGCAGTCGTCCATCGTCCCTGCCTCCGTGGTCCACTTCTGTCCATGATCCTCTGTCTCTGGGGGACTTCACGGTCCATTTCTCACCCCAGGATGATGATGTCCACGATCCTGAGAGTAAAGATAATGACAATTTTTAGCATATCAAGTGGTTGATGTTAATACATATATACTTGCCTTTATGGGTATCTGTCGACTTGGTGGCAGTCGTCCATCGTCCCTCCCTCCGTGGTCCACTTCTGTCCATGATCCTCTGTCTCTGGGGGACTTCACGGTCCATTTTTCACCCCAGGATGATGATGTCCACGTTCCTGATAGTAAACATATTGAAGAGTTTAGTGTTTGAAGTAGTTGATGTTAATACATATACACTTGCCTTTATGGGTATCTGTCGACTTGGTGGCAGTCTTCCATCGTCCCTCCCTCCGTGGTCCACTTCTGTCCATGATCCTCTGTCTCTGGGGGACTTCACGGTCCATTTCTCACCCCAGGATGATGATGTCCACGTTCCTGATAGTAAACATATTGAAGTGTTTAGTATTTGAAGTAGTTGATGTAAATAGATACATACTTGCCTTTATGGGTATGTGTCGACTTGGTGGCAGTCGTCCATCGTCCCTCCCTCCGTGGTCCACTTCTGTCCATGATCCTCTGTCTCTGGGGGACTTCACGGTCCATTTCTCACCCCAGGATGATGATGTCCACGTTCCTGATAGTAAACATATTGAAGAGTTTAGTGTTTGAAGTAGTTGATGTTAATACATATACACTTGCCTTTCTGGGTATCTGTCGACTTGGTGGCAGTCGTCCATCGTCCCTCCCTCCGTGGTCCACTTCTGTCCATGATCCTCTGTCTCTGGGGGACTTCACGGTCCATTTCTCACCCCAGGATGATGATGTCCACGTTCCTAAAAGTATACATATTGAAGAGTTTAGTGTTTGAAGTAGTTGATGTTAATACATATACACTTGCCTTTATGGGTATGTGTCGACTTGGTGGCAGTCTTCCATCGTCCCTCCCTCCGTGGTCCACTTCTGTCCATGATCCTCTGTCTCTGGGGGACTTCACGGTCCATTTCTGCCCCCAGGATGATGATGTCCACGTTCCTGATAGTAAACATATTGAAGAGTTTAGTGTTTGAAGTAGTTGATGTTAATACATAGATACTTGCCTTTATGGGTATGTGTCGACTTGGTGGCAGTCGTCCATCGTCCCTCCCTCCGTGGTCCACTTCTGTCCATGATCCTCTGTCTCTGGGGGACTTCACGGTCCATTTCTCACCCCAGGATGATGATGTCCACGATCCTGAGAGTAAAGATAATGACAAGTTTAGTATTTCAAGTGATTGATGTTAATAAAAATATACTTGCCTTTATGGGTATCTGTCGACTTGGTGGCAGTCGTCCATCGTCCCTCCCTCCGTGGTCCACTTCTGTCCATGATCCTCTGTGTCTGGGGGACTTCACGGTCCATTTCTGCCCCCAGGATGATGATGTCCACGTTCCTGATAGTAAACATATTGAAGAGTTTAGTGTTTGAAGTAGTTGATGTTAATACATATACACTTGCCTTTATGGGTATCTGTCGACTTGGTGGCAGTCTTCCATCGTCCCTCCCTCCGTGGTCCACTTCTGTCCATGATCCTCTGTCTCTGGGGGACTTCACGGTTCATTTCTCACCCCAGGATGATGATGTCCACGTTCCTAAAAGTATACATATTGAAGAGTTTAGTGTTTGAAGTAGTTGATGTTAATACATATACACTTGCCTTTATGGGTATGTGTCGACTTGGTGGCAGTCTTCCATCGTCCCTCCCTCCGTGGTCCACTTCTGTCCATGATCCTCTGTCTCTGGGGGACTTCACGGTCCATTTCTGCCCCCAGGATGATGATGTCCACGTTCCTGATAGTAAACATATTGAATTGTTTAGTGTTTGAAGTAGTTGATGTTAATACATAGATACTTGCCTTTATGGGTATGTGTCGACTTGGTGGCAGTCGTCCATCGTCCCTCCCTCCGTGGTCCACTTCTGTCCATGATCCTCTGTCTCTGGGGGACTTCACGGTCCATTTCTGCCCCCAGGATGATGATGTCCACGATCCTGAGAGTAAAGATAATGACAAGTTTAGTATTTCAAGTGATTGATGTTAATACATACATACTTGCCTTTATGGGTATCTGTCGACTTGGTGGCAGTCGTCCATCGTCCCTCCCTCCGTGGTCCACTTCTGTCCATGATCCTCTGTCTCTGGGGGACTTCACGGTCCATTTCTGCCCCCAGGATGATGATGTCCACGTTCCTGATAGTAAACATATTGAAGAGTTTAGTGTTTGAAGTAGTTGATGTTAATACATATACACTTGCCTTTATGGGTATCTGTCGACTTGGTGGCAGTCGTCCATCGTCCCTCCCTCCGTGGTCCACTTCTGTCCATGATCCTCTGTGTCTGGGGGACTTCACGGTCCATTTCTGCCCCCAGGATGATGATGTCCACGTTCCTGATAGTAAACATATTGAAGAGTTTAGTGTTTGAAGTAGTTGATGTTAATACATATACACTTGCCTTTCTGGGTATCTGTCGACTTGGTGGCAGTCGTCCATCGTCCCTCCCTCCGTGGTCCACTTCTGTCCATGATCCTCTGTCTCTGGGGGACTTCACGGTCCATTTCTGCCCCCAGGATGATGATGTCCACATTCCTGATAGTAAACATATTGAAGAGTTTAGTGTTTGAAGTAGTTGATGTTAATACATAGATACTTGCCTTTATGGGTATGTGTCGACTTGGTGGCAGTCGTCCATCGTCCCTCCCTCCGTGGTCCACTTCTGTCCATGATCCTCTGTCTCTGGGGGACTTCACGGTCCATTTCTCACCCCAGGATGATGATGTCCACGATCCTGAGAGTAAAGATAATGACAAGTTTAGTATTTCAAGTGGTTGATGTTAAGACATATACTTGCCTTTATGGGTATGTGTCGACTTGGTGGCAGTCGTCCATCGTCCCTCCCTCCGTGGTCCACTTCTGTCCATGATCCTCTGTCTCTGGGGGACTTCACGGTCCATTTCTCACCCCAGGATGATGATGTCCACGTTCCTGATAGTAAACATATTGAAGAGTTTAGTGTTTGAAGTAGTTGATGTTAATACATATACACTTGCCTTTATGGGTATCTGTCGACTTGGTGGCAGTCTTCCATCGTCCCTCCCTCCGTGGTCCACTTCTGTCCATGATCCTCTGTCTCTGGGGGACTTCACGGTCCATTTCTCACCCCAGGATGATGATGTCCACGTTCCTGATAGTAAACATATTGAAGAGTTTAGTGTTTGAAGTAGTTGATGTTAATACATAGATACTTGCCTTTATGGGTATGTGTCGACTTGGTGGCAGTCGTCCATCGTCCCTCCCTCCGTGGTCCACTTCTGTCCATGATCCTCTGTCTCTGGGGGACTTCACGGTCCATTTCTCACCCCAGGATGATGATGTCCACGTTCCTGATAGTAAACATATTCAAGAGTTTAGTGTTTGAAGTAGTTGATGTTAATACACATACACTTGCCTTTATGGGTATGTGTCGACTTGGTGGCAGTCTTCCATCGTCCCTCCCTCCGTGGTCCACTTCTGTCCATGATCCTCTGTCTCTGGGGGACTTCACGGTCCATTTCTGCCCCCAGGATGATGATGTCCACGTTCCTGATAGTAAACATATTGAAGAGTTTAGTGTTTGAAGTAGTTGATGTTAATACATAGATACTTGCCTTTATGGGTGTCTGTCGACTTGGTGGCAGTCGTCCATCGTCCCTCCCTCCGTGGTCCACTTCTGTCCATGATCCTCTGTCTCTGGGGGACTTCACGGTCCATTTCTCACCCCAGGATGATGATGTCCACGTTCCTGAGAGTGAAGATAATGACAAGTTTAGTATTTCAAGTGGTTGATGTTAATACATACATACTTGCCTTTATGGGTATCTGTCGACTTGGTGGCAGTCGTCCATCGTCCCTCCCTCCGTGGTCCACTTCTGTCCATGATCCTCTGTCTCTGGGGGACTTCACGGTCCATTTCTGCCCCCAGGATGATGATGTCCACATTCCTGATAGTAAACATATTGAAGAGTTTAGTGTTTGAAGTAGTTGATGTTAATACATAGATACTTGCCTTTATGGGTATGTGTCGACTTGGTGGCAGTCGTCCATCGTCCCTCCCTCCGTGGTCCACTTCTGTCCATGATCCTCTGTCTCTGGGGGACTTCACGGTCCATTTCTCACCCCAGGATGATGATGTCCACGATCCTGAGAGTAAAGATAATGACAAGTTTAGTATTTCAAGTGGTTGATGTTAAGACATATACTTGCCTTTATGGGTATGTGTCGACTTGGTGGCAGTCGTCCATCGTCCCTCCCTCCGTGGTCCACTTCTGTCCATGATCCTCTGTCTCTGGGGGACTTCACGGTCCATTTCTCACCCCAGGATGATGATGTCCACGTTCCTGATAGTAAACATATTGAAGAGTTTAGTGTTTGAAGTAGTTGA
The DNA here is from genome assembly GCF_037392515.1 of Haliotis asinina. Taxonomy (NCBI): domain Eukaryota; kingdom Metazoa; phylum Mollusca; class Gastropoda; order Lepetellida; family Haliotidae; genus Haliotis; species Haliotis asinina. The sequence continues at coordinate 26,280,206 of NC_090286.1, read as the reverse complement.
TGTTAATACATATACACTTGCCTTTATGGGTATCTGTCGACTTGGTGGCAGTCTTCCATCGTCCCTCCCTCCGTGGTCCACTTCTGTCCATGATCCTCTGTCTCTGGGGGACTTCACGGTCCATTTCTCACCCCAGGATGATGATGTCCACGTTCCTGATAGTAAACATATTGAAGAGTTTAGTGTTTGAAGTAGTTGATGTTAATACATAGATACTTGCCTTTATGGGTATGTGTCGACTTGGTGGCAGTCGTCCATCGTCCCTCCCTCCGTGGTCCACTTCTGTCCATGATCCTCTGTCTCTGGGGGACTTCACGGTCCATTTCTCACCCCAGGATGATGATGTCCACGTTCCTGATAGTAAACATATTCAAGAGTTTAGTGTTTGAAGTAGTTGATGTTAATACACATACACTTGCCTTTATGGGTATGTGTCGACTTGGTGGCAGTCTTCCATCGTCCCTCCCTCCGTGGTCCACTTCTGTCCATGATCCTCTGTCTCTGGGGGACTTCACGGTCCATTTCTGCCCCCAGGATGATGATGTCCACGTTCCTGATAGTAAACATATTGAAGAGTTTAGTGTTTGAAGTAGTTGATGTTAATACATAGATACTTGCCTTTATGGGTGTCTGTCGACTTGGTGGCAGTCGTCCATCGTCCCTCCCTCCGTGGTCCACTTCTGTCCATGATCCTCTGTCTCTGGGGGACTTCACGGTCCATTTCTCACCCCAGGATGATGATGTCCACGTTCCTGAGAGTGAAGATAATGACAAGTTTAGTATTTCAAGTGGTTGATGTTAATACATACATACTTGCCTTTATGGGTATCTGTCGACTTGGTGGCAGTCGTCCATCGTCCCTCCCTCCGTGGTCCACTTCTGTCCATGATCCTCTGTCTCTGGGGGACTTCACGGTCCATTTCTCACCCCAGGATGATGATGTCCACGTTCCTGATAGTAAACATATTGAAGAGTTTAGTGTTTGAAGTAGTTGATGTAAATAGATATACACTTGCCTTTATGGGTATGTGTCGACTTGGTGGCAGTCGTCCATCGTCCCTCCCTCCGTGGTCCACTTCTGTCCATGATCCTCTGTCTCTGGGGGACTTCACGGTCCATTTCTCACCCCTGGATGATGATGTCCACGTTCCGGATAGTAAACATATTGAAGAGTTTAGTGTTTGAAGTAGTTGATGTTAATACATATACACTTGCCTTTATGGGTATCTGTCGACTTGGTGGCAGTCTTCCATCGTCCCTCCCTCCGTGGTCCACTTCTGTCCATGATCCTCTGTCTCTGGGGGACTTCACGGTCCATTTCTGCCCCCAGGATGATGATGTCCACGTTCCTGATAGTAAACATATTGAAGAGTTTAGTGTTTGAAGTAATTGATGTTAATACATAGATACTTGCCTTTATGGGTATGTGTCGACTTGGTGGCAGTCGTCCATCGTCCCTCCCTCCGTGGTCCACTTCTGTCCATGATCCTCTGTCTCTGGGGGACTTCACGGTCCATTTCTCACCCCAGGATGATGATGTCCACGATCCTGAGAGTAAAGATAATGACAAGTTTAGTATTTCAAGTGATTGATGTTAATACAAATATACTTGCCTTTATGGGTGTCTGTCGACTTGGTGGCAGTCGTCCATCGTCCCTCCCTCCGTGGTCCACTTCTGTCCATGAACCTCTGTCTCTGGGGGACTTCACGGTCCATTTCTGCCCCCAGGATGATGATGTCCACGTTCCTGATAGTAAACATATTGAAGAGTTTAGTGTTTGAAGTAGTTGATGTTAATACATATACACTTGCCTTTATGGGTATCTGTCGACTTGGTGGCAGTCGTCCATCGTCCCTCCCTCCGTGGTCCACTTCTGTCCATGATCCTCTGTGTCTGGGGGACTTCACGGTCCATTTCTGCCCCCAGGATGATGATGTCCACGTTCCTGATAGTAAACATATTGAAGAGTTTAGTGTTTGAAGTAGTTGATGTAAATACATATATACTTGCCTTTATGGGTGTCTGTCGACTTGGTGGCAGTCGTCCATCGTCCCTCCCTCCGTGGTCCACTTCTGTCCATGATCCTCTGTCTCTGGGGGACTTCACGGTCCATTTCTCACCCCAGGATGATGATGTCCACGTTCCTGAGAGTGAAGATAATGACAAGTTTAGTATTTCAAGTGGTTGATGTTAATACATACATACTTGCCTTTCTGGGTATCTGTCGACTTGGTGGCAGTCGTCCATCGTCCCTCCCTCCGTGGTCCACTTCTGTCCATGATCCTCTGTCTCTGGGGGACTTCACGGTCCATTTCTCACCCCAGGATGATGATGTCCACGTTCCTGATAGTAAACATATTGAAGAGTTTAGTGTTTGAAGTAGTTGATGTAAATAGATATACACTTGCCTTTATGGGTATGTGTCGACTTGGTGGCAGTCGTCCATCGTCCCTCCCTCCGTGGTCCACTTCTGTCCATGATCCTCTGTCTCTGGGGGACTTCACGGTCCATTTCTCACCCCAGGATGATGATGTCCACGTTCCTGATAGTAAACATATTGAAGAGTTTAGTGTTTGAAGTAGTTGATGTAAATAGATATACACTTGCCTTTATGGGTATGTGTCGACTTGGTGGCAGTCGTCCATCGTCCCTCCCTCCGTGGTCCACTTCTGTCCATGATCCTCTGTCTCTGGGGGACTTCACGGTCCATTTCTCACCCCAGGATGATGATGTCCACGATCCTGAGAGTAAAGATAATGACAAGTTTAGTATTTCAAGTGATTGATGTTAATACAAATATACTTGCCTTTATGGGTGTCTGTCGACTTGGTGGCAGTCGTCCATCGTCCCTCCCTCCGTGGTCCACTTCTGTCCATGAACCTCTGTCTCTGGGGGACTTCACGGTCCATTTCTGCCCCCAGGATGATGATGTCCACGTTCCTGATAGTAAACATATTGAAGAGTTTAGTGTTTGAAGTAGTTGATGTTAATACATATACACTTGCCTTTATGGGTATCTGTCGACTTGGTGGCAGTCGTCCATCGTCCCTCCCTCCGTGGTCCACTTCTGTCCATGATCCTCTGTGTCTGGGGGACTTCACGGTCCATTTCTGCCCCCAGGATGATGATGTCCACGTTCCTGATAGTAAACATATTGAAGAGTTTAGTGTTTGAAGTAGTTGATGTAAATACATATATACTTGCCTTTATGGGTGTCTGTCGACTTGGTGGCAGTCGTCCATCGTCCCTCCCTCCGTGGTCCACTTCTGTCCATGATCCTCTGTCTCTGGGGGACTTCACGGTCCATTTCTCACCCCAGGATGATGATGTCCACGTTCCTGAGAGTGAAGATAATGACAAGTTTAGTATTTCAAGTGGTTGATGTTAATACATACATACTTGCCTTTCTGGGTATCTGTCGACTTGGTGGCAGTCGTCCATCGTCCCTCCCTCCGTGGTCCACTTCTGTCCATGATCCTCTGTCTCTGGGGGACTTCACGGTCCATTTCTCACCCCAGGATGATGATGTCCACGTTCCTGATAGTAAACATATTGAAGAGTTTAGTGTTTGAAGTAGTTGATGTAAATAGATATACACTTGCCTTTATGGGTATGTGTCGACTTGGTGGCAGTCGTCCATCGTCCCTCCCTCCGTGGTCCACTTCTGTCCATGATCCTCTGTCTCTGGGGGACTTCACGGTCCATTTCTCACCCCAGGATGATGATGTCCACGTTCCTGATAGTAAACATATTGAAGAGTTTAGTGTTTGAAGTAGTTGATGTTAATACATATACACTTGCCTTTCTGGTTATCTGTCGACTTGGTGGCAGTCGTCCATCGTCCCTCCCTCCGTGGTCCACTTCTGTCCATGATCCTCTGTCTCTGGGGGACTTCACGGTCCATTTCTCACCCCAGGATGATGATGTCCACGTTCCTAAAAGTATACATATTGAAGAGTTTAGTGTTTGAAGTAGTTGATGTTAATACATAGATACTTGCCTTTATGGGTATGTGTCGACTCGGTGGCAGTCGTCCATCGTCCCTCCCTCCGTGGTCCACTTCTGTCCATGATCCTCTGTCTCTGGGGGACTTCACGGTCCATTTCTCACCCCAGGATGATGATGTCCACGATCCTGAGAGTAAAGATAATGACAAGTTTAGTATTTCAAGTGATTGATGTTAATACAAATATACTTGCCTTTATGGGTATCTGTCGACTTGGTGGCAGTCGTCCATCGTCCCTCCCTCCGTGGTCCACTTCTGTCCATGATCCTCTGTCTCTGGGGGACTTCACGGTCCATTTCTGCCCCCAGGATGATGATGTCCACGTTCCTGATAGTAAACATATTGAAGAGTTTAGTGTTTGAAGTAGTTGATGTTAATACATATACACTTGCCTTTATGGGTATCTGTCGACTTGGTGGCAGTCGTCCATCGTCCCTCCCTCCGTGGTCCACTTCTGTCCATGATCCTCTGTGTCTGGGGGACTTCACGGTCCATTTCTGCCCCCAGGATGATGATGTCCACGTTCCTGATAGTAAACATATTGAAGAGTTTAGTGTTTGAAGTAGTTGATGTTAATACATATACACTTGCCTTTATGGGTATCTGTCGACTTGGTGGCAGTCTTCCATCGTCCCTCCCTCCGTGGTCCACTTCTGTCCATGATCCTCTGTCTCTGGGGGACTTCACGGTCCATTTCTCACCCCAGGATGATGATGTCCACGTTCCTAAAAGTATACATATTGAAGAGTTTAGTGTTTGAAGTAGTTGATGTTAATACATATACACTTGCCTTTATGGGTATCTGTCGACTAGGTGGCAGTCGTCCATCGTCCCTCCCTCCGTGGTCCACTTCTGTCCATGATCCTCTGTCTCTGGGGGACTTCACGGTCCATTTCTGCCCCCAGGATGATGATGTCCACATTCCTGATAGTAAACATATTGAAGAGTTTAGTGTTTGAAGTAGTTGATGTTAATACATAGATACTTGCCTTTATGGGTATGTGTCGACTTGGTGGCAGTCGTCCATCGTCCCTCCCTCCGTGGTCCACTTCTGTCCATGATCCTCTGTCTCTGGGGGACTTCACGGTCCATTTCTCACCCCAGGATGATGATGTCCACGATCCTGAGAGTAAAGATAATGACAAGTTTAGTATTTCAAGTGGTTGATGTTAAGACATATACTTGCCTTTATGGGTATGTGTCGACTTGGTGGCAGTCGTCCATCGTCCCTCCCTCCGTGGTCCACTTCTGTCCATGATCCTCTGTCTCTGGGGGACTTCACGGTCCATTTCTGCCCCCAGGATGATGATGTCCACGTTCCTGATAGTAAACATATTGAAGAGTTTAGTGTTTGAAGTAGTTGATGTTAATACATATACACTTGCCTTTATGGGTATCTGTCGACTTGGTGGCAGTCTTCCATCGTCCCTCCCTCCGTGGTCCACTTCTGTCCATGATCCTCTGTCTCTGGGGGACTTCACGGTCCATTTCTCACCCCAGGATGATGATGTCCACGTTCCTGATAGTAAACATATTGAAGAGTTTAGTGTTTGAAGTAGTTGATGTTAATACATATACACTTGCCTTTATGGGTATCTGTCGACTTGGTGGCAGTCTTCCATCGTCCCTCCCTCCGTGGTCCACTTCTGTCCATGATCCTCTGTCTCTGGGGGACTTCACGGTCCATTTCTGCCCCCAGGATGATGATGTCCACGTTCCTGATAGTAAACATATTGAAGAGTTTAGTGTTTGAAGTAGTTGATGTTAATACATATACACTTGCCTTTATGGGTATCTGTCGACTTGGTGGCAGTCGTCCATCGTCCCTCCCTCCGTGGTCCACTTCTGTCCATGATCCTCTGTGTCTGGGGGACTTCACGGTCCATTTCTGCCCCCAGGATGATGATGTCCACGTTCCTGATAGTAAACATATTGAAGAGTTTAGTGTTTGAAGTAGTTGATGTTAATACATATACACTTGCCTTTATGGGTATCTGTCGACTTGGTGGCAGTCTTCCATCGTCCCTCCCTCCGTGGTCCACTTCTGTCCATGATCCTCTGTCTCTGGGGGACTTCACGGTCCATTTCTCACCCCAGGATGATGATGTCCACGTTCCTAAAAGTATACATATTGAAGAGTTTAGTGTTTGAAGTAGTTGATGTTAATACATATACACTTGCCTTTATGGGTATCTGTCGACTAGGTGGCAGTCGTCCATCGTCCCTCCCTCCGTGGTCCACTTCTGTCCATGATCCTCTGTCTCTGGGGGACTTCACGGTCCATTTCTGCCCCCAGGATGATGATGTCCACATTCCTGATAGTAAACATATTGAAGAGTTTAGTGTTTGAAGTAGTTGATGTTAATACATAGATACTTGCCTTTATGGGTATGTGTCGACTTGGTGGCAGTCGTCCATCGTCCCTCCCTCCGTGGTCCACTTCTGTCCATGATCCTCTGTCTCTGGGGGACTTCACGGTCCATTTCTCACCCCAGGATGATGATGTCCACGATCCTGAGAGTAAAGATAATGACAAGTTTAGTATTTCAAGTGGTTGATGTTAAGACATATACTTGCCTTTATGGGTATGTGTCGACTTGGTGGCAGTCGTCCATCGTCCCTCCCTCCGTGGTCCACTTCTGTCCATGATCCTCTGTCTCTGGGGGACTTCACGGTCCATTTCTCACCCCAGGATGATGATGTCCACGTTCCTGATAGTAAACATATTGAAGAGTTTAGTGTTTGAAGTAGTTGATGTTAATACATATACACTTGCCTTTATGGGTATCTGTCGACTTGGTGGCAGTCTTCCATCGTCCCTCCCTCCGTGGTCCACTTCTGTCCATGATCCTCTGTCTCTGGGGGACTTCACGGTCCATTTCTGCCCCCAGGATGATGATGTCCACGTTCCTGATAGTAAACATATTGAAGAGTTTAGTGTTTGAAGTAGTTGATGTTAATACATATACACTTGCCTTTATGGGTATCTGTCGACTTGGTGGCAGTCGTCCATCGTCCCTCCCTCCGTGGTCCACTTCTGTCCATGATCCTCTGTGTCTGGGGGACTTCACGGTCCATTTCTGCCCCCAGGATGATGATGTCCACGTTCCTGATAGTAAACATATTGAAGAGTTTAGTGTTTGAAGTAGTTGATGTTAATACATATACACTTGCCTTTATGGGTATCTGTCGACTTGGTGGCAGTCTTCCATCGTCCCTCCCTCCGTGGTCCACTTCTGTCCATGATCCTCTGTCTCTGGGGGACTTCACGGTCCATTTCTCACCCCAGGATGATGATGTCCACGTTCCTAAAAGTATACATATTGAAGAGTTTAGTGTTTGAAGTAGTTGATGTTAATACATATACACTTGCCTTTATGGGTATCTGTCGACTAGGTGGCAGTCGTCCATCGTCCCTCCCTCCGTGGTCCACTTCTGTCCATGATCCTCTGTCTCTGGGGGACTTCACGGTCCATTTCTGCCCCCAGGATGATGATGTCCACATTCCTGATAGTAAACATATTGAAGAGTTTAGTGTTTGAAGTAGTTGATGTTAATACATAGATACTTGCCTTTATGGGTATGTGTCGACTTGGTGGCAGTCGTCCATCGTCCCTCCCTCCGTGGTCCACTTCTGTCCATGATCCTCTGTCTCTGGGGGACTTCACGGTCCATTTCTCACCCCAGGATGATGATGTCCACGATCCTGAGAGTAAAGATAATGACAAGTTTAGTATTTCAAGTGGTTGATGTTAAGACATATACTTGCCTTTATGGGTATGTGTCGACTTGGTGGCAGTCGTCCATCGTCCCTCCCTCCGTGGTCCACTTCTGTCCATGATCCTCTGTCTCTGGGGGACTTCACGGTCCATTTCTGCCCCCAGGATGATGATGTCCACGTTCCTGATAGTAAACATATTGAAGAGTTTAGTGTTTGAAGTAGTTGATGTTAATACATATACACTTGCCTTTATGGGTATCTGTCGACTTGGTGGCAGTCTTCCATCGTCCCTCCCTCCGTGGTCCACTTCTGTCCATGATCCTCTGTCTCTGGGGGACTTCACGGTCCATTTCTCACCCCAGGATGATGATGTCCACGTTCCTGATAGTAAACATATTGAAGAGTTTAGTGTTTGAAGTAGTTGATGTTAATACATAGATACTTGCCTTTATGGGTATGTGTCGACTTGGTGGCAGTCGTCCATCGTCCCTCCCTCCGTGGTCCACTTCTGTCCATGATCCTCTGTCTCTGGGGGACTTCACGGTCCATTTCTCACCCCAGGATGATGATGTCCACGTTCCTGATAGTAAACATATTGAAGAGTTTAGTGTTTGAAGTAGTTGATGTTAATACACATACACTTGCCTTTATGGGTATCTGTCGACTTGGTGGCAGTCTTCCATCGTCCCTCCCTCCGTGGTCCACTTCTGTCCATGATCCTCTGTCTCTGGGGGACTTCACGGTCCATTTCTCACCCCAGGATGATGATGTCCACGTTCCTGAGAGTGAAGATAATGACAAGTTTAGTATTTCAAGTGGTTGATGTTAATACATGCATACTTGCCTTTCTGGGTATCTGTCGACTTGGTGGCAGTCGTCCATCGTCCCTCCCTCCGTGGTCCACTTCTGTCCATGATCCTCTGTCTCTGGGGGACTTCACGGTCCATTTCTCACCCCAGGATGATGATGTCCACGTTCCTGATAGTAAACATATTGAAGAGTTTAGTGTTTGAAGTAGTTGATGTAAATAGATATACACTTGCCTTTATGGGTATGTGTCGACTTGGTGGCAGTCGTCCATCGTCCCTCCCTCCGTGGTCCACTTCTGTCCATGATCCTCTGTCTGTGGGGGACTTCACGGTCCATTTCTCACCCCTGGATGATGATGTCCACGTTCCGGATAGTAAACATATTGAAGAGTTTAGTGTTTGAAGTAGTTGATGTTAATACATATACACTTGCCTTTATGGGTATCTGTCGACTTGGTGGCAGTCTTCCATCGTCCCTCCCTCCGTGGTCCACTTCTGTCCATGATCCTCTGTCTCTGGGGGACTTCACGGTCCATTTCTGCCCCCAGGATGATGATGTCCACGTTCCTGATAGTAAACATATTGAAGAGTTTAGTGTTTGAAGTAATTGATGTTAATACATAGATACTTGCCTTTATGGGTATGTGTCGACTTGGTGGCAGTCGTCCATCGTCCCTCCCTCCGTGGTCCACTTCTGTCCATGATCCTCTGTCTCTGGGGGACTTCACGGTCCATTTCTCACCCCAGGATGATGATGTCCACGATCCTGAGTGTAAAGATAATGACAAGTTTAGTATTTCAAGTGATTGATGTTAATACAAATATACTTGCCTTTATGGGTGTCTGTCGACTTGGTGGCAGTCGTCCATCGTCCCTCCCTCCGTGGTCCACTTCTGTCCATGAACCTCTGTCTCTGGGGGACTTCACGGTCCATTTCTGCCCCCAGGATGATGATGTCCACGTTCCTGATAGTAAACATATTGAAGAGTTTAGTGTTTGAAGTAGTTGATGTTAATACATATACACTTGCCTTTCTGGGTATCTGTCGACTTGGTGGCAGTCGTCCATCGTCCCTCCCTAAGTGGTCCACTTCTGTCCATGATCCTCTGTCTCTGGGGGACTTCACGGTCCATTTCTGCCCCCAGGATGATGATGTCCACGTTCCTGATAGTAAACATATTGAAGAGTTTAGTGTTTGAAGTAGTTGATGTTAATACATATACACTTGCCTTTATGGGTATCTGTCGACTTGGTGGCAGTCTTCCATCGTCCCTCCCTCCGTGGTCCACTTCTGTCCATGATCCTCTGTCTCTGGGGGACTTCACGGTCCATTTCTCACCCCAGGATGATGATATCCACGTTCCTGATAGTAAACATATTGAAGAGTTTAGTGTTTGAAGTAGTTGATGTTAATACATAGATACTTGCCTTTATGGGTATGTGTCGACTTGGTGGCAGTCGTCCATCGTCCCTCCCTCCGTGGTCCACTTCTGTCCATGATCCTCTGTCTCTGGGGGACTTCACGGTCCATTTCTCACCCCAGGATGATGATGTCCACGTTCCTGATAGTAAACATATTGAAGAGTTTAGTGTTTGAAGTAGTTGATGTTAATACATATACACTTGCCTTTATGGGTATCTGTCGACTAGGTGGCAGTCGTCCATCGTCCCTCCCTCCGTGGTCCACTTCTGTCCATGATCCTCTGTCTCTGGGGGACTTCACGGTCCATTTCTGCCCCCAGGATGATGATGTCCACATTCCTGATAGTAAACATATTGAAGAGTTTAGTGTTTGAAGTAGTTGATGTTAATACATAGATACTTGCCTTTATGGGTATGTGTCGACTTGGTGGCAGTCGTCCATCGTCCCTCCCTCCGTGGTCCACTTCTGTCCATGATCCTCTGTCTCTGGGGGACTTCACGGTCCATTTCTCACCCCAGGATGATGATGTCCACGATCCTGAGAGTAAAGATAATGACAAGTTTAGTATTTCAAGTGGTTGATGTTAAGACATATACTTGCCTTTATGGGTATGTGTCGACTTGGTGGCAGTCGTCCATCGTCCCTCCCTCCGTGGTCCACTTCTGTCCATGATCCTCTGTCTCTGGGGGACTTCACGGTCCATTTCTCACCCCAGGATGATGATGTCCACGTTCCTGATAGTAAACATATTGAAGAGTTTAGTGTTTGAAGTAGTTGATGTTAATACATATACACTTGCCTTTATGGGTATCTGTCGACTTGGTGGCAGTCTTCCATCGTCCCTCCCTCCGTGGTCCACTTCTGTCCATGATCCTCTGTCTCTGGGGGACTTCACGGTCCATTTCTGCCCCCAGGATGATGATGTCCACGTTCCTGATAGTAAACATATTGAAGAGTTTAGTGTTTGAAGTAGTTGATGTTAATACATATACACTTGCCTTTATGGGTATCTGTCGACTTGGTGGCAGTCGTCCATCGTCCCTCCCTCCGTGGTCCACTTCTGTCCATGATCCTCTGTGTCTGGGGGACTTCACGGTCCATTTCTGCCCCCAGGATGATGATGTCCACGTTCCTGATAGTAAACATATTGAAGAGTTTAGTGTTTGAAGTAGTTGATGTTAATACATATACACTTGCCTTTATGGGTATCTGTCGACTTGGTGGCAGTCTTCCATCGTCCCTCCCTCCGTGGTCCACTTCTGTCCATGATCCTCTGTCTCTGGGGGACTTCACGGTCCATTTCTCACCCCAGGATGATGATGTCCACGTTCCTAAAAGTATACATATTGAAGAGTTTAGTGTTTGAAGTAGTTGATGTTAATACATATACACTTGCCTTTATGGGTATCTGTCGACTAGGTGGCAGTCGTCCATCGTCCCTCCCTCCGTGGTCCACTTCTGTCCATGATCCTCTGTCTCTGGGGGACTTCACGGTCCATTTCTGCCCCCAGGATGATGATGTCCACATTCCTGATAGTAAACATATTGAAGAGTTTAGTGTTTGAAGTAGTTGATGTTAATACATAGATACTTGCCTTTATGGGTATGTGTCGACTTGGTGGCAGTCGTCCATCGTCCCTCCCTCCGTGGTCCACTTCTGTCCATGATCCTCTGTCTCTGGGGGACTTCACGGTCCATTTCTCACCCCAGGATGATGATGTCCACGATCCTGAGAGTAAAGATAATGACAAGTTTAGTATTTCAAGTGGTTGATGTTAAGACATATACTTGCCTTTATGGGTATGTGTCGACTTGGTGGCAGTCGTCCATCGTCCCTCCCTCCGTGGTCCACTTCTGTCCATGATCCTCTGTCTCTGGGGGACTTCACGGTCCATTTCTGCCCCCAGGATGATGATGTCCACGTTCCTGATAGTAAACATATTGAAGAGTTTAGTGTTTGAAGTAGTTGATGTTAATACATATACACTTGCCTTTATGGGTATCTGTCGACTTGGTGGCAGTCTTCCATCGTCCCTCCCTCCGTGGTCCACTTCTGTCCATGATCCTCTGTCTCTGGGGGACTTCACGGTCCATTTCTCACCCCAGGATGATGATGTCCACGTTCCTGATAGTAAACATATTGAAGAGTTTAGTGTTTGAAGTAGTTGATGTTAATACATAGATACTTGCCTTTATGGGTATGTGTCGACTTGGTGGCAGTCGTCCATCGTCCCTCCCTCCGTGGTCCACTTCTGTCCATGATCCTCTGTCTCTGGGGGACTTCACGGTCCATTTCTCACCCCAGGATGATGATGTCCACGTTCCTGATAGTAAACATATTGAAGAGTTTAGTGTTTGAAGTAGTTGATGTTAATACACATACACTTGCCTTTATGGGTATCTGTCGACTTGGTGGCAGTCTTCCATCGTCCCTCCCTCCGTGGTCCACTTCTGTCCATGATCCTCTGTCTCTGGGGGACTTCACGGTCCATTTCTCACCCCAGGATGATGATGTCCACGTTCCTGAGAGTGAAGATAATGACAAGTTTAGTATTTCAAGTGGTTGATGTTAATACATGCATACTTGCCTTTCTGGGTATCTGTCGACTTGGTGGCAGTCGTCCATCGTCCCTCCCTCCGTGGTCCACTTCTGTCCATGATCCTCTGTCTCTGGGGGACTTCACGGTCCATTTCTGCCCCCAGGATGATGATGTCCACGTTCCTGATAGTAAACATATTGAAGAGTTTAGTGTTTGAAGTAGTTGATGTAAATAGATATACACTTGCCTTTATGGGTATGTGTCGACTTGGTGGCAGTCGTCCATCGTCCCTCCCTCCGTGGTCCACTTCTGTCCATGATCCTCTGTCTGTGGGGGACTTCACGGTCCATTTCTCACCCCTGGATGATGATGTCCACGTTCCGGATAGTAAACATATTGAAGAGTTTAGTGTTTGAAGTAGTTGATGTTAATACATATACACTTGCCTTTATGGGTATCTGTCGACTTGGTGGCAGTCTTCCATCGTCCCTCCCTCCGTGGTCCACTTCTGTCCATGATCCTCTGTCTCTGGGGGACTTCACGGTCCATTTCTGCCCCCAGGATGATGATGTCCACGTTCCTGATAGTAAACATATTGAAGAGTTTAGTGTTTGAAGTAATTGATGTTAATACATAGATACTTGCCTTTATGGGTATGTGTCGACTTGGTGGCAGTCGTCCATCGTCCCTCCCTCCGTGGTCCACTTCTGTCCATGATCCTCTGTCTCTGGGGGACTTCACGGTCCATTTCTCACCCCAGGATGATGATGTCCACGATCCTGAGAGTAAAGATAATGACAAGTTTAGTATTTCAAGTGATTGATGTTAATACAAATATACTTGCCTTTATGGGTGTCTGTCGACTTGGTGGCAGTCGTCCATCGTCCCTCCCTCCGTGGTCCACTTCTGTCCATGAACCTCTGTCTCTGGGGGACTTCACGGTCCATTTCTGCCCCCAGGATGATGATGTCCACGTTCCTGATAGTAAACATATTGAAGAGTTTAGTGTTTGAAGTAGTTGATGTTAATACATATACACTTGCCTTTCTGGGTATCTGTCGACTTGGTGGCAGTCGTCCATCGTCCCTCCCTAAGTGGTCCACTTCTGTCCATGATCCTCTGTCTCTGGGGGACTTCACGGTCCATTTCTGCCCCCAGGATGATGATGTCCACGTTCCTGATAGTAAACATATTGAAGAGTTTAGTGTTTGAAGTAGTTGATGTTAATACATATACACTTGCCTTTATGGGTATCTGTCGACTTGGTGGCAGTCTTCCATCGTCCCTCCCTCCGTGGTCCACTTCTGTCCATGATCCTCTGTCTCTGGGGGACTTCACGGTCCATTTCTCACCCCAGGATGATGATATCCACGTTCCTGATAGTAAACATATTGAAGAGTTTAGTGTTTGAAGTAGTTGATGTTAATACATAGATACTTGCCTTTATGGGTATGTGTCGACTTGGTGGCAGTCGTCCATCGTCCCTCCCTCCGTGGTCCACTTCTGTCCATGATCCTCTGTCTCTGGGGGACTTCACGGTCCATTTCTCACCCCAGGATGATGATGTCCACGTTCCTGATAGTAAACATATTGAAGAGTTTAGTGTTTGAAGTAGTTGATGTAAATACATATATACTTGCCTTTATGGGTGTCTGTCGACTTGGTGGCAGTCGTCCATCGTCCCTCCCTCCGTGGTCCACTTCTGTCCATGATCCTCTGTCTCTGGGGGACTTCACGGTCCATTTCTCACCCCAGGATGATGATGTCCACGTTCCTGAGAGTGAAGATAATGACAAGTTTAGTATTTCAAGTGGTTGATGTTAATACATACATACTTGCCTTTCTGGGTATCTGTCGACTTGGTGGCAGTCGTCCATCGTCCCTCCCTCCGTGGTCCACTTCTGTCCATGATCCTCTGTCTCTGGGGGACTTCACGGTCCATTTCTCACCCCAGGATGATGATGTCCACGTTCCTGATAGTAAACATATTGAAGAGTTTAGTGTTTGAAGTAGTTGATGTAAATAGATATACACTTGCCTTTATGGGTATGTGTCGACTTGGTGGCAGTCGTCCATCGTCCCTCCCTCCGTGGTCCACTTCTGTCCATGATCCTCTGTCTGTGGGGGACTTCACGGTCCATTTCTCACCCCTGGATGATGATGTCCACGTTCCGGATAGTAAACATATTGAAGAGTTTAGTGTTTGAAGTAGTTGATGTTAATACATATACACTTGCCTTTATGGGTATCTGTCGACTTGGTGGCAGTCTTCCATCGTCCCTCCCTCCGTGGTCCACTTCTGTCCATGATCCTCTGTCTCTGGGGGACTTCACGGTCCATTTCTGCCCCCAGGATGATGATGTCCACGTTCCTGATAGTAAACATATTGAAGAGTTTAGTGTTTGAAGTAATTGATGTTAATACATAGATACTTGCCTTTATGGGTATGTGTCGACTTGGTGGCAGTCGTCCATCGTCCCTCCCTCCGTGGTCCACTTCTGTCCATGATCCTCTGTCTCTGGGGGACTTCACGGTCCATTTCTCACCCCAGGATGATGATGTCCACGATCCTGAGAGTAAAGATAATGACAAGTTTAGTATTTCAAGTGATTGATGTTAATACAAATATACTTGCCTTTATGGGTGTCTGTCGACTTGGTGGCAGTCGTCCATCGTCCCTCCCTCCGTGGTCCACTTCTGTCCATGAACCTCTGTCTCTGGGGGACTTCACGGTCCATTTCTGCCCCCAGGATGATGATGTCCACGTTCCTGATAGTAAACATATTGAAGAGTTTAGTGTTTGAAGTAGTTGATGTTAATACATATACACTTGCCTTTCTGGGTATCTGTCGACTTGGTGGCAGTCGTCCATCGTCCCTCCCTCCGTGGTCCACTTCTGTCCATGATCCTCTGTCTCTGGGGGACTTCACGGTCCATTTCTCACCCCAGGATGATGATGTCCACGTTCCTAAAAGTATACATATTGAAGAGTTTAGTGTTTGAAGTAGTTGATGTTAATACATATACAC
This sequence comes from Haliotis asinina, assembly GCF_037392515.1. Taxonomy (NCBI): domain Eukaryota; kingdom Metazoa; phylum Mollusca; class Gastropoda; order Lepetellida; family Haliotidae; genus Haliotis; species Haliotis asinina. The sequence goes on along the minus strand of NC_090286.1, from coordinate 26,264,677 downwards.
TTGCCTTTATGGGTATGTGTCGACTTGGTGGCAGTCTTCCATCGTCCCTCCCTCCGTGGTCCACTTCTGTCCATGATCCTCTGTCTCTGGGGGACTTCACGGTCCATTTCTGCTCCCAGGATGATGATGTCCACGTTCCTGATAGTAAACATATTGAATTGTTTAATGTTTGAAGTAGTTGATGTTAATACATAGATACTTGCCTTTATGGGTATGTGTCGACTTGGTGGCAGTCGTCCATCGTCCCTCCCTCCGTGGTCCACTTCTGTCCATGATCCTCTGTCTCTGGGGGACTTCACGGTCCATTTCTCACCCCAGGATGATGATGTCCACGATCCTGAGAGTAAAGATAATGACAAGTTTAGTATTTCAAGTGATTGATGTTAATACAAATATACTTGCCTTTATGGGTATCTGTCGACTTGGTGGCAGTCGTCCATCGTCCCTCCCTCCGTGGTCCACTTCTGTCCATGATCCTCTGTCTCTGGGGGACTTCACGGCCCATTTCTGCCCCCAGGATGATGATGTCCACGTTCCTGATAGTAAACATATTGAAGAGTTTAGTGTTTGAAGTAGTTGATGTTAATACATATACACTTGCCTTTATGGGTATCTGTCGACTTGGTGGCAGTCGTCCATCGTCCCTCCCTCCGTGGTCCACTTCTGTCCATGATCCTCTGTGTCTGGGGGACTTCACGGTCCATTTCTGCCCCCAGGATGATGATGTCCACGTTCCTGATAGTAAACATATTGAAGAGTTTAGTGTTTGAAGTAGTTGATGTTAATACATATACACTTGCCTTTATGGGTATCTGTCGACTTGGTGGCAGTCTTCCATCGTCCCTCCCTCCGTGGTCCACTTCTGTCCATGATCCTCTGTCTCTGGGGGACTTCACGGTCCATTTCTCACCCCAGGATGATGATGTCCACGTTCCTAAAAGTATACATATTGAAGAGTTTAGTGTTTGAAGTAGTTGATGTTAATACATATACACTTGCCTTTATGGGTATCTGTCGACTTGGTGGCAGTCGTCCATCGTCCCTCCCTCCGTGGTCCACTTCTGTCCATGATCCTCTGTCTCTGGGGGACTTCACGGTCCATTTCTGCCCCCAGGATGATGATGTCCACATTCCTGATAGTAAACATATTGAAGAGTTTAGTGTTTGAAGTAGTTGATGTTAATACATAGATACTTGCCTTTATGGGTATGTGTCGACTTGGTGGCAGTCGTCCATCGTCCCTCCCTCCGTGGTCCACTTCTGTCCATGATCCTCTGTCTCTGGGGGACTTCACGGTCCATTTCTCACCCCAGGATGATGATGTCCACGATCCTGAGAGTAAAGATAATGACAAGTTTAGTATTTCAAGTGGTTGATGTTAAGACATATACTTGCCTTTATGGGTATGTGTCGACTTGGTGGCAGTCGTCCATCGTCCCTCCCTCCGTGGTCCACTTCTGTCCATGATCCTCTGTCTCTGGGGGACTTCACGGTCCATTTCTGCCCCCAGGATGATGATGTCCACGTTCCTGATAGTAAACATATTGAAGAGTTTAGTGTTTGAAGTAGTTGATGTTAATACATATACACTTGCCTTTATGGGTATCTGTCGACTTGGTGGCAGTCTTCCATCGTCCCTCCCTCCGTGGTCCACTTCTGTCCATGATCCTCTGTCTCTGGGGGACTTCACGGTCCATTTCTCACCCCAGGATGATGATGTCCACGTTCCTGATAGTAAACATATTGAAGAGTTTAGTGTTTGAAGTAGTTGATGTTAATACATAGATACTTGCCTTTATGGGTATGTGTCGACTTGGTGGCAGTCGTCCATCGTCCCTCCCTCCGTGGTCCACTTCTGTCCATGATCCTCTGTCTCTGGGGGACTTCACGGTCCATTTCTCACCCCAGGATGATGATGTCCACGTTCCTGATAGTAAACATATTGAAGAGTTTAGTGTTTGAAGTAGTTGATGTTAATACACATACACTTGCCTTTATGGGTATCTGTCGACTTGGTGGCAGTCTTCCATCGTCCCTCCCTCCGTGGTCCACTTCTGTCCATGATCCTCTGTCTCTGGGGGACTTCACGGTCCATTTCTGCCCCCAGGATGATGATGTCCACGTTCCTGATAGTAAACATATTGAAGAGTTTAGTGTTTGAAGTAGTTGATGTAAATAGATATATACTTGCCTTTATGGGTGTCTGTCGACTTGGTGGCAGTCGTCCATCGTCCCTCCCTCCGTGGTCCACTTCTGTCCATGATCCTCTGTCTCTGGGGGACTTCACGGTCCATTTCTCACCCCAGGATGATGATGTCCACGATCCTGAGAGTAAAGATAATGACAAGTTTAGTATTTCAAGTGATTGATGTTAATACAAATATACTTGCCTTTATGGGTGTCTGTCGACTTGGTGGCAGTCGTCCATCGTCCCTCCCTCCGTGGTCCACTTCTGTCCATGAACCTCTGTCTCTGGGGGACTTCACGGTCCATTTCTGCCCCCAGGATGATGATGTCCACGTTCCTGATAGTAAACATATTGAAGAGTTTAGTGTTTGAAGTAGTTGATGTTAATACATATACACTTGCCTTTATGGGTATCTGTCGACTTGGTGGCAGTCGTCCATCGTCCCTCCCTCCGTGGTCCACTTCTGTCCATGATCCTCTGTGTCTGGGGGACTTCACGGTCCATTTCTGCCCCCAGGATGATGATGTCCACGTTCCTGATAGTAAACATATTGAAGAGTTTAGTGTTTGAAGTAGTTGATGTAAATACATATATACTTGCCTTTATGGGTGTCTGTCGACTTGGTGGCAGTCGTCCATCGTCCCTCCCTCCGTGGTCCACTTCTGTCCATGATCCTCTGTCTCTGGGGGACTTCACGGTCCATTTCTCACCCCAGGATGATGATGTCCACGTTCCTGAGAGTGAAGATAATGACAAGTTTAGTATTTCAAGTGGTTGATGTTAATACATACATACTTGCCTTTCTGGGTATCTGTCGACTTGGTGGCAGTCGTCCATCGTCCCTCCCTCCGTGGTCCACTTCTGTCCATGATCCTCTGTCTCTGGGGGACTTCACGGTCCATTTCTCACCCCAGGATGATGATGTCCACGTTCCTCATAGTAAACATATTGAAGAGTTTAGTGTTTGAAGTAGTTGATGTAAATAGATATACACTTGCCTTTATGGGTATGTGTCGACTTGGTGGCAGTCGTCCATCGTCCCTCCCTCCGTGGTCCACTTCTGTCCATGATCCTCTGTCTCTGGGGGACTTCACGGTCCATTTCTCACCCCTGGATGATGATGTCCACGTTCCGGATAGTAAACATATTGAAGAGTTTAGTGTTTGAAGTAGTTGATGTTAATACACATACACTTGCCTTTATGGGTATCTGTCGACTTGGTGGCAGTCTTCCATCGTCCCTCCCTCCGTGGTCCACTTCTGTCCATGATCCTCTGTCTCTGGGGGACTTCACGGTCCATTTTTCACCCCAGGATGATGATGTCCACGTTCCTGATAGTAAACATATTGAAGAGTTTAGTGTTTGAAGTAATTGATGTTAATACATAGATACTTGCCTTTATGGGTATGTGTCGACTTGGTGGCAGTCGTCCATCGTCCCTCCCTCCGTGGTCCACTTCTGTCCATGATCCTCTGTCTCTGGGGGACTTCACGGTCCATTTCTCACCCCAGGATGATGATGTCCACGATCCTGAGAGTAAAGATAATGACAAGTTTAGTATTTCAAGTGATTGATGTTAATACAAATATACTTGCCTTTATGGGTGTCTGTCGACTTGGTGGCAGTCGTCCATCGTCCCTCCCTCCGTGGTCCACTTCTGTCCATGAACCTCTGTCTCTGGGGGACTTCACGGTCCATTTCTGCCCCCAGGATGATGATGTCCACGTTCCTGATAGTAAACATATTGAAGAGTTTAGTGTTTGAAGTAGTTGATGTTAATACATATACACTTGCCTTTATGGGTATCTGTCGACTTGGTGGCAGTCGTCCATCGTCCCTCCCTCCGTGGTCCACTTCTGTCCATGATCCTCTGTGTCTGGGGGACTTCACGGTCCATTTCTGCCCCCAGGATGATGATGTCCACGTTCCTGATAGTAAACATATTGAAGAGTTTAGTGTTTGAAGTAGTTGATGTTAATACATATACACTTGCCTTTATGGGTATCTGTCGACTTGGTGGCAGTCGTCCATCGTCCCTCCCTCCGTGGTCCACTTCTGTCCATGATCCTCTGTCTCTGGGGGACTTCACGGTCCATTTCTGCCCCCAGGATGATGGTGTCCACGTTCCTGATAGTAAACATATTCAAGAGTTTAGTGTTTGAAGTAGTTGATGTTAATACATAGATACTTGCCTTTATGGGTATGTGTCGACTTGGTGGCAGTCGTCCATCGTCCCTCCCTCCGTGGTCCACTTCTGTCCATGATCCTCTGTCTCTGGAGGACTTCACGGTCCATTTCTCAACCCAGGATGATGATGTCCACGATCCTGAGAGTAAAGATAATGACAAGTTTAGTATTTCAAGTGGTTGATGTTAAGACATATATACTTGCCTTTATGGGTATGTGTCGACTTGGTGGCAGTCTTCCATCGTCCCTCCCTCCGTGGTCCACTTCTGTCCATGATCCTCTGTCTCTGGGGGACTTCACGGTCCATTTCTGCCCCCAGGATGATGATGTCCACGTTCCTGAGAGTGAAGATAATGACAAGTTTAGTATTTCAAATGGTTGATGTTAATACATACATACTTGCATTTATGGGTATCTGTCGACTTGGTGGCAGTCGTCCATCGTCCCTCCATCCGTGGTCCACTTCTGTCCATGATCCTCTGTCTCTGGGGGACTTCACGGTCCATTTCTCACCCCAGGATGATGATGTCCACGTTCCTGATAGTAAACATATTGAAGAGTTTAGTGTTTGAAGTAGTTGATGTAAATAGATATACACTTGCCTTTATGGGTATGTGTCGACTTGGTGGCAGTCGTCCATCGTCCCTCCCTCCGTGGTCCACTTCTGTCCATGATCCTCTGTCTCTGGGGGACTTCACGGTCCATTTCTCACCCCAGGATGATGATGTCCACGTTCCGGATAGTAAACATATTGAAGAGTTTAGTGTTTGAAGTAGTTGATGTTAATACATATACACTTGCCTTTATGGGTATCTGTCGACTTGGTGGCAGTCTTCCATCGTCCCTCCCTCCGTGGTCCACTTCTGTCCATGATCCTCTGTCTCTGGGGGACTTCACGGTCCATTTCTGCCCCCAGGATGATGATGTCCACGTTCCTGATAGTAAACATATTGAAGAGTTTAGTGTTTGAAGTAATTGATGTTAATACATAGATACTTGCCTTTATGGGTATGTGTCGACTTGGTGGCAGTCGTCCATCGTCCCTCCCTCCGTGGTCCACTTCTGTCCATGATCCTCTGTCTCTGGGGGACTTCACGGTCCATTTCTCACCCCAGGATGATGATGTCCACGATCCTGAGAGTAAAGATAATGACAAGTTTAGTATTTCAAGTGATTGATGTTAATACAAATATACTTGCCTTTATGGGTGTCTGTCGACTTGGTGGCAGTCGTCCATCGTCCCTCCCTCCGTGGTCCACTTCTGTCCATGAACCTCTGTCTCTGGGGGACTTCACGGTCCATTTCTGCCCCCAGGATGATGATGTCCACGTTCCTGATAGTAAACATATTGAAGAGTTTAGTGTTTGAAGTAGTTGATGTAAGTACATATACACTTGCCTTTATGGGTATCTGTCGACTTGGTGGCAGTCGTCCATCGTCCCTCCCTCCGTGGTCCACTTCTGTCCATGATCCTCTGTCTCTGGGGGACTTCACGGTCCATTTCTGCCCCCAGGATGATGATGTCCACGTTCCTGATAGTAAACATATTGAAGAGTTTAGTGTTTGAAGTAGTTGATGTTAATACATAGATACTTGCCTTTATGGGTATGTGTCGACTTGGTGGCAGTCGTCCATCGTCCCTCCCTCCGTGGTCCACTTCTGTCCATGATCCTCTGTCTCTGGGGGACTTCACGGTCCATTTCTCACCCCAGGATGATGATGTCCACGATCCTGAGAGTAAAGATAATGACAAGTTTAGTATTTCAAGTGGTTGATGTTAAGACATATATACTTGCCTTTATGGGTATGTGTCGACTTGGTGGCAGTCGTCCATCGTCCCTCCCTCCGTGGTCCACTTCTGTCCATGATCCTCTGTCTCTGGGGGACTTCACGGTCCATTTCTCACCCCAGGATGATGATGTCCACGTTCCTGATAGTAAACATATTGAAGAGTTTAGTGTTTGAAGTAATTGATGTTAATACATAGATACTTGCCTTTATGGGTATGTGTCGACTTGGTGGCAGTCGTCCATCGTCCCTCCCTCCGTGGTCCACTTCTGTCCATGATCCTCTGTCTCTGGGGGACTTCACGGTCCATTTCTCACCCCAGGATGATGATGTCCACGATCCTGAGAGTAAAGATAATGACAAGTTTAGTCTTTCAAGTGATTGATGTTAATACAAATATACTTGCCTTTATGGGTGTCTGTCGACTTGGTGGCAGTCGTCCATCGTCCCTCCCTCCGTGGTCCACTTCTGTCCATGAACCTCTGTCTCTGGGGGACTTCACGGTCCATTTCTGCCCCCAGGATGATGATGTCCACGTTCCTGATAGTAAACATATTGAAGAGTTTAGTGTTTGAAGTAGTTGATGTTAATACATATACACTTGCCTTTATGGGTATCTGTCGACTTGGTGGCAGTCGTCCATCGTCCCTCCCTCCGTGGTCCACTTCTGTCCATGATCCTCTGTCTCTGGGGGACTTCACGGTCCATTTCTGCCCCCAGGATGATGATGTCCACGTTCCTGATAGTAAACATATTGAAGAGTTTAGTGTTTGAAGTAGTTGATGTTAATACATAGATACTTGCCTTTATGGGTATGTGTCGACTTGGTGGCAGTCGTCCATCGTCCCTCCCTCCGTGGTCCACTTCTGTCCATGATCCTCTGTCTCTGGGGGACTTCACGGTCCACTTCTCACCCCAGGATGATGATGTCCACGATCCTGAGAGTAAAGATAATGACAAGTTTAGTATTTCAAGTATTTGATGTTAAGACATATATACTTGCCTTTATGGGTATGTGTCGACTTGGTGGCAGTCGTCCATCGTCCCTCCCTCCGTGGTCCACTTCTGTCCATGATCCTCTGTCTCTGGGGGACTTCACGGTCCATTTCTCACCCCAGGATGATGATGTCCACGTTCCTGATAGTAAACATATTGAAGAGTTTAGTGTTTGAAGTAGTTGATGTTAATACATATACACTTGCCTTTATGGGTATCTGTCGACTTGGTGGTAGTCTTCCATCGTCCCTCCCTCCGTGGTCCACTTCTGTCCATGATCCTCTGTCTCTGGGGGACTTCACGGTCCATTTCTCACCCCAGGATGATGATGTCCACGTTCCTAGAAGTATACATATTGAAGAGTTTAGTGTTTGAAGTAGTTGATGTTAATACATATACACTTGCCTTTATGGGTATGTGTCGACTTGGTGGCAGTCTTCCATCGTCCCTCCCTCCGTGGTCCACTTCTGTCCATGATCCTCTGTCTCTGGGGGACTTCACGGTCCATTTCTGCCCCCAGGATGATGATGTCCACGTTCCTGATAGTAAACATATTGAATTGTTTAGTGTTTGAAGTAGTTGATGTTAATACATAGATACTTGCCTTTATGGGTATGTGTCGACTTGGTGGCAGTCGTCCATCGTCCCTCCCTCCCTGGTCCACTTCTGTCCATGATCCTCTGTCTCTGGGGGACTTCACGGTCCATTTCTCACCCCAGGATGATGATGTCCACGATCCTGAGAGTAAACATATTGAAGAGTTTAGTGTTTGAAGTAGTTGATGTTAATACATATACACTTGCCTTTATGGGTATCTGTCGACTTGGTGGCAGTCTTCCATCGTCCCTCCCTCCGTGGTCCACTTCTGTCCATGATCCTCTGTGTCTGGGGGACTTCACGGTCCATTTCTTCCCCCAGGATGATGATGTCCACGTTCCTGATAGTAAACATATTGAAGAGTTTAGTGTTTGAAGTAGTTGATGTTAATACATATACACTTGCCTTTCTGGGTATCTGTCGACTTGGTGGCAGTCGTCCATCGTCCCTCCCTCCGTGGTCCACTTCTGTCCATGATCCTCTGTCTCTGGGGGACTTCACGGTCCATTTCTGCCCCCAGGATGATGATGTCCACATTCCTGATAGTAAACATATTGAAGAGTTTAGTGTTTGAAGTAATTGATGTTAATACATAGATACTTGCCTTTATGGGTATGTGTCGACTTGGTGGCAGTCGTCCATCGTCCCTCCCTCCGTGGTCCACTTCTGTCCATGATCCTCTGTCTCTGGGGGACTTCACGGTCCATTTCTCACCCCAGGATGATGATGTCCACGATCCTGAGAGTAAAGATAATGACAAGTTTAGTATTTCAAGTGATTGATGTTAATACAAATATACTTGCCTTTATGGGTGTCTGTCGACTTGGTGGCAGTCGTCCATCGTCCCTCCCTCCGTGGTCCACTTCTGTCCATGAACCTCTGTCTCTGGGGGACTTCACGGTCCATTTCTGCCCCCAGGATGATGATGTCCACGTTCCTGATAGTAAACATATTGAAGAGTTTAGTGTTTGAAGTAGTTGATGTTAATACATATACACTTGCCTTTATGGGTATCTGTCGACTTGGTGGCAGTCGTCCATCGTCCCTCCCTCCGTGGTCCACTTCTGTCCATGATCCTCTGTCTCTGGGGGACTTCACGGTCCATTTCTCACCCCAGGATGATGATGTCCACGTTCCTGATAGTAAACATATTGAAGAGTTTAGTGTTTGAAGTAATTGATGTTAATACATATACACTTGCCTTTATGGGTATCTGTCGACTTGGTGGTAGTCTTCCATCGTCCCTCCCTCCGTGGTCCACTTCTGTCCATGATCCTCTGTCTCTGGGGGACTTCACGGTCCATTTCTGCCCCCAGGATGATGATGTCCACGTTCCTGATAGTAAACATATTCAAGAGTTTAGTGTTTGAAGTAGTTGATGTTAATACATAGATACTTGCCTTTATGGGTATGTGTCGACTTGGTGGCAGTCGTCCATCGTCCCTCCCTCCGTGGTCCACTTCTGTCCATGATCCTCTGTCTCTGGAGGACTTCACGGTCCATTTCTCAACCCAGGATGATGATGTCCACGATCCTGAGAGTAAAGATAATGACAAGTTTAGTATTTCAAGTGGTTGATGTTAAGACATATATACTTGCCTTTATGGGTATGTGTCGACTTGGTGGCAGTCTTCCATCGTCCCTCCCTCCGTGGTCCACTTCTGTCCATGATCCTCTGTCTCTGGGGGACTTCACGGTCCATTTCTCACCCCAGGATGATGATGTCCACGTTCCTGAGAGTGAAGATGATCACAAGTTTAGTATTTCAAGTGGTTGATGTTAATACATACATACTTGCATTTATGGGTATCTGTCGACTTGGTGGCAGTCGTCCATCGTCCCTCCATCCGTGGTCCACTTCTGTCCATGATCCTCTGTCTCTGGGGGACTTCACGGTCCATTTCTCACCCCAGGATGATGATGTCCACGTTCCTGATAGTAAACATATTGAAGAGTTTAGTGTTTGAAGTAGTTGATGTAAATAGATATACACTTGCCTTTATGGGTATGTGTCGACTTGGTGGCAGTCGTCCATCGTCCCTCCCTCCGTGGTCCACTTCTGTCCATGATCCTCTGTCTCTGGGGGACTTCACGGTCCATTTCTCACCCCAGGATGATGATGTCCACGTTCCGGATAGTAAACATATTGAAGAGTTTAGTGTTTGAAGTAGTTGATGTTAATACATATACACTTGCCTTTATGGGTATCTGTCGACTTGGTGGCAGTCTTCCATCGTCCCTCCCTCCGTGGTCCACTTCTGTCCATGATCCTCTGTCTCTGGGGGACTTCACGGTCCATTTCTGCCCCCAGGATGATGATGTCCACGTTCCTGATAGTAAACATATTGAAGAGTTTAGTGTTTGAAGTAATTGATGTTAATACATAGATACTTGCCTTTATGGGTATGTGTCGACTTGGTGGCAGTCGTCCATCGTCCCTCCCTCCGTGGTCCACTTCTGTCCATGATCCTCTGTCTCTGGGGGACTTCACGGTCCATTTCTCACCCCAGGATGATGATGTCCACGATCCTGAGAGTAAAGATAATGACAAGTTTAGTATTTCAAGTGATTGATGTTCATACAAGTATACTTGGCTATATGGGTGTCTGTCGACTTGGTGGCAGTCGTCCATCGTCCCTCCCTCCGTGGTCCACTTCTGTCCATGAACCTCTGTCTCTGGGGGACTTCACGGTCCATTTCTGCCCCCAGGATGATGATGTCCACGTTCCTGATAGTAAACATATTGAAGAGTTTAGTGTTTGAAGTAGTTGATGTAAATACATATACACTTGCCTTTATGGGTATCTGTCGACTTGGTGGCAGTCGTCCATCGTCCCTCCCTCCGTGGTCCACTTCTGTCCATGATCCTCTGTCTCTGGGGGACTTCACGGTCCATTTCTGCCCCCAGGATGATGATGTCCACGTTCCTGATAGTAAACATATTGAAGAGTTTAGTGTTTGAAGTAGTTGATGTTAATACATAGATACTTGCCTTTATGGGTATGTGTCGACTTGGTGGCAGTCGTCCATCGTCCCTCCCTCCGTGGTCCACTTCTGTCCATGATCCTCTGTCTCTGGGGGACTTCACGGTCCATTTCTCACCCCAGGATGATGATGTCCACGATCCTGAGAGTAAAGATAATGACAAGTTTAGTATTTCAAGTGGTTGATGTTAAGACATATATACTTGCCTTTATGGGTATGTGTCGACTTGGTGGCAGTCGTCCATCGTCCCTCCCTCCGTGGTCCACTTCTGTCCATGATCCTCTGTCTCTGGGGGACTTCACGGTCCATTTCTCACCCCAGGATGATGATGTCCACGTTCCTGATAGTAAACATATTGAAGAGTTTAGTGTTTGAAGTAATTGATGTTAATACATATACACTTGCCTTTATGGGTATCTGTCGACTTGGTGGTAGTCTTCCATCGTCCCTCCCTCCGTGGTCCACTTCTGTCCATGATCCTCTGTCTCTGGGGGACTTCACGGTCCATTTCTCACCCCAGGATGATGATGTCCACGTTCCTAGAAGTATACATATTGAAGAGTTTAGTGTTTGAAGTAGTTGATGTTAATACATATACACTTGCCTTTATGGGTATGTGTCGACTTGGTGGCAGTCTTCCATCGTCCCTCCCTCCGTGGTCCACTTCTGTCCATGATCCTCTGTCTCTGGGGGACTTCACGGTCCATTTCTGCCCCCAGGATGATGATGTCCACGTTCCTGATAGTAAACATATTGAATTGTTTAGTGTTTGAAGTAGTTGATGTTAATACATAGATACTTGCCTTTATGGGTATGTGTCGACTTGGTGGCAGTCGTCCATCGTCCCTCCCTCCCTGTTCCACTTCTGTCCATGATCCTCTGTCTCTGGGGGACTTCACGGTCCATTTCTCACCCCAGGATGATGATGTCCACGATCCTGAGAGTAAACATATTGAAGAGTTTAGTGTTTGAAGTAGTTGATGTTAATACATATACACTTGCCTTTATGGGTATCTGTCGACTTGGTGGCAGTCTTCCATCGTCCCTCCCTCCGTGGTCCACTTCTGTCCATGATCCTCTGTGTCTGGGGGACTTCACGGTCCATTTCTTCCCCCAGGATGATGATGTCCACGTTCCTGATAGTAAACATATTGAAGAGTTTAGTGTTTGAAGTAGTTGATGTTAATACACATACACTTGCCTTTCTGGGTATCTGTCGACTTGGTGGCAGTCGTCCATCGTCCCTCCCTCCGTGGTCCACTTCTGTCCATGATCCTCTGTCTCTGGGGGACTTCACGGTCCATTTCTGCCCCCAGGATGATGATGTCCACATTCCTGATAGTAAACATATTGAAGAGTTTAGTGTTTGAAGTAGTTGATGTTAATACATAGATACTTGCCTTTATGGGTATGTGTCGACTTGGTGGCAGTCGTCCATCGTCCCTCCCTCCGTGGTCCACTTCTGTCCATGATCCTCTGTCTCTGGGGGACTTCACGGTCCATTTCTCACCCCAGGATGATGATGTCCACGATCCTGAGAGTAAAGATAATGACAAGTTTAGTATTTCAAGTGATTGATGTTAATACAAATATACTTGCCTTTATGGGTGTCTGTCGACTTGGTGGCAGTCGTCCATCGTCCCTCCCTCCGTGGTCCACTTCTGTCCATGAACCTCTGTCTCTGGGGGACTTCACGGTCCATTTCTGCCCCCAGGATGATGATGTCCACGTTCCTGATAGTAAACATATTGAAGAGTTTAGTGTTTGAAGTAGTTGATGTAAATACATATACACTTGCCTTTATGGGTATCTGTCGACTTGGTGGCAGTCGTCCATCGTCCCTCCCTCCGTGGTCCACTTCTGTCCATGATCCTCTGTCTCTGGGGGACTTCACGGTCCATTTCTGCCCCCAGGATGATGATGTCCACGTTCCTGATAGTAAACATATTGAAGAGTTTAGTGTTTGAAGTAGTTGATGTTAATACATAGATACTTGCCTTTATGGGTATGTGTCGACTTGGTGGCAGTCGTCCATCGTCCCTCCCTCCGTGGTCCACTTCTGTCCATGATCCTCTGTCTCTGGGGGACTTCACGGTCCATTTCTGCCCCCAGGATGATGATGTCCACATTCCTGATAGTAAACATATTGAAGAGTTTAGTGTTTGAAGTAGTTGATGTTAATACATAGATACTTGCCTTTATGGGTATGTGTCGACTTGGTGGCAGTCGTCCATCGTCCCTCCCTCCGTGGTCCACTTCTGTCCATGATCCTCTGTCTCTGGGGGACTTCACGGTCCATTTCTCACCCCAGGATGATGATGTCCACGATCCTGAGAGTAAAGATAATGACAAGTTTAGTATTTCAAGTGATTGATGTTAATACAAATATACTTGCCTTTATGGGTGTCTGTCGACTTGGTGGCAGTCGTCCATCGTCCCTCCCTCCGTGGTCCACTTCTGTCCATGAACCTCTGTCTCTGGGGGACTTCACGGTCCATTTCTGCCCCCAGGATGATGATGTCCACGTTCCTGATAGTAAACATATTGAAGAGTTTAGTGTTTGAAGTAGTTGATGTAAATACATATACACTTGCCTTTATGGGTATCTGTCGACTTGGTGGCAGTCGTCCATCGTCCCTCCCTCCGTGGTCCACTTCTGTCCATGATCCTCTGTCTCTGGGGGACTTCACGGTCCATTTCTGCCCCCAGGATGATGATGTCCACGTTCCTGATAGTAAACATATTGAAGAGTTTAGTGTTTGAAGTAGTTGATGTTAATACATAGATACTTGCCTTTATGGGTATGTGTCGACTTGGTGGCAGTCGTCCATCGTCCCTCCCTCCGTGGTCCACTTCTGTCCATGATCCTCTGTCTCTGGGGGACTTCACGGTCCATTTCTCACCCCAGGATGATGATGTCCACGATCCTGAGAGTAAAGATAATGACAAGTTTAGTATTTCAAGTGGTTGATGTTAAGACATAGATACTTGCCTTTATGGGTATGTGTCGACTTGGTGGCAGTCGTCCATCGTCCCTCCCTCCGTGGTCCACTTCTGTCCATGATCCTCTGTCTCTGGGGGACTTCACGGTCCATTTCTCACCCCAGGATGATGATGTCCACGTTCCTGATAGTAAACATATTGAAGAGTTTAGTGTTTGAAGTAATTGATGTTAATACATAGATACTTGCCTTTATGGGTATGTGTCGACTTGGTGGCAGTCGTCCATCGTCCCTCCCTCCGTGGTCCACTTCTGTCCATGATCCCCTGTCTCTGGGGGACTTCACGGTCCATTTCTCACCCCAGGATGATGATGTCCACGATCCTGAGAGTAAAGATAATGACAAGTTTAGTCTTTCAAGTGATTGATGTTAATACAAATATACTTGCCTTTATGGGTGTCTGTCGACTTGGTGGCAGTCGTCCATCGTCCCTCCCTCCGTGGTCCACTTCTGTCCATGAACCTCTGTCTCTGGGGGACTTCACGGTCCATTTCTCACCCCAGGATGATGATGTCCACGTTCCTGATAGTAAACATATTGAAGAGTTTAGTGTTTGAAGTAGTTGATGTTAATACATATACACTTGCCTTTATGGGTATCTGTCGACTTGGTGGCAGTCGTCCATCGTCCCTCCCTCCGTGGTCCACTTCTGTCCATGATCCTCTGTCTCTGGGGGACTTCACGGTCCATTTCTGCCCCCAGGATGATGATGTCCACGTTCCTGATAGTAAACATATTGAAGAGTTTAGTGTTTGAAGTAGTTGATGTTAATACATAGATACTTGCCTTTATGGGTATGTGTCGACTTGGTGGCACTCGTCCATCGTCCCTCCCTCCGTGGTCCACTTCTGTCCATGATCCTCTGTCTCTGGGGGACTTCACGGTCCATTTCTCACCCCAGGATGATGATGTCCACGATCCTGAGAGTAAAGATAATGACAAGTTTAGTATTTCAAGTATTTGATGTTAAGACATATATACTTGCCTTTATGGGTATGTGTCGACTTGGTGGCAGTCGTCCATCGTCCCTCCCTCCGTGGTCCACTTCTGTCCATGATCCTCTGTCTCTGGGGGACTTCACGGTCCATTTCTCACCCCAGGATGATGATGTCCACGTTCCTGATAGTAAACATATTGAAGAGTTTAGTGTTTGAAGTAGTTGATGTTAATACATATACACTTGCCTTTATGGGTATCTGTCGACTTGGTGGCAGTCTTCCATCGTCCCTCCCTCCGTGGTCCACTTCTGTCCATGATCCTCTGTCTCTGGGGGACTTCACGGTCCATTTCTCACCCCAGGATGATGATGTCCACGTTCCTAAAAGTATACATATTGAAGAGTTTAGTGTTTGAAGTAGTTGATGTTAATACATATACACTTGCCTTTATGGGTATGTGTCGACTTGGTGGCAGTCTTCCATCGTCCCTCCCTCCGTGGTCCACTTCTGTCCATGATCCTCTGTCTCTGGGGGACTTCACGGTCCATTTCTGCCCCCAGGATGATGATGTCCACGTTCCTGATAGTAAACATATTGAATTGTTTAGTGTTTGAAGTAGTTGATGTTAATACATAGATACTTGCCTTTATGGGTATGTGTCGACTTGGTGGCAGTCGTCCATCGTCGATCCCTCCCTGGTCCACTTCTGTCGATGATCCTCTGTCTCTGGGGGACTTCACGGTCCATTTCTCACCCCAGGATGATGATGTCCACGATCCTGAGAGTAAACATATTGAAGAGTTTAGTGTTTGAAGTAGTTGATGTTAATACATATACACTTGCCTTTATGGGTATCTGTCGACTTGGTGGCAGTCTTCCATCGTCCCTCCCTCCGTGGTCCACTTCTGTCCATGATCCTCTGTGTCTGGGGGACTTCACGGTCCATTTCTTCCCCCAGGATGATGATGTCCACGTTCCTGATAGTAAACATATTGAAGAGTTTAGTGTTTGAAGTAGTTGATGTTAATACACATACACTTGCCTTTCTGGGTATCTGTCGACTTGGTGGCAGTCGTCCATCGTCCCTCCCTCCGTGGTCCACTTCTGTCCATGATCCTCTGTCTCTGGGGGACTTCACGGTCCATTTCTGCCCCCAGGATGATGATGTCCACATTCCTGATAGTAAACATATTGAAGAGTTTAGTGTTTGAAGTAGTTGATGTTAATACATAGATACTTGCCTTTATGGGTATGTGTCGACTTGGTGGCAGTCGTCCATCGTCCCTCCCTCCGTGGTCCACTTCTGTCCATGATCCTCTGTCTCTGGGAGACTTCACGGTCCATTTCTCACCCCAGGATGATGATGTCCACGATCCTGAGAGTAAAGATAATGACAAGTTTAGTATTTCAAGTGGTTGATGTTAAGACATATACTTGCCTTTATGGGTATGTGTCGACTTGGTGGCAGTCGTACATCGTCCCTCCCTCCGTGGTCCACTTCTGTCCATGATCCTCTGTCTCTGGGGGACTTCACGGTCCATTTCTCACCCCAGGATGATGATGTCCACGTTCCTGATAGTAAACATATTGAAGAGTTTAGTGTTTGACGTAGTTGATGTTAATACATATACACTTGCCTTTATGGGTATCTGTCGACTTGGTGGCAGTCTTCCATCGTCCCTCCCTCCGTGGTCCACTTCTGTCCATGATCCTTCTTTCTCTGGGGGACTTCACGGTCCATTTCTCACCCCAGGATGATGATGTCTACGTTCCTGATAGTAAACATATTGAAGAGTTTAGTGTTTGACGTAGTTGATGTTAATACATAGATACTTGCCTTTATGGGTATGTGTCGACTTGGTGGCAGTCGTCCATCGTCCCTCCCTCCGTGGTCCACTTCTGTCCATGATCCTCTGTCTCTGGGGGACTTCACGGTCCATTTCTGCCCCCAGGATGATGATGTCCACGTTCCTGATAGTAAACATATTGAAGAGTTTAGTGTTTGAAGTAGTTGATGTAAATAGATCTATACTTGCCTTTATGGGTATGTGTCCACTTGGTGGCAGTCGTCCATCGTCCCTCCCTCCGTGGTCCACTTCTGTCCATGATCCTCTGTCTCTGGGGGACTTCACGGTCCATTTCTCACCCCAGGATGATGATGCATACGTTCCTGATAGTAAACATATTGAAGAGTTTAGTGTTTGAAGTAGTTGATGTTAATACATACATACTTGCCTTTCTGGGTATCTGTCGACTCGGTGGCAGTCGTCCATCGTCCCTCCCTCCGTGGTCCACTTCTGTCCATGATCCTCTGTCTCTGGGGGACTTCACGGTCCATTTTTCACCCCAGGATGATGATGTCCACGTTCCTGATAGTAAACATATTGAAGAGTTTAGTGTTTGAAGTAGTTGATGTAAATAGATACATACTTGCCTTTATGGGTATGTGTCGACTTGGTGGCAGTCGTCCATCGTCCCTCCCTCCGTGGTCCAATTCTGTCCATGATCCTCTGTCTCTGGGGGACTTCACGGTCCATTTCTCACCCCAGGATGATGATGTCCACGTTCCTGATAGTAAACATATTGAAGAGTTTAGTGTTTGAAGTAGTTGATGTTAATACATATACACTTGCCTTTCTGGGTATGTGTCGACTTGGTGGCAGTCGTCCATCGTCCCTCCCTCCGTGGTCCACTTCTGTCCATGATCCTCTGTCTCTGGGGGACTTCACGGTCCATTTCTCACCCCAGGATGATGATGTCCACGTTCCTGATAGTAAACATATTGAAGAGTTTAGTGTTTGAAGTAGTTGATGTTAATACATACATACTTGCCTTTCATGGTTATCTGTCGACTTGGTGGCAGTTGTCCATCGTCCCTCCCTCCGTGGTCCACTTCTGTCCATGATCCTCTGTCTCTGGGGGACTTCACGGTCCATTTTTCACCCCAGAATGATGATGTCCACGTTCCTGATAGTAAACATATTGAAGAGTTTAGTGTTTGAAGTAGTTGATGTAAATAGATACATACTTGCCATTATGGGTATGTGTCGACTTGGTGGCAGTCGTCCATCGTCCCTCCCTCCGTGGTCCACTTCTGTCCATGATCCTCTGTCTCTGGGGGACTTCACGGTCCATTTCTCACCCCAGGATGATGATGTCCACGTTCCTGATAGTAAACATATTGAAGAGTTTAGTGTTTGAAGTAGTTGATGTTAATACATATACACTTGCCTTTCTGGGTATCTGTCGACTTGGTGGCAGTCGTCCATCGTCCCTCCCTCCGTGGTCCACTTCTGTCCATGATCCTCTGTCTCTGGGGGACTTCACGGTCCATTTCTCACCCCAGGATGATGATGTCCACGTTCCTGATAGTAAACATATTGAAGAGTTTAGTGTTTGAAGTAGTTGATGTTAATACATACATACTTGCCTTTCATGGTTATCTGTCGACTTGGTGGCAGCTGTCCATCGTCCCTCCCTCCGTGGTCCACTTCTGTCCATGATCCTCTGTCTCTGGGGGACTTCACGGTCCATTTTTCACCCCAGGATGATGATGTCCACGTTCCTGATAGTAAACATATTGAAGAGTTTAGTGTTTGAAGTAGTTGATGTAAATAGATACATACTTGCCTTTCTGGGTATGTGTCGACTTGGTGGCAGTCGTCCATCGTCCCTCCCTCCGTGGTCCACTTCTGTCCATGATCCTCTGTCTCTGGGGGACTTCACGGTCCATTTCTGCCCCCAGGATGATGATGTCCACGTTCCTGATAGTAAACATATTGAAGAGTTTAGTGTTTGAAGTAGTTGATGTTAATACATATACACTTGCCTTTCTGGGTATCTGTCGACTTGGTGGCAGTCGTCCATCGTCCCTCCCTCCGTGGTCCACTTCTGTCCATGATCCTCTGTCTCTGGGGGACTTCACGGTCCATTTCTCACCCCAGGATGATGATGTCCACGTTCCTGATAGTAAACATATTGAAGAGTTTAGTGTTTGAAGTAGTTGATGTTAATACACATACACTTGCCTTTATGGGTATGTGTCGACTTGGTGGCAGTCGTCCATCGTCCCTCCCTCCGTGGTCCACTTCTGTCCATGATCCTCTGTCTCTGGGGGACTTCACGGTCCATTTCTCACCCCAGGATGATGATGTCCACGTTCCTGATAGTAAACATATTGAAGTGTTTAGTATTTGAAGTAGTTGATGTAAATAGATACATACTTGCCTTTATGGGTATGTGTCGACTTGGTGGCAGTCGTCCATCGTCCCTCCCTCCGTGGTCCACTTCTGTCCATGATCCTCTGTCTCTGGGGGACTTCACGGTCCATTTCTCACCCCAGGATGATTATGTCCACGTTCCTAAAAGTATACATATTGAAGAGTTTAGTGTTTGAAGTAGTTGATGTTAATACATATACACTTGCCTTTCTGGGTATCTGTCGACTTGGTGGCAGTCGTCCATCGTCCCTCCCTCCGTGGTCCACTTCTGTCCATGATCCTCTGTCTCTGGGGGACTTCACGGTCCATTTCTCACCCCAGGATGATGATGCATACGTTCCTGATAGTAAACATATTGAAGAGTTTAGTGTTTGAAGTAGTTGATGTTAATACATACATACTTGCCTTTCTGGGTATCTGTCGACTCGGTGGCAGTCGTCCATCGTCCCTCCCTCCGTGGTCCACTTCTGTCCATGATCCTCTGTCTCTGGGGGACTTCACGGTCCATTTTTCACCCCAGGATGATGATGTCCACGTTCCTGATAGTAAACATATTGAAGAGTTTAGTGTTTGAAGTAGTTGATGTAAATAGATACATACTTGCCTTTATGGGTATGTGTCGACTTGGTGGCAGTCGTCCATCGTCCCTCCCTCCGTGGTCCAATTCTGTCCATGATCCT
This sequence comes from Haliotis asinina, assembly GCF_037392515.1. NCBI lineage: Eukaryota > Metazoa > Mollusca > Gastropoda > Lepetellida > Haliotidae > Haliotis > Haliotis asinina. The sequence goes on along the minus strand of NC_090286.1, from coordinate 26,245,096 downwards.
CTGTCTCTGGGGGACTTCACGGTCCATTTCTCACCCCAGGATGATGATGTCCACGTTCCTGATAGTAAACATATTGAAGAGTTTAGTGTTTGAAGTAGTTGATGTTAATACATATACACTTGCCTTTCTGGGTATGTGTCGACTTGGTGGCAGTCGTCCATCGTCCCTCCCTCCGTGGTCCACTTCTGTCCATGATCCTCTGTCTCTGGGGGACTTCACGGTCCATTTCTCACCCCAGGATGATGATGTCCACGTTCCTGATAGTAAACATATTGAAGAGTTTAGTGTTTGAAGTAGTTGATGTTAATACATACATACTTGCCTTTCATGGTTATCTGTCGACTTGGTGGCAGTTGTCCATCGTCCCTCCCTCCGTGGTCCACTTCTGTCCATGATCCTCTGTCTCTGGGGGACTTCACGGTCCATTTTTCACCCCAGAATGATGATGTCCACGTTCCTGATAGTAAACATATTGAAGAGTTTAGTGTTTGAAGTAGTTGATGTAAATAGATACATACTTGCCATTATGGGTATGTGTCGACTTGGTGGCAGTCGTCCATCGTCCCTCCCTCCGTGGTCCACTTCTGTCCATGATCCTCTGTCTCTGGGGGACTTCACGGTCCATTTCTCACCCCAGGATGATGATGTCCACGTTCCTGATAGTAAACATATTGAAGAGTTTAGTGTTTGAAGTAGTTGATGTAAATAGATACATACTTGCCTTTCTGGGTATGTGTCGACTTGGTGGCAGTCGTCCATCGTCCCTCCCTCCGTGGTCCACTTCTGTCCATGATCCTCTGTCTCTGGGGGACTTCACGGTCCATTTCTGCCCCCAGGATGATGATGTCCACGTTCCTGATAGTAAACATATTGAAGAGTTTAGTGTTTGAAGTAGTTGATGTTAATACATATACACTTGCCTTTCTGGGTATCTGTCGACTTGGTGGCAGTCGTCCATCGTCCCTCCCTCCGTGGTCCACTTCTGTCCATGATCCTCTGTCTCTGGGGGACTTCACGGTCCATTTCTCACCCCAGGATGATGATGTCCACGTTCCTGATAGTAAACATATTGAAGAGTTTAGTGTTTGAAGTAGTTGATGTTAATACACATACACTTGCCTTTATGGGTATGTGTCGACTTGGTGGCAGTCGTCCATCGTCCCTCCCTCCGTGGTCCACTTCTGTCCATGATCCTCTGTCTCTGGGGGACTTCACGGTCCATTTCTCACCCCAGGATGATGATGTCCACGTTCCTGATAGTAAACATATTGAAGTGTTTAGTATTTGAAGTAGTTGATGTAAATAGATACATACTTGCCTTTATGGGTATGTGTCGACTTGGTGGCAGTCGTCCATCGTCCCTCCCTCCGTGGTCCACTTCTGTCCATGATCCTCTGTCTCTGGGGGACTTCACGGTCCATTTCTCACCCCAGGATGATTATGTCCACGTTCCTAAAAGTATACATATTGAAGAGTTTAGTGTTTGAAGTAGTTGATGTTAATACATATACACTTGCCTTTCTGGGTATCTGTCGACTTGGTGGCAGTCGTCCATCGTCCCTCCCTCCGTGGTCCACTTCTGTCCATGATCCTCTGTCTCTGGGGGACTTCACGGTCCATTTCTGCCCCCAGGATGATGATGTCCACGTTCCTGATAGTAAACATATTGAATTGTTTAGTGTTTGAAGTAGTTGATGTTAATACATAGATACTTGCCTTTATGGGTATGTGTCGACTTGGTGGCAGTCGTCCATCGTCCCTCCCTCCGTGGTCCACTTCTGTCCATGATCCTCTGTCTCTGGGGGACTTCACGGTCCATTTCTCACCCCAGGATGATGATGTCCACGATCCTGAGAGAAAAGATAATGACAAGTTTAGTATTTCAAGTGGTTGATGTTAATACATATATACTTGCCTTTATGGGTATCTGTCGCCTTGGTGGCAGTCGTCCATCGTCCCTCCCTCCGTGGTCCACTTCTGTCCATGATCCTCTGTCTCTGGGGGACTTCACGGTCCATTTTTCACCCCAGGATGATGATGTCCACGTTCCTGATAGTAAACATATTGAAGAGTTTAGTGTTTGAAGTAGTTGATGTTAATACATATACACTTGCCTTTATGGGTATCTGTCGACTTGGTGGCAGTCGTCCATCGTCCCTCCCTCCGTGGTCCACTTCTGTCCATGATCCTCTGTCTCTGGGGGACGTCACGGTCCATTTCTCACCCCAGGATGATGATGTCCACGTTCCTGATAGTAAACATATTGAAGAGTTTAGTGTTTGAAGTAGTTGATGTTAAAACATAGATACTTGCCTTTATGGGTATCTGTCGACTTGGTGGCAGTCGTCCATCGTCCCTCCCTCCGTGGTCCACTTCTGTCCATGATCCTCTGTCTCTGGGGGACTTCACGGTCCATTTCTGCCCCCAGGATGATGATGTCCACGTTCCTGATAGTAAACATATTGAAGAGTTTAGTGTTTGAAGTAGTTGATGTTAATACATATACACTTGCCTTTATGGGTATCTGTCGACTTGGTGGCAGTCGTCCATCGTCCCTCCCTCCGTGGTCCACTTCTGTCCATGATCCTCTGTGTCTGGGGGACTTCACGGTCCATTTCTGCCCCCAGGATGATGATGTCCACGTTCCTGATAGTAAACATATTGAAGAGTTTAGTGTTTGAAGTAGTTGATGTTAATACATACATACTTGCCTTTCTGGGTGTCTGTCGACTAGGTGGCAGTTGTCGATCCTCCCTCCCTCCGTGGTCCACTTCTGTCCATGATCCTCTGTCTCTGGGGGACTTCACGGTCCATTTCTCACCCCAGGATGATGATGTCCACGTTCCTGATAGTAAACATATTGAAGAGTTTATTTTTTGAAGTAGTTGATGTAAATAGATACATACTTGCCTTTATGGGTATGTGTCGACTTGGTGGCAGTCGTCCATCGTCCCTCCCTCCGTGGTCCACTTCTGTCCATGATCCTCTGTCTCTGGGGGACTTCACGGTCCATTTCTCACCCCAGGATGATGATGTCCACGTTCCTGATAGTAAACATATTGAAGAGTTTAGTGTTTGAAGTAGTTGATGTTAATACACATACACTTGCCTTTATGGGTATCTGTCGACTTGGTGGCAGTCGTCCATCGTCCCTCCCTCCGTGGTCCACTTCTGTCGATGATCCTCTGTGTCTGGGGGACTTCACGGTCCATTTCTCACCCCAGGATGATTATGTCCACGTTCCTAAAAGTATACATATTGAAGAGTTTAGTGTTTGAAGTAGTTGATGTTAATACATATACACTTGCCTTTATGGGTATCTGTCGACTTGGTGGCAGTCGTCCATCGTCCCTCCCTCCGTGGTCCACTTCTGTCCATGATCCTCTGTCTCTGGGGGACTTCACGGTCCATTTCTGCCCCCAGGATGATGATGTCCACGTTACTGATAGTAAACATATTGAATTGTTTAGTGTTTGAAGTAGTTGATGTTAATACATAGATACTTGCCTTTATGGGTATGTGTCGACTTGGTGGCAGTCGTCCATCGTCCCTCCCTCCGTGGTCCACTTCTGTCCATGATCCTCTGTCTCTGGGGGACTTCACGGTCCATTTCTCACCCCAGGATGATGATGTCCACGATCCTGAGAGTAAAGATAATGACAAGTTTAGTATTTCAAGTGGTTGATGTTAATACATATATACTTGCCTTTATGGGTATCTGTCGACTTGGTGGCAGTCGTCCATCGTCCCTCCCTCCGTGGTCCACTTCTGTCCATGATCCTCTGTCTCTGGGGGACTTCACGGTCCATTTTTCACCCCAGGATGATGATGTCGACGTTCCTGATAGTAAACATATTGAAGAGTTTAGTGTTTGAAGTAGTTGATGTTAATACATATACACTTGCCTTTATGGGTATCTGTCGACTTGGTGGCAGTCGTCCATCGTCCCTCCCTCCGTGGTCCACTTCTGTCCATGATCCTCTGTCTCTGGGGGACGTCACGGTCCATTTCTCACCCCAGGATGATGATGTCCACGTTCCTGATAGTAAACATATTGAAGAGTTTAGTGTTTGAAGTAGTTGATGTTAAAACATAGATACTTGCCTTTCTGGGTATCTGTCGACTTGGTGGCAGTCGTCCATCGTCCCTCCCTCCGTGGTCCACTTCTGTCCATGATCCTCTGTCTCTGGGGGACTTCACGGTCCATTTCTCACCCCAGGATGATGATGTCCACGTTCCTGATAGTAAACATATTGAAGAGTTTAGTGTTTGAAGTAGTTGATGTTAATACATACATACTTGCCTTTCATGGTTATTTGTCGACTTGGTGGCAGTTGTCCATCGTCCCTCCCTCCGTGGTCCACTTCTGTCCATGATCCTCTGTCTCTGGGGGACTTCACGGTCCATTTCTCACCCCAGGATGATGATGTCCACGTTCCTGATAGTAAACATATTGAAGAGTTTAGTGTTTGAAGTAGTTGATGTTAATACATATACACTTGCCTTTCTGGGTATCTGTCGACTTGGTGGCAGTCGTCCATCGTCCCTCCCTCCGTGGTCCACTTCTGTCCATGATCCTCTGTCTCTGGGGGACTTCACGGTCCATTTCTCACCCCAGGATGATGATGTCCACGTTCCTGATAGTAAACATATTGAAGAGTTTAGTGTTTGAAGTAGTTGATGTTAATACACATACACTTGCCTTTATGGGTATGTGTCGACTTGGTGGCAGTCGTCCATCGTCCCTCCCTCCGTGGTCCACTTCTGTCCATGATCCTCTGTCTCTGGGGGACTTCACGGTCCATTTCTCACCCCAGGATGATGATGTCCACGTTCCTGATAGTAAACATATTGAAGAGTTTAGTGTTTGAAGTAGTTGATGTTAATACACATACACTTGCCTTTATGGGTATCTGTCGACTTGGTGGCAGTCGTCCATCGTCCCTCCCTCCGTGGTCCACTTCTGTCCATGATCCTCTGTCTCTGGGGGACTTCACGGTCCATTTCTCACCGCAGGATGATTATGTCCACGTTCCTAAAAGTATACATATTGAAGAGTTTAGTGTTTGAAGTAGTTGATGTTAATACATATACACTTGCCTTTCTGGGTATCTGTCGACTTGGTGGCAGTCGTCCATCGTCCCTCCCTCCGTGGTCCACTTCTGTCCATGATCCTCTGTCTCTGGGGGACTTCACGGTCCATTTCTGCCCCCAGGATGATGATGTCCACGTTCCTGATAGTAAACATATTGAATTGTTTAGTGTTTGAAGTAGTTGATGTTAATACATAGATACTTGCCTTTATGGGTATGTGTCGACTTGGTGGCAGTCGTCCATCGTCCCTCCCTCCGTGGTCCACTTCTGTCCATGATCCTCTGTCTCTGGGGGACTTCACGGTCCATTTCTCACCCCAGGATGATGATGTCCACGATCCTGAGAGAAAAGATAATGACAAGTTTAGTATTTCAAGTGGTTGATGTTAATACATATATACTTGCCTTTATGGGTATCTGTCGACTTGGTGGCAGTCGTCCATCGTCCCTCCCTCCGTGGTCCACTTCTGTCCATGATCCTCTGTCTCTGGGGGACTTCACGGTCCATTTTTCACCCCAGGATGATGATGTCCACGTTCCTGATAGTAAACATATTGAAGAGTTTAGTGTTTGAAGTAGTTGATGTTAATACATATACACTTGCCTTTATGGGTATCTGTCGACTTGGTGGCAGTCGTCCATCGTCCCTCCCTCCGTGGTCCACTTCTGTCCATGATCCTCTGTCTCTGGGGGACGTCACGGTCCATTTCTCACCCCAGGATGATGATGTCCACGTTCCTGATAGTAAACATATTGAAGAGTTTAGTGTTTGAAGTAGTTGATGTTAAAACATAGATACTTGCCTTTATGGGTATCTGTCGACTTGGTGGCAGTCGTCCATCGTCCCTCCCTCCGTGGTCCACTTCTGTCCATGATCCTCTGTCTCTGGGGGACTTCACGGTCCATTTCTGCCCCCAGGATGATGATGTCCACGTTCCTGATAGTAAACATATTGAAGAGTTTAGTGTTTGAAGTAGTTGATGTTAATACATATACACTTGCCTTTATGGGTATCTGTCGACTTGGTGGCAGTCGTCCATCGTCCCTCCCTCCGTGGTCCACTTCTGTCCACGATCCTCTGTGTCTGGGGGACTTCACGGTCCATTTCTGCCCCCAGGATGATGATGTCCACGTTCCTGATAGTAAACATATTGAAGAGTTTAGTGTTTGAAGTAGTTGATGTTAATACATACATACTTGCCTTTCTGGGTGTCTGTCGACTAGGTGGCAGTTGTCGATCGTCCCTCCCTCCGTGGTCCACTTCTGTCCATGATCCTCTGTCTCTGGGGGACTTCACGGTCCATTTCTCACCCCAGGATGATGATGTCCACGTTCCTGATAGTAAACATATTGAAGAGTTTATTGTTTGAAGTAGTTGATGTAAATAGATACATACTTGCCTTTATGGGTATGTGTCGACTTGGTGGCAGTCGTCCATCGTCCCTCCCTCCGTGGTCCACTTCTGTCCATGATCCTCTGTCTCTGGGGGACTTCACGGTCCATTTCTCACCCCAGGATGATGATGTCCACGTTCCTGATAGTAAACATATTGAAGAGTTTAGTGTTTGAAGTAGTTGATGTTAATACACATACACTTGCCTTTATGGGTATCTGTCGACTTGGTGGCAGTCGTCCATCGTCCCTCCCTCCGTGGTCCACTTCTGTCGATGATCCTCTGTGTCTGGGGGACTTCACGGTCCATTTCTCACCCCAGGATGATTATGTCCACGTTCCTAAAAGTATACATATTGAAGAGTTTAGTGTTTGAAGTAGTTGATGTTAATACATATACACTTGCCTTTATGGGTATCTGTCGACTTGGTGGCAGTCGTCCATCGTCCCTCCCTCCGTGGTCCACTTCTGTCCATGATCCTCTGTCTCTGGGGGACTTCACGGTCCATTTCTGCCCCCAGGATGATGATGTCCACGTTACTGATAGTAAACATATTGAATTGTTTAGTGTTTGAAGTAGTTGATGTTAATACATAGATACTTGCCTTTATGGGTATGTGTCGACTTGGTGGCAGTCGTCCATCGTCCCTCCCTCCGTGGTCCACTTCTGTCCATGATCCTCTGTCTCTGGGGGACTTCACGGTCCATTTCTCACCCCAGGATGATGATGTCCACGATCCTGAGAGTAAAGATAATGACAAGTTTAGTATTTCAAGTGGTTGATGTTAATACATATATACTTGCCTTTATGGGTATCTGTCGACTTGGTGGCAGTCGTCCATCGTCCCTCCCTCCGTGGTCCACTTCTGTCCATGATCCTCTGTCTCTGGGGGACTTCACGGTCCATTTTTCACCCCAGGATGATGATGTCGACGTTCCTGATAGTAAACATATTGAAGAGTTTAGTGTTTGAAGTAGTTGATGTTAATACATATACACTTGCCTTTATGGGTATGTGTCGACTTGGTGGCAGTCGTCCATCGTCCCTCCCTCCGTGGTCCACTTCTGTCCATGATCCTCTGTCTCTGGGGGACGTCACGGTCCATTTCTCACCCCAGGATGATGATGTCCACGTTCCTGATAGTAAACATATTGAAGAGTTTAGTGTTTGAAGTAGTTGATGTTAAAACATAGATACTTGCCTTTATGGGTATGTGTCGACTTGGTGGCAGTCGTCCATCGTCCCTCCCTCCGTGGTCCACTTCTGTCCATGATCCTCTGTCTCTGGGGGACTTCACGGTCCATTTCTACCCCCAGGATGATGATGTCCACGTTCCTGATAGTAAACATATTGAAGAGTTTAGTGTTTGAAGTAGTTGATGTTAATACATATACACTTGCCTTTATGGGTATCTGTCGACTTGGTGGCAGTCGTCCATCGTCCCTCCCTCCGTGGTCCACTTCTGTCCATGATCCTCTGTGTCTGGGGGACTTCACGGTCCATTTCTGCCCCCAGGATGATGATGTCCACGTTCCTGATAGTAAACATATTGAAGAGTTTAGTGTTTGAAGTAGTTGATGTTAATACATACATACTTGCCTTTCTAGGTGTCTGTCGACTAGGTGGCAGTTGTCGATCGTCCCTCCCTCCGTGGTCCACTTCTGTCCATGATCCTCTGTCTCTGGGGGACTTCACGGTCCATTTCTCACCCCAGGATGATGATGTCCACGTTCCTGATAGTAAACATATTGAAGAGTTTAGTGTTTGAAGTAGTTGATGTTAATACATATACACTTGCCTTTCTGGGTATCTGTCGACTTGGTGGCAGTCGTCCATCGTCCCTCCCTCCGTGGTCCACTTCTGTCCATGATCCTCTGTCTCTGGGGGACTTCACGGTCCATTTCTCACCCCAGGATGATTATGTCCACGTTCCTAAAAGTATACATATTCAAGAGTTTAGTGTTTGAAGTAGTTGATGTTAATACATGTACACTTGCCTTTATGGGTATGTGTCGACTTGGTGGCAGTCGTCCATCGTCCCTCCCTCCGTGGTCCACTTCTGTCCATGATCCTCTGTCTCTGGGGGACTTCACGGTCCATTTCTGCCCCCAGGATGATGATGTCCACGTTCCTGATAGTAAACATATTGAAGAGTTTAGTGTTTGAAGTAGTTGATGTTAATACATAGATACTTGCCTTTATGGGTATGTGTCGACTTGGTGGCAGTCGTCCATCGTCCCTCCCTCCGTGGTCCACTTCTGTCCATGATCCTCTGTCTCTGGGGGACTTCACGGTCCATTTCTCACCCCAGGATGATGATGTCCACGATCCTGAGAGTAAAGATAATGACAAGTTTAGTATTTCAAGTGGTTGATGTTAATACATATATACTTGCCTTTATGGGTATCTGTCGACTTGGTGGCAGTCGTCCATCGTCCCTCCCTCCGTGGTCCACTTCTGTCCATGATCCTCTGTGTCTGGGGGACTTCACGGTCCATTTCTGCCCCCAGGATGATGATGTCCACGTTCCTGATAGTAAACATATTGAAGAGTTTAGTGTTTGAAGTAGTTGATCTTAATACATATATACTTGCCTTTATGGGTATCTGTCGACTTGGTGGCAGTCGTCCATCGTCCCTCCCTCCGTGGTCCACTTCTGTCCATGATCCTCTGTCTGTGGGGGACTTCACGGTCCATTTCTGCCCCCAGGATGATGATGTCCACGTTCCTGATAGTAAACATATTGAAGAGTTTAGTGTTTGAAGTAGTTGATGTTAAAACATAGATACTTGCCTTTATGGGTATGTGTCGACTTGGTGGCAGTCGTCCATCGTCCCTCCCTCCGTGGTCCACTTCTGTCCATGATCCTCTGTCTCTGGGGGACTTCACGGTCCATTTCTACCCCCAGGATGATGATGTCCACGTTCCTGATAGTAAACATATTGAAGAGTTTAGTGTTTGAAGTAGTTGATGTTAATACATATACACTTGCCTTTATGGGTATCTGTCGACTTGGTGGCAGTCGTCCATCGTCCCTCCCTCCGTGGTCCACTTCTGTCCATGATCCTCTGTGTCTGGGGGACTTCACGGTCCATTTCTGCCCCCAGGATGATGATGTCCACGTTCCTGATAGTAAACATATTGAAGAGTTTAGTGTTTGAAGTAGTTGATGTTAATACATACATACTTGCCTTTCTAGGTGTCTGTCGACTAGGTGGCAGTTGTCGATCGTCCCTCCCTCCGTGGTCCACTTCTGTCCATGATCCTCTGTCTCTGGGGGACTTCACGGTCCATTTCTCACCCCAGGATGATGATGTCCACGTTCCTGATAGTAAACATATTGAAGAGTTTAGTGTTTGAAGTAGTTGATGTTAATACATATACACTTGCCTTTCTGGGTATCTGTCGACTTGGTGGCAGTCGTCCATCGTCCCTCCCTCCGTGGTCCACTTCTGTCCATGATCCTCTGTCTCTGGGGGACTTCACGGTCCATTTCTCACCCCAGGATGATTATGTCCACGTTCCTAAAAGTATACATATTCAAGAGTTTAGTGTTTGAAGTAGTTGATGTTAATACATGTACACTTGCCTTTATGGGTATCTGTCGACTTGGTGGCAGTCGTCCATCGTCCCTCCCTCCGTGGTCCACTTCTGTCCATGATCCTCTGTCTCTGGGGGACTTCACGGTCCATTTCTGCCCCCAGGATGATGATGTCCACGTTCCTGATAGTAAACATATTGAAGAGTTTAGTGTTTGAAGTAGTTGATGTTAATACATAGATACTTGCCTTTATGGGTATGTGTCGACTTGGTGGCAGTCGTCCATCGTCCCTCCCTCCGTGGTCCACTTCTGTCCATGATCCTCTGTCTCTGGGGGACTTCACGGTCCATTTCTCACCCCAGGATGATGATGTCCACGATCCTGAGAGTAAAGATAATGACAAGTTTAGTATTTCAAGTGGTTGATGTTAATACATATATACTTGCCTTTATTAGTATCTGTCGACTTGGTGGCAGTCGTCCATCGTCCCTCCCTCCGTGGTCCACTTCTGTCCATGATCCTCTGTGTCTGGGGGACTTCACGGTCCATTTCTGCCCCCAGGATGATGATGTCCACGTTCCTGATAGTAAACATATTGAAGAGTTTAGTGTTTGAAGTAGTTGATGTTAATACATATATACTTGCCTTTATGGGTATCTGTCGACTTGGTGGCAGTCGTCCATCGTCCCTCCCTCCGTGGTCCACTTCTGTCCATGATCCTCTGTCTGTGGGGGACTTCACGGTCCATTTCTGCCCCCAGGATGATGATGTCCACGTTCCTGATAGTAAACATATTGAAGAGTTTAGTGTTTGAAGTAGTTGATGTTAGTACACATACACTTGCCTTTATGGGTATCTGTCGACTTGGTGGCAGTCTTCCATCGTCCCTCCCTCCGTGGTCCACTTCTGTCCATGATCCTCTGTCTCTGGGGGACTTCACGGTCCATTTCTGCCCCCAGGATGATGATGTCCACGTTCCTGATAGTAAACATATTGAAGAGTTTAGTGTTTGAAGTAGTTGATGTTAATACATATATACTTGCCTTTATGGGTATCTGTCGACTTGGTGGCAGTCGTCCATCGTCCCTCCCTCCGTGGTCCACTTCTGTCCATGATCCTCTGTCTCTGGGGGACTTCACGGTCCATTTCTCACCCCAGGATGATGATGTCCACGTTCCTGAGAGTGAAGATAATGACAAGTTTAGTATTTCAAGTGGTTGATGTCAATGCATACATACTTGCCTTTCTGGGTATCTGTCGTCTTGGTGGCAGTCGTCCATCGTCCCTCCCTCCGTGGTCCACTTCTGTCCATGATCCTCTGTCTCTGGGGGACTTCACGGTCCATTTCTCACCCCAGGATGATGATGTCCACGTTCCTGATAGTAAACATATTGAAGAGTTTAGTGTTGGAAGTAGTTGATGTAAATAGATATACACTTGCCTTTATGGGTATGTGTCGACTTGGTGGCAGTCGTCCATCGTCCCTCCCTCCGTGGTCCACTTCTGTCCATGATCCTCTGTCTCTGGGGGACTTCACGGTCCATTTCTCACCCCTGGATGATGATCTCCACGTTCCTGATAGTAAACATATTGAAGAGTTTAGTGTTTGAAGTAGTTGATGTTAATACATATACACTTGCCTTTCTGGGTATCTGTCGACTTGGTGGCAGTCGTCCATCGTCCCTCCCTCCGTGGTCCACTTCTGTCCATGATCCTCTGTCTCTGGGGGACTTCACGGTCCATTTCTCACCCCAGGATGATTATGTCCACGTTCCTAAAAGTATACATATTGAAGAGTTTAGTGTTTGAAGTAGTTGATGTTAATACATATACACTTGCCTTTATGGGTATCTGTCGACTTGGTGGCAGTCGTCCATCGTCCCTCCCTCCGTGGTCCACTTCTGTCCATGATCCTCTGTCTCTGGGGGACTTCACGGTCCATTTCTGCCCCCAGGATGATGATGTCCACGTTCCTGATAGTAAACATATTGAATTGTTTATTGTTTGAAGTAGTTGGTGTTAATACATAGATACTTGCCTTTATGGGTATCTGTCGACTTGGTGGCAGTCGTCCATCGTCCCTCCCTCCGTGGTCCACTTCTGTCCATGATCCTCTGTCTCTGGGGGACTTCACGGTCCATTTCTCACCCCAGGATGATGATGTCCACGATCCTGAGAGTAAAGATAATGACAAGTTTAGTATTTGAAGTGGTTGATGTTAATACATATATACTTGCCTTTATGGGTATCTGTCGACTTGGTGGCAGTCGTCCATCGTCCCTCCCTCCGTGGTCCACTTCTGTCCATGATCCTCTGTCTCTGGGGGACTTCACGGTCCATTTCTGCCCCCAGGATGATGATGTCCACGTTCCTGATAGTAAACATATTGAAGAGTTTAGTGTTTGAAGTAGTTGATGTTAATACACATACACTTGCCTTTATGGGTATCTGTCGACTTGGTGGCAGTCTTCCATCGTCCCTCCCTCCGTGGTCCACTTCTGTCCATGATCCTCTGTCTCTGGGGGACTTCACGGTCCATTTCTGCCCCCAGGATGATGATGTCCACGTTCCTGATAGTAAACATATTGAAGAGTTTAGTGTTTGAAGTAGTTGATGTTAATACATATACACTTGCCTTTATGGGTATCTGTCGACTTGGTGGCAGTCGTCCATCGTCCCTCCCTCCGTGGTCCACTTCTGTCCATGATCCTCTGTCTCTGGGGGACTTCACGGTCCATTTCTCACCCCAGGATGATGATGTCCACGTTCCTGAGAGTGAAGATAATGACAAGTTTAGTATTTCAAGTGGTTGATGTTAATACATACATACTTGCCTTTCTGGGTATGTGTCGACTTGGTGGCAGTCGTCCATCGTCCCTCCCTCCGTGGTCCACTTCTGTCCATGATCCTCTGTCTCTGGGGGACTTCACGGTCCATTTCTCACCCCAGGATGATGATGTCCGCGTTCCTGATAGAAAACATATTGAAGAGTTTAGTGTTGGAAGTAGTTGATGTAAATAGATATACACTTGCCTTTATGGGTATGTGTCGACTTGGTGGCAGTCGTCCATCGTCCCTCCCTCCGTGGTCCACTTCTGTCCATGATCCTCTGTCTCTGGGGGACTTCATGGTCCATTTCTCACCCCTGGATGATGATCTCCACGTTCCTGATAGTAAACATATTGAAGAGTTTAGTGTTTGAAGTAGTTGATGTTAATACATATACACTTGCCTTTATGGGTATCTGTCGACTTGGTGGCAGTCTTCCATCGTCCCTCCCTCCGTGGTCCACTTCTGTCCATGATCCTCTGTCTCTGGGGGACTTCACGGTCCATTTCTGCCCCCAGGATGATGATGTCCACGTTCCTGATAGTAAACATATTGAAGAGTTTAGTGTTTGAAGTAATTGATGTTAATACATAGATACTTGCCTTTATGGGTATGTGTCGACTTGGTGGCAGTCGTCCATCGTCCCTCCCTCCGTGGTCCACTTCTGTCCATGATCCTCTGTCTCTGGGGGACTTCACGGTCCATTTCTGCCCCCAGGATGATGATGTCCACGTTCCTGATAGTAAACATATTGAAGAGTTTAGTGTTTGAAGTAGTTGATGTTAATACATATACACTTGCCTTTCTGGGTATCTGTCGACTTGGTGGCAGTCGTCCATCGTCCCTCCCTCCGTGGTCCACTTCTGTCCATGATCCTCTGTCTCTGGGGGACTTCACGGTCCATTTCTACCCCCAGGATGATTATGTCCACGTTCCTAAAAGTATACATATTGAAGAGTTTAGTGTTTGAAGTAGTTGATGTTAATACATATACACTTGCCTTTATGGGTATCTGTCGACTTGGTGGCAGTCGTCCATCGTCCCTCCCTCCGTGGTCCACTTCTGTCCATGATCCTCTGTCTCTGGGGGACTTCACGGTCCATTTCTGCCCCCAGGATGATGATGTCCACGTTCCTGATAGTAAACATATTGAATTGTTTATTGTTTGAAGTAGTTGATGTTAATACATAGATACTTGCCTTTATGGGTATCTGTCGACTTGGTGGCAGTCGTCCATCGTCCCTCCCTCCGTGGTCCACTTCTGTCCATGATCCTCTGTCTCTGGGGGACTTCACGGTCCATTTCTCACCCCAGGATGATGATGTCCACGATCCTGAGAGTAAAGATAATGACAAGTTTAGTATTTGAAGTGGTTGATGTTAATACATATATACTTGCCTTTATGGGTATCTGTCGACTTGGTGGCAGTCGTCCATCGTCCCTCCCTCCGTGGTCCACTTCTGTCCATGATCCTCTGTCTCTGGGGGACTTCACGGTCCATTTCTGCCCCCAGGATGATGATGTCCACGTTCCTGATAGTAAACATATTGAAGAGTTTAGTGTTTGAAGTAGTTAATGTTAATACATATACACTTGCCTTTATGGGTATCTGTCGACTTGGTGGCAGTCTTCCATCGTCCCTCCCTCCGTGGTCCACTTCTGTCCATGATCCTCTGTCTCTGGGGGACTTCACGGTCCATTTCTGCCCCCAGGATGATGATGTCCACGTTCCTGATAGTAAACATATTGAAGAGTTTAGTGTTTGAAGTAGTTGATGTTAATACATATACACTTGCCTTTATGGGTATCTGTCGACTTGGTGGCAGTCGTCCATCGTCCCTCCCTCCGTGGTCCACTTCTGTCCATGATCCTCTGTCTCTGGGGGACTTCACGGTCCATTTCTCACCCCAGGATGATGATGTCCACGTTCCTGAGAGTGAAGATAATGACAAGTTTAGTATTTCAAGTGGTTGATGTTAATACATACATACTTGCCTTTCTGGGTATCTGTCGACTTGGTGGCAGTCGTCCATCGTCCCTCCCTCCGTGGTCCACTTCTGTCCATGATCCTCTGTCTCTGGGGGACTTCACGGTCCATTTCTCACCCCAGGATGATGATGTCCGCGTTCCTGATAGTAAACATATTGAAGAGTTTAGTGTTGGAAGTAGTTGATGTAAATAGATATACACTTGCCTTTATGGGTATGTGTCGACTTGGTGGCAGTCGTCCATCGTCCCTCCCTCCGTGGTCCACTTCTGTCCATGATCCTCTGTCTCTGGGGGACTTCACGGTCCATTTCTCACCCCTGGATGATGATCTCCACGTTCCTGATAGTAAACATATTGAAGAGTTTAGTGTTTGAAGTAGTTGATGTTAATACATATACACTTGCCTTTATGGGTATCTGTCGACTTGGTGGCAGTCTTCCATCGTCCCTCCCTCCGTGGTCCACTTCTGTCCATGATCCTCTGTCTCTGGGGGACTTCACGGTCCATTTCTGCCCCCAGGATGATGATGTCCACGTTCCTGATAGTAAACATATTGAAGAGTTTAGTGTTTGAAGTAGTTGATGTTAATACATAGATACTTGCCTTTATGGGTATCTGTCGACTTGGTGGCAGTCGTCCATCGTCCCTCCCTCCGTGGTCCACTTCTGTCCATGATCCTCTGTCTCTGGGGGACTTCACGGTCCATTTCTGCCCCCAGGATGATGATGTCCACGTTCCTGATAGTAAACATATTGAAGAGTTTAGTATTTCAAGTGGTTGATGTTAATACATAGATACTTGCCTTTATGGGTGTCTGTCGACTTGGTGGCAGTCGTCCATCGTCCCTCCCTCCGTGGTCCACTTCTGTCCATGATCCTCTGTCTCTGGGGGACTTCACGGTCCATTTCTCACCCCAGGATGATGATGTCCACGTTCCTGATAGTAAACATATTGAAGAGTTTAGTGTTTGAAGTAGTTGATGTAAATAGATACATACTTGCCTTTATGGGTATGTGTCGACTTGGTGGCAGTCGTCCATCGTCCCTCCCTCCGTGGTCCACTTCTGTCCATGATCCTCTGTCTCTGGGGGACTTCACGGTCCATTTCTCACCCCAGGATGATGATGTCCACGTTCCTGATAGTAAACATATTGAAGAGTTTAGTGTTTGAAGTAGTTGATGTTAATACATATACACTTGCCTTTCTGGGTATCTGTCGACTTGGTGGCAGTCGTCCATCGTCCCTCCCTCCGTGGTCCACTTCTGTCCATGATCCTCTGTCTCTGGGGGACTTCATGGTCCATTTCTGCCCCCAGGATGATGATGTCCACGTTACTGAGAGTAAACATATTGAATTGTTTAGTGTTTGAAGTAGTTGATGTTAATACATATACACTTGCCTTTATGGGTATCTGTCGACTTGGTGGCAGTCTTCCATCGTCCCTCCCTCCGTGGTCCACTTCTGTCCATGATCCTCTGTCTCTGGGGGACTTCACGGTCCATTTCTGCCCCCAGGATAATGATGTCCACGTTCCTGATAGTAAACATATTGAAGAGTTTAGTGTTGGAAGTAGTTGATGTAAATAGATATACACTTGCCTTTATGGGTATGTGTCGACTTGGTGGCAGTCGTCCATCGTCCCTCCCTCCGTGGTCCACTTCTGTCCATGATCCTCTGTCTCTGGGGGACTTCACGGTCCATTTCTCACCCCTGGATGATGATCTCCACGTTCCTGATAGTAAACATATTGAAGAGTTTAGTGTTTGAAGTAGTTGATGTTAATACATATACACTTGCCTTTATGGGTATCTGTCGACTTGGTGGCAGTCTTCCATCGTCCCTCCCTCCGTGGTCCACTTCTGTCCATGATCCTCTGTCTCTGGGGGACTTCACGGTCCATTTCTGCCCCCAGGATGATGATGTCCACGTTCCTGATAGTAAACATATTGAAGAGTTTAGTGTTTGAAGTAGTTGATGTTAATACATAGATACTTGCCTTTATGGGTATCTGTCGACTTGGTGGCAGTCGTCCATCGTCCCTCCCTCCGTGGTCCACTTCTGTCCATGATCCTCTGTCTCTGGGGGACTTCACGGTCCATTTCTGCCCCCAGGATGATGATGTCCACGTTCCTGATAGTAAACATATTGAAGAGTTTAGTATTTCAAGTGGTTGATGTTAATACATAGATACTTGCCTTTATGGGTGTCTGTCGACTTGGTGGCAGTCGTCCATCGTCCCTCCCTCCGTGGTCCACTTCTGTCCATGATCCTCTGTCTCTGGGGGACTTCACGGTCCATTTCTCACCCCAGGATGATGATGTCCACGTTCCTGATAGTAAACATATTGAAGAGTTTAGTGTTTGAAGTAGTTGATGTAAATAGATACATACTTGCCTTTATGGGTATGTGTCGACTTGGTGGCAGTCGTCCATCGTCCCTCCCTCCGTGGTCCACTTCTGTCCATGATCCTCTGTCTCTGGGGGACTTCATGGTCCATTTCTCACCCCTGGATGATGATCTCCACGTTCCTGATAGTAAACATATTGAAGAGTTTAGTGTTTGAAGTAGTTGATGTTAATACATATACACTTGCCTTTATGGGTATCTGTCGACTTGGTGGCAGTCTTCCATCGTCCCTCCCTCCGTGGTCCACTTCTGTCCATGATCCTCTGTCTCTGGGGGACTTCACGGTCCATTTCTGCCCCCAGGATGATGATGTCCACGTTCCTGATAGTAAACATATTGAAGAGTTTAGTGTTTGAAGTAATTGATGTTAATACATAGATACTTGCCTTTATGGGTATGTGTCGACTTGGTGGCAGTCGTCCATCGTCCCTCCCTCCGTGGTCCACTTCTGTCCATGATCCTCTGTCTCTGGGGGACTTCACGGTCCATTTCTGCCCCCAGGATGATGATGTCCACGTTCCTGATAGTAAACATATTGAAGAGTTTAGTGTTTGAAGTAGTTGATGTTAATACATATACACTTGCCTTTCTGGGTATCTGTCGACTTGGTGGCAGTCGTCCATCGTCCCTCCCTCCGTGGTCCACTTCTGTCCATGATCCTCTGTCTCTGGGGGACTTCACGGTCCATTTCTACCCCCAGGATGATTATGTCCACGTTCCTAAAAGTATACATATTGAAGAGTTTAGTGTTTGAAGTAGTTGATGTTAATACATATACACTTGCCTTTATGGGTATCTGTCGACTTGGTGGCAGTCGTCCATCGTCCCTCCCTCCGTGGTCCACTTCTGTCCATGATCCTCTGTCTCTGGGGGACTTCACGGTCCATTTCTGCCCCCAGGATGATGATGTCCACGTTCCTGATAGTAAACATATTGAATTGTTTATTGTTTGAAGTAGTTGATGTTAATACATAGATACTTGCCTTTATGGGTATCTGTCGACTTGGTGGCAGTCGTCCATCGTCCCTCCCTCCGTGGTCCACTTCTGTCCATGATCCTCTGTCTCTGGGGGACTTCACGGTCCATTTCTCACCCCAGGATGATGATGTCCACGATCCTGAGAGTAAAGATAATGACAAGTTTAGTATTTGAAGTGGTTGATGTTAATACATATATACTTGCCTTTATGGGTATCTGTCGACTTGGTGGCAGTCGTCCATCGTCCCTCCCTCCGTGGTCCACTTCTGTCCATGATCCTCTGTCTCTGGGGGACTTCACGGTCCATTTCTGCCCCCAGGATGATGATGTCCACGTTCCTGATAGTAAACATATTGAAGAGTTTAGTGTTTGAAGTAGTTAATGTTAATACATATACACTTGCCTTTATGGGTATCTGTCGACTTGGTGGCAGTCTTCCATCGTCCCTCCCTCCGTGGTCCACTTCTGTCCATGATCCTCTGTCTCTGGGGGACTTCACGGTCCATTTCTGCCCCCAGGATGATGATGTCCACGTTCCTGATAGTAAACATATTGAAGAGTTTAGTGTTTGAAGTAGTTGATGTTAATACATATACACTTGCCTTTATGGGTATCTGTCGACTTGGTGGCAGTCGTCCATCGTCCCTCCCTCCGTGGTCCACTTCTGTCCATGATCCTCTGTCTCTGGGGGACTTCACGGTCCATTTCTCACCCCAGGATGATGATGTCCACGTTCCTGAGAGTGAAGATAATGACAAGTTTAGTATTTCAAGTGGTTGATGTTAATACATACATACTTGCCTTTCTGGGTATCTGTCGACTTGGTGGCAGTCGTCCATCGTCCCTCCCTCCGTGGTCCACTTCTGTCCATGATCCTCTGTCTCTGGGGGACTTCACGGTCCATTTCTCACCCCAGGATGATGATGTCCGCGTTCCTGATAGTAAACATATTGAAGAGTTTAGTGTTGGAAGTAGTTGATGTAAATAGATATACACTTGCCTTTATGGGTATGTGTCGACTTGGTGGCAGTCGTCCATCGTCCCTCCCTCCGTGGTCCACTTCTGTCCATGATCCTCTGTCTCTGGGGGACTTCACGGTCCATTTCTCACCCCTGGATGATGATCTCCACGTTCCTGATAGTAAACATATTGAAGAGTTTAGTGTTTGAAGTAGTTGATGTTAATACATATACACTTGCCTTTATGGGTATCTGTCGACTTGGTGGCAGTCTTCCATCGTCCCTCCCTCCGTGGTCCACTTCTGTCCATGATCCTCTGTCTCTGGGGGACTTCACGGTCCATTTCTGCCCCCAGGATGATGATGTCCACGTTCCTGATAGTAAACATATTGAAGAGTTTAGTGTTTGAAGTAGTTGATGTTAATACATAGATACTTGCCTTTATGGGTATCTGTCGACTTGGTGGCAGTCGTCCATCGTCCCTCCCTCCGTGGTCCACTTCTGTCCATGATCCTCTGTCTCTGGGGGACTTCACGGTCCATTTCTGCCCCCAGGATGATGATGTCCACGTTCCTGATAGTAAACATATTGAAGAGTTTAGTATTTCAAGTGGTTGATGTTAATACATAGATACTTGCCTTTATGGGTGTCTGTCGACTTGGTGGCAGTCGTCCATCGTCCCTCCCTCCGTGGTCCACTTCTGTCCATGATCCTCTGTCTCTGGGGGACTTCACGGTCCATTTCTCACCCCAGGATGATGATGTCCACGTTCCTGATAGTAAACATATTGAAGAGTTTAGTGTTTGAAGTAGTTGATGTAAATAGATACATACTTGCCTTTATGGGTATGTGTCGACTTGGTGGCAGTCGTCCATCGTCCCTCCCTCCGTGGTCCACTTCTGTCCATGATCCTCTGTCTCTGGGGGACTTCACGGTCCATTTCTCACCCCAGGATGATGATGTCCACGTTCCTGATAGTAAACATATTGAAGAGTTTAGTGTTTGAAGTAGTTGATGTTAATACATATACACTTGCCTTTCTGGGTATCTGTCGACTTGGTGGCAGTCGTCCATCGTCCCTCCCTCCGTGGTCCACTTCTGTCCATGATCCTCTGTCTCTGGGGGACTTCATGGTCCATTTCTGCCCCCAGGATGATGATGTCCACGTTACTGAGAGTAAACATATTGAATTGTTTAGTGTTTGAAGTAGTTGATGTTAATACATATACACTTGCCTTTATGGGTATCTGTCGACTTGGTGGCAGTCTTCCATCGTCCCTCCCTCCGTGGTCCACTTCTGTCCATGATCCTCTGTCTCTGGGGGACTTCACGGTCCATTTCTGCCCCCAGGATAATGATGTCCACGTTCCTGATAGTAAACATATTGAAGAGTTTAGTGTTGGAAGTAGTTGATGTAAATAGATATACACTTGCCTTTATGGGTATGTGTCGACTTGGTGGCAGTCGTCCATCGTCCCTCCCTCCGTGGTCCACTTCTGTCCATGATCCTCTGTCTCTGGGGGACTTCACGGTCCATTTCTCACCCCTGGATGATGATCTCCACGTTCCTGATAGTAAACATATTGAAGAGTTTAGTGTTTGAAGTAGTTGATGTTAATACATATACACTTGCCTTTATGGGTATCTGTCGACTTGGTGGCAGTCTTCCATCGTCCCTCCCTCCGTGGTCCACTTCTGTCCATGATCCTCTGTCTCTGGGGGACTTCACGGTCCATTTCTGCCCCCAGGATGATGATGTCCACGTTCCTGATAGTAAACATATTGAAGAGTTTAGTGTTTGAAGTAGTTGATGTTAATACATAGATACTTGCCTTTATGGGTATCTGTCGACTTGGTGGCAGTCGTCCATCGTCCCTCCCTCCGTGGTCCACTTCTGTCCATGATCCTCTGTCTCTGGGGGACTTCACGGTCCATTTCTGCCCCCAGGATGATGATGTCCACGTTCCTGATAGTAAACATATTGAAGAGTTTAGTATTTCAAGTGGTTGATGTTAATACATAGATACTTGCCTTTATGGGTGTCTGTCGACTTGGTGGCAGTCGTCCATCGTCCCTCCCTCCGTGGTCCACTTCTGTCCATGATCCTCTGTCTCTGGGGGACTTCACGGTCCATTTCTCACCCCAGGATGATGATGTCCACGTTCCTGATAGTAAACATATTGAAGAGTTTAGTGTTTGAAGTAGTTGATGTAAATAGATACATACTTGCCTTTATGGGTATGTGTCGACTTGGTGGCAGTCGTCCATCGTCCCTCCCTCCGTGGTCCACTTCTGTCCATGATCCTCTGTCTCTGGGGGACTTCACGGTCCATTTCTCACCCCAGGATGATGATGTCCACGTTCCTGATAGTAAACATATTGAAGAGTTTAGTGTTTGAAGTAGTTGATGTTAATACATATACACTTGCCTTTCTGGGTATCTGTCGACTTGGTGGCAGTCGTCCATCGTCCCTCCCTCCGTGGTCCACTTCTGTCCATGATCCTCTGTCTCTGGGGGACTTCATGGTCCATTTCTGCCCCCAGGATGATGATGTCCACGTTACTGAGAGTAAACATATTGAATTGTTTAGTGTTTGAAGTAGTTGATGTTAATACATATACACTTGCCTTTATGGGTATCTGTCGACTTGGTGGCAGTCTTCCATCGTCCCTCCCTCCGTGGTCCACTTCTGTCCATGATCCTCTGTCTCTGGGGGACTTCACGGTCCATTTCTGCCCCCAGGATAATGATGTCCACGTTCCTGATAGTAAACATATTGAAGAGTTTAGTGTTTGAAGTAGTTGATGTTAATACATAGATACTTGCCTTTATGGGTATCTGTCGACTTGGTGGCAGTCGTCCATCGTCCCTCCCTCCGTGGTCCACTTCTGTCCATGATCCTCTGTCTCTGGGGGACTTCATGGTCCATTTCTGCCCCCAGGATGATGATGTCCACGTTACTGAGAGTAAACATATTGAATTGTTTAGTGTTTGAAGTAGTTGATGTTAATACATATACACTTGCCTTTATGGGTATCTGTCGACTTGGTGGCAGTCTTCCATCGTCCCTCCCTCCGTGGTCCACTTCTGTCCATGATCCTCTGTCTCTGGGGGACTTCACGGTCCATTTCTGCCCCCAGGATAATGATGTCCACGTTCCTGATAGTAAACATATTGAAGAGTTTAGTGTTTGAAGTAGTTGATGTTAATACATAGATACTTGCCTTTATGGGTATCTGTCGACTTGGTGGCAGTCGTCCATCGTCCCTCCCTCCGTGGTCCACTTCTGTCCATGATCCTCTGTCTCTGGGGGACTTCACGGTCCATTTCTGCCCCCAGGATGATGATGTCCACGTTCCTGATAGTAAACATATTGAAGAGTTTAGTGTTTGAAGTAGTTGATGTTAATACATATACACTTGCCTTTATGGGTATCTGTCGACTTGGTGGCAGTCGTCCATCGTCCCTCCCTCCGTGGTCCACTTCTGTCCATGATCCTCTGTCTCTGGGGGACTTCACGGTCCATTTCTCACCCCAGGATGATGATGTCCACGTTCCTGATAGTAAACATATTGAAGAGTTTAGTGTTTGAAGTAGTTGATGTTAATACATACATACTTGCCTTTCTGGGTATCTGTCGACTTGGTGGCAGTTGTCCATCGTCCCTCCCTCCGTGGTCCACTTCTGTCCATGATCCTCTGTCTCTGGGGGACTTCACGGTCCATTTTTCACCCCAGGATAATGATGTCCACGTTCCTGATAGTAAACATATTGAAGAGTTTAGTGTTTGAAGTAGTTGATGTAAATAGATACATACTTGCCTTTATGGGTATGTGTCGACTTGGTGGCAGTCGTCCATCGTCCCTCCCTCCGTGGTCCACTTCTGTCCATGATCCTCTGTCTCTGGGGGACTTCACGGTCCATTTCTCACCCCAGGATGATGATGTCCACGTTCCTGATAGTAAACATATTGAAGAGTTTAGTGTTTGAAGTAGTTGATGTTAATACATATACACTTGCCTTTCTGGGTATCTGTCGACTTGGTGGCAGTCGTCCATCGTCCCTCCCTCCGTGGTCCACTTCTGTCCATGATCCTCTGTCTCTGGGGGACTTCACGGTCCATTTCTCACCCCAGGATGATTATGTCCACATTCCTAAAAGTATACATATTGAAGAGTTTAGTGTTTGAAGTAGTTGATGTTAATACATATACACTTGCCTTTATGGGTATCTGTCGACTTGGTGGCAGTCGTCCATCGTCCCTCCCTCCGTGGTCCACTTCTGTCCATGATCCTCTGTCTCTGGGGGACTTCATGGTCCATTTCTGCCCCCAGGATGATGATGTCCACGTTACTGAGAGTAAACATATTGAATTGTTTAGTGTTTGAAGTAGTTGATGTTAATACATAGATACTTGCCTTTATGGGTATGTGTCGACTTGGTGGCAGTCGTCCATCGTCCCTCCCTCCGTGGTCCACTTCTGTCCATGATCCTCTGTCTCTGGGGGACTTCACGGTCCATTTCTCACCCCAGGATGATGATGTCCACGATCCTGAGAGTAAAGATAATGACAAGTTTAATATTTCAAGTGGTTGATGTTAATACATATACACTTGCCTTTATGGGTATCTGTCGACTTGGTGGCAGTCGTCCATCGTCCCTCCCTCCGTGGTCCACTTCTGTCCATGATCCTCTGTCTCTGGGGGACTTCACGGTCCATTTCTGCCCCCAGGATGATGATGTCCACGTTCCTGAGAGTAAACATATTGAAGAGTTTAGTGTTTGAAGTAGTTGATGTTAATACATAGATACTTGCCTTTATGGGTATGTGTCGACTTGGTGGCAGTCGTCCATCGTCCCTCCCTCCGTGGTCCACTTCTGTCCATGATCCTCTTTCTCTCGGGGACTTCACGGTCCATTTCTCACCCCAGGATGATGATGTCCACGTTCCTGATAGTAAACATATTGAAGAGTTTAGTGTTTGAAGTAGTTGATGTAAATAGATACATACTTGCCTTTATGGGTATGTGTCGACTTGGTGGCAGTCGTCCATCGTCCCTCCCTCCGTGGTCCACTTCTGTCCATGATCCTCTGTCTCTGGGGGACTTCACGGTCCATTTCTCACCCCAGGATGATGATGTCCACGTTCCTGATAGTAAACATATTGAAGAGTTTAGTGTTTGAAGTAGTTGATGTTAATACATATACACTTGCCTTTCTGGGTATCTGTCGACTTGGTGGCAGTCGTCCATCGTCCCTCCCTCCGTGGTCCACTTCTGTCCATGATCCTCTGTCTCTGGGGGACTTCACGGTCCATTTCTCACCCCAGGATGATTATGTCCACATTCCTAAAAGTATACATATTGAAGAGTTTAGTGTTTGAAGTAGTTGATGTTAATACATATACACTTGCCTTTATGGGTATCTGTCGACTTGGTGGCAGTCGTCCATCGTCCCTCCCTCCGTGGTCCACTTCTGTCCATGATCCTCTGTCTCTGGGGGACTTCATGGTCCATTTCTGCCCCCAGGATGATGATGTCCACGTTACTGAGAGTAAACATATTGAATTGTTTAGTGTTTGAAGTAGTTGATGTTAATACATAGATACTTGCCTTTATGGGGATGTGTCGACTTGGTGGCAGTCGTCCATCGTCCCTCCCTCCGTGGTCCACTTCTGTCCATGATCCTCTGTCTCTGGGGGACTTCACGGTCCATTTCTCACCCCAGGATGATGATGTCCACGATCCTGAGAGTAAAGATAATGACAAGTTTAATATTTCAAGTGGTTGATGTTAATACATATACACTTGCCTTTCTGGGTATCTGTCGACTTGGTGGCAGTCGTCCATCGTCCCTCCCTCCGTGGTCCACTTCTGTCCATGATCCTCTGTCTCTGGGGGACTTCACGGTCCATTTCTGCCCGAAGGATGATGATGTCCACGTTCCTGAGAGTAAACATATTGAAGAGTTTAGTGTTTGAAGTAGTTGATGTTAATACATATACACTTGCCTTTATGGGTATGTGTCGACTTGGTGGCAGTCGTCCATCGTCCCTCCCTCCGTGGTCCACTTCTGTCCATGATCCTCTTTCTCTCGGGGACTTCACGGTCCATTTCTGCCCCCAGGATGATGATGTCCACGTTCCTGAGAGTAAACATATTGAAGAGTTTAATGTTTGAAGTAGTTGATGTTGATACATATACACATGCCTTTATGGGTATCTGTCGACTTGGTGGCAGTCGTCCATCGTCCCTCCCTCCGTGGTCCACTTCTGTCCATGATCCTCTGTCTCTGGGGGACTTCACGGTCCATTTCTGCCCCCAGGATGATGATGTCCACATTCCTGATAGTAAACATATTGAAGAGTTTAGTGTTTGAAGTAGTTGATGTTAATACATAGATACTTGCCTTTATGGGTATGTGTCGACTTGGTGGCAGTCGTCCATCGTCCCTCCCTCCGTGGTCCACTTCTGTCCATGATCCTCTGTCTCTGGGGGACTTCACGGTCCATTTCTCACCCCAGGATGATGATTTCCACGTTCCTGATAGTAAACATATTGAAGAGTTTAGTGTTTGAAGTAGTTGATGTTAATACATATACACTTGCCTTTATGGGTATCTGTCGACTTGGTGGCAGTCTTCCATCGTCCCTCCCTCCGTGGTCCACTTCTGTCCATGATCCTCTGTCTCTGGGGGACTTCACGGTCCATTTCTGCCCCCAGGATGATGATGTCCACGTTCCTGATAGTAAACATATTGAAGAGTTTAGTGTTTGATGTAGTTGATGTTAATACATAGATACTTGCCTTTATGGGTATGTGTCGACTTGGTGGCAGTCGTCCATCGTCCCTCCCTCCGTGGTCCACTTCTGTCCATGATCCTCTGTCTCTGGGGGACTTCACGGTCCATTTCTCACCCCAGGATGATGATGTCCACGATCCTGAGAGTAAAGATAATGACAAGTTTAGTATTTCAAGTGGTTGATGTTAATACATATATACTTGCCTTTATGGGTATCTGTCGACTTGGTGGCAGTCGTCCATCGTCCCTCCCTCCGTGGTCCACTTCTGTCCATGATCCTCTGTCTCTGGGGGACTTCACGGTCCATTTCTCACCCCAGGATGATGATGTCCACGTTCCTGATAGTAAACATATTGAAGAGTTTAGTGTTTGAAGTAGTTGATGTTAATACATATACACTTGCCTTTATGGGTATCTGTCGACTTGGTGGCAGTCGTCCATCGTCCCTCCCTCCGTGGTCCACTTCTCTCCATGATCCTCTGTCTCTGGTTGACTTCACGGTCCATTTCTGCCCCCAGGATGATGATGTCCACGTTCCTGATAGTAAACATATTAAAGAGTTTAGTGTTTGAAGTAGTTGATGTTAATACATATACACTTGCCTTTATGGGTATGTGTCGACTTGGTGGCAGTCGTCCATCGTCCCTCCCTCTGTGGTCCACTTCTGTCCATGATCCTCTGTCTCTGGGGGACTTCACGGTCCATTTCTGCCCCCAGGATGATGATGTCCACCTTCCTGAGAGTAAACATATTGAAGAGTTTAGTGTTTGAAGTAGTTGATGTTAATACATATACACTTGCCTTTATGGGTATGTGTCGACTTGGTGGCAGTCGTCCATCGTCCCTCCCTCCGTGGTCCACTTCTGTCCATGATCCTCTGTGTCTGGGGGACTTCACGGTCCATTTCTGCCCCCAGGATGATGATGTCCACGTTCCTGAGAGTAAACATATTGAAGAGTTTAATGTTTGAAGTAGTTGATGTTAATACATATACACTTGCCTTTATGGGTATCTGTCGACTTGGTGGCAGTCGTCCATCGTCCCTCCCTCCGTGGTCCACTTCTGTCCATGATCCTCTGTCTCTGGGGGACTTCACGGTCCATTTCTCACCCCAGGATGATGATGTCCACGATCCTGAGAGTAAAGATAATGACAAGTTTAGTATTTCAAGTGGTTGATGTTAATACATATATACTTGCCTTTATGGGTATCTGTCGACTTGGTGGCAGTCGTCCATCGTCCCTCCCTCCGTGGTCCACTTCTGTCCATGATCCTCTGTCTCTGGGGGACTTCACGGTCCATTTCTCACCCCAGGATGATGATGTCCACGTTCCTGATAGTAAACATATTGAAGAGTTTAGTGTTTGAAGTAGTTGATGTTAATACATATACACTTGCCTTTATGGGTATCTGTCGACTTGGTGGCAGTCGTCCATCGTCCCTCCCTCCGTGGTCCACTTCTCTCCATGATCCTCTGTCTCTGGTTGACTTCACGGTCCATTTCTGCCCCCAGGATGATGATGTCCACGTTCCTGATAGTAAACATATTAAAGAGTTTAGTGTTTGAAGTAGTTGATGTTAATACATATACACTTGCCTTTATGGGTATGTGTCGACTTGGTGGCAGTCGTCCATCGTCCCTCCCTCTGTGGTCCACTTCTGTCCATGATCCTCTGTCTCTGGGGGACTTCACGGTCCATTTCTGCCCCCAGGATGATGATGTCCACCTTCCTGAGAGTAAACATATTGAAGAGTTTAGTGTTTGAAGTAGTTGATGTTAATACATATACACTTGCCTTTATGGGTATGTGTCGACTTGGTGGCAGTCGTCCATCGTCCCTCCCTCCGTGGTCCACTTCTGTCCATGATCCTCTGTGTCTGGGGGACTTCACGGTCCATTTCTGCCCCCAGGATGATGATGTCCACGTTCCTGAGAGTAAACATATTGAAGAGTTTAATGTTTGAAGTAGTTGATGTTAATACATATACACTTGCCTTTATGGGTATCTGTCGACTTGGTGGCAGTCGTCCATCGTCCCTCCCTCCGTGGTCCACTTCTGTCCATGATCCTCTGTCTCTGGGGGACTTCACGGTCCATTTCTCACCCCAGGATGATGATGTCCACGATCCTGAGAGTAAAGATAATGACAAGTTTAGTATTTCAAGTGGTTGATGTTAATACATATATACTTGCCTTTATGGGTATCTGTCGACTTGGTGGCAGTCGTCCATCGTCCCTCCCTCCGTGGTCCACTTCTGTCCATGATCCTCTGTCTCTGGGGGACTTCACGGTCCATTTCTCACCCCAGGATGATGATGTCCACGTTCCTGATAGTAAACATATTGAAGAGTTTAGTGTTTGAAGTAGTTGATGTTAATACATATACACTTGCCTTTATGGGTATCTGTCGACTTGGTGGCAGTCGTCCATCGTCCCTCCCTCCGTGGTCCACTTCTCTCCATGATCCTCTGTCTCTGGGGGACTTCACGGTCCATTTCTCACCCCAGGATGATGATTTCCACGATCCTGATAGTAAACATATTGAAGAGTTTAGTGTTTGAAGTAGTTGATGTTAATACATATACACTTGCCTTTATGGGTATCTGTCGACTTGGTGGCAGTCGTCCATCGTCCCTCCCTCCGTGGTCCACTTCTGTCCATGATCCTCTGTCTCTGGGGGACTTCACGGTCCATTTCTGCCCCCAGGATGATGATGTCCACATTCCTGATAGTAAACATATTGAAGAGTTTAGTGTTTGAAGTAGTTGATGTTAATACATAGATACTTGCCTTTATGGGTATGTGTCGACTTGGTGCCAGTCGTCCATCGTCCCTCCCTCCGTGGTCCACTTCTGTCCATGATCCTCTGTCTCTGGGGGACTTCACGGTCCATTTCTCACCCCAGGATGATGATGTCCACGATCCTGAGAGTAAAGATAATCACAAGTTTAGTATTTCAAGTGGTTGATGTTAATACATGTATACTTGCCTTTATGGGTATCTGTCGACTTGGTGGCAGTCGTCCATCGTCCCTCCCTCCGTAGTCCACTTCTGTCCATGATCCTCTGTCTCTGGGGGACTTCACGGTCCATTTCTCACCCCAGGATGATTATGTCCACGTTCCTGATAGTAAACATATTGAAGAGTTTAGTGTTTGAAGTAGTTGATGTTAATACATATACACTTGCCTTTATGGGTATCTGTCGACTTGGTGGCAGTCTTCCATCGTCCCTCCCTCCGTGGTCCACTTCTGTCCATGATCCTCTGTCTCTGGGGGACTTCACGGTCCATTTCTCACCCCAGGATGATGATGTCCACGTTCCTGAGAGTGAAGATAATGACAAGTTTAGTATTTCAAGTGGTTGATGTTAATACATACATACTTGCCTTTATGGGTATCTGTCGACTTGGTGGCAGTCGTCCATCGTCCCTCCCTCCGTGGTCCACTTCTGTCCATGATCCTCTGTCTCTGGGGGACTTCACGGTCCATTTCTCACCCAAGGATGATGATGTCCATGTTCCTGATAGTAAACATATTGAAGAGTTTAGTGTTGGAAGTAGTTGATGTAAATAGATATACACTTGCCTTTATGGGTATCTGTCGACTTGGTGGCAGTCGTCCATCGTCCCTCCCTCCGTGGTCCACTTCTGTCCATGATCCTCTGTCTCTGGGGGACTTCACGGTCCATTTCTGCCCCCAGGATGATGATGTCCACGTTCCTGATAGTAAACATATTGAAGAGTTAAGTGTTTGACGAAATTGATGTTAATGCATAGATACTAGCCTTTATGGGTATGTGTCGACTTGGTGGCAGTCTTCCATCGTCCCTCCCTCCGTGGTCCACTTATGTCCATGATCCTCTGTCTCTGGTTGACTTCACGGTCCATTTCTCACCCCAGGATGATGATGTCCACGATCCTGAGAGTAAAGATAATCACAAGTTTAGTATTTCAAGTGGTTGATGTTAATACATAGATACTTGCCTTTATGGGTATGTGTCGACTTGGTGGCAGTCGTCCATCGTCCCTCCCTCCGTGGTCCACTTCTGTCCATGATCCTCTGTCTCTGGGGGACTTCACGGTCCATTTCTCACCCCAGGATGATGATGTCCACGATCCTGAGAGTAAAGATAATGACAAGTTTAGTATTTCAAGTGGTTGATGTTAATACATATATACTTGCCTTTATGGGTATCTGTCGACTTGGTGGCAGTCGTCCATCGTCCCTCCCTCCGTGGTCCACTTCTGTCCATGATCCTCTGTCTCTGGGGGACTTCACGGTCCATTTCTCACCCCAGGATGATGATGTCCACGTTCCTGATAGTAAACATATTGAAGAGTTTAGTGTTTGAAGTAGTTGATGTTAATACATATACACTTGCCTTTATGGGTATCTGTCGACTTGGTGGCAGTCGTCCATCGTCCCTCCCTCCGTGGTCCACTTCTCTCCATGATCCTCTGTCTCTGGTTGACTTCACGGTCCATTTCTGCCCCCAGGATGATGATGTCCACGTTCCTGATAGTAAACATATTAAAGAGTTTAGTGTTTGAAGTAGTTGATGTTAATACATATACACTTGCCTTTATGGGTATGTGTCGACTTGGTGGCAGTCGTCCATCGTCCCTCCCTCTGTGGTCCACTTCTGTCCATGATCCTCTGTCTCTGGGGGACTTCACGGTCCATTTCTGCCCCCAGGATGATGATGTCCACCTTCCTGAGAGTAAACATATTGAAGAGTTTAGTGTTTGAAGTAGTTGATGTTAATACATATACACTTGCCTTTATGGGTATGTGTCGACTTGGTGGCAGTCGTCCATCGTCCCTCCCTCCGTGGTCCACTTCTGTCCATGATCCTCTGTGTCTGGGGGACTTCACGGTCCATTTCTGCCCCCAGGATGATGATGTCCACGTTCCTGAGAGTAAACATATTGAAGAGTTTAATGTTTGAAGTAGTTGATGTTAATACATATACACTTGCCTTTATGGGTATCTGTCGACTTGGTGGCAGTCGTCCATCGTCCCTCCCTCCGTGGTCCACTTCTGTCCATGATCCTCTGTCTCTGGGGGACTTCACGGTCCATTTCTGCCCCCAGGATGATGATGTCCACGTTCCTGATAGTAAACATATTGAAGAGTTTAGTGTTTGATGTAGTTGATGTTAATACATAGATACTTGCCTTTATGGGTATGTGTCGACTTGGTGGCAGTCGTCCATCGTCCCTCCCTCCGTGGTCCACTTCTGTCCATGATCCTCTGTCTCTGGGGGACTTCACGGTCCATTTCTCACCCCAGGATGATGATGTCCACGATCCTGAGAGTAAAGATAATGACAAGTTTAGTATTTCAAGTGGTTGATGTTAATACATATATACTTGCCTTTATGGGTATCTGTCGACTTGGTGGCAGTCGTCCATCGTCCCTCCCTCCGTGGTCCACTTCTGTCCATGATCCTCTGTCTCTGGGGGACTTCACGGTCCATTTCTCACCCCAGGATGATGATGTCCACGTTCCTGATAGTAAACATATTGAAGAGTTTAGTGTTTGAAGTAGTTGATGTTAATACATATACACTTGCCTTTATGGGTATCTGTCGACTTGGTGGCAGTCGTCCATCGTCCCTCCCTCCGTGGTCCACTTCTCTCCATGATCCTCTGTCTCTGGTTGACTTCACGGTCCATTTCTGCCCCCAGGATGATGATGTCCACGTTCCTGATAGTAAACATATTAAAGAGTTTAGTGTTTGAAGTAGTTGATGTTAATACATATACACTTGCCTTTATGGGTATGTGTCGACTTGGTGGCAGTCGTCCATCGTCCCTCCCTCCGTGGTCCACTTCTGTCCATGATCCTCTGTCTCTGGGGGACTTCACGGTCCATTTCTGCCCCCAGGATGATGATGTCCACGTTCCTGAGAGTAAACATATTGAAGAGTTTAGTGTTTGAAGTAGTTGATGTTAATACATATACACTTGCCTTTATGGGTATGTGTCGACTTGGTGGCAGTCGTCCATCGTCCCTCCCTCCGTGGTCCACTTCTGTCCATGATCCTCTGTGTCTGGGGGACTTCACGGTCCATTTCTGCCCCCAGGATGATGATGTCCACGTTCCTGAGAGTAAACATATTGAAGAGTTTAATGTTTGAAGTAGTTGATGTTAATACATATACACTTGCCTTTATGGGTATCTGTCGACTTGGTGGCAGTCGTCCATCGTCCCTCCCTCCGTGGTCCACTTCTGTCCATGATCCTCTGTCTCTGGGGGACTTCACGGTCCATTTCTGCCCCCAGGATGATGATGTCCACATTCCTGATAGTAAACATATTGAAGAGTTTAGTGTTTGAAGTAGTTGATGTTAATACATAGATACTTGCCTTTATGGGTATGTGTCGACTTGGTGCCAGTCGTCCATCGTCCCTCCCTCCGTGGTCCACTTCTGTCCATGATCCTCTGTCTCTGGGGGACTTCACGGTCCATTTCTCACCCCAGGATGATGATGTCCACGATCCTGAGAGTAAAGATAATCACAAGTTTAGTATTTCAAGTGGTTGATGTTAATACATGTATACTTGCCTTTATGGGTATCTGTCGACTTGGTGGCAGTCGTCCATCGTCCCTCCCTCCGTAGTCCACTTCTGTCCATGATCCTCTGTCTCTGGGGGACTTCACGGTCCATTTCTCACCCCAGGATGATTATGTCCACGTTCCTGATAGTAAACATATTGAAGAGTTTAGTGTTTGAAGTAGTTGATGTTAATACATATACACTTGCCTTTATGGGTATCTGTCGACTTGGTGGCAGTCTTCCATCGTCCCTCCCTCCGTGGTCCACTTCTGTCCATGATCCTCTGTCTCTGGGGGACTTCACGGTCCATTTCTCACCCCAGGATGATGATGTCCACGTTCCTGAGAGTGAAGATAATGACAAGTTTAGTATTTCAAGTGGTTGATGTTAATACATACATACTTGCCTTTATGGGTATCTGTCGACTTGGTGGCAGTCGTCCATCGTCCCTCCCTCCGTGGTCCACTTCTGTCCATGATCCTCTGTCTCTGGGGGACTTCACGGTCCATTTCTCACCCAAGGATGATGATGTCCATGTTCCTGATAGTAAACATATTGAAGAGTTTAGTGTTGGAAGTAGTTGATGTAAATAGATATACACTTGCCTTTATGGGTATCTGTCGACTTGGTGGCAGTCGTCCATCGTCCCTCCCTCCGTGGTCCACTTCTGTCCATGATCCTCTGTCTCTGGGGGACTTCACGGTCCATTTCTGCCCCCAGGATGATGATGTCCACGTTCCTGATAGTAAACATATTGAAGAGTTAAGTGTTTGACGAAATTGATGTTAATGCATAGATACTTGCCTTTATGGGTATGTGTCGACTTGGTGGCAGTCTTCCATCGTCCCTCCCTCCGTGGTCCACTTATGTCCATGATCCTCTGTCTCTGGTTGACTTCACGGTCCATTTCTCACCCCAGGATGATGATGTCCACGATCCTGAGAGTAAAGATAATCACAAGTTTAGTATTTCAAGTGGTTGATGTTAATACATATATACTTGCCTTTATGGGTGTCTGTCGACTTGGTGGCAGTCGTCCATCGTCCCTCCCTCCGTGGTCCACTTCTGTCCATGATCCTCTGTCTCTGGGGGACTTCACGGTCCATTTCTCACCCCAGGATGATGATTTCCACGATCCTGATAGTAAACATATTGAAGACTTTTTTGTTTGAAGTAGTTGATGTTAATACATATACACTTGCCTTTATGGGTATCTGTCGACTTGGTGGCAGTCTTCCATCGTCCCTCCCTCCGTGGTCCACTTCTGTCCATGATCCTCTGTCTCTGGGGGACTTCACGGTCCATTTCTGCCCCCAGGATGATGATGTCCACGTTCCTGATAGTAAACATATTGAAGAGTTTAGTGTTTGATGTAGTTGATGTTAATACATAGATACTTGCCTTTATGGGTATGTGTCGACTTGGTGGCAGTCGTCCATCGTCCCTCCCTCCGTGGTCCACTTCTGTCCATGATCCTCTGTCTCTGGGGGACTTCACGGTCCATTTCTCACCCCAGGATGATGATGTCCACGATCCTGAGAGTAAAGATAATGACAAGTTTAGTATTTCAAGTGGTTGATGTTAATACATATATACTTGCCTTTATGGGTATCTGTCGACTTGGTGGCAGTCGTCCATCGTCCCTCCCTCCGTGGTCCACTTCTGTCCATGATCCTCTGTCTCTGGGGGACTTCACGGTCCATTCCTCACCCCAGGATGATGATGTCCACGTTCCTGATAGTAAACATATTGAAGAGTTTAGTGTTTGAAGTAGTTGATGTTAATACATATACACTTGCCTTTATGGGTATGTGTCGACTTGGTGGCAGTCGTCCATCGTCCCTCCCTCCGCAGTCCACTTCTGTCCATGATCCTCTGTCTCTGGGGGACTTCACGGTCCATTTCTCACCCCAGGATGATGATGTCCACGATCCTGAGAGTAAAGATAATGACAAGTTTAGTATTTCAAGTGGTTGATGTTAATACATATATACTTGCCTTTATGGGTATCTGTCGACTTGGTGGCAGTCGTTCATCGTCCCTCCCTCCGTGGTCCACTTCTGTCCATGATCCTCTGTCTCTGGGGGACTTCACGGTCCATTTCTCACCCCAGGATGATGATTTCCACGTTCCTGATAGTAAACATATTGAAGAGTTTAGTGTTTGAAGTAGTTGATGTTAATACATATACACTTGCCTTTATGGGTATGTGTCGACTTGGTGGCAGTCTTCCATCGTCCCTCCCTCCGTGGTCCACTTCTGTCCATGATCCTCTGTCTCTGGGGGACTTCACGGTCCATTTCTGCCCCCAGGATGATGATGTCCACGTTCCTGATAGTAAACATATTGAAGAGTTAAGTGTTTGACGTAATTGATGTTAATACATAGATACTTGACTTTATGGGTATGTGTCGACTTGGTGGCAGTCTTCCATCGTCCCTCCCTCCGTGGTCCACTTCTGTCCATGATCCTCTGTCTCTGGGGGACTTCACGGTCCATTTCTCACCCCAGGATGATGATGTCCACGATCCTGAGAGTAAAGATAATGACAAGTTTAGTACTTCAAGTGGTTGATGTTAATACATATATACTTGCCTTTATGGGTATCTGTCGACTTGGTGGCAGTCGTCCATCGTCCCTCCCTCCGTGGTCCACTTCTGTCCATGATCCTCTGTCTCTGGGGGACTTCACGGTCCATTTCTGCCCCCAGGATGATGATGTCCACGTTCCTGATAGTAAACATATTGAAGAGTTAAGTGTTTGACGTAATTGATGTTAATACATAGATACTTGCCTTTATGGGTATGTGTCGACTTGGTGGCAGTCTTCCATCGTCCCTCCCTCCGTGGTCCACTTCTGTCCATGATCCTCTGTCTCTGGGGGACTTCACGGTCCATTTCTCACCCCAGGATGATGATGTCCACGATCCTGAGAGTAAAGATAATGACAAGTTTAGTACTTCAAGTGGTTGATGTTAATACATATATACTTGCCTTTATGGGTATCTGTCGACTTGGTGGCAGTCGTCCATCGTCCCTCCCTCCGTGGTCCACTTCTGTCCATGATCCTCTGTCTCTGGGGGACTTCACGGTCCATTTCTCACCCCAGGATGATGATGTCCACGTTCCTGAGAGTGAAGATAATGACAAGTTTAGTATTTGAAGTGGTTGATGTTAATACATATATACTTGCCTTTATGGGTATCTGTCGACTTGGTGGCAGTCGTCCATCGTCCCTCCCTCCGTGGTCCACTTCTGTCCATGATCCTCTGTCTCTGGGGGACTTCACGGTCCATTTCTCACCCAAGGATGATGATGTCCATGTTCCTGATAGTAAACATATTGAAGAGTTTAGTGTTGGAAGTAGTTGATGTAAATAGATATACACTTGCCTTTATGGGTATCTGTCGACTTGGTGGCAGTCGTCCATCGTCCCTCCCTCCGTGGTCCACTTCTGTCCATGATCCTCTGTCTCTGGGGGACTTCACGGTCCATTTCTGCCCCCTGGATGATGATGTCCACGTTCCTGATAGTAAACATATTGAAGAGTTTAGTGTTTGAAGTAGTTGATGTTAATACATATACACTTGCCTTTATGGGTATCTGTCGACTTGGTGGCCGTCTTCCATCGTCCCTCCCTCCGTGGTCCACTTCTGTCCATGATCCTCTGTCTCTGGGGGACTTCACGGTCCATTTCTGCCCCCAGGATGATGATGTCCACGTTCCTGATAGTAAACATATTGAACAGTTAAGTGTTTGACGAAATTGATGTTAATACATAGATACTTGTCTTTATGGGTATGTGTCGACTTGGTGGCAGTCTTCCATCGTCCCTCCCTCCGTGGTCCACTTCTGTCCATGATCCTCTGTCTCTGGGGGACTTCACGGTCCATTTCTCACCCCAGGATGATGATGTCCACGATCCTGAGAGTAAAGATAATCACAAGTTTAGTATTTCAAGTGGTTGATGTTAATACATATATACTTGCCTTTATGGGTATCTGTCGACTTGGTGGCAGTCGTCCATCGTCCCTCCCTCCGTGGTCCACTTCTGTCCATGATCCTCTGTCTCTGGGGGACTTCACGGTCCATTTCTCACCCCAGGATGATGATGTCCACGTTCCTGAGAGTGAAGATAATGACAAGTTTAGTATTTGAAGTGGTTGATGTTAATACATATATACTTGCCTTTATGGGTATCTGTCGACTTGGTGGCAGTCGTCCATCGTCCCTCCCTCCGTGGTCCACTTCTGTCCATGATCCTCTGTCTCTGGGGGACTTCACGGTCCATTTCTCACCCAAGGATGATGATGTCCATGTTCCTGATAGTAAACATATTGAAGAGTTTAGTGTTGGAAGTAGTTGATGTAAATAGATATACACTTGCCTTTATGGGTATCTGTCGACTTGGTGGCAGTCGTCCATCGTCCCTCCCTCCGTGGTCCACTTCTGTCCATGATCCTCTGTCTCTGGGGGACTTCACGGTCCATTTCTGCCCCCTGGATGATGATGTCCACGTTCCTGATAGTAAACATATTGAAGAGTTTAGTGTTTGAAGTAGTTGATGTTAATACATATACACTTGCCTTTATGGGTATCTGTCGACTTGGTGGCCGTCTTCCATCGTCCCTCCCTCCGTGGTCCACTTCTGTCCATGATCCTCTGTCTCTGGGGGACTTCACGGTCCATTTCTGCCCCCAGGATGATGATGTCCACGTTCCTGATAGTAAACATATTGAACAGTTAAGTGTTTGACGAAATTGATGTTAATACATAGATACTTGTCTTTATGGGTATGTGTCGACTTGGTGGCAGTCTTCCATCGTCCCTCCCTCCGTGGTCCACTTCTGTCCATGATCCTCTGTCTCTGGGGGACTTCACGGTCCATTTCTCACCCCAGGATGATGATGTCCACGATCCTGAGAGTAAAGATAATCACAAGTTTAGTATTTCAAGTGGTTGATGTTAATACATATATACTTGCCTTTATGGGTGTCTGTCGACTTGGTGGCAGTCGTCCATCGTCCCTCCCTCCGTGGTCCACTTCTGTCCATGATCCTCTGTCTCTGGGGGACTTCACGGTCCATTTCTCACCCCAGGATGATGATTTCCACGAT
Organism: Haliotis asinina; assembly: GCF_037392515.1. Lineage (NCBI taxonomy): Eukaryota > Metazoa > Mollusca > Gastropoda > Lepetellida > Haliotidae > Haliotis > Haliotis asinina. The sequence continues at coordinate 26,207,426 of NC_090286.1, read as the reverse complement.
CCTGATAGTAAACATATTGAAGAGTTTAGTGTTTGAAGTAGTTGATGTTAATACATATACACTTGCCTTTATGGGTATCTGTCGACTTGGTGGCAGTCTTCCATCGTCCCTCCCTCCGTGGTCCACTTCTGTCCATGATCCTCTGTCTCTGGGGGACTTCACGGTCCATTTCTGCCCCCAGGATGATGATGTCCACGTTCCTGATAGTAAACATATTGAAGAGTTTAGTGTTTGATGTAGTTGATGTTAATACATAGATACTTGCCTTTATGGGTATGTGTCGACTTGGTGGCAGTCGTCCATCGTCCCTCCCTCCGTGGTCCACTTCTGTCCATGATCCTCTGTCTCTGGGGGACTTCACGGTCCATTTCTCACCCCAGGATGATGATGTCCACGATCCTGAGAGTAAAGATAATGACAAGTTTAGTATTTCAAGTGGTTGATGTTAATACATATATACTTGCCTTTATGGGTATCTGTCGACTTGGTGGCAGTCGTCCATCGTCCCTCCCTCCGTGGTCCACTTCTGTCCATGATCCTCTGTCTCTGGGGGACTTCACGGTCCATTTCTCACCCCAGGATGATGATGTCCACGTTCCTGATAGTAAACATATTGAAGAGTTTAGTGTTTGAAGTAGTTGATGTTAATACATATACACTTGCCTTTATGGGTATGTGTCGACTTGGTGGCAGTCGTCCATCGTCCCTCCCTCCGTAGTCCACTTCTGTCCATGATCCTCTGTCTCTGGGGGACTTCACGGTCCATTTCTCACCCCAGGATGATGATGTCCACGATCCTGAGAGTAAAGATAATGACAAGTTTAGCATTTCAAGTGGTTGATGTTAATACATATATACTTGCCTTTATGGGTATCTGTCGACTTGGTGTCAGTCGTTCATCGTCCCTCCCTCCGTGGTCCACTTCTGTCCATGATCCTCTGTCTCTGGGGGACTTCACGGTCCATTTCTCACCCCAGGATGATGATTTCCACGTTCCTGATAGTAAACATATTGAAGAGTTTAGTGTTTGAAGTAGTTGATGTTAATACATATACACTTGCCTTTATGGGTATGTGTAGACTTGGTGGCAGTCTTCCATCGTCCCTCCCTCCGTGGTCCACTTCTGTCCATGATCCTCTGTCTCTGGGGGACTTCACGGTCCATTTCTGCCCCCAGGATGATGATGTCCACGTTCCTGATAGTAAACATATTGAACAGTTAAGTGTTTGACGAAATTGATGTTAATACATAGATACTTGCCTTTATGGGTATGTGTCGACTTGGTGGCAGTCTTCCTTCGTCCCTCCCTCCGTGGTCCACTTCTGTCCATGATCCTCTGTCTCTGGGGGACTTCACGGTCCATTTCTCACCCCAGGATGATGATGTCCACGATCCTGAGAGTAAAGATAATCACAAGTTTAGTATTTCAAGTGGTTGATGTTAATACATATATACTTGCCTTTATGGGTGTCTGTCGACTTGGTGGCAGTCGTCCATCGTCCCTCCCTCCGTGGTCCACTTCTGTCCATGATCCTCTGTCTCTGGGGGACTTCACGGTCCATTTCTCACCCCAGGATGATGATTTCCACGTTCCTGATAGTAAACATATTGAAGAGTTTAGTGTTTGAAGTAGTTGATGTTAATACATATACACTTGCCTTTATGGGTATGTGTAGACTTGGTGGCAGTCTTCCATCGTCCCTCCCTCCGTGGTCCACTTCTGTCCATGATCCTCTGTCTCTGGGGGACTTCACGGTCCATTTCTGCCCCCAGGATGATGATGTCCACGTTCCTGATAGTAAACATATTGAACAGTTAAGTGTTTGACGAAATTGATGTTAATACATAGATACTTGCCTTTATGGGTATGTGTCGACTTGGTGGCAGTCTTCCATCGTCCCTCCCTCCGTGGTCCACTTCTGTCCATGATCCTCTGTCTCTGGGGGACTTCACGGTCCATTTCTCACCCCAGGATGATGATGTCCACGATCCTGAGAGTAAAGATAATCACAAGTTTAGTATTTCAAGTGGTTGATGTTAATACATATATACTTGCCTTTATGGGTGTCTGTCGACTTGGTGGCAGTCGTCCATCGTCCCTCCCTCCGTGGTCCACTTCTGTCCATGATCCTCTGTCTCTGGGGGACTTCACGGTCCATTTCTCACCCCAGGATGATGATTTCCACGTTCCTGATAGTAAACATATTGAAGAGTTTAGTGTTTGAAGTAGTTGATGTTAATACATATACACTTGCCTTTATGGGTATCTGTCGACTTGGTGGCAGTCTTCCATCATCCCTCCCTCCGTGGTCCACTTCTGTCCATGATCCTCTGTCTCTGGGGGACTTCACGGTCCATTTCTGCCCCCAGGATGATGATGTCCACGTTCCTGATAGTAAACATATTGAAGAGTTTAGTGTTTGATGTAGTTGATGTTAATACATAGATACTTGCCTTTATGGGTATGTGTCGACTTGGTGGCAGTCGTCCATCGTCCCTCCCTCCGTGGTCCACTTCTGTCCATGATCCTCTGTCTCTGGGGGACTTCACGGTCCATTTCTCACCCCAGGATGATGATGTCCACGATCCTGAGAGTAAAGATAATGACAAGTTTAGTATTTCAAGTGGTTGATGTTAATACATATATACTTGCCTTTATGGGTATCTGTCGACTTGGTGGCAGTCGTCCATCGTCCCTCCCTCCGTGGTCCACTTCTGTCCATGATCCTCTGTCTCTGGGGGACTTCACGGTCCATTTCTGCCCCAGGATGATGATGTCCACGTTCCTGATAGTAAACATATTGAAGAGTTAAGTGTTTGACGTAATTGATGTTAATACATAGATACTTGCCTTTATGGGTATGTGTCGACTTGGTGGCAGTCTTCCATCGTCCCTCCCTCCGTGGTCCACTTCTGTCCATGATCCTCTGTCTCTGGGGGACTTCACGGTCCATTTCTCACCCCAGGATGATGATGTCCACGATCCTGAGAGTAAAGATAATGACAAGTTTAGTATTTCAAGTGGTTGATGTTAATACATATATACTTGCCTTTATGGGTGTCTGTCGACTTGGTGGCAGTCGTCCATCGTCCCTCCCTCCGTGGTCCACTTCTGTCCATGATCCTCTGTCTCTGGGGGACTTCACGGTCCATTTCTCACCCCAGGATGATGATGTCCACGATCCTGAGAGTAAAGATAATGACAAGTTTAGTATTTCAAGTGGTTGATGTTAATACATATATACTTGCCTTTATGGGTATCTGTCGACTTGGTGGCAGTCGTCCATCGTCCCTCCCTCCGTGGTCCACTTCTGTCCATGATCCTCTGTCTCTGGGGGACTTCACGGTCCATTTCTGCCCCAGGATGATGATGTCCACGTTCCTGATAGTAAACATATTGAAGAGTTTAGTGTTTGATGTAGTTGATGTTAATACATAGATACTTGCCTTTATGGGTATGTGTCGACTTGGTGGCAGTCGTCCATCGTCCCTCCCTCCGTGGTCCACTTCTGTCCATGATCCTCTGTCTCTGGGGGACTTCACGGTCCATTTCTCACCCCAGGATGATGATGTCCACGATCCTGAGAGTAAAGATAATGACAAGTTTAGTATTTCAAGTGGTTGATGTTAATACATATATACTTGCCTTTATGGGTATCTGTCGACTTGGTGGCAGTCGTCCATCGTCCCTCCCTCCGTGGTCCACTTCTGTCCATGATCCTCTGTCTCTGGGGGACTTCACGGTCCATTTCTGCCCCAGGATGATGATGTCCACGTTCCTGATAGTAAACATATTGAAGAGTTTAGTGTTTGAAGTAGTTGATGTTAATACATATACACTTGCCTTTATGGGTATCTGTCGACTTGGTGGCAGTCGTCCATCGTCCCTCCCTCCGTGGTCCACTTCTGTCCATGATCCTCTGTCTCTGGGGGACTTCACGGTCCATTTCTGCCCCCAGGATGATGATGTCCACGTTCCTGATAGTAAACATATTGAAGAGTTTAGTGTTTGAAGTAGTTGATGTTAATACATATACACTTGCCTTTATGGGTATGTGTCGACTTGGTGGCAGTCGTCCATCGTCCCTCCCTCCGTGGTCCACTTCTGTCCATGATCCTCTGTCTCTGGGGGACTTCACGGTCCATTTCTCACCCCAGGATGATGATGTCCACGATCCTGAGAGTAAACATGTTGAAGAGTTTAGTGTTTGAAGTAGTTGATGTTAATATACATATACACTTGCCTTCATGGGTATCTGTCGACTTGGTGGCAGTCGTCCATCGTCCTTCCCTCCGTGGTCCACTTCTCTCCATGATCCTCTGTCTCTGGGGGACTTCACGGTCCATTTCTGCCCCCAGGATGATGATGTCCACGTTCCTGAGAGTAAAGATAATGAAGAGTTTAGTGTTTGAAACAATTGATGTTAATTGATTTACATGCCTTTATCGGCCTCTGTCTGCTTGGTGGCAGTAGCCCTCCCTCCACGATCCTAATAGAAAAGATAACGTGAACTTGAACGTTTAGCATTATTGTCGCTCACTGCATTTATAATGAATGCCAAAGGTATGTGTTTATGTCTCTACCACGATCCTACTAAGAAAGGTAAACATTGTTTATCTCTTTCATACTTACCACAGATGTTCTGACTGCATGAGTGTAGTATGAGTGCCGCTTTTAGCAATATTACAACAATGTCACAATTTGGAACAACAAATATAAAATGATGTTAACAAAGAATTATATGCAAAAGATATATGTGGGATCGTGTAAAACCAGATTTAACCTGAATATCAAACTGAAATATTGCAATATGTTACCAGATTGTGGTCACAGGTGGCCAGTACACTGCCTCAAAGAGACCATATAGGACGTGCTCAGTCTGGGAAGGACCTACTGAAGAAATTAATGGTGGGTAAGCACTGAATTGTGAGATCTCTATGACAACATCATGCAGGGCATGCATGAGGAGGCCCTATCTACCTAACTGACTAAACTGGGCCCACTGGGGAATGCCGAGAAAAACTAGGGCACAGAGTGCACCAACCCACTCTTGCTACAACAACCATCCTGACTGGATAGTCAGGCCCTAGCACCGAACCTACTCCACAGTTTCATCGGCTGAGAGCAGGGACCGCATTTCTTGATAAAAACGGAGGGGGGTACGGCTTGATAAAAACGGAGGGGGGTACGGGTGGAACTCTTTCCGCATAAAATACATAATGGTCAACCTTAGATTCCAGATAAAGTAATACATGAACTTACCCTATGTTCCCTGGCGCAGAACATGTGCTCACTGGCAGAAGGGAGAAATAGTCTGCTGATGAGCCAAACGTTTGAAGTTTCATCGGCTGAGAGCAACGCGAAAAGTGGAGACACTGTAGAGTCACCATCAGACCTGAACTCATCCCATCAGTCTCTCGGAGAAGCAGTGTACTGAAGTTCGAGTAGAAGCGGGTGTGGAGGGATCAAAACCAAATCCAAAATGTGCCAATGTTCCTGCGTCTGAAAGAAACGGGTCATGGAATCACATTTTTAACGTATGTAGATTTGTTTAATAACAGTGTGTAAGTGTGGTTTCTGCCGCTTTTAGCAATTTTCCAACGGGTCGTCATTGACACAGTTTAGGAATGTAACCGCAGTGCTCATGTTCTCTCAATCGCAAGCGAGTACTTGCGGGGTTCGAGGGATATATTTGTGTAAATGGTAGTCCAGATTTGTTCTAAGACATACATAATTCAATCATAAATACCATGCCACTGCACAGACACAATGTAATCAGATTATTTATAACACTTTCAGGATTTACAATTCATTTGTATATGATTTACAAATCCCTTTAGATAAATCACATTACCCTTTATACAGAGATCGTGCACATAGATACATTACCTCCTCAAAGGGACGCAGGCTGGATTAACATACTCTATACATTTATGATAAAGTTTATGGAGCACTAGCATGTACAGATTATGTTATACACTTCCAGAAATAATATACATACATGATATATATGATACTTCTAACCCCTGTTTACACATACAAAATGTACATTTATATCCTGTGCAATACACTTTGTCTATACCTCTATGAAATACACAGGTAAGTTGAATAAACACTACCATACAACATAATACATTACATACTAAAATACTACATATATAGCTAGGCTTAAAATACAGGTAAGAGTTCCGCCCGTACCCCACCCACCCCCACCCCCTTCTTCCCACCCCCCTCCCAAAACATGTAAAGTATACACCTCTACTGTCCTCCAGAGTAAATGGAGCCAGTGCCCTCTAGGATTTGAATAAAAATGTCTCTCTCGGCACTACAGTGATACATATATTCGGCTAGATGTAGAGCAAAGTAGGGTCGCCAAGTGTGTGTTGTCGGTAGTTGCCTTTTGATGCACCACCGCCGGTTTTCGATCAGGTTTGTACAGGCACCGGTGGTGGGATTTGGTACTAAATACAAACAATTATTTCTGGAAATGGTGGATCATTTGCAAATCATTCGCGCGCATATACTCTACTGCATACACTAACCTTAAAATATTGAATATTACCCCCCAAACTTCTAAAAATCCCCATTAAACGCTTTAACCCCCCAAACAGGTATACCATCGCCCCTTTTTAGCATATTAGATGGGGGAATAAATCCCCGGGACCGCATTTCTTACTAAAAACAGATGGGGTTACGGGCAGAACTCTTACCAAAATACATAATGGTCAACCTTAGATTCCAGATAAAATAATACATGAACTTACCCTATGTTCCCTGGCGCAGAACATGTGCTCACTGGCAGAAGGGAGAAATAGTCTGCTGATGAGCCAAACGTTTGAAGTTTGACCTCACATGACTAAAACGATCACGTGACCCCAGAGAACAATAAAACCCCAATCACAGGCCAAGCCCGTGACTGCCCAAGTGACAATACCCAGGAACCTATATACAATAAAGAGGCTAAAGTGCTGAAGTTAACACAGGTATTAAAGTGAAATTAAGTGTTACATGCTTAGGTTTAAGTCATTACATATTTAGGTTTAGGTTATTAATTTACTTCATATAAGTTTAGTATGATGATGATTTAAAATCTAACAATATACTACTTACAAACATACTGCTACACGAATGCGAAAAGCATATGCTGGATTGTAAAAGTAAACCTGTAACATGATGTCTTGGTCGTCCGTTTCCCTCGGAATTTGTCACGTAGCCCTTTAAACCTGGTTGAGAAAGTAAGTGCATGATTTGGAAAGCTATGGGTAGTTTTATGCTGTTTGTGTTTCCCTGTGATCTCTAATGTCTTGCTAATCAGTATCCATGCTCTGATAGTAAGACCAGAGCGTGAGAGGAGTGGAACAATGGTGACCAATCAGCCACCCGTTTACTCCTGATTATCAATCACACAATCAGTGCACCAACTTAATTGTCCGCCAGTCAGTATAAACACACTATATGTGAAGGGGAAAATAAGAAAAGGATGTTTTAGATTTGGATGGAAAGTGAACAGTCTATGTACCGTCCATGCGACTAACCACGAACGCTTACAAAACAAAACCAGTAATAGTTCCAACTGTTTACTCAATGCTGTCGTCTGGAATGTTCAGTTTTCCCAAAATACATCCACAGATATGCCTGACTTGCTTATGGAATATGACATTATGTTTTATTCTTAACTGAAACTTAGCTTCAAGAGGCAGGGGATGAAGCAATATATAGCTGAAATGACGCCACTAGGGTTCCGTCACGTGCATGTCCCTGGAGAAGGAAGACGAGATTGAGTCACAAGTCTTGTTGAGCGGATCAAACCTAAGGCATCCTTTTCCTCATTTGAAAACTCGGAAGCAACGTTTACATCATTTGATATAATACTTAATGTAGTCTATATATAGGTATATAGGTCGACACCTTCATCGAAAAATAAACTTTGTGTTTTGGCGCTGCATCCCACGCAAGAACTGTAGATGTTTTATTTGTTTATGTTGCCAAATCGTTGATTGATGTTTATGTTTGTGATAACAAAGCAAAAGAACCGGACAGGTGACTCTATAAACTTTACGAATCATTTGTCTTGTGGGCTGTGTGGCCCATTCTACAAATAAACACCTTATAATGCATACCTAGATATCAGAACTAAAGTGATTCTTTACCGTTCAGTAAAAAGTAATAAAGAATCCGCCACAGGTATGGGGTCGTTTCCAGGAAACTGAATATAAAAGGAAATCGCCCAAAATGTTTTATACCATGCTTACACATCGGAGAGTAACGCAGTTTATGTCACGTGACTGCTGACTAACCCTCCAAACTCTGTTTCTATATTTTGGGAGATAGCCTAGTGGTTTGTATAGTGTGTAAAGCCCATTTCTGGTGATATTGCTGAAATTGCTTAAACCCCTGTAAACCCATACTCACCTACTTTCGTCTGTTCAATCATACTGTACGTTTTAAACAACTGGTGATGTTTTTCTAGTCAATACCACAGTCAGTATTCCTTAGTCAAGTTTAAAGTTTGAAGGCCTAAAGTTGAGGTTAACACTATTCCTGGTGGGTTTCGGCATTTGAATCCCGCATCTGAACAGTTTGTTCAGATTCGGAGTTATGAACAACAATGTCAATATACTTTATCTCACCCCTTCTGAGGTACTAGGGGCCGCTAGTAAACCTGGGTATCGTAAAAGCATGAACATCCAAACCTACATTTTTCCATGTTTCAGCCTCAAGTTAAACCTTTCTTCAAATTCGGGTTTTTCTTATATTATTTTTCAGATACGGGAATCGAATGTGAAGTCAAAGTTGAGGCTGATACAGACATACGTACGTACGTATGTCGCAGGTTTTCTATGACCGGACCACTGGGCTGGTGTTTGATGCCTTTATCTACCGTCACTTGCCAAAACATCCGCCATAAACATATCTGAAATTAGTGAAATTACCCGACGTAATTGAGCTCTCACTGCCAGCACGGTGTGTCCACCATTAGTGACAATTTATAAACTATTGCGACATTTACATGAAATATAAACACAATTGTAAAAATTACCTATTACTAAACCATTATTAGATATAAGTAATTGTGAATACTAATGGTTTCTAACCTATCATTAAATACAATTATTTAAATACACGCCAACAAGAAACTGTTTTAAAATAAACAATTCAAACAAACTTGCATACCTGTAATTAGTGAAATTACCCGACGTAATTGAGCTGTCACTGCCAGCACGGTGTGTGCCAGGCACATGGCACATGCAGCTTTTATAGCACTTCAGTGCACACACTGCAGGAGCAGCATGTGCCAGAGCCCCGGATGCACCCGCTGGCCGCCAGCGCAACTGTACGGCAAGCTGTTAAGGACAAAAGTATTAATTTGTGACGGTTGTTGTGCAATATAAAAATGCAACCTGTGACACGTACATACATACATACATACACACACACACACACACACACACACACACACACACACACACACACACACACACACACACACACACACACACACACACACACACACATACATACATACATACATACATACGTAACAATGGATGTTAATTGATTTACTTGCCTTTATGATCCTCTTTCGGCTTGGCGACAGTCGTCCGTCGTCCCTCCCTTCCTGGTCCACTTCTGTCCATGCAGTGTCTACGTGGCAGTCGTCACTGCCTCTGGGGGACGTCACAGTCCATTTTTGCAACCAGGATGATGGTGTCCACGTTCCTGAGAGTAAAGATAATGAAGAGTTTAGTGTTTGAAACAATTGATGTTAATTGATTTACTTGCCTTTATTAGTATCTGTCGACTTGGTGGCAGTCGTCCATCGTCCCTCCCTCCGTGGTCCACTTCTGTCCATGCAGTGTCATGGCAGTCGTCACTGCCTCTGGGGGACTTCACGGTCCATTTCTGCCCCCAGGATGATGATGTCCGCGGTCCTGAGAGTAAACATAATGAAGAGTTTATTGTTTGAAGTAGTTGATGTTAATTGATTTACTTGCCTTTATGATCCTCTGTCGGCTTGGTGGCAGTCGCCCATCGTCACTCCCTTCTTGGTCCACTTCTGTCCATGCAGTGGACATACTCTGTCTCAACTCCCTAAAGCCAGTAAACACCCATATAATTTGTCTGGTCTCCCTAAAGCTCGTATACAACTATATATTCTGTCTTGACTCCGTAAAGCTGGTATATAACCATATATTCTCTTTAATCTCCCTAAACCTGGTATAAAACTATGCTTTCTGTCTGGTCTACCTGAAGCTGGTATACAACTGTACATTCTGTCTGGACCCCCTTAAACTGGTAAACAACCATATACTCTGTCTGGACTCCCTAAAGGTAGTATACACCTATATACTCTGTCTGGTCTTCCTAAAGCTGTTATACAAGTATGTGTTCTGTCTGGACTTCTTAAAGCTCGTGTATAACTATATATTCTGTCTCCATAAAGCTGGTATACAACCATATATTCTGTCTGGACTTCGTAGTGCTGGTATACAACCATTTATCTAGCCTCATGTAAGAATGTCGAGTTTTGATTGGTCCACGTGACTTTGATAAAGTACCATGTACATCCATCACGGTATATGTGAACGATGTTCTATTGTTCCGAAGTACATGGCTTTGTATCACTAAGTAATACAGACAATGTCAGTTATAGGTGATAACATGAGTCCACTACACATCACTTCTTCAAATCTGGGACAGAATACCTGTATTTCCGCGGTAGTAAAGAGCCTGACAGTCAACGCGAGACAAAGTGCACGCAGATTTATTTGTGAAAACATACGACTGTTCCCTGCCAGCGCTTATCAATAGACAGATTGCCTGAAAGCACCGTCATGACACAGACTATTTGCATGGCAATCGCGTCACCCTTTCCAACCTCTCCACTGCATTCCATCGATTCTACACAGAGTATGTTGTGCATAACGCTCTACATATTACTTCAGGTTTCGTCATTTGTAGATTTCACTTGGACGAGGAATATTGAAACATATTTTCAAATGTACCACCGGCTTATTTTACTTGTCATGTCGATGACTATGTACTGTCCGTACAGGATCATAGTGACAGCAACTATAGAAGACGAGATCAACCTTATCAATGACGTCATCGAAAAGTGTTCACTGTTCTCCAAGTGTGACCCTCAAACCGGAAAGATTGTTCATTTCCACGTCGTCTTTTTCCCAATGTTTCTAATAGAGCTGCAGGAAAGAGAGCAAGTTCTTTCATTAAGTAGGTGGATCGACCTGTCGTGGAAGGACACGAGATTAACATGGAATGCCAGCACTTATGACGGACTTGATAAACTGTATGTAAAACAAAATATGATGTGGATTCCGGATATCATAACCGAAAATTCTGTTGCAGGTTACAACGTCCTGGGATCGGGTGAGGATTTTGTTCAAGTTGATTCTAGTGGAAACGTCGTATGGTCACCTAGAAATATTTTCAAAACTATCTGTAAAGTTGATGTTTTTATATTTCCATTTGATTCCCAGCAATGTTCTTTAAACATAAGCTCATGGATGTATTGCACCAATGAGATAAGACTTGTGACCACAGAGGATTCTATTAATCTGGACTTTTTCAAGTCGAACTCTGAATGGAAATTGTTTAACATTTCAGTTTTTAAGGCCATAGCCTACTATAATTCCGCTGAACATGAGACGATATCATGCATATTTAGGCTCAAACGACACAGTACCTTTTACGTCCTTAAAATCATCATTCCTGCTGTCATCTTATCCATTTTGAACAGTTTTGTGTTTACCGTTCCCCCAGAGTCTGGAGAGAAAGTATCAATGTCTGTAACCATCATGCTGTCCCTAACAGTATTCCTCAGTTACATCGGTGACACTACCCCCAACAACTCAGAGAGCATCCCTATGATTGCTCTGTTCGTTGTCCTTCATCTTGCCCTGGGAGCCTTCTCGACCATCTGTAACATCTTCATTTTGAACATACATTACAAAGTCATAAATAAACACGAAAAACATGATTTTGGAAGGGAAGCAGTGGTCAAGAGGTCAAACAATGGTGAACCTGCAGAAGTGGCAGTTGACGCGACACCTAACTGTGAAGAAAAACCTGATGGCATGATGGGTCAAAGGGCCATGACAATTATGAGAAACCTTGATATTTACTTATTTGGTTTCTTCCTGTTTCTGTCTATAAGTGTGACTATTGGTTGCATTGCAATGATGTTAATTCGACAGTCACAAACATTTCACCAACATGGAATATGATGTGTGCTTCACCAGGAGTACATACAATGGACAGCCTGGGATCTCTGAATCCTCGGCTTGGTATCGCCTGTGATAGAAGTATAACGGTCAAGCATATATTGACTGCATTCATCTTTCCATCGCCAGGATAAGCTATTTCAGTGTTAACAGGAGGATCTTTTTGATAATGTTGATTATCATTTAATCGGTTGTTAGATACACTTTGAAGAATATGTTTTGCAAATCGCCCGTATATCAATCAATCAATGCTTTCATGCACAAAAGGCCATAGGCCCATATACAAAAGAGTTACATATATATGTCAGCAAAGGAATATACATGGTTTCAACAGACAATTAACAAATCAAAGTTTGGCGTAATATCAAAGCATGATGTATACTCTTCAAAACAAAGGAAACGCAAAGCCAGAATTTATGGTACATTTCAAATTTATGTAAAGCACATAGTAAGTTGTTTGGGGAAACAAAATTTTGCACAAAGAAACAGCAGGGAAGTTTGGAAGTTTATGTCAAGGTCACAAAAATGTACAAAGGTCACGTTTGACGTTTAACACACTTAATAGCGTGTATGCCCCCCTTGGGCGTCAATCACAGCTTGACATCTTCTGCCCATGGATGCAATCAGATTACGAGTGACATGCCGAGGAATTGTAGCCCACTCAGCAGTCAACGTGGCAGCCAGCTGTTGAAGTGTTTGAGGCTGTGCATGACGCCGTCGCACACGTCTATCCAATTCATCCCAAAGGTGTTCTATGGGGTTTAATCCGGGGATCTTGAAGGCCATGGAAAAACATTAACATTTTTGTTGGCAAGGTAAGCCATGGTGATGCGTGCCGTATGTGGACGGGCATTGTCTTGTTGAAAAACAGCGTTGGCGTTGGCGTTGGCGTTGGCCATGATAGGGACGACGTGGCCCATGGGGACGCAAGATCTCGTCGACGTAACGTCTTGCTGTCAAGTTGCCCCTAACTTGCATTAAAGGTGTCCTGGCGTTGTGAGAAATGGCTGCACACATCATCACACCTTCTCCACCAAATCGGTCTACTTCCTGTACGCAGTTTTGTGCAAAACGTTCACCTCTGCGACGGTACACACGGACCCTATCATCTTGTTTTCGAAGCATGAATCGTGATTCATCACTGAACCAAAGAGTTCATCGCAACTGAGGTCATACTCTGTGAACCTGACACCATTGGAGTCGTAGCTGACGATGATTTCGTGTCAAAATGACACTTCTAACTGGACGTCGTGGTCGCAATCCTGCTTCACGGAGACGACTGCGCACGGTCGGGTGTGAGATTCTGCTTTGTCCCGGTATGGTGGATGCAGTAGAGGCAGCTGTAGTTCTTTGGCATATATGTTGCAACCGGATGTAGCGGTCCTGGGAGGCAGTGGTTACGCGTGGTCTACCGGATCTGGGAAGGTCATGTGTTGATCCATGATGTTGATAACGCGCCCAAAGTCTTAATATGGTGCTACGGGACCTGACCTCTTCTGATCTGGTCTCTCCTGCTCCAGTCGGCCGATGGCGTTGTTCCTCTGAGCTTCATTAAGTCTTGGTATGATGACAGTCGGGTTGACAGTTTCTTGCAAAGTGCAGCAAACTCGAGAACCCTGCATTTTTATAATGATTGGCGTGCCTGATTCACGTGCACAACATGCATTTTGTTCAGTGGCACAAATGCCAAGAGTTGCGTTTTGGCGACATTTCCCTTCAATGCGCATGCTTTTAAAAAATGCAATGAAGAAGGATGTTGAAGTCGAAAATGCATTTATTCATCTTTGTGACTCATAATATATTGCAGAGCTTGTTACCAAACGTTTCCATTTAAATTTAGTCTTTAAAAAAGTTTTTGCGTATATATAAAGACAATGTGAAAATGGGTAGTAGGATTTCTGCAAGATAAAGCTTCTTAAAGTCATGTATGAATATAGAATTAGATGCAGGTAAATATTTAATTCTGAGTTCATCATAGACTGTGCAAAGATGCATAAGATGGTATTTTTCTTCGACCCCGTTATTACATGTTTTACAGGGCCTGTTTATTTTATTGATGTTGTAGTGCCTTTCTTTGTTGATCTCCAGTTCATTGATACCTAGTCGGAATCAAATGAGACAGTTTCTAAGAGGTTTAGATCTAAGGTTGTGGATGTACGTCTCTGTTTAAAAGTCGGATTTAATGGTGCGTTATGTATCGTATCATGAACTTTCCTCCATACCTGGATGCCAATGCTGTTTATAAACATGTCTATAGCACGAATTCGAAACATCTTGAGAAATGAGGTACAATCGTCCACGTCTTTGGGAAGTTCACATAAAGACGAATACATAAGTGAATAATACGTTTTTATGGAAGAAGTCCAAGTGTTTTTGCCGATTTCGTTTAAGTGGTAAATCATGTTATATGCTTTCTTCGGTTAGCGGTGAGGAGACATCTGAATCAGTTTAAGCCAGAAGCGTAAGCATCAAGTGAGAAAGTAGATGTATAAAGTATCATATTAGTATACTGCTGGAATAAAGTTTGTTGTGCATTATTTGATGTTAGGCCTTGTATAATGCTAAAACATGAATTTGAATAAAACTGAATTTGTGGTGTTTTCCATAATCACTGCTTAACTGTTGACAGGATCATATCGAAAACTGTATGATTTGATACTAGGCACAAAGAGAAGTGTGAAAAGTCAGTTCAGAAATTCTGTACCGTGTGTGTACACCACTGGTGTTGACGCAGGCTTGACAACGGCACTATACAAGGGAAAAATGCTCGGGGAATGTCTTGCCAAGGCTTCTCTCAATTCAGTTAAAGTACGTCAGTGACTGATTCTGGACTTAAGGTAAAGATCGTGCATCCCAAGCATGGTCAGTTGGAGACAGGTCCGGTGAAACAGCTCGCCACTGGAGTACCGGAATGTTCTGCTGTCTTAGGAAATCTGTCAACACGAGAAACATGTGGATGTGCATTATCTTGCTAACACCTGACATTACTTCTGTCCATGAATGGACGGCTGCACCTGAGACTGAATGATCTCATCCCTGCATCGCAGAGCTGTCAAATTGCCACTGACAATGATAACTTGTGTCTGACCATGAGATGTGTTCCCTCCCCTATCATAACGTTTTCGTCACCAAACTGTCAACGTTGTACATAACCGTCTTTGCAACCCTTGTCCTGTAATCTGAGCTGTCCAGATGAAATTTCGACTCAGTGAGCAAATCATCATCCCAATCTCTCTCTCCTGTACCTAAGATGCTGTCTGCATCAGGCACATTGTGCTCCTTCAGTCGGGTTCGTATTGTCCTTGAATTGATTTGAGGTAAGCCTCAGACTGGCACTGTGTAATCGATTCCTTTGATGGGTCATCAATATGGCTGCCCTGCTGACGTGACGTCAAGCTTGAACAGGGCAACTCTCTCTTATTCCCATATGTTGAGCCAGTGATTCTATTCCTTTTGCCCAACACACCACTTTGACTCTGTCTTCACCTCGACGTTTGATAGAATGGGTCCGGTTCTATCAGTCGGCTGGGCATGGAAAACATTCAAATTGCAATAATTGTGAATTAATGGAATAGTTTAAAATATATGAATGCCATGTTTGTGAATAGTACAACACACATTGCCTTCCATCCTATGCAAAAGTGGTGTCTCATCAGGTGATGTGACCTTCTTGCAATGATCGTAGGGCATACATCAATAATAACTTATTCTGTTGCGGTGGCTGTTTTTAGGCCAACGTGGTCTTCATCTGTAACTCGTAGATTCGACTAATTTCAAGTATCTCTGCATGATGACATATGTGGAAGTGATAATTTCCCTACTGTCCTAAAAGCTAAGAAACCGGTAGAATTTTTTGAAGGCCAATTGGTCCTTGCATTAAACTATGTGAGGAAGAGATTTATGCCAGTCAGTTTCAAAAATGTATCATCCCATGCAGTAGCCTTCTTCTCAGCTTAATGAAATTGATGACCTAACAATTCTTATGTCCTCTGCAACTCTTCATGTTCGCAAACCATGTTTTAACGATGAATGTAAACAGGACATGCATCCCACAGTTCATATCTTGAACAATGTTAAGATTACTAGTGCAAAATCAATAGAGAAATGCATATGCCTCTCACAGAGCTATATTTACTGACGGATCCAAGGACGCTGACACAGTTGTTAGTGCCGCGGTAATTGAAACTAAAACAAGACAACAACTCCATTTTCACCACAGAATCCAATGCCATTTTATCAGGCTCTAAATATACTCGTAAAATAACCAGTCTAAACAACACATAATATTTTCGGATTTTCTTTCGTGCCTTCAGGCTATTAAACATCTCACGTAAGCTTCCACCTTTGATGGAAACTCTTGAATAAAACAAAGAACCTACTACTAGCCAGTATGATCTCGTCTGTGACACCACTCCTATTCCTTACAATGAATTTAAGCGTGATCTAACGCAACAGAAGTGGGCTACCCACGTTAGTATCAATAAATTTGTCATTGAGTCAGTCAGTTTAGTTTTACCCCTCTTTTAGCAATATTTCTACGATGACACGGCGTGGGAGAACAGAAATTGGCTTAGCACACTGTACCCATATGAGGAATCAAACCTGGGTCTTTGGTGTGGCGAGCAAACGCTTTAACCACCAGTCTACACACACGACCCAATGAATTACATCAAATAAAACCAACAATCAGTTACACCAACTTGGGTTGTCAGTCTAGATTTGAAAAGTTCATCATTCGATGTATGAACCACAGCAGCCATACGCATTTCGACATGAGTCATTATAAGCTGTTCAGTGGTCACGAACCCATGACCACCCCTGTGGGCGGGAATACAAACAAACATCGGAGGTACATCAACCCATGCTCCACTCGTGACCAGTGAACAACTTCTAATGTACCCTCGATGTTTGTTTATGTTCCCGAGGGATCAGTGAACAACGCATTTATCTTACCGTACACGTCAATGTTAATGCTGAAACGTTTGAAGCATGAGTATCGGATCGTACATTTCAACCAACATGTGTGAATCAAACGACTCTAATCTTGCATCATGTTGTTTTTCCCGCAGTTATTGTCTTAGTAAAGTCATCGCGATATACTTTCTCTTTTTATGGTCACAGGGGCTGCATTTATTTATTTATTGAAATAGGAGGCAAATCTTTTCGTAGCCATCGCTAGCTTTTGCAGACGACACAAAAAACACAAATATAGACAAACACAAATCCCTTCCATAGATTCGTATTCACAAAACATCGGTAGTTTTAGTGCATCATGTGTGTTTCGTGTTATTCGAGATAAAGAAGTACTACCACGAAGTGCCGAATGAGTTGCCATGTGCAGCGGGGTACATTACAGTGTACGTCGTGTGTAAGTGGGGTACACTAAAAATAAGCCAATGAGAAAACGACATTTATGTGTGAGGTAAGATAGAATCGATATGTATCGTCACCATGTTAACTTCCAGCAAACGTATTTTCAGTGCTGTGAGGTTGATTGCAGATATATAAAAATGTTTACAGAGTAACCCCCACATCAATAACACCTTTAACCATATTTTAGGAGTTTTGACGTTTGTCATTTTCATTTGCATAATCATATGAATATATATACTCCTCACAGATTTTATCCTCATTACATTTTCATTTATTGAAATTGTAAATCATTAAAGGATGCAGTGGGAAGATGAAACATATGTACACACGATTAATGAAATGAAATGGTATTGGGCACTAATAGGCTTGCATATCATCAAAAACATGTACCCGCGAAACAGTCGTGCCAAATATGCTGCGTTTATGGAACAAAATGTGAACATTTCAGTTCAAGTCAACTGAGCAGTAATACAAGATCTCTAGGCGCCTTTCCATTGACCAAATGTGCTTTAAAGTTTCCGTTGAGGAATGTTCTGCCATTCTCTCTGTAACGCCTGTTCAAGTTCATCAAGTGTCTGGGGTGAACATGGAGACCGTAAGCACGACTTCCAGATCAAGTGACCTTGCAGGACAGTCCATTTATATGCTGTTATTCATCTAAACATCATGATTAAGAACTCTTTCTCGGGTATTATCATCAATAAAAATGAAGTTAGGAGCCGCTTGTTGTACCAGAGGCATGGTTACAGGTAGGTTTTAACCCTTCAGACTGCATGTGTGAAATGTGAAGCACATTCATGCCACACATTTGGGACGTTGTTTCAGAGGGTGGTCAGGTCCGGGTGATGTTATCAATGTTATGAGGTACATTTGACAGTCACTAAAGGTTATGTATTCGTTGAATATTTTCCTTTCAGTAACATGATGGCACAAATCGCTATCGAGATTGATAAAGATACTACAATAAAAATACTAGTTACTTAAGTTTTTGTAAGGGATATTTATAAAACGCCATCAACAAATAACTGTAAAAAAGTATGAGTGAACTATATCATAAGTGTTTACTAACCACTCACGGATAATGCTGATATCAGGTGTACGTTAAAAGGGCAAGTCGATTTCATATCTTGAAGTCCTGGACATAATATGAAGTAAATGGTAATTTACTGATGGACTATTTACCATCGTGTCCTCCCAACGCCAATCGTTAAACAAACTGAGTGGAGGTACTGTAAGATGCAGACCATTAGTAAAGCAACCATATCAAATTGCCCCCATTTCCTACACCACTGGATCGATACGAGGAACCAAGAGGAAAATACTCTACGTATCACTTGTCGTTTCGTCAGAAGTTCGACTTGACTGCGACTAGACGAATTGAAAAATACTTTCAAAATGCAACTGCGGGTATTCTCTCTGGTCGTTTGGATGGTGTCGTACTGTTCGTATCAGTCAACAATAGCAACAGCAACCATAAAAGATGAGTTCAACCTTTTCAATGATGTCATCGAAAAGCATTCTCCATTCTCAAAGTGTGACCCTCAAAACGGAAAGATTGTTCACATCAACTTCGTATTCTATCCTGTGTTTATAATAGAGCTTCAGGAAAGAGAGCAGGTTCTGTCCTCGAGTGGGTGGATCGACCTGTGGTGGACGGATACGAGATTAACTTGGAATGCCAGCAGTTACGGCGGAATTGAGAAAATATATGTTAAACAAAATTTGATATGGATTCCGGATATCATAAATGAAAATTCTGTTGCAGGCTATCATCTCTTGGGATCGGGTGAAGATTTTGTTCAAATTAATTCAAGTGGTGAGGTTGTATGGTCACCTGGAAACATTTTCAAAACTATCTGTGAAGTTGATGTTTTTAAATTTCCATTTGATTCCCAGCAATGCTCTTTAAACATAAGTTCATGGATGTATTACAGCAATGAGGTAAGATTTGTGGCATCAAAGAATTCCATTAATATGGACTTTTTCAAATCTAACTCTGAATGGAAATTGTCCAACATATCGATTTCTAGGTCTGTATCGACCTACATGGACGAAACTGAAAACCAGGAAGTGATGACTTTTATATTTAACCTCAAACGACACAGTACTTTTTACGTCCTCAAAATCATCATTCCTGCTGTCATCTTATCCATTTTGAACAGTTTTGTGTTCATCGTTCCACCAGAGTCTGGAGAGAAAGTATCAATGTCTGTAACCACAATGCTATCACTGACGGTGTTCCTCAGTTACATCGGTGACATTACCCCCAACAACTCAGAGAGCATCCCCATGATTGCTCTGTTTGTTGTCCTTCATCTTGCTCTGGGAGCTTTCTCCATCATCTGTAACATCTTTATTTTGAACATACACTACAAAGCTATCAATGAAACACAGCATTCAAGAAGGAACGCAATAGTCAAGAGATCAAACACAAATGCACCTGCCGAAGCGACACTGCAGACAATACCTAAAACTGTCGAATTACCTGATGGTATGAAAGCTCAGAAAGCCATGACAATTATGAGAAACCTTGATATCTTCTTCTTTGGTTTCTTTATGTTTCTGTCTGTTGGTGTGACGCTTGGCTGCGTAACAATGATGATAAAGTGAATATTCACCAATGAAATTGAAAAGAATAACCTGTTTCCCTCCTAGTCCTATCTTATGGATACTGTCACAGATTCGTTGGACAAAGTTAAAACGTTCACAATAAGAGATTAGGGGGCAATGGACTGTGGATGTGGAACTATGGTCTGTTCTAATTAGTGTCACTGGTGAACACTTCTCACTATCAGTAGATAGTGGAGAAATCAGTTGACTTATAAATTAGAAGAAGAAGAAGAAGAAGAAGAAGAAGAAGGAGAAGAGGTTTATTCAGTAGTTGTGGTCACATGGCCAAGAGAACAAACTTGTAGAAACAATGTGGACAAAAAAAGATATAAATGTAGTTAGTTCATTTCATACAGGCAAGTTAATTTTGAGAAATATTGCAATAGGCTTCTAGAGATGTGCATTTGCTGTTGTTAAAAGTTGTTTAAATTTTAATCTTGATGGAAATGCATGGTCATAACGAGGTAGATGCAGTTTTCTGTGTTCGGAATAGAATGGACAGACAAGTAAAAATGAAATTCATCCAGATATCAGCACACTGAGATTTATGTTATGTTTTACAGATTAAGATTAAAATCCAGCAGAGAGGGTTTTGGGTGATCCTGGCACAGTCAAGCTGGTCAAGCTCATCATCAGCTCAGGGCCCTCGCCCCCTCTACACGCAGCCCAGACAGCGAATGGGACTTCTCCCAGGAATCACTGCCTATTCCATATTGATATTTTCTTTAAGAATCACATTCCAGCGATTGCGGGTGGGAAGTGACTGGTCCTGAGCAGCAAAAAGGAAGCCGTCAGTGTCACATTTGAAACCAGCCGACTTCATCCAGGCGAAGGAGTCAGTTGGATTGCTGTTCTGTTCCACACACTGCATGTACACTCGGTGCAATGGCTTCTCAGAAAGCTTCTCCACAAAGGACCGACTCTGAGCAGACTTGGTGAAGGACTTCACCGGGTTTATTCCCATCACTGTACCGTCCAGTACATCGCCATCAACAAAATCAACTTCAAATTTCAAATTGTGTCCAACAACCTTGGCTGTGGAATTCCTTGCTTTCATCGTGAGTCTGAAAATGCATCACCAGAGGATCATCCGATAAATAAATATGTGCAAAAGTACACAATAAAATTCTATCATGAAGAGCTTCCACATTAATCAAACCCCGTCCTCCCGAATTGACTGGCATATATAAACGATTAAGAGAGGAACGAGGGTGGTGTGCTCTGTTATCAGACATGATCCTTCTGGTCAGGCGGTCAAGACTCTGGATGTCTTGTTTTTTCCAATCAACTACTCCAAAGGAATAGGACAGAACTGGCACAGAAAAAGTATTGGTGGCTTTGACCTTGTTTCGAGCATTTAGCTCTGAACTCCAGATTTTCTTTAAACGAGATTTATACTCGGCCCGAAGTTTATCTTGAATCTGGGCATTCTGAAGCTTGTCTCGAACTTGCATTCCAAGATAGGTGTAGGTCTGATCTTCCACAAGATGCTCAATAACTCCTACCCCTTGTAACTTGACCGATCCATCATTAGTTACCTTGCCACGTTTCAAATGAAGAGTATTACATTTGTCGAGTCCAAATGTCATGCCAATATCATTAGAAAAGGACTCGACCAGGAGAACCTGTTCTTTCAAATTGGTCTCTCCTTTGGCAAGGAGCTAGCGTCATCCATGTAGAGGAGATGAGTAAGAGGTGTTGGGGATCTGTGCTGAGGAGGTCCGGGATGGTACCCTTCCTCCCTGTTGAGCAGAAAACTCAAAGGATTTAGAGACAGACAAAAAAGCAAAGGACTAAAGGAGTCCTCCTGAAATATTCCCTTTCTGATTGGAATAGATTCCGAAGTCTGCACCTGCCCTAGCGTGTACATCTCAAGTTGAGTCGACCAGCAACTCATTAAAGACTTGAGTAAATCAAGTAGTCGCTCAGGGACGTCAATACACTGAAGAGACTTCAGAATCCATTCGTGAGGGACAGAGTCATGCTTTTTGTAGTCTATCCAGAACATGGGGAGGTTGCGATGATATGGTTTAGCCTCTTCCAAAATCATTTTCTGTACTAGAAGTTGATCCTTACACCCCCAACATCCCTTTCTCGCCCATTCTGCTCTCTGTAAATTATGTCATTGGAAGAGCAGTAAGATGACATGAGGTTTGTCAAACACCCTGTGAATAATTTGTATTGAGTATTTAGACATGTGATAGGGCGGAAGTTTTTGGGATCAGTCAAGTCTCCTCTTTTGGGAAGGGGTATTGTTATTATTATTATTATTTACAGGTTAAGATAGAAATGCAGCAGAGAGGGTTTGGGGGATCCTGGCACAGTCAGGCTGGTCAAGCTCATCATCAGCTCAGGGCCCTCGCCCCCTCTACACGCAGCCCAGACTGCGAATGGGACTTCTCCCAGGAAACACCGCCTAGTTGAACCCACCAAGAACTTTCCGGAGAATATGGAGGTTCCCCAACACTGCAGCCTTCTGCATTACCCAGATTGTCAGAAGGGCTGTGCTCCCGATGGAGAACCCGGGCACTCTCCTGATCTGCGTCAAGAGATCAGGAGGTACCAAACCAAGGGCACCGAGAACAATGGGGAGCCTGACGACCGTGTACTTGGGATGCAATCGAGAAATTTCAAAGTCCAGGTCCGCATATTTATCATGCTTTTCCTGAATCTTGCCAATCACATTGCAGTCAAAAGGGACAGAAAATTCAATGATATAAATAATTTCATTAGTTTTATTATGTTTTACAGATTAAGATTGATATGCAGCAGAGAGGGTTCGGGGGATCCTGGCGCAGTCAGGCCGGTAAGGCTCATCATCAGCTCAGGGCCCTCGCCCCCTCTACACGCAGCCCAGACAGCGAATGGGACTTCTCCCAGGAATCACTGCCTAGTTGAACCCACCAAGAACTTTCCGGAGAACATGGAGGTTCCCCAACACTGCAGCCTTCTGCATTACCCAGATTGTCAGAAGGGCTGTGCTCCCGATGGAGAACCCGGGCACTCTCCTGATGTGCTCCAAGAAATCAGGAGGTACCAAACCAAGGGCACCGAGAACAATGGGGACCCTGACGACCGTGTACTTGGGATGCAATCGAGACATTTCAAAGTCCAGGTCCGCATATTTATCATGCTTTTCCTGAATCTTGCCAATCACATTGCTGTCAAAAGGGACAGAAAATTTTATTATTATTCTTCTTATTAATATTATAACCTTGTTGTTGAACATTTAACTTATGGTTTAAACAGCGTAATTTGCAGTAAATGCGTATACGATCTTCATTATTACAAAGTTCCAGTATGCAATTTTTTAGTTCCAGGGCGGATTTGATTGCGCCATAACCTTTTAGAAAAGATGATGGTGTTATCGTAGAATGAAAATTTTGAATTTCAGTATCTCTTAATCTTTGTCTAGGTTCACTGATGAAGGTTTCTATATTCCTACATTCCTGTGTACTCATAAGAAAATCCAGTTCGGAATAAAAGTATCAGCATATGCGTAACCCAGTTGCAGCTGCCACCATCATCATGCAGTTTTAACATAACATGATTTGGGATGTCGATGATCGTCCATAGGTAATATTTAATACATCTGCCGTAATAGTTAACGCATAATTGGGTTCTACCAATTTCACCAAGTACAGCATTGGAAGAAACATTTTTATAACACACAGAAGACGTTTGAAAAAGAAACATTGGATTTTCCCAATTGCAATGTGAGGACGACATGAATGTTGCCAGATTTCACTACCATACATTAATATTGGGGATATCTTACTATCAAATATTGCAGAAGCAACTTTCAAAGATGTGGTTGGAAAATCTTTAAACATTTTAAACATAGGGAACGAGGCATATTTGGCTTAAAGACCATATCAGTTTTGTGGTAAAAACAACACCCAGATATTTATAGTGTGATACAAAATTCATTTGGTTTCGATTATAGAACCATTTTTCTGATTTCTTCAGATATTCCCCGTTTCGCGTTGTCGCCATTTTCTGTCAACGGTACACATGCAGAGAAAGTCAATTAATCTACGCATGCGCAGAAAATGCTATACTCTATTTCAGACTTGATCATGACTGGTCTTTCGTTACCTCCAGTAGTTTTTGAAATGAAGTAGTGCTGGAAGTGGCAATGGGTCTCCTCTTCTTGAACTTAATGCAAATCTTTCTCCTTTTTTTGTGTTATTGTTTTATTTACTATAAATGTATTTAGCCAGTTAAGTGTGTTCTAGCAGCAAAACAAATCATTAGACCAGGCAAATGTAAACGCAAAAAGAACGAAAAACCGTAGTTTACTTATAGCGGTATGCAAGACAAATAAACTGACTCATTTTCTGGTTCTGATAAGTGTAGTTGTACTACAAATGCGGTCATCTTAAAGATTCTGGCAGAAAGTCGCGTACGCATCTAACACCGAGAACAAAGTCAATACATGGTGTAACGTCTTTCAACTGTAATGGCGTCCCCAGACTTTACGTTGAATTTGACATTGAGGCATTGCGTTTGATTCTTGATTGAGGACCATGTCATGATCATATACTGGAACACCCCTAAGGGTTATTCGGCAAGGATTAATGTGACAAAAATGTTCCATGGGATTGATATCTTGACTACTGACCGGGTGAGGAGTTTCTACTGAGTTTTGATGTACGAAATCACCAACGGTGCCAGTCACGATGTGAGCTTCTCTTATCATCCACAAAAGACTAGCCGTGTGTTCATGGGGTTGTCAACAAAATGGAAATCTTTGAGGAGTTGTCAATTGAGGAAGGAGTCATATTTGCTTTTCAAAATCTATTGATTCCCCAAGTCACTGCGCAGTAATTGCAGTGTACTTAAACTCCCTAAAACATGATTATGATACGGATATATGACTACATGGTATAGTCGTTGAGATTTCCCAATTCTGTATACAAGTGGTTCTAATCTACTACTTTGGTTTACGGGGGTACATTAATATAGGTTATCACGTGAGTGTGTTTAGGGATGGTTAATGTTCTGCAGTAGGAATAACATGCATAGTATTTAGTGAGCCTAACACTCAGTTAACCGAGTCGTGCCCGCCCTCCCCAGGAGTAGATGCCATCTGATGTTTGAACAATGTATAAAGAAGGTATAAACATCCGTTGAGTGAGGTGGTTCCACAAAGCAAAGGGGACATTGCGTCCTTCGACTTCAGCGTGTATCAATGGAAATGTCCTGCAACTGGATAGTGTTAATGGATAATGTTTTACACTCACGACCAATTGTACAAATGAAAGCTGTTCAATATTTATTGTTTTTCAATTGCTTTTCTGAAATTGTAAGTTTTGGTTTGTAGATATTATAATACGCCCGTGTGCTGGTGTATTTTTGTTTTAATGTTGGACGTGCCATTTTTTTCGGTGCATAACTTAGTTCAAAGGAATTGTACAGCTGAACATTTGAAAGTTAGTAGCAGTATACATGTACGTTATTCCCCCTGACGTCTTTAATTCGCATTCTGGAAGTTGGGTAGAATAGGGATGAAGACGGGATGTTTTCTATGGATGTACAATTTCTGTATTCTGTAAAGACAATATACCGCCCTGTATAAAAACTTGATTATTAAATCGTCACAATATTGCAACAGAAGTGGGATGTGTTGCTGTGTTTTGGCAGTGTTCGGTAGTGTATGGCAGTGTATGACAAAAACAAGCACTCCTACACGGCGATAAAGTCGGGCACATCCGATTTCCGTGGACAAAAACGGTTCTTCTCGAATTCACAACTTTCAAAAACAAAACAAGAACAAGTACAACTGCACCAGCTGTGCGGATTACGTTTTTATTGTCATTATTCCCAACATGGAACAGTACCAGACTCTGGAACATAAACACCAACATTGTTGCCGCATGTGTGTCTAAAACTTTCAAATTCAAAGGTAACTGAAGCCCGACACCTAAAACCAGAGATGAAAAAACTTTTTTTTGAGAAAACAAAAGACTCTGGAAGCGTGTTCCCTCGACATATGCAACACTACCTATTCTTCTGGAGTGTTTACATGATACATTGTCACAGAATGTACGAACAGTTAAATATCCACATCCGTGACAGCACTCCTCCTTCAGGAGAGTCCTTGATCCACTTCTGCCCATAGAATGTGTTCTTGGCAGTCGTCCTGCATCTGGGGGACTTCAGGGTCCATTTATGCCCCAAGGACGATGGCATCCACGCTCCTGATAGTAATGTGAATATATTTTACATCATTGGTACTTACTGTGTGTATTAATGCAAACTATATGCCTTCAAGAGAAAAAACTCAAACATGAAACTCTAGTTTAAACTTTGCAGTAGACATCATTGTAAACATGGATGCATTTAATCTGTTTTTCGAAAGATCGTATGACAAAGTTATTTGCGTATGCGACGGTTCTACTAATAAAGCTAAATCGCATTCTACTTTATTTATACTTCTCACACACGAGTGTAGGTTTTGCACCGCTTGTAGCAAAATGCCAGCAATATAGCGACGAGAAACAAATATAGGCTTCACACATCGTACCCATATGGGAAATCGAATTAGAGTTGCTTGGAGCGTCATGGACGAACGCTTTAACCATTCGGTTATTCGACGATCCCCATAGATTAAAATGCAAAACAAATATATTGGGTCGTGAAAAATAATATTTAATCTAAATATTAAACTGAAATAGTGAAAAACTTTACCAGCAGGTAGTCGAGCAATCTGCCAAGTACACTGACCCTCAAACTGACCATCCGGGAATTGCTTTGTCTCGAGCTACCTACTGAAGGACGGAATGGTGGGTTAACACTAAGTTATGCCATCTATAGATAACATCATGCAGGGCATGCACGAAGGGGGCCCTATCAACACTACCACCTAAATCTACCAGTCAGTTGCAGTCAGCATTGGACCTACTGGCAATGCTGAGAAAGACTGGGGCCACAGAGTGTGCCACCCTTAAACTAGCTGCGTTACTGTAACAACCATCCTGACTGTACAATCAGGCCCTAGCGCCGAACCTACTCCATGTACAGTCAACGGGGGGCTACGCGGAGAGCGGACGGACGTACTATGAGCCGCCATCAGACAAAAGCTCATCCCATCGGTCTCCCGAAAAATCAGTGTACTGAAGTCCGTGTAGAAGGGGGTGGAGGGGCAACACTAAATCCAGAATGTGCCAGGGTTCCTGCGTCTGAAAGAAAAAGAGTCATGTTTCAGCTATGTAGATTAGTTTAATGACAGCGAGTACGTGTGGTTTTATGACGCTTCTGGCAATATTCTGAAGATGGGCATCAGAAGCGGGCATGTCTTTCACTATGTTCAGATACAATTAACAAAAAAACGTTGAAACTGATCATTATCACACGAGTAATACACATTCACATGATTTGACTTGAATGAAATTTCAGGGGGATGCATTTGCATGTCTTTGCAGCGGACGTCACGACAACGCGGCAATGTCCCTTCTAGGATTCCATAGTTTAGGTACTTTATGCATGTTAATCAAACATATATATGGCATCAGTTCTACCAGCTTGTCCGCTGCAGAATTGATATTTACGTCTACGTTTACAGTCATCATCAATATTAGATGCTACCGCAGACGTTATGCTGACACAAAATTCATTGTCTTTGCTCTAACATGTCTTGTATTTGTCAATTTAATAGTACTCTACGATTCATCCATTATCATTTCTACTGGCTTCCATCCCTGCAACAAAACCGAGGTTGATAGAGCATGATAATGGTAGGTGATCAGAGACTGGTAGAAAATGCACAATCCTGTCTAGAACAGCACTAACACAAGCCAGTATGAAGTCTACAAGACTCGATCAATAATGAGTAATACAAGTAACGGCCCCACTCTCGTCCGAGAATGTCTGTTCACAAAACAGCGTGAATGAATTGTCATGTGGGTGTGAATGGATACCCTGAACATTCCACACATAAATGCCCTGGATCGGGCTAGACGTTGTAGCTTTATCTTCAAACGTTGATGGTGCACCTGGTTCCAGTGGTTGGCCATGGCCGTCTTCCTACGCTGAAACTGATGGCCCTTGGGTAC
Organism: Haliotis asinina; assembly: GCF_037392515.1. Lineage (NCBI taxonomy): Eukaryota > Metazoa > Mollusca > Gastropoda > Lepetellida > Haliotidae > Haliotis > Haliotis asinina. The sequence continues at coordinate 26,179,143 of NC_090286.1, read as the reverse complement.
CTCCGGTGCCGTCCCCTTAAGGCCTGAGAGGCGTCCACCCGGTGTGCCCGGCATGAGGTAGAGGACCGATTACTGATCTTCTTCATCATAAGAGCAATGACATTTCTCATTCATTTGTTGAACGTGAATTGACATTTGACATGCCAGTTTAAGTAATAATATCCGTAACAATCTATCCATTGGCGTGTTCGAGAATGTGTACAAAGGCTAATTATAGCGTCTTCCGTCACGTCTTTGTCGTCAAAGCAAACTTCACTAACGAGAACTATACTCATTACAAAAGAGAAAGCCAAAAATTCATAATTTGGTGAAATTGGTAATAATATTATAATATTTTATCGGAGGTGACGGAGAAAGCCTGACTTTCAACAGTGCTCCTGAATTGTCAGCCAGATTTTTTACTCCAGTAACGTAGGCCATTGGCCCATAACACAAACCAAATGTAAATATAAATAATACATACACGCTGAATATAGGATCCAGATTGAATATAAAGCGCGCTCACTGTGGTGATTAATTTACTAAGTTTTGATACAGCGGAGATGAATTTACATAATGTTTATATATTTTGTGTTGTTACAGGTAACCGTGCAAAGGTTTCAGCTGTTGGGGGTGGGTGGAGTGAGTCGGAGTGAAACACTCATTTCTTGTTTCATAAACCATACAGATAAGTAGGACATGGAGCTCGTCTTCAACATGGTTTACACCCCCAGAGTGACAGTAAAGACAGAGACGTCGATTATAGGGTGTATTTTTGCGACGACCGGTTTACACTTTAGTCTGAAGTTGTCACATCTTCACATTATTATCACTGCCCGTTCATATGGTAGGAGGTCACACAGTGTTGAACATTAAGTAAAACTGTGAATGATATTTACACAGTTGAAGAGTGAAGCGAGGAGCGTCAATCTTAAAAGGAAGCACTCATAAAATAGCTGTTTGACGATAGATATGTTTTAATGCAACCGATTTCTTGTGAGAGGCATACAAACCCAAAACCATACTGAAATGGATTTGTCTTATGTATCAAGCCCGGGTATATTTATTGTTATCATCAAGAGAGTAGAGCAATTTGGTAAGCACGGTAAGGACATAATGGTGTTGAAATGATCTATATGTGTGGTGACAATGTAGTGTACTCTGCCACACTTTCCAAACACCATGCTATTGTTGGTATACTTGCTGAGCTTCATACAAGTCTTACAGAACTAAATTGCACAATTTCAATTTGTTTACAATCAGTGGTTCCTCTAATCTCGGATACATAACACAGAATAGTGACCATTGCTATAGTAATACAACTGTTGCAATCATGGAATGAAGGTCCCGGGGTAGAATTGGCCTTCAGCAACCCATGCTTGCCATAAAAGGCGACTCAGTTTGTCGTAAGAGGCGGCTAACGGGATCGGGTGGTCAGACTCGCTGACTTGGTTGACGCGTGTCATCGGTTCCCAATTGCGCAGATCGATGCTCATGTTGTTGATCACTGGATTGTCTGGTCCAGACTCGATTATTTACAGACCGCCGCCATATAGCTGTAATATTGCTGAGTGCGGCGTAAAACTAAACTCACTCACTCACTCTTCAAATGTATCCAAAAAGGTTTTGGTAATTGTTGATGGAGGATACAGCTTTACTTGTTGCAGCTGCTAAACATGATTGGGTTTTAGTCCATGACAGGTTAGGAGCGAGCACAATTCTATTTGATCACCATTTTAAAAATACTTGTCATAAGAACGAAGAGGACCACCATTTCGAAAACCAATAGGTTTGGACTGACTTTCTTTCCTGCCTCTGCATAGGACTTTTCAATAATATGGATGCACTTTTGCAGCTCTAACGCACCAACAGCAAAACATGGAGAAAACACATCCTGAATATGTGTCGAAATAATGACACCTCTTCCCCCCTCTTCCACCAACATTTCAACAGTTTTATTTATTTATCTAAAAATATGCGGACTCAGGGCGCATCCTTGACGGGTACCACTATTACATTTGAAATAGGATGATAAGCTTGAATCATTTTCTTACACAAGCACACCGTGTAGAATACACGGTGATAACAAATTTAAAATGGTTTTTACTTTACACGCTTTTCTCTCAAACTGAATTGTACCAAGCCTCTTTTCACCGTCTAATTCCTCTAATGTACTTTTGGTTTCCAATCTGTTGACCTGGAGGGCCATGGGAGACCTTCAATGCTACTGGTGTAAAGGTATGCAGCCGTTACACGTGTTTGTGAGACGTGATGTCCTTATGTTGGAAAATATTACTTTCATTGGTCATCATGTCGATTGGCCCTCAATGTTTGTTTCCTGCCTTCAGCTCATTGGAGTGCTAAGTAATCAACACACAGGTGCAACGGACTTAACTGGCTGTTAAGACATCATCTCGTTTTCAAATTCTGGCTAGATTATCTAAACTTACTAATAGCTAGAGGGATGGTGTAAATCCAGCTAGGGTCCTCGCAGGAACCTAATGCACTGTAAGTCCCACGGTCCTTTGTATGGTAAAATATCTTCATTTTTCTAGCAAAATTTAACCTGTTTTTATCTTGAATTGTCTTCAATAGTTAAGCTGTTTTAGAGTTACATACTAGTTTTATATTTATATCTGTGATATAAAGTTGATTTCACTGTCCTTCTCTGACAATTGTTATTTAAATTTCCTTTATACATTCTATTATTATTGTCATCTGTGTTTAGTCTCTATTTGGCTGAAATATTGGCGATGTGACATTAAGTCTTAACTCGCTCACTGTATGTGAATCACATCTTTCGAGTTATCTCACGTCAATCTCTCTTCTCCAATGTCATCATGTATTCGCATTATATGGACTCGCTAGGTGTCAGGTACTGTACAATCGCAGATTACATCATCTAAAATGCTATAAAAGCACAGGTAATGGAGGTCTTCGTCTGTTTGTACATCATCAATCAATGGTCAGTTGATGATGCTTCTCTCAAAGACAAACACATGTCAGGTATAATCGATCAGCGGAAACATCTCAAAGTTTGTCAATCTGTTTGTCACTGTTGTCGTACAGTCTCGTGGATTTTTTTCACTCTGAATCTTTATTTTTATGTAAAGGTCTAAATATGAAGCAGCTGAGGAGCCTCCCTTGTCTCACAACGTATGGCGCTGTTATTACACTTACAGGTTAAGATAAGGAGAATACGTTCAGCTTGCTGTTTCTTGATGCTAGTCTGTATTTATCATCTGTATTACGAGATAAAGAAGAACGATATTATGGATGCCAGGGAAGGTACTAATATTTTTTGTAAATATTTGACTTTCTGAATGAATGAAAGGACGGAACCCCTCAGGACTCTAGAGGTATTCGCAGTATACAGCCATTGATATTCATCAATGGAAGTACATGTCCTACAGTACAAAACCCAGAATTACAAAGCGGAGAAACTTTAGGACACTGGCATCACAGGTAGTAATGTCATTACACTTATCGGCAAAAACTAACTACATCCACAGAATCGTTGACCTCCCAGATATTGATTAGTGTGTCTACAAGCTGTTTCGGGCACTCAACATGAAAATGATCACATAACAAACAGAATCAATTACTTGGTTTGTGACAGAAAGAATATTTGCATACTGGCTGGCATGTTTATATAGAACCAATCATCTGGTATTTGTCCAGATATCTGTGTTTTCAGACAGCCTTTTCCATTGTAATGGATAGTCACTTCAGTGCAAAAGTATCTGGCAAGACGTGTCTTGGTATCGGCGAGGTTATTAACAGGTGTGCTTAAACAGAACAAACACGTGATGTATTGATGCCCTAAATGAGGGCTTACCCAGACAAAGATATTCATGATCCACCTGCAGATCACATGCAAGATATCGACAACAAGCGTTAGTCAATGAAAAGGGTTAGTTGATTTTCGATTAGCTTGCAGTGATGGCATGGAGAGTGCAGATGCTGAAGTTAAATCTGAAGCAAGGCGTTCATTTAAACAACCGTGAAGAAGAGCACTGGGACCTTACAACCGCGGTAAGATAGCAATTATCGTTTGGAAAATGAGAATTTCCTTAAGATGCCACCGTCCCCATATTACCAGACAAATATAATTTACTTGAGGATGCATTTGCCACGGTAGTGGTAATTTTTTAAAGAAATTCATGGTGAGTATTTAGTTGAAATGTCCGAGTCAAGAATATCATTTGCATGAGTTCGTAATTCTGTTATTGAAGAAATTATTTTTTTTGAGCATGCCTGGTAAATATATTTTCTAGACTGTAAAACTCATAGGAGCTATTTATTTGGTGTTTCAGTATATTTCAGTATGTTGTCAGTAAAAACTTGTCAGTATACTAGAATTGCATCTTCGTCTTCCTTCTATCCAGTACTGTTTCTTGCCTCGGATCGGTCCTGACGTATTTCTGTAAACCAACGCATCATGGTGTCTCATAGGCCGCGTGCTTACTTTTAACCCGCAATATTTTATATTGTGTAATATGTTGTATCCTGCCATTTTATAATATGCATGTATGCGTGCGAGCACGTAACATCGGAATAAAATATTTTTATTGCTCTCTTCTTTCTTTCTTTCTTTCTTTCTGTAAAGGACATGACGAGCTAACTTAATCCTGTTAAAACATTTTCCATTTCAGCTGAGGGCAGATCACACAAACTCGAGTAAGGTTTGATCAGACATAACAAGGGAGTAAATGCTTTTTCAAAAGGCAGGATGCCCTCAATTCCCACACAGTTTTTCCTAGCCTTACTGATCCCGACAAATCTCTTCTCGTGTAAAACGTTAGAGAAACAACTAAGCCTTTCACGTGAGATTGAAAGGAGATCCGTGCTGGCCAAGGCCGACCCTGTGGCTGGACAGCGGATTGACGTCAATATGTGGTTCAATCTTCTATTCATAATTTCACTAGATGAAAGACAACAGATTCTTACAACAAGCGGATGGTTGGATTTTTGGTGGAATGACGATCGGTACATCTGGAATTCTACAGAATATGGAGGCATAGATGAGATAATGGTGATTCATGAGAAGGTACGTGAATGTTCGTATTCTTATCCCTGCTAGTGACTATCACTGTAATATTGTAATATTAACGTATTTTGATACTGTATATTCGGAATATGTAAGGATAATTTACAAGGAACACAATAAATCAAGTTAACATTAGAAGCTGCTCGGGTGTAAGTAGTCATGTCACACTGTGGGATCGCAGGTACCTTCCCAGTTTTGCCCCCACCTACATATAGATGTTACTTGAAAACTGTTCTTCCAAAGAATCCTGAAGGTATGATGCTGAATGAAATTCTTCGTTTGTCTCTTTGGGTGGCTGTAGGGGGTCTCCTCGTTTTGCCACCACGCTGTTGTTGAGGGTGAAGAGGTAGCCATGCGTGTAAATTGGAAGAACAATAGGATGTGGAAGGGGTCGTGTGAAGTACTATCAAGGTGGCAAAACGAGAATAAACCTTCTATAGTTTACGTCAAACACAATATTTGCCTAATCCAAATTTCTTGGTAACGACTGAAGTATTATCATTTCGAGACAAGTTATGTTAAAACATTTGATGAAACGACTGGAAAACATTTGGTTACATGGTCTACATGTGAATGCATGGTTTACATATAACATTTGATTATGAACTAAGATCTCACGTTGTGACCCAAAGAAAAGTGGCCATGATGACATTTTCATCACCTAACAGATGCTGAATGTGACCTTTAACTAAAGATGTCTTAACTGGAGTTGAATTTGATTTATAGGATTAATACTATCTTAGGACGTCCAGAATCTGATTGTTCTTGTTTTGATACGTAGAGACAATACTGGAAGTTAATGACTGGAAGTTAATGACTAACTAAGATCTCATGATGCGACCCAAAGGAAAGTGGCCATGATGACATTTTCGTCACCTAACAGATGCTAAATGTGAACTTTAACCATAGATGTCGTAGGGAGTTGAATTTGATTTATAGGATTAATACCATCTATGAGGACTACCGGAACCTGATTGTTCTTGTTTGATATCTACAGATAGTACTGGAAGTTAATGTTCATATGCATAGAATATGGCTCGGATATTCCAGCACTCATAATTTCCAGCAAGCAACCGTTTCACAACACATGTTTCCGTCACATGATATGTAAAGTGTAATACGTATTATTGTTTCGTTTTATTATTAAGTTTCGTTACGTGCACTGTCGAGCAGATGCACATCGAGGGAAACAGTCATAACAGGTACCAAAACGGACAACAATGTTCTGGACAGTGGGTGACAAGAGACGTTAAGACGGTCGTTAAGAAAACATTCAAGCCCTGAATGCATACAGAACCTACCCCCCCCCCCCCCCCACCTTCTTACATGAAAGATGGAGTAGCATAGTGGTTAAAGCGTTCGCTCATCACGCCGAAGACCAGGGTTCGATTCCCCACATGGGTACAATGTGTGAAGCCCATTACTGGTGTCCCCGTCGGGATATGTCTGGAACATTGAGCCATACTCAATGACTCACACACTCAATAATTGTTTCTTACAGATATGGAAGCCCGACATTGTAGTTCGCAACGCCGTCAACAGTTTGGGTGTCGTTGGCACGAGTGATGATATTATAAGGGTCTTTTCATCGGGATATATTGAATGGTCACCTGCTAACGTCTACCAGACTATTTGTGAGGTGGACGTCCGGACCTTCCCTTTCGACTCACAGGTCTGCTACATGAACATATCTTCCTGGGTGTACTACGCGGATCAGCTCCGCCTCGTCCCTTACGGCAAGGGTGTGATTCTGCGGCACTACAAGGAGAACAGCGAATGGGAGCTGCTGAGTCTGGACTTCGAGGAAGCTTTCTATAACTTCAGCGACAACCATCAGTACGGTGTTACATTTAGGTTCGTTCTCAAACGCCACAGTGTCTTCTATATTTTGAAAATCCTCATCCCGACGGTGTTGCTGTCGATGCTTAATGCTTTTGTGTTCGTGGTTCCCGTAGAATCAGGTGAGAAGGTATCAATCTCTGTGACAACCATGCTGTCTCTGACAGTATTCTTGAGCTATATCGGTGACATAACACCCAATAATTCTGATAATATTCCTGTCATCGCTATGTTCGTTGTTCTACACCTCTCCTTAGGCGCGATGTCTATTATCTGCAATATCATAACTTTAAACTATCATTTTAAATGGAAGCTGAATGATGGGGAGGAGGAGGACCATGGAGTTGCAATATTACAGAGGCAATCGACCCGCCGACTAAAGTCTGATCAGGAAAATGATGAAGGTATCGATCGCCAGGATGCTATATGTTCTGATGAGATCAACCACAATGCAACTACTGGCATGAACGATCTCGATCAAGAAGAAAAAAAGGCAAAGAAAACTCTGAAACTTAGAATAGAATATCTTGAGAAGATATTTTTTGTTGCGTTTATATTGGCATCACTAACAATCACATTATTTGCAGTGTTCAGAATGCTCTTCTGAGAAGTGAGTGGTGAGGCTGACAAAGATATTCAGTATGTTGTTGACATTTGTGAACATGTATTGTATGGACATAAGATATTTAGTATGGTCTTTTGACATTAGTGAACATATAGTGTGTGGACATAAGATATTTAGTATGTTTTTGATATTTGTGAACATGTATTGTATGGTCATAAGATATTTAGTATGTTTTTTTGACATTAGTGAACATGTATTGTATGGTCATCAAAGTTAATCGTATTAAGCAAAACCATTTATGTGAATACATCGATTTATCATAGTGATGTACATGTCAATGATTTTTAATGATTACTTGAAACGTTACGACGTTAGATGTTACGTTACCCCATTATTCAACTCAGTGTGAAATGACACCGTCCATTATGCTAGGCGTCACTAGTTGATATTCTGCCATGTGTCACAGTACACTAAGCTGGCACTAAGCTGGCCTTCCGTTCGATGTGCTTCTTTGTTGAAACGCAATCGTTGATTTGCCTTTGCATGTGTTTGTGACGAGTGTTGGAATCATCGAATAGACATTTCCTATGAAATGGAAAGGCCTTTGTTGTTTTGTGTTATCATTTGTAATGTCTCGTTTCCTTTCGTTTCTCTGAAGTGATCCCCTGTTGTCTAAGGGTACCCAACTCGGAATAGCGATTTTTTTGTCCCCTTGGTTCAAATTGTGTGGGGATATAGGGGAGACATTTGTAATGGGATATACAACAGCTGAACACAAAACACTGCATCAGATATATGGCCTTGCTTGGATATATTAAACTGCTGTGTTGTTCTTAAATCTCTTTAAACAATGTTGAAAAGACATGAACAGCCAAGAATGGACGCACACAAAAGAAACTCAAAATCGTTACACATGTTTTCTTCTTTTATATCTGTTATTGTTCGAGAATTGTACTTGATTGCACTCTCTTTGTTACATCTGCGCAGAGATTTAACAAAATTCAAATGCGGCTCCACCAGTCTGAACACAGTTTAAAGATCTAAAGATCATGACGTCAGTGTAGATATGTTTGATTACTGGTTGTTCATCGTGCGTTAATGAAATATCCTTTAGGTGCAGCGGAAAGAACCCACTACGTACCAAGTATCTATATTATGAACCCAAATAAACCAAATATTGTATAATTCCTACACCATAATTTCATACTCCGGCTAGAAATTTTTGAAAACAAAATCTAGCCCACGCGCTCTGCCTGTCTTTCTGATATTCAAAAGTGATTTTTAATCCCCAAAGTATATGGAATTTTCACTTCAAGCTCGTAAGATGAAATGTCCGAATTTCTGTCTCACTATTTGAAAGGTACACTTAAGCAATTTGAGCCTCCAACGGATTCCGCTCAAATGAAGACTCTGGACATCTAATGCGCATTTGAAGCACTCTTGGTTTGCAAACTATACCTCAAGATCAAGACAGTAAAATGTCCTTTTAGGCCCCTGGTTCGTATACTTCGAGTATCACAATAACATTAGGAACGCGCACCACTTCTGGCATCCTATGTACATCAAACGGACAATCTGTGATATGACAAAAATACGTCTTTAAAAGGAAACTCTCTCACTGACGGTTTAAGTATTGGCAATGCATACAGAGAAGAGTACCGTGATATTGTGTAATTAGTTACCAGCCGAAAATCAATAAACCAATAAAAGTGTTGGACACATGGCTTACTTAACATGCAGATTCGTGTTCTGATGATAAATTTCTTCTGGGTGTGGAACATACTCTTTCCGTAAATCTCTCTGCGGATCACATATGAACAGGTGACATTCGTCTTGATATCCGACATGCAAATAGGACAAATCTTACATGTTTAGCCAATGACTGTACAACCAGTATTAAAGGTTATATCTGTAAAGCTTATCTGTAAGCCTTAAACATATGATTGTATTTTCTGCTTGTAATATTTGCTAAATATCTTTCAGGCTCCATAATAGGGTGGCTGAAGGTCAGCTAAGGCCAAGATTACATATGATCAAACGCTTTGCATTAATTATTCTATTTTAAATTTCACCACGGTTGTACTGTTTTCAATGCCACACTATGCATCCCTGTGCTGGGCAACGTTTTAGGGGAGAAAGACAACAAGAGGAGAATAACGCAAAGCGAATTTCATGCCATTACGATGTCGCCTTTATGGGGTATTCCGAAGTCCAGTCGCATGCAAGATATTTCTAACAGTGTGTTCAGTTATCCTGCCACAAAACACCTTCCTACATGTTGAAGTTGCAGTAGCAAATCTCCCCCGATGATGCCTTAATTTTGTTGCTTGATCTTCCCTGAGTAACGCCACACGTGACGTCTCGGGAGTTCGGCAGCAGTTCCGGTTTAATGCACTCTCAATTAAAGACTCTTGCAACAGCGACTAGACACTGACCAACATCACGCCTAATGCATGCTGACGTTCTTGATTTCAAAGGCGTGGCATTTTTAAACAAACATTAAAATGCAGTAACAATCTTTTCCGAAGATGACTTAATCATGTTGCTTGATCTTCCCGGAGTGACGTCACACGTTCGGCAACCTGTTTAATGCACTCTCATCCTTGAGTTAAAAACTGTCGTGAGCCTTGCGACAGCGACTAGAGACTGACCACCATCAAGCCTATTGCACGGTGACGTTCTTGATTTGAAATGCGTGGCATTTTCAAACAAACTTTAAAACGAAAAGTTTGGTTTGTTTTTCCAGTTCACATCCAATGTGTGAGTTCGTTTTAAGCAAACACGCACTGAATGGCCCCGTACATTTAGTCCTTGTCATCTTTATAAGCTACAAAGTAAAGGTTTGCACACGAACTTACAATTTCACGAAATCAAAGCATTCACACTGCTTATTAATGTTTAACATACTTCTACAAAATATCGAAATTTGTCTGTGTCAAGGTTTCAGTTTTGCCGAGTATACATTACAATTTCTGGGCATAGCATTTAGCGATCTCCACAGTAGTCTCTAATACTCTTATCTTTCAAATGGAGTTATCTGCCCTTGTCCACAGCAGGATGTCGGGGGCGTACGAATCCAGATTGAGCCTTCGATAAATTAATTAACAAGAAGTTGTTACCCATTGCTGTATATTTTGTAAGTAATAAAGAAGTTGTCCTTGCCTAGATGTATTCGCGTTGTGTGGAATAAAGACTGAAATTTGCTAAATGCAACAAACAGTTTCGAACAGTTTTGTTATATTTCCAATCGGGGCGGTGGAGTAGCGTAGTGGTTAAGGCCTCCGGAAGACCCGGGTTAGATTCACCGCATGGGTACAATGTGTAAAGTCTATTTCTGGTGTCCTCCGTCGTGATATTACTAGCATATTGCTAAATTAAGTAAGTAAAACCAAACTCACTGTTTTCAGTAACAACCGGAATCCAGATGTTCTAGATAGAATTTATTTCCCATAAGGTATCAGTTTTTAACAACATAGGCATAAAGAGAACTGTATAGCGTCAAGTAATCAATGACTGAAAGCACTATAGATGTATCACAGAACGATGTCAATAACAAATCACACCAAATAAGTTATTAGTATTATGTTTCTATATCAGTTCTCTTAACCCGTATCTCAGCATGAGACATCGTCCTTGGTAGAAGACAATTTGTCCTTATCACAAATCTCAGTTCAGGTGTCCTTGACATCAAGATGGCAACGTTTTCTGAATACAAAGGGAGACAACCCATGTAGGCGTAGACGTATTCGTTTCTTGTCGCCTTACATTACATAAATCCTTCAGTCATCACTGACTGGTGGAGATGGTATTTCTACTTCTTTGATGTATAGTATTTACAGCTTGACACAAACATAATGTACATATTTACAGTTTGCTTTAAAATACATGAGAATACATCAAACAGACTAGACGCGTGTTTCACGTCATTTGGAAACATATGATACTCACCACATCATGAGTAGTACTCATTCGTATGAATGATGACTGTATACATAAAATATTCTTGTTGTATCATGTTCTTGAAACGGTTCTTAACATTATCGTGCATGCACTTGTACAAACCCTTCCAAATGTTGAAAGTCAATAACCATTACTAGGAGCTAGAGGCAGCTAAACGCTAAGACCGTTCTGTACAAGTTGGCACGTGTGCATTCATCAAACCCTATCTGCGGATAATATAAACGAATGAACTTCTAAACTGACCTCATTCTACTTATACTAAAGGCACTTACACATGATAACGCAGTATAAAGCTGGGGTGCACTTATTGCGACAGGCTATTGCATATATGATATTGCATAGGGTGTGTCATTTTATCCAGAAATGTCATGTACAGCTATTTACATTGTTGTAGAACAAGACTGTTCAACTTAATGTTAAAACAGTTAACTTTTGTTTCACAATACATTCAAGCTATAATACTATAACGACCAAATAAGGGAACACCACTTCACGGCAGTGTTCCTTTATTTATTCTCAGAATTGCTCCCACAGTGCTATTAAAAACGGAAGAAAACTGAAAAATATTAAAGAAACACTTGAATTTTCCGGTATGTTTCCTTGAGTATGTGGCTCTGTTTGATATGCTGTATTCAACGCGTTTTACCTAAATGGGCCGCCAATCATGACACTACACATATCCTTTTGCTATCCAAAGAAGTAGTAACTTTTATAACATCCCATAATTAGTGTCCAGAATTGTTCAACATTTCTTGCACAACACTCAACAGATTATGGATTGTCCTAAGTTTTTGAACAGTATTTCAGTACTATGAAAGCGTGGAAGGTTAATGTATGAAGAATGTCCAACGCAAAGTTAGGTGTAGCCGTTCGCCACTTCAGTGATAGCAACAAGCACTTTTCCGAACATTCACTCAGTAATCTTTTCAGCTTCCACATATTATGATGACAAACGTCACATCACAGAACAAGCAGCAGATTTTGAACGCATCTGAATGTCCGATTTGGGTCGTTCCCTTGGCACATGTTGGACTCGCTTCAGGAGTTCCTTTTCCTTCGGGCCTAAACTCACCACAGAAGGTGGACGTGAGTAGCTGCGGAAGCTGAACTGGTCGATTTTATCCCAGGATCTTGACGCTTTTCCATCCACAGCTGGTGTTGCAGATTTGGGCAGCTGCCTGCTGTTTATTCTAGCTAGAACAAGCTGAGGGTTTTCCATGGCTGGATCTATGAGGACGTATGAGACAACTGTTCCATCTGTACAGCCAACGATCAATGTTCTGTCGTCCTTGCATAGTGTCAAGGAGCAAATTGTAGCATGGACTTCACACTTGGCAATGACTTGACTGTCACAAATACGTATTGCGTATATCATCGACCCTTCAAAATATACTACTACATAGCCATCTAATAATAGGGCTTTAGGCACGGAAGGGGGGTTTAGAATCTGGCTAGTGTAATCGCCACTCATCAGGTCAAATATGCGTGATTCTTTGTCCAAGCAGAAAGTGAAATCGTTTGCAAACACAACATCTTGGATATCAACTGCTGAGTCTAGAAAGGGCTCGATCTTTCTGATAACCCATCCATTTCCCACTTCAAAGAGGAGGAACCCATACTGGGATTGGTTGTTCTCATACCCATTCTCAATACCATAATGACAGACTTTAGGTGCATTGTTGGTGGAGTAGATGACTGCAATCCAGTTCTCCATGCAAGGGCATGGCCTGAGGTCAATGATGTCGTCCTCATTGTCCACCAGTCCTAGACTCTCAAGCGTGTAGCATGCCAATCTCATGTCCTTGTTCAAGTCAAAGATGCATAAGGTTGGTGTATCGTATACACCCGAGTTTTCAAGATAGTCCTTTGCAGTTAGGACAACCAGGTAGCGATCGCTTCTTGTTACAAAGGGCTTTTTGAGAACAAATTTCAAAGCTTGTGCATGCTCTTCTTCCACAAATGCTCCCGCTGCAAACTGCATTACTGTAATGTAGTATGGCGCTCGGAAAGTAATTTCTTTCTGTCCAACGTAGATGATGATGTTTTTCTCATTGAGACAAACGCAGTATCCAGGAGCATTACCAAATTCCTTTATAACTCTTCTCTCAGTCATGTTCCAAATCCGCGTTGAGGTTTCACTCATTTTGGGGACAACAGTAAGCAAGAGATAATCCCCAGCCGGTGTGATTGCCATATCCTTGACATCTGAGTCATGGGTAAGGAGATCAAGCATTGTCCCAGTCTTCATGTCTATCATACCTATGGCATCACTATCCTCACACTGAACTATTGCTACAGAACCATCCTTCGTCAACAGGACCTGTTGAATGGGACCAGTGACTTTGTCAAGCATATCTACCTTGTTAACAGCTTCCTCTATGTTCCACACCTGTATTGTCTTGTGTCCTTGGAGCTGTGTGACTACCTGGTTCCTGTTTCTGGTAACCAGAAGAGATGTGATAATTCCGATAGGGGCTTGAAGGCTGGTTACAACAGTCTGTGTTTCAATTTGCCACACATACACATTCCGGAATATGGCGCCAATGACATATTTGCTGTCGCTAGAGAATTCAGCTTTCGTGAAATTGAGTTCAACGTAGTGACTCTTTGGTAGCCTGAACTCTTCTGGGATGTCACTGGGTCTCTCCAGCTTTGCACACACACTCTCTGTAGCTCGATCGTGGACGACCAGAATCCTGTCCCCACGAATAAGGACAAACTCATCATCAGGGGATACCTTGAGATCAAGAATAGTATCATCTTGCAGAACTTCATCTAGGAGTCCTTTATAGCTCATATCCACCACACCATAGCTGATATGCAGCGTATACAATTTTGATTCTATAGAATTTGATAAGAAAGCCCTGCATCCATCATGGCTAAATGTGAATGAACTGGGCTTATAGCCAACTGACAAAGTACAGAGAAGATCAAGTGAGTCCAGGTCGTAGGATAGCAGGTATTCGTTTGAACTGCAGAACACATATTTTCCGTCTGGAGAAATTTCGCATATAGTAGATTTCCCATCCAAAGCTACAATTTGCAATAGTTTGCAGGATGGTACGTCCGCTATACACAGAAAGCTTGTATCGGTTGTCACTATGGCACAGAGTCTGTTATTCGTGATGCACATTGGCCCTTTCTTGTATGTTTCAGTGGGTTTCATCTCAATATGATTCAGAATAATTATCTGTCCAAGGAATGATCCACTATCTGCTTCATGAAACTTGATTGCCTTTTCTGTGGCATGATCGACGATGACGAAACATTTTCCGTCTGGTGTGACCAAAAAGTCTCCATTTGAAGTAAAGACTCTATTTTTCAGTTCCCCATTCAAAAGATCAAACATATAGATGTATGAACTATCCTTCTCCTTTGTGAACAGGAATCTGTCATCATTTGTAAACCCGAAATACTCACTGGACACAGGGCACTCCATTGTAAATTGAAGTGAGCTACCAGGAACTTGCAAGTATGGAAAATTGGGTATGAGGGCACAATGATCGAGACCAGTTGTATCGCACTGTTTGACAAGCTCTCGAATATCTGCATGTGTTGTGTAATATGGCAGAAGGCGGCCAGTGATTTCTGCAGGTAGATTGTTGATGTCTCGATTAAGTGTTGGCTCAGCCACCCGCAATGCTCCTTCAACAAGCGAAGCTTCTGACGCAGGACTCAGAGAAAAGTCTCTCATTATATGCTGCAACGACAGAGCTTTAATCTTGTTGTATAACCATTCATAGTTGAAGAGAACCAGCGTTTTGAACTCATCAGCTCTTCCTGATAAATCAAGATGGCGAGGAACCTTGTCATACTTTCTTTTGTTAAATTTCACACCTCTTCCGTTGCTTGTGAATGTCAAAGGTTGTGTCGGAACTCTTCTGTCAGATTTGTCACCGCACGACAGAAGAATAACGTCATTTTTCGTGTCATCTTTTGGCACTGGTTTTGGAGTATCAGCCCATGTTCCAAGGTAGTAATCTGCAAGGACTGAATGTGTTTTTCTTTTGACAGATTCTTCACATAAATATCTTGCTTGACAAACCTGGAGGAACAGATCATGGCTCCAGCTGTAAATAGTTGCTTCTTCTGTATTTCTGTATGTCAGAAACTGTTCCAGATTCCGTTTCAGTTCCAGCCACCTCTGAGGAGGTATCCGACGTATTGCGGGGTGGTAGCCAACGTAGATACTGTTCAGGGCATCCTCATCTAAGGAAAGGAGATCCTCCATTTCACAGTCACTTAGACCTGTCTCAGAGGCAGCCATAAAAGCCATGCACCTGGAAACAAAAACTTCACCATGACGTTCTTCAAGTTTGCTTAAAAACATGTTAATTGCATCCAAGATTCCTGAAGTCTTGGAAATAGGATCTGTCCCGAGGAAGCTATGAAGAGTCTTCCCTTCTTCAGCCAGTAGATGAATATACATTGGCAGTGAACATTTTGTAAAAGACTCCTGGTAGACTTCGAATTGTTCCTGTGTTAATGTCCTTCCAGCTGCTGCCATGATTTCATTCATTAATCCCTCACACTCATTGCCACTAAGGTTATCAAGCTGCATGAATGCACTGTCGTCTTGAACAATGTCACTTCTCAATGTTTCAAGGACTTTGTTGGAGTTTGGCTGACATGTAATTATCATTTTGACATTAACGGGCAACGATGAAGGAATCCATGACATAAGGTATGCATTATGGTCGGGCAAAATTTGTTCCAGTCCATCCAGGAGTATCACAACTGACAAATAGTTTGGGACAGAGTTAAGGAGGTGCTGGAAGTAGACAGCAAGATCCTTTGGGTCTGATGTCTGGTCTCTGTTAACGATGGCACACACTTGTGAACAGATGCTGGAAAGTATTTGCCGAAGATCTGAGCTCTCCTGGGTGAAGCCTACATACCGAATGATCAAGATTCCACCATCTCCATATATTTTGGGAATCTGAAAAAGAAATACTTTGTCATTGATACAACTATTGGTTTGTTCAAAGGCAAACAACTTACAACCTTTGATTGTTGACAGATGCATATGTGGAGAATTCTTGTTCATTTGGACATTTGAATATTTATAGATAACAATAAATGGTCATTAAGAATCGTATTTCAAGGTAAGCATTTGTTTGAGGTTCGAAAGCATTTGAAAAGGATTGTCAATGATTACCTCTTGCGCAATCCTGGACAGTAGTTTAGTTTTACCACTTCCAGATTCCCCATATATGATCAGAGGCAATGAGGATTGCTGTACAAGGTATGCCTTGACCTGAGACAGAGTATCCTGTCTACCATAGAAGCGAGCTCCGAGCTGCTTGCATCGTTCGAGGTGGAGCAGCGGTTCATGACATAGTTCTGGAAAGTCCATCCTTCTTCTAGGAACAGTCTCGTCAATGAGCTGAACTAGCCGATCATGAACATGGGTACATAGCTCATCGAGATACTTCCTATGAAGCTTGGAGTTGATGACATCGTCATACCGCCACAAGACATCAAAACAAACTGCGTTGTTTGGAGATACTAGATTCTTTGCTCGCTTCTTTACTTGCTGTAGTTTCAGGTAAGCTTCTGCATCAAGTTCCAGCTTGTCAGTTTTGTCGTTGTAGATGATGTCGGTAAAAAATGGAGTGCGCTCGTCACCAATGTAATTTTTTAGGTCGATGATGTCCCTGAGGACAAGGAGACACTGCTGTTGGGGATTGCCGCTGTCGCAGATGCCCATTGTCATCTCAATTTCTTGTTCTGGAAGAAATGGATGAACGAACAACTGATTTATTTATTTGTTTCAGTTCTTCATATAGTGTCCCACTTTGGATCAGTATACTATAATATCAAAAGTACAAAACAAAAATAGCAAAGAAACATAATAAGCTATTTAAAAATATTATATTTATTTTCATTATGACAGAGTAATATTTGTTTAAGCCAGTCTTGTTTGTAGTTCAAGCAAGTCTAACTGAAGGCATGCAGAACTCACTCTCTAACCTGTGATCAAAACATTATGATGTATTTAAATACCTAACACAGAGAATTTCTTAACGACTCTTCTGTTGAAACCATGGGACACGCAGTGAGATAAAGTGCGTCTTTTGGTGTATATACACGCCCCGTTCTTTTGATAACATGCATTAAGAACGTGCTTCTGACAAGTACACCATTTCATATAAACTCACCTGACATGAAGTATTTCGTTTTAGTGTCACTGTCTATTGAGCCTTCGCTATAACAGAATTCTGCTCCCTTCTGCAACAGACGTCGTATCGTGGCCTCGTTCTCAATCTTCAAGCTCTCGGCGGCCGATCGTTTGTTCTCGTCATCCTGTAGGGCAAGGTGTGAACCTTATAGTTACATTTCTCTTTGTTTTGTCCACAAACCACAAAATTCTTTAAATAGTATTGAGAAATAAGTAAAACATGGTAGAAATGATCTTCATCAAAAGAGATGAACAATTCATTTTTCATTTTCACAGAAGGCCAGGATGCCGTTGTGCAAAGCCACCATAGCGCTTAGGTGATCGTCACTCCCATACCTTAACATAGACGTACGACTGTCGTAGCCTTAAAGTTGCTCTGACAGCGATCAAAATGCTATCGTAGAGCTACGACTATCGTAAGTCTGCGGAAGAGGTAGAGAGTTACGATCGTCTTAGTGCTTTGCCATTAACTCAAAACCTTAGCATCAATTTTTCAGTATCAGACCTGAGGACACCAATAACGGACGACGTATCTTGTACCCACCTTTCGTAAACCCCAGTAAAACACCCCATACATTTGTTGTACCCAACTTCGACAGCACCAATATAAAACCCATACATAATCGGGCGTGCAGCAAACAGTTCATTAGGACCCTGTGTTACAACCCAACGCTTTGCCAGCTGACTGAATACCCCATGTATACAGCAACCACTCACACTTGTGATATCGTCTATGACCTCAGACGCGGGTTTCAGCACGTAGACGGGTGGAATATGATTATCGTCCCTGATGTACCAATCGTCAAGCAAGGGGGCGCTCCGAGTCTCACGACTCCGGTGGTTCTGAAGAGCGATTCGGATTGTTTCGTATTCAGAAGCCGGAATCGTTGCGTGTAATGGACAGGCGCCATACCTTTGTCCAACAAATGCCTGAAACGGGTTAATAAATAGAAACATACGTCTAAAGGAACATTGCCGAATTACTGAAATATGCAATAAATATTTCAATGAAAAGATTGTCAGAGACGTAATTCGTCAAAAGTTACATCAGCATAGACACAGAATAATTGAAATCATCATGAGAATAGTGAAAGCACAAGAATTATACGATTGAAATGATACTGAACGTACATACCAGGAAACTCGGCCCAGCAGAAAGCTTCTGGCATCGGGTTATCTCCCCTTGACGGAATTCCGCCGACACTGGAGTCACATTGTCTGTGTCAGGTCGCAAACCCCATTCCAGGTCAACCACCTGATAAGAAACAAGTTTGAATTATGTGATAATTAGTTTATTCATGAAAAAAAGTGTTGCTGGATGTCTATATAACGGCGTAATTAGACACTTCAAATATAGGATTAAAAAAGAGTATTTTAACGACTCAATTATCTCCAGGCATTTATGTAAAGTGTCAATCTGTAAATATACCCTGGGAACGAAACACATTCTTCTGCTGACACAATGGTCGTGGATTCAAAGCCATAACATTCACAACCACTAGAATATGCACCACTTATAGACAAATGCCAACACGATGCTCTGATTCTGTTGTTAAAAAGTGAGATAATGAGGCATCTTCTTCATCTAAGGATCCGTAAAATGAATGATAAAAACGATTTATGGGTACCAGCTGTTTTGAATTGTTACTATTGAAACCAAATATTTGGAGACGATTTGAGGATAACGAATGTATGAGTTCGACACGTAACGGTTCAGTCTCGCAGTGCCTCAGATGATACAACATGATCTCGACACATAAAGGCTTAATCTCGGGGTGCCTTTGATAACACATCGTGTTATCGACACGTAACGGTTCAGTGCATAAGATAGTACACCACACATGATGTCGATATGTTACGGTTTAATCTCAGAGTACCTCAGATAGAACATCATGCATGACCTAAACACGTAACCATTTACTCTCTGAATACCTCAAATACAACATCATTCATGATCGATACGTAACTGTTTAATATGAGACTACCTTAGATATTACTGCAAGATTTCAAAGTGTAACGGTTTACTCTCGGAGCTCACAAGATCGTACAACATGATCTAGACACCTTCGATTTCATCGTCGAGTACCCATGACAGTACAGCATGACCTCGTTACGTAAAGGTTCAATCTCAGAGAACCTCAGATAGAACACCATGCGTGATCTCGATACGTAACCGTCTAATCTCGGAGTACCTCAGATAGTACACCATGCACGATCTCGATATGTAACGGTTTAATCTCGGAGTGCCTGAGAGAGTACTGCAAGATTTCGACATGTAACAGTTTACTCTCGTAGTACCACAGATAGTATTCCATTCTTGGAGTACCGGAGTACCTCAGATTGTACATCAAACATGATGTCGATATGCAACGGTTTTATTTCTGAGTACCTCAGATGGTACGCCAAGCATACTCCCGATACACAATGGTTCAATTTTGGAGAAGCCAAGGAGTGTAGGACACTAAAACTAATCTCCTGGTCGGGACGGGGATACAACGTGAACCGCTCTTATCGATCTGCCTCAACACGGGACTTATCTTCGGGTGGTCACGATTGTCTGTGTGAATGTCAGAAATTCTGAAGTGGGGACACCACACGTGACGAACCCTACTTGACTTACCTGGAATTCCACTCCATATTGGTTCCTGCAATACTCTCGAATTTTTGGGTAGACTGTCTCCACTAATGCATTGCGCTCGGTCTGGGAATCTAGAAGAGATACACAAATTTAAATCTAGGGTACTTAAGACCGGAACAATATCATTTTTCTCATAATTTTTATTTTTTAATTTGTTTTTAAAAAAAAAAAGAGGGATAGGTCGGTAGAATTTTGCGTAATTTGTGTTAGTCAAAACAATGCTATAAAGACATAGTAAGTATATTAAAATGCCCTTTGATGATACACTTTTACTTATAATTACATCAAAAAGTGCATTTGTTTGAAAAAACTAAAAACTTGTTACATCAACGACATTAACTAAATCATATAATTATCATCAAACTATGCATGTTTAGAAGGAAATTAGATTGGGGACAGAAGTAAAGATGTGTGTGATTAATTAGGTGCGGGATATGGGCCTTGGTATATTTGTACCATCTGAAATGTACATAATATTTCAATAAAATACCCTGCTGTGAGCAAACATTCCGATCATTAAACTTTGGACATTTCCATTTGATAAATGATGTTGTCTAAAATGCAACCAATCGAATTCATTTGCTAAAATATTCAATAATGTACTTAACGTCCTCAGTAACGTATTGTTCCATACTAGATTACCTTACTTCCTATATGCAATGCTACCTATGTCAAACTGTGCGGATCTTCTCTAATCAATGGGAACACAAAATGTGACACTGCATTGAAAATATATATATGCTGAGAGAAACAAACAAAGGAACAGAGGGAAATTCAAGTGTTCCTTTAATGTTTTACAGTTTTCATCATCAGCTTTGAATAGCACTGTTGGAGGAAATCTGAAAATACACACAGGAAAAGTGGTTTGTCCGTCTATGTTTCCCCAGTATATCAACAACTTCCTTTGGGTGAAACAATTTACAGCTTGTTCAGCCTGACCCGAGCCACTCTACATATGCATGGCCCGTGAGGTCAAATGGCGCACACGACAGGTCGAGTTAATTTGATTAAAATAGGGGAGGGGGATGCTATACTGTTGCGTTGCGTCGAAAACATTAAACCATCTGTAGCTTGGGGGTTTTTTAATGAAAATTAGGTCATTGCTGACGATTTCTCGATACTCAGATGTTAAACGGCAACCTTGTGTCGGCTGTTGACACTCGAATGACAAAGCTGCACCCCTTCACAAAATGATGGACCCATACAGTTGTGACACGGTCACGCGATGCATTAGCATTCACTTGATCAAGTAAAGCTGGACGAACTGTATCTGTATGCACCTCGTCGTCTTTTTCCAGAAGACAGACGTGTCTAGTGGTTGAAGCAGTCCCTCCTCACGTAAAAGACCTGTTTTCGTTTCTCCATACAGTTGCAATATATGTCTGAAACTCATTTTTGTGTTCCTCGGGGATATTACTGAAATCATCCTAAACGCGGCTTACAACTTTGCATTGTATGGTACAGTTTGTTTACTCGGTGCAATTCCTGCGTTCGCCTTTCAGTTGTAAGGACACCATGCACAGATGAGACATGTGTACCAAGAATGTTCGATCCAGTAGTTAAGCGTTAAGCTGACACTTCAACGTGATCAATGTGAGTCAACGTTTTAAGAGCATGTTAAACAAAACATAGATCAAACAATCAATCAAATGTTCTGCACTGTTGGGAGGTCAAACACAGGAGTAGAATCTATGAGCATTTTTGTGAGACGAGTCTAACATGATTCGAGACCGCTCAATCATTACTTGATCTTCTGTTGCTTTCAAGAATGTTTGCATCTAAATCTAACGATATCCAAACAAAGGACAACGGTAATATTGCTGTTTTGTAACTTCGAAATTAATCTTGATACAAATACTACCAAATGTCGACATTGAGTGGCAACCTCATTGTGATTGTTGGTATTGTGATTGAGCTATTTTTTCCTCTTTAGGGAGCTTGGTGGTTAAAGTGTTCGCTCGTCACGCCGAAGACCTGGGTTCGATCTTCCCGCCATGACGTTGAAGAGATACAATGACCTG
Organism: Haliotis asinina; assembly: GCF_037392515.1. NCBI lineage: Eukaryota > Metazoa > Mollusca > Gastropoda > Lepetellida > Haliotidae > Haliotis > Haliotis asinina. The sequence goes on along the minus strand of NC_090286.1, from coordinate 26,156,910 downwards.
TCCCACAGCGCCCGTCGTTAGTGTTTGACACCAGAAGGGACTGTATTCAGGGTACATATACTTTCCCTCACAGCCAGTCTGTTAACGTATAAAGCATGTTAACTCAGCCATGGCTAAATTCGATATAACACCTGAGCGGCTAATTCTAAATAGGTCCGATAATTCAACAAAATAACGATCTTTTTCTACTTCAGTTGTTAGAGTACTTCATTCAACATCAATCTATCATAAGCCATTGTGGCATTTCATATGCAATCGATATACCTATAAGGTATAATCCCATAATTGCCCTAATCCGATCACTAAACTGTTCATGACTTTGGAATTATAAATACCTTTCTTTCAGGGTGTAATGAAACATGTATTTGATTCATGTTGCATCGTGTGGGCGCACACGCACATACACACGCACACATCCACATGTGAGAACGGTCAGTTTCAACAGACGACTATAATTACCCGTTAACATTACCAGAACCATTTCTATTATTGGGGGTAATAAATCCCTACACAATCTTTCCGGCCACATTCATATCCATTCTCTAACTCTCTTCTATCTCAAACTACTTCATTCAGTTCGGCGTTAACATGTGGCTTTAAATCTCCTTTTACAATGTGCATTATTAGAGTGTATCGATGATCAAAGTTTTTGAAAGCAATGTGCTGGTCTCGATTGAAACTTGCACTGAGCGCAATGAAAGTGTCTATTTAAAAACTATACTTTCTGTATACACGATTCAGTATCAAGCAATCGATAACTTAGTTGGTGGTGGCAATAGTGAAATAATAGGACGTTTCTCCTAGTGACAATCTCCCTCGGGGGCATTGTATGTACACAATACACAATCCTTAAAGCCAGGCACTGCTGAGGGTGTGTAAAGCTACCAATATGTTTTGGCAACACGCTAATGTAGCTTTCTCAAAGCCTGGAACGTATTATGATACCCACTGTATAAATGAATTCGCGCCGATACCCGTAGACATGCAGGGACACATACGAGAAATCTACATGAAATATACAACTCATTGTATGTCATGCATAGGCCATAAAGACACCTAGTATCTCTGTGGCGTTGAAATATGTGTCAATAGAGACCGGTATTGCGGACGTTATTGACTTTTAGTGGTTAGGTGTTTAAGTTTTGTTGATAGATATATTATTGGGACGTGAATGATTGCAGTGAATATTAAAGCGACAAGAGTTTCATGACTGGCACCGTCGTATGAATGAAGGCGTGTACTGAAATGTCTATAACATTCTGATTTAGACAGCGGGGTGGGGTAGGGTGGCGTCAGTCAGTGAGGGATATGACAGCGACAGGATGATGGGCGGTGAATGAGACTGTGGGGGTAGGAGGGGCAGTTATGAGAGAGAGGTACCTGAAAGAGAGAGGTCATTCGGAGAGACTTTCATAACGTGAGGTATTTTGGTAGAGACTGAATGAAGGACAGATTTAAGACGAGAATAATCTAAGAGGGAATGGATAGACAGACAGAAATATTGTGAATGCATTGAAAGAGAGGAGAGAGAGGTCGAAAGAGGGAATGGAAGAGTAATCGAAAAAAGTTGGAGGGAGCAACAAAACAGGGTAAGAGAGGGAGGACAAGAAGAAAGAGAGAGAGACAATGAGAGAGAGCGGGAGGGAGAGAGAGAGAGAGAAAGAGGGAGGAAAAACGCGATACCCAGCAACATACTGAGGTTACACTGTTCCTGGGATTGCGCGAAACCCTGAACATGACGTACGTATATTGTTGGCATTAAATTGTATTTACACGAAATGTTCCATGTTTTTTGAAAGTTGATATTCTTATCGTGATATCTTTAAAATCCCAAGTAGTTTCAACAGTGAAAGACGCGGGCTCCTTTCCTTCATTGCTGCGGTTCATCCGCCACTATTGACTAGACACACGTGGCTAGTTTCCCTTCGTGTATCAGCCGAGGCATTTTCCCACCACAACAAGATACTCATGTAATATTCACACTCCGATAGTCTCATTAAGCCGAGGAACAGCGGTGTGAGAGGAGGGAAAGGGAAGCAGAGAGATTCCGAGACAGAGTGAAATTTAGTGAGAGAAAGAAGGAAATCTGAGATAGGATGATATGGTAAACGAAAGGTTAAGGAGGGAGAGGGAGAAGGGTCATGTTTGTTTTTAATGGCATACACAGCGGCGGTGTAAATAATCGGACCAGGATCAGACAACCTAATGATCAACATCATGAGCATCAATATACGCAACGGGGATACAGTGACATGTGTTAACAAATTCAGTGGGCCTGACCATCCTGTTCTGTAAGTCACCTCTTATGACAAACATGGGTTACTGAAGGCCCATTCTAACCCGGATCTTCACGGATGAGAAGTTACCGTGCATGACGAGTTTATTGAAGACTCCACATGACCTATGTTTACAGGTTTAGTCAACTAAATTTATATTCACACACATGAACCTGTGGGACCTGAAGTGATATGGTACAGACGGGTTCTATGTGTCGATATGTGTCTCAGGCTGCACTGAACAATATCTATTCCAAACTAGCTGTTTGGGAGCCATAGACTTTAGTACTTTTGTTTTAACCGAAGTCGTTGATTTTCATGCAAAACATAGGATATATAACTTACTAATATATACGTATAGCAACCATTTTGATGATACGTTTGACGTTGTTAACGTGGCTATCAAAGCGTATATCCATCCTCCATATCACAGTGCAGTTTGTCATCATTCGGTCAAGATAATAATAACCCACACCCAACGCCGCATTCAGCAACATTCGAGCTATATGGCGGCGGCATGTACTTAATCAAGTCTGGACAATCCAGTGATCAACATCATGAGCATCGATCTAGACAACTGAGGCAGGATGACACGTGTCAACCAAGCCAGCCAACCTGACCACCCGATCCCATTAGTCCCCTTTTACCACACTGGGTTACTGAAGATCCATTTTAACCCGGGTCTTCACGGGTTGCTGGAAAGGAAGCCAGGGTATGTTTCATAACAGAGTGGAGATAAATGCATTGGATAAACGAGACTCTTATGACACATGACATTAATGACATTAAATTGTAACTAAATGCCCCAAGTTATCCACATTTGTACGAGTTATACAGCCGTACCACATCAGTTAGTATATGTATTTCCTAAAGTGCCATGGTCGTAATTATGAGATACTATGGGACTAAGCTAGCTCCTCATGTGCTTTGACAAAGCGTCTTACCGTGACAACTGCCATATCTCCTGCCGTCTAATAAGCGTATCCTAACAAGAGCCTTAAGGCTATGATCGAGTAGTGCATGTGAACTCTATGTTTGGGTCAAGACGATCTCAGCACTACATACAATTATTGCAGTTCCTACGGTTTCACTGAAATATCTTTACAATAGTTTTAAAAGTCTAAGATCGCATTGTAAATACGTATACGGCCCCGGTGCTTTGAACAAATCGGTACGACGGTTGTATCATCTATCATTTGATTAAAACATGCTTATTATAGTCTTGAAGCTAAGGTGACCCTTGTGAAAGCTTTAGCTTACCTGGTGGTGTTAGCGATACCGCTGTTTCTCTGTAGTCTATTCAACATATGTCTTTAAAAGCTTTAAGGCTAAGATGTTGTGTGTCCTATAGCCTATTCAACGTCTGCTTTTGTCAGCCTTAAGGCTAAGATGTTGTATCGTCTAAAGTCTAATCAACATATGCGTTTAAAAGTCTTAAGGCCAATATGCTGCGCCTTCTAAAGTCTATACACCATATTATTTGTGGAGTTTCAAGGCGAAGATGTTGTTTCTCACATAGCCTATCATAATATGCTTTGAAAAGTCTTAAGGCTAAGATGTTGTTTCTTCTGTAGTCAATTCAACATATCCTTCTACAAGTCTTAAGGCTAAGATGTCGTTTCTTCTGTAGTCAATTCAACATATCCTTCTACAAGTCTTAAGGCTAAGATGTCGTTTCTTCTGTAGTCAATTCAACATGTCCTTCTACAAGTCTTAAGGCTAAGATGCCGTTTCTTCTGTAGTCAATTCAACATGTCCTTCTACAAGTCTTAAGGCTAAGATGCCGTTTCTTCTGTAGTCAATTCAACATGTCCTTCTACAAGTCTTAAGGCTAAGATGTCGTTTCTTCTGTAGTCAATTCAACATATCCTTCTACAAGTCTTAAGGCTAAGATGCCGTTTCTTCTGTAGTCAATTCAACATGTCCTTCTACAAGTCTTAAGGCTAAGATGTCGTTTCTTCTGTAGTCAATTCAACATATCCTTCTACAAGTCTTAAGGCTAAGATGTCGTTTCTTCTGTAGTCAGTTCAACATATCCTTCTACAAGTCTTAAGGCTAAGATGCCGTTTCTTCTGTAGTCAATTCAACATATCCTTCTACAAGTCTTAAGGCTGAGATGTCGTTTCTTCTGTAGTCAATTCAACATATCCTTCTACAAGTCTTAAGGCTAAGATGCCGTTTCTTCTGTAGTCAATTCAACATGTCCTTCTACAAGTCTTAAGGCTAAGATGTCGTTTCTTCTGTAGTCAATTCAACATATCCTTCTACAAGTCTTAAGGCTGAGATGTCGTTTCTTCTGTAGTCAATTCAACATGTCCTTCTACAAGTCTTAAGGCTAAGATGTCGTTTCTTCTGTAGTCAATTCAACATATCCTTCTACAGGTCTTAAGGCTGAGATGTCGTTTCTTAATAATTTATTCAACTTATGCTTTTAAATATCTTAAGGATACGATGCTGTGTCTCCTATATAGTGGTTTGTGCAGCAAAGTCTGCAGGCAACGGTGGCCCTGTGCATGTGGCATCATGACCGGGGATTAAGACTTGAATTAAATCTTCAAAGAGGGTTATACATACATATGTTCAGGTACTATTATGAATACTCTATGCTTTGTAATCTGATTAATCACACAGGACTAGTAGGTAGACACTGACCGGTTTGTTTGATAAGCAAGGACAAATCCGTTGTACAGAGCCCATTAAAAGCTTAGACTCACTAGTGTAAATGTAGCCACTTACTTCAGTCAACTGTTCTTAACTAGATTTTGAAAATATTCCATACTGTTTTAAGGTACTGTTTACACGTGAACTGATGTATTGTTAAACAGATTTGTAACGTTTGAAAGATTATTGTCATATGCATGAGGTCAGTAAATGATAAACCTCGGTGAAAATTGACATATGCTTAGCAAAACCGTACACTTACACGTTGTTCACAAGTACAATATTTGCAGGTGCTTTTCACGAAATTGATGCATGATCCTCGTGCAATTCATCTGCGGAAAGTTGATTGGCTGGGTCCCGCAAAGTAGTGCAGAAATTCATATATATATATATGTGTGTGTGTGTGTGTGTGTGTGTGTGTGTGTGTGTGTGTGTGTGTGTGTGTGTGTGTGTGTGTGTGTGTGTGTGTGTGTGTGTGTGTGTGTGTATACACTGCAACGGTCAAATATTAGGGATCTCTAATGGTAATGTCTTCAGTTATAATGTATAAGATGAAATAGTGTCAATGCTTGGTATATCCTAACTTGCAAGTGCCTCTAACATATAACTAGGCGCATGCATATTTAAAAGCATTGCTGTGGTAACAGTATAGTAATCACAAACAATCGATATTGTTTGTTGTATTTACCTCACGTTCAAAGGCACTTGTGTATGAGATTATCAGTCTAACAATAAATTAATGACCATACAATGTTACACTGGTTCCTGTAGTGGCTTTTCAAAATGTGATTTTCTATTCGATTCAACGGAATTATGCATAACTGTTCAAATAAGGAGAGTTCATTATCACTCTATTGATCTGTTAGGTATTGAATTATACATATATGATTTGGATACGGATGATGAAGGAGAAGATGCAGGTGCATTAGAATTGTTGGCAGGGCCATTATACATAGATATATATCTACATGTACACATATATTACAATGTACTTGATTCAGCAATGTAGCGGGTGATCTAATGTGATGGAATGTCATCAGTAGTCAAAACATGAGCCAATTGTAAAACATGAATTTTAGATCGAACTATTTTGGATGTTGTTTGCACAAACAAATAATGATGTTCATAAAAATGAAACAGTTATACCGTTTATATGGTTAGTAAAGAATCTAAAAATGCATATGTTTAGCTATTTTAAGTTTTTCCAAATATTGTAACAAATTTGTTAGAACTATTAACACTGTGACTCACCGGAGCCTGTGGAACAGAGGTAAAGTCGAATCACCCGTGTTGGTACAAGGGGACATTCCGGGTCTCCGAGTCGACCGCAGAGTATGTCCACACATTCTGAATCTAGCTCAGAGGCCATGGCAGTATCTATTCCCCTCTAACGATGAACGAAGTTAAGTTGATGTCATGATCATGTTAAGCCGGGGCCGCCATTGCCGTATCTCCTCGCCTCTCTCATTCGTTGTCAACTACAGAGGGTAGCTGTGCGTCTAACAAACTCAGGTGCTTTACCGGTCGCGGTCGCTCGTTGCGGTCCCGCTGACACTCATGGGTATGGCCGGTTGCTAGGGACGCTCTTTGTTCATGCTTTGAAAATGAGCAATAATCGGTCCTCGATAGGTGTGCGACGGGGCGGTGTTCTGTGACCGTGACTTATTCTGTGCTCAATCAGCTATGACAGATTGTCAACACCGCAGTGTGAAACTTCACTTCTGTTCCATGACGACTGTAGCTAATGATTGTATTGGCATATTTAAATGTGTTTTTTTCACTCTGCCAAAGCGGGACGTTGATAATGGATTGTTTACATGATCTGAATGTGTCAAAGTCTAGTTTGACACCGGGAGGACTGTGGCGTCTAGTAAGCTACTTACGATATTGATTCGGGGAATTAGCTTTATAGATTCAGTTGTCAAAAGGGATCGGTAATAAGAGAAATTTGTTACCAATTTTCTCGGAGTCTTAGGTAGATTTCTTCACTCGGTGGCGGCTCCACAACAAACGAATATTGGAGTGTGGAATGTAAAATATATTCATCAAATCCTAGCAAGTGGATTCTTTGTTGGTTTGTTGTTTAATGCCGCATTCAGCAATATCCCGTCTATATGTAGGCAGTATGTAAATAATCGATTGGCAAGAGACAATCCAGTGATCAACATCATGAGCATCGATCTACGCAGTTGTGTCTAGCGTTTGACAGGTTCAGCAATGTAATTATAGACATGATGATCAAGGTATTATGAAAAAAGACGTAAATATAAATGAGTGTCTTCCTTTCCTTTGAGGTAGTAGTAGTAGTAGTAGTAGTAGTAGTAGTAGTAGTAGTAGTAGTAGTAGACGCTTTGTCAAAACTCACGTAAATCTTTGAAAGTTCATTTTTTTTAAAAAAAGGAGCAATCACACGATAAAGCTTGACAGGAAACCGTATAGGATTATCAAAGATAAGAAAATTAAACATAGGCGTCATTAGATGATGTAAATTTGTAAAAAGAATTACGCCAGTGTAAGATTCACCATGACCGCAAGCAGACAGGGGAATATGAAACATTTATTGACCTGTTCCTAATGTAAACTTAATGTTTCCACAAATGCAAACCTAACGAAATCAATCAACGGAAATCATTAACGTGGAAATGTTGTCAATGAAGATGTAATTATTGGTTGTTTCTTTGTTTCTTTATTCCAACTATATGGCGGCGATTTGTAAATAATCGTGTCAGGATAGTCCAATGGTTAAAGCGTCCGCTAGTCATGCTGAAGACCTGGGTTCGAATCCTCACTTAGATACAATGTGTCAAATCCATTACTGGTGTCATAATATTGCTGGACTATTGCTAAAAGTGAGGCGTCGTGACGTGTTGTTGTCGTAACTATGATTACTTTACATCTCTGGTATTATCTAGATATTCGACCCGTGAAGGGCAGAATAGGCCTTCAGCAACCCATGTTTGCCATAAAAGGCGACTACGCTTGTCGGAAGAGGCGACTAACGGGATCGGGTGGTCAGGCTTGATGACTTGGTTGACACATGTCATCGGTTCCCAATTGCGCAGATCGATGCTCATGTTGTTGATCACTGGCTTGTCTGGTCCAGACTCGATTATTTACAGACCGCCGGCATATAGAAGCAATATTGCTGAGTGCGGCGTAAACCAAAAATCACTCACTCTTTCATCTAGATATTCTGTTAAATATAGTAAATAACAAAATTTTAATGAGACTAAAATGCTTCTACAGCCGTTATAACCCTTCTATCAGCCAAAAAAAGTCGTGTTTGATGTCGATGAGTAAGGCAGTATTATTAGTCTGTCTTGCCAAACATATAAAATGTTATTTAATTAATTTAATTTATTTTAATTTTATTTTATTTATTTATTTTGTTATTTAATTAGTAGTATGCTAGGCAATAAATTTAACACGGGTTTACTTTACGTGTGTTGTATTTACAACATCGATCGGGGCTTACAGAAAAGCTTAATCGTGGAATATTTGTAAAGATAAACAGCACGGAATATTGCCGAGGTTTAATTAACGGATCATGCAAAGGCGAGCTGAGATAGTATCGCTGAGCTAAGTCACCTTGTGCTGACTAGAGAGGAAGCCTTTAATCTGAACCAATATCAGCAGGATTGCGTGCTCACTTCTAAATGTCACTGGCCAACATGCAGACCTAATAAACCCGGTCGCCATTCACTGTAGGTTGTCCACAAAACCCAGCCGAACTTTAATGAAACATTGATCTACGTGTCTTTATTAACTTCGTCTTGAAACCGAAGACTTGTCTTTCATGTTAGAATCTGACAGACATGGCAACACTGTAGCGTTATATACTCAGCGAGTCATTTGCGCGAGTGAGTTAGTTTTACGTCGCTTTTAGCAATTTCTGCGCTCATTTCTGGATGTTCATTAAAATTATATTCCCAGTTTGAAATAAACAAACAGGAATTTTATGCCGTTGCCTTCAAATGATGATTTCACGTGCCGTTACCGTACACCGTTAACGTCGTTTAGGTCATGGGGACAGTGTATAAGTGTCTTATATTTCTGTGACATGGAGTGTATGGGACAGCGGTGTAGCCAAGTGGTCAAAGCGTCCGCTCGTCACGCTGAAGACCCGGATGCGATGAGTGAACCTATTTTTGATGTACCCCTCGTGATACTGCTGGCCCATGAGAGTCCCTGGGTAGAATAGGCCTTCAGCAACCCATGCAGGCATGCGGCTATGCCTGTCGTAAGAGGCGACTAACGGGATCGGGTGGTCAGGCTCGCTGACTTGGTTGACACTTGTCATCGGTTCCCAACTGCGCATATCGATGTTCATGTTGTTGATCACTGGCTTGTCTGGTCCAGACTCGATTATTTACATATAGCTGGAATATTGCTGAGTGCGAAATAAAACTAAACTCATTCACTCACACTCACGTGTTATTGCTGGAATATTGCTAAAAGTGACGTAAAATCATACTCATCACCATCATGGAGTGTGTGGTTAATGGGAGAAAAAACATGAAAAAACATTGTGATGTTATCACGCTACAGCTACTATAATAATACAGATGAACAACCAACTCGAACAAGCCATTCCTGGTACGACTAAGAGGGACAACTCTGCACCTCCATATGTACGCACCTGACAATGTATACCTGTAATTACTGGTAGGGCAGCGATAAGCGACAAACAAGTCAAGAACTGATTGAAGTGTCATAAAATCCCGAGTTGCAGTCCCGTAAGGATACTTTGACAAGACAGGTCTTGTATCTTTGAGGGTGCCGTTGTTTAATGCGATCCCAATGCTATGGTGACCTTAAATAACATACTATAACATATGCTTAAGGTAGTCTTAACGTCATGGTTGTTTTGTACAACGACACACCGCCCTACAGTGTACCGCTCGCTAGCACAGGTAAATGTATACAGGAAAATGCATACATGTAAGTCCCTTTTGAACCTATATAAGAGTGTTGACATCTATCTGAAATCACAGAATGGGACTGATAGCTTTGTTACAGCCAGAATGTAAGAGCTTTTGTGATAAAAATATAACTTTAAACGGATGGTAGTTTATCAGCAATGAATAAGGAAAAGTTCGGTCCTGAAAAAAACACTTTGTTAGAGTTGGTCTTCCGTAACCCATGCTTGTGGTAAGAGGCGACTAACGGGATCGCTTGGTCGACCCGCTGACTTGGTTTTTGGTTCCCAAATGCGTAGCTTGATGCTCGTGGTGTTGATCGCTAGAATTTCTGATCCAGACTCGACTAATTACAGACCTCCGCCACATAGCTGGAATATTTTATGGGTGCGGCGTAAACCTGACTCACTAACTTACTCTCTAGTCAGGCGTTCCAAACACTCATACGCTGAGGCGGTTCATTAACATAAACTACAATCCAAGGAAGAAAGGTCATGACTGTATATTTACAGACGGTATGCACCGACAACCCAAGGTGACATTGTGTACACAAACGTGTTTTAAACCTCGCAGCCTCTAAGTAAACGGGCATACTTCCAAGGCCATATTCTCAAAATAGCAGTAAACATCATTGTTGTTCAAGTGAAAATTGCAGTAATCGCCTGCACTACCAGTACATGTAAGTGCCCCGGTCACTGCACATTTCATAATGTTTTGAATCCTTCCGAGAGCCAATTTTGACTTCGGCAACCACTAATGGCATCCTACGCATCGCTAGCACCTGTCGTTGCCTTAACAAGTATCACATGTGAAAGCCTTCATTTACGAGCGTGCTTTTAGTAATAAAGACACGTTAAGACGCAAATGCGTATTTGTCAGACCATATTCATGTAGAGTTGAATTCCTCGGGGATTGGCACTCTAAAACTTCATTACCAAGTTCTTCAAGAGGGTCTCTTTACATATATTTTCGGGTAAAAAAATATGTTTGATTAGGACTAATCAGGGCTTTGGTTATGATTTCAAAATTGTTACTTGTCGACATGTGAAGAAAATGTTAAATTTGACGTATTTCTGACAAGATCCATTTTCCTACTTTCGATGGAGGGGTAACTATGTGGTTCCGGGTTCGAAGCCCATTTCTGCTACCCTCTGCCGTGATATTTCTGGATACTCACTCCAGGTGAACGAAAACTTGCGGTTTCATGAGCTTGTGACTGGTGCTACCATTGGGAATCAAGCAAGTTTTCGCGAACATCTGGTATAATAACTAATTTATAAAGGTTCATAACGATAAGCTTTGACCTGAGATTTTCTGTAATGAAGAAACAATCATTAAATCTCTACCTGGTTACGCATTTCTGCATCCGTTAAACACGACAGGACATCTTTCTAGACATATGCTATCTGAATCTCTAAGCCTGGAAATAACCGAGTCAAGATCAGAGACTGTTATTATGAGTTACTGTTACAGTATTATTTCTCTTAAGTTACATATTACTCTATAACGATGCAGTTTGTAATAGCGCTGTGCCTTGGCAACTTGTATTGCATATGGTGCGATTCGGATATTCGATGTGTATGGTGACATTTTGTGAAGTTAAGCATTTGACCGGGAGTGACACTCATTGTGCATGCCAGTCCTATATTCTACACTATAAGCCCCTAAATCTATATGTTATGAATTTGATAGTAGTAATTTCAAAATTAGCTTGCATAGTCAGGGATTCTATTCTCTTTCAATTGTTTTAATTCTCTATACAATCTATAGTATTACACTAATAAAGTATACTGGTGTGTTATTGAATAACGGAGGGAAACATTTGTAGTGAATGAAAGTTTTGTAGATTTTGACTTAAACCAAAACTATAATAACACAAATTCATGAAACATGCTCTTTTTACCAAACTCTCAGAAAAAAAACTTGTAAAGCGTATTTTTATTTTTATTGTAAATTGTATTGCGACATACCGGTATACCGATTATACCGATTATACCGTGCAGTCCTAATTGTAACACATCTGGATTGATTATAGGACACATTTTGACAAAATTAAATTGAGTTATATTTGGACTATACGGGCATGTCATAAGAAAATTGTCTACAAGGACGATTTGAAAACAGACTGGAAGGAATTAATCTAGAGACTTAAGTACCAACCACAGAAGAATCTTCTAGAGGAGCTATTTATAGTATTTTAACAAATTCTCAATTGAAATACGAAACCTATCCGACCATATTACATTATGAAAATCGCCGACTTATAGGCGTGACTTAACTTCAGACCCTTAAATCTTTCCTTCCCAGTTTAAACATGATAATTAAACACATCTAAAATCCTCTTTGTAATTAAATGGATGTTTAGATGCCCTACAGGTCCTACCTTGGGCCCAGAAAGGTAAAGTATACACAACCACCCCCAATCTCGTTGCAGCCAAACAGGCATAACAAATGGCCGTCCCCATACAGACACAACATACGTGATATTTGGGATTTCACTTTCTTAGTGAAGTACAAATTTCAGTACTTTTTTGGGTTCAGTACGTGATATTTCTGGCATGGGACTCAATCCCAAAAAGTACTAGAATTTTTACTTTACTAAGAAAGTGAAATCCCACATATCACATATGTTGCATTTGACCACTTTCTAAATGGCATTGTGTAATCACACCCATACAGACAGACCTCGAGTTACCTCCACAGTCCAAGATTGGTTCATCCGGGTACTACAGTTGCGTGATCGTACTGCCGCGAATGAGAGCACAACAGCCATGGTGCCTGGATTTCCAGGATATCCGGTCAAACTGTACGGAACAGCTTGAAAGAGATTGGTCTGAAAGCCAGGAAACCCGACGTCGGAGTCGCGCTACGTCGTCACCATCTCGCTCCGGGTTGTATAGACCGTTTTTTATAAACTGGTGTAAAATTGCATGCACTAAAGTCTGTTTGTGGACGAGTTATACATATTTGAAAATACAGCATCTTCGCAACAGATTTCTCGTCTATGCGTTTCTTTTTTGAGGATATTATATACCAACAACTATTTCTGAAGAAACCTGAATATGCACTAAATGAACCAGTTTTAATAAACTAGTAACAGTTAGGGAGTAAGCATTTTTTTGCAAAATAATCATTTCTCATTTTAAGCAACGCCTCCACAAATCATTAACAATAACGCCTGAGTGTAACAATGTTCATTTAAATGGTTAAATGCATGTGCAGACATAGTGTATTCTTGGGACCAAGCGATATGTATAGATCACAATTTTGTGTGTCATACATGTATGTGACCTATATAAGTTGTACATAATAATGATCTAAACATGTACACCTAATGCAGAAGAAAACAGCCGAAGTGTAAGTATAGTTTACTTCAGGTATTTAACCGTTTAAAGGCGGATTAATTTTGTAAAACGAGACTGGGTGTTACATTCTTCACGACACAATCACCTCTATCAACAAATAACTTAGTACACTCCACTGTTTCACGATTTACAGGACCCGTGAAGATCCGGGTTAGATTTGATCATCAGTAACCCATGCTTGTCGTAACAGACGACTTACGGGATCGGGTGGTCAGGTTCGCTGACGTGGTTGACACATGTTATCGGTTACGATATATATATTGTTGCGCATGCTGTTGATCACTGGATTTACAGACTGTCGCCATATAGCTGGACTACTTCTTACTCAGTCAGTATTTACGGATTGTGCCGTTCCCATCGTCCCGTTAACAGGTAGTCTTGTCTCTTACATTCTGAGTACGAATACATAATGCCATTTAGAAAGTAGTCATATGTAATACATGTTATTTGGGGGATTAATCTTTCTCAGAAAGGTGACCCGTGAAAGTTCCGGGGCAGAATAGGCCTTCAGCAACCGTCGGAAGAGGCGACTAACGGGATCGGGTGGTCAGGCTCGCTGACATGGTTGACACTTGTCATCGGTTCCCAGTTGCGCACATCGGTGCTCATGTTGTTGATCACTGGCTTGTCTGATCCAGACTCGATTATTTCCAGACCACCGCCATATAGCCGGAATACTGGTGAGTGCGGCGTAAAACTAAACTCACTCACTCACACTCAGAAAGGTACAGGTTCCAGTAGTGGTGTTGGGCTCGATGTCATCCGGGATTCGAACCTAATCGCCAGGACGCCAAGTCAGCCATCTAACCCACTCAGCCACGGCAGATTGAGCACTTGTACTACAGTGTGTACTTTACTGAGAAGTTTAATCCGAAATATAACGTGTTAGTTTTACATTTTGTTATTGATCTATAACTGATAGAAATGTTCAACATTAAAAACATCAGAATGGAAAACATGTCTAAAAGTGTGATCATGTAACCAAACAGAAACCCCCACCTCTCTCTCTTTCTCTCTCTCTCTCTCTCTCTCTCTTCTCTCTCTCTCTCTCTCTCTCTCTCTCTTTCTCTTTCTCTCTCTCTGTCTCTCTCTCTCTCTCTCTCACTCTCTCTCTCTCTCTTTCTGTGTGTGTGTGTTGTGTTGTGTTTACATAACATCCGCCAGTAGCTAGCAAAATAGCATTAATTCCTCCAGAAACATGAAAGATACTGTTGATATTTATGACTGTTTTCCATCCGATATAAACAATATGTTAATTTTACTGGAAAATAGAAACATGTTTTCTTTTCACATATACAATCTGAACGTACGTGCGTCCTGCAGTTACCATGGTGATATTATCACCCTGTTCGCGTGAATGTACAAGTCAGCCATTGCCTGTGAATAATATTTCG